>NC_143142.1:6920000-9320000 GCF_059928025.1 Delphinapterus leucas | reverse complement strand
CCCTCCTCTCCGCCTGGCCCGAGACCCCCGCCCCGGGGAGAATGAGCCCCCAGCACACGTCTCCTCACCTGATTAGCTTTCTCCAGGTTGGTCATGATCAGGCCGACTTCATCTGCCCTGAGACAGAAAGACGAGGCCCTGAGGAAGGGATTCTGGCAGCCACCAGTGCCCCCGCCATTCCTGAAACCCCCCAGCCCCTGCCAACCCAAGGGTCTCGCAATGGAGGCCTCGAGAAGGCTGCCTTCCATCCTTCCTACTGGAGAGAAACCAAGCTGGGGGGGCGGGGAAAGAATCCAGGCTGGGGGGAAATGAAAATGGGGCCTTAGCACTGGACCCCTTCCAGGCAGCCTGGCCTCCCATCTCCCCCAGGGCTCCACTCTCTGAAGGTGCCACAGAGCTACACCTCTCAGCCTTTGCCTCTGCTATGCTTTCCACCTGGATGCCTTCCTCAAGAGAACAGGGCCTGAGCTTTAAACCCAGCTGCAGAGTGTTCTCCTAGGAGGCCTCCCTCAACTACCCTCATTTATTTTGCTGCATCACCACCCCCTTAGGTTGACAGCGCCTAAAGGATCGGGACAGGCCTCATCCACCTCGGCTGCCCCTTTGCCTAGCAAGGGGTGGGGCCACAAGGGGCCTGCAGGGAGCATTTGGTGACTGAACGCCACACATGTGCTACACGCATGTTCCAGTTCAAGGCCTTCTTTGCATAAGCTGTTCCCACTGCCCAGAGCACCTTTCCAAGCATTCTTCATGTGGCCATCTCCTTCCCATCTTTGAGATCTCATTCTGAAGGTCATCTCCTCAGGGAAGTCCTCCCTGACTACCTGGATAATAGGACACACCCCTCCATGTTATTCTCTCTTGCTGCTCCTGTTTTTTCCCTTCATGGCATTTACCATGTGGCCACAACAGTGTCAGGCATACAAGTAAGTGCTCAACAGTGTCTGTGAATGAAAGACTTTATTCCTGTCCATCAGCTAGTGTCTGTCTCCTCTCCTTGACTGAGGACAGGCCCATGTTCTGGTGTTTCCTCCAGGGACCCAGCATAGCACTGGGTAAACAGTAGGTGCTAAATAAGTGTTTGTGGATTAAGTTATATCTTAAAGCCTGAAGAAATGTTGAGTCCAAAGTAATTTAAGTTAATGACACTTGGCCCTAAGGGTTGGACTGTGAAGCTGGGGAGTGGGGACAGCCCCTGGAGGCTGGGGCAAGGCAGAGGCCCATGACCAGCAGAGTCCGCTTAGCTGGAAACCCAGAATGTCCTTTATAGCTTGTGCTACATGGATGGCACCACAAATAAATGCTGAACAGCTGTGAGCCTATGCGGGTGTGGAGCAGAGAGTACTTAATTAAATGGGTGTCTCAGGTAGAATCCGAGGGAGAATATCAGAAAGAGGAGGCATGTCTAGAGGGTGAGAGGCAGGAGGCGTGTCTGGGAGGGTCAGAGGGAGGAGGCATGTCTGGGAAGGTCAGAGGGAGGAGGCATGTCTGGGAGGGTATGAGGGAGGAGGCATGTCTGGGAAGGTCAGAGGGAGGAGGCCTGTCTGGAGGGTAGGAGGGAGGAGGCATGTCTGGGAAGGTCAGAGGGAGGAGCCGTGTCTGGGAAGGTCAGAGGGAGGAGGCCTGTCTGGAGGGTAGGAGGGAGGAGGCGTGTCTGGGAAGGTCAGAGGGAGGAGGCGTGTCAGGGAGGGTCAGAGGGAGGAGGCGTGTCTGGGAAGGTCAGAGGTAGGAGGCGTGTCTGGGAGGGTCAGAGGGAGGTGGCATGTCTGGGAGGGTCAGAGGGAGGAGGCGTGTTTCGGAGGGTCAAAGGGAGGAGGCGTGTCTGGGAAGGTCAGAGGTAGGAGGCCTGTCTGTGAAGGTCAGAGGGAGGAGGCCTGTCTGTGAAGGTCAGAGGGAGGAGGCGTGTCTGGGAAGGTCAGAGGGAGGAGGCGCGTCTGGGAGGGTCAGAGGGAGGAGGCGTGGCTGGGAGGGTCAGAGGGATGAGGCGTGTCTCGGAAGGTCAGAGGGAGGAGGCGTGTCTGGGAAGGTCAGAGAGAGGAGGCGTGTCTGGGAAGGTCAGAGGGAGGTGGTATGTCTGTGAAGGTCAGAGGGAGGAGGTGTGTCTGTGAAGGTCAGAGGGAGGAGGCATGTCTGGGAGGGTCAGAGGCAGGAGGCGTGTCTGGGAGGGTCAGAGGGAGGAGGCGTGTCTGGGAGGGTCAGAGGCAGGAGGCACACCTCAGCATGGCATTCACTTACTTGGATGCCGCCTCCTCATCGTATTTCCGCCGCAGCTCCAGCAGCTCTGTCTGCGTGGCCTTCAACGCTGGGAAAAATTAAAGTGCCGGAGTAAGGCCCTCCACCTCCAGGGAAGTGGAACCTGCTCCCCTCCTCTGGGGCCCGTAAGGCAGAATGAAGCTTGGGGTAGTGAGGAAAGATTTTTCTCTCAGAACTGGTGACAAGCAGTGAGTTTCCTGCCCCTAGAAGGGCTTCGAGCTGGAGGGAGGGCTGTGGCATAGCCAGGGTGGGGAGGGCAGATGACATGATTCTCTATGAGTCTATGAAGCTCAGGGGACCCAGGTAAGTGGAGGGGGCAGTCTGTCCCGGGACCTGGCGTATGAGCCCCCTAACACCTTTAAGGTCACCGCAGGACCTGGGTGGGGTTGTCCGTGCATGAGCTCACCCACCCTGAGGCCCAGCCCTGGAAGTGAGGGGACGGGAGGGGCAACGAAGTCAACAGATACATGTATATTACAACAAATGAGGGATTTCTCATAAAGTTCCAGATTTCTGATTTCTCTAGCAAAATGGAAGGGACTGGCTATACTGGGCAGTGCCTGGCTGGGGCTCAGCAGTGGCCACCTCTTTAGATCAGCCTGGGTTCTCCAGTATGACCCACACCCCACCCTTCCCTATTGCATATCCTAATCCAGCCAGCTTGGCTGCATGCCCGGCCCCTGTAGGCACTGCATTTGCCACCCCGGATTGAATTCTATCTCAAACCCTCTCTCCACAGTAGTACGACCCCCGGGACTGGGGCTCTGATCCCTGCTGGGTAATGTAGGTCTTTCCTCTCCCTTCCCAAACTCCTTTCTTGCCGTCCTGATTCTAGAACCCCCGACCCTGTGTTCAGTGTCGCTGCCCCCTCCCACTCCCCCTGGGCCTCCTGGTCTGACTGGCTGGGGCGCTGCACGAGGGCAGGGGACATGTGCCAGATACACACCTGAATGTAGGACCTTGATCTTCTCCTCGGCTTCCCCCAGTCTGGCTGCCAAAGTGAAGGCCTGTACTTCCTGAAGGCCCCTGTGAAAAGACCTGCTGTGTGGACCGGCCCATCCTGGCTTCCTGTCCCCACTCCCACTCCCTGTAAGATCTGCACCTCCGTCTTTTTAATGAGTCCTTAAACATGACACTCAGGCACTTGGCTGCCCTGCTGTTTTGCTGACTGTGTGGCCTCCATTAGAGCTGGTGCCCAGTTAAGGTTCTGTAGCAGCCAGTGACCTTGCCTCTCTGGGCCTCAATTTCCTCATGTATAAAATGGGTTTCTGATGGAGTCTGCCTCAGAGAGTGTTGTGAAGCACGTTCAATGTGGTGCCCAGCACCCAGAGTTCCCTCAGTATCACTGGTAACTATTATTGTCCCCTTGAGAGGCACTTTTTTTCCCTTTTCTGTGGCCGGAGTTTGGGAAGCCCCCCCAGCCCACTGTGGTCTAACTTGGGTGTGATGCAAGCATCCCAGCAGAGAAGGAGGACCCCTAGCTATGCTGGGGGAGGGTTTATGCAAAGCCTGAGCCTTACCTTGGCTGGCTCAGTGACTCTAGGGAAGAAGCCCTGTTTACCTTGATCTTATCCTGCCCCCTCCCCCTCGCTCACTCCATTCCAGCCACACTCCCCTCACACATCGGGCACATTCCTACCTCAGGGCCTTTGCACTGATTGTTCCCTCTGTCCCTATATACCTGCAAGGCTCCCTCACCTCCTTACGGCTTTGCTCACCTTCTCAGTGAGGCCTCCTCCAACACTCTATTTAAAACTTCAGCCCCCGGGTACTTCCCTGGTGGCGCAGTGGTTAAGAATCCTCCTGCCAATGCAGGGTACATGGGTTCGAGCCCTGGTCCAGGAAGATCCCACATACTGCGGAGCAACTAAGCCTGTGCACCACAACTGCTGAGGCTGTGTGCCACAACTACTGAAGCCTGCACGCCTAGAGCCCGTGTTCCGCAACAAGAGAAGCCTCCGCACCACAACAAAGAGTAGCCCCCGCTCTCCGCAACTAGAGAAAGCCTGCGTGCAGCAACAAAGACCCAACGCAGCCAAAAATAAATAAAATTAAAAAATAAAAAACCAAAAACTTCAGCCCCCATCTTATCCTCTTCCTCTTCTGCTTTATCTGTCGTCACAATGCTTATCATGTAGCACACCACTTATTTATCGTTTTTGTTTCTGTTTTCCTCACTAGAAAGTAAACTCCAGGAGGGCAGAGAGTTTTGTCCACTTTGTTCATTGCTGTTCCCTAGGACAGTGGCTGGCACACAGTAGGTGGCTGCATAAATATGTGGAATGAAAAAATAAGTGAATGACAGGATAAATGTAACAATCATCATAAAATTGTCCTAGAAAGGCCCTAAGAATGCATATTTTATCACCACTGCACCAATCGTAAAGGCAAACATTTACTGACATGTGCTTCTCCCTGTGAGCACTGAGCTGAGCATATACAGGTGTCATTTCATTTCATTCTTATGGCAGACTAGGAGTTGACACTGCCTGTGACAGTCGGTGTTAATACGTCCATTTGGCTGGGCTATAGTACCCAGTTATTCAGTCATACACTAATACATGTACTGCTGTGAAGGCATTCTGTAGGTGGGGTTAACATCTACAATCAGTGGATGTTAACTAAAGGAAAATATTCGCAATAACACAGGTGGGCTTCATTCAGTCAGTTGAAGGTCTTAAGAACAAAACTGAGGAAGAAGAAATTCTGCCTCAAGATGGCAGCACTTACGCCCACCTGACAGTTTCCAGCCTGCTGGCCAGCTCGACCAATTCAGACTGGCCAGCCTCAATCGTGTGAGTTAAGTCCTTGAAATACAACTTTTTTTTTAAAAAAAAAATATTTATTTATTTGGCTATGTTGGGTCTTTGCTGCAGCACGCGGGCTCTTAGTTGCGGCATGTGGGATCTAGTTCCCTGACCAGAGATTGAACCCAGGTTCCCTGCATTGGGAGCGTGGAATCTTAACCACTGGACCACCAGGGAAGTCCCAAAATACAACTCTTAGTTAAAAAAAAATTCTACTGGTTGTTCCTCTGGGGGACCCTGGCTAATATACCACCATTAGCCCCATTTTCTAGATGGGGAAACTGAGGCTCAGTGAGGTGATGTGACCTGCCCAGGGCTGGCCACTGAGCTGCTGACGTGTGGCTTGAACCCAGACCTGCATCTCCCTCTCCAACCTGCATCTGGATTCCCAAAGGGTCCTGGGCAGGGGTGACTTTCCAGGTCCCCCCTCCCAGACAGGTGGAGCAGCGGGAGCCTGCCTGTCCTTCCCCCACTCACTTTTGTTTCTCTGCCTCATTTCTCTGCAGCAAAGTTTCTGTCAGGAGGGCTTTGCTGGGAATGCCTGGGAGGCGGCTCCCCTCAGTCAGCGTGGGCGCAGCCGGCGACGTCCCCTCTCTCTGTTCTGGAGGGAGAAAAAGAGGGAAAACCGCCCATTGCTGAGAGTGGCGTGACAGCCAGAGCTGCTTTCTGCAAACCAGATCGATCAACAGTGCTGGGAGAAGAATCAATTTCCCAAACTCAGCGTTGGAGAGAGCGCAGCTGTCAGGACCTGTTGTCACTGCGATCAGCTGGGTTGAGCCTTCGCGAGTGCCTGCACAAGAAAGTCAAACTCCATCGTGCCGGCCTCAGACAGCACACCCAGAGGCTTCCTTTGCCCTCTCAGACCTGTTCCTGCCTCCTTGGCCTTCTGTATGATTAAGAAAAATCATGGTAAAATATACATAACATAAAATTCACCATTTTAACCATTTTAAAGTGCACAATTTAGTGATACGTAGTATAGTCAAAATACTGTGCAACCATTATCAGTAATTCCAGAACACTGGCATCACCCCAAAAGGAAACCTGTCCCCATTAAGCAGTCACTCCCCACTCCCTTCCCTAGCCCCCGGCAACCACTGTTCTGCTTTCTGTCGCTACGGATTTGTGTATTTTGGATATCTCAGCACTGGAATCATAACACCTATCCTTTTGTGACTTGATTCTTTCACTTAGCATGTTTTTGAGGTTCATCAAGGTTGGACCATGTGTCAGTACTTCATTCTTTTTTATGGCTGAATAATATTCCATTTCATGGTTATACCATATTTTGTTTTTTCCCTTTCATCCATTAATGGACATTTGGATTATTCCCACAATTTGGCTACTGTGAACAGTGCTGCTATAAACATTTGTGTACAAGTTTTGTTTGAGCACCTGTTTTCAATTCTTTAGGGTATATCCCTAGGAATGGAATGGTTGGGTCACAGGGTAACTCCAGATTTAACTTACTGAGGAGTCACCACACTGTTTTCCCTTCCCCAAAATTGATGGCACACATTCAGATGCTCAGTCATTGCCCCTTACCTGCAGGTGCCCTGGGGCAGGGCCCACGTCAGGTCCATCTTTACAGGCCCTGTGGCAGTTCATTTGGGGATCAGTGTGTGCCTTTGGCACCGAACTTATGGAGAGAGAGTTGCTCAGGGGCCAGCCATTGAAGGTGAGTGGCTCAAGAGTTCCAAAATTTGTTCTCCCAACCTTGGGTCCAAGTGACTCAGTTAAATCCTGTCCTAGTTTTTAAGTTTCTACTGTGATCCTGGCACAGGAGGGTGAGTGTAGAGGTGGGCGGTTTGTAGAGAGAGCCCCTCTACTCTAGAGGCTAGTACAGCAGTCAGCTTATAATACACACATGCACGCACACACACACACGTGCACACACGTACTGGGTACGTTCCAGGTGCCTAGGCCACAACAGTGAACAAAAAGGCAAGTTTTGACCATTATGATGCAGAATAACAAGTGTCCTCAAGGAGAAACACAGCCCAGGACCAAGGTCAAAAACTTCTGTTCTGATTCCCCACTTGGCCACCTGTGGCTTCTGTGACTCAGTTTCCTCATCTGTAAAATGAGGTCAATGACACCTCAGAAGATTGATGCCAGGAGACAGTGAGATGCTGTGTGAAAGGCACACTGCACAGAGCAAGTGCTCTCAAGAGGCAATTTCCACAACTACTATTATTCTTACAGAAGGAAGTTTGAACCTCAGAGGGACCTCAGAGGAAGGAGTGACAATTTTGCTGGGGAACCTCAGAGGCTTCACAGAGGTGTGTACATATGAGCAGGGGCTGAAGAACTGCCAAGTCCTGGCTTGTCAGTGTGGTTGGAATCGTATTCCAGGTGCAGGACCAGAGTTGGCAAAGTGCTGTTATTTTAGTCACTGTAAATCTTCCCCAGAAGACCCTGCCTAGGGCCAGGCTTACATCAGGTGCTCTCTATGTAATGTGGGGAGGGGGAAGGGAGGAGGTTGTGAAATGGGGGACTGTGAGAGAGTGGTTGTTTCCTGAGAAAAGACTTTGTGTCATGCTTTCATTTGACAGGCCTCAGCCCATTTTATCTTCACTACGTGCCAAATCTGGCCCACTACCTGTTTTGTCAATAAAGTATTATTGAAACAAAGCCATGCCTACTCATTTACATACTATCCATGGCTGCTTTCACCCAGAGTGAAGTAGTTGTGACAGAAACTACATGACCTGCAATACCTGCGATAATTGCTTTCTGGCCCTTTTCAGAAAAAGCTTGCTGACATCTGAGGTAAATCCTACTCATTCGTTCATTAAACAAGAATCCCTTCACCTGACTCCCCCAATTCTCTGCTCAATTTTTTCCCCAAAGTCTTTCTCACCAACTGACACACTATATATTTTACTAACATTTATTGACACTCAGTCCCTCCCTCTAGAAGGTCAGCATGATGAGAGCAGAGATTTTTGTCTGTTTTGTTCCTGGCTGTGTCCCCAGTGCCTACGACAGTGCCTGCAGGTCAATGAACATCCAAAACTTGGACGGTTACCAATGGCTTTCACCTGCTATTTGCTCCTCCCTATGGTAACCTCCTACCTCACCTTCCAAAGGTAACCACCATGCTGAATTTTGTTCACCATTCTCTTGCTTTTAAACATTTTTATCACAACATATGTACACCCAAACACTATTATTTTTAGCTTTGCTAGTTTCTTAACTTGTCTCATTTGGGGCTGAGACAGTGCTGTGTTCACTACATCCTATTTCCCTTTCCTCCTGGGCACACAGCCAGACTACATTTTCCAGCCTCCTTTGCAGCAGGGATGTGGCCAAAGTGATGTGCGCCACTCCCACAACCTCGGTGTGATCCTCCACATTCTTTCTCTGCCTGTTGGCTGGGTGTCAACATTCACTGTGACTCTGGATGTCGAGGATTGACGATGACAGGACTACCACAGCCTGGGTCCCTGAATGACTGCGTGGAGTGTCCCCTGCAACTTCCCCTCCCTTCAAATATATTAACCCTCTGAGATTTGGGGTTGGTCTGTCTCAGCAGAAGTGCACCTTAACCCATCCCACATCTAAAATTATGATGGAGTTGAGTTCCCTGCCCTCCTTCCCCCACAAGGGTGGCCGAGTTTGGCTGCCAAAGATCCACAGCCCATTTGTTTATTATGGACATCCTGTGAAAACCTTATCAGTACCTTTGGGGCCGAGGAGCTCAGGGTGTCTCTTCCACGAACTGTGGAGCTCTCGCCGCGGCTGCCCGCTGGGGTCGAAGCTGGGGGACTGCAGTCTGTCGTCTGGGCTGCGTGAAGCCTCAAACACAGGCACGGGGTCTGCACAGAGAGAGGAGGACAGGGGTGGTGGGAGCCCTGGGGGCCAGGGGGTGCCCCGGCTGAGGCCACAGGGCCAGGCAGCTTGGGTGGGAAGAACCATCCATAGGAGCCATCTGGAATCGCTCTGGTGGCTTAGGGGAGCAACGTGGACTTTCTGCTTTATGAGGGAGCAGATCTCCAGGCACCTGCTCTGGAGAGCATGTGCCATCCCCATGGGTGTGGCTGTCCTGCCCAGCTGGGAATAATAATTATCATAATAACTTCATTTTCCTGATTCTATATGCCATCTGTGGTGGCCATGAGATTGTGTCCTGCACACCACCGACCACAGGGAACATCACCTAGCAAGGACCCTAGCAGGCACACTCTGAAATCCATCAGTTCAAACCTAGCCTTCTCATGGGACTTCCCAGACAAGGCCTGCAGGCAGCAAGGATAGAGGTAGGCCTGCTCCTGGGGGACACAAAACTGCTCTGAGGGCTGAGGACCGGCCCGTGGCCTTCCCCAGTGCTTCCTTCCTTAGGCTATAACGTGGTCTGGATGCTTTCACCCAGTTCCCCACCTCTCCTAGCTCCCTCCCTATTTTCCTTCACCCGTTGTCATCTTTGCACATATAACCCTTGGGGTGCTTTTCAATGGATCTGGGCCAACACACCATCATTTGTGACACTTGTGGCCGATTAAATAATAGTTTTTCTGGGGGCGAGATATACCTCTGGATATAAAATGTCTCCGTATTTCCCAATAGCTAAATTGAGGACTCCAGGTCCTTCCACCTGCAATTCTGTCCCCCCTCCCACCCTGTCACCTAGCAAGCACTTCCTCTTCCTTCAGATCTAGAATCCAACACCTCTTCTTCCAGCAACTCCCCACCTGGGGCAGGAGGTTTGGTGTAGCATCTTCCATGTTACAAAGCCAGTCCCTGGGAATAGGTTCCCACGATGCACCCAGCATCCCCTGGAGGCTGGCCTGGATCTAACTTGTTTTCACATATGAGGAAACTGCTCAGAGAAGCCAGGTGACTTGCTGAAGAGCAGAGGAGAGACTCAAGTCTGGGTCTCTTTCTCTGATGCCACAAAGACTTCCTGTCTCAGTGGTGTGGATATTTCGACCCCAGTAGCTGCAGGTAGGTAGGTGTTCATGGGGTCCCAAGAAAGCCAGGGCCTCCTCGCTTCAGACCAAGGGGGCTGGTCTGGTCCACATTTTTTCTAATGCCCCAGAGCCCTCTCTCTTCCTGGTCCCTCCTTTGGGATCTCCCACCAGCATCTGCTTGGCCATTGTTCTCTGCTGGTGTGGACCCTGGAGTCAGATGTCCCTGGTCCTGGTCTAATCTTAGGATTGCTGTGTGACCCTGGTAAATGGCGCTACCTCTCTGTGCCTCACAATAAAAGTACCGACCTCGTGAGCCTGTGATGAAGATTCACGTAAAGTGCTCAACACGGTGCCTGGCACTTGGTCAGCTCAGGACAAATGGAAGCCCTCACTATTATTCCTGCCCTTCTGAGTGCAAGCCACACTGACCTTCTTCTCTCAGTCCCTCAAACGCACCCCAGAGACTTTGTACGGGAGGCAGCCTCTGCCAGGAACACCCTGCCCTCCCCTATCCCTTTCAGCTAGTTAATGCTTACTCATCTTAGCAACTCAAATGCCAATTCTTCCAGGAAGCCTTCCTTGACCAGTTGGTCTTCTAGTATGAGCTCTCCCAGCTGCCTGCACCTTTCCTTCACAGCACTCACTGTACTTCCAATTTTCATTGATTTGCAAGTGCACCTAATTAATACCCGCTGGACTGCAAACTCCACAACAAGGCAGGGCTGGGACTGCATCTGTTCTTGCTCCTCCACTGGACCCCTTGTGGGGTGAATGAAGCCTGACCCACAGTCCAACCCAATAAATATCTGCTGATGGAAGAAACGGGGCAGAGCCTATACTTGGGGACCTTCAGGTCCGGCTGGAACAAGGCCACCTCTGCATTTTATCCCTCTTCTCCCGCCTGTTTGTTTAGGCGGTGGGAGGCTCAGACAATGGGTGTTTGTGTCGAGGTAAGCAGGTGCACGGGAACGCTGCTGCTGGCTTTCCTCTGTCAGCACTCCCCCATGCCCCATCATTAGGCAGGGGCTGCTCAGCAGGGTATGCCATTATGTCTCCCCGGGCTGATGTAATTATACATTGACATAATTAACCCAGCAAGCGCATTAGGCAGGCCAGCTAAAAATTCATCTATAATTATTTGTTGTGTGCATGCTAATGAGTCCATCTGCACTGCCTTTGTACAACACGGACAAATTAATTTACAAGTCTGGATTTTTTAATAAGTTAAGGGAAACGCTTCCTATTGTGTCCTGGTTTTTGAGAAAGGAAGAAAAAGGCGACAAGCGCTTGCCGGGGTCAGGGAGGTTAGATAAACACGGGAGGCTGCAGCTGAGAGCGGCATGGAGGGCTCGCTCTGGTTCCAGGGAGGTGGGAAAGATCCAGCTCATGGCTCAGGGGCCGGCTGGCTAGGAGCCTGTCCAAGCCAAAAGATGACGCTCGGGTGAAAAAGGAAGTCATTCACCCCATTCCCAGGGATCAGAAATTGACGTTTGTTGTGCGCGGAGGCACTGCGGTCCCCTTGCTGCCTCGGCCTCTTTGTCCAGGGGAAGCTGGCTGCAGGTGGCCTCCTGGACAGACTGGAGGAGGTGGGCGGCGAGTGGACACTCAGTACGGGGTCAGCGGGTTCCAAGGCTCTCTTTGCCTTCATTTGCCAGTACAGGGTAGAACATAGTGGTTAAGCTCTCAGAACATGAAGTCCAGCGCTGGTCTCAAGACTCAGTTTCCCCACTTAAAAAGTCAGAAAATATTACAGTTTCTACTTCTCAGAAGTTACTACTGGGAAGACTGAAAAAGATTACTGAGAGAGGCAGCACGATTTAAGGACTGCTGGTGTCAGCTCCAGCTCTAAACTGGCCATGTGACCTTTGGACAGTTAACCTCTCCAAGCCTCCATTTTCTTATCTGTAAAATGGGGCTGCAAGGACTGAATGAGAGAATGTGTATAGAGATTTGCACAGTGCTGGGTGCACAGTAGGGCTTGATAAGTGTTGGCTGCTGTTACTACCCTGAGAGGGGGCAGCACACCGTCCCGTGACATTCTAGGAGCTGCGGTCTACATGGCAAAACTCCACGGAGACTCAGGACAGGGTAAGGCCTCATATACTCTCATCAGTGCCTGGGAGACTCAGAATCCAGTAATCCTGCGTTGAGCTCCACTCAGGGTCTCAAAGGATCCAGCTTAGAAAGTCACACTGAGGAGGGACAATTTGTCAAGTGTCCAACACCCCTACCCCAGTGCACAGTTGGGGAAAAATGGGGTCCCGTGACTTCCCTGAAGTCTGCCAGTGAGTTGGTGATAGGGCCAAGATGGGGCCTTGGGCCTCGGCCTCTTCTTCCCACACTGTGCTTCCTCCTAGATCCTCAATTTGAGACAGGAAGTCAGGGAAGGTTCAGATGACTCAGCCGAAGTCAGGCTGTGGCCAAATCCTAACAGCCGGAGCACTTTAAATTGATTAGAATTCATACAGTCTTCACCACAACACTGTTAGTAGGGCTGTTGTGTTCCCATTCTATAGATGGGCAAACTGAGGCATGGGGGAGTGAAATCACTTCCCCAAGGTGAGGCCCAATAAGGTAGATGCTGCTATTTCCATTTTCCAGGCAAGGAAATGAAGGCCCAGAGAGGAGATTCCATGTGCCCAAGGTCGCCGAGTTCAGAAGTGGCAGGGGTGGGATTTGAACCCGGAGTCCCTGGTGATTCTTTGTAGTGGGCTAAGCTGCCTTGAGGCAGGGCATGGGGGATTACTAGGCCAGAAGCACGAGAATGAGGGCGCTGTTCTTGGCCTCGCCACAGGCTTGCTGTGTGACCTTGGACAAAGCATCAGACTTTTCTGGGCTCCAAATTTCTATCACAAGTATCCCTGAGGCACACACTCAATCAACATTGGTTATCACCAGATAGGGGTGTGGTCCTGCCAAAGTGAGTGCTTTTGGCCCTGGGCCTATTCCTTGGCGCTGGGATGCTCAGGGAGAGTGATTATTAAACGCCTTCATAGCTGAACTTGACACTTGAGGTTTGAACATTGTGAATCCTCCAAATTCCCAAAGCCACTCTCAGATAAAGGGGGAGAGGGACAGGTTGGGAGGCTGATGGTCAAATCCTGGCTGTGACAACTTTAGGGGAAGTCACTTAGGTCCCCTGAGCCTCAGTTTCCTCCTCAGTAAAACAGGGATAACAACAGGACCTACTGTAGAGGGCTGTGCAGGGACTCCATGAGCACGCTGAGCCCCTGCGACAGTGCCTGGCACCTAACAGAGTCTAAGTGAGCATTACCCTTATTCTTATGACTTGTGGCAGTGTGGGATGTGCCACCCAGCTCTCCCTTCAAGAAAGAACGTCCTGCGAGGAGTTGGTGACAGGCTCCAGGCGCTGCACCTTTGGATACACTGCAGTGTTGGTTTGGAGGTCAGGTTTCCCCAGGCCTGCTCCCAGCCAATGACCGAGCAAGACAGTCATGACAGTAGGGCTGGGCCACTCCTGCCGATGCTGGAAAAGGCAACCTAGTATCATAGACTAAAATGTTTTCCCCCAAACCCATATGTTGAAGCCTTAACCCCTGATGCAACTGTATCTGGAGACAGGGCTTTAAGGAAGTAATTAAGGTTAAATGAGGTCATTAAGAGTGGGGCCCAATCTGATAGGACTGCTGTCCTTACAAGAAGAGGAAGAGACACTAGAGCTTTCTCCCTCTGCACGTGCAGAAAGGAAAGGCCACGTGGGGACACAGTAAGAAGGCAGCCATCTACAAGCCAGGAAAAGAGCTCTCACCAGAAACCAACCCTGCTGGTACCTTGATCTTGGACTTCCCAGCCTCCAGAACTGTAAGAGAGAAAATTCTGTTGTTTAAGCCACCTAGTTTGTGGTGTTTTCTTATAGCAGCCTGAGCAGACTATTGCATCCTGCTTTGGGGCTCCTGTTAGTTTTAGCTTGGCTGAGATTTTTCAGAGCTGCACTGCAGTTTGAGGTTCCTCCTACCAACCCTCCTTCCTTCCCTCTCTCCCTTCCCAGGTGTTAGACCAGCATCACCAAGTGAAGGCTCTCCTGGTCTCCTCCTCTCCCTCTCTTTCATCCTTCACGGGCATCTTCCCCAATAAATCTCTTGCACATCCGGTGCCATCTTGGCATGTGAATGCTTCCAGAGGACCCAAACCAATATGTGATTACTCTTTTGCCTCTCAGAGCCTCAGTTTCCTGGTCTGTAAAGTGGGGATAGTCACAGTGCCTCTCCTGTGGAGCTGCAGCTAGACTCTGGAGTCTGTGGGTGTGGAGCCCATGTTGAGGTGCTGGTACATTCCACAGTGGTGAATCTAAAGTGGGCAGAGCTCACAGGGGGACCTATGAGTCCATGCACCTGCTTCACTCAGCAAGAGTTTGTTGAGCATCTACCTGTGGGGGGCACAGTAGTGTCCCTGTCTATGTGTAGCTGACATCCCAGTCAGATAATATGGATGGGGAAAGGACTTATCTTAAGAGCATTAGGAAGTGACATGTTCTAATTCGCATTTTTCAAAGGCTCATCCAAGCTGCTGCAAGAAAAATGGGCTGTAGAGGGAGCCAGACAGGGGCTACTGCAATAGTCCAGGCAGTGATGCTGGGATCAGGGTGGTGGCAGGAGGAGTTGGGGGGAAGTGCTCAGACACAAGAGGTAGATAGGAAGAACTGATGGGGTGTGGTGTTCTAGGCTGAATAGCATTTCCCCAAATTCATGTCCATCCAGAACTTGTGAAACTGACCTTATTTAGAAACAGGGTCTTTGCAGATGAAATCAAGTTAAGATGAGGTCGACTGGATTAGGGTTGACTAATCCCAATGACTGGTGTCTTTACAATAAGAGGGGAAGACACAGAGAGACAACACACAGGGAAGGCCCCGTGAAGACAGAGGCAGAGATTGAAATGATGTGTCTACAAGCCAAGGAATGCCAACGATGGCCGGCCACCACCAGAAGCTAGGAGAGAGGAATGGAACAGATTCTCCCTGTGCGCCTCCACAAGGAACCAACACTGCCAACACCTTGACTTTTGGGCTTCTGGCCTCCAAAACCGAGAGGATAAATTTCCATTGTTTTAAACCATCCAGTTTATGGAAATTTGGCATGGCAGCCTCTGAAAACTAATACATTGTGTGTACTCTGGAGGTTCAAAGTCCAAAATCAAGGTGCTGGCAGAGCTGTGCTATCTTGATCTGTCCCACGCTTTTTCCTAGCAATCCTTGGCATTTCTCAGCTTGTGGTGGCACCACTTCAATCTCTGCCTCTGTCATCACTTGGCCCTCTTCTCTGTGTCTCTCTCTCCTCTTTTTATAAGGACACCAGTCATGGTGGATTAGGGTCTCACCCTAAGGACCGTCCCTTATCATCATCACATCTGCAAAGACTCTATTTCCAAATAAGGTCACATTCACAGGTACCAGGGGTTAGGACTTCAAAATATCTTTTGGGGGCACACAATTCAACCCATAATACATGGCAACTGGCTGGATACCAACTGTGAGAAAGGCAGGACTAAGGAGCTGCTAGACTCCAAGTCTTATAGGAAGGAAGTTCTTACTTAAGCCTAACCTACTTCCCTCCTGCTGCACCCATTTCACCAGTCGTCCAGGAAGACAAGTGTGCTTCATAAGACAAAGCAGCAGGTGCTGGGCTCTGATCCTCCTGTATGTTCATCCTCTCCAACTACTGAGGAACAGGGCAGTGGGTTGAGTATGGTCCCTGCTCTGAAGAGTGCATAGCAACGATGATCACTTACTTCCCCAGGCATATTCCATTCTTTATTTCCTCCCCACAGAATTCCTAGGCTTTACGGCACGTGGGTAAACTCATTTCTTCCCAACTCCCCCATCTGGGAGAAATCCACGGAGGTCTGAGCTACATTGCTGGGGATTGAGTTAGGTAGGAAAAAATATATTAGCATTCAGAGGACTGGAAGATTCCGCCAAGTTACGCATAAGTAAAATGCTCAGCTGGGGTAGCTGACGTATCCGAGGGCTTCCTGCTTACTTTGTCCAACTGTATTAGTTGACGCATTAGCTAAACGTCACTAGCTGCTCTTACAAATACAAAGTGAAAGCGACAGAAATGACAGCAAATCTTTGAAATGTTGGGAGGAGGCTTCTCACAGAACCTGACAGTCACAGGGGTCTGGGAGCATCTAGCTTTCATTCCTCAGCAACCCCTTTCTCCCAAGGCCTTTCACATAGTAGGTGCTCAAGAAATGTTGCTTGTTTTAAGCACCTAAGTTAGTGGTCATTTGTTACAGCAGCAGGAAAAAACGAATACAGTCTGTAATTCAGCCATTTATTCATTAGTGCCTTTTTACTGAGCACCTGCTATGTGTCAGATACCATTTCTTCGGTTGCTAGATACTTCCTGAGCATCTACTTAGGGAAGTTTCTGGGCCCTGGAGATACAGCAGTAAATAAGAGGAAATTCCTGCCTTCCTGGGGTTGACATTCTAGAGGGGAGAGATGGACAATGGACAAATAAACCAACGGCTGTAAGGGGGCTGAGAACAAAAACAGCAGGGTTGGGGGAGAGAGTGGCCTGAGGTGTGTGCTTGGGGGCAGTGTGCTAATTGAGGCAGCCTGGTCAGGGAGGTGACATTTGAGCAGAGCCCTGAAGGAAATGAGGAAGCCAGCAGGGGGCTGAGAGAGAATAATCCAGACCCAGGAAGCACCAGGAGAAACAGCTCCCATTAGACCAAGACATGCTGGCACACCATCCTGACCAATCCCCCCTGAGTTACTGTCCCAGAAACACAGCTTAGCTTCATCTTCACAACTGACCCATTTTACTGATGAGGACACGGGGCTCAGAGAGGCTGGCGATGCCTGGGTAATTCTTGGTGCCAGCCTCACCTCTCCTCCCTGTAGGCTGGTCTGGGCGCTGGTGGGTGGTGATTGGGTTCAGAGCAGGCTCTGGCTCTTCAAACACTAGTTTCTGGTCTTCATCCTCCCAACTCTAGCAAACATTCATTCTGGGGCAGATGGGGCACCCATATCCAGCTGGGGGGTAAAGAGCAGATGAGATGCCCACCCAGCATCTTGAGCCAAAAGCTCCAGGGAACTGACATTTCTTCACCCCCACCACCCCCTGCACCCCGACATACGCCAGGTCCTTTGCAGATATATTTATATCTCATTTAATCATCAAAACACCCACAGGAGACATTGCTATTCTCCCCATTTTCCAGATGACAAAACTGCAGCCCAGCAGAGGGAGGCCACTTGCTGAAAAAGGCGGAGCTGGATTTGAACCCAGGGTGGCCCAATCGTCAAATGCTGGTGACATGTCACACCTTAAGCTGCATCCACCTGCCCCCAAAATATTATCAACTTGATATCTGTCCTTACGTGATTTGATGTTTTTAACTTAAATATATTTTAAAGGAATATTTGTTTCACTATTGTAAGTAGATCATTGGGATTCTGTATCATAAAAAAGGGGTTTTAACCATTAAAATAAATACAAAGGAAAAATCAAGAAACTGATGTTATTAAATTCTAGTTACATCCCCATTGCCTGCTCAAGACCTTGAGCTTGAGGCCGGCTCTTCCTTGGTTAAAAGGAGAGATTCACAGGTGTTCCATAGGCATTTAAGATGCTTTAGCACCTGACTGAGACTTTCTCTAGAAGGAACTAGAAAGGTGATACCTGGTGAGCAATGTATTCAAAGTCTGTGTTGCGCCAGGTACACCAAGGCTGCTCCCTATGTCAGGTGACTCCACTTGGGGAAGCGCGGGGTCCCGCTGACCCCCAGTCTCCAAAGTGACCTGTGTCCCCCTCCAACGTCTGGCAAGCCGCATATCTCAGTGTCAGGAGAAGTGACAGAACATCCCTGTAGCTCCTCATCTGGAGCCACGGAGCCTGGCTTTCTGCCGGGCTCAGCGCTTCCACGGGAAACCTTTCAGCTGAGGCACGTGGCTGCCCAGAGCTGTGAGCGGGACTTTATTTCCCCCACTTCACTCCTGCAACATACACACTGTCAATATATAGACAAGGGCAGTGGCAGCGGGAATCAAACGGCTTTAGATCCAACCTGAATAAAAAAGCCCAAAACAGGGGGCCCCAAATCAGAAGTGTTTGACTACATATCCTTTGGATTAATTAAGCACGTTGGCAGACACGGAAGATCAAATATGAACCATCCGAGGTGGCAGGTCCTGATGGGCACGCGGGGAGGGGGAACGTCGTCAGGAAATAGAGTGCCTTTGTCTTACAGCCATCAACTTGCTCTTTATGCATAAACCGCTTAATAAAATGACTGATTCATTTTGGTTACATTGGATCTAAACCCCTAGAGAATACTGCCAACGGATTTATAATATTTTAATCTCACACCAGTCTTTCCAAAGCCTCTGTAGGAGGAGATGGATAGAACATCATCTATTCCATCTTCTACCACTAGCTGATGCTGTTGGTGTTTTTTAAAAAAAGTGTCTATGGGGCTGTGTGGGAGAGTCGTGAGTCTAGGGAAAGCTGTCTCATTCCTCCCACTGTGTCCATCTGAAGGAAAGCGGTGCTCAGAGCTTTTTTTAGGAAAGCTGGAGCTGCAAAGGCTGTCCGAGAGGCTGTTTAGAAACACATATATGCAGAAGTATGCGTGTGTCCCTCCAAAGTATCTCTGAGACAGAAGCCTTCTCCCATCTGGGCCCCGGCTCCGGGCGCCTGTGTGGGCAGGAGGTTCAGGCTACTGACGGCGGCAGCGGGCCTAACTTTGATCCTTTAATCCTAACTTTTTGATAGCAGATGGGCTGCCCAGCCCTTGTATGCAAATGGGGGCCGTGCTTTCTTCCCTTCGTCGCTAGGGCTGGCGGCTTCCGGGTCTCCCGGCTTAAGCAGGGACAGAGGGGCTGGAGAAGGCCTTCCTTCTTGGCACTGGGCGGTGATGTAACAGTAACACCACCACCAACAGCAACGGCAACCACCGGTCTACTGAGCATCTACTGTGTGCCAGACACCAGCTTAGGATTTTATACTCTTCACCTTGCTTAGTCCTCCCAGAGGCACCAGAAGGTAAGTGTGCTTTTCCAGAGGAGGAAACGGAGGATCAGAGAGCTAGAGCTAGTTACTCAAGGTTACCCATCCAGGGAGCAGCAGAGCTGGGACTCAAACCCGTGTCCATTGTAGTAAAAACAAAGTTTCCATAGACTAAGCTGCACAGAAAGTTCCAGGCAGGCAGGGACAATGTCTGTTTTGCCTAACATTGTGCCCCTGGTGTCGAGTAGAGCGCCTATCAAACAGTAGGAGTTCAATGTTTGTTGAATGAATTGCATGGGGCTACTACTCTGTACCAGGCACCATGTTAAGTGTTCTCCATTCCCACTGAATCCACCCAATGGGCCCATAATTAGGTGAGATCATTATCCATACTTCCCAAGTGGGGAAACTGAGGATCAAAGAAGTCAGGTGCGATACAGGATGCAAGATGGCAGGACGGGGACTGGCCCCACTCTGAGAGGGTCCCTCAGCCTAGAGTCCCGCTGGTGCTCCTTCTGGCATCTCTCTGCCCCCTGAATTTGGAGCTCTGTGGCTCAATTTCTCCTCAACAGAAGTACCAGCCTTTGGAGCCCTGGGCCAGGAGGACCAGGTGTACGTGTCTGTTAGGGGTCATGTTCTTCCTCCAGCTAACACATCTGCATTTCTGCAAAGGGCTCATCCTCTCACCCTAGAACCTCTCAACCTACTGGCAGCAAAGACCCTTAGCTGTTTTTCACTGTATTTAGATGTCAAATCTCTAATGGTTTTGTTCCAATCTTTTCAATTTTTTTTTTCATTTTTGGCCACACTGTGCAGCATGTGGAATCTTAGTTCCCTGACCAGGGATTGAACCCGGGCCCCCTGCATTGGTAGCATGGAGTCTTAACTATTGGACCTCCAGGGAAGTCCCCCAACCCTTTCAATTTTAAAATTAATCCTGCATCTGGGTTTGGTGCCAGGGATCAAGATTCAGGCTCCACTACCTCTCTGCTGTGTGACCTTGGGCAAGTGGCTTGACCTCTCTGAGCCTGCATTGCCTCAGCCACACAGCAGGGCAGGATGGCAATACCTACCTTCATGGGGCAGAGGGGATAAGTGAAATCCTTTCTGTAAGGGGCTGAGCGCACTGCCTGGCACACAGGGAGCACCCAAGAAACCGCCCCACAAGGATGGTAGCTCATCGTTTAAATTCAAAGGCTTCTCTCCCTGAGGTACCTCTCCTGGCCTTCCCACCTTGAAGCCCTTTTTCTGCTGGGTGTTCTGGCCGTCTGTCTTCGGGTCATGTGGCCCCTGCTGGACTCCGAGGGCAGGGCAGGACTCAAGTTTGGGTTCCCACAGGGCTCAGCACATGGTAGGTGCTCAGAGAATGAGCTGATGAAAAGCCACAGCTGAAACGCCTGTCATCCCTTCTGAAAGGGAGCAGCCGTTTATTGAGCACCCACTGGGTACCAGCATCATGCTGGATGTTTTCCTTTAATCATCTTTCAACCCTTAGCTGCCAGGAGTAGTAAAAATCAGACAGGTGGCCAGGGGGAAAGGGCACTCCTGGCAGAAGAAATGGCAGAGGCAAAGGTGTGGCAGAAAATGGGGAGACAATGCCTTTTGAAGTTAAGTACCATCTCTGGAAAATCTGCTGTTAAACTTTTCCTTTTTTTATGGGTTAAATAACCTTTTATGTTACCCTTCTGTGCTCCCCTGAGCTCAACAGGACCAAATGGGCAGAGGCATATACAGGGAGGAAGGGAAGAAGGTGAGGGCAGCCAAAGACAGCGATGGGTCTCTCATTACACTAAAATCTGTATTGCCTTTATCTGCAAAGGTGGCTTATCCACTAGATGGCAGTAGAACTAGTCATTTGGGGCAAACACAATGTTAAATTCTTAACCCCGCTTTCTACTTCCATCACCATATATTTCAAATGCTTCAAAGATTCAAATTTCTAAAAATTGAGATCACAAAAGTACTTAAAAAATCCTACAACCTTCAGGTGAGAGGGTTTTTTAAAATATGACAATAAATCCAGAAGCCATAAAGCAAAGGTCTGGTAAGATTTCCTACTTTCTGCTAATATTTTTTGAATGTGTGCCGTGTATCATATACAAGAGACATTGTAAACAAAATTAAGAAACAAAAGGCAAACTAGGGGAGAAGATATGAAACACATTTACCAGGACAAAGGTTAGTATCTCTAATATACAAAGAGCACCTACAAATCAATAAGAAAATGATCTCTCTGATAGAAAAATGTGCTAAGGGTACATGAATCAGTGATTTACAAAATAATAGATATGAGTGGCTCACAACATGTGAAAAGATATTTAGTGTAACTAATAAACAAAGAAGTACAAAATAAATCAACAAGGGGGAAAAATTCTTATTCTTTCTGACCACTTTTCCTGGGTTTGTGGTCAATATGTGGCTACAATACATTCCCCTTCCCAAGTTTTCTTTCTCACTCTTATAACTACAGTACAGTACCAATATGCCTTGCATTCCCAAGAACCCCGAATACCCAGTGTTGGGAATGGGGTTCAGTAAATTACAATACAGCTACACAAGAGACTGTTACACAAGAGGAACCAAAGTTACTCAGAATTTGTAATCACACAGAGAAATACAGATGCTTGTAGTGGGTGAAAGGAAGCAGGATTGAAAATGGTACATGCAGAATGAACGACCATTTTGAAAAAGTACATGGGGAAAAGATCAGATAGGAAAACAACAAAATATTGCCACTGCTTTTCTAGTAGGTAGTTTTCCCCTCCTATTTCCGTATTTTCTGAATTTGACAGTAGGCATATACAACTTTTATAATTGCGGAGAAAAATTTAAAAATCCTAAACATTGGAAAGTATTGTCCTACTGCACGTTCAGTAACCCTGTAGTGTTAAACCTCTCACCCCACTTCCTTGATAATTGACAGAGCTGTATGAAATCCAAAGCCAATGCGTGTGACTCACGTAACTTATACCCTGATGGCAGCTTTGCAGTGGGCTGCTGATTATCCAACCTGCCAAACGCTTTCATGTATAGGTATAGAATCCTCACATTGACTGATGAACAGGTTCTATTATCCCTCTGCTAAAGACACAGAAACCAGAGTCAGAGAGGTTCAGGCCCCTGCCCAAGGTCACACAGCTCAAAAAAAAAAAAAAACACCAAGCTGAGAGTCCCACCCCACTGTGTCTGATGCTACAGCTCGATCAACCTAAGCTGCCCAGCCTTGCCTCCTGAAAGGAGGAGCAGGGAGAGAAACGCCTGTGAGGAGTTGCCATCTCCTGCATCAGATTTTAAAAAATACAAAGTAAGGCAAAAAAAAAAAACAAAAAACTGGGGGGACTCACCTCTCCCTTCTTATCTCTTCAGCAGTGTTCCTCTGCCTGTCCTCTTACTTGCTCTTTCCTTGTTTTCTCTTTAAATTTTTTTCTTTTTGCTTTTAACTAATCACTCAGTTAATAAGTTAGCTCTCTGAAACTTGGGTTGGTACCTAGTGACTCTATGAACGCAATAAAGAAATCAGCCGTCACCGGTACAGGAGTCAGAAAGGTTTAAATCAAATCATCCTCTACAACAATGACATTAATTATGCTTTTAACACGTTTTACTGCTTTTTTTCCTCACTTCACGCCACATCTGTGTGAACAATATCCAAAAGATTTACGGTTTTCTTTCATAATTATAGACATACAGGCTGCACACTTATCAAAATACTTGCTGAGCAATCACGCTATATCGCATCCTCTGCCAAAGATTTGTGTTGGCAGCAGTCACTCAAAACAAAAATGTTGAATCAGGACTTGTGTGGCTTCGGGGGGGAGGTGTGGATGGGAAGTATTTCGACAAATAATTTGCCTGTCAAGAAGTATAAAAACAGGAGAATGTTCATCCTGGCAAATTTTCCAGGAGTGTTATTTTTATGGAGGGGCTGGGGAGGCATGTGTGGCAGGGACAGTGAACAGGGAAGCTCCGAGCACCAACAACACATCTGGCATTTGGTTCTTGTGTCTGAGGATACAATTTAATGAGAACAAAAATATGTCTTCCTAATTCCCCTAAGAAATCATTAAAACATTTTGTTATTCTTAAATGTCTTGAAAATGAATTAGAGCCCTGAAGGGGCTGTTCGTATGGTATGTCTCCATCAGTTAAGGTTCCTCGTTCTCTAGCTTGGTGACAGCTGGGGATGTACGTCCCCCCCACCCCTCCATTTCTGGGGAGTAGAGTTGGGAAATCAGACACGTGGAGTCAGCACTAGGCTTGGAATGACCGTTTGGGGAGAGGCGCAAGACAGCACGGGAACTTTCCAGGAAGTTCCATGCCAATCTTGGGAGCGCTCACGGTCCCTGACTGGCACCGCGGTCTGGCCTCGTGGGTTAACATATTTTCAGAAAGATGTGGGTCCACAGTGAACCCCAGAAATGATGCTCTCTCCCACATGGGGGCTGTAAGCCCCTTCTCACCCCCAAACGCTCCCCTGGGTTTGAGACAACAGGTTACTTGAGTGATGATCTGTTTACCTCTGCCACCAGAATGCAAGTTCTCTGAGGTCTGGGCCCGTGTCTGTATCGGCAGGCTCATGGTTATGTTCCCAGTGCCTAGTGAGTGCTGGGCACACAGGAGGCACTCAATAAATGCCATCTGAGTAGATAAACACGTGACAAGCAGGAAGCACTAGTTGAAAAAAGTACCTTTTCATTCAAATAACTCTTCTCCCACTTTCTGCGTCTGAATCTTATTTCTAATTCATTCAGCAAACAATTATTAGGTGCCTACTGTGTACTGGATTCAGGGTACACAGGTTTACTATGACTCAGTCCCAGGCTTGGAGAATTTCACTTGTCCTAGGGACACACAGATGACGATAAGAACAGTTAACACTTAGCAAGTGCCACTCTGCGCCATGCACGCCGAAGCTTCCCAATGGCTGCATGAGACATTATTCCCAATTTATAGAAGTGAAGACTGAAGCTCAGGGAGGTGAATTAATTCATCCACAGTTACCCAATGAGTAAGTGGTACAGGCAGGACTTGAACTGGGGTCTTTGCCTGGAAACACAAGCCCATCTCAGTGCTGCCCCCTGGTGCTACAGGAAAGGTACTATGAGGCCCGGTGGAGGAGCTGGGCATGTGGACTCGTGCGAGGTATCTCTGGGGTCTGTACTGGGTCACCCTCCACTGTCATTCGCCACTGAGACTGTGCAACCCAAAGAATTGAAAAGAGTGGGAAATAAGAGGGTGTATTTTTCCAAATTTTTTCCCAGATAGCTCTGATAAGGGTGGAGACATCACAAGCAAAAAGGCTGCAAGGAATGGGGCGGCCTCTCGGTCTCTCGGCCACGTGCCTGGTGTGGTCCTCAGTAAGGGTGATAACGACCAGGGCTGCAGACACAGCTGTCTTGGCCTCATACCACAGGGCCATGCCCTGGCAGGGGGAAGGCACAGAGCCTGGAGGGCTGTGCTGTCTGGTTCCAGCCATTCTTGCCACCAAAACATTCTGACTGAGAAAACCCATGTGGCCATGCTGCCTTCCTGCGAGTGCAGAATCAGGGCAGAGCACGGGACTGGAGCAGAGCGAGTCGAGTCTGCAGGTGCCTCTGTAGTGGGCTGAATGGTGACCCCAAAATATACATCCATGTCCTAATGCCTGGAACCTGTAAATGTGACCTTTTTTGGAAAAGGATATTTTGCAAATGTAATTAAGTTAAGGATCTTGAGATGAGATCATCCTGGATTATCTGGGCGGGGCCTAAATCCAATGACCAGTGTCCTTATAAGAGAACGAAGAGGGGGATTTGGGACCCAGAGACACAGGGGGAAGAAGGCCATGTGCAGACAGAGGCAGAGACTGGAGTGATGCAGCCACAAGCCAAGGGACACCTGGAGCCACCAGAAGCTGGAAGAGGTAGGCAAGAGTCCTCCCCTATTGAAATACAGTGTGTAACGTGAAGGATGCAAGTTACTCAGCTTTCTGCTCCCTACACCAAACAGTGTTTGTCTTCGGAGGGAGCAGAGCCCTGCCGACACCTTGATTTCAGACTTCTGGCCTCCAGAACTGAGAAAGAATAAGGATCTGTTGTTTTAAGCCACCCAGTTTGCGGCAGTTTGTTACAGCAATGGGAAACTAACATAACCTCCCACGAGTAGCCAAGTTGTGACATGAGCAGACATTCTAGAAATAGTTGTTGAATGTATCAAGAGCTGAGTCCCATCTCTCCCTGGCTGTGAGGCATCAGGCACTGGACTCAACTTCTTTGTGCCAGGGAGACAGGGACTGGTAGGGCCTGTTCCCTTGGGGCTTGTAACATGCAGAGGGTAGAGCACATGCAACTTCTACACCTGGCCACTGCTTCTCTGACTGTGATGTGCTCCCGGATCCCCTGGGGAACTTGTTAAAATGCAGACGCTTCAATGGCCCGAGGTTCTGTATTTCTAACGAGCTCCAGGCGAAGCCAATGCTGCTGGTCCATGGACTACACTTTGAGTAGAAGAGGCTAGAAGACTTCCCTCACCACCCAGCTCATGTGCTTTTGGAGGGGAAGCTTCGCATCATTGTTGCTGTATTAGTTTCCTGGGGCAGCCATTAACAGAGCACCACCCACTAAGGTGGCTTAAAACCACAAAAGTTTATTCTCTCACAGTTCTGGAGGCCAGAAGTCCAAACTCAAGTTGCTGTCAGGGCTGTGCTCCTTCTGAAGGCTCTAGCGGGGGATCCTTCCTTGCCTCTTCCAGCTCCTGGTGGCCTCAGGCATTCCTTGGCTTGTAGTTGCATCACTCCAAACTCCGCCTCTGTCTTCACATGGCCCTCTTCCCTGTGTCTGTGTCCCAGAACTCCCTCTCCTCTTCTTATAAGGACATCCTTCATTGGATTTAGGGTCCTCCCTAAGTCCAGGATGATCTCATCTCAAGATCCTTAACTAATTACATCTGCAAAGACCCTGTTTCCCAATAGGGTCACACTACGAGGTTCAGAGTGGACATACATTTTGGGAGGACACTATTTAAACCACCACAATTGCCCAAGACAGATGGAACGAGGGACTTTCCCATCCCCTGCACAAAGATCTCACAAACAACCCTGACATCAAATATAAATGACTTTGCCTTCTCCATGGCTCAGCCTAGAGTGGGATCTCATTTTCTTCTTCGTAAACCCCCAGCTCCAGTCACCTCTGATAGCACTAATTCCTGCAGCTGTGTGGAAGTACTAGCAATGGATTAAAGGGGCTTCCTGGGTGGAGGGAGTTAGCACAGTGGAGTCGTCTCCCAGCTCCACCATTATTAAGCACATCACTACATTCTGGGTTCCCATCTCTAGGTCAATAAATGAAAACGTGCAGAGGACGGGCCATTTTAAAAAAGGGAACTTGGGCTTCCCTGGTGGTGCAGTGGTTGAGAGTCTGCCTGCCAATGCAGGGGACACGCGTTCGTGCCCTGGTCCGGGAAGATCCCACATGCCGCGGAGCAGCTAGGCCCGTGAGCCATGGCCACTGAGCCTGCGCGTCCGGAGCCTGTGCTCCGCAACGGGAGAGGCCACAACAGTGAGAGGCCCGCGTACCGCAAAAAAAAAAAAAAAGGGAAACTTTTTGCAGAAGTATATCTACATATTTAGGTACACAGTTGAAGCTCTCAAGCTGATCATACCTCTGTAATCCACACCCAGATCAAGAAGCAACATCTCCAGCCCCCAAAGGCCCCTCCCAGGAACTATCGCCCCATCCAAGAGAAACCACTCTCTTGACTTCTAACAGCACAGGTGCCTTTTTTTTTTTTTAGGTGAAATTCTGTAACGCAAAATTTACCATTTTATAGTGAACAGTTCAGTGCCAGTTAGTACATTCATGATGTGCAACCACCACCTCTATCTAGTCCCAGAACATTTTTATTCCCCTAAAAGGAAACCTCATACCCATTAAGCATTCACTCCCCATTCTCTCCTGCCCCCAGATTGGTAACCACCAATCTGATTTCTGTCTCTATAGATTTGCCTATTTTGGGTACTTCATACAAATGAAATCATAAACTGTGTGACCTCTTGTATCTGGCTTCTTTCACTCAGCATCATGTTTTTAAGGTTCATCCACTCTGTAGCATGTGTCAGTACTGCATTACTTTTTATGGCTAAATAATATTCCACTGGATTGGTAAACCACATTTTATTTATTCATACACTGATGGACATTTGGGTTGTTCCCCCTTTTAGCCATTGTGAATAGTGCTGACATTAATTTTTGCCTGTCTTCATATTTTATGTAAATGGAATCATACAGTATATGCTTTTTTGGGTTTGGTTTTTGAGGAACATCAAGTTTTTGAGGTTGGCGGTGCCATGTTGGAGGAAACATCTGCAGTCTTTCCTCCAGCGCCCTCTGGTGGCAGAGAGCACTGGGTGCCTTCTGCCCCTTGTGGCAAAGGGATGGGGGTTCTGGTGGGCAAGACACTCGGCTCCCCAAGAAGATCCAGGTGGGAGATCTTACCAGGAGCCCCCCAAAGCTCCCTGGCTGATGTTGGAAGGCAGTGGGGTAAGATGGAAGAGTCATGTGGGGACACATCACACCAGACTGGGTGTAGACCCCCTCAGTCCCTACAACTCCTACCCATGGAGGGCCTGGCCTCACCCAGGAGTCTTGGCCTGTCCCCAGATGCCACTGAGAGGAGGCCCCTGTGTAACAGTCCTAACAGCAGTTTATTTTTGTTAATTATTCACTCATGGAGCCCAAGCATGTCTTACCTGGTGCTTCAATTAACTGCTTGTAAACGCTCAGGAAAGCAGCTTCGGCCTCCTGACTTCTCTTACTAAGAGCCACCACCTTTGGAAACAACAAGAGAAAGAATCACGTGTGACCACAGCATCTGAGTCTAGAAGCAAATTTAATCATTTTCTATATGTGCAAACATGGGATTGGGGGGAGGAAGAAGGGAAATGAAGATTAAAAGTATGGAGTAGACTGCCAAAATTCAGCTGATGGTGGCTGACTCCTTTGCCAGAGCAAGTTCTAAATAAATAGACTTTGCCTGTTAAAAAAAAAAAAGAAAAAAGAAAAAAGAAAAAAGTATGGAGTAGAAAGTCTGGGTTCAAGTTCCAGCTCCACTGCATCTGGCTGTGTGACCTTGGGCAAGTCACTGCCCCTCTCTGATCCTCAGTTTCCTCATATGTAAAACGGGGGTAAATGGGGCTTCCCTGGTGGCGCAGTGGTTGAGAGTCTGCCTACCGATGCAGGGGACACGGGTTCGTGCCCCAGTCCGCGAAGATCCCACATGCCGCGGAGCAGCTGGGCCTGTGAGCCATGGCCGCTGAGCCTGCGCGTCCGGAGCCTGTGCTCCGCAGCGGGAGAGGCCACAGCAATGAGAGGCCCGCATACCGCAAAAAAAAAAAAAAAAAAAAAGGGGTAAATAATAGAAACTACCTCTTAGGCCTGTTGTGAGGATCAAAAGAAGCTATATATAAGTGCTTAGCACAGGGCCTGGCACAACAGTAGGTTATTAACAGCTGTTACTATTATTCCTGTTATTAATGTCAGAGGTTCAAATATGACACGTTTTGTAGGAAAGTGGGACACATCTGGGGAATATGTGTTGCCACTGAAAATTAAAGAGAAATTGTTGAATCTCTAGTAAGATATCAGTTTCAACAAATGTCAAGAGTGACAGCTTGTGAAACAGTTCCTGGCATACCAAAGGTGCTCAATAACTGCCTCTTGATTGATCAATACACCAAATGACTGGATGACCAGTAGTGAGGAGCTACTTTCATGCATTCGTTCTCTTGCTCACAGACTTTTATTGTTCTGCCAGTGAGACTCCGTAAGATGTGTTTCTGGGGCTCAGCACCATCTCATCCCTCCGCTCCTGGCTGTGAATTCTGAGCTCCGGCCTCACAACTGCCTTGATGCTGGCTCCTCTTGACCACTCCCCTTGGCATTAGTCCTGGGCCTTCCTGGCACACTGTTGGACCAAGCTCCTGGCACCCACAGGTCACCATCCCTACCTCCTCGAGGACACACTGGGCTGGCATCCCCCTTTGGACTGGAACAGAGCTTTATTCCCCCTGGCACTGAAATACCTCTCCCTCTGGTGCCAACTTGCTAAATGATGACTCTATCAGAGCATCTACTTGTCAACACCCTCTTTCAGAGCTGGGCTTTTCCTATGAATCCCAGTAACGCCATTTGGGGAAGTGTCTGTTATTGAATTCCTCCCCTCAAAGTAAGCTCTGTGAGCGTGTGGTCTGGTGCACAGAAGGGGCTCAACATAATTTGTTGAATGAACAAATCCAAGTGGGTAGCACTGACTCTAGATCCTGTCTGTGACACCATTGTAGAGAAATGGCAGGGCCCAATTCTGAGACAGTCTGCTCACAGAGGTGATCAACCGAGGTATAGGTCCTGGAGCCAGGCTGCCTGGGTTCAAATCCCAGCTCCACCACTTATTATCTGTGTGTCCTTGAACAGGTGGGTCACTTCAATCCCTGTGCCTCTACTTCCCCACCTGTAAAACGGGGATAATAATATGATAGCCTCCCTCAAAGCGTCGCTAGAGGATCAAATGACTTAACACAATGTAAAGCCCTTTGCAAAACTCCTAGCATGCATTAAGCCCCATAGACATGTCACCTCTTGGTATGATCAACCCCTTCCTTCCTTCTTGCCTGTTATGGGGACAGGTTCTGCCCAGTGCTGGATGATAAACTTCAGTTGTGCTCATCTCTGGTGTCCTATGAAGACCACCTGAGAAAAGCCTCGCCTCCACACACAGCAGGGCACTCTGGGAAGAAGAATTTGAAAACCATAGCAGTTTCTCTGCAGCTTCCAATATGACAGCCATGAGCCTCATGTGGGTACTAAGCACTTGAAACGTGGCAAGTCCAAATCCAGATGTGCTGTGAGTGCAAATATGCACCGGATTTCAAAGACTTAGTTCAAAAAAAGAGAATGTACAATAGCTCATCAGCTATTCTTATGTTGATTACATGTTGAAGTGATAAAATTTTGGGTATTCTGGGTTAAATAAAATATATTATTAAAATTCATTTCACCTGTTTTCTTTTACTTTTTAAAATGTAGGTACTACAAAATGTAAAAGTACATGTGTGGATCACATTATATTTCTACTGGACAGCATGGCTTGAAGGTTTTACAAGGTCCACAGAGAATTTTTATTTAAGAGAGGTGGAGAGAAATATATGGTGGATGTTGAGCAAGTGATTTTAAAAACGTCAGTTACAAAAGCTCTTTAAGCTCTCTTGTTGTTATTCTGAGAGCAATCTCTGGTCGCTTACCTTCCAGAGTGAATGACAGTCTCTCCTACATTCAACAAACATTTCCTGAGCACCTGCTATGTGCCATGACCTGTGAGCTGAGAACTCAGCGATGAATAATGCAGCCTCAAGCCCCACCCTTAGAGGACTCACAGTCCAGTGGGGAGACGGACATTAAAGCAGATTCCCCAGGGCTTCCCTGATGGCGCAGTGGTTGAGAGTCCGCCTGCCGATGCAGGGGACACGGGTTCGTGCCCCGGTCCGCGAAGATCCCACATGCCGCAGAGCGGCTGGGCCTGTGAGCCATGGCCGCTGAGCCTGCGCGTCCGGAGCCTGTGCTCCGCAACGGGAGAGCCCACAACAGTAAGAGGCCTGCGTACCGCAAAAAAAAAAAAAAAAAGGCAGATTCCCCAGATAATTCATTAATTACATGTGCTAAACACTTCAAAGGAAAAGCACAGGGGGGCTTGAGAGTGTGTAAGTGGGGGGAGACTGACCCAGTTTGATGGGTGGAAGGAACATCAGGAATTATCTCCCAGAAGGGGAAGATGGTGATGGACAGAAATAATGTTCTAGAATCTAGGCAAAGGGAAGATTTTTATTCTTGCTAAGATGTACAAAACACAGTTCCTGTTCTGGGGACTCACAGCTGAGTGGGAGACACAGCAATGCCAAAGAGGAACCGTAACACAGGAGGAGGTGATGCAAACACTGGAGTCTCCAGATTAATGTGAGGAGGGGGCAATTAATTCAGAGTTTGGGGGGACATCCTTGATGCACTAATAATAATAATAATGTAATATTCAGAGTTTACCATGTACCAGACACTTACTATTCATAATCATCCCTCTCCATACACCAATCACTGAAGGTAGCTGCTGTCATTATCCCCATTGTACAGATGAGGAAACTAAGACTCAGCGAGGTTAAATAACTTGCCCAAGGTCACTCAGTAAGTAAATGGTAGAGTGAGATTCACACCAGGTCTGGGGTTGAAATTACTGTTCTGAATCCAGATGTGGGCCCCTTTCTCCTGGATAGAAAAATCATCCCAGCCAGTGGGGACAATCACTCGGACCCCATCTGGATGCTGATGCCTTGATTTGCTATCTATGGCTGTACCAGGTCAGGGGCTGCTATGCTGCTGACCTGAGGTCCAAGAAAAGCCATGAGAAACAAAAGCAATTCATCTCCCGATCCCTAGATGGAGAATTATCAAAGATGAGCCAGCACAAAGTCTGAATGCTTCATTTTATAGTCGTCCATGCTAAGCATGTGTGGTAGCTGGAGTTTACGATAGGCATAAGAATGTTCTATTGACTTCTGATTTATTTCTTTTCTTTCTTTCTTTTTTTGGCTGTGTTGCGTCTTAGTTGCAGAACGTGGGGTCTTCGTTGAGGCATGTGAGATCTTTTGTTGCGGCACGGGTTCTTTGTTGCGGTACTCAGGTTTGTCTCTAGTTGTGGCGTGTGGGTTTTCTCTCTGTAGTTTGCAGCATGCGGGCTCTCTTGCTGAGGCGCACGAGCTCAGTAGTTGTGGTGCGCTGGTTTAGTTGCCCCGTGGTATGTGGGATCTTAGCTCCCGACCAGGGATCAAACCCACATCCCCTGCATTGGAAGGTGGATTCCTTACCACTGGACCACCAGGGAAGCCCTGCTATTGACTTCCAAAAAGGAATTCAGGGCAGAGGTGAGGGCAAGTCACAGAAGATCCCTTTATTGTTTCCCGGTCCCTATGCATAGCACCCTCTACTATCCATTCATGGTGCTTATCAGTTGTGTATTGATTATGTGTACGACTGTCTCCTTATAATGTCAGCCCGCCCCATTAAAGCTGTGCTGTCCAAAACAGTAAGCACTAGCCCATGTGGCCAGTGAGCACTTGAAATGTGACTATTCAAATTCAGATAGGCTGTACGTGTAAAATATGGGATTTCTAAGTCTTAGAAAGCAAAAAAGGAATGTAAAATATCTCAATAATTTTTATATTGATTTCATGTTGAAATGATAATATTGTGGACATATTGGGTTCAATAAAATATATTATCAAAATTAAACTAACCTATTTCATTTTACTTTTTATAACGCAGCTACTAGAAAAATTTTAATTACTTATGTCGTTTGCATTCTATTTCTACTGGACAGCACTGTCCTAGATCAAAGGTTAGGAAACTATGGCCCTTGGGCCAAATGTGGCCCTTCATCTGTATGTTTAAATAAAATTTTATTGGAACACAGCTACAATCATTCTTTTATGTATTGTCTATGGCTGCTTTCATGCTATAATGGTGGAGTTGCATAGTTGTGACAGACATTCTGGCTGCAAAGCTGAAAATATTTACTCTCCCTGGCCCTTAACAGAAAACATTTGCTGATCCCTGCTTTAGAGGTTCACCTAACGGCTGGACAATATTTTCAAAAGCAGAGATCAAAAAACATCCTGGAATGGCACTAGGTCTGAATTAGTTCAAGTTTAGGGCCTCCCATAGTAAATATGACTCTTGAAGACAGTAGTCATTTGGATGTCCTGCCTCGTTCAGTCTTGTTTTAGAGCGATGACCCTGTCTATTTCTAAAAGGCCAGGCCTGATGGCATCAGGGACTGATCCAGTGCTGGGCCCAATGTCATGAAGCATCTCTTGGCCTCAGTTTGTTCATCCATCATGTGGGAATAATACTCTCCATCTGCCTAAGAAGCTGTTGGGGGAGGAATGGGCTAACATGTGGTAAAGAGTCCCATGGAAGTTGGAAAAAAAGCTTTCTAATAAAGCCAATAATTCTTCTTCCAACCATACAGGATGTCTTTTCCAAGAGCTGCAGCTCTAATGCATTTCACCCATGTGCCCAGAAGAGGTGAGCTCGGCCTAAATAAAAGGCCATGTGTTTCTGTCTCATGGCTGGGTCCTACAGTGCAGAAGGGCAGGAGAAAAGGGTCCAGAATGACAGCTTTGGCTTGTGACAGGCAGATCTTTGAAGGCCATCTGGGGGAGGGAGAGGAGGAGGAGGAGGTGGCGGCCAGCTACAGACACCAAGAAGGTCACCATCAGAAATAGCTCAGCGTCTGATGAAGCAGGCGGCATTCACACTACCCGAAGTAATGTAAGGGGTGAAAATGTGTTTGGTCCCCTGAGTATGAAAGTTAACAGGTGTAGAACCGGTTAAGCCAGAGGAGACGCAAAAGCCTGCTCTAGCTGCCTAGCATTTGTCTGTCAGGTGGTTGAAAAATGGCAAGTTTGGGGCCCCCCCGAGGCTGTGCTTCCATGATTGTCTGAGACAGCAGTGACAACATCTACTGGCTACTGAGAACAGCTCTGTGCCAAGCTCTTCACAATGAAGTCAGAGTTTCCAGAAACCGAACCTTTATTCTGTGTTCAGTGCCTTATCTTTGGAATGTCTGCATACAGCTCTGAGACGTGAGCTCTGTTATTGCTCCCATTTTACAGGGGAAGAAACTGAGGTTCAGGGAAGCCAAGTCACTTGGCCAAGATGAAAGAACTAGTTATTGATGGAGGTGGTATCTGCGCCCATCATGTTCTCATTCCAGGGCTCAGAACTGCAACCAGAGACCAGTGTTTCTCAAAGTGTGCTGCACAGTCCCCCCGGCGTGAAGAGGGAGGGACCTGTGATCAAGCCTGTACCCACCTGCCTTCTCCATGGATTGTACAAAATCTACGAGCACACTGGATGCTCTGACGAGAGCTGCAGAAGACAATGCTCTTCCACTCAGCTTAGCCCAGTGTTTTCCCAAATGCATTTGGTCACAGAGCTTTTTCATCAGAGAATAAACTTAGAAACTAGGGTTCCGTGAAACACACCTTGACACAGCTTCCCTCTACCGCTGGGTCCTGGGCTCTGGGGATGGTGGGGCATGGTGGTTCTGAGAGATTGGGTGGGGGGGTCTGAGGCCACAGGAATTCTGGAAGAAACTGAAGAGTGATGGGCAGTTGAGGGGTGGGTGTTCAGAGGGTCTCAGAATCAGTACCTCAGAGGAGGAGGCAGAGGAATGAGATGGGAGGAGAAAAGGCATCAGCCCAGGATGGCCGGGGGTGGGCGGGCGGGAGAGTGCCCTTAACACCCTCTGAGGCCTGGTTCTCCTTTTGGGGAGTGAAGATCCGGGGGCACATGGGGAGCAAAGAGGAGCAAGAAGAATGAGGGGAGACAGAGGAAGGGGGAATAGAGCGTGAGGGTTATGCAAAGAGTGAGGGGCATGGAGAGCAAGGGGGAGCAGAGAGCTGGGGGTTCACAGACACTGAGGGGAGCAGGCAGGCGAAGGGAGTCATGGAGAGTAAGGGAGGCACAGACATGGAGGTGGATGGAACGAGGGCTCAGAGTGAAGGAAGCAGGGGTGTGGAGCACAGTGCGGGGAGCACAGAGAATGAGGGTGGCAGCGGCCGTGGGCCATGCAGAGGAGCAGAAGGAAACCCTGGCCGCCGTGACGCAGGGGAGTGACTGGCTCAGATGGGAAGGGGCTCGTGGTGACTGCTCAGGGGCTGCCGCAGGGTCTGGGAGAGGTGATGGTCCAGGTCCAGGGTGGTGCTGGAGAGGGGAAGAAAAGAACTGATTCGAGAGGTGATTAGGAGATAAGTTCCTGATCCAGGACATGGTTGGGGCTGAAGGTGGGGAGGCGCATGGGGGTGCATTTAGCCAAGAGGGAGGAGCAGACTCAGGGAGACACACTACAAGAGCAGTCTACAATCAGCTGAAGATCTTTCTGGCTATTGCGTTGAGAGGAGTACATGTATTTTGGACTGTAAAGATTGCAGCCCAGGATGGGAAGAAGGTAGAAATTTCAAGGAGGCTCAATCTTTCTAAGTTCTCAAAATGGGTTGCCTTGTGAGGTACTGAGCTCCCCAACAGAAGAGGCATCCAAGTACATGGCCATCTATCTCTGAGGATATAAACGTACTCAGGGAAATTTATACATTAGGGAGGTTTGGCCAAACTATCCAGAAGGCGTACATCTTACTCTGAGTCTATGTGATAAATCCCTTTTACTTATAGTAATATTCTGATGTCCTACCACTTGTAAAAGGTGATAACAATTACCTTGTTTGGCTGATATGAGAATTATTATTATCAACAGTAACAGTGACTACTGAGCACTGACTCTGTCAAGCACTCTGCTAAGTGTCTGACAAATATTAACTCATTTAATCCTCACAACCCAGGTCGGGGTGGGGGTGTTACTGCCCATTTAACAGATGAAGATATCAAGGCACAGAAGGGCAAAGGCCATACCGTGTGGGAGCTGGGACTCACACCCAGCTCAGTCAGACTCCAAAGCCCATGATCCTAACCCCCACTTGGGACTGAATCTCTGGTAGGGGTTTGTGGAAGGGGCTGTAATATCTGAAAGGGCTGAAGGAGCCAGGCCGGCAGGTGGGCAGGGCACAGCGAGGCCAAGAGAAGCCAAGTGCCCGGGTCTTCAGCAGGACCTGTCTCCTCTGCCTCACAGAGTGTGTTTGCTGGGGGCCTTGCTCCCGGGTGAGCACTAATGCTCTCTCTGCCGTATGTCATTGATGTGGCTGAGCAAATGAAAAGTACACTTTAATGTCAGGGCTTAAATAAGAAATAAGAGTTTGACTCTTGTTTTTGGTAGCTGTTGTTGAGCTGGGCTCTCTTGGCTCCTGTCTGGACAGAGCAGAAGGCTGGGACCCTCTCTGGTCTTCTGAGATCTCGGGGACATTCCTAAGGGAGGGTCAGAGTGGGTCCCAGAAAGGCCACATCCTAGCTGAGGCTCAGGAGCCAGCAGAAGCCACTTCTAGAGCCTGATGGGATGGAATAAAATGAACATATCTGGCCACCTTTCACTGTTTTGAATTCTCAGGTATAAATCACAAATTTATTTTAAATCGTCAGCTGTAAAACACTAATTCAAATTCAATCTTGAGCTCTGAGATCCCCTCTTCCAGGGCTGTAGGTCCAGATTCTAGATCTTCCTCCCAGTGCCTCAACCTGCAACAGTGATGGACACAAGCAGGAGTTCAGTAACTACAATAAAAGCAAGCGGTATTTACTGAGCACCCACTATGTGCATGCCCCAGGGGAGGCATCCTGCACCCTCCACAAGACCCTCAAACACGTATTGAGTGCTGTACATGCATTTAACTCACTCGATCCTTGCAAAACTTCCATGAGGTGGGGGGACTGAATTGTGCCCCCCCAATGTGACTATATTTGGAGATAGGACCTTTAAGGGGGTAATTAAGGTTAAATGAAGTCTTAAGGGGATCGGTGTCCTTATAGGAGGAGGAAGAGACATAGGCATGCAGAAGCATGGAGGAACACAGTAAGAAGGTGGCCATCTACAAACCAAAGAGAGAGCTCTCACCAGAAACCAACCGCGCCAGCACCTTGATCTTGGACTGCTAGCTTCCAGAATTGTGAGAAAATAAAATTCTGTTGTTTAAGTCACCTAGTCTGTGGTATTCTGTTACGACAGCCTGAGCTGACCGTCTAGCTCCAGAAGCTGCCATCTCATGGCTGGGTTTGTCAGTTCTTAGGTCTGAGCCCCACCAGGGGAGAGTGGGTCTGTCTATTCACACAGCCTTGCACACAGTAGGTGCTCAATAAATGTCTGCTGAAGAAAGAGTGTCACTGTCTATGTGTCATCCTTGGGGGGCGATTCTCAGGCTGGAGAGGAACTGATAGCAGTGGGGCTCCCTCTTTGGAGATGTCCGGAAAAGTACCAGGCACCCTGATTGGTGCTCGTGTTCTAGTTAAGGGAGAGTTTGTGCTTCGTCCCGACCTCCCCTGAACACCAGGAACTCACCCATCAGTCAGCATCTGATGACAGGCCCGTGCTCATGCTAACTTGTCATCTGGGTGTTGTTCCATTTCTCCAACCAGATTGTGAGCATCCAGAGGGCTGGGACTGGGACTAGCTTTTTTTTTTTTTTTTTTGGCATTTAAAAAAGTGAAATAAAATAATGCATGTAAAGTGTTAACATAGCGCCTGACACATCACCGATGTCCAATAAATTCATTTTCTCAGCAGGTATTTATCGAGCATCTTCTAAGGATGGGGGCTGTTCTAGGCACTGGGTATTCAGTACCAAGCAAGACTGACCCAAACTTGTACCCTTGCAGAGCTGACACTCTAAAGGCAGAGGCAGGCAATAAAAGAAATCATGATACAGAAGGTGAGAAAGTGATCAAGGGAGAAAAATAAAGCTAGGAAGGAGATGGGAGTCTGGGGTAGGGATGTGTGTCCTGCCTAGTAGGGCCAGGGAAGGCCTTGGGAGAAAAGAACAGTTGAGCAGACTTGTAGAAGGGGAGGGGGTGTGTCATTTGGCCATCTCAGGGAAGAATATTCCAGGCAGCTAGAATAGCAGGTGCAAAGGCCCTGGGGCAGAAATATGTTTGCCTTGTTTGGGTAACAACAAAGAGGCCAGTGTAGTGGGAGAAGGTAGGGGAAGGGGACGAGATGAGGTCAGGGATCAAAGGGTAGGGGCAGAGCTTTGTAGGTCATTGTGAGGACCTGGGCTTTTTCCCTGAGGGGAATGAGTAGCCACGGGAGGGCTTAGAGCAGACGAGGGACATGGTCCACGTACGTTTTAACAGGATTCCTCTGGCTGTCGTGTGGACAATGGACTGAGGGGGTGCTGGGGTGGAGGCAGGTTGACCAGGGAGGTGGCTACTTTAATAGTCCAGGCGAGAGGATGGCATTTCAGAGCAGGGTGGTGTCAGTGGAGGTGGGGAGAAGTGCTGGGGTTCTGGATCCATTCTGAAGGTCCAGCCACAGGATTTGTTTCTCAGAAACACAGAGTAGATGTGGGGTGAGGTGAGAGGAAGAGGGGTGTCAAGGACATTTCATGGTTTGGGGCGTGAACAACTGGATGATCTTGAACAGCTGCTGCTGTGATTTTCTCCTCCCTCGCAGTCCACAACAGGACAAGTCAGGAGTGGGCACTAAATCAACAATGACTGAATGAAAAAATGAATGAATGAGATAAGGAAGGAACTTAAGAGGCTCTCTGAGCTAATCCTTCTGAACTACAAACAAATAAAAACCCACATCTAGAAGGATGATGGAGAATGACACTCATCTACGCTGCAACCCAAACTATGCTGCAACCTTGAAGGCTCTGTGGAGATCTCCTGCAGGCTCTCTGATGGAGTAACACCTAGTGTGAGGGGACAGAGGCCCAGGATCTGCCCCAGAGGTCGTGGCATCTCAGGGAAGCTGTCAGCAGTGTGGGAAACAGGAAAAGCTGCACCTGGGAGTGAGCAGACCTGGGTTCTGGTTTCAGCTGGGGCCTCGTGTCCCTGTTCACCTTTGGGCAAGTCACACCCCCTTTCTGAGCCTCAGCTTCCCCATCTGTAAAGTGAAGGTGCTGAGTTTCAGGTCTCTAGCTCAAATTCACTCAAGCAGACAGACAAACACTCTCCTCCCCACACATCGATCTCCACCCCACTGGGATTTTAATCAAAAGCAGTGCAAGGCCTTGGAAGCCCACCCAGGCTTGGATCAAGGGGTGGGTCTGCTGGGAGAGCATGAGGGAGGAAAGAAAAACACCATGCAATTTTATTTTAATATTTGTAATTATCCCCAGGCTAAAAATAAGGCACAGAGCAAAGTGTTTTCAAATGTTGGCATTAATGAACACTTTTTATCCAACATAATGTGGGCCCCCGAATGCATTTATGTCAGGTTCCTTGAGATCTCGGAAACGGTGCCCCACGCCAGGTTGGCTTTCACAGCTTGGAAGCGGCGCAAAAATGAAATGTCCCACAAGCGCAGGCTGGCAGGCCTGCTATTAGCAACAGTATAATCATCAATTATGTCCAATCACAAACTACTGATTTTATAATTATCAAATGAAGTTCTAACTTCTCACCTCCGCTCAGTGGCAACTCATATAATCTCTCAGCTCAAAAAAAGGAAGCTTTTTTCTTTTTTTTCCCGCTCTCTCTTCTGGGGAAAAGAATTTCCAGGCCTCCACATAAGACTGCATTTAAATTGCTTGTCACTCAAAACAAAGGCAAACCACTCATTTGTAATTCACCAGCCACCTGAACAGACTGCCTGTTTTCCTTTAAGCATCCATGCACTGAAGCACAAAGATCATTTTTTCTATTGTTAAAATTGTATAAGCCGTAGCTTTTTTTAGCAGTGAATACACAATTTCACTTCTCTTCGAGGGCTCCCAGCATAAAAGGGACAGGACAGGAGGCTTTCTTTAGTGACTTACAAATAAATTTTGCTTTGGGGTATTAAAAAAAATCAACTATGTGCTCATATAATGAGTTGAAAAGCTATTAAGGCCATTTATATGTGAGAGCAGGAAAGAAGTTATGTTTCCCGTCCTGCCCAGGGTGTGGCCAGTATATGAAGTCAGATGATTGAGATTCATTCTCATGGGCGCTGGAAGCATCTGTGTTCAATTTCCTCTTTTTGGGAGCTGCCGATATCACAAACATGGCTCCGTGCTGATTGGCATTCGGCTGGCAGGCTTCAAGAGCAGAAGCAACCCAGGGGTGGGTGCCCCAGCCTGGACCTTGCTGTTCCAGGCAGGCCCTAGCTGTGTGCCTGACTTTCTGGCTACCTCACCCCAGAGGGACAAGCCATGCATGACTGTCATGAAGCCCCTACATGCAACCAAATTCTGTGGCTCAGCCTTTGACAACCAGGCCTGTTTTGACAACAGCTCAGTTTTTCTCTATAACTGATTATGATAATAATACTTTCCAATTTTAATCTAGAGCTTTTTATAATTTACAAAGACCTTTCACAGGAATTAATGCCTCTGAGCCTCCACTCACTCCCAGAGGTGGCACTGGCGGGGAGGATGGTTCTTGTTTGAGAGGCCCAGAGAGGCTGATACGGCAGTCCCATGTCATATAGGAGACGTCAAGGCAGCATGTGAACCTGGTCTCTGGATTCAGAGCCAGCTGTGCAGCAGAGAATTTGGGCCTGGATTTGTGCAACTTCCCACCTGAAGTGGGAGAGTAGCTTCCATTTTTGGTAAATTAGAACAGACTCAAGTTCACCCCTAAAATGTCCCCTTCTCACGCCTGAATATGCTGTGTTTTCCTGAGTGTAAGGAATGCGGCTCCCGCATGCCCACCTGAAGTTATGCATAAGCCACAGCCAGTCTTTTCTTTGCGATAGCCACAAGGACTAACAAAGATTCCTGATTTAAAACAACAGTGAAATTATTCTGTATGATACTGTGATGGTGGATACACATTATGCACTTGTCAAGGAAGATTGTACAACAGAAAAAGTGACTGCTTAATGTAAACAATGGACTTCAGTTAATAATACTGTATCAATATTGGTTCATCAATTGTAACAAATGTACTGAACTAATGCAAGATGTTAATAACAGGGGAACTGGGGTAGAGAGGTCTATACTTTCTGCTCAAATTCTCTCTAAACCTAAAACTGCTCTAAAAAATAGTCCATCAATTAAAAAAAAAAAGAGTAGTGAACACGTATAAAGTAGGTACTAGGTACCAGGCACTGCTCTCGGTATTTATCACATTAACACATTCAATCTGTACAGCAGCCCTATGGGTCAGTAACATTATCTTCCTGATTTTATTGGTAGGGAAAACAAGATGTCAGAGAGATCTACCTTATTCAAAGTCACACAGCAAGTGGCAGAGCCAGGATTCATACTCAGGACTCCAGAGCATGTGCCCTTAGCCATGAGACTAATGGGATTATCACTGGGTTCTCTCCAAAAGCCTGCCCCCTTTCCCATGGCATACTGTCCTGTGTGAGCGTCCTACCTTGATCATGGGTGTCAGACAGCATAATAAGGGTCATGAATGATGGGTCCAGGGCCAGATACATCCCATGGACATGTTTTCTTGGCCCCTCAAGTGTTTTAAAAATATTTGAGCCAAAAAAATTCATCAAGTTACATACTTAAGATTTGCGCATTTTACCGTATGTAAATTATACCTTCATAAAGTACTGTGAGCATGAAAATGTGTGCATATATATTGAGGCAGCATTTAAAACTGAGAAGAGATCCAAATTGCTGGCTTTTCTTGGAAAATCAGAGGATCTGGCCAGCCTGGGACCACGTTTCCACCAACAACTGCTGCCTGGGGCCAAGCAGCAGCCTTCCATTGAGGCAGGCCAGGGGTCGGCAGTTCACCTCGGGCCTCCTGTGCACCTGCAGTACAGGTGTGGGACCCCGTCGGCACTGGCGTTTTCACTCTGGCCTAGACTTGACACCCCTTTTCCGCTTGCTTTGCTTTCTCCACATTCTTCTTGAGCTCCATCAGCCCCCAACTCCACCCTTCAAATAGTGATTTCTCAGGCATATTAAAAACAGGAACGCTAAGCAGGGTGTCCTGTACTGGTCCTACTTCTCACTTCCAGGCAGCCCCACATGTCGGGCAAACTTCCCTTCCAAACTGTAACAAGATCCTGTGTGAGCCCTCCACCCTGAATAAAAATGCTTAGGCCCTCCCAACTCAAGTCTACCTGGGACCAGAAAAAAGGGCCATTTAGAGCATCTGGATGATTCTGTGCCTTGCTAAATGGTGAGAAACTCATAGGCAGAGTTGGGAAAGACCAGCAGGGCTTGTCTACTCTGTGTTCTGATGGGAATGGTGGTGCTAAGTGGGCCACGGAGGAGAGGGGTGAGTGAGCGCAGGAGGAGAGCGCAGGGACACACACAGCTGGGGCTTAATAAAGGCCTGTGGATTCAAGGAAGGGCTGGAAAGCACACGGACTTTGGAGTCAGGTTCTGAGTGACCTAAGTCTGAAACCTGCATCTCTGGCTGCGTGACTTTGGGCAAGTCACGGAGCCTTCAGTGCCTCAGCTTTCTCAACTGTAAAATGGGTACAATGATGTGACGAGCTGCCAGGAGGATCAAATCAGGGAGGAGAAGCAGCTGGCAGAGTACCCGCCCTGCCAGCACTTAATGATGAGTGAACATCCTTCCTTCACCTCTCTCTGCCTCGGTTTCTCTACCTAGAGAGTAGGGACAACAAGATCCAGCTTCTGTGTGGTGACACCAGCAGTTAAGATATGCTTTGTTCACCATTAAATATGGAGTGAAATTGGCCAAGCCATCCATAGATGGTTCTTGGATTTCTGGGCAAAGGGGTCTGAGGGTGTTAGAAGTTGGTGCTATTGGGGGGAATGTGAAAGGTGGAAACTGCTGGAACATGAGGGCTGGAACCAAATCACCGGAATGTGGTGCCAAGAACCACCCAGCCAGCCTGGCAACAAGCAGCCTCTGAAACAGGGCAGTCCAGGGGTCTGTGCACCAGGCCCAGGGGACTCCTGCTCCTGCTGTGAGCTGGCTCGTGACCCTGACCTCGCCTCTGAGCTCTCACTGCCCCAGGCTCTGTCGACCATGTGCCGGGGTGTCCTTGCCCTTGCAGGGAGGCCTGCAGGGGTCCCAGGTGGCTGCAGTCTCCCCTCTTGAGGCCATCCTGGGAAGTTCTCTGAAATGCCAGAGCAGAAGAGCTAAGTTAAAAGAGCATGCATGCCCTTTATGGAGAGGCGGCCACCCAAATGCCACTGAAGCACCACCTGCCCATGCTTTTAAATATAGCATCGTCATTTCTGGATGTCTCTGTGGAGTGTGGCTCAAGACAGCTCCATGAGAGCCTCAGCTGGACACTTGGGGCACTACTCTGTCTCCTGCCCAGTTTGTGCAGCAAGGAGTCATGGGCGCAGTTTCCTGACGTGGGCTGATTCGATTTCCAGTCGAATTCAATTCCCAGTTTCCCTACTTCTTTGTGGCCTTGGGCAGCCACTGGCCTTCTCTGAGCCTTTGTTTCCACATCTGAGGATTACGATAAGGATTAAAGGTGATATACACAAAAATTGCTTAGCTCACAGCCTGGCAAACAGACAACACTTAACAGGTGTTCATTTTAGTATTACTAATTATTATGATCCTCAATGTGCTAAGCACTATGCAAAGAAGAATAAACCACAGCCCCAGCCCACAAGTCCTAGAGTAAGAAAGAGACCGACCATAGAAAAGGGCAGAAGACAAGCAGCATTTTGAGGAGGGGGAGTCAAGGAGGGAGGGGTTTATTCTGCAGGGGCATTGGCTAGAGGAGGGCTTCAAGGAGGAGGTAGCACTGGCTTGCAAAGGACGAGCAGGTTGCTGAGCTACAGAGGAGGGAGAGAGGGTGGCATGTGCCAAGGTAAGAAAAGATCTGGTATAATCAGACAACGCTCATCACTCCTCCCTCTAAGCCCAAGGCTGCAAATGTGGGGCCCATGGTCCAAATCCCGTCATGCACTTGGCTTTGTTCACGTTTAAAAAATGTTCATTTTCAGCCAACATTTAAAGATCAGGAGATTTTACCTAAAAATTGAGATTTCCAGCTTGCCGGAAAAATGAGAAAATGTGGCCACAGAGGGCTGTGTTCTTGTGTAACAACAGCATAAAAAAAGGAAACAGTAATAATAGTGAATATTTACTGAGTGTTTAAAGTGTGCCGGGCACTGCTTTAAGGGCTTACACACACTAAGTCTCAAAATCCTCATAAAAGCCCTTTAGGGTGGGTGCAGTGATGTGCTGATAAAGATTTAACAACTGGTTATCTGGTGGGGAAAAAAAGGGTCCTAGTTTGTAGTGTTTGCCAATTTCCATGGTGCCAATATTCCCACCATGGCGGATTTCAAGCTACCAATGTCACCGACCACCCGAGGAGTTTGCCCGAGGAGTTTGCTCTGTGAGTCTCTCCAGCACATCAATGGTAGATGTAGTTTCATTTCTACTTCTCAGATGAGGAAATGGAGGCACAGAGAAGTCAAGACACTTGCGCAAGGTCACAGAGCTAGGAAAGTGAGCAGAGCAGGGATTTGGAGATAGGTAGCCTGGCTTTGAAGTTTGTGCTCTCAGCTCCCACACTGCACTGCAAGACCAGACTGTGTCGTCTGCCCGAGCTGGGTAGAGGCCACTCCTGAGGTGGCACACAAAGTTCCAGCTTGCCTCAGTCCCCACTCCTCTCTGTTGTCTCACCTGTGCCTGTGGTGCTCACTCAGCTTACCTGCAGGGCCCCTGTGGGCAACTGAGCTTGCAGCCCTGCTTTGGGGTATGGAATGTCATGTGGCCCCCAACTTTTCCCTCTGCCCTTCTGGGAACCCCATCAGGTACCTGAACACAAACAGAAGATACCCAGGGTGGGGGACAGCCAGCTTCTTTTGCTGTATCCCAACTCCATCCCCTGGCACCTGACAAAGTAGAAGAGCAAACCTTGTAGTTCAAATGCTTCTCACTTTTTTTTCTCATTCTCTCTTTGCCAGGACCACTAACAGCATCAATTTCATGGAAGGAACTTTTCTGTTCCCCTCCTTGCCTCATGCTATCCCATACAACAAAACGTGGAAACAACATGATTTACAGCGGGAAATACAGCAAAAACTGTTCGTCTTAAGCTGGAAATGCAGGTGATGCTCTAGCCCCTATGCTCTGTTGGGAGGAAGGGCTTCCATTTATCAGGGGAGGGGGGCTTGGATGGGGAACCCACTTTCTTTGCTGTTTCTCAAAGACAGGCGAAGCCCCCTCAATCCTTATCCTCCCAGCTGGCAGCTCAGGATGGCAGCAAACAAAAGAAAGGCATATGTTTGGTGGGAAACGTGGAAATAATCAAGTGTGAGTGGATTCGTGTAAGTAATTTAATTACCTCGCACAGCTATGAAATCACTTGGTTTCCGCTTCCATTATTAATGATGAATGTTAACTATCAGAGGACATCGGCTATGGCTTCCTGACATACGGGGGGAGGGAGGTTTAGGTGTCCCTAGGCGGCCACACCTGGCCTGATCAGGCTGGTCCCTGCCTCTAGCTGACCCCACCCCCATCTTGGAACTGACTGGGAGGTACATTATACGCCTCGTGATGGAAACACCTAGCACCACCTACGAATAGACTTGCCAAAACATTGAACCTGAATATGATCAAGCCTCTAGATCCAATTGCCCATGTACAGCAAATATAGAGGACAGAGGAACTGGTCAAACCACGCCACAGGGGCACAATCAGCAAAATCCCAGCTACAGGTGAGGTGACTTGCCCAAGGTCCCACAGCTAGTGGTGGGCTGGGATTTGGACCCAAGCTCATGAACACAGTACTCTCCTGAGACCACATGAGAGGCCAGAGAAAGTGCAGCTGGGCTTCCAGAGGGTGGGACAAGGAACCAGAACAGTCCAGAAGCAAGGAGGGTGCTTCTACTGCACGAGGCAAGTCCCTTGGCCCTGCCCTCTCTTGAGGTCGGCTTTCTTGGCTTCCTCAACCAGTCCCACACTCAAACTCCTGAGATAATGAATACTGTTGGCCTAGCTTGAGACCAGTGTCGGCCCCTGGTACAATCAGCTGTGATCAGGGGAATGTCTTCAAGAAAAATAGCCAGTTATTTCCACATACAGATCAGAAAAAAAAAAAAAAAAAAAAAAAAAAGATGGGCAGGGTGCTTACAGATTAGAACATGTAGCAGAGGTAGCATGACCAACTTGTTCTAGTTTGTCTTGGACTTTCCCAGTTTTAGCCTGAAAAGCCTTACACGTGAAGAGCTTCTCAGCTTTAAAACCCAAAGTTTTGCATCTCAGGTACCCCTCAGTCCAGGGCCTGTCTAACAACAGCATAAAAAAAGGAATTGACCGGGAGGTACATTATACACCTCGTGATGGAAACACCTAGCACAACCAATAGACAGTTGGTTGCCATACTTAAGAGGCATATCAATCAGTCTCAATGTATGGACCCTGTGTGAGTCCTGGTATACACCATAAAACAACTAAAAAAAACCTGAGGAGCCAATAAGGGACACTGAAGCATTGCCTGGATATCTGATAATATTAAAAAACTACTGTGAAGAAAAAAAATTGCAACTGTGTGTGGTACGAATGTTAAGTAGACTTGTGGTGATCATTCTGCAATATATACAAATATTGAATCATTATGCTCTATACCTGAAACTAATATAATACTATATATCAATTATATCTCAATTTAAAAAAGAAATTAGTGTTAAAAATTTTTTGGATGAGATGATATTGTGGTTATGTTTACAAAGAGATTCCTTATTTTTTAGAGATTATACACTAAAATATTTACAGGTGAAATGATACAACTTGGATTTGCTTCAGAATAACCCAGTGGTGCAAAAGGGAAGTGGCTATGAGTGAATAATCACTGAAACTGGGTCATGTGGCTCATTATTTTATTCTCTTTAACTTTCACGTATTTGAATTTTTCCATAATAAAGAGAAGAAAGAAAGGAAAGAAGGAGAGAAAGGAGGGAGGAAGATAGAAATGACTGTAGGAAGATATGCATTCTCTGAGTCAAATTCAACCACTCAAAATTTATAAGTTTGATCTTGCCTTTTCTGTAAAGGGCCAGAGAATAAATATTTTTGGCTTTGTGGACCATATGGTCTGTCGTAACTATTCAACTCTGCCCTTGTACAGTGAAAGCGGCCACAGACACTGTGTGGTTGTGTGCCAATAAAACTTTATTTACAGGGGCTTCCCTGGTGGTGCAGTGGTTAAAAATCCGCCTGCCAATGCAGGGGGCACGGGTTCGAGCCCTGGTCCGGGAAGATCCCAAATGCCATGGAGCAACTAAGCCCATGCGCCTCAACTACTGAGCCTGCCCTCTAGAGTCCCTGAGCCACAACTACTGAGCCCACGCGCCACAACTACTGAAGACTGCGCGTCTAGAGCCCGTGCTCCGCAACAAGAGAAGCCACCACAATGAGAAGCCCGCACACCACAACGAAGAGTAGCCACCGCTCGCCACAACTAGAGAAAGGCCGCGCACAGCAACGAAGACCCAACGCCGCCAAAGATAAAATAAATAAATAAATTTGTTTAAAAAAAAAAAACTTTATTTACAAACAAAGGCAGGGAGCTGGATTTGACCCATGGGCTATATATAATTTGCCAACCCCTGGTCTAGAAGGATATCAACTGGGTTCAGTTCTACTACTTGCTGTTGTAACCTTAGGAAAGTCACCTAGCCTTTCTGTTGTGACCTAAGGAAAGTCACCTAACCTTTCTGAGTTTTCTCCTCTGTAAAATGGGGATAATAACAGTAACCACATCAGGCCAGGATTAAGCCAGAATAGAGCTGGGTCCATGTCAAAGTGAGCAGGTCCTCTAACAGCAAGCTGTTACTGATTTAACATATCCTGCTAGAATGTTTTGTTCACCACTTAGAATAGCATCTGGCGTGTAGCAGAAGCCCAACAAACATTTGTTGAAATGATGAATGATTATGTCTGTCCCCATCAAGTGAAGAAAACAGGGATGGAAGAACATGGTCTTCTTACTCCTTTTCAAAATGTCAGGGTCCCCTCGCCTTATACACTGAAAAAGGAACATTTATAACAGAGACATCTAAGTCCTACTTCACACTATGAGTCAGCTCCTGAGAAGAACTTCCTAAGAGGCTGTGCAGCTGAGTATGCTTAAGCATCAGAGACATTTAAGGGTGACAGCTTAACTCTAAGGGGTTGTCCAGCTTGGCCATCCCAAGCTCTGGTGATCAATGTCACAGAAGCAGCAGACCGCTCCACCTACCCCTCAAGGGCTTGGCCAAACACTGAAACATGAGTTGGAGGCTCCGTTGAGGAGCTGAGCCAATGTGGGAAGTCTTCAACCAGTCTTGGTTGCCATCTTGTTTGGAATGGGAATAATCTCTCAAACACTGGAGCTGGGCTCGCTGGGTTTTACTCTCCTTTCACAGAGAACATGTGGGGATGTGGGGTACATAAGGTCTTGGCGCAGGCAAATCACGTGGAAGAATGAAACAAGATGGCGCCAGAGCCTGGCTTCAATGAGCGAGAACTGGAAACAACCCATTCTCAGCATAATGACTTTCTTTATCTTGACTTCTGGGCAAAATACAGATGATTGGGCTGGTTGAGATCTGTACACCTTTGGGGCTTTCTAAATCCTGAGGTAGACGGTCATCTACCCTCTCTGTAAGAATCACCCCACTACTCTTCTAGGAGCAAAACCCCAAATGTCTGCAGGAAAGTAGTAGTAACTCCAGTATGTGAAGTGGCTGATTGAAGGGGTTAGATGAGAGGGCGAATCAGGACTGTGTGAATGGACAAAATGGTAAGAAGCTGAATTAGGCAACGGTAAGTTGCGAGTCTGTGACCTTCCTTCTTCCCCTGAGGTGGGCCACAGCGGCTGATGTCTGCACTGAGGCATCTTCCTGTCCATGGCTGATGTACCAGGGGCAGACACTGGGCTAGGCCAATGATCTTCGTTATCCTAACAGTTTAAATCTGAGACTGGTTGATTTTGATTTGTCCAGGTAGTTAGCTCCAGTGACTTTGGGGTGAACCTGGGGACTGAGATGGCCATTATGCGGGAGCCACCTTCCATCTACCATGTGTGAGAAAGCCGGCCCAGAGAGAGGACAAGATGAGGAACCCCACTCCTTTGCTTCTGAGCTGTTTTGGTTCCTTGTCGCATGCTCTGGAAGGCCAGCTGTGCTTTCTCCAGCCTCTCATGTGGTCTCAGGAGAGTGCTGTATTCATGAGCTTGGGTTCAAATCCCAGCTCTACCACTAGCGGTGGGACCTTCAGCAAGACAACTCACCATGATGAGCCTTAGTTTCTTCATTTGTAAAATGGGGGATATACCAAAAATACCCCTGCTGAGGATTAAATGACACAACTGTGCATCTGGTATACAAAAGATACCCCATAAATATCACGTAGCTAATATTATAATAAATTCTCCTCATCTAGGCTAGCTAGGGTAGATTTTTGTTTCTTGTACCCCAAGGTTTTCTCTTAAGATGGACTTCCAGTTGCCCTCGACATTGACGCCTCCCACTTGGAGGCTCAGGGTGGGGTAGGTGTCTCCTTTCTTGTCCCACCAAGGCCAGAGACAGAACGTAGACTGAGACAGAACACAGGAAGAGCTGCTGTGTTGTTCCTGACACCTGGGCAGCCCCAGCAGCTGTTGTTCCCCCACCCTACTCATTGCAAAAGCAACAGGCGAGGCAAACAGATGGCTTTTTTCCTTTCCCAAGATGGGAAAAAAAGGAAAGGAGATGAACAGATTTCCACTGGCTAGGAGATCAAAGAGAAATGGCCGTTGTCGCTGATAAACTTCACTTAAACACCATCCCTGCGCCCAGGCACACGATCATCCCGGGGAAGGAATGGGATGGGGCCAGCTTGCTATTGCCTATTGATGTAGCATTAATTTCTTTTTGTTTCCCGCTCTGGCGTACACCCGACTCAAGGTGAGAGAACGCAACTGGGCTGCGACTTCTCAGATTGATTGCGTTTCTCTGCTAGGTCCGTTTCATGCTTGGTGACTTTGCAGCAAAGCAATTATCACTGTGGAATGCATAATGGCCTAATTAATAACTAATGTCAGGTTGGCCTCTGAGCCATGATTATACCTTAGCAAGCCAACTTTTTTTTCTTTTAAACATTCCGAGAGAAAAATATTATTATAATTGACTGGTTAAATCGTCAAAGTGTCCCTACCCTGTGGACACAGGGTGTATAGTAGGAAGCACATAAAGCCTGGAATAAAGAGAGGTGTTCTGCTGCCAACTGGCTGTGTGGCCTTGCTCAGCGTCTGAATATCTCTGCACCTGAACATCTGCACCTATAAACAGAGCCACCTTTCTGGAACTGAGTGGAATTCTTGGAACCTGGGGCAATGTAGTTCTTGTTTACTACTGTATCCCCAGGGCCTGGCACACAGTAGGTGCTTAATAAATAATGGTTAAGGGTAAGGACTCTGAAGCCACACTGCCTGGGTTCAGATCTTGTCTTTGCCCCTTACTGGCTGTGTGACCTTGGGCAAGTTACCTAATGTCTCTGTGCCTCATTCTTCTCATTTGTAAAATGTTGATAATAATATCTACCTCATAGGGTGGTCAGGGGGAATAATAAATTGGTATCTGTAAAGTGCTCAGAATGCTGCCTGAAACACAGAAACAGCCATAGCAATGTTTGCCAATTACTTTGTGTCAACATTCATTTAATAAATACTTATTCAGTAACTATTGTGTGTCAGGCACCATGTGAGACTCAGGAACATAACGGTCTACAAAGTCCTCCTTCCTTTCTTTGGTTAAGTGGGAGGAACAAACGTTATTTGGACAATTAAGCAAATAAACATTACAAACTATCCTAAGTATTGTGAAGGCTCCTATAAGCATATGTAACAGGAAAGCTTGATTAAATCTGCGGGGGGCCCACAAAGGTTTTCCTGAGGAAGTAACATTTGAACAGCGATCTGAAAGACATGTAGGCATTAGGTCAGTGGTTCTCAGGGGGACACTGTCTGGAGCCATTGATGGCTGTCCCACTGAGGAGAGAGGTGCTACTGGCATCTAGTGGGCGGAGGCCAGGAATACTACTGAACACACAGAACAGCTCCCCACAACAAATAATTATCCAGTCCAAAATGTCAATAGTGCCAAGGTTGAGAACCTCTGCATTAAGTGGACAAAACAGGGGGAGAAGCAGCCTCAAGAAGAGAGAAGAGCAGGTGCAAAGGCCCTGAGGTGTGGGCGAGTGTACTTCCAAAGAAGAGCATAAAGGATGCAAAGAAGAAGGGGAACAAGGTGAGAGATTGAAGGCAGAGGGCCTCGTAGCTGGTGGTCAGGGGTCTGGATTTCACTCCAGGTAGTGGTAGACGTTACTGGAGGGTTATTCACAGGGAGCCAAGCTGTGTGTTGTCTGTCTTCTGAAGCGCTCACCCAGGCTGCCGGCAGAGAGGGCTGGATTCTGTGATGCCTGAGTCATTTTTAGGAGAGGCAGAGATGTCAACAGCCCATGCCCACCCGCTGGGAGTGTGGTTCAGAGGGCAGAGAGGCCCATAATCCAGGAGGCACAGGTGTGAGGATAGGGACCTAGAGGATCAATATTTGGCTGGAGCCTTGAGAGACAAGCAGGGATTTTTCAGGGGACTTATGAAGGAAAAGCATTTTGAGAGATGGGAACAGAATGTGCAAAGGCTCAGAAGGCCAGCACAACAGCTCTGCTGAGGATAAATTGGGATCAAATTATCAGGAGGTGGGTATGGACACAATGACCCTTCTTCACACTGGATGCTAGAAAGTTTTTGCTGTTCTTAGAAGGCAATTTTTTTGACAATTATTTTTGCAATTGTTATAGGAAAGAAAAAGCCTAAAGCAGAGAGATTTAAAAAATCATTTTTTAACTTGAAGCTACTAGTTCAGATCCAAAATTTGAATCCAGGTCTCACAATTACGCAGAACATAAAACAATAAAATCTTTTGGGCATTTCTCTTGAACCAGTGCCAACCAGGCCACAACCTCTGGTCCTTTGGCTTTTTCAAGACCCCCTCTCTCTCCCTGTCTCACCCCAGGTCATGGGGTTAAGAGCTGGACCTGGCACCCCTGGGGCCCAAAGTAGACTTCTTTACCTCCCAGGCAGATCGGATCTGCATAAACCGAAGCTCCTGGGCTGTTCACACCACCTCCTAGCTGTCCGACCTCCATGCCTCAGTTTGCTTATTTCTACAATAGGCATAACTATAAGTCCTATCCCAGAGGGTTGCAGCAATGATTTTAAAAGTTAGTATGGGCGAGACCTTCAAGATGGCAGAGGAGTAAGATGTAGAGATCACCTTCCTCCCCACAAATACATCAAAAATACATCTACATGTGGAACAACTCCTACAGAACACCTACTGAATGCTGGCAGAACACCTCAGACTTCCCAAAAGGCAAGAAAATCCCCACGTACTTGGGTAGGGCAAAAGAAAAAAGAAAAAACAGAGGCAAGAGAATAGGGACAGGACCCACACCTCTGGGAGGGAGTCGTGAAGGAGGAAAAGTTTCCACACACTAGGAAGCTCCTTCACTGACAAGGACAGGGGGTGGGCGGGGGCGAAGCTTCGGAGCCACGGAGGAGAGCGCAGCAACAGGGGTGCGGAGGGCAAAGCGGAGAGATTCCCGCACAGAGGATCGGTGCCGACCGGCACTCACCAGCCCGAGAGGCTTGTCTGCTCACCCGCCGGGACGGGTGGGGGCTGGGAGCTGAGGCTCCGGCTTCGGAGGTCATACCCCAGGGAGAGGACTGGGGTTGGCTTCGAGAACACAGCCTGAAGGGGGCTAGTGCGCTACAGCTAGCCCGGAGGGAGTTTGGGGAAAACGTCTGGACCTGCCAGAGAAGCAAAAGACCTTTGTTTCGGGGTGCGAGAGGAGAGGGGATTCCTTCCCAGTGTGCCCACAGAAGGCAGAACACCGCCTAAACAAGTTCCAGAGACAGGCGTGAGCCACGGCTATCAGCTCAGACCCCAGAGACGGGCATGAACTGCTAACACTGCTGCCGCTGCCACCAAGAATCCTGTCTGCAAGCACAGGTCACTATCCACACACCCCCGGGAGCCTGTGCAGCCCGCCACTGCCAGGGTCCCGTGTTCCAGGGACAACTTCTCAGGGAGAACACACAGCATGCCTCAGGCTGTTGCAACATCACGCTGGCCTCTGCCGCCTCAGGCTCCGCCCACCTTCCAGTTACGACTACCGTACCCCTTCCTCCTCCCTGCCTGAGTGGGCAAGAGAGCCCTAATCAGCCGCTGCCCTAACCCCTCCTGTCTGGTGGGGACAGGCTCCTGAGGGCGGCCGACACGCAGAGACGGGCCAAAACCAAAGCTGAACCCCAGGAGCTGTGCGAACAAAGAAGAGGAAGGGAAATTTCTCTGTGCAGCCTCAGGAGCAGCGATTAAATCCCCACAATCAACCTGATAAACCCTGCATCTGAAGAATACCTGAATAGGCAATGAATGTTCCCAAAATTGAGGTGGTGGACTTTGGGAGCAACTGTAGACTTGGGGTTTGCTTTCTGCATCTAATTTGATTCTGGTTTTATGTTTATCTTAGGTGAGTATTTAGTGCTTATTATCATTGGTGGATTTGTTAATTGGTTTGGTTGCTCTCTTCCTTTATATATACACACACACACACACACACACACACACATATTTTTTCTTCTCCTTTTTCTTTTTTTGTGAGTGTGTATGTGTATGCTTCTTTGTGTGATTTTGTATAGGTTTGCTTTTACTATTTGTCCTAGGGTTCAGTTTTTTTCTTTCTTTCTTCCTTTTCTTCTGAGCGGTGTGGCTGGCAGGGTCTTGGTGCTCCAGCTGGCTGTTGGGCCTCAGCCTCCGAGGTGCGAGAGCTGAGTCCAGCACATTGGACCACCAGAAATTCCCGGGCCCACATAATATCAGTCGGCGAGGGCTCTCCCAGAGATGTTTGTCGCAGCACTAAGACCCAGCTCCACCCAATGGCCAGCAAGCTCCAATGCTGGACCTCCCATGCCAAACAAATAGCAAGACAGGAACACAACCCCACCCATTAGCAGAGAGGCTGCCTAAAGTCAAACTAAGTTCACAGACTCTCCAAAACACACCACCGGACACGGCCCTGCCCACCAGAAGGACAAGATGCAGCCCAACCCATCAGAACATAGGCACCAGTCCCCTCCACCAGGAAGCCTACACAAGCCACTGAACCAAACTCACCCACTGGGGGCAGACACCAAAAACGATGGGAACTATTAACCTGCAGCCTGAGAAAAGGACACCCCAAACACAGTAAGTTAAACAAAATGAGAAAGCAGAGGAATACACAGCAGATGAAGGAGCAAGGTGAAAACCCACCAGACCAAACAAATGAAGAGGAAATAGGCAGTCTACCTGAAAAAGAATGCAGAGTAATGATAGTAAAGATGATCCAAAATCTTGTAAATAGAATGGAGAAAATACAAGAAACATTTAACAAGGAACTAGAAGAACTAAAGAGCAAACAAACAATGATGAACAACACAATAAATGAAATTAAAAATACTCTAGAAGGAATCAATAGCAGAATAACTGAGGCAGAAGAACGGATAAGTGACCTGGAAGATAAAAGAGTGGACATAACTGCCTCAGAGCAGAATAAAGAAAAAAGAATAAAAAGAATTGAGAACAGTCTCAGAGACTTCTGGGACAACATTAAACACATCAACATTCGAATTATAGGGGTCCCAGAAGAAGAAGAGAAAAGAAAGGGTCTGAGAAAATATTTGAAGAGATCATAGTTGAAAACTTCCCTAACGTGGGAAAGGAAATAGTCAAGTCCAGGAAGCGCAGAGAGTCCCATACAGGATAAGTCCAAGGAGAAACACACCAAGACATATGAATCAAAGTATCAAAAATGAAATTCAAGGAAAAAATATTAAAAGCAGCAAGGGAAAAGCAACAAATAACATACAAGGGAAACCCCGTAAGGTTAACAGCTGATCTTTCAGCAGAAACTCTGCAAGCCAGAAGGCAGTGGCAGGACATACTTAAAGTGATGAAAAGGAAAAACCTACAACCAAGATTACTCTACCCAGCAAGGATCTCATTCAGATTCAACAGAGAAATTAAATCCTTTAAAGACAAGCAAAAGTTAAGAGAATTCAGCACCACCAAACCGGCTTTACAACAAATGCTAAAGGAACTCTCTAGGCAGGAAACACAAGAAAAGGAAAAGACCTACAATAACAAACCCAAAACAATTAAAAAAATGATAACAGGAACATACATATAGATAATTACCTTAAATGTAAATGGATTAAATGCTCCAACCAAAAGACGCAGGCTCGCTGAATGGATACAGAAACAAGACCCCTAAATATGCTGTCTACAAGAGACCCACTTCAGACCTAGGGACACATACAGACTGAAAGTGAGGGGGTGGAAAAAGATATTCCATGCAAAAGGAAATCAAAAGAAAGCTGGAGTAGCAATTCTCATATCACACAAAATAGACTTTAAAATAAAGGCTATTACAAGAGACAAAGAAGGACACTCCATAATGATCAAGGGCTCAATCCAAGAAGAAGATATAACAATTGTAAATATTTATGCACCCAACATAGGAGCACCTCAATACATAAGGCAAATGCTAACAGCCATAAAAGGGGAAATTGACAGTAATATGATAATAGTAGGGGACTTTAACACCCTACTTTCACCAATGGACAGATCATCCAAAATGAAAATAAATAAGGAAACACAAGCTTTAAAAGACGCATTAGACCAGATGGACTTAATTGATATTTATAGGACATTCCATCCAAAACCAACAGAATACACTTTCTTCTCAAGTGCTCATGGAACATTCTCCAGGATAGATCATATCTTGGGTCATAAATCAAGCCTTGGTAAATTTAAGAAAACTGAAATTGTATCAAGTATCTTTTCCGACCACAATGCTATAAGACTAGATATCAATTACAGGAAAAAAACTGTAAAAAATACAAACACATGCAGGCTAAACAATACACTACTAAAGAACCAAGAGATCACTGAAGAAATCAAAGAGGATATTAAAAAATACATAGAAACAAATGACAATGAAAACATGAAGATCCAAAACCTATAGGATGCAGCAAAAGCAGTTCTAAGAGGGAAGTTTATAGCAATACAATCCTACCTCAAGAAACAAAAAAACCCCTCAAATAAACAACCTAAGCTTACACCTGAAGTGATTAGAGAAAGAAGAACCAAAAAAAACCCCGAAGTTAGCAGAAGGAAAGAAATTATAAAGATCAGACCAGAAATAAATGAAAAAGAAATGAAGGAAACAATAGCAAAGATCAATAAAACTAAAAGCTGGTTCTTTGAGAAGATAAACAAAATTGATAAACCATTAGCCAGACTCATCAAGAAGAAAAGGGAGAAGACAAATCAACAGAATCAGAAATGAAAAAGAAGTAACAACTGACACTGCAGAAACACAAAGGATCATGAGAGACTACTACAAGCGACTACATGCCAATGAAATGGACAACCTGGAAGAAATGGACAAATTCTTAGAAAAGCACAACCTTCCAAGACTGAACCAGGAAGAAATAGAAAATATGAACAGACCAATCACAGGCACTGAAATTGAAACTGTGATTAAAAATCTTCCAACAAACAAAAGTCCAGGACCAGATGGCTTCACAGGTGAATTCTATCAAACATTTAGAGAAGAGCTAACACCTATCCTTCTCAAACTCTTCCAAAATATAGCAGAGGGAGAAACACTCCCAAACTCATTCTACAAGGCTACCATCACCCTGATACCAAAACCAAACAAAGACGCCACAAAAAAAGAAAACTACAGGCCAATATCACTGATGAACATAGATGCAAAAATCCTCAAAAAAATATTAGCAGACAGAATCCAACAGCATATTAAAAGGATGATCATGTGGGGATTATCCCAGGGATGCAAGGATTCTTCAATATACAGAAATCATCAATGTGGTACACCACATTAACAGACTGAAGGATAAAAGCCATATGATAATCTCAATAGATGCAGAAAAAGCTTTTGACAAAATTCAACACCCATTTATGAAACAAACTCTCCAGAAAGTAGGCAGAGAACCTACCTCAACATAAGAAATGCCATATATGACAAACCCACAGCCAACATCATTCTCAATGGTGAAAAACTGAAACCATTTCCTTTAAGATCAGGAACAAGACAAGGTTGCTGCTATTATTCAACATAGTTTTGGAAGTTTTAGCCATAGCAGTCAGAGAAGAAAAAGAAATAAAAGGAATCCAAACCAGAAAAGGAGAAGTAAAACTGTCACTGTTTGCAGATGACATGATACTATACATAGAGAATCCTAAATATGCTATCAGAAAACTACTAGAGCTGATCCATGAATTTGGTAAAGTTTCAGGATACAAAATTAATGCACAGAAATCTCTTGCATTCCTATGCACTAACGAAAAATCTGAAAGAGAACTTAAGGAAACAATCCCATTTACCACTGCAACAAAAAGAATAAAAAATCTAGGAATAAACCTTCCTAAGGAGACAAAAAACCTGTATGCAGAAAACTATAAGACACTGATGAAAGAAATTAAAGACGATACAAACAGATGGAGAGATATACCATGTTCTTGGATTGGAAGAATCAACATTGTGAAAATGACTATACTACCCAAAGCAATCTACAGATTCAATGCAATCCCTATCAAGCTACCAATGGCATTTTTCACAGAACTAGAACAAAAAAATTTACAATTTGTATGGAAACACAAAAGACCCTGAGTAGCCAAATCTTGAGAAAGAAAAACGGAGCTGGAGGAATCAGGCTCCCTGACTTCAGATTATACTACAAAGCTACAGAAATCAAGACAGTATGGTACTGCCACAAAAAGAGAAATATAGATTAATGGAACAGGATAGAAAGCCTAGAGATAAACCCACGTACATATGGTCACCTTATCTTTGATAAAGGAGGCAAGAATATACAGTGGAGAAAAGGCAGCCTCTTCAATAAGTGGTGCTGGGAAAACTGGACAGCTACATGTAAAAGAAGGAAATTAAAACACTCCCTAACACCATACACAAAAATAAACTCAAAATGGATTAAAGACCTAAATGTAACGCCAGACACTATAAAACTCTTAGAAGAAAACACAGGCAGAACACTCTATGACATAAATCACAGCAAGATCTTTTTTGACCCACCTCCTAGAGAAATGGAAATAAAACCAAAAATAAACAAATGGGACCTAATGAAACTTAAAAGCTTTTGCACAGCAAAGGAAACCACAAGCAAGACAAAAAGACAACCCTCAGAATGGGAGAAAATATTTGCAAATGAAGCAACTGACAAAGGATTAATCTCCAAAATATACAAGCAGCTCATATCAAAAAACAAAGAACCCAGTCCAAAAATGGGCGGAAGACCTAAATAGACATTTCTCCAAAGAAGATATACAGATTGCCAACAAACACATGAAAGGATGCTCAACATCACTAATCATTAGAGAAATGCAAATCAAAACCACAATGAGCTATCACCTTACACTGGTCAGAATGGCCATCATCAAAAAATCCACAAACAATAAATGCTGGAGAGGGTGTGGAGAAAAGGGAACCCTCTTGCACTGTTGATGGGAATGTAAATTGATACTGCCACTATGGAGAACTGTATGGAGGTTCCTTAAAAAACTAAAAATAGAACTACCATATGATCCAGCAATCCCACTACACGGCATATACCCTGAGAAAACCATAATTCAAAAAGAGACATGTACCACAGTGTTCCTTGCAGCGCTATTTACAATAGCCAGGACATGGAAGCAACGTAAGTGTCCACTGAGAGATGAATGGATAAAGATGTGACACATATATACAATGTAATATTACTCGGCCATAAAAAGAAATGAAACTAAGTTATTTGTAGTGAGGTGGATGGACCTAGAGTCCGTCATACAGAGTGAAGTAAGTCAGAAAGAGAAAAACAAATACCGTATGCTAACACATATATATGGAATCTAAAAAAAAAAAATGGTTCTGATGAACCTAGGGGCACGACAGGAAAAAAGACGCAGACATAGAGAATGGACTTGAGGACACGGGGAGGGGGAAGGGTAAGCTGGGACGAAGTGAGAGAGTAGCACTGACATATATACACTACCAAATGTAAAATAGGTAGTGGGAAGCAGCTGCATAGCACAGAGAGATCAGCTCCGTTCTTTGTAACCACCTAGAGGGGTGGGATGGGGAGGGTGGGAGGGAGATGCGAGAGGGAGGGGATGTGGGGATATATGCATACATATAACTGATTCACTTTGTTATACAGCAGAAACTAACACAACATTGTAAAGCAATTATAGTCCAATAAAGATGTTAAAAGAAAAAAAAGTATGTGTGGAGGACTTAGAAGAATGTCTGAGCACACAGCATACGCTGAACACACAGGAGGGTTTGGCTGCTGCTGTGGGTTGTTACTAGTAATAGCATTCTCACAGTCTGCAGAGTATCCGAGGAATCTGCTTGTTCATCATCAGCCCTTTCTTAACCCAGTTTTGGGTCTGACTCAACAGGAAAAAGGATGGTGATAACAAGGACCATTTCCTGAGCACCTATTATGTGCCAGGCATAATCTCATGGAGTCCTCCAACAAGAGCCCTATTAGGGAGGGACAAATATTATCCCCATTTTACAGATGGGGGAGGTGATGTCATGTGACCTGCTCAAGGTCACACAGCAGGTAAGAGGCAGAGCTGGGGTTGAGCCCAGGCCTCCCTGGCTCCTAGAGCCTGGGTGTCTAACCCAACTGGGCTTGTCTTCCTGACACCAGTTCTGCCTCCTCCTCTTCTGCTAATGGTGTCATGCCCCACTGACCTCCGGAGCCTGATACCCAGGCCTTCTATCTCCATCAGCCACGTGAAGGCCTGGCCCCCCACTTCCAAACTCTTTCAAACCAGCCCTCTCTTTGCCACTCCTCTACCTCAGGCCAGGACATCATTACTGCTACATGTCTCAAGTGCTCCAAATCCTGACTTCTGAGTCAACCCCCTCCCACCCCACTTACCTCCAAAGGGGTCTTTCTAGAAAAACCTTCTGGTCATGCTGTTTCATAATCAATAAAGACTCCTGGGCACCTTGTCTACCCACAAGACGAAGTGCAGACTTAACTCAGCATTCAAGGCCCCCTTGTCCTGCCCAAGTGTGTTTCTTAGCCTCTTCCTCTCCCCCGCCTCCCTACACATCATAGCTTCAGATATGTGGCACTTCTCACCAAACAGCCACTGGGGTACTCATTTTAAGCCTTCTGTGTGCTATGCATTGAGCTAAGCACTCCAGACATGACCATCTCATTTAATCCTCACAATTAGCCTGATCACTAGGTACCACATTATTGATGAGGAAACAGGCTCAGAAAGAGGGGAAGTGACTTGCCTAAGGTCACCCAGCCAGTGGTCAAACTGGGACGCAAACCCAGGTCTGCCTGATAAGGCAGCTTGTGCTCTTACCACCACACCTTGTTCTCTGTGTTCCATCCTGCCCAAGTCTTCCTAACCTGAGCTGGGACTTCACCTCCTCTTGGAAGTCTTCCCTGATTGCTTGCCTATAAAGTAATCACTTTCTCTTTGGCACACCTGGGACATGTTGCTCCAACTTTACATTTGCTTTTTTCTTAGTTTTTCTTAGTGGGTGTGGGCTCCTAATGAGTGGCTTGGCCTCCTTGTTGGACAGAGCTCATTTCTTCCCTTAGGCCAGCACAAAGAAGTACACAGAGTAGGAGTTTTATAACACCCACCAAATTGTTAAAATTCTTCCTTGCCCTTGTTTTGCTGCTACTTGACTTGACAGACCCCTTGAAATTCATTTCTTGCTCTTTTGTCCAAAATGTACTAATCCTACTGTTTTCCAGAGTCCATCCTATTCCCCAATAGCTAATGAGGTCGTTACTTCATCCATCAGGGAGGCCACAGTGCAGCAGACAGGGTTATGTGCTCTCTTAGCCCTGTTTTTTTTTTTCTTTTTACCCTCTTGGGCACACACGTTAGACTATATCTCCAGCCTCCCTTGAAATTGGACATGGCCTTATAATTGAGTTCTGGTCAAGGAAATGTGGGTGGAAACGATGTGGCCACTTCCAGGTCTGTCCCTTGAGAACCTTCCCCATGTACTGACTAAGTGAAAGGGACTCTGGGATACAGTGAAGGCAGAGCCAGAAGACAGAAGATGCCTGGATCCCTGAATGGTTGCATGGAGCAGAGCTCCCTTGCCTCATTAACCAGCACTAGACTGTGATGTGAATGAGAAACTCCCACTATGTTAGATGTTGTTGCTACAGGAATGAGCCACTATGACTTGTGCAGACACACTGGGTTCAAATCCCAGCTCTACTTCTCAGTTATGTGATCTTGGTGTCTCAACCTCTCTGAATTTGTTTCTCCTTAGGATTCTCTAGAATTTGTTTCTCCTTAGGATTCTGTAGAATTTGATTCTCTAGAATTTGTTTCTCCTTAGGATTCTCCTTAGAATTCTCTAGAATATCCCACAACATCCCCGATGTCACCAGCCCCGAGTGTGGTACCCAGTAGGTGCTCAAGAAATGGAAACCCCCTCCCATTAGGGTAAGGCCTCTGCTTAGTACTGGGACATAGGATTTGGCTGATCTTAATTGTCACTGATCTCCACTAATATCTGGCTTTATGTATTTTAATTAAGTGTTATTTTGTGCTTGTGCTGAGATGATTTTATTAGAGGGCAGTTTATAAACCTTGTGGAGGAAATAAATAAGAGACTTTTGTCTGTCACACTGTAGGCTCCAAGGCCAGGAGGGAGGTGGATGGAGAGAATTTAGGAGGTGGCCGTTGAGGGCGGGGAAGCAATGGGGGCCAGTGTGCCAGGGTAAGCCTGACTCAAAGTGATACTGTGCTTGGCAGGGTAGATGGGAGGGGTGGGTAGAGGTCTGGGCACAGGTGAGGGCCTACTGACTCTGGCCAACTCTCCCAGGCTTTCAGCCCTGCAATTCTCACTTCCATCCTCCCTCAGGGCATCTGCACAGGCTGTTCAGTTTACCTGGCATGCTATTCCTGATAATTATATATTTACTTGCTGTTCAAGAGTCTGAATTACATCTGTCTTCCCCCAGAAGGTCAGCTCTGGAAGGGAATGGACTTTGTCTTATTTGCTCCTGTGCCTAGAACAGTGCCTGGCACCCAGAAGGTGCTCTGTATATACTGGCTGAGTGAACAAATGAATAAATGAATGAATAATAAAAGATTCAATCGCTCCCACTCCCTGTACACCTAAATGCAGGAGCGAGCAGGCTTCTTCTGTAAAGGGCCAGATAATAAATATTTTTGTCTTTGCAGGTCATACAGGTTCTGTTGCAACTACTCAACTCTGTGCTCTCTGCTGTGGTGGGAAAGCAACCATGGACAATATATGAATGAATGGGCATGGCTGTGTTCCAATAAAATTTTATAAAAATAGGCTTTGGCCCGAGGGCCATAGTTTGCAGACCCCTGTCCTAAAGCCTGCCTTTTGTACCTCTGTTCTCACTTGTACTTCTGGTGGTGTGCTGGGGCTGACCTGCAGCAGCTTGCAAAATTTTCAGGAGTTTTGCAAGCTGGTTGTTAAACATGGCCATAATTAAAAATTTAAATCATATAAACCTACAATTATAATACATTAATTGTATTAAATATGATGGTACTACAACATGGATGAATTTTGAGGACACTCTGCTGAGTGAAAGAAGCCAGTCACAAAAAGACACATACTAGACGATTCCACTTATATGAAGTACCTGGAGTCAAATTCACAGAGACAGAAAGTAGAATTGTGGTTGCCAGGGGTGGGGAATGGGGAGCTACTGTTTAATGGGAACAGAGTTTCAATTTGGGAAGATGAAAAAAGTTCTGGAGATGGACGGTGGTGACGGCTGCACAGCAATGTGAAGGTACTTGATGCCACTGAACTCTACAGTTAAAGATGGTTAAGGGGGTAAATGCTGTGTGCATTTTACCAAAAAAATTGAAAGAAAGAGGAAATACATATTCAATACTCATCAATTCCTAATTATTTGGTGATATATTACTACTCCCGGTGCTTTGAGGTTATGCATAGCTATTGTGTCTGTGTGGTGGAAATGCTATATAAGATGCTACTGCACATCTCTTCTCAGCTCCAGGCTGGCAGCTTGAAATAGGCCCTGGCAGCAGTATTTATACCATGGAAGTCAGGGCTCCCCAGATAGCCAGCTGCTCATCATTTACCAGCACACCACTGGTTATTTCCATGTGTCTGTCTCCTCCACTAGATGGTGAGCTTCTAGGGCAAGAGCATCTCAAACATCAGAATCACCAGCAGAAGCTTTAAACATCCTGATGCCTGAGGCTCACGCCAGACCAAGAATGCCAGCCACTCTGCGGTGGGACCCGGATTTCGGTATTTTTTAAAGCCCTCAGGGCAGCCAGGGCTCTCAGGTTGAGCGTCTCAAACTTCAATGCCTACACGAATCATAAATCACCAAATTACTGGGGGATTTTTTTTTTAATTGAAGTATAGTTGACTTACCAGGGGACCTTATTAAACTGCAAATTCTGATTCAGGAGATCTGGGAGGTGGGGTGGGGGGGCCAATGAGACTGCATTTCTACCAAGATTCCAGGTGATGTGGATGCTGCTGGCCCGTGGACCATTCTCTGAATAACAAAGGGTTAGAGAAAGGATGCTTCCTTTCAGTTGGGTGACCATGTGGGCTTTCCACGCCCATCCCTAGGGATAAACAAGGTGGGTGTTGCAACAACCCATTTTATAGAACAGGAGACTGAGGCTGGAGGTAAAGCGACCTGCCTAAGGTAACACAGCTAGGGAGTGGTGGTAGGGCTTGGACCTGGTTTTCCGAGACCCCAAATCCACTGCCTTTGTCTTCCTTCACCAGCTGCTTGATTGGAGCCACTCTGGGTAAGGGGATTACATGGATCTGAAACAACATAGGACCCTTCCGTCTCCTGGCTATGTGACCCCAGGTGAGTTTCTCACCCTCTCTGGGTCTTATTCCTGGGACTCAGGAGACAGGGAGGGTATGACTGTGATACTGGATGCCTGAGGGCCTCTTGAGGGGTCTGCCTCATAGAGGATGCCATGACCAGAAAAGTTCTTTCTCCAGTGCCTAAACTTGGGGATGGCACTTCAGGGCCCCCCTTCTCCCTGGGCAACAACCCCAGTGGGTCAAGCAGTCCAGTCCTCTGCCTCAGAGCTAGGACAAAGGAAGATAAGACTGAGGTCTTCCTGGGTGCAACTGCATTTTGCCTCAGCAGCATTTAGCACATCCACAATTAGTTAATGCAGTGTGGGATGATTTCAAAACCATAATCATTGTGATAATCAAGACGATTATAGTCTCTGACTCTGATCTCAGCTTTCTTTACATCAGGCGTTGTTTTAAGCCTTTACACCTATTACCTCATTTGCTCCTCACTCTCACACTATGAAGTAGGGGATGTTAGGAGTCCCATTTTACGGATGAAGAAATCAAGGCAGAGAGAGAGAAACATAATTTGCCCCAGGTCACACAATTAATAAGCAGCAGAAGAGGGACGTGCTCCTAACCACTGCACTATATTGTCCTTCAAATAATTTACGTGCATGATGCAAACAGGCATGTCTCTCACTGTGTTCTGAGCGCCCCTGGGACAGGGGCCCTGTCTGTCTTGTTCCCTGTTGTATCCCCAGGGCCCCACACAGGGTCTGCACAAGAAACAGTTTCTGAATGAGGGAATGGGTGGGCTGGTTGAATCTCTCCCATTCCACATTCTGGCCACGTGAAACTCAATCATAACCGTGACTTTCATTGGCTCTGAGGGGTATGTTTCCAGCTGTCTCTCTCATTAAGGCTGTGAGTGCCATGAGGACAGCAACGGTATCTGGAGCTGCTCACTGCCACATCCCTGGAGCCTGGTACTCACCCTGGTATACAGCAGGTGCCAAATAAATGCTGCTGAGCATGAAGATCTCAGTGGAATTGGAAGGAAGCAGGAGTGTACATGTGTATTCTAGGGTTGCTGGATGGAGGGGAAGGGGCAACAACACTAAATCATGATGCAACAATCCCATTTCTGGGAGGTTTATGTCGCATTGAGCTCTTTACCTGCGTGAATCCTCCTAGCCTCCCTGCGTGGTAGGGACTGTTACCATTCCCAGTTTACAGCCAGGGAAACCAAGGTTCACCGAGAATGCTGGCAAAGGACGGAGCTGGGATTGGAACCCAGGTCTGTGTGGATCTAGGCTCATGTCATTTCTACTCCACATCACGGGAGCCAGATGAATAATCTGTGTTCACCCTGTTACCCTCAGTGCTTAGCATGGTTCTTGGCACACAGCGGTGCTCAACCTTTTCTTGAGCACAAGTCAATAATGTTCACCACTTAGCCCCAGTACCTAGTACCATGCCTGGCACACAGCAGGTGCTCAAGAAACATATACTGAATGGATGCATGAGTGACTGCACGAATGGCCACTCGTCCCACGCTGGTGTCGTGCTGGCTGTTGCAGTAGCGTCTGCTTTGATCGCCACTACCCCCAGGCAGACACGAGTGTTGAGAGACACTCGGCTGACAGTGCCGTGAGATGGATGCGCGCCTGGCGGCCTCATCTCCCCACCGACTGGCCCCGCATGGCATTCCATAATGCAGTCCATTAAAAGGCTTGTAAATTTTCATACACGAAAGCCTACCACGGCATCAGCACAGGCTAATTGCTGTTAAATGTGTGGGAATGTTACCGCCATGCTGCTGGAGCGATCACTCTTCCCAGCTCAGCCCGGCCCATTCCTCTGCAGGCAGAAAGCTTACAACACTCACACAAGGCCAAAAGCAATTCGTGTCAAAAAGATCAATAATATAAAAATAAAGCATGAGAATTCTAGTTAAAGGGAATGTCATATCAATATGTGGTTCACGTCCATGATTCCAAGATTAAAAAAAATCAATCAATATCGTTCTTTAGATGATGTTATTTCTAATGAGAAATACCCGGAACAACTGCAAATAACTGCTTAACTGGGGGGAAAAAGCATTAACAATTTACTTTATAAGGTATATGATACCAAATGAAAGAGGACTGCTGCTGGTTCTTAATTTGGTTGTAATATGGCGTGACAGGTTCAGTGATGCTTTGGTGGGTTCTTAAAATTAAATTCAGAAGGATGTTCGGGTTTTACCCCTAGCTGGGCAGGGCAAAGCCAGAGGAGCCAGACTGGGTTATGGGAACCAAGGAGACCTGCATCATCAAAGTTATTATGTCATCAGAGGAGGCTGTGGGGAGTGTACGTGCAGGTGTGCAAGCAGGGAACAGTAAGGGTGGACAGAAGTCTTTCTAACTGCATCTTGCAAGTAACACCCTGTTTACTGAGCTCTTGCTATGTGCCAAGTCCTGGGCTGGGTATGCAGACCTGGGTTTGAATCCCAGCTCTCTGCAGGGGCTGGGCTTCGCTGGTGGATTCTGCCTGGATAGCTCAGCAAAAATATCTAAAAGGCACAGATCTGGCTGAACAGAGGTCTTTCCCAACCATAACCACCTGCAAGTGTCCAATTCAGGCCCTTAATCTAGAATCTATATTCTCAGCTCCTTCTGTACCCCACAGGCTCCTTGAGGAGCTCTGTTCAGCCCTCGAAGCTGAGATCTGCATCTTTCACCCTCTGCTCTGCTGGTGAAGAGCTGTGTGAGCTTAGGCAAGCAGCTTAACCTCTCTGAAACCCAACTTCTCACCTGTAAGAGGGGACAATACCAGTGGTGCCTCCCTTGCCGTGCTGCTGAGAGGTGGTGATGTGTGACAGGCATTGCTAAATGCTCGATAAATTTTGCTGGCTGGTGTCCCAGCCTGAGTTACCACCCACCACCGTGTGCTGGGTGCTAAGCCTCATTTACCTCACCTGAGAATGGGTGAGAGGAGAGGCTTCCTCACTGGGCTTGTGGGAGGAATAAATGTGATGAGGCAAGTTTCAGCTCATCAGCTAGGAGTGCTGACTAATCTTCAAGGAGCACTCACTATGTGCTAGGTTTTGTTCTTGGGGCTTTTCAAGTATCAACTCATTTAACCCTCTCATCGACCTTATGAGGTGGGTACTATTATTATCTCCATTTAAAAGCCAAGGAAGCTGAGGCCCAGAGAGGTTAAGTGACTCGCCCAGGATCACACAGCTGGGAAGTGGACAGGCTAAGACGCAAGCTCATGCCAATCTGGCTCCAAGCCCATGCTTGTTCCCACTGCTTATCTTTCCTGGTGGGTCCCGCTGGTCAGTGAGGCCATTTCTCCCTGGCCTTGTAGGCTGGTCAGGACTGCAGGTGTCTAACGTCTGTTGTGGCCCCAAGGGGGTCCCACTTACAAAGGTCATGACAGTGCTGGGAGTGACAGAGAAAGGGTCATCTGGGGAGTAAGAGAATTATGACATCAAAGCCAGCTGGAAGAGCAAACAATGTTAAAAGGCAAAAAGAAAAATAAAAGATCCTGTAATTAAACTTTGGCTCAAAGGGAAGGGCAAGAGTCCTGTGGGCAGATGCGGAACAGGAGGGGAGCACAGGGACCAAATTAGGACACGGCATGCAGAGCTGGGCGGGGGCTCAGGGCAGGGAGGGCCGAGCCCGTCTCAGGTGATCTGAGCTGTGAGGATGCCCCCCATGCCCTTCTCAGGCAGCTCAGCTTCAGGAATGGAGACTATAAACCCCTGGGGATCTTGTCCTGGGTTAGAACCCCCTTCCCCACCCACGACTGCCTGTGAGGGAGAAGCAGGCAGTCCTCAGTGTCTGGGGCTGGGACAGATGGTGGGGGAAGCCGATGATGACTTCAGGTTCTGGGTACTCAGTAAATGTTTGTTGAGTGAATAAATGACTTCATGGACTCAACCGATGATCTGATCTATCTCCTGGTAAATGGCATCTTTTTTTTTTTTTTTTTTGCAGTACACGGGCCTCTCACTGTTGTGGCCTCTCCTGTTGCAGAGCACAGGCTCCGGACGCGCAGGCTCAGCGGCCATGGCTCACGGGCCCAGCTGCTCCGCGGCATGTGGGATCTTCCCGGACGGGGGCACGAACCCGTGTCCCCTGCGTCGGCAGGTGGACTCTCAACCACTGTGCCACCAGGGAAGCCCTAGATGGCATCTTAGTCCCGTCTCTAAGCTCCTAAAAGGTGGTCACGCCACACGAGCTCCCCTCTGATCCTAAGAGGAGAGGGAGAGAACATTCTCAGGCCCGAACCAAACACACCCACCACAATGAGAACAAATAACTCGCTGGCCAATCAACAGAGAATCTCACTGAACCTCTTGCAATCCGATGAGCTGTCCCTATTTACAGATGAGGAAACAGTGGCTCAGAGACATGAAGTCACTTGCCAAAGTCATATAAGCAGTGTCAGGGTGGGACACAGACCCTGGATATCTGACCTCCACACTCTCCCGCCTCCCCTGGGGGTCAGAGGACACTTCAGCCTCCTTGGTTCCCAAACTGCTCTGTTTCAATCAGGCCCAGATGAACGTGTCTGTTCCAACTCAACGGAAAGGGTTTTCCATCATGCAGGCCATATCCCCTTCAAGGTGGAAGAGGAAGGAAGCAGGGAAAAAAAATTTCCCAGCAGTGGCCTTGCCATCTTCTGGCTGGGCCACTGCACATGCTCCTTAGAAAAGTTTCACCTCTGATTTAGCATAAGAAAACTTTTAATTTAGATGTTTTCGTCTCTCTCTCCAAGTAAAAATAAGTTTAAAATAATGACTGTAATAAATGAAGGTAATTAATTGTAGTTTGTTCCTTTACTGTCTAGTCAGCTTAATTTTACCTTTTCAACTAATAATGAGAAAATAATTTCTGTGCTTGGAGGGTTAATGATATGTAACTACGAGAACTGCTAATTGCATGTTGCAATCCATCCATCAACAACCCCATCTGTGCGACTTGATTATGTTTGCTAAATTATTGCTTTGAATTATCTTTCATAAAGCAACTTTTGTAATTAGCAGGGCTTTCGTCTTGCTCTTTTCTCTGCGCGCAAGGATATTCAAACTTTGGCCATTTCAAGCTGTCTCCATTAAGCCACCTTCTCTGGCTGTCTTTGTTTCCCTGAGCAGGGGGAATCAAGACTGTCCTTTAAGCAATCAAGGCGGAGAGGAAAAGCTTCCTTGATTCACAGCAGGGCAAATTCACTTCCTCTCCGCCCTCCTCCCACCAGCATGAAAAAGAAAAGAAAAGAAAAGAAAAGAAAAGAAAAGAAAAGAAAAAAAAAGAAAGAAAGAAAGAAAGAAAGAAGGAAGAAGGAAGGAAGGAAGGGAGGAAAGAAAGAAAGAAAGAAAGAAAGAAAGAAAAAGGAAAAAAGACCCTCACACATACACAGTATGAAAAGATAAAAGGATGCTTGTATGCTGTATTCACCAGGGCTGGTGGAGTGAAATTAAGGAATGAACTTGAACATGTTATATTTCAACAAGAGGCCCACACTGGGGAAGAAGGAATGACAGGCACGATATTCAGCCTTGGCGTTTTATGGGTTAGTTTATATGACTCTGGAAGGTGTTTGCCTCAGGGAATATTCCTGGGAGGTGATTAATGCCCACTTGGGAATCCTCAGCTCTGAGCCTAGAGCCTGGTGGCTGGCAAGAGGGAAGCGGCATAAAGGATGAACCCTCATTAAAAAAATTAAAATGAAAATCAAATTTGGATTATAAACGGCCTATGTGTGTGCAGTTTGTTCTGGACGAAGGAGATGCTTTTTATTAACACCTTTCTTTGCCGGCGTTTCTCCCCTGAGGCGCTGGGAGGGACATGGCGGCCGCAATGGATTAGTCAATAGATCATGAAGAAAGCAGGGGTTTCGGGAATAAAACTCCAGACAAATGTAGTCTTTTTGGTACATTAAAGGGACGACGGAAAACCCTCTTAAAAAAATTAACGAAGTTCCTTGAAGATCCCCGGCTATTAAAATGGTGTGTATTCAACATGCCACATGGGTTTGGAAATGAAAATTCACCTTTGCCTATTTTGGCCCCACTAAGACTCTCTCTCTCCTCCTGCACTTACTGAGCACCAACTGTGTGCCAGACACCATGTCGACTGCCTCCACCCTGCTTAGTTCTTAGAATCCTTACTGTTAGCCTCACTTACGAGAGGAGGAAAGCTGCAGCTCCGAGAGGTGGAGGAACTTCTCCCAGGTCACACAGCTCGTATAAGCAGCAGGGCTGAAATTCAAGCCAGGCCCATACGAGTCTGATTCACATGTGCTTTCCACCATGCTGCACTTGGGTCTTCCCTGGATCACTGCCGAAATCTAATGTTTAACTCTTTCTCCTATTGGAAAGATGGCATAAGTCATGCCTGCTTCCTATAGGGATAGAAAACCCCCTTCTTTTGGATAAAAATCCTTGAACACCTAGTGAGGAAAGAGGCAGATTCCAACCCAGGCATAGTGGAGGCCAAATAAACCTGTGTTGAAGGTGACTGATAATAGGAACAATAAAATAATAAGACTTCTAATATGCAAGGTAATGTCCTAAGCACTCCATGAGTATTGACTTTGTTCTTCCTCAATCACAACCCTATGAAGTAGGTATAATTATTATCCAATTTTATAGAGTATGACACAGAGGCAGAGAGAGGTCAAGTAACTTGCCTAAGGTCAAATAGCTAGTAACTGGCAGAGGCAGGATTCAAATCCAGGTTGACTCCAGAGTCTGTGCTCTTCACTCCCTAGCAGCTCTCCATGTACCGGGAATTACATTAAACTCTTTCCTTTCATTATATTTCAGTTAATCCTCAAAAGAACATGAAAAGATCTGCAGTGCCTTTATTCCACTTTAACATATAGAGAAACTGAGGGTCTAAGTAGCTAAGAGAAGCTCTGCCACACCAACCCAAGCAAGGGAATGGCTGAGAAAGTGATGCTCTACACAAGACACTCACTGCCTGTCTTTGGGCTGGACAGAGGGATCAGCTGCCTGAGAGGGCTTGTGTGCTGAGTATTTCTCAGGGGACCATGAGCTGGCGGCAGATGGGGGCCTTTTTTTAAAAACATAAAAGCCATGATGACACATTCCCAACATTATTGGTCTTCTTTCTGGTTTTTTTCTACCCCCTTCCAGCTCAGGCACCTTACAACCAAATGAATCAATACCGGATGGCCCTATAAATAAATAAGCGCATCAGTCAACTCAGTAATAAAATGAAAGGATGAAAAATATGGAAATCAGCGACATTTGTGTAAATCCAGTTATTGTTTACTTTAATATTGCCTTATGCGCTTACGCAGTTCCGAAGAGACAGATTTAAAGTAATGTGGCACTTGGCAGACGACAGACTTAAAATGCATCTCCACTGGCGAGCTCTGAGAAGGGCCTATCCTTCCAGGGTTCTGCCTGAATACAGGGGAAGACGGAGAAGAGCCCCCTGAAGACAGAACATTGGAGAAATGGCCCTCCCTTCCACTCTCCTGACTCAGTGTAATTCCATTCTTTTCCTAGCTTACCTCCTGCGCCAGCCAGACAAGTGGACATTCTCAGAATCCTGGTCACAAAGTCAAGCAAAGAGGAGAAACAGAGGAGGTTCAGCTCCATCCCAGGGCTCCAGGACGGCAAGAGAAACAACTGGCTGAGGGCAGCTCAGCTGCTGCCAAAGGAACTAGGGTCTGATGGGTTGGCAGGAAAGGATGTGAAAAGTGTAGATTTTATATCCTCAGAGGATGGGTGGTAGAGAGGATTTCAGAGCAGGCAGAAATCCCATCAAACAGAACAGAGAGCCCATTCTTATCATGATACCATGGCTGATCAGGAGGGCATGGGGCAGTTTGCAATGGGGGTAGAGAAGTTTCTCTGCTGCTGGCATCCTCTGGCAACTCCAGGTGGGATAGGAGAGGGAACTGGGAAGTATTTTTGTGACGTGCCACAGGCCTTGGGTCTTACCTCAGCTTGGAAGCTTTTTAATACAGGAGCCACCATCTCTCTGATTTCCTGTAAAAGAGATCAGCGAAGAGTTCACCGTGGTGCCAAGTGGGATACCCCCATGGCCCCTGTTTGCAGCTCATTGCTGTCCCCCAAATCAGTATTTCCCAAGCGTGTCCCGTGGGACCTGCACTCCATGAGATTTCATAACGGTTCCTCATATATACACCTACAGACAGACACAAACACACACCACGGTGCCAAGCCAGATCCGACTAGGACGCATCAAGCACAACATCAAGTTTCCTCCCTGCAGGACTTTTTGGAGCCTTTTACATAATGCACAATGAGAATTTCTGGAAGAGGGAGAGAGGAAGTAGCATTTCCCAAATGGATTTGATCATGGAATGCTCATTTATGCAAAGTACCTTGCGGGACTGGTGGTCCATCCTGGGACATTTTTTGGAGCAGGGGCTGGAAAGGCTCCACACCCAGGGCCATGTCACCAAAGCTCCTACATGAAAACCTCTGTCCTTTAGGTTGCTTGGGAGATGTCTCCCTAGGGTGCCATTTCTGCTTCCCCACCCAGCTGCCCCTTCCAGCAAAGACTGCATTTGGCATTTTAGCAACACCACTCTGCACGGTCGCTCCTTCCTCACCAGAAGGTGGGGTTTCTGGGGGCTTAGTGGGGTCACCTGCCATGGCACCCAGCTCAGAAGAAGGGCTCTGTAAATGTTTGATCAACTCTATGCCATTGGGCTGTCTTCAGAAGGCAGCCTCCTCTTTCTGGACCCTAATTTTATGCCTTTCTCAAGTGACCTTGAGGTTCCCAGCCACAAGGGCATCCCTGGTGGACTCCCATGAGTTCTCTCCAGTGTGCAAGAGGGATTAGAACCGAGGGTACCAAGATCCCAACCATACATGCTCCAGTTTCCTCTGAGACCCACTGGTGACTCCCCTAACCACTGGCTTCTATGGCCCACAAGAGACCCCCTTGGGAGGAGGAGCTGAGGGGAGCTGGAGAGAATGGAGAGGGAGGGGGTAGCAGACAGAAACAGGAAAGGAAGAGATGAGCTGAAGAATACATATTTCAGCTGAAGAATAAAATCCCTTAACTATGAAATAGGATTGTGTTGCTCCTGGCCCTGGAAAAAATCCTTCTTCTGGGTCCTGGCTATGCTTTCCTCACTGATTTGTGGCCCCCAGGGCTTCTCAGACCCACTGATATACTGATGTATGCAGGGGATCTTCAGGAGGGACGTAGGGAGTGCGTGTGAACCTAGTGGATTTATTTGATCATAAGGAACCGTGAGTGCACGGGCTGAGCGCAGAAAACGAAACTTAAGAAAACCTAGATTGTGGGTTGTAAACTCAAATGCCCACAGAGGCTGGAGGAAGTGGACAGGAGGGAGACAGGCTGTCCCATGGCAAATCTCAGGGGAGCACAGCATCTTGGTAACGTGAGCGGCAGCTGCTCGGCTGTTTCTGCCACTGGGCATGGAGCATCCCCGTGGCCAGATCTACCAAACAGTCTCAAAAGATATCGGAAATCCAAGCTTTGGGGTGAAATCAGAGATGCTAAACATTGACAACTTACTGTAAAATTTGAAAGACCTTTACAGACCAAATAAAACACATCAACAGGAAACCTCTGGTCTGGGTTCAGGAAATGTTGGTGTTGGAAGGGGCTCAAAAACCATCTCCAGTCCCCTGAATTTACAGAAAGGGACACAGAGGCCCCGAGAGGGGCTGCCTTGTTCAAGGTCTCAAAGCAAGTGAGTGGCACAGTTGGGATTTCAATGCAGGTCAACAGACTCCCCAGACAGGCTCTGTTCACAACCCCACACTCAAGTGAATTTAGGGGATTCAAATCTGAGACCCACGGCGGGGTGGGTGGGATTTTGGGCCAATGCCAGCCATTTCTAGAAGCCCACTGCCCTGTCTGCTTAACTCCTGGGGGAAACTGAGCAAAGGCATCAGCAGGAGGTGAGCTGGGCACCAGCCAGATGATGTCCTTAAATAAAGTCTTGGCATGACTCTCCCCCATCAGGAGAGGCTAGTTCCAAAAATGAGAATTTTCAGAGGCGCGACTATAATAGGAATGGAAACTTATTCCTTCTAATTACATAATTGCATAATTATGCAGTATTAAAATTATGTAAGCCGAACTCAGAGGCTTAAAACCTGGCCTGGATTTCCCTCATCACCTGGGGGCTCCCACGTCGCCTGGGGGAAGGAGGACAAAATGGTGGGCTGTGAAGATCTGTGGCCGTTTCATCTCTGCTTCCCAGAGATGGGAGAGTCAGAGGCAAAGCTTCTGGTTCTCTCCTTCTGGGCAGAAAAACTGGTTTAAAGACCAAGCTGTTCTCTGTTCTAAAAGGGAAGGGAAGGATGCTCAGAATCTCCCTATGCTTTCTTAGCTCCCAGTCAAACCCAGGATGTAACTTGGCCTTTCTAAAGCCATAACATGGGAGACACGCTCAGATCTGAGACTCCCGCCCCTTCTACAAGTGCACTCTCTCTCAGCTCCCAAACCTGATTCCTCCCAGACTTGCTCCATGGACAAGTTCTAACTAGATCCTACTTCCCACTCTTGCCTTGAAGAACCAAAGATATTTATGACTGGTGTGAGGAGGACTTCACAGCTAAGAGACTGACCCCTCTGCACTTATGTGGCCTGATTCCTGGGTGGGCTTGCTTCTTCTCCATCCTTCCATGGTCTCCATCAGTAAGATGGCAACAGGACCCCTAGGTGATTCCAACAGGCAGAGTGGAATCAACATGTCCAGGTCTGATACCTCTGGAATGGCAGACCCTGTCTGGCCCTCCTCCAAGATCCAGGCCACCTGAGCAGCCTGGGACAGAGAGCTCAACCCTCTGCTGAGCACAGAGAAGCACAGCAGGCTTTGGGAATGGGCGGGGTATCTGTTTCCTGTCATGGCTCTGATGTGTCACATCCCTGCCAACATTATATGGAGTCAGAAGGTTTTCTTTTTCCTATTTGTGTTTATTTCCATCACTAAAAAAAAAAAAAATTTGAGAAGCAACAGGGGGCCTGACAGAGGAGGAAAAAAAATTCACACATTCACCCTTGTGAAGAAAGAAACGTGTCCATTCTCATCTCTTCCCCTGGGGGACTCTTACATTGCAGGGGCTGGCCATTACCTGGACCACCCTCATGGCAGCTGGGAAGGACAACGCTGGTGGCTGGAGTTGCAAAGGAGGAGGTGAAGGGGGAGAATGAGGCACGTTTATGGGCAGGTGGGGGAGACAGTTTCAGACATGGAGATCAAGGGAAGGACCAGAGAGGGTGAGACAGTCTACAGCCATCATCTCCCGGACGCCAATGGGAAAGGAAAATAAAATCAGGAACTCTAGACAAATTGTCTTTGCCGTCAAGGCCAAGCATTTGACTTAGACATTAATGTGAGGGGAAAATGGATGTGGTATAGAGCCCTCAAAAACAATGACTTCCATGGAGAAGCGTCCTGCTTTTATTCTAGACAGCACCAGTGAGCACCGCTACACTGAGAAACACGGCAAGGTTGAGGGCTGTAATTTTTCTTCGTGGCTAATTAGCTTCTTTTCTTGTTAGTCACTTATGTCTATAGTTTTCAAAATACAGTTTGAACAGAGAAAAATCTGCATTCCTACTGAGTTAATTCTATAATAGCAACTATACTGTACCTCAGGTACATTTTTCTTAAATTCCCGGCGGAGTTCAATTAAATGTTTATGAGAATGTTCACTCTCCTCCTGCCGTGCAGACAGCTCGGAAGCGACGGAATTAAGCTCCTTCTGGAACAATAAAAAAAAAAAAAAAAAAAAAAGAGAGAGAGAGGGAGAGAGAAAAGAAAAAGATTTTTTTCCTCCTTTTCCTTTTTAATCATCGTACAAAACAGCATTCCAAACAAGTTTCCTTAACTTACAAAAAAGCTGAGAAAAGACAGGATATTGACTCCTGGCACAAATGAATAATTTACGAAACTGGGGATGCAACCGAAAAAAATCCAGGACAGCTTTTTTTGCTTGTCAGAAGTCAGGCCAGATCAATAATCTCCCATAAAGTTGGGTGGAGCTGTTTTTTTTTCATTTCTCCCCTACGCCTCTGCCCCACCTCTTAAATTTCCAAGGGAGTGATGGCATAAGCTTGTCAGTAACTGTAGAAAACATCTCCAAACGGTGTCAAAATAGTAAAGTGCGGCATATTGTATGGGCATATTATAGTGTAAGAAAGTGCTGTCGACAGCTTTCATATATCAGAGGTGGGAACTGTTCCAACTATGACTTACACTTAAGGGTTCATAAATACGCCTTTTAAGATATAGATGGCTTTTTAATTTCTGTAGATTTTGGAAAAATGAAGGTGCCAATAAGAAGCAAGATGACCTTTTGTGTATCCTGCAGTAAATTACCTAAGGTTCACTTCAAGTATAAGAAATATTTCATTGAAGATGCCTGGATTCAGAAGAAAAGGATTGGAAGCAGCCTTGCCTGCTTATGTGCAATGAAGGTTTCAGACCAGGTTTTTACAGGACGAACCAAGGAGGGGAAAAAAAGAGAGTGAGAGATGGAAGTGGGGGACGCTCCAGCTCACACATGACAGACAATGTCTGCTGGTTGTACATGTATATTTGATCACCCCTCTCGCAGCTTTCTTCACTTTAACAGTGGCGGTTTCACGAGGGGAGAATAATTCACCATGAGTTGTCATGGATTTCATTTGCATAATTCAAGAAATGCTCTGTTTATGTGGTCTGCTGCTTTCTTGCACCATCCCGAGATGGGCTTTTTTTCTGGACGATAACTAGAGGAGCATTTCTGTATATATCACCCGATTATATCTGCAGCAATCAAGCCCCATAATTTCCTAAATCCAGTGATGCAATAAATTTCTGCAATCAGATTTATTAAAAACACACAAGCAGATGCAAGAGTGTATTTCTAGGGTGAACTCTTTAATCTAACATATGTATGATGAGGCCCAGCACCGTGCTGAAAGACCTCATTTGTCATCGCTAATGCGCATTCATCTTGCACACACAATGAAACACTTTTACTATTAGATAATGAAATAAAAGTACTATTAACCCGCTGCAAATCCTTTTCCCTCTAAGAGACGAAATGCATGGTAATCGTCTTATATCATGTCTGAGAGTCGGTAAATCTGCTCAACAGCAGTTCACCGTAGCACCATAAACCTCACGCCCATCGAAGGCTGGACCGCATACTCCAAACCCAGGGTAAGTGTCTCTGCCTATGGAGCCCTTGGGAGAATCAGGGAAGGAATTTCTATTTCTGGAGAAATGTCTAACCTCTTTGGAGAATCATAAGACTAGAAGGGAGGAAAATCGAGGCAAGAAAGTAGCCATTAAAATAGAGGGGCAAGAGACTTGGAAATGTGGTGCTCTCCAAGGTGCTGATATCAATTCTATGCCACAGCACTGGGTACACCAACTCCAAGGTGCAGGGGCTTCCAGTCCAAACGTCCCATTGAATTTTTGAGCCAGGTAAGGAACAAGGTGTCATGGGAGACAAGAGAGAGAAACAGAAACAATTTCTGACAGTCTGCCAAGGTGACAGAGAAAATAAGGAGACTTCTGGTTTATCATCATTTAAAAATAATTGTAGTTTCCAATAAAGAAACCACAATTGACCATGACCAAAATATCAAGTGACTAGGGAGAGATCTGTGGTAGCAGCAATGGGACTGACCAAAGGCAGACAAAAACCAACTATGTGGGGAAGCCAGGTGGACAGACCCTCACTTGGCAGGAGAGAAGTAACTGGAGTGTCATGGTCAATTTGAGTTGTGGCAGAGTGCTCACAGTTTTTCTTAGTTTTTCTCATCCGTCTTGAAGATAAAGAGGTGATTTTTACACGGCTACAGGACAAACAGAACTGGGACTTGCGTTAACATCACACGGTTTTGAATGATCATATATCTGACACAATGTTCTTATCTCTGGGATACTGCCTCTCCCAGCATCCCAGCAACCTGGTGGGGGCTGAACTTTGACTATCTATTGATTGATTGATTGACTGCGGTACGCGGGCCTCTCACTGTTGTGGCCTCTCCCGTTGCGGAGCACAGGCTCCGGACGCGCAGGCTCAGCAGCCATGGCTCACGGGCCCAGCCACTCCGCGGCATGTGGGATCTTCCTGGACGGGGGCACGAACCCGTGTCCCCTGCATCGGCAGGCAGACTCTCAACCACTGCGCCACCAGGGAAGCCCGACTCCTTATTTAAAACATCAAACCCAAGTTCCAAAAGGAAATCTCAGAGCAGGTTAACTCTAACTGTCTGATGTGCTGTACCAGACAACGATGCCATGCGACTGCACTGGCTCCCTCCACCCTAACCTCTCAGGCTGCTGGTGGGTACAAATCTGTCTGCTGCATCCACACTGTAGACAGAGCAGAGGTGAGACCAGATGGGGAACATCAGCAGGCTCCCAACCCCAGCCCCACAGAAGCCCAGCTCTTGCCGTCTTTCCTGTTCATCCCTAGAGGAGCAGACGACGGATATCATGACTGATGTCCATGCTCTTCTTACCTCTGCCTTACATCTATGCTCATCCTTCAACTCTGAATTCTTGCCACATTTCTATGGTTAGTACACTAACACGTCAACAACAATAATAGTAAATAATCATAACTACCATGTATTGGGTGCTTACACGTACCAGGCACCATGCTAAGCTCCTCATACACATCATCTCATGTGACGAGCACATTAATATGTTTGTAAGGTAATTCAAGCAGGGACTAAGAAACAAATTACAGTCCTAATAATTCAGCTGTGAATTATCTCCTTGGTGGATTATAAAGGCAAAATTGTAATGCCCTGCTCATCACAGGGTTTCTGCTCCACTTCCCCACTAGCTGGGGGATGTTCAGGGAGCTTGTTTTAAATGTTATAAATGTGTAAAGCATTAAGCACAGTACTAAGTGTTCAAGAAATGTTGGCTGATACTAATTTAGATAAGCTGAGAGCTCAAAGAACACCCCACTAGATCAGTGATTCTAAGAGTTCTGGACTTCACAGGTCAGTAAAAATCTCACACCCCCCGCCCCACCAATAAAAGGATGACAGAGTACTGACAAGTTTTACTCTATCAGGCAAAGACATTAAAAACCACTCCCTCCCACCCTAAAAGACAGGCTATTTGAACATTAACAGAGCAAGACAGCCAACGACAGAATTGACATGTCTTTTAAAATAAACATATTTAAAATAAAAAAGCTCACAGCACTGTATTTATTTTGAAGGAATATAAAAAACTCTCATAAACATAAACCAGCACCAGTCTGAAGCTGAGTTTTAGAAATAAGTGTCTGAAGCCCCATGCACATACACAGCTAGCAGGGCCTCTTTGATGATCAAGCAGAACTTGGGATCCTCTCCCACCTGGCCTCCAGCCCCCAGCCCTAGGGGGGCCATGATTAACACAGCCCCAGACTTTGGGCCAGGCCCAGGCAGGGAGAAGACTCATCTGATTAACTGGCCAGCAGCAGCAGACAGACAGCCCGGAGCCCGCCGCAGACCATTCAAATAATGATCATCATAAACAGCCCATTTGCAACTAAAAAAGAAATAATTTTAATGAGCTTGAGGCAGATGATAGATGCAGCTGAGGCTCGGGCCAGCGTGCAGAGAGAAAGGAAGCTGGGACTGAGCTGCAGCCAGGGCTAGGCAGCAGCAAGAGGTGGGGGCAGGGAAGAAGAGCTCTTCCGATGGGACCTACAGCCCCACTGCTTGCCCACGGGAAATGCCCGCTGCCCGGGGAGTGGCCCTAGCTCTGAGAGCGTCTGCCATCAGCTTGCTGGGCAACCTTGGAACTTCCAAGGCACTCACAGTCTCAGAACATATAAGCCAGAAGGAACTTTCAAGGTTGTCCAGTCCATCACTCTCTGAACTTCAACCATTCATACTACCCCTCTGCATGTATTCTGCCATATTGATATTCCACATGAATTACTATTTCCATGATATTTACCTTCAAACTGACTCTTCTTTCTTTTTGTATAATTTTAAGTTCAATTTTTTTTTTTTTTTTTTTTTTGCGGTACGCGGGCCTCTCAGTGTTGTGGCGTCTCCCGTTGCGGAGCACAGGCTCCAGACGCGCAGGCTCAGCGGCCATGGCTCACGGGCCCAGCCGCTCCACGGCATGTGGGATCTTCCCGGGCTGGGGCACGAACCCGTGTCCCCTGCATCAGCAGGCGGACTCTCAACCACTGAGCCACCAGGGAAGCCCTTAAGTTCAATTTTAAGCTCAAACTTTTACACCCTTATAACCATTGCCCAGGTAGATACACAGAATATTCACACTCCTAGCACCTTGGAAGGTTCCCTTGTGCCCTCTCCTAGTTAGTACCCCCTTAAAGGTAACTATCATTCTGACCCTAGCATCTAGATAAATTTTGCCTGTTCTTGACCTTTACATAACAACCCCTTCTCTTTTTAACCTAAATAAGTACATTTGAAAAGGAACTTCTTTTTATCGCTAGAGGACACTATGCCATAAACAGAAGGTAGTCTTTAAAATAAAAGTACAATGAAAACAAAGCATTGCTGTTTGTCTTTGTTATAAAAGGAGACTGGAAAGTGCTGGAGAGGTGTTAAAGGTAGAGACTTTCTTCTTGTTCCAATGAGAAGGAATGAATGACCACTGAGAAGGGATAACTGATCCTCCTGACACAGGTCAATCCCTTCTAATGTCAGGTCTACTTACAGTCATCTCACGTCCTAACAGTGGGGGTATGTATGTCCCACACTTTAGCTAACACTAACTGAATGTGAGTCTCCCATTTTAGAGATGAGGAAACTAAGGCAAAAACAGCTTAGGCGACCTGCCCAAGCCACACTTCTGGTTAAGAGGCTGGATTTCCTCAGAGGGAAGGTAGCTCTTGGGTGGGGAAGGAAGACTGTTGGTTATCTACGGGGAGAGCAAGTTGAACATTCTCAGTTCAACTGTATTTCCTCAACCAGGAAGGACTGGGAATTGTACAAGAATACTTGGTTTTAAAAGAAATTTAACACATGATGTTGACCTGAAGTGTCAATGATGTACAAAACTTTGAGCTAGCTGCTATGTTCTTACAGGGGAAATACACACCTGAATTGTGCATATGCATGTCAATTCCCCCAGCATGTGCTCACACTCTTCTCAGCTCCAAAGACACCCTCACACTCAGACACATCCCCCTAATACCACTTCTGAAAAGAGATCTTCTGAAAACGATGCAGTGATTGCTGGGGATTAGGGGTTAAGGAAGCAAGGACCTCAGGTGTTCCCATATTTTGAAGAGGTTTCATGAAAGGAAAGAAACTTCCTCAACATGTCCCTACTCTGCTCAAAACCCACCTCTGGCTCTCCACTGCTCTAGGACAATCGCCATACTTCCTATCTAGGTGTCACTGGGCCCCTTCCATCTTCCCATCTCTTTGTTTCCTTCCCAACCAACCTTCCTGCCTTGCAGGAATCCAAAGGCAACAGGGTCTCCCAACTCCATGGCTCAACAGACTTCATTCCTTCAGCTCAGATGATCTCATTCTGTCTCTGCAGCTGATCTTACTCATCCTTTGTGCCTCGGCTTAAATGTCCCCTCTTCCAGGAAGGATTCCTGAACCCTCCCCTCCAAGTCTGGGCATCTCCTTTGTGCCCCTGTTATCCCCTTCTGATATTTGCCACCAGATGTCTTTTCAAAGGCCTAGAACTTTTTCGCCAAATGAAACCTTACACAGACATTCCTTACAGAAAACAATAGCTCATGGCTAACATTTATGCCATACACACACACACACACACACACACACACACACACACACGCTAGTATTTATGGAATGTGCTAAGCACTTTATGTATATTATCTCCTGTAAGGATATATGGATGAAGTGGCAGTTGAGATTCCAGGCCAGGTCTAGAAAACAAGGATGACCAGTGATCATGACTTTCAATACAGTCACCAACTCCCCCCAACACAAACCTAGAAGTCTGCTTTCTCTTTGCAGGGAGATGCAACTAGAGATGTTGTACATTCAGCCATCCATGATCTCCAGTGTGCTAGGCATTAGGTAAAGGGAATCAGATACAGTCTATATCCTCCAAGAGCTCAGAAACCAAATAAGACAAGTTCGGGCATAAATAATTCTGGTAAAAGGGACAAAGGCCATCGCATTAAGACATCACCTCCAGAGCAGACTTGGAGAAGAGTGAAACCCTAACATATGCCCTGAATTGCCTCTGCATGGGTATGGAAACTGATGGGGCAAGGGAGAGATAAGAGTTTTACCTACTTCTACTAATTAAATCACTGTGTGGTTCCCAACTTGGGCAGGGGTTGCCAGTACCTAGTAAGTTATCCAGGCTGGAAGCTCTTTATCCAACATCCATCCAATCATCCAACCAACCATCCATTTTCCACTCATCCATCCATCCATTTATCTAACAGATCATCTATCTTCCAACTGATCATCCAACATCCATCTATCCAATCACTCACACTCAACCAGTCATCAATCCATCATCCATCCATCTAATCACCCATCCACCCATCCCCATCTAATCATCAATCCAACTAACTACTGAGCCCCAAATCTGTGCTAGTTACAGTTTTAGGTACTGGTACACAGAAACTAACCAACACAGCCCCTGTCCTTGAGGAGTTCACAGTGCAGTGGAGGAGACACACAGGCCAATTCCAACACTGTGTGCCGAAGTACAACATGAAAAGTATGAATAAAGTATCATGGGGACGAAGAGAGCAAGGTGACTTGCTGTGACTGGGGTAAAGAGTCACCAAGGTGGGAATGTTTGACCTGGGGTCAGGGGATGAGCTGGTTAAGAAAGCTAAGCATCCCACACAGAGGAAATGGGATTATTGTGATAGCCCCCTACCTGGCCTCTCTGTTCCTGCCTTTAGTTTTCTTCTTAACATGTATCACTATCAAACACACTATATATTTTATTTACTAGAATGAAAACTCCATGATAGCAAGACAGAGATTTTGGTCCTTTCCTCCTTATGCTCAGTGCCTAGAACAGTTCCTGTTACATAGCAGGCACTTTAGAAATGTTTGTTGGTCAAATAAATGAATGAATAAATGCTATGTGTCAGAAACCCTGAAAGAGCCTGATTTGTCTGGGGAACAATGACCATGTTCAGGGATCACAGACCTATGTCAAAATTCTGGCTCTGACCCCTCACTAGCAGTGTGACCTTGGACAACATACTCAACCTTAGTTTCTGTGTCTGTAAAATGGGGATAAAAATTTGTGCCCAAAGTGTTACTGAGGAAACCCTTGAGAACCAGACTGTAAGTAGGTAAAGTGTTTGGCACAGTGTCTAGGATCTTCATTGCTCATATTCCCTCCAATGGAATGTCAGTCGCTCATGGGTGGGGACTGTGCCTGTTTTGCTCACAGCTGTAGCCACAGGTTCTAGCTAAATGCCAGATGCATAAAGGCACTCAAAAAACACCTGTGAATGAATGACTGTTAATAGATATAAGCATGAGGAGTCCTTTGTGGCAGGAGCAAGATGGGGCCCTCTTGCTGTTTGCGGGGGCCAAACAACCCATTCTGTATCTCAGGTCCATGGAGCCATTCAGGGCTTTGCCATCAGAGTCCCAGGCAAACACTGAGGAGAAGGGTTTCTGGGGATGCAGTGGACCATGACGGGAGTGTCGCCTTCAGAGTGGCCTCAGAGGCTGGCTCTAGGAGGGGGCCTGGAGATGACCTGGGACGAAGGGCACATGCTGGCCTGCCATGAGCAAGGAGAGAAGACGGATGGCTCTGCAGCCCGCTGAGATGGATAACTGAGCCTTGGCCGAGAGACAGACTGGGTTACCAGAGCCATCCATCACTCCCGGCACCGTATGTAAATTTCAGATGCCAAGATGTAGGGCAAATTATCCGAGGGCCCCGGCAAGGGGCGATGCCTATGAGAAACAGTTCTCAGCCAAGCTGGCTTTATTGAATTCCATCATCTGGGCCAGGATGATAGTTCACACTTGGGTCACAGAGCCCGTTGAGAGGACTGTGTCCAAACCGTGAGGCCCGGGTGTGTGGGCGAGGCTGCCAACAGCTTCTTAGCAGACTCTCAGTGCAGTGATAACAATAATATAATAACTGTCCCATAGAGGGCTTACTAGGTCCATGTTAACTGGCACACAAAAGTTCATTTTATTTTCCCAACAGTGTTTGGCATGCAGTGGATTCTCTAGAAACATCTACTGAGGGAGCAAATGAATGGTCCTATGATGCAGGTGCCATTTTACACAGGGTACCTGCAGAGAAACAAAGCCACTTGCCAAGGTCCCACTTTCTTTTGCATTCTTTCCTCCGGCTGCTCATGGGGCTACCTTTCCCTTACCTGTTTGTCCCAGACAAGGACTCATGTGGCCTGAAGATCAGGAGTGTGGCTGGGCCTTATCAGTCTGTCTGTCCATCTCTTTGTCCATCTGTCCATCCATCCATCCAGTCACTCACTCATTTACTCAACTATAATTTAAGTGCCTAAAATGTGGCCCAGAACAAGTCAGACCCAAGTCCTGCCCTCACACAGTGTTTGGTCATGGAAGGCACATAGACAATTAAAATTGTGGTCCACAAGGCCTTCCTAGCAGCTCTCAAAGTTCTGGCTTCCAGAAAATCCAGTGGCAATTTGCTTTTAGCTGGAGGCAGGCCAAGAGCCCACATTCAGCAGGCAAAGCGGGTTTGAGTCCAGACGTTCTTACTTACTGGCTCTGTGAGTCTGGGCAGACCCCTGACCTCTCTGCATCTAGGATTTACTGCTGTAACATGAAGTCATGGCATGCCTTGTCTCTTAGGAGTGCAGGCAGGATGAGAGGCCTGTGGCTGGCAGGGGGTCCAGGGTGCAGGAGATGCTTGGGTGCTCAGGGGCTAGGGCTGGCTATTGAGGTGGGACCACTGCCAGCCCTGAGCCCCGAGAGGGCAGCAACCTTCCCTGCCCTGGTACTGGGCTGAGGCCCAGGGTTGCAGTGGGGACATTTCTCTCATCAGCAAATACTGTCAGCTTGATCCAACCATTTCTCATCCTCTCTACTGCTTCCACCTGGGTGACCACAGGAGCCTCCTCACTTGTCTCCACACTGCTGCCCTCACCCTCCTACAGTCCCTTCCCCACCCGACAGCCACTGGGATACTGTTAAACCCAAGTCACACCCTGTCCCTCCTCTACTCAAAACCCTTCCACAGCTCCCACCTGACTCTGCATCAAAGCCAAAGTGCTCACCTCGATGTCAAGGTCCCACGTGACTTACTTCTGTCCTCACATCCTTCTACTCCCTCCTCACTCACTCTCCTCCAGCCACACAGGATCTCTGCTAGCTCTTGAACACATCAAGGACATTCCTACCACAGGGCCTTTGTATTGGCTGTTCCCTCTGCCTGAAATGCTGGGTTTTTGTTTTTGTTTGTTTTTATTCCACATGGGTCTTTTCCTTCCCTCCTCCAGGTCTCAGCTCCTACACTGCCTTCTCACAAAAGCCTGTCCTACCATCCTATTTAAAATAGCAAGCACCTCCTCCCTACCTCACCCATTCTTCTCTCTCTGCTTATTTCTCTAAATGGCACTTGTCATCAACACATTTATGTGGTTACTGCTCTATTTATTTATTGTCCATTTCCACTAGCCACCCTCCTTGAATGTCAGCTCCAGAAGGACATGGGCTTTGTCTGTTTGGACCACTGCTGTATCCCTGATGCTTGGTACATAGTAGGTGCTTAACACTTGTTGATTGAATGAAGGTATGACTAAGGGAACAAATGAAAGACGTGCTGGCCAATCCCGGCACCAAACCTCCCCACCCCTCCACACTTGCACCTCCACCTCCAAGCCACCCCCGCCCCAAGCATCAGCCAGGAAAAAAAGCCAGTTCCTGCTGCAGATGGGACCTGGAGGTGGCTGTCCTTGAGAGAGGATGCCAATCAAACACCTAATTATCTCGCCACGAACCCGGGAGCCACATCTGATCACTTCCTCCTGCCCTTGATTGCTGCTTTATATTCCGGAGTTCTCAGATGTAAAACCTTGAGGCACCAGGAAAATAGAGTAGCCCCGCCCCCACTCTGGTGGGTGTCAGATGAGGGGCCAGGGACCCCACGTACCACCTCTTAGGGCTAATACATCTGGTCCAGCTGGGTGAGCTGGCTGGGCAGCTCCTCTCTATGCTCTTCCCTCTCCTCTGTTGAAAAAGGGGGAGGGGGTCACATCAAGGAACCACTCATTCACTCATTTCAGTGTTTATTGAGCACCTACTCTGTGCCAGGCACTTGTTAGGGGCCACAGTGGTGGTTACTCATCATATCACAGGAGCTAAGGGCTTGCTACGTGGTGTCAACTTTTCATGCCTTGGCTCAGCTCCTCTCCTAACCCCTTCTGCAGATGGGGAAACCCAGTCTGAGAGATGATACCACTCACCCTAGATAACCGTCGGGCAAAAGCAGAGCAGGGCCTTGAATCCTGATCCCCTCTTCTCCAAACCATGGCACCAACGCTGAAGTCTGTGCCATTTTAACATCTTTTTCAAATTCATTTCTCTGAGTAGCCTCTTTTTTAGGGTGGGGGAGGAGACTGGGTGTTGCAAGCTCTGTGGAAACCTCAGAAAGCTGTGGAAAAATTTACTGGTGTACAGGGCTAAGGCACACAATCCAGGTGGGGAAGGAAGCGCCTGCTCGGTGTTAGGTGGGGGTCTAGGAGCATCGTGGACCTCAGTGGTGGGAGACAACGGTCACACAAATGCTCATACGGTGTCCTGGGGAAAGCACACAGGGAGAGAGCTACAGCTAACAAAAGAATATGGGCACCGGGCACCTGGGGGAAGGCATCGGAGGAGGAAGGACCCATGGGCAAGGGCGTGGAGGATGGAAAACCCGGGCTGTGCTGGGGAGTGGCTGACCACCTAGATGCATATTAGGGACTCATGGGGATTGGGGTTGGAAAGCCATGAGGCCAAGGCAAGAAGGAACTGGGAGCCACAGAGGACAGTTGAGCAGAAGAGGGGCACTTGCTTCAGGCAGCTCTGGGAAGCCTCACAGGCAGAAAGGTGAGGGCAACAGGCAGAAGAGAGAGGTGATAGATTTTAGGGGCCCAATGGAAAGGAATTAATGCCATTTGGCAACTGGGAGGATCAGCCAGAGGAGGCTGAGGACAAGAGGGAGAGAGAAGGCCCTCAAATGAGGGGCAGCTGGGCACACTAAGGAGGGCTTCACACCAGGAGTCCTTGGGCCCTCCATTGCTTGTCTCCTAACTTGCTGTTGACTTTGGCAAGTGACAGACCTCCCACTGCCCACTGTTTTATTGGTTAAATGAGGCCCAGGATGTCTGAGGGGGTACTGAGAGGACCTAAAGAAATTTGTAGATACAATTTCTCCCTAAACAAATGGGAGGAATTAGTGTTTAATAAATGCTCTGGGGAGTCTAGTTTATAAGTATGAAGACAAATATTTTTTAAAGAAAAATATTTTGTAGGGGTGACAAGGAGGAAAAGGGAGCCAGAGTTCAAACTAAATGCCCCCCATTTCTGCTGTTGTTCCTAACGTGCAGGGGTAACTCCTTTAAAGCCAGTCCTAATTTGGCTGCGACTCACATGCCTCGACTATTCTTTTTAGGGTTAGAAGACATTTGCTTGAGTGACACCATCTCCAGGAGGGAGTCCCAGATTGAATAAGGGATGCCCAGGCAGGGTCACCTGAGGGTCCCTATGAGCCTCCTACTAATCAGACAACCCCATGACTGAGTCCCTTGTCCCAGCATGTCCCCAACACCTTGATAAAAAGTCTAATCCAGGGTGCGGGTCTTATTTCACGTCAAGCTGCATAAGGTCCTTGATATACAATTCTTCCACTTCCAGTGAAAGGGAGAGAAGGGATGGGGGAGGGGAAGAGGAAAGACTACATTTTATTTTTGAATCAACATCCCTCTTTATCTACCTGTATTTTATTAAAATGTTTGTCATCCACATAATGTGAAGTTCTCATGAAGCCAACTTTAATTACCTGAAACTACACCCAGGACCCCTGACTGCCTTCTTGGCACAGTAAATAAGGTGATGGACAGGAATGCTACATGGCCAGGCACTGACCCAACCAGGAAAGTTCAGGGACAAGACATTAATCCTTTCTGCAAAAGGGGGACTTCCCTGGTGGTCCAGTGGTTGAGAATCCACCTGCCAATGCAGGGAACATGGGTCCGAGTCCTGGTCCAGGAAGGTCCTACATGCCGCGCAGCAACTAAGCCTGCGCGCCACAACTACTGAGCCTGTGCTCTAGAGTCCATGAGCCACAACTACTGAGCCCGTGCGCCACAACTACTGAAGCCCGCGCCTGGAGCCTGTGCTCTGCAACAAGAGAAGCCACCACATTGAGAAGCCCGTGCACTGCACCGAAGACCCAAGGCAGTCAAAAATAAAAAAATAAATTATAAAAAAATATTATAAAAGAAAATTTTAAGAAGGGGGTGTCCTTTCCTCTCCCCCAAACCACAAAAGGCCATGTCCCAAAACAACACAGATGAGACCTTTCTCTCCAAATGCTCTCTCCCCAGACCCAGGGAGACTTTCATCTCTGTATTTGGAGGCATAACAGAATTTCCCCCTATCTACAGACACACAGACAGTCTGTACAGAATTGAATTCTTACTGTACTTATTGACTAAGAGAAAACTCGAGAATGACAGACTGGCCTATCCTAGACCAGGGACTTTCTTTCTCCAGGGCCTAAAGAGGCCCAGGACACAGGATACTCATATTCCCAGCATTGGGCCTAGATGAAGACTTAGGAATGCGGGCTGGGTTCGAATCCTGATCCTGCCACTCTCTAGCTGGGAGATCCTAATGCCTGAGCCTCAATTTCCTGATCTGAAAAATGGGTATGATGCTTGTGAGCATCATCTCAGCTAGAGATGGGGGTTGGACACCAAGCTGAGCTACCTAGAAGAAGTACCGAGGAACAGTGCAGATCACTGGGATGGTAGCAGCTCTGCAGCCGTGGGTTCAAATCTTCCCTGTTACACTTGCTAGCTCTGATCTGGCCACATCACTGCACTTCTCTGGGCCTCAGTTTCCCCACCTGCAGCATGAGGATAATAATAATACTAAATGAATCTCAGGCACATCTCACTCTTCAATATCTCTAACTGTCCAGAAATAATAACCGCCCCTGCCTCCGCCTTCGTCCAAGCTGCCATCGTCCCTCGCCTGGACTATTTCCGGGGCCTCTTTCCTTCCCTCCCAGCTCCCGCCCTTACCTGCTACAGTCCAATTTCCAGGCAGCTGCTGGAGTGTGCTGTTCAAAACGTGAATCAGCTCTTGCCTCTCCCTGGCTTGAAACTCTTCCATGATTTATTTGCCATGGGCTTAGAGTGGAATCCAGACTCCCCCGCACTGGGGTCTACAGGGTGTGGCCACTGCTCAAGGTTCCAGTTTTATGTGGGCTGACATCTCTCCTCAACTCAATGCACTCCAGCCCCTCCGATGGCTTCTATCCTCCAGCATGCCAGCACCTCTCCCACCACTCAGGGCATTTGCCTGGGCAGTTCCCTTTATCTGTCATCCCTTCCCATCCCCCTAACTCTGGCACCTCCTTAGTGGGGTCCTCCCTGCCCTCACCCCAAACTCTAAAGTAGATCCATCCCCTCACCTGCTCCTTTTTCACAGAGCATTCACCAGCATTTGCAAAGACAAACTAAAACTAAAAGCTCCAGGAGGGCAGGACTTGTGTCTCTTTTGTTCTCTGTATTTCCAGCACCTGGGCCTATGCCTGGTATAGAGGGAAGCTTAATAGACACTTTTTGAATGAGTATTCACTTCACTGAGTTTCTCTGCACATCAAATGAATATAATGAATATGAAGAGACTCTGATAGCCAGAAATGCTTCGCACAAATAAAACAAAAATAACAATTCCTTAAGAATGGAAATATCTTACTTTGGGGCTTAGAGGCAGGAAAGAAAGAGTGAGAATAAGGAGGAAAGAGAAGAGAAAAGCAAGAATGGGAGAAAATTCAGGATTAATGAGGTGGAACTAGTGTGTTCCCCCCACCCCCAAAGGCCATTTGGGGTGTTCTCCCACCACCCCGGGAGGTGCACTGACGCCTGACATGTTAGCACGTCCTGATATTTTAGGGCCTGGGAGAATTACTTGCATGAAAAGTCATTCACATTTTAAAGCTGTATTTTCACTGTGTAAACCGCAGCAGTGGGGTCCCTTCAGGCAGATTGGCTCAGGGCGGGTGGTGGGAGGTGGGTCGGCCTGGCTGACCCCGCCCGTGCTCATCCATTCCACACCTGCCTCCAGAGACCGCAGAGCAGCCCGTGCTGCAGCATGTTCCTGTTGAGATGAAGCACTTGTTCGAGGAGGGGGAAGCCATCTCTGCCCTCACACAAGACAGGTCACTGCTGACGTTGAACCCGATGTTGTTTTCAAACCACACTTTCTAAAGGAGAGTGTCTGTTGTTCTTTCCGGGAAACCTCACGTTGCTTACATCCTGCTCATCAGCATGCCGATGGCATTCACTGCTTCATTCATTCATCAAACATGCATTTGAGTGCCTACTCTGTGCCAGGCACTGTTCCAGTCGCTGAAGATCTAGCAGTGGCGGCAGTAGACAAGGTCACTGCCCGTGTGGTACTGACAGTCCAGCACCTTATCTTTCACGGACGAAGGTGTGGAGTCAGGGTTTACATGGCATTTATACAGCCCTGGGGACTGGACAGAATAACAACAACAATAAAGATAACAATAAAGGAAGGAGATACTTTTTTGCCCATACTAAGAGGCAGACACCATGCTAGGGGATTTATGATCATTCTTCTCTGAGCCTTACAAGAGTCCTTCAAGAGTCATGTTACTACTCCATTGTTTTGGTTGAGGAAACAGGCTCAGAGAGGACAGGTCACCTGTCCTAGGTCACAGACACAGTAAGTGACCGGGCTGGGATTTGAACCTGGGCACTCCTGGCTCCAGAGCCCATCCATGCTCTTCTCCTGACCCTATAGTGTTCCTCGACATAAATCCACAGCACAACTTCTGGTGCTTCCCTCTCGGCCCTGAGACACTATGTACTATCTAGGTGCAATATTCCAGGACACATGCAGCCCTGAAGCCCTAGCTTATCCCAGCCAGGTAGGAATAAAAGAGTTGAACTCTGATCAATCCTTGGAAAGGTTCACTGAGGACCTAGAACATACTGAGCAGTGATCTTGAACTTCCAAGTACTGCACTGTCCAATGTGGTAGTCACTTGCCTTGTGAGGTTCTTTAAATTTAGTACATCTAAATGAATTTAAATGAAATACAATTACAAATTCAGTTCCTCAGTCTCACAAGCCATATTTTGAGTGCTCAATAGCCGCAGGTGCTAGGGGCTACCATATTGGACAGTTCAGATATACATCGTTTACATTATCATAGAAAGTTCTATCGGACAGCACTAACTTTAGAACATCTAAGATGTGCGGTTTTGTCTCAAGAGTCCATGCCCCCACCTGCCATTCATCTCTTCAAGCTCCAACGGTTCCCAGAATTCCCAGTCCAAACCCTGATTGAAACTCAGGACCCAAAATGCATACTCAGATCTCCAGAAGACATGACTAAATGCTGGCAAGGACGTGGAGCAGTTGGCACCCCCACACACTGCTGGTGGGAATGTAAAATGGTAGTCACTTTGGAAGACACTTCGGCAGTTTCTTAAAAAGTTAAACATAAGTTTGCTTTACAACCCAGCAATTCCACTCCTCTACCCAAGAGACTTGAAAGTGTATGTTCACACAAAGACTTGTGCATGCGTGCTCAGAGCAGCACTATTCACAACAGCCAAAAAGAGGAAACAATCTATATGTCCGTCAACTGGTGAATGGATAAGCAAAATGTGGTCCATCTATACAATGGAATATTATTTACCAATAAAAAAGAGCAAAATACTCATACCTGTTACAACATGGATGAGCCTTAGAAACATAATACTAAATGAAAGATGTCAACACAAAGACCACATACTGTATGATCCCATTTATATGAAATGACCAGAAAAGGCAAATCTATAGATATAGAAAGGAGATTCATGAAGTCCTGGGGCTAGGAGTGCAATCAGGAAGATCTTTTTGGGGTGATGGAAATGTTCTAAATTTGGGCTGTGGTGATAGTTGCACAGCTCCATAAATACTAAAAATCACAGTTGGGTACACGTATAATAGGTAAATTCTATTGTACATAAATTATACCTCAATAAAGCTGTTTTAAAAAAGTGAAAAGAAATCAGGAGGTGGGGAAAGCTATGTTCAGCTGCCTTGTAAAATCTTAAAGCTCACGCTAACTTTCCTTTCAGAGCCCTCTTCATCTTTGCATTGGACCATCATGACAATAAGGAACATTTATGGACAAGTCACTGGGTATCAGGTTCTGTGATCAGCATTTTACCTGAAGTGGTTATGAGTATCCCCATATTACGAATGGCAAACCTGAGGGCTCAGAGAAGGTACTTCCCTGGCTTAAGGATATAGCATGGTGAAACCAGGCTTCGAACCTGGGTCTTTCTGTCCTGCCTCTCGCAGTCCACAGGACGCTGCATCCAATTCTCCCAGTGATGCTGGAGGGAGCTCAGAAGAACAGACTCCATGCTGTTCCCTTGAAACCTCAAGCTGGTGGCTGGTGCCCATTCCTTGTGCCACCTGACACTCCGTTGGCCAGGACCCATGGTCAGTTTTATTTGATTTCTATTCTAAAGCACTGTTTTGTGTGTTTCTTTTTTTTCCCCTAGGGGTTTATAAACTCTGTCTTTTCTCTATCAGGTTGAAACTTAGAATACAGGTTGTCAGCCAACATGCCAGGCATTTTTCTAAAAATAACTCAAATTGGTTACGCCATTTTTAAGCGATAGAACAGTCAGGGGAGGGAAAAAAAGTTGCTGGGCAGGAGGAGGGAGGAATTTAAAAGGTGGTCTCAGATGCTTTTTTTGAACAGCTTTAAACTAAACGTCTTGTCTGATTGAGATGGACGTGGACCGGTGACCGCAGCTACAGACCATGGGACAGAATGTGGTTTCCTCTGGTGCCTCAGGCCTCAGATTGGCTGCTCAGGGTGGGCATTTCCCTGTGTGTGGGTCACCAGAACATCTCATGTAGAGGGATGAAGAGGAAAGGACAGAAGGGGTGAGGGGAGAGGGGGAACAGTAGAGAACAGGACTTTCTTTAGGAATTGGGGGGAAATGGGAAGGGGGGACCCAAAGGGCAGACATACCAAGGGTGGAGTTTGCTGTGCTCTCTGTAGCAGGACCACTAGGTGTTGAGGGTCTTCTCAAAATGGACCTGCCCCATTAAGTCAAACTCACCTGAACGCACGTTCATTCAATGTGCTTCAAGCACCTACATCAGGAAAGAGGCTGACCTGTTCCCAGCAGACTTCACAGGGCTTACAGGTGCGGGCCGGGGTGACATCAAGAAATGAAGGGCTGGGGGGCATAACAAATGGGAAACAAGTGTCCCAGAGAAAGGGGGCAGCTATACTCAGCTCTGGCTGATTGGTGCCACAGAGGATTGTGGGCTCAGTGGGTCGGAGGGTTTGGTTCTACAGAAAAGCCCAAATCCAGATTTTTAATTTGAAAATCTCCCGATTTTTAATTGTTGGCAACAAATTCAGAAAAAAATTTAACAGCACACTCTGTGCCAAACAAAACAGATTTACTGGGGGATTTGGACCCTGGCCTGCCAGTTTGCAAACTCCAGTCTAGCCTGTTAATTACCAGGGATGAAGAGAATAATAATAACAACGATGGCTTACATCTACAGTGCACTTATGACGAGCCTGGCCCCGTGCTAAAACAACACTGTGAGGCGGGTGTTGTTATTATTTCCTTTTTACAGAGGAGCACATCGAGGTACAGAGAGGTTAAGTCATTTGCCCAAGGTCACACAGCTGCGGTGGCAGGGCTGGATTCCAGCCAGGAGTCTGGCTCCAGAGCCTTACAATTTCCTCGTGGTTAAAGCAAGCTGGGTGGCCAATGGTATGACATGTCCATGACATCCTGTGGAATCTGAGACCCCTGGAGATGAGGGGGTCCTTAACATTCCAGTTCATTACCCCCACCTCTTACAAACCTGTCCCCCAGAGAGGTTGGGGAGGCTGATAGAAGCCTCCAGAATGTAGGTTTCTGCTCACTGGTCACTCCATCCTGGGACTGCCCCAGCCAAACTGGTCCTAGAAGGTCTTCAGGAGGATGTGTGCTGCTTTCCAGATGGGTGCCACCCGCCTGTGCCCGCTGCCCACTGGAGTCAGCTCCCCCAGCCCCCAGAACCTAAGGAGAGGGGCAGAGCCGACTGCCCTCTAGCCAGCATGAGGTCCCCAGGCCTGGCTGGCTCGCTGCCCCCCACACCTCCAGTTCCTTCCTCCCAGGATCCCAAACAAGGAGCCTGTTCACAGCAGAATGCTCATTACCATTTGCATCCCGCCTTTATCCAGCAGATGTGCGCTGTTACAATAGCAAGAGAGAAAATAGAAAGAAATTTCGGAATTTGTTCTCCAAAGATATTCAAATTAGTTAATCAAGGGGCTTCTTATTGCTTCTCCTCTCCCCCCCCAACAGCTATCCATGAAGATAACTGATCAGCTGCTAATAACTGATGACACTTCACGAGTGTTTTCTCATGCCCATTACCAGAGCGTTTAAAGACATTTTGTAAAGTTCTAATTATTTCAAATTGTTCCACTGTAGAAAACACCTTGGAGCAGTCGGTTGTTGGCTATGCCTGGGATGCTTGTGCTGTGTCAAAGGGTACTTGGAGGCAATGGTCAGGGGCCTGGGTAATCCCATACCCACCTCTCTCCTGGACTCCTGCATCTCTCTTCCCTCCCTCTAATCCCTTCTCCACACAGCCACTAGGATGCTGTACTCCAACCACCATCCCTTAACGGTAAGCCAGGTCCGAACTCCTTAGCACACGCCTCCTTCACTTATTCACTCATTCATTTTGTCATTTAACACAGCAGTTCTCCAACTTTTGTTGTCTCAGGACCCTTGTATACACTTAAAAATGACTGAGGCCCTCAAAGAGCTTTGTCTACATAGGTTATAGCAATCGATATTTACCGTGTTCAAAATTAAAACTGAGAAATTTTTAAAGCACAAGCATATACAGGCACACACTCCGTTAGCTGTCAGAATGATGACATCATCACACATCCTGTAGCTTCTGGAAAATTCCACCGTGCGTTCTCTCACAAGGCACATGTTCAATTAAAAGCTGGGGTGCTGGGCTGTGGAGGTGCTGTGAGTGCAGGAGTGAAGCAGATGGAGAATTAATTCAGGCTCCCACAGAGATGCACATGGACACAGGCAGCTCGCCTCCCTCTCTACTGCCTCCACTCCGCCAGGCTGCGGGCCTGGGATCAACCACCCTCAGAGGTGTGTCTTTGTGAAGATACAAGGGATCTGTGGATCTGCTAATAATGCCAGGCAGCTCTCTGGATGTCCAAGAAAGACGAACTAATCTAGTGGTCAAAAACATCAGTGGTGAAAAGATGTCAAAGGAATGTCAGGGTTAAGTGGACGCCCTGGCTTGAGCAGTTGGGGTCATGGGGAGGGGCAGTGGTGGAGGAATGTCCACCACGAACATGGGGAGAGCCCCTGACCTAGGAAGCTCAGTGACAAGAGTGTGAGTGTGTAAATGAACAAGAAGCTCAAGGGACGATCCTTCCTGTGACACCCTAAGTTGACTATGATGGGCCAAATGGGAATCTCTGTCTTCATCCCCTGCATTTCTAAGCAATAACTGTTGAATTAAAAAGAACAGGTGAAATAAGAGTGAACAGGCAAAGCCACAGAGTGGGAGAAGGTTTATGCAATTTACCTAATAAAGGATGGTGTCCAGAATCCAGAACTCCTAAAAGGAGAAATGACCTAACAGAAAAATGGGCAAGAGACTTGAACCCCTCCCCAAAGAGGAGATCCTAATACCAATGAGCACATGAGAAGATGCTCAACCTCACTGTCATGAGGGAAAGGCAAATTTAAACTAGGAGATACTTCTACATACCCACCAGAATAGCTGAAATGAAAGACAGTACCAAGTGTCGGCAAGGATGTGGGGCACAGGACCTCTCATAGACTACTGGTGGGGTGTCAACTGATATCTGGGAAAACTACTTGGCAGTGTCTACTAAAGTTAAACATGCTGCCCTATGACCAGCAATTCGACTCCTGGGCACCTATGCCCGAGAAATATGTTCACCAAAATAGAGCCTCACTATTCAAAGCATGGTCACAGACCAGCAGCATTGGCTTCGCCTGAGAACTTGCAACAGATGCAAAAACTCAGGACCCCCCACACCTTCCGCTGACCTACTGAACTGGGGGTCTGTACTGTAACAAGGTCTTGAGGTGATTCATGAGTACCTTAAAGTTTGAGAAGAACTGGTCTGCAGTGTTCACAGAAGCACTATTCATAACAGCCCCAAACTGGAAACTACCCAAATGCCCATTAACAGTAGAAAGGATAAATCTGCAATATATTCACCCAATGGAATACTACATTACAGCCAGGAGCATGAATGAACCTCAACAGCAAACAATACTGAATCTTATAAAAGTCACGTTGAGCAAAAGAAGCCAGACGCAGCCGAGTACACACCGTAGGATCCCATTTATACAAGGTACGAAAACAGACGAAACAAACCCGTGCAAATCAGAAGTCAGGAGAGTGGTTGCAGCTGGAGGGCAATGGAAGGAGTATAAGAGATGCTTCTGGGTGGCTGGGGATGTTCTGTTTCTTGATCTCAGTGCTGGTTCTATGGGTATGTTCAGTTGTGGCGAGTCATGGAGCTGCACCCTTACAATCTGTGCACTGGTCTGAATGGATGTTCGGCGGGGGAGGGAGGGAGAGGGAGAGGCAGGAGGAGGGAGGATCGGCTATTTTCCTTCCATCCAAAATACTCTTGAATCTGCCCATGTCTTGCCATTTCTGCTGCCACCAAGCCCCCATCACTGCTTGCTTGGACTGCTGCAGTAGTCAGTCACGGGTCTTCCTCTGTCCCTCCTTCCCTATGATCAGTTCTGCCACAGCACCCAGGGGCACTTTCACAAACATGAATCAGATCCCATTATTCCCACGCTGAAAACTGCAGTGACTTCCCACCGCTCTGGAGGCTGAGGTCTCAGATTCTGCCCAGGGCTGGTGTGATCTGGCCCTGCCCACCTCTCTGCCCTCACGTCTCTTGCTTTCTGTGTTCCAGCCACTCTGCCTTTCATTGGCCAAGCAAAAGACTACCTCAGGTCCTTTGCATCTAATGTTCCCCTTGCCTGGACCTCTCTTCCTCTAGATTTTCCTATAACTGCTCCTTCAGGCCTTCCCTGACCATCAGGCCTAAATGGGACCTTGTTCTTATTCTCGCTTGGTCCCTGCTGGCTTCCTTCACGGCACTCTTGATATGCCTCTGTTTGCTTGTGTCTTGCCATCTCCTCTGCTCAACACTGATGGCAGGGTCCACATCTGTCCTGGCCTTTGCCTGTGACAGCACCTGGCATACACCGTGCCTGTCTCCTTGGGCTGAAGGAAAAGAGCTGGGCTTCCCTCCCACTGCTTCTCTTCCCCATATTCCACAATCCTCTTCTTCCTCCGCCATTTCTCACCCACTCTTTATTTCTGACGTTGTGGATACTTTGTGTTAGTAACCTATTTAGTGAGGTAGAATATCCATTGAGAAATATGTACACAGTAGGTGCTCAATAAATACTTGAAGGAATAAGGGAAGAGAGGGGCTCAAGCACTCAAAGACATATTTATCAAGCATTCCCAGGCACCTCTTGGTGTTCAGTTGTCATTGATTTTAATGGCTGTGCCACAGTCTGACTGGCCCACTTAAGGTTTTGAAAATATGTCCTTGAGGGACATAGGAAAATGAGACCAATGCCAAGTTTAAAAATACTCAGTGAAAATACTAGATCAATAGCTTTCAGGCTGTGGGGTGACTGGCAGCTGTGCCCACTGAGTGCTGTTGGACCTACGCCCCTCAGCCAACCTGAGCCAGGGGCAGCTTTGCCCTGGGAAGTGGGGTGGTGTGGCCAGTGGGGGGCTCAGTGAAAGGTCTGGGGGTCACCTGGGCCTTCTGAGAAGGACTGGAAATGGCTTTTAGAGGCTCCAGCCACCCACAAGGGCTCAGCCCTGGAAACAGTGGGCTGTCTCAAGAGGGTGGGATGATTGCCAATGTTGCCAGCACCTGTCCTGCACACCTACTTCATGGAAACTGTGAAAATGGACTGTGATTCCCTCATGGCAGGTGAGGAAACTGTCAAGACCCCCAGGGCTAACTTGAAGCGTTCCAAGGGCTAGAGATGGGACAATCTGAGGATCAAGAAGGAAAGTAATTTCAATGGACTGAAATCCATCAAAGGGGATGGATTAATAATAGCAGGAGTTTATAATAACACCAAACACAAAACCAAAAAAAACCCTTCACTGGTCACATTGGAGAATGCTGGGGAACCAACTCACTGTTTTGAAATTTGATAAATAAAAGGGAAGAATCAAACTTGCATTTTTGCCTTTCCTGCAGTCTGCACCCCAGAGTGGCCAAACAGCAGAGAAGTTTCTCTCAACAGATACATTCCAGCTAGTAAACAGAAAGGAATGACAGAATTAGAGCACTGCCAGCTGGAGGCCCCTGAGGAGACCTGAGTCACCCTGCTGAACTCTGACAACACTCACTCATTCCACCAAACACCTACTCAGTGCCAGGCACTTTTTTCATTTAATCCTCAACTCTACAGGGTGATATTGTCTCCCTGTTCATACACAAGGAAGCTAAAGCATAGAGAGGTCAAATTACTTACCTAAGAGCACACAGCAAGTGAGAGGCAGAGCTGGGATTTGAACCCGGGTAGCCTGGTTCCAGCATCCAAGCATTTAGTCACAAGCCTCTACCACTTCTCTGAAAGAAACTCAGTAGCATCGTGGGTGGGAGCTTGGGCATCAGGGAAGCATGTGGCCAAAGCCATCAGCAGGGCCTATGAAGGCTTCCAGGAGGCAGCACCAATTAATGCCTTCTAGGTGGATGTGACTCTATTCATTTTATAGTGTCGGCTAAAGAAGACTCAGAGAGGGTGTGTGACTTATACCAGGTCACACAGCCAGGATGCCAGGCCTACTCTTATCACTGTCATCCCCCACCTCTGGGATGGACCTCTGCAGGTTGAGCCCAGTAGTGAGGAAGCAATCCAGTCTCTAGTCACATGGAGAGGGAGCCGTGGAAGCTGCTTACAGCCAAAACCCAGTGCAGACACTGTGTAGAAGACTAATGCCTCAAATGACCCACCCCAGCCTGTCTTGCACAGACAAGGCCAACTCCAGGTACCATCAACCTGGGGGGTTCCTCTCAGAATTGGGGGCACCCAGGGCTGGTGAGCCCTAAGGCACCCCAATTCCCACCCAGATATCTACCTTAACAGCAATGGGAGCCACTGAAATGCGTTTAAGTTTGAAGATGGGGAGAGAGAGAATAAAGCAGGGAAGAAAATAAGGGGGGTGTTGGGGGGTAAGCTGCAATTTCAACAGAGTGGCCAGGAGACATCTCATAGGAAAGGTGACTTTTTGGCAAAGCCCTAAAGAGGCTGGAGAGTCAAGCCATGTGATCATCTGGGGGAAGAGCCTTTTACTGAGAGGGAACAGCAAGTGCAAAGGCCCTGAGGCAGCAGGAACATGCCTGCCGTGACTGAGGAGGCCCGGCGAGCAAAAGAAGCATGGGGCCTGACACAGTTTTCACAGAATCCTGCTGCCTGTTGTGTGAATATGGATTCCTAGCCAAGGGCACTGAAAACATCCACAGCAGGAAGCAGGGAGCACAGATAACATTACCAAGAGTAAAACACGAGCGAACACCTAGATAGCCCAGGCTCTGTGCCCGGCATGTTCTAAGCACATTTATGCATATTAATGCATGTATATCTCTCAGTGACCTGCTGGTACACACAATCACCACTGCCACTTTACAGAGGAGAAAACAGGCCCAGAGAGGGCAAGGCTGCCCAAGGTCACACAGTTGGCATGTGTTGGGGCTGGGAGGCAAATCCAGGGACTCTGGCTCCGAATTCCATCTCCTTACTCCACACAGCCATGAGGCCCACTCCATGGAGTCCCCACCTCTCTCACAGTGAATTTGGGCCTGGCTGGGATTTGCTCAGTTCACTTGGTCCTGTCCAGCCACAAGACCTTTGCTCGTGCCATTCCCTCTGCCTGGAACACCCCTTTCCCCTCTCAGCCCCACTACCTAACTCATGCTCTGGGTCTCAGCTTCAGTGTCACTGCTTCCAGGAGCCCCTGTCGCTGCTCAGGCTCGCTGAAGCCTCTCTGAAACGATGGTCTAACAGCACCTCGTCTTCCCCATCAGGGACCTCATGATACTTTCTATGCATCTAGGTCTCAACTGCAATGTCCACCGCCCGGAAGGCAGGGCCTGGGTCTGCCACCTGCCTTCCCTTTACGCTCGGCACCAGCCCAGTGCACAGAGTCAGTCCCCGTAAGCATTACCTGGCTAGGCCCTTCATAGTGACAGTAGCAACTCTTAGCTGATGTAGGGAGGGACAAATAAGAGGACAAGAGAGAAAAGACAGAGACAGAATGAGAAAGAAAGGGAAAGAGAGGAGAAGAACCAAGAGGGAAAAGAGAAACAGAGGAAATGAGAGAGAAATTCAGAGACAGGGAGAGGGAGGGAGGGAATACACAGCTCCTTAACTGCCCCGACATCACGGACAGCTGCCAGGATGGGCGCTGTGGAGTAGACACGGGCGACAGGCAGGTAACGCTAAACCCCCCACTCTGTCCCCCCTCTCTGGGCTGAGCTGGTGACCAGGCCCCATTACAGAAGCTGTGACCATCGGGAGCCAGGCCTCTGGAGAGGGATCCACTATTGAGCCTTGCAGGCTAATGAATTCAAGGGCATTACTGAGTGTAAGAGGCCCCCTGCCCTCCCTTGCAGGGCTCAGGGAGCCACTGACATCCTGAGCACTGCCATGGAGGGCTCTGGGCCCAGAAATGCCATAAACAGTGCCTCCTTTTAGCCTCACACTGGTAACGATAACCACTAATAACCATGGGTGGCACAGACCAGGTTATCGTTTATGTGTACAATCTTGCCAACACTTGTTACCGTCCACTTGTCACCATTTAACAGATGAGAAAACTGAGGCACAGAGAGTTGCTATTGCTTATCTAAGATCAGCTTATTTTAGTAACTAACAGAGCCAATATCTGCTCCCAAATCTGATTTCCAAGAATCCAAGTTCTTCCATTCTACCAGCATTTTTAAATAGTAAAATTTTTACACTACTAAAGTAACACATACATATGATAAAAACTGCATTAGCACAGAAAGATTTAATGTTAAAACGTCTTCTTTCTTCACCATTATTCTGTGTCCTTTCAAAGATATTCCATTCACATTCAAGCATATATGTGAGCATAATCTATCTCATCTTTTGCTTTACTCAGACACAGCATGCTACATACCATGTTCTGCAACCTGTCATTTTCACTGAATTTATTTTGCTTTCTCCTTTTATCATAAAGAGTATCTGTCTTCTTTTTTACAGCCATGGAGTCTTTTTCTGTGTGGAGATAATTTATTTTATGTATCTGATCCCTCACTCATGGACACTTAGGTTATTTCCAGGCTTGGTTATTACCATGATGCTGCACCAACACACTGAGGGCTTCCTCTTGGTTGCCCCTGTGTGGGTGAATCTAAAGAACAAGTTCTGTGATAAAGAAGGGCCGAGTCACAGTGCGGGCACATCTGTGTGATAGATGCTGCCAGCTTGTCCTCCGAAGGGGCTGCATTGATCGTTGCTCCCACCAGCCACATGAGGGATTCACTTCTCCCCACAGCCATGCTGAGACTACCAGCCACACTTTTATCACAGGATCAGGACAGTGGGGATGGGAAAGGGAAAAGGAGAAGGGACACGCACAACTGGAGTGTTTCCAGAAGAGGATGACAACAGGTGACAAGGAAGATGTCAAATGTGCTGGGGACTTGCTCTGTGATTTCAGAGAGGTCACTTGACACCTCTTTCCCTGGCCTGCAATTCTCCTTGGGCCAAATGGCCTTGTTAGTTACAAATGTTCACTGGGGGTGTGGGTGTCCCCGAACGCCTTAGACCAGTGATCATCACTGCCATACAGCCTGTGCCAGGTACTGTGTGTGGGCTGACGCGTATCACCTCACTTCATCCTCACGGTCACCTTGGGAGAGCGGTACTATGATCAGTAGCTATCTGCAGACTGGGAAATTGAGGCCCAGAGAGGTTCAGTTGCTTATCCAAGATCACACAGAGGTAAGAATGTGACGACCCTGGAATTTAAACCAAGGTCTACTCAACTTCACGGTTCAAACTCAACCACCATGCTGTCCTGGCCCAAGGCTGTCTGGCTCTCAGCCAGGTCACCAATGAGCGCACCGTGCCTCCTGAGACCCCATTATTGCTTCTCCCTTTGGCCAGACCCTGCAACCCTGAGTGTTCCTTGCCTGGAAGTTTCCTAGTGACCTCAGACTGGCTCCTCTAACTGAAAGGACTGGAGCCTGAGCACAGCTCTGTGCCCATAAGAACGAAGCAGGAGTTGCCACCAGCAGCCCTGGAGGCCCAAACATCAGGCCTGCCCATGGAGGTCACTGAAATTTCTCTACTTATCCCCTGGAGAGATGACCTGGCCCTGCCATTCTTGGCTATCGAGGAGCCCAGGTGAGTCCCTACTGGAGGTGTATGTCCGTCCATCAATCCACCCATCCATCCATCTACTCATTTATTCATTCACTCAACAGATACAAATATCTGTTGAGTGCTCTCCATTGACGTTAAGAGCCCAGACTCCAGAAACCAACCTAAACTTGACTTCCAGCCTCACACACCTCTTAGCTGTGTGACCTTGGTCAAGCCACTCAATGTCTGTGAGCCTCAGTTTCTGCATCTATCAAATAGGTATAATTATTACCAACCTCCCAAGGTAACTGGCCAGCTTAAAGAAGGAAGGTGCAACTGGAAGTGCTTGGCACAGGATATGGTCAGTCGGCGGTGAACAAATGGCAGGTGTTGTTCTGATAATTACTGAACAGGACTGACTTCCTTCCCTGCCATGGAGGAGCTTGGAGTCACCTCCACTAGCTCCCCCAGAGCATCCTTGCAGGGGCATTTGAATGTCTGCCCCTGGGTGGGATCAGGGGCCAAGTCCCTTGCCCACTTTTGCTGTGGTGATCAATGCCAGCCTTCTGATCCCCACAGGACCCTCTTGGCTGACACCAAAGTCAAAGCTGCCACAACCTCCATCTCCATCCTCCACTCTGATCGTTCTAAAATTAGCTGGCAGTTGCCAATTCCAAGCAGAGCTGGCTTCTGGAAAGCAGGCGGCCTTGGCTCTGTCACCTGAGCCTTTGTCTCCCTCCCAATACATAATAAATGGTCGGTCTCAGCCACCCCATGGACGGTCTCAAGTTTACAGCTGTTCCACCATCAAGGACGCTGGGGCTAATGGCTCTGAGACTAGAGATCACTGGAGAGCGCCAAGATGATGGATGCATGCGCCCAACGTCAGGATGCTGGCTGCCGGGCCACATGTAAAAGGGAATGCCTAATTTGTTCATACCCACAATTACCTGGAGCCTGCTCTTCAAGTATGATTGAGTGTGGAAGGGTTCCCAAGTGCGGTCTCTGTTTGGAGGAATTAATTATTTCAAGTGGCGCCAACCTTTGAGCTCAGTTGCTTGGATAACCTCCTCCACTCCCCCAGCCCTGCTCCACCTCCCATGCCCCCTGCCCATCAACAGGGGCACATCCCTGATTAGGTCCTGCTGGATGCAGAAGAAAACAAGAAGACTGAAAACACAGGCATTCCAGAGGGTTTTGGAGATTGGTTTTGTTCCCCACACCCTGCCCTGAAACATCTTTGCATCGAGCCCTCACCCTTCACACTTTTACACAGACGTCCACAAACACCCCCCATTCAACTCCCCTCCTCCCAAGATTATACGTGTCCCATCAGACATAATCCAGTAAGCCAGTGGGTCACTGCACCCCTGCTGAATTACAAGGATTTCTCCTGCCAACCAAATATTTCATCCAGCTGTAGATATCATGAGGAAACGGCAAACAAAGAGAGAGATTTAATAACTGGAAATAAGACTAAGGATACAGATAGTTGAATTTTTTTTGTATTGCATCTAATTGCAATCAACAGTAGACATCTGACACAGTGACAGCCTCAGCAAAATTGCTGCTGAGAGAACAGAATCTTTGTCTAAAAATAATCAGACATTCTGTGCACCACTGTTTGTTATAATGGTAATCGATGCTGGAGGCTTTGAATTCCATCAATTTATAGATCTGCGCCGGCCTGCCTGGCAATGGGGCGCAGTGCACTGGGGCCCTCGCTGGTGCGGGCAGTGCTGGGGCCCGGTATGTGATTAAGATAAGCCCCGATTTCTTTCATACATTCCTTATCAGGGTCTAATTCTCCAGCAGGTAGAGATGTTCACAACAGTTAAAGATTAGTGCAGCTTCTCAGACGCCAAATTTGAGGGTATTGATCAATAAATCAAATCAGGCCAATCAATCGCCCAATCAGGAGAGTCTAGCCAGTGCATTATTACCGGCGCCTCCAAGCCAAGGCTTTTCATGGGTTTCATCAAAACAGCCTCACCTTGGCTTCCCGCCAGCTGCTGGCTTGCCTAATAGACTCCACAGCCGAGAGGGGCTCCTGCCCAGCGGAAGAGCAATAAATTTCTCATCAAACAGCCAATAGAGAAACAAGATGAACATCTGTTTTGCTGCAATGAAGCTCCTGTGTTCTTCAGAATGTGCAAACCGCCTCTGACAGACCACCCTAAAGGCGGCTTCCCTGGCACACAGCGGGCCCGCGGAATATTCCACTGGTTATTTCAATCAGGTAATTTAAGGAGACTTTTGCATTCTTCTCTCTGCAGCTGCCAGAGCTCTGCAAAGACTATTCCGGCACAGTCGATAATAAATGCCATCCTGGGACCCTGTTGTATGAAGGCAATTTTATGATACCCATTATGTGGCAATGTAACTTCATTAAAAGCTGTTTATTCCCTCTAAGCATTTTAAGCACTTTCCCTCACCCATAAAGGAGGAGCCAGGAAGGTTATTTTTACAGAAAGAGTTCTAGGCCATATTTCTTCCCTCAGTAACATGGAGGAGACTCGCCCACTGCCCTTCTCACTTCAGTGAGAGGGGGCAACCTCGGGGTCCTGGTGAGGTCTCAAGTTTTCCCTGGGACCCAGGCATGAGGCCGCCTCAGCTGTGGGCTGAAAGGTCCAGGAGAGAAGAGACCTGGGAGGCCTCACTCCCATCAGACCCTCACAGGCCCTTTGTGCTGGGACCCATAAGACAGGGATGAAGAAAGTTTTGGAATATGCCAGCCGGGAATATGCCAGCCAAAGGCAGCATTTTCCAAACTGGGCGTCCCTCAAACCTATCCTTTGATATTTCCACATTGACACAAATCCAAAGAAGTTATTACTTGGCCTGTTGTGAAGGCCCAAATTCTCAGGGCTAGCTGGCAGCTGAAAGTTCATCTCGAGCCCAAGATTCGAATGTGCGTATGTCAAGGCTTCTTTGGCAGAGGTCTGCAGACTCCGGGCTGAGAGAAGTGATTCTCAAAGGTTCACGAGATTTGTTTCCCTCCCTTTAAAAGGGTCTGCTCATGTCATGAACTGGAGGAGGGGTGTAGTGGAAGATGGCATTTTGGCCTCCGTGATAGCAGGGGAAGGAAAAAGGAGGGGAGTGAATGCTTCTGCAGTGAAGAGCAGCCTGCAAGTACCAGAAAGATCATGGGCACTGCCCATTGCACTTTGTGCCCCTGCTTTGCCATCTGTCAAATGGGGCTGAAGATACCCACCCTCCATGGTCTGCTATGAGGGGGAAGAGATGATGCCAGGCACAGAAAGGCCCTGTTCAGTGAGTAAGGATGAGGGTTCCTGAGGACCCCCTTTATTTGGATGAGTTTGCTGTCTGAGTAGATGGCAGACCTATGCTGGGGCTGGGGGACTCTGGGGGCTAGAATTCTGTCTGAGGCAAAGTGGGGTCCAAGAGAGGGTCTGGAAGGTGAACACACAAGGTGGAGGGGAACGGTTGGGTGAGGCACAGCTAACGTGGTGGGATTCAGAACCAGGATAAAAACCACCCCTGGGCACCTGACGATCAACCACGTAATATACAGAACCACAGGAAAGAGAGTAGTAAAAACAACAACGATGATTTTAACAGTAGTAACAACTAACCTATCAGCCCAAACTCTGTGCCAGACACTATTCTAACTTGTTTAATCCAATAGTATAATTATTATCCCCATTTTGCTGATTAGGAAACTGAGGCCCGAAGAAATAAAGTTAGTTTTCCTGGGGTCATACAGCTAGTACGCAGAATGAATAATCAACATTTCTTGAGTGCTTACTGAGTGCCAGAAACCGTTCCCTGCTCTGTGCACTTTATATGCATTCTCTTGATTTAGCTTTATAATACCCAGGTGGGTATTGTTATCACTTCTATTTTACTGGTGAGGAAACTGAGGCTCAGAGAGAAGTGATTTAAGCTGATGGATAGGGGTGGAGCTGGGACTGAAACCCCCTCCAAAGTCCTTGAAGCCTTTGGGGGCTCTTTCTGGCCTCCCAGGGGCCTCAATGGGCTCCCTCTGGGGCTCTGAGACGAGGAGGGGAGTCTGTGGCTCTTCACGAGGCTCTCAGGTTCCACCATGGCCCCATCCAGTCTATCCTCTGTGCGGTAGCTGGAGAAACCTTTAAAATGAACTGTTCCTTCCAAACTCCCCTGATTGGCTGCCCACGGCTCTGAGCAGGAAGACTCCACAGGGTCTTGCATAGTCTTTGCCCAGCCTCCCTCCCAGCTTCCCCTGGCCCTGTGCTGGTCAGTGACAACCTTGCTGTACTTCCCTGCCTCAGAGTCTGGGCTCCTTCCCTGAGCCTCCACTGAGCTCTAAGATGTCCCTTCTTCAGGACCATCCCTTGGTGCTCCCAGAGCCCCTGCATTTCCCAATCAGAGCCCTCGGCACAGGCATAAATGATTCAGCTTCATTTCAAGTGACCATCTTATAAATTGTCTGCTTCTCCCATTGAACCCCAACTCTGTTTTGTTCACTTCCTTATACCTGGCCACATAGTAGGTGCTTAAGAAATATTTTTTGAATGATCAAGATGGGGATTCTTGCCCTCCCAGGATCTCCCAAGGTGACACAGTCCACATGCGGCAGAACCACAGGGCGCCCAACACCCCATAAAAAGAACACAGGTACCTGCTGAGTTTCCAGTGGCATTCCCCTCCCCCATTCCAACCGTGTCTCCTTCAAATTCACTCTTAGTTCTCAGCCACATTCCCTGTTTTAAATGTGGGGAGGAAGTAGCTAAGTCTATGGATTTGTGGGGGAGGAAAAAGTAAAGAAAGATTAAGAAGGGACAGGGTCATGTCTTAAGCCAATGAAGCTGTGGAACAAAGACGACCCAGTCAGAGGACTGAACTTGTCAAACCAAGAGCAAACTATAATCCTGCCAGGCCATGGGGCTGTCCGCCAAAAATACAAATCTGCACAGGGATCTCTCATACAGAGAAGCCACAGTATATTAGATTTATCATACACTCCAGCCAAGATGTGCTGCCGAGATTTTTCGGGACAAGATTTATTACACTGGCTGGTTTTTAAAATGAAAGTGAAAAGAGGATATTCTGGCAAAACTGCGGGCTGTTAATGGGGTGAGAATCACATAAAATGGATCATCTCTGAATCTCTTCCTCTGTATGCACAAACAGACCTTTGCAAAAACCCCGGGATTTCCATAAAAAAAGATGCTCGACTCAATGTTTTTACACTGACCTGCTAGTTGACCTTGGGTGAATTACTCTCATACTTTGGTTGTGTGTTCCTCATTTGCAAACAACAACAGTGTCACAAAATAGTAGCTATAATTTACTGGTTGATTACTATATGCCGGACACTTTGCATGGGTTGATTCTTTGAAATCATGGCAACAACTCTTTGAGCAGTTGCTATTTTTATCCCCATTACACAGATGAGAAAATTGAGGCTCAGAGAGGTATAGTCACTCAGTCAGTGGCAAAGGCAGAGTGTTAACCCAGAGCTGGATCCAGCCCCAGTCAGAAGCCTCCCGCTCCGCAAAGTTAGCTCTACCTGTTCAGATGAAAACTACAGGATAAACTCAGACCTCATCATTCCTGTTCTTAAAACAGAGATTCCAACAAGGAAGTCCCAGCCACCTTCCAGTCCTGGTGGTGTCTGCCTTTTCCAGAGAAAGCTACAGAAAGAAAAATGGGCAATTTTATTTTGGTTTCTCAGGATCTCAGCAGGTCCAGCTTATGCCAGGTAAATGCGGGCCCTGCTCCCAACGGGTCCAAATCATTCCAGAGGCATAAGCCACAGGGATGCTGGCATGCCAGAGGCGACAGAAATGAAAGGATGTGGAAGCTTCTCAGGTGAGGTGCCACGTGTGGCTGAAGGAGCCAGGATGGGGAGGACCCAAACTCTTGAACAGTGGTTCTCAATTGGGGGTGATTCTGCCCTCTGGGGAACATTTGGTAATGTCGAGAGATACTTCTGAATTGTCACAACTGGGGGGTGCCACTGGTATGTAGTGGAAAGAAGCAAGTGATATGGCTAAACATCATATGATGTACAGGACAGCCCCCCAACAGAATTATACAGTCCAAAATGTCAACATTGTGTGAGGTTGGAGGAATCCAGATCTGCAAAGAGCTGGAGACATTTACCCTGGAGTACTGAAGACTCAGGGAGCGGGGGAGTTGTCACATATTTGAACAGGAGAGGAGCTCAGGTCTGTGTGGGCAAAGGAAGTTACACGTGAACAGGTTTCAGGTTAACAAAAGGCAGACAGCCTTGATGGTCAGAAGTGAGCTCCTTGACCCCAGATGTACCCAAGAGTAAACTGGTCAACTGGTGGGCTTTGTGGAAAGACAACAAAACCTGGAACGGGGGGCTAGGCACAATGACCTTTCTCTTCCTGTCCAAACCTGACACTGGATAAAGTCCTCAGGAGAATAGCAATGAAGTTTGAGGTTCCTTCTGGAACATTCCATGGATTATCTCATTTAACCCTGCTTGAGGCTCAAAGAGGTAAAATCAATCACTTGTCTGAGGTCACAAAGCCTGTAAAGGAGGGAAGACAGGATCTGAACCTGAGTCTGTCTGATCGCAAAGCTCATGAGAACGCTACTCCTCAAACTCAACAGTTCTCTTAAGGTGAAGCACAGCTCCCTCCTTCCCCCACCACTTTGATTTAGAATTGGTTAGAAAACCCGGACCCAACACTGGAGACCTAAGTTCAACAGTTCAGCCCTCTCTCATGTTAACGACACAAAAACATGTTCCATAAGTTGCCCAACCCCCTGTTCATTTTTTTTTTTTTACATAAAAACACGGCAACCAGCAGTGAAAACACATTGTCCCAAGTGCACACTTTAACTGATGTCCCCGACCATTCAGGAACAGGATGAAAGAAAACGCGCTTTATTAATAGGCCCTCATGCTAATTAGCACAATTTATTGTCAGGAAGCTGCCCCTGCCTTCCACAAATGTTACAAGTGTGGACAAAAAACTTTTGTCACAAACCCAACACATACTGCCTTGTGACCAAGACTGCCAAGCCCACCACAAAGGGAAGGGGAAAGCACGTGGCTTAAATAGGCCACTCGGAGGCATTGGATTTCACTCTACAAATTTATGATGTAACTTGACCATTTCCCAGGGATAAGAAAGACCCGAATATAAACGTGGGCTGTTTCTGCACATAAAAACGCATTTCTCACCACTTTGAGGAAGTCCCCCTAATGACTGCAAAGCTTTGTGGAAAAGTGGAAAAAGGTGTGGGTGAGGGGTGGGGGGGGGTCTGGGGGGAAAAACATTAAATGTTTAATATTCAATAAATGTGTCAATTTTACATACAGAGGCAAATGGGTCTTTATTGAGGAATTGGTAAATTTCCTCCGAGAAAAGTAAGTGCATTTTAGCCTTCAAGGAGTCCCAGCTGAATAGAAATGGAATGTGATTTGTGATAAAACTCAGCTGCTCTATAAAAGACGTTAAATAAATGTTGCTGTTTCACCAGGGATATACAAAATTGATTGCATTATAGACTGATTCTAAGATGCTGCATCCCTGTACGGCCCCCCTCATCAGCTTCCGTGTGTGTGGGAAGCTGCTTTCAGAGACAATTTAGACTATGTTACAACTCCTAGTCCTCATGCTGCAGAATTTTCTAGAAATGCAACATTTCCCCCTCATACTTTGTTTTAGATTGAACCATAGGAAACTGCTGATGTTTGAAGATTTTTGACTTCCAAAAAAAAAAAATGACAATTCCCTCTATATTTACTTAATATTTCTGATGGACTGGCCCTATCATCTTGGGGAAGCCCATTGGCACCACTTAAAGGGAAATTTGGTTGCTGTCTAAGGTTGGGGATGGAGGGATCACAGCTCCTTTTGTCTGCTCATCAGAGGATATTCTGGGTCTGGGTGAGAATCTTGCCTTTCCTTAAGCCCAGCTGGGTGAGCTTGGGAGCATCTACTGCCATTTCTGAACCTCAGTTCTCCTCATCTGCAAAATGGGTACAACTCCACCTTTTGCTCAGGGTATTTGGAAAATCTAATGGGATAACAGATGGTAAACTGGCAAATGTTCACAACCAGCTAATTATTATATTTGTTGTGTATCTAATCAGGGGCTGCAGATGGGCTACATGAAGCAGACAGAATATTTCAGGTAAGAAATCAGGTTTCAGGGATTGATGCGTGGATCCAAACTGATCAGTAAGGCTTTCCAGAAAGTGAGAGCCTAGACTCACTCTCTCAAACATGTCCATATATCCATGCACCTCCATGCCCACTGCCACCAGCCTGGTCCAGCCACTGCTGACTCCCAACCGGTTGGCTGCAGTAGCCTCCTCATAGAGTTCCCGGGCTCCACGCCTGCCACCATCCCACCATCTCATTTCCCCACAAGCAGCCAGAGAGAGTGTTTCAAGATACAAACTGGATGCTGACACTTTGCTGCTTAAAACCTCCCCAGGCTCCCCATCCAATTTCAGATAAAATCCAAACTTTCCAGCTCAGCCTGCAAGACCTATGTGGTCAGGACTCTGCCCTCTCCTCCAGTACATTTTCCCCTATAGTCCCCTTACTTTGCTCCCGCCATTCTGCCCCTTTATTCTGTGACTGGAAACTGCTAAACACACTGGCCACAGGGCCTTTGCATTTACAATTCGCACTACCTGGATGCCCTCTCCTTTTGGTCCTTTTCCCAGTTTGGTGGTTCCCAAAGTGTGGTCCTTGGACCAGCAGCAGCAGTGTCGCCTGGGAACTTATTAGAAATGGTAATTCTTGGACCAGCTCCAGATCTGGTGAATCAGAAACTCTGGGGGAGTTTTGGGCACCCAGCAATGTTTTTAACCAGCCCTCCAGGTGATTCTAATGCACACTCAAGTCTGAGAACCACTGGCTTAGCTCAGTCCCACCCCTATGCCAAGGTTCAGCTTAGACAATGCTACTGCAAGACCAGCACCCCAAGACAAGGTCGAGTTCTTACGGTCATTTGCCCCCACTTCCCACTCCTCATTTCTATGAAGTACTACTGCAGCTATGATGTAATAATCAATTGTTTCATGTCTGTGTCTCTTCATAGCTAGACTGGAAGTTCCATGGGGAAAGATACCAATATGCTCTCAGCACCTAATTGTGCCTGGCACAGAGTAGGTGCCCAGTAACTATGTGTTCACTGAGCAGATGAATGTATGCACAAAGGAACAAATGAATGAGTCCTGGAAAAGTGACAGATGTTCATAAAGAAAGTAACCCCAGGAATCCTATTCTCCATATACCAATCCATAGAGTATCCCCATCCCCATCTGATTTTCTAAGTGTCACCCTGGTCAAGTCAGGAACCAAGCACAGTGAGGCATGGAAATGAAAAGGGAGGAAGGGAAGAAGGGAGGAAGAAAGAATGAACAAAAACAGCAGATAGAAGACTCCCATCCAGGGGATGAACAGCTCAGTGGCTAAATCCAAACACCCCCCAAGAAGAAGAGCAAACCTTCTTTCTCTCCTTCCCCAACAGCGACCGGCTGTGCAGAAAGCTTCCAAATAAGATCCTGGAGACTGATAAAATTGCAAGCAGAAAATCTGCCCGACAGCTTGGAAGATCCCAGTCCTGCCGTCATCCGAATCTTTGGGTTGAGACACTGAGTCCGTACTAAGCCCTGAGTTCACTGGAAGCTTCTTGGTGCTCCAGGGTAGTTTGCTCTGCTCTTCCTGGAGCTAAAGCTGGAAGAGAAATCACTTCCTTTCCTGTAACTCAGAACAATTATATTCTCTTAACGCAGACATCTGGCTCACTGCTGCTTTCCTTACTTATGTTTTCCAAATGATATCAGTTCTGGGAAGATCAATTATTACTGAAAAGTCAAGAAACGCTCACTGGTTATTTGCACTGATTTGGTTGACAATATGCAGGTTCCTTATGAACTACGAATGTCCATGGAGGGGACAGAGAGGAGAAAAATGCAAGACTCTGAGACAGCTTGGGCTTCGGAACCTCCAACTGCAGAGACCTCAGGCAGCCTGGACGCATTGCCCAGGATGGGGGACACTGAGCCACCCTCCCAAAGCTCCCCCAGACAAAGCTGTTTCCATAAAGACAAACGGGTAGCTGGCGTTGGCCAGTGCCGCAAGCAGCCACGATGATATAATTGGCCTGTTACCGCATCATCTTTAATCAATAGGATCCGGAGTTTCCATGGCTTGTACAGCCCAAATCTCCCTGGCAGCCAAGAACCAGCAGGTTGTTAAAAGGCCCGATAGTTCTGCCTCACTAATGGGTGCCTTGTTCCCTCAACCCTGCTGATTTTTTAAATAAACCTAAATTCCAATAATTGTTTAATGTTTATTTTTATTTAGTTCTGGTTCAGATGCTCTGTGTCTCTCTGACAGAAATTGATATCTGGCTCATGGTGAGTTTTATTAAAACACACACACACACACACACACACAGACACACAGAGGCACATACACACATACACTCATGCATTTGCCGTACGCCTGTTGGGAAGCCATTTATTTACTTGGTTATTTATCTGGTGGAGGTGTAGGCCCACATATCTAGAGTGGGAGATGCACAGAAGGACAATCTGCCTAGCTCTGCTTTCTCCCCGGCTTCTTCCCAGGGAAGTGGAGACAGACCTTCTGCTAATCTTTCACAAGGGAGCCCTGCTCCTCACTCGGGCAATAGATAAAGGTGACGCTAGGCCTCTAAATGCGGCTGCGTCGCTGGGAACACCTCTGACTTCTTTGGTGTCACTGTGTCCACATGCTGAAACAATTCACCAGAGAGGGCACCTCGCGCCTTTCTTGTATGTTTTCATAATAAACAGGACCCACAAAACGTCTGGTTGCCTTTGTACAGCGGGGACATGGGCTGAGGTTTCCCTGCACACCCCGGAAACCCAGAGGCAAGATGTTTCCTACTGTTTGCAACTGGGCCAGAAGGAGACTACTCCACCCTCACACAAGAAGCCCCTCTTTCCTTCTGGTACATCTCAGAATATTCTAGGTGATTCTGAGTTTAAAGGCTAGGGTTTTTTGGTGCTTGTCCTTTTTGGGGGGCTTGTAAGCTTATGCCATGCCGCTCACGGTGACCTCACTGTAAAAGGCTTATGCATTCGCTTGCAAAATCACTGCAAACTCATGACCTGAAAATCGGGCTTGCCAAGGTCAAGGGATGTGAAAGGTCAAACTGGAGACTTTTATGCCCACCCGCTGCCACACTCAGACAAACTGTCTATCAAACTGGAAGCTGCCCCAACTTCGCTATCTTCTTCCCCCCCACAAGTCGAATCAACCACTGATGCCTGTGAGGTCGACTCTGGGGCTATTGGCAGCATCCATTCCCTCCTCCTGATACCAATGCCATCCGCTGGTTCAGAGGCATGAGGCTTCACTGGGCAACCATGGAACCTCTCACTGGCCTCTTCCCTGTCTCTTCCTCTTCTCCACTGATTCCCAGACCTCCACTGGAGTCACTGATCCCAGACACAGGCCTGATCTTGTCACTCCTTGGTCCCTTCCAGGGCCTCCTCCTACTTCCTGGGAGATGCCCAAATAATTCCCATGGCATTTATGCTCCTGTCCTTTCCTGTTCCCTCTCCCCAGGCCTTCACAGCACACTGGGCCTAAGGTCAAGGACCCACACACTGAAGATGGAAAATCTGCTATTTTCATCTTTCCAACCAACTAGGCAGAAGAGGAAATGATGTCAAAGTTCCTCTTTTCATCACAGAAAGGGAAGATTGGAATCAGTGAGAAGTTTCTGCAATGGGTACAGAGGAATGCTGAAAAGGGCCATGTCTTGTCATCAGGTGTCTTACCAGCTGTGTGTCCTGGGTGAGTCATCCTATCCCTGTGATCCTGGCAGTGGCTGTCATGTTATTAATAATCTTACCCTGGGAGACTCTGGTGGGATGCTTGGTGCCATCTCTCACCACTGTGGGGGGCTGTTGTTGGCATCTCCATTCTTGGAGGTGGTTACCTCAAATTCTACACCCTCAAAACCCCTTCCATTGGGACATTCATGTGCCCAGGTCTGTACCTGGAATTCGACTCTGTCTGCAGCAAGCTGCCACAGACAGTCGCTAGCAGGGCCCAGGGGCCAACTTGTGTCCTCCAGACCATGCTGTCCTGCCACCGTCCACACCTGCAGAACTGCATTTCTCTGTGGAACCCATATTCCAATAACTGTCCCAGTACATACGGTGTGCACTCGGGTCTATTATCAGCTAATGAGTAAATAATGTTCTGTTCTAAATCCAAAAGCACTACTAGATACCTGAGGGGAACTAATGGGCATTTTAAGACCCCTTTAATCACATATTAACGTGCCGCGAAGCAGGCTGCAGAGCCCATATGCCAACCACCCTGCGACTGAGGAGGCTTCCTCCTTTTAAACAAAGAACAAAGCGGAGGAGAGAGTGAACCCTCATCCTCAGGTCTGGTCAAGCCAGGCCAACAGCTGGGGCTGGAGAACTACCCCAGAGCTGATCTGCTGTCTTTGAGTTAGATGGATATTGTCGAACCTGCTCCTCCTTTTCTGGGATGTGGTAGGGAGTGGGGGTGGATTAGCATCCTGGGGCTGCAGTCACAAAGTACCACCAGCCTGGGGGCTTCAAACAACAGAAACATGTTCTCTCACAGCTCTGGAGGCCAGAAGTCCCAATCAATGTGTCGATAGGGCCAGGCTCCCTTCTGAAGTCCCCAGGGGAGGCTCCTTCCTTGCCTCTCCCAGTTTCTGGTTGTTGGCAGTCCTTGGTGTTGCCTGGCTTGTAGCTGCATCACTCCATCTCTGCCTCCGTCACCACAGGGCATATTCTCCCTGTGCGTCTGGCTCTTCACATGGCCAGTGAGGACACCTGTCATTAGACTGAATGGGCCCACTCTAATCCAATCTGATTTCATCTTAACTAATTATACCTGCAAAGACCCTATTTTCAAATAAGGTGATATTCTGAGGTTTTGGGTGAATGTGAACTTTTGGAGTGTGGTGTGGTGATAGAGGAAAGAGGCTCAGATAAGGAGCCTTAACTCTGAGACAGCATAATATGGAGCTCTTGCCATTTTGTGCCGTCTCCCCCTCACTGAACATTCCAGAAAAGTTCAAGCACCCAACACAAATTCCTCCCACTGATCCATCATGTCATATTAGCAACTTAGTTTCTTATTAGCCACTTGCCATCGAATCACATTAATATTTGTTTTCCCTAATACAATGCAAGAGTCTTCTCAGATTAGCAACTTTCTCATCACATTAGTGGAAACAACTACTAATACAATACAATCCGAATATGACACAGTCTGATGGAGAATTGCTAACACAATCCGACTCTCCTCTACCTCGGCGCAGGAATGTTGGTCTGTTGTTGAGCAACTCAGGGACATGCTGAGACAGTGAGGCCCTGGTGAGCAGAGCCATGAGGGCTACCACCCTCCACAGACTGCATGAGGTCTGGGTGTGGAGGGGGTCCGCTTTGGCAGGAACCAACTTAGAGGGTCTATCCTGTTTCTAAACACTCTCTGCTCTCATAAGAAACATTCCAGCTTTTCTCCTAAACATCCAAACAACCCTGGGATCTGCAGGGAAAGGCGGACTAAGAGGAGAGAAGGGTCCATTATACCTTCTACAACCCAGTTCTCCGCAGCTCTAACCGTACTGGTGTGACAAGGTCTGCGTTGCCAAGGTTAATTCATCAAGGATGTGTGGACACAGCAGAGCTACAGCAATGTGAGGAGCTAGCAAACCAGGCTATTGTGCTGACAAAGTCACAGGGAGGGTGGGGGGTGAGAGTGACACTGAGCTGGTGACAGGCTCTCAGGAAGTGGTTTAAGGAAAACCTCACTCAAATCAGCCCGGGCTCTAGACTGGCTTGGATTCAAATCAGTCAGCGCCGTGTCCTAGCTGGGTGATCTTGGGCATGTAATTTAATTTCTCTGTGCCTCAGTTTCCTCCTCTGTAAAATGGGGAAAACACAGGGCCTATCTATGGGGTTGTTGTAAGGAGTAATGAGACAGGAAGAGAAAAAACCTAGACGCTTTCATAGTACTTGGCACATGATAAATCTGCCTTAAGACACAGTAATGGCGATGACTGCAAGCCCAGTGTGTCAAGTTCATCCACACATCTGAGTGAGCTCTGGGCTAATAATGCTATGGAAAAATTAAAAGTTGAATATGATACAATCTCTCCTGTATCATCTCCCTGGGAGACAAGATGCAGAGCCAGGGGTCAGGGGTTATATCACAAGAGATCTTCAAGTCAAACCAAGGAGTCTGAACTTTATCTTGATGGAAACTGGGAGCTGTGGAAGTAAAGGTAAAAGTTTTAGTAGAGCTGAGGGAATGGAAGCCTGTTGGGACAGGAGACATTACTTCCTCGATGCCAAACCACCTGTCATCTTACTGGCTCCTTACGTCCTGGCAGAAAGAGAGACTAAGGGACCACAAGAGACGGAGATAGAGGCAGGGAGAACTGAGAAGGGAGGAAGCTGAGTTTGGGCTTCCAGTGACAGCACTCCTTCTCCTGCTCTCTCTGCCTGCCTGTCTGAGAGACTGGCAGAGCCCCCAGCCCATTCTAAACTATCCCAGGCAAGGTTGCTGAATAATTCCCACCACCTCCAAACGGCACTCCACGTGGCAGCCAAAGCCTGCTGCCAAGAGGCAAGTGGCCAAGATTCCTTTCCAACAGAGACATCCCCTTGCCAATCAGAATGAGGCCGGCACATGTCCCAGAAAATCGGACTGTTGCTGTCCCATCAAGCCAGATGACACCGTCATGACTTCCTGACTCTGACCACTGTCTAACCCTTGTCCCCAAAGCCTCCCAGCAAGGCATAAGGTCCACACCACAAGGAGCAAACACCTGCCTCCTCCACGGATCCACCTGATGAGAGCTCAGCCTCTGGAGTCAAAACGAATAGGTTCAAAGCCCAGCCTCTCGAATGAGCAGCTGTGCGACACAGGGCAAGTCACAACCTCTCTGAGCCCCATCTGCAACCACACAATAGGGTTCATAACAGTTTCTACCTCATAGAGTTGTTAGGGGAATTAAATGAGATCATATACTAGAAGTGATTGCCCAGTACCTAGTGTTCAGTCAGTGTTCAGTAAATGTTCAAATTCTATAAGATACCCAAAGATATCTCGGCTAACTGACAATATCAGCTATCCAGAATGAGGCTGGGGACCAGAGAAGTAGCAGAAAAGTCCCCCAAGCAGTTAAAGTAAATGTAAGAGTCAACACATGGAAAGTCCAATCATGAAAACCATTTTATATAATATTAGTAATACTATAGTCCTGTAATTAATATATAGTAATACAGTAATTAGTAACCACCACTACCAAGCATTGGGCCTAGCAAATTAAATACATCTTGTCATTTAACCAGTGATGTGCTAGTAAACAGTGGTGTGCTTAAAAACCAGCTTTCTAGGAAAAAAGGCAAAGTCCAGATGTGTTCCATGGTGTAAATTCTCCCAGCATGTTCAGTTTCAAGCTCCCACTGTGATGTCACCACCCCTGGAGCTGGAGGGAGGCTAACGGTCCTCACCAGCCAGCTCCAGTCACCACTGCATTTACCATCCCTATGTCCCTATTAGGTAAGTTCTATTTTAGCCCCATTCTCTAGACAAGAATAACAAGGCTCAGAGACACTTATTTCCTTGCCCAAGGTTATATGGTGAGAAGCAGCACAAGGATCACATGCAGGTCTGTGTAGATTTCAAAGCTCATGCTCTCTGGCCCAAACCCCCCCTTCCCTCCTACCCCGTCCCCACCTCAGCATAATAATACTGACATTCTCGTAGAGAGGTGACAGCGAGAGTGTGTCCCTCTCCCCAAACCCTTGTGTTTTCTGTGCCCACCTCTGTTCAACCACTGTTCAGAGGTCACTTTTCAGGGGAGGTGACTCTGGTTTGGCTCTGGAGAACCTCCTGCTGTCTTACCAGCTGTGACCCTCTGTGAACTTCCCACTTCTCTCTTCCCAGGCAGTGGAAGGATGCACCTTCTCCCCACTCCAGACAGCTTGAACCACATGCTTTTTTTTTTTTTTTTTGCAGTACGCGGGCCTCTCACTGTTGTGGGCTCTCCCGTTGCGGAGCACAGGCTCCGGACGCGCAGGCTCAGCAGCCATGGCTCACGGGCCCAGCCACTCCGCGGCATGTGGGATCTTCCCAGACCGGGGCACGAACCCGTGTCCCCTGCATCGGCAGGCGGACTCTCAATCACTGCGCCACCAGGGAAGCCCCACATGCTTTTTTAATAAATAGCCAATAGGCCCATATCCCCCATGTCCTCACCTCCCTAAATAGCCCCTTAGGACATAGGGGCCCTGTTGGCAGCGCCTGTGCATTCCCTCTGCTTCTCAAACTTGAATGTGCACAAGAATCATGTGGGGACTTGTCAAAGGTCAGATTCTGATTCCAGGTCCAGCATTGGGCCATGTCCCTGCATCACTAACAGGATTCAGGCGACACCGATGCTATCACTCCACGGCCAACCACACTGTAAGTAGTGAAGGTCTGAATTCCAAATGTTCAAATCCCCAGGCTGCTTGTGGGACCCCCGATACTCCTCTGCGTCTCAAGGTTTTATAAATCTTTGAAGCAATTATAGCCTAACCACAAACACCTTGGAGTTTGCCCAATTCACGTGGCTCCTGCACGGTCACTTTCTGTGATTAGCTTATTCTAACTCTTATTCAACAAACACAAGTACTCACTCTACACCAGGCCTGGGATGGTGTTGGGAATATGAAAAGACCCAGTCTCTGCCTCAGGGAGCTGACGGACTCCTTCATTTGGCAGGAAAGTGCCTACTACATCCTTCTGCTGGGTTTCCTGCAGCCATGCCCACGGGGCTGTGCTGGCATTAGCTGATGGGGTGCCTTCAGTGCTCTGGCTCAGGGCCTCAGAGCCAGGGAAAGTTTGTTTGCCCAGTCCGTGGACATGGCAAGGCCTCCGAGGGTCTCACCTTCAGCCCACAGGACTCTGGGCTCTACTCGCACACCCACTGCAGACCTGATGTCCCCTCTGGGAGGCCACGGGCATCTCAGATTTCCTATGACCAAGAGAAAATCCTGGGCTCCTGCCTGCTCCCCACTCTTTCCCCCGGTGTCGTAACATCTCAGGAAACGGCATCGAATCCACCCAGATTCTTTCATTCCATTCTGCCACATTAAATAATCCACCAGCTTCACTTCTAGGGAAGCCGAAGCCGTCCTCTGCTGTCACCCAGCCTCCTCTTGGCCACCCACTTGCCCCCATAACGCTTTCACAGGGAGCCCTGACAATGCCCCGGGATTGCGTTGCTCCCCTGTGTCCCTCTCCATCAACTCCCTGGGTCAAAACCTCAGGCCCCTTCATCTGGGAAAGGAGGCCTGCAAACCTGGGTGCAGCCCTGCTCTCCATCCATATCTCACAACGCCTCCACACTCTGGTCACAGGAGCTCTCAGACCCCAGCGCAAGCCTTTCCGCCACACGTCACACGTGTGTGCACATACAGATACATACACACCCAGACAGACACCCACAGAGATAAAGAAGCACACATCTCGAAACACAGATATACTCCACACTCCAGACACACCTAGATGCCCACACACTCATACACAAGCCGACTTCGACACACACCTCACACCCATACACCCCACTTTCTATGGCTGACTCCTCGCCCTTCGAGGTCACTTAATAACCCCCTCCCCCTGCTCCCCTACCACAGCACACTATTGATTTTCTTTGCAGGATCACAATTTGTGATTCTTTTATCTTATTGGTTTCCATGCTTTTTGGCTGTCTCCCTGGCCTCTCCCAGACAGCCCATGCCAGGAAGTCTTGGACATTTTTCTTTTCTGCATTGCTGTAGTCCCAGCTCCCAGCATACAGTAGGCACTCAATAAGTATTGAAAAGAATAAGAAATATTCCCATAATCCTTTTCCTATTTTAAAAAGGGGGCTGCACTTACACGTTTGTCTATGGGTTAAAATGTCCTGGAAAAACAAATAAATGTGGAACAGCCAGGAGAGAGCTGAAAGTTCAGGAGACTTTCTGTTCATTCTATTGTCATCTTTAATGCCTCCCTTAAAAATATTACATGTATATTGCTTATAGAATAATGCATCTTGGAAAATTATTATTTTAAAGTGGGTTACCCCAGTGGTTCTCCAAGTCAGCCCAGCATCCTGGCAAGAGATGTCAGGCTGGGCTCCCAGGTGGGTGTTGTCAACACCCTCCTGGGTTGGGGTGATGGGTCTGAACACGAACTGTGCTTGAGATCCAGGGGTCCACACAGGCCTAAGGGGAAGGGGCCTGGGTGGAAGCCTCACGTGGGCCTCATTTCCCGAGTCCTCTATCTTCATGGCCAGCCCATCTGTCAATGAAGGAAATTAAGTTTGTCCAGGGCTGGATGTTCCTAGAGCCACACGGCTGGCTGTGAGAACCGAGAGAACAAGGGCAGAGATTTCAGCTCATAGTTTGACAGTTTTTTCTAGACTCTTTGCAGGAATGGAAGCTGAGCAAACTGGCCTATAATCCTGAAGTATGCCCTCACACTGGTTTTTATTTAATAGAAATTTGCATATTACACATACAGCCCTGTTCATATTATAATCTCACAAAACTTCCCTTAACCTGAAGGATTTTTAAAATTTTGTAGTAAGATTCACAGGGCCTCCACCGCAGCCTTGCCACTTCCTTACGAGGGTACTTCAGGCTTTCAAAACAGCCCTTCCCTCCTCAAGTCTTGTTCCCTTCCCAACTCCAGGCTGTCTTTTCCACCCTACCCAGTCACACAATGATGTCCTTTCTCCAAGTGTCTCATCTTCTTAGAGAAGACAGAGATTTATAGAAGAAAAACAAACCATAACAAAAAAACCCAAAGGGGCTTCCAGTTTGTCCTCTGCTCGCCCCCAACTCTGCCAGGTCCTTCCTATTTGTAGGATGGGAAGAAGAGGGGATTGTCTCTGATCCTCTGTTTTCACCTGACATAAATGAAAACTTTTTCTATTAACCTGTTCCATGGATGGCTGTCTGCCTTGCCTCTTCTCTTTGAACCTCCCTGATTGCATCTCCATGGAGTCATGTTGGTCCTTTGCACATATCTATAGGGATTTGGTCTAATTTGGTCTTCTGAAAGTCCCATTTGCCTTACCGATCCCTGGACAATCTCAGGTTGAGATAATGTGGCATCTCACACACCCCTCCCCCACCACGGTTCCAAGAACAGTCCTTGAATAGTCTCTTCAAAATGCACCTCCTGGAATATATGTAGCTGTTGTTGAAGCCACAGATTACTATCCCTGAGTGAACCTTCATCCTCCCAACTCCCTCCTATCAGCCTAAAAATGACTTACAAGGCAGAGAGGGCAAATATAGAGCATGTGTGTGGCAACTGCCACTTCCCTTGCCTGTGGCAGACATTACTAATGGATTGGCCACGCCTACTCTGCAATCTAACCCACCAATGAATCTAGTCAGTTACACTTCTACAGTTGAGCTCAAATCAAATCAATTCTTGAGCCGGAAGCGGCCATGCAGCCTGAGCGCAGTCTGGCAGAGCTCGCTGCCCCCGCGCCGCAGCGCATAGGAACACCTGCTGGCCCAGGTACCGCTCGCCCTCGCGCCAGATGGCCGTGCGGGTGCGTGAAGGTACAGGGCAGCGCTGCTGCCTCGCCGGCCGCTGTGCTCAACTAGGCCGGCACCTGCATGGACCAGCGCTGCACCGGTGCACCTGCGGGCGGGCGGGAGGCAGGGGGCATGCGTCAACACTGACCGCGCCCTCTGGGGGCCTGGAAACCGCAGGACTCAGGAAGCACCCTCCCTCCCCTCGGGGGTAGGGGGGCAGTCTGGAAACCCACCCCAGGCCTCGAGAGGCATCTCCTGGGACCTTGACTCCCGTGACTTTCTAGGTGCCTGGACCCTCCCCCCATTTGCCTGGGACTATTTGCCTCACTCAGGTCGGTCCCACCTCACTTACAGGCCCAGTGACCTCAGGCTTTTTCCCATCAAAACTTGCCCTGCTGCAGAAAAGCCCTGGGATCCTGTGGTTACAGTACAGTCCCAAGACCCCCTCAGATGGTGATAATAATAGAGGTACTTACGGTGCATCTCTGTGTTGAAGAAAAAAAAAAAAATTCTTACCCTTCCTTCATCCTCCACCATCCTTGCTCAGACGTCTGCAATATCCTGTGAACTTTATCTTCTAGTTTCTCAAGTCTCTTTACCCAGAGTGATTTTTTTTAAGGCTTCAATCTTTCAAACATAAACCAGATTCTAGCATTTCTCTACTGAAAATCCTCTAATGCCTTCCACTGCAATTAGAATAGGATGCTAACTCTATCCTGTGCTCAAGCCCTGCATAAGCTGATTTTGTTGGTATCTACTTTCAGCCTCTCCCAACTAGAATGTGAATTCCTTTAAGGGAGGGAGTTTGGCTGCCTACTTCAAGGTAGTGGCTCCAGTGCCTAGGGCAGTGCCTGACGCATCAAATGTCTGTATACTGAATTAAACTGTCTTTTGCTGATCCAGAATGTGGTCTAAGACTCCTTCTCAATGTGGCACTTCAAGAAGCCACCACTGAATTCTCAGAGTTGGCATGCAAGACGCAGCCTGCTTTCAAAGCCTGTCTTGGTGGGTCTACCCACCTCCAATTATCTGGGAATGAGACACTGTAAAAATAAATCATTTTAGCCCTCCAGACCAGCTGACTTCCTTTCATTACATGTAGTAAACTTTTTAGTCCTTACTCTTTGCAGTAGAAAATGTTTTGGTGGGGCAGAGCTTTGGGCCCGACAGGGCTGCTGACAGGGTCCCTCAGCATTGGGCATCCAGTGGCAGGGACCTCGGGGAGTCTGTGAAGAACTTCATTCATGTTTTAACCGATGCATCAATGAGGCTGTCACTGCAGAGAAAGATGCTTAGGAGAGTCAGGCCATGCGTTACTGCTTCCTTGGGACATTACTTTTCACAACTGGCTGAGTCACCACAATGGCTGGAAACAGGTTCTAGAAAAACTAAACTTCTAGAAAGCCCAGGAGTCCCAGAACTGGAGGAACCACTGGGAAGAAGAGAGAAAATATTTGGAAACTGGGAGCCCAGACGGGGGTGAGTTCTGGGCTCCCTGGCTCATTTCCCTGTCCAGGGACATCTTGGAGCAAAAGGTGAACATTCTCGTGCTCCCGTCAGGTTTCTCGGGGAACGGGGATGACGGCAGGAAGAAAAGAAGATGAAAGCAGAGAAGAGTAATTAGTGCTATTAATTACATCTCAACCACAGCCTACGTTTCTGCCCCAGGATTAAAGAAACATTCATTTGGAACAACTATTAAGGTCTTAAATTCAATGCTTCACAAATCAGGGCAGTGGAATGAAAATTCTTTCTCTGTAGGGACCAGGAGGCAGAGAGCAGAGAATTTTCTATCCAGGTTGCTGCAGCCCAGCTGGAAAAGCCAGTGCTTGTGAGCCTGGGAGGAAGACCATTCACTTGTTATTGTTGTTGGCGAGTTGTTTTTTTTTTTAAGCTCTTCAGGCAAGGACGTGTTCCAAATGTATAATCTAATGTGCTATAAAAGTCACTAATGTGATTATACTTTTATATCATATTAGAGAAAATGAATACTAATTCAATACCAAACACTAATTCGGTAGAACCCCAAATTGCTGAGAGGCTGCAAAACATTTACTGTGCTGAATTTTCTGGCGGTGCCTGAGAGAATGCAGTGGTGTTTCCAGGAGTTAGGCAAACTGGGTGGTCATACAGGTTGGGGTCTGCTGGGGTCTGTCTTCCCTGTGCTGTACAGATGCTAGGGTGGTTTGCCGGGAACACACATTCTGTCACCTCAGAAGGGACTTCTCAATGCTCAGAAGAGTTTTTCAAATCATAAGCAACGCAAATCCGTTTGGATTTCTAAATTAAGCGTGTTGTTCAACAGTACTGGAAGATGGGAGACAGGGAGCCTCTAAATCCGAGTTAAGGTTGAGAATGGTTTCTCAGAAGTAAGACTGCTAAGGAACTATGGCCTAGGAAGTTATATTAATGGCCAACGTTTAACTGAGTATTTACTGTAAGATAAGCACTGTTAAACTTTCCTCCCATTCATTCTTTTAATCCTTAAGATGATCTTCTGAGGGAGGAACTTTTTTATACCCATTTGACAGGTGAGGAAAATGGAGCCTCAGAGAGGTGAAGTGACTCATTCAAGGCTACACAGCCAGTGAGGAACAGAGCTGGCATGCCAGGCCAGGCTGATTCCAGACCTGCATTCTTAATCATTCAACTTAATTGCTACTAGGTAAGAAAGTCTGGCCAATTGACCAGACAGTTACGTGCATTATCTCATGTTAATCTTGAGGCAACTCTTGGGTAGATTTGTTATTATTCCTATTGTACAGCTAAACAAACTGAGGTTCAGAAAAGTGACCTAACTTGCTTAATGTCACATACTACATGCAAAGTGACAGAGCCAGGACTCATAAACACTGTACTATACAACTTCCCAAGTCCCCAAAACTAAAGCCACAATCCTCAAAGGGAGGTCTCGTCCCTTGCCCAAACCTCTGTTCAACAGCCCCTCTCACACGAGCCTCCTCTGCATTTTCCTGGAGACTCTTCTCCTCCCACTTATGGCCTGGGGGAGTCCACGGAAGGGCCATTTGGATCAGCTGCCAAAACAATTCTCATTCCCTGGAATCTCTCTTCCAGGATCCCTGACTCCCTGTTTCCCCAACACCTCTATCTCACAGGGACGCTGTCCTGTTTTATTATCACACACCACCGCATCTCCCCATCCTGGCCAGCCGCATCCAGAAATGCAGGGCCAGAATTATGACGCATCCGCTTGTCTTCATAAATAATATTTTGCAATTTCCTCGTCCAGGAGCATGGATAAATTATTCTCTGCATCAAGGTTACGATGATCAAAAAGGTGGCCTGGCTGGCCTTCCTCGAGAGTGGGGATAAAAAGGAGGCTCTGATTACATCGAGGCGCCAGGCTGAGGCGCGAGCCCCAAGTCTTGGGCTTCTGTTTTGTGGCTGCACAGCAATCAGATATCTGAAAATGCATGAACTCTGATTTTAAGGTCCTGCTGGAGAAGGGACTGACGTGACAAGCAGATGTGACTTTCACATCGTTCATGGGGGTTGACAGAAGGAGCCTTCTGATGACAGCGCATTTAGCACTGTTCTCTTGTTCCCTTCACTGAGAGGCCCCACGTACCCAGCCACGATCACATACGTACACGTGAGCACACACAAACACAGACACACACTCTCTCCCGACAGCAGGTGTTAGAGGCTGAACTGTGTTCCCCGAATTCTTACGTTGGAGTCCTAATCCCCTGGACCTCAGAATGTAACCTCATTTGGAGACAGGATCTAAAATGAGGTCATTAGGGTGGGCCCTAATCCAATATGACTGGTGTCTTTATAAATAGGGGAAATCTGGACACAGACATGCAGAGAAGGAGAATGCTTTGTGAACATGAAGATGGCCTTCTCTTAGGCAAAGAGAGAGGCCTCAGAAGAAACCAACCCTGCCAATACCTTATCTTGAACTTGTAGCCTCAAGAACTGTGAGGAAAGTAAATTTCTGTTGTTTAACCTGCCCGGTCTGTGATACTTTGTCATGGCAGCCTCAGCAAAAGAATGCATTGAGATAGACTCTGAAAAAATCTGGAACCAAGGTATCAGATGGATCCTACTGGAATGAAGCCATCAGTAGTATCTGAGGCTAATTTGTGTTCTTAATTATATAACCTGCTTATGGTCTATTTGCCACCACTAAAATAGAAGCTCCACGAGGGCACCATATCTGTCCACGACTTTATCCCCCAGAAGTTAGAACAGTGCCTGACTCATAATATATTTGTTGAAGGAATAAGTGAATAAATGAATGAATGCCAGAAAGGATGAATTTTGCTTCACATGCCACCATTTTGAAGGATGGTAGCCAGAGATGCCTCTTAAAATAGAATACAGTGGCTTACCCCAGCAAGAATATCCCTGCACCTTGGGTTGCTTCATGAGATGCAAAAAAGAAAAAGAAAAAGAAAAAAAGGAACCTTTGCCCCAGTTCCCTCCACCACCAATTTTTAAGTGCTCAATAAATATCCACTGACTGACAAACAAATGGCAACAGAAAGCCCAATTCTTGATAACCACTCAGAAACATCCAGTGAGATGGCCAGACCCAACCTGTTAGCACTTGATGGTGGGAGTGGGCCTGGCCAGCCTTCTGCAACTTCTCAGCCAGCCAAGAGATCTCCCACCCTCCTTGGGGAGGCCAACAGCACCAGACCCCTCTCTAGCTGAATGGCAGCACTGAGAGCTGGTGACAGATACAGTCCACCACTCCCCACACATGCTCAAGACACCCCGCCCAGTCTCAGCAAGATGGCACCAAGCTACAGCCTTCTGCCCCCACCCCTGTCACCCGCCCTCCGTGCATCCAGTAGGTGCCCAATTCTCATTGCCCTCCCAAATCCAGACGGAACTGCGAATTCACCCTGTCAGTGCTGTATATCACTTTGAGATATATACCATATTAGCAGAAAGAACTGAATTATATTGCATTCATGATGCAATTAAACACTTCACTAGGAATCAATGTAAAACTGATGAGGCCTGAAAGTAGTGCATATGGCTTAGAACATTATAAAACATTACCTTCACTCAAATCCTTTTCAGTAGCAATTTAAATCTTCTTACAGTTACTGCTGCCAATGGTAAACCATCTACTGATTCATAACAGTGCATGGTAACGAATGAATTTTTTTAAAAATTTATTCAACTACTAAATTACCCATGAATCCGGAATAGCTGACAGGAGTAATCTGAATTATTATTAGCTCTGCAAGTATTCTGCATTAGCCAATTTAAAACCACGGTTCTCAGGCAGGAACCAGTTAGTACAGCCAGAGTGTTAAATGACTGCAATAGTTCTTCATTTTACTGCTGCTTACATTTAAAGGTCAAGAGATAAAAATTACATATGACTCCAAACATAGGAAGGGTGTTTATCTTTTTCTATGAATCGGGTGAGTTGTAAACTTTAAAAAACATCTGAGATGTAATTGTACAAACTCAAAGGCCTTTGGGGTATTCAGAAATCAGAAGGCTGGTCGGGGGTGGGGGCATTTTTCTCCCTCCTCCCTCACTGCCAAGAAAGATGACATGGCCCCTCTTCCTTGTGGTTCTGAAACTTGCTCCCCCAAATAATCTAGTCCCTATTTTTCCACTCTGACCTGCACATACCCCCAGGCTCTTCCTAGCGCTTGGGTAGCTCTGGAAGGATCTCGAAGCCACAGCAGGAGGAATTCACAGGAGTGGGAGCTCCCTCCCCATCAAGAGGGCATTTGGGCCAGCCCTCTGCCTCCCACCTGGGGCAGCAGAAAGACTGAATCTTCTAGGCCCCTACTCCCTTCCCGAAACTGCCTTCCTGTTCATGCTCACCGTCTGTTGGGTTTTTTCCCCTCCTCCAAAAGCCCAAGGGAAAAACCAAAGCGAGAGAAATAAATAAAGAAGCAGCTTTCTTCAGGAAGCCAGTGTTATCAATGCATGGTTGAACAAGGACCATAAAACACCAGCCTTGTTTCTTTGCATTGCTCTGGCAAGATGAGCACATGGGTTTTGAGCTCATCAGAAGGAAGAGCTGGGCAATTCAAGGCATGACTCTTCTTCTTCTTTTTAAAATTTCTTTTCTTTGGGGAAGAGTTTTTTTTTTTTTCTTTAACCACAGAGTTGATTTATGCTCATCATAAGAAATTCAAATGACAGAGAAGCATACAAAGAAAAACGTTTGACAGCCCTGTCTTTCCACTTTGTATTCAGCTATCAAACGAATAATAATTAAGCACCTACTGTGTGCTGGGGCACTGGTGCTACAGCTGTAAACAAAACCATTGGAAAACCGTGGGGTCTACTCCTCTGGGTTTTTCTCTACATGTCAACTAACATGTACATTCATAGGTAGAATTTTTCTCAAAAGTGGGATCCCATTCTACTACTTGCTTTATTCACCCAACAAAGTGTCCTGGACACTTTAAACTGAAAGGTACAATTCTACCATGTGTATGGACCATGTATTTGCCTAAACCTGCAAGGACAGTATGGACCGTGTATTTGCCTAAACCTGCAAGGACATTTTTTGCTAATATGAACCATCTTATAAATGAACATTATTCAAGCTACCAATTAAGGGTGTGCCCAGCCTTATGCCAAAGTGGATGTTCAAACTGGCTGTTCAACCCGTCCGGACATTTCAAGGGTGAGATGGTGTGAGGGGTGCGGCACTCCTGTGGAAAAATCCTTTCAACAGGCAAAGAAAGTATTTGTGTCCCATACTTCCCTCAAACGATCTTTCGTGCACAAGCTGATTTCCATGGATTAATGTGGCTTTAAGATATGAGCACTCACAAGCTTACAAGCAGCAACAGCATGAAGATCTGCTATTTGCAGGCTGGTGAATCCACCTTGGTGGGTCTGACAGCAACTACCCGATATCCTCTGCGTTACCAGGAGGCCCCCGGTTAAACCAGAGGATCTAACTGGGGGTGATTTGCCTCCAGAGGGACATCTGATGATGTTTGGAGACACTTTTGGTCATCTCAGTGGGGGAGTGTGTACTCCTGGCACTTAATGGAGACCAGGGAGGCTGTAAAACATTCTTCAATGCACGGGATGCCTCCCCACACCACGACAAAGAACTATCCAGCTCAAAATGTCAACAGTGTCAAGTTCAACCTTGCTTTAATCAAAGTCTGGGTCATATGGTTGAGAGACCAGGTTTTGGACAGATCTGTGTTCATGGTTCAGTTAAGCCATTTGCAAGCTGTGTGACCTTGGACAAATGGCCTAGCTTCTCTGTACTGCAGTACTATTAGTGTCCTTACCTACTTATTAACAGTGTCTACTTAGGGTTCTTGGGAGGATTACATGAGATAATTTGTGTCAAGTATGCAGTGCAGCATCACTTATTATTACCAATATAATTATCATTATTATTATTAATTGTAGCAGCAGCAGCAACGAAAGCGGTATTTTTTTTTTACTGTGGTAAAACATACATAACACAAAATTTACTATTTTAACCACGTTTTAGTATACAGTTCAGTGTCATTAAGTACATTCACATTGTTATTGCAACCATTAGCACCATTACCACCATCCACCATCCACCACTTCTTCATCTTGCAAAACTGAAACTCAGTACCTATTAAACACTAACTCCCCAACCCCTGGCAACCACCATTCTACTTTCTGTCCCTATGAATGTGACTCCTCTAGGTGTCAATCATATAGTAGGATACAGTGGACTCATACAGTATTTGTCCCTTTGTGACTGGCTTATTTCACTTAGTATAATGTCCTCAAGGTTCAGCCATGTTGCAGCATGTGACAGGACTTCCTTCCTCTTGAAGACTGAATAATAAATTCCATTGTATGGATATACCACTTCTGTTTATCCATTCACTCACTGATGGGTACTTGCTGGTCTGACTCTGGAGTCAAAGCTCTGACTGTCATACTAGACTGCCACATAGCACTAGACTTGGTACTAACCCTCTTGAAGCTACCCCAAACTGTTCCAATTCCCACCTGCCTCACCATCTGCATTAGTTTGCTAGGGCTGCCATAATAAAGTACCAAAGACGGGGCAGCTTAAAGAACAGAAATTGCTTTCTCACAATTCTGGAGGCTGGAAGTTGCAGATTGAGGTGCTGGCAGAGTTTGTTTCTTCTGAGGCCATTCTCCTTGGCTTGTAAATGGCCATCTTTCCCTTGTATTCATATGGTCTTCCCTCTGTACACAGATGTCTGTGTCCTAATCTCCTCTTCTTATAAGGACACCAGCCACACTGGATTAGGGCTCACCCCAATGACTTTATTTTAACTTAATTACCTTTAAAGGTACAAATAATTACCTATCTCCAAATATAACCACATTCTGAAGCATTAGGAGTTAGGACTCCAAAATATGAATTTTGAGAGGACATAATTCAACTCATAACACCATCTTCTACCAGAAGCTGGGAAGCTATAGCGTCTTATTTCCCAGACTCTCTTGCAGCTACAAGTGGCCACTGAGAGTTCTGGACAATGTAATGAAGATTAGATATCCCTCTGGAGGGCTTTGCTTCCTAAATTAAAAAGTAAAATCCTCACTGGAAGTAAACCTTTTGCCCTCTGCCCCTTTGGCCTTCCCTTCTTTTTCCTTCTTGGCCTGTAGACATGAGACCTGGAGGACGAAGAGACATCTTGCAGCTACTGAAGATGAAAGCCAAGATGGTGGAATGCAAAGACAGAAGGGTTGCCTACCTGTGAACTTTGTTATGTGAGAAAAACAAACCCGGAGATGTCCTTCAGTAGGTGAGTGGATAAACTCTGGTACATCCAAACAATGGAGTATTATTCAGTGCTAAAAAGAAATGAGCTATGAAGCCATGAGGGAAATTAAAATGCATATTACTAAGTGAAAGAAGCCAATCTGAAAAGTTTACATACTATGATTCCAACTATATGACATTCTGGAAAAGGCAGAACTCTGGAGACACTAAAAATATCAGTGGCTGCCAGGGGTTGGAAGGTGGGGAGGGATAAAGAGGTAGAGCACAGAATATTTTTAGGGCAGTGAAAGTACTCTGTATGATTCCGTATTGGTGGATACATGTACATAATTATATGCTTCTCCAAACCCATAGGAAGTAAAACACCAAGAGTGAACCCTAATGAAAAATGGACTTTGGGTGATAATGTGTCCATGTAGGTTAATCTATTGTAAAAAATGTACTACTCTGGTGTGAGATGCTAATGTGGGAGAATGGGCATATGTGGGGTCAAAGGGGATATGGGAACTCTCTGTACTTTCTGTTCAGTTTTGCTCTGAATCTAAAACTGCTCTAAAAATAAAGTCTACTTAAAAATAAATTAGTAAACCTAATGAGTTTAAGGCACCACTGGCTGAGTTTCCAGTTATTTGCAGTCCAGTACATTTCTTAAAGGAGCAGAACCTCAGAGGGCACTGTGGTCACTGGCTGGGCCCCACAATGGTACAGGGGTTCTGGACAGAGGACAGGGTACCCATACTGGATCCAGCAAAGCCTGATCAAACATGTTATGAGATCAGAGATCCTGGGTGGGCCCTTCTGCCCTCATGCCCTGATAACCTGGGGGAAGGTGGTTGGGTTGGTGAAAAAGAGAAATGTTTATTGCTCAGAAGATCTCTTGGGAAAGCAGGGACTCAAACTCGAGATCAGGAGGTGGGATTAAAGATGGATGCCAAGCTGCCCCCAGGGCCTTCCTCCCAACATCATCCGTCCCCAAGATCCCAAAAGAAGACTCTGCTCTGCTTATCTCAGGGGCACAGAAACTTCCCATAGGGAAAAGTTGTGACCAGAGAGCCCAGTACCCAGTTTACTCAGAGACAAGAGAAAGAGCTGCTTCCATGGCCCACATTCCTCCCCACCCCACACAGGCTGTTGGATAAAGATCTTTGGAAAGGCCCAAGAATTTTGCCCCCTGTTGCCTTCAACAACTCCACTCTGTGAAACAGGATTCAAGCACAGCTCCACCCATGGGGATGAGAATAAGTTGGGGCATTCATTCATTCATTCATTATCTTTTAAGTATTCAGGGGTTTCAGGCTGGACGGTGGGACTTCAGAGATGAATGGGGTGGGGACATGACCTAAAGGTCTTCTCAGCAAAGCGCAGGAGAGGGAGGTACACAAAGTCTCCATTATGTGTGCTGTCCTTCTGCAGAGCGAAGTTCAAGGATGGCTCAAGAAGAAGCAGGGTAGATGTCTGGGGGTCCTTGGTCTTCTCATGCCCAGTGGGGAACCAGTAAGTCAGTAATTCATTGAGTATTTATTAAGCACCTTCTGTGTCCCAAGTACCATTCTTGGCAATAACCAGGGGTGGGGGTGGGGAGACATTTAGGGCCCAGTCCTGGCCTTCAAAGACCTCATGATCTAACAGGGAAGTATTGCAAGGCAGTCTGGGCACCGGGCAATGGTGGGTTCACTGTGAGATGTGAGAGTTCAGAGAAGGCAGAGTTGGTCAGAGAAGCATTTTTGGAGGCAGCGGCCATGCTACGGCACATGCTACAGCACAGCCATGAATGCCAAGTCAATTCAGACAAACAGGCTCTGTCAGGGACACCAAGCAGGTACCAAGGAAATGCAAAGAGGTTTTGAGCAACGACTAGTCATCCCAAGCCTGAGAAGGGGAATCACATGACATGCTGATGAAAAGGGAAACTGAGTCCTGAGAGCATCGAAGAATATGTCTGCACACACATCCCATGCCACGCATGCCAGAAGGCAGATGCTGGACAGCTGCTTAGCACGCGTATGCACATTGATGGAGAAGGCACCAGGCGCCAAGGCCTCCGGAAGAACTGGGCTCCAGCTTGGAAAGGAGACATTGTCTCTTTAAGTGAGTGTAACACTGTATCATCCTTTCTCTTCCTATTTTGGGTTTTATTAGCAAAGCAGTACAATGTTTATACTAGTGGGTATTACATTTGCCAGAACAATTACAGTATGACAAATGGTACATCAATGTAATCCATCAACCTTGCCAAGACAGGAATCCTTTACTCAGGACTGCCATTAATTCTGCGCTCCGGTCTCTGGGGTCCTGGGCCCGAGTAACCATGACAACGTGGACGACGCCTGATGCAAATGCTCGGGCTCCGTGAAGGATGGGTACTCCTTGGTGTGCTGGAATTTAACCTCCGACATCCGCATATTAGTCTACTCGGAGGAAAAATCTAGAGTTTGGGGCTGGAAAAATCCAGGGCACTTGGGGGAAGAGGTGTTTTTTCTCCATCATGGCACAGCGCCTCGGAAGTGGGGAAGGATAGACACCTACGGGTTGTGTGGCCAGCCTGTCGCGCGTTGCTGGATATCAACTCCAAAGCCAGGAGCAAATTCAGGCAGGGATGTGTCAAGTCTCAGTAGCAACGGCAGCTTTTAGGAAAGCAGATAGGGACTCAGGGCAAAGATACAAAGGCATTGAGCATCTGGAGAGAGGGGAGAAGGGGCAGTTGTTTTTTGATCTATACCGAAAGCCTCAGAGATTCCAAAAAAGCAAACACCTCCCTAGGCACATGGAGGAAAGATGATACGGTGCACACCTGACCCTCTGACTGGTCTACTCCAGCTCCGAACAGCTGATATATAATTTCTTGACCCTGGGCTCCCCCAACCTCCCCCAGCTGTAGCTTCTCAGAGCAGCTAAATCTCGATGGTTACACACAAGACTGCAGTCACCAGCTGCAAACTCACCGGGAGTTTCAGGGTTCCTCGAGTCATCCTAACCAGCAGATTACGAGCTGGGGGCAGCTTTATAAAATATGAAACGACTTCTGTCGGTTTTTCCATCAGTTCTACATATTTTGCTGTTAACAAAAGGAACCGATAACCACTTCTCACGAGGAAAAACAAGAATAAAATCAAAGGCCCCTAATGGAGACAATCTCCAAAGTGCAACAACACAAGCCCATTTCTTTTTTTTTTTTCCTTTCCTGACAAATCAATCTGGCCATGGTCCAAGGATACAGGCAGACAGACGGAGCTACCTCACCTGTTTTATTAAGCCATTACCAGAATCATTTTATTCCCATTTATAATGTTCAATACATGGTCTGAAGACTTTTCTAATATAGTAATTAGATGGAACACTAGATAGATGGATTAAATTGGGACGATATTTTATGCTATTGTACATTGCTTTACAATATTCTGCCTGGTTTCTGAGACACCAAAGTGTGAGCGTGTGTGTGTGTGTGTGTGTGTGTGTGTGTAAATATATCCCTTTTATTTTGGATGAGAAGGCTGTACTTTGCATGTGGCTCATCTCAGCATGAGCCTTCCCATGGAAATCTGATGGAAATGTATGAATCCATGCTAGAACTCACCAGGAAATCCATCCTACATTCCTGCCCCCAAACAAAGGTTGCCCAAGTATCCTCCATGTTCTCATGGTCACTGCAGCTGACGCTCACTGGGTGCTTACTAGGCACCAGGCATGGAGCTGAGACCTTGACATTCATCAGGAGGTCACATAACTTGGGGGCTAAAGAGCACAGGCTTTGAAATTGCCCAGAGCTAGGTTTAAGTCCTGGCTCTCCTACTTACTTGATGTGTGACCTGGGGGAAGTCACTTTACCTCTCTGAGCCTCAGTTTTCCCTACCTGTAACATGGGGATAATATCGGTACCTATCTCTCAGGGCAATTCTTAAAATACTTAGATGATGCCTAGCATGGAGCCAGACAGAGAGTTAAGTGCACAGTAAATGTCATCTTTATTATCATCTTGTTTAGCCCATGGAGATGGCATCATGCCTCTTTTACAGATGGGGAAACTGAGGCTTAGAGAAGGGGAACACTTTACCCAGGTTACCAAATAGGTGGCAGGTGTGGGTATCTGTGTCCAGAGCCTGTTCACTTAACAAACACAAAAGACTGTCTCATCTGAAGGGAAAAGAAGGGACACTTCTACCAAGAAGTGTGTGTGTGTGGGGTGGAGGGGTATTGAACTAAGCCCATGAGCCCCTAATTTGTACCTAAGATATGGACTTAAATTATAATCTTAATTCTCAGGGTCTAAGAAATCTAGACTTTGGTGATCAACAAAGAAGATCTCCCTTCAAGTACCCTCTCTTCTCATCCCGTGAGATGACACAAAACATGAAACCAGAGAAATGAGTCCTGCAGTGTCACCAGAGCCCACTCACTTCTCAGGCACCATCCCCACATGGGAAAACCGAGCCACCGAAAAGTCAAACCTGGAACATCATAAAGAGATACAATGCCACCTTACAGAGCGGAACACTGACACTCAGAGAGGTGGTGTAACCCGTCTGCGGTCACACATTTTTAAGGTCCCATTAGGGACCCCTGCAGCACTGGAGCCTCTGCGGAGTGTAACAAGGACTGCAGATCCTCCCAATTCCAATTATGCAAACAAAAAAACAAATAAGCAAACAAACAAAAACCAATCCTGCCCTCCTTGTTCCCCTACCAGGTCAGCTCACCTGTGCTGGGGCTATATTTAGCTGTAGCACTTTTTCCAGTTTTGTGTGTAAATGGAGAACATCAACTGGATGAAACCTATTAATATAAAAGAGGAAGACGCACCAGCCACAAAGCTTGAACCTGACTGCTTCTGAAGACCTGTCTGCCGTGACCAGGAAAATAAAATTAACCTCCGTACACATTTTTCTATATCAAAAGAGAGTTCTTGATTTGACAGGTGGTACTATAACTCATTAAAAAAAGAGAAAACTTAGGGCTTCCCTGGTAACGCAGTGGTTGAGAATCTGCCTGCCAGTGCAGGGGACACGGGTTCGAGCCCCGGTCTGGGAGGATCCCACATGCCGCAGAGCAACTAGGTCCGTGAGCCACAACTACTGAGCCTGCGCGTCTGGAGCCTGTGCTCTGCAACAAGAGAGGCCACGATAGTAAGAGGCCCGCGCACCGCGATGAAGAGTGGCCCCCGCTTGCCGCAACTAGAGAAAGCCCTTGCACAGAAACGAAGACCCAACACAGCCAAAAATAAATTAATTCATTAATTTTTTTTTAAAAAAAAGAGAGAAAACTTGGATAAAACCCCCAAAATCTCTTTGCTGCCAGCTCAATCTACGGTACTGATGGAAAAGTGAGACCTGCCTCCACATCAACTGTTCCCCATCAAGAGACTCCTAGATCTGCTGTTCTCACTCCTCTGCCCAGGAAATTGGGCTCCTGTGTAGCCCTACATGGGTGCTTGGAAAGTTGTTAAATGGGTTTCCAGCTCACCCCAACTCTTCTGCTGCTCTTGCAAGTACAGTCAACACAGAACACCGCAAGACTGGAAAAATTTCTATAAGGAGCAAGGTGAGGGATAGGAAGCTGAAGCAGAATAGGGATGAAAAAGAACAGAGAAGTTACTGGATATGACAAATACTGACATTTACTCTGGGCCAGGCCCCATGACCACATCATTGCTTCTCTCAACCACTCCATTCATATCCCCATTTTACAGGTAAGAAAATGGGGGCTCAGAGAGGTTAAGTGACTTACCCAAGGTCACACAGCTAGTTCAGAGTTGGAATCTGAACCCAAGTCTGTCTGACTTTAACATCTAGGACCTGTAAGAATGAAGAACCCTTTGGCAGACTGAAGGTAGGCCCACACTTTTGACATAATAGGCAGTTTCTTGGGGGAAAATTGTCCTTCTGAAATCTTATCCTGTTTGAAATGACCTTGGGAAGCTCAGCCCTGTGGAAGGAATGGACAAGCCTGTGTGATGCATATAACCATCTCTTTGTTCATACACTTTGTATAATAGATTTTCTTACATCAGGTTTTCTTTGCCACAATACAAAAGCCTCCCAAGGAAGGGGAAGCAATTGGCTGGCTCTGAGAAGAGGTGGAGAATTGGATCAGATAAAGCCAGGAACTCCCACTACCTTAGAAGAGCACTTTCTGAGGATCCAGGAGGCTTTGCCTCAATGCAGAACTAGAAAAACAACAACTTCAGTAGCTATGACCTCAACTGCCAGTATTTCTGAACATAGGCTCTCTTCTTGGACCAGCTGTCCCGGGGCTCCTTTCCTGGATCATTGGGTCTCCCAGGGAGGAAAATTTCACAACTGCCCAGAGACCCACTACACAGATTGTTCCTTCTGGAGTCTGACTTTGGTGTTTCTTGCTGCAGCCAGACCTCACTTCCTTATAGAAATATCTGTGGTGATGACAATGCTACTTTATCTAGCCTACCATACGGACCCTTTGACTCTTAGTGACAAGAGGGGGTGTCGTGATTTTTTAGATGAACAAATTAAGGACCAGAGATGGGGAGTGACTTGTCGAGAGTCACACAGCAAGTGAGGGTTGCACTTTTCCCCAGCATGAGCACTGAACTCTTCACATAGGGCTCCAAGGGGTAGAAGGAGATTCTTGCATCTCAGAAGGGGCTCCATCCCCCACCTAGGCCCCCAACTCTAGGAGTCATCCTTAATCATTCCTTTCTCCTCCATATAATCTATCACCAAATCCCCACCATTCTGCTTCCTAGATGTCTCTTGAATCCTGCCCCTCCATCCCCACTATCCCCCAAGGCGTGCTCACTGGGCCCTTCACAATCTCTTGCCTGGATCATGGGCCCGGCTTTTCCTTGAGCTCCTACCTCCATGCTGGGCTCCCCTAAACTCTTCCCCATGCAGCAGCTCAAGAAATGTTAGTCACTTGTATCATCATCTTGTTTGCCAAGGAGATAGCATCATGCCCATTTTACTGATTGGGAAACTGAGGCTTGGAGAAGGGAAATACTTAACCAAGGTTGTCAAACAAACAAGTGGCAGGCAGAGGTGTCCGCGTCCGGAGGCTGCTTACTTAACCACATCTCCTTTGAAGGGGAGGAGAGATACCTGTACCCAGAAGGTGCCTAAACTCTAAACACCATTCTAAAATCTAAACCACAGTACTCCCTGCTCAAAACCCATCTGTGGCTGCTACTACACTTGAGATAAAGTCTGGCCCCCTCACCATAAACTCATGGACCTGCCCACCTCCCTCTCCCACTGAGCCCTGTCCTGGCTTAATGCTTCAGCCCCGTAGCCCATCTTTGGGTATCTCACCCCCACGCTCTGCCCATGCAGTTCTCTTGGCCACAAATGCCATTTGCTTTTCTTCCCTCACTGGCCCTGCATGTCCACTCTCTGTAGTCTACCCCAGGCCAGGGAGGCAGAAAATATCCCCAGAACACACACCTCCTCTCTCTGCTCCCCAAACCCTCTCCTTTCTTCTCCCATCAAGCACACTGGGACCAGTCAGACCAGCAGGATCCCTTTTGTCTCTGAAGAGAGCCTCCAGCTGACAAGAAGGAATGTCATATCCATGATCTTCATTATTTTATCCCCCTGTTGTCCTCCCTCTCCCCTTCCTTGGGGATCCTGTGACTCACGAAAGGCTGACAACCTGCTGGAGGTCACACAGCATCAAAACTGGGACTTGAGTCCAGGTTGGGTTGTCTTGGGTCAGGTGCTCTACAAGAAGAACCTGAGATGGGGATTCTTGTGCTGGAGATTCATGGAGGGAAGGTGCTCAGGAGGAAGCTGGAGGGAGTGAGGGAAGCAGGCAGGGGCAGGGGGAGAAGATGAGGAGAGAGGTGGGCTCAGCAGGAGTCCAGTATCAGCCTGATCCCAGGGGGAGCTCTGGGGGGTGAATGGTACCACAGGGAGGTCCTGCCTTGAGGGAAGGCAGCCAGGCTGTTGGTCCCCTGAATCAGTCAGTCAAAGGCTGTAGGCTGCCCCCAGAGTAGGGTGGGATGTAACATCTCTGTGCAGACAGCTCCTAGAGGCTGAGACTCCCTGGAAAAGGGGGGCAGCCAGGAGCTGCTATCAGCCAACTCACAGCAGCTGGCAGTGCTGGCTGGTAAAGGGCTCTGGGGGTGCCACCAGCAACATCCCCCATAGATCTATGACCCTCCTTCTTCCTAACCTTCAGCAGAGAAGGGTGGCAGGGTTGAGGATTCTTTGCCTAACCCAAAGCCAAATGGTAGCAGTCCATCTCCTGGAAGGGAGACCCTGGGGGCTGCTGTGGGGAAAGTGAGGTTCAGAAAGGTTAAGCAGTCTGACTGAGGCCACAGAGCATTTCGTCCCATTTACCATGGAGCCATTACCTTCTGTAATAATGAAGAGCTGACAGGCAGCCTCTCTGCTATTCTTCCCCCTCCCTTCCCCATGCCCCTACCCACACCCTTTCCCCACTCCCATATAGCTATCCCTCCCTTTGCTGGCTCCCCAGAGCCAGGGTGCTGGATGGAAACAGTGACACCTTGTCAAACAGGCTTTTGATAAATGCAAATCTCTCTTAATTTGAATTTAATTATCAATGAAATGAGCGACTCCCAGATCGCTTCTCCCCATCAGAAACTGGCAGATACGTCTGTGCGCAGAGCGAGACTGGCATCTGCTGGTCCTCATGCCAAGCCCCACCTGCCTGGCCATGGCTGCTTCTCAGGGAGAAGGGGGGAGGGGGTGGGACGCAGGAGTCCCAACAGCTGGAGCCCCAACCTCTGCAGATTTCTACAGTTCACAAATAAGCCTTTCACAGGGCACCCAGAGAGGTTTTAGACACTTGTATGAAGCCCCACAGCAGGGCTGGACCCTGGTTAGCTGACAGTATTGTGGCCAAAACTTGTTCTACTGACCAGTAGCCATCATCGGGGGTGGGGGGTGGGTGGCCCTGCACCTCCTTGGCCTCATGTTCAACCCCAAGCAAATTCTGGAGAGAAGATGCCAATCAACAATCATTGGGCACTTACTGTATGCCAAGTCACACTAGTTCATTCCTTTTGTGCAAAACAGCCAGCTCTTATAGGGTGGGTACCCTGACAATCTTGACGTACAGACATGGAAACTGAGAAACTGGCTGCTGGCCCGGGGTTCTCCCAGCCCATAGCACTGAGCCTGGGCTCTCACCATGTCACATGTACGTACCTGCCACAATCAGTGTGGGTTTGGCCTAGAGGGCAGAGAGGTCTAAGTAAAGCAGCTCAAACTGTGGGCAAGAGCCCGAAAGTAGAATCTCCACCTTAAAAATTACACCTCATTAAAAATAAAAGTACAAACAGCAACACCTATGCTCTGGCAGCCCTGCAGCCAGCATGTTACAGAGATGAGCTCACTGACCCCTGTGAGCAGCCCCATTTTACAGATGAGGAAACAGAGGTGCCCAAAGCCTGGGCTCCCTAAAACTGCAACAATTTTTAAAGTCAGACAAAAAATACAAATCTCTGTATACAAACTAGGAAATCCAGATGAGTCAAAAATAGCGATTGCTCAAAATCCCACCACCATCTACGAGTACAACAACCTCTCCGAGGTTTTCTTCAGAATATTCTAGGAAAAAAAAGTGGAGGGGGATGGTTAGATAAATGAGACCAGAACAGCAGGATGCTGACAATTGTTGATGCTGAGTGATCAGCAAAAGGGAGTTCATTGTATTTTTCTATTTCCATGATGTTTGAAATTTTCCATAATGAAAAGATTTTTAAAAATCTCATCACGCAGGAACAATCTAGTAATGTTTTGGCATCTTCCCTTCCAGACCTTTCCCTCCCCCAAGTGACTGACTTTAATTCAATTTTATAATAATTATAATAACAATAATATCAGCAGAATAGAGGAGGGCAATGGGACCACCTTGGATCCTCTCTCACCTCTGGTCCTAAGCTGCCCCTCACTGCCCTTTAAGTAGGGGATTCTTGGACCATATCTTGACCCCACTGCACTCACCTGGGATTTTTAGAGTAAGACCCTATAAATTCCTGCACTGCCTTCAAAGGCATTGGCTCTTGTCCTGGGAGACAGGTGCCCTGACAAATAGTGCTGGGTCCTGGAGCCAGGCTCCCAGAGGTCAGATCCTGGCTGGCACTTACTTGCTGGGTGACCTTAGGTAAGTCTCTTAACTTCTCTGAGCCTTCCATGTCCACCTTAAAATGGATTAACAACTGTGGCAGCCTCATGGCACTGCTACATCAATTAAATGAGATGACGTAGGCACAGTGCTTGGCACGTGATAAGGGCATCATAAACTTTCCCATCATTTTATTTTTGGACAAAATCCTCCCAGCCCTGCTGCACGTGCAGCTTTTCCTGAGGCTGCTTGAATTCAGGCCTGATCCCCTCACCACCAGGCCTTGCCTGCTGTCAGCTTTAGCAAGGTTAGCACGGCAGCCCTGCTCGCCCATAAGCCCATGACCCAAAAGCTGAGCTGTTGCTCTCCTCCATAAACCCACTCCTCCCCCAGGCATCCCATCTCAGGAAAGGGCAGCTCCATCCTTCCGGTAGCGCAGGCCAGAAAGCTTGGAGTCATCCAGGACGCCTCTCTCTTCCTCTTACATCCCACATGCAACCTATCAGTGAGTCCTATTGGCTTGACCTTTAAATTACAGATAGAATCACATCCCCTCTCACCCCTCCATGGCCTTCTCAGCCCCCCTCACCGCTTGCTTGGATGACTGCAATAGCCTCCCTGTGGGTGTCCCAGCTCCGGCTCACACCTCCTTGAGTCTATTCCCCATATGGCAGTCAGAGCAGGCACCCACATCGATGACCTCCCTCCTCTGCTCCAAACCTTCCATGGCTCCCAGCTCAATCAGAGTAAAGGCCAAAGTCTTTACCAGTCTCCTTGCTCTTCCTTTAACCAACAGGCATTAACTGTGGTAAAATACACATAAAGTAAAATTTAACATTTTAACCATTTTGAGGTGCTTAATTCAGTGTCATTTAGTACATTCATAATATCATACAACCATCACCTCTATCTAGTTCCAAAACATTTTCATCACCCTAAAACCTGGTAAGCACTCATTCCCCCTTCCCCCTCCCTGGAAACCACTGATCTACTTTCCGTCTTAATGGATTTGCCTATCCTGGGCATTTTACAGAAAGGAGATCATATGATACGTGGCCTTTTGTGACTGGCTTATCTCATTTGGCATGATGTTTTCAAGGCTGTAGCGTGTGTCATTCCTTTTAATGGCTGAATCATATTCCACAGTATGGATAGACCACGTCCTAGACCACCGTCCGTCGATGGACACTGTGCTGTTTCCACCTTTTGGTTATTGTGAATAATGCTGCTATGGACATTCGTGTGTACATTTTGTTTGAAAACCTGTTTCAATTCTTTTGGGTATATTCCCAGGAGTGGAATTGCTGGGTCATATGGCAGTTCTATGTTTAACTTATTGAGAAACCACCAAATTGTGTCCTGTGGCTGTACCACTTTATATCTTGCATTGGTGGTTCCCTCTGCCAGGAATGCTCTTACTCCAGACACTCATGCTGCCTTATTCAAATCCTTCACAGGCCCAAATGTCATCTTCTCAGTGAGCCCCTATTTAAAACTGCATTAACTATACCCTCACTCTAGCCTCCTGCCCCCAGCACCCCATCTCCCTTCCCTGTTTTTTTTTTTTTCTGTATCACTTATTAAAATGGACTTACCACACATTTCACTTTTCTCTTAGTCTTACTCTCGCTCTAGAATGTCAGCTCCAGGAATGTAGGAACCTCGTCTGTCTCACCACTGAAACACCAAGGCCTGGCATACAGCAGGTGCTCAATAAACAGCCCCCACAGCAATCTTTACAGTACACAATCTAACCCCTGCCACTCCTCTGCTCAAAGCCCAGGATAGCTCCTGTGGCCCTCAGGGGGGCCTGCCCTACTTTACTCTACAGGCGTATCCCTGTCATGTCCCCACACATGCCCTGTATTTAGGTCACACTGAACTAGCTGCAGGAACACAAACACACATGGTCCTTCTGCCAGGAGTTTCCCTTTCCCACCCAGTTTTCCTGGCAAACCCTTCTTCATCCTTCACAACACAGCTCAAGTGTCACCTCCTCCAAGAAGGCTTCCCTGACCTCTCCAGACAGAATTCAGTTGATCTCCCTGGGTGTCTTCCTCACAATTATACCAGAGCCTCATTACTCTGAGTACATACTTGATTCAACTACGCCATCAGCTCTCCTGGGTCTCCAGCTTGTGGGACTTCTCGGTCTCCATAATCACAGCACAATCACATTCCTTATAATAAAATCTCTTTGTGCATGTGCGTGCATGCACACACACACACACACACACACACACACCCCTTGTTGGTTCTATTTATTTGAAAAACCCTGACTAATGCAGGTTTTGGTACTGAGAGTGGTTCTGAAGGAAAAGAATTTTAAGGATGACTTTTCTGAATTGATTGTGGGGTTTCTGGTATTGGCTCACTAATCCAATTACATTTAAGGATGCTAATGACTCTATTTCCAGTAAAGACTACTGACAGTCCATGGTGTGAACTGTTTATAGAAATATGCAAAAGAACACCACTGGATACTCCTAACCAACCACTTATTATTTATTTATTTATTTTTGGCTGCGTTGGGTCTTCGTTGCTGTGCACGAGCTTTCTCTAGTTGCGGTGAGCGGGGGCTACTCTTGCTTGTGGTGCGTGGGCTTCTCATTGCGGTGGCTTCTCTTGTTGCGGAGCACGGTCTCTAAGCATGCAGGTTTCAGTAGTTGTGGCTCACAGGCTCTAGAGCGCAGACTCAGTAGCTGTGGTGGACGGGCTTAGTTGCTCCACGGCATGTGGAATCTTCCCAGACCAGGGCTCGAACCCATGTCCCCTGCACTGACAGGCGGATTCTTAACCACTGCTCCACCAGGGAAGTCCCTCCTAACCAAGCACTTATAATAAGCAAGGATCTGAGTGACTGTGTATATGATGCTTTCAAATATTTTTGGCAAATATTTTTGGCTAATATAATGAGGTCTGCTGGTTACTCCTAATGTCACTTGACAAAGTGGGGAAAGAAAAGTATGAGTTCAGGGATTTGAATTCCCAGCTCAAGTGCCACATAAATGATCTGAAAGCTTTTATGTGTGCCCTGAAGGAGACCCTTATCACCTGTAGCGGCAGGGCTGATATTGCTAAAAATCAAACCCGGAATCTCACCTCGCAACTCACTGAATAACAATGCAAGTTGAACTGCCAGCCTGTAGAGTGTCTACTGTTAAAGTGAGAGCACTGACTGGGAAAGAATGAGATCATGCAAGTCAGAATGGGGATGTATAGGAAGATCCTGATGAATTTTCGGACTCTGAACCCCTAAATTCTTTGCTAGTGAAAGAGGACTCCTCACCCACAGTGGGAGTGGCTTCTCCATCCCCTGGCTGAGGGGATCAACCCTGCATTGCCTGAAGAAACTGTAATGGCCTTCCCTGAGGCAGCTGCCATTCAAGGCAAAGCTGATTCTCCTCAGGATCCACCCCTGCCTCTTCGCTTCTTTGCTTCTAGATCTGTAACTAGGCTCAAGTCCCAGCAGGCCCCTAAAGGTGAAGTACAAAATGTGACTCAGGTGGACGTGAGCTACACTCCAAAAGAACTACTTGAGTTCTCTAATTTATACAGACACAAACCTTGGGAATATATGTGGGAATGAATATTAAGAATGTGGGAGGGGACTCCCCTGGTGGTCCAGTGGTAAAGAATCCGCCTTACAGTGCAGGGGACATGGGTTCAATCCCTGGTCAGAGAACTAAGATCCCACATGCCGCGGGGCAACTAAGCCCGCGCGCCACAGCTAGAGCCCGCACACCACAACGAAAGATCCCACGTGCCACAACTAAGACCTGACACGGCCAAAAAAAAGAATGTGGGATAATGGTGGAAGGAACATAAAGTTGGATCAGGCAGAATTTATTGATATGGGCTCACTAAGCAGATAGTCTGCATTTAATGTTGCAGCTCAGGAAGTCAGGTAGTTCTCCAGTTTGGTTGGTTGGTTGGTTGGCTGAAATATGGACGAAAAAGTGGCCCACACTGAGTGAGCTGGAAGTACTAGACCTGCCTTGTTTTACTGGAGAGAAAGGGAATCCAAGGCTTGGGGAGACTGGAATGTTAGAATGGATTTGTCATTTAAGATCTACTTACCCACACTGATTGGGGGGGACGTATGTGTCCAGAAGACATACCTTTCATCACAACTGTGAGAAACAAATTTGCAAGGGGAGCCCTGGCAGTCTTGAAGAGCTCTGTGATTGCTGTTCCCTGTAGGCCAGACCTTATGGTGGGCACTGCAGTCACGGAATTGGGAAACCTAAGTACAATGGGAGTAACTGGATCTCAGGGTGGCAGGGCTAAGTGGTGGCACTCAACTGCCAAAGGCAAGGTGGGCACGGTCATCATAATGGGCAGCAGAGTTAGAGCTGCAATCAGAATAGTCTGACTCACCCAGACCTATGGTGTTGCCTAGGTGATCACAGTGTTCCTATAAGTGATAGGAAATGTACCAAATTCTTCCTTAATCTGGATAAGCAGAAAGTTCTAGGTCTCATGAATAAAAATCTAACCTGAACCATAAAAATATTCATGGCCCCTCAATCAATTCCCACACACAGAGCCCCCTGAATGCAGGGGAAGCCAGGTTCCCTTGAGGAAGGACTCTGGTACACTACTGAAAATTTATAACGTGAAATCTTTCTCCAAGCCTTCCCCAAAGGGACTGATGGCCTTTTACCAAGATGACTTTGCACTAGGTTAAAGGAAATAATCAAACCTTTTGGGGACAGCTTATGGAGGTCAGGTGATCGATGGAGTTGTAGCTCAGGTCTGTCTCACAGTGGGTCCAGTGGGTCCCCACCCCATCTTGTGGTTATTTCCCCAGTTCTGAAACATATAATTGGAAAAGATATACCCAGCAGCTGAATTTCCACACTGGCTCCCTAACCTGTGAAGTGGGGGCAATTATGGTTGGAAAGGCCAAGTGGAAGCCACTAGAACTGCCTCTACCTAGGAAAACAGTAAACCAAAAGCAATACTGCTTTTCTGGAGGGACTGCAGAGATTAGTGCCATCATCAAGGACCTGAAAGACGCCGGGGTGGTGATTCCCACCACATCCCCATTCAATTCGCCTATCTGGCCCGTGCAGAAGGCAGATGGATCTTGGAGAATGATAGTGGATTACTGTTAGCTTAACCAGGCGGTGACTCCAACTGCAGCTGCTGTACCAGATGTGGTTTCATTGTCTGAGCAAATCAACACATCCCCTGGTCCCTGGAATGCAGCTATTGATCTGGCAAATTATTATTATTATTTTTTTTTGCGATACGCGGGCCTCTCACTGTTGTGGCCTCTCCCGTTACGGAGCACAGGCTCTGGACGCGCAGGCTCAGTGGCCATGGCTCACGGGCCCAGCTGCTCCGCGGCATGTGGGATCTTCCCGGACCGGGGCATGAACCCGTGTCCCCAGTATCGGCAGGCGGACTCTCAACCACTGTGCCACCAGGGAAACCCATAGCAAATTATTTTTTTCTCCATAGCTATCAGTAAGGTCCACTAGAAGCAGTTTGCTTTCAGCAGAAAAGGCCAGCAATACACCTTCACTGTTCTACCTCAGGGGTAAATCAACTCTCCAGCCCTACATCATAATTTAGTTCGCAGGGATCTTGACTGTCTTTCCTTCCACAAGATATCACACGGGTCCATGATGGCAATGACATTATGCTGACTGGACGTAGTGAGCAAGAAGTAGCAACTACGCTAGACCTTTTGGGAAGACTTGTGTGTCAGAAAGTGGGAAGTAAATCTGACAAAAACTCAGGGGACTTCCACCTCAGTGAAACTTCCCGGGGTCCAGTGTCATAGAGGATGTTAAGATACCCCTTCTAAGGTGAAGGATAAGTTGTTGGATTTGGTCTCTCCTATAACCAACAGAAATGCCTAGTGGATCTCTTTAGATTCTGGTGGCACATAGTTCTCATTTGGGCATGTTACTCAGCCCACTTTCCAAGTGACCTGAAAAGCTTCTGGTTTTGAGTGGGACTCAGAACAAGGGAAGAGTAAACATCAGTCAAGGACTTTACCTCCTCTTCTGGGGAAGGGATTAGTGCATTTTTGGTTGTTCACAGGACAGCTGTATTGTGTTAGATGGAATCGTGACCTTGTTATCTTCTTTATTTAGAGATTAAGTATGGTTTAAGGAGATGCATATGGAGCCAAGCTGACAAGGGGTGGACAGGTGATGGTTAATTTTATGTGTCAACTTGACTGGGCTACAGGGTGCCCAGATATTTGGTCATACATTGTTCTGGTGTGGCTGTGAGGGTGTTTGGGGATGAGATTAACATTTGAATTGGTAAACTGAGTAAAGCAGATTGTCCTTCCCAATGTGGGTGGGTTTCATCCAATTAGATGAAGGTCAATACAGAACAAAAAGCTGACCCTCCTGCTAGTAAAGGGAAACACCTCCTGCCTGACTATTGAGCTGGGTTACTGCTTTTTTTCTGCTTTTGGATTCAAACTGAAACATTGGTTCTTCTTGGGTCTTGAGCCTGCCAGCTTTCAGACTGGAACTTAAACCATCGGCTACTCTGCTTCCCAACTGCAGATCTCGGGACTTAGCCTCCATAATCACGTGAGCCAATTTCTTTTAATAAATCTCTTACACACACACACACACACACACACACACACACACACACACTTTCTCTGGAGAACTGTGACTAATACATTTCATACCCTGGTGGCTCATTTGCCCTCTATAGATGTGTTTTGTTTAGTTTCTGCATCTTAAATATCAGGGATTTTATAAAAACATTCAAAATTCCAGAGTCTTTTTAAAAACAGGAAGTTCTGACCACACTGTGCCTGCATTCCTGCCTAGCAATCATCATCATTTAGAACTGTTAGACTGGGCATCTACTCTCTAGTTAGCCACAGTTTTCACCACTCCCTATAGCCTCACATCTTCTTTCTGTCTCCCTCAATTATCTTACCCACTGGGCACCTGCAGAAATCTGAGTTTTCAGTTCCTGCTTCACGTGTTCCCTCCCCTCTAGACTATGAGGCCTAAATGCAGGGACCATGAGTGTGTTCACCAATGCACCCTCAGCATCTGGCACAGTGTCTGCTACAAATCTAGTACACAAAATACATTTGCTGAATGAATGAATGTTCCTTGCATCCGGGACTAAAAGCTAGAAGTGCCCCAAGGCATGGCAACAATAGCTCCCTTCCAAACACCCAGCACAACTTGAGAGGTATTGGGGAATCCAGTTACGGTAGAGTGTGGGATTAAGTGTCAACTCTGAACAGGCTGGCAGTTCCTCAAAAAGTTAAACACGGAATTCCCATATGACCCAGCAATTCCACTCCTAGGTACAGACCTCAAAGAATTGAAAACAGGCTTTCAAATAAATACAGGCACATGAATGTGCACAGCAGCACTATTCACAATAGCCAAAAGGAAGAAACAACTTGCGTCCATCAGCAGATGAATGGATAAATAAAATGCAGTATATCCATACAATGGAACATGATTCAGCCATGAAAAGGAATGAAGCACTGACACAGGCTACAACATAGATGAACCTTGAAAACATGATGCCAAATGAAAGAAGCCAGACACAAAGGATCACATATTATATGACTCCATGTACAGGAAATGTCCAGAATCAGTAAATCCATAGAGACAGAAAGCAGATTTGTGGTTGCCAGGGGTTGGGGGGGTGGGGGACTGGGGAGTGATTACCAGTGGGTATAGGGTTTCTTTTTGGGGTGACAAAAAAAATGTTTTGGAGCCCGATAGAGATGGTGGTTGTACAACATTGTGAATATATTAAATGCCACTGAACTGTTCATTTTTAAATGGTTAATTTTATGCTGTGTGAATTTCACCTTGATTTTTAAAAAAAGTGTTGACTGGAGCCGAACTGTCCAGGTCCAAATCCCAGTCTGACATTTGCTAGTTGTGCAAGCTCCACCCCCTGAGCCTCAGTTCCCTTGTCTATAAAATGGGAACAAAAATTGCACCACCCTCCATGGGTTTTATGAGGATTAAATGAGCTAATGCATAGAAAATACATAAGATCTGGCATATCCTAAGTGGTAAATGTTAACTATTCCTGTTATCACTCTGGGGTTCCTGAGTTTCCTCAGGTCCTTCAGGATTGGGTCAGCAGAGGCATAGAAGACATCTGGGGGCCCAGCAGGGCTGGCCAGGACTCCCAGACCCCATGGCTACATCTGACATCCAAGGAAGGGATCAAACATTTCCTGCCCATTAAATTAAAAGAAGAGGCTATCTATCTAGGAAGAAATAAAACTGTAAATATCAAAGCCAATGCATAACCTTCCTGGGCTTCTGTTGCAGCTTCCTTTCTTTAATAATCATTGTTTAAAAGAAGTAGTCTGGGATGGTAGGGTGGGGTGGGGATGGGTTGACGGGTCTTCCACTCCATTTACAGTTCACTGCACACACCGACTTGTGTCCCCATATCAAATGTCTGCAGCCACAAGGAACTAGCCAGTGGCTGTTTGCTCTCCGGACGTTATTTATTGCTGCTGTAAATTGGCAGGATCTCCCCCAGTGCATAACTTTTTCCCTGACTTGTTTCTTTCCAGAAGATCCCAGACTAGGGGGCCAGCCTCACAGACGCCAGCAGAACAATCTTCTTTCAACAGCATTAATTATCTGTATGGCTTTCCATAACAACAAAAGAAAAAATCTTGACCCCACTGCCTGCCAATATTTAAGGCACTAGGAGAGGGAAATCCTTTTATCTTTGCATCTCCCAGAGCAGTCTGGTTTGATAAAACATCCTTCCCATTCCCCCCCTCCCTTTTTATATTCCGAACTTTCTGGCCTGATTAATTCTCCCCACCTCGGTAAAGGGCTGTGTATACTCCTGAGTGTTGACTTGATTTTCTTCTATAGAAACATCCCTGCAAGAAATTAAAACAGCGTGTACCCCATTCTTGCACCAGAAGCTGCTTGTAAAGAGTCTTACTCCTCACTAATGGAAGGGGGCGGGGGGCAATTAAAAGATCTGTAGGGGAGGACAAGGGTGGTGGGAGAGAATGTGGAAAATGGAATATGAGTTGAGAAGATTTCTTTATTTTAAATTAAAGTTAAGGATTAAAGGCATCAGGCTTTCAAGAGTTATCGTCAAAGGCTTTTTAGCAGTCCCAAGTGGATGGGCCGTAATCTTCTTTTTAAATGGCTATATTTAGACCACACTCAGGCAGTGGAACCAGAAACTTCCAGCAGGGGACTGCATGGAGGATGGAGGATGGTGTTTTAATATCAGCTGTGGAAACGAGATTTAACCACCTAGGAGTGATTTGGTTTTGAGGAACACGTAGCACTTGGAAATAGCACGTATAATTTAAGTTATCAGTGGACAGGGTTCATAGCAAGAGTTGTGCCTAGAATAAACCTAAGAATTTTGGGAAGGCCAGGCCGCACCTCAAATGCCCCTCCATTCAAGTGGTGTCTGATTCACAGCTGTGTGACACCTCTGATGAAAGCATCTGAGTTGTAACTTATACAGAGGTCTCTCGATGAGAGAAATTATCTTAAAACCCTGCCTCTCGTAACAGATCAATCCGTGGATAAAGTAAAGCAAAAAGGAATTGTTTAAAGGAAACACATTTATCTCCTTCTCTGCCTCCCAGTTTAAGCTCCATGATCATGTTTACTGAATCTAATTTGACTGAGTTCACCTTTATAAAGGTTATTTATCAGGGTATATTACATGTTTAATCAATATGGTAATGAACGATTCATCTCAAAATATAAGACACCAAGTTAGTTTTTTTTAAACAATTTAACAAGATTTTTTAATGTCTAAAATGAAACACCAGTGTTGATACAGCACAAGAGCAGAATCCTTAAAAGTCTGGTGGGCAACAGGCGGAAATCCAGACAGAAGAATTCAGTAGAACAAGAAACCTTTGGGCTTCTGAGACAGCGGGACCTCCTGGGCTGACTTCAGTGTGGTTTGGTTTTTGTTCATTATTGGAAGCATGAGTAAGTGTTCAAAAATCAAAAGTGACAAAGACCCAACCTGCAAAGCAACATAATCCTCTCCTAAGAAGCAAAAACACGTTTCCCACATTTCCCTCAAATTGCAAATCAAAGCAGACCCCGACATATCTTCTTTAAGCTAATCTCCAGCAGCCTGGTAACTTTAAAGGGGTTTAAATTAGACCAAGTTTTTGGGGTTTTTTTGGTGGTCACTCCCTTCCTTATAGGATGCTGGTGAGAAGGTGTCTAAAGGGTGCTGGGCAGGGCTGGGGTGGGTGGGAGTTAGATTTTCCTTCACCTACAAGATTCTACCAGGCTTCCCCATTCCCCTGTCTTCTCAACAGCCCAACACCTAGCAGGGGCCTGGGAACCAACAGGGTTAAGATTTGCAGGGACTTTTTGATGTCCCCTGCAGATGCTGAACCATAGCTATTTGTGGTTTTAAGTGTAAGGAGTCACGATCTAACCCACAATATTTCCAAGTCTATGCAATAGCTAGTGAACCCGCTAGAAGTCTTATAAAGCACATCTAAATGCACCAGCTTGTCATTCATTTATTCTTTTGTTTATCCAACACATGCTTACTGAGCACCTACTATGTACCTGACCCTGTTCATGGCGCCAGGGCATATGGCAATATATAGGAGAAGGGAAATGGTCCCTTGTCTTTATGGAATTTAGAGAAGCACAAGCAAGCAAGCAACTTCAGTTCAGCGTTGGAGCTGGGTGATGGGTATGTGGAGATTCTCCACACTATTCTCTTTTTGTGGACATTTGAAATGCTCCATAAAACAGCTTTAAAAAAAATAGTAAATGCTATTTCTTTGATCAATTTGTTCCCCAGACAAATATTTGTTAAATGAGACCCAAGGGTCAGGCACCAAGGCAGGAGAACAAGACCAAGGGGCTCCTCACCTTCAAGGAACTCAGTCTAGCAATGGTGGATTTTCCCTATTAGATGAGTGAGGACAGTTAAACCTGTGTGAAGAACTTGGGGGGACTGGAGGGGCACTCAAAAGACCAACACAACCTGCCAGCTCAGTGGGAACATTCAAGGTGACTGTGTGCAGAGATTCTAAGAACACCACTTTCTGGATTAAAGGAACACTGTAGATGGGGATTGGCAAGCTGTGGTCCATGGGCCAAATCTGGATCACCTCATTTTGCAAATAAATTTTACTGGAACACAGGCACGATCATTCTTTAAAGTCTTGTCTACGGCTGCTTTCACACTACCATGGCACAGCTGAGTGCTGCAACACAGACTGTATGCCCACAAAGTAAAAAATATTTACTATCTGGCCCTCTAACAAAAAAGTCTGCCATACTCTGCCCTAAAGTGTTCTTCACAGAATATTGTTGACAAAACTGAGAAAGTTTTTGTGAATTAAATCCCCAATCCGCCTTCTTTGGTGGCCCAAGTTTTTCACACACTGAGTTTGCTTAGAGCTGTAGTTCTCTACCTTGGCTATCACTGGAAAGCTTTTAAAATCCCTCATGGCCAGGCCCTACACCAGACCAATGAAATCAGACCCTCTGATGGTGGGTCCTGGAAAAAAAAGAAATCTGGATTTTTTTAAAGCTCTCTTAGGTGATTCCAATGGGCAGCCATGGTTGAGGACCCACGGCTTAAAAGGAGAGACATCAGCTTGGCGTTAAGTTTTCAAGGATGAATGCAGACTGTTGATCCAATGCATTAGCCCCATAGAAGTTGGCCCACCTCTAAAACCAGCTGGATCCATGGGGAGGGCCAGTTGGTCCTGGATTGACTCTGATGGTAACACCCAGTTGGGAAAGCAGGTGGGCTACAGGAAGTGGTGTGCTGGTAAATATTTAACAACTGGCTCTCCAGGGAAAAAAGCTCTGAAAGGTGGTGCTTGCCAGTTTCTATGGTATAAATACTCCCACTACGGCCAATTTCAATCTACCAACTAGACATCACTGAAAGCGGGGCTAGGAAGATATATATGTACAGTAGTAATACATTATATAGTATTTCCAGCATACAGATACGATAGATGTAAATAACCTCAAGAGTATATAACAGTAAAATATGTAAAATGATTTGGAAGTGACAAGTTTTGAGTATTTATTACCGTGGTTTGAAATAAATATAATTTATTTAACTGTAGTTAGGTTACGTAGTTTAATTCTTAATAATGTCTTGCAAAAGTCCTGGAAATTTAATATTTGGTTCTCCTGAGCTGGTACAAGGTGGTTCTACCACAGTGGAGACAGACCTTGGAGATATTACGTGTTTGGTTCCAGACCACAATAAAGCAAATATCACAATAAAGCAAGTCACACGAATTTTTTGCTTTCCCAGTACAAGTTAAGTTTATACTATACTGTAGTCTACTGAATGTACAATAGCATTATGTCTAAAAAAATGTACATACCTTAATTTAAAAATAACGCTATTGGAAAAATGGCACTGATAGCCATGCTCAACGCAGAGTTGCCACAAACCTTCAATTTGTAAAAAATGCAGTATCTGTGAAGTGCAATAAAGCGAAGTACAACAATATATGAGGTATGCCCGTAGTCACTTCAAGACTCAGAAGGTCAAGAGTTGGCTGGTAGTTACTAACAGAATTTACATGGGAAGTATAATAAGGTAAAGGACTGAAGCTTGCTGCTTCCTGGCAGGAAGACCTTGGGAAGGTTGCTTCCCTGAGCCTCAGATTTCTCATTCTATTAAATGGGGTTATTATAATATGGGCTCTATAGCCAAGATGGCTTGGACTAAAATACTGCTCTATGACTTCCTAGCTGTGTGGCTTTAAGCAAGTAACTTCAGATCCCCTATCTGTAAAATGGAGATAATTATTGTATCACCTGATGGGGGTTGAAGGGTTGAAAATGCTCTTCTGGGTAAACAGTATATGGCATGTGGCCAATAATCAATAAATGTTAGTTCTCATTATTATTGTACAGGTTTGTGTAGAATCACATGAATTACTTCTTTATTGGGTGCTAGTGGCAATCATTCATGCTGTTTGCCAAATATTTCTGGCTTCCTCCCTTCTGTCTTGGCTACTTGTGGTTGAGTGAGATCATATGACTAGTTTGGGCCAATGAGCTGAAAGCAGAAGTGATGTGTCACTTTCCAGGACGGAGTGTTTTACTGTTGCCACAAGACCCTCTGAGAAGTTCATCCTTTCAACACAGTGAATAGACATTAGAGCTGACAGCTGCTCCATTAGCCTGGGTGCCTGAATAACTGTGGTGAGCAGAGCCCACTGCCTACCTGCAATGGACACGTAAGCCAACGGGACTTGTCATGTGAGCAACAAATATGCCTTTGTTGTGTTAAGCCATTGAAATTTGGGAGATCTTTTGTTACTACAGTATAATATAGCCTATACTGACTGATACATTGCTAAATAAATGGTGTTTATTACTACTCTTAAGAATACCTCCATTGTCTCCCAAACTATAAATATCACCCCAAAACTCTCAATCTAGATCATATGCCTCTAACAGGAAAACTTTAACTAGTTCTTTAACTTTAACTAGATTGCTAACTCTGCAATTGCAGGCTGATCACACCAGTTCTCTGAGCCTCAGTTTGCTGATCTGTGATATGGAAATAATAACGAGGATCGCATTTGCTTTTGCATGACCAGGCAGTTGTGCAGCTATAATGACAGTGTGCGTTGCATAACAACAAAAGCTATCATCACTGGAAGAAATTACAATCTCTGACTGTGATAAAGTTAGGTTATTTCCATTGCTCTTCTTTAAGTTCCCAAGAATTCCAGTAAAGTTTTTGTTTTGCTTGTATTAACCACCTCTGGATCTAATTCAAAGTGAACAATATGTCTGGTCTCCTCCTTCAGGGCTCCTGCCCAGGACTCTACATCCTTGAGCAACTTTTTTCTCTCTCTCATCTTGCCCCGAATCACCAACATTCTGCAACATGCCTTGGCAACCTGTCCCAACAATTTCACTCCTTCTCAGAAAGTTCCTCCTAAAGTCTCCCTTAGCAATACTTACTCTGGGGATTTAATTAACACTGGTACCTATATATTGACTTATGATCAAAATGCAGAATGAAATCTATACACCCAAGTAATGTCCACAAACCGTTTAGTTAACAACAGAATGCCCCTCAACTGCCAACTTCTTAAACCTTAAGGGGAAAAAAAAAGACTCTTAATTTCATCACTTTGTCCTCACCACTTTTCAACGTTGTGCAGGCTTTGGCATTTCCTAATTATGAGCACAGCCTAATTCAATCAAGATTCTGCCACTGCTTTTTCAAATGTTCCAACTGATGCTGTGAAAGCAACACCTTTCCCCCCTTTCCCCAAATAAGTTAAACCTCTGTATTATACTCATTACTTAAAATTCTCTGTAGATGAATTATCTTATTTTAAAAAATCATAATTACACACATCTACCTGTCAAGCGAATAGGAGTCATATACTGCACGTCAGCAGGAACTAAGAGTTAGGCAGAAGGCCAAGAAAGGGGTGGGAGGATTCGGCCTTGGCTTCTCCATTAGCAAGCAGACACCACGGTGTGCATCAAACTGTGACTGACAACAGCCAGTGACCTGCAGATCTCTGCCAAAAGAACAGGAGGACATTCGTTCATTCATTCCTTTATAAATCTTTATTGAAAACTTACTGTGTGTCAGTCTGTGAACAGGCAGACCTGATCCCTGTCCTTATGGAACTTATGACACAAAACAGATAATCATACAAATAATTATTACCATTGTGATAAGTACCAAGAAGGAAGAGAGCAAGGGCACCAGAGGGTATAACAGGAGCTATATCATCTAGTCAAGAGGCAACGAAGACCTCCTTGAGGAGATGGCACTTAAGCTGACACCTGAAAGAGGAATAAGAGTAAGCCAGACAAAGAGCGGGGGACAGAAAATGAAGATATGCTATGTTCATGGATTGGAAGACTCAATATTGTTAAGAAATTTCATTCTCTCCAAATTGATCTATGGATCCAATGCAGGCCCAGTCAAAATCCCAGGAGTTTTTGTTTTTGTAGAAATTTATAAGCCAATTCTAAAATTTATATAGAAGTTCAAAGGACATATAATGTCCAAAGAAATTTTAAAACAGATAAACAAGGTTAGAGGGCAATCTATCCAATTTCAAAGCTTATTGTGAAGATTAATAAAGTGTGGCACTGTTGTAAGGATAGACATATTGATCAATGAAACAAACTAAACAGACCCACACAGATGCTCATCTGATTTTTGAAAAAGGGCACCAAAGCAATCTAAAGGGAAAAGGGAAATTTTTTAACAAATGATGCCAGAACAACTGGATATCCGTATAGAAAAAAAAAAGTGACCCTCAAATCCTTACCTCATACCATAGAAAAAAATTAATTTGAGGTGGATCAGAGAGCTAAACATAAATGCTAAAATAACAAGGCATCTAAAAGAAAACATGAGAATAGATTTATGGTTTGGGGGTAGGCAAAGATTTATTAGATAGGACACAGTAAGAAAGAGTATTCCAGACAGAGAAGACAACATGAGCAAAGGCCCTGGAGAAGGAAAGAGTTTGATTTTTTTAAAAACTGAAACAAGGCCAGCATGGCTGCAGTGTGCTGCGTGAGGAAGAGAGTGGTAGAGTTTAAAACGCCAACTGCTACAATGATCTTTATAAAAACCCTGCACTTTAAGAGATGAAAAGACAAGCCGCAGACTGGGAGAAAATATTTGCACATCACATATCTGACAAAGGATTTAACTCTAGAAAATATAGAGAACTCTCAAAACTCAACAATGAGACAAAAAAAACCCAATTAAAAAAATGGGCAAGATATTTTAATAGGCACATGACCAAACCAGATATACAGTTGGCAAGTAAGCACATGAAAAGATGCTCAACATCATTAGTTATTAGGGAAATGCAAATTAAAAGCACAATGAGATACCACTGCACTCCAATTAGAATGGCCAGAATTGAAAAACAAACAAATAAACAAAACAAACAACCTGATAATACCAAGTGTTAGGGAACACAGAGAACAGCTGGAACTCTTCTACACTGCTGGGAGAAAAGCGGAATGGCACAGCCACTTTAAAGACTGGCGTTTCTTAAAAAGTTAAACATACGCTTATCAAATGCCCCAGCAATCCCACCCCTAGGTATTTACTCTAGAGAGATTAAAAACTATGGTCACACAAAAACCGCACAAAAAGTTTTTTTCATGGCTGCCAGAAACTGCAAACAACTCAAACATCTCTCAACAGGTGAATGAATAAACAAACAGTGATATAACCACACAGTGGAATATTACCCAGCAATGAAAAGGAGCAAAGTACTAATACATGCAGCAACATGGAGAAATTTCAAATGCATTATGCTAAATGAAAGAAGCTAGATTTCAAAACATACACACACACACACACACACACACACACAAACACACATTATCTGTATGTATGTATTGCATCATTCCATTTATATGGCATTCTGAAAAAGGCAAAACTTCAGGGATACAGAGCAGAGCAGTGGTTTTCAGGTAAAGGGGATGGGGAAAGGGTCTGAATATAAGGGAGCACTAGAAAATAATTTTAGAGGGTGAGTTAACTGTTCCATATTCTGATTGTGGTCAAAGCTCACAGAACTGTACAAACAAAACAAAACAAAATTACCCTATGTACGTTAAAAATAAAACTTCACCAGTCATCTCATCTTCTGCTTAAGCATTTTGCCAGGTTCCCCACCACCTACTGGAGAGAATCAAAAGTTCTTAGCCAGATGCCCAAGGCCAGGCTTCTCCCAGAGAGTACTCTATACCCATCCGTGCTCCCTCTGCAACTCCAGCTGGCAGAAACTTCAGGGCTCCAGGCCTCAGGCCCTTTGTTCATGCTGTTCCCTCTGCCTGGAATCCTCCTTCCCTGGCAAACTCCTATTCGTTTCCCCAAATGTGGCTCAAACGTCACCTCCTTGGATAGTCCACCCAAAGTGTCTAGCACTGAGGTTGGGTCCACAGAAATGCAAAGTGCAGCCAGGGCGGGCAGAATGATGTGGTTCAATGTCCAGTACTTAACGAGGTGGTGGCCAAATTACATTTTAGATCAAAGTGTCTATATTCCAAAAGGGTTATCATGTGGGAAAAGCAAGAGAGGCAAGGAACATCTGTCCAGCTTTTCTTAATATGGCTTATTTTAATCTAAAGAAAATGACGAACTGGAAACTCTTAGGAGATGGAAGTCCAGACAGGGTCCAGCTACTCAAGAGGGAACCAATCCTCAAGTTCTGCCCCTTTGGGGCCTCCGAAGCACACAACTCATCCTAAGTTTCTCCCATGCCTCCATGTCCCTGTGTCACAAGTCCACAGTGAGGAAGCAGTTCCTTCCCCACGCCCAGACAGATGAAGGCAATAGCAAAGCCCCAGAACGCCACTTAAGAAAGATTTCTTAGGCTGTGGCTCTGCGAGTCCGAAATTTAAAAAGCGGGGTTTCAGCATCATGCAATTAATGCAGCAAACATTGATTTCTGCACCATAAGAGGCCGGTTCATTAATTCCAGATGCTCCCACCAGTCAAACCAAGGCTCGGCTTCTTTGCAAGATGAGGCAAGTGAGGATACTGAATTTTAAAATTCCTTTCTGCGGCAACCTTTATTACCAAACAGAGCATAAAACCCACCCACCCAGACTGCTTAATTCTTCCTAAACAATTAACAACACCTGCTCACCTCCCTGCTTATGCGGGCAAAACTCAAAACGCTGCTCGGCACCCAAGTGGTCTCTCCTTCTTATGACAGGAGAGACCAGTTAGCCCTCAACCTCGGCCTCCCCCACCCAGCCCTGAACAACCAGTGTATTTGCTTAGTGGAATATTCTTCTATGCCTCCCAATACCAGATCTCTTGACTGGATTAGATTTTTCTCTGAATCACCTTTGAAAGGTAAAGACCCAACGGGGACTTCCTGATAAAGATATCTGGGGGGCTCTTTGAGGTGAAAAAGAGAACAAGATGTCCCTTTGGAGAGCCACTTTCCTTTGGAGGAGGCTTCTGCAAGTTGAAACCTTCCTTCTCCTTCCTTTCCTTTTTTTTTTTTTTTTTTTGTAAGGTAAATTTCCCTTCAGGGGAGTTGGTGGATTTAGCAAGACTCAAACTCTATAATTCAGGCCCAAGAAGGTGCAGGAATTGACCAACAAACTGTTGGGTTTTCTTGTCAATCAACAGAGCCTTGCCGCTTAGTGTGGTCCACTAAGGTGGCTCATCATCCCCGGGAGTCTGTTAGAAATGTGGACTCTTGGGCCGCATCCAAGTCCTAGTGAATCAGAACTTACATTTAAACAAGAATCCAAGGTGACTCATGTTCATGTGAAAGTTTCAGAAGCACTGGATCAGGTGGTCTGTTTCAGAGAAGTGATAATGAGGAAGAACCATTGCCATATCTGCAAGGTGAAAGTAGGAAGAATACTTTCTGCTTGGCCTGCCCCAAGCTAAGATGCCCAGCCCTGCTACTCCAAGAACCATTATAGCCCTCAGATAAAACCTTCCAACAAGGCTGCCAGCCCAGGTCATCGGGCCACTGACCCAATCATGACATCCTGGCACGGTTCAGAAAACCCCAAACCACAAAGCCCTCAGTACTATCCAAAGGGTGGCCCCTGGACCAACAGCATCAACGTCACCTGGGCACTTGTTAGACATGCAGAATCTCAGGACACTCAAGGCCTACTGATTCCCCAGGCATCACAGAAGCTCTCCAGGAGAGTCCTATGCACTCTAAAGTTTGAGGACTACCGATTGAGATCTCTGAACCTCATGCTGATATCTGGCAGCCACCAGGCTGTTTTGAGGGACTCCTTCAGTTGGACTCCAACTCAACTTGGGCCTTGGAGATGGCGGGGAGACCCACCATTGTTTTCTAAATGAAGAAGTAGTTGGGGGGAAAGAATAAAAGTGAGTAAATGGTTCCCAGTGGGTCATTAACCTGTTACAGGGTTGGGAAAGTGATGAGGCGTCTGGGATCCAAGTTCAAAGCCACTGCTTTGAACCAACAATGAGTTTCTCTGGCGAGAGGCATCAACAGGCCCGACCCCTCCCCTCACCTGTACCCCATTCTCTGCCCCATTCTCTCAATTTCTTTATTCAAGAGCAACTCAGGGATGAAATAGTCTTTTGAATGTGTGGGTTCCCTCTTCGCCGCCCCCCTTCAGCCTTCTCAGTTATCCTGGTGAATGCAGCGAAGATTTCATGCACCAAATACCATCCGGCTCCAATTGTCATTTCAGGATTCGCACCACTTTAATGAATGCCAAAACTGTTTTTTCACTTGATAGAGCCTGACACGACCAACAATCACAGATTAGAGAGAAACTTCTTGCTTTTCAACAAAGGTTAATAAATAGTGACAGCATTAAGTCTATTCTGATTAACTATGCTGAAAGATATTACTGCTGTTTGTAACATGAAATCATTATTGGATTAAGCACAGCATATAAAAATGAAATGTGAGTTTTAATCTCAAACACAGACATGCAGGCTGCTCAGATAAAGGCGAGGTAACACTCAGAGGCTCATATTAATTTTTAAGTTGCTCTGATGAAGGGATATTATCTGTCATTTGTCTGGTCTGGAGTTGATGGTCCCTCCATGAATTCTCTTATTGCTCCCTCTCAAAAGATACTAAGAGGCAAATAGCAGTGATACCCCCCCAACACACACACCCTTCACTAAGCTGTACCACACTGAGTGGCTGAAAAAAGCATGGCAGGACCCAAATAGGGATTGATGGACCACAAGTGGCTTCACTCTTCTGGGGGTTCTTTGACTTCAAAGACCTTCACCAAGAAAATGCCAATCCCAAGTAAGGGGACGGGTTGAAGATGGGGAAGATCCACCCTGGTTTTCTAAATGAAGAAGTTGGGTGAAAGGAATAAAAGTGAATGAATGGGAACTCCCCGGCTGTCCAGTGGTTAGAGCTCCGTGCTTCCACTGCAGGGGGCACAGGTTCGATCCCTGGTCAAGGAACTAAGATCCCACAAGCCACGTGGTGTGGCCAAAGTGAATAAATGGCACCCAACAGGTCATTAACCTGGGACAGGTTTGAAAAAGAAATGACATCCAAATTCAAAGACACTACCTTGCCCCCTTCCCCACCATCCCATCCACCGTGTACACTGAAAATGCCCTGAGGTGCATTATTTTGAGACGTTCTGTACATTCATTCATTCAGCACCCAGACTGTAGTCTCTAAATACTATTTCCTAGTAAAAGGATCCAGGACTCCCTGGAGCAATGTCTGCGCCCAAAGCTGGGGTGGGAAATGTACACAGTGAGTCTGGAAATCTTCCCAGAAAGCAAGGAGACTGTCCAAGACTACTGGAGGAGTCCAAAGGATTCACGGGTCAACTTTCAGAGGTCCCCACGCACCAGAGACTGGACAACCTGAATATGAATAGAGATAATAACTGAAATGGATGAGGACACTCCAATGACACTTGCATCCATGGGTTTATAACGATATTTAAAAAAAACTCTTATTGGCCACTTTTGGGGGACACTGGGGAAGCAACTCTTTATTTTGAAAACTGGCAAATAAAGGGAAAGAATTAAGCATTTATCCGCCCTTTCCTGGACACACTAGCCTTCAGAGTGAGCAAACAATTGATGAGGGGTGGTTTCTCTGTAGAGAAATCTTCCAGCTAAGAAAAAGAAGAGGGACAGAATCAACCTATCAACGTTTTGCAACCCCTAATGAATTAATGGATACAGGCAATGATTATCAGGGAGCGCAAAACTCAGCGCATGAAGAACTGATGGGAGACAATGGACGGATCAGGCTGACAGCTCCAAACCCACAGATCGATCTCAATGACCCAGAAAAGGAGACAGCCAGGCTTCACGTACCTCCTGATAGAAGGACTCACCACCACCCATGATGTGGTCTTGCCAAAAATATTGAACCAACATCTGGTCAAGCCTCTGAGGCTACCACCAGTTCACAGGAAACCCAGGGGATGGAGGAGTATTAAATGACACCTCAGGGATATGCTCAGCTAGATCCAATGGAGAGAAACTCTACGGGATGAAAGTCTTCTTCAGCAAGAATAAAAGAATAAAAGAGAGGAAGAGAAGGAGAGTGAGAGGAGGGCGGGGTAGAAATAGAGAGGGGACAAAGAAAAAGGGGGGGACACAAAATAAAATATGAATCGATAAGTCCATACTGAAACAAATTAATAACTGAATAGATGAATAAGTGAGGGAGAAAGAAAAGCTCTTCAACTAATAAATGTAGAGGTAATGATGGAAAGAGAAAAATCACCATTTGGCAAACACCGCAGTAATAACTGTTTCAGGCAAGAAGCATTGATGGATCTAAAATTAGTGGGCAAAAGAATTAGTAACAGAGTATTTACATTGTCTCAAAGTGTTTCCCCACAAGATACTTATTAATTACGAAGGAAAAAACCCAATAAGTTCACAGCAGAGAATCCCAGCAGACAAAAGTGACCAAAGTTAACATCACTACTAATGGGACAGATGGTCACCATGTGCCTCCGGAGAAGGACACAACATCACTCCTGTAGCATTTCTGCCAAAATGCATAACCTGAAGCTAATCATGAGTAAACATTCCCAAATCAAGGGACAATCTACAAAATAAAAGGCCAGTTCTCATCACAAGTGTCAAGATCATGCAACCACAAGAGCACTGTGTATTACAGTAGAGAGAGGCCCCAGATTCTCCTTCACCGTGACACAGTCCCTGAAAAGTCTACTTGATATCTATCTGCGCATCAAACAGTTCTCCTTCAGTTAGTCCCCCAGGGTGCCTCCCTGCAACCCAGCACTGAGCACAGAAATGCTCACTGAATGAATAATTCAATGAATAATAATCAGCTTAAACCAAAAAGGATTTTTACTGGCTCACATGACCTGAAAGTTTCAGGTTACTGACTTCAGGCATGGCTGTATCCAGCAGCTCAAATGATGTCATCTCATCCTACTTACCTCCTGACTCAGCTTTCCTCTGTGTGGGTGGGCTTTGTTTTCAGCCAGGGTTCTCCCTTGGCAGCTCTCTTTCACCAGCATGGCAACTCCCAGGGAAAGAAAACACCTCTTTCTCAGTAGCTCTAGCAAAAGTCCCAAGATTCACTCTGTTTTGACTGAATTGGGTCCATGCACTTTAATCTGTTCCATATTAAAGGACTAAAGAAACATGACAATTAAATGCAGTGCATGATCCAGGACTGGATCCTAGACCAGAAAAGGATGCTAGTGAGCAATGGGAAAAATTTGAGTAATATCAGTACACTATAGTGTTGTATCGATGCTAACTTCCTCATTTTGTAATTGTTCTGTGCTTATGTTGAATGTTTATGTTACCTTATATTAATGTTAATCTGGGTGAAGGGAATATGGGGAATTCTCTGTATTATTCCTGCAACTTTTTGTAAATCTTTTTGAAACAATTTAAAAATAAAAGTTAAAGAATAATATTTTTAAATATTCCCTAATTACCCTACCTCCAATGGTTCCCTCCAGACAACATTTCAGAACATCTCTTACTGCAGAGCACTTAGAATTATAAATTCACTTATTGCTTCTTTGCTGAATGCAGTCTCTCTTGCTGGTTTGTGAGCCCTCTGAACACATGACACTTTCCTACCAGAGGGAATCACTATACTTTCTTTACCATCCCCTTCTTTTCCCATGTAGATTTTATTACTTTCTATAGTTACATATTCATCTGCACTTGGCTCATTCATTCATCTGTCCAGCCAATAAATCTCTGAAGGCACAGGTGTGCCAGGTAAAAGCTAGATATTGAGAACCCAGCAGTGATCCAAGCACACAAAATTTCTGCTCTTAACACAGCTTTACTCTGTCGCCATCAGTCTGAAATCTCCAGGGCACAGAGCCATACCTGCTTTGTTTCCTGCTTTGTCTCCAGTGCCTGTTACATAGTTAGCAATCAAAAAGTGCTCACTGAATGAATAAATAGATGAATGGCAAACACACCACCACCACCTCCTCCAGCACCTACAGCAGACATTGTTAATTGATCCCAGAACTCTTTCCCATTGAGCCTGGCCAAACAGGCATGCAATGCATTTGCCTAAGTGCACAGAAGAAGCCTTGGTTAGCATCTGTTTTAGACAAGAAGAAATGAGTGGCAAAAGGCAGGAAGTCACTGGCCTTAGAGCACTGATAAAATCCAGTGCCCTGACTTCTAGCCTCTGCAGGTTCCACTGTCCCACGAGGTAGGAGACATTTCCACAACAGCAGTCAAGTTTTAGGCAACTGCTGGGCCTCATTAGATCTCACACCAGCCTCCTTCCTGGCCCCTTGTTCTCCTCTCCTGGTTCAATCCAACTCAGGGGGGCAAGCATAGAAACATTCTCCCCAAACAGGGTTACTGTGCCCACGTTTCAGAGAGCCAAGAAACTTAATGAAAGTGGCCTCATGAGCTGAGGAATCCTGCACAAAGCTTAATTCTGCTTCAGACACCCAGGGACCTCCTGAAACAGGGACCATGGAGAGCTTGCCCATCGCTGTGCCAGGGTGTTTGGCACTTAATTATATTTTATTTTCTATTTTCCTCTATTTGTTTCACGGCTTTACAGCCAACTTAACCCTCTCCTCACCAAACCATGAGGTAACCAATAGTTGCAGATACAGGGAAGTTCCACCTCTGAAAGGCAAACACGTCCCAACCCCTCTCTGAGCCTGTTTTCCCATTTGAAAATGAAAGAAGATGTTGTGAGGTCCGAGTGCCCTGGGTTCAGATCCTGGTTTGACCACTTCCTCTGAATGTGGGCAGGTACCTAATGCTTCCTGCCTCAGTTCCCCCATATGTGAAATGGGTCGATGCTGTGAGGATCACTAGGGAATGTGGCTGGAAAGCACCCAGCTCAGAGAGCAAGTTTGAAAGACAGTAGATGTTACTCCCATATAAATTCCCCCTCATTTCTCATCTTGTGGGAACTTCTAGAATCACTGACTTCTCCATTTCACTGGGTGAGCCTTGGGGGTGCTTGACAAATATTCCCGGAGTTAAATTTAGACTTGAAGTGGGTGGACTTTGTACAGGGTGTCTGCCCAGGTGAGCACCCCAAAGTCAGGGATCCAGCTGCCTTGGACACCTTTGCATTGTCACTGCCTTGGGTGCTGCCTGGCACAAAGGGATTTTGTATATAAGACCATTTATTTGCTTTCATTCTTACATAGTTTTAATATCAGGCATTTGTTTTCTCGTTGAGGTTTGCAGGTCCCACCCCAGGCCTTTCTGCTCCCTGTACTCTCTGACCCCCACCTGAAGAATGGGCATTTTGCCTGCCATGCAGACGCCCCCGTCCCTCCAAACTCCCCTAAGCCAGAGAGCATGTCGTAAATATGGTCGCAGCTGTGACATCAGGCCCTGCCCAGGTGAATCCTGCAGCTCCCTGGAACTCCCCGAGGCAATAAAAGAACTTAGCTGGGAACATGGAGAAAAGAATTATAAGTGACGTCTGCATGACATCTTCACCTGACTGAATTAGGCAAGGAATCTGAGGAAAGGGGTACGTGCCCCAGTCAAGTGTCAAAAAGGTTTCCGCAAAGGAGAAACTTATGTGGCCCAAGAAACTTATGTGGCCCAAGAAACTTATATGACCCACATCAGGTGGGTGGGCTAGTGAGGAGTCTGTGGGTTTGGCCACAAAGGAGGAGGCTTGCCTGGTCTAACCAGGCCCTGTGGGTGATTCAAGGGAAGGGGTGAATGACACAGAAGAGTATACATTCGGGTGCACCAGTAAATGTTACAAAGAGCCTCAGTTTTCTCACCTGTAAAACGGGGACAGTGCAGATTCAATGAGATGGTGTAAGTCAACACTCAGCACAATGCCTGGCTCACAATTAGTACTCAGCCAAGGGAGGAGGTGCAATGTATTATAATTGCTTCTGAATTTCAGACAGAACAAATGGGCCCTGATGCACAAAGCTCTCCATCAACCATTTTACCTGAGTCGCTGGCCAAACAAAGCCCAACAGCCCCTCTTCTGCCACAACCTCGCCCCTCCCAGTCCCCTCCCCTACACACTGGACAGTAGCTGGTCCCCCATCTACTGTGTGTGGTTCCCACACCTCCCTGCCTTTGAGCCTATGAACTCCTGGAACAGAAAAGTGTTTCCCACCCCTCCCCCTTTCTGTCACGCGTCAGCATTTCTTTCATTCAAGGCCCTTCTCTTGGAAGTCTTCCAGGATTGCTTCCATCAACATCCATCACCTGCTCCTTGGCACTCCCATGGCATTCTGTTCCTCTATCAGCAAGTAATACAAATTATTAGTTGTTAATGTTGTTAATATCATCACTGCAATCAGAGCTGCCATTAATTATCACCAAGAAATATTCTCCATTAATCCTCTGAATTACCCCATGCGGCAGGTATGCTCTCCCCACTTTACAGAGAAGGAAACTGAGTCAAAGAAAGGTAAAGCCACTTACACAAGGCCACCTAGCCAGGAGGTGACAGACACAGGCTTCAATTTGGTCTGTGTAGCTCCAAAGTCCTCACTTTTCTCCAGAGGAGCGCCAGAAAAGGCAGCTGAAGAGGTGGGAACCCGCGTGCCCCATCTTGAGGGGACAGGGGGAGTGTGGTTGTGAATTATAGGCCCTGGAGGGAGCAGCAGAGCTGTGCACGCGCAAGCACACACATGTACACACACACAGCTTCTTTCTGGCTTCCCCGAGTAGCCCTCTCCTGAATTTCAGAACATCTCCCCTTCACTGAGTCACCTTACTGGGAGGAGGGGGAGAGAAATCAATATTCTGTTGCCTATCAACTCGGTTATCAAGTCAACCAGCACTGGCCCCCAAGGCCACAGCCAATCATTCCAAAACCCCCAAACCTCACTTCATTACAGTTATAAGAACATTTCCTTTTAATCACCCCCAAATACTTCTGAGGAGGCAGAAATAAATAAGACTGCCCGGGAGAAGACCAGATGCATCTTTACATGTAAGGGCACAGTGCAGCGTGCAGGGGCAGCAGGCCCTGAGCTCAGTGGGGACCGTATGACCCTCAGCATGGCTCCTGGGTCTATTTTGGGGGCAGTGACGGGCCGCTCACAGGGCAGATCACCAAGGGTGGCTACTTAGAGAGCAGGTCTCAAGACATGACAGCAAAAACCCAGCCAGGAGAAACACCAAGACAGAGTCCTGCTTACCCTCTGTGTGAGACAAATGGCCCCCCCACCCCTACCCCTTCCTTCTAAAGAGGTGTCAACATTCCCTGAGGGCCACACTGGGCTGCAAGCTCATGTGGTCTCAAAAAGGACAGCCAACATGAAGATCAAGGGCTGAAATGGGAGTCGAGGTGAGTGGGGTGGGGAGCCATCCTGTGATCTTGAGGGTGTCTCTGAAGCTCACTGCGCTGCTATTTCCTCCTCTAGTAAATAGGAATGGAGTTTATAATCCCTCTCTACCTGGTGACTCTGAACACAGCACGGTAGTAATGATAATGGTGAACAGTCAATGAGCACTTGCTGTGTCCCAGGCCCTTTGCTTAAACCCACTGTGTGAATGATCTCATTTTACAGACAAGGAACGAGTAGCACAGAGAGGTGAAGCAACTTGTCCCACGTCACACAGCCAGAAGGGCACAGAGCTGGGATTTGAACCTGGGAAAGCCCAGCTTCTGAACTGAGCCCCTACCCCCTTTCCCATCTCCTCACTGGCCTCCTGAGAGGCCCAAGTCTTTGGGATCCAATTACAAATGAACAGTTCAGCAAGATGAGTCCTGGGATTCCCTTTGGACCCTGCTGACCCATGACCTCCCATGAGCCATCCTGGGATTTGGCTTCTAAATTAAATCCTTAATGCCCCAAATCCACTAACAAGCACTTACTAGGTATCTCTCAAGTTATTTATATTATGTACGGGGCAGGAGACAGAAAGGTAAGAAATGAAACTGGCCTGTCAGGGATTCTGGCCTACTTGATGTGAACACAATGCAGCCAGGATGCAGCTGAATTAGATACAAAGCTGGAAAAAAGATGATTGGTGCTCCGAGAGAGAGAAAAATGCAAAAAAAACGATAAAGGCAAAAGGAGAAGAAGACTATAGATAGAAGCTATGGAGCTCAAGCAGGACTTGAAAGGCAGGTAGGTTTGGGATACGCAGAAGGGAGGAGAGCACTCCAGGTGGTCAGAACAGCTTGGGCAAGTGCAAGGATCCAAGCTGGTCCAAGTAGAGTGAATCCTGGGACTTTTGCTAGAGCTACTAGGAAAAAGGGGCCTTCTTTCCCCGAGAGTTGCCATGCTGGTGAAAGAGAGCTGTCAGGGGAGAACCCTGGCTGAGAACAAAGGTCACCCACACAGAGGAAAGCTGAGCTAGGAGACGAGTAGGATGAGATAACATTTGAGCTGCAGGATACAGCCATGCCTGAAGCCAGATAACCTGGAACTTTCAGGTCATGTGAGCCAATAAAAATCCTTTTTGATTTAAGCTGGCACCAGGTGAGTTTCTCTCATACAAACACAAGAGTCCTGCCCATCACAGTAGAGAGTGGCCCCGAATTCTACCTCACTGTGACATAATCCCTGAAAAGTCTATTCGAGATTCACACATCATCAGTTCTTCTCTTTCACTTGAGTCCACAAGGCGTCTCCCTGCATCCCGGCACTGAGCACAGAAAATATTCACTGAATGAATGACATTCCCCCCACAGTCAATGCTTACCTGTCCATCAAGGTCATATTCACTGCCTCGAACCCATTCCCTGGTCTTTGAGGTGTGGGATAGTGTCTCAGTTTTCTGCCATCACCCTACCTCTAGCCATCACAATCACAGTTAAGCGATTAACTCCAGGAAATGTTCCATGCACCCACAGCTCTGCAAAGTGTGCATCTCTGAAGGGGAGGTGCCTAGATCAGGCCCCCTCTTCTGTGGGAAGCTGCCACGTTGCCCCTGAATCCAATCACGCCCTTAGCTGCAGTAAACTCAGGAGCATGATCCATCCACCCATCCAAAGAGCATTTGTTGAGCAATTACTACACACCAGACACCTTTTGCTCAAAGCGTCTGAATGAGTCTGGTTACAGAAATGAGCATGGGGGCAAAAGCCCTGGGGAGTTTCTCTTCCGTGAAACAAAGAGGCTCCGCCCACACAAGCAGATAAGACCCTGAAGATAAGAGTAGTGTCCCCCACTAGACGGGAAACTTACAAACTTACCTGCTGCCAATAATAATAAAATGTTTTCCTCCTCCTAAAAATACCCCCTTCCTTGCAGACCTCAAGACATCGAATTTGAACCTTCTCGATATCTCTGTTAAACTGGCAAGGAATGTTCCCTTGCAAAAAGATGAAATAAGAATCATAGTAATAACAACAACCTTCTTAAAAAACCGTTTACCATGCCAGATGCCAGGCTAAATGTTTTAACTACATTTAAACTACATTTAACTACATTTTAACTACATATTCCTTTGAACCCTTGCTACAACCCTAAGAAGTGGGGAATTGGAGGCTCAGAGAGGTTAAGTAACTGGCCTGAAGTCACGGAGCAACTGAAGGAACCAGAATTTCTACCCAGATCTGGAAGATTCCAAAACATCTCTGGCCCTCAGCTTTTTCCTTTGTAAAGTAGAAATAAGTAGGACTTACTTCAAAAGGTTTGTACGTACACTAGATGAGATAATGCCCATAAAGTGTTTTAGGACACAGCCTTACTCACGTGAAGGGCTTTGCCCAGCCAAATGGAGTATTTCATCATCAGTGTGCCCCTGACATGGTTTAAGGCAGGTGGGCTCAGGGCACCATGCGGTGTCAGGCTGGGGGAAAAGAGCCCTCTGTACTCGGCTCTCCCCTCTGCTGTCTGCCGCCAATGCTCAGATGTCAGTTGCCTTTTGACAAGTGCACAAAACAGTTTAGGGTGCCCACAGCCACCACAAGCCCAAGCTTGCTGGATCCACCCCGGCAGGGAGAACTGCCAGGTGGCTCTCTTGCCGGTTGGCTCTCACCCCTGGCTGCTGCCCAGAGTGACTTAACTGAGTCTGTACCCGCCTTGCCAAATCGTTGGAGGAGAGACAGCATAGCATTTGACCCAGCCCACCCATGCAGAATACCCACCCCATAACCCATGCCATGATGCCCTGGGCACTCCCAGTCAGATGCCTGGCACACAGCAGCTGCCTGTTGGCACAGAGTGGGCAAAGCTGCAGAAAGAGTGGGTTACAAGTTGTGTTTTAAAAAAAAGAAGATGATATTGTGTGCTGACGGGATATTTTAATCTGGGTTCAGGCATTCCAGAAATAACAATGATAGCTCATGCTCTACAGCACTTAATCTAACCTTTTATGTAAAGTAAGGAATTTAACCCTCACAACATCTCATGCAGTAGGTACTATTGTTAGCCCAATTTTACAAGTAAGAAAACAGGCACAGACAGGATGACTTGCCCATGATCACAATGCAAGTAGGACACAATGAACCCGGCTGTCAGCCCATGTAAAACTGCTGTGTTCAAGAAAGGCCCCAAGGTAACAACTGAGAGACAGCCCTGAGGCTGTCGGGCACAATTCCCATTTTACAGATGATAAGACTGAGGCTCAGAGAAGCTGACCAACACACTCAAGGCCACACATAGCATTTGAAGCCAGGCTCCCGAATTACATTTCGCACTACTTCCTGATTATACTGAATTTTGCACAGTACCTGGTTTCTACTCTGTAAAATCCAGCTCTCTCATACCAGCCACCCTGTCCTGCACAGGGTGATACCACAAGACAAATCCCAGTGACAAGGAGGTGAGCTGGAGGGAGACAGGGATTAAAAAGTGGTTCCTCTGGCCCCGTGGAGAAGCTCTCTGGCCACCAGGTTCCCTCAGGGGGTGGGTTTTCTGCCCTAGAGAAGCAATTATAGCAGGTTGAGCCCTGTGGGTGGCAGGGCTCAGGGCTGCTGTGGCCCCTGCGGAAGCTCTGATCACCTCCAGGGCTAGGGCCGGAGCCCCCACTACCCAGCTCGGGGCAACCAAGCCCAGGGTGCCAGCCTCCCCCCAGGCAAGACCAACAACTGTCAACCAGGGGCTCTCATTGCCAGGGGTAGGCACGCCCTGAAAAAGCACATTCTGTTTCATAAAATAACTTTATATTTAGAAAGCAGCACCCAGAAACAAAGCATCCATTGCTCACATGGCCCAAGCTGCAGGGGCAAAGCTCAACAACACCACAGCGGGAGCAGAGTGGGTTCAAAACGGCGCCATCCTCAGAGGCACCTGGAGGTTTCCTGAGCCTCTGACTGGAGTCAGGGCCAGGTGGGAGTCTGGCAGCCTGTCAACAGTGCTGGCCCACTGTATTATCGAACCCAGGAAGGTGTGTGACAGGCTGAGTTACCCAAAGACAGCTCTGCCAGGGACTCCAAACGGGAGAGGATGGGAGAGTGCCACACACGCTCTCACATGCAACACATGCACCCTCGACATGTTACATTCTCTCACATGTGTGCACGCACACACAGCATGGCTTACGCTCTCACATGCAATGGGTGCTCACATGCAACATGCCTTCATGTTCAACATGCACACAACACGCTCTCACACAACATACTCACCCACGAGACACTCCGCTACACATGAGCATGTGTTCAAATGCATGCTCACACACTCACACACTCCTATTACACACACAGTCATACTCACATGTGCACACACACGGCTGTATGGATGCACACACACCCACACAGACCCACAGTCACGCACCCATGTGCCCCTCCAAGATGCTCACACACATCCACGCACAGATAGAAAAAGACACGCAGGGCCACAGAGAAACATGCCCAGACCCAGACCCCGCCACACCCATGACCACCTCCCAAAGGCACAAGGACAACACAGAAAGACACACACACAAAGAGTCACACCCAGTATCGCACGTGGATAGCCCTTGCAAAGCCATAATGCACGCAGAAAAAGACACACGGAGACCCAAACCCGCCACACACACCTGGCTGGACGCATATAAGGGCACAGGGACACATACACAGTCACAGCCTCCTGCCCTCACGCCCACAGGTCCTCCCCACCGATGGCACGTCCTGGCGCTTACCCTGGGCAGGGGCGTCCAGACACAGGCAGCAGTGCCGTCTTTCCAGCCCCAGCCTGGCAGCCTGAGCCCACTCCAAGGGCCTGTCACACAGCACCACCGGCAAGTAAAGAGCGAATGTGCAAAAATAAAGCCGAAAGGCTGCGATAAAGCAGTCCCCTTCCCACAGGACTCCGCGCTGACGCAGGTTCTGCTCTCTGCAATAAACATTTTCATTCTAATTTTAAAAGACATTAGCATTACCTCTTTGGCTCTCCATCCAGCCAGACGGTACCTCGCCTGCTGGGCCACCCGCCGGCCGTACTGGGCAGCAAGGGGACGGACGCAGGGTCCCAGGCCTTACGCCCTACGCCTACAGGTCACCCGGCACGAGGGGTGCTGACCCAGGGGCCTGCTGGCCACCTGGCTTTTATTTTACATCATCCCTGCAGAATCCCACTGATGCTACACCCAATAAAGCAAAGAGATATACCCCCAAACTTCCTCTGGAGAACTCTGTCTCGCTCCAGCCGGGATCCCTGCGGATCCAGTCGTGCCATTCAACATGAGCACCACACACTAGGAAGGAAGCTTTCAAATGATGGCTATGCCCCCTGACAAATGGCGGGCTCGGTGTGAACTGGGGCACCGTCCTCCACCTCCCACCCCACAACTCGCCCTGCCTGCAAACTCAAGCCTCACCTCGCACCTCCCAGCCGTGACTCAATCTGGATTTCCAGGCTTGGCAAGGACTTAAGGGAGAAGGGAAACCACAGACTAGTTTGTGAAAGACAATGAGCTATTTTTATGAGCTCAGAGGCCTAGACCCAAAATACAGCCTCCAGCCTCAGCTCTTGCCCCATCCTGCTCACCCTTAAGGTCCCAGGTACTCTGAACAGGTGATTTCTGCAAAGCCACCTCCGAGCCTTTGCCCAAGCTGTTCCCTCCTCCTAGAACACTTTCTTGTCTCTTTGCCAGAGCCGTACCTGGTGATCCTTCAGGTCTCAGCTTCCAAGTCACTCCATACCATATTGTTGGGGGTCCAGGGATCCCATGTTATCCCATGTTGAAGGGGGCAACCCAGTTCCTGCCTTTACTGAGATATAATGTAGGTGACCTCCTTCCAGAAGTTTCCTAGGCCTCCCAGACTGTGTTGAGCACCTCTCCTCAGCTCCCACGGGCTCCTGGGCTCCCCGCTTAAGGGACAGCTCTCCCCAAGCTGGTTCCACCCAGCTGCCCCTGGGTCTGTCTCCAGTAGCTATGGGGACTAGGGACTCCCCAAGCGCAGGGGGCAGTCTGCCGTGTCCCTCCAGGTCTCCCTGCACCGGGCACAGCATTAGCCCAATAGGTGGCTGCTGAGTGAGTAAATGAACAAAGAGCTCGTGCTGGCTGAAGCACCATGGCTCACAGCCTTCCTCCTCCACATCCAAAGACAAAGACCAGGAAAGGGAGACCTAAGTAAGTCATTGCTAGAGAGACGATGTGACACTGGCTCTGGCTGGCTCGCAGCTCTTATCTGCTCTGCCCTGGGGCTGGAGGGGGCTGTACCCAAATGTTTCCACATTGCTATGTTAGCAATCAAGGCTCCACAGGCCCCGAGCATAAAAATGTGGGATGAAAAAGAGAAATGTCAGCAGATGGCTCACAGCAGCCTCAGAGCCCTCCCTCTGGGGCCTCTTGGATCTTCCTGCATCGGTCCTCTACTGGGTAGTCCCAATGCCACGGCCCGGCTCAGGCCCCCTCCCCGCGACACAGGCCTGGATGACTGCAGTAGCTCCTCCTGGTCTCCCTGACTCTGATCTTACCCCCTCACAATCCCTCCTCTCCAGGGTGGCCTGAGGGCTCCTTGCAAAAGGTAACTGGCTTCCGTCACTGCCACTCCAGGCTCAAACCTCTCCATGGCTTCCTGCAGCTCTTAGAATTAAATCCCTAAATCCTCACCCTGAGCCTCCAGGAAAAGTCCAATCTCTACGTGGTGGCCCAGGAGGTCCTGCCTGATCTGACATCCACCACCAGCTCCAAGCTGACCTTGATCTCCAACTGAATGAGTCACCAGTCCCCAGTGTCTGTGCCAGTGCCCATGCTGTTCCCTGTGTCTGATGCTGTTCCCTGGTGTAAAAGAATGGCAACCCTAATTCCCTGCCTGGGAAACACATCTTTCCAGACTTGCGGCAAAGAGTTTCTTTGAGGCTCCTTCCCAGCTCCTGACTCTAAGCCCCTGCACAGCAAGTACCCAGTGCCGAAGAAACCTCCATCTTGTGCTGTCATGGGTGGTCTTCTCTCCCTGGTGACCCTCTTGAGAGCAGAAGTCCCATTTCATTTATCTAGAGGCTACCCAGATCTGGCCCAGAGTAGACACATTAATATGTATTAGTGATTACTGCTGTGATGAATATATTTTTCAAGCTCCCTCTGTGGCCTGGTGCCTTGCTCTAAGCTCTCGTATTACTTTGTTTCTAATAAATCAAGCCAAAAGGAAAGATCCAGATGCCTCAGCTTCCTCTGCAACTCCCCATGCTCCAGTCTGAAGGTGGAACGCTTGAGGGTTAGCATGTGAGCAGAGGAAGGAAGGCCCACCTACCAGAAATGACACAGGAAGTGGGGGAGATGACAGGGCTCACCACCCCAAGAGAGGCACCTGAGTATCTGAGTACATGATCTATCCAGAACAATGTGGGTCTTCATTCCAAAGCTACCTTGTGGGCCTCAGGGGACTCACACAGGTCTGAGGCTCCCACATCACCTTCCTTGGGCTCCTGTCAGCAGTCGGGACAGGGTTAGCATGAGGTAGGCTATGTGTTCTTTTAAAGACAGGTGGGACCCTGAGGAAGGGACAGGAAAGACCCCCAGCACAGGGTCCCTAGGGGTGCTGGGCTCTGCCACATGGGTTGGCAAGACCCTACTTTTAGGGCTTAACACTTTATCTTGAGGCCAACATCTACCCTCGTCTGGCTGGGTCTCTTGGACAATTCCAGCTCCACTCACACGCCTGCCCAATGGCTGAGCTGCCCCTGCTTTCTGAAGGGAAAGAGGAGGCTGGAGACACAACTAAACTGGGAAGAGGGACAGGTGAGAGGAAGGCTGTGTGGCCTCAGGCAACTGACTTTATCTCTCTGAGCCTCAGTTTCCTCATCTCAAAAATGTAAGTAATAAAAGCTCCTGAGATCCCACACAGGGAGTACCCAACATGGGATCTGGCCTCCCACTCTGCTCCATGCATAAGGGTCATTATGGTGATATTTTGGGCAAACCCAACTGGCTTCTGAAGAGTAGGAAGAAAGGCCAGAGGGGAAGAGAGCAGCCCAGGGAGGACAAAGAGCCTTGGCCCAGTCAGCTGGGGAACTTGAGACCATGGTCCCACCTCCCCATACCCAGAGAGGTTCCACTTTGGACCTTCTGGGCAGCTGCGGGAATGTAAACCAGGCTCTGGCTCTGGTGATGATAAAGCTCTGAGTGTCAGGCAGCTCTTGGTTCTCCACACTGTGAGGTGAGGCTCAGTGGCACGGATAATTCAGGGGCTGTCACTCATCCATGAGACACTTATCAGGTGTGGTCGAGCCCCTCAAACTGTCTCCTGCCCCTGATTCACTGCTAGCTCTATTTGGCTTTGGGGGTTGTGAAACTTCCCGGCCCCTGCACCCTTGCTGGAGGAAAGGGTGGGGTGGGAGCTCAGGTCCGGCACCCTGGGGGCAGCTCATGGCTCCAGCACAGAGCAGACCCACCAGAGCCGCCATGATTTGTGTGTGGGGGTTCCCTCCAACCCAGTTTCAGTGTCAAGCGCTTTAGACCAGCATTTCCTGACTCTGCACAGGTCTGGAGTAGTGTGTCCCCTATTATGGCTCCAAGATCTTGAAAGGGGGCAATAGTGTTCAAAGCAGACAAAACAGAGGTTGTGAGTTCCCTGGGGTCATGGAGAGCAATAATAATAATAGTAATATCAATCAAACATTAATAATAGTAACAGCTCTAACTTACTGAACACCAGCTTTATGCTGGACCTTATGCTGGGTCCTCCACTAGCATTCTCTCATTTACTCCTCAGTACGGCCCTTCAGGAAGGTAGCATTCCACTTATTTCACGAACGAGGAAACATTTAAGATGGTGAAGGCACTTCCTCCATTATCCTATTTTCCAGACTAGGAAACAAAGACCCAGAGAAGGCAAGCCACTTGCCTGAAGACAGCAGTTAACAGACCAGAATTTAATCCCAAGGTTACCTGACCTTCATGCTCTTAGCCACAGCTGTTTCCTTCCCAGCAAAATCCATGCCAGTCATTCAACAAACAGTTGCTGAGCCTTTAAGAGACTCCAGAGAGTGTACAGGGAACATGATGAGTCCCCACACCCTTGCAGGTGACCAGCTAACGGGGGAAAGACAGACACTGAAGGTTCCCTCACTCCCAAGGGCGGCAAGTGTCAGGTAGGGAACTGAGGGGAGACTTTATAACAAAGAGAGTCTACCTTCTCTCAGAGATCAAGAGAGCCCTCCTGGTTAAACATGATGCTTTCCAGGCTGCAAAAAGTTCTGGTTCTGAGGGGCAAGACAGACATTCGCTGGACAATCACATAAATCCTTTCTATCGCTTAAAATGGTGGGTGCCACCAAAGGGTCAGGCACTGTAACCAGGGCCCAGCAGGAAGACACATATCCCTGTTCCCTGTCCCCACAGACCCTCCAAGCAGGAGGCAACAGCAAAAGTTACTTTCCTGGTGGAAAAGCCAGGTTCCTGGTATGACCCTCACCTCCTCCTGCCAGCTCAGGCCCCCCTTCTCCTGACCTCCCAGCCACAAGGAGGAGGCTGGGGCAGCTCACGTGGGACCCAGACAGGGCCTCTGCTTTGCCTCTTTCACGTGTCTCTTGGAATTATCGATTCTGTCACTGGAACAGCCAGGATAATTTTGCTCAGCTTCAAATACCTGGTTCTCATGAATTCCTTGGCCAGAAGGTTATAAAGTTTCCCCTAAAACATGGGGGAAAGATTAAGCCTGCTTATGGTTAATAATACACTGTACCATGTCCATCAAGCTGCCTGTCTGCTATTGTAAGTTTGCTATTACCTACTTATTTAAACAGCCTTGCAAGTCTTCCAAGGAAAGTGCAGTCATGCATTTTCCCCTCCTTGCTGGTGCAAATGACTACAGACAAACATCAATTCGCTCTGCAGATCACAGTCACAGTAAATAAATTTTTCAGGAAGCTCGAGATCCGCACAAAGGCTCCGCCAAGCTCCCATTTCACACAACATCAATGTTTGGCCTCCGAGAAATAAAAGTTCTAAGGTGTCCGTCACTAGGGCAAAATTACCAACTGTCAAGTCACTTTTAAGAGAGAGAATAAGGAGCATTTTAAGGAGACATTTCCTCCTGCAGGAAAAAAAAAACAAAACCATAGATGGACAGGCATTACACCCACAAACTAACCATTGGCACTTTCCCCCTAAAAGCCCAGGTGTCCATCCCCCAAACCTCTGGCCCTTGACCCACTGCCTCTGGGCAAGCAGAAGTAGCCAAGCTCAGAGCAGCCACTTCTGGCTGAGTTCAGTGACTTCAGTGACTCAGGCTTTGGGTTATTTTTACTTTGTCAAAGTGGGTTTTTTTCCCCCCACTACTTTTAGAAGTGGCAGACAAGGCTTGTCTATTATAAAATATTTGTTGCAAACACACACACACACACACACACACACACACACTCTCACTTGCTCACCACCCCACAAACAGTTCCCGTCTGTGTGAAAATCTCAAGTGGCTGTGGTGTGTGGGACAGGAGACAGGGAAGCTGAGACACCCTCCTGAGCAAACCAGGGTTATGTAACGCTCTGGGCCTCATACTCAGCACAATTCTGCTGGAGTCAGGAACCTGGAGGAGATGCCATTTTACAGATGGGGAAACTGAGGCATGGAGGAGCCTAAGGAAGGGAGACGGAACCAGAGAAGTGGACTTGGACATACCTGCATTCAAATCTCAGCTCCACCACCTACAGCTGAGTGGCCTTGGGCAGGTAACTTAAACCTCCAGGAGCCTCAGTTTCCTTATCTGTAAAATGGGGGCGGCAGCAGTCTCCAATGCACAGGATCACTGTGAAGATTAGCTTCTAAATACACATTCATTAGTTTTACGATAAAGGGCTCAGACCCTCCTATCCAATCGCTGGCAGGAACCCAGGCTGGATTTGAGAGAAGAGAGCACTGTTCTTGGAGCACCACATCCAGCCCTGATTCTAAGCTTGTAACTTCAAGTCATGGCTGTCCTCTCAGTCCCAGATTCTCTGTCCAAACAATGAGACCCTGGACTCACGAGTCTCTAGCATTAAAATCCTTATGTGATGGCTTCACAACCACCTCGAAGGGAAGGTGCTGTTATTATCCCCAATTTACAGAGAGGAAAACTGAGGCTCAGGGAAAAGCAAGTTTTCAAAAACCAAGGAAACTCGAACAACCGCAGACCTTAGCTCAGCCTCTGCTCCTCCTCCCAAAAGCAGTAAAGACCCCAAGTCTCAGTTTTTTCTGGCAGCATTTAAGACTAACACTTGGAGCCCTTTTTCCTGCCCACGGTTGAGGGAGTCATCCCCACACCCCCTTCCCACTTCCCCAAAGAACTCCTAACAAAGCTCACAGTGAGAAGGACACGTGCTTGCAGCATTTTCTGAAAACGTCTGTACTGAGCTGAAGAGCGTTCCCCACGCCCACACACAAATTCATGTCCCGACTACGGCCAGAACCTCCGATTATGACCTGATTGGGAAAAAGGGTCTTTGCAGATGTAATTAGAAAGATGAGGTCATACTGGATTAGGGTGAACCCCAAATTCAATGACTATTGTCCTTATAAGAAGAGGAGAGGACACACAGAGAAAGGACAGCCATGTGACAATGGAGGCTGAGATCGGAGTGACACAACTACAAGCCAAGGAACACCAAGAACTGCCGGCCACCACCAAAAGCTGAAAGGGATAAGGAAGGATCCTCCCTTACAGCCTTCAGAGGGAGCGTGGCCCTGCTGACACCCTGATTTCGAACTTCTGGCCTCCAGAACCGTGAGACAACAAATCTCTGTTGTTTTAAGCCACCCAGCTGGTGGTAATTTGTCATGATAGCCCTAGGAAACTAATATAATGCTATTCTATGAAAAGTGCATAAAACCATGGATGACAACTGTCTGGGCTTTGGGAAAGTTCCAGGCTTGCTGGGGTAAAAAATCAAAATGGGCCCTGTCTGTTGGGCTACCAAGATGAGGTGGCCCAATCCTGTACCCCTCAATGGCCCCATGGAGTTTCTCCCTGTACTAGAGGGGCTGCACAGGGAGTACAGGCCATCCGATTACACTTGACCTTGGCCAGCAATGACCCCAGCTGTGTCTCCTCCAGACCTTCGTGGAAAGGGCATGGCTGAGTCAGGAAATTTACCTTGGCAGCTTTCGTGCTGTAAATATCACTTCCCTCCCTGAACAGTAACAAGGAGGCCAACCTCCCAGAATTATTTATTGCCAGCTGCCTCTTACTGAGGCCATTCTCTGTTCCAGCACTGTACCCAGTCGCCCTGCCCCTGGCTGGAGTGGACTCACTGACTCTTTTGGCAACCTTCCCAGGTGAGTCTAAAAGAGTGACCCCTTACACTGGTGTGCAAATTGAGGCTGCAAGTGGCTCCAATTAGCCAGGACATGGCACAGCCGGACATAGACCCCAGTTTGTTGGACTCCATCACCCGTGCCCCTAACCCAGAAGACAAAGAAGGCGGTAACATACAGAGAGGCCTTGGCACACAGTAGGAGCTCCATAAATGCTGATACTTGTTTTGGAACCTTCAGTTTGGTGATGGCACTGTTTCTCAGCACCTCCCCTGAGATAAGAGGGAGAAGGGAAGAGAGCCCCAAACTAGTCTTTACAAGGAAAAGGAAAGAAAACCAGTAGTCGGTATCTGTGTTAAGCAGATTAGACTGTGGCACCTCTGAAACACCACTGGACTAAATAAGAGAGTTCTACCTTGAACACCAGGGGCCTTGTCCCCATGGGAATACTCACGAGCTCTGGGTGGGGGTGGGGGTTCGGGGGTTTTGCTGTTCCCTGTAAGGCGCTGGCTCAGGGATCTTTTCATTTGACACTCACTGAAGCCAAGGATGCCAAGAGATGGGGAAGAGGGAAATCACCCCTATGTTACAGAGGAGACCGTGGAACAGAGAGGTAAAGGGGCCTCCCCCAAGTGGCCCAGCCCAGAACCCAAGTCAGAAATCCAGCTCACCCAAAATGCCCCCTTATCTGGCCCCTTGCCAAGCTCTGTCACTTTCCCATCAGACATTCACCAATGTCCTGAATCTATCCACTTCTATCCAAGTCCACTCCCACAACTCTGCTCCAGTCCCCAGTGATCGCTCACCAAGGTGCTGCAGTACCCTCCACTTGGAGGCTCGCCTCTGCCCCCCTCCACTCCACACAGCTGCCAGAACCACTTTTCTCAAATATAAGTCTATCTGCACCACTCCTCTGCTCAAAACCCACCATGGCTCCCCATCATCCTCAAGATGCAGTCCAAATTCCTTACCCACCTATGAGTCCCCCTGGGATCCTTCTAGCCTACTCTGGGCTGTCTTAACAGAAAAAGATACTGAGGGCCAGAGTGACTGGGTTCTGCTTTATGCCTGTTTAATGTTAAAGTATTACCATCCTGATTACAGTTCCCCAAAAGCACCTGCACACTCTAACCTCTGAGACTTTGTACCTGTTGTTCCCTCTCCCTGAAATGTCCTTCCATCCTCTGCTTCCCACTCACCTGGCAAAAGCCCAGTCATCTTTCAGCTCTCAGCTTAGGTGCTGCCTCCTGCAGAAAGCCTCCAGGGCCCCCTGGATGTCCTCTAATATAGCATGTGCCATCCTGCTCAGGAAACCAACAGCTAAGCAGAACTCAGGTCCAGGAGATCATATGCCCCAGGGAGTCATGTCAGGGCATATAATTCAGGAAGGGGGCTTTGCTCCTTTCGGCATACTCTGCTCAGAGCTCTGAACCTCAAGGCAGATAGATCAGAGTTCCCAATTAGACCTCAGATACTGCCAGTGGTTTTTGTTTCCTACAGTGTGTTATGTTTTCTTATTTAGTCCTCATTATTATCCCCATTTCTCAGATGAGGAAAGTGAGGCTTGGAAAAGAGAAATCACTTGCCCCAGCTCACAGTCTGGTGATGTGCAAGGCAAGGACTCCACTTCAGCGTTGCCGGACCTTGCTGCAGAATCTGTGCCCTTGACCACCACATCACGGGGCAGAAGACACCCTTGAAAACAGCAGCTGTGCAAGACAAATCAAAGGAACTATAATCACCACCACAGGATGCTAGAGGTGGGAAGGACTACACCTCCACCTGGAACAACGCCAGTTCCTCTTCCATGCTGTGCCTCAGTTTTCCCACTTGTAAAGCGGGTATAATAACACCAATACTGCAACATCCTCGCATAAGGCAAAGGAGTGGGGTGGGGAGGGGGTCATGACTCCTGAGGTCAGCAGGTCACTTAGGAGCAGCCAGGTGGGAAGCCTAGGTTTACTCTCAGCCACCTCTCCCCTACAGAGCCGTCAGTCACTTAAGAGGTCATCCACAGGGCCCAACTAAGTGGTCAGACATCATGTGGCTGTGCATGAGGGAAGTGAGCTTCCTGGCTCTGCCCAGCATTCAACCCGCAGAAACTCAGAGATGCATGTCTAGAGGAAAGAACTCAGGGTTTGGGGCCAGACGCTCTCAGGTTTGTGTCCCACCTCTACCACCTGCCAGCTGTGAGTCTTCAAACAAGTCCCTTAACCTCTCTGAGCCCATTTCCTTCCCTGTAAAATGGTGATGTCACATCCATCTACTTCACGAAGCTGCTGTGAAAACTTGAGTTACTGTACCAGAGTAGGGGTTCAGCCCACTGTATCTCTCATAATTAATCAAGTGCTTTCAGTCCCTCATTTTTTTACATTGAACTTCTTATTGTGAGATAATTGTAGATTCAATGCAATTATAACAAAGAATACAGAGAGATCTCCCATACTTTTCAGCTACTTTTCCCCTTGGTAATAACTTACAAAGTTGTAGTAAAAAATCACAACCAAGATACTGACACTGACATAGTCAACATACAGAACATTTCCATCACCATAAGGGTCCTCACACTGTCCTTTTATAACCACACCTACTTCCCTTCCTGTTCCCATTCCTAATCTGTTCTCCATCTCTGTCTTCTCAAGAATGCTATATAAATGGAATCATCTAGTATGTCATCTTTTTTGAGACTGGCTTTTTTTACTCAGCATAATTCCTCCAAGATTCATCCAAGTTGTTAGTGTGTTGATATAGTTCATTCCTTTTTACTGCTGAGTAGTGTTCCATGGTATGGATACACCATAGTTTGTTCAACCACTGACCAGCTAAAGAACATCTGGGTTGCTTCTACTTTGGGGGTCTTATGAATAACGCTTCTGTGAACATTCACATGCAAGTTTTTGTGTGAACTTCAGTTATCATTTCTCTGGGATATGGTCTTTCATTCTTAAACCCCTACATTCATATAATTTCATTCATTCAACCAAGATTTACTGAGCACCTACTATGTGCAGGAGCTGTTCTCGGTGCTGAGGACAGAGTAGCAAACGAGGCTGACAAAGGCCCCTGCCCTCTCAGGTAATACAAAACTGAATAATTGTGCAGACAGCTTACAGCAAAGTCCACTCTACAACAATACACACAGAAATGGATACAGTTCTCTGATTCATGATAAAATCAGCAGATGCTCCCATGAGCTAGGTCAAGTGCTAAGCACTTGAGTGCATTTTCTCAAGGAAAAAACATTATCTTCTGGTGAAACCTGCACTGCCTCAAGATGAAGCGACAAATCAAGGGGCCAGAACACTCTGTGGCAACTCTTCACTCAGGGTGTTTCCTTTAGGAAGCTCCTTGTCATACTGGAACGAACCTATGATGTTCCCATTTCATAGGCCTTAGGAAGCACCAACACCATCACCTGACAAGCCTGAATAACAGTAAGCAACATTTTCTGAGAATTTACTGCACATGCATCATCACTTTTAATCCTCATAAACCATAAACTACTCCCGGAGATAACAGCACTACTAGCCCATTTTACAGAAGAGGAAACTGAGGTTACGAGAGGCTAAGCAACTTGCCAAAGGGAATACAGCTGAGAAGGGCAGAGCCAGGAGATGGACCCTCAAGGACAGAGGAAGGTGATTTGATGACCTAAAAAAGGAGTGCTCTTCCTCTCTTGGTTCCGTACCCACTTCTGTGATGTTAACTGTTTTCCTCTCCCAGGAACCACACACCTCATTAAAGGCCCCGGGCAGTGACAGTTTCCAATACAAATTGGACAGTTCCTCATTAACTATGAAAGACCTAAATGCTGATCACCTCAATCAATATGTTCTAAGCTCTCAACATTATAAAAAGAAATAATCGGGTCAGCTGAACCTCTTCCCTGTGATCAAAATGTTTCTGTCCTCAGTGCACCTTTGGCCACTCGATTCCAAACACCAGTGCGTTCAGCATTTTCTCCATCATGAAATAAACTTCATATCAAGTCCTGAACTCCTGACATCCACTGCTCTTGTGACAATAAAAATGCCAGCAAAGATATAATAGGAATATTTAACCTCCAATGTCCCCAGTGTCTTCAGCAGCTGCAGAAAGCTTGTTCTTACTCACCAACAGGGGATTGGCAGCTAGGGGACGATAACTGTGCCCATTCTCAGAGAGGCCCCAACATGGCGCTGTGTTGCTTCTGGATTAAGTAGAAGGAACCCAGGAATTATGCTGCTGGAATAAGGCTGGACACAAGGTAGGAACCTCTGGCTTCTCTGTCAGCTGCTTCTGTTCTTTGATTTCTGATCTCATGCGGTTAGGACATCTCCCAAACCAATGCTTGGCACAGAAAGGCTTTCTATCCACATTCACTCATTTGACAAAAAGGCACTGAGCATCTGTTTTGTGCAGGTCCTTGCTGGAAGGTGGGAAGACGGCAGGAAGCAAGAAGACTTCTCAGACCTTACAGTTCAAGGGGGTAGACAGACCCCAACACAATAAAAAACCCAATACACAATTGCAAATTGAGATAAATGCTGGGAAGACAACCCAAGGGTGCTGACAGAAGAATAAAGGAGGAAAACGTGTTTTAGCAAAAATGCTCAGAGAAGGCCTCTCTGTGGGGAGACAGGAGCTGAAGGAACCAGCCAGGGGAAGAGCATCCTGGGCAGAAGGAATGGCATGTGCACAGGTCCTGGGGCACAAACAAGCTTAGAGGAGTTCGGAAACTAGAAGCATTTAGGGAAGTCTCTAGCTTTATCTCCTTTCATGCTCCCCTTCTCACTCACTCAGTCCCATCCATACTGTCTTCCGTGATGTTCTCAAGCCTTCCTAAACACATTTCCCCTTCAGGGAATGCCCAGAACCCCCTCCCACGGCTTTCTGCACGACCCGCTCCAGATGTGTGCTGGTAAATGCATAACAACCAGATCTCTGGGAAGAAAGCTCGAATTTGTGGCATTTGCCAATTTCTGTGGTGTAAACACTCCCACCCTGGCTGATTTCAAGCTACCAACCAGATATCACTAAACAAGGATCTGGGAAGAGATGGGTGCAACTGGCTTCTCGTGAGCCTGTGCAAACCAACTCCAGCACACCACTGGCTTGCTCCCTCATTTCATTCAGGCCTTTAAATGTCACCTCTTGAGAGAAACCTGTCTTAACTCCCCCCATCAAAAACAGCACCCCCCACCATCCCCATCCTCTGCCCGGTTTTACTTTTCCTCCCCTCCTCTCACCTGGTATACATTTGTTTCTCTATCACCTGTCTCCCCTGACTAGCAGGGCAGCTCCATGAAGGCTGGGAATCACTAGTGTCTAGAACAATGCTTGGCACATAGCAGATGCTCAATAAACATTAAGAGATAGAAAGATGATACGGCCTGTGTGTCTGCGCTGTGGTGGCATGAGGAAAAGATGGGGCTAGGTCTGACTGCCCATGGTCTGGTGACTCTGATGTGGACATTGACTTTCCCCTGGGAAGCTTCTGAGCCACTGGCAATGAGACTGATTTGTGTTTTAAGATGCCCCCTTTGGATGCTGGGTGGGGAGAAGCGCAAAGCAGGTGAAAGCTGCAGCTGGGAGCCCCCTGAAGATGCTTCAGTGGCAGAGAGTGGAAGAGACCAAGAGACATCTGTCAGCCGCATTCCAGAAGAAGAATCCTCAGGACTTGGGGGCGGGTGGGGCGTGGGGGCCCTAGCTGGACCCTGAGGCCTCCCTAAATCCTTGGCACACAGCAGGAGCCTCTCCAAAACGGGGTCACCGGGGAGCTTGGGTGACGGCGGGCCCAGCAGGCCATCTGCCAACCCACCCGCCACGTGGTTCCTCATTATACAGTGCAGTCACTGCTGCCAAGCCTTCGGAGCCACTCTTATACCGTTTTGCTTTTAAAATAGAAGTTTCCTGTGAAACTGCAAATAATTCATTGCCGAGAGTCCTTAAAACGTTCACAGGTATTTAAAATGCTATATAATCAAGTTCGCAAAAATATAAAGTGTAAGCGTTAAAATACTTTAATGTTCTAATTAAAACTGACCACTTATGCCCTGGCACTGACTCCTGTTTACTATTTCCGTAATAGCCGGTGGCCTGATCTGGAAAAAAAAAAAAGTTTTTTAATTGGCCTTAAAAAAAAAAAGAAGAAAAAGTTAAGTTTGCTCTATCCAGTGATGCACTGAAGAAACTAAAACTCACACTCAATATATCCACAGGTTGCCAAACTGCTAAGGTATGGGGGGGTCTGGGCATCTGTGGGTCCACCCATCCTGCTCCCCTGGAAACAGGGAATTGGCAGGAATAGGAGAAAAGAGAGCAGAAAACCTTTAAGTCTCAGGGTTGTGAGAATGCCCACTACCCCAGAAGCCACCAACCACCCCATCCCACCCCACCCCACCAATTAGGTCCTCACTATTGAAGGCCAGGAGGGAAATTTTACATACTTGTAAGGTTTAAGGAGATGAGTCAAGGCTCCATCTGCTCCATAAACGCTGATCTCTATCGAGCACAGCCACCATGGCTTTGCTGTTCCCTTGCACTTCCCCTTGCAAAGGTCTACTCATCTTCCATTCTTGGCTCAAATGTCACCTCCTCAAAGAAGCCTTCCCTGATTATCCCTACCCCAGTATTCAAGGAAATTGCCCTGTTGTCTGGTCTGCTCTCGCTGTTCTTCTGTGCCAAGGGGTGGCCTGTCACCCTGCCCCTACAAAAGTCACCTTGAATAAGCATGTTCTCTGGACCAAACGTGGACCACGCTGTCGACAGCAGCCCTTGACTGGTTGCTGGACCTCTCCTCCCAAACTTGGCTCCCAACACACGAATTCCCTTTCTTGGCACTGAGAACCATCTGTAATCATATATTATCTGCCTATTTTCTTGTTCAGCACCCCCTCCTCCTCTATGCTATAATTTCCATGAGATCAGAGGTATTATAGGTGCCCAGGGTCCACCTGTGTGCACACAGTAGGTGCTCATTAAATGGCACAGAAAATGGTCTCTTAGCTCCCACTTGAACCTCAGTCTCTTTTTAAAAAAATGCCTCCTACTTGGCTCATTCATTAACTCATTCATTCATTCAACAACATCTCCCCGTTACCAAGGACCCACTTTGTGTCAAGCCCTGGAGATACCACAAGATGCAATGACCCTGGGGTCCCCCAGCGCCCTTCACCCCAAAGGGTTCTGCTTCCTTTCCCATCTGCTCCCAGTCCCATGGACCTGTCAGGCCCTGGGCCTTGGACTCTGGCCCCTGAAAGTCCAGGCTCCAACATCTCTCTCCACGGGCTCCTTGATCTTCTCACCCCTGGCCTCCTGGTCCTTGTTCTCAAAGGCCTCTCGCACCTGCACCCTCCTTCCTCATTCCTGCCCTACTTCCGGGCTGCATCACTATTCACCTGCATGTTGGCTGCTCCCTGCTCCCACCCAGTCTGACACAATGGTTCTCAGCTAGGGGTGACTGTGTCCCCCAGGGGACATTTGGCAATATCTGGAGACATTATTGATTGTCACACTTAGGGTGGAGGCAGCTGGAAATTCAGTGGGTAGAAGCCAGGGATGCTGCTTAACATCCTACAATGCATAGGACATCCTCCCACAACCAAGTGGCCCAAAATGTCCATAGTGTGGAGGTTGAGAAACACTGTGATAAAAGGATCTTTTAAGCACAGCTCCAAATATCTCACTCTCAAGGTGCTCAAACACCTTCTATAGCTCCCTATGGCCTACCAAGCTATCCAGCAAGGTCCCTTCATGACATTCAGGATCCTGCATTCTCCCAACCTAATTCCCACGTCTCTCTTTCACACACAAACCAAGCTGGCCTGCACAGTGCTTCCCAGGCTTGACCCTAGTCATCCAACCCCGGGGCCCTTGCCCATGTTGTACTCTCCTCCATCTGTCAGCCTGTCAAGTCTTCCAGCTTTCAGGCATGTATTAAATGTTCCCAGGATCCTTGGATGATCAAACCTCTGTCTCTCCTCTGTCCCCATGCCCTGGGCTTCAATTTCCCCTGGGCCACCTGCTCCCCCTGTCCATTCCAGTCACTACTTTTTGTGGGTTCTCTAAGACTCTTTGGGAAACCTGGTCTCACTCATTTCTCCCCGCCTAAGTACCCAACACAGTGCCTGGTATATAGGAGGTGCTCAAACACCTCTGCCCACTGAAGTTTCAAATCCAGAAATGTCCCAAATGCAACCAGTTCAGGTCATCAGCCTTTTATTTGGACTGATTCCAATCCCTTTAGTTTCGCCCTATAATGTACTGTGATTTCCACTTTCTCTCTTTTCCCTTCATCTCAGCTCGATGCAGAAGCCTGAAATGCTCTGTCCACAATGTGAGCAGAGACAAAGATGCTACCAAGCTACCTGCCGTCCCTGCACAGACACCCCCCAACCTGCCTGGGAGCAGTCCTGCTCTTTTTTTTTTTTTTTTTTAATTTATTTTGGCTGCATCGGGTCTTAGTTGTGGCAGGCAGGATCTTTCGTTGCGGCGCTGGGCTTCTCTCTAGTTGTGGCACGCGGGCTTAGCTGCATGTGGGATCTTAGTTCCCCGACCAGGGATTGAACCCGTGTCCCCTGCATTGGAAGGCGGATTCTTTACCACTGGACCACCAGGGAAGTCCCAGTCCTGCTCTTTTGCAGTTGATTTCAAATGACAAGATAAAACATTCTCAAAGCTGAAAACCTAAAAACCTCCTTAAGAAAGCCAAACACAAAAGTCGCCTATCATCTCCACCACCCAAAGAAAATGCAAAAGAGATGTAGGAACTCTTCCACTCAGAGGTGAGGGAGCTGGAATATGTATACACCACCTCCTGAGACTGAGTGCTGTTCCCGAAAGTTACCCAGAACTTCTGGCCTGCCCCACTCTCAGGAAGGTGGTCTTAAGGTTTTGGACATAAGCCCCCAGGGGACAGAGATACATCACCAGCAGGTGAAAGCTTGTCAGAAGACACTGAAAAGTCCCAGATGTTTTTGCATCTGCCTCAGGCTACACAGCGACCGAACTCCACCCCAACATGAATTCCCGCTGCATCTAGCCACTGTCCCTCATTTTCATTTGGGGATCTCTATCCCATCCCATACCACTCCCTTCCAGCTGCCGTGAACATCTGCTTTTTTGGCAAGCTAGCGTCAGAATCTCCTTCTTGTGGGTGGAGAAGCCCCTCCTTACATGAGTCTTGGTGGGAGGCTGAGTCGCTTTCTGTTGCTTGCAATTAAGAATCTTGGATGGGGTTCCTCCCAGGCTCTAGGGATGAAGGTCGAGACCCAGGTCTAGGCCAAGGAACAAATCTCACTCACCTGTCCGGGGAGGCTCTGCTTGTCTGATTTACCAAAATTACACACTATGTGCTGCTCAGCTCCAGTTTTTATCCACATAACAATGTGCTGAGGATGCTTCCCTGGGACAAAAAATATCAATTGGTCTGTCTCTTCTTAAAAACACTTCCCATACTTTAAAAAAAAATGAAAACAAAATCAAATGAACTTTTCTTGGAACGATTTGAGACACCCCTTGAGAAAGCTGGAATCCAGCGGGTATTTGCAAACCTTGGCTAGACACTCTGGGTAGATGGTAGTCAAAGGCAAACCAGAGGATCGTGCCCCACAGCTGCAGTAGCTAATCAGGACTGGTGACAGGGTGGCTACAGCTGGTCCCTGGGTCCCTGACACTAACTCCATTTCTCAAAAATGCTGCCATAACCAGGGGGCCTTTATTATTCATTTTGTACTTATAACTAAAATAGCTCCTATTTTTTGAAGAATTTCTGTGTTGGGAGATGTACCAAGAACTCAACATCCACAGTACTGAATCTTCACAGCAACTCTATGATAGCTACTATCAACAGTATTTCCATTTTAAAGGTGAGGAAGGGCTTCACTGGTGGGGCAGTGATTAAGAATCCGCCTGCCAATGCAGGTGACACAGGTTCGAGCCCTGATCGGGGAAGATCCCACATGCCACGGAGCAACTAAGCCCATGTGCCACAACTACTGAGCCTGCGCTCTAGCGCCCGTGAGCAACAACTACTGAGCCCACATGCCACAACTACTGAGCCCACATGCCACAACTACTGAAGCCCACGTGCCTAGAGACCGCGCTCCACAACAAGAAAAGCCACCGTGATGAGAAGCCCGCGCACCGCAACAAAGAGTAGCCCCTGCTCACCGCAAATAGAGAAGGCCCACGTGCAGCAACGAAGGACCCAATGCAGCCAAAAATAAATAAATTTTAAAAAATAAATAAAGGTGAGGGAACTAAAGCTCAGAAAAACTTACCAGTAGTTTGCTGAGTGCTTACTATGTACCAGGCACTGTTCTGAGTGCCTTACATTGATTTATTTCATTCATTCCTTCAACAGATATTTGATGAGCACCTACTATGTGTCAAGCTCCATTTTAGGTGCTAGGAAGACAGCAGCAAGCAGAACAGACAAGAATCTCTGCCCTGCTGGGGCAGCTATTTTAATGGGAAAAATCGGTAAACAAGTAAACGGTTAAAAGTTATAATATGATCAATCACGTTAGGTGCTAAGGAAGAAAAAAAACATATAGCGTGGAAAAGAAGAATAAGGTGTGTGTGTTGTGAAATTTTAGTTAGGGTGGCCAGAGAAGGCTTCCCTGAGAAGGTAACTTTTGAGTAAAGACAAAAGTGAAGGAGCAAGCTATGCCGACATGTAAGCAAAGAGAGAAAAGCAACAAGGAGAAGGCCAGAGATCACCATTATTCCCATTTTACAGATGCAGAACAGAGGCCCAGAAAACAGACTTAACTCAAGGTCACACAGCAAGCAAGTGCATGCACCAGGACTAGCATCAAGGACTTCTGACACTAAATCAGATAGTTCTTTTTCCACTGAGATCCCTCAGTGAGCAATTACTTGTGCCACGCCTAAATTAAGATGCTTGTGAGAGTGTGCCTGTCACCAAGGAGAGCTGGGAAGTGAGGCGGGCTTCCTCCCACACAGTCCTGAATCCAAGTGGACACTCCCAGGCCTGTGCACACACACAGGTGTGCATGCAGGCCCTTCTGCCTCCCCAACAATGCAGGCACAAGAACAGTGTCGCTGAGGGATGTGCAACGGTTAAGCTAATAAATAAAGCTGCCCAATCGATGGTTCCTGGAGCAGATCACTGGGGAATGAGAGATTGCTACTTGTGCTGGGAAAATCCAGCTTCTCAAAGACCCAGCAAGTCCACAACCTCAACTAACAGCAACAGGTAAGATGAGCTGAGCTGGAAAGAGAGGGGTTGGGGCCTGAGAAGGGGCTGGAGCCACCAGGCACAGCTATGTGATCGTAGGCAAGTGACAGGCCCTCTCTGAGCCTCATCTATAAAACAGAGGTGGTAATACCAGTCCTTGCTCCAAATGCCACTGCAAGTCCATCCTGGTGAATGTCACAGCACATCACAAGCGGTATGGACAATTCTGACCAGATAACACATGCCTATGGCATAAATTCAGAGGCTACAAAAGGGTACAGAGGAGAAAGTCAACCTCCCACCCAGCCCATGTCCTCCTGGCAGGGGAAACCAACCACTGTTGGCAGTTTCTTATGAGTTCTTCTAGAAAGTTCTATACCAACAATTATTCTCACTTGCTTTTATGTGAAAAGAGCAATTTGTCTGAGGTCACCAGCTTGCAAAAGGCAGTGCTGAGACTGGAAGCCCCCATATCTATCTGACTTCACAGCCCAAGTCCCCAACCTCCATACCACCCTGCTTCTAGCTGTTGCAGTCTCAGGAAAAGTCTGGAAGACCAGTCCAAAGATAAGCAGGGTTCTGCCACAAAGAATCCCTCCACTCCCCTGAGACCAGGCCACTGCCGGCTTGGGGCTACAGCCCTCATGAGGCCAGGCCAGGGCCCCAGCTGGCCCAAGCACCACATCCTCTTCCTTAGCCACCTGGCCACAGGCCAGAATTGCTGAATCTGTCCCCTTCTCCCCACTCTACCCTGTGTGAGCCCCTAGACCGGGGCTGGTCCACACCCTCATCACCACTCACTGGGTGGTACAGTAGACCCCTCAGCACAAGCCTCCCATTTCCTACAGCCCACTCTCCTCAGAGTGACCTTTTCTAATGCAAAACTTGAACAAGCCACTCCTTTGCTCAGACCGTTCCAGGGCTCCCCATGGCACTGCAGATAAACCCAGTCCTCCTCCCACCTAAGCCAGCCCCTGTTTACCTGCCCAGACTCCTCTTCCATCTCTCTCCCTCTTGTCACCCACTCATCTGCCACCTGGCCTTACCTGGCTCCTCTAGCACGCCAGCCTCCAGGCCTTAACCCTTGCTGCTCCCCTCCTACCTGGTACTCTCTTCCCATTTCTCTTTACTCAGATCTTCCTTGCCCACCACTGAAATGAAATGATCTTGTTATTTTTCCTCAGAGCTTCCTCATAAAGCTTTGCATGCTTTATAATTATACGCCTTGTTTTTCCTTTACTGCTTGCCTCCCCCGGACCAGAATGTATACTCTACGTGGGCAGGAATCTTGTCTCTGTCAATAACAGCTTCATCCCTGATGCCCAACGCAGTGCCTGGCACACAGTGTGGGCTCAACCGTTTGTTGAATGAATAAATAAAATGACCAGAAGCAACACCCTCCATAATGAACCTTCCATGCATTCAATCTGCTCACTGGCCCACTTCCACACCATAGTTTTGAAAATCTCAGAGGACAGGGCTGGAAATCCCAGCCCCCCCTTGTGGTAAAATGCCTTTGCCACCCCCTGGCTATCGCCGGGACTCCCTTTGTCTCCTCCCTTCTTCCATGCTGTTACATTAAGCAAAATTTCTCCATTGGCAAATAAATGCTTTTTCCATCAATAACCATGGATGACTAAATCAAACCTTTAGCTGCTGTTCTTATCTCTTAAACAGATCCATGGATTTCCCAACTAATCAGAAATGAATCAAACACTGCCATTTGAGGTGGGAGATAATCTGGTCAATTTCTTCCAGGAGGAGGGATCAGGGTAGGAATTTGCTTATGGCCCCCCAAAAACAAACACTCTTGTAAATAAAGCCGGCCTCCATCCTGTCTCCACAATGCTACTCTTATTGAGTGAGTCAGGTGTTTGGCTGATTAAAAATTGATCCATTTCAAAATCTAATCAACAGAATAGGATTCTTTCATACGTTATCAAGAGAGCTGCTGACATCGAAAACCAAACCTGTTATTAACCCATGAACTCCGATGACCCGCTGCTCGCTGCTCCGCGGGACCGTAAATTATTCAGCGGTCCAAGACCGGGGCTGGCGAGCCTGATGGATTTAGACGAGGGCGCAGTCCAGGGGGTTCAGGTCAATGGCGTGGCCCCATCGGTCCCTGGGGGCTGGGTTCCAGACACTCAGGGTTTTCGTATCATGACTGTGAATACATTACCCCTGTCCACCTGGGCTCTGCCATGGCTATGCCTTTGACAGAAAAGCCTGTCTCAACTTCCCAAGTAGGGAAGGCAGGCTGGCCCAGGCCTCAGGGAGCTGCAGGGCTGGGGAACGACATCATCCCTAAATCTCAAGTTAATAAATTATTTTCTTTGAACTACAGAAAAGGAAAAAATAAACAAAGACAAGGGGGAGCCTGGGTGCATTTTGCAAACAGTTAGGAACAGGCAATACAGTCAGTTCAAATATTTTACCTCCTCATGCAAGGAAGAGCTCTGTTGCAATGGGACTGTTTAAAAGAGGAGATGAAAAAAAGCCAGCCATTGGCTGTTTATGTGTCTGGCGGGACCCAGAGGGGCCATGGGCTTTCTGCCAACTTCTGGACTCTTTGACCTTGAATTAAAGCCTCATTAAGAGTCATATCTTATAAAAACAAGAGCAGAGCAAATAAAGGATTTTTTTAAAAGGACACATACCCATGCCAAAGTTTCCATCCTGCTAAGCAAGCAGGAAATCCAGTGGCAGCAAAGGCTGTACTTGGCATTATTTGGGGGCCCGTATTCCACAGCTGAACTGATTAGAAAGAAGGATTTAGGAGGGAAAATGTAAGAGTCTCAGGCAGGGTTGGAAGGAGACGGGAAACTGGGATAAGAAATCTGGACTGTCTGCCAAGTGATAAAGGGGACTGAGGCAAGTCACTTCCTTGTTCTGAACAAGAAGACCCCAGAGGAGCGTAGATGCCATCATGGGCTCCTCGGAACAGTTTCTGGGAGAACCAGCAAGGCTTTGTGGGCTGTGCAGGCAAACAGGGTTCAAATCCCGGCTCTGCACTTCCTGGCTATGTGAGCTTGAGAAAGTGACTCAATCTCTCTCAGCCTTGGTTTTCTCATCCATCATATGGGAATAACAAAACAGCTATGTATTTTAAGGTAATCTTTCTATGGGAGGCACATGGGAATCACTCAAATACTCAACGAATGGCATCTGTTGTTTTTGTTGTTAATATTATTGCTATTATTATGCCAGGTGTTCTGCACTCCTTGGAGGAGTATATGATAAAGTTGGTGGTAAATCAGCACCCTCCTCACCTGCACTATCCCAACCCAAATGCTGAACCTTCATAAAAATAATGATTGTGACTTTCCTCTCCAGCACACCAGGCTTTAGTGGGAACCCCAGAAAGTACCTATACAATGTGTTTAAGCTTGAAGGCCCAGGCCCTGGGTTCAAATTCCAGCTCTGCCACTTGCTGGCTATGTGACTTTGGGAGAGTGAATTTACCTCTCTGAACCTCAGCTTTCACAACTTCTAAAAACTGGGATGATTATAATATGGATCTCATGGAACTAAACTCACTTATTAGCACAGTTCCTGGCACATAGTAAACACTCAATTAATGCTGGTTATTATCATCATCATCATTATTAATCAGACTCAGTTTTCTACTTGATCAAGTGATTATTTTGTTCATTTACTAGTGAAACTTGAACCTGGCAGGCGCCTCTTGCAGAGTGACCCTGGGCAACTCACTCCACCTGTCTGATTCCTAACCAAAAAGGGTAAATAATGAAAACTATAAACTCCAAAAGACAAGGCTCCCATCTGGCTTGGTAACAATACTATTCCCTCGGTCTTTAGAACAATGCCCAGGCTACAACAAGCACTTAAAGCAAGAAAGAAAAAGCACTAATTAAACATATTTGCTTGATGAGTTCTTTCCCAGAAAACGTCTGTGCCCAGCACAAGCTGTCAGCACCAAATGGACGTACAAGGAAGGTGAATACCTCCCTCCCCAAACCCAGACCCAAACTCTGAAGACCCCCTTGTTGCTAGAGGAAGCACCTGGCCCACACCAGCCTAAACAGCCTGGACACTTTGGCTCTGCCCCAGAGAGCATGCAGGAGGTCAGAGAGAGGCTGTCTCCCCAGCCAACAAACTCTTACAGACCACCAGGAATCCTCTCTTAAATAATAATATATTTATAAATCCAAGGCCCCTTCTGACCTCTTCTCAAAGCAAAAGCATCCTCTGAAGGCCCCGGGACATGATCATATTGATCTTGTCTGGGCTGTAATTTTGTGGCTTTGAGTTGAGCAGACAGGGTCGGCCTGCCCAGCTGGCTGTGGCCTGGTGGCTCCGGGGTGCCCAACAGCAGCTGGAATGAAAAAGAAATCAGATCTATCCTCCAAAGTTGGGGAGAGCAGCTGCTGCAGGCCAGGCTAAGGGCGGGGACAGGAGCTGCTGGCGGACATCTCCTCCTGCCCTCAGGCCTGGCCTGGCAGCCTCTGAAGGCCCACAGGAACGGAATGAATGGACCATGAGTCCCTGAGGTTCTGGTCAGGCAGGGACATAGCGAGGGGTGCAGTTCTGAGTCCAGGCCCTGCCCCTTGGCCAGGTTGGACCTTACCTGGCCAGATGGTGGAGTCTCAGGAGGCCACAGGCCTGGGCCCAAGGGGCACTGTGCCCCCAACAGCGACAGTCAGAACCTGGCAGACACTTTGAGCTGAGACAAGCTCTCAGGCCAGCCAGGCCCTCCCTGCTGCTGAGGCTGCCGTCTACTGTTTACCTGCCGCCTGTTTTCCTCATGATAGGGCTTCCAAGAAGTGCAGAAATAAATCAATGCAGCTGGTCCTGGTGCCCACTGCCCCCACCTTTCTCTCCCGCTGCCAAAGTTCAGCGCCGCCTCCTATAAAGCTGGGGGGGTGGCTCTGAGCTGGGCTGAGGGGCAGCCGGAAGTAGAGACCCCACCCCAGTCCCCTGCCCAGGCTGGAGGCCTTGAGCAGAGGTGTCCCAGGAAAGGCCAGTCAAGGCCAACCCTTATCTTCACCCACAGGAGAGAAGTGACCAGGCAGGGAGCAGCAAGGAAGAGTCTTCCCTGCCCCACCTTCCACACAGCACATCACAAACACAGCAGAGTAGGAGTTCACCCTGAAGTCTTGGCTCTGAGTCACCTGGGGCCTTGGTTAAAAATTCAGAGTATCAACCCAGCCTTGGGGACTCAGTTTCAAGAGATCTAGGTGGGGGCCAGGATTGGGCACTTTAACAAGCCCCTAGGTGAATCAGCTAAGGAGCCAATTTCAGGAAACCGTGTTTGTGTGCTAAGATGCAACTTCCAGAATGCTCATCACTGCGACGCTCAGAAGAGAAAAGAACTGGAATTAAGAGGATAGCTAGATAAAATACAGGACACCCAGATCAATTTGAATTCAGATAAACAACAAATATTTTTTAGTATAAAAATCTCAAATACTGCATGGGATATACTTATATTAAAAATTAATTGTTGTTTATCTGAAATTCAAATTTAACTAGGCATTATTATCACTTTTTAGATTTTGCAAAATCTGGCAGCCCAAACTGAAAACAATTTACCATTTCACACCAAAGAACTACTGACATAAACCACAACTCATCCACATAAGAGAATATTTATGGCCACTAAAATGGATAGTAGCAGTCAACACAGCACTTGCCACATGCCAGGCCCTCTTCCACATGCCTAACATTAATGAATTCATGTAATCTCCAAATAACAGAGGCCAGCACCATTATTGTTCCTGTTTGACAGAAGAGAAAACTGAGGCACAAAGAGGTGAAGTCACTCAGCCAAAGCCACACAGCTACAGAGAGGCAGAGCCACGGGTTAAACTAAAGGAAGTCAGGTTCCAGTGTTAAGTACAGATTTAATCACTTTACTGCTCTGTAATGGAAGAATAAATGATAAAAGACACGCTAGACCATGTAATCTAGCATAAGGTAGAATAATACTTACACCTGATTTCATTCCATAAAATTTATATATAAATTATAAATAAAAGCATTAGAAATGGTTAGAAGGTCACACACAGCTGGCAGAAATACAAACTGGTACAATCACTTTGGAAAAATACCTGGCATATACTATACTGAAGCTATGCAAATAACTCCCTGTAACCCAGTAATCCATTCCCTGATATATACCGTGGGTCTCCACCAGAGGCGATTTTGTCTACCCCTGAGGGGACACTGGGCAATCCCTGGGGACCCTTTGGACTGTCACAACTTGGGGGGATGCTACTGGCACCTAGTGGGCAGAGGCCAGGGATGCTACTAAACATCCTCCAATACTCAGGACAGCCCTCACCACAAAGAACCATCCAGTCCTAAATGTCAACTGTGCCAAGATCAAGAAACCCTGATTTATACTCAAGAAAAACACATGCACCCGTTCACCCAAGAGACACTCGGGAACCAGTGTTCCTAGAAGTGCCGTTGGTAGGAGCCCCAAATTGGAAGCCACCCAAATGCCCATCAACAGGAGAAAGGATGAATAAATTGTGGTCTCCTCACACAGCAGAATGCTAGATGGGAACGGGAATGAATGAACTGCAGCTACACACAACAACGTGGGTGAATCTCAAGAACATAACGTTGGTGAAAGAAGCCAGACGCAAAAGAGCACATGCTAGGTGATTCCTTTTACATAAAGCTCACAAACAGGCAAAACTAACGCGTGCTGTTAGGAGTCAGGAGGGGTCACCCCTGGGGCATGGGTTGGCAGTGACCGGAGGGGCTTGATGGGGCTTCTGGGGTGGGGGACAGGGATGTTCGTAATCTGAGTGATGCTTCCATGTATGTGACAAGTCGTTGAGCTGAACACATATGATCCATGTCCTTTTCTGTATGTTTGTTACAAAAAGTCTAAAGAAATCGTGATAAAAGATTTATCTCAGAAGCGGGTGATTTTTATTTTTGCTTATTTGTTCTTTCTACAATTTCCACGTTGAACATGTCTTACTTTAATGAATGAGGTCAACAGCAAATATGTTTGTTTATTCATCAAAAATTTGCTGACCCCTGCAATGTCATCCTTAGCATGGGGCCCTTGGGGTGGCAGTGCGGGGAGGTGAGGGCATCCCTGCCCTCAAGGAGCTCACAGTCTTGGTGGGGGTAGGGAGAGGATGTAACTATTGTACAACCCAGGTCTGGGCCACAGCCAGCCAGCAGTCGGGTATTTCATCTGTCCAGCACAGCATTTTAATCAAGTTGATTTCCCTGCTGCAGGGCCAGATATCCTCAGCTGTCCAGCACCCCTGCTCCCCTACCAACCTCCTGCTTACCCAGAGCTGAATCCATCATTGATGTTACCTGCCTGCCCCTGTGCTCATGGAAGTTTGCCATTCCCCGAATTAGATACTGCAATCAGCACTGTACTACGATAGAAAGATGGACAAAGGATTATAGGAACAAAGGAAACAAAAAATGTATAGGGATGAAGAGGCTGGGGGTTTGGGGGACTTGCTTTTGACAGGAACACAAACACACATGGACAAAATACCGCTACATAAATAAAGCAGGTTTTATTTGTGACCAACCTTGGGGCTGAGGGGTTATCAACCAAGAAGTCTTAAAGAGAGGTGATGGGCCATTAGAGAAGGTCAACCAGGGTGAATCTGGAGAAGCAAGCAGCAGCTAAACCTTACTGAGCACTTACTATGTGCCAGGCAGCATGCTAAGGAAGTGCTTTACCTGTATTGTCTTCACTAAACCCAACGACCCCACTGGACAAATGGGAAAACTGAGGCTCAGAGAAGTGACAGGGTTGGCTCACTCAGGACAGCAGAGCTGGGATTTGAACTCATACCGAGCCTGACTCCAGAGCTATGTTCTTAATCATGAGATTTTCCCCCCTCCCCTCCCACAGGAGAGCCACGGCGACACCATCAGCACCCCTTCTCCTCTCCTCTCAGGGGTCTGCCTGGAGCTACCAGACCCCTGAGGAGGCACACAAGTCAGGAAAGAAGGGAACAGAGTTGAACTGGGAAAGGCAGAGCAGGTAGCTACAAAGCACTGCTGCGGGGCCCTGCTGGGAACGCAGTTGAAAATACCAGCTGCTCCAACCAGCATTGCCTTTAATCTCTTCAGAAAATGGATGCTGCTCCTGGGTCCCCGGAGAGCCCAAAGTTTGGACTGAAGGCTTTCTGGAAAAAAGCTGTTGCTGGCGTCTCCACAGTCACCCCGTGTGACGTCTGACACTCCACCGCAGCACTGGCAGACAAGCGTCTTCAAAGGACAGAAATCGGCAGCTTTGCAGTCTTTTCATACAGATGTCATTCACCCACAGGAAGCGCTCTCCCCGTGCATTGTGAGAGTTATTTTGGTTTAAGGAAGCCAACCCCAGAGCAAATCCAAGAAAGAAATCAAAGAAAGGGAGGGAAAAAGAGCAACTCTGGCAAAAATGAGAAAAAGTGGCATTTGGGTAAACTGCACACAAAACAATCTTTTCCAAGATGATCTTTTTTGAGATCAAGGATGAGGGGGGAGAACTGTGCTGAATGTCAGCAGGTGTGGTGGGCTCAGGAAGATGTATGGGGCTTTGTGGGTGTCTGTGGGCCATGTTTAAATGGTAGGCAAAACCCATTCTCAATGAGCCAGACTTGCTGGGCTTACATGTGACTGGGGAGGAGGGTAGGTGATCCCTGCTAAGGGGTCCCCACGGGCTTCTCTGGAGAGAATCTGAAACCCAAAGGGAGAGAACATCCCACATCTCCTGATGCTCCACGTGGGAGCTTATTTCTCTGGGTGGTTTACTGACACAACTGTGGCTGAGGCACTGCCCAGCTCCTCTCTGAAAGTTCCTGTGGAAAGGGTACGTTCAAAACCCCGAAGGCAGGACTTCCCTGGTGGCACAGTGGTTAAGAATCCGCCTGCCAATGCAGGGAACACGGCTTTGATCCCTAGTCCGGGAAGATCCCACATGCCGTGGAGAAACTAAGCCCGTGCGCCACAACTACTGAGCCCGTGTGCTGCAACTACTGAAGCCTGTGTGCCTAGAGCCTGTGCTCCGCAACAAGAGAAGCCACCGCAATGAGAAGCCCACACACCACAACGAAGAGTAGCCCCCGCTCGCCGCAACTAGATAAAGCCCGCACACAGGAATGAAGACCCAATGCAGCCAAAAAAAAAAAAAAAAAAAAAAGATCCCACATGCCGCTTGGTGCAGCCAAAAAAATTAAAAAAAAAAAAACGAAGGCAGTGCAATTCTGCCCAGAGCTGTGTCCTGGCACACCGTGTGGCCTCCCTCTGTCCCCTCCTCCTCTGCATGATGTTTTTCAAACAACAGGGTACATCCTGCACCACCTGGCATGTCTGCACCAGGCCAGGTGGCAGATGTGGCATGTGTCTGGTTCACCTTGTAGAAATTTGGCCATGCAGAATGGACTGGCCGAGAGTTTCCAGAACGCTGTGTAGGGAGAACTGTTTTGGGGGTATTTCTGATTGTAGGTGGTAGAAATTTAATCAAAGAGCTTAACCCCCCCGCACCAAAATATCCAAAAAACAAACACAAACAAACAAAAACAACAAAGTGGGCTCCCGTAAATAAACTATTAAGAGACAGAGAAGGTGGCCTCTGGGATGATTCAACCAGGGTCTGTCTCTTTCCATATCTTGACTCAGTCTCTTGTTACAGGCTGGTTTTGCTCTGTCCCCATGAGGCTGTCTGCAACCCCAGCTACAGGCAGCTGAGCTTCGTTCCTTGAAGCATCTCAGCTAGAGAGAAAAGAGACACTCCCCTCTACGCTTCAACTGAAAAATCACGGGGACACTCTAATTGGCCCAGCTTGAGTCATGTGATGTCCGCTTGAGTCATGTGACCAATCACCTTAGCCAGGGGGATGGAGTACTATGATTGACAGCTCCCCCTCCTCTCTGGGTTGAGTCACATGACTGAGGGGAGGAGGTAGGAAGCAAGATAAGGCCACCACAGGAATGGTGAGGCACAGGGGTATATCTGCTACATGCTGAGCAATGGTATCTGGCTGCTGCCCGATTTTGTCATCCCATGAGCGCCCAGCCTGACTTCTCCTAGTCCATTATCATGAGAGACAGACTCACAACAGCCATTTGGATCACAATCCATTGGGCACTCATCAGGTACCAGGCGCTCTGCCAAGTGCCTTCCATGAATAATCTCATTGGATCCTTAGAGCAACCCTCTGTCATCCCATCTTACAGTCGGAGAAGCTGATGCTCAGAGAGGTACAGGGACTCACCCAGGATCACACAGCTTGTAAGATGGAGAACTGGTTGTTGAAACTGACTCTAGTAGACTTCAAAGCTAGTGTTCTTTTTTTTTTTTACTGAAGTATAGTTGATTCACAACGTTTTGCTAATTTATACTGTACAGCAAAGTGATTCTGTTATACATATATATATATACATTCTTTTTCATATTCTTTTCCATTATGATTTATCACAGGATATTGAATATAGTTCCCTGTGCTATATAGCAGGACCTTGTTGTTTATGCATTCTCTATATAATAGTTTGCATGTACTAATCCCAAACTCCCAATCCATCCCTCCCCCACTCCTCCTCCCCCTTGGCCACCACAAGTCTGTTCTCTATGTCTTTGAGTCTGTTTCTGTTTCATAGATAAGTTCATCTGTGTCATATTTTAGATTCCACATATAAGTGATATTGTATGGTGTTTGTCTTTTTCTTACTTCACTTAGAATGATAATCTCTAGGTCCATTCATATTGCTGCAAATGGAATTATTTCCTTCTTGTTCGTGGCTGAGTAGTATTCCATTGTATATATGTACCACATCTTCTTTATCCATTCATCTGTAGATGGACATGTAGGTTGCTTACATGTCTTAGCTACTGTAAATAGTGCTACAATGAACATTGGGGTGCATGTATCTTTTCGAATTATAGTTTTGTCCAGATATATGCCTAGGAGTGGGATTGCAGGATCATACAAGCTACTCTATTTTTAGTTTTTTGAGGAAACTCCATACTATTTTCCATAGTGACTGTACCAATTTACATTCCCACCAACAGTGTAGGAGAGTTCCCTTTTCTCCACACCCTCTCCAGCATTTGTTATTTGTAGACTTTTTAATGATGGCCATTCTGACTGGTGTGAGGTAGTACCTCATTATAGTTTTGATTTGCATTTCTCTAATAATTCAAAGTTAATGTTCTTAATATTGACCTCATTCTGACCCCCAGAGGAAAACACTTAAAGGAGTCAAGCTCCCCTAGAGAGGCACAAGGGGATTTACATGCTGGGATAGAGGAAGGTCCCCAGGTACAGTGACCACAGAATGGCAACCTCTAGCACAGAGATACTTGTCACCTGTACAGAGCTAAACCCCATTCATCACTCACCCAGGGCCTGGCACCAGTGGGTACTCAACAAATGTTGGCTGAACTGGATCCAAGCCCTGGGAAAAGTTAGGATGGAGAGACTCCCCAGGGGGTATTTGGACTCTGGTCTCTGTGACCAGGGAGTGACACTCCCTGTGACCAGAGAGTGACAAAGTAGGCCCTGACTCCAGGGCAAGTGACAAGTGTCAGATCACATGAGAAGCAGAGGAGCTGCCAGACATTCTAAAGAAGAATCCCAAAGGAGAAACTCAACCTTCCACTACATTGAAAGGAGTTTCTGTCTAGCATTATGGGAGACAAGATAACCTGAAAATGCTCACACTACAAAACACCCAGAAGTAATGGATAAAATATACCAACATCCTTTAAATACACAGGTCAGTTCAGTAAGAAAGTAAGAGAAGTTCTCAAGGGTCATAACTAAAGAGGAAACAAAATCAAGCTGCTGAGTATGTGAACTGATACTTCAGTGCCCTTGGCAATGAAACGGTGGAACAGGTGCCCATCTTAGTAGTCCAGAGCCCTTCACCCTCAGTGAGAGTGGGTCAGAACACGTCTATCCACTAACACAGAAAGAAAAGAACAGTAGAATTTGATCTATCTTGGCCCTGCCTCTAGATTGGAAAACCAAAAAGTAGTCTTCCCTGGTAATTCATAACCACAGGTCTGCCCTCACATGGGTTTGGAGGTCAATTTTATACTACCCTTCAAGTTCTCAGACTTGTGTATACCAGCACCACCTGGATACACAGATTGCTGGGCTCCACCCCCAGAATTCCTAATTCAGAAGATCTGGAATGGGGCCCAAGAATTTTCATGTCTAAGTTCTCAGGTGCTTTTGGTCCAGGGACCACACTTTGAGAACTACCGCTGTCAGCCAAGCAACTGGCATTTAAAAAATTTATTCTCTCTAGTAATACCCCTGGACATTAAGCAAAAGCAAATACAAAATCTCTCTAGAGCAGGAGTGAGCAAACTATGACCTGTGGGTCCAAATCCCACCCGCCTGCAGGCCAAATCCAGCCACACCCATTAGGTTACTTACTTCTGGCTGCTTTTGTTGCACAACAGTGGGAGCTGAGTTGTTGTATCAGAGATCACAGCCTGCAAAGCTAAGAATATTTGTATCTAGCCTTTTACAGAATATAGCTGGCCAACTTCTACGCTAGAGGTAACCCAGGCCACAGAAAATTACCAGAGATTCAATCCTACTATAGATGAGCTTTCAATCCAAAATTACAAAACACCTGGGGAAACAGTCTACTCTGTGTGAGAATCAATACACACAACACACACAACTAGCAAGATCAGATCTAAGAACTTCAGATAAAGGAATTATTATACACAGACTATAAACATAACAGAGGGGCAGAGCCTACACTTAGCAACTCTTAGGTCTTCAATCAAGTGGGGTCTACTGTGTGCCAAGCTTTGGGCCAAGTGTTTTACATGGTCCAAATCCTTTTCACATGAAGAACTCCACACCAAGTATGAGATCAAGGCTCAAAGATGTCTCTTCACTTGCCTAACTTTATACAGCAAATATGAAAGAGAGCCAGGATGAAACCCAGTTCTAGAAGGTTCTAGAGCCTATGACTCACTTCCACTCCACAACAGGGTGATCTACAGTAGGGATTGGGAGCTCTTAACTTGGAGTACCTAGCTAAATATGGAGGACCCAACAACCCCCTGAAACTACAATATATGCAAAATGCTATGTGTCTCTAGCATAGAGAGGATCCATAGCTTTCATCAGATTCTCAAAGTTGAAGAAGCCCAAATGCAAACCTTCTTTCCACACCATACCAGAACCCTGTTAATAACTAACATTTCTTGTGCACAATGCCAAGCACCATTTGAACTTTGTAAAAATATGCTTGTTTAAATCCCACACAATCCTATGAGGAAGTACTTTTATCCCCATTTTAAAGATGAGAAAACTGAGGCGACAGAGGGGTCAAGTAACTTGCCTGGGGTCCCACAATTAACAAGTGGCAGAACAGGGACCTCAGAGTGGAATCTACTCACCTGCACACTTAACTCCTGCCATACTGCCTCCTGCTGCCTGTAGTAAGCAGCCCTCCAGTTCTGAAAGCAATCACTTGTCTATACACGTTTGGAGGGCCTGGGGTCTTTCCTGTCTACCCTGGAGCCATTTCTACATGCACAAAAAACAAGAGGGTACTTCTACCCTCATTTCAGAGCAAACCTCCTTCCTAATCCCAATCTTCATGTCCAGAAGAATATTTCAAGGCCAGCCAGACATGAACAGGACACTTCTTGGACTGTGAGCATTCCCCTGTCCCCCACCACCTTGCCTGGCGCCGGCCTAGACACCAACTACCTACTTGGCTGCTGTCTTGCTCATCGCCAAAACACACATTTACCCAATTTTTCAGAATGAACAATATTTACTCAACAGCCCAGAATGGCTCATATGGAACTATTAAACCCCACTGCCTCAGTCTGCAGCTTGGAGCGCGATAATGAATCAGTATTTTGGAGCGATTACGATGCTAATAAGAATGTGTGAGGCACAGAATATCACTGTGCAGGGGCAGCCGCCAAATCCCCTGGACTCCCTGCCTCCCAACCTCTCTCTTGGGAATTCCACCATTCCAGAAACCAGCCTGCCTGAGAACCTCCAGCACCCCGCACTCTGCACCCCCAGGTGGGCCGTGGCTGAGTTATCGGAACACAAAGCAGAGGAGAAACAGAAGCCTACCATTTTGCAGAGGGCGGGCCCCGCTATGCCAGTCCTTGTCCGGGATGTGGAGAGCAACGGTGCCCCCCTCCTGACGGCCCTGAAGGCCCCAGAGCCCCCTATTCTGGCGGGGTCTAGAGTTTCAGCACAGCATTTCACAGACTCAAACACACACAAACATTGGAGAAAATATACTTGCTCCCTCAGGCTGCATGCCTGAAGCAATGCTGGATTTGGTGTTTATTGGGTTGTTGGGTTTTTTTTTTTTTTAATCTTTTGCTTTTCACAAGCCCCTAGGTAAATAATAACTGGCAGAAAGGAAGCATATATTTGAATGTGGTAAGGCCCTCCCCCGCCCCCCTCCCCATCTGCCCAGGAAAAGCGGCTCTATTCCTTTCCCTACCTTGACCTGCTCCATCCTACAGACTGATGAATTTTCTGGATGCCTGGAAAGGCCAGGCATGCACTTTCCAGCCAGGGGACAGTGGTGGGTACATCTGAGTCTCCTTGTCTAGCCACTTCTCCCACCCTAGGCTCCAGGCCCTCAAACCTCTTTCACCCCTCCAAGGCTCCCTTCACCCAGTAACGGTTCCCCTCTGTTTCAGGATAAAGACCTCAGCAGGGCCTACAAGCCCCATCTGAGCCAACCCTGTCTACCCTTCCCAGTCACACCCTGCCTCTCTGCCCCTCACTCTATGTGCTCCAGTAACACTGGCCGTATTTCACTTCCCAGAACCAGAGGTGTATCTTCCCACCCCAGGACCTTTGCATGTGTTGCTCCCTTCCTCTGCCTGGATGACCACAGCCTCTCTTCACTTGGCTAACTCAGGAGTCCTTCCTTAACTTCCAGATTAAATCTGTTACATCATATCATCATTCCTAGCTCATTTCCTCCACAGCCCTTCACAGGGTTTGCAATTTCAAGTATGTGTGATTATTTGATTAATGTCAGTCTCTTTAGGGATTTCACTTCTAAACACCGTAGAGACCATCAGGGCAGAGAGCATGTCTGTGTTGATCACTAGGGCATCACTAGGGCATAGCCTGCGACCTGGCACATAGTAGGTGCTGGATAAATACAGATGACTGATTGGCTGAACGAATAAATCCCTGAGCCCCAGCCCCTCCCCTCCTCTGCTTCCTTAACTGGCTGTTTCTTCACTGAGCTGGACCCCATAGCTTTTCAGGCCTTTTCTACATGGCCCTGTCTTATCTACTGCAAAGTGTCACGTTCACACTACAAGCACCAGATAAATATTTAATCACAATAAAATGTTCATGGACCCTCAACCAGAATGGCCCTGTGCCCTTCCCTTGGCTTGGTTGAGTGTGTGTGTGTGTGTATGTGTTTGTACACATCTATATTTCCACACAAGAGTCTTCAACAGAAATGTACACCCCAGCACAGACAGAAAAACACATAAATGTGAATGTGTCCATCACATTCATTCAGCACAAATTAAGTGAGAACCCACTGCACGCCAGGCACGAGTGTTGGGGGAAGAACAGTGAATAAAACAGACCCGCTAGGGGCCACACAAGAGCCTGCTATGTGTTAGTCCCAAGTTAAATGCTTCAGGCAAATTCACTCAACTAATCCCAACAATACTTCCTGTGAGAGAGGCATTGAGGGTCCCCATTTCACAGACAAAGAAGCTGAGGCACAGAGCAGAAAGCACTGGCCTGAAGTTTCATTGATAGGGGCAGAATTTGAACCCAGGTCTACCTGACTTTGGAGCCAGGTTCTTGGCCTTGAGAAAAGGGCCAAAGACATAAAACCAGAAATACAACTTTTTTCCATCACCCCAGTGTTTTAAAAGCAAAAACACCTAGAGATGCCCAGGGACATGGTCTGGCTGAGGGGAGAGTGATCCATTCACTTCAGGGAATATTAGGCCAGTAAAACACTTGTTCTGAAGACAGCAAAGTGATGTGGAAAAGGCCAATGTCAGTGTTAAGTGAAAAGACCACGAAACAGAATCAACCATGGTTCTGATGGCAAACCAGGAAGAGTAGATGGAAGCACACTGAAGTGCTAAGCGGGCTGGGTTATTGGCATCTCCTTCCCCTTCTTTTCTCTTTTTAAAACCCTCCACGTGGCAACATGGCTTTCATAAGACAAAACTAATTTTTAAAATCCCTTCTTTTCCTTTCAGTCGTGGGATTCCCTGATAATCCTTCTGTGGCCAACGCCTTCCTCCCTACCCCACAACCCAAAAAGCTTTCCTCAGCTCCTCTGGTCCCCGAACAACTCAGGAATGAAAATAGGTAGGAAAAAGAAGGCAGAGCAAAGGAAGCCACGGTGTTGCTACGTGTAGGGATTCTCGGGATGCAGAACTGGGAAGATGTGTGTGTATGTGTGCGTGCGCGTGCGTGGGTGCGCCAGTGAGTATATGTGCACGTGTGTGCATGTAACTGCATGTGCATGTTTCTGTGGCTGAGGATGCCACAGGCCTGTGGCTCTCCAAGCAGTCTCACCAATCAGAGCCTGGCCTCCACATAGCCACAGTGGGGAAAGTTGCCGAAGCCACCCCAAGAAAGGGGCAGCAGGGAGGGCATCCCAAGGCAGAGAAATAGCAGGTGTCACCACTTGCTCTCTTTCTAAGGTCTCGAGCTCTTCTTGGAGGAAACATAACTGTCATTTCACTTCATCTTTATCACTGACACCTGGCCATCTAGAGGATTAATTTGATAATGGGGGGAAGGGGGAGCAGGTGTTAAGCCTCTCTCTCTGCTTCTGAAGGCAGCTGCAGCAGCCTAACTCTCTCCCTGGCTCTCAGAGCAGCAGCCTTGTCTTGTCCACACTTTACAGAGGCCATGGGCTCCAAGAGAACCTTCCAGAGTGGGCTGGACCAGAATGGTCCTGAGGGAAGTGGAATTTGCTCCTCTCAGTACCTTCAAACCAAATTCAACCCCTGCTTCCCAATGGGGTCCCGAAAGTTTAGCAGTTGCTCCCCCAAACTTTCTAGGAGCACCAAAAGTGTTGTGCCATCAACAGATGTTTATCGAGCATCTAAGATGTGCCACGCTCTGTGCCTGTGACAAGAGTCAACAAGACAGACACAAATGCTGCCCTCGTGGGTCTTAAAATAAAAAAACAAGGCAAGCAATCACAATGAACTGTGATGCAATAATTATGGGGGCAACCCCCTGATCCGGCCAGGAGGTTCAGGAAAGCTTCCCAGATTAGAGATGTAAAGGATGAGAGAAATCTGTCAGGTAGAGCGATGGCAAGGGAGTTCCTGGAAGGGGGAACAGCATATGCAAAGGTCTGGAGATAAGAAAGCATAAGGCATTTGTGGACCTCATAATAATTAAGTCTGGCTGGGGGAACTGGTGGCAAGGATGTGTAGTAAGAGATGGAATGGTGGAGGTAGGTGAGGATGGGAGGCGGTGATCACGACAGGCCTGGTAAGCCAAGGTAAAAGGACTTCATCCCCTAAGCAGTAGGGAGCCACTGAAAGTTTTTAAGTGGAGGAGAGGGTGTGGTGACCTGATTTCACTTTTTTATAAAGCTCACTCAAGGCAGAGTTCAGGGTCTTCAACTCTTGGTTTTGACCTCAGAATCAAGCAAGGGCATCTCTATTTGACCTAAGTCACTGCCACCTCTCTGCCATGATTTCCTGGGGATGCATGCCTTCTATACAGAGTCCTGTGACCTGCCAAAAAGACCACATGAGTTGGGATTGAGGCCTGGGGTTCATACCCTACACATCACCTCTCCAACCCTCAGTCTTCCCATCTGAGAAACAGAGAAAAGACTCAACCTTCCTCCTCCAACTGGGAGGATTAAATGAGCGCATACCTGTCAGGGTCTCATCACAGCGCTTGCTGCTGGGAAATCACTTCATAAATAAGCTATTGAAATGTTTCTTTTCACCCGTTTAGAGCCCCCTTAAGCACTGGGACAGACTTGGAGACCCAGGGCCCACAGGTCCAATTTGATATTTATGAATAGGCAAACCTGTTGTGTGCCCAGCATTTAATTACTTTCAATTTCTTCCCTGCATTTACATCTTAAAAGAATGTTCACAAAACCCAGGTTTCTGGCTTCTCTTGAAAACCCAAACCATCTGCTTAAACCCACTGCAGCACGGCCCCTCAAGCACCCCTGAAGGCATGACCAACATCTTCCACCCAAGCTCCAACTGTCAGACCAGCTGGGGGGTGACCTCAAGGTGGGGAGTTTCCCAGAGCTCAGGGCTAAAGATGCTAAATCTGGGTAGGGGGCAGGCAGGGGAGGGAAGGGCTGCCTGGCAAAGACCACCCTCTGACAAAAAGGCCCCCCCTCACTTGCCGCCCCCAACCCACCTACTCTTTGGTAACATCCCTTCCAAGTTATCCCTCCCTTCCTCCAATATCTAAGGAGCTTTGCCCTCAAAAATTAAAAAAAAAAAAAAATTCCAGCTCTATGCTGTGGCCCTCAAGGCCCTGTGTGATCTGACTCCTGCCATCTCTTAACTTCACCTGCCACCTCCCCACCTCTAGGAGGCAGAAAGCTAAGACTGGGGGGATCCAGCAAAGTAAGAAGAGGTTGGAAATAACTTGCCCCATTTTGCAGATTGGGATAACTGAGGCATAAATAGGGCCCTCGCTGGAATCCAAAAGGTCCAGGAATCAGCCAGTAGTCCTACTCCCTTCACTAGCAGGGCTCGGCTATCTCTGCCTAGCAGCCCCTCAACAGAGGGGCCCTGGTCTTATCAGGACACTTTCAGGGCATGGTCTTCTCCCACCCACAACCCACCATGCTCAGTGGAGGTCTGCATATTTTTTTCAGAAACAAGGTTCCAGAAATGGAAAAGTAACCCTCCTGCCCCAAAAACCCTGCAGAGGGGCCTCCTCAGCTTATGAGCCACCTCTCCAGCTGGCCAGCGTGGCAGGTGCCATTATCTGCAAGGATGGAGCAAAACGTCCCCTTGGGCCCCACCCTCTCAGCTGCCCTCCCTCTACCTTCTCTTGTACCTGCAGTTTGAGAATTGCTCTGTCCCTGTCTCTCTCTCTGCTCCTCTACTGTGTTCCCCCTTCCTCCCCAGCCAGGGAAATGGGGGTAAAAAATCTCCCAAGATCCCCAATTTAAAATAAAGTCAGATCCTTTTCTCTCCCCTTCCTCACTACCTAATGACCACACTTGTGTGAAGTTGATGCTCTACATAACGAAAAGAGAGGCCTCCTTGGAGAGGGTACAATCAGACAATTTTTAAGATCACGGAGCATTAGACCATTCCCAACTGGGTTTACTAATCAAACAGCCAAATCCTTCATAACCAGCCAATCCCTACAGGGCAATTAAATCCTTCCCCTTTAAAACACTTGCCACACTGTCTGGGGACAGAAAGAAAAATTTGCAAAATTCATTTGATAAATTAGCTAGGGAAAAGAAAGGAGTGAATCAAGCTTTGTTCTTTTCATTTTTTTTTAATTATGGAATTCACAATGCCTGAATAATGTTTAATAAGAACTATGAAAATTCCTAACAGTATTACAACACAACACAAAAGAATTAACCTGGTTACCGTGAAAAATTGCATATTTAATTAAGAACAGAGAGTTCAAAACTATCCAGAGATTTCAAAAGTGCTGTTGCCTGAGGGGCCAAATTACATGCTTCCAGGGCTGCTAACGGAGTTAGCGCGTTCAGTCATTACCCAGGCGTTCCCATTAAGTGACTCTGGGCAGATGACATCAAATTCATTTCAAAAACACCAGGAACTGAAGCACTCACTTGGGTAGTTTAAGGGAAAGCAACTATCCTGCTGGTACAAATCAGACCCCTTGTTGATAAAGGCAATAATTAAAGAATAATGTTAATTAGCTGCTTTTATTTGAAGGAAAGTATGGTAGTTGGAGCGCTTCCAGGCTGTTGAGGTGGGAGTCGCTCTTTCTGGAAGAAGGGGAGGCTGCTGGTGAGAATGGGGAGCCTGGGGGCCCACAGAAAAAGAGAAAGATGGCAGGCGCTGGGGGGGGGGGCCAAGACAGGGCCAGGTAAGGAGGATGCTGGCCTGGACTGCTGGAGGCCTGGGTACCCATGTTGGAATCAGCCTGGTCACCCCAAGGCCTTCGAGAGGGCAGCTTGGAAAGCAAGGGAAGATGGTACTGCCAGTATCTTGGGCACTGTCACCATCAGGTCCACTTCCATCATGGCGGACTCTGGCCAATGCAGATCTCCCTGTTCAGCTACTCCCTGTCATGCCCACTCCCCTCATTCAGCCATCTCTGTCACACCCACTCCTCTCACACAACTTCCTGTCACACCTACTCCCCACTTGGCCACTTCCTGTCATACCCACTTCCCTCATACAGCCTCCTGTCGCTCTTCATGGTTTGTCACACTCAGCGCTGAATCACCACCACCATCCTTACTATAGCAGACTGTTTTCCCAAAGACAGCCACCACAATATCTCTCATGCTCTTCCTGCACTATGACCTTGACCTTGACACTCCTCCCATCGAGAGAGGATTTGAACCTGGTCCTTTGTAGCTGCCCTTTGAAACTGGGTGGTCCCTTGTAGCTGCCTTGACCAACAGAGAAGATGGAAATGACATTAGTGACTTCCAAGGCTAGATCATGAAAACCCCTTCACTTCACCTCACTCTCTTCAGGACACTCACCCTTGGAATCCAGCCAACATGCTGTGAGGAAGCCCACACAGAGAGACCACATGGAGAGGGTACATGTTGGTGTTCCGACTGGTAGCTGAGGTTCCAGCTGACAGCCAGCATCAACTACTAGATGTGTGACTTGTCGAGTTACCCCCAAACTTTGAATCTTTCCAACTGAAGCCCCAGATATCACGGAGTGATTCAGCTGTGCTCTGTCCTAATTCCTGACTCAGATTCTGACTCACAGTATAGATAATTGTTTTACCTAGTAAGTTTTGGGGTGGTTTGTTACACAGCAGTAAACGACTGATATATTAACACAAAGTCACGCATTTTAAGAACTGCCCTCATCCCCAACATCTCTCTTTCCTCACAGACCCACAGAAGAGGCCCAGCGTGAGAAACAGATTGGTGGATCTGACCACCAGTGACAAGAACTTCTCCCAAAGAAAGCAATAATTAGCCTCTACCTAATGCCTCTTTAGTCAGCTCTCAATAGCCCCCGAGGCCCACAAGCGCTGGCTGTGTGCAGCGACAGGAAGGACTAAAGCAAACCACAGGGTCTAGTGTGGAGGGGAAAGAACACAGGAAGCACCGTAGTGTGGAAGACAAACTGAGACCCCAACGCAACTGAGGGCTCTTCCAGGACCCACGGCGGGTTCACGGCAGAGCCAGGCTCTGATCCACCTGACTCCAGGGAAGTGGTTTGATTCTCATTAGCAAGGCGCTTAATTAGGGCAGCTCATCAGTATATCCCAGAGAAACAAATTATGCTCTGGCCCAAAGCCACTTACCTGTTAGCAGCTGGGCCAGCCCCAACCCACCAAAGGGGCCATCCTAGGTAGGATGCAAGGGAACGTGCACTGATGGGGCAGCTGGGCCAGCTCTAGGGGCTCGGGGACTGGGAACTGGGGGAGCTGCCTTTCCTGGAGCGCCCCACCGTGGAAGCCAAGTGGGAAGCAGGAGCTGGGCCTGGGTTTCTCTCCTCCCCGCTCTGGGGAGGCAGAAGTCCTCACCCACCACGAGATGCCAAGATGTTCTGCTCTGTTCAGAGAGTCATTTTTTCCCAGAGATGAATTTCACAAAGTAGGCCATGGGCCGAGGGACCAACCCGCTTGCTTGCAGAGGCTGAGGAGAATACCCTTCAAGGGACAGTGCTAGTTCAGAGAGGCTCAAGGCTGCTGGCCCAAGGGGCCCAGGGTCCAGCAACCCCAGCAGGTGAAGGGCAGAAAATAGGCCTGGCTCCTCCCAGAGTACCTGCATGGTCACCAGCTCTGACCTCGGCTCCTGGGACCCTGACACCCCAGCTGCTTATCAGCGCCCACTCCCGGGAATCCTGGCCCATGCCTGCACTCCTGCCAGCCTGCACTGTTCACTGCGAGCAAGACACCATCACGTTAAGACCTTTACAAGGCAAACCTGCATATACAGTAGCCCCTTCCCAGTTGTACAGTCTCTGCTTTGGGTATTCACAGAAGTAACAAGAGGCAGGAGAGCCTACAAACACAGGAGGACCTCTAGAATCAGACTGCCTGACTCTGCTATGTAAACCTGGGCCAGTCACTTGACCTCTTTGTGCCTCAACTTTCTCCTTTGCAAAATGGTAATATTAATAGTGTCTACATCATAGAGCTGTTATGGGAATTAAATCATTTAAATGATGGTATTTAGGGAGCACTTAGAGTTGTGCCTGGCACAGAGCCACTCTTGATAAGTGATAAATTAAAAAACAAACAAAAAAAACAAAAAACAAAACTTCAGCACTCCTCTCATCCCTGAACAGTCATGTAAATTCTGCCCATTTTCTGGAATGGCTATACTGAGACCAGAGAAGGCAGAATCATCTCCACACCAGTCACAAAGTCAGCACAGCTGGTCCCTAGAGTAAGGCTGCTAACTCACATGCCTATGGAGGCTGCACAAGGAGCATCAATGGGACAACTGGGCCCACTGGGGGTTGTGCAAAAGGGAAACCCACTCTCCATTCCCACCCCCATTACACATCCCAGCTGACTGCTGCCCTGTTTGAAATGCAGGCCCAGGGATGCTAGCTCTTCTGCTGAAGATAAGCCAGGAACCCGAGTTTTAAAAATGTGACCTCTGATCAGGGCACCGGGCATTCAGCATTCACCAAGTGTCACACCAGTTACTGCAGCTGCAATGTAGAGCAATGAGCTCACCATCTGATGAGGGAGACCAGCAAGGAACCAGGGAGTCACCGGGCGGCCTGAAAAGCAGCCCAGGCCAGGGATGCCCGAGCAGGAGATAGAAGATGGTGCCCAACTCAGCACAGAGTCAGGGAAGGAGGGCTGGGGCCACCAAAGAACAAGGGGAACAGTATTCCAGGCAGAGGGAAAAGCAAATGCAAAGGCTGCAAAGTATGAGGAGTATGGCAGTTTGGGGATAGGGAGGATATATGGGTTTGGGGAGCAAGAGAGAGAGCTGAAGCTAGAGGCTATGCAAGCAGCTGGTAGAGTTTCAGAAGCCAGAAATTCCTGGGGCAAAATCCCATCTCTACTGGGGAAAGGCTGTATGTGTACGGGAAGCCTCTGAACTTCTCTGGGCACTTGTGGGTTAGCACGTTGCTCTCACTGGAGCAGATGTGCAGCCCTTGGATGGCCACAGAGAAGCCATTTGGAAAGCACCCCTTGAAGGAAGAGAGTTCCTTAGTTGTTTGCCTCTGTGCCACAGTCTGAAATCATCACTCCCACTATTGAGGTTAGAGGTAACAGGGAGCAAGCATGACAGCAGGTGACAGAATAAATTTATGGAGCGCCCGGTACATGCTAGGCTTCAAGCTGAGCCCTTCACAAAGATTATCTCATTTCCTCCACACTACAACCCTATGAGGTGACTATTATTGCTACCCCCATTTCACAGATGAGGAAACTGAGGTATGAAAAGGGGCAGTCCCTGGCTGCATCACACAGTGGTGAGAGGGAAGCCAATCTGTCTGTCAGGAATCCTTCTGCCCCTGCACCAAGCTACCAACCTGGGGTTTTCCCCTCTAAGGGATCAAGCTGGGGCTAAGGAGACAGGGCAGGTGCAGCAGCCGATTCTGAGGAGAAGTACCTGCCAGCTGGTAGTGCATTACCCCGAGTTACCTCTAATGCAGCAAGATCAGTACTTGGGGGGCTGTGCTTAGCTCTGGGGAAATCATTACATGCTACACTAAACTAGTCAAAAAATAAGGGCATGCAAGGAGACTGAAAGGAGCTGCTGCTTGGGAGCATGAGCACACAAATGTATACACATACACACTAAGGCGCATGCACGGACAATGACACACACATGAGTGCACACACAGAGTCACCCACACGTGGATGCAGACACAGAGGCGCATGTGCAAAGACACTCAGAAGGACACAAAGACATACTCAGACACATACACATAAACACGCTAATATACACACACAAGGACAGACACACATAAACGTGCAAAGACCCACAAATATACTCAAAAATACACCAAAAAAGATGCAGTGTACACACATAAATACAGTCACATGACATTCACATCCATCCCGTTTATTCACTTGACTGATACTTTTTGAGGGCCTACTATGTGCTCAGCCCCCAGCTGCTAGATCCTGGGGACAAGCTGCTTTGTGCCCTCATGGAGCTTAGAGTTCACAGAAGGAGGCAACAGTTGATCAATAATCAGGGCTATGGGTGATACCTGCCGTGGTAAGTGCAGTAGAGATGGGACCCAGCATCTCAAGGGGGAGTGGGGAAGCTGCCCTGAGGAAGTGACATTGAACAAGCTTCCAGGGTGAGGGAGGAGTTGACGGGGGATGTGAGGGAACAGTGTCCCAAGCAGGGGGAGCAGGTAATGCACAGGGGGCTGTGGTGCAAAGGAAAGACGTGTAAGTCTGGAACATGGAGGGCACAGCAAATGTGGCTCAAGATCAAGGTCAAGAACAGCAGACACACTAGAATTAAGCTAGTATAATTCTGAAGGTGATTCTGTTAAGCTACGATGTATACGGTAAACCATAGAGCAACCACCAAAAAAACCCTCAAGCATACAGTCAAAACCCATTAACGAAATTAAAGTGCTACATTAGAAAATATTCACGCAATGCTAAAGAAGGCAGAAAAGGAGAAACAGAGGAACAAAAAAGACATGAGACATATAGAAAACAAAAAGCAAGTTGGTAGATTAAATCCAACTATATCAATAATAATATTAGATGTGAGTGGATTAAACCATCCCATCAAAAGGCAGATTTTCAGACTAGATAAGAAAACAAGATCCAACTACATGCTATCTACAGGAGACATGCTTTAAATTCAAAGACACAAAAAGACTGAAAATAAAAGAATAGAAAAACATATATCATACAAACAGCAACTATAAGAAAGTAAGAGTGGCTATACAGGTATCAGATAAAATAGACTTTAAAACAAACAAAAATGTTACTAGAGATAAAGAGGGATATTTTATAATGGTAAAAGGGTCAACCCACCAGGAAGGTATAACAATTAAACACATATATGCAACCAATAAAAGAGCACCATAACACACGAAGTAAAACTGACAGAAATGAAGGAAGAAATAGATAATTCAACAATAATAGAGACTGTTAAGCAACATTTGGTAACATGCTAGAAACCAAACCCACAACCAGAGTGCAAAGAGCCCTTCTCAGAGCATAACTCAAGTCCTGCCCCACCACCTTGCACCAGTTCTATTTCTGAGGAGAGGAACACAACACCCCTTGCCCACTGCATACCTGCCACGAGAGGCCTCCAAAACACCAGCTAGCCATTTGCACAAGGGAAGCAACCACCCCCTTCCTAAGGAAGCACAGCTGCCACCTTGCTGGGGGCATCAGGTATGTCCCCATGGAAAACTTCTCCCACACACACCCCCAACCTTGAATGATATAGTCCTCAAAACACTTGTACACCCAAAGGCCTCTCAGCACTAAGACCCTCTCTGGGCAGGATAACATATCAGATTGTCATAGAAGCTCTCTTTTACCTATTTTCCAGACGTCCCCTCCCTTCCTTCACTGTTCCCTATCAGGCGGAACCCAGTGGGAACCAGACATACTCTGGATCCTGTTTCTCCACTGCTTTAAACCCTCAATGTCCTCTCACTTTCCTGAGAATATAACCCAACTGAATACAACCCCCTACCGTGGTCTACAGGGCCTCCCTCCCTCTCAGACTTCATCCTGTCCTCTACCCTCCCTTCCTTGACCACCCTGTCTCAGCCATACTGGCCTTCCTTCAGTTCCTAGATGTGCCAAGTGGATTCCCACCTCAGGGCCTTTGCACACACTGTTCCTGTAGCTATGAAGTCTCTTCCACCTGAACTTTGCCTGACTGGCTCCTCACTGTTCAGGTCTCAGCCTAAATGTCACCTACTCAGTAACTAGCCTGAATAAACAGGTTCCTCCTTCATCTTGATTTTAGTAGCATTTGGTCGTTTCTTTCCTCCATTCTTTCTATCTCAGTAATTACACAATAATTTATTTAGCTTACCGCTCTACACCCAGCACCTGACACTGTGCTGGGTCCATAGCACATACTAGATAAATATGTGCCATTTGATGAATACATGTCAGGTTCAGAGCAAAGACTGGCCAGACTAGATTCAAGTGCTTTGTGACAATGGATGGCCCCCCTCTGGCCTCAGTTTCCTCTTCTGAAAAATGGGTAACACTAGTACCTACTGCAAAAGGTTGTTGTGAGGATGAAATGAGAGAATGGGGTACTGACAAGCCAGGAAGTAACTCCCAGCCCCGCACTGGGGGGAGGACAGAAAAGTGAGGAGACATCTGAGTCCCAGGGGCCATTCCAGAAGCAGCTGGGTCCCAAGTCTTTGCTTCCAGAAACCAGAGCGATAAGTTAAGTTCTACCATGAAAGGAAAGAGCTTATGGAGCCAAGTATGAAATGTAGAGTGTGGGTGATACAGCCACGGAAAGAGGGTTTAACAGTTAAAAAAAAGATTTAGCAGTTAAGAAAAAATATCTAAAAAACTTTTTTAATAAAGCCTACAAGTCTATCCCCTTCTTTCTTTATCAACGACACGATTTATTGATCGAGGAGGCCGTATCGACTAAATAAATCTTGATAATGACCAAGGCAGCAATCAATACCTGCTTATTATCAGCCCGGGCCGAGAATTTCATTTTGCGAACACAGGCCGAACTGCAGGGCGCGCCACACAGCTCTGGACTCCGGCGGGTAGGCCAGGGACGGATGGCTGGGTGGTGTTCATTTTCCAGGACAGGAGACAGGAATCTTTCTTGTGTTATTAATAACCTCCCACCTGCCACCCTACCCCATGCCTCTCAGGCTTGTGGGTCTGCATTCATTTCCATGAGTTGACAATGATGAGGTCTTTTAAGATATTTAAAAAACGAAGGGGAGGGCTTCCCTGGTGGCGCAGTGGTTGAGAGTCCGCCTGCCGATGCAGGGGACAAGGGTTCGTGCCCCGGGCCGGGAAGATCCCACATGCCATGGAGCGGCTGGGCCCGTGAGCCATGGCCGCTGAGCCTGTGCGTCCGGAGCCTGTACTCCGCAATGGGAGAGGCCACAGCAGTGAGAGGCCCGCGTACCGCAAAAAAAAAAAAAAAAAAACGAAGGGGAAAACACAAGCATAATGAATATAGGTGGGGGAACCCTGAGAGGGGAGCAGGGAGTGGGGGGACTGGCTCTGGAAGAGGCACCTCCGGCCCCTAGTGAGTGAAGGTCAGGGACATGAGTGGCCAACAGACCTGCATCCTGGGTTAGAGTTCAAGCTCTGCTGCTTGCTGACAATATGGCCTTGGACTTAACCATCTATGCCTCAGTCTGCTCAACTGTAAAGATGGGATAATAGTAGTTTTCCTGTCCTAGTGTTGTGAGAATTAAACGAGATAATATCTGTCAAGGGCTCTAAACACTGTCTACCATGCAATAAAGGTTCAAGAGGAACTGTCAGGCCTTTCTGTGCAGAGAGCTTCCTTCTGAAGCTCCAAAGCAAATGCCAGGCCTGTCCTTGCTAAAGCCAGCCAAGGGGCATTTGGAGAGGCCTGGCCTCCCACCCAGTGCCTCTCTGCAAGGATCTAGTCCACCTTGCCGCTGGCTGGTGAGGACCAGGAGGTGAATAACAAACAACAATGATCCTGACAATAATAATAAAAGTAGTAATAGCTGCTCGTTTCCTGGCAATGAACATATTCCAGGCCCGGTGCTAAGGACTTGCCATGCTTCCACTCATCAAACCCCCACAATGTCCCCATGAGGTAGAGGCTGTGTATGATTCCCATTTTACAGATGAGGAAACTGAGACTTAGAAAAGTCTAGTGAATCACCCAAGGCCTCCCAGTTAGGAAGCAGCAAGGCCAGGGTCCAAAGTGAGGTCTGACTACTCCAAGCCCATGCTCAAATCATTTCAGGTGCTGCCCCCAGGGCACCCGAAATTCAACAGGAATTACCTCAAACTACCTCACAGCATCACCGTCATCATCATCATAGTTATTATGATTGTTGGTGTTGTTGTTAATAAAGACAATGATTAATAACAGTCACTATCTTGGAAAGGCTTACAGCATGCCCAGCCCTAGGCTGTGTCTGTATTGGTTTGTCGCTCTTTACCTCTCACAGACTTGAAGAAAAGTACTTCCATCTCCAAACGGTTATAATAGAGAAGCTTTATGAGGGCAGGGACTTGGTCTGTTTTGTTCACTCCTGCACCCCCAACACCTCACATTGCACCTGACACATAGCAGGTGCTGAATAATTTTCATTAAATGAATGAATGAATAATCTGTCTCGACAACCCAGGGAAGCTCCATTTTAGACAGGAAAACCGAGGCCCGGACAGAGTCCTTCCACCACAAAAGGAAAGGGGAGACTCTGATCCTGACCTCTTGCCTGACTGTAAACTAGGAGTCCCAGGGGATGCTGAGCAGGAAATCCCCTCAACTCTAGCGTCCAGAGACCTTGATCCCTCTTTGACGCCTGCTGGGTTGATCAGATGGGCCCATGAACCAGGCTTTGGGAGAAGAATGTCATCTGGGTCCAAAAGCGTGTTAACTGGCTATCTGTGTCCCCCATAACAGCCATCTCACCGGCTGCAGGGACCTGCTTTGAGTTGTCTGTGACTGAGGCCACCAAACCACCACTGATGGTCCACAGCCTGCCAGAAATTAATTAATGGATTTATTAATTAGGATGGGAGCCACCTCCCAGGCTGGAATTGGGGTCACCAGTTTCTAAAGCGAGACTCACAGAGCTAAAGATAAACCCTTGTTCACTGTGAGTCTGAGGCCCGTGCCCAATTCCCAATCACAGAGTGAGAGACTTTCAAGAGCTAGTGATGGGTAAAGAAGCTGGGGACCTGGGAGGAGCTGGGTCCCCTAGGACCACCCCCCAAGGTGGAGTCAAGGCAGCTGCCCTCGCCTCACCCTTCCTGTGGTAACCATCCACTCCATCATCCAAATATTTATTAAGAACTTACTATGTCCTTGCCCTCCCCAGGTAAAGCAGATGGTGGTAAAGAAATGGGGGGAGGCTATTTTGGAAAGACAGCTTAGGGAGGACATCTCGGAAGAGGTGATATTTAAGCAAAGGACTGAAGGCACTGAGACAGAACCAAGGAGATGTCTGGGAAAGCGTTTCCCAGACAGTGGGAACAGCAAGTGCAAAGGCCCTGAGGTTGGAATGTTTGGTGTGTTCAAGGAACAGTGAGGTGGCCAGAGTGCTTGAATAAAAAGGGGAGGAGTGGCAGGAAATGAGAGTGAGAGATAATGGAGGGATGAAAAAGGGAAGGGGGGACCTAATCACACAGTGGGCCAGGTAAGAACAGGCAACCGGGAAGAGACAACGTTGAGAGTGACACCCCCCAGGCTCCCAACAAGACATAAAAGATACCTCAACTGAGCACTTCCAGTGTATTAGGTGCCTTAGGTAGATGTCCAAACCTCATTTCATCTTTCCTGTAGGGAAGTGTGATCCTCTGAGTAGCAGACGCAAAGGGAGGATTACAAGACAGAGAGATTTATCAGGATGAATGCCTGCGCCTGCAGGAGGGAGCCAGAATGAAGGAGAGAAGGAATGAAGGGAGGGAGGGAGGGAAGAAGGAAGGGAAGTTGGTAGGTAGGTTGGCTGGTTTGTGGAAGCATCCTAGACTGCCGAGGAGTCTGGAGCCTGCAAAGGAGTCCTGTGTGTCCCAGGAACAGGTCTGCTTTTAGTCCCTGCTAAACTCAGCTCCTGGCTGTGGCACTTGTGGGGTGATCTCCAAGAGCAGTTATCTGGTGCCACCTGCCAATCACACTCCCTATAGTCAAAGGTCTGCAAGGTGCATTCTCATGGCCGCCACTAGAAGGTACCATTATTGTATCCATCTTACAGCTGAGAAAACCAAGTCTCAGAAAGGGGAAATAACTTGCCCAAGGGCATGCAGCTAGGAAGGAGCAGAACTGGAATTTGAATCCTTACTGCCCCGTGCGTGATCACGAGATAAACAGAGGATGGTGGGGGGCATTTTGCAACAGAGCAAGAATTGGGCTTGAATACCTTATTAAAAAATAAAAGCAATACCCAAGGCTTTTATGGTGTTTGACAGTTTACTAAGTACCCACTGAGACAGATTCATTCCGGGCCACACATGTGCTAAATAATCTTATTTTATGCTTCATCCTTACTCCCAACTGACAGATGGCAAGACTGAGGATGAAGGTGGGTCCAAGAGCCACTCAGAATCTGTGACCAGCCTCACTGCCTTCCTTCAATTCCTTGCATGCACTATTTTTCCACCCACCTCAAGGTCTTAGCACATTTCCTCTGCTGGGATGCTCTTCCCTGACCTTGTCCTTGACACCTCGGCTGAAGCATCACTTATTCCAGGAAGGCTCCCCCAATGCTCAGACTCAGGCAGTTCTTTTGCCTCATACTGTCTCAGAATCAAATCCCCCTGTGTGACTACACACCCATCTGTCCAATGAGACGTGTACCCACCCCCCCCCATTGTCTGCAGGCTGGGTGAGAGCTGGCACTCTGTCTTCCGGTTCACTGTCATATCTCCGGTATATTATTATTACTTATAGTATTTATGCTATTTACTTATTATTATTTACACAGTTATTAGTTATAGTTATAACTTATACTGTGAGTGGTGAATATACATTTCCAGACTGAAGGACAATAGCAGTTATTATTATTAACATTATATAGCACATCTATGTCCTGGGCACGGATTTCACACTTCACGTGCATTAACTCACTTAATCCACAATCCTTAAGGAGGTGGATACTACTATTATCCCCATTTTACACAAGAGAAAACCGAGGCTCAGAAAGGTTAAGTGACTTGCCCAAGGTCACACAGCTGGTAAGTGGCAGAGCTGGGACTAGAGCCAGGCCCCATGTCTCCAGAGTCCTCACTAAATGTCTTTGGGAATGGGAGGCTGAAGGGCTTGAGTTTGCAGCCCACACTACACCCCTCAGATACCTGGAGCCCACAGACACTCATAATGGACAAGCACCCCAAGTAGGTGCCCCCAGCAGAGTGGCCTCTGAGTGACCACCTTACTCAGGGATACCTGCCCTCGACCTGGCTGCCCTGGTGACCCCTGTGGTCCTCCTGTCTGCAGCACCCACACTCCAAACAGCTGGCTGGACAAGTCTATCGACCGTAATGGTTCCTGGGGAGCCATTTACCCCATCCAGTTTGAGCGACAGCGGCCCAGAGAGTCTTAAGCACTGCTTGGCTCCGGGCGTCTCGGGCAGACAACCAGCTCAGGCCAAAGAGGCTGAAGGATTGATTTTTTTTTTTCCTCTCTCTTTCTTTCTTTTTAATGACAAATGCGTATCCTGGAACTGCTGTTTCATCTGGCTGAACTGAAGGATGGCAGAGGGGGTATATAGGGAAAGGACTGGGAAGGCAGGGGCAGCCACTGGCCCACTTTGAGGGTGACTGAGCTACTGAGGAAAAGCAGAGACAGAGGGCTAATCATGTATATTCATGAAGCTTGTCAAGGGCCTTTTGTTTTTTTCTGGAAATGCCGCCTCTTCTGACACTAGGCACCTGGAGAAAGGCAGCCAGTGGCCTTGACAGCTACCCTCCTCATGACCCCTACAGCTAACCTGACCCAGCGCAGACCCTCAACCCAGGGCCTTGGCACCACCGTTCCCTCTGCTTGGCATGCCCTTGCCAGGTCTTCACCTCCTGCCAGCTGTGGTCAGAGCGTTTGATTTATATGGGATAGTGGACATCTGAATTTCTTAGGTAACATCTCCTATGTTTTAAATGCTGACAAAAGTACACAAAAGTGTTTTTAAAATATTGCACTAATCGAGACAGATACATCCGTTGGCCAGACATAGCTCCCAGTCTGCAACCTCTGTGCTCAGAGCTCCCAAAATATAAGACATCACATACAATATTAGTAATATATTAATACAGTAAGCCCCCAATGGAGTAAAAGAGAAGAGAAAAAGTGCCCAGTAATCTCTAAAACAAGCTTTCAAGGCCAGCAAGTTCCGGGATCCACTGCTTATTTGGTTTTCTCACCCCTCTCTTACTCTCTAAAATTACCAACAATAATAAGAAGACACATACGGAACAGCAGTTGTGTGCCCAGCACTGTGCTAAGCACTTCCACATTTAAAGTGCTTTAATCTTTAAGAACAACCTAAAAGGTGAAGACTACTGTTAGTCCCATTTAGAGACAAGGAAATAAGGCTCAGAGAGGTTAAGTGACCCATCCAAAATCACATAGCCAGTAGATGATGGAGCCAGGATTGGAAGCCAGACAGGGGCCCTTCACCATCCTGGCTCCTCGTACTTCCCTCTTGAGGGAAAGAGTATGGAACAAGTTTCTAGAACTAAGTTTGATCTACCCCAATACTCTCAACTGAAAAGTGAAACACTTTGGCCATGCCACAGCCATCACATAGACCAGTAGACCAGGCTCAGCAACTATTGCCCTAAGGCCAAATCCAGCCCACCACCTGTTTTTGTAAAGTTTTATTGGAATATAACCATTTCCATTCATTCTTATTGTCTATGGCTATTTTCATGCCATAGTAGCAGAACTGAGTGCTTGCAACAGAGACCACAAAGTCTAAAGCATATTATTATCTGCCTCTTTACAGAAAAAGTTTGGCAACCCTGATGGCAGACCTAGATGGTTTCCTAAAGAGTCTAGAGAGATGCCACACCCTGAGAAGGTTATGAGGTCAAAACCCTCAGGGAAACACCATCCTTAGAGATGTGGAAGCACATTTACACATTAAAGGGGAAAAAGGGTAGTGGAAGCTTCTTCAGGTATTTGGGGTGAGACCAAACGAAAAGAAGGAGCCAGCCACGGGAAGATCTGGAGAAAAAGAGTCCCAGGCAGAGGGAACTGCAAGTGCAAAGTCCCTGAGGTAAGAATGTGCTTGCTGTGTTTAAGGGACAAAAAGACCATTGTGACTGGAGCAGAGTATGCAGAAGGAGAGAGACTGGAGATGAAGCCAGAGAGATAACAGGGGGCACAGATTACGGGAGCCTTACAACCAGGGGAAAGGAGTCTGGATTTTAAACTTTTAAGTATGACAGGAATAGATTGTTCATATCCTACAAAACGCTACAAATGATTTTTGTGAATGGATCTGCAAGGCTTAGAAACCAAGAACTCCATCCTAGACATAATTTCTTGTCTCAAAAATTTGTTTAAACGATCAATAGCTCCCCCTCACCGCCAGAACGGGCCCCCAGGTCGTTAGAAGACAACATGTTTAACTGGCACACAAAGTATGTCAGCATCCTTCCCCTTTACAGCAACTAGTACAGCAGACCAGGTGTGCACAGCTAGGCTGTGTGATGGATTAAGAAATGGGACACTTGGAATGTTGGGTGATTCACCCAGGGGTGCTAGAGGCTGCACCTTTTAGCTCCTCTTGGGGCCCTTCCTCTCCATCTACTACCTCCATGTTCCCCGACATCTTCAATATAATCCACTGTCATTAATAAAGAGCACCCCCAAGACAGAAAAATCAAACCAAAGACTGAACCCTGAATTCCTAAGCCAGGAACAAAGGTAGGCCACCACCTCAGTCCCCTTCCCATGCTCAACCTCTGCCAGACTCAGTCTCTGAATTAGATATCTGGAAGCCACCAGAAATTCAGCCCTTTCAGAAAGCAACAGAGAAAACCACAGTTCCTGGACAGCCATGTCCACCATCATCCAGGACCAAATTTAGCACCAGCCAAGGTGCTCACGTTTTAAATCCCATCTGATGGAAGAAAGGTTACCACAACAGAATGTCAAGTTCGAAGATAGAATCCACCTTTTAACAGAAGAGTTTTTTTAAAAAAGAAGGAGAAAGAAAGAAAAAGGAAGGAAAAAAAAAGAAAAAGCACCATCACCATCAGAAAACCTGTTCCCTCTGGTCAAAATAACACCGTGCTCATCTGAAATAACCCACTGAGATGCTTATTTGCTTCTTTAGGCTTGTCCGTGGTTTCTCGATTTTCTACAGTGAATTCAGGTATTAATAAAAGAAACTTCGAGACCTCCAACAGCAAAAGCGGTCAGGGATGAGACGCTGCTCGTTTTTCTTCCAGCACTCAAAGAGAGAGCCCATCTTCGGGAAGCAATTTCTGTCGAGTTGAGAATCCAGAATTTTGGGATGCCCAGAAAAGACTGCTGGGTTCTTTAAATAAATTCTCAACACCTGTTTCTAGCTCCTTCTGCAAAAAAGGCCCACAGGGTGTGGCTTCCAATGAATTGGAGAGGCAGATGGAATAGGGTCACCCACTGGCTGGACTTGGAAGGGTCCAGGGGCTGACCGGTGGTTTGGTCGTCGTATTCACAGAGCTGCTGCTAGAAATCTCCCCTCACACCCTCTGCCTCCCAGCTCTCCCTTTCCTTCCCCTCCAACCTCCCACAGCCCTTGCCCAATGCCAGCCATCACATGGGCCTGGGCCTGGGCCACGCCAAGCCTGGTCTGCTCGTGCTCCCCACCCCGGCAGCAATTCTATTACAGCAAAGTTTCCAAAGTTAGGATTCCGCCAACAGGGCTGATAGCTTATTTACTGCTGTCATCTAAAGAAAGAGGAATTTTGACACATTGTTAAATGATAGCACATTTAGATAAGTCAAGCTGTCAGAGGCTCTAATGGATGTCTAAACTCTCTGTGGCTGATATGTAAAACTTATGCACTTCAGAATATCATAAGGTTATAATATTTTAATCACATCCACGCTCTTTTCTAAACTTTGAGCAGGGAAAAACATTCCATCAAGTCCCATCTCCCAGGCGCCAAGAAACTGAGCCTTCCCAGAAGTTTCTCCAAACTCCTTACAAAAAGTCCAGCTTCTCTCACTCGACCCGTCAGTCTTCCTCCCTAAATGTTCACACCCCAAGCGGAATTCGTACTGTATGATCCCTCCACCCAACCTCTTTCCTCCCAAGAAACGTAGATGTGCATTTGGACTGGGCACCAACTCTTGTTAACCCTCTTCGAAGACAAAAAAAAGATATCACAGGAGACTGGACCCAGAGCATCATAAAAAAAGTGGCAAAGTGAAGCAGAAAAAGAAAATCACAAAGGTATGAATCCAGTTATGACGATTATACACAGAAAAGCCATAAAAAAATACTGCATTAGTAATGTTCACCATAAAGCAATCTTATAACCAAATGAAATATGCTTAGCATCAACTCTGAGATAGAATTTTTTTTTCTTCTCGTTTCCTGGACTGCTAGCAGCAGAGGAAAAAAAAAAAGAACAAGCAGAGAAAGGGGGAAGCAGTTTCAGGGATCCTGGAGTAGGGTACCAAATGTCACAGCATCTTTACCATCATCAGCCCTCAAGTCATTAAGACTGCTGACTGACTTCCATCCTAGGAAAACAGCCCCGCTGTGTCCAGAGATGGCAGTGGAAGAAATAATAACCGGACTGCTTCTATATTTGAAAAATGTATACTTCCGGAGGGCTGTGCGCAGGCCGGTACAAGGTCACCTTTCTTGCCAGGATCAGGGTGGCGTCAGCAGCATGGTCTGGCCTGGGGACACAGGCCTCCTTTGCTGCCTCGGCCACTTTAACACTCAGCAACTAGGCTGCATGAAACCACTGAATTGAAGCCACACACCTCACACTCATAAGCAGCTAGGCCACGTGAAGAGTGGGCCCAAAGCTCCTGGCCTGCACAGGGCCTGGGGTGGGGACCCACCTTTCCTACCCAGATCTTGGAACGAGCCGGCTGAAGTTTTCCTTTCTGGCTATCTCCCAGAGGAGAGGAAAGTGGGAAGGGAAAAAAATGAAAACAAAAGTATGGCACAGGAGTCATTAGCATTATGCCCAAGAGATGATCCCAGGCAAAAGTGCTTACGCTCATAATCTGTTTCCGACAAAATGCCATCAGTGAGAATACGGGGGGTTGCGGGGGGAGGTGTCGGCCTACCGGGCAGGGGAACAACTGAACATTTCAGGACAAGGGTGGGGACCACAGCAGATGTGAGGGCCTCAATGTTTACACTCGGCCACCGCTGCCACATTTACCTCTCTGCTCTCTAAAAGTGTGCAGCTTTTCAAACTCCCACAGGGACCCCCCCACACGTTTAATATCCATGTAAATGAGCTTAACCCCTTCCCCAGAGCCTTCTCCTTTCGTGCCAGACACACCAGCCATTGTCTTAATGAACACACCAACCCCTCCCGCACCCTATGTATACACCCTGTGCAGGGAGACGTCTTGGCCCTGTATCCCCATCACCTGAACGAGGCTCTCCACCATCCCCACCTTCATCCTTTCCAGTTCAAATCTGCTTTTCCACCTCAGCATCTTCTAAAACCCTAACAAAGGGTTCTCAGATCAATGACAGTCCAACTGGAATCAAGATTTGGGTGACCCCAACAGCTCCACAAAAGACCCCTGAGCCCGAGAAGGAAAAGAGTGAGGTTCAACACCCCCTCCACTCCAGCTCAGAAATCAGCCCCCTGGGAGCCGCACCCACCCCTCAGCATCCAGCCCCAGGTCTCACTCTACCTCCCGGTTGCAGCCCAAGCTCCCCGGATTGAAAACGAGTTATCTAATGAAAATTGTGTTAACTGACATTCTGGCCAACCGGGAGCAAATACCAGCGCTGCAAATCTCGCCGCGGAAATTTTCTCCAGCCCAGAATAACAATAGGACCCTGCAAAGGGCTTTCACCAGCCCTTCTGGTTCCTCTTCTCTCATCTGCCACGTTCTTGTCATTCCTTATGTTACAGAACATCAATCATAAATAAAGACGCTGTCCCCCAGCCGTGCCCGGGTCTCATTTACAAACATTAGCAGGGAATACAATTACCATTGGCCTTCGTGCCAAGCCCAATGTGGCTGCCCAACTCACTCTCTCCCGTTCGCTCCCTCTCTCTCTCTCCCCCCATCCCCCACTCTTCCAGAAAGGCCACTTTAGCATCATTTAAACCAGCAAGCACAGCTCACAGCCCTGCCCGCCTCAGCTGGCCACCAAACTGTAGCCCCAACTCGAGTGACGACCTGGAATTGCAAGGCACTCGCAGTTATTAACTGCATGCCTGAGTGCCCCGATTTTCTCTCCAGCTCAATGGCTTTGAGGGAGGGGGCCTGCAGGGAGTGAGGAGTTAGGAAGGAGGGGGGTTGGGAAGCCACCAGGAGGAAGGGGGTACTGTAACTACTTATCAGAAGAAACTTGACGAGATTTGCAGGCGGATTAAAAAAAAAACAAAACCAAAAGTGGGTCCCTTTTTATCTCCAGACTGATGCTCTCCCTTCTTCTGAGAATGTCAAGGCCAAGGCAGGATGCTTTAATCGCCCGTTATCAGCACCACTTCCCCGCCCCTTGTTCCCACCGCACCTTGGTGAGACTCCTGAGTTTGGGGGGCTTGTCTGGAGCGTCCTGGGGCACCTGGGAAAGGACAGAGGCTAGCGCTGTGCCTCCAGCGCGCAGCTCTGAGATTCCACTCCCCAGCTCGGCCTCCTATTGGGTCAGCAGAGAATACCCCCAAATCTGGAGGAGACAGACTCCCAGAAAAAGGTGGAATGGGGATAAAGTGCCGGAGTTTGGGAGGGAGTCACCCTAGGGAGGAAAAAGGAAAGAAGAGAGAGAAAGAAAGAAGAGGCTGGAGAAAGGAGAAAAGAGAGGAGTGTCGGGGAGGAAAAGCAGGAGGTAGAAGACAGCGAGGGAATTTCCCATTTAAAAGTTCCTGTGGGCCCAAGAGCCTGGAGTCACCTGCTCTGCTCCGCTCCCGGTTCTCCAAGGCCCCCGAGGCAGGAGCGCAAACTTGCGCGCGCCCCGGGCCCATCTCCACCGCCCGTCCCCATCTAGACTTGGAAAGAGGTCGGAAGCGGGAATAAGACAAGAAGCAAAGACGAACCCCTAGAACCCGGCCCAAGGAGAGGTCTGCCGGTGTAGGCGGCCAGTCCAGCGATGGTGGCTGTAGCGGCTGGGGCGGCAGCAGCGGCCCCCGGGTGGCTGCGCGTCCGGGCTGCGCAGCCAGGCGGGCGGTGGAGGTGCCGGCGGGCGACGGGGCGCGGAGCCGCCTCCTCGCCAACCCCGGATGCCTCCCCCCTCTCCTCCTCCTCCTCCTTCCAGCCCACCAGCTCCCTCCCTCCCTCGCCCGAACCCGAGCCGGGCGCGGACAGGCACTGGGCGCGCTCCGCGGCCTCCCCGGGCGCCGCGAAGTTGGGAGGCGCGCAAAGTGCGGCGCAAGGGGGGTTGCCGGTGGTCCCGCCAGCAGCCCCCTGCCTGGGACCGCAGACCCTGCCTTCCCCATGCCTCACTCCGCCGCTCGCCCGCCGCCTCGCTCCCCGGGCCGTGGGCTCGCTAGCGCTTCTCCATGGTCGCGGCGGCTAATCGATGATTGAACCGAACAAAGAGCAGCGGCGAGATCAATTCCTAATACCTATCGATGGGCAGCGGGCAGTCGAGCCCCGGCGAGCCCCAGCAGCCGCCGCCCGCCTCCCTGGGGCGCCCGACCGCCCTCCCGGGTACCTCCCCAGTGCGCCCAGGGCGCGCCCGAGGGTTCCCCACGGCCGCGCGGCCAGTGCTGCCCGCACTAACCTGGAGTCGCCGTAGATCAAATCGCTTCCAATATTGAAACATCGATCCCACATTGGCGGCCATCTTGGGGGCTATTCGAGACGCACACACACAAGAGTTTGGCTTTTCTCAATGGCTGCACTCAATATCCGGGCTGGACTCCCCCCAGCCCCGGGGCCGCCGCCGGCCGCCCGGGCCCAGCGCGCCGCCGCTCGGGGCCCCTCGGGCGCCCCACGGCCTCCTGCCACCCGCAGCCCCTCGGCGCCGCCGCGCCGCCGCCGCCGCCGGGCCCGGGAGCCGTGCGCCCCCCCGACCCCCGGAGGGCGCGGGAGGAGCGCGCGGGGCGGGGAGCTCGGTGCCCGCCGGGGGGAGGCGGCCGCGGATGGGATGGGAAGGGACGGGGGGGGAGGCAGCCTCTCCAAGAGGCGCTGGCGCCGCCGCTGCCTTGCCTGCAGCCGGCTCCCGGGCCCGCGGAGCGCTCGCTGCATCTCCCCCCCAAGTCCGGGGTCGGTGTGCCGCGCGATTGCACTTGACTTTGGCTTTTTGCAAACTTATCAATACAGACGTAACGTGCTGATCAATGCAAAGGGAAGTTTGGGGGGGGGCAGCAGGAGGCCGGCGCGTGGGGCGCCTACCCCCGCCTAGCACCTGTCTATCCCCCATTCCCGGCATTGCATACTTAAAAAAAAAGTTAATAGTTTGCAATGCATTTTTTTTCTTTTGCAATCGGAGCACACACAACACGTGCCTCGGGCTGCCGCCGCTCCTCTGCCAGCTAAGCTTCGCATCCAAGGGTAGCAGCCCGCCGCTCGAGCTGTGTAGACTCGCCGGCCGGCGGGCTTATGGGAGCCGGCCAGAGGGCGGGTGGTAGCTGCCCGGGGGCGCCACTGAGTTGTGGGAAATGTCACCACTGCCGCGCACAGTTTCCACGCTATGATACTGTTAGGATTATTACTACAGAGCGGTGTCTTGGCCACAGCACTGGGTTTTTTCCTGGGGTCCTCTGCAATAGGGATTCTTGTTATTGTTATTATTTTCGGGAGCCTTTAGTCCAATTACATGGGCTCCTCACAACTTTAGAATGGGAGGCCATTTTATTGTTATGATTATTAAAGAGGGTTACCAAACCTCTTGAGCCCTTTTCCACGCAGTGGGTTGGCTTTTATTGTTATGATATGTTGAGGGGGCCCTAGCCCAGCTCTGGATCATTAACAACTACAGAGGTTTCTGCTATCATTACCATCATTATTCAGGGGTCCTTAGCAGTATGGGCATCCTTTATTATGACTGTCTTTAGCCCAGCTAGAGGGAAATTCTGGTCTTTTGCAATTTCTCGGACGCTGGACAATAGAGGTGACTAGATTTCTTTTACATTATCCCTCTTTTTGCCTCTGTGCAAGTGAGAGGTCCCCAGTCTCTTCCCAACGTCCTACCCACCCCCCACCCCAGGAGGAACTCAGACCTCCCAACCCCCTCCATAACTAACACTTCTCCTGACCCTGGGGTCACTCTCCCTCTCTGGCATGTCCCCCTGCCAAATCCCACCCCAAAAGGGGGCATTTCCCCCCTTTTTCTCTGGGCAAAACATATGCTTTTATAGACAGCAATCGGAAATTATATTCTCTTTTTATGACCCAGCTTGGACTTCTGACATCACTCTTGGCCTGGGACAATAGATCAATACAGAGGGTTATAAAAAAGATAAAGTTTAGAAGAGTTGTAAAGAAGAAAGAATCGTGATGGATATTTTTGATGATTTTCCAATATCTGTGTCTTGGGACACGTGCTTCAAGGCAATTAAAGTTTTTAATGTAATGTAAATAATTGTTTCATAAATGCTTCAGAAGAAGGTGTGATCTTTCTGAGCAATCACTCGAGCTGTTTAAAAAACATAATGTGATTTAAACAAGGATACAGTATTTCTGTTACCATCCCCATACATCTTCCATGAGGCCTGGGTAAATATATTAATGCACAAGTTGAAAGACTCGTAAGGCCAAAAGTACAGCATTCACCAAGATGTAATGAATTAGGCCTAGTTAGCAATTCCGAGTGGCCTGTTTCCTTGCCAGATTAAATTGCACGTGATATGTGGTGTATCTGAGCTCTCGATAACTTCACGTTTAAATTACAGTTCTCATTCTGCAAAATGAATTTAGGGAAATTTCATAACTATTGCATGGCAATTTTTTTTAATGGCCACATTTTCTCCTGAGCATCTGTAAAGCTTGCAGCTTCTTGTCTTTGAGTCTGTTTTTTTAAAGACCTGTAGTAGAAAATCTGGAGCGAGTGTGAAACCTTTCAAAGCAATTTTTAACAAATCAAGGTTTTGATGCAAGATTATTTTAAATTTATGTCTGACTTTGCAGTCATGGAACAAATTGACATCATGTACCTCCTGATATGATGTATGGAGAAGGACACAACACCACTTCTGTGGTATTCCTGCCAAAAGTGCATAATTTGAATCTAATTGTGAAGTGATATCAGACAAACCCAAATGGAGGGGTAATTCTAGAAGTAAACAGCCTGTTCTCTTCAAAAATGTCAGTGTCACATGAAACACACAGAAAGACTGAGGAACTATTCCAGATTAAAGAAAGCAAAAGAGGGGACTTCCCTGGTGGCACAGTGGATAAGAACCCGCCTGCCAATGCTAGGGGACACGGGTACGATCCCTGGTCTGGAAAGATCCCACATGCCGCAGAGCAACTAAGCCCACGTGCCACAACTACTGAGCATGTGCACCAGGCTCTACAACAAGAGAAGGCACCGCAAGGAGAAGCCTGCGCACCACAATGAAGAGTAGCCCATGCTCTCCACAACTAGAGAAAGCCCGCGCAGCAACGAAGACCCAATGCAGACAAAAACTTCTAAAAATTTAAAAAATTTAAAGAAAAAGAAAGCAGAAGAGACTTGACAAGCGATTAAAACATATGATCCAGCATTTTCTTTTACTAGAAAGTGCATTAATTGGAGCCAATGGCAAATTTAGAATAAATCAACAGATTAGATAATGGTATTGTATCATGTTAGTTTCCTGGTTTTAATCATTGTACTGTGGGTATATAACAACATATCCTCGTTTTCAGAGAGAACATTGAAGTATTTAGGGGTAAAGGGAAAACCACCATGTCTGCAACTAGCTCTCAAACAGTACAGACAGAAGTAATATGCATCTATTTATTTATCTAAATCTATCTACACAGAAAGAATGATATAGCAAATAATGCAAAATAACATTTGAGGACTCTAGAGGAAGGGTACACAGAAATTCTTTGTACTCTCCTTGCAACATTTCTGGGAATCTGAAATTATGTCAAAAGAAGAAGTTAAAAGAAAAATAATAAATTAAATTTATGCCTGACTTTGTCTCAGCTGTTAGGGACTACTGGACTTCCAAATAAAAATTCTGCATGGAACTTTTGTACTTTCCTGACTGACGTAGGCTGCACCTTTGACCGAGCAGGAAATTGCCACAGCAAACATGCTTACTGAGGAGCAGTGAGAAAATCCAATAATTCAGATTGTTTTAAGTCTGTGATATTTTTAAATGACTTAATACAGTAGGTCTCTGAAGAATTCTGACAATCTTAATGGTAAAAACTTGCAGTCCCACTGAGGAATGGGTTGCTACATAAATACTGAATGATCATGTCTTTCTGTCTGGGCTGAAACATATTAGCTTTGCTTAGTGGCTTATTGCTTTATTCAAAAAATAAATTTCAGCCATCTCTCCCCACCATATTCCAAGCGCATCGTGCGCCTGTGCCTTATTAGACGTGGGGGCTTATGTTCCAACGGCATCTGTTACCATCTCAGGCTCAGCGATAATGAATTAAGCAGTTAAGTGTTTACCCCCTGAACAGAGTTAGCTGAGGGAATGATATTATTATGGGTGGTCCTTAATGAAAGACCAAGAAACCAGGAAACTCAGACTTTTTCAGCAAACAATCAGCCTTGGATTTGGGAACTAAAGTACTAGAATATTAAATATTTTTGAGAAAAGCTGTTTTGCATGTTCTTAGCACATTCTCCCTGCCACAAACACACATGTACGCAGATATACAAAAACTTAAGCAGGTTCCTGGTTGATTCCTGATTGTCAAAGACCCACACATCAAGGTAAGTATTTTAAAAATTACAATGGCAAAGAAGACACCCTCTTCTCACCCCAGAGAAAGCAGAGGGTGGCTTGGGGCAGCCCATCCTGAAAGCACAAGCAGACCAAGAGCCAGATCCTTTAGGAAATTCAAAAATGTGCAAGAATCTCAGGGAAGATAATGGCAGGTCCTTAGCCACGAACATAATGATATGCAAAATCTCCAGCATCAAAGCTGAAACAAAAGAAAATGTCCTTCAGTAGCTCTGCACTGCCCACCGCAGCTGTCAGGCAGGAAGAAAGACAAGTAGACACTCCAAATTCATCTGGAAGTTTTCTAGCCCTGGGAGAGGAGAAAGGGATATGGGAGTGTCTGGCTGACACCTGCAGGGGTGTGTCCCTGGAAGTTGGCCCATGGTTAGGTCTCAGATCCAGAGGCTGAAGTGACTGGCAACAGAACCAAGCCAGCAGTTCCTTACGTGCAAAACACTTGACACAATGCTGTCAACCACTACCATTATTAAGCACCTACTGTCTGTTGGACGCTTTATAAAGAAATCATTAGCATAACATAGTGCTTAGGATTGCGACTCTTGGAGGCAGACTGTCTAGATGTGAATTCCAGCTAGTCACTTACAAGCTCTGTGACCTTGAGAAAGTTAGTTTACCTTTCTGTGCCTCGTTTTCCTTGTATGTACAACAGTGCAAATAACTGTACAAAGTGATAAAGATTAAATGAGTTAGTCTATCTAAAGCATTATGTAAATGTGCTGTATCTAGTAGCTATCATTATTATTGGTCTCACAATAAACAGGACAGAGATTTGCATTCCCATATTGCAGATGGAAAGAATGAGGCCCTGAGAGAGGAAGTGGCTGGCTCATGGTCACATGGTTGTGAAGGTGGCAGAACCAGCACTAATACCTGGGTTTACTCACATCAAGCCTAGGACTCTTTGCATTTGAGCCTCCCATGCCTCTCATGGGAAGAATGAGTGGAAAAGGAGATGCCCAGAAAGTAAGGGCTGTAGCCTTAACTATGTGCCAACTCTCAATTACCAATTAAACTGGAGAGGAACAACGCAAGAGGGACGGGGTCCCTTGGCCTGATTCCCCTCCCATGTTAGAGACTAATTAAACAAATGATAGTATATTCATACTGTGCTGATTATTCTCCTTTTGTTCCCTTTCCTCACACTCTCCCCATCCCCTGCCCAATGTCCCAGGAATCTGACCTTTATGGACTACATCTCCCAGGCTTCCTTGCTCTCTGGCTTCCAGCTGGGTTTGGACAATGGGAGGCCCTGGTAAGAGATAAGAAGGCAGGGGGAGAGAAAGGTTGGGATATTTAGTCCTGGCAGTGGCTGGGTCCTTCTACAGCCACAGCCCTTGTCAAGCTGTCCTTCTGCTCTCACTGGGCCCCAGTAACTTCTCCCTCCTCACATCTCTTCAGATCTGGGGTGTTAATGGCTTCCCTCTCTTGCTAGCATCTGGATGCCTTAACATTCCCCAGCACACACCGCTGTAAATAGTCTTATTTAAAAAATTCCAGCTGATTTTTTTTTTTTTTTTTTTTTTTTTGCTGGGACCCTGACCAATACACCTACCAGAGAATATTATTCAATTATTAAGAAAGATGAGGGATGTGTATATGTGTTGAGGTGAAGAGATGTCTAGGATATATGGTAAAGTGAACATAAGCAGGTTATACAACAGTATCATAAATAATTCCATCTTTGCTTAAAATATGTTACTTAGAAAAAATTTAAGGAAAACTAGACATCAATTGGTTAACAGACATTAGTTGAGGAAAACGGTTTTAGAGGTCTCATAATTTCCACACCATCATCTTAATTTCTTTTATGACTACGAATTACTTTTATCATCAGGAATCTTAATTCAGTTGGGGTGGAGGGGATCTGTTTTTTCCTGAGCCCCTGATTGATACACATACCACAATATCACATCCATTTGAGATGCCTATGAAAGAAGATCTGACTAAATAGAGAGATGTCCATGTTCATGGGCTGGAAGCTGTAATATGGTAAAGATGTCATTTCTCTCCAAATTAATCCATAAATTTAAGACCATTACAATGAAAATCCCAATAAGGTTTTTCATAGGACTTGATGAGCCCATCTTAAAATTCTTAAGAAGATGCAAGGGCCAAGAATAGCAGGGGCAATTTTGAAGAATAATAAGATGAGGGAACTTTTCCTATCATATATCAAGACTTATTATAAAGCTTCAATAATAAAGACAGTGAGCAGAATGACTGACAAAGAGACTCAGGGGACAAAATTAAAAGCTTAGACACAGACTCACACCAATATAGAATGAACTCACACAAAGAGATGGCAGAACTGGCATTGTAAACTAGTGGGTAAAGGAGAGACTTCATTTTCAATATGGTGCTGGGCCAACTGGCTATCCAGATGGGAAAAAACAGAATTAGATCCCTACCTCACACTATACAAAAAGATCAACTCCAGGTGGAGTGCCTGCAACTCTATGAACTTAAAGAAAGAAACTCAACACGTTCCTTTTTTTCCAAAAGCACAGAACATTTGAACTGGAAAATATATCCTTATTAAGCTGACTTTACTATGCCATGTCTGTTTTTCTGGTTTTGGTTTTTGGTTTTTTTAAGCATCCCAATAGCTCTGGTCATGAAATAGCCCAGAGCCCCTTTCAGAGCTGGATCTATGGCCAGAACCAGGACTGAACTTTCTTTGAATATCCCCAGAATGAAACACCACTTGGCACCTGGCAGCTTCCAGGAGATTTAGAAACATTAGCTAATTAGAATTTCTAGAACACTGCTCCCCACTGGCACAGGCTCTTCTTCAGGCACACAGCTTCCCTGAGCCCCTGAGAAGCTGGCTCCAGGGCAGAAATCTGCCTTCCAATTCTGCACCCCTATTTTAGCAGCAGAGTGTGCAAACTGGACAGTGATCTAAGTACCCCAAAACAACCACCACAGAATTGAGGGCACCCATTTGGCTCTCCATCTTTCCCAAATCCCATACATCTGGCTCAAGTGTCCCCACTTGGCTTCATGCCCACTAGGGCACCCATTCCTCTCTTGGCTCCCAGGTCTATGAACTCTCAAGGGCCTTCCCTGTGTCCAGAGGAGAGCAACAAAGCCCTTCAGCATGCCCACCCCCACCCCCACCCAAATAAAACTCCACAAAACTGGACCCTTAAAGCTTCAATGAAGACTATAGACTATTACTGCTGGCTTTCTTAAGGGGTGGGGCATGGAGAGCTTAATGCCTTAAAATCCTTTTTTGCTTCTTTCTTTCCCCAAAGTTCCCTTCATTAAAGCAACCGCTCCAATTTCTGTTTTTAATCTCTCTCCTCTCAAACAGCTCATCCGTCTTCTCTCACACATCGCTCACTCTCAGCTTCTATCTTCCCCAGCTCTTTCTCCCTCTTCCTCCATATCCGTCCCCCCTCCTGCTCTAGTTTCTCCTCCTTCTTCAAATCTGAGGTTCTCACATTTCCTCTAGTCAGCAAAGTACCATCCAGTAGCCAAAAAGAAAGAAAGAATTCTTTTTCTCCTTAGGTAAGATGGGGAGATGTGAATGCTTACACTTTCCTTTTTGCCCCTGTCCAATCATCACATTGTGTCATTGTCATAATGGTGCCTACTATGCACTGGGGGCCTAACATTCTAGTCAAATCTCACAATCTATCATGGCTGTGCCATTTTACAGATGAGCAAACTGAGGCTCAAAGAGACAGAACAGCTCACCCAAGTTCATTCAACAGGACAATGGCTGAGCATGGTTTGGAGGCTGGGTGGGAAAACCTGCACCTTTTGGTAGCCTTGCTGCAAAAGCCTTGACCCTAGCTCTAGCTTTTCCTGCTGCCTAAGTTCAGGGCAGGAGGGAAGTGAATGAAGGTGCTTCTGGAAGATGCCATTCAGACAAATCAGAGCCAAGAGGGGCTGTGTTTGCCACCCTGGAAGCCAGTCCCTGAGATACCACTCCCTCAGCCTCCTTGAAGCTTCTGATGTCCTAGGTCTTGGCTCCCGCGAACCAAAAGATGATCCACTTGGCCCCACAGCACTGAAAAAAAATGACAATGTTGCCGTTTATGACCTGCTTTCCACAAGCCCGGCTTGCTCTGCCCATTATCTAATTTCCTCCTCGTAACAGCACTTGGAGGTAAGTATGGCCATTTCCTCCCTTTAATAGCTGAGGAAATGGGGGCTCAGAGAGGGCAAGTGACTTGCCCAAGGTCACCTAGCATGTAAGCAACAAAGCTGGGGGTCAAATCCAGTTCTGTTTGATGCTGGGGCTTAAGTTCTTAACCCTGAACGCCACCCGCTTCCCTTTCTCAGCTACCTCTAACTCCTCTGAGGGGCTTTGAATTCATTTCCCAGCTGGTGAGGGGCTGAGTCAGGGTTGGATCCCAGAGCTGAGTCTCCCTTGTACCCACAGCCTCCAGCCACACTCTCCAGAGGTCTGGGAGTCCAGAATGTAGGCTCTAGAAGCTCTCCTTTGAAGGTTGGGTCCCCATTCCTCCAACCCCAGAAACCTCTGTGGACTAAAGACTCAGCATCTGGGGCAGCAAAGTCCCCCCAATTCAAACACTTCCTGACCCAGGAAATAAATCTAGCCTTCCTACCATGACCCTTCTTGCTGCAAATCCTTGGTGTCCATCAGAATCTTTGGCAAATGTGCCAGGCACTGGGGACCCTGAGAGGTCATCTGTCCCAGCCTCCCACCTCCAAACAGTCTGGGAAGGAGACTTTAAAATGATCCTGAGGACCTCAGGTCTAACCTACCACACATGTGCCACACCCGCTTTTGCACACACACACGTACATATTTGCACATGTATGTGCACACACACACACCTGCATGCCAGTGCACACATCTATTCACGCACATTTGCACACAAGCCAGAAACAGATTCTCTGGAACACACCTGTGTGCTCACACACAGGTTTGCACAGGCTGCATGTGGGTGAGTATATTGTACAGTGGTGTGTGTGCCCAGTTGTACTTTCCAGGGTGGGGCAGCGAGGCCTCTCCTGGGACCTCCAGGAGCACGGCCTTTAGCAAAAGCCCCACCTGGTGGACACTTGGTGTATCCGCCAACCCCAGCTCCAAGCCTGAGTGCCCCTGGGACCAGAGTACGACTCTGGGCAGCACCCAAGCTGGATGGCAATAAGTGAGTGAGCCCAAAGCTAGACTTTGGGGTACCCCCTGCCCCTTAAAGCTCCTTTCTCTCCTCCTCTCTCCTTCTCTGGGCAGCAATTTCTTTGGACAAAGGCAGAGGAAAGAGCATTGGGTCCAGAGGCAGGGATCTGAATCACTACACTGCCACTTGCAGACACAGAATCAATTGCTATCTCAGGGTCAGATGCCTAAATCGAGTCTGAAGTCAGACATGAGTTCAAATGGAGCAGCAACTCCTGGCTGTCCCATTCCTGCACGTGTCCTTGGGCAAGTCACTTCCACTTCCCGAACCTGCTTCATCAACTGTGAAGTGTGGTAAAGCCCCCAGTGAGGTGGTTGGAAGAAGCAATGACATAGTGGAAGTAGAGTCAGTTACTCTCCATCTCCATTCCTCTCAGACCGAATACAGGTATAATTTAGGGGCAACAAGAAGGAGGGCTGGAGTCAGAGGGACCCCAGTCCAAATTCTGATTCAAATCCTGCCTCTGCCACCTTTTAGATGTGGGGCAAGGCACTCCACCTCTCTGAACCTCAGTTTCCCCATCTGTACAATGGGGACCTCTTGGTGTTGTGAGAATTAAATGAGATAGTGCATGCAAAGAGCCTGACATCACTAAGCACTCCATAAATGTAGACTGCTATTAGCAGTGTTGATGTTTGGGAAAAATAAGTGATGCTTAGAGGGGTGGGCAAAAGATGAGCCTCAGAAGCCCAATATAATAGCTATATAATTATAATTAATTATAACTTAATCCCTGTGTGCCAGGCACTGTTGTAGGGACTAAGAATTAACTCATTTAACATCATAACAACTCCATGAAGTAGGCATTATTATTATTCCCATTTTACAGGTGAGGACACTGAGGCACAGAGATGATGTAACTTGCCTAGGGTCACAGAGCTAGTGAGTGGATTAAAATCCAGGCAGACTCCTCTGGATTTCTCATATTCCCTACTCCTGCTGAGCTGTCCTATCACCTCTGACCTCCCAGCCTCTCTTAAGTCTGGAAACTTCTCTACAAGATGAAGTCTGGCCTTAGAGGGACTAAGAGAGAGTCACTGACAGTCCCATTCTTCCTCCCAATCCCGAGGGAGGCAAATGGCCACAAATGCATTATGTGTATTCTGGAGGGCTACGGGATTAAGATAATCTCATGGAGGCCATAAACACGACGGAAATAAAGCTAACTAAACAGCATCTGTTAATCATGGGATCCTGTGTCAGGAACCTTGCATCTGCGGTAGGTTGCTAAGTGGCATGAAGGTGGACGGAACCTGGCTGGCAAGGCCTTGCCCCACTGCTGAAGCATCACTGCAGAGTGGAGGGACAGATGGTGGCCCAGACAAGAGACAAATGTAGAAGAGATTAGGTACAGGAAATTGTGCGCTCCACATTTTATTTAAAAGTCAGTCACCAGGAAATGGCTGCCTGATGATGCCAGCAGTAGCAGAGTTATGTTTTGATGTGGCATGGTGTTGGCAGGAGCCAGGACTTGGGGGTTCAAGAGCCATTGGGCTTGAATCCTGAATCTGTGGCTGTCTGGCTGTGTGGCTCAAATCCAGGTGCTTAACCTCTCTGGATATCAGCATCCTCCTCTAGAAAATAGGAGGGATAATATCTACCTACCTATCGTTGATGGTGTCATTGACCCCAATTCTTCACCTTTCCCTCTATTCATACACAGTGCCATGTGGCTTAGCAGTGTCCATCCCACTGTGAGTGGGGCATATGTCCCTGCCACTGGAGCTTGGGTTTGGCCACATGACTTGCTTTGGCCAAAAGAATGAGCTGGAAGTGTTGGCGTGTCAGTTCTGAGACCAAATCTCAAGATATACATCTCTTGCACTGTTGCCTTTGCCAGGAAAGGAACATGCCCGGCCCACTCACTGGTCCCAGGAGGAGGATGCAAGACTCAAGGGTAGGGAGGAGGCTGGCTTCCTGGATCACATGCGGAGGACAGCCTCGACCATCCAGGAACACCTGCCAAGGATTGTCCCATAGCTATGAAACACATGGCTCTCATGCTGAGCCACTGTGCACCGGGGCCTATTTGTTGCTGCAGCAAGTGCATCCAGTGCTACCTCACCGGCAGGCTGGACCCTGCACCCCTTCCTGAGCCAGTGCTTGGTTTCACCAACCTGGATTTTCCCCCACAGTCTCCCAGCCTGGATGTCTTGGGGCTTTGTGCTCTCAGCCTGCTGTGACCTCCTGACCTAAGACTATGAGCTCCCTGAAATCAGACCTTGGTTCCCACTGAGTCCCTGCTTAGAGCATCCAACTGCCCTGATAGGACCCACCTTAGCCCACAGGTGAAGTTCCATGGTGCTCTTGCCAGCCTTCCTAGTGGCCTTCACCACTGGTTCTGGGTGCTGGGGTGCCAGCAGGTCTTGCACCCCAGTCAGCTTGAGTCATGATGCCATGTGGCCTTGGGCAAGTCACCTAGCACCTTGGAGGCCTTGTTTTTCACACCTGTAAAGGGGAGTGCTGCTCCCTGCTCAATTCAAGAGTGGAGGCATGAAGGTCCAAATGGTGACAATTACGAGACCTGTAGAAATATGAGCCGTCCTAAGGTTCATCATTCAATGCTGACTCCTAAGGGGCATCACTGAGAGAAACAGAAGAGTCCCACTTCCTTTGCCTCAGCCCCGCCCCCACCCCTCACCCTGTTTCTCTTCTTTGTTAGAGTCTTGAACGTCAACTTGTTTGGCAAGTTGGTGCTTCAAAAATTAAAAAATGAAAAATAAAATATCCCAAGAGTGGCCCTGCCTAAAGAGATCCCTTTCTAAAACTCCATGTGACAGCCCCAGACAGGTATTTCACAAAAGAGGACACTCGAATGGCTAATAAATACCTGAAAAGCTGCTCAGCCTCCCTAGTAACTAGCAAAATTCAAATTAAACCCCAAATGGGGTACCATTTCACACTCAAAGCCTGATAATACTAAGTGTTGACGAGAATGTGGAACAAATGGATCTCTCATGCACTGCTGGTGGGGGTGTAATTGGTACAAGCACCTTAGAAAACAATCTGGCAAAGTCTAGTTAATAGAAGATACACAGGCCACATGCCCCAGCAATCTACTCCTAGGGATATATTCACCAGGAACTCCTGTCCAAAGGCATTGGGCAGGATATAAATGATTTGCATCTTTATAAATGATTGTTCATAATGATAAAAAAAATAGGCAAGAAGTAAAAACCCAAATGCCCATCAACAGTAGACTGGATAAATAAATTGTAGTGGATTCACACAATGGAACTCTGTAAATGGGGGAAATAAATGATTCAGAACCACACTATTCAACATGGAGGATTCTCACAAACAGTAATGCTGAGTAAAGAAAGCAAGTTCCCAAAGAACACAAACAGTATGATACTATTTATGTGAATTTTAAGGGCAGGTAACACTATTCTACATTAATATGTTTCAATAAAGTGTAAACTCCCTGGGATAATCAACACCAAGTTCAAGATACAGAGTACCTTTAAGAGGGGAGAGGGAAGGACTGAGATTGGAGAGGGGGAGGTAGGGGCTTTAGCTGGTAATCTTTTATTTTTTAAAACCAGGTGGTAGGTATACAGATGCTCTAATATTATTTCTCATATCTGAAATAGATCAAAATGAATTTTAAAACACTGAGTGGAACAGAAGGTTGTTTGCTTTCATGAAAAAAGCAAGGGCTAAATTTGCTGTGTGACACCCAGCATGTGGCCCTGGGAATGCTTTGTTTTCCTGAATCTCCTTTCCTTGCAGGACCACCAATAGGGTCTGAAATTGTAGCAAATGGACCTGGTGCAGTGTGGGCATGCAATGATTGTTGAAGATGACTACTGATCATTTGGGTAAGTTCCAATCTCCATATGTCAGGTTTAGCTTTTTCTTGAAGACAAATTTTATTTGGGAAGAGCATATGTCAGGTTTCTTAAAGCAAGGTGCCGCGTGAGGTGCCCCAAAATATGAGTGTTGAGGGCAAGAGAGAAGCAGCTATTCTCCTGGTGATTGCTCGTCTTTGTAGTCAACATACATGCATATGGTGGTATCCGTGCTGAAAAGAGGTGCAGTCCCTGCCCACCAGCACACCCTAGACAAAGGCCCTGTGAATACAAGGAATGGGCTCCGAATGCAGGAACCCTTGGCTGGGATACCCATGGCCTAGACACACCATGAACTGCTCCACCTCTGGGGTCTTGCAGCAGTGTAAGGAAACGGGGTTCAGATTCCCCTCTGTTCTCAACACCCACAGACCCTTCTTCTTCCTTTGTCCTACTGCCCAAGAACATCTCTTCCTACTCCAAGGTGGGGTGGAATGGAGGGGAAGGAAACCCACTTTCCCCCTTTCATCCAAGACATTTTGTCTTTTCCTCCACCCAGATATCTCATGCTTGATCTCCTCTACAATCTCCCCTTCTCCCTTCTTCTTCCACAAGGGACTGGGATGGTCAAATCCACCAAAAACTAGTTCTATTTTTCCATGACGAGCAGAAAGGGCTTGACTATTAAACCCTACTAGTGTAGCAAAGAATTAAAGGAACATAAGACAGTTACATGTACTTATCAACATGGTTTAAACATGCATATCCTTCCACACAAGTTCTTTCCTTTCCTACTGTATCATTCAGGTATCTGCCACAGAAACAGAACCAAGAGATGTACACTAAGAGATTTATTGCAAGGAATTGGTCTTTGTAATTGTGGGGCTGACTAGCCAAGTCTGTTATCTGTAGAGCAGGCCATCAGGAAGGGCAGGCCAGGACTCTAGGGTAAAGCTGCTCTGTACAGGAGGAATTTCCGGGTCTTCAAGGAAGTCTCAGCTCTGCTCTTAAGGCCTTTCAAACTGACTGAATCAGGCCCACAAAGATTACATAGAATAGTCTCTCTGACTTAAAGTCAACCGATTATAGACTTCAATCACATCAACAAAATATCTTCACAGCATCACCCAGATTAGTGTCTGAATAATTGTGCACTACCATCTAGCCAAGCAGACACATCAAACTGACCATCACACACTTCCTTTGTAAATCCTTGTGGCGTCCTCAAGTTTGGTGCTTGTTGACCAGACCATATTGTCACTGTGAACCAGTCACGGCTATTTCAGTTGGATGAACTTAAGCAAAAGAATGAATTTGTTGGCTCCCATATCTCAAAAGGTCAGGAGTTGGGGCTTCCCTGGTGGCGCAGTGGTTGAGAGTCTGCCTGCTAATGCAGGGGACACAGGTTCGAGCCCTGGTCTGGGAAGATCCCACATGCCGTGCAGCAACTAGGCCCGTGAGCCACAACTACTGAGCCTGCATGTCTGGAGCCTGTGCTCTGCAACAAGTGAGAGTGAGAGGCCCGCGCACCGCGATGAAGAGTGGTCCCCGCTTGCCACAACTAGAGAAAGCCCTCGCACAGAAACTAAGACCCAACACAGCAAAATTAATTAATTAATTAATAAACTCCTACCCCCAACATCTTCTAAAAAAAAAAAAAGGTCAGGAGTTTGGCTGGATACACCCCAGGCTAGGCCCTCAGCACAGCCTAGACTTTCTTTTGCTGCTTTCCATCTGCTTCTGTCTAGATGTCAGCTTGATTTTGCTCCTTTTACTCTGTCCACAAGTCTAAAACCATGGCCCTAGTAGCTCTGGAAGCATATCCTTACGGGGTCAAGGCCAAAGACGAAAGGGAAGAGGCTGATTCGCCAAGCCTGGGTCACAGAGGGTGAGGTCTGTTATTCATGGGCAGCAGGCAGATAGCACATGCAAGGACACCATGGGGAGGTTGTGAGCTGGGCAGCTGCCCAGGTGTGCACAACTCTGTACTTCCCAAACTGTGATCTATGAGCTTCCAGATGTTTCTAGAGCATACATGGAACACTCTACAACTTCGAATCCCATGGGAAGGAAGCCCACCCTCTTTTAACTGTCCCTCAATCTTTCTGATTGCTCCAAAAAACAAGCTCCACTTAGTCGCTATCATGTCTATAATGCTTCTGTCCCTGGAAAAATCTCAGCTCTCAGGCTCAGATCCTCTGGCAGGCAAGAATTTAATTCATTACTTTACTCTAAATGTATTTATTTATATGTCTGTTTATGGCAAAAGATGCCAGTTTTCCATTTAGAGCAGTGATAGAAAGTTTCCTTTTACAAAAACATTTATTTAAGTAAAAAGTGAGCCAGCCCAGAGAAAAATATTAAGTAAATAATAATATATGGTACATGGATACAGAAAAAATTGTGTCTGTGCATGGGAAGGATCAAAGGGTTGTGTTGTGTGATGGCCTTGGCTTTGACATTAGACATCCTGAATTTAAATCCAGGCCACACTCACTATGTAAATTTGGGCAAGCTACTGAAACTGAGTATCATTTTCCTCATCTATAAAATGGAGATGGTAATAATAATCAACAAACTGCATAACCTACTTTATCCAAACCCCTTGGGACCAGATGTATTTGGGAATTCAAAATTTCTCAGATGTTTAGACTACCACATACCTTATATTACATGCAGAGCCTGGGCAGCACCGTGTGGCCTAGCACGCTAATACTTCTACAGAAAATAAATGACTGTTCACATCAAGTGTTGGGTTTTGGGTTTGTTTTTTTTTAAGTCTATACATTGTACCAGTCCTGGGCAGATTTTGCAGCCAAATGAGTTTGCTACAAACTTGAAAATAAAAACTTTCGCATTCCAGAGGTTTTGGAACAAGATTAATGAGACTTAAAGCACCTTAGTCAAGCCCATGTAGCGCTGTGGCAAAGCAGGGAACCACCAGAGCAGGGGCGGGAGGGTTTAGAGAGAGCAAGAGTGAAATGTGCACCAATCCCAAGAGAGATTATAAAGAGGAGATTATAAGAGCTCCTGAAGATTTCTCAGAAATCTCCTCCCCCATGGCCTGCCCCTTCCCTTCCTCCTCCTCCCTCTTCTTCATATTCTTCTTGGTGCTCCTCCTCCCATTGCCCTTGCTGGTGATTAGCCTAGGAGTGGGCATGTGGCTAAGTTCTAGCCAATGAGATGTGAGGGGAGATCTGCTTAAGTGCTTCTGTAGATGTCTCTGAGCCTAGATGTGATAGCTGGTGCAGTGGCAGCCATTTTAGGGTCATGATGGGAAGCAGGCTGCAGGTAAAGGCCACACAAAGAATGGCAGGGTAGAGAAGTGATGTCACATAGCCACTGATCACACCAAACTTGGACTTGCCTACCTCTGCACTTCCTGTATAACATAAAGAAAACCTATTATAATTTTAGCCACTTTAAGTTGGAATTATCTGATATGTATAGCAGAAGGGTATTAGTTTGGATATTAAAGGAAAGTATAAATCTGGAAGGTGAGAAAACATGGGGAGTCTCAAGTTATAAGATGGCATATATGCAAGGCTGGATTTTAAAGACTTTAATATTGGATAGATGACACTATGGGCAGGCAGGAGGGGGAAGTGAGAGAGCTAGTGTGAGCTCGACTATGAGGATGGTTTCATGAAAGAGTTTGGGAAACTTCCTAAACTTCACTAAAAACTTCTTGATTCCATTTCTGTGTTCTCAGAGGAGGGCAAACAATTAAGATCAAGCCCAAGGGCCCTTAAATTCCTTCCCAGGATCATAGATGTTTCCTCTACCAGAAAAGAAATCTAGGCTGAGCGGTTGGGAAGATTCTGGGTAGACGCAAAGCCTTAGCAGTGTTCTGGGCTTGTCTGGCCTTCAACGTGTGATTTTGAGAGTTGGAAGCGAGAAGATTATAACTCAGAATGGCACGCGGGTGTGAAGCTGGCTGCCTTGCCAGCTATTTGCCTGTATTTAAAACACATATGGGTGATATTTTTAAATATCTTTGCTGTGTGATTGAAAAACATTGCAGTTGCTACTTCGTGGACGTGGGTTTTTATGCAAACCCAGGGATGGAATGATGAGTGTATGTTGTACCTACGTGGGCTTTGCTGGAGAGAAGTAAGGACAGAATGGCACAGCCTGCCTAAGTGTCGGGCAGAGAATTGGGGCTGGGCCATTCAACATTTAACTTGGGTGTGGGCGCTGCTGGCAAGCTCCTCCGTTTTCTTTGAATTCATCCCTCCCAACTCTCCCTCCAAAGGGTTGGGGTGGGGTTACTCCCCCAGCTCTGGGAGTGGGCATGTGACCCAGACTGGCCAATTAGATCACTCTAACCCCTTGGCCCCAGTGATTGGTTCAAGGGCAAGCTCCTGTCCTAAAAGCAAGCCAGTGAGACTCAACTGTGAGCTTTTCGGGAACTATTGGGAAAGAATCACTTCCCTCCTGCTCATGTTGCTGAGCTGAGAGGAGGTGCACCTGGAATTGCCCAAGGCCGTCTCTGTACCACCTGGGGAGAGCCTGATGGAAATAAAGCCAAGATGGGTGAAAAGAGAGCCTGGAGATGAACAGAAACCAGGATCCCGTCATGCCTGAAATCTACCCCCAGACTCTTTTTTTTTCACTTTAAAAACAATTGTGGTAAAATATATTTAACATAAAATGTCATTTCAGCCATTTCCAAATGTACAATTCAGTGGCATTAATTACAGTCACGATGTTGTGCAACCATCATCACCATCTTTTTCCAAAATTCTCATCACCCCAAACAGAAACTCTGTACCCATTAGCAGTTAACTCTGCATCCTATTACGAATCCTAATTTAAATAGCTATCTATCTATATTTATTTATTTATATAATATACATACAGTAAAATTCACCCTTTTTTCTGTGTGGTTCTGTGAGTTCTGACAAACACAGTTATTTAAACAGCACCACAATCAAGATCCAGACCAGTTCTATCCCCAGCCCCAAATCCCTCATTCTCCTTCATAATCTGCTCCCTCACTCCGCCCCCAACTCCACGCACAGCAACCAATGATCTGTTTTCTGTCTGTAAAGCTCTGTCCTTTCCAGAATGTCATATAAATGAAATCACACAGTATGTGGCCTTTTGAGTCTGGCTTTTCTCACTTAGCATAATGCATTTGAGATTCACCTGTGTTGTTAGTCCATCAGTGATTTGTTCCTTTTTATTGCTGAGGAATAAATACATTGTATGAATGTACCTCAGTTTATCCATTCACCAGTTGAGGGACATTTATCCACCCCTGTACTCTGAATTTACTTGAGTCTATAAATTCCTTTTTCTTTTCTTAGGCTGTTCAAGTTAAATCTCGGTCACCTACAACCAAAATAATCTTGACAATATATCAGAGAAAGCCACTTCCTCTCTCTGAAATTATTTCTTTCATCTGTAAAATGAGTGGATTACTCAAATGCTTTTGAGGGTAACAGAAATCTTGACTCAAAATTGTTTGAAAGAAATAGATAATTATTATCTCACATACCGGGGAGTCCTGAGGTGGAGCAGATCTCGAAACGGGTAATTCTGGTAATTTGCGGTTCAAGTCCGGATGCAGGCATTTTCCAATCCTCTGCTCTGCAGTCCTCGAGGTTTTCTCCTCAGGGCAAAGCAAGATGGCGCCAGAGATTCCACAGGACGAAGTTCACAGGAAGTTCTCTCAGAGGTTTCGGGAGACTTCCCCCAGAAGCCCCGCCCAGCGGATTTCTCCTCCCATCCCACTGGCCAGAATTGAGTCACATGCTCATTCTTCAATCAGCTGAGAAGGGGGAGGGCTTACCCTGACTGGGGAGTGGGCTCAGCTTTCCCAGAAACAAGTGGCTTCGTGGGGAGGGGGCTGGGGAACCTGAACAAAACGGGAGAAGGAAGGTGGAAAAGGATGCTGGAATAGCAACCGACAGTGTCTACCACAGAATATAACGATAGCTGCCAGCTACCTCCTGTGAGGATCAAAAGAGGTATCCGTTCTTGGTTAATCGTCTGTGAAAATTGAGACAAGTTGTAATTCTCTTCAACTTTGCAAGAGAGTGTGATGCATATCTTCCCAAACCCAAGAGAATCAGATGACATCAGCACAGGTTGCAAACATTGAGATAGTTCCAGCTAATGCATTTGAATTAGTCACATGCTTCTGGTTGCAAGGGAGGGAAACATCTCTCAAATTGGCTTAAGCCAAAAATAATTTATTAGCTTATTTAACTGGAAAGTTTAATGGTGTGATGGGCTTCGAATACAGCTGGATCAAGAGCCTCTGAGGTTGAATTTTAGACATTATCATTTTCTTTTTCTGGACTCTGATTTCTTCTGTTGCCTTCAATTTCAGACAGGCTTCTCCCCAGGGTGGCCAAGATGGCTTCTAGCAGCCCAGGTGTCTGTCCTCGCAGTTTAACATCCCCAGAGAAAAGAGACAGCCTCTTTCCAAAGATTCCACCAGAAATCCTGGGGAAAACTCTCACTGGTCCAGATCAGATCTGGACCCCCGAGCCAATCACCCTGACTCTGTTAGACCAGGCCCAGATTGCATGCCCAGTTCTACAGCTGGGGCAGGGTAGTGATGACGGGGTAAAGCCACAAGCCATAAGCTGGCCAAAGGAAAACCAAGATGCTGCTGTAATAAGAAAGGGAAATGGTATGCAGGCAAATACAGCATTGTTTCCTACTGATAGAGAAACTTACACCCAGAGAGGGTAAGACACTTGCCCAAGGTGTCACAGCAGTGGATCCAAGCCATGAACTCTAGCTCCTGAACACTTAGCCATTACACCAACCACCAGTGAGAGCCAAGAAGGTGGGTAAGCCTGTGGTTCCTATAATGCTTACTCTTTCATTCCTTGTCCTCTTTATCCAAGGATTCTTGTGCACTTTTCTCACCTTGAGGTTTTGTCTACCTTGCAGTTGAAACACCAAATGTTGGAGGAGTGCTATGGACTGAATTGTGCCCTTCCCCACTCCCCAATTCATATGTTGAAGCCCTAATTCCTAAGGTAATGGTATTTGGAATGGTGCCTTTGGGAGGTAACTAGGTTTAGACAAGGGCATGAGGGTGGGGCCCCCATGATGGTATTAATGCCTTTATAAGAAGAGACACTGAGAGCATGCACACCCCGCACACCCCAACAGTCTCCCTCTCTCCCTCCCTCCGTGTCCCTCTCCCTCTCCCCCTCCCTCTCCCCCTCTCCCTCTCCCCCTCTCCCTCTCCTTTCCATGTTAGGACATCACAAGAGGTGGCCATCTGTAAACCTGGAAGAGAGACCTCACCAGATCCCAACCATGATGGCACCCTAATCTTGGACTTCCAGCCCCCAGAACTGTGAGAAAATAAATTGTTGTTTAAGCCCCCCAGGCTATGGTGTTTTGTTACGGTAGCCTGAGCTAATACAGGGATGAATTTAGAGCAATTAGCATTGATTGGGCACCTGCTGAGTGCCAGGCCCTGTGCAGGATACTAAAGTTCATTAGCTGGGTCTCAGCCTACAGAGAGTTTGGAATCTAGAAGCAGTATTAAAATATTAATGATGAATCCCTTCTACCTTTTCTATAAATTTGAGATCACTTTTATTTAAGAAAATAAAATTCCAACTCAATCAATAACCTCTTTGCACTTTCTTCCTCTATCCATCTGTCTCTGGAAACAGACTAGCACGTAGACCACAGAACTTTGCATCCATCTCTCCATGGTTATTTCCATGCATGCCAAGAGAAAAAAAAAAAAGACAGCTATAAAGAGATATGGCAGATGCTCTTAAGTGCCCTGTGCTCAGAGCTTTTCATGTCTAACCTCATTTAATTTTCAGACCAGTCTGTGAGGCAGACATTATTAGTCCCATTTTCCAAATGAGGAAGCTGAGAGGCCCATAGAGGCAAAGTGACTTGCCCAAGATCACACAGCTGTGAAGTGAAGGTGAGATTTGAACCCTTTGAATCAGTTCTCTCTGATCTTAATGTCCAAGCTCTTAACTCCCATCAGCTTCCTTGGCTAATCAGTGCTATGGATGAATTCATAAAATAGACACTCATCCAAAGTTGAGACATTTTGATGACCTAGATTCCTCCATGATAAGGACAGCCAGCACTGGGGAAGGTGGCTGTATGTGGATGGATACATCAAGAACTTTTATTGACTCTCAAAAAGAAAACAATGATACTACTTTTGTTACTCATAAGAGAGTCTCTACTCTATGCCAGTCCTCCACATGTTTTAACTCTTCCCCTCACAATCCTTTGAGATAAGTCCTAAAATCACTCCCATTTTCCAGATGAGAAAGCGGAGGCTCACTCGAGCCAAAGCAATGGGTGAGTGAGTGAAATCAGGGAATCTCACCACTGTAAATCTTTGCAGGAGGAGTAAATGTCCCCAAACCCTTAAGGTTCTAGAATCTCCTGAGTCTGTATTCAAAGAGAAAGGAGCAAGATGGAAATTTAGAACAAAACTCTCTTGTCATAGAAGGAAGATGCTGAAAGTTCTAGGGAAATGCCATGAGATCCACCCAGGTCTGGGGTTCTGTGGTCGCATCTGGGAACTCTGAAAGTTTCCCTGAACAGACTCAGAGGTGATGGCGCGGGGAGAGAGCAGGCTTATGAGGGACTCTCACAGGAAATGCAGCAATCACACTGTTGCGCCCTGTGAGAGCTGCAAACAGCATCCTCAGCAACAGGGAATATGAGTATGCGTACGCTTGAGCTGTTCTGCCACTAAATGTGCATGATGAAAAAAAAACTTGTATAAAAATGTAATAAAATAGGTCTGTGAATTCAGCCTCAAAAAATCATGTGCATCTGGGTTTTGTCCTGAAGGAAAAAAAAAAATCCACGACCAGTTTGGTGGAGTTGGATGAGGGGAGTGGTTAAACAATTATTTATTATTTGATTTTGTGTATTTCTGTAAAATAATACTCATTATTAAAAATTCAAGCAATGTATGTGTAATGGTGTATAAGGAATGCTTCTAGCTACAAGTAAACTCAACCAACAATGGTTTAAAAGATGAGTATTTATTGTTAATTACCAGGAAGCTGGAAGGTAGGAGGTTCTGGGCTTCGTTTAGGGACTCAATGTCAACAAGAACTCAGACTCCTCTGTTCTTTCTGGCTTGCTCTACACAGTGTGCTGGTGATGTCTCCCCTGATGGTCACAAGATAGCTTCCACAGCTCCAGATATCAGGTCCTCATGTCACAGTCTCAAGCAGTAAGGAAGGGGGTATGATTATGCTAAAAAGAATCTTGTATTCTTTAATTAAAGAAAAAAATCTTTCCCAGAAACAGTCCCCTTCCTCCACAAAGTTGGATGGACCTCTCTCCAAACCTTAGCTCTCCCACTTTATCTCTCTGAGCCTCAATTTTCCCATCCTGGAAATGGGAATAATGGTAGCACCTTCCTCATAGGGTGTTGTGAGAATTAAATGAGAAAATACTTGGTGTATAGTAAGCATTCAGGAGGTGTTCTAGTATCTTCCATTTCCCTGTCAGGTTCACCCTTCTTAACCTTTCTCCAGCTTATTTTGTGCTGCCTCAGGACTACAGCAATGGTCTCCCTTTTCCTCTGGCTTTTGGTTGATTTGGCCAATGGCAAGTGTCAACAGGAGATCAAGAGGGAAGAGAGAGAGGTCGAGTATTTATCCCCCTAGCTCCTTCTCTGTTGGATTGCTGAGGAAGGCTGTTTCTCTACTGATGGCCACAGCTGCTCTCTCTCTGCCAGCTGCCCCCTCCACGTCCTGGTAATGCCCAGGTGGTAACAGCTCCCTAAAGTTACTAGCCCCAGGGGGCTGCACCATTGCTTTTTCTAAACCTTTCCTCACCTTAATAAATAGTCTCTTCGGACTTTCCTGATGGCGCAGTGGTTAAGAATCCGCCTGCCAATGCAGGGGACACGGGTTTGAGCCCCAGTCCGGGAAGACCCCACATGCGCCGAGAAACTAAGCCTGTGCACCACAACTACTGAGCCTGCGCTCTAGCCCGCGAGCCACAACTACTGAAGCCCATGCACCTAGAGCCCGTGCTTCGCAGCAAGAGACGCCACCACAATCAGAAGCCTACGCACCACAACAAAGAGTAGACCCCACTCGCTGCAACTAGAGAAAGCCTGCACGCAGCAACGAAGACCCAACACAGCCATAAATAAATAAATAAATAAATTTATAAAAAAGGTAAAATAGATAAATAGTCTCTTTATTCAACTCTTCTTGAAATACCAGTTTGAGTGCATCATCTTTTCCAGCCAGGACCCAGAGTGATTCAAAACATGAGCTTTTCTTTTTTTTTTTTCCTAAAGTAAATTATTTGCAAACTTCAGTATCAGTAGTGACAAGTGATTTGTGTCACACTTCATGATTAAGAATCACCAGTCCACTTGGTCAAAAAGTTGGTCAAGTGGGATGTTTGATTGAGTTGGCTGTTACAATCATGAATTAAATCTAAATCCTTGGGCCTCTGGCCCTATCCTGAGGTACAATATCTTTTATGTGATAATGATTTTGGAAAAAAAAAAAAGAAAAAGACACAATTTTACATTCATATGTCCTGAACTCGTAGCTGCGTATTCTTGACATCCTTCAGTTAAATGGAAAACACTGGGTTTTGAAACTGTATTGATTTCAGTGGGCATATATTATTTTACTGTAAGTACCAATGTCTGTTGTATTTAATATACAATGGATTAATTTAAAATGCATTAGTTTAATAAAAATGCATAAAATAGAATAGAATTGCATTAGCTTCAATAAAAAATTCAATTTCATAAATATTATCTCGTGTTAAAATGCATTGATTTCCAGGAAAATATATTGGTCAAAGGTAATTTACATTGGTTTGAATGGAAATGCGCCACTCTCCATACATATGTATTAGTTTAGTCAAACGTATCCAATTGTGTAAAATATCGGTTAGGCTGAAATGGATTCTGACCCTGTTTGTTGTTGTTGTTGTTGTTGGTTTATTCTCTTTGGCTGAATAAATATTTCCCATGCTGGCTTTAGTGTGGCCTAGTTCCTGTGAAGGAGGGCAGGTGGGTGAGGCTGAGGAACATTCTGGTAACCCACTGGTTTCTGAGTGGATGTGCTAACTTCTGCAGCATTTAAGACTCTCTTGGTGGCAGGTAAGCTGCATTCACTGTCCCCACCAAGGCTGGTTGTGGGATATGAGCTGGAGATCCAAGCAAAAGGCCCAGAAGTAATATCTTCTGTCTTCATGAGGCTGATTGGAGCCATGTCCAGACTCAGAAAATGGCTGTAGGCCTTGACTAAGGCAGGGGGAGCTGGAAAGGAGCTGTGATATGGGGGCAAATAGGGACCAGAAGCAGAAGGTGAACTAGACCCAGAGCTCAGGGTCAGCAGGACACAGAATCATAGGTGGGGCTCTGGGGTCTACCAGAGTTCAAACCCTAAACCTGCCACTTCCTGTGTGTCCTTGGCCAAGTCACTTAACCTCTCTGAGTCTCCATTTCTCCCAGGCATTGTGTCAAATACTAAGTTCTCTCCATATACTGATTCTTTAATCATCACCACAACTTACAGGTAAGTGTCTTGTTCCAGATCACACAGCTAGCAAGTGGTAGCGCTGGAATTTGAACCACGAATCACTGCTCTCAACCACCAGATTGCCTCCAGTAATTGTATGGTGGCTGCCAAAGCAGGTACACTGGGGTAATTAAGGGAGGTATCTAATCCCTATTTTCTGGCTTCCTAGGAATCTTTGGATAAGTGACTTTGCCTTTTTGAGCCTCAGTTCCTTCATCTGTGAAATGGGTATAATGATGATAACGTCTATTTCCTACAGCTCTTAGCACACCAGAGACATGGTAGCAGCTAAACAAACAGCAGCCCCTCACCCCAACCAAAAGCATTCACCACATTTTTGTGGCTGCAGGACTTTTCAGAGCCTTTAATATGCTAATGTGAGTCCTGAATCCCTAAGAGGGGAATAAGCAGGCAAAACCTACCCAGGAAGAGGCTGAACTGGGAAGGTAAGACCTACAAAAGGGAGAGAATTAGAGATGGAGAAACTGCGCTGAGTCGTGTTTCCTGAAGTGTGGGACCCCTCCCCAGTGATGATATGTGAGCTGCCTTAGCTCTCTTCAGATGGACATTTTTCAAAACTTTTTATTTGGAAAAAAATTATAACAGAAGAGTTATAAGAAGAGTACAGTGAACTCCCTGAACTTCTCCAGATTTGCCAAATGTTGACATTTTGCCACATTTGCTTTATTTTTCTCTCCGTCTGTATGTGTATGTATATCTTTCTATATATATGTTTCCCCCCTGAACCATTTGTGAGTTAATGCAATCACCAACACAATCCTTTACACACACAGATCAGTGTGTATCTCCTAAGAACAAGGTCATTCTCGTACATAACTACTGTACACTTATCATATTCAGGAAACTTATCAGTGATACAGTTCTAGAGTCTGAGTTTTAGATTCCATGTTCAAACTTCACCAACTGAAACGGTGAAATAAAATTGCACCATATTCTATAGCAATTATTTTTCCAGTCTGGGACCTCATCCAGGATCACACATTGAAACTAACTGTCCCTTCTCTTTAGCCTCCTTTAATCCGGACCGGTGCCTCGGCCTTCCTTTGTCTTTTTTGAGGTTGATATTTTTGAACAGTCCATTTTGGAGGATGTCTCTCAGTTTGGGTTTGTTTGGTGTTTCCTTGGGATCAGATTCAAGTTATACATTTTTGGCAAGAACACCACCAAAGTGATGCTGTGTCCTTCTCAGTGCATCATATCAGGAGGCACCTGATGGCTGTTGTAAATTCTGACCTCTCGGATGGGGTAGTATCTGTCAGGTTTCTCCACTCTAATTTTTTCCCTTCATAATTAGTAAGAAATCTATGGGGGAGATACTATAGATAAGACTGTGCCAAGCTGAACATTAAAAACATTTTAATGTTTAATATTTATGTATTTATTTTTGTGTTACATTCTGTTTCTGCAAAGGAAAATTAGTGTTTCCTTTACAGTTGCAACATAAAGTTTCTTTCTTCAAAACACATATTTAAAGTAAAAAAGAAGGAGTCAATTTGAAGAAAAGTATAAAATAAGTGACAATAGTGGTGGTTTGTGGATATGGCAAAATACTGTAAGGTGTGGTACTCAAATGGATGTTTTAGAGACACAGGACAGTAAATTTTTGACCTACCAAGTATGGAAACAGCCATTGTTAGGAAATACAGGGTTATTCCTACTCTGTATTTATGCCCCCAGGCATTCCTGGGGTCTTCAGAGCCTTGGAGTGTCTTCTGTGGTGTCCAGTGTCCCCCAGGCCTATAGACCCTGCCTCCAGGCTCTGTCTGGTGAAGAACAGACTCGGGGATGGGCGGGGGGGGGGGTGGAGAGTAGGGGGAGGGGGTGTCCAAGCAGGAGCCCTGGGAAGTGGCCGGTGCAGCTGTCCAGGTAAAGCGCCACACTGGCCTGGATTGTGACAGTGTCAGCAAAATGGACAGCGGGGGCATGTTTTGGAAGAAGAGAGGGACAAGGCGAAGGGGATTTCTTCCCTCAGATCTGCCAGCTGTGGCCACCAGATGTGGGGCCCTGAAAGTGACTCAAGCCCCAGAGGCTCTGTCAACAGCCACAGTGGCTCCCCAGCCTGCATGGGACTACGTATTCAATGTGGGCCGCGTACCTGGGAATCAGCATCGAATTAACTGACATTGGGTTTGAGACAGACTGAGGAAATGGGCACCAGCAAACAGATGACTTGCGGTGGCTACTAGACCTACATTTGAGGACCAAGAATGCAGAGTGCACACAGCTGGTGGGGTCAGCCAGGGAGGTGAGAGGAGGAATGGGGCAGGGATCCTCTGGACACAGCTGGGTCCAGCAGGGCTGTTTGTGAAAATGGAGGGCTTGGGCCTGTGGCTTGTTCAGGTCGGGAGGCTGCTGGTCTGATAAACTGCAACAATCCTTCTGCTCCTGGGTGAGGGCACTGCTGCCAACCAGCTGTGTGGCCTTAGGCAAGTTAATTGGCCCCTCTGATCTTCAGTTTCCTCATCTTTAACATGGGACTGACAATCCACCAGTTTCTTCATAAGGCTGGGGTGAGAACTAAACTATGAATGCATGTGAGTCATCTCTAGTACGATCATTTATGAATTTCTTTATGGCTTGTGTGTAACTGGGTCACAAATTGGCCATACAAAGCTGGGTTCAAATCCCAGCGTGGCCACTTGCTAGCTGTGCAGCTCCGGCAAGTCTCATAGTCACTCTGACCCTCAATATCTTCATCTGTAAAATGAGGAAAGTATTAGGATCTACCCAGTGGGGTTGTCATGGGGGCTAAGTGAGGGGCTGATGCATGGAAAGTGCTCAGGCCAGTTCTCAGCACGTGATATTCACTCTGTTCATCCACAAGAGCCTCAGGGATTATGACCTTACTCACTGATTTTTACTAAACCCTGATTGGCAATAAAGAACAGAAGCTCAAAATCCAGAGTCAGACCTGGGTCCAAATTCTGACATTACTTTCTATGTGGCCCTAGAAAGTCATACTTCTTCTAGCCCTAATTTCATTCATTCATTCATTCATTCATTCATTTCCCCATTTATTCATGCAACACTTACTGAACAATGACCGTATGCCGAGCAATCTTTTAAGCACTTGGCTTGTAGCAATTCGTGTGATTCCCACAACAATCCTAAACAAGGTAGGTGCTGTTATTATCTCCATTTTACAGATAGGGAGTCTGAGGCCCAGCGAGAGAAAGTCACTGCCCCAAGTGATGCAGCTGGTTGGTGTCAAAGTCAGGATTCCAATCTGGGCCACCTGGCCCCAGAGTCCATGCTCTCAACTTTTTGGGGCCAGGTTTCCTCTCTGCAAATTGGAGGATTTCCTTTCCTCCTATGGATGTTGGGAAAATTAAATGAGATCTGGCCTTTACAGGCATAGCACAGTGCCTGGCCCTCGTGGAGGGTTCAGTAAAACGGAGCTGTTATTTTGATTTATTATTTAATTTTTCAGCTTGATACATCTCTATGCCTTTGTACTACACTGCCTTCTCTACTTGGTTCACTTCAGATTGTCTTTCAAGCCTCCAATTCAAGGGTGACATCCTCCAGGAAGCCTTCCTTGACCTTACTAAGTGCCCTCTGTTGAGTTCCCACAGCCCATAGGGTTACCAAGCTACAGTAGATCTAACCACACAGTCCTACAATTTTCCCTTTCCATCTAACATAGGGCAGAGGCTGTGCTTTCTCCTTTGTATCCCTGGCTCCTGGTACAGCCCAGAACCAGCGTGGATGCTTGCTCAGGGAACGGGCGCTCATTTGTTCAACAAAATATTTTGAGCACTGACAGTACGTCAGCCTCCGGGGCATTAGCACATGGCTTTGTTGAATGACTAAAGGGCCCTCCCCAAGTTCTGTGCTCACTTCGCCATCTCACTGTGCCACTCCCCTGTGTACACCTGCTAAGGTAGTACTTTCTAGAAGACCTTCACACCCTCCTGGGAGTGGACCAGGGAAGGTTCCAGGCCCATGTCCAACAAGTGTGACTCCCCTCCCCAGTTCCAGATACCCAGCAGCCTGGCTCTCCTCCCTGTCTCCCTGAATCCCCCAAGCCTCCCCTGAGCCCAGCCCCTCTCCTGAAATAGAGTTTCTTGTGGCTCACGTTTCATCTCCCCAGAGAACAGGCTCCTTTCTCCAATCTGCCACCGGATGCACCAACTCTCCAGGCTAAAAATACCCTTGACATTTCTGAAGGCCTGTTAGGGCTGGAGCTGCTCTCCTGAAAGGAATGAGTTTCTTTGCAAATCGATGCAGGTGGTACAGAAGTCACAGGCTGAGGGCATCTACCACCGTCACAGCTCAGTTACACCCAGTGGATGCGTTTGCCTGCTTTCCTGAAATCCCTCCCTGACTCTGAGCTCCTGGAGACTAGAGATCAGGGCTAGTTCATCTCCATGTCCCCACACATCCTGGCCTACAGAGGGGCTCAGTAATTGTTTGTTGAGTGATACATAGCAGTTATGAATAGGGATTCTGGAGCCAAATTACTTGGGTTCAAATTCTGGCTCTGCTGCTTACTGGGTGACCACTCTGCCTTCATTTTCTCATCTGTTAAATGGAAGTACTAAAAGCATCCAGCACATAGACTTGTTAAGAGGAATAAATGACTCACTATAGGTATAGCTTCTAGAGTAGAGTTTGACATGGTGAGCACAATGTAAGAGATGTTCATTATTAGCATTGAGATTATTGTCATCATCTTTGTCATCATCAGGAGTCTAGCTTTCCTTATCTCTCCACTATTTTCCTCTATAGTCCTTATTCTCAGGCAGGTTCTCCCTCACAGTGGCAAAATGGCTGCCAGGCACTCAAGCTTACATCCCATTCCTCAAAAGTCCTGGTCTAAAGAGAACTTGTCTTTTCCTCCCCCAAAGTTCCAGCAGAAATTCTGGAGCGGCTTTCTTCAGCCTGGCTTTGAGCTTTGCCCTTTCCTGTAACAATTTCTGGAGCCAGGGAGATGAGCTGTTCTTATTAGCCAATCCTAGATCATGTGTCAATCTGGGAAGCAATCACTGTAGCCAGAAGGATAGCATGCTCTGATTGGTCAGGTCTGACACCAATCACTGTGTTCAGGAGAATAAAATGCTCTGATTGGTGGGCCTGGGTCACATGGCCATCAGGAACTAATCCTTGTATCTAGGGAGCTAAAACACTCTCATTGGCCAGCTCTAAGTCATGTGCCCATCCCTGGAGCCAAGGGTTGAGGTAAATGTCACCCTAGTGCTTAGACTGTGGTGAGAGGGGCGGGGTGCTGTTCCCAGATGCAGGAATGGACAGAGGGCAGGTGGAAACAACTGCCTCAGACTACAGCAACCCCAAAGTGGAACAAAGCCCTTTGTCCCTTTTCCCCAGGACATCTCCCACTCAAGATTGTTCTGGATGGTGGCTTTTACTGGACGTGACAGCTGCAATGGTGTATGTGTGGCTACATCACACTGCACACACAATTAAAGATTAAATATTAGATCTCTCGATTCTTAAAAGCCTTCCAGGCTTTCCCTCCCAGGGGCCTCAGAGAATGGCCCCTGTTTCTCTTCCTCTGGCTTGTCCAAAGTAACAGTATCCCTATGGGCAGGCAGTTTGCATTTTCTCTCTCTCGGTCCATACTTATGTCTCGCTGCATCAGGCCACACAAAATAGATTCTGAACAAACTTTCCTGCATCTTATCCTGCCGCTGGTCTCCTCTCTGCCTTTAGTTTCTCCTTCTGCACATTGAGCAACTATTCACTTGGCAGGATTTGTAAGTCCAGCCTCATTCATCACTATGAGGGTCTCCCCAGCATGAAAAAGTTGCATCACATCTTGGAGGTGGGGGGAGAGTTGGAATAAGAAAACTCTAAAAGAAATAAGCCCACAGACCTTGGGTGAAGCCGCTCAGCTTCTCAAATCAGGCGAGCGGTTGCCTTATTCGATTAGGATTAACAGATTTTCCAAAGATAACCTATTTTGGTTTTATGATTCTATCTCTCCAGGCAGTGTTTACAATATGTATTTGCAGAAACAGAATGTATGTCAGGAATGAGGCGAGGGCCCTTGCTGGCGCTCACACAGTCTGTCATAAATATATTAGGATGACGCCTGAAATTAATATGAATCATTTCCCAATAAATATAGTCAGTTAGTGAGGTGTTCCAGGACGGCTGATGGGAGATATATTTTAGTAAAATATGCTTTTTTTTTAATCGGTTGGGCACTAGGAATGGGGGTGCATGGAGGGCATAAATCTCCAAGGAAGAAGTATCCTTTATGATTATTCAATTCCACATTAGCTCTAAAAGCCTAAAGTAGATTCGTATTTACAGTTCCTGGAAGCACCTGGTTTTTATACATTAGGGGAAGAATCAGCATCAGGGCCTCCTCATGGAAATCACTGACTTACGGGTGGGGAGGTGAGAGGACTCCGGGCTGGGATACTCTGTGGGACTGAATTAATTTCACCTGTATTCAGGTGTGGCAAAGGAAGCTCATGAAGCAGGCAGACGAGAAGGAGCTGCTGGGAAGGCGGTCCTGGCTGGGTCCATATCAGGAATCTGGGATGCACGGAGGGGTTAGGGCCCTTTCCTACTGGAAAAGGAAAAAGTGTGCAAGGGAGAGGGCTGAAGGTAGCTAGCTAAAGCTGACAGCGACAGAGGTGGATGTACCCCTGTCCCTAAGATCTCGGGCTAAGAACATCCATGTCTCATCTCACCTGCCCGGATCCTTTCAAAGCCTGGAGATGGAAGAAGGAATCCTGACCTCGTCACTTGACGTTAACTTCCCTGCGTGAGCCTTATTTATTTAATTTTAAAGTTATCTTTGTTTTTTTTTCCCTGCAAACAAAAGTGATACAGGCCCACAATCTGTTAGCCAAAATTTTTAAGTCCAAAAAGCTCTGAAAACTGAGTTTTTATTGCTAACACATTTGGTAGCAAAACCTGATTTGAACAGATATGAAGCTATTTATGTTCCTTATTTATCCCACTTTGTGGGAACATTTATACCTTTCACGGCAGAATTATTAATGTGTTTGATTATAGGGGGGCTGCCCTAAACCTCGCTGGGAGTGTTAGATAAGGCACATGGACCTTGACGCCTTTCCCAGAGCCAAACGGATTCTGAATTCTGAAACACATCTTCCCCGAGGGTCTGAGATAAGGGATTGTAGACTTGAACTTGCTAGTTGTAATAAAAAAGTCAGATGACATAATGTAGAAAGTGAAAGCCTTAAGGAAACAGAAAAGGCTCCCACTTAAAAAGTGGGCAGAACATAAATATTCATACAAGAAAAACAACTGGCCAGTTAACTTGGAAATAATTCAGCTGCCCTCATAATTGAAGGCGGGCAGACTAAAACCGTAATAAGCTTCATCTTTACCAAATTAAAAGAGGGAGATTATCTGGTGCCGGTTGAGGATGTATGGAAAGATATTCCCATCCACACTGATGATGGGGGTGAATCGTTCAACCATTTTGGAAGACAACTTGGCAATACCCAGCCACATTTCAAAAAGTGTATACCCTTTAGAGGGACTTCCCTGGCAGTCCAGTGGTTAAGACTCCACAATTCCACTATAAGGGGCGCGGGTTCAATCCCTGGTCAGGGCACTAAATCCTGCATGCCACGTGTGATGTGGCCAAATTAAAAAAAAAAAAGTGTATACCCTTTGGAGAAGCAATTCTGCTTCTGGGAATTTATCTTGCAAGTATTAATAGTTGTGCTCACCTGTGCAAACATATTCATTCAAGGATATTCACTGCACCATAGATATAATAGCAAAAAGCTAGAAAAAAAATCTAAATTTAGTGCTAAGTGTCCACAGCAGAGGATTGGTTAAATATACTTGGAGCATATAGGCAATGGAAGAGTAAGAAGCAGTTAAAAAGAATGAAACAGATCCATACAAACTGATTTGAAAGGATGCCCATGATAAAGAACTCCAAGGACAGAACAAACTATGTATGTAATTCTACAATTCAGTTTTCACTTTCTAAAAGTATTTATGTGCATACTATATGTTCACCTGTGCAAAGAAAAACTTGCGGGGAGGACGTACCCCAAACTGTGGTTACACCTCTCTTAGATGTATATGGGAGTCAGGGCTTTCTCTAGATTTTATACATTTTAATACATTTTGTAATTAAACTAAATTGTGTGTAGTGAGGGAAAGGAAGTAAAATTTCCCCATAGTTCCACCCTCTTACCCAGAGATTAGTTTTGCTATAAATGTGCTGTTTTTCCCTGTTCCTAGCAGCATTATTCACAGTAGCTAAAATGTAGAAGCAACCCAGGTGTCCACCAATGGATGAATGGATAAGCAAAATGTGATCTATCCATACAATGGAATATTATTGTCTTAAAAAGAAGGAAATTCTGACACATGCTATGACATGAATGAACTTTGAGGACATTATACTGAATGAAATGAGCCAGTCACAAAAAGACAAATACCGTATGATTCCACTTATATGTGGTCCTTAGAACACTCAAACTCTTAGAGACAGAAAGTAGACTGGTCGTTGCCAGGGGCTGGGAGGAAGCGGGGAGTCAATGCTTAATGGGTCCAGAGTTTCAGTTTTAGAGATGAAAAGAATCCAGAGATGATGGTGGTGATGGGAGCACGACATTGGGAATGTATTTGATACCAGAACTGTACATGTGAAAACGGTTGAGATGGTAAATTTTATCTTATGTATATTTTAACACACACAAAAAAAATTGGTGTTCTTTTAGAATTTTCTCCATGAATACATCTATATTTATATTCACCCACCTGTGCATTTATTTTCTATACGCAACAATGAGTTTGTGCCATCCGAGTTCGTCTGCAATTTTCTTTTCCCTTCTAATGCCACGTCCTGGCCATCCTTCCATGTCAGTGCCCGTGGGTGTCCCTGCCTGGCATGCCCCCATGCAAAGGCATCATCTATTTCACCAGCCACCCATTGATGGACATCTGGGCTGGCTCCAACGTGGGGGCCTTATGTCGTGAAAGATTTTTCTCAACCAAACTAAATTTATTAAGTAATAATTAATTTGTTTCCCCATTTTTTATTCATCAAAGATGCACAAACTACAGACCAGGGCTTCCGATTAGCAGGAGGCTCCTGGAGCCGAGAGAATCCCAGCCAAGAGCAGAGAAGGTGCGTGTCTGAGGGAACCCGGGTGGCCTATGGAAGAAAATTGTGTAAATTCCCTTTGTGTGTCGGATTTTTGCTTTTTTAACACAGGAGCAAAGCCAGACCCCAAACAGACAGGGGAGGGATGGAGAGGGCATTGGGAGTGGAAAACTCTGGTGGAAGGGTTTTCAAGACAGGAGGAACACAATAACAAAGGCACAGAGGAAGGAGAGAAGACGGTTTAAACTTTCTGAGCCTCTGTTTTCCTCATCTGTATGATAGACATAGTCTTTCCTGCCTCCTCACAGTTATTCTGAGGATTTGCATAGTGGCACATAGTAGGGCCTCAAGAAATCCAATAGATGGTTAAAACAAACAAAAAAAAACAACTGAGGTTTCCCTGGTGGTGCAGTGGTTAAGAATCCACCTGCCAATACAGGGGACATGGGTTCGAGCCTTGGTCTGGGAAGATCCCACATGCCGCGGAGCAACTAAGCCCCTGCGCCTCAACTACTGAGCCTGCGCTCTAGAGCCCACGAGCCACAACTACTGAGCCCACGTGCCACAACTACTGAAGCCCACGCGCCTGGAGCCCGTGCTCCGCAACAAAAGAAACAACCGCGATGAGAAGCCCGCGCACCGCAACAAAGAGTAGCCCCCGCTTGCCACAACTAGAGAAAGCCCACGCACAGCAACGAAGACCCAACGCAGCCAAAAATAGATTAATTAAAAATTAAAAAGTTTATCATTAAAGAAGAAAAAACTGAAAATAAGGTGGAGCTTGTATTATTCTTGTATTATTTCAACAGATATATACCGAGCTCAGGGCTGATGGCGGGGGGTGGAGAAGTGAGGAAGACCCAGGTGCTCCCCTCCAGGAACTCAAGTCCAGGCTGTTTTGTGTGTGAGGAAAGAACGATTTCCCACAGGGAAACAGTATGTTGTCTCAGAAACGGAACTGGGTGCTGGACAGGGCAGGCAAAATAGCTAGGAGAACGCAGGCTGGTGGTTGCCAGGAGCTGGGGGAGGGGAGGACGGGGAGTGAGTGCTTAATGGATGCAGGGTTTCCTTTTGGGGTGATGAAAATATTTTAGAATTAGAGGTCGTGGTTGTACAACACTGTGAATGTGTTCAATGCCACTGAGTCATACGCTTTATAATGGTAATCTTGCATTACATGAATTTCATGTCAATAAAAACAGAAATCAACTCAGGGCAACTTAAGGGCAAATGCAGGGAATGTGGACCCCAACTTCCTGGGATCAAATCCCAGCACATCCCTGCCTAGTTTTGTGAAGAGAAGCTAATTCCATAACCTCTTGGTGCCTCAAGTTTCCTCCTCTGTTAATTGGGGGTAATAAACTTCCACCTCATAGGGTTGCCAGAAGGATTAAATCAGGTAATACTTGTAAAGCTCTTAGCAGAGCCTGGCCCAAAGTAAGTGATCAATAAATGGTTGTTGTTGTTTTTATTATTACTGGTGAGGGAAAATGTGTTCAAGGCAAGGGGAACAGCCAGCAATGGCAGACGCAGAGATTTAGGTGGAGATATGGAACAGGCTGTGAATAGCAAAGTGTTTGGTTGGGCTGAAGATGCCTGCGGGTGTGAGGAGGGGAAGGTGAGACAAGCCTCTCGCTAGATTCAACTCGTCTGACCATAACATTTATTGCAAAGAATAAATATGTAGTTTCCATGTCATACTTCTTACCAGACAAGGAAAACAGCCATTCTGCCAGGAACTTGAATGTGTATGATGTTTTTAAAGGGACTGTGACAAAAGCAAGGTTTGGTTCAGTTGTAAATGTCCCATCGTTTCAAGTAACATTTTGTGAGCGCATATGAACTATCTTTTCTTCTGTCTTTATAGAAAACCAATTATGCATTGTTGCTTGTACAATAAATTGTTTAAAAAAGTACACATTGATGCCTATTCTGTTGTTTAGGGATGTTGGCAGAGCTTTACGTAGCAGGGTCCCATGGAGGGTATATGGAATGTGTACTTAGCCCCTTCAGAGGTTTTAGAAGCCAATCAGATTGGTGGTGTATTCCTTCAGGGTGGCAGCTGTGGGATGGAATTCAGGAATGGTGTGCACCAGGGGTTCTTAGAAAGTGTTCCTGCACAGTGGCAGGAACTAGAGAACTGGGAGAACTGGCCTCCTCTCTGGATCTTGCTCCAATTTACCATGCAGCCTTGAATAGGTCACCTAACCTCTCTGGTTTCAACAGGTCTCAGCATCACCCCCTCCCCAACTCTTATACTCATGCTATGCTTATGAATCTGCTTCCGCCAAAAGATAGACCCTTTCAAGAGCAAGGAGAAACTTCCATTTACCTTCTTGTTCCCAGTGCTTGGCATGGTACCCAGCGTGATTTAGGTGCTCCATAAATGTTTGTTGATTAAATGAGTGAATGAGTGAAAATGTAGGTGAAGCTGTAAAAGGAAGAGGTTGGGTGTGGTTGATTTAAACTGGCACCACAGTAGCAGCCCTTGAGACATATTTTCCCAGCTTTCCACTAAAATACCTAAGAAGGCAGCAAGAATCCAAAGCTCACAGTGCTGACACCCAAGACTGACAGGCGCCTGTTGCCAGAATCTGGGAGGAATTTCCATAAATACAAGGCAGATGGAGCTGGGTTGAGATAAACAATCGGGAACCTATTCAAGTTTTAGCTTCTGAAATAGGGCACTCCTCCAGGGTAAAAGGAGGTAGGAAAATACTCAACCCCTTTCCCCACTTACAACCCCAGACTGTGAGACCCACAGTCTGTGCCAATCAGAAAATGGGGTGGTGAGAGGGGAGGGGGTTTTCTCCACTGTATGGGGTCAATTCTGTAGGCAAAGTATTCTTCCTCTTCCTGGCCTGTACTTCTACCAGTTGGAGACTGAAGTTTACAGAAGGCAATAGGTCAGGGGGGATGGAAGGGAGGGAAGAATGTCAAAAGCATTTTGTATCCTGAGAGGAACAGCTTCCCGGAGTGCTACAGGTGAGGGAGGAACAGACACAGTGCATGCTGGGGATTGTAGTTTTTTATGTCCTCCCTTAGTTTTTGTTTGTTTGTTTTTGCTGCACCAAGTGGCTTGTGGGATCTTAGTTCCCCGACCAGGGATCAAAACTGAGCCCTCAGGTTGGCAGTGAAAGCGCAGAGTCCTAACCACTGGACCACCAGGGAATCCCCTCCTCCCTTAGTTCTTTATGCCGCGGGACAAAAGGGGATCCTTTCTCAATGGGATGAACGCCTGGTTGACACTCGCTCTAGTGCTATGCAGAGAACCAGCCTTCCTCTCCAGGTGTCGATGATGAAGTGCTGGGGTCGGCCAGTACCTTAGTGGACGATGAGAGGTGCCGAGGACAATTCACACACACTGCCTATTGCCTCGACTGTGTCCCAAGGTACCGTGTGTATTGTCAGGAATCAGATGCACATCTCTATGGAGCTCGGAAATAACACCTTGACACCCATGCCCACACCCAGTAGAGAACAAAAAGCACTATGAAGCCTCTAGACCAGAGGTCCAGGCCCCAGTGCCTTCAGGGAACTGTGTGAGGATAAAGTAGGTCAAGTGTAAGAGGGGGTTGAGGAGAACCACGGAACTGGGCCCCTTGATGTCCAGTTTACAGATGAGAAAACAAAGGCTCAGAGAGGGGAGTGACCTGTTCCAGGTCTCAAAGTGATTTGGACCAGGGCGGCTTCTTCATTCTGGAAGCTTCCTCAGAGGAAACTGACAGCGCTGCTGGCCGTATCAAGAGGCAGGAGAGGTGTGTGTTTCTGAGGGACGGAGGTGGAAGAGGCCACTAGCCTGGGGCTCCTGGCTCTGCCACTTGGCTCTTGGGTCTCGCCCCTCTGCCAGCCCCACCATCCTTCTCTGCCTCACTCCTTCCTTGGGTCTGTCCCTGCATTTTCTCCCCCCTTCACCCTGGCCTTCCTCCTCCCTCTGTCTACTTCTCCCTCTCTCTTTGTCCCTTCCTCTCTCTTTCACTCAACAAGCTCTTAGTGAGTGCCTACTGTATGCGCATCACCGGGCTGGGCCCTGAGTGCAGCATAATTCGCTCATCTGGATGCCGGATCATGTTTCCCATGGCAGCTTCCAGATCTGCAGAAATCTGGTTTTACAGTAAAAAAAATACAATGAGTTTCTGCAAAGCTAATGATAATTACCCTCCAGACACAATCACTCGAAATTAGCTGGAAAACTAACCCAGGCTTTGAACTTTGTCCCTCCTCAGTAATTTCGACTCTGAAATACCATCATTTATGCTTAAGAAAGAGCTAGTGAGCAGGATGGGAGACATGGCCTTTTGCTAGGTTTGCAATAACTAAACAGGCTCAGACAAGGCAGGGTCGGGCAACCGCTCTGCAATGCCTGTTCCTCTTTTCCTCCGGAGTTCAACCCTAATCCTAGCAGCTCTAGTTACAGCCAGGATTTCCTTCCTCTACCGAGGCTGCATGAACTGGGGGCTCAGGTGAAGGAAACCTGAAGGCCCCATTCTAGGACCTTGGGCCACGCTTGCATTTACACCTTACACACAAAACTACAAAACCCTCTGTGATGGTTAATTTTATGTGTCAACTTGCCTAATTAAGCATTATTTCTGGGTGTGTCTGTGAGGGTGTTTTGGAATGAGGTTAGCACCTGAACCCGTGGACTCCATAAACTGACGGCCCTCCCCAAATGTGGGTGGGCATCATCCAATCTTTTGAGGGTCTGAATAGAACAAAAGGTTGAGGAAGGAAGAATCTGTTCCCTTCTTTGCCTCCTGCCTGACTGCTGACTTTGAACAACTCATTCCATCTTCTCCAGCCTTCCAACTGGGATTTAAACCATCGGCTCCCCGGGCCCTCAGGCCTTCAGACTCAGACTGAACTATACCCTTGGCTTTCCTGGGCCTCCAGCTTGCAAACAGCAGATCGTGGGACTTCTCAGCCTCCATTATCGTGAGAACACATTCGTCACGATAAATCTCCTTGTATACATCTACCAGCTCTGTTTCTCTGGAGAACCCTGACTAATACACCCTCCTCCCCCATCCCCTCTCTTCCCTCCACCCACTACCCAGCCTTAACCTTCTTTGGCAAAGGCATGATGTGCTATTTGCCCTGGGATTAAATTAAGCCCAAACTTCTGGTTCCTTCCACTACTGCATCATCATGCTACAGGGGCAGGATTAAGCGTCCTAGGTTGGTTTGGGTCCTCTCTGTCCTTTCTTGGTGAAAACCATCATTTTAATGATAACTGTCTTTAAGTGTGTGCAAATTATTTTATGCTTTACGCAGTAGTCAAAATGATGCGAGACAGACATTATGTTGAAAGAAAGAAGCCAGATATTGTATGAATTCACTTATGTGAAGGGTAAGAACAGGCAAAATGAATCAAGGCTAAAATAATGATTCCCTCTGATTGGGGGGGGTGAGTATTAATGGGCAAGTGACATGAGGGAACCTTCTGGGATGCTGGCCATGTTCAGAATCTTGAGCTCAGTGGTGGTTATGTAGGCATATACATTTGCCAGCATTCATTGAACTGGACACTTAAGATATGTGCTCTTTACATGCATTACACCTGAATTTTTAAAAAATACATGATGGTTAGTCTCTTTCCAATGCAAGTTAGTGCTAAAATTTCTCTATTTTCTGCTGTCTTTTGTACTATTGGCTTTGCTTCATTGGCAGACAAGTATTGTTCTTTACTCCTGCCAACTTATTTTTAAGGAACACTGTTATTTTTATAGACTTCCCTCCCCCATCATAATATTACTCCCCCAGTATAGCTCATAATCCAGAAGGAAAGCTAAGACTCATACTCAAGTAAGAGTAATGGAGAGTTTCAGTGGGAACTGGGGGGAAGGGGGTGAGAATATCTAAGAATGAACGTTAAGTATGTAAAGAATGTTCTCAGCAGAATTAGTCCAATCTAGTTGGAACATAGGAAGAACAAACTGGGATTCCATAAGGCTGGAGTCAGACATAGAAGGCTTGGATGCCAAGCTACAGTTTGTTTTAGTAGACAGTGGGGGAGCCACTAGGGTTTTTTGAGCAAAAGAGGAGCATGATAAAACCCATGCTTCCCAAAGAGAAATATGGTGGTGTGACCAAGATAAAGCAAAGCCTAAAGGCTGAGACACCAGTTGAAGAGGATATTCACTGCTGCAATAGACCAAGCAGCGAATAACAGGGCTTGGGATAGCAGGAGAGCTAGATGATAGATGCCATAAATAATATGGCCATTGGGTATAGAGGTCAAGGAAGAGAGAGGAGTTGATGAAAAGGAGGACACAAAGGCATGGAAGTTGGGAACATGGGATCTGGAGTGAGAACACCTGGGCTTGAATCCCAGCTCCCCCTAGGTACTAGCTGTTTGTTTGGTTTTTAAATAAATTTATGTATTTATTATTTATTTTTGGCTGTGTTGGGTCTTTGTTGATGCACGCGGGCTTTCCCTAGTTGCGGCGAGCAGGGGCTACTCTTCGTTGCGGTGTGCAGGCTTCTCATTGCGGTGGCTTCTCTTGTTGCAGAGCACGGGCTCTAGGCACGCGGGCTCAGTAGCTGCAGCTCGCGGGCTCTAGAGTGCAGGCTCAGTAGTTGTGGCTCACGGGCTTAGCTGCTCCACCGCATGTGGGATCTTCCCAGACCAGGGATCGAACCTGTGTCCCCTGCATTGGCGGGCGGAATTCTTAACCACTGCGCCACCAGGGAAGTCCCTAATTATTTTCATTATCACCATAATTATTCAAGTTAATATTAAGAATTCCTAAAAGAAGGAGAGTGAAGGGATGGGAAGATGATGAGTTCAGTTTTCTTTTCAGCAGAAGCTAAGAGGAAACACATGGTTCGCCAGGTTCTCTTTTCCTACTGCCATGAGACCCCTGACATCCCAGACAGAAGCCACTCCATTGGCCTGAATCTCAATAAGATGACATGGAACAGAGGCACAACCTTCCCACAATTTGCATGTAGCATAAGTGAGAAATAAACCTATGTTGTTGTAAGCCATGGAGATTTAGGAGATGTTTGTTACTGTAGCATAATCCAGTCTCTCCTGACTGTTGCAGAGGGCAAATGAATTGCCCAGTGACCCCAATCTGTGATATTGACAAGGTTAAAGCAGAAAACTCCAACGGGTTCTTCCAGGAAGGCTTACAAATAAGACTTGGTGCCAATCATTTCCATCATAACAACAATCACAGCATCAGACTGTTAGCACATGCCAAGGGGGATAATTTGGGTGGAGTGGGTAGATGCTCTGTACCCAGTATTTTACTGTTAAGGGCAAATTTGCAGAGATTTGGAAAATTGGGTTCTGTGTGGAGTAAACATACTGAACAAGTTTTCAGCTACAACACAGCTGAGCTCAAGGGAATGGGGTTTGATAGTTAGTGTCAGCATAATGAATTTCTTTTAAAAAAGGCTCCAGAATGTCTGCAAAACACTGTCAAGTCAAAAATTGTGCCTGTGGGTTTTTGGGTTTTTTTTCCGGTACGCGGGCCTCTCACTGTTGTGGCCTCTCCCACTGCGGAGCACAGGCTCCGGACGCGCAGGCTCAGTGGCCATGGCTCACGGGCCCAGCCGCTCTGCAGCATGTGGGATCTTCCTGGACCGGGGCACGAACTCGTGTCCCCTGCATCGGCAGGTGGACTCTCAACCACTGCACCACCAGGGAAGCCCTGTGGGTTTTTTTAAAGCAATTTCCCTAGCCACTCTGGCTAATAATATCTCATTTTGTTAACTCAGAAAGAAGGTCTTTTTAAAACTACTGTAACATGTCATTTCCCAGTGTAAACTCTTTCAATGACTTTTCATGGCCTTGACGATCAAGTTGAAACTCTTCAAAAGACCTACAAGTCCCTTCATAACTGGGTCCTGCTTACCCGCCCAGCTTCACACCTGGGCGCTCTCCCCTCACATGCTATAATCCCACCACTCAAGGACTGAAAATTCCTACTAAAAGCTACACCCACTCTGCCTCTGAGCCTTTGCACTTGCTGTTCCCTGTCTGGAACATTCTCCCAACCACTGCAGAAAGATTCAGTTCACGTGTAGAGTACCAGCAAAGCAGATGCTCCAAATGTTCAAAATAATTTAAATGTTTATTCTTCTCTGAAAAAAATGTTGAACACAAGCAAAATCACAAGGGTTTTTAGAGTTCCCTTGCACTTATTTTGCTGTTTAGTATTATTTTTCTTTTGAGTCACACATAGGGCCCCATCATAAGCTCTACCATGCTTACTTCTAAGGTAAAGATCTTAACCAGACCTGGTTTCTGGCTGTCTTGCAGTGACAGCAATGTTCATTACCAAAAATCAAAATGAAAATGAAGCAAACAAGCAAAAAGAAGAAAACATTAAAAACAAACTCCCCAAAACTACAGTTCCACCTACTCAGAAGCTATTACTATTAACACCTTGATGCTAATGATCCTTCCAAACCCTCTTTTGTGTGTATACAAACATACGATGATTTTCTTTTTTAATGAGATCATACAGGGTATATAATTTCTTAACATGTTTTCTCATTTAATATATCACAGCTATATTCCTTTTTAGTATATTTATCCCACATAAATTTATGGTCATCTAGTATGTCATTCATTCTCTCATTCATCACTCAGCAAGTATTTGCCTAAAATTGTGTCTCTGAATGTATTTGACTGAGCCTCTATTCTTGTATATAGGTTCTTCCCAGCTTCTTACAGAGCACTGCCCTTAATATCCTCATAGCTAAACCTTTGTATATATACTTTGATGATTTTCTGGAAGTAAATTCTGAGAAGTGGAGTTGCTTGGTCCAAATAAAACCCCTTGCAGGCTTTTGATACTCTTAATCGGGCATATTTGGTTATCAGAAATAGACACCAACTTGAACTAGCTCAGGTTAAAGGTGGTTTATTAAAAGGACATGGGCCTCACGCAGGGTGAGAGCAGAACAACTTGAGGTTCTCAGCAGGCAAAGTACATGGCCTTTCAGTCTAGTGCTCCCACTGATATGACTCCACATCAACTCAGTCAGTCTTTGTTTCAACTTCATCCAAATTATCAAGAAAGAGGGAATCTGGTTGGTGTAGCCTCGGCCTATGGAACTGGCTCTCCTGGGTCAGGGAGGCTCATCTGGAACTGATACCCTCCAATCCCATGAAGTGGATCTCAATAACAGTTTGAGAATAGAAATGTGTCAGCAGAGAAAATATAACCTCCTTTTCCTTTGTAAACAGATCGCCATTCTCAGAGCATTCTTTTGGTTGTAAGCGACAGAAACCCAGTTCAAACAGACCTAAACATGAGGATTTGGAAGGCGGTTTGGAGGACTCATTAGCACCAAGGTGTTAATAGTAATAGCTTCATTTGACTGGGAAGTTCAGGCCTAGATCTGCCATCAAACACTGCTGGATCCAGGAGGTCTACTGCGTCACCAAGACTCTCTCTTTCCCTCTCTCACTACTCTGCTTTTTTCTGCAATGAAGTTATTTGCAGGCCAACTCTTCCAAGGATAAGATTACGACGGCCACCTGCAGTTCCTGGCTTATATCCCCAACAGGAAGAGGGCACTCCTTCCCATCAATTCCGGCCAAAGTTCCAGAGTTTACTCCTATTGGCCAACATGAAAGAAGTGATCACCAAGGCCAAGGGAAAGGAATATCCAGTTTAGTCAGGCTTAAGTCCTGGGGCTGCCCCTCAGGCCAGGCAGTGGCGTCAACCCCACCTGAACCACATGAGAGTAGGGAGTAGGAAAGCAGTGACTCACAAAAGAAAATCAAGGTACTTTTGCTAAGAGAAGGAGGATGGTGCTGGGCAGGAAGCACTGACAAGTGTCACTGCAGAAATATGGTAGGGTTTTGTTTTCCTCCAGTAGAGGAGATGACCATTCTTTTCTTATTTCTCCCAAAGGACAAATAGGATGTTTTGTGAGCTTGTTGAAAGGAGTGGTACTGTCCAATAGCACCTTCTGTAATGATGCCATCCAGTATAGAAGCCATTAGCCACAATGTTGCTATTGAGAACTTGAAATGTGCCTAGTGGGATCGGAAAACTGAATTTTTAATTTTAATTAATTTAAATTTAAATCACCCCATAAGGTTAATGGCTACTGTAATTGGATAACACAAAATAAAAGCCTGCTAAATTTTTCTGGTAGCAGTGTATAGAAACAGGAGGTCTTCAGTGCATCATGACTTCAGAAAAAGAAACTCTCCTGCCCTTGTCTGCTGGCAGGGAAACTTTCTGAGTCTCAGGGAGTTTTTCCACGAGAGCGATGGGAGGTCTGCGCTGTGTCCACGGGGCTGGCGGTGAACATGGTGCCTTGTAATGAAATAACTGAAACATCATTGTGACTGTAGAATCAAGGGTCTCCCCTCCTTATCTCCAAAGCGCCCGTGTTTTACATGAAAAAGCGTTTCTAATTAATAGGCCAGCCCCTCTTGAGTTTGATAAAAACAGAGGAGAAAAGGATTTGATTAACCCACAATCTTTTCAATTTGGCGTGTTCTGCATGAGTGAAGTGTGTCTTCTGCAACGGAGCCAAGCCGGGCCTGTCCTGGTTCACCGCGATAACATTCTTCCCTTTGTGCAGCCCCGATTCACCCCCAGCCTGCCAGCAGAGGCTGGTATGAAGAGATTCTCAGAGGTAATCACCAGCGCCGCTGCAAGGGTAATCTGGATTCTCATACAGACAGTGGTCCACCCGAAGAAGGAAAAGATGACAAAGGCTTCCACTGTCCCCAAGTGAGAGAGTTTGTTCAGTCCTGAGACCGAGGGCTGGAGGTTGGGCTGAGCAGTGATGGGAAGGACCCTGCATGCAGAATGGTAGTGGGACACCCAAAGTCAAAAGGTCAGGGGCTGGGATGGGGCAGAGGAGTAGTCAGCTGTAGTGGTGTCCAGTGTGATGACAACCCGGTGTCTGCTGGCTCTCCCAGCTCCGGCTTGTGCCAGAGGAAGGCCTTGCTGCCTGGGGGGAAAGCAGGTCACAGAGCAATGTGTTCTCTGAATAAGGACCCAACTTCATCTTTCTCTGTCAACGCAGAGATGAGAAAATTCTTTCTCCTCCTTGCTAAGAGGGACAGGCTAGGTGGCAGATAACACCTCTCTAGACAGGTGTGGTGGTTTTAAAACATGACTGCAAATCCTTAGGCAGTTTTTGCATTGAGATGGGGGCTCTCTGTCCTCTCCACTTAAATCTGGATGGGCTTATGACTGCTTGGCCCCGTGGAATCTGGAGGAAGTATGCTCTCTGACTTCTGAGGCGGGGTCATAAAAGGCCATTGGCTTTCACCTCATTCACTGGAACCCTCATGCTTAGAGGCCTGAGCTACCATGTAAGAAGTCACCCAGTTTGTTGTACTTTGTCTTGGCAGCCCTAACAAACGAATACTTCTTCAATCTTATTTGGTTGTTGTCAGAGGTTTTTTGGTTGTTCTTTTCCAGTATTTTATTATGAAAAATTCCAAGCATACAGAAAGGTACTCATGTACTCACCTCCCATGTTCTACAATTAATTATGTTATGTTTATTTTATTACATGTCTATCAACCTCTCCATCCTTCCATCCTTCTATCAATCCATCTTTTTTTTTTTTTCAAAGTAAGTTGCAAGCATCATACACTCCATCCTTAAACACTTCAACTTGTATATCATGAACTAGAGTTCAATATATGTTTTCTCTTTTTTAGGTGAAATTGAAATACAGTGAAATGCACAAATCTTTTGTGTCATTTCATGAGTTTTGGAAAATGTTTAAACCATGTAACCCAAACCTCTATCAAGGTACAGATCATCACCAAACCCAGAAAGCTCTCTCATGTCACTTCCCAGTCAATTCCCACATCTGCTTTCCTAAGAGGATACTGCTGTCCCGATTTTTCTTAATATAGGTTAATTTAGCCTATTCTAGAACTTCAGATATATGGAATCATATGACATGTACTCTTACGTAAGCCTTCTTTCACTCAATATAATATTTTGATTGATTCTTATTTTAAGAAAGCCGTAAGAATTGGTCCAAGTGTTTTAGCACCTTGTTGAGAAAAATGAATAAGAAATAACACGTTAATCAAACAATGAATAGTAACATGTGTTCCACCCTGCTTGGTGCTAGGCAGTGTCCTGGGTGCTTGGGATACAAGGCTGAATAAAGCACAGTCCTGCCCTCAAGAAGTTCACAGGTACCATAGCCAGAAGGAAAGGAAAGAATCAAAACAAAAGTATAATTCTGAGTAATAAAGATAAGAACAGAGGAATGGAACAAAAGGAGTACAAGTTTCTCAAACTTGATTCCAGCAGTATTATTTTTTGATATTTTTCTTTAAACCTATTCCTTTTATTCTACTAAGCTATTTCTGAAGTCACAGTGCCCTTGCTAATTTTGTCAGGTAAGCAATGTGTTTAGCTAAAAATGCTTTCTCTGACTCCTATGTAGCTAGGAGTGGTCAGGAAACTTAATTCAGGCCAATAATATGTAGGCAGAAGTCTGTTCAGTAGACTTCCCAGAAAACTTTTTGCTTTCCTAATTTAAAAATTGATGATGATGATGGTGGTGGTGGTGGTGGTTATGGTGGTGGTGGTAGACAGACTCAGCTGGTACAGCCTTTTCCCTCCCCCCTTTCCCTTCTTCCTGCCTGGAATAAGAGTGCAATTCCTGGAGTACAGCAACCATTTTGAGGCCATGAGGATAAAAGCCCCATGCCAAAGAAGAAAACAGGAAGTGAGAAGGAGCCTGGATCTTTCATACTATCCTTGGACAGCTCTACTAGCCTTGGACTGCAGATGTCCAAAAATCTTGGAGATTGAAAAAAATTAACCCCTTACTTATTTAAGCCACTGTTGGTTGTATCTTCAGTTATTGGAAGCCAAATACATCCCCAATTAATACATTTGAATTTGATGGGCTGCTTATTTTTTTCCTAGTTTAATTCAAGTAAATGTACAATTATTCAAATAAAATTGCTTTGGGGTACCATCTGAAATTGACTCATATAAACCTGAGGAAGGTGATACTTTTAGAAATTCTGACCTAGTAGGGTCATTAGTTTTATTGAGCATTTCAGAATTTACTAAGATTTTCCTCCATGACTCTTTTATTTAATCTCCACTACAATTCCATGAAGTAGACAAGACATACTTATTGTCCACTTGCTATAAATGGGGGATGGATGGGGGTGAGAGGTGTTAGTGCCTTGCTAAATATCACATAGCTAGTCAGTGGGGAAGCCAGCAGAATCTCACAACGTTAATATCACAAATGTTGATTGAACATGAGGCACCAGACACTGTGGATACAATGGAGAATAAGATAGATAAATACAGTCTCTGCCCCTGGAGTAACAGGCAAAACAAACATTGAAGCGAGTGATGGCAACTAAATATGAACAATGGTATAGAGGAAATCTAGAGGTCTGAGGAAGCATGAAAGAGAGTCTCTGTCTTAATTTGATTCCCCCAAAGCAGATCACAGCTCAGAGTTGCCTCACTGGGGTGAGAAGCTGGAGTATTTATTTACCACCTCTTCTCCCTTGTTGGTTGAGAGCAGTTCCTGGGGGCATCAACTCCCCAGCTTCTGGCCTGTCCCACGCATGGGGCAAAGCCCCCCAGGCAGGCATTGGGAGGAAAACCCTGTCTTGTACCAAATCTGTGTGCAGATGACCCCAGCGTGGGCAGAGATATGTGTACAGACAATGACTGTCACAGGTTCCTAATCTAGTGAGGGAAGCGATGCAAAATGGAACCTCTTATTTGCCACTTAATGCTGCAATCTGCCAACATGAGACAATCTGTAAGACCGGCTGACTTAATGCTATAAAATGCCCAAATAACTTGACATTTGACCTCCTGGCTCATCCACAAGGTTGACCCAGGTTAAACCAAAATCCCATAGTGAGGCCCGGATTTGAGGCAAGATCAAAATACACTCCCTTCCAGAAACCTCCTCAGGCACCAGCCTCCCATGAGAGACCAGGGAACCAGCAGCCAGTTTCCAACTTCGCCTGGGCTTCCTGCGGTGCGTGCTTCTGTCCTCGCTGACACACTGAATGTTCTCCCCCAAATTATTTCTGAGTTCTCCTGGCAGCGGCTCTGCCTCCCCCGCCTCCCTCCCCTCTCCCTTTGGCAGATCTGTGTTATAAAATAAGAGGCTCGGGATTATGTCTGTCTGACAACTGAAGAATGAGCAACGGAGCAGATGCAGAGTCTTACAAATCCCGTGAATTATACATGGCCATCTGCAGCCTCGAGCCGTCCAGGATTTCCACCCCACACCACAGCGTTCCATATGGAGTCATATGTTTTTAGTACTGGAGCCATGCTGTCAACGTCCAGCAATCCGTCATGTGGCACATGTGTGATGCAAGCGCCCAAATAAATGTTATCAGGCCCAGGAGTGCGGAGCAGAGGAGCACAGTGGCTCTCACCACCTTGTCTTCTCAGAAGGGCGGTTGCTTGTACAGCTTTTTGAAATTTTAACAAAATACTAAACAAATACTAAATCTCTTTTCTACCACTAGGAAGGCAAGTCTCCTACCCTCCACCTCACAAATGCCCTAAGAGAGGGCTGATTTTAAACTAAAATGTAAAAAGTCATTAGATTTGGGCTTCCCTGGTGGCGCAGTGGTTAGGAGTCCGCCTGCCGATGCAGGGGACACGGGTTCGTGCCCCGGTCCAGGAAGATCCCACATGCCGCGGAGCAGCTGGGCCCGTGAGCCATGGCCACTGAGCCTGCGCGTCCGGAGCCTGTGCTCCACAACGGGAGAGGCCACAACAGTGAGAGGCCCGCACACCACAAAAAAAAAAAAGTCATTAGATTTAAGTTCCACGCTGGTGGATTTTAATGGATTCTTCAGGCATGGCGTCCTGATTCCCACTACCTTCTTTATGAGAGCTTGGCTCCTCCCCTGTGGCCAGTCTGAAATCACATGACCCCACCCTGGCTGAAGCTGTCTGGCTCAGGCTGGGGCTCCGCCCAGTGCCTGGGCCAATCAGATTCTCTCATTCAGAAATTGGGATTCAGGGGCGCTACTCAGGCTGTGGTGGGACGACCTTAAAGAGGAAATCTGGTGCAGTGCAGAAGCCTTCTTGTGCCATGTCCATGAGGACATGAGAGGAGGGAGAGAATCTAGGCTGCAGAGAGAGTGAGAGACAGAATGAATGAATGAACGAATGAATGAACATGATAATCTCTTTGCCAGCCCCTTGTTGTTACTTTCTCTCCGTCCTGAGCTACTCTCTTATCCCTGTGTCTAAATTCTTCTTGCCCAATGGCTGTTTCTTGGCTGAGGGTTTGTGGTGAGAGAGAAGGAACCTGTTCAAGGCCTCTGGGTCAATCAGCCAAAAGATGGTGTGTCTGGAGAGAATCTCCCTGCCTCCCAGTTGAGAGAGGCAAGGGATGGAGAGAATAGTGGCTAACACTTTCAGGGCACCAGGGAGGGGACACTGAAGAAAAGACACCTTTACTGGGCCTGGGTAACCTTTCCTTAGAAACACCATGGGTGTCCAAGGAATTGAGAAGGCGATCTAGCTCTTGTTGTTCCAGTAACAGGAACATCTGGGCTTTGTGCTGTTTTGCAGATACCAAATTTATGTCCACAGGGGATGCCTGTTGTCTGGCCTCTCTGACATCTTTATGTCCTCCTCTGGTAACAGCACCCTGATTCTCCTTTGGGAGACCACCCCTCTTCCACTTGGTGCATGTGGCTTAGTTGGACTGATGATCTTCTTGTATTAACCCAGGGCCAGCCCATTAGAATTACAGGAATGGTTTCAGGAAGGGACCTTTGGTCTAGTCCGGACCAATGAGAGTTGGCCTGAGACTTCTGCTGGAGCTATTAGGAAAGAAGTACTCTCTTTCCACAGGAGTCACTGAGCTCGTAAGTTGTAAGCCTGGAGCTGCTGTGGCCACTTTTGCCACTGCAAGAGGAGAAAGAGTCAATACAGAAGAAAGGAGGGAGAAGAGATGAGAAGCAGGTGGAAAGAGGAATTAATGACAGCAGGAGAGGGAGAGATGGATAAAGTTCAGATGATACACTGTAAAGCCTGGATCCAGCTATGCCTGAAGTCCTTCATACTGGGACTTCTTATTTACACAAGTCAATAAATCCCCTTGTTTATGTAAGCCATTGAGTGTTAGGGTTCTGTCACTTGCAACTCATGGAGTCATGAGTAATGCAACATCTTATACATCCTGAACCAGCACCACTTCCTTGAAGCTAAAGAGGGGGGAGGCTTTGGGAATAACCAGAGGATAGAGGGTTCTCTGGAGAGACTAGTGCAGCCAGTGGTTGGAGGGATGGGAGGGGAACCACGCTGGGTCAATATGATGTGAGACTGAATCTTGAGAGCTCTCCCACATCATCAGGAAGCTGTCTCAGTAACCTCTGCCTCTTACATGTGTGAATAAATGTCCTGAGGGTGTAAAAACAGGTTCTCATGGCCCTGAGGAATCTCAGTTCCTGTAACAACAACAGCTGAGAAGACAGAAAAAGACCCTTGTAGGCCTCTCAAGAACCAGGACCAGTCCTCAAACGCCCCAAGCCTTTTGGTTGAGACACGCCTGGATCTGAATCTCAGTCCCACCACTTCCCAGCCCTCTTTCCTGAGCAAGCCCTTCACCCCTCTAAGCCTCAGCTCCATATCTGTAGAATGGAGTGATGAGGGAACCCACCTTATAGGGACATGGTGAGGTGTAAGAGAAATAAAGTACCATCACCTTGGCCATATACACCATTGTGGGGTACTAGAGGTGCTTATAGGTTGGACAGAGATTAGCAGTTTTTATTTTAATACTTATGTTTTTATTGTTAAGGTTACTATCTGCTTTTGGCAAGTGATGCTGATTTTCCATCGATGGCAGTGATCTGAAGTTCCTTTTCAAATAAATTTATTGAAATAAAAAAGGGGGCCATCAAGAGTCACATGGAAAGCTGCTCAACATCACTAACTATTAGAGAAATGCAAATCAAAATTACAATGAGGTATCACCTCACACCGGTTAGAATGGGCATCCTCAGAAAATCTACAGACAACAAATGCTGGAGAGGGTGTGGAGAAAAGGGAACCCTCTTGCACTGTTGGTGGGAATGTAAATTGATACAGCTGCTATGGAGAACAGTATGGAGGTTCCTTAATAAACTAAAAATAGAACTACCATATGACCCAGCAATCCCACTACTGGGCATATACCCAGAGGAAACCATAATTCAGAAAGACACATGCACCCCAATGTTCACTGCAGCACTATTTACAATAGCCAGGTCATGCAAGCAACCTAAATGCCCAATGACATAAAGATGGATAAAGAAGATGTGGTACATATACACATGGAATATTACTCAGCCATAAAAAGGAACGAAATTGGGTCATTTGTAGAGACGTGAACAGACCTAGAGACTGTCATACAGAGTGAAGTAAGTCAGAAAGAGAAAAACAAATATTGTATATTAATGCATATATGTGGAATCTAGAAAAACGGTACAGATGAATTGGTTTGCAAGGCAGAAATAGAGACACAGATGTAGAGAACAAACATACAGACACCAAGGGGGGAAAGCGGGGGCGGGGGGTGGTGGTAGTGGGATGAATTGGAAGATTGGGATTGACATATATACACTAATAAGTATAAAATAGATAAGTAATAAGAGCTCTGCTGTATTAAAAAAATAAACAAATTTTTTTTTAAAAAGGGGGCCAATTTGAAGAAAAACATTAGGTCAAAAGTAGTATAGATGGCATTTTCCGAAATTGTGTAGGGGAACTCAGATGACTAGTTTGAGGAACACTGAGATAATGTCCAATGCCTGGCACATAGTAGGTGCTCACTAGAAGTGCATAGATTGAGATGAGATAGCATTTGACCCTGGCTGCAGGCAGTCAGGCCTTGACTGGATGTAACCACACGAGAGGGAAGATGCCAGAGGTATGTGACCTTGTGGGGTAGATGCTCTTATGCCAGATAAAGTGCCAGATGCACAGTAGGTGACTCAAAGTGGTCCTTAAAGGGAAGCATGAATCTCAAAGGACATGATTCTGAGAGAGGTCAGCCCCAGGGAAAGCCCTGGAACTTGGAACAGTGAATTCAAATCCCTTCTTTGGGTCTGGAAAGCTTCCCACCTCAATGCCTGACCCCTCTTGAAAGCTGTCATCACACCCAGCATGCAGGAGGAAGGGGAAGCCCCGGGCAGAGTCCTGCAAAATGAGTGCTTTTAGCTGCTGGAGGAGGTCACAGGGACTGACTCTAGTCGGGTCATCTTCTTGCTGGAACTTGGAGACAGATCTTCTCTAGAGGGGGGAGCTGAAGCGGTCCCAAACTTAGACGGCTTTTAGGGGGTCACACAGGGAAGTAAATGAATAAAGTTGTCAGATGTGAAACAACGATCCCTGGGGGTGGTTTTTCATTGGAAGGGACATATGCCCCACCCAAGGTGACAAATTCACTGAGTTGCTTCAGATCACATGAGATCCTGTATGTAAGTGCTTGGCACCGTGCCTAGCACCCAGATGGTGCTCAAGAAATGGTGGCTATCAATGAGGTACCACCTCACACTGGTCAGAATGGCCATCATTAAAAAGTCTACAAATAACAAATGCTGGAGAGAGTGTGGACAAAAGGTAACCCTCCTATACTGTTGGTGGGAATGTAAGTTGGTGCAGCCACTATGGAAAACAGTATGGAGGTTCCTCAAAACACTGAAAGTATAACTACCATATGATCCAGCAATCCCACTCCTGGGCATGTATCTGGACAAAAATATAATTTGAAAAGATACATGCACCCCTATGTTCATAGCAGCAATATTTACAATAGTCAAGACATAGAAACCACCCAAATGTCCATCTACAGATGAATGGATTAAAAAAGATGTGGTACATGTAAACAATGGAATATTACTTAGCCATAAAAAAGAATGAAATAATGCCATTTGCAGCTACATGGATGGACATAGAGATTACCATACTAAGCGAAGTAAGTCAAAGAGAAAGACAAACACCATATGATATCACTTATATGTTAAATCTAGAATATGACACAAATGAACTTATCTATGAAACAGAAACAGACTCACAGACATAGAGAACAGACTTGTGGTCGCTGTATATACGTATAACTAAATCACTTGGCTGTACACCAGAAACTAATAACCATCATAAATCAACTATACTTCAATTTAAAAAGAAAAAAGAAATGGTAGCTATGATTACTGTTGTTATTCATGAGCCTAAAGGGGAGGTCCAGAGCCAAAGACTGCCAAGTCCTAAGAAAGTCCAATGCCCTGCTGATTTTCTGACTCTAGCCCACAAAGGAACCTGGGAAGAAGAGGAAGGAGAGACCATTAAAAGAGTTGGAAGTGAGTGCTTCAAGAAGTGAAAGTTCAGGGTGAAGAGGAGTGGGACAGAGACAATAGCAAATACTAAGGGTTGATCCACTCAACATCCCTCCTAACCTCCTTTTCCTTGCTTTTCTACTATAGAGGCTGAAAAACTGAAAAAGAAAAACTTTCACCTTCCCAGGCTCCTTTGCAGTTGGGAGTGGTTACAAGACACAATTCTGGCCAATGACATAATCAGAAATCTGCAGGGGATTTCTGGGAAACACTTTGCCACCTTCACCTGCCTAGAACACAGATGTGATTGATGACCTGAGGAGCTACAGCAGCCATTTTGTGGTCATGAGGGAAAGGCAAAAAAATGAAAGAAACATCTGACCTAATGTCACTGAGCCATTTAACCAACTGCTTACCTCTAGACCTCTGGCTATAAACAATAATTTAAAAATTATATTTTATGTTACCAGATTTTGGGGTTTCTGTTACTTGCAATCATGTGCAATCTAAACAGATATAAGGACTGTTTGACTTTTTCATCAATTTATCTGAAATATTTTGATAAACATTAAAATTAAATTTAAAAAGTAGGTAAACAGAATGTTTAGAACTGGCCACAGGGGTTGCATGGCACACACATGGTTCCTGTCATTTTTTGGTCAAGGTCCAGTTCCCCTTCTAGTCCCATGGTTCCTGGGCCAAGTCCTCCCAGTGTCTTCAAACACCTCTTTGGCAGTTAGGGGAGAGTGCTACAGATGTAGTGGTCTCTTTGACAATCCCCCTTACACTCCTGCACTTTGCATCTTGACATTTATAGATTTTCACCTAATGCTGTAAATTAAGATAATTGTGCTGAGGTCCAATCAATTCAGTTAACTTTCCAGGACAAATACGAGCCAAACCTTGATAATGGCCTGGAAGCCTGAGCTCCTTTCTATTGCTTGCTTACTCCGTTTTCTCTGATAAAGCTACTGCATGAAGGTCTCAGAAATACTTTTCTGAATTCCCCTCTGCCTTATCTCTGTTTCTTTAAATAGAGGTGAAACCGAATAGTCAAGAATCAGAACTTCGCCTGTCATCTTTGACACCTCCCTTGTCCACTCTATCCTCAAGTCCTACCTATTTTACCTCCTCAAAATCTCTCAAGGCCATCTCCTTTCCATCTCCCCTGCTACCACCCTGGTCTAAGCTGCCATCGATAAGTTGATGTCATCCTCTATTCCAAACCCTCCAGGAACACCATCTCACTCAACATGAAGACCAACAGCCTACCAGGCCCCATGTGATCTCGTCCCACGTGACCTCTGCAGCCTCTCTCTCCTCCACTCTTTCCCTCACTCTCCCCATTTCAGCCACATATGTGCAAGGCCCCCTCCTACCCTGGAATACTCTCCTACCCATCCATCCCCACGCTTTATTTGTTTTTCCCAACCTTCCCAACTCCGACTCATCCTTTGGTGCTAATTCAGTCCCTCATCCAGGAAGTCCTCTGGGATTCCCACTGTTATAGAACGAGAACTCCCTAAGGGCAGGATGCAACATTCCCCAATGTAGCCCCAGCATTTCAACAGCTCCTGACACATAGCAGGTGCTCAATAGATGTTTGTTGAATGAATAAATGAATATTGATAGAAGAAAATAAACTAATGTACTAATAAGTTTATTACAAACTTATAAGTACAAAGGGGCAATGAGGGCTTTGATCACAGCTGTGTTTGGGGTGAGAGACCACCCTCCAAGGCAGCCCATACATGCTCTGTTAGGAATGTTTTGGGTTGAAGTAACAGTAAATTTAGCAAAGATGGCCAAAAATAAGAGTTGGTAAACTATACTCCACAGGGAAAATTTGTGGCTCCTGTGAACTTTTGAAAATAAAGTTTTATTGGAACAGAGTCACGGCCATTTGTTAACATACCATCTATGGCTGATTTCATTATTCAATAGAGTTGAGTCATCACAACAGAGACCATATGGCCTGCAAACTTAAAATATCTACTATACAGTCCTTTATATAAAACATTTGCCAAACCTTGGCCTAAAAGAACAAGGGTTGACTTTTCTCATGTAACAAGAAATCTGGAAGAGGAGGCTTTCAGGATTGGTTTGGTGACTGAGAAATACTCAGGGTACAGGGCTAGTGTCTCAGTTATTCTCTTAGCCTTCCCCTCATGGTCATGGTATGGCTGCCACAACTCCAGGCATCACATCCTCACACAAATGCATTCAGAGGAGGAAATAACTGAAGGCTTAGAACAGAGAGATTCTCCTATAACATGCTTTCCTCTTATTAGGGAAGAAACTGTCTCAGAATCCTCCAGAGGTTGTCCCTTACAAGGAAGAAAAGAAGGGTGTACTGTCAGTGGGCAACCACAGTGTCTGCCACGACTTTCCCTCCCGCTATATTTCTCTTATATTTGACCAAATGGCGTTCAGGCCAAATATGGAAATATGGTAAACTGAGACACCTTTCTTTTCCTTACAAGCACCAAGAACCCCATCCTGTATTAGTACATAGTAACTATCAGTTGTTGAATGCTTATTCTGTGTCTGACATCATTTCAAGCACTAATCCTTCCTTATTCCAACCCTATAAGGAAGGTATAGTTATTGCCATTTCACAGGGGAGGCTACTGATGCACAGAAAGCTCAACTCGCTGGCTCAAGATCACCCAGCTCGAGGTACGTGGCAGAGTCAAGATTCGAACAAATAATGTGGCTCCAGAACAGCTCACCGTGACCACTCCATGTGGCGAAAGCCAGTCCCTGGAATCCAGGGAGGGAGTTCTTTCGATTGTAAACCAGGAGGGGGCACATCCCGTTTTGCTTTGGGGACCACTTTTGCTTGTCAGGAGGTGACAGACCGAGGTACTATCTGCTTTGGGGCAACTGAACCGCCACCAGAAAAATGACCCATAAACTCGAGACAGAGCGCAGGCGTCCTCTGTGGTTTCTGCCCTACTTCACATCCCTCCCTTAATTAATTAATAAAGCCCCTTGCCTCTCTCTGCCTCGCTGCTTCCCGCCCTCCCCATCCCCGCCGAGATCCTGTCTTTCCTCCCTGCAGCCCAGCCCCACGTTGTTCTCTGGCCTCTGCAGTTGCTCCTCGTGTGGAGCCGCCTGAAGAGGGAGACCAGACGGAAGGTACCGGCTGGATTTGCACAGCCCTTAAAACGAGGGCTCTGTCTCACTGAATCTCAGTTTTATGAAGTCCTCACGCCAAGCCTGGCCTCTGCTCCAGATTCACCCCAACAGGCAGAGGTTCCAAAGAGAAGTACAGTCCCAGAACAGGGTCAAGTTCAAAGATGTGATTCTGAGCTCTAGCTAAGGACACATTCTCTCCCTAGTTTCCTATTTGGGGACATATCATCTATGAACAGACTGATTCTGGGATTACATTGTGTGGGAAAGAGCTGAGGGCCAACATTCAGACAGACCTGGGTTCCAGTCCCAGCCCACCAATTCCTGACCAAGGCATCTTAATCTCTGTGTTTCAGTTTCCTCTCCTACAAAACAGAAATAATCGCAAAAACTGGATGTTTGGTAATTAGGTGACAAGACATGGAAATCACTTAGCACAGAGCCTGGTACATAGTATTGTGGTTACTATCATTGGAACTGTTAGATTATTTTATGACTCTCCAGGGCACTTAGCACATTGCCCTTGGAGAAGCAGAAAACAGTAAGAGCTAAGATCCACAGGCTCTGGATCCAGTCTCTGTGGCTTTAAATTCTGGCTCAATCATTTCTCAGCTGTGTGACCTTGCAAGTCACTCTACCTCTCTGTGCCTTCGCTGTTTGATCTTGAAAATGGTAATAATAATAGTACCCACCTCACAGGGTTGTTTTAAGGATTAAATAAGACAAGTAAAAGACAGAACAGCACCTGCACAGAACTAGCGCTCAATGAATGTTAGCTATTATTATTTTCTGACACTCAGTAACTTCTCAGTAAATTAAAAAGCATTCTTTTGATGGTGGGATTTGATCAGTGGTGGGCAAATAACAACTGACTCTCCTAAAAAAAGAGTGTATGCATGTGTATGTGTACATAAGTGTTTTTTATCATGAATTTTTACTAATGTAAAAAAGTGCAGCACAAAATCTACTAATAATATTTGTAAGAAATACTAAATTTTGTAATAAATAATTTCATTGATTTTTGCCAAACTATATCCATCATCTATCTATGATTGCAAGTCAATCATGATTTGACAAATGAAGTTGCACCTCAACCATGAGTGTAATTCTGAGATGAATGTTGGTTGATTTTTCATTTACATTAATGAGTAATGTGAAAGTGAAACAATGAAAATGTAAGTTAGAACTTCACTTGTCCATGAATGATGTGAGCAACTTCTTTGCTCAATTGAATAATAGTTCTTGAATACTGGGAGAATATTTCCCCCAATATTTAGTGCTATTCACAATGAAATGGGTACAACCCGACACATTTTCAAGTTTAGTCTGCATTATTAATATTTTGTTCATCTCTTTATTAGGGCGAGACAATCAACCACACAAAGCCCTGATTTATAGCAACTGCCAATTTCTGTGGTGTAAATATTCCACTATGGCCTAATTCATGCTACCACTGCAAAGCCACTGAATGTGGAGTTGGGAAGAGAGGCACAGTGAAACACCATTACACAGTCATTCCACCACACAGGTACAATAGACCAAACGAGCATAGATAATAGCAAAATGTTTAAAATAATTAGGAAGTGATGAGGATTGCATATTTATTACCTGTTTTTAATTTAATCTATTCAAGTGTGAGATTATATAATGTAATTTAAAATAATTGCTGTATTTAACAACCAGCATGCAGAATTCCCGAAAATTTTACAATCAGCTTTCACGAGCCAGTACAAGCTATCTGCAGTACCCCACTGATTTTGATACCTAAGTCCCCAGAGGAAGTCTCAAGAAAGATGAAATGAGGAAATGCATTAAATAATGATTGGGCATGAGTGGGTTTTTTGGTTTGTTCGGCATAAAGAAAATAATTTCATAAATGAGGTGTTTCCTTACTATGTTAGAGTGTGTTTTTCAAGCATGGCCACAAAAATATCTCCTACTGCCAAATGCTCATCTAGAATCTTGCCACTACCCTACCAAGAGGTGGAGTCAATGTCCCCCACCCACCCACCCACCTTGAACTTGGGTGAGCTTGTGGCTGCCTGGATCAATACAGTATAGTGGGAATGGCTTCCATCCATATTTCATTTCCAAGACTAGGTCATAAAAGATGGTGTAGCTTCTTCCTTGTGAGCTGAAACACTCACCCTTGAGCCTTCAGCTGCCTCACAAGCAGCCTGGCTTTCCTGAGACTGCCATGCTGTGAGGAAGCCCCAACTAGCCTAGGCAGAAGACCACATGGAGAAGCCCTAGGACTCCATGATGAGAGAGAGAGGCTGATCAGCATCTAGCTGCCCCTAATTCCACTTGACTACAACTGCACCAGAGACTCTGAGCCCAAACCACACATCTGAAACCTTCCCAGGGCCTTGGAGCTACTAAAAGCCTATGAAGCTTTGAGGAGGACGTCAGTGGGAGTTAAGAAAAATGTTATTAGAAACTGGAGGAAAGGGAAACCTTATGTGCTGGCAGGGAGTTTGTCATCTGCAGAAACGTGGAAAAGAAGAAACGTGTAATGAACTCAATGAAATAGAAGAATATTGAGAGTGTCATCTGGCTTTTTCTTGCTACCTATGATAAAACACAAAAGGAGAAAGCTGACTGAAGAACAAACTATTACATATAAAGGAAGCAGGACCTGCTGGGCTCACAAACAAAACTGTTTCCCATTCCCAGTCTCTCCAGAGGGCAAAAAATTATCCAACTGAGAAAAGACCTCAGGCTTTTATTACCTGATTTCAAGACTTACGATAAAGCTACAGGAATCAAGACAGTGTGGTATTGGTGAAAGGATAGAAACATAGATCAATGGAACGGAATAGAGAGCCCAGAAATAGACCCACTCATATATGGTCAATTGATTTTCAACCAAGGTGCAAAGGCAATTCAATAGAGAAAGGATAGCTCTTTCAACAAACAGTGTTAAAACAAGTGGACACCTATATGCAAAAAAAAAAGAGAATCTCAGCCCATATCTAACTATCTATACAAAAATTAACTTGAAATGGATCATAGACTGAAATGTAAAACCTAAAACTATAAAACTTCTAGGAGATGACATTGGAGAAATCTTTGTGACTTGAGTGAAGCATATTTCTGATATAGGAAACAAAAACACAAATTGTAAAGGAAAAGCTGATAAATGGGACTTCATCCAAATTTAAAACTGCTCTTTCAAAGACACCATTAGGAAAATGAAAAGCCAAGGAGCTACATACAGGGAGAAAATATTTGCAAAACACATGTCTTATGAAGGACTGACATCCAGGATAAGGAGATTTTTAAAAACTCTCAAAACTCAATCTTAAAAAGAAAGTCAATTTTATTACAAAACAAACAACCCAATTTAGAATGAGAAAAAGACTATCTGTTCTTCACCAAATTGTCTTTGCACCTTTGTAAAATATCAGTTGTCCATTTATGTGTGGGTCTATTTCTGGACTCTATTTGGTTTCATTGATCTATTTTGCCTACCTTTATACCAATACCACACTGTCCTGAATACTGTAGTTTTATAATAAGTCTTGAAATCAGGTAGTGTTAGTTCTCCAACTTTGTTATTATTTTTCAATGTTGTTTTGGCTTTTCTAAGTCCTTTGCATATGAATTTTAGAATCAGCATGTCAATTTCCACAAAAAGTCTGCTGAGATTTTGGATTGCATTAAATCTATAGTTCAATTTGAGGAGAACTGACATCTCAACAATATTGAGCATTCTGACCCATGAATAAGCTATATCTCTCCATTTATTTAGGTCTTCTTTAATTTCTCTCAGCAGTGTTTTGAGGTTTTCAGTCTACAACTCTTGCACATCTTTTGTCAGATTTATCCCTAGATATTTCTTATTTTTGATGCTATTGTAAATGGTATTTTTAAATTCCAATTTCCAATTGTTCGTTGCCTGTATATAGAAATGCAATTGATCTTTGTATAATATAATCACCTTGTATTCTGCAACCTTGCTAAACTCACTTACTAGTTCTAGTAGTTATTTTAAGATTCCATCAGATTTTTCTACATAGGTGATCATGTTATCGGCAAATTTTAATTCTTCTTTCCCAATATAATGTTCTTTATTCCTTCTTCTTGCCTTATCAAAGTGGCTATAACCTCCAGTACAATGTTGAACAGAAATGGTGAAAGAAGACATCCTACACCTCGCCCCACATACAAACATTAAGTCAAAATGGCTCATAGACCTAAATATAAAACTAAAAAGCTTCCTGAAAAAAGAGAAAAATTTTGTGACCCTGGATTAAGCAAAGATTACTTAGAATACCAAAAGCATAAGCCATTTAAAAAATTGCTAAATTGCACTTCATTGAAATTTAAAACTTCTACTCTTTGAGTAATACTGTTAAGAGAATGAAAACACAAGCTACAGACTGGGAGAAAATATTTGCAAGTCACATATCTGATAAACAACTTGTATTCGCAATATATAAAGAACTCTCAAAACTAATTTTTTAATGGGCAAAAGATATGAACATACATTTGTTAGGGAAATGCAAATTAAAACCACAGTGAGGCACCACTACATACCTATTAGAATGGCTAAATTAAAAAGACTGTACTGGATTGAATAGTGTTTCTCAAAAATTCATGTCCACTGAAACCTCAGAACGTGAGCTTCTTTGGGAAGAAAGAGAGGAAGAGAGGAAGAGGGAAAGGAAAGGGAGAGCAGACTTCAGATCAAATATCGAATCCAGGTGGGACTGTAAGTTCCTTTGCTAAGACACCAGAAAGATATAAGGCAGTACCTTATAGAGAATTTCAAGTAGACAAAAGCCCCTCTAAGGATCTACAGGCCATGCCTCACAGATGCCTTCCACTGTACAATAAGGAGCTAAGAATTTTAAGGGCATTGTTCTACAGTAGCCTCAATGGGAGTCCAAGATAGAAAAGGGCTTATCTTGAAGACATTTGCTATTTTGACTTTTCTTTAATAGCACAAACCTCAATAAGATTCATAGAAAACCCACGAAGTTTTTTTTAATAAAATTGTTCTGGTGGAAGCAGTACCAGCTAGGACTAAAAGGAACAGAGACAGTGCAAAATGAAATGGAGCCTTTGAGTCTCCAGACTTCTATGGGTAGGAAGCAAGCAGAGAAAATGACTCAGCTGCAAGAAAGGCTATATTTTATGGGGGAAAAAAAAGGATAGCTCAGAATCATACCCAGGGAGCAATACTGGGTCCTTAATCAAGAAATTGGCAAATTTACCAACAATTTGCCCAGCTGGATTCAGAATTGCTATGGACCTGTGATTGCTTTATACTCCCATTTTCTCCCTCTTTGAATGGGAGGGTCTATATCAATCGTGCCCCCATTGTACGTCGGGTGTGGGAGGCTGTTTGCTCTTTAGTTCACAGGTCTTCAGGTCCAGAAGGAAGGTACCAAGGAGCTATACCCAAGGCCTTGTAACTGAGGAGCCTCATCTGTACCTGGACCTGATTAGATAATAAGATCCTGGGTTTTGATATTGAGCCTGATCCTATAATGGCATAAAACTTTTGGGAGGTCTTGAAAGGGTGCATCTCGCATGTAGGAGGGATATGAATTGTTGTGGCCAGAGAGCAGACTTGGAAGGTTATATTTTTCAAAAATGGCTGCAACAGTATTTCCCAGCCCATATGCTCTTCTAGAACTTTCCAACTCCTCCATCAAGAGGTAGAATCTATATCCCATCCCCTAGAATTTGGGCCGGGCTTTATGACTGCCCTAACCAATGCAGTACAGCAAAAATGACACTGTGTGACTTCAGAGGATAAGTCACAAAAATACCATATATTTCTGCCTTGATTTCTTAGGATGCTCATGCTTGAAACTCAGCCACCATGCTGTGAGGGAGCCCAAGCAGCCTTTGAAGGGGATCACATGGAAAGGAACCAAAGTCCTCAGTCCAGTGCCCTGGCTGGGATCCTAGAGCCAGCAGTTAGCACCAAGACATCCATATGAGTGAACCATCTTAGAAGTGGATCTTCCTATCTCCAAGTGAGCTGCCTCAGCTGAAGCCCCATGGAGCAGAGACAAGCTGACCCCACTGAGTCTTGTCCAAATTGCTGATTTATGAGCAAAATAAATGATTATTGTTTTCTCAAGTCACTAAGTTATGGGGTGGTTTGTTACACTGTAATGAATAAACAGAGCCCTCACCTAGAGGTATTTTAAAATAGTATAGAAAGGACCCTAGAGCCAAAGCAATATGAAAAAGATTGATAGACGAATACTTTAAAAGGTGAAACTTCTGCATGTAAAAAAAGTCATAAACAATGTTAAAAGGCAAAGTTAATAGTTAAGGACATTCACTTCTGGGTATATATACAAACTGATTGAAAGTAGGGACTCAGAAATATTTGTATACCATGTTCACAGCATTATTATTATTATTATTATTATTTTTTTTTTTGCGGTACGCAGGCCTCTCACTGTCGTGGCCTCTCCCGTTACGGAGCACAGGCTCCGGACGCGCAGGCTCAGCGGCCATGGCTCATGGGCCCAGCTGCTCCGCGGCATGTGGGATCTTCCCAGACCGGGGCACGAACCCGTATCCCCTGCATCGGCAGGCGGACTCTCAACCACTGCGCCACCAGGGAAGCCCACAGCAGCATTATTCACAATAGCCAAAAGGTGGAAACAACTCAAGTGTTCATTGATGGATGAATGGATAAACAAAATGTGGTATATGCATACAATGAAATATTATCCAGCCTTAAAAAGGAAGTTCTGACACATGCTACAAGAGAGAAGAACCTTGACGACATCATGCTAAGTGAAATAATCCAGTCACAAAAGAACAAATATTGTATGATTCCACTTATATGAGGTTCCTAGAATAGTCAAATTCATAGAGACACAAAGAAGAACAGAAGTTACCAACGGCTGGGGGGGAAGGGAAAATGGGGAGTTAGTGTTTAATGGGTACAGAGTTTCAATTTGGGATGATAAAAGAGTTCTGGAGATGGATGGGGGTGATGGTTGCACAACAATGTGAATGTACTTAATGCCACTGAACTGTACACTTAAAAACGGTTAAAATGAGGACTTCCCTGGAGGTCCAGTTACTAAGACTCCATGCTTCCACTGCAGTGAGTGCGGGTTCAATTCCTGGTTGGGGAACTAAGATCACGCATGCTGTACGGTGCAGCCAAAAATTAAAAAAAAAAAAACAACAGTTAAAATGGTAAATTTTATGTAATGTGTATTTTACCACAAAAAAAGAGAAATATAATAACAAAGACAATTAGAAAGCTGGAAAAATATTTGCAATATATTTGCAAACATAACTGTAATATATTTCCAGTTTTTTTAGCATGGGAAAATGATAGAAACATGCAATACCAAATAAGAAGGATGAAAAAGAGGAGGAATAAAAAATGGCCAAAAAGCACTTTGGAAATATATTCAATCTCTCAAGTAAGCAGTTTTAGTGAGTACATGGGATAATATCATACACAACTGGTGAGTGTGTAAATTAGCATCTTTCTGGAAGGCAATTTGGTTCTACGCATCATATCTTTTTAAAAAGTACCCTACAACTGCACTACTGGGAATTAATTCTAAAGAAGTAGTCAGATAAGATAAAAGGACAGCAATACAAAATGGCTTATATACAGACAAAAATTTGAATCAACATAGATCCATGAAGAGGGGGTTTGTAAATAAATGCTGGTACATCCATGGACTACAGTGCAACCTTTAAAAAGGATGACGTTCTGCTATATTTATTGACATGCAGAGGTGTTCATGACATATTTTAAGTGTAAAAAAATGCAAAATAAGAAGCAATATGTTTAGTATGGGGGCGGGGAGTGCATGTGTCAGAATACATTAGAAGTCTAGAAGAAATGTTAACCATGCTCATTTCTGGCTGGGGGAACTCCAGATAATTTTTTTCTTCTTTATACTTGTCTGCGTTTTCTAACTTGTTTTTGGCTATGAGCATATATTACTTCTATCAGAAAATTTTAGAAAGACCTTTTTTTTTCACAACTACAGAAAAGCACAGCTGTGGTCCTGGCTGGAAACCGAGCATTCTGTTATGAATCCCACCGCTGTTCTCATCTGGGGATCTCAAAACACATCATGAAACATCTGCTGAGGTCCTGGCAGACCCTGAAGATGTCTCGGTCAAAGTCGCCTTGCCTGGGAGTCTTCTGGAGGACAGTCGTGGATCCCCATCCTCCCACACAACTCGCTCACCAACACTCCGCAGGTCCTCCATCACCTGGAGCATGTGAGCTAAGTTCCTAAGGACCCAGGTTCTCACTCTCAACCCTTTCCCTTGCCTCTCCATGGCCTTGGGCTCCCGTTGGAGCACCTGCTTCATTGCTTTCTTCTGCTTCTTCATGCCTCAAGCTGGTGACACATGACAGCTTGAGTAGAGATGGTCACATCATGGCCCCCAGATGCCAACCTTCTCTGGGCAGAGTCTGATTCTCTGCTCTCTGGATACCGGAATGCTGGCGTCCTGGGAAAGCTGGGAGTTCCCATCCTGGACATCAAGGATGTCACAGGAGAAGCTTGGCTCAGGGAGCCAGAAAATGTGGTGCATCCCAGAACAGGTTCTTATTTGCCACGTGTGGGTTACGAGCTATGCAACCCAGCTGGTGACCTTTTCCTTCAACTTCTTTACCTGCGAAATGGGTATATTGGACTTTTCTCTAGCTATTCATAGAGGTGAAATAGCAACAATGATAGAAATAATAACAACAAGAATTATTTTAGCTGCTACTTTCTGAGAACCTACTATGTACCCAGCCCTGTGTGATACACTTGCGGACATCAATCAGCTAATCTTCACAATGTCACAAGATGGGGACTGAAATTGTACCCACTTGACAAATGAGGAAACTAAGGCTCTAAGAGGTTAGGTGAGCTGCCCATATCTCACAGCTAGGAGGCAGTACAGAGTGGACTGAAGCTTCAGCTGCCTGTCTCCCATGCCCATGCTGGGACCACATTTTGCTTTGCCCTTCCTCTCCCTCCTCACTGCCCATTTCATGCCTTCCTCTGGTTTGTTTCTTCCTTTTGTTCCTACTTCCTGCACAAACCCTAAAGTGAAGCACTGTGCTGGGCATGCAGAAGGTGCAGAGAGCGGGGGTCTGTTGACGTCTATGCACCCTCTCAGCCCTGCTCAGTATGATCCTGCCCTCAAGGAGGCCGCAGACTAGAGCTTGGAGATGTTCCATCCATCATTGTATACAGTGGCAAAACAATGGGCTATCCATCCACAGGGGACCGAATAAACAACTCATGTGACTTGCACAGTGGAAATCTCTGCAGCCATTACCAAGAACAAAGTAGCCCCTCAGAGGACAATATCTAAGATATAGTGTTAAGTGGAGAAAGCAAGAAGAGAAGGCATGTTTTAAGTGAGCCCATTTGATTTTTAAAAAGTGTGTAACATCCTAATTTGATTGATTATTGTTGTGACAGTATTTTTAGTGAGGTAAAATTCACAAAACAAAATTAACCATTTTAAAGTGAAAAATTCAGTAGATTTAGCACATTCACAATGTTGTGCAACCATCACCTCTATCTAAGCTCCAGCACGTTTTCATCACCCCAAAAGGAAAACGCTGTTCCCATTAAACAGTCACTCTCTATTCCCTCCTCCTCCAGCCCCTGGCAACCACTAATCTGCTTTCTGTCTCTTTGGGTTAACATATTCTGGATATTTCATAGAAAAGGAATCATGCAACATGTGGCCTTTTATGTCTGGCTTCTTTTACTACTCATAATGTTTTCAAGGTTCATTCATGTTGTAGTAGGTATCAAACTTCATTCTTTTTTTATAGCTGAATAATATTCCACTGCCTGGTTAGAGCTGTTTGTCCATTTATCAGGTGATGGACATGTGGGTTTTTTTCCCCCTTTTGGCAGCTGTGAGTAGTGCTGCTATGAATGCTCGTGTACAAGATTTTGCTTGAGTACCTGTTTTCACCTCCTTTGGGTATACATCTAGGAGTGGAATTGCTGGGTCACGTAGAAATTCTATGTTTAACTTTTTGAGCAAATGCCAAACTGTTTTCCACAGCGACTGCACCATTTTACACCCCCACCAGCAGTGTGCAAGAGTTTCAATTTCTCCATATCCTTGCTAATGCCTTTATTTTCTATTTTTTCTTTATAGCTATCCTGATGAGTATAAAGCAGTATCATTTCCCTAATGACTAATGACGTTGAATATCTTTTCATGTGCTTGTTGGCCATTTGTATATCTTCTCTGGAGAAATGTCTATTCAAGTCTTTTACCCATTTTTTAATTGGGTTATTTGTCATTTTATTGTTGAGCTGTAAGAGTTCTCCATTTGGGTTTTAAGGATATGCCTGTTTATGTATGTCCCTTCATTCACATTCATAATGTTTATCAAGCACCTACTGTGGGTCAATCACTCTACAGTGGTAGGACAAGGCAGTTAAAGATGCTTGCTTATAAGGAGCTTCTGGTCTAATAGGGAAGACAGAACAAAGGAAGCAAATAAATAAAACAAGATCCATTCAGATTGTGGTAAGTGCTAAGGAAAAAGTAAAGCGGGATGATGTGATAGATTGAGAGAAGAATTTCTTTACTCAGGGTGGCTGGGGGATGCCTCTCTCTCAGGAGGGGACGTTTGAGCTGAGACAGAGAGAGAACAAAGAGCCAACCATTTGAAGACCTGGGGGAAGGGCTCCAGGCAGTGTGAATAGCTGGTGCAAAGGCCCTGAGGCCAAATGAGTTTGCTATATTTGAATAACAGCAGGAAGGCCAGTGTGGCTGGAGCATAGTGAGCACAGGGAAGAGAGATGTGTCAATAAAATAAGAAATGTGGATGGGGGCCAGACCACATCTAAAAGCTGGACACACAAAATAGGCTGTGGCAGCTTCTGGGGCAATGCGGACCTTCCCTTTCTACTTTACAGATTTCTCTTGTGTTAGGTTTTTATAAAAAGCAAATATTGCTTTTGTGAGAAAAATTATTATCAAGAGCAATGTATGCCCAATATAGAAAAATCTAATATAGAAATGCATAAAAAAGAAAATTAAAATAAAAACTGCCCAGATGGCCAGCCCCTAGAGATAAGCCCTCTGGTAGGGATTTTATTTCTCCTCAGAAAACACAATTCATACCAAAGAGCATGTCTTCCAGTCTCTGTAGGGTTGCCCTGAAACCCTCCGAAAGGCCCTCTTAAGAAACACCCAGATCTCTAAATAGACATTTCACCAAGGAAGACATACAGATGGCCAAGAGACACATGAAAAGATGCTCAACGTCACTAATTATTGGAGAAATGCAAATCAAAACTACAATGAGGTATCACATCACTCCAGTCAGAATGGCCATCATCAAAAAATCTATGAACATCAAACGCTGGAGAGGGTGTGGAGAAAAGGGAACCCTCATGCATTGTTGGTAAGAATGTAAACTGATACAACCACTATGGAAAACAGTATGGAGGTTCCTTAAAAAACTAAAAATAGAACTACCATATGACCCAGCAATCCCACTACTGGGCATATACCCTGAGAAAACCATAATTCAAAAAGAGACGTGTACCACAATGTTCATTGCAGCACTATTGACAATAGCCAGGACATGGAACCAACCCAGATGTCCATCGACAGATGAATGGATGAAGAAGATGTGGCACATATATACAATGGAATATTACTCAGCCATAAAGAGAAATGAAATTGAGCTATTTGTAGTGAGGTGGATGGACCTAGAGTCTGTTATACAGAGTGAAGTAAGTCAGAAAGAGAAAAACAAATACCGTATGCTAACACATATATATGGAATCTAAAAAAAAAAAAATGGTACTGATGAACCTAGTTGCAGGGCAGGAATAAAGAGGTAGACATAGAGAATGGACTTGATGACATGGGGTAGGAGGGCGAAGGGGGGCAAAGTGAGAGTAGCATCGACATATATACACTACCGAGTATAAAATAGTTGGCTGGTGGGAAGCAGCAGCATAGCACAGGGAGATCGGCTCGGTGCTTTGTAATGACCTAGAGGGGTGGGATAGGGAGGATGGGAGGGAGGCTCAAGAGGGAGGGGATATGGGGACATGTGTGTGCATATGGCTGATTTGCTTTGCTGTGCAACAGAAACTAACATGGTATTGTGAAGCAATTATACTCCAATAAAGATCTATTAAAATAAATTAATTAATTAATTAAATTTTTTTTAAAAAACGAAAGAAACACCCAGGTCTCAAAAATAATAGCTTTCAAAGTGTGTACAACCTTCAGTCCAGCATTTCCACTTGTAGAAGTGCATCTTAATGAAATAACTGGATACTTGGACAATGTAAAAATGTTACAAGAATGGTGACTACATCGCCATTTATAATTGAGAAAAACAGAAAACAGCCTAAACGCCCATTAAAGGGGGAAATGGTTGAATAAAATATGGGACACATCCATACAGGGGGACATTCTACAGCTGTTACAATAATGATGTGAATCAATATTTACTGACACAGAACGGTCTTCTGGTTATATTATTAAGCAAATAAGTGGTTATGAAACTATATGTATGGAATGACTCCCATTTGTTAAAAAAAAAAGAATATCTATGTGTATTTGTACATGTGTATGTCTAAAAGTAGGCCACAAAAATATACACCAACGTGTTAAATTGTTATTCCTGGGTAGAGGAATTACAAGTGATATTTTTCTTTTTCAGTATCTATTTTTTCCACAATAAGTGAATATTACGTTTTACTTTCAAAACTAAATAACACACCAGCTCGATCCCACCTCAAGGCCTTTGCCCTGGCAGTTCCCTCTGCCTGGAATATTCTTCCCCAGATATCCTCCATTTCTTCAAGTCTTTGCTCAGGTGTCACTTTCTCCAGGAGCCTTCCTGACCATTTTAAGTTGTCCCCATACACCTCTCTCTTCCCTCTTTTTTTTTTCGATACGCGGGCCTCTCACCGTTGTGGCCTCTCACCATTGTGGCCTCTCCCACTGCGGAGCACAGGCTCCGGACGCGCAGGCTCAGCGGCCATGGCTCACGGGCCCAGCAGCTCCACGGCACATGGGATCTTCCCGGACCGGGGCACGAACCCGTGTCCCCTGCAGCGGCAGGCGGACTCTCAACCACTGCGCCACCAGGGAAGCCCTCTCTTCCTTCTTAACATGCTGTATTTCCCTCTTTTATTTCATAGGAGAACTTATCAACTTCTAACCGAATTTGTAATTTGCTTATTTATTATGTTTATCATCTATGATCTCTCACCCCTCATCCTCAGCCAAAAGGTCAGCTCCAGGAGGTAAAAAATTTTGTCTATTTTGTTCCTTGTTGATTCCCAGAGCCTAGAACAGGGCTTGGAGCAGAATCGAGCTCTATAAATACTTGAGGAGTGAATGAAATATAAACAAATGGTTTTCCTGCACGAAGACTTTAGTCCTCGCCCTTCTGGTTTTCATAAGTGCTATGGATGAGATGGATCTGGCAGGCTTGGTGAGGGACAGGTGGGAGAAAAGATGTCCTCTCCCTTTCCAGATTTCTGCTCCCGTCACTTGCCAGCGAGCAAACGTAGCTGCGCTGAGCCCTAACATAGCACCGCCCCCTGCTGGGACGTTTGAAGAATGCAGTGCTCTGCTGTGGCCCCAGATAACATTTGAAAAATGATTAAACCTGGGAATTTGGAAAGAAACCAGGTGGAAAGGTTATGGGGATGAAGCCCCCGTGTTTTCCTCTGGGCAACCAGATAGGTATGTGGAGGCTTTTCAGGCTGGAAGAGGGGATGAGAAGGAAATGGGGCCCACTCTTTCAGCTGTGGGGTCCTGAGGGGTCCTGATTCAGGCACAGTTCACCTCTCACAGCGGAAGGATTGCTCCTGATGAGAAATTTGGCCCAGACTCACCTTAAGGGATATCAGCCACAATTCAGAGTCAACCCTCCAGGGATCTTTTTTGGAACTTCTGGCTCCCCTGGAGCCAGTTCAAGTACAGGGTTTTTCTTAGGTTTTGTGTTTACTTTGTATTCTTTTTATCCAACCCACCTCACAAAAGGAGAACTTCAAATCCAGTTTTTACCCAGACTTTTAAATGAATGTGCAAGTTCAGTTACAGAAAGAGGAAATGGATTGGTCAAGTTTGCTTACTGACTTAGCATTTTTATGGAGCAGTTACTGCTAGCCAGGCAGGGTTCTAGGTGCTGGGGATACAGCAGAGAAAAATATAAAAATTTCAGCTGTCATGGAGTTGATATTCTAGGGAGGAGACAGATGCTTCACCCATAAATAAATTTAAATATCTAATTTAAAACTGTGGTAAAGTGCTCTGAAAAGAGAACATGGTGAAGAAGAGTAATGGGGTAGACTTCAATTTTGGGAAATCCACAAAAGAACATGATATTTAAATTTGAATTCTGCTGCCAGTAGTCAGGGGCCGTTTAGGGTGGGAGGAAATTTCCAGTCTTTCAACCTTGGCAAATTATCTCCCCAGAGAAGAATAATTTGCCCATTTTAGTTAACTCTTTGCTCTTCAGGATACAGTATTGCACAATGGTGTAGGATCAGAATTCTGGGTTCAAATCCTGGCTCTGCCCTCTTCTTTAGTTTCTACTTTCTTGGTTCCACAGAGTTATTACAAGGATTTAATGAGATAATAGAAATAAAGCAACTGATACAGTGCCTGGCAAGTGGTCAGTACTCAAAAAATACCAATTGTTATTGTTAAAGGCTCTGAGAAGTTCTGCAACTGAGAAACCTATTTAACTAGACTCACTCTTTTGCTGTAGAAATTTTTGTTGTAGAGTATTTTGTATTCCACTATATATTTGGGGAAAAATTATTTCAGTTATTTTGGAAGGACTGGTGAGCAGACATTATTTATCGTCTACCCCAGATCCATTTGCCATCTTTTTTCTTGCTAACAGAACTCTGACTATGTTCAGGATTTGGCCAAAGAGACTTTGATTGCAGAGAAAGTAGGCCAGGCTTGATGTAGACATGGGCACCTTACTTTGTTCTGGCCCATGAAGTGTATAGAGAGTCTTCTAGGGGCTTTCTGGGAAACATATTTGCTTGCCTGATAAGAAGTAGACAGGCTACTTGGATCTGTGGCTGCCATCTTGGGAACATGAAAGGAAAGTCAATAGAATCATGGGAAGAACATCAGGATCCTGGTCATGTCCAGCTACCAAACAACCCTGCAACTACCGATTCCCAAACTCCTTGTTGAAAGAGAAAAACAGTCCCCCATTGGTTTAAGCTCTGGCTAATGGTTTTCTGTCACCTGCAGCCCAAAGCATACCTCATGGATCCAGGGGTCCCAGCTCTCTGCTCAGAATTAAGATCAACCTGTTTTTATCCATTTGTATTAATAATCGCTCTTTCACCCTGAGGACAGTCTCTGGGCATTGTACCAGGCAGAACCATTCCTTTCCCTGGGGCCTGTTCACCTTGTAAAACCATGACTCACTTCAGAGGCTCTTTTTGGCCTCACACCTTCATTCCAGAGTGGATTCCATGATCCATCCCTCTTTATCTTCCTCATCTTTCCTGTCTATTTTTGTCCTTTGTAAAATGCCCTTGCTCCTGGCCAGGATACGGAAATATTAGCACACACTCCCCCTTAATCCCTCAGGCTCCTGTTCCCTTGTCCAAAGTCACCCAGGAGAACAGGGCAAACTTAGCTTTCTCTGTCTGGCTTTTCCTGGGGAAATAGAACTGCTCCATTGTGTGTCCCAACCCCCAAATTCTCGCCTGTTCTCCTCACCACACATAACTCAAGGGCCTTCTTTCTGTCTCAGAGGATACCTACAAAGGTTGAATAGCAAATGTGTAGCACATGGCATGCACACACCACTACCTTATCCGACACCCATGGCAGACATTGCTAATCAGTCCCAGCACTCTTTCTTACTAAGCCAGGATGGCCATGCTCAGTTCAAGTTGGTAGGGGAGATCCTTAACCTCTCTGACACGGATGGTGGCGAGAGATAAAAAGCGATGCCGTGATGCTCTCTCAGTGAGCCAGAGGGGACCCAGCAGGCCTGAAGCCTACAGGTAGGGGTGGGCATGAGGACCACTGACTTCAGCCCCCAAAGAACTGCATTGAAGTTTGCTCAGGCCTTTTACACATGTGTTCTGGACTCACTCCCAAGACCATCCTCAGTCCCTTCTGAATTCAGTTCCATGGAACAAGTCTATAGCAATCACCTACTATGTGCCAGGACTGAGGGTCCTGGAAAGATGAATGAATCCTGGTCTCTGTCCTGGAAGGTTCTGGAGAGACAGATTGACAAAATGATAAGAAGGTGCAGTGAATGCTGCAACAGAGCATCATTCAGCCATTCAATAAATATTGATTGAGTGCCTACTATGTGCCAGGCACGGTGCTGGGTACCAGGGGAAGATGGTGAGCAAGATAGGCACAGTCTCTACACTGTGGAGCTACAGCCCAGGCAGGGAGTCAGATGCTCGTCAAATAATGACAAAGAAATGCAAAATGCAACTGTGGTAAGTGAGAGAGAAAGGAGCCCAGTGCTAGCAAACTTCATCTGGGGAGTTGGGGAAGGAAGAACGTTAACTAGAACAGTGGTTCTCTAATGGAGACAGTTTTGCCCCCTGCTCCAGGGGACACATGGCAATGTCTGGCAATTTCTTTGATTGCTATGACTGGGTGGCATCTAGTGGGAAGAGGCCAGGGATGCTACTCAACATCCTCCAATGCACACGTCAGCCCCCAACAACAAAGAATTATCTGGCCCCAAATGTCAATAGTACTGATGGCATCCCTCTTTATCCCCCACCTCCAACCACGTCAGAGAGGTCGAGGATGTCAGCTCATCTCCCTTGCCAGCTCCAATTGAGCATGACTGAATGAGGGAGAGTGCTGTGATTGACTAGCAATGTCTGCCATGGGCACCGGATTAGAGAGTGGTGTGCGCATGCTGTGTGCCTTGTATTTGCTATTCCTCCTTTGTAGGTATCCTCAGAGACCTGAGACAGAAAGTTCTAGGGCCTTGCATGGTGACATTGAGAAACTCTGATGTAGATAAAGAGGGGAGGGAAGTAGGGTCTAGAAGGATGGAAGAGTCTTTACCCTAACAGAGTGGGAGCAATTTAAAAGTATGGGTGAAGGGACTTCCCGGGTGATGCTGTGGTTAAGAATCTGCCTGCCAATGCAGGAGACAGGGGTTCGATCCCTGGTCCGGGAAGATCCCACTTGCCGCGGAGCAACTAAGCCCATGTGCCACAACTACCGAGCCTGCGCGCTAGAGCCCACGAGTCACAACTACTGAGCCCATGTGCCACAACTACTGAAACCCGTTTGCCTAGAAGCCGGGCTCGGCAACAAGAGAAGCCACCGCAATGAGAAGCCCACACACCGCAATGAAGAATAGCCCCCGCTCGCTGCAACTAGAGAAAGCCCGCGGGCAGCAACGAAAACCCAAACACAGCCAAAAATAAATAAATAATTTAAAAAAAAAAAAAAAAAGTATGGGTGAAGACAACCGACTTTGAAAAGGTTCCTCTGGCTGCCATGTGGCAACAGTCTGTGGAGGGTCAAGGACAGGAAGCCGAGAGGCTGTTGGAGTCATCCAGGTGAGTGGTTACAGGGATTTGATCAGGACAGTTGTGCACTCCCTGCAGTCCTGAGCTGAGGGAGGACAGAAGACTGGACATGAATTCAAGGAAGAAGTTTTGAATTTTGGTTGCCATTTGGGGCTAGACATTCTAAATATTGAAGTAAGATTGTATTTAGGACTAAATGACCATAGGACTGTCTTTTACCTAAGAATGAGCAGAAAAGCCATGCACAGAAAAGTCAACTTTTCATCCAAGGGTGGGCATAGGTTACCCTGAGAAATAGGATTTATGAAGACCTCGGAAGGCAAAACCCAAGTTGCATTTTGTTCAGTGTTATCTCAATCTAGCCTCGCAGCGACCCATGAGGTTGGTGTTCTTACCCACCCAATTTCACAGATGAGAAAAGGGAGGTTCAGCAAGGAAGAGTCACTTGCCCTCCATTATCCAAGCAGCAGGCAGCAGAGGTGACATTCTATCTCATCTGACTCCAAGTGTCCCTCCTTCCCCAGAGCCAGGAGACAGCAGGAGGAAAAGCAGAGGGTGGTCGGTGGACTTCAGCACCCCTAACCATCCTCAGATTCTTCACTGGCAGGGAACCCATCTCTCCCATCCTAGTAATAATTCTCGAGGTCAGTGGTTCTCAACCTGGGATAATTTCCCCCCACAAGGGGACGGTTGGCCGTGTCTGGAGACATTTTTGGTTGTCGCCGTCTGGGAGAGGGTTGCTTCTGGCATCTGCTGGGTGAAAACCAGGGACGCTGCTCAATGTCATGCAATGCCCAGGACAGCCCCTGCCCCATAAAAAAGAACGATCTGGACACAAATGTCAACAGAGCCAAGGCTGAGAATCCTGGTCCAGAATCAAAGCCCTGTGAACACCCATGGCTGTGTCAGGAGGGCGCGGGGGCCCCAGCCCTGCCAAGCTGTGTGAGATGAAGACATGTTGAAAGGTCCTTCACCCAAGAACCCCAGGTAGGATGACTAATGAGCTGGGAGCGCGGCCTTAGCACAGCTCCAGAGCGGGGTGTTAGTGACAGTTTTGGCTGTCATGATGCCACGGTTTCAGCAAAGGGGACTCAGACAGGCAGGCAGAGGAGTGTGGAAAAGCTAGTGGGGGAGGTCGGGGCAGCAGCTGTTGCTGGAATCTGGGCCTCACCAAGAGGAACAATGCCCCCGGAATGCCAGGCACGCCACCAAGACAGCTGAGCCTGCGGGGCGAGCGGGCGTGGGCAGCGGGCATCTGAAGGGCACCAGTAAAAATGGAATTGTCTGGGTGCCTCAGTCCCCCCACGCAGGCAAGGCAGATGACTGAGGGCTAAAAATACTAGGAGAGGAAAAGCCACCAGAGGGTTGTCTGGCTGCCTGGGACCGGATCTGACCTCTGGGTTCCCTGTGGGTGGTGAGAGCTGGGACCTGGGTCCCTAAGGCCCACAACTGGAACAGCAGTGTGAGGAAAATTGCAGTGGTGGAGTCTCACATTCAGGGTTCAAATCTGCCAGGCACTAGCAGTGAGGCCCTGAAGTGTGACTGCTCTTCTCTGAGCCTCAGTTTCCTCATCTGGAAAATGGGTCTAACACTAGTACCTCCCTCACAGTGTTGTGAGCATGAAATAAGATGATGGATAAAGCTCTTAGGTCAGTGCCTGTCACACAGGGAGCTCTAGATAAGCGGGACAATAATGATCTGATTTCTCTTGGGACCTCAGTTTGGTGAGCTCACGGTACAGTGGCTGGGTGGTGGCCCCAGTGGGCAGGCCTGCTTTCTCCGGGGCCTTATTACCTACCCCCAATGATCCAGCACAAGTCTTAATGTCCCCTCCAGGCCCAGCACGTGCCTGCTCACACTCAGACAGCTCATGTGTGTCCTTCCTACACCATGAGGGTTCACTAAAAGCAGGAACAACTCAACAACTCAAACATGTCCAAGTGTCACAGATCATCTTCCCCCAAGAGCTCTGCCCGAGGGGCCTGGAGGGTGAGGTTGGGGCTGGCATAGGAAACGAGGCTGGAAAGGTAACCAGTAATAACTCCCCACGCCCCACATGCATGCGTGTACTCATGGTGCACATACTCTGTGCTGTGCCTGGCACCATGCAACGCCATTCACACGAATTGCATGAGTGACTAAATGGATGGTACTTGGGACAGTGCCTGGCACAGGGCAAGCATACAATAAATGTTAGTTGCTGTCATTAGCAGCACAATGATCTAGTTTTACTTTAAAAACAAGCTTCTGGGCTTCCCTGGTGGCGCAGTGATTGAGAGTCCGCCTGCCGATGCAGGGGACACGGGTTCGTCCCCCGGTCTGGGAAGATCCCACATGCCGCGGAGCGGCTGGGCCCGTGAGCCATGGCCACTGAGCCTGCGCGTCCGGAGCCTGTGCTCCGCAATGGGAGAGGCCGCAACAGTGAGAGGCCGGCGTACCGCAAAAAAAAAAAAAAAAAAAAAAGCTTCTAAGGTCAGCACTATTGCTTCCCCCATTTATAAGTAAAGAATCTGAGGTTCAGGGTAGGTAAGTCACTTGTCCAGGGCCCTACAGTCCAGGAAGTGACGAAGCTGACCTGGAACCCAGCTTTCAATGGACTCTGATGTATCATTCTGGTACATCAGGGTCAAGCGGTAAAATATCTTAACTATTGGACCAAGGAGGGGAGAGTCCCTCCTCAGGTAGTGGGGAGCCACTGAGAGTTCGGGAACATGTACAGCTCATCATCAGAGCGGGGTATGGGGGGAAAGTATTGGAGCGGGGGGTACGTGGAAGGCAGGGGTGGAAAGGCAAGAGAAGAGGAGCCTCAAACAAATCGAGATCTACTACCATAGGCCAGACCTGTGGCAGGACGTAGGGGATATGGATTTGCAAGACCTGACAGGGGCAGAATAGATAAACTTTTTTGCCAGTGGGGCAAAATCAAGATGGCTGAGGATTTTGGTCTGGTCGTTTTAATTGACAAAGAGATTGGTAGAGCGAGAAGAAAGAATGAATTCATGCTTGAACATACTACCTTTTTTACCCCATCTCCCTGGACACGGCCGACAGCCAGTGCTCTAGAATAAGAGCTGACATTTACTGAACACTCACTGTGTGCCCAGAGTGTTGTAGCACTTTGCAAGTATGGGTTAAGTCATTCAAACCTCACAAGAATGCTGGGAACACCTGGAAATAAGGACCTCTGTTATACGCATTCCACAGATGAAGAGACAGAGGCACAGTCTGCTGATGCTGCTTGCCCAAGTTGCACTCAGTACACAGTGGATGCCCCATCACTGTGGCTGCCCCATCTCTGCTGGGCACAAAGCTTGTCTACCCAGGTCTGACTTGTTGGAAAAGCCACCTTCCCCACTTGGTGGCTCCCGCTGACAGCTGGGGGCCCTGACACAGCAAGATAGGCGTTATCACTTGGTGACAGAGCCAATCAGCCAGCCAGCTTTGGGATGGCAGGGCCTGGTATGCCTTTGTTCTGTTGGGAGATGGCTGACTTCACCACCCGCCTTAAAGGGGCATCACGCCCAAGGCAAGGCGACCCGCTAAACCAGTTTGCTTCCAATGATATCACAGTGAGCACATACATGGCACTTTCCTGTGCCAGGTTCTGTCTTAAATATTGACGTGTTACTAGATTAACTCTTTAATTTACTAATATTAATATATGTATTCATTTGATCCACTGAAGAGTTTTATAAAACAACCATACAGAGAAGCGCTTCCTTTTTCCCTTAGAAGGGATATAAAGGCTTAGACTTGAATTCCAGGAGCTAAAGAGAAAAAAGTACTTACAAAGGAAACAAACTAAAAAATACCCCCCGCCGGAGCTGGATTAAAACCTTTACATGACTCAAAAACAGCAAAGACGCCAACTCCCACCACCTCATATGAAATGCAAGATAAAAACAGTATGAAATGGTCAAACCGGCGTAAAAACATCTCGCGATGTTCTGATTTTCCCTGCGGTGACTATTTTAATCCTTTTTAAAAAGATATCTAATCCTTTCCAAAAATAAGTTTGTTGGGTTTTCCTTTGCTTTTTTGTCAACACCGCTGCTCAGCTGGTGCTCTGAGCATGTATTAAGTATGTCCGCTACATGACCTGGCTCTGCCACCAGCCTCTCGCTTGGCCACAGATGGGAAGACATGCATCCTATCCCCATCAGTGAGGCCAGGGTGGAGGACTTCTCAAAAGGTTTCCAAGGCGCATCGTACAGTAGAAAGGTCCAGGTGGCTTGTGTGTGTGTGTGTGTGTGTGTGTGTGTGTGTATGTGTGTGTCAATATCATTAATGTGGAAAAGTATATTAGTATGTACATGTATGTGCGTGATATGATATTAATGCAAAAAATGTATATTTGTGTGTGCAAATGAGAGCAGTTGAGAGGGTGAGAGAGAGGGAGAAGCTGAGATGCAATCCTGAAATAGATTCTGGAACAGAAACAAGGGCAATGGTGGAAAATCCAGTGAAATCCAGATGAAGTCTGGAGTTGAGTCAATAGTAATGCACCAACGTCAGTTTCTTAGTTTTGACCAATGTCCATGGTAACATAAGATGTTAACATTAGGGGAAACTGAATGAGGGGGACATGAGAACTCTGCAACTTTTCAGTAAAAATTAAAATTTTATTTTAAAAAAGTCTGGAAGGAATTTCCTGAAGTTCTAGAATGGCAAAGCTAATCTCCAGTGCTAGAGGTCAAAAAACAGTTACTTTTGGGGGGTGTTGACAGGGATGCAGCTCCAGGAGCTGGGATGTTTTGGGTCTTGACCTGGGTGGTGGTGACATGGTGTATGCATATGAAAAACTCACCGCACTGGGCACTGAAGAGGCATGCGCCTTATTACAGGTGTATCTCAATGTTTAAAAACCAAAGAATTAAAAATATAGTCTCAAAGACTTTACATCAAACCACAAACACTGGTTCCCTCTGGGGAGGATTTGGCTGAAGTGACAGAAAGGAAGATTTTTAGTCAAAATATTTCTGTAGCATTTCAAACTGTTTTATAGTAAGAATGTATTCATTCACATTGTACTAATTTAACTTTTTATGGACATGCACACAGAGAAGGGCACAGATCATAAAACTGTAGCTCGATAAATCTTCCCAAACATAACACATCTGTGTAACCAGCACCCAGATCAAGATACAGAACATTCCCAGTGTCCCAAAAGATCCCCCAAATACTGTTTATCTCAAATTCCAATTTAACTGGGCATTCTATATATATATATATTTTTTTTTTTTTTTTTTTTGGCTAAACCTAGTAACCCACCCCTAGAGGCCTCTCACAGTTACGAACTCCCATTGTTCTGACCCCAACAGCACAGATCCATTTTGCCTGTTCATCCATATACTGTTTTGAAATTTAAAATGTTAATGTTTACCTTAGAAAAATATGAGGAGCAGTGATCATCAGCAAAGTGGGAATCAAAGTCTTATAGGAATCCAAAGTCTCCTTACCCATCTCCCCTCATTCCAAGACCCCTTTTGTCCACTGAAAACACAGTCAACCCAGGCAAAGGTGTTGGATCCAAGTTCAAATGGGCACTTTGACCCTGAGACACTCCATGTCAAGGCTCCAAACGGTCAGTGGAAAAGGACTATTCTTCCTTCAAGGACTTCCCCTCCCCCAGGTTAGACCACGTTTTCCAGGCCTGGGGAAAGGTGTTCCCAGGTCTAACAACCAAGCACCCCAAAACAATCACAGTGGCTAACATTTATCGAGGGTTCACAATGCTCTGTCCTATTTGACCCTCATGACAACCCTATGAGGCGATGCTATTATTTTCCCCATTTTACAGATAAGGAAATAGACTCAGAGAGGAGGAAAAAACCTGCCTGAGGGCTTCCCTGGTGGCGCAGTGGTTGAGAGTCCGCCTGCCAATACAGGGGACACGGGTTCGTGCACTGGTCCGGGAAGATCCCACATGCCGCGGAGCGGCTGGGCCCGTGAGCCATGGCCACTGAGCCTGCGCGTCCGGAGCCTGTACTCCGCAACGGGAGAGGCCACGACAGTGAGAGGCCTGCGTACCGCAAAAAAAAAAAAAAAAAAAAAAAAAACCTGCCTGAGATCACACAGCTGGCCTGAATTCAAACCTTGGTTTATCTGATTCCAAAACCCTGAGCAGTCACACTAGGCCATCTCAAGGAGAATCAAAAGCAAGTATTCTTCCTGTCCTCAATCTGGCAGATGACCAATTGCTGGGACCTGGGGTTTGTGGGCTGCAGCCCCCCGTTCTCTGGCTCCTTGCTTCCAGCATTGTCAAGGAAAAGTCTGATGCCATTCATATTTTTTCCACAGGAGCCTGGAAATGTGTCAGATTTTCTCTTAATCCTGGGAGTTTGTGAATTTTGCCAGGATATACCTCGGTTTGTGTTCATTTCCTCATCCATCCCATGTGGAGCTTGGGAGTCCTTTCAATCTACAGATTTCGTTCTCTCCTCAGCTGAAGAAAATTTTCTTGTATTACTTGTTTAGTTTCAGCCCCTCCTTCTGGAATATTTATGGTTTGCATCTCTTCATTATTTTCCTCCAAGATATTCCCTGCACACCATCTTCCAAACCACTATGTGGATTGCAACAGGGACCCTCCTTGTTGACAATTCATCTAGTTAAGTTCTTAGTTCAAAAATTAGGTCTTAAAGCTCCAGGATGTCATTTTGGGGTTTCACTGGTATTTCTCTATGTTTGTTTGTTTCAGTTTTTGTTTTATGTAGTAAGCCAATACGTGGGTTTTAAAAAATAATCAAATTAACACACTGCTACATTTTCAAAACAGAAGATTATTGTGCCATAGGCAGTTGAATATAAATTCTTACTTTTCTCAAATTGAAGCTTAGTATTTATGACTCTCCCCTCACCCGAACGAAGTTTTACTGACATACATCAGGCCTTAAGAACAGGACCCTGCATAAAGGGGGGCACCAATAAATACTTAAGTAATTCATGTCCTTTGAAACTGGGGTCAAAATCATTCTTGCTTTAAAATAGTGTACATCTATTTGCACTACTTATATTTTTTCCCTCTCCTCACGCCTTTTTAAAAAATTGTCAATGGGTAATTTTTTAAATTACCATTCAATAAAATCGACCTTTTTTCGTGTACAGTTCCAAGAATTTTAATACACTTAAATTTTATTGTTGAAATTAATATTACTCAGCTGTTGCTCTGTTTCCTCCTGTGCTCACTAGATGTGGCGGGCAGTATAAAACTCTCCAGAAATGTCCATGCCCAAATCCTTGGAACCTGTGAATATGCTACCTTACATAGCAAAGGGGACTTTGAAGATGTGACTAAGAATCTGGAGGTGGGGAGATTACTCTGGATTATCCAGGTGGGCCCAATGTAATCATAGGGGTCCTCAGAAGACAGAAAGGAGCCAAGAGGATCAGAGAGGTTGAAGTCAAGAGACTGGAGTGATACATCCACAAGCCAAGGAGTGTGGGCAGGTGTTAGAAGCTGGAAAAGGCAAGTATGGATTCTCCACTAGAGCCTCCAGAAGGAATGCAGCCCTGCATTTTCAATTTCTGACCTCCAGAACTGTGAGATTAATAAATTAGTGCTCTTTTAAGCTACCAAATTTATGGCAATATTTTTATGGCTGCAGTAAGAAATGAATCCACTAGGTTTGTTTTCTGATTGTTCTAGAATTTGCTATTCTGATTGTTCTGCCCAATGTTCTTCTCTCTGACTTCTGTTCAGGTGGGCAGTTATTTTTCTCTTTGGCTGCATGGAACTTAGGTCTGGTTGCTGGACACTTCTTAGCTGTATGAATCCCACCAGCAATAGAAAGCTCTCAGGCCCAGTGGGACTGTGTTCCTAGGCAAGGTGCCTTAGCCAAGCCAGCCTCGAGGATAGAGAGGCCTCAGACCACCCACGAAGCTCCCTCCCCTGGTGCAGGTTGAGGTTGATGCTGAATCGTACCCCTGATTGTCTACACAGACCCAAACCCCAAGTCTTCCCGGATTGCCACTCCCAGGGCCTTGTCCCAGGGCTCTGGGGGACTCCCCAATGCTGGCCCAGCTCATTGACCAGAGTGGGTATTTGGGTCTCCAACAACAGGGCCTAAGGTCTAACCCAGCCTGTGGGCCCAAGTCCTGGCAGCCATGTGACTCCATGCCCTACTCAGGCCACATGTTCCCAGAATTTCCCTGACATACGCAATCTCACTTAATCCTCTCAACAGCCTTATGGGGGTTTGTGTACTATTATGGTCTCCATTTTCCAGATGAGGAAACTGAGGCCCTGAGAGACTTATTACCCTGATTGAGACCCCACACCTCTAGCTATGGAGCCAGAACTCTCCCCCCAGCACCTTCTCCTAAAGGATCAGTTGAATAAAATATGTTCTCAGAGGGCCCAGCTATATGGATGCCCTTCAGGGGCACCACTCACCTCTGGAGAGCCTGAGCCCATCCTCACCCCTGAACCAGGGATCCTCCACCCTCACCATGCATTCTACACATCCGCTGTGGCTGCAACAACCTTTTCACTTGGTCATTTATAGCTACTGACTGCTCACACAAGCGTTTTAACAAAAATCCATGGTGTGCCTATTAGCTAGGGAAACATTTATTCTGGTGTTGTCAGAGAAAAGCTCTTTTTGACCTGTCTGTGTGCACGTGCATGTGTGTATAAGTGTGCATAAGTCTGTGTGTAATATGTGCCTCTGTGTATGTGCACGAGTGCATGGGTGTGTTTTGGTCTGCACACAGACGTGTGGGCATGTGTGTGTGGGTGCAGGTGCCCACTCAAGTGTGTGTACCTGTGCCTGTACCCATACAGGAAAACACATTTTTTGTTATTAAAGATTCTGTTAGAAGAGGTTCCTGGGTAATTCTAACCCATGTTAGAGAGGTAAAAACTCACACCGTTCTTTTTTTTGGTCATGGCCATAAATGATTCTTGGGTTTGCACCCCCAAAATTGAAAAATTTTTTTCACCTGAGAAAGGAAGTGAGTGATCACTGCCATTTACTGAGGACCTGCCTGGGCCTCATCGCCACTCACCCTCTGGAAAATCTCAAAAGGAAGGTTTTCTTTATGTGCTCAGAGAGGTAAAGTCACTTGCCCAAGGTCACACAGAGCCCACCAGTTCAAATGCAATTTTGTCTGACTTCCAAGTCTGAGGGCTCAATCACTCCACTCCATTGCCTCAAATTGCCTAAGGTTGAATGAAAATGTTCTAACAATCCCTACTCAGGCCCTTGGTAAGGAAAGCAAAGTCTGTGTTACTTGTTTATTAACTACTTTGTTCATTCCTGGGGGCCAAGGATCTTCCAGTTTTCTCCAGCAACATCCACAAAGGTTTCAGCACATCAGAGTAACTGAGCACATATTTGTAGATTGATTTGGTTGATAGGATCTCATTCCAGGGTGCTGCCTGCTGGCCTTGCCCCCGAATCAGATTGTCCCTGGCATGGGCAGCCCGGGGGCTGGTTAGCCAAAGGGTCTCCCTGCTGGGAACTCCCCTTGCTTCTGGAATGAAATCCCAAGGCCATACCACGTGATCTGCCCTGCCCACCTTGCTCGCCTCACTTTGTGCCCTGGCCCACACTCAGCTCCAGTCACATGGTCCTTCTGCTCCTCAAAGATTCCCAATCCATCCTCCTCTGAGGCTCTTGTCATCCTGTGGCCAGAAGCACTCTCCCCCAGTCTCTGCTCGGTACTACCGCCCGGCACTACCCACCTCTCTATTTCATCTCTCTGTAATATGTGTCACTACCTGAAATTCTCTGGGTTGCGCATTGTTTATTTTTATCCATCTACCCGTTGCACACAGCGTCATAAGGGTGTGGAGTTTGTCACTCAGCGGCAGTCTCCCACACTAGCCCCGTGCATGGCGCAAAGCAGGCTCCACAGAGGGGGTGACCGCTGGCTCAGCCATCGGCACTGGGGCCACACCACCAGGGACAGGACAGCTGAGAGAATGTTCTGCTTCTTAGAGGCGTGGACTCTGGAGCCCGTCACCCACGGCCACTAAACAAGGCCATGACTTGATTCCAAGCCCTGACTTCTCACTCCTTGGATCCCAAGGCTGCCTGTGAGGCCACAGGAGGAAAACCATCCTGAGGGAGATTAACAACCACAGTGCTTGGCGTTCTGAGAGCAAACGGCCTTTCCCAAGGCCCTTTAAGAGCTTGGACTCTGGAGGCAAATGAGCCTCAGATCCAGTCCCAACTTCACTGCCTGATTCCAGGCAGCTCATTTTGCCTCTCAGCCTCAGTTTCCTCATCTGTGAAATGGGGACACTGAAAATAAGGTGGTCTCTACCACACAGGGTGATTAGAAATCTGGAATGCTTTTCTGTCAGACATCTGCAAGCCTCCCTTCCTCACCTCCTTCAGGTCTTTGCTCAAACGTCACCTTCTCAGTGAGACCTCCCTACCACCCTATTTAAAATAGCCATTTAGCCCTTTAGAGGGCTACTTTTCGTTGCGGTGTGCGGGCTTCTCATTGCGGTGGCTTCTCTTGTTGTGGAGCACGGGCTCTAGGCACATGGGCTTCACTAGTTGTGGCACACAGGCTCAGTAGTTGTGGCTCGCAGGCTCTAGAGCACAGGCTCAGTAGTTGTGGCTCGCAGGCTCTAGAGCACAGGCTCAGTAGTTGTGGCGCATGGGCTTAGCTGCTCCATGGCATGTGGGATCTTCCTGGACCAGGGCTCGAACCCGTGTCCCCACATTGGCAGGCAGGTTCTTAACCACTGTGCCACCAGGGAAGCCCGAGAGCTGTTATTTCTTCAGTCAATTAACACATACTCATTGAGCAGCTGCTGTGTGCCTGCCAGTCACGAGGTTGGAGCCAGGGAGAGAGTGGTGAGGAAAATAAAGAGGACCCACCCTCCGGAGCTGTCCACTGACAGTGAACAAAATAAGTGAATTGCACGGTATGTTAGAAAGTGGTAAATGCTGGGGAGAAAAACAAAGCAGAGAAAGGTCTCTGCAGGGCAGGGCTAAATGGCTATTTTAAATAGGGTGGTAGGGAGGTCTCACTGAGGAGGCGACGTTTGAGCAAAGACCTGAAGGAGGTGAGGAAGGGAGGCTTGCAGATGTCTGACAGAAAAGCATTCCAGGCAGAGGAGACTGCAGGTACAAAGACCCTGAGGTGGGACCCATGCCTGATAATGTTAGAGAATTTTAACAGTCTCCCTCCCTGCCATTTTCCTTCTCAAAACAGACAAGCACAAGTGCTGACCACCCAAGCGCTGCAGAAAGTGAGCCACATCTCTCCCCATGCACCAGCCGCCAGTCTATTTAACCTTGAATGCCTTTTTGGGTCTCACGTGTCACTGGGTGGCGAGTGAGCTGCCCTTACTTCAGAAGAACGGCATGGGGTGGGGGTGGGGGGGCCTTAGGTGGTGTCCGCCTCACCTACTACTGCCAAAAGTGGTCATGGGGCTATTTTTAAACTTGGGGAGGAAGTATTTATTGTTCCTGGGCTGAGGAGAGCTGGGCAGCCTGTGGGATTCTTCTGGGGGAGCAGTGCTGTGTCCTTTCCACCATGGTGAGTATCGAGGGCCCCCGGAGGTAAGTGATGCTGGGCGGCGAGGTGAGGACACCACCTACAAGCAAAGGACGAAAGGGGAGGGGGAGAAAGGCAGCTTTCTGGGGCCCCAGACCCTGGTGGAAAAAGCACTATTCGCTGTGTGCACACAGAGGAACCCCAATCAATGCCCCGATAAGCCACAAATAACAGCAGCTCCCGGGTACTCGCAAAAACAAAATAAGAGAGTTGGCCTTTTTATGGCTTGTCTACTGACCTCTCGAGGAATCAATAATGCCCAGGGCTTGCAAAATGGGATTGAACACTTTTAAGGATCAAATTTTAATTCTTTTCTCTTGTTCAGGCATTTGGGGAAAAGAATCCTTTTTGTTTTCACCTTTTGAACTTGCAAATTTAAAACCTTTCTCCCTATGTTTTTGGTTAGGTGTCCTCCTCCTGAAGCAGGAAGCCCCCAAATCAGGGTCAGTGTAGGACTGTGGTTAAGGGCACAGACTCTGGAGTCAGTCTGCCCAAGTTCAATACCTGCTCTGCCTTTCTGTGACTGTGTGACCTTGGGTACATGACCCAACCTCTCTGAGCTTCGGTTGCCTCCCCGTAAAATGGCGATGGTAATAATAGCATCCACTTGACAGAGCAGTTATGAGGATTAAATGCAATAACATATGCAGTGTTCAAGCGTTTGCTGTAACTCAAGTCAGAAGCGGGTGGGGAAATGTTAACTCGCTCTTCTCTGCTCTGTTTGCACGGTGCGAGGACAGAACATTTAGAGAGGAGATTTTGCTGCCATTTGGATCAAGAGAAAATTGAGGGGGACAGAGCAGTTGGGTTTTAACACCCTGAAAATGTGTCATTTCATCTCGCATTCCTCATGGTTTAGTGAGCCTGGCTCTTTTTCGCCTCCAATCAATTCTCCTTCTGTGCATTACTGAACTTTTTGTGAAATGCATCGAAACAAAAGCAGCTGGGTCCTGCCGGGGCTGATCCGAAAGCCTGGCCTCCATTCCCGGAGACAGACCTCTACCTCCGCTAGTTTGCAAAGGAGCTGCTGCAAGATCCACAGTCTTTTACCATCCACCAGAACTGGGGTGCTTTTGAGAAACCTTATTCCATGTCCTTTTATCTTTCCAGCATCGCCATTTTGAGATGAGTGTGGGCACCATACCCCCATTTCACAGATACGTAGCTGAGGCTCACCCAGAGATGACACCTGACCTAGTCTTCTAATTCCCAGCCTCTGACTTTTTTTAATCGATGCTTTTTTACACCCTAGTCACCTAAGAAAGCCAAGAAGAGACCAGAGGGCGCCAATTCCAACGTGTTCTCCATGTTTGAACAGAGCCAGATCCAGGAATTTAAGGAGGTGGGTGCAGCTGTGGAATCATTCGCCTGGGTGGAGATTCTCACACGCTAGAAAGAGCCCTTCCCTCGTTCCATACTCCCTGCAAGGACCTCTCAGTTAAGTTGTCTTTATCTTCCCCCAAAACCCCAAATTCGGTCTGAATGTGTGTGTGAATGACTTAAAGAAATTAACTTTTGCTGCTCATCAAAGTAAAGCATGTGTCTTGTTGAAAATGTAGGAAAGAATTTCAGAAATGCACAAAGAATAAAAATGACCTGACTGGGCTTCCCTGGTGGCGCAGTGGTTGAGAGTCCGCCTGCCGATGCAGGCGACAAGGGTTCGTGCCCCGGTCCAGGAAGATCCCACATGCCGCGGAGCGGCTAGGCCCATGAGCCATGGCCGCTGAGCCTGCGCGTCCGGAGCCTGTGCTCCGCAATGGGAGAGGCCACGACAGTGAGAGGCCCGCGTACCACAAAAAAAAAAAAAAAAAAAAGACCTGACCTACAATTCTACTACCCAGAGATAATCAGTTAACATTTTGGTATTCACTCTTCCAGTGATTTTTGTTATACATTGGGTTGGCCAAAAGGTTCTTTCATTTTCTTCCATAAGATCTTATGGAAAAACACAAACGAACTTTTTGGCCAACCCAAAATATGTACACATTTGTTAAACAAAGCACACTAATCAGTACCTGCTGTTTTTCTTTGAGCAATTCGGCACCAACATTTTCCATTATTTATTTAAACTGCTTCCTATGGTTGGATGTTATACACAGAATGTTGTACTATTATAAATAACACATCTTTGCTTGTATCTCTGGTTATTTCCTTGGGGTAAATTCCTAAAAGCAGAACAGCTGGATCGAAGGAACTTTTTAAAAAAGGAACTAAAACCAAGTATAACCACTGGTCCAAGTTGCCCTCCAGAAATGCTGTGATCATTCTGACTCCCATCAGCACCAAGAGGAGAAAGTGCCTTTCCCGCCACATCTTCATCAACATAGGGCGTTAACGTCTCAAAAGTTATTTTTGTCAATCTGAGAGATGTCTGAGAGTATCTTAGATTTTAATTTTTACAGTCCTCAGTTGTTGGATGCTAGCCGGGTCTGAAACCCTATCACAGTCTATGGGCATGTGCCTTAGTAAGCAAACCTAAGTACCAATTAGGCAAAATTAAGCCACTGCCGCAGACTCAGAAGGATAAACTGAATTAATTTTCCAGCAGTCCTGATGGCTCACACTGAGTCATCCACATTCTCACCTGGCCCTTCAGAGGAAAATACGTTAAAGCTATGCTGGAGAGGACACTGTTTTATATAAAAGGGGAAACTGTTTGGGGCTTCCAACGGGACATGAAGACTGGCCCGTGCTGTCCGCACCAACATTCAGATCACAGGAATGCCGTGGCCCATAAGCTGCCAGGGAAAGAGGAATTCCTGGGATGAAATATCATATCTGAACTTGAAATAGTCCCCTTCCATGGAGAAGACTACACCCTCCCTTCTCCCTCACTCTGTCCCAACCTCTGGAATGAGATCAGCTGCTGGGGGTATGACCTGGGGATGCAAATACTTTCAGGAACCAGTTGCTAAAAGAACTAAAAAAACACAGATATAATACATCATTTGTAAATTACCTGGGCGTTCACAAAGCTCTTAGAGTCTCTCTGGAGCCAGCTGGGAAAGATTACTGGCTCTGTTTTACAGATAATGCGGGCTTGCGAGCTGGCGGAGACAGACTCCAGTTTTTAACTTAGTTTTGTTTTTCAATAACAGCTTTATAAAGATATAATTCACGTACCATGTAGTCACCTTTTTAAACTGTACAATTCAGTGGTTATTTAATATAGTCACAGAATTTTGCAACCATCATCACTGTCTAATTTTAGAACATTTTCATCGCCCCCAAAAGAAACCTCATACCCATTAGCAGTCACTCCCCATTTCTCCCGCCCCCCCAGCCCCTGACAACCACGGATCTATTTTCTGTCTCTATGGATTTGCCTGTTCTGGAAGCTTCATAGAAATGGAGTCATATACTATGTGGCCTTTTGTGCCTGGCTTCTTTCAGCATCATGTTTCAAGGTTCATCCATGTTGTAGCATGTGTCAGAATTTCCTTCTTTTTATTGCTGAATGATATTCCATCATGGGGAGAGACCACATTTTGTTTATTCACTCATCAGTTGATGGACATGTGGGTTGTTTCCAGTTTAGGGCTGTTGTGAATAGTGTTGCTGTGGACATTCACCTACAGGTGTCTGTGTGGACATATGGTCTCATTTCTCTTAGGAACACACCGAAGAGTAGAATTGCTGGGTCCTACAGTAACTCTAGGCCTAACATTTTGAGGAACTGCTAGACTGTTTCAGATCTTTGATTCTTGATCTAATGTCCTTCGATGTGCCTTGAAAACCCCAGAGTCCCACTGCCCCTAGCCCTTGGCATAACCTCTAGGGCTCCTCCCCCCAATTTCTCTCGGGCTGACCAGACAACCGCCTCCCTTTCACAGGCCTTCACCATCATGGACCAGAACAGGGATGGCTTCATAGACAAGAACGATCTGAGGGACACCTTTGCTGCTCTTGGTACGTCACCCCACCAACGCCTGCAGGAGGGTCTCCTTATCCCACTCCCGTGAGGGGCAGGAGGTGGGGCCATCAAAAAGGTCAAGAGCTTGTCATTTTCCAAAGAAACAGCTCAACCAAGATTTGTCTTTAAGGCAAATTTCAGAGGATAGGAAAGAAGTGTTTTAGTCTTTGTCTTCACATGTGTCTTATTTTTCTTTCAAATTAATTTTTGTGTGGATTTGAATGCAATGGCAGTTTACAATAGAAAACTTGGAAAACTCAGAAAAGTATAAAGAGGAAACAACGTTGGCCATTAGGCCACATTCCACTGTTAACATCTCAGCCTTTAAGTTTTTTTCTAGGCATCTCGTGTGTGTGTGTGTGTGTGCGCGCGCGTGTGCGCACGCGCGTGAGCATGCATGCACGTGTGTGTTTAATAGCTGGAATCATTCTATTTTGGATTCAGCTTTTAAAATTTAACATCTCAGGAAGATGAGGATGAGTACATGGAGCTGTTTCAAAATATGTGTCCAACCTGCCACCACTAACCGCTCCTCGACTCCTAACCCCAGAACTCAGGGCCATGAACAGCTGTGCAGGTTGTGTAGTGAGCAATTATACAGAGTACTATTCATATTTGTAGCCACTGTAGACTTTTACATTTAAAACATAAACTATCTTAAGAAGGGGCGGCTTTTTCTAACTTACACAAAGGTACTTACTATATGGCCTGTGGCAGTGGCTAGAGCAGGTACATCAGAATCTCCAAGGCTGTATGGGTTATAGCAGGTATAATTTGAAAAAGTTCCCTCAGGTAATTCTGATGTCTCTCCCACCTCCAAGTAACAAGGGCTAATTTATAATACAAGCATTTCCCATTGAGTAAAATATTAAAACATCTGTATAAATTGTTCCAGGTTCTGAAGGCACTATTTTAAAAAGTAACTAAACCCTCTTTGGGTTGTTTCCAGTTGTCTGACTTTTATAAATAACACTTTTGAGAACATCTTCTCACGTGAATCTTTGGCCCCATCCACTCCGTCTCTGATTATTTCTAGACTAGATTCCTTGAAGTAGGATTACAAGGGCAAATGCCAGTGTCCTGACAGCTGTTTCTGTCCCAGCTTGGAGTTACTAAGTGTGTGTCTCCTGCCCTAGGGCGTGTGAATGTGAAAAATGAGGAAATTGATGAAATGCTCAAGGAGGCTCCAGGTCCAATTAACTTTACTGTGTTCCTACAGATGTTTGGGGAGAAACTTAAGGGTAAGTTCATGTGTATATCTGTGCATCTATGTGTGTATATGTATATCTGTGTATATGTGTCTCTGTGCATCTGTGTATGTCTGTCTGTCTTTATGTGTCTTCATCTTTGGGCATCAATTAAAGCACTGGGAGAACATGTTGGGGTTGGCACATGAAGGCAGAGTAACGTCAGGGGGAAGAAAAAACAATAAAAACAGAAGTTAACAGTGCCCCAAGGCTTACCCTGATCCAAACCTCATGCTAAGCACTTTAAACATATTATATGCATCACCTTATTTAATAGCATCTAGGAGATAGTTTCTATTCTTATCCCAGTCTACAGATGGGGAACTGAAGCTCAGAGACGGAGAGTCTCTTGCCTGCAGCCACACAGCTACCAAATGCTGGAGTCAGAATTTGAACCCGAGTCTTTCTAAGCCTAGATCCATGCTTGACCTTGGGTTTCCTCCGAAATAACTGGATTCTCAGGACTTCCCTGGTGGCGCAGTGGTTAAGAACCCGCCTGCCAATGCAGGGGACACAGGTTTGATCCCTGGTCCGGGAAGATCACACATGCTGTGGAGCAACTAAGCACATGTGCCACAACTGCTGAGCCTGCACTCTAGAGCCCGCAAGCCACAACTACTGAGCCTGTGCTCTGCAACAAGAGAAGCCACCACAATGAGAAGCCTGTGCACCACAACAAAGAGTAGCCCCTGCTCGACACAACTATAGAAAGCCCGCTCACGGCAACGAAGACCCAACACAGCCAAAAAGAAAGAAAGAAAGAACTGGATTCTCAGCCCACTCTTTCAAAACACCAAGGCTCAGTGCTCAGGAGGCAACAGGACCTCCCCTCCTTACCAGAGGTTCCCAGCCACCCATGGCACATTTTAACTCTGTTTTCTGTTTCAGGGGCAGACCCCGAGGAGACCATTCTCAACGCGTTCAAAGTGTTTGACCCTGAAGGCAAAGGGGTGCTCAGGGCTGATTAGTGAGTGGGATCTGTGGGGGAAGACCTGGGGTTCCTTGCTTCTCCCCCCAGCCCTCTCCACACAGCCGGCTGCAATACCTGCTTTTCTCTCTCTGCAGCATACAGGAGATGCTGACCACGCAGGCAGAGAGGTTTTCCAAGGAGGAGGTAACAGGGCCCTTCGGACACTCTCTGCACCCCAGCTCCTGGCCTCACCCTTCTGGGGACACCCTCTCCAGACTCTCTTATATAAAACACCCCTGACCCCACACTGAGAGAGAATCTGCTCTTGTTTACTAAGGCCTTATCTCATTTCACTCTGTCAATCACCCTGTGAGGTAGGGACTAGTATTATCATCATTTTACAGATGGGGAAACTGAGGCTCAGGGAAGCAAAGTCACTTTGCTTTGACTGAAAGGACAACACTAATGAGAAATGCCGGGGCCTGGATTCAGACCTAGGTCTGTCTGACTCCAGGTTCTGTCTTCCTCATAATGCATGGATACCTGGTAAGAGTATCAATTTCCTGATGAAGTGAAGGTGACATGCAGGGTCACCACATACAGTCGTGTAGGTTATACACTGAACAATCCTCCTGGATGCCCTTAATAATATATACTGCAGAGTATTTATTTGTTGCAATAGTTTTCCAGCAGATGGCAGTAAAGTGTCTTATTATAATTTTTTAGAAATCAGAATATATGACTTTTTCTGGCAGGTGGCAGTAATGTGCCTGGAAGAAGGGGCACTATTGCTAATTCACCGAAGGCCCTGTATAAACAAGCAACTGCCTTGTCAACGTTACTAATGAACCTTAATGAGTCTATTTAAAATAGTCCCGGGATTCCCTGGTGGCGCGGTGGTTGAGAGTCCACCTGCCGATGCAGGGGACACGGGTTCGTGCCCCGGTCCGGGAAGATCCCACATGCCGTGGAGCGGCTGGGCCCATGAGCCATGGCCGCTGAACCTGCACATCCGGAGCCTGTGCTCCGCAACGGGAGAGGCCACAACAGTGAGAGGCCCGCGTACTGCAAAGAAATAAAAATAAAAATAAAATAAAATAAAATAAAATAGTCCCTTATAGCCTCTCTGGCCTGATTCCATAAAGTTTCACATTTTACTAAAAATTTTATTTGGATCTCCCCCTCAAAACTCAAGCAGTTAAAAGAGCCTGCCTTTCAACTCTCACCAGGCTTTGGGACTTTGGACAAGCTCCTTAACCTCACTGTGCCTCAATTTCCTCATCTGTAAAGTGGGGACAATAATAGAATCTACTTCATAGTACACTGTGAGGATTAAATGAGTTCACATGTATAAAGTGCTGATATGTGATAAGGGCAATATAAATGTTATCTATTATTAACCCCAAATTAAAAAAAACATAACTAGCCAATACTTTTTAAATGTAGAAATTGCACATTCTAAAAAATTTAATTTCTAGTTTCCCTCAAAGAGTCTGACCTCCTTGCCCATGTGGACACATTAACTGGCCCTGAGCAGTTGTGACCTCTGTAGATGGACTAGTCTCCATTTAGCCACAGTCCCCACCAGGCCCACCTTGCTCCCCTACATAACCTGCCTGCCCCTTTGCACACTTGAGTTTGCGATCCCTTCTTTCCCCATCGCAGGTTGGTTCCCGGGAACATCCCTGCAGGATGGCCCTTGGGGTTGGCACCTGTGGAAGAGCTACAAAGGGCAAGGAAGCAGGAGGGCACGGAGGGATATGTCCAATGCAACCCATGTCCTCCAGGCCCCCAGCTGCCTCTCCACTCGGGCCGCCCTGCACACAGCCCTCCCCCCTCCACTGCCCCTCCCCATGTCCTCAGCATGTCTTGCTGGTTCATTGCAGATCGACCAGATGTTTGCTGCCTTCCCCCCTGATGTGACTGGCAACTTGGACTATAAGAACCTGGTGCACATCATCACCCATGGAGAAGAGAAGGACTAAGGAAGGGGATTGCCTTTGGGTGGGTGGATGGGGGTGCATCCCTGCCCTCTTCTCACCTTGCCCAGTAATGCCACCACCCCTGCCCCTGGCCTGTTGGCTGTGTGGCCGCCTCATTTATCTACCTCCATCTTCTTCGCAGCCTGGGTGCCTTAGAGATACCATGTGGCCACACAGCCAGCAGATGGAAATCCATCCAGAGGCCATGTTCAAATAAACAGGAGGTTGTGTATTTGTTTATGGTGTGTCCTTGAGTATGGAAGACCCTTTGCTAGTTCCCATGAAGGTGGTGTATGAGCTAGTGATGGCCCTGCTGTCATTATTATTGAATCTTAGTGACTCTGTAAGGTAGACCTTCAGGGACTTCCCTGGTAGTCCAGTGGTTAAGACTCCACGCTTCCACTGCAGGGCCACGGGTTCGATCCTTGGTTGGGGAACTAAGATCCCGCAGGCTGCACAGCGTGGCCAGAAAAAAAAAAATAGACCTTCACAGCCACTCAGGACTATTTCTATGAAAGTCCACATTTTACTGGAATGCTAACCAGAGGACCACAAACCTTTCTTTCAAAGAGTTCGAGCACTGGTAGAGCCTAGCTTCCCCGGTGTACTTTCCTTTAGGATGCCACTGGAATGCTTCTCCCATAGATGTGTTTAGGCCCCGGGATAAGTTAAGAAGAAGAGGCCTCACATGCACACTGCCAAAAAATCACATCCATTAATTGTAAGAGGTTAATTTCTAATTTCATATAAAGTAGAAGTTGTCTGTATTTCTCTCCTGGAAAATTAGGGGAGGGACACAGACATACATAGATAATGACTTCTGACTCTGCCTGGGGTCTAGGAACTAGGCCTAGGTGTGAGTTGGCTCTTGATTTTGAGTGACCAAAATCATTGTTGAAACACTGAGGTCTGTTTTGGCTGCAAGAATCCCAACTTAGGAGACAAATGAGTTCACATAACTGAGAAGTCTGAGGGCTTCAGGCACAGCTGCATCCAGGAGCTCAAGCAGTACCAACAGAACCTGAGGAGGCCTCTCCACTGCTCTGCTTTCTTTCATGTTGCTCTGCTCCCAGTGGTGACAGAATGGTCACCAGCAGTTCTTAGCTCTTGTTTATCCCCACAGGAATCCTAGTGGAAAGAAGGTATCTCCTTCTCTCCCAGCTCCACACAAATCCCAGAACAGGGCCTATGGGATACCTGAACTAACCCCGAAACAGGTGTAGTGCTCTGACTGGCAAACTTGGTCACACAATTAACTCTTGTGTTGGGGTTGAAACCAGCCCCTTCCAAACCACATGGCCTGAGGATGGGAGGGGCCGTTCCCGAAAGGAAAATCCAAATGCCTTTTAGGAAGAAAGGGGAGGGGATGCCGGGCACTCTAAGTTTTCAAGAGAACCCCAAGAACCCAGGACACAGCCAAAGCGAATGATGTGATGGAAACAAAGGGCTGAAACTGGGGGTGGGAGTGGCAGCTGGGGTCGACCAGGGAGTATGAGGGGGTCCAGGTGGTTGAAGGAGTCAGAACTGGAGTGAGTCTTCAAGGTTCAAGAACAACACCAGAGCCCCCAGAGGAGGAGCTCAGGGTCAGCTCCAATGACATCACTTGCTGGGAAGGGGGGTCCCTTTCAAAGCCAACAGCAAGCTGGGAAGGCAGGGACTCAGGGGCCCCCCACGCCATGATGACCCATCATGATCCAAACCCTACAACAACCCATATCCCCCACGTCCGGAACCTGTGACCTGGGGCTCCTACAGAGACATGGCCAGGCCCGGGCGAGGCCCCAGCCCAGAGCGCTCGAGTGGAGTTTGTGTTTCTGGGCAAGACACTCTGGACACAGCTCCACAGTGACACACTCATCCACACCACACACACACACACACACGCACACACACACACACACGCACACACACACACACACACACACACACACACAGCCTCCAAGGCTCCTGGTTCCCACCTGTGAGCGTCTGCTGCACCCCATGTGGTTCCAGGACGTGAAATCAGTATTTTGGCTCCCAGCTGTGGTGACCTCACACCACTCTTGTCCCCTTGCTGGCTTTGGAACTCGACCCTCCTGCTCCTCTACCCCATCCTGGGGTGGCTCCAGCACCCCAGTCTCTTAGTAATGAATGTGAAGAGGCACCGGGGTTACGGAACAAAACATTTACTCTCTCTGGTTATGGTACAAACATGGCCATGTCCACCTCAGACTGTTAACTTCTTCTTGGGCCTCAGATCGTCCCCCTTTTCAGGCACGCTGTCCATGTGTAAATCCCTGTTTCTAGACTCCCTTGCGGTGTAGTGGCTGAGCACCATTTGCCGAAGGCTGCCGTGGTCCAGGGGTTGGTCCACTGTGCCAAAGATGGGACTACTGTGAGGAGTTTGGAAATCAAACCCAGCACAGCAGGGGGTGGGCTTCCTTCCCAGGGACAGGGCCTCTCTGCCCTGTTCAAGGATATCCAAGCCTGGTTTGGTGTCCCTCCATAGTGCTGGGGGTTGGAGTGTAAAAATTCTCAAAGTCCAGGGAGGGGGAGGACAGGCAGAGATGTACTGCTCAGGGATGGCCAGACAATAACTCTTTTTTTCTCCAAGATGAGAATGTAAAGATGAGTTTGGTTTAGTATCAAGGAGATAGGGTCACCACGTGCAGTTGCTCAGGATGTAGATTGCACAAAGACACCTGTTTCTACAGGGCTGAAATCCAGCCCCCACTTGATTGCCAAGCCATGTCTACCCATCAGGGGCTCCTTTTCCTAATTAATCTGCCCAGAGGGGCTTGCCTCTTCTAATTCACACATACAAGCCATAGAGGCTAGTGGGCTAAGAGAACCTAATGTTTATCAACATTCCCTTGAACAGAAATAAGACAACATCTGTGCATTCCTGACCTTGTGAGGACAGTGTTCTCAACAGCTGTGCCCTGCCACCCTCCTCCTTTAAGAACTCAAAGGGCCAAGGGAAGCTGTGCTAAGGTGGCTGACATCAGCCCCAGTTTTCACTCCTGCTAAGTCTCAGGTGCCTTGAATAAATCAAACAGGAGGTGTGTGTATGCCTGTGCACCTGTGCACGAGCGCCTGTTGGCCATCCCCTCCCTCCATCCTTGGCACACCTGCACAATTGAAACGTTGCTCACAGAAGAGGGGCAGCTTTTAAAAATACCAAATTTTTTCCTCTGATTACTCAAGTCATGCAAGGTCATTTTAAAGAAAATTCTAAGCAATACATAATTAACTTAGAAATGCAAAGTTCTCTGCAAACCACCACCCAGAAATACCCACTGTAAGTCAGCAGTATATATCCTCTTCGTTTTTATATGTATCATCAAGATAACTTCCTCCTTCCCTTCCTCCACCTCCTCCTCCTTCCTTCTCTCTCTCTCCCCCTCCCTTTATTATAAATCAGGCTGTGAAGGGCTGTCCTGTACACTGCACGAGTTTTAGCAGCATCCCTGGCCACTAGATGCCATATATACATGTCAGTTCATGTCAGCCCACTGCATTCTTTTTAGTGGCTGCATAGTATTCCATGGCATGCATGGGTGAACTATAACTTATTTAACCAATCTCTAACGGGTGAGCATTTCAGTCATTTCCAGTTCAATCACCCTCCTACTTCCATCTTTAACCCTCGAATAAGTTTTTCTTTGAAGGACCAATCCCCACAAGTGAGATTACAGACTCAACGTGTGTATCTGAAACCATGGGTAATCATTAGTCAACCCCATTTCACCTGTAACCTGCCTTCACTAAGCAAGGTCGTTTTAATTATTGCTACAAAAGACTTGCTTGTCCTCCAAGCAGCATTTAGCCTAAACAATGTGTTTGCCTGAGCTGTTTTCCAGGAGCTTGGATTCAGCTATGTCTAGTTCTAGGTGAGCTGGTTACCACTGGAAGGAACCACCAATCCTTTAACTGGGCACGTGCGAGTGTCACTGGATGACCTCTTGAACATGCAGAGGCCCACAGCTTAGTTACACCGGCACAGAACCACGATTACCGCACCATTTTCCAATTGCCTTTCCTCACACTCCCCACGCCTCGGACCACCCTGCTTCTTTATTCTTTATCCCATAAATACCCGAGCCCCTTGCTTTCAGGGAGGTGGATTTTGGACGTTTGTTCTCCCATCTCATCTCCTCGCTTCGCTGCCTTGTGAATAACCCCCCCTCTCAGCTGCAACCCTCCACTCTCAGCGTTTGGCTTGCTGCATATCGCAAAAACCGAAACTGGCTCAGTAACATAACCATTTCTCAGGCTTCCCGAACGTGTTGCCAAACTGCCCTCCAAAAACCATGGGGGGCTGATTATATCCCCACCTTCGGAGAGAAGGGCAGACCCCCACGAGGGGGAGTATCATGAGCTTCAGCCTCCAAAAGCAAAGATCAATGTGCAGGCGCCCGCAGGGCCACAGTTCAGCTCTGGCGTGAACCGTCTCGGGCGCTTCAACCACGGGGTTGGGGGATGTGGATGGGGCTGCGGAAAGGAGGTCACAGATGGAGGAGCGAGTCTCAAGAGCATAGGGTGAAGGTGGGAGCCGGGATCAGGGAATCTCCTGTGCCCATAACTTGACAACCTGGAAATTTTACACATTTTAAGGTTCATCAAATGGTCACAAAGTTGTTGCAATTTTTTTAAAGTACCCAGGATAACTAAACTTCAGAATCTATGGCCGAGTCATTGCGCAGTAGAAAGAGAAGTCCGGGAAGAAAGAACTCACCTTCATCCAACCTGTCACTAAAGGGGTCAGCCCCGAGCACTGGGGGGATGACCTTGATGGGTTCTGCAGGCTTCAGGAGGGCACAGCCACCCCAGAAGGGGTTGATGAAGGGTGGTGGGACGTCCATCTCCGCCACTTCCATTTCCATGATCCGCTTGTAGGATTCTAACAGCAGCAGGTCGTTGGTCTTCTTTTCAATGATGGCTGGAAAAAAATAAACAGAACCAAGAGGGCTGCTGGGAGACGGGAGTCCCGGGGGTGGGGGGGTGGGGGGGCTAGAGGTTGCGCCCCCTGCTGGAGATGAATGGTAGCAACAGGAAGTGGAGCAGGTCATGAGCTCCTATAAAGACAAGGCTTTCTCTTGGGTTACATCACACGTTCCCTAGAGGGCACAATTTGGTTCTTGAGAAGCAAAAATAATCTGACTCTTTAATATATAAAGTACAGATATACATACAAGATGTAAACAGTTATATGGTATATGAACTGTATTAAAATTCCACAAGGCGGAGCAGTTGGGAAAAGAATGTCTAAAAAGGCTCCTTAGGGCTTCCCTGGTGGCACAGTGGTTGAGAATCCTCCTGCCAAGGCAGGGGACACGGGTTCAAGCCCTGGTCCGGGAAGATCCCACATGCCGCAGAGCAACTAAGTCCATACGGCACAACTACTGAGCCTGAACTCTAGAGCCCGTGAGCCACAACTACTGAGCCCACACACTGCAACTACTGACACCCGCACACCTAGAGCCAGTGCTCTGCAACAAGAGAAGCCACAGCAATGAGAAGCCCGCGCACTACAACAAAGAGTAGCCCCTGTTCTCCGCAACTAGAGAAAGCCCACGTGCAGCAACAAAGACCCAACACAGCCAAAAATAAATAAATAATTTTTTTTAAAAATTTCTAATTAAATAAAAAAATAAAAAGGCTCCTTAGGGGACAATAATGAAAAGAAGATTGAGGACCACTGGGTTACACTAAAAATTGGGAGCCCTGGGCAAGCTCTGCCTTAAACTATGGTTTTTTCCTCAGTGCTGTCTCTGAGTTTGAGGGAGCTGCCCTTCCCACCGTGTTTCATAGCCTCATGGAGTCACCAGAATAATTCATTCATTCATTTCTTCATTCATTCCACAAATTATTATTGGATGCCTATCATGCCAGGCATGGTGCTACAATGCATGGAAGAAAAACAAAATGATGATAAACAATAACAGAGATGCAGTCCCTGTCCTGATGAAGCTCATAAGCTTCAGTATGAATGGGGGGACGGAGAGAAAGGCAAGTTCAGCAAATAAATACACGTATCCCTCACTATCCAGATGCCTATTATCTGAATTCAGTAACTACTGGATCTGGACAATTTTTTTGAAAAAAATTCACACAACCCATACCGTTTCTATTCTCTCTGAAAGTCAGGAACCAAAAAGATTTGCATCTGAACCTTGCTATTGGATCTCAAGAACCTCACAGATTCAGATAATGAGAATTACCTGTACATAGAGACAAACTGGGTGAGTATTAAATAATAGGACTGCTGTAAGAGTGAATAATAGTGGGTAGGGGAGGACCAGCTTCATATGGGGCAGCAGAGGGAGGCCTTGCTGGAGGGAGGGCATTTAAACTGAGATCTGAGAATGAGGAGGAACTGGGCATGGGATGAGTATCCCAGGAACCGCCCATGCAAAGGCCCTGTGGCGGGGATGAGTTGGGGGAGGGATTTGAAAATACAGAGAGGAGGGGCTTCCCTGGTGGCGCAGTGGTTGAGAGTCCGCCTGCCGATGCAGGGGACACGGGTTCGTGCCCCGGTCCGGGAGGATCCCATATGCCACGGAGCAGCTGGGCCCGTGAGCCATGGCCGCTGAGCCTGCGCGTCCGGAGCCTGTGCTCCGCAACGGGAGAGGCCACAACAGTGAGAGGCCCGCGTACCGCAAACAAAAAAAAAAGAAAATACAGAGAGGAGAGCACTGTGGCTGAATGTGGTGAGAAAGGAGGGAGAGCAGGACAAGAGATGATGAAAAATGTTAAGTAGGGGCCAGGCTATAAAGAACCTGATAGGCTGTGGGTAAGAAAGAGTTAACGCAGCAAAGCCTGACTGCTCTTAGAAAGGGCTGCTTACCAGATTGGCCCTTGGATAGCATCAGGGAATTTGAATTTCAGGAAGGTCCCCACTACCATTAACTGTTAAAAGAGTGGCTCATCATGCTTAAACTGTGGTATAAAAAATGTGATTTATGCTGAATACTCACTATTCTTTCTGGGAGTCTGGAATTTGGGTATGTGTCATGCTGGAGGTGCCTCTATGATGAGCCCCCAATCCAAACCCTGGGCAATGAGTATCCAGTGAGCTTCTCTGGTTGACAACATTTCACTTGTCTTGTCACAACCCACTGCTGGAGGAATTAAGCTCATTCTGTGTGAACCCACTGGAAGAGGAACCTTGGAAGCTTGCTCCTGGTTTCCTCCAGACTTCATCCCAAGCCCCTTTTTCCTTTGCTGATTTTGCTTTGTATCCTTTTGCTATAATAAATCAGGGCCATGAATATGACTATATGCTGAATCCAGGAGCCCTCCTAGTGAATCACTGAAACTGGTGGGAGGGAGGTGTCTTGGGAGCCTCTCAAAAACAGATTGTATTAAGAGCCTTACATTTTATTCTAAGAGTAGTGGAAGCCATTCATTCTAAATTGTCATGATCTCTGTAGGTGCATCCTCCCTCTCTATCCTGAGTTCAAGGCCTATGCCTAGAAATGTGTGTTATAGTTAATAGGCATTTGCTACATGCCAGGCACTGCTCTGAGCCCTTTATTTCTTCTTTTCCAATCTAAATGCCTTTCATTACTTTTTATCGTCTTATTTCCTTATCGAGGACCACCAACACAATATTGAATAGGAGTTGCGAGAGCAAACATCTTTGCCTTGTTCCTGATCTTAGAAGAAAAACATACAGTTTTTTCACCATTAAGTATGAGGTTAGCTGTAGGTGTTTTTGTAGATGCCCTTTATCAGGTAAGAAAGTTTCCTTCTAGTTGTAGTTTGTTGAGAGTTTTTATCATGAATGGATGTTGAATTATGTCAAATACTTCCTTCTGCATCTATTGAGATGATCATGTACTATTTCTCTAAGAACTACTCATTTATTTAATCCTCCCAATATTTTTTGGGATGAAAAAACTAAAGCACAGAGAGGTGCAGAAAGTTGCCCAAAGTCACACAGCTAGTAAGAGTAGAACCAAGAGTTGAACCCAGCCAAGCTGGCTTTAGTGCCCATATGCTTCACCACCAGGCTCACTACCTCCAAAAGAACAAGTCCTTGGGTCTGGTCATAGAAATCTCTGGAAATGGTTGCTACCCCAGCTCGACTCACCAAAGTACTGTGGGAGGTTGGTATCAGTGATTTTCCCTGTCTCCCCTAACTGTACCAGGATCTTGGTGGCATCACAATTTATCTTCTTAAACAGATTCTCAACCGAGTTCTTGAGATACTCCAAGGTCTTGTTGATCTCCTTGTAGTTGTTCTCATACATATCTGCCTGCTCCATGGTCTTCTTTAGTTTCTCCTGTGGCAGACCCCAATTCCCATCCAGGTCAGCCAGGTCACCACCCTGGGCTCAGCCCTCACATGAAAGCTTTTGCTGGCGATGAGGATTTAGGACCCTCTGGAGCCAGGATCTCCAAAGTGCAGGTTTGCAAACCTCTAAAGGGGTGTGAGATCAATTTAATCATTAAATTGGCCTCAACCCACATTTTTTTAAAAAATGAAATAAAATGATCAGAAAAGAAAGGAAGAGAAAATACTAACATGCATTGCAGGTAGTGAGGGTAGTTATTGTTTAATGTAAGTTTTGTTTCCTTACGTATGTGTATGTGTGTCTACATGTGTACTGGATTACAGTATTTTTAAAAAGCTGGTGACTCATTTTTAAAAAATGGCCCACAGGAAGGAATATATTTTACATTGCAGCCCAATACTTATATACGTGTGTGTATTTTTATATATTTATCTAATCAAATGAAATTATAGATTCACAAATCATATTCTTATTGTGTGTTCTAGTATTTTCCATTCTGTTCTGTTCTATTCTATCTTGTTTTTTGGGTTTTTTTTTGCGGTACGCGGGCCTCTCACCGCTGTGGCCTCTCCCCCTGCGGAGCACAGGCTCTGGATGCACAGGCCCAGCGGCCATGGCCCACAGGCCCAGCCACTCCGCGGCACGTGGGATCCTCCAGGACCGGGGCACGAACCTGCGTCCCCTGCATCGGCAGGCGGACTCTCAACCACTGCGCCACCAGGGAAGCCCTCTTGTTATTTTTAAATGCTGGTTGCAATCCAACAAACCAATTTCACCACTCAGTTTAAATCACATTAGAGCACAGTGGTTCTCAAAGTGGGGTTCCAGGACAAGCAGCATCAGTTTCACCAGGGAACTTGTTAGAAATGCAGATTCCTGGGATCCAGTCCAGACGGAATGAATCAGAGGCTCTGGGGGTGGGTCTGGCAATCTGTATTTAATGCAGGTGATCCTGATGCATGATAAAATTTGAGAACCTCTGTGAGTCCACTGGATCACAGTTTTGGCTTCATATTGGTATCACGTGGGAGTGTTTAAACATTTGCTGCCCAAACTCTAGCCTCAGAGATTTAGACATCTTGGTCTGGGATGCAGCCTAGGCATCAGGAATTTTAAAGCCTCCGAGGTGATTCTGACTTGCAGCCCAAACTGAGAATCGCTGCTCTGGGATGAGTGCTTCAGTGGCTTCCTGCCTGTCCCTCTGAGTTCTCAGCTTGCAAAGGTGAACTGGGCCCTGGAAGGACCAGCCTTGTTCCCACCAGCTCCGTACGGACCATTCCAAATAAAGATCCCAAAGGGCCCTATTTACATCCCCATTTTCCAGGTGAGGAAACTGAGGCTCTAAGGAATACAGCCAGGAGAGGGAAGCCATGGTTTGAACTGTCTCTCAACCACCACACCAGGCAGCTTCCTCCATCCCAAACACTGGAATATTCAGTTCCCAGGGCTGCATTTCCTCATATGACAGCAAGAGCCCCCCCCATTCTAAAGGTGCATTAAAAGATCACATGGTTGAGAATTCCCTGGCGGTCCAGTGGTTAGGACTCTGTGCTTCCACTGCAGAGGGCACGAGTTCGATCCCTGGTCACGGAACTAAGATCCTACAAGCTGCGCGGCATGGCCAAAAAAAAAAAAAAAAGATCACATGATTAAAAACATTTCTTAAAGCCTGATGTGACAGTGACAACACATGTCCAGCACCTAAAATGTTCCAGGCATATTACACACATCATCTTAACTTATCCTCACAACTGCCCCAGTTTTCAGATGAGGAATATTGAGGTCAGAGAAGAAAAGTGAACTTGTGTTTAGCTCCTCTGTATTGAGTTGTCTAATACCTGACCATGGGCACAACTCTTTATTTGGACAATTATTTGGTAACAAGATGATGGTGATTTGAGGTTTTATTGACTTACAGGATAAACAACAACAATAATGATAGCTATATAGCTCTCTGCCCTGCACTGTGCCAAGCGTGTACATTGCAGTATCTTATTCAATCTTCACGGCCCTACAAAGTGAGTACAATTTTTATCCCCACTTTACAGGTGAGACACGGAGCCTCAGAGAGGTTAAGTCACTTTCTCAAAGTCACACAGCCAGGAAGCGACTCTTCTGGGAGTCATACCTAAGCATTTGTTCCCAGGGCCTGGTTGCTTAACTCCTATGCAAAACCCTCCCATTAAAGGACTGGTCTCACCACTTCTCCCAGAGGGGAGGATGAAATGGAAGTTAAGTGGAAAGGTTCCAAGAGTAGAGGAGATGGAAGCGATCTTTAGCAGGGGGGTAAGAAAAGTGGGTTCTAAGTGAGCCCATTGCTATTAAGACAAATTCTCTCGCTTAGAGTATTTGCATTTGAAAAGAGGTTCCAGGAGTTCCTACTAAAGCCAAAGGAACAAAGAGCTGCTGGAGGACTTCAGGCAGAGGTCTTCAGGGGGAGATGCTTGGGGTTGCCTGGTCAGCCTTCCCAAACTGTGTCCCCCTTTAGGCCTTCAAAACCCCAAGAGGCAGAACAGCACAAGTCCCAACCCCAAGGAAGCATTTGGACACTGGATGACTCAAAGCCAAGGATGTGGGACGCCAAGCATGTGTCCAACTTAAGGAGAGTCTCCTTGAACTTGGGCCCTGCCTGCAAGTCTACATTCCCCATTCCAGAGTCCTGGGAGAGGTTGCTGAGCCTGAGAGGTACTTTGCTGCCCTCCAGTGGCGCATGAGAGAATGGCATGGCCAACCCTTTCTGCCACCTGCATGCCAAGAGTAGAAATAAGCCACAGAGAAAGGAAGGGAAATGACCAAGGATTGTAGTTCCTGGGCCAGGAACTACTGGATTAGAACAGGGCTTTGCAGTCAAACTCTCTGGTTCATATCTTTGCCAGACATTTGCTATCTATTCTCCCTTTATACCTTAATAGCAAAATGCTGATTGTATTTGGGGTGGCAATGTGCCTGCTAAAAGTTATATCTCCAACCCTCCTTTGCAATAGGGATGGCCAGTGAGATATAGATACAGAAGTCACTGGCTGAGAATTCAGGGAAAAAACTTTTAAGCTGACTAACTCAATTAGCAAGGCCTTTTTTTCCTTCCCTACTTTCTTTCTGCTTGGAATGTGTATGTGATGGGTGGGCCATTGGCAGCCATAATACAACCATGAGGCATCCTTGAGAATGTAAGCCACACACTAAAGATGGAAAAACTGAAAGGAGAAGCCTGGGTTACTGATGACATAATGACCAGCCCTGAAGTGTTTATCTCCAGATTTATGTTTTAACAAAGTAAATAAACTTCTATTGCTTAGGCCACTGTTATTTTGGGTCCCTATTATTAGCAGCTGAATGCAATGCAAAGCTCATGCAGTATCCCAGCTCCAAGATGTTGGCGATTACTTCCCTGAACCTCAGTTTCCTCATCTGTAAAATAGATCATATCACCTACCTCACAGAGCTGTTGTGAGGATTAAATGAGATAATGCAAACAAAGCACTTAGCCCAGTGCCTAGTATGTAGTAATGGCTCAGGAAATGTTTGTAATTACTATTATTGATTGAGAACAGGCCACAGCCAGGACAAGGGGGAAAGAGAATAAAAGACTGAGGCAGAGATCTGTCTGGAATTTACCAGCCTGGGATGAAATTATAGGCACAAGGGCCTGAGATAGGCTCCCTGAAGTGGGAGAGTCTTTAAAATGGACAAAGAGAGCCTCAGGGACAAAATTCTGCAGCAAGATCTGTAGCAGAGGCTGCCTGTAACAAAAGGTCGGGACATGTCAAGACATGACCCAGGCCAGTAGATAGTCATGGGGCAGACATCTTCCTCCTCCTGAGAACCAACTGACAGGTCACCTGACAGACAATGGAGACTCCTGCATCCCTCCCTCCCCACCCTGGTCTTACCTCCAGCTGTCTCAGGATGGAGCGGTTGTCCTCATGTGATGATTTCTGCTGGGATTGCGAGCGGATAACCTCATTCTGCTCAGGAGAGAACCAGACCATAAGGAAAAGCAAGTGCTCCCCTGCCCAACATACCTAAAAATAAGCCAATTCCTCGAGGCGTTGGTGAGGATTTAAATTATCCATTTCAAGTAGCCCCAGAACCCCTGGACCCCTCTTATGTCCATGGAGGTTCTTTCTGATGTTTCTGAATTAAAAGGAGGATGTAGGCATGAGCAGGTTGGTGGTTCATCCTTTCTGGAGAATTGTGTATAATCAGTAGGATTTGCTGCAATGGTGGCAATGTTCTATCTGTGCCGTCCAGCACTGCAGCCACTAGCCACACATGGGCACAGAGCACTTGCAATGTGGCTAGTCTCACTGAGGAACTCATTTTTTAATTTAATTTAAATTGATTTAAACTTAAGTCGCCCCATGTAGCTGATGGTTATGGTAATGGACGGGCAGCTCCAGAGCAGGGGTTCTCAAGCTCTAGCATGAATCAGAATCACCTGGGGGTTTGTGAAAACACAGATATCCAGGCCCCACACCAGAGGTTCTGATTCAGTATGTCTGCGTGAGGCCCACGAATGTGCATTTCTCGCAAGTTCCCAGGAGATGCTGCTGGTCCAGGGACTAGATTTGAGAACTCCTGGGCTAGAACAGTGTGTCCAAATGTAAAAGGCAAGCACCCTTTTTTTTTTTTGCGGTATGCGGGCCTCTCACTGTTGTGGCCTCTCCCGTTGCGGAGCACAGGCTCCGGACATGCAGGCCCAGCGGCCATGGCTCACGGGCCCAGCCGCTCCACAGCATGTGGGATCCTCCCGGACCGGGGCATGAACCCGTGTCCCCTGCATCAGCAGGCGGACTCTCAACCACTGCGCCACCAGGGAAGCCCAGCAAGCACCTTTTGATGGGGCAATACCATCCCTAGGAGTCTGTCCCATGGAAACAATAGGACATGTGGGCAAGGTGGCCACTCAAGGCTGTCCCTTGTGCTATTATCTGTAATCTCCGTTAGGGACAACCTACATGTCTACCGGTTGGGGATCGGTTAAGTAAACGATGGTACATTTACATTGTTGGGGGGAAAGGGTCTCAAATTAAAATATGGTTTAGGGCTTCCCTGGTGGCACAGTGGCTGGGAGTCTTCCTGCCAATGCAGGGGACACAGGTTTGAGCCCTGGTCCCGGAAGATCCCACATGCCGCGGAGCAGCTAGGCCCATGCGCTGAAAGTGCTGAGCCTGAACTCTGGAGCCCGTGAGCCAAAACTACTGAGCCCACGTGCCACAACTACTGAAGCCCGCGTGCCTAGAGCCCGTGCTCTGCAACAAGAGAAGCCACCACAATGAGAAGCCCGCGCACCTCAACGAAGACCCAATGCAGCCAAAAATAAATTAATTAATAAATTTTTTAAAATATATGGTTTAAATGCAGATTCCTGGCTTATTCTCAGAGAATCTAGGTTTGTAGGTATGGGATAGGGCCTGGGGAATCTGTTCTTTTAAGAAGAATTTTGTGATACTACCACAGAGCATCTAGGGTCTCCAGAAGCCACTGAAAAGAACATAGAAGATGTTGGGCAGTATCTATGATGAATTGTTGAAGAAAAAAGTTTATTAAACAGCACGAACTATCTAGTATACACCCAGTACTATAAGTGGGCATCTAGGGGAGTGTGTGTATGTATGTGTGTGTGTGCACGCGCAGGGACACATGCTTAAGTGCACACTGCCTTCGTAAAGCAATGTCACCAAAATATTTATTGGCAGTATCTCTGAGTGGTGATATTTTGGTGACCTGTACTTTTTCCTTATATTTTTCTGAATTACATTTTCCCACAGGCATATCTACTTGCACATGGCCCCACATTCAGGAAACAGTGACATTGCAAAAGGAAGGGCTCCCCTCAGTCTCCCCTGAGCACAGGGACCTCAGAGGAAAGAGTAATGAATTCCCAGAGGAGGTGACATCTGTCAGGACTCATGAGCGGTACTGCATCAGAAGAAAAGTGGGAGGGGCGGGGAATAGCATGAGGAAAGCCTCAGAGGAGGGAAATGCAGGGCGAAGCTGGGACTGGCAGCTGAGGAGTGCCTTGGGGGTCATGATGGGAGCTGAGTATGCAGGGGCAGGTTGAAGCCAAATTTTGAAGGGATTGGAGTGTCACACTAAGGAGTTTAGACTCTCTCCTGTGCAGACAGTTCCAAAGGCTGGTTATGTGTGTTCTGCCGAGTAAGTAGTCCAGGGAGCCAATTAAGTTTGGGAAATTATGGATTCAACAAGGTAAATAGTTTCTTTACTGTAGGATTTGTCAGAGCCTTTATTATGCTCATATATATCAACTCTCTCCAAGATTAGTTTACCATCTCTCCTCAATTCTGTGAAGCTGTTGATTAACAGGGGTCAGCCAGCTTTTAAGGCAAAGGGCCAGATTGTCGATATTTTGGGCTTTGCAGCCCACATATGGTCTGTCTTGCATACTTTGTTTCCTTACAACCCTTTAAAAATGTGAAACCATTCTTGGCTCATGGACTGTACAAAAACAGGCCAAAGGGCATATCTGGCTGTGGCTATAGTTTACTGAACTCTGGATTATAAGACATACCATGGATTTTAAATGTCACTTATTGGGGGTGAGGGGACATGAACACATTAAGTGTATGTATCAACTGGAAGACAAATACCAATTTCAGGAAGGTTAAAATGTAGGGGGGAGAACACTGGGGGAATATAGTATTTCCTAAACTTTTTTGACTTGAAGCCCTTTTTTCTGCAGAGTATCTCAAGGAGTGTTCCAAGGAACCCGCTTTGGGGAAGGCTGCTGTGGGAGCAGGCGGGCCCCTGGCCTGGGAAAGAAGAGGTGCCCTGACCTGGATTCTCTCAGTCTTCTTGTGCATCATCTTGATGTCATTGTTGAGCTCTGTGACATACATGAACTGAGCAAAATTCTTCTCCTCCTTGGCCAGAAACTCCTCGATGAGCTGATTCAGGTTGCCATTCTTTGTCAGCTTCAGCAGCCGGAGGTGAGCCACCTCATAGCTCTCAAAACTCTCACCCTTGTTCTTCTTCCCATGTTTCTTTGCCTTGAGAGCTAGAAAAGGAAGAACTGGCAACCATGAGTCTGAAAGGGAAGCCGCTCAGAGTAGTGCCCAGTGGAAGGATGTGCTCCATAGCATTATCATTGTGCCCTGGGGAGGGGGCTAGACTTTCCCATGAGATGGAGTGGGAGCTTCCCTCCTTAGCCACTTCACGAATACCTAATTGATTGTCTACTATGTTCCAGATGCTGTGCTGGGCTCCATAGCTACAAAATCACTGCCCCACAGAGCTTTTAGTGGAGGAATCAGCCACAAAGAGAAAAGAAAAAGAGATAGCCAAGTAAACAGAAAAAGAAATCCAATAATTACCATTGTGGCCCAGGCAATGGAGGAGATGTAGTAGGTGCTGTGATGGGGTAGCTGCGTGGCCAGGGAAGGAGGTGACGTGAGCAGGATGAAGGCCGGGGAAGCCCTCTTGGCAGAGGGCCTTAAGCAGTCTCAGAGCTTGGCAGATTCAAGGCATTAGAACAAAGAAAGTTCTCCAAGCCTTGCTCCCCAGCCTGATGCCTGCAATAGCCCCACCTCTCCTGAATCCAGCCTTGTCTCTGATTTGGCCTCCACATGGCGATCGGAAGGATCTTTCTAGGTCTTCCTAGGCACATCTGGCCACGTGACCCCTTTTCATTTGTGGCTCCCTACTGTCCCTGGGATGAAGCTGAAGCTTCTTGGCATCATTTAAGATCTGATCCCCTCTAACCCTCAGTGCCTGGTCACTATCAGACTCAGTCACTAGTCTGCCTAAATCTTCTGATAGCTTCCCACCACACTTAGAATCAGCGTGAGCTCCCTGTGCAGCCTATAAGGGCCTGTGTGGTCTGGCTCCTCCTCACCCCTCCAATTTCATCTCCTACCACTCTCCTGTTGGCATCAACTCACTCCAGCCACACTGGCCTCCTCTCTGTTCTAGAAATATGCCTACCTCACTCCCACCTCAGGGCCTTTACACCTGCAATTCCTTCTTCCTGGGATGTGCTTCTCCCAGTCTTCCATGTGGCTGGTTCTCTCCTATCATTCAAGTCTCTGCCCAAACAGCACCTCCTCCAAGAGGCCCACCCTGACCACCCTAGATAAAGCAGCCCCTGGTTACTCTCTGTCAATTATCCTGTTTTGTTTTCTTCATCATGCTCATGGGTTCCCGAGAGATCAGATTAACTTTTGCATTTGCCAATTTGTCATCTCCCCTGACAGAAGTTCAGCTCCAGAAGGACAGGACCTCTGTCTTACTCCCCACCGTCTCCCAACATGTAGCCTAGTTCCTGGCACATGGTCAGTCCTGCAGGAGTGGCCTCTGCCTGTTTCTTCAGCTTTGCGTCTACACTCCAGTTAACACGTTCCTGCCTCTGGGCCTTTGTCTCTGCCTGGATTCCTCACCCTTGCACAACTGGATTCTTTTCATCCTTTAGATCACAGTCTGAACAGCCCCTCCTTGTCCATCCTATCCAAGAGAGGTCTCCCTGTTACTTTTCCATCTCAATCCCTTGTTTTCTTCCTTCAAAGGTTCTATCACAACCTGAAGTGTTTGTATTAGTCTATTTGCTTGTTTTTTTGTGTGTCTCCATATCTAAAACATAAGCTCCGTGATATCAAGGACTAACACTGTCTTGATCACTGCTCTGTCTCTGGTCCCCAACATGGTGCCTGTCTCAGGATAGGTGATCATTAAAATTTGTTGGAAAACCAAGAATGCATTGGTTGGATGGATGAAGGAAGGAATCAACTGATCATGAAGAACTTACCCCTGCCGTGTCACAGGAACAGGAGGAGGCTGGGAGACCCAGCAGAAGCTGCTAGAGGAGATGTGATGAGAAAGATGACAAGGCTGAGGCAGTGAGAAGAGGAAGGATGGACGCACAAGTCAACTGGAGTGGCAGTGAATGGGAGAACTCCTATTGACTGCACAGTTCGGGTCTTGGATGCCTAGTGGAATCTTGAGGCTACTCAGTGGATTAGGAGAGAGAAGAGGATAGTAGTAGGACCTCAGGCTTTGGGGGGCAGACACACTTGGGATGGGGTCCTGGATCTGTTACTTACATTGCAGAGGACCTTGGTTATATCCATGTATCCTCTCTCAGCTGCAGTGCCCTCATATGTCAACTGGGGGTGTTAATAATAATGTCTGCCTCTTGGAGATGTTGTGAAGGCTAAATGGAAGCCATGCATGCCAAGCATAGAGAATGGAAGCTGGCATAAGCCAGTGGCTCAGTAAATGGATGGGTGGGTGGATGGAGGATGGAAGGATGGATGGATAAAGGATGGAAGATGGATGGGTGGATGGATGGATGGATAGATGGAGGATGGAAGGATGGATGGATGGATGGATGGATGGACAGAAGGTCCAAAAGGTGGTTTTTGTAATGTTAGAGAGTGAGAGATGGGATTTCTCAGAAAAACACTTCCAGCCATACAGTTGCAAATAAGGTAGGGAGGGACAGAAGGGGCTGAAAGAAAAAAAACAAATGCAGCTGCACAGGGGCTCTCCCTTCAATCTGTTGAGGAGAGAGTTAACATAGCAGACCTGAGACTGCTCTCCTTAGAAAGGCCTGCTTGCAAGGTTGGACCTTGGCCTTCATCTGGGAACTTAAATGGTGAACAGCTCCCTACACTGATATAAAACTTTCCTAAACGGTAAGTGTGGCTCCTGAGCCCAGACTGTAAGGACAGTGTGCTTTATGCCGAACACCTGCCTTCCTGCTGGGAAGCTGGAATTTTGGTATGTGCTGGGGAGAGGGTGCCTACGTGACCAGCATCCAGTAAGAATCTTGGGCACCAAGTCTCTAATGAGCTCCCCAAGCAGACGACTCTTCACATGTGTTGTCACAATTAGATGCTGGAGGAATTAAGCATGCCCTGTGTGACTCCACTGGGAGAAGATCCTGGAAGCTTGTGCCTGGTTTCCTCTGGACTTCGCCCCACGCACCTTTTCTCTTTGCTGATTTTTCTTTGTGTCCCTACATCATAGCCATGTTTGCTGAGTCTTGTGAGTCCTCTTTGAGAATCACCCAGCCCGGGGGTGGTCTTGGGGGCCTCTGACACACAAGTTCCTCCTCTAAACAATGGAAGGAGAGCCACAGGGTGAGGACACATCCTACAGGTTATGGGTGGCAGATAAAACCCAAGGCATCCAGTTAAATTTGAATCTCAGACAAACAATATATATTTTTTTCCTTTGGCCACACTGCACAGCACGCAGGATCTTAGTTTCCCAACCAGGGATCGAACCCCTGCCCCCTGCAGTGGAAGCACAGGGTCTTAACCATGGGACCACCAGGGTAGTCCTGACACAAATGATATATTTTTAACAGTATAAATATGTCCCAATTGTAGATAAACCACAAATAATTTTTGAGTATAAGTATGTCTCAAATACTACATGAGACTAAAATTTTATTCATTGTTTATGTGAAATTTAAATTTAATGGCATCTTGTATTTTTATTTGCTAAATTTGGCAAACCTACTACAAGGAGACTCGGGCACCTTCAGTTGAGAGAGAGAGAGAGAGAGAGAGAGAGAGAAAAGAGGACACCTGGAAAGCGTTACCTTCTTCCTTTTTGGACTGCTCCTTAAACTCGATCATTCAGCTTGATGAGTAGGAAGGATGTGAGCTTGGTTTCATGATCATAGAGACGCTCCAACTCTCGGATCTCCAGGTTGTACTGAGAGATGTCCTTCTGCTGGTGGTCCTTCATGACAGCCATTCGAGCCATGGCTTCCAGCCTGGGCGAGGGGGGCACAACAGAGTCTGAGTGTCCGGAGGCGCCTTCCTTCTCCTCCCCTCTCCCTACCAGTCCAGACAGACTTCCTGCCTGGTCAATGACCATCACTCCTTTTAATCATGGAGGTTTCTGGGAGTAGAGGAACAACTCTCCTCACCTGAATGACAGCAGTTGACAGCTCTAGACCACCCTCAGGAAATGATTTTCTATCATCATCACCACCACCATCAGTATCACCACCACCACCACCATCAGCATCATCACACATCACCATTATCCCTAGTACCACCATCATCACCACTTGTCAAGTACTATGTCCCAGCCACTCGCTTATATACACATATTATTTAATCCTCACTACCACCTGAAGGGGTCCTCCAACAATGTAGTAGTGATGGAGCCAGGCTTCAAACCCAGATCTGACTCCAAAATCTGCACTCTTCACCACTAAGCTGCATGCCTTTTGCCCCTCTAGGTGTGAAGCCGGGAGACAGCCCAGACTGAGAGGGACCCCTAGGACTAGAGGCAGGGACACCTGGGGGAGATGGTACAGCACAGGGGTTTGAATCGCAACTCCACCACATCTGCCATTTATTTGGATCTCAGGTAAGTATTTTGGCATCTCTAAGCCTCCATTTTCTGGTCTGTAAAATGGGGATAATAACTCCTAGGGCTGTTGTGAAGGTTGAAATACTACCCAGAGCATCTAGCATCATGCTTGGCCTACACACAATCAGCACTCAGAGTTATTATGATGACGATTTCAGGTTCCTCAACACATAAGCACAGTGGGTAAAGGTGGACCAGAGTAGGAAGCTCAGCAGGGGGCTGAGACATCTTTGCCCCCAGGGTCTCTCCCCCAGCCCACCTCTGCTCATAGGCCTGTGCAGACTGCTCGATGGCCATATTCATTGTTTTCTTCTGCATCAACAAGCGCCGGTGAATCTGCTCATAGATGTTGTCATAAGCAGCCTTCTCATACCGTAGGTCCTCAATCTCCTTCCGGAGCTTCGCATTGGTGGTCAGCATCTTGTCAAAGTGTACAGTGACCTGCAAGGAGGGCTCTGCTTCAAAATAAGGCTCACTCCTGGGGCATGAGACAAGCTTCCAGAAGGCAGCCAGAGGGTTGAAGGGTCTTCCCCTCACCTCCCACCCCAGGCCCACAGAACAATGGTTGGAGTGCTGCCTGGCCTGTGTGCACACCATCGTTCACCTTATCCCGACTCAACCAATGAGATGAGTATGTTCTGCTAATGGCTTCACAGACATCATTCTTCCCTCTTAGCAAAGGGAGGCAGAGTTGTTTGCAGAGTATTTTTTGTTTGTTTATTTTTTGGTCACGTTGCAGCACGTGGGATCTTAGTTCCCCGACCAGGGATAGAATCCGTGCCCTCTACAGTGGAAGCATGGAGTCCTAACCACTGGACCACCAGGGAATTCCCCCAGAGAACACCTTACGTACGAGATGCAAACGGGTTTCTAAAACGTGGATCCGTTTTTGCAGTTTCTGGGGGTTATTGGCCTCCTGTATTTTTGAGAAGATCTGTCTTTGGTTTATATATATTTTTTTCCATCTGAATGATCTGAAAAGAGAAAGAGAGAGAGAGAGAAAACCCAGCTGTGTTAACATCTGTATGGGTACAAATGTGACAGTTCACTAACTCAACTGTGGTAAAACAAAAACTGCAATGTTCTTTCTTTTCCCATGAATGGAATTTTAATTCTCTCTTGGGTATATGCTCAACTCAACTTAACCTTAGCCAGTTTGGGGCAAAATGAGGCAACTTAGGGTTTTTACTCTCACCCGTGCATGTAAATTTCACTTACCTGTGGGCGAAAATTTCACCTGGCCCTAAAGCCACGGTTTCCAGCAGAAATGGCATTATTCCCCCAAGAAGCTTTCTGTAGCCTTTGTTTTTTGTTTTGTTTTGTTTTGATTTTTGCTCTTGCAATGATGAAGATGCTAGTGGCACTTAATGGCAAGTCATGAGATGTCACATACCCTGCAACATGTAAGACAGCACCAAACATCCAAGAATTGTCCTCCACCCCTTTTGACTTTCCAGTGCCCCTCTGGATATTAGGCAGGTGAAGAACCTCTCTATAATTTTCTGTACCTAGAATCAAACTGTCTTTTACATATACACACACAGTATTTTTCATCAGGTTTTAATAGACACTTAATTATCCAGGAATGTAGTCACTGTATAAATCAAGAGAATGTTCGTTGATTTGTTTGGAACTTTACCAAGAGTTGGCCACCATTTTGGAAATCATGACACCAGCACAACCTGGATCATCATCTTTGAGTTGTGGATACAACAAGCCCAAATCAGTCTGCAGTGTGGAATCTTCAGTGATTCTGCATATCAATAATACTGGCCTCTGACTATGTCTTTTAGACCGGCGGTCTGCAAACTAAGGCCCTGGGCCAAATCTGCCCCACTGCCTGTTTTTTGTTTGTTTGTTTGTTTTTTAATATTTATTTATTTATTTTGGTTGCACTGGGTCTTACTTGCAGCACGTGGGATCTTCATTGCGGCATGCAAGATCCTTTTTTTTTTTTTTTTAGCTACAGCATGTAGACTCTTAGGCGTGGCATGCATGCAGGATCTAGTTCCCCAACCACGGATCGAACGCGGGCCCCCTGCATTGGGAGAGCAGAGTCTTACCCAATGGACCACCAGGGAAGCCCCCCACTGCCTGTTTTCATAAATAAAGTTTTATTGGCACACAGCCATGCCCATTCTTTGCGTTGTCTATGGCTGCTTTCATACTATGAAGGCAGAGTGGAGTAGTGTGGCCCACAAAGCCAAAATATTTACTATCAGGGCCTCTGCGGAGCAATTTGTTGGCCCCGGTCTCGATAAGTCAGGCCAAAACATGCACGTATCGAAATACATATAATTTTAGTATAAGTAGCTTTCCTTTATTTTTCCTTTGCATTATAGTTATGGCATCATATTGATTTAAAAGAAGAAGGATAAAGGATTATATCATCTATGAATTTCACTTCAGGATTGTAAAGGAGGTATTACCAAATATTTGCTGTTAAAAAGGGGCATTGGCCGTTGAGTGACTCATAATTTCAAGTGTCAACAACTAAAAATGATTAAGTTCAATTAGGTTCAGGTCTTGCTAAAAACATGCTTTCCTTGGGAATTCCCTGGCGGTCAGTGGTTAGGACTCCTCCCTTTCACTGCTGAGGGCCCGGGTTCAATCCCTGGTGGAAGAACTAAGATCCCACAAGCCGTGCGGTGTGGCCAAAAAATAAAAAATAAAATAAAGTGAAGCATTTTAAAAAACATATGCTTTCCTCACAAGAATTTACTCTCTCTGCCTTTATGGGCACAGATCTCAGCAGCCTTCCTTCAGGGGCAGCAGCTTGTATCAATTAGGAACATATGCAACTACAAATTACAGAAAGCCCAACTAACAGTGGTTTAAACAAATTATGGTTTATCTTTCTCTCATAATACACTGCTGGCTTAAGTTCAGTAACTCAAGGAGGTAAAAACAAGATCTCTGTAATTCACCTGGCTTCTCCCTCAAAAGATGGCTGCCATTGCACCAGCCTTCACACAGTTATGTTCCAGGGAGGAAAGAAGAGGAAGCAATATGGATGAAGGGTACGACCTATACCTGGAAAGCAAAACTTTCCCAGACACCCCTAACAGATGTCCCCTTACATTTCATTGTCTACCTTTAGGTGCAAGGGAAAATGGGAAATGTAGCTTTTTAGCTGGGCACATGCTCACACTGAATAAAGTCAGGGATCTGTTAGAGAGGAAAACATAAAGAATGGCAGTGTCACCCACAACACTATGTAGTTACAGTTGCTTCAAGGAAATTCAGGCCCAATATTGCCAGATCTTCCCGTTTTTTTTAAAAGAGAAGCCAGATATCTGAATTTTTACATGAAATCTCCTGATTTTTAACATGTTAGGCCAAAGCCTTCATGTTGTCAGGCTCAGCCTGTTCTGAAGGCCACTGGTCTACTCATACATTTAGGGTCATGGAAGACCCACAGAAAAGTGATGAAAGATGGTTTTTAGGCAGCAAGAGATGCTTAACGGAAGACAGAAGAATGTTCCAGAACCAGGAGGCTGGCAGAGGTGACAACAGCCAGAACTGTACTGTGGTGGACATGGTGGGTGGTTAACCCGTCATGGGTGTTCTGGGAAAGAATACCCATCCCACCCCAGAAGACTGATCCAAGCCAAGCATGGTAACTCTAATCACTCTTCTTATGATTTATTTATTCAGGGATGGGCAAAACTAAACCAGTTGGAGCCTCTGGCTGTCTGGTAGGGAAGCATCTGGAAAAAGTTTCCTCATTCCTAAGAGAGTCATAGGAAGAGATGGTCTGTCTTCTCCTGACGGTATTTTTCCATCTGGATGTGGTCCCTGGAACTGCTGCTGCTGTCTTGCCCTCAAAGGACAAAGACAAATACCTTGATAACCTAATTGAGCTGCTGAATCAACCAACCCTGAAGCTTGCATTATCTTTATACTTCCTGTTATATGAGATAAAAACATTTTCTTATTGCCAGTAATCTACTTAGGGAAGGTGGGCTCTGCCCCCAAACCCAAGGGATAAATCATCATTGGTCTCAACTAGGGGTTGGGAAACTTTATCTTAAAGGGCTAAATAGTAAATATTTTAGGCTTCAAGGACGAAGAGATTAGTATGTAGGTACTCACATAACCATTTAAAAAGTAAACTTTTAAGATGTAAAAACCATTCTTTGCTGGAGGGCCATAAACAAACAGACCAGACTTGGTGCTTGCACCGTAATCTGCTGCTCCTGGTCTACCCCAAAGCAATTACAGAAATTCCATTTCCCTTTGCTCGTGATTGGCCAAGGAACGGGGCATATACCCTAGCCCTGGCCAATCAGAGAAAATCTGCTGGAGGAATTTTGTAAAATATTCTCCCTCTCATAAGAAGAGAATATCATGTACAAAAACTTCCCATCCTTTCTTCCTATTTTTGAATGCAATTATATGAGACATTATACTAGCTAAGCTTTGGCACCCATCTTGTGACCATGAGGGGAAGGCTGGTCAAGAGAGTCATAGAGAAAAAGAAGAACCCATCATTGTAGAGCTGCTAAACCATCCCTGGGATGGCCTATTTCTAGTCAGACATCATATTAAGTGAGAAAAACAAACCTCTCTTCTCCCAGTTGCTTCCAGTCAAGAATTCTATTATCAATACTTGCAGCCCAACACATTCTCAAGCAAAAGATCAGGCACCAAGGGAACCACTGGGTCTCACAAAACTGGTAAGGTATATGAATGCTGTTTATGATTGATATTAGCCAGGATTTGGACGTTAGCTGGAACACACACACACTCCCCCACAAACTCCCTCACAGCAAAAACAAATTATTTCATCAGTACTGACAAAGTCAGATTCAAGTCAAGTCAGGTTCCTATTCTACTCTGTTCTCCTCTCCTGTTCTATGCACAAGGCAGCATCCTCAACACAAACCCCCTCCAGCTCTCTTATGAAATAAAACAAATGACTTGATATATGGGAGAGCAGCATCCTCCACCATATATTAGGTGTGGCATCACATGCTCTGAAAGGATGCCTGCCCTAGCCTGAGTTGACCCCCAGAGTCCTAGGGCTCCACCTCCTTGCCAAAGGAAGCTGTGGCATCAGCTCTTGTGATTAAATTCAGAGCTGTATTCCCTTTGGCACCTTTATGTCAGACGCTGCTTTTGTGATGCTGAAAGTAATTAGGCTTCAGCCCAATGGGAGACATTAGCCAAGGCTGTGGCTGATGGGGAAATACGTTGCCTACACTAGATGCTCAGCAGGAAGGCATCAGCTTATTAATTATTTTGTGAGGCTAAGCAGGGCCCAGTGATATCCTCACCTCCAGTGACCCCTTGAAAGGACAAAGCTCTGGGCATTGTGTGGTGGACACAGCAGGAGGGGATTCTGGGAGCTGCCTGCGCTGAGATGGAATTAGACCAAGTGGGTTTTTGTGTTGGGCAGTGAGTGCCGTACTCTTTGGAGGATTCCAAAACTAGGTTGCCTTTTCTAATGTTTCTGAGAATCCACATCCCCATTTTTCTTCTTTACTTTTATTGCCTCCTTTCTCATACATTCATATGTTTGTTCACTCATTCATTCATTCACTCATTCATCAGTTTTATTAAGCCCCTGCTTGGTGCCAGACAACAGGGGTATGATGGTAACCAAGACAGAGTGGTCCCTGCCCTCAGGGAACCTACAATCTAGGACTGGAAACAAGCCAGGAAGCATGATGAGCCCTAGGAGAGGGGAGATAGATGGTAATTTGCACACACACAGTAGGGGCATGTAGCAGAGAAAGATGAGGGGACAACTATCTTGCAGAAACAGCATTTGAGCTGAGACACAAAGGATGAATAAGACTCCCCCAAGCAGAGAGGACGGGGAACATCACTCCAGGCAGGGGGAACAGCATGTGCAAAGGTCTGGAGGTGAGAGACAGCACTGTGGATCCATGAAGGCAGCCAGTGTGGATGGAGCACAGAGGAGAAGGAGGCAGGAGAGAAGGTGGAAGAGGCAGGAGGGGCTGAGGCAGCAGAGCCGGCAAATTACACCAGGAACTTGGGCCCTTATCACAGCAAGAGTTGGAAATTACTGAAGAATTTGAAGCAGAGGAAAGGTGTAATGAGATTTCCAGATTCATTCAGTCAGTAAATATTTATTGAGGACCTGCTAGGTGCTGGACACTGGGATAGGAACAGGGGGTACAGTAGGGAACAAAACAGACTCACGCAGGTGACAGGTTAGGGAGACATTAGACAACACCCATATTAAGGCATAATTACCACCGTGAAAGGTACTGTGAAGGAGGTGCCATGGGGTGACATGAAAGAGGATAGAGGGTGTGCTGGGATCTTCTATTTGCCCCCCAAGATCTACTCTCCACCCTGCTCTGTGCTCCAGGAAGCTAACCGGGAAGGATCCACAATGGCTTCCTTGTAGTTGGGGTCAGAGGTGAGAAGAAAGAGAGGTTGAGGTATTTACTCCATGTTCCAGAACGCCCTACTCGTCCGAGTACCCTACAGAGTGTGCTATTTGTTCCTGGCCAAGAAACTAACACCAGGGGCATATACTTTAAACCAGAGAGAGGGCATAGAGAAGGCCTCCCTGAGAAAGTCACCTTCAGGCTGAGACATAAAGATAAGCAACTAGGTTAAGGCAGTGTGGGGAGCATGTGCAAAGGCCCTGAGGTGAGAAAAGGCTCAGCATTATTTGAAAGAAAGAAAGAAGTCTTTTGCAGCTGGAGTGTGAAGAGTTAAGGAAGAAATGACATGGGATGAGCCTAGAGGGATAGGCAGGGTCTTTCAAACGATAGTAAGGGATTAACACTGTATAGCAAATGTCTCTAGCTCTTTGCTTTCTGGATCCATGAGGGTTGCACTTCCTAGGCCCTTTTGTGAATGGGTAGAGTTGACTATTTTGGGTCAAGATAGTCTACCAAACTACGGGTTTGGTAGACTATCTTGAGCCAATGAGTCATGAGCAGAAGTGACACATGTCACTGGAGCATTCAACTGCCAGTGTGAGACCCTCAGGACTCACTTTTTTCTACCACAGTACCTGGCAATGTTCAAGATGGGGGCTATCCCATTAGCCTGGCCCCAGGATGAGAGGATATAAGAGCCCCTAGCCAATCCACAATAGACATAAACCATGAATGGGAAAGAAACCTTTGTTGTTTTAAACCACTGAGTTGGGGAGAGGGAATTTTGTTACTGCAGCATAACCTAACCTCTCCTGACTGATACAGTAAGGATTGGGGCATTTAGTCTTACTGTAATGGGGAGGCAGTGGAGACCACAGTGAGGAAATGGATCAATAGAGCTGAGAGATCAGGGGTTACAATGGTGGTGGAGACAGTGACCACAGTCACGTTTAGAAAAGCCAACGGTGGGGGTATGGTGGGGAGTACACCTCCTGCACTCCTTCCCCTTGCTCGGTGTTCTGGTTAACCCTTTAAGAGAAAGACCACACCTTCTCATCCAGTTCAGCCAACAGCACTTTCATCGATTTAATCAGGGCCTCGTAGTCCTCCTTGGTTTGCAGCAGGAAACACAGCTCCATGTAGTTTTTCTCATTCAGATCCAAGTTCCTGGAGGACTTGATGAGATTCAAAAGCAGGGTGATCTCCTCCTGCTCCTCCTGCAGGGTCTTGATTTCCTTGCTGTTGGGAAAGCAGCATGTGATTAACCCTGAACCCCTGAGTTTGCCTGGATCAGACACTCCAGGCCCCTTGGTCCTGAAAGGAGACTCAGAGGGGTACTTCCCACCCCAGCAAGTGGAAGAGACTCACCCAAGGTCTCCAACCCAGGTCCAGAACTCAGATGTCCTTTGACCCAGTTCACTGCAACTTCTACTGCTCTGCCCTTCTCTGAGTGGCATTTTTGTTTTACTCCTCAGAACAATTTGCAGCTGTGCCTGTCAAAACCCATTACCTAGTCATGGTGAGAGCCCCCAAGTTCACTGACATCTGTCTGGTTTTGCAGACTTTCTTTTCTGGCTTTACAGCCAGTTATCTCTGGTAATAAGAGGCAAACCCATGAGGCAGGATCTTTCAATTGTGCGTCAACACAGACTGCACAGGAACCTCTAACCCCCACCAACTTTTCTACTCAGGGGCTACTGATTTATGAAATTGGCTGACATGAGTCTCCTTCTCTTCCTCTGTCTGCTCTGGAGAAGAGAGGGTGTCGGGGACGTGAGCAACCAGGGATTTCTAAAAGAGAAAAGAAGACTCAGGCGACTGCATGGCAACTGAGCAACAGGAAATGGTACAGAGGCCAAGTTTCTGGCAAAGTCTGGGCAGCCTATTCCTGCTGCTCAGTGCGGTTTGCAGACTAGCTGCCTCAATGCCCTTTGGAAGCTTGGAGAAATGCAGCAGCTCAGGTCTCAACCCAGGACCTACTGAATCAGAATCTGCTTTGTAACAAGATCCTCAAGTGACCTGTATGCACTTTAAAGTTTTGGAAGCGCCACTCTAGAACAGCAAAGAATGTTCAAGGGCGGGGTCTGCAAAGCTTTTTCTATAAAGGGCCAAAGAGTAAATACTTTAGGTTTTGCACGCCAGAGGGTCTCTGTTGCAACTACTCAACAAAGCAATCTTAGACAACACAAAAATGAAGAGGCGTGGCTGTGTGCCAATAAAACTTTATTTACAAAAACAGGCAGCCACTCAGACTTGGCCCATTGGCCACCGTTTGCTGACTGATGTTCTAAAGCAGCGCTGTCCAGTAGACCATTTTGCAGTGATGCAAACGTTCTCTAGTTGCGCTGTCCGACAGCATCCATCAGGCACGTGTGGCTATTGAGCACTTGAAACGTGGCTGGTGCAACTGAAGAACTGAATTTCTAATTTTATTTATTTTAATAAATTGCAAATGTAAATAGCCACATGTTGCTAACAACCACTGGAGTGCATGCCCAGTTCTAGAGCATCTTGTCTTCTAAACCTGGCCCTTGGGACTTTTCTCCCCTTAAGCCCCTCTTGGAGGGGTCTTTGCTAAGGTGCAGAGAAAAGAGAGAGAGAGAGCCGGATAGTAAGTCAGAGTTAGGCTTTCGGGGGTGCAGTAAGATCGGAAAAGCAAAAGGAAGGTTTGTCCGTCTTTAGGCAGGGCTGGGACTGCAGTGAGGGGAGTGAGGTGCCCCAAAATTTAAGGAGGTCTTCATTTTCAGGGTGGTATAGGTGCAGGGTCTGCGCTAGGGAAAAGCACCTCCTTAAATATTACGCCCTAAGCACCTCACTCACCTCACCCCAGTTCTCTTCCACTCTCCTCCCCTTCAGTTCCACCACAGTGAAACCAGATCAAATGGATCGGGGTAGAGTGAGATGCAGAAGGGTAAGTAAGATTCAAGAAAAACTGAAGCCACATCAAGAAGTAGGCATTTCCTGATGCCCACCAAGGGTAGGCTGTGAATCAGGGTCACCAGCACAGATGTGCAGGTTGTGGACTGCACAGCCCAAGGGAGCACCATCTGCTTGAAAACATATCATTGATTTGTTGATTTACTCCACTTTTCTGCGAGACACTTTGTCTTGTTTTAACAAAATCCCTACATAATGACAATGTTTCCAGCAGATGGCAGTAAAGGGTCTTTGAGAAAGGGTGCCTTTTTCTAATTCACGTAATGATCCCACATGGACTAGCAGTGGCTCTGAGTGAGCCAATCCATGGAAAATCTAAAGAACCCCTTTTCCCTATCCTCTGAACTTCACACATCATCTAACAGTAAAATTTTCTTTCTAACAATAGGCAGTTACTGCCTGTATAAACATTATGAATGTGGTTAAGGAATCACATTTCTTTGGACGGAATCTAAGAATGCTTGTTTAATGTTTGTTTATTCAACCTCAGGGAACACCTTTCTGTTGCCCAAAGAAACTATACACGCCATAATTTCTAGGGCAACTCAATTTCAAATATTCAGGCCTGCAGATCCCATAATAACGCACAAGCAGGAAACGTCCTTTGGGGTATCCACCGACTGGTGATTTCCCCTTCTCTGGGAACTCCCCATCTTTACTGCTAGAACCGCTGGGGATACCCATAGCTATTTTTTGTCCTATGGCTCAGCCCCCCCAGGCCACAGCTGATTGGGCCAGAAGTAGACACCAGACCCAAGATAAGCCAATCAGATTCTCCCTCTCCTGGGAATTTTGGGATTGGAATTGACTAAGAACAGTCTCTCTGTGTGGCCTTTGGTCGCTCAAGAATTGGAGGCAGCCATCTCCCACCAGCCACGGCTGAGATTCAGAGAGGAAAGAACAAAACCCATGTGTTGAAAGAAACAGGAACCAGAATCACTTTCTTGTTTGGGTCCTTCCCTGAGACATGGGTGCGCTGCTCCCCTTGGAGTCCCTGAGACTCCCTGAACTCTGAGAATAAATCTCCTCTCCCCACTGAAGCTATCCCAAGTGGGTTCCTGCCCCAGACCCCATCAGAAGGCAAGCCCCATGAAACCAAACCCAAAATTGTCTCCAAGTTCACTCAGTAGAGAACTCTGAGCGTCACTTACTGCTGGTTTGTGATCTTCTGCTGGGAGCAGAAGTTAAAGGATTTCCGACTGTCCACCATCTTCCAGAACTGCTGCCTCAGCTTCCGAAGCTCTGCCTCAGCCAGCTGCTCTTTGGTCTTCTCCGAAGGTTCCTGGGAATTTTCAGGGTCTTTTCTTCTGTGCTTCTTTTGAGTGAGACAGGGTGAGTGTTAAGCAACAGGTTAGGTGACTAGAAAAGCCCACATTTCAGCTTAAGGATGGAGGGCAAGAAGAGTGCTTGGGGCAGGGCTGGAGTAGGAAGACCACCCTTGGGTAATGTCAACTGCTTAGGTGTTACATGGAAAACCCACCCTGGGTTGCCAGGGTGGAGAGGAAGCTGGACCTCATTATTGCATACTGAAGAGGTGGCCTTGCTGTGTGACCTTGGGTGAGTCACTTAACATCTCTGAGTCTCCAGTCTCTCATCTATAAAATGGGCACACATAGATTTGTTGTCAGGATTAGATGAGTTAATACGTGTACAGAGGACCGCACAATGCCTGACCCCATAGTAAGCCCTCTGTATGTAGGAGCTACTGTTACCCACCGTCAGCATCTTGAAGGAATTGTGCTTTCGCTCTGCTCAGACATTGTATCCAGGAAGGTCAAAGCTAGCAAGTGCTCCTTTCTCTCTCTGCGATACCTGTCCACAGTGGCAAAAGGAAGAGAACTTGTGAGCCACTCCTGCTGGTGGTGCAGGACCCGGCAGCACCCTCTCCCTTCCCCACCCCCCGCAGACCTTCCTCCTCCCACAGCTTGGCACACGAGGAGGACACGGCAGATGGCTGCCCGGGTGTGAGAAGTGGCTTTTTTTTTTTTAAAGCAATGTTTGCCTGAAACCTGTTCCTCTCATGATTTATTATTAGGAGCCAGGCAGATGGTTCTGGCATGTCTGTTACCCTCTTGCTCCTTGTGTTCCCAAAGAAGAGGGGCAAGATGGCATCAGGGCAGTGTCTCCTCTGATGGGGTTACATCGAAATTCGCCCAGCTTCAGCTGTGGGAACACTCCCCCCCCCGCTTTTAAAGCAGGAGCCAGTAGTACTGAGAGACATTAGGTATTCAAAGAAGGTGACAATGCTAACCCTCTGAGCCCTATGGGGCTGTAAGATCCACTGCACCCCAACTCCCAGGCTTTAGGAGCTAGATTCTTAAACAAGAAAATTCTAGCTTTGCCACCCACTGAGGGGTCCTACAGTGCAGTGGTTTAAAGCATTGCTGTGTCAACCATCAGATCTCAGCAAAAATTCCTCCTTGGCCACTTGTTAAGTTTGAGCAAGTCATTTCAGTTCTCTGGGCCTTGGTTTCCTCATCTGGAAAATAGGAGAAATTCTAGAAGCCACTTCACAGGTTGTTCAGCATGTAAGGCACTAAGCCTGGCACAAGGTAAGTCCTCAGTAAACAGTGGCTGTTACGATGTGGTGCGATATGGGTCTTTTCATAGGATGAAGGTTCAGCATAAAAAATATTTATGTGTGGGCTTCCCTGGTGGCACAGTGGTTGAGAGTCCGCCTGCCGATGCAGGGGACAGGGGTTCGTGCCCCGGTCTGGAAAGATCCCACATGCCACAGAGCGGCTGGGCCCGTGAGCCATGGCCGCTGAGCCTGCGCGTCCGGAGCCTGTGCTCCGCAACGGGAGAGGCCACAACAGTGAGAGGCCCGCTTACCACAAAAAAAAAAAAAAAAAAAAAAAATTATGTGGGCTTACGGGGCATCCAGCATTCCTCTGTCTCCTGGTAGCAATACCTGGAATTTCCAGTGGGAAGCCACTCCCTCCCTTACTCCTGGTCATTTTTTGCGCCCCTGAGGTTGACCCCACTCCATCAACTTCTGGATTGCAACCTATGACTCTGGATGGGTCAATCAGAGTGCCAGATCCCTGGCCAATCTGCATAATTCCAGCCCCCTGGCCTGAGTGATCAGTTCAGGAATGGGCACATGACCTTGCCTAGTCCAAGCAGAGTGAATAGTGGAATTTAAGCTTGCACACACAGGAAGAGAGAAACTCTGTTTCCTGCTGCACTTTAACCTATGTGAATGAGGTTGGGAGTGGCTGGCAGCCATCTTGCCTCTTCAGGGAGCCTGAGAATAAAGCTATCACTGAGGACAGAAGACAAAATCAAGAGAAATTGAACCGTAGGGGAATCATCTGAGCCCCTGGATATAGCCAAGCCTGAAGATACCTCTGGGTCATGTCCAATTACATGAACCAACATATTCTCCTAAAGCAATGCGAGATGAGTTTTCTGTCACTTGCAACCAAATGAGTTCTCATGCCTGAAGTACCTAGATCTCTTTAGCATAAAAACTAAGCCCCTACTATGTGCTAAACATTGTAGGGAATTCAGGGATAAGTTAACCTTCAAGGTGGTATGAACCCTGCCCAGGGCAAAATAGTGGAAAAGGCTGCAAAAAGGAGATGATTTTCAATTTGGGTTTTGAAGGATTAATAGGAGTTCACCATGCAGAGAAGAAAAGTGGGGAAGGAATTTGGGGTAAAGAGAACTGCCTGGGCAAAGGCTGAGAAGCAAGTGAATAAAAGGAGTGTTCAGAGACTGATGTGTGGTCTAGTGTAGGCGGCAGTAACCACTGGGAAGTGACTGGCCAAGAGGTCTGGAAAAGCCAAGATGTTCCTTAAAAGCAGGGATGTAAGAAGATCAGCCTGTAAGAGACGAGTTAATCGCCTTCCAACAGTCACTTCTCCTTCATGAAGGGTTGTTGCTAAGGTAGTTGCCTAGCCAGGGGTTACACTTCCCAGCTCCTCCTGAATCCAGACAGAGCTACGAATTCTCAGCCATGGGATGTGAGCAGAGAGGTGTGTCACTTCCAGACCATGACTTTTTAAGAAGTGGATGTGACATTTCCATCCTCTCTTCCCAATCTGATATCTATGTTAGGCGCAGCCATAGATGGGCAGAGCCACAAGACAGGTCTCTTAAATCAGCTTGTGGAAGAAGTCACCTGCCAACCACGAAATCCTCATTGGACTGTTACAGAAAAGAGAAATTAATTTCTGTTGTGTTAAGCCAATGAAATGAGGGGGCATCTTTGCTACAGCAACTAGTATGACTCTAAGAACACTCTGACTTCTTCTTTCCTAACAGGACTCTGAGTTTGTCCCTCCTCAATCTGCCCAGTTCCAGAGGATGAATCATGATTGGTTCCCACTAATCATAGTAACCCATTTCCCTTTGTCAATGATTGGTTGAAAGATAAACATGTGACTCAGATCTAGCCAATGAGACATAAGGAGATGTCTATTCCTATTCCTTTGTGATAAAAAGAGCTTGTCCATGTTCCCCTCTCTTTTGCTTTTGGAAATTATTGTGAAGGTTACAATGGTTGGTGCTGGAGCAACCATCCTGTGACCAGGAGGAGAAATATCACTGTCACACTAAAGAGAACAAAGAAGAAATATGGGGGGAAATTTAGGGCCTCACTGACACTTTGCCACTGCCCCATCCTTGGAACCACCTACCCTAGGCTTCTCGTTAAGTGAAATAACTAAGTGTCACTATTGTTTAAGGCACCCTTATCAAGTATTTTGTTCATTGCAGCCTAGATCATTCCTGCCCTACATGATCCACTATCTTGAAAATGATTCTCAATCTGCTGGGTGATAAGAATATAGTGGCTGAGACTGTAAGACCTCTGGCGTTTCCCTAATATGTTCTAGAGGGTTTCTAGAGGGTTTGAGGACTAACTGATTTTTGGTAAATCATATTTGAAGGAAAATATCTAATGTTGGAAAATTCCCACAGGCAGGGAAGTGGAATAAAGACTATGGTTCCATAGCTTGATCATTTCTGGAAGAGCCCTCAAGGTACGGGTAGAGGCTATGGCAGGATTTATTAGACTGATAAGGTTTGGGCAAAGAATACTCACTTTAGGACCTCTTTCAATTCTAGAATTTTGTGCAGCTCCGATTTCATATGGTGCAGGAGCTTTTCTATGTTTAAGGGTTCTTTTGATCCTAAGTGGATCTGTAATGCACCCTTCTAAAAGCATGACTAAATAAAGTATACTTGAAATTCACTGACAATGTGATTTCTCTCTCTGATCCTCAGTCTCCTCATCTATAGAATGGGGATGCTCACCCCCACACTCAGCATAAAATAATGTATATAAAGCTCTTAGCGCAGTGCCTAGCACATGACAGGTGTTTGATGAATGTAACTTGTCTGTGAATCAGGATTTTCAAGTGTCAGTTTATCTTGCCCTTGAGTTAACTGGTTGTGTTGTGTGTTTTTCCCCAGGAGCTGGAGGCTCCATGAACTCCTACCTTTTCGCTGATACATACACACACCCACAACCAGGCTCCCCCTGGGATACCGGCTTTTCTCCAGCTTCCAGACACCAACACAAGTTTTTCCCTTTCTGTGCTCTGTGGGCTGGACCCACTCTGTTCCCTGGGAACAGATAGACCCCCATTCTCACAGCTGGGCCTTCAGAGAGCACCTGCAGGGTGTCCTGGGCCCTGGCACACCACCCTCTTAGTCAGGGGTCTCAAACTTGAGGCCCACAGGGCAAATTCAACCTGCCTTCAGTTCTTTTTAGCAGGCAGTGTTTTAAGATGTGAATATGGGTCATGCACTCACACTCCTGGCTGCAGGCTCCATTCCTCCCCATTGCCTAACTCCTCCTCCCCCCAATTCCCACATTTCCTGTAACTGCCTGGAGCCAGCAGGAATTTGAGTCTGCGGTTCCTGGGAGGAATCTCAAAGCTGCCCATCTGTGTGCGCTGGAAAGTGCTAAGAAATCTAGAGGTCCAGGTCAGGGAGCATCACAAACATGCCTCCTACTCCCCGGACCTCAGTCTATCCACTACAGTATCTGTAGTCCTGGGCACATGATAAGCTCTTAGCAAATGCTATTTAAATGAATAAAGTCTCCTCCCAGGTGGGAGAAGACTTTATTGTCTAATATTTAATTAGCTGGGGTAGAGGAGGCTGGATCCTCCTCTGCTGCTGAATTTTAACAATCTGACCTTAAAAGAAAATCCTGACCCCTGAAGGGCTCTGCAGGGCCCCTGGGACAGGCCACTATGTGGGTTATAAATTCCAAGTCTGAGAGAGGAGGATCCTGTAAAAAAAATGAAGCCAAGGCTGCATGCATAACATGGTTTAAACATGTGCTTGGAGCACTAATCAAGCAGAGGTCCAGAAACACCCACAGATTTTTAAAAATTGGGATCGTTACAGGGGGAAATGGAAGTTTGTTGTACTTTCCTTGGAGTTATTTTACACACTGTAATTTATTTACGTTTAATTCATGGGGGCCAAGATATTTTCCAGGTTTAGGGGCAGCTAAACGTCTGAAGGGGAGAGGGGCAGCCGCCACGTCTTTGCTTTCCCCAGCAGGGGGAGCTGTGGAGCAGCAGGCGCGGCTGCGCGCGCCGCGAAACTTACCAGGGACGCCCTGCAGGACAGCTCCCACCGCGTGTCCAACGGCCACTGCAGCTGCGTGTCCGACGGCGCCAGGAGGACTGATTGCTGTGCGGCTGCTTTGAGCCAACCCCCATTCTCACGTCCGGGCGTTCTCGGAACCCCGGAACGGGCGCCTTTGTGACTCGCACAGACGGGGCGTTTTCCCCTGGAAGGTGCTAAGAGGGTCCAGGGCCCTTAAGAGAGGACCAGAGCAGCTGGTGAGAGAAAAGTTGTTTTTTTTGGGGGGGGGGAGCGGGGAAGGACGACAGACTCCTCAACGACCCCTCTTCCCCCGCGGCGACCCCTCACCAGACTAGCCACTAACCCTCACGCCACTAACTTCTTAACTCAATTACCGCTCTCTTTCCCTGACTCGGCCACTCACACTGCCATTCAATCACCATTCCATCTCCTCTCTCATTCACCCGCAAGTCCTCTCACTGTCTCCCTACTCCCCATCTCACCCGTACTTACCTGTACTTACAGCAACCCTGCTGGGTACATACACTACAAAGGAACCCAGATCTCTCTCTCTCTTTTTTTTTTTTTTAAATAAATTTATTTATTTTTGGCTGTGGCTGCTTGGGTCTTTGTTGCTGCCCGCCGGCTTTCTCTAGTTGTGGCGAGCGGGGGCTACTTTCGTTGTGGTGCGTGGGCTTCTCATTGCGGTGGCTTCTCTTGCTGTGGAGCACAGGCTGTAGGTACATGGGCTTCAGTAGTTGTGCTGCATGGGCTTCAGTAGTTGTGGCACGTGGGCTCAGTAGTTATGGCTCATGGGCTCTAGAGCGCAGGGTCAGTAGCTGTGGCTCACGGGCTTAGTTTTCCGCGGCATGTGGGATCTTCCCGGACCTGGCCTCGAACCCGTGTCCCCTGCATTGGCAGCCAGGTTCTTAACCACTGCACCACCAGAGAAGTCCAGAACTCAGATCTTTCTGCTCTGCAAAAAAAGAAATAACTTGAGACAAATAACCACGGGTGCAGAGGAATCTGTCCATCGATTTTCTTTAGGAGCACCCAACCCATGCTCTGTGAGCTTGACATGGGCACCCCAGTCTGACCCAGGTCACCTGTGACTCCTGGCATGAGCATTTTTCACTGGCCTAACTGCATTTGATGGTTTAAAGATAGACATTTTTTCATACAAATGGCCCTGAAACATAAGCCAACCACTTCCTCTGGGGCTAAACTCAAGAAGCAGCCACATTACTGAAGGGAAATGATTAGGGGTACTGGTTTTCCAGGGTAATTTTGATGCCTGTGATTTCCACCTTACCTCCAACCCATTGAGTGAATAGTAGCTCAGTCTTACTAAGTTCTCCATTCTCTTATACCTAAACTCTTGGGACAAGATGTGTTTTAGAAGTTACTGTGTTTTTGGTTTCAGAAAGGTGATATGGTGCACAAGGAAGCATGTTGCCCCTGATGTTGCTGGCAGCCATGTTGTAACCATGAGGGAAGTTAGTGGGACATTATATTTTACTAATGGGATTTGGGCAACATGTCAAAATCAAACACATTAACATGTCTGCAAGAAAACATGAATATTAATGAAAAGTAGAATAAATAATGATCATAAGCAGCTTCATGTCAGGCCTTGATGATTCACACAAAATGTTTTGGGACAAGTATTGCCAGCCTCATTTTACAGATGAAGAGGGAATTCCCTGGTAGTCCAGTGGTTAGGACTCCGTGCTTCCACTGCCGGGGGCACGGGTCCTTGGTCAGGGAACTAAGGTCCCACACGCCATGCATTACGGCCAAAAAAAAAAAAAAAGATTGTTTTCAATACAGATGAGGAAACTGAGGCTTGAGAAAATAGAGTGACTTTTGCAGTAAGTGGGGGATTCAGGATTTGAACCCAGGGCTGTCTCTAGAGACCCATGCTTTATCACAATTCTGAGTGAAAACACAGCTCCAAACCTGAGAAGTTCTTCTGGAAGCTGATATCTACCACCTATATGATATTTAAAGGGCTGCTCTAGCCCTCAGTTCCATAAATAGCCCAATGACTCATAATTTCAAGTGTCAACGACTGAAAAATGATTAAGTTCAATTAGGTTCAGGACTTGTTAAAAATAGGCTTTCCTCAGAAGAATTTACTCTCTGCTTTTATGGGCACAGATTTCAGCAGCCTCCATGCAGAGAAGTGCAAGGCTTTTTAAATTAAAACATGCCAGAATCAATTCCGCTAAAGGGATCTTCAGCTCCATCAGCGGGGCTTGGAGCAGAGTGAGATGCCAGCTTGCCAAAACGATGAGCTAGCAGTGGGAAATGTTGACGACAGCTGAGTCTACAGAACGGAGGAGAAAATCAGAATCGGGATACAGAGGGGCTGGGCAAAGGCATTTCGCCACAGACCAGGAAGTTGATTGTCCAAGTGAGTCTTTGACAACAAGGATCAGAAACCCACCTGAAATAACTCAAAATGGTTTTATTTTTGGCTCTCCAGCATCTGTTCCCCCTTCCTCCTTCCCAACAGATCCCAATTTGTTCAGGTAACCATCCCTCTCCCATTCAGCCTACATGGCCAAAAGAAATTGATTTTCACACACATCTCCAGGATAGCTCTCAATTACTCTTAGCCCATCACAGCCATCCCATCCTCCTTGCCAATGATTGGACCTGGAACCTAATTTTAAACCAATCTGTGCATAGCATTCTCCTGGAGACTGCAACTGGTCCAGGAATAGGCACATAATTGACAATGGCCTAATCAGACAGAAAGAAAGGACTTACAGTCCAGAGCTGGAAAGATGCTTTTTTCTAGCTCCATGGATGAGAACAAGGAAGCATGTTGCCCCTATTGTTGCTGGCAGCCCTCTTGTAACCATAAGGGAAGGCAATGTGAGAGCAAAGCCAACACATTATGGAGGGAGGAGCCTAGACAGAATTGCAGACCAGTGTAGCTGGAACTGTAATCATACCATACCTGAAATCCACCTTGGTTCCGCACTTCTTGTTAAAGGAATTAATACATTTTCTTATTGTTTAAGCCAGTCTGGATTCCCATTACTTGCTAAAAGCATGCTAAGTTATATGAATATCATGGTTATTGCATGTAAGCTGGAGGAAGATCCCAGTTTAAAAGAAATCAGGGCTTCCCTGGTGGCGCAGTGGTTGAGAGTCCTCCTGCCGATGCAGGGGACACGGGCTCATGCCCCCGTCTGGGAAGATCCCACATGCCGCGGAGCGGCTGGGCCCGTGAGCCATGGCCGCTGAGCCTGCGCGTCCAGAGCCTGTGCTCCACAACGGGAGAGGCCACAACAGTGAGAGGCCCGCGTACCGCAAAAAAAAAAGAAAAGAACTAAAAGAAATCAATCTTTGTCTTCTTAATCTCAACTTCCCAGGAAAGAGAACTCAATTTGGCCAGTCTAGATTTTATGTCCACTGTTGGCACAATAACAAGGGCCAGGGGGCTGCTATCAGGTGGCACAATGGCCCCTCCACAGGGGCTGTGAAAATAATTCTCAAAAAAGGGGAGGGCACAGTCATATAATGGAGAGAACACTGGGCAAGGTGTTAAGATATCCAGGTTCTAGTCCTAGCTCTGCCACTGATGTGCTGCATGCTCTTAGGAAAGTCAGTTGACCTCTCTGAGCCTTAATTTCTTCAGACTGCCAGGGCCAAGTTGAGAACTTTAAAGCCTGAAAAGATTGTAAAGTATTTCATCCCACCTATGGCATTGAAAATAAAAACAGTACTGATCCATAAGATAAGGGTCAGGTAGTCTGACAGGATTCTGACTTCTGCCATAATGCTTTTTCAAATGAAATAACAAACCGTTTGGGGGAAAAAATACTTTTGGGTGTCCCTACTTCACTGGTGCCCTTGGTACTGCTTTCTTTTGTCTTTGGGTAACTCAGCAAAGGCTACCCACTCCAGCCCAGCCCTGCCGAGTGGCCTAATCTCCATGTTGGTGGCATGTGGTGTCACCAAATCCTTCTTTCTGCTATGGCTGACTGGACAAGAACCCCTCACCCAGGTTAGACAAATCAGAGCTTCTTTCCCAAAAAACAGAATTTGGACAAAAAATTCCTTGAGAAACAAAAGACTGATTAATTGGTATGGGGTACAAGAGCCAAGAGAATGTGTGAAGTCAGGGCTGGAGCAGCTATTTTTCCCCAAGTATATGCACTGCTCAGAGGCTGACCACACACAAAGCCCTTCCATCACATCTTCCTTGCTAATAAAACCCTGATTTGTGTTCCAGAATTGAGTGGAGAGCACTGAATCTCATAGAAAGTAAGCCCACTGAAATCTTGGGGTGGCCAATGAGATGTGAGGGGAAGTCCGCTTGGGGGATCTGGGAACAGACCCAAATGTTGGCTGAACCTCCAGTGCACGGAGGTGTGAGCTGAAGTGCCTGGGCCCAGGGGCGGGGGGGACTTGAGTTCTGTTCCTGCTACAGAGCTGCAAACCCACCCAGGAATCGCGGACTGCCTAATTGCCTGCAATAATCTCCATGTCTGCCTACAGCAGCTTCTGTCATTTGCAATCAAAAACATCATATACCAAGAGAGCAGGCATTGTTGGTATTTAGAGTTTCAGATTCCTCCCTAATGGGATCCAGAACTGGCCTCCTCATGGCTCCCTTCTACTGAAGCCAGAGTCACCAATTATAATCTCAGTGGCTGACTTTTGGGATAAGAAGTGATAAGGAATCTGTATATCCTTCAGAAATTAATGTAGCCTCATACAGCAAGAGCAATAAACATGTTTACACCCTTCAACCCAGGAAACCTAAATCTGGAGATTCATCCTAAGAAAACAAGTCAATGACAAAAATTAATAAATAAATAAATAATAAAAAATCCGAAGACACAAAGATGCCCATTGTAACATTATCTCTACAGGAGAATGAGCCTGTGCTATTTGGGAGTCAGAATCCAGGCTCTCTGGTGGAGGGGAGCTGGGCAGTGATAACTGGAAGGAGACTCAGGAGGCTTCCTGGGTGCTAGGAATGTTCTGTTTCTTGATCTGGTTACATGGATAAGCTCTCTTGTGAAAATTCATCAAGCTGTGCACTTCTGACATGTATATATGTATATCATTTTTCAATAAAACAGCTCTCTACAAAGAAAAGAAGGATTTTTTTTTTTTGCCAAGTGGCTTGCAGCATCTCAGTTCCTGGAGCAGGGATCGAACCCAGGCCACAGCAATAAAAACGTCAAGTCCTAACCACTAGACCACGAGGGAACTCCCAAGAGAAGGATTTTTTAAGTAACTTGTGGCAGATCTATGAATGGGGGACATTCTGGAGTACTGAAAAATAGTTATACAAAAATAACCATATCTTTTGGGCATCTGCATAATACAACTGTATTGTTTCGCCCACCCCACCCCAATTCATTCTCCAGCCTCCTCTGCCTGCCCTGTGTTTCCCAGAATCAGTAGTATGGCCCACATCACCCATGGGCTCCCTTGCCCTCGGGCTTCTGACTGGGTGTAGCCAATGGGAAGGACCAGCAGGAGATCAGAAGGCCAGGGGAGAGAGGTGGGGCATTTCTTTCAAACTCCCTCCTTCAATATCATGTCCCTGCTGGCGGCTACACACCTCCACAACTACAGCCTCTGTCTAGATGCCTTCCCCAGCTCCTGCCCTCGCTGGGCTTCGGTCACACTAGTTCCTTACCCTGCTTCTCCCTGCCTTTACTGTGGTAATGTCTTCCCTCTGTTGCTAATCTCTCAGTGCCTCTACCTCCCTTCTCTGATCCCCTAAACCTGCCCACGCTCTGAGAACAGTCCCTTCTTTAAGGCCCCTTGAGCATCTGAACTGGATTCAGTTTTCTTCCGGGGCCCTGACTGTTGCAGCCCCTCGCCCACCTTCCCCTGTGACAAGCAAGTGACCTTCCTGGATTCAGTGCTGCAGAGACTCTGCCCTCCAGAGGGGATGGGAGCCAGGCTGGGAGTGTAGCCAGCATTAATTTCAATTTGGCACCAGGAGCGGTGCCAAATGCTTCCGTCTTTTTGAAAAAGCAAATAACTGGGCTCTCCCCCTCCCCATATGTGCTATCATCCTCTCCCTACCATGGTCTTACCCCTGTGGGTGAGGCAATGAGCAGGTAGAGCACACTGAACTAGGAGAGAGAGGGGGAGGGAAAGAGAAGACTCTGGATGCCATTATATTACCCTGGTGCCCCAAGCAGTAGTACACACTCACCGTGCCACTCAACTGCTCTAAGGAAAGATAGTCTCTGTCTGGCCACCTCTTCAAGGGGAAACTCATGCTTCACTGTGGCAGACCCTGCCATTTGCCTCCCAAATATCTACTCTCTCCTTCCTTCTTTTTCTTACTTTTATTGCGGATACAGCTCCCCTTGAATTGGAGCTGGCCTTGTGACTTGCTTTGACCCAAAGAATGCTGCAGAAGTGATGCTATGCCACTTCCAGGCATAGGGCTTAAGAAGGCCTGTTAGCCTCCACTTTTGCCCTGGAAGCCAGCCACCGTGAAAGACACTTCATTACTCAGAGACCACCATGCTGTGAGGAACCTCAAGTAGCCACATAAAGAGGCCACGTGGAAGAGCACCAAGGCCCTAGACATGTGAGTGAAGCTTTCTTGGATCTTCCATCCTGGCTCAGCTGCCAGCTGAATGCATTTCAGTGGATGGCCCCAACCAAGACCATGTGGGACAGAAAAACCCCCCAGCTGTACTCATGTCAACCCACAGAAGTGTAAGAAATAATAACTTGTTGTTTTAAGCCACTAAGTTTTGGCATGGTTGGTTACACAGCAATAGATAACTGAAATACCTTTCCATCTCATTGGGACCATGTTCTGTGGGGCTTTGATGCCTGGAGCTGAGTCAGCTTCTTGGGATTATATGGAGCCACGTCACCAACATGCTGAACAGAAAAAAGGCAAAAGAGAGAAAAGGTCTGGGTCCTGGATGATACTGTTGAGTTGACAAACTAAAGCTGGAAGCTTCCTCCTCAAGACTTTTTGTTATGTCAGAATTAAACATCTTATTTCTTAAGCCTCTATTAATCAGTTCTTTTGTTACTGGCTGCTGAACTCACGCCAACTGAAATAATAGATTGGTTTCAAATATTGAGCAATATGATACTTGTAAGGCTCTGTAGTAAGCATATCTTTTTATTCTGATGCCTTGACATCTCGGGGCCTTGCTGACACTAGAAAGGACTGCCCCTCTCAAGATTAGCTAATTCCTAGAGAGAGCAAACAACTCCCCTGGGAGTGTGCCTTTCCCCTGCAAACCAACCAATCCAAAGCCCACACCCCAACCATCTACTTTATCAAGCTCTTAGCTCCAGGCCAATATCCCCCTGCCTTAATCGCCCCAGGGCCAGGTACCAGACAACTGGGGAAGGAACCTGCACCCTAGAGCCTGTTATAAGTAATCAAATGAGCCAATCCTAAACCTTCTCAGCCTGCTTACTCTGCCTTGCACGTTTCTTCCTGCAGAAGCTACAGTAAAACCTCCTGCCCACGTTTTCCCCTCACTCCCTCTGCCTCCTGACTGACCCTGGTTCTTCCCCATGTACCTTTCCCTACACTGTGAAATAATAGAAAATATATATATTGGTCTCTGCCCCTGGTTCCTGGCACAGAGTTCCTAAAACCCTTGGAATTTCCTAAGTGATAAGAGCATTAAGAACATCTTTTGCCCTAATATTTGATCTCGATCCCAGTTCCTGACACAGATTTCCTAAATTCTTTGGAATTTCCTGGGTGAGAGGTGTGTCTTTTGTTCAAATGAGGTGATTTGTGGTGGGCTTTTTTGGTGATTTGTCGTGGGCTTTTGGGGTCTGGTCACCAGAATAACCAAGCCATAATTAGAAGCTTGGAATTTTCAGCCTGCCCCGCCCCCCCATTCTCCAGAGAGAGGAGAGGGCCTGAAAATGGAGTTAACGATCAATCGTGCCTATGTGATGAAGCCTCCATAAAAATCCCCAAAGTATGGAGTTCGAAAAGCTTCCAGGCTGGTGAACATGTGGAGGTGCTGGGAGGGTGATGTGCTCTCAGAGAGGGCATGGAAGCTCTGCACCCCTCCCTCCATACCTTGCTCTATGCATCCCCATCTGGCTGTTCCTGAGTTATATCCTTTATTATATAATAAACTGGTGAACGTAAGTCAGTGTTTCCCTGAATTCTGTGAGCTGTTCTAGCAAATAATCGAATCCAAGGAGGAGGAGGTCATGGGAACCTCTCATGTATAGTCAAGTTGGACAGAAGTTGTGGGTAACCTGGGGACCTATGACTTGACGATTGGCACCTGAAGTGGGGGGCAGTGTCATGGGGCTCCAGGTAGACGGTGTCAGAATTGAGTTAAACTGTAGGACACCCAGCTGGCATCACAGAGAATTGCATGGTGTGGGAAAAAAACTCACACATCTGGTGTCAGAAGTGTTGTGAGTGTGGTAATAGTGTGAGTAAAGAAGGAACACAGGAGAAGTGAGTTCTTTTTAAACATCTGTGTCTGCTGTGCCTATTTCTAGGGATGTGAGAGTATAAACTTCTTCCTTCATGGCAGTCATTTCCACGTCTGTGTGTCTTATACCACACCTGATTAAAACAAATCCCAGGTACCCTTGAAATAGGCATGGTGCCTGATGCCTGGGGTGCCTGAGGGCATCAGCTGTCAATAATACTGTGCAGAAGATACAAAAGACACAGTTCAGATCACTAAGAGCTTATATTCTAACTGAGGAAATTCATGTCTGCTGGGACAAGACTCAAGTGGCTATTGCCCCAAGCACAGCCCAGTGTCCCTTGAATGTTGAGGGGTGACAGAGCCCTGGGAAAGCTCAGGCTCATGGGGTCCCAGACCCTGGACATTGTCTCCCCTCCTGGGAACGCTCTCTGGGCAGAACCTGAGCCAGGCTGGGGCTGAGCAAGGTGCTGGACGAGGAAGCTGGAGGGTGAAAACCAAGCGCCAAGGCCAGCAGTAGGACTGGCCAGAGGAGCAGGCTCCCGGGGGCAGAATCATGGGGAGTTTTCTGGATTGCTGAGCTCCAGAAGTGGGCTGCCCTATAGAGAACCTGCAACTTTCAGTGGGAGGCCGGATTTGCCAGTTAAAGGGGCTGAGCCAGTTTAAATACCTGCTTTTCCTTGTCTGCCCTCCCCGGGGTTTCTGGAATAGGAGCAAGAAGGGACACCCCACAGAGTTCAGAAGTGAAGAATTTGGGCTTCAGTCTGACAGACTCCAGTGTAAATCTCGGCTTTGCCTCTTACAGCTCTATACCCTGAGGCAAGTCACGTCCCCTCTCTGAGCCTCTTCTCTTCTGAGAAATAGGGGTAACAACTACCTACCCATGGACTCTGAAAATCAGCGCTTAGGCTAGCACATAGTAAATGCACAATAACTTGCTGGTTATTATTATTCAGGAAAATCTAATTAGCGATCTGATTAGGGTTGACTGTCAGGAAGGAGAAAAGAGTATAGTTTCTCAGTCTTTCCAAGAACACACTAGTAGGCTGTACTACTGATCATAAATATTCACTGCCTATCCCGTGTTGAACTCAGATGTGGTCACATGACCTACTCTGGCCAATGAAATGTGGACAGAAGTGACGCATTACTTCTGGGCAGAAGCTTTAAGAGCTAGTGTGTGGTCCATCAGGCTCTCTCCCCTATGCCACTATGCCTGGCAATTTCCAGGTGGGCTGCTCCCTTAGCTTGGGTCTCAGAGTGAACTCTGTTTCATAGTATGCATGGAGTGTGTGGGTCAGGGTGGCTGACAGAAGAAAGGAAACCACAGCAGTCATTTTAACAGAGAATTAGAATGAATGCTGGAGGGCTGAAAAAGCACAGGAGAGCAACTAGGCAACACAGAGATGCTGATACAGGAAGCAGCCACTGCCCCTGGCGCCGGTGGACAAAGGGTGGAGGTTGGAGTGTCAGAACCCAGAGCCTTGGAGGAGAGGCCCCCTCAGAGCTGGGACTCAGACCTCCAAGTGGGGAGTGCTCGGCACTGTGGGGACACAAGGAGGCTGGTTCCAGGGGTGTGTGTAAAAAACCCAGAGACTGGAACCAGTAGCCACTGCCAGGATGCAGAAGTGTTGCTTGGGTGACCTTGACCTGAACAGACAACAGAAGGAAGGAGCAAGTCCCTCCTCTTTCCTCCAGGCTGTCCGGAGCCTGGAGAGCCTACCAGGAGCAGCTGACAAACCAGGAATGTGGCTAGTGGGGTCCCAGCCCCAGCATCACAGAGCAGCGTATGGGAGGGCAGCTTTGGAGCTGAGAGACAGCAGCTTAATAACTAGCATGTGGAGTGAGAGTGAGAAACAAACACTTGTTTTAAGCCACTGAGTTATTGGGGCTCTTTGTCACTCAGCATAGCCTAGTCCATCCTGACTATCCTGTAGCCTAGCCCCCAGGCCTGAATCCTAAGTCCCCTCCAAGTGCAATGTGGGGCTTCCCTTCTTACTTCTTTACCTCCTCACCTGCCTTATATCAAATGTTTTCCCTTTCCAAGAGGTTCTAGAAGCCTCTAAACATTAACCCTCTGAGAGAGGCAGGACTCCTGGTCCTTTGCAAAGGGAAGAAAGAGAGGTGAAGAAACTTGTTCAAGGTCACACAGAGCATTAATTGTACTACTCAGACTTGACCCCAGGATTGCTGACTCCCAAACCTGGTTGCCTGGGGAACTTGGTATTAAAAACAACAACAACAACAACAGATGCCCAGACCTCAAGCCAAGATTCAGATTCAGGAAGTCTGAGAGGGTCTTGATAATGTCTGTTTAAGAACAACAATAATACATGCAAAGATTTATATAGCACTTGCTTCATACCAGGCATTACTCTAAGTGCCTTAAGTACATGAACTCATTTAATCCTCACCACAACCCTATGAGGTCTGTGTTATTCTTTTCCCATTCTACAGATGAGGAAACAGGCACTTCTCTGTAACAAGTGGGAAAATTTGATGCAAGGGAATATCAGATTCTTTCAGGAATTGCAAATTGTTTGGCCCACAGTGGCCAACATTTAAAAATCAGGAGCATTCATGCAAAAGAAAATAGAGTATGCTGCTAAGAGCAGAATGCTGGAGCCAGGCTGACCAGGTTTGAAGCTAGGGTGATCAACAGTCCTGGTTCTCCCAAACTGAAGAGTTTCCTGGCAGGTGGGGCTTCTAATGTCCTGGTTTTAACCAGGATGGTTTGTCACCCTATATTCCATTTCTACCACTTGCTAGTATGTAACTTTAGGACAAAACATGTGACCCCCTCAGTTTCCCTATCTGTAAAATGGGGATAATAACAGTATCTACCTTACAACATTCAGTCAATATTTAAGGTGTTTCGAAACTGCTTAAGTGTTTGCCATTAATATGATTATTAAAACTTAGATTTCCAAAAAAAAAAAAAAAAAAAAACTTAGATTTCCAGATTTAGTTCCCTTTAAAGATTGGAAGATCTGACAACAAATAACCTATATTCTTATTTATCTAATTATTTAGCAAACATTATATATAGTGCTTTTTACTACATACCAGGGACTGTTCTAGGTGTTTGCAAACATTCATTCATACAGAACATCTCTATGAAGTCGGTTTTATCATTGTCCAATTTTACAGACGAGGAAACTGTGTCACAGAGAGAGGAAGTGACTTGCCCAATGTCATACAATGAGTAAGAGGCAGAGCCAGGATCCAAATCCAGCCCATCTGGCTCTATTCAGTGACTGTCAACTAGCACTGGGTCTTAACTGCCCCCTTGAGAAGGGCATGAACTCCCCGGATTTTCTATCTCCCTGATTTTCTATCTCCATTCCTCCCAGACCCTTTAAGCTCCGTGTTTTCTGCCCCTGCATCCCTGGGAGTCTCAACCTCAATGGCACCTTTTCTAAATGATCCCAAGGAACGGCGTTTGAGGTCACTAAGTCAGCTTTCACTTTCTGGGTCCCAGGCTTTCTCGAAAAACGTCCTCTCCTCCAAGAGATTTAGATTAATCCCCTTATCCAGTGGCTCAGGATCAGGCAGACAGTCAGGTCACCTGTTACGGCCTGGCCAGACCGGATTACCTGCCGTGACCCCAAAATTCACTCATGCACACCTGCTGCTGAGACATTTGCTGATTAATAACAGCAGGGACTTTGGGGGTGGTGTGTTTTTCACCTTCTGGGAAACTCTCTGGCTTGAACACGTGGGCCACCTGATGTCGGGCTGTAGATAAACATGCCTCTCTTAACCCCTTCTCCCCATCCCCCCAGCTACCCGCCCTGAATCTGCATCATTTGAAAGCTCCACCAGATTCCACATAACTTAATGTCCCAGAAAATAAAAGCTGATCGAGTCAATGGTCATCAAATTAAAGAATTTGAGAGCTGCCAGAATGTTCACAAATCATCCTGGTCAGGGTTGTGTGATGAACGTCTGTCGAGTTTTCCTACTTTCTTGTGGTAAGGGCATCCCAGTATCCCTTTGGAGGTTTATCCCTTGACCCCTCTCAGTCTGTGAGGTTTGGGGGGCCGCCCTCATGGTGTCTGGATGCAGGTGGCCTGGATGAAGTTTGCGTTCGTCTCCCTACAGCGCGGCTCCTTCGTAAAGCTACAGCTCTCACCAGATTCCAGAGCAACCTTTCCCTTCATGCCTTCGGGCCCAGGCTCCCTGCTCCTGCCATTCCCAGAAGTGTCACCGCCCACTGCTGGCTCCCTTTCTCCTGCTCACAGCTGTTACAAGCCCTTCATTACTGATCATCAGTTACCCCCATGTCCCCTGGGGGACCCTAACTGATCGGCACCCCTGCAGTTGGATACACCAGTAGCCCTTCTGACAGCTGAGCACCACTGTCACCCCCAAGTCTGTTTCCCCAGGCCCAAGAACTCATCTGCTTCCCTCTCATTGAAAATTCTACTACCATCCTCTTTCTTTTAGGGTTGCCCTTCTCACACTTAGTTTCAGAGTGGGGTTCAGTCTCCCAGCAGCCCTCAACCTCACCACTCTGAGTTACTCTCACTGCACACCAGGCACTATGCTCGGGATTTTCACAGGCATGAAAATGAGTTCATTGGCTACCTATCCCTGCAGGAAAATCCAAGTGGGGAAGTTACACACCTTTATCAATCTGCCAAAGTTCAAACTGTCATAGAGGCTGAACTGTTTTCCAGGTTTGGCAAATCGCTCGTGGGCAGGAGGTCATGCTGGTTACAGGCTTGGGCTGTGGAGCAGACAGACCTGAGCTCAAATCCCACCTCTGCCATGTGTTAGCTGTGTGACTTGGGCAAGTGACTTAACCTCCCTGGCCTCTGTTCTTTCATCCAGGCGGCCATGTCACACAACTCCAGGAGATAGTCATTCACATTGTGGCACCAGAGGGCACAAGTTTTCACAGGCTATGGAGTGAATGCCAACCCAGGAGCCCAGCAAGGAGCAGCGCTGACAATACTACCTCCCTGGATTATTGTTGTCAGTGGACACTGTAGCAAGAGTAAGCACTCAGCAATCAACCCAATAACAGAAGAGGAAACTGAGGTTCAGAGAGGTTAAATGATATGTCCCAAGTCACACATTAAAAAGTGACTGAGTCAGGATTTGAATTCAGGTTTCTTTTCATCCAGAGCCTGTGCCCTCTCTAGCCTGCTGGCCTCCAGTTTGGATAGCTACCATGCCACACACGTGTTCACAGCCATAGTCCACCCTTTTCCCCTCAGAGCACGGCTACCATCTCCAATGAGTTTTCTCTCAAGTGCAAATGGTGGTCTCCCCTCTCTCCTTCCCCCACCCCTGCAGAACTCCATGCAGACCCTCACTTTGTTCTTAACAGTCCCCATCTGGCCACGGGTACTTAGATCATCAAGTTGGATCCTGCGGCAGACATCACTAATCAATCCTGGAACTCTTTCCCCGCAGATCCAGGATGCAGGAGTCCAGGCAGGTAGCCATTACCCGCTGATTCTAGCGTTCTGTCAGGAAAAAAAAAACAAAAAAACACATTTGCTCTTCCTTCTCGAGATTGTAATCTCCTTGAGAGCAGCAGTAGAGTCGTAATCAGCTCTGCCCAGTTCCTGCCCCCAAACAGTTATAAGTTTTCATATATTAAGAACTCAGGAAAGTTTTGTGGATGGAAAAATTGTCTTTCCTTCTTATAAGCACGTGACTTTGGACAAGTACCTTCATCTTTCTAACATCAAACGGAAATGGAAGCTCAGAAAAATGAAGGGACTTGCCCAAGGTCACACAGCTGGTAAGAAGGGGAACAAATTACATCAAATAGAGACAAGATCTTCACTATATACCATTGGAGGTGTGGATGCATGTGGAATTCTTAGCACACTGCTTGGCACCTGGTATGAGCTCGATAACACCAGACTTCTTTTGTATAAAAAGGGATTGGCTCTGTTCCGTGGCCACAGCCTTGCATAAAACTGTTCTCAAGGGCTCTCTGGCCAGAATCTTTCCTTGATAGGAGAACACAAAAGGCCCCAGAAAGCCCAGGTTACTGGCTCACAGACTTGTGAGAATGTACACTCTAGAATACTGGGGCAGAGTAATCTTTCTAGAACCCTGGGCTGGATTCAGGAGCTGTGAGATTGTACTCTTGAGACCCCAGTTTGCCCAGCAGAGAAGCAAAGGTTGGAATGCTGATCCCAAAGGTCCCTCTGACATTCAAAGCTGTCTTCTACTGCTCCCTCCCCATGGCCCAAAGCAAGTTCGTGGGCAGCAATGATCTTCCCAGCCTATTGAACAACCCTGGGCTGCTACATAGCTGCAGGGAAGGTGGGGACCCAGGAGGCTGGGCCTGGCTCTGAAACAGACCACAACTTCCTGCAGGACCGGCTGGCCACGGAAGGCACGACCCTTGATGGAACCTTTCTTTTTTTTTTTTTTTTTTTTTTTTTTTTACGGTACGTGGGCCTCTCACTGTTGTGGCCTCTCCCGCTGCGGAGCACAGGCTCCGGACGCGCAGGCTCAGCGGCCATGGCTCACGGGCCCAGCCGCTCCGCGGCATGTGGGATCTTCCCGGACCGGGGCACGAACCCATGTCCTCTGCATCGGCAGGCGGACTCTCAACCACTGCGCCACTAGGGAAGCCCCTCTTTTTCTCTTTCTTTCTTCCTCCTTTCCTCCCTTTCTCCCTTCTTCCCTCCCTCCCTCCTTCCCTTTCACCTTTCTTTCTTTCTTTCCTTCCTCCCTTCCTCCCTGCCTCTTTCTTTCTCCCTTTCTTTCTTTCTTTCAATTAATTTTATTGGCATATAGTTGCTTTACAATGTTGTATTAGTTTCTACTGCGAAATGAATCAGCTATACGTATACATATATCCCCTCTTTTTTGGATTTTCTTCCCATTTAGGTCACCACAGAGCATTGAGTAGAGCTCCCTGTGCTATACAGTAGTTTCTCATTAGTTATCTATTTTGTACATAGTATCAATAGTGTATATATGTCAATCACAATCTCCCAATTCCTCCCACGCCCCCTTCCCCCCTTGGTATCTGTACATCTGTTCTCTGTGTCTGTGTCTCTATTTCTGCTTTGCAAATAAGATCATCTATACCATTTTTCTATATTTCACATATATGTGTTAACATACGATATACAATATATGATACTTGTTTTTCTCTTTCTGACGTCACTCTGTATGACAGTTTCTAGGTCCATCCACGTCTCTATAAATGACCCAATTTTGTTCCTTTTTATGGCTGAGTAATATTCCATTGTATATATATACCACATCTTCTTTATCCATTCCTCTGTTGATGGACATTTAGCTTGCTTCCATGTCCTGGCTACTGTAAATAGTGAAATGAAAATTGCGGTGCATGTGTCTTTTTGAATTATGGGTATATGCCCAGTAGTGGGATTGCTGGGTCATATGGTAGTTCTATTTTTAGTTTTTTAAGGAACCTCCATACTGTTCTCCATAGTGGCTGTATCAATTTACTTTCCCACTAACAATGCATGAGGGTTCCCTTTTCTCCACACCCTCTCCAGCATTTGCTGTTTGTAGATTTTTTGATGATGGCCATTCTGACCTGTGTGAGGTGATACCTCATTGTAGATTTGATTTGCATTTCTCTAACAGTTAGTGGTGTTGTTGAGCATCTTTTCATGTATTTGTTAGTCATCTGTATGTCTTCTTTGGAGAAATGTCTATTTAGGTCTTCTGCCCATTTTTTGATTGGGTTGTTTGTTTTTTTGATATTGAGCTGCATGAGCTGTTTGTATATTTTGGAGATTAATCCTTTGTCAGTTGCTTCGTTTGCAAATATTTTCTCCTATTCTGAGGGTTGTCTTTTTGTCTTGTTTATAGTTTCCTTTGCTGTGCAAAAGCTTTTAAGTTTAATTAGGTCCCATTTGTTTATTTTTGTTTTTATTCTCATTACTTTAGGAGGTAGATGAAAAAAGATCTTACTGCGATTTATGTCAAAGAGTGTTCTGCCTATGTTTTCCTCTAAGAGTTTTATAGTGTCTGGTCTTACATTTAGGTCTTTAATCCACCTTGAGTTTGTTTGTGTGCATGGTGTTCAGAAGTGTTCTAATTTCATTCTTTTACATGTACCTGTCCAGTTTTCCCAGCACTACTTATTGAAGAAGTTGTCTTTTAAAAATATGGAACGGGCTTCCCTAGTGGCACAGTGGTTAAGAATATGCTTGCCAATGCAGGAGACACAAGTTTGGGCCCTGGTCTGGGAAGATCCCACGTGCCGCAGAGCAACTAAGCCCATACACCACAACTACTGAGCCTGTGCTCTAGAGCCCACGAGCCACAACTACTGAGCCTGCATGCCACAACTACTGAAGCCTGTGCAGCTAGAGCCCATGCTCTGCAACAAGAGAAGCCACCACAATGAGAAGCCTGCACACCGCAACGAAGAGTAGCCTCTGCTCACCGCAACTAGAGAAAGCCTGTGCGCAGCAATGAAGACCCAATGCAGCCAAAAATAAACAAATTTTTTTAAAAATTAGTTCATTAAAAAAAAATTTTTTCATATGGACCACTTCACAAATTTGCATGTCATCCTTGCACAGGGGCCATGCTAATCTTCTCCGTATCGTTCTAAATTTAGTATATGTGCTGCTGAAGCGAGCTTGCTTTCTCTTTCTTCCCATCTTTCTTTCTTTTTTTTTTTCTTTCTTTCTTTCTTTCTTCCTTCCTTCCTTTCTTTCTCCCTCTCTTTCCTCCCTTCCTTCATTCCTCTCTCTTTCTCTCTTCCTTCCTTTCTTTCTTTTTCACTTTCTTCCTTCCTTCCTTCCTTTCTCCCTCCCTCTCTCTCTCTCCCTTTCTTTCTTTGTTTCTTCCTCCTAAACTGCTCATAACCTGCTGATTGAAAACATGGACCCTGGAGCCATAAGTTCAAATCCTGGCTCCACCAGTTACCAGCTCTTGCCTTAGGCAAGTTGCTCAAGCTCTCTGTGCCTCAGTTTCCTCATCTATAAAGTGGGGATAATAATAGTACTGACCCTCACAGTCCTTGGCCTCATAGAACCTACATCCTAGAAGGGGAGACCAGCATTAAATAAATAATTATACAATTAATTGATAATTATTCTTGCCAAAGGGCAGAGGAGTCAGGGAATGTTTCCCATGCAATTGTGGCTTGTCTATTCATCTATTATCTCTTCCACTAGCTTATAAACTCCAAGAAGCCTGGGGTCGTACATTTTACTTGCTAATGTTTACCTGGCTTTGGGAGGCACCCATTAACTAGGTTTGGATCAATGGATGAATGAATAAAGTGATGTTCCACTGGAGACCAGAAGGATGAGTTGGAGTAAACCAAGTGAAGAGAGTAGATGGAAGAGCAACCTAGGCAGAGGGAACAGCATGTGCAAAGGCCCTGTAGCTGAAAGGAGGTAGGAGTGTGTGAGGAAACAAAGCCAGGACAGTATGTCTGGAGCAAGCAGAGTGACAGGGAGAGTGAGGCAGGCTGCCCAGGGCCTTGGGAGCCCCATAGTATATTTTCTCTATCAAGTGCCCAGCCAGGGCTGTAATGGGGACTGAGCTGGGGCGTCAGAAAGACCTGGGTTTGGGACTTCCCTGGTGGCGCAGTCGTTAAGAATCCGCCTGCCAATGCAGGGGACACAGGTTCTATCCCTGGTCCGGGAAGATCCCACATGTCACGGAGCAACTAAGTCCATGTGCCATGACTACTGAGCCTGCACTCTAGAGCCCATGAGCCACAACTACTGAGCCCATGTGCCACAACTACTGAAGCCTGCAAGCCTAGAGCCTGTGCTCCGCAACAAGAGAAGCCACCACAATGAGAAGCCCGTGCACCGCATGGAAGAGTAGCCCCTGCTTTTCACAGCTAGAGAAAGCCTGCACAACAGTGAAGACCCAACACAGCCAAAAATAAATAAATAAGCTTATTTTTTAAAAAAGAAAGAAAAAGAAAAGAAAGACCTGGGTTCATATCCCAGCTTCTGCATTTTCTGACTGTGTGACAAGTCAACCTCCATGAGCCCTGGATCCTCGTTTGCAAAAGGGACATAATAATAGTAACCTATTGCCTGGGGTTTGGAAAGGATCATAGACTATAAAGCACTTAGCACAGTGCCTGGCACACAGATAGTGCTCAAGAAATGTTGCTGTGGTCATAATAGTAACATCTTTATGATTGACACAGGTCTCCTGGTTCTCTTTCACTGTCCCTGAAGCTGAGTCTTCTCCTTAAGGAGGGTCCCCATCTCCATGCCCTCCCGGGGACATAGTTGTTCCTGCTTTCCCCATGCCCTGCTCCCTCAGGTCCTCCTGGAGCTGTTCTCCTTGAAATTCCTGCACCCAAGACTGAGGAAATGGTTCCCTTGGCTCAGGGCAGAACCTGCGCCCATGTTGCTAAGCAACCAACCCCTATCCAGATGCCAGCTGCAGCCTGGGCAGAGGGATGAGCGTCAGCACTCTGGGGAGGGCCTCCTGGGGCTCTGCCAGGACCACAGGCTGCAACCAGGACTGAGGCAGGAAAGAGCCAAGGCAGATGGTTCACTGAGAGTCAGCATACAGCAGTGGAAATCCTGAGGGGTCAAGGGCAAATCCAAATGCATTCAGACCCCAGCTCTACAATTTACCAGCTGTGCAGCCTCAATCAAGTCAGTGAACTTCTCTGAGCCTCAGCTTACTCATCTGAACAATGGAATGCAGACCTAGCTACAAATTCATCATGAGGATTACAGGGGATGATGTACATGAAAATGCCCAGCACACAGCACATGCTCAAAGAATCTTGAAATATGGATGTATATACAGGGCTGAGTCCACTAATCTTGTCACCCATCAGTGTCAATAAAATTCAAACTCCTTAGCCTACCCTTCATGGTCCTCTAAACTGATCCCCCCACTTTCTTCTGTCAACCTAGTTACCTACTAGTTCACTGTCTCTCACCCTCAGCACTACTGACTTTAAAAAAAAAAACAAAACAGATTTATTGGCATATAATTCCTGTATCTTACAATTCCCCCTTTTAAGGTGTACAATTCGGGGACTTCCCTGGTGGTCCAGTGGTTAAGACTCCACGCTCCCAATGCAGGGGGCCCAGGTTCAATGCCTGGTCAGGGAACTAGAACCCACATGCCTCAACCAAGAACCTGTATACCGCAACTAAAGATCCTGCATGCCACCTGCAGCAGCCAAGATCCCGTGTGCCGTGATTAAGGCCCGGTGCAGCCAAATAAATAAATAAAATATTTTTTAAAAGCGTACAATTCAATGCTTTTTACTGTATTCACAGAGTTGTGCAACAATCATCACAATCAATTTTAGAATATTTACATCACCCCAAAAGAAACGCCATACCCATTAGCAGTCACTACCCAGCCCTGGCAACCACTCATCTGCTTTCTGTCTCTATGGATTTGCCTATTCTGGAGATGTTATATAAGTGGAATCATATAGTATGTGGTTTTTGTATCTGGCTTCTTTCACTTAGCATAATGTATTCAAGGATCATTCATCTTGTGGTGTGTATCAGTTCTTCATTCATCTTTACAGCTGAATAATATTCCTTTGTAGGGATAGACCATATTTTGTTTGTCCTTTCATCAGTTGATGGACATTGGGGTTGTTTCTACTTTTTGGCCATTATGAATAATGCTGCCGTGAACATTCATGTACAGGTTTTTGTGTGGACTATTGACACTTTCAGCTGGACAGTTCTTTGCTGTGGGGCTGCCCTGTACATTGCAGGATGTTTAGAAGCATCCCTGCCTTCAATCCACCTGATGTCAGTAGTACCCAGGCCCCCAGACTGTGACAACCAAAAATGTCTCCAGATGTTGCCCACTGTTCCCTGGGGGACTCCATCACCCTGGTCAAAAGCCACTGCACCAACTGTCCCTTAGCAGTTCCAAAAGCTTGTTCCACGAGCGGAAATACTGGGAGATGCTCTGAGGAAAATAACCTTCTGTGGTCAACACAGTTTAGGAAAAAACATACAGTCCACCTCCCTGCTCCTGTCCCTGGAAATTTGTGGGGCATATTAGTATTAGCATTTTCAAGGCTCCCAGGGGGTCTGCAACAGCGACAGCAGCACAAGCTGTGGGACGTTATGTAACTCTACCTTTCTCAAACTGACTTGAGCAAAGGACCCTTTTCTAATCTTCACAGAACACCCATGACAGTGACTCTAGGGAATGCTTCTCGGACACCTCCTGCCCTCTGACTGCACAGGTTTGCTCGCTGCTTTCTTGAACACACTTTGCACATTTTAGTCACAGCAACTCTGCTCATATCGTGTCCCCAGTGTTGCAGGAAATGTCCCCAACAGCCACTCCCCCAACTTGCTTGCTAGAGGAACCCCAAGTTTGTTTGGGCAGCAATGTGTCCAACCTCAGGAGACAAATCATGATTAGTCAAAGCCAAATATGTCAATCCTATTTCTCTTTGCCAACAATTGGCCTAGGTGTGGACATGTGGCCAGTCCTGGCCAAATATTTTCTAGGTGGAAACTTCTAGAAAATATTTTTCTACTTGATAAAGAGCTACTCAAAAAGAAGGCTCTTGCCCACTGAGTTGCAACTTCATGCTTGGGATGCTGTCTTGCCTGAGGCACATGGAAGCCATCTTGGCAACTTGAGGGGACAAGGTTGGGGAAGAGGGCAACACGCTGACAATGATTGACCAGACAGACAGAGAAAAAATCTGGGTCCTTGATAGCACCACTGAGCTGCTGAATCGGCACTGCCCAACCCACCCTGGACTTCTTGATCTGTTAAATAATGAATCCTATCAAAACTTGTAGTCAGTGCATACCCACTAATACCCCTGGAACTAGTTGGCTTTTGCTGAATAACAAAACACCCCAAAACTTAGCTGCTTTAATCAACAAACACTTAATATTTCTCATGATTCTACAAGTTGGCTGAGTAGTTCTGGCTTCGGCTGGCTCAGCTGGGACTGGAACATCTAGCATCCTCTAGATTCACATGTCCAGCAGTTAGCTCAATGACCACGCATCCCTATTCATCCAGCAGGCTAGCCCAGCTCCTCCCCGCAGTGGTGATTGCAGGGTTCCCAGCAGCTAGAGGTAACAAATCCCAATGCAGAAGTGCTTTTCAAGCCTTTGTTTGCATCATGTTTGCTAGCATCCAACAGGCCAAAGCCACTCACACGGCCAAGTCCAGCTTTGAGGGCTTGAGAAATGGATTCCATCTCTTGATAGAAGAGACAGCAATGCCACAATGACAGGGGCGAGTGTACAGGGATGGGAGGGACTTGGGGCCACGTTGCAATCTCCCATACCTCTGACCTGGAAGACTCCAGCATTTAACACAGGCCTGACACGTGGTGTGCTCTCAGTAAATATCTATAGAATAAATGTGTGAATTCCCTCAGCCCCCACTGTCCATGGCCTCAAATCCTCACCAGAGGCCTCTCTTCTCACTCAGATTCCACAGCAGACGGGCCACGCAGAGAAGGCCTATGGGGGTGACACGGGATTTGGCTCGTAATTCCCTCACACCAAGGTGGCACGTGTCCTGCAGTGTTACACGATGCACTCCAACAATTACAATTAGATTGGTTAAGAGCCTCACAGATATAGGTTCGAATCCTAGCTCTGCCACTGTGCTTGATATTGAAGTTGGCTCAATAAATGAAAATAGCTTAAAGAAGAAAGAAGTTCATTTCCCTCTGCTGAAAAAGTCCAGACCAGGCCTGGTTATGATGGTCAACAGTGTAAGGGACCGAGGGTCCTCCCAGTCAAATGCACCTTCAGTCAGGGCCCTACATCATGGTCCAAGATAGTGGCATTTGTTTTCCAGACAGCAGGTAAAAGAAGGACAAAGAAGCAACAGCAAAGCGAGCACATCTACATCTCTTAGGGAGAATTCTCCAGTAACCCTCACACCCTTTAGCCATAATTCAGTCACATGTCCACACCTACCCACAAAGGAGGCTGTGAAATGACCTGCTAAAAATTGGATTACTTTTACTTTAGATAAGGGAAACTTTAGAATAGATGTTGGGGGACACACAGCAGTCTTTGCCACAGCTCTCCAGACCTCAATTTCCTCTTCTGTGAGTTGGGGGTAACAACAGTTTTGCCTCATAAGGTCCTTGTGAGAATTAATTAAGTTAATGGGTATCAAGAGCTTAGTAAATTAGCAATAGGTGTTAGTGATTATTATGATGAGTAGTAAAACATCCTGGTAGCCAATAATCAGGGGAAAAAAGTCAGTGTTTTCTGTTCCAAGTAGGGGCGTGCCCGGGTTCAATCAGGTTCACTGATTGGGTAAATGACAGGGAGCAGCCAAGAGAAAACTTCAGGACCTGCTTTACCACCCTGGGAGCAGTCAGAGGTGAATTCGTGCCTCCCTTGGCCTCCCAGAAGCAAGCCAAAGTCCCCAGGAACAATTTGTGCTCCTAAGAGCCCAAAGGTGGCCTTTGAATTAACCCGCACAATTCATTTGCTTCTCCAACATTTTTTCAGGAGCCTGGGTGACATGGGGCCTGGCCTCCTCTGAAACGGGGCAGGCCCCAAAGATGGTAAATAAGGGTGGGGGTGAGTGGACACTACCAATGGAGGACACTCTGGGCAAGACTGGAATCCTGGGTCTTTTCAGGGGGAGTTTAGTGCTTGGGCTCTGAACTCCTTTTTTTGTTTTGTTTTGTTTCTAACATTTTTATTGGTGATTGCTTTACATTGTTGTGTTAGTTGCTGAATCAGCTATACATATACATATTTCCCCATATCCCCTCCCTCTTGCATCTCCCTCCCACCATCCCTATCCCACCCCTCTAGGTGGTCACAAAGCACAGAGCTGATCTCCCTGTGCTATGCTGCTCCTTCCCACTAGCTAGCTATTTTACATTTGGTAGTGTATTTATGTCAGTGCCACTCTCTCACTTCGTCTCAGCTTACCCTGCCCCCTCCCCGTGTCCTCAAGTCCATTCTCTACGTCTGCGTCTTTATTCCTGTCCTGCCCCTAGGTTCTTCAAAACCATTTTATTTTTTAGATTCCATATATATGTGCTACCATACGGTATTTGTTTTTCTCTTTCTAACTTACTTCACTCTGTATGACAGACTCTAGGTCCATCCACCTCACTACAAATAGCTCAATTTCGTTTCTTTTTAGGGCTGAGTAATATTCCATTGTATATATGTGCCACATCTTCTTTATCCATTCATCTGTCAATGGACACTTAGGCTGCTTCCATGTCCTGGCTATTGTAAAGAGTGGTGCAGTGAACATAGTGGTACATGACTCTTTTTGAATTATGGTTTTCTCAGGGTATATGCCCAGTAGTGGGATTGCTGGGTCATATGGTAGTTCTATTTTTAGTTTTTTAAGGAACCTCCATACTGTTCTCCACAGTGGCTGTATCAATTTACATTCCCACCAACAGTTCAAGAGGGTTCCCTTTTCTCCACACCCTCTCCAGCATTTGTTGTTTGTAGATATTTTGATGATGGCCATTCTGACTGAGGTGAGGTGATACCTCATTGTAGTTTTGATTTGCATTTCTCTAATGATTAGTGATGTTGAGCATTCTTTCATGTGTTTGTTGGCAGTCTGTATATCTTCTTTGGAGAAATGTCTATTTAGGTCTTCTGCCCATTTTTGTATTGGGTTGTTTGTTTTTTTGATATTGAGCTGCATGAGCTGCTTGAATATTTTGGAGATTAGTCTTTTGTTAGTTCCTTCATTTGAAAATATTTTCTCCCATTCTGAGGGTTGTCTTTTCATCTTGCTTATGGTTTCCTTTGCTGTGAAAAAGCTCTTAAGTTTCATTAGGTCCCATTAGGTCCCATTAGGTCCCATCTCTTATTTCCATTTCTCTAGGAGGTGGGTCAAAAAGGATCTTGCTGTGATTTATGTCATAGAGTGTTCTGCTTATGTTTTCCTCTAAGACTTTTATAGTGTCTGGCCTTACATTTAGGTCTTTAATACATTTTGAGTTTATTTTTGTGTATGGTGTTAGGGAGTGCTCTAATTTCATTCTTTTACATGTAGCTGTCCAGTTTTCCCAGCACCACTTACTGAAAAGGCTGTCTTTTGTCCATTGTATATTCTTGCCTCCTTCATCAAAGATAAGGTGACCATATGTGCGTGGGTTTATCTCTGGGCTTTCTATCCTGTTCCACTGATCTATATTCCTGTTTTTGTGCCAGTACCATACTGTCTTGATTACTGTAGCTTTGTAGTATGGACTGAAGTCAGGGAGCCTGATTCCTCCAGCTCCGTTCTTCTTTCTCAAGATTGCATTGGCTATTCGGGGTCTTTTGTGTTTCCATACAAATTGTGAAATTTTTGGTTCTAGTTCTGTGAAAAATGCCAGTGGTAGTTTGATAGGAATTGCATTGAATCTGTAGATTGCTTTCGGTAGTGTAGTCATTTTCACAATGTTGATTATTCCAATCCAAGAACATGGTATATCTCTCCATCTGTTTGTATCATCTTTAATTTCTTTCATCAGTGTCATAGTTTTCTGCATAGAGGTCTTTTGTCTCCTTAGGTAGGTTTATTCCTAGGTATTTTATTCTTTTTGTTGGAATGGTAAATGGGAGTTTTTCCTTAATTTCTTTTTCAGGTTTTTCATCATTAGTGTATAGGAATGCAAGAGATTTCTGTGCATTAATTTTGTATCCTGCTACTTTACCAAATTCATTGATTAGCTCTAGTAGTTTTCTGGTAGCATCTTTAGGATTCTCTATTTATAGTATCATGTCATCTGCAAAGGGTGACAGTTTTACTTCTTCTTTTCCGATTTGGATTCCTTTTATTTCTTTTTCTTCTCTGACTGCTGTGGCTAAAACTTGCAAAACTATGTTGAATAATAGTGGTGATGGGCTTCCCTGGTGGTGCAGTGGTTGAGAGTCCACCTGCCGATGCAGGGGACACGGGTTCGTGCCCCGGTCCGGGAAAATCCCACGTGCCATGGAGCAGCTAGGCCTGTGAGCCATGGCCACTGATCCTGCGTGTCCGGAGCCTGTGCTCCGCAACGGGAGAGGCCACAACAGTGAGAGGCCCGCGTACCGCAAAAAAACAAACAAACAAACAAAAAAATAGTGGTAAGAGTGGGCAACCTTGTCTTGTTCCTGATCTTAGTGGAAATGCTTTCAGTTTTTCACCATTGAGGACGATGTTGGCTGTGGGTTTGTCATATATGGCCTTTATTATGTTGACGTAAGTTCCTTCTATGCCTACCTTCTGGAGGGTTTTTATCATAAATGGATGTTGAATTTTGTCAAAAGGTTTTTCTGCATCTATTGAGATGATCATAAGGTTTTCATCCTTCAATTTGTTAATATGGTGTATCACATTGATTGATTTGCGTATATTGAAGAATCCTTGCATTCCTGGGATAAACCCCACTTGATCAGGGTGTATGATCCTTTTAATGTGCCGCTGGATTCTGTTTGCTAGTATTTTGTTGACGATTTTTGCATCTATGTTCATCAGTGATACTAGCCTGTAGTTTTCTTTTTTGTGACACCTTTGTATGGTTTTGGTATCAGGGTGTTGGTGGCCTTGTAGAATGAGTTTGGGAGTGTTCCTCCCTTTGCTATGTTTTGGATGAGTTTGAGAAGGATAGGTGTTAGCTCTTCTCTAAATGTTTGATAGAATTCGCCTGTGAAGCCATCTGGTCCTGGGCTTTTGTTTGTTGGAAGATTTTTAATCACAGTTTCAATTTCATTACTTGTGATTGGTCTGTTCATATTTTCTATTTCTTCCTGATTCAGTCTTGGCAGGTTGTGCATTTCTAAGAATTTGTCCATTTTTTCCAGGTTGTCCATTTTATTGGCATAGAGTTGTTTGTAGTAATCTCTCATGATCTTTTGTATTTCTGCAGTGTCAGTTGTTACTTCTCCTTTTTCATTTCTAATTCTATTGATTTGAGTCTGCTCCCTTTTTTTTCTTGATGAGTCTGGCTAATGGTCTACCAATTTTGTTTATCTTCTCAAAGAACCAGCTTTTAGTTTTATTGATCTTTGCTATCATTGCCTTCATTTCTTTTTCATTTATTTCTGATCTGATTTTTATGATTTCTTTCCTTCTGCTAACTTTGGGGTTTTTTTGTTCTTCTCTTTCTAATTGCTTTAAGTGTAAGTTTAGGTTGTTTATTCGAGCTTTTTCTTGTTTCTTGAGGTAGGATTGTATTGCTATAAACTTCCTGCTTAGAACTGCTTTTGCTGCATCCCATAGGTTTCGGGTGGTCGTGTTTTCATTGTCATTTGTTTCTAGGTATTTTTTTATTTCCTCTTTGATTTCTTCAGTGATCTCTTGGTTATTTAGTAGCATATTGTTTAGCCTCCATGTGTTTGTATTTTTTACAGTTATTTTTTCTGTAATTGATATCTAGTCTCATGACGTTGTGGTCGGAAAAGGTACTTAATACGATTTCAATTTTCTTCAATTTACCAAGGCTCGTTTTGTGACCCATGATATGATCTATCTTGGCGAATGTTCCATGAGCACTTGAGAAGAAAGAGTATCCTGTTGTTTATGGATGGAATGTCCTATAAATACCAATTAAGTCCATCTTGTTTAATGTATCATTTAAAGCTTGTGTTTCCTTATTTATTTTCATTATGATTGATCTGTCCATTGGTGAAATTGGGGTGTTAAAGTCCCCTACTATTATTGTGTTACTGTTGATTTCCCCTTTTATGGCTGTTAGCATTTGCCATATGTATTGAGGTGCTCCTATGTTGGGTGCATAAATATTTACAATTGTTATATCTTCTTCTTGGATCGATCCCTTGATCATTATATAGTGTCCTTCTTTGTCTCTTATAATAGTCTTTATTTTAAAGTCTATTTTGTTTGACATGAGAATTGCTACTCCAGCTTTCTTTTGGTTTCCATTTGCATGAAATACCTTTTCCCATCTCCTCACTTTCAGTCTGTATGTGTCCCTAGGTCTGAAGTGGGTCTCTTGTAGACAGCATATATATGGGTCTTGTTTTTGTATCCATTCAGCCAGTCTATGTCTTTTGGTGGGAGCATTTAATCCATTTACATTTAAGGTAATTATTGATATGTATGTTTCTATTACCATTTTCTTAATTGTTTTGGGTTTGTTATTGTAGGTCTTTTCCTTCTCTTGTGTTTCCTGCCTAGAGAAGTTCCTTTAGCAGTTGTTGTAAAGCTGGTTTGGTGGTGTTGAATTCTCTTAGCTTTTGCTTGTCTGTAAAGGTTTTAATTTCTCCATCAAATCTGAATGAGATCCTTGCTGGGTAGAGTAATCTTGGTTGTAGGTTTTTCCCTTTCATCACTTTAAATATGTCCTGCCACTCCCTTTGGGCTTGCAGAGTTTCTGCTGAAAGATCAGCTGTTACCCTTATGGGGATTTCCTTGAATGTTATTTGTTGCTTTTCCCTTGCTGCTTTTAATATTTTTTCTTTGTATTTAATTTTTGATAGTTTGATTAATATGTGTCTTATCATGTTTCTCCTTGGATTTATGCTGTATGGGACCCCCTGCACTTCCTGGACTTGATTGACTATTTCCTTTCCCATATTAGGGAAGTTTTCAACTATAATCTCTTCAAATATTGTCTCAGTCCCTTTCTTTCTCTCTTCTTCTTATGGGACCACTATAATTCGAATTTTGGTGCATTTAATGTTGTCCCAGAGGTCTCTGAGACTGTCCCCAATTCTTTTCATTCTTTTTTCTTTATTCTGCTCTGCAGTAGTTATTTCTATTATTTTACCTTCCAGGTCACTTATCCATTCTTCTGCCTCAGTTATTCTGTTATTTATTCTTTCTAGAGAATTTTTAATTTCATTTATTGTGCTGTTCATCATTGTTTGTTTGTTCTTTAGGTCTTCTAGGTCCTTGTTAAACGTTTCTTGTATTGTCTCCATTCTATTTCCAAGATTTGGGATCCTCTTTACTATCATTACTCTGAATTCTTTTTCAGGTAGACTGCCTATTTCCTCTTCATTTGTTTGGTCTGATGGGTTTTTACCTTGCTCCTTCATCTGCTGCATATTTCTCTGTCTTCTCATTTTGTTTAACTTACTGTGTCTGGGGTCTCCTTTTTGCAGGCCACAGGTTTGTAGTTCCCGTTGTTTTTGGTGTCTGCCCCCAGTGGGTAAGGTTGGTTCAGTGGATTGGGTAGGCTTCCTGGTGCAGGGGACTGGTGCCTGTGTTCTGGTGGACGAGGCTGTATCTTGTCTTTCTGGTGGGCAGGACTGCATCTGGTGGTGTGCTTTGGGGTGTCTGTGAACTTAGTATGATTTTAGGCAGCCTCTCTGCTAATGGTTGGGGTTGTGTTCCTGTCTTGCTAGTTGTTTGCCTTGGGGTGAGCTTGCTGGTCGTTGAGTGGAGCTGGGTCTTAGCATTGAGACGGAGATCTCTGGGAGACCTCTCACCGATTAATATTACACGGGGCCAGGAGGTTTCTGGCGGTACTGAACTTGGCTCTCCCACCTCAGAGGCTCAGGCCTGACACCCGGCTGGAGCAGCAAGACCCTGTCAGCCACACGGTGTGTGCCAGAGCGGAGATCCCAGTCATGGTGCTGCTGGTGGTCCTGTCTGGCCAGGGAACGCGGTTGTTTGGCAGTTTTGACTGATTTGGGTCTCCAGTCAAAGGGCCCTACCAGTTCATTTTACTGTTTTGCTTCAGCAGGAAAGCAAATACGCAGCCTCCGTTCCTGCCCATCCAGGAGCCTGGCCAGAGGGGCTCTGAACTCGACAGGTAATCACCTTCTCAGAAGCAGGGAAAGACTTTCTTGGAAGAGGGAAGTTTTTATTTTCTGACTTCAAAATTAGCAAATTGTCTTGGATCCCAACAAACAAGTATCCAACAGGACCAGGAGTGCTCTGGAATTCCACTGGGGATTCGATTTATACAGGATTCATTATATGCTGGATTTATTGCAAGTGCTAAGTAGGAAAAGTCCCGGGAGCCAGTGGCAGTTGATAAGTGGGGGTCTGACCTAGTTATGGAAGACTTCCTGAAGGAAGGGACATTTGAGCTAAGGAAGAATGGGTGTTACCGAGGCAGGAAGCATACTCCTAGCAGGTAGTAGGAGTGGGGTCGCCTGGCTGAGCCCCACTATGGGAGTGGGTGTGACTGGAGATGAGGCTGGAGGCAGAAGGGACTGGACAAGGCAGGTCAGACAGGCTGCAGGGAGGATTTTAGTCCTCATCCTTGCCACCTGGGGAAGCAAGTGGGTGATGTGATCATATCTGGAAAAAGCACATTAGCCACAGTGTAGAGGATGGATTTCAGGCGGTGCAGAATTACTGACAGGAAACCCATTAGAAATGATGGCCCTGTCAGCAATAAATTCCCAGGGATCTTACCTGGCCATCCCATGTATCCCAGAATATACCAGAGCATCCCAGGAAAAGGTACTTCCTTGAACCTAACATACTCATACACCACACCTCCTGCCCCCCTCCCAGTCACTCTCTAGCCCCCTTCTCTGCTTTGCCTTTTTTTTTTTTTGTGGTACGTGGGCCTCTCACTGTTGTGGCCTCTCCCGCTGTGGAGCACAGGCTCCGGATGCGCAGGCTCAGCGGACATGGCTCACGGGCCCAGCCGCTCCGCAGCCTGTGGGATCCTCCCGGACCGGGGCACAAACCCGTGTCCCCTGCATCGGCAGGCGGACTCTCAACCACTGCACCACCAAGGAAGCCCATGCTTTGCCTTTTTTTTAACTTTCATTGTCATTATTTTCTCTGCTATTATATATTCATTTATTTGTTGTTTACTTGCCAGGTTTCTGTCACCCCCTCTAGCAGGTGAGCTTCACGAGGTCAGGGACCTTGTCTCCTATCTTCCTTGATATAGTATAGCCCCTGCACCCTGCACAGTGACTGGTACACAGCAGGTGTTCAGTAAAGGCACTGAGTGTGGGTGTGAGTGAATGAGAAGTTGGGGTGTTAGGACAGCTTATGGCAGTGAGCTGGACCCAGGCTGGCCCTCCAGTAGGTGGTGGCAATTAACAAGGCTCTCTGCTCAATCCTGAAATATAAAGACTTGGAATTCTCAGGGCCAGAGAGGGTTAACCTCCTTCTGAGTGGATCTGAAGGCCAGGGAGTTGGGGAAAGGTCTCCATTTGGTATATGAGGACAAAGAAGTAAAATGACTCATAAGAGACCAGCTCAGAGCCAGGCAGCAGGGGTAAGAATGAATTCACCAAAGATGCCCAACTCAGCTCCACACACCCATGGCTTTGTAATTGATAATGAGATGATGATGATGATGAAGATGATGGTTAACATTAATGTAAGTCACAATGGTATTTACCAGATATTGTTCTGAGCATTTTACTATATTAACTCATTTAATCCTTACAGCAATCCTATGAGGTGGGTAATGTGGTTATCCCCATTTTATAGCAGGGAAAGTCGAGGCACAGAGAGGTTAGGCAACGTGCCAAGGTGACAAGCCCCAGAAGTGGCTGAGCAGGGATTGGAGCAGGTGATCCTGGGCACTGTACCCAAGCAAAACGCCTCCCTAACATCCTGCCACCCAGCCAGACACAGTGCCCCAGATGCTTCTGGTCCCAAGACCAGAGTCAAGCTGACCCACTCTTGCCCTCCTGTTTCATGAATTCACGTTCAGACCACAAATTTCCCTTACTGCATTGTTCCCTGGTGAGTGGGGTGCCCTAATGATTAAGCAAACATGGGCTATGGAATCAGATGGACTTAGGTTCAAATCCCAGCTCAGCCACTTCCTAACTAAGCAGGGAAGGATAAGTGATGTCACCTTTCTGAGCCTCATTTGCCCCATCTGCCAAATGGAGCTAACGATGTTTCACCCCCGGAATGGCTGTGGGGACTGAGCGAGCAAATCCGCCCAAGCGTGCAGCCCCTTGCCTGCTCGTGGTGCGCATGGAGGAGATAGCTTCTCTTTTACTACTTGCCTAGTCTTGACCCCTCTGTCTCCTTCTGCTTCCCGCCAGCCCACTTCCCACCTCAAACCAGCAGCCTGCTCGCCGACCTTGCCAGAACTCAAAGTTGGGAGAAATTAAAAGCCCAGTGGGATCCCTGCAGGCTCTGCCAGCCTAACAACACAGCCAATTAAAGAATCTCTTGGATTTGAGTTCTGAGCAAATCGGAGCTTAAAACAAAAGTCCCAAACTTTAAACCCCACTGAGGGGCTTCCCTGGTGGCGTAGTGGTTACGAATCCGCCTGCCAATGCAGGGGACGTGGGTTCCATACGTGGCCTGGGAAGATCCTAAATGCCGCGGAGCAGCTAAGCCCATGCGCCACAACTACTGAGCCTGTGCTCTACAGCCCGAGCGCCGCAACAAGAGAAGCCACCGCAATGAGATGCCTGCGCACCACAAAAAGAGTAGCTCCCGCTCACCGCAACCAGAGAAAGCGCTCGCGCAGCAACGAAGATTCAACGCCTCCAAAAATAAATTAATTAATTAAAAAAAAAAAACCACTGAGGAGCTAAGTCTGGTACCCCACGAAGCTATTTTTTTAAAGTCCTTTGAGCGTCGGCATTATTGAGAGGTAAGAGTTCCGAGTACCTGCATCTTAGGGCTGCCCAGTCCTCTCAAAGGGCTCAAAGTCAAAGGAGATGTTAAAAATACACGTGCCACAGACAAATGCAAACTGAGGGACAGTCTCCGAACAACTGGTCTAGACGCTTCAAAATGTCAGGGTCATAAATGACACACACACAAAAAAGCTGAGGAACTGTTTCAGATTAAAAGGGACAAAAAAGAAATGACAACTAAAAGCACTGCATGATTCTGGATTATCTTTTTTAAATGGGGTGGGAGGGACAGTTAGGGAAATTTGCCACAAACTGTGGCTTAGATAATAGTATTGTCTCAATGCTAATATCCTGAATTTGATAATTATGCTGCAGTTATGTAAGAGAATTTCCTTGTTCTTAGGAGATAAGCATCAGTAAAGAGGCATTTCGTTTACAGCTTCTCAAATGATTCAGAAAAGAAAATAATATGCATATTTATATATGGAAAGAGAGAAATGACTGAGCAAATGGGACAAAGGATATACGTAATTCCTTTGCACTATCCTTGCAACTTTTCTGTGAGAGCAGAATTATTTCAAAGTGAAAAAAAATTTTTAATGCAGATTCCTGTGTTACATTCCCCCCTTCCTGGAGAGCCCAACTCATTGGATCTTTGGAAGGACCCAGGAATCTGCATTTCTAGCAAGCTCCCCAGGGGATTCTGGCACGCAGGAAGCCTGACTGTAAGTCTATCTCTGCAGAAAGCTGGGGGCCTTCTTTCCCAGTCAGAGGGCAGAGGCACAGCCCCTCCAGTTTTTACCTTCCTTTCCCCACCTGTTCCAGGCAACAATCAAGGAGCCACTAATGGAGGGTTTTGCAAACCAACAGCATGGGAGGTTCCTCCAGATTTTTGTCAAGAGCAAAGCTTGCTCCGAGCCTCTAGCCCATTTATAATTACATGACTTAAAATACAATTTGCTAAAGACAATCTGCTGAGGAAGGGAGATAGAAGAAATAAAATGAGAGTAAGGAAGAAGCCGAGGCTTCCGGGAAGATGGCGGAAGAGTAAAACGCGGAGATCACCTTCCTCCCCACAGATACACCAGAAATACATCTACATGTGGAACAACTCCTACAGAACACCTACTGAACGCTGGCAGAAGACCTCAGACCTCCCAAAAGGCAAGAACCCCCCCCCCACGTACCTGGGTAGGGCTAAAGAAAAAAGAGGAAACAGAGACAAAAAATAGGGACGGGACCTGCGCCAGTGGGAGGGAGCCGTGAAGGAGGAAAGGTTTCCACACACTAGGAGCCCCTTCGCGGGCAGAGACTGTGGGTGGCGGAGGGGGAAGCTTCGGAGCTGCAGAGGAGAGTGCAGCCACAGGGGTGCGGAGGGCAAAGCGGAGAGATTTCCGCACAGAGGATCAGGGCCGACCAGCACTCACCAGCCCGAGAGGCTTGTCTGCTCCCCCGCCAGGGCGGGCGGGGCTGGGAGCTGAGGCCCGGGCTTTGGTCGGAGCGCTGGGAGAGGACTGGGGTTGGCGGCGTGAACACAGCCTGCAGGGGTTAGTGCGCCACGGCTAGCCAGGAGGGAGTCCGGGGAAAAAGTCTGGACCTGCCGAAGAGGCAAGAGACTTTTTCTTACCTCACGTCCTGGTGCGCGAGGAGACGGGATTAAGAGCGCTGTTTAAAGGAGCTCCAGAGACGGGCGCGAGCCACGGCTAAAAGAGCGGACCCCAGAGACGGGCATGAGATGCTAAGGCTGCTGCTGCCGCCACCAAGAAGCCTGTGTGCGAGCACAGGTCACTCTCCACACCCCCCTTCCGGGAGCCTGTGCAGCCCGCCACTGCCAGGGTCCCGGGATCCAGGGTCAACCCCTCCGGGAGAACGCACGGCACGCTTCAGGCTGGTGCAACGTCACGCCGGCCTCTGCCTCCGCAGGCTCGCCCCGCACTCCGTGCCCCTCCCTCCCCCCGGCCTGAGTGAGCCAGAGCCCCCAAATCAGCGGCTCCTTTAACCCCGTCCTGTCTGAGCGAAGAACAGACGCCCTCTGGCGACCTACACGCAGAGGCGGGGCCCAATCCAAAGCTGAGCCCCTGGAAGCTGTCAGAACAATGAAGAGAAAGGGAAATCTCTCCCAGCAGCCTCAGAAGCAGCGGATTAAAGCTCCACAATCAACTTGACGTACCCTGCATCTGTGGAATGCATGAATAGACAACGAATCATCCCAAATTAAGGAGGTGGACTTTGAGAGCAAGATTTATTATTTTTTCCCCTTTTCCTCTTTTTGTGAGTGTGTATGTGTATGCTTCTGTGTGAGATTTTGTCTGTATAGCTTTGTTTCCACCATTTGTCCTAGGGTTCTACCCGTCCGTTTTTTTGTTGTTGTTGTTTTTTAAATTTTTTTCTCTAATTATTTTTTTATTTTAATAACTTTATTATATTTTATCTTATTTTATTTTACTTTATCTCTTTTCTTTTTTTCCTTCCTTCCCTCCTTCCTTCCTTCCTCCCTCCCTCCCTCCTTTCTTTCTACTCCTACTAATTCTTTCTTTCTACTTTTTCTCCCTTTTATTCTGAGCCGTGTGGATGAAAGGCTCTTGGTGCAGCAGCCAGGAGTCAGTGCTGTGCCTCTGAGGAGGGAGAGCCAACTTCAGGACACTGGTCCACAAGAGACCTCCCAGCTCCACATAATATCAAATGGTGAAAATCTCCCAGAGATCTCCATCTCAACACCAGCACCCAGCTTCACTCAACGACCAGCAAGCTACAGTGCTGAACATCCTATGCCAAACAACTAGCAAGACAGGAGCACAACCCCAACCATTAGCAGAGAGGCTGCCTAAAATCATAAGTCCACAGACACTCCAAAACACACCACCAGATGTGGAACTGCCCGCCAGAAAGACAAGATCCAGCCTCATCCACCAGAACACAGGCACTAGTCCCCTCCACCAGGAAGCCTACACAACCCACTGAACCAACCTTAGCCACTGGGGACAGACACCAAAAACAACGGGAACTACGAACCCACAGCCTGCAAAAAGGAGACCCCAAACACAGTAAGATAAGGAAAATGAGAAGACAGAAAAACACACAGCAGATGAAGGAGCAAGATAAAAACCCACCAGACCTAACAAATGAAGAGGAAATAGGCAGTCTACCTGAAAAAGAATTCAGAATAATGATAGTAAAGATGATCCAAAACCTTGGAAATAGAATAGACAAAATGCAAGAAACATTTAACAAGTACCTAGAAGAACTAAAGATGAAACAAACAACGATGAACAACACAATAAATGAAATTAAAAATACTCTAGATGGGATCAATAGCAGAATAACTGAGGCAGAAGAACAGATAAGTGACCTGGAAGATAAAATAGTGGAAATAACTACTGCAGAGCAGAATAAAGAAAAAAGAATGAAAAGAACTGAGGACAGTCTCAGAGACCTCTGGGATAACATCAAACGCATCAACGTTAGAATTATAGGGGTTCCAGAAGAAGAAGAGAAAAAGAAAGGGACTGAGAAAATATTTGAAGAGATTATAGTTGAAAACTTCCCTAATATGGGAAAGGAAATAGTCAATCAAGTCCAGGAAGCACAGAGAGTCCCATACAGGATAAATCCAAGGAGAAATACGCCAATACACATATTAATCAAACTGTCAAAAATTAAATACAAAGAAAACATATTAAAAGCAGCAGGGAAAAACAACAAATAACACACAAGGGAATCCCCATAAGGTTAACAGCTGATCTTTTAGCAGAAACTCTGCAAGCCAGAAGGGACTGGCAGGACATATTTAAAGTGATGAAAGGGAAAAACCTGCAACCAAGATTACTCTACCCAGCAAGGATCTCATTCAGATTTGATGGAGAAATTAAAACCTTTACAGACAAGCAAAAGCTGAGAGAGTTCAGCACCACCAAACCAGCTTTACAACAACTGCCAAAGGAACTTCTCTAGGCAGGAAACACAAGAGAAGGAAAAGACCTACAATAACAAACCCAAAACAATTAAGAAAATGGGAATAGGAACATACATATCGATAATTACCTTAAATGTAAATGGATTAATGCTCCCACCAAAAGACACAGATTGGCTGAATGGGTACAAAAACAAGACCCATATATTTGCTGTCTACAAGAGACCCACTTCAGACCTAGGGACACATGCAGACTGAAAGTGAGGGGATGGAAAAAGATATTTCATGCAAACGGAAACCAAAAGAAAGCTGGAGTAGCAATTCTCATATCAGACAAAATAGACTTTAAAATAAAGACTATTACAAGAGACAAAGAAGGACACTACATAATGATCAAGGGATCGATCCAAGAAGAAGATATAACAATTGTAAATATTTATGCACCCAACATAGGAGCACCTCAATACATAAGGCAAATACTTAGAGCCATAAAAGGGGAAATCAACAGTAACACATTCATAGTAGGGGACTTTAACACCCCACTTTCACCAATGGACAAATCATCCAAAATGAAAATAAATAAGGAGACACAAGCTTTAAATTATACATTAAACAAGATGGACTTAATTGATATTTATAGGACATTCCATCAAAAAACAACAGAATACGCATTTTTCTCAAGTGCTCATGGAACATTCTCCAGGATAGATCATATCTTGGGTCACAAATCAAGCCTTGGTAAATTTAAGAAAATTGAAATTGTATCAAGTATCTTTTCCAACCACAACGCTATGAGACTAGATATCAATTACAGTAAAAGATCTGTAAAAAATACAAACACATGGAGGCTAAACAATACACTACTTAATAACGAAGTGATCACTGAAGAAATCAAAGAGGAAATTTAAAAATACCTAGAAACAAATGACAATGGAGAGACGACGACCCAAAATCTATGGGAAGCTGCAAAAGCAGTTCTAAGAGGGAAGTTTATAGCAATTCAATCCTACCTTAAGAAACAGGAAACATCTCGAATAAACAACCTAACCTTGCACATAAAGCAATTAGAGAAAGAAGAACAAAAAAACCCCAAAGTTAGCAGAAGGAAAGAAATCATAAAAATCAGATCAGAAATAAATGAAAAAGAAATGAAGGCAATGATAGCAAAGATCAATAAAACTAAAAGCTGGTTCTTTGAGAAGATAAACAAAATTGGTAGACCGTTAGCCAGACTCATCAAGAAAAAAAAGGGAGCAGACTCAAATCAATAGAATTAGAAATGAAAAAGGAGAAGTAACAACTGACACTGCAGAAATACAAAAGATCATGAGAGAGTACTACAAACAACTCTATGCCAATAAAATGGACAACCTGGAAGAAATGGACAAATTCTTAGAAATGCACAACCTGCCAAGACTGAATCAGGAAGAAATAGAAAATATGAACAGACCAATCACAAGTAATGAAATTGAAACTGTGATTAAAAATCTCCCAACAAACAAAAGCCCAGGACCAGATGGCTTCACAGGCGAATTCTATCAAACATTTAGAGAAGAGCTAACACCTATCCTTCTCAAACTCTTCCAAAATATAGCAGAGGGAGGAACACTCCCAAACTCATTCTATGAGGCCACCATCAACCTGATACCAAAACCAGACAAGGATGTCACAAAAAAAGAAAACTACAGGCCAATATCACTGATGAACATAGATGCAAAAATCCTCAACAATATACTAGCAAACAGAATCCAACAGCACATTAAACGGATCATACACCATGATCAAGTGGAGTTTATTCCAGGAATGCAAGGATTCTTCAATATACGCAAATCAATCAACGTGATACACCATATTAACAAATTGAAGGAGAAAAACGATATGATCATCTCAATAGATGCAGAGAAAGCTTTTGACAAAATTCAACACCCATTTATGATAAAAACCCTGCAGAATGTAGGCATAGAGGGAACTTTCCTCAACATAATAAAGGCCATATATGACAAACCCACAGCCAACATCGTCCTCAATGGTGAAAAACTGAAAGCATTTCCACTGAGATCAGGAACAAGACAAGGTTGCCCAATTTCACCACTCTTATTCAACATAGTTTTGGAAGTTTTAGCCACAGCAGTCAGAGAAGAAAAGGAAATAAAAGGAATCCAAATCGGAAAAGAAGTAAAGTTGTCACTGTTTGCAGATGACATGATACTATACATAGAGAATCCTAAAGATGCTACCAGAAAACTACTAGAGCTAATCAATGAATTTGGTAAAGTAGCAGGATACAAAATTAATGCACAGAAATCTCTGGCATTCATATACACTAATGATGAAAAATCTGAAAGTGAAATCAAGAAATCACTCCCATTTACCATTCCAACAAAAAGAATAAAATATCTAGGAATAAACCTACCTAAGGAGACAAAAGACCTGTATGCAGAAAACTATAAGACACTGATGAAAGAAATTAAAGATGAAACAAATAGATGAAGAGATATACCATGTTCTTGGATTGGAAGAATCAACATTGTGAAAATGACTCTACTACCCAAAGCGATCTACAGATTCAATGCAATCCCTATCAAACTACCACTGGCATTTTTCACAGAACTAGAACAAAAACTTTCACAATTTGTATGGAAACACAAAAGACCCCGAATAGCCAAAGCAATCTTGAGAACGAAAAATGGAGCTGGAGGAGTCAGGCTCCCTGACTTCAGTCCATACTACAAAGCTACAGTAATCAAGACAGTATGGTACTCGCACAAAAACAGAAAGATAGATCAATGGAACAGGATAGAAAGCCCAGAGATAAACCCAAGCATATATGGTCAACTTATCTTTGATAAAGGAGGCAGGAATGTACAGTGGAGAAAGGACAGCCTCTTCAATAAGTGGTGCTGGGAACACTGGACAGGTACATGTAAAAGTATGAGATTAGATCACTCCCTAACACCATACACAAAAATAAGCTCAAAATGGATTAAAGACCTAAATATAAGGCCAGAAACTATCAAACTCTTAGAGGAAAACATAGGCAGAACACTCTTTGACATAAATCACAGCAAGATCCTTTTTGACCCACCTCCTGGAGAAATGGAAATAAAAACAAAAATAAACAAATGGGACCTAATGAAACTTAAAAGCTTTTGCACAGCAAAGGAAACCATAAACAAGACCAAAAGACAACCCTCAGAATGGGAGAAAGTATTTGCAAATGAAGCAACTGACAAAGCATTAATCTCCAAAATTTATAAGCAGCTCATGCAGCTCAATAACAAAAAACCAAACAACCCAATCCAAAAATGGGCAGAAGACCTAAATAGACATTTCTCCAAAGAAGTTATACAGACTGCCAACAAACACATGAAAGAATGCTCAACATCATTAATCATTAGAGAAATTCAAATCAAAACTACAATGAGATATAATCTCACACCAGTCAGAATGGCCATCATCAAAAAATCTAGAAACAATAAATGCTGGAGAGGGTGTGGAGAAAAGGGAACCCTCTTGCACTGCTGGTGGGAATGTAAATTGATACATCCACTGTGGAGAACAGTATGGAGGTTCCTTAAAAAACTACAAATAGAACTACCATATGACCCAGCAATCCCACTACTGGACATATACCCTGAGAAAACCATAATTCAAAAAGAGTCATGTACCAAAATGTTCATTGCAGCTCTATTTACAATAGCCCAGAGATGGAAACAACCTAAGTGTCCATCATCGGATGAATGGATAAAGAAGATGTGGCACATATATACAATGGAATATTACTCAGCCATAAAAAGAAACGAAATTGAGCTATTTGTAATGAGGTGGATGGACCTAGGGTCTGTCATACAGAGTGAAGTAAGTCAGAAAGAGAAAGACAAATACCATATGCTAACACATATATATGGAATTTAAGGGAAAAAAATGTCATGAAGAACCTAGGGGTAAGACAGGAATAAAGACACAGACCTACTAAAGAATGGACTTAAGGATATGAGGAGGGGGAAGGGTAAGCAAGGGTAAGCAAGAGAGAGGCATGGACATATATACCCTACCAAACGTAAGGTAGGTAGCTAGTGGGAAGCAGCCACATAGGGAGATCAGCTCGGTGTTTTGTGACCGCCTGGAGGGGTGGGATAGGGAGGGTGGGAGGGAGGGATACGCAAGAGGGAAGAGATATGGGAACATATGTATATGTATAACTGATTCACTTTGTTATAAAGCAGAAACTAACACACCATTGTAAAGCAATTATACTCCAATAAAGATGTGTAAAAAAAAAAAAAAAAAGGAAGAAGCCTACCAAGACAGACTAAAGGGGCACCCTGGGGGACCAGACAGCTCCTGTGTGTTTGTTTCATCAGGGATCATGATGACATCACTTGGCTTTAATCCTCCTTAGTCATTTTCATTTGGGGACATTGGCAGCAGCTGCTATTTCTTTTTTTTTTCTTTCAGGGTTTTCTTTTTTTTTCTTTTTTTATTTTCTTTTTGTCTGCCTTGTGTCTTCGTTGCTATGTACTAGCTTTCTCTAGTTGCAGCGAGCAGGGGCTACTCTTCGTTGCGGTGCACGGGCTTCTCATTGCGGTGGCTTCTCTTGTTGCAGAGCACAGGCTATAGGCACGCCAGCTTCAGTAGTTGTGGCATGCAGGCTCAGTAGTTGTGGCTCGCGGGCTCTAGAGCGCAGGCTCAGTAGTTGTGGTGCACGGGTTTAGTTGCTCCGCGGCATGTGGGATCTTCCCAGACCAGGACTCGAACCCATGTCCCCTACATCGGCAGGCGGATTCTTAACCATTGCACCACCAGGGAAGCCCAGCAGCTGCCATTTCTTAATGCATGGGCGGGACCAACAGCTCAGCTCAGTGTTGGTGCTCAAATATGCCAGGGCACGGTCTCACAAGACAGGGCTGCCTCTCACAAGCAGAGCCTCGGGAAAAGTGACGACACCCCAAAAGGCAATTAGGAGGAAAACAACTTGGGTGGAAGCATAACCCAGACTTTCCAGAGGCTTGCAAACTGCTTTCACCAGGACCCACAATAAGGAACGCATTTACACCACAATCTGGTTCACTCTAACACACACACACAGACACTGACAGACATGAAACGCTCCATCCTCATCCCAGGAAGGCTTTATTGTCCCAACTTCTGGGAGTGCTGTCTGCAGAGAGCCTCCAGCTGTCAGCCCCTTGGACTGAGTCCCTGCCTTATCTTCATGGAGCCTCCTTGCTCAAAGTCACACCTCTTTCCCGAGATGGTTCATGTCTAGTGAGGGGAAGATAAAAACCTGGCCATCTTAGCCCAACTCAGGACAATTTCTGAAGAGCCATTTTAACTCCCAGATTCCCCATGGGGTTAGTCAAGATCATTGTTAGACCTCCATCCCAGCTTGACCTCTCCCCCTGCCCACTCCTGTTTCTCTCCCCTCCTGTCCACAGGAGTTGATCTCAAGAACAGTCCCTCATAAACCTTCCAAACACTAAATTCTGTCTCAGGATCTGCTTCCTTGGAGAACATAACCTGGGACCCACATAATTAAAACAAGAGTTCAACAAAACCAATATTTATCCTTTCTCTGTGTCATGCATTCTCATATAATCTATGCTATTTCATTTTTTAAAATGTTGGTCATGATCCAATAAATTGATTTCATGACTCAGCCATGGCTTGAAAATGCTAGTCCGGACTATGCCCATGAAGCATGGAGTATGGTCAGTGTATCCTTTGGGCTGTCCTTAGCTGCAAGTAAAAGAATGCCTGACAAGGGACTTCCCTGGTGGTCCAGTGGTTAAGACTCCGTTCTCCCAATGCAGGGGACTCAGGTTCGATCCCTGGTCAGGGAACTAGATCCCACCTGCCTCAACTAAAGATCCTGCATGCTGCAACTAAGACCCAGTGCAGCCAAATAAATAAATAAAAGAATGCCTGACTAAACATGGATTAAATGATAGAGGTTTACTTTCTACACAAGAAAATATTTGACAATAGGTGGTTCCAGAGTTTGTTCATGACTCAACACCTTCATCAAAAACCCAGGTTCTGGGCTTCCCTGGTGGCACAGTGGTTGAGAGTCCACCTGCTGATGCAGGGGACACAGGTTCATGCCCCGGTCTGGGAAGATCCCACATGCTGCGGAGCGGCTGGGCCCATGAGCCATGGCCGCTGAGCCTGCGTGTCTGGAGCCTGTACTTCGCAACGGGAGAGGCCACAACAGTGAGAGGCCTGTGTACCGCAAAAAAAAAAAAAAAAAAAAAAACAGGTTCTTTCCATATTTCTTCTCCACCATCCTTGACATGTTGGCCGTGCCCTCTCATAGTCACAAGATGGCTGCCATTGCTCCAGGCATCATGTCCTTATACAACCACCTCCAAAGGGGTGGGAAGCATCCCTTCACACATTTCTTTCAATTCAGGAAGAAAAAATTCTGCAGAAGCCCCAGGAGCAGACTTCCCCTTATTTCTCATTACCCAGAACTGGGTCATTGTTCATGTCTAAATCAATCCCTGCCATCCAATACCTAAGGTTCCATTAGCAAAAACAAAAAGGCAAATGAAGATTAGTAAACAACCAACAAGGACTGCCACAGTTTATGTCAGGTACCCCATTCAGCCCTTATTTCCTTCTAGGGTCCAATGTCTAAGACCCTGTGGTTGGGTAGAGTCATTGATCTCTGGCAGATTCACAGCAACCATACCACCATACCAGACATCACTAGTTGATCATAGCAATCTTTCCCACTGAGCAGGAATGTGATCTCACAATGTGTCCCAACAAAATACTCCATGCACCTATTAGAATTAAAACCTGAGATAAAATCTGGTTCCTGCCCTGGCCTCTAGAGCAGAGGATAACAATGGAAGCTGAGATGAGGGAGGATTAACCAGTTTTTGCTCAGTATTTTCAGAACACTCTCTGACTTACACATCCTTCCTTCTCTCCTCACTTGGAATACTTCTTCCTTCCCTTGGTCTATCTAAATCCCACTTGTCCTTTAAAGAGGTCCAACTCAAGCCCGATTCCTCCAGGAAGTCTCCCTGGTTATCCCATTCTTGTTTAAAATTATTCACTGAACCCACTGATCAATCTTAACATGACTCGAAGGGGGTTAACCAGACATTGTGTGCCTGCTGATGTGAGGCAGAGGAAGCATGCCTAAAAGTATCCTTGCCCAAATAACCAACCTGAATCAAATCCAGCCTCGAGGTTAACTACCAGTTTATAAGAAATACAGGAACTAACATTAAATGATACATGGGATATAATGATATAGAATGTAATGTAGTATAATGACACATGGGATATAAAAATCTAGAATGTCAGAAACTAAAGAACCAATGACCTAGTGTCTTTAGCAAGTAAATGACATTTTAAAAAGGAGCAGAAATTTTGTAGATTTATATCAGTTAACTGCCACAATAATGTTGTGTAATAAACCACACTGGAACATAGTGGCTTAAAATAACAATGTATTATTTCTCATGGTTCTGTGGTCAGCTGGGCAGTTCTTTTGGTCTGGCCCAGGCTCAGCTGATCTGGGCTGGGCTTGCTCATGCATCTGTGGTCAGCTGACAGGTCAGCTGGGGACCAGCTGGTCCGGAATGGCCTCACCCAAGAAAGTCCTCCCCTACATGGTTACCCCACAGCAAGCTGCCTAAGTTTGCTCTCCTGGGTGAGATAAGAATCCAAGAGAATAAGTGGAATCGTGCAAGACAACTCGAGGCCCAGACCCAGAAATCATCCAGCTGCATTCTATTGACCAAAGCAAGGCACATGATCAGATTCCAGGGTCCAGAAATAGACTCCACCTCTCAACAGGAGAAGCTGCCAAGTCAGATGGCTAAGGCAGTGAATATGGAGAGAGGCCATTTACTGCAATCAATCCACCTCAGGGTTAAAAAAGACATATCAACCAAATGCAATGTGTGCCCTTGTTCAGATCCGGATTTACACAAACCAACTGCAAAACCTTATTTTTGTGGTCATTAGGGAAAACTGAACATTAGCTGAGTATTAAATGATAATATGGAATTGTTGATTTTTAAGTACAAAAATGGTGTTGTGTGAATTTTTTTAATGTCTTTATTGTTAGAAGTACATACTGAAGGGACTTCCTTGGCAGTCCAGTGGTTAAGACTCCACGCTTCCACTGCAAGGGGCAAGGGTTCAATCCCTGGTCGGGAAACTAAGATCCCGCATGCCGGGCAGTGAGGCTAAAAAAAAAAAAAGTACATACTGATGTATTTGTGGGTGAAATTATATAACGTCTGAGATTTATTTTAAAATATTCTATCAAAAAAAGGAAGCAGGGGGAGGGGGAATAGATGTACAAGAATAGCAAAAAGTTGATCACTGTTGAAGCTGGGTAATGCACACAAGGGGTGTTATATTACTATTCTCATTAAATTTATGTACATGTGTTTGAAATTTTCCATAATGAGAAAAGTTTTAAAACTCTTCAGCTTTCTTTGGCTCATGTATTTTCATAGTGTGGTGATTATCACTGGTAGTTCAAGAACATTAAAAAGAAAGTCTCAGTTTGGTGCTAATCTGTCTTTAACACCTATCAAACACCCATTAATCTCTCTATAACAAAATAAAAGCAGTTCTCAGGCTCCAGAGCCCTTAGCAGGGACAGGATATAACAAGAATTTCATATCATGGTTTGATTTCCATTGCATTTATTTTTTACTATTACCTTCTCTCTACCATGAGTGAGGCTGCTTTTCTATTTATGAATAGTGACACAAAGTTCTCTTTTTAAATAAATTAAGGTTATAAACCTTAAGTGATTAAATCAATAATGATACAGATGGTAAAAGGTTACGACTAAAACTGTGAAGGTGGTTGTTTTTGTTAAGGTCAGCTACCCCCTCTAGCAAATAATTCTAAATCCCACTGGCTTTACATAATAAAGTTCTATATCTTAAGTCACAGCCAAATGCAGGGAAATGGGGGCCTCTGCTTCAGGGAGTCATTCAGAGATCCAGGCTCCTTCCAGCTAACGGCTCTGAAACCCTCCGGCCTTTGAAGTCCACCATTGGACCTTCTGCACTCAGCTGGCACACTAGAGAAACGAGTACGCATCTGCAGTGTCACATGGAAGGATTTGGGGGCCAGGCCTGAACATACACACTTCAGCCCATGTTCTGTTGGCTAGAATTCGTCACATGGTCCCACCTAGCTGCGAAAGAGGCTGGAGGTGTAGACATACGCTTGGGAAGAAGGGGATTTGGTGAATATTTAGCATTACCTCTGTCACAGTGGCCCTCAAATGACTGAAATTTGAGAAAAACCATTCTAAAAGATGAAGCCCAAACTCCTCAGTGTGGCACGTAAAGGTCTTTATGATTCTGGATGTAACAGTCAGGGTTCAACCAGAGAACCACTATGAACACCATAGAAAAAAGAATTACAGGGACGAGACTGGACACAGTGGTGGGAGCTGGTGGAGGAATCTATTCAATGATCTTGCCTCTGCGTCACTTAGATCAGTTGTCAAGGAGGAGCCCTGGACATGAATGAGAGCAAGGACAAACTGGAACCTGGGAGGATGAACTTGGAGCCACAGGGACAACTGAGAGGACCAAGTGGCACCAGTGTCCACAGTGCCTGGGGCCCTGGGTTGACCTTCAGAGCATAAAAAACATGGGTTCAGTTTCACATCCATCTTCCAAAACCCACACAAGTTTCTCTTATGTTCGATGCTAACCCAGAACCACACAGGGAAGGTAATTCTGGAAAAAGAGTTCTAACCCAGCTGGACCCAGTACAAGCCACTTCATGGATCTGTGGGACACTTAGCCTCACCCCCCACCACTCCCCAGCTCATACCTTCCACTCCAGCCATGCCGACTACAGTTGACCCTTGAACAAAACAGGTTTGAACTGTGAGGGTCCACTTTTATGCATTTTTTTCCAATAAATACGTACTACAGTGCTACATGATCTGAGGTTGGTTGAATCTGCAGATGCAAAACCACAAATTCAGAGTGTTGACTGTAAAGTTATAGGCAGATTTTCAACTGTGTGTTGTAGGGATGGGCACCTCTAACCCCCACGTTGTTCAAGGGTCAACTGTAGTCGCCTTTTCTCAACTATTCCAGATGTTGCCTCACTTCATCCATGCTGTTCCCTCTCCCTGGAACTCTTCAGGAAGAGGTGCCCACCTCTTCCTCAGCCTTCAAAATCTTGTCAAATGTCACCTCCTCTAGGAAGTCTTCCCTGCAGTCTCCGGGCAGAGGGGGAGAGGGGTGAAGCCCTAAATACAGAAGGTTGTGCAAAAAGCCATGTGACCCTTCTCCATAAGCCTTTAAATCTTCCGCAAAGTTGCTAAATGCACTATGTGCTGGGTGTGACTGGATTTCTTTTCAAAAATAGCAATGAGGCTGGGTTTCTTATCTGAGTTTGACTCAGGGTGGAAGAAAGCGCACATAGGCACAAGAGCCCTGAGACAGGGAGAAGCACGGGAAAGAGAGAAGCATGAGGAAATAAGACACCAGAATGGGCAGAAATTATGGGGAGACTTGAGGCTGCCCCAGACTTGGAATTCGGGTCTATGACCTGTTTAACCAGATCTCTAAAGGGGCAGGAGCAACATGTTACGCAGTTGTGGTAGATTGGATTATCCTTCTCAGGTCTTCACTCCCTTCCCCCATACGACCTTGAAGGGCTTGAGAGTGAGAAAAGTATATTTCCCTGTCCTGTAGATGTTGGACTTGCACTTGACTGTATGATATTTTTTTCAGCCAATGGAAAGTGGGCAGAAGTGATGTGCTAGTTCTGAGCCAAGGTGGTAGGAAACCTTACATGTGACTGTTCGCCCCCTTGCACTTCTGCTATTCACCACAAAAAGAATATAACTGAGCCATTGCTGAGCCAAAAAAGAGGATGAAAGACATGAAGAAGCATGTGGAATATACTTGAACTCTTCAGCAACCAGGAGCCAAGCCCCAGATGATTCCAGCAGAGCTATAGTTCACTCTAGACTAATGAACAAGAAACTAGCTGTTTCTTGTTGGTTTTTATTAGCTGAATTGAGAAATAATTCACATACCATAAAATTCACCCATTTAAATAGTACCATCCAATTTTTTTTTGGCAGATTCACAGTTGTACAGCCATCACTATAATCAATTTTAGAACATTTTCATCACCCCAAAAGAAAATCGCCTATCCAATGCATTAACAGTCTTTTCCCATTTCCCTGTTTGTTGTTACACAGCGTCATTGTCGCGATAGCTGATATATACACAGGTATTAGAAATGCGTCCAGTGTTAGCAAGCTCATAATTCCACATTCTTCTTGCAGAAGTTCAGGATAAGAAAGGTTTACATGCACGCATCCACACAGACACCCCTACACACATTCACACAATTGTACACACATGCTCAGACACACATCCACTGTCACACACTTGTACAAATATATCACACAACCACACTCAGACATAGACTCACACTCATTTTCAAGGATACAAAGATTCATATACAGACTCGTGCACACACTCACAATTGCACGCTTGTAGACGCACACACCCAGACAGCAATTTCCCAACCCCCAGTCATTCAAATGACTCATCACAACTTTTTCCATATCTGCATATCACATATGCTTTTATTTCCTTAATTTTTCCTTTGAATGACACATTTTTATTTAAATAAATTGGTTTTTAAAAGAAAGTGCTACAAATAGATGGTCCTCATCTTTCCCATTTGCTCTTGACCCTTCTTTCCACCACACCCAAATCTACCTATTATAAGTGGAAGAGGGGGACCGGGTGCCACAACCTCCAGGAAGCCCCCCAACCATGCAGTTGCACAGACCCTGCACTTAGAAAGGCCTCCTGCTTACTTTAGTGCTCTCAGCACCTGGGAATCCTTAATAATTCATTAACTATAATTATAATGCATTTTCATTTTGCACTGGAACCCACAAATTCTATAGCCTCTTCTGCCCCAACCATAGAGTATCCCAGCTTCGGTGACACTTAGGGCTTCCTGAGATGGCAGCTCCTCCACTGAACTGTGAACTGACACAGGTCAGGTCACATGTCACACAGCCCACACCTTGGAGTCCAGACAGGTGGGAGTTTGAATCTCGGCTCCATTTATCAGCTGGGTAACTTTGGGCAACCTGCCCTGACATACAGAGCACCCAGAACAAGAGTACAAATGGAGGCCCACAGGCCATGTGTCTAAAAGTCTGCATGGTAAAAATCAGGCTTACATAGTGGGAAGCAGCAGCAGAGCACAGGAAGATCAGCTCGGTGCTTTGCAACAAGCTAGAGGGGTGGGATAGGGAGGGAGGGCGGGAGGCTCAAGAGGGAAGGGATATGGGGATATATGTATGCATATGGCTGATTCACTTTGTTGTACATCAGAAACTAACACAGTATTGTGAAGCAATTATACTTCAGTAAAGACCTATTTAAAAAAATCAAGCTTACAAATTGTCAAAAAAAATATGGTCTAACCTCCTATTTTAACAAGTATACCTTCATTAAAACAAAGTCAAAATATATGTGTGGTGCTTCCCTGGTGGCGCAGCGGTTGAGAGTCCGCCTGCCGACGCAGGGGATACGGGTTCGTGCCCTGGTCCAGGAAGATCCCACATGCCGCGGAGCGGCTGGGCCCGTAAGCCATGGCCGCTTAGCCTGCGCGTCCGGAGCCTGTGCTCCGCAATGGGAGAGGCCACAACAGTGAGGCCCGTGTACGCAAAAAAAAAAATATATATATATATATACATGTGTGAAGCTATGGTTTTTATATGTCTGAAAATTGGCAAAATATCAAAGATGATGGAATTAAATTATGTTGTATTGATGTGCCAGTGATGTCTAAATGAATAATTTTAAAAGACATGCATAATTAAGAAATTGCTATATATTTATTGCATAAAGTTTTTTTTCTTGCCCTCATTTTAGAAAAATCACTCACCCTATTGTTATAATCAAGATTTTTACATAATTTCTGTGCTATTGGCAGTAATGGTCTAAAGGAATAAAAAATAAATTGAAATTATATATCAAAGGACACAAAGTGTGAATATATTTTCAGGAGAAGTGTAAATTAAAGTAAATTTTAAAAAATTAGCAAATTAAAATTATTTTAGATGTTTTCTAAAGTAATTCTTCTAGAATATTTTATCAGTTTTTTTCAGTTAAAATTAAATAATTTATTAAATTATCTTTTGAAATCAAAAGGCAAAATGCAAATGGAAAAATTAAAATAACATTTTAAAATAAGTTGTTTAAATAAAGTTACAGGGAGACAGCAGAGGCAAGAAGAACTACAATCCTGCAGCCTGTGGAACAAAAAACACATTCACAGAAAGATAGACAAGATGAAAAGGCAGAGGGCTATGTACCAGATGAAGGAACAAGATAAAACCACAGAAAAACAACTAAATGAAGTGAAGATAGGCAACCTTCCAGAAAAAGAATTCAGAATAATGATAGTGAAGATGATCCAGGACCTCAGAAAAAGAATGGATGCAAAGATTGAGAAGATGCAAGAAATGTTTAACAAAGACCTAGAAGAATTAAAGAACAAACAAACAGAGATGAACAATACAATGACTGAAATTAAAACTACACTAGAAAAAAAAAAAACTACACTAGAAGGAATCAATAGCAGAATAACTGAGGCAGAAGAACGGATAAGTGACCTGGAAGACAGAATGGTGGAATTCACTGCTGCAGAACAGAATAAAGAAAAAAGAATGAAAAGAAATGAAGACAGCCTAAGAGACCTCTGGGACAACATTAAATGCAACAACATTCGCATTATAAAGGTCCCAGAAGGAGAAGAGAGAGAGAAAGGACCCGAGAAAATATTTGAAGAGATTATAGTCTAAAACTTCCCTAACGTGGGAAAGGAAATAGCCACCCAAGTCCAGGAAGTGCAGAGAGTCCCATACAGGATAAACCCAAGGAGAAACACACCGAGACACATAGTAATCAAATTGGCAAAAATTAAAGACAAAGAAAAATTATTGAAAGCAGCAAGGGAAAAATGACAAATAACATACAAGGGAACTCCCATAAGGTGAACAGCTGATTTCTCAGCAGAAACTCTACAAGCCAGAAGGGAGTGTCATAACATACTTAAAGTGATGAAAGGGAAGCACCTACAACCAAGATTACTCTACCCCACAAGGATCTCGTTCAGATTTGATGGAGAAATCAAAAGCTTTACAGACAAGCAAAAACTAAGAGAATTCAGCACCACCAAACCAACTTTACAACAAATGCTAAAGGAACTTCTCTAAGTGGGAAACACAAGAGAAGAAAAGGACCTACAAAAACAAACCCAAAGCAATTAAGAAAATGGTCATAGGAACATACATATCGATAATTACCTTAAACATGAATGGATTAAATGCTCCAACCAAAAGACACAGGCTCCCTGAATGGATACAAAAACAAGACCCATATATATGCTGTCTACAAGAGACCCACTTCAGACCTAGGGACACATACAGAATGAAAGTGAGGGAATGGAAAAAGATATTCCATGCAAATGGAAATCAAAAGAAAGCTGGAGTAGCAATACTCATATCAGATAAAATAGACTTTAAAATAAAGAATGTTACAAGAGACAAGGAAGGACACTCCATAATGATCAAGGGATCAATCCAAGAAGAAGATATAACAATTATAAATATATATGCACCCAACATAGGAGCACCTCAATACATAAGGCAACTGCTAACAGCTATAAAAGAGGAAATCGACAGTAACAAAATAATAGTGGGGGACTTTAACACCTCACTTACACCAATGGATAGGTCATCCAAAATGAAAACAAATAAGGAAACAGAAGCTTTAAATGACACAATAGACCAGATAGACTTAATTGATATTTATAGGACATTCCATCCAAAAACAGCAGATTACACTTTCTTCTCAAGTGCACACGGAACATTCTCCAGGACAGATCACATCTTGGGTCACAAATCAAGCCTCAGTAAATTTAAGAAAATTGAAATCATATCAAGCATCTTTTCTGACCACAATGCTATGAGATTAGAAATGAATTACAGGGAAAAAAAACGTAAAAAACACAAACAGGGCTTCCCTGGTGGCGCAGTGGTTAAGAATCCACCTGCCAATGCAGGGGACACGGGTTCGAGCCCCGGTGCGGGAAGATCCCACATGCTGCAGAGCAACTAAGCCCACGTGCCACAACTACTGAGCCTGCGCTCTTGAACCCGTGAGCCACAACTACTGAAGCCCATGTGCCACAACTAGTGAAGCCTGCATGCCTAGAGCCTGTGCTCCACAACAAGAGAAGCCACCGCAATGAGAAGCCCTTGCACCACAACGAAGAGTAGCCCCCGCTCGCTGCAACTAGAGAAAGCCCATGCACAGCAACAGAAGACCCAACGCAGCCAATAAATAAATAAATAAATAAAATTTAAAAAAATAGCTCAACCCCTAGGGTTGCTTTACAAAAAAAAAAAAAAAACACACACAAACACATGGAAGCTAAACAATACGTTACTAAATAACCAAGAGATCACTGAAGAAATCAAAGAGAAAATCAAAAAATACCTAGAGACAAATGACAATGAAAACACGACCATCCAAAACCTATGGGATGCAGCAAAAGCAGTTCTAAGAGGGAAGTTTATAGCTATACAAGCCTACCTCAAGAAACAAGAAAAATCTCAAATAAACAATCTAACCTTACACCTAAAGGAACTAGAGAAAGAAGAACAAACAGAACCCAAAGTTAGCAGAAGGAAAGAAATCATAGAGATCAGAGCAGAAATAAATGAAATAGAAACAAAGAAAACAATAGCAAAGATCAATAAAACTAAAAGCTGGTTCTTTGAGAATATAAACAAAATTGATAAACCATTAGCCAGACTCATCAAGAAAAAGAGGGAGAGGACTCAAATCAATAAAATTAGAAATGAAAAAGGAGAAGTTACAACAGACACCACAGAAATACAAAGCATCCTAAGAGACTACTACAAGTAACTCTATGCCAATAAAGTGGACAACCTGGAAGAAATGGACAGATTCTTAGAAAGGTATAACCTTCCAAGACTGAACCAGGAAGAAATAGAAAATTTGAACAGACCAATCACAAGTAATGAAATTGAAACTGTGATTAAAAATCTTCCAACAAACAAAAGCCCAGGACCAGATGGCTTCACAGGTGAATTCTATCAAACATTTAGAGAAGAGCTAACACCTATCCTTCTCAAAGTCTTCCAAAAAATTGCACAGGAAGGAACACTCCCAAACTCATTCTAGGAGGCCACCATCACCCTGATACCAAAACCAGACAAAGATACTACACACAAAAAAAACTACAGACCAATATCACTGATGAATATAGATGCAAAATTCCTCAACAAAATACTAGCAAACAGAATCCAACAACACATTAAAAGGATCATACACTATGATCAAGTGGGATTTATCCCAGAGATGCAAGGATTCTTCAATATACACAAATCAATCAATGTGATACAGCATATTAACAAATTGAAGAATAAAAACCATATGATCATCTCAATAGATGCAGAAAAACCTTTTGACAAAATTCAACACCCATTTATGATAAAAACTCTCCAGAAAGTGGGCATAGAGGGAACCTACCTGAACATAATAAAGGCCATATACGACAAAGCCACAGCAAACATCATTCTCAATGGTGAAAAACTGAAAGCATTTCCTCTAAGATCAGGACAAGACAAGGATGTCCACTCTCACCACTATTATTCAGCATAGTTTTGGAAGTCCTAGCCACAGCAATCAGAGAAGAAAAAGAAATAAAAAGAATACAAATTGGAAAAGAAGTAAAACTGTCACTGTTTGCAGATGACATGATACTATACATAGAGAATCCTAAAGATGCCACCAGAAAACTACTAGAGGTAATCAATGAATTTGGTAAAGTAGCAGGATACAAAATTAATGCACAGAAATCTCTTGCATTCCCATACACTAATGATAAAAAATCTGAAAGAGAAATTAAGGAAACACTCCCATTTACCATTGCACCAAAAAGAATAAAATACCTAGGAATAAACCTACCTAGGGAGACAAAAGACCTGTATGCAGAAAACTATATGGCACTGACGAAAGAAATTAAAGATGATACCAACAGATGGAGAGATATACCATGTTCTTGGATTAGAAGAATCAATACTGTGAAAATGACTCTACTACCCAAAGCAATCTACAGATTCAATGCAATCCCTATCAAATTACCAATGGCATTTTTCACAGAACTAGAACAAAAAGTCTTAAAATTTGTATGGAGACACAAAAGACCCCGAATAGCCAAAGCAGTCTTGAGGGAAAAAAACGGAGCTGGAGGAATCAGACTTCCTGACTTCAGACTATACTACAAAGCTACAGTAATCAAGACAATATGCTACTGGCACAAAAACAGAAACATAGATCAATGGAACAAGATAGAAAGCCCAGAGATAAACCCAAGCACCTATGGTCAACTAATCTATGACAAAGGAGGCAAGGATATACAATGGAGAAGACAGTCTCTTCAATAAGTGGTGCTGAGAAAACTGGACAGCTACATGTAGAAGAATGAAATTAGAACACTCCCTAACACCGTACACAAAAATAAACTCAAAATGGATTCGAAACCTAAATGTAAGACGAGACACTAGAAAATTCTTAGAGGAAAACATAGGAAGAACACTCTTTGACATAAATCACAGCAAGATCTTTTTTGATCCACTTCCTAAAGTAATGGAAATAAAAACAAAAATAAACAAATGGGATCTAATGAAACTTAAAAGCTTTTGCACAGCAAAGGAAACCATAAACAAGACGAAAAGACAACCCCCAGAATGGGAGAAGATATTTGCAAACGAATCAACGGACAAAGGATTAATCTCCAAAATATATAAACAGCTCATGCAGCTCGATATTAAAAAGCAAACAACCCAATCCAAAAATGGGCAGAAGACCTAAATAGACATTTTTCCAAAGAAGACATACAGATGGCCAAGAGGCACATGAAAAGCTGCTCAACATCACTCATTATTAGAGAAATGCAAATCAAAACTACAATGAGGTGTCACCTCACACCAGTTAGAATGGGCATCATCAGAAAATCTACAAACAACAAATGCTGGAGAGGGTGTGGAGAAAAGGGAACCCACTTGCACTGTTGGTGGGAATGTAAATTGATACAGTCACTATGGAGAACAGTATAGAGGTTCCTTAAAAAACTAAAAATAGAACTACCATATGATCCAGCAATCCCACTACTGGGCATATACCCTGAGAAAACCATAATTCAAAAAGACACATGTACCCCAATGTTCATTGCAGCACTATTTACAATAGCCAGGTCATGGAAGCAACCTAAATACCCATCGACCGATGAATGGATAAAGAAGATGTGGTACATATATACAATGAAATATTACTCAGCCATAAAAAGGAAAAAAATTGGGTAATTTGTTGAGACGTGGATGGATCTAGAGACTGTCTAACAGAGTGAAGTAAGTCAGAAAGAGAAAAACAAACATCGTATATTAATGCATATATGTGGAACCTAGAAAAATGGTACAGATGAACCAGTTTGCAGGGCAGAAATTGAGACACAGATGTAGAAAACAAACGTATGGACACCAAGGGAGGAAAGCGGCAGGGGGTGGGGTGTGATGAATTGGGAGATTGGGATTGACATGTATACACTGATGTGTATAAAATTGATGACTAATAAGAACCTGTTGTATAAAAAAATAAATAAAATAAAATTTAAAAAAAAGAAAAAGAAAGAAATAAAAATAAAGCTACAGGGACTTCCCTGGTGGTCCAGTGGGTAAGACTCCATGCTCCCAAGGCAGGGAGCCCAGGTTCAATCCCTGGTCTGGGAACCAGATCCCACATGCATGCTGCAGCTAAGAGTCCACATTCCACAACTAAGAAGCCTGCATGATGCAACTAACAATCCCTTGTGCCACAACTAAACACACCGCAGCTAAGACCCAGCACAGCCAAAATAAATAAATAAGTAAATATTTTAAAATAAATAAATAAATAAAGCTACAAATATGAATTTTTTAATTAAATCCCAATAAATATTAAAAAATAAAATTGCTAACAATCTTAGAGTTCAAATGTCTGGAAGTCAATGTAAAGAAACGTATCACACTCCATGCATTTTACATTTGGATCTACATATATTCAAATTTAAGAGTAATATGAATCATTAATATTTCAAAATGATCCTCTGCTGCTGTGTTAGTTATATATTGCTGTACACAAAATTACCATAAGTTTAGTAGTTTAAAACAGGACAGATTTATTATATCACAACCCAGATATCCAGACTCAGCTTAGCTGAACCCTCTGCTTCAGAGTCTCTTATAAGACAGCAATCAAGATGTCAGTCAGGGGTGGGGTCTCAGCTGAGACTCAGATGAAGAAGGACCTACTTCCAAACTCACGTGGTGGCTCAGAACTTGATTCTTTATGGGCTGCCAGAGTGAGAATCTCTGCTTCTTCCTAGCTGTTGGCTGGAGAAAATCCTCAGTTTCTTGCCATGTGGGCCTCTCCATATGGTGGCTTACTTCATCAAAGCCAGCAAAGGAGGGTCAATAGGGAGAGTCTGCAAGCAAGACAGTAGTTACAGTTTATGCGGGGTAATCACAGATGTGAAATCCTATCAGCTTGGCTGCATTCTGTTGGCTAAAAGCAAGTCACAGATCCTGCCTACACTCAAGGGGAGAGGATGACACAGGAGCATGAACGCCAGAAGGTGAGAATTGGGGTGGGGGGGGAGTGGCATTTTAGAGTCTGTCTCCCACAGTGACCATGCACGGTGCTTGCAAAGATTACACTAATGTGTGAGTGCATCCAGAGCCACAAATTGAAACACAAGGAGAAGCCTGAGAGTTCTTTGTGCATTTATGCTATCAGAGAGGAAGGATTTTGCAAGTTAATACATTGTATTTGCTCTTGTTTAAGTGCTTCCAATTCCCAAATTATCCCTGCACTAGAACCAGAGCTAGAATGTTCATCTCCAATGTTGGCAGCAGCACTACCCATGAACCTTCATTGCATTCAGACACAACTGTTATTTTGAGGTCACAGTCTAAGAGATGTGGAGAAGCTTTTCCCGGGGGCCTGAATGATGGTATTCAGGAGAGTACATGTTTAGGACTACAGGTTGCTCTGTGACAGCCCTGGGTGCCAGACTCCAAGTGACAGACATCTCCATGTGTTTTTAATAAATTCTTTCTTTCTTTGTGTATCCTTGTGATATTTGGGGCAGCTTGAGCATCCAAACATGGCAACTGGAGTCCCCCAGCAAGAATAATCCAAGAAAGAGAGAGAGTGCAAGGTAGAAGCCACAATGTCTTTTATGACCAAGTCTTGGAATTCACACACCATCATTTTTGCAATATTCTTCTAGTTACACAGGTCATTCCTGTTCAGTGTGGGAGAGTTCTACACAAGGGTATTGTGGTAGGCAGAATTCTAAAATAGCCCCCAAGACTCCCAACCCTTGGTGTGCATGCCCTGTAGAATCTCCTCCCCTTGAGTGTAAGTGGGACTTGTGAATATAATGGGATTTCACTCTCACGTTTATGTTACATTATTTGGCAGAAGAGATTTTGCAGATGTAGTTAAGGCCCCTAATCAGTTGGCTTTCAGTTAATCAAAAGGGAAAATACCCTGAGTGGCCTGACCTAATCAGGTGAGCCCTTAAACAAGATCAGAAAGAATCAAAGCAAAAAAGAAAAAAAAAGAAAAGATTTCTGCTGCTGGCTTTGAAGAAGTAAATAACTATGTATGAACTACCCGTGGAGAAGGCCATTTAGCAAAGACCTGATAACAGCCTCTAGGAGCTGACAGTGTTGCCCTGTCAACAGCTAGCAAGAAAATGGGGACCTCCATCATACAACCAGAAGGCAATGAATTCTGCCAATGATCCATGAGCTCAAAAGAGAACTCTGAACCTCAGATAAGATCACAGCCCCCACTGACACCTCAATTTCAGCCTTGCGAAACCCTGAAAAGAGGACTTCTGACCTACAGAAACTGTGAGAATAAACAGGTGTTGTTTTAAGCTGCTAAATTTATGGTAATTTGTTACACAGCAGTAGAAAATGAATACCAGTGTGAACATCAGAAGGCAAGAATTATTGGGGGCCATCTTGGATACCGGCTATCAAAACTTGGTATTGTTAGACTTTTCATTTTTGTTTTTTCTCATTGGTGTCCACTTTTCTTCCCTCTCTTATGCATAAGCTTCTTTACACTTCACTCATTCACTCAGCTACTCCTCTCTTGATACCTTCATTGCAGAAACAATTCCTGATCCCCTACTCTATTCACGTCCAGTGCTGGTCACTGGGGACAAAGAAGGGAGTCATATGTGTCCCCTGCCCTCCAGGAGCTCCAGACGGGTACAAGAAGCATTCCATGGTATCCCTTAGCCTTCTTAAATCTACTCCCAACATAACCCATATGTGGTTCAGACCCCAGGATCCTCCAAAAACTAGTTTCAGTACATTGTTCCATCACCAAACCACAAATTTAACCCCCAAAGCACTGAAGTGCAGCAGATTTTGCTGAAGTTTCCAAGTAGAGACCAAGGATGGTATTATATCACATATTACAAGCCAAATGTTATCAAACTATATTAAACTTCTCTCTCCTCAAGCTCTGTGATTCAGAATGTCTTCTCCCAATCCTCCCCTGCTAAACATCTTTATTACTCTGAGAAGTTCTTTTTTAGTTTTCATATTCCACTTGGCAAAACAAAAGCCTCGTCAGAAACCAAACCCATATGAATGTGGGTGAGTGAGGGGTTTGCTTCCCTGGTTCTGCAGGCAGCTACACCCTAGCCCTGTGACCTTGAATGAGGTACTTGCTGCCCCAGTTTCCTGGCCTGCATTCTGGTAAAGTCCCCAAGGGAAGAATGGAGGCTCTTTGGGGACCCAGCCAGCCTTTTGAATTTCTTGGAGGAAGGTGTTAGGTAAACAGCAATTCCAGGTAATGCTGTCTGAGGGCCTTCAGACTGAGGGCATTAGAGCAGGTCAAAGGACCTGTGGACAGCATCTAAGATCCAGCTTCCAGAAGACTACAGTGACCCCCACCATGGGGTCCCCTCTGGGTTTGAGACTGAGTAGCTGGATATCCTGGTCATCATTCTGGAAACCAGTTCCCCCTGCCCCTCGGTGACATGCATCCTCATCCTCCTCCTCTCTCAATGAAGGGCCTGTCTTCACTCGCTCCCCACACACTCTCATCCAGGTTTGTGGCTTTAATACCCTCCTTATGATGACTCCTGCTCTGCCTTCTCCCCTGAGTCCCAGACTCATTATCCAGCTGCTAACTGATACATCCACTGGGATGTCTAATGGGCATAGCAAACTTCCTGTGTCCAAAATGGAACTCTACTTCATCCTCCTCTCTCCCCAGTGGCCCTCAGGAAAACCTACTTCTCCCCCATCTTGCCCATCTCAATAAATGGTTCCCTCATCATCCACCTAGTTGCTCAAGCCAGAAACCAAGGAATTATCCTTGATTCTTCTCTTTCTCCCATCACCCAACTGTAATTCATCAGCAAATTTTGTTGGCTTTCCTTACTAAATATATCCCCAGTATGTTTTCTTCTCTTTGTCTCCATGGCTCCCACCTTGGTCCATGTCACTTCCATCTCAGACCAGGGACCACAGTTGCCTCCTCACCATGCTGCCTGCTTTTTCTCCTGCCACCTCACCGTCTATCCTCCACACAGTAACCTGAGAAAATATTACTCCCCTACCTAAGCCCTCCAAGCCATTATTTGGCTGGCAAGCCCCTGCATGATCTGGCCCCTGCCTAGATCTTGAACTTCACCCCCTCCTACTGTCCTTTGTATTCTGCTCTAGCCACACTAGCATTCTTTCTGTCCCCTGAACACATCAAGCTTGATCCAACCTCAGGGCCTTTGCACGTGCTGTTTCCTCTGCATGGAATCCTCTCCTCCCTACCACTTATTTGTATAGCTGGCCCCTTCTTGCCATTCAGATCTCAATCCAAAGGTCACCTCCATACACATCCTGTCCTGTCCCTATCTAAAGTTGGCCCACCCGTCTTCCACATCTTGTTATCTTTCCTCCACAGTTCCTATTACTACCTAATTATCTTACTTTCGCTTGTTTGATTGTCTTCCTCACTAGAATTTCACTCCAAGAAGTCTCTCTGGTTCACTGCCCCATCTCTAGTGCCTACACCAGTGCCTGACAAAAAAGACCTCAGGAAATATCTCTCAAATTCATTCATTCAGTCAGTCAGCACATATTTATTGAGTGCTTACTGCTTAATGATTCAGGGAGCCCCAGGATACAAGGGGAACCAAGACGTCTGGTGTTGGTGGGTTCAAATTCAGGCTTCACCGTTACCCAGCTCTGACCTCCCCTACCTGAGCCTCTGTTTCCTCATCCATAAAATGGTATACATGGTAGAATTGTTATGAACTAACTTGTAAAAGCCTACCAGACAACCTGGCACACAGTAGGTATCCATTAAATGAGTACTTTCATCCCATGACCAAGGGTGACCCTGTCTGCTAGAAAATGTGGGCACAGGCCTGGGGGCTCTGAGACAGCTGTGGAACAGTTGGATGCCCTCGGGGGAGAGTGACCAAGAACAGATGTGGGCAGGAGGACCCTCAGGCCAACTGCTGACGAACTCAGGCACAGGAACAAGGGGGACAGGACCATAAACAAGCCAGGGCATCTTTTTGAAATAACAGAGAGAGTGAGAACAGCCTTGAGGCCACAGGACATCTCCTAGGGGCCTCCCACGTTCAGCCTCTGAGACTCCCAGTCAGGTCACGGAACATTTCCAGCTCTCAGAGCCCTGCCTCCTGGTCAACCTAGGTGTCCACCGACCAGGGGCAGAGAGAAGTCTGGCAGGGACTAAAAGATGCCAGGCTTCGGGGCAAGGTTTGAAAACAGAACTTGTCCTTCCCTTCAATAGAAAACTGTGCAGTCACAAAAAATGAACGAGGATGCTCTTTATGCACTGATGTGAGTGGTCTCTAAGAGATGTTGTTGAGTACAAAAAGATGAATTTTTAAAGGATTAAAAAAAAAATGTACACGTGTCTGCTCATGTATCCAGCCACTGTCTCTGGAAGGATGCATAAGAAGTTAGTGATGATAGCTTTCTCTCCAGAGTGGAAATGGGTGCTTGAGGGATGGTTGAAAGGAAGACTTCACTAAAATGTCCTTTGCCTCTTTTGAATATTGAATCATTGAATGTAACACCTATTCAAAAATAACTGCTTAATATTTGAGAAGGAAAATTGTTTACCCCACCTCTTCCACCAAAGGGAGTGAGGGATAGCATACTTCTTCCAGAATGATCTATCTAAAAAGTAAAGCCTGTTCTATTGTTCCTCTTTATGACCCTCCTCTGTTTAAATCCCTTCAGTGACACACAGTTGAACATATCATACAACCTCAAAAAGAATATTTGTTGAATGAGTGAGTAAATGAATAAATGCACGAATAAACCAGATGCTTTCTCTCTTGATCTTTATGTACTGATATGGAAAAACGTCCATGTTAAGTGAAAAAAGAATATTGCGGAATATTATGTCAAGAATGATTCTACTTTTTATAATTATATATACATAAATTATACTGCAGATTATATTTATATATACATAAATTATTATATGTGTATGTGCTATAAGTACATACATATTTATATATACATAAAATTATATTGCATATTAGCATGTGCATTTATATATCCATATATGTTAGTATTTACATGTGTATGTATATGGTTATTGGCCAATAAACAGAAAAAAAAACTAGAAAGACCCCACATTTGCTGGTTCTATATCTTGATCTTAGTGATGATTACACAGGTATAAAGATGGGTAAAAACTCATCAATCTATACTTAAGAATTGCACATGTTCCTGTATATAGTTATATCTCAATCTTTTAAAAGGAAAAAAGAGATATACCCCCAAATATTATTAGATATCATCTCCTGTAACAGGATTATGGGGGCTTTGATTTCTAATATACATCTGGATATTTTACAAGCAGCACACAAGTATGAATCCTTTTAAAATATGTATACTTTTTAATTCATATTTTATTTCTGACTCTTTAGCTTAGCATACAAAGCCTTTCACTTCTTTAACTGCCTCCACCCTTTATTCCAACCACATCAAACTGCTTATGCTCCCCAGTGTGTCGTGCTGTTTCTTACCTCCAGGCCTTTACCGTTGCTGCTCTTTCTTCCTGAGATGCCCTCTCCCGCTTCCTCAACTCCTCCCACCTACCTAGGTTCTTCTAGTCATTTAAGTCTCAACTGAAATGTCACCTCCTCCAGGAAGGCTCCCTTGACTTCTCCAGGCTGGGTCAAATGCTCTAGAAACACTTCAGAGTTGCATCTGTCAGTCTTGACTCACTTGTCTGTCTCATTCATCCATCCTTGAGGCAGAGGCTGGAGTGATGTGGCCACAAGCCCCAGGGTACCTTGGCACATAATTTGAAAATTGCTGCTCTAAACAATAAGCTAAGAGATAGAGGCCAAACCTGGTCAAGTAGTGGTGGAATCAGGAACGGGGTTGGTGCTTCCATGCTGAAGTCCATTGAAGCACAGTCAGAGCAAACCTATTTGCAGAGAGAAGAGGAATCAAAATATAGAAAGGAAGCCAAGAGGCTCCACAAGGAGCAAAAAAGAAAGAGCAACCACCTGATGCAGTACTGCCTGCAGAAGAACTCGCCCCAAAATTCATGTCTGACATTGAACTCCTGATCTGTTGTCCTAAACCAGCCCCTTCCATAGTCTTTCCTGCACTCAGGGAATGGCAGCAGCTCCATCCTTCTAACTGCTCAGGCCAAATCTTTGCACCGTCCTTGACTCTCTTGTTCTTTCTAATCCCAAATCCAATTTGTTAGCAAATCCTGTCATCTCTTGCCTCCAAAAGATGTCCAGAATCTGAGCACTTCTCCCCATCTCCACGCTACTAGCCCATCCACCACTGCCTCTCACGGGACAAGGCCACAGCTTCTTCACTGGCGCCCCCGCTTCTGCCTGGTCTGTTCTCAACCCAGCAGCCAGAGGGATCCTCTTAAAATATAACTCCATTCTGGACTCTGAACTCTGATGGCCCCCATCTCGCCCAGGGTCGAAGCCAAAGCCCTTAACATTGCCATGAGGCCCTATGGGAGGTGGCCTCAGGGACCTCTGACCATATCACCCACTGCTCTGGCTCTTCACTTCATTCCAGTCACAACAGCCTCCTCATTGTTCCTCAGACATGCCAGGCACAATCCTGTCTCTGAACCTTTGCACTGACTGTTCCCACTGCCTGGAACGTCATCCCCCAGACATCCTGATGGCTGGCTCCCTCACTTCCCTCAGTCTTGGCTCAAATGTCACTTTGCCAGCCCCCTCATAAAACAAAAACAGCAACCCCACCTCCCAGCACTCGATGGCCCCTCACTTTTGGGAGGAATCACTGAGTTCTAGGAGCTGAGACTCAGTGCACTCATCTACAAAGAAGTATCTTTACAGAATTCATTCCTTTTTAACACAACATTGTAAAGCAATTATACTCCAATAAACATGTTTAAAAAACAAAAAAAAGAATTCATTCTTTTTTATCACCAAATATTTACTGACCATGTATTATGCCCAAGAATTGAAGTGGGCAGTGAGGGCATAGAGGCTGCTTCGGTTTAAAGCTGGCCTCCTCAAATGACCCAAAATTGGTTATCTTGGGCTATGTTCCCCAGATAACTATTCTCCCTCCCTATCATTTACTAGGGAAGTATAATTTTGGGGGTGGTTGTGACCGTCTGGAAATCCTCAGGCAGGTTGACTGGGAAGTCCCATCACAGGTCCAATCACCACCAGGCAATCACTGGCCTGGACCCAGCGGTCACACTGCCCTGTCCTGCATATCCAGCTGCCACTCTGGACTGCTAGTGGCAAGACTGGCCCAAAGAGACACTGACCTCCTTTAGTCTGTGGGTTGGCAGGGAAATCCCATGGGGTTGGCTGCCAGGGCCATGAGCAAGAAGACAAGACCCGCTAGAATGCAACCTGATTTCTAAGATTTTATTTCCTTTTTTTCCTTTTTCCTTTCTCTTTGGTGGGGAGGCTCCCTCTCACCCTCCCTCACCCGGGGCTCCCTCTCACCTTCCCTCACGCGGGGCTCCCTCTCACCTTCCCTCACGCGGGGCTCCCTCTCACCTTCCCTCACGCGGGGCTCCCTCTCACCTTCCCTCACGCGGGGCTCCCTCTCACCTTCCCTCACGCAGGGCTCCCTCTCACCCTTCCTCACCGGGGCTCCCTCTCACCTTCCCTCACGCGGGGCTCCCTCTCTCCTTCCCTCACCCGGGGCTCTTTCTCACCTTCCCTCACCCGGGGCACCCTCTCACCCTTGTTCACGGGGGGCTCCCTCTCACCTTCCCTCACGCGGGGCTCCCTCTCACCCACCCTCACCCGGGTCTCCCTCTCACCTTCCCTCACGCGGGGCTCCCGCCCTCCTTCCCTCACCCGTGGCTCCCTCTCACCTTCTCTCACGCAGGGCTCCCTCTCACCCTTCCTCACCGGGGCTCCCTCTCACCTTCCCTCATGCGGGGCTCCCTCTCAGCTTCCCTCACGCGGGGCTCCCTCTCTACTTCCCTCACCCGGGGCTCTTTCTCACCTTCCCTCACCCGGGGCTCCCTCTCTCCTTCCCTCACCCGGGGCTCCCTCTCACCTTCCCTCACCCGGGGTTCCCTCTCACCCTCCCTCACGCGGGGCTCCCTCTCACCATCCCTCACTCGGGGTTCCCTCACACCTTCCCTCACGCGGGACTCCCTCTCACCTTCCCTCACGCGGGGTTCCCTCTCACCCTTCCTCACCGGGGCTCCCTCTCACCTTCCCTCATGCGGGGCTCCCTCTCAGCTTCCCTCACGCGGTGCTCCCTCTCACCTTCCCTCACCTGGGGCCCCCTCTCACCTTCCCTCACCCGGGGCTCCCTCTCACCCTCCCTCACCCGGGGATCCCTCTCACCCTCTCTCATGCGGGGCTCCCTCACACCTTCCCTCACCCAGGGCTCCCTCTCACGCGGGGCTCCCTCTCACCCTCCTCACGCGGGGCTCCCTCTCACCATCCCTCACCCGGGGTTCCCTCACACCTTCCCTCACGCGGGACTCCCTCTCACCTTCCCTCACGCGGGGCTCCCTCTCACCTTCCCTCACCCGGGGTTCCCTCTCACCCTTCCTCACCGGGGCTCCCTCTCACCTTCTCTCACACGGGGCTCCCTCTCACCCACCCTCACGCGGGGCTCCCTCACACCCTCCCTCACGCGGGGCTCCCTCTCACCCTCCCTCACCCGGGGCTCCCTCTCACCTTCCCTCACGCGAGGCTCCCTCTCACCTTCCCTCACGCGGGGCTCCTTCTCACCTTCCCTCACCGGGGACTCCCTCCCTCCTTCTCTCATGCGGGGCTCCCTCTCACCTTCCCTCACCGGGGGCTCCCTCCCTCCTTCCCTCACCCGGGGCTCCCTCTCACCTTCCCTCAACCGAGGCTCCCTCTCCCCTTCCCTCACGCGGGGCTCCCTCTCACCCTCCCTTACGCAGGGCTCCCTCTCACCTTCCCTCACGCGAGGCTCCCTCTCACCTTCCCTCACGAGGGGCTCCCTCTCACCTTCTCTCACCCGGGGCTCCCTCTCACCCACCCTCACCCGGGTCTCCCTCTCACCTTCCCTCACGCGGGGCTCCCGCCCTCCTTCCCTCACCCGGGGCTCCCTCTCACCTTCCCTCACCCGGGGCTCCCTCTCACCTTCCCTCACCCGGGGCTCCCTCTCACCCTTCCTCACCGGGGCTCCCTCTCACCTTCCCTCATCCATGGCTCCCTCTCACCCTCCGTCACCCAGGGCTCCCTCTCACCCACACTCACGCGGGGCTCCCTCACACCCTCCGTCACGCGGGGCTCCCTCTCACCCACCTTCCCCCGGGTCTCCCTCGCACCTTCCCTTACGCGGGGCTTCCTCTCACCTTCCCTCACGCGAGGCTCCCTCTCTCCTTCCCTCACGCGGGGCTCCCTCTCACCTTCCCTCACGCGGGGCTCCCTCTCACCTTCCCTCACGCGGGGCTCCCTCACACCGTCCCTCACCCGGGGCTCCCTCTCACCTTTCCTTACGCGGTGGTCCCTCACACCCTCCCTCACGCGGGGCTCCCTCTCACCTTCCCTCACGCGGGGCTCCCTCACCAGGGGCTCCCTCTCACCTTCCCTCACCCGGGACTTCCTCTCACCCGGGGCTCCCTCTCACCTTCCCTCACCCGGGGCCTCCTCTCACACTCCCTCACCCGGGGCTCCCTCTCATCTTCCCTCACGCCGGGCTCCCTCACACCCTCCCTCACGCGAGGCTCCCTCTCACCTTCCCTCACGCGGGGCTGCCTCTCACCCTGCCTCACCTGCGGCTCCCTCACACCCTTCCTTGCCAGGGCTACCTCATACCATTCCGCATCCTTTTCTAACTTTTAATGTATTTAGACATATGGTATTTGGGCTTCCACTTGCACTCTTATCTCAGACTGTGCCAGTGTTTCAGGCAGGGACTAGATTCTGGTAACGGAATGGCAAATATATGGCAAACACCACCAAGACTGCCCCATCCCTGAGCGTGGCGACAACAACGTTATAGATCTCAGCATTCTTTCTCCCTGAGACCTGGCCTCAGAACTCCTTCTTTTGCAGCACTCTGGGAAGCCACTATGTGAGAAGTGCAAGGGTATTTCCTTCCCTGATCTAGTACTTTCTACTTGGCAGTCTGCTCTGCACCCCACAGCATTCATCTAGAAGTCTCATTCTTGTGTGGAAACTTTTTTTTCTCTTGTTAAAAAGGCACTGCTGATGCTAGATATTTTTGGAAAGTATATCAACTCTCAAATGCTGTCTTTGGTGCTCCTCAGAACGTTCTGATGTTATAAAGAGAAAAGGAAAAAGGAATAAAATAATTCCCCATTTGGGGAGCAATTACTTATATCAAAAACATTTTTTAAAGCCCACTCTTTCCTTCAAAAAGATTAATGTTCTGCATTAAGGCCTAACACAACTCACTCTGACTCCCAGGATGTTTTGGCAGAACAGAAAATCCTGATGGCTCTTTTTGTTTGAATGGTTTATTTTCTTTCTCTGCGTGGATCTCAGTTTCTTTGCCTTTTTCTTTTTGCTTCTCTTGTTCTCTCTTTATATTATCTGCTCCGTGTGTATTTGTCTCTCCCAGTCTCAATCTCTTTGTCTTTCTCTACCTCTGTCCCCCTCTTTCCCAGTGGACTGGCAGCCCTTCTCTTATGTGAATCTTTCCCTTTGAATATTTCTGTGTGTGTGTGTGTGTGTGTGTGTGTGTGTGTGTGTGTGTGTTTGTCTATGTCTTCCTTTCCATCTCTGTATGTGGATTTCTTGCTTTCAGTCTGTCAATTTCTTACTCTTACTCTGTATGTTTGTGTCAGTCTTTCTCTTCCTGAGTCTATCTCATCTATTTTCTACCTCTTCTTTTGTTTTTGTCTCTGTCTCTATATGAATTTCTCTTTCTCCATCACTCTCTCTGTGTTCATCTCTCTTCATCTCCTTATTTGAGTTTCCTCTACCTTTCTCTCTCTCTTCCTCCCACTTCCTATCTATCTGTCCATCTGTCTCTCTCCCTCTGTCTTTCTGTCTTTGTATGTTTGTGTCTGTCTCTCTAAGGGAATCTCCCACCCCACTTTTTCCTCTCACCCACCCCTTGCCTCCAATCCACCCTCAATCTCTGTCTCTGTCTCTGTCTCTCTGTCTTTGCCCTTCAATCTCTCTCTCTCTCTCTCTCTGTGCTTTTTCCTCTCCCCAACCCCCTGCCTCTAATCCACCCCTGTTTCTCTTTTTCTCCTCCCCCTTTTCCTCCTCTAGAGCCCTGAGGTTGGGTCCAGACAGCAAGACAGTGAATATAAAATAAAAAGTCACCCAGAGGTTTCCAGACTACCAGATTTGCAACATATTTAGACAGAACAGCTGGATAATTTTAACAACTTCCTTGTTTTCCCCAGAACATCGGCCACCAGGGCATCTCAGACAGCGTGTCTGTGTGAGGATGCACACATGTATACACCATGTGTTCACTTGTGGCACCCTGTCCCACAATGCACATGTCACCATTCTCTCAAAGCCCCCACTCATATACTTTAATGTAATCTGATTCAGATTTCCTTCCCTGCAAAGTCTGTCTTTTTCCTCTTCTTGTGCTGTCTGGCTTAGACATCTCATCTTAAGCATCTCAGAGACCTTCCACCTGTGTCCTGTGATCTTCATCGTGATCTCTTGAGTGAAGTGTTTGGAAAGAGAAAAGAAAATGAGGTAGGAAGGTCTAGAGGAGGACCTAAGGAGAAAGCTGGAAAGAAACCCCTCAAAGGCAGAGCAGTGTGTTATTCTTGGCCCCATTTTACAGATGAAAAAGCTGATAGGCAAATTCTGGGACCCAAAAATTCAAAAGAACTAGTTCTGTAACCCAGAACTGTTAACTCCCAGCAAGCAACTCAACTCCCAGCATCACAGACCAGCAAAGCTGGAGAAGACCTTACGTGAGGCAGCGTGGTGCAGTGGGCGTCACCTCGGGCTCGTGCGTCAAGCAGACAGCACGAATGTACATCCCTCCACTGGAAGGTAGAAGCTTTGTGGCCTTGGGCAAACTACTGCAGCTCTTTAAGCCTCTGTTTCCTCATCTGTAGAAGGGAAATAATAGTAGTACCTTCCCAGAGGGAAGTCTGATGAAATTAAACAAGTAAAGCTCCTGGGTGATAGGAAGTACCTAAAAAAATGTGTATTGCTGTTGTTAGTATTCGTATTAATATAAAACTGAGGTCCAAGTTCACACAAATTAATTGATGGTAGACCCAGACTTAGCATCCAGATCTCCCAGCTCTCACGCCAGTGTATTTTTACCAAGAGAGTCTCCTGCTACCTTCTCCCCATCAGAAATCTCAAAAACATTTCTTGAGCACTTTCTATATGCCAGACACGATCACAACACCTTCCACACATTCACTCATTTAATCCTTAAAACAACCCAGAGATGGAGGTTCCATTATCATCCCCATTTTATAGATGAAGAAACTGAGGCCCAGAGAGCATAAGAAACTTATTCGAGGTCTCCCAGCTAGTAGATGGCAGGGCTGAGGCGCAAATGCAGGTAGCTGGCACCAAAGCCCACTTGGTAACCCACACACACTCACCGTGTTTTCTGTTCAAACTCTTGGGGATTTACCTCAAATCATGCCCAGGTTACTTTTCTTTGCCTTTCTCTATCTCTCTCTCTGTATCTCTTCCTCTATTGACTTTTGCTTACATAAGTAACACACGAATACATTCTTGGTGGAAAAAATTAGGGGTATTATTGATAAAACTAAAGTCTGCTTTGATGTTACCCCTCATTTCCACTGTTGACAATTTGGTGAAAAGTCTTCCGGACTTTTTCCTACACATTTACATACGTACCTAACTACTCCTTTCAGACCCTTCCCCTGGGCCTCTAGAAAACAGTAGTTGAGGCAGCAAACCTGATTGAAGGAGGACAGTGGGGGCTGGAGATGGTCTTACTTTCCATTTTCTGAAGATCAGTTACCTATAAATACTCTGAAAGCTTCCGGCAGATAGACTTGGCCAAGGTCCCAGAGATTTGGATGCATAATAACGCTTCTTTGGCTCTACACATAGACAAAACCAGAGAAGGATGGCTTATCGCTTATGGCATTCACATGGCAGCCATTCCTAACATGTGGTTCTGAGACTGATATTGCTGGTCCAAACTGAGATGTGCTGTCAGTGTAAAATACACACTGGATTTTGTAGCCTTAATGCACTAAAAAAGAGTACAAAATATTTCATGAATGCTTTATTTGATTACATATTGAAATGATAATATTTCAGATATATTGAGTTAAATCAAATATGTAATTAAAATTAATTTCCCTTGCTCTTTTTATTTTTTTAATGTGGCGACCAGAAAAAGTTTAAACTCCATATATGGCTAATATTTTACTTCCACTGGATAGTACCCTTGTAAACAGTTTATCAAGGAGACACTATTTTTTTTAATTTTTATTTTATCTATTTATTTTAAATTAATTTATTTTATTTATTTTTTTTGGCCGCATTGGGTCTTTGTTGCTGCACGTGGGCTTTCTCTAGTTGTGGCGAGTGGGGGCTACTCTTCATTTTGGCGCGCGGGCTTCTCATTGCAGTGGCTTCTCTTCTTGTGGAGTGTGGGCTCTAGGCGCACAGGCTTCAGTAGTTGTGGCACACAGGCTTTAGAGTGCAGGCTCAGCAGTTGTGGCGCTCGGGATTCGTTGCTCCGCGGCATGTGGGATCTTCCCAGACCAGGGCTTGAACTCATGTGCCCTGCATTGGCAGGCGGATTCTTTAACCATTGTGCCACCAGGGAAGTCCCGAGACACTCTATTTTTAAAATTTCACTGAGAATGGTAATAATAGTTCAATTATATCAGGTGCTCTTGGGCCAGACTGAACACTTCCCATCTGTGATCTCATCCCTCCTCTCACAATAGCTGTACAAGGAAAGCACTGTTCTTAACTCTGTTTCACAGAGGAGGAAATTGAAGTTCAGAGAGGTGAAGTCATTTGCCCAGGGTCACACAGCCAGGAAGCAGCAGAGCAGCAGTCTGAACACATCACTCACGGGGCTAACCCTGCGCAGTGACAGAACAAGAAAGCCATTCACGGGGACTCACCTTAGAGATGAGTGTAGTCAGAAGGAAGCCTTTGAAAAGTTTGCTGGCATTGGGTAAAGAGCAGAAGCCCCCAAAGAAATGCAAGCCCATGTCATACTAGCGTTCTAAGGAGGGGCTTTATTTTGTAAATCTGGGGGCCAGAGGAGGAACCAACCAGACCACTCCCACACTTCTTTCTCTGCCCTTCCCCTTGCAAAGTCCAGCCACTGTTATAAACTGCTCTAATATGTAGCACACATTTGAAGAGTAGTGGTTTTATTTATTTACTAGTCTGGGGTGCCAATAGGCTTGGTGAGGCCCTCCTTAGAGACTTGTTGCACAATACCTGCTCCTTTTATTGTTCAGTAATAAGACCAGATATGGCCATCCAGAATAGAGACTACACTTCACTGTAGTTCCATTGCAGCAAGATATGACCGTACGATTACCTTCCAGCCTATGGGATGTAAACAGAAGTGGTATGTGTAAGTTCTAAGAAGTGTCCTTAAAAGTAGGGGACAGGGCTTCCCCGGTGGCACAGTGGTTGAGAGTCTGCCTGCCGATGCAGGGGACACGGGTTCGTGCCCCGGTCCGGGAAGATCCCACATGCCGCGGAGCGGCTGGGCCCGTGAGCCATGGCCGCTGAGCCTGCACATCCGGGGCCTGTGCTCCGCAACGGGAAAGGCCACAACAGTGAGAGGCCCGCGTGCCGCAAAAAAAAAAAAAAAAAAAAAAGTAGGGGACATGCTTAACAAGCTCTCCATGGTTCAAATGCAGACATGATGGCAGGCAGCCACCTTGTATCATGAGCTGGCAGGCACATGTTGAGGTTAGAAGAAAAACAAGATGGAAGGAATCTGGACATCTAATGATTCTAGGGATGCCATATAGCCCCAGGCTCTGTATTTGTATCTTTATATGAAAGAGAATAGTTTCTATCTAATTTCAGTAACAACTAGTTGGTGTCTCTTCGCTAAAACAACTATACCTTTATTAAAATGAATGCAGCCCTCTGAAAGAAGCCCTTCCCCACCAAAAACCCCAGAAGAACAGAATACCCACAGGTTGAGGTCCTCTGGCTTGAACTCTGAAAATTCACAACAAATGGCAAATTCGTTTGTGCTGATCTTATCTATAATAGATGCCCTTCCTGTCAAACTGTTTGGAAAGAGAAATTGGTTCACTCTTCAAAGTTTGCCTCCTCTTGGCTGGACTGGATGACCTTGAGCTTTAAGGTAAGAAGCCCATCTGAGAGGTCTGTACACACACAACTTCACACCCATGCACACATACACACATGCATATACAGCAAGATATACACATGCACACAAAGATTGATTTAGCCAGTTCCCTGTTTAGGTGCCCTCCAGGTATTTTCTAAGTTGCTAGTTTTGTTTGTGCTTACAAATAACCTTGATATATGTAGGCAATCGGTGTAGTGGCTTGAACTTTAAGCTTTACTTAGTTTGAGTTCCCCCCAAAGACACTCAGAGGCAAGGATTCTACTGCAAATTGTTTATTGGAGAAATGACTCCAGGAAATATCAGGAAGGGAGTAAGGAAGGGAGACAGGGAAGGAAATGAAGTTAATAAAATGGTACAAAGTACCACTGTGGGCAGCTGAGGCTCTGGAGGAACACTGGGAACTGTGTAGAACATGATCCCACCTGAGGGGAGGGAGCTGGGGTATTTATCCTTCAACTCCTGTCAGTCATTGGTTGAGGAGTGCTCCCCAGGGGATGTTAATTCCCTGGCACTTCTGATTTGCCCCTATACTTGCCCAGCCAGCCCTGGAGGACAGAGCCAAGTCCAGGTTCTGGAAGTTAGCAGGTCCAGGACTAGAGGGAGGTGAGTGAGGTGCCCAGGTTACAAATTTTGAGGCAGCACTCACTGTTAGGGTTGTTCAAGTGCAGGGTGGGAAGTGTGAACCATCAGATCAGCTTGCACAAGAAGGTGATTGCTGAAAGGATATGCGAGAGGCACAGACAGTATCTGCTACAGGCTTTGCAGTCAGGCTGCCTGTGTTTGAATCCTACCTCCGCCACTCAAGGACTACTTATTTCACTTCTCTGTGACTCAGCTTCCACATCTGTAAACTGGGATAATTATAGTACTTAGGATTGTGCATGAGGATTACATGGGATGATTCACGTAAAATGCTTAGAACAAAGTTGGGCATACAATAAGCCTCCCATAAGCGTTAGCTCTGATGACTTTGCAGTGAATATTACAGTACTGACCTTTTTTGAGAATCAAGGAAGCAAGTTCATCTAATAGTTAAGAAAAGATCCTTTGGAGTCAGGCACATGATGGTTCAAGTCCCCGATCCCTGTGTGACCTTGGGCCAGTCACTTAAGCTCTCTGGGCCTCAGATCCCTGATGTTTAAAATCATTATTAAATAATAAGATACTTCACAACTAGAAAAAAAGATGTATGCAAGATGCTTCTCTAAGCAGTGTGCCTGACTTGAAAACGTGCAGTAAATCTTAGCTGAGATTGCTGCATGTTCAATTTTCCATACGAGCAGGAAGTTGCTGCTGTGTTGGAGCAGCCAGGAAGATATAATTCACTTGGCAATATTTACTGCACACCCGCAAGTTGCAAGACACTTAGATGGGAAGTGAGTGCTCTTAAAAAGAAGTGTTAACACTCTGTCTTGGCCCTTTTGGGGGACTGGAGTTCTTTCATTCCTCCCGTCATGGAATCACACATTCATGCCCTTGCTCTGCTCCTCCCTTGAGTGGGCAGAGTAAACTTTCCAGCAGCCTTGAGATCATAAGCCAATTCAAAAGAAAGCAGAGGGCAAAGTTAGACAAACGGTCTTTGATGACTTTGTGGCAACACAAGCCCTGAGCTGCCCACCCATGGACTTGTTTTAAGTGAGAGAAAAACAAACTAATATGTACTGAGTTTCTGTTATATGCAGCCGAAGTTAATTCTATGATGTACATCCTTCTTTGTATTTTATTATTTTTTATGCTCTGGGCATGGCATAGGAGAACTGTGTTATCTGGTGGTTGCCCAGGAAAGTTCTCAAGTCCTGCAAAGAGGAAACAATTTCCAGGTTGACTCCTGCAGACTTTTGCTGCCCTGTTCCCACCCTGGAGTCCAGCCCTCCTCTTAGTCACCTTGTTACCTGTCCAAGGGATCCAACCAGGTGTCTCCTACTTTCTCTAAAGACGCGAAGGGGAAACATCAGCAGCAGCATCAGATCATGCCTGAGGGGTTGGAGCTGCCCTGAAACCACATTAGCCTTCTTCCCCTCCCCCTTTGCCCTGACCTCACTGGGTGTTCATTCTACTCACAGTACACCTGTCCTTCTTCCTGCCAGGTCCATTAATTAAGCAGCTAGGCCTTTATATCTTGACTGATACTTCTTTTTTGGCAGAACACACCAGAACTGCTGAAAAATTTTCAGAAATAATTTTCTGACTCAGCCAAGGATAGACAGGTTAGAACTTTGGAAAAAGGAAGCCAACTACTCCCTTCAAGTTTAGCTGCCATCTACTGATCACCTTACTCTGTTTCTCTACCCACCCACCCCCATCTTTTCACCCTCTTCAAGGAACAACACCTCAATTTTCCTCAGGACATCCCCTCCCCCAACCAGTTGTTCTTTTGGTGTGATAGCAACTCCACTTCCGATGACCAGGATGGTCATGTGACCCAGACCTGGCCAATCAGAGCCTCACATGCCTCTGGTTGCTGTGATTGCCAACTCAGTTTGGACCACTGAGAGTCAGGCCAGGACTTTTGTTCTGTCTGTTAGGGAAAAGCTGGCTCTCTGCTCTGCTGGTCTTGGTGTTATGAGAGTAGGGGCTGCTGGCAGCCATCTTTCCACCCGCAGGGCAGCATCTAATTGAGAGAGTGGAGTTAGCACAAAGGGAAACTGAATGGAGTGACGGGAGGAGAGAGACCAGCCCTGATATCATCATTTGAGCTCCTGGATCAAGCCACACCTGAATGTTTTTTAAGTTGTTCATGCATTCTTCATGCACATAAGCAATTAAATTTTCTGCTTAAGCCACTTGGAGTTTGGCTTTCTGATTCTTGCAAATAAAAGTCCCAATTTTCTATCCCTTTTCCCTCATTATATAATCATATAACATTCTCTATAGTTTACTTGCTTATCTTGTCTATTGTATTCCCCCACCTCTTCCCAGTGCATCTTTTTTGGGGGGAGCAGTGGTCTGTTTTGTTTACTGCCATAGCGCTAGAACCTAGAATAGTTCTTGGCACATAGTAGATGCTCAATAAATTTTTTAATAGAAAAATAAAGGGGCCTGAATAGTCCTGAATAGAGGCTATCATATATATATATATATATATATATATACATATATATATATATATTTAAACCCCATTTGGACCTTGCCCCCATTTTACAGATAAGCAAAACTGAAGCTGAGAAGTTTAATGTGTCCAGAGTGACTGGCCTAATTAATGGACAATCTAACATTTATACTGAATCATCCTGGCTCAAAGTCCACTGCTCTTACATTATATTGCACTGAAGTTCCCTTATCATTCTGAGGACAGTATAGTCACCACGACAACTACCATTTACTGAATTCTTGCTGCTGCCAGGGAAACTCTCAGTCCTTTACATGAATTGCCTGACTGAATCTAACTCCCCAATCTCCCCCAAGTAGGTGCCATCATTATCCCAATTTACAGAGAATAAACTGAGGTTCGTAAATGGGATTAGTGCTCTTATAAAAGAGATCCTACAGAGCTCCCTCGCCCCTTCTGCCATGTGAGGACACAGTGAGAAGACAGCTGTCTATGGCTCAGGAAGCAGGCTCTCACCAGACACCCAATCTGAGCCACCTTAATCTTGGCCTTTCCAGCCTCCAGAACTGTAAGAAATACATGTTTGTTGTTTATAAGCCACCCAGTCTATGGTATGTTTGTCATACCATCCCAAACAGACTGAGACATATGTATTATTACATATGTAATAAAAAGCAGCCATAAATAAATAAATTTTAAAATATATATAAATAAATATATAAATATATAAAAAGAGGTTATCAAGGTTAGGACTTATTAGCAATAACTGAGACTTTCTCCTTAAGGTAATCATTGCTTCTAATTAAAATATTAAATTATATTCAAAAGTAAATAACTGCTCTAAACCAAGGGTTGTCAGACCAAACCATGGGCCTGTCACTTTTTTTTTTTAATTTAGTTTTTAATTTATACTATTTATTTTTGGCTGTGTTGGGTCTTCATTGCTGCACATGGGCTTTCTCTAGTTGCGGCGGGCGGGGGCTACTCTTCATTGTGGTGCGCGGGCTTCTCATTGCGGTGGCTTCTCTTGTTGCAGAGCACGGGCCCTAGGCGTGCGGGCTTCAGTAGTTGTGGCACGCAGGCTCAGTAGTTGTGGCGGACAGGCTTAGCTGCTCTGTGGCATGTGGGATCTTCCTGGACCAGGGCTCGAACCCGTGTCCCCTACATTGGCAGGAGGATTCTTAATCACTGCGCCACCAGGGAAGTCCCCTGTCACATGTTTTTGTAAATAAAGTTTTTCTGTTTTGTTTTGTTTTGTTTTTTGCGGTACGCAGGCCTCTCACTGCCGTGGCCTCTCCCGTTGCGGAGCACAGGCTGCAGACGCGCAGGCTCAGCGTCCATGGCTCACGGGCCCAGCCGCTCCGCGGCATGTGGGATATTCCCGAACCGGGGCAGGAACCCGTGTCCCCCGAATCGGCAGGCGGACTCTCAACCACTGCGCCACCAGGGAAGCCCTGTAAATAAAGTTTTATTGGCACATGACCACACCCATTCATTTACATATTGTCTGGGATGCTTTCATATTACAGTGACAGAATTGAGTAACTGGGGCAGAGATCGTTTGGCCCATAGAGTCAAAAATATTTACTGTCTAGCCCTTTATGGAAAAACTTTGCTGACCCCTGCTCTAAATCATGTCACACTCAAATTCTTTGGTGTGGATTTTTATCACCTTTAAGGGAAGCATTTCTTTGTAATAAAAAGCCCACAGCAATCTGAAAAGGCCAAATGCCATCCAGTTTGTGTGAAGCAGGCTCTTTAGATGCAAAATTCTTCCCACCTTTCTGAAAGCAATAGCCAGGAAAGCCTTCCCCAGAGGGAGAAGAGTGGTCAGAGCCCCTTGTTTCTCACTCTGAGCCAGAAGTGGCATCTTCCTGTGGGTTTTGCTGGGTGGTAGAATTATGTATGATTTTATCCTTTCCACGTTTCTTCATTTTCCAAATATTTGATACATTGTATTAGTTTGCTTGGGTTACCATAACAAAGTAGCGGTGGTTTAAACAGGAGAAATTTATTTCTCACAGCTCTGGAGGCCAGAAGTCCAAGACCAAGATGTCAGCAGCATTGGTTTCTTCTAAGATCTCTCCCCTTGGCTTGTTGATGGCAGTCTTCTCCCTGTGTATTCTCCTAGTCTTTCCTCTGCGTGTGTCTGTGTCCAAATTTCCTCTTCTTATAAGGACCCCGGCCATATTAGATTAAGGCCCACCCTAATGACCTCATTTTACCTTAATTACCTCTAAGGACCCTATTTCCAAATACAGCCACATTGAGGGACTGGGGGTTAGGACTTCAATGTATGGATTTTGGGGAACACAGTTCAGCCCCTAGCCCATGTATTAGATGCATTACTTAAAAATGAGTAGTAGACTGTTAAATATTTTAAAAGGTGGAGTAACAATCGTGGCCAACATTTTAGCCTGAGACGTTTAGTATGAAAGTAATGTGTGTCCAATACTTTAAACATTCAAACAGTGCAGAGGGTGGCAAGGGAATGTAGACACCTACTCCCACTCAGTCTTACCCCACTGTTGACAGTTTCTTGCATATCCTTCCAGAAACGTCCTCTACCTTCATGCTTTTTATTTTGCACAGCAGGATGATGTTTTATTTACTGCTCTGCAACTTGCTTTTTACACCAAACAATAGATAAATCACTGTCTGTTTTCAAAGCAGTACATACATCTTGCATCCTCAACCTCCATCTCAATGCCTGCTTCCAAAGAACCCAACTTGCAAACAAGTTACTTGGAAGTAAATCTCAGACATCATGTCATTTCACCCATAAATATTTCAGTAACGATTACCAAAGATCAGGACCTTGTTTTTGTTTTTAAACATAACCACAAAACAAACGAATGAAAACCGGAGTAAGAACAGAGGTGGTGGTTTGGGGAAGGGAGATGATGATTCTTTTAATTTTTATGTCTCTTGATGATACTGCAATGCTGATTTGGAACTTTGGAAAATAAAATCAATAAAGAGCCATTTGTTCTTCACCTCCATTCCTACCATCAAAATAAGCAAGGTTTCTCAAGCCCCAAGAATCCCTTTGGTGCTCTTCCATCCTTAGCCTATAAAGCAGTGAGGCCAGAGAGAGTGTCCTCGGCCCTAGGGAATGCTTTCTTACCCTGCAATGATGGACACTCTAGCGCCTGGCAGAGGCCTGCTCTGCCACATGAAATGCACAGAGATGACCACTGTTCCTCACTGTCCCCAGGTACTGTCCCCCGGGCCTCAGACAGCCTTGTGATGTGAGGTAACTAACAACCTTACAACACACTCCTACTTAGAGTTCTGTGTTAAGCATTTACCTGCATCATTTCATTGAATTCTGCCCCCAACTATTATTATCCCCATTTTGCAGCTATATTATTATTATTTAAAGGAACCAGTTTATTTATTTATTTATTTTGGCTGCACTGGGTCTTAGTTGTGGCAATGCAGACTTCTCAGCTGCAGCATGCGGGCTTCCTAGCTTCGGCATGCATGTGGGTCCTAGTTCTCCCACCAGGGATGGAACCTGGGCCCCCTGCATTGGGAGTGTGGAGTCTTACCCACTGCCACCAGTGAAGTCCTGCAGCTATATTATTAACAGTGTTACCAAATCCTAGGTTGCACTGCTCTCTGCAGGACAGGCCAATACATCAAGAGATGAGTTGTTGAGGCAGAGAATAGCAACTTTATTCAGAAAGCCAGCAGATGGAGAAGTTGGTGGACTAGTATCCCAAAGAACCATCTTGCCAGAGTTAGAATTCAGGCTTCTTTTATATTAAAAGGGGAGGGGGTGTGGCTAGTTTTTGCAAATTTCTTGGTGCTGGAATTTTTTGTTCTTATAGGTGTCCACGTAGGTCTGGTCACAATGTTCCTTATAAACCTCCAACTAGAAAAATGTTATTCTTAGTTCTGCCACTTTTTATCTCTATATGCATGGGAAAGTGTTATAGCTTTAAAGGTCAAAGCCTTGAGAACTGGGCTATCCTGTATATTTCAGCCTATAGGTAACATTCTTTTACAAAAGGTGCAGAGCCAGCATGACTCAGCAGAAGCAACAAAGCACAAAGGTTAGAGCTAAAGGAATAGATTCAATATGGAGTCAGGTTTGTTCTTCTCTGTTTCAATAGCTTCGATGTATTTGTTTGTTTGACAAATTTTTACTGAGCATCTTGCATGTGCCAGGCACCCAGAATATAGCAGTGAACCAAGCATACAAAATCCCTGCCCACGCGGAGACAGAAAATAGATGGACAAAGACATAATACAATGGCAGATAAAACTAGGAGTGACATGGAGAAAAAGAGAAGAAGGTGAGGGGAGAAAGGGTGACAGAAGGGTTGGGGAGAGAGGGCTATTTTAGGTATGGTGGTCAGGGAAGGCCTTCTGACAAGGTGACAGCTGAACAGAGACTTGAATGGAGAGAGGGAGCAAATACCTAGGGTGAAGCATTTCTATCCAAGGAACAGCTTCAGGATTGGAACGTGCTTGGAATGTTTGAGGCATAGCAAGGAGGCCAGAGTGGTTGCCAGTGGCAAGGCGGAAGGTGGTAGATAGAGTCTGAGGCTGGAGTGTGACACAGGGCCTGGCAGCTGTCGTGTGTCATAGCCTCCTTCATATGGACTCTAAGAGCTGGCAAATGCTATAAATCAGGGATTTTTTTTTTTTTTTTGAGAGCAGACATACCACTTACCAGCACACCAGTGTTTGTAGGCAACAGTCAGGGTTTGGATTTTATTCCAGGTGTGACAGGAAGCCATTGGAGGCTTCAGAGCGGAGAAAGGCATGATCATACTTTTGTTTCTAAGAGCTGGTTCGCAGGCTGGGTGGAGAAGAGACAACAGGAAGGCAAAGTAGAAACAGTTTACTTTAAGTCCTCCAGGCCAGAGGTGATGGTGGCTTGAACTTGAAAGGGCTGGATTTGGGATGTGTTTGGATTTGCTGTAAACGGGGAACATGGAGTGTGAGCAAAAGACAGACAGCAATAATGATACACCGAGGTTTACTGTGGCCTTTCTGTGCTCTGGTTATCCATCGCAGCACAACAAACAGCCTGTAACTTGGTGGCTTAGAACAATAGCGATCATTCACTTAGCTCATTTTTGCCCGGAGTGGAGAGAAGTGACTGCTGTAAGGGAAGGGGCCTGGAAGGACTGCTTGATGCTGGGATCTTCTGAAAACTCTTCACTTGCATGTCTGATGGTTGATGCTGGCTGTTAACTGGAACCTCACCTGGGGCTGCAGCCAGAACACCTGCCTGGACCCTCGGCATGTGGCCTTAGCCTCCTCACAGCACAGTGGCAGGGTTCCCGGAGCCAGTGTCACCAGAGAGAGCTGGGGGAGTCATTCTACCTTTTCTCCCCAGCTTTATCCAGATGGTATTGACCTGTAACATATGCATGTTTAAGGTATACAATGTGATGATTAGATAGATACATGTGTATATTGTAAAATGATTATCACAATTAGGTTAAAACTCCATTCCCTCACATAATTACCATTTTGTATGGGTGTGGTGATAGCATTTAAGCTCTACTCTCTTAACAACCTGTGAGTATGCAATACAGCCTCGTTAATTATAGTCACCATGCTGTGCATTAGACCTCCAGATCTTATTCATCTTATCGCTGGGAGTTTGTACCCTTTGACCAACATCTCCCCAACCCGTACACAACCCTCCAGTCCCTGGCAACCATTCTACTCTCTTTTTCTATGAGTTAGGCTTTTTTAGACTCAGCAAATAAGTGAGAACATACAGGATTTGTCTTTCTCTGTCTGACTTATTTCAGGCCAGGAGAGAGTGGGATGGTGTATATTGCCTTTTGAGACCCAGCCAGGTAAGCCACATAAGCATCACTTCCACTGTAGAGACTCCCACCCAGACTCAAGGGGGAGGGAACCTAGATTCCATCTCTTGATAGGGGAGTGGTAAGTTTATAGAAGAGCAAATGGGACCGGAAATATCATCATGGCCAATTTTAGAAAATACAGTTCGCTACCTTATGTTTCAGGTACCATGCTAAGCAGCCCACATACATCATTTCATTCAATCCTGCACTAACCTCACTTCACAAAACTGAGGCTCAGCGATGTCACTTGCCCAAAGCTACTCAGCTACTAAGGGGAAAGAGCTGGAGTTTGATTCCAGGTAACAGGCAAGCACCTGGTGGAACAGATATGGGGGTGGCAGAGAATGGCCTTTGGAGGTGAACCCAGAGAGGGGGCAGCCAGCAGCACAGAACTGGCTGTTCTGAGCCCACTCATAGCCCTCTGTGCTCCCCAGGGTTATCCTTTATTTCCCAACTATGTCCAAGACCACAGCATTACTGTAATTTCAGGGCTGTGAAGAGATGAGGTTTGAACACTCATGGGCAAAAGAGACAATTTGCTCTGAGTCAGGCCCTGGTAGCCTGATCTGGTTTGGCTCTGGAGGGCCTGGAAATCTGGATGGAGCTTCGCTGCTGGGCTGGGTAGGGGCCAGTGTGTGGGCAGATGGAAGGGCTGGTGGAAAGCACTTCCAGATGGCTCAGAACCTCAGCAAGAGAGCTGGAGGGCTGGGCATTCCAGACCTCCTCGCAGATCCGAGATCCCCAAAAGGCTTCTAAGCCGAGCCAGCAGCCCCTTTACTGTGATCGATATTTCCTAGGAGAAAAGGCCAGCCCAGGGCAAAAACCAAGATGGGCTCTAGGGACCTCCGGTTTCTCTGCCCAGTGGCCCATCATTAACTTCCGCTGCAGGTGGCCTACAGTGGTTTTCCAGACTGCTGGCGAGGAAGCGTTGACTCGGGGATGTGACACCAGAAAAATTGCCAGAATAACATGGCAGGTGTCGGGAGGGGGTGTTGTAGATTATATTTATTATTTTTTGTTTGCTTTTTGTGGTTCCCTTTTCTTCTTATTATTTTGGAACTATCTCAAATTGTATATTTATTTCTTATTAAACCAACTTGGACATGAACATTATCAAAAAAATTTCCCAAAACTGGAAACCACCCAAATGACTGCCGACAGGTGAATAGATAGACATATTATTATCTATCCATACTATGAATATTACTCAGAAATAAAAGGGAATGGATCACTGACACACACAATATGTACCAATCTTAAAAACATTATGTTGAGTGAAAGAAACAAGGCACAAAAAGAGCCCACTCTGTATGATCCCATTTATCTAAAACTCTAGAAAAGATCACTATAGTCTATAATTGCAGACAGGAAATCAGTCATTGCCTGGGACCGGGATTTGGGGGTGGAGAGAGGTTGACCACAAAAGGGCTTGGAGGAACTTTTTGGGGGTATTGGAAATGTTCTATAACTTATTGTGGAGGTGGTTCCCTGAGCATATTCATTGGTCAAAATTTATTAAACTGTACACTTAAAATGGTTGTCTTTATCGTATGCAAGGTGTACCTCAAATGAAGTTGATTTTAAAAAAGTAATGTAACAAACTCCCACATACCCACCCTCCAATACAGGAAACAAAACATTAGAAAGAAAATTGCACCCCTGTGTACCCCTCCCCAATCTCCTCCTTTCTCCTTTCCTCCTAAATATGATGTGTTTCATGAATGTGTCTTTATGTTTTCGCTACATGGAAACACTTTCCTGAATGTTGTATGTTTCTTTCTCATTTGTCTTTATACTTTTAACTGCATGGGGTATATTCCTACACTGGTATTTTTCAAAATCAGTTTACACGGTCACAACCAGCATTTTAATAATAAGGATAGAATAGGATTAAAAAATAATCAGAGTGTATGATACATAGTAAGGTAAATATGTCTTGTGAAATTTTTGTTCAAGTTTTACATCTGTATATATGTGTACTGGGTTGAGACATAAAATATCTTTCTCTTTAATTAATTTATTTTTTATGCAGCATGTTCTTATTAGTCATCAATTTTATACACATCAGTGTATACGTCAATCCCAATCGCCCAATTCATCACACCACCACCACCACCACCCACCACTTTCCCCCCTTGGTGTCCATACGTTGTTCTCTACATCTGTGTCTCAATTTCTGCCCTGCAAACCAGTTCATCTGTACCATTTTTCTAGTTTCCACATACATGCGTTAATATACGATATTTGTTCTTCTCTTTCTGACTTACTTCACTCTGTATGACAGTCTCTAGATCCATCCACGTCTCTACAAATGACCCAATTTTGTTCCTTTTTATGGCTGAGTAATATTCCATTGTATATATGTACCACATTTTCTTTATCCATTTGTCTGTTGATGGGCACTTAGGTTGCTTCCATGACCTGGTTATTGTAAATAGTGCTGCAGTGAACATTGGTGTGCATGTGTCCTTTTGAATTATGGTTTTCTCTGGGTATAGGCCCAGTAGTGGGATTGCTGGGTCATACAGTAATTCTATTTTTAAAATATCTTTCTTACAGAGCACTGTGGCCCCCCAAAAGTTTAAAAAACACTGTCCTAATATATAACATAAGATATTTTGTCATTTTAACTTTTATGTAAATAGTATGGTACAGTCCTAATTCTTCCCCAGCTGGCTTTTGTTCACTTGACATTAGCTTCCAGATGTATCCATATTGAGACATGTAGCTTGGTTTCATTCATTTCCATCACTGCATAAACATGCCACAAGTTATTTTTCCATCCTCCCATTATAGGATTTTTTTCTTTTGCCACATGGAACATTTCAAAAAATAGCTGTCACTATTACCACCATTTCACTTTAGGAAGGACATTTTAATATAAATAAAATTGGAAAGCCCTACTCTCAGAGTCAAAGATGGTCTTTTTAATGGAATAAATCTGGCTTTATAAAAATGCATTTGAGGGACTTCCCTGGGGGTCCAGTGGTTAGGATATGGTGCTTTCACTGCTGAGGACCTGCAAGCTATGCTGCACAGCCAAAAAAAAGAGCATTCCATTCACCCCCCCGGGGGTGAGGTTGTTGTTAGTTCCTTGTTGATTGTTAGTTTGTTCAGTATACTGGTAAGAACACAATCACCTACACAACATCTCAGGCAAGGTCCGCTGGGGAGGGGGGAGGAAGCGAGTAGAAGGGAGAAGGGGTTCAAAGGGAGTCTCAACTATAATGCTTTATTTCTTTTGTTACCTAAAAAAAGTCCAAGTCAAATATGGCCAAATGTTAGCATTTGTTAACTCTGGATTGTGAACAGGGTAATCCAAGCTTTGCTCTAAGCTTTCAGTCGTTCATTAAAAATGTTTTCATCAACCAGTGTTAGGAAATTTCCAGTATAGATAAGACAGGTAAAAGTTCGGTCTTTATAGTTTAAAATGCAGAGCCGGCAGCTTGTCAATTCCTCTGTGATGTTGGTGAGGTCATTTAACTTTGCTGGGTCTTGTGTCCCTCATCTGAAAAAAGGGCTGGGCCAACCCAAATGTCCATCAACGAATAAATGGATAAACAAAATGTGGTCACTCCATACAATGGAATATGATTCAGCCATAAAAGGGAAGTACTGACACAGGCTACAATGTCAATGAACATCAAAAACATGATGCTAAGTAAAAGAAGCCAGGCAGGGCTTCCCTGGTGGCACAGTGGTTAAGAATCCACCTGCCAATGTAGGGGACACGGGTTCGAGCCCTGGTCCGGGAAGATCCTACATGCTATGGAGCAAGTGCGCCACAACTACTGAGCCTGTGCTCTAGAGCCCGCGAGCCACAACTACTGAGCCCACATGCCACAACTACTGAAGCCCCTGCGCCTAGAGTCCGTGCTCCACAACAAGAGAAGCCACCACAATGAGAAGCCTGCGCACCGCAACCAAGAGTAGCCCCTGCTTATCGCAACTGGAGAAAGCCCGCGTGCAGAAACGAAGACCGAAAGCAGCCATAAATAAATAAATAAATTTATTGGGGGGAAAAAAAAAAGAAGCCAGGCACAGAAGGTCGTGTATTGTATGATTCTGATTATATGAAATATCCAGGATAGGCAAAGACAGAGTTAGGAAACAGGTGGGTGGTGCCAGGAACTGGGAGGAAGGAGGAATGGGGAGTGGCTGCTAATAGGTACAGGGTTTCTTTTTGTGGTGATGAAAATGTTTCAGACCTAGATAGAGATGTTGTTTGCACAACATGTGAATGTACTAAACAGCACTGAATTGTACACTGTAAAATGGTTTTATGTTATGTGAATTTCATCTCAATTCAAAAAGGGGGTGGAGGGAGGGCTTGTGCCTCCTAGAATTGTTGTGGATGAAATTTAAAAGAACACATATGCAAAGCTCCCAGCACTGTGTGCCATCTCGCTCATAGTGGGAGAAGGCGGGGCTGGGCTTATTAAGCTTGTTTCACCTAGTAAGTCAAGTAAGCGGCTTGCTCAAGGCCACACAATGAGTCATGTGTGAACTCTGCACTAGAACTTGGCTTTTCCAACCTGAGAGTCCAGAACAAGCTCTCTCCATGCTGCTTCTCCTACTTGATACCAGAATGGCACTTTACTGTTTATAAAATATTTTTCCCCACATGATTTTCTAGCACCTCTGGCTCCAGAGGCTCAGAGTAGCAGAGTGGTTAAAGGGCATGGCCCCTGGAGTTGGATAAATCTGGGTTCAAATCCAGGCTCTGTCACTTCTTAGCTGTGTCTTTCGTCAAGTCACCTCTCTGAGCCTTGTTTCTCCATCTATATATGGAGAATAATGACTTATGCATTAAGTGGGAGTAAAGCTGGAAGACAGATAGATAGATAGATATATAAAGCAAGAGTTGGGTCAATGCCTAGCACATAGTAAATCTGAATAAATGATGGCTATTATATTAGTATTAGTAGTTGAGGAGTTACTCTGGCAAAGCACTTACCACGCAGGGTTAAGACTGACAGAACAGAGCAACTTCAAAGCCGCTTTGCCACAGGTCCCAGATGCTGCAAAGTGGTGGTTCTCATCTAGGAGTGGGAGGGGTGGTTTTTGGTGGCACCTGGAAACATTTTTGAATGCTCCTGGCATCTGGTGGGTAGAGGTCAGGGATGCTGCTGAACATCCTAAATGCCCAGGACAGCCCCACAACAGAGAATTATCTGCCCCCAAAGGTCAGCTGTGCCCAGGTTGAGAGGCCCTGCACCAAAATGAGCTTCCCTTTGCCAGACTTAGTTCCAAACAACAGTGTCATCCACCCTCTAGATATCGGGACGACTTGCTACTTTCCCGACCTGGAGTGAGTCATTCTGTGAAGCTAAGGAACACTTAGCAAGGCAATAACCATCCTAATTTCTCTGTTAGGTAAGTCCAGATGGAAATATATTTGGGGCCTTCTTAAACAGAGAAACACCCAACATCAACATGTACTCTATGAGGGCCAAGGATGGTTTGAAAGACACATCTTAATCCCCCTTCTCCAAGGCTGCTGGGAACATCCCAGAGAATCTGCTTTCCTGATTCTGCATGAAGGGCCTGAAGCACAAAAACTGGCACACAGTAAGCACTCAGTAAATGCTAGCTATTACTATTATTATCTTCATCATTATCATCATTGTCCTCATTATTACTTTTATCTCCCCAGGTACAGGGTAAGGTACATTCTCACAACAACCTTCTGAGATGGGAGATATATCATTCCCATTTTGCAGATGAGGAAACTGAGGCTCAGAGCAGTGATGCCACATTTTTCATCAGCCCCCTCCCTGATCTCAGAGCTTCCACTCCTGCCCACCTACAGTCCATTCTCCTCACAGACACCAAAGGAATCTCTTAAAAATGAAGTCAGATCTTATTTAGGAGATGTTCTCTGGGTAATGATGTTATGTGATATTTTATGACCCAACATTTCTTTATGATTTAAATATCTTGAAAAATTAAGAGCAATGCCATGGTTGTGTAAAATGTTAACATTAAGGGGAAAATGAGTGAAAGGTATATGGAAAATCTTTGTACTATCTTTGCAACTTCACAGTAAATCTAGAATTATTTTAATATAAAAAACTTATTTAAAAAGTGAATCAGATCATATTACTCCTTGGCCTAAAACTGAGTGATTTCCCATTCGGCTTAGAATAAAATCCGAGTGCCTTCCTGTGACCTATAAGGCCCTGAGTGATCTGGCCTTTGCCCACTTCTTCAACTTCCTCTCCTAACATTCTCCCTCTCACTCTGCACTCCAGCTACTCTGGTCTTCTTTCTACTGTTTCAACACTGGAAGACTGTTCGTGCCTCAGGACCTTTGCACTTGCTGTTCCCTGTGTTGAGAATACTCTTTCCCCTACAGTGTTCTTCCCATAACTTTCTCCTTCTTATTCTTCAGATTTTGACTCAAACGTCAAATCCTCAGAATCCCTTTTGTGTGGTCACATGATCCTTTCTAATTCTCTCACAAAACTCATGACTCTCTGAAATTATCTTCTTCACTGGGTTCTCTGTTCCTCTCCGTCTCCTCCACTAGACTGGTACTTCCATGAGGACAGAGACTACTATATCCCCAGCTTATCACACAGAGTAAGGCCTCAATAAACATTTGCCAAAAACCACCCCCAGAAAAACCCAAAAAACAGTGTCTGCTGGTAATACCACAGGACATTGAAATAAATCGGTGAACTTTGTCAAAGGGCTTTCACCCATAATTTTTCCTGTGGTTCCCTACTCTGTACAAAACCTCCAGAATATCCAGGCAGGTCCAGATCTGCTGGCAAACCTCATCAACAACATTTCGTTTAATCATTTAACAATAATCCCAATGCTTATTAAGTTGGGGGAAGGGAAGCGGAAGAGCTCACCCCCAACCTTCTAGAACAGAATTCCAAATTGTTGGCCTAGGGTCAAATGTAGCCCATGGATGTGCTTTGTCAGCCTTACACAGTGTTTTAGAAGAGTTTGAGTTCATGACCAAACTTTAAAAACTGGAACATTTCACATCAAACTTCAGATGCCCAAGTTCTCCTGAAAACTCAAGTGGATCTGGCCCCAGTGGGCCCCAATTTCCCACAGGGTCCCAACGGACTAGAGCTGGGGTGTGTGCTCTTCAGTTTATCAGTCACTATCCACCTGGCTTAATTCTTTCATGTTATCAGCCTGGTCCCTTTAGTCACTAAGATTCCCCCTCAAAGGCTAAAGTATCCTTAGGAATACTACTGGTTTTCAAATATTTTCACTACAGCCCCTCTCTTCAAACCTTACATGGAAGTTCAATGTCTAAAACAGATAATAGTGATAACAGTTCATTTTGATTGAGTGCTTACTGTGTGCCATGGTTCTGCTTTGGTTGACTCAAGGGTTTGGGGATCAGAACCCCATCAGGTCCCCATTATCTTCAGCAGGCCCTTAAGAAAACTCTGTGCATCCAAGGAAGACAGTTCAAAAAGTACATTTTTCTTCCTTTTTTTGGCCACGCCACGCGGCATGCAGGATCTTAGCTCCCTGACCAGGGATCAAACCCGTGCCCCCTGCAGTGGAAGCGGTGAGTCTTAACCACTGGACCACTAGGGAAGTCCCCCCACAGTACATTTTAATCCATTCTCCTCACTATAGGCAAACTAGAGGAGGGAAGAGACACTCCACCTGTTGGAACAGTAGCCTTTCTGGCAAATGTTTGTCTGCTAGTCCTTAGTGTTGATAACAGCAGAAAAAAGTCAATAGGCGATACATTCTTTCCTCCCAGAGCTGTTGGCTATTTTCTGGGAGCCCTTCAGGCCTACCCTGTGAGCTCATGCCACTCTCAGGCTCAGAACCAGCTAATTCTCTTAGACATGTTTCAGCAAAACTGGACTCTAGAGGGGAGTTGCCTGGCAGAGAATGGCATGTGGACAGAAGCCCTCGCCATGTCCCAGTCCAGTCTGAAGTTCTCCTCCAGCCCTGATGATGTCAGCAGAGGTTAACACACCTGCTATTTGAGCATGGAAATTTATGGTACTCTTATTGTCCATAGAGATATGTTTAGACCATTCCCACATTTGTTATGTGCTTAGTGTGTGCCAGAGTTGTGCTAGGTACTGGGGGTTTGCAGTGGGAATTTATTAAATATGAACAAGGGCTTTGGTTTCTGGCTGTCCTGACTTCCAGCTGTGGCTCTGAAACTTACTAGCTGTGTGACCTTCAGCAAACAACCTAGCCTCTGTGTCTCACTTCATCTGTAAAATGGGTGTGCTAGGAATAGTACATAATTCCTAGGATTATCTTGGGGATTCAGTGAGATAATTTTTGACACATACAAAGAAAACAAGTGCAGTGGGTTTTTTTCTCCACTAGTATTTATCAGAAGCTGCTATTTTTATTTGCGGCTTTTTTTGTCTGTCTGGCTTACTAGATGACTCTCCATGAGAGAAGGGCCTTGTCTTTCTCGCTCACCCCTGCTTCTCCGCCTAGAACAATGCCTGGCACAGAATAGGTGCTCCATAAATATTTGCTGAATGAACCGCTGTCTCTGATATTCCTGCTCTAATTGCCATTACCATAATGCGCTTTGGAGGAGCCCAAAGTCTCGTGGACTCCGGGGAGAGCCACCCTGACCTTGACAGCCAGCTGTTCACAGCGGCGCTGGGCATCAACTCTGATATCACCAACTGGGCTCTGTGCCCTGGGCTGACAAATGACACTTGTGTGTCTTCTGATGAACAGAGCTACAGCGCGGGAGAGTGAGTTGGTGACTGGGGAAAGTGGAGTGAGCAGCTGAGCCAAGCAAGGGGAGCTCTGAACCCTAACGCCCCCAAACTGGCAGCAGGGAGGCCATAGGTCCATGTGCAAGGAGCCTGGGCCCCCCCACCGCTTGGGCCCCCCCGGGGCGGGGGAAACACCGATTTCGAGATTGGATGCAATCACCTCGATGGCATTTCAGGATGGGAATTCGTGCATCCTGCGTGCCTTGAGAAACAAAATTAATTTCTCTAGGGGGAGGGAAAGGGCTTTGCAAACTGTGAAGCGCTGCAGGAAAAAGCAGTTAAATGAAAAAGTCAGGATGCAAGAGAGCAGATGTGTTCGCTGAGCATAAACTGCACTTCAAAACCAAGCTAGAAGAGACATATAGTCCCCAGAGGTGGCACATTTTGGAGGGGTCTCCGAGAGAGAGATGCACTTGGGGAGACTGGGAAGCCAAAGGAAATGGGCCAAAGTTTCCCGGGGTGTCTGTAGAACCCGGGACCCGCCCGCAATGCCCGTGGATGCACACTAGTTCTTCTTTTCCGGTCTCGAGCTCCGACGCGCGAAATCTGCAAATTCTCCCTTTATCTGTTGCACACGCTCGCTCATCTTCGTTCTGGCTGGAATCAGGGTAACCGTTCCGATGATTATATAACTTCCCGAGTTCAAGAAAGACAATCCAAAGACAGAGATGATAAAATTTTTTTGAGTGTGGATTAAAAAAAATTTTCCCCAAATGTAAGTTACAGAGCGCACAAAAAACGTACATACAAATACCCATATTTCCACCACTCAGAAAGAATAACTGTTAACATTTTTATTTACCTAGGAGAAGAGTTTATTGGTCATCAAATAAACCTTTCCCTTTCCTCCAAATCCCAGCAAATCTGAAACCAAATAAAGTCAACCTACCTCTCTTTATTATCCTCCCTGTTCACCTCCACCCCAGATTTAACTTAAGGGGAGATTCCAGGGCTTCCGAATCCCCTCCGTGGGCTTTTCACATGGCCAGGTCTGCAAAACCTGGCACCAGTGAACAGCGTCCCGCGGAGCCCGCAATCCTCGAGTACACAGCTGCTTCTTCTCCTCCAACCCCAACTCCTGCCTGCAACTTTGTAACTCACGCTCCCGCCAGGGGGCCTATTTGCTCTTCCCGTTTGGCGGAAGGATTCCGCGCGCTATCGCAGTTACGTCAACTGTCTCCGCCCCCTTTCCGCGCTCTGGCCCCGCCCCCTCCCTGGTGCCCTATTTCCCATAAAGAAGTCCCGGCCTTGCCGCTGCACTCCCCGCGCACATCCGTGCGCCGCCCGAGGCTGGCTAAGGAGTCGGCGGCCATTTTGTTCTTCTCGTGGTTCCAGTGGGGAGAGAAGGAGGAAGCAGGGAGTGGGGCGGTTGGGGGGGACCCGCCGCGGCTTTTGCTACCGCCGCCACCACCATCTCTGTGCTCGTGGCGTGGGAAAGGAGGTGTAAATCCCGGGCGCGAGCCGGCGGCGGCGCCACTGCGGGAGGGTCGGCGGTGGGAAGGCGATGGCGGATATAGATAAGCTCAACATCGACAGCATCATCCAACGGCTGCTGGAAGGTGAAGGGGGCGGCGGGCGGCTCCGGGGACTCGCGGGGGGAGGGGGATTTGGGAGGCCTTTTGGACTTGCAGCGCCGAGAGGAGTGAGCCCCGCGAGTTCGCCCGCGGGCCGGGGGCTGCAGCGGGAGGGAGGCTGCCCGGGGTTCCGCACTTGGGCCAACCCGCGGACACTCCTGGCTCCACTCATTCATTGCACGAGGGTGCAGCCTTACTACTGGCCTTGAAATTTGAAAACTCCGCTCCCCACCCCCACGTTTCCGGTACGTACCCCAGTGCGACCCGCACACCCGACCAATCTTTGGATGAAGGTTGGGGGCCCCAGTCCAACTTACAGGACGGCACGTTACGAACTTTCTGGTCCTCGTTCTCTTGGAAAGCAACATGATGGGGATATGCATTCCACCGGGCTTGGGGGCTTTCCTATCCTGCTTATTTTTATTTTTTGTGAGGCTGGGGTCGAGGGGCCCATTACTTGTTATTTGGTGACGAACGTTCATGTCTCAAGGGGATGTTGGAACTCATATTCTCCTGCCCTTCCAAATACTCTTTTTAAGTTGTCCTTATCTTGAAGAGGTCTCCGCGCTCTTTTCTGAACGTGCCTCTGAACCGAGAAGCCAGCAGTGATGACAGTTTCGTTAGGATCTTTCCAATGTGCCAGGCTCTGTAAGCGCTTTGCGTTCATCGGATAAATACAGTCATGATATTAGCCAGCGCTTCTAAAGCGCTTACTGTGTGTCAGGCATTTTTTTGGAGCACTTTACACAGATTTCATGTAATACTCCCAGCAACCTTACGAGGTAGGTGCTATTATATTTTACTGTTTTTCAGAGGAAGATAAGACTCAAAGAAGTGAAGTCACTTGACCAAGGTCACACAGTAACAGTCAAGTTTCAAACCCAGGCAGCCAGGAGCTAGAAGTCATTAAAGTCACCCTATGTATGAAGGAAGGAGGTGTCAAGTGGTTGAGCAAAGGTTAAAAAAAATCTTAAATATTGGCTGACCTAAGACTCGTGAGGTGCCTGGCGATTGATTTATATTGATGTGGGAGACGGATGAAATTCGGATTTTAAGGAGGGACGCCGAAATGAAATCACCCCTCACCACCCCCCAAATTCCAGAGCACATCTATCAATACTAATATCTAATTACAAACTTTGAAAGAATTCACATCCCTTTCTTAATTTGAAAACTGGATAATGTAGATTTGGCTGAGTTTTAACTGCTTTTTGTCTTTGTACATTTCTAAGTATTGTTGGACTATAAATGCTGTGAGAGATGGAGTCGAGAGCATAAACAGTTGGACAGTTCTGGTGTTAGAATTTGCAGATCTTTTGTTTAAGTCATTAGAATGAAACTCCTAAAAATATCTCTTCTTAATCTCTGTAAGGTTTTTTCATTTTATAGTTTCTTAAAGGAAAAACCCATTAAATAAACCCCTGAAATGTTGCTGCCATTTGTGGGTGAAAACCTTATTTGTTCAGTACCTGGCATTTATTTAAGAACCACACTTTTTTTTTTTTTTGCACCTTCATGAATGTATTTATTTTCTCTTTTTATTATTATTATTGTTATTTTATACAGCAGGTTCTTATTAGTCATCACTTTTATACACATCAGTATATACATGTCAATCCCAATTGCCCAATTCAGCATACCACCATCCCCACCCACTGGGGTTTTCCCCCCTTGGTGTCCATACGCTTGTTCTCTACATCTGTGTCTCAACTTCTGCCCTGCAAACCGAAGAACCACACTTTTAATACTAGTTACTACAGTTCTTCGATTTATGTGAGGCAGCAGTGGGTCAGAAACGGATTAAACAGTTTGCAATAAGAAAAGAACTTAAAATTTTGTTTTTCATTCAAAAATTGTAAATTCTGCATATCTATGCAGGGACACGTGCAATAAGAGCTGGCTTTATTTCGTTGAGAAGGCAGGAAAAAATGGAATCTGTGGATTAGAAACATTAGAATTTTAAGATTAGGTAAGTCTTGTTAAGTCCAGGGTTGCCCATAACTCTGTATTCATATAACATTTTGTTAATTTTAATCTTGTTTTTTAAATTGTGCCAAGAAATTTGCCTTGATAAACTTGGATTATTTATGAGATCAGTCTTTGTTTATTAATAATTTCTATACATGTTTTGTACTTGAAAACCAGATTTTTTTTAACATTTCATTTTTTTCATTGAAATTAATAAAGCATTGTGTTTTAATTCCTCGGGAATAAGCTAGCTGCTCAAAAGACGTAAATTTCTTTCTTTTCTAGTCAGTGTTAAATGGGCAGGGAAACGGTTGAAAATGATCCATTGAGAATATATATAATCCAAGGTAGAAAAGGTTGATAATTTCTGTGATTCCTTTTTTTAATGCCCCACAAACTTTTTCCTGTAAAAATTTTAATTAAGATTTGAGTATATCTGAAAATGGAGGGAAATGTGAGTTTTGTGGCCTTGTTAGAATTGTTTACATGTTAGAGATTGTCTCCTTTTTTAAGGTGGAGGACTGTACAAGCTAAGTGAGAAGTAGTTCGGTAATAGTACTAAAAAGACCATTCAAAAGTGAAGTCTTATTTAAGAGAATACCGTGTTGGTTTTAGATTTTAGTCGCTACAGCTTTGCAGTTCTTTTCTACTCTAAACTTTTTAGTGGACTTTCCTTAAGGAGGCATCACTTCTGCAACCCACGTGAGAAGATCTCTGCCTTGTGGGTGATAAAACCTTAAGGTTGTCACTCCTTCATATCATTCATGTTCACTTATTTAAATAACTGCACAGTAAAACTTTGGATTTAGAGAATAAGCTAGCTGCTGATTTGTCTCATAGTCCTACTGTGTTGGAGAAAAGTGAGGTTTGAGGCAGAGTAACTTTGTAAGTGATCTCGTTCGGGGAGCGGTGATGGCTAGCTATTTTCTTGCAGAGCAGGCAGTTGTAACTTATTTTCACATCCTGATTTGCCAGAAGCATCTTGGCTCTGAAGATGGCGGTTGTCAAACTGAAAGACTGTGCCAAGCTCTGCACAATTGCTTGTCTTGCTTTAGTGATTTAAATATGACCTCAGCCCTGGCCCTCAGCGTTTACTAACTTAATCCTCTGACTTGTAAAAGTAACCCATGTGTTTAGATATTCGGTGTGAAATGAAATATGTTTATATTGTAATGTTTAAAAGACAGGGGTCCTGAAGATAATAAAGGACAATCGTAATGGCAAAACAAAAAAAAAAATCTTAAAATGCTGACCAAAGAAAACAAAAATAATCTTTCCTAATGAGACCTCTGCAATTATTTTTTCTTTACATATCAGATAATTTCACCCATTAGAGGCTTTTCTTGGAATCAATGATCATAGGGCATTTTGCTGGTAAAGACAGTAATATTAAAGTAATGTGTTACTAATACTCTAAATTACAAGAAGTCTGTGTTGTGAGCCCCCTGCTCTTCCACCCCTCCCGCATGTCAGTTGTATGCCGCGTCCTCTCCTATAAGGTAAGGCAAGAAAGCTCTTTTAGAGGCATGATCAGAAGCTTGCACCAATCCTAAACCACAGCATGGAAAGGATTACTCTCCTTGTGCCCACAGTGCCTCCTCGCCTGTCAGTAGCAGGAGGCAGCAGTGAAATCTAATGGGATGGTGTGTGTCATTCTGTTGTGCTTGAGGGAGGGAATGTTAGACCCAGCAGTGAAATCTAATGGGGTGGTGTGTGTCATTCTGTTGTGCTTGAGGGAGGGAATGTTAGCCCTAGGAGCAGGAGGCCAGGCTTTCCTCCTCCAAGCTGGGGAAATGCATGCCATGCTGCGCCATGCATTGGTAGCCCGTCTGCGGTAGAGGTTGGTGAGATTGTTTTATATCTGGGAAACTGCAGTCCTATAATAACCTATTCTGCAAAAGTATGTGCCAGTGCCAGTCGGTCTGCTTGACTAGGGTGAGGATTACTGATCTTGAAGCAGGGAAATCATTTCACTTAATTTACCATCACGGCTGTTAGTAGACCTTAAAGATTGAATTGTGAAGGAGATAATATTCTGATATGAATTGCTTTGTAAATGAGGAAGCTGGAAAATCTTATTCAAGAAGAAAAAGGAAGGATTCAATCTCTTTGGAGTTTATAGAATTCTGGGACAAATTTTTGTGTTTTAGGATCAGACCACTGTATCCAAAGCATGTAAAAATAGATGATTTACTTAATGGTCTTGATGTTTTATCTGAAATCTCCAATTTCACCCCTACTCTGGGGTTTACTGGCATCCCTCATCTAGAGGAGAGTGTATGTCACTGATATTAAGGCTTATGAAAATGAAAACCACTCATTACAAACGTAGGTTCAGATGTGAAGTCTAATCAGTGGTAGTTTATCAGAATTGGTGGCTAGACTGTAGAGAGTTAAACATTTTTCAATAAATTGGCTTCACTCTAGATGTAGAAAACTCAACGTTCTTTACTGAGAGCAATAGACAGTGTTTTGCAGCTATATCCTGATTATCTGCCTTGAGAAAATTGGTATCACCTTTAAATGCCCAAAGTATAACACCAGCAGTTAGGAAAGTCAGGATGGGGGAGGGGTGGTTTAGAAATTAAGATGGCCAGAAAGTGGATGTCTTCCTGCTGGTGACTTTGCAGAGAAACCAAGTGATTCTCGATTAACATTTTTGTGGCTTATATTTTTTGTAGAAAAGAACTCCATTGTTTGCAGGAAAGTTTTAATGTTACAAATATTCACTGTTTTTTGTTTGCTTTGGTTTGAGGTTTTATTTTGCTAAATCTGTCAGATATTGTGAGGTTATTGATTGTCACTGAAATGAATATGATGTGGCATATTGTTAAGATTGCCACCTACTTTAATAGGATTATCTTGTTAGCAAAATCTCTGTTGATTTATTTTTACACCGGTTGTGCCAGTTTTAGGTTTTAAAACTTGATTATAGTTCAGCTGAGGCTTTTTGGTGGGTATGCTATTCCTTTTCTATGATCTTCTTTTTTTTTTTTTTTTTTTTTGCGATACGTGGGCCTCTCACTGTTGTGGCCTCTCCCGCTGCAGAGCGCAGGCTCAGCGGCCATGGCTCACAGGCCTAGCTTCTCCGCGGCATGTGGGATCTTCCCCGACCGGGGCACGAACCTGTGTCCCCTGCACCGGCAGGCGGACTCTCAACAACTGCGCCACCAGGGAAGCCCTATGATCTTCTTTTAACAGTTAAGGGGCAAGAAGAATACTTGCTTATTCCTCATAAATAATCCCAGAGTAGTCTTAAATTTCCCTCTGTGGTTTTCATCTCTGCTTTGTTACTAGGCTGTCAGAAAAGTTAATGTTGTTTTGTGAGAAAAAGCTGGCATTGCAAATAATCACCAATGACATTCTTTTATTATATCAGGTTTTTATCAGTTTGTTTTCAGTAAAATTGCATGGGAGTTTTTATCATGTGCTCATGTTAGTGATTTGCCAGATAAATAAATGATCAGATAAGTCAGAACAGAGCAGTCCTTGCTGGTAACAGCCATAGTGCATTTTTTTCTGAATCTACCATTTTAACCAGATAAAGAAAAGTTTTCGCTCAAAAATCACAAGTTTGGGAATTCCCTGGCGGTCCAGTGGTTAGGACTTTGAGCTCTCACTGTCGAGGGCTCGGGTTCAATCCCTGGTCCGGGAACTAAGATCCCATAAGCTGTTCCCCCACAAGTCGCACGGTGCAGCAAAAAAAAGAGAGAAGTCACACGTTTAAGATCTAAGTTTAAGATCTAAGTTGACCATTTTGATATATCAATCACTAACCTTCCTGTGTTCACTGTGCCTGCTGATTTTATTTCCATGCAGTGCCTAGCACCTGGACTTACGAGAAACATTCCACCTGGAAAATGAAATTCATATTTGTTGGAATATTTTGGATTCTGTTGGCAATTGTTGAAATAATTTGATACATGCAATTTGAACTACTACTTAGGAAGGTATCATGAGGAGACAGCCCTTGAGTTTCCCACCTAGGGTCTCCTTTTTGTGTAGGTTTCTCCCATCATGCACAGAGCACAGTGAGGGTTTTAAACCATGAAGTAGTGACTGATTTTATTGAGCAGAGCTGTACTGTTTGCATATTTTCTTTGTAGCTAATAGCGATAAAGTAGATATTCAAGGCTTTGTGTTTTTAATGGTATTGAAGATGTCCCTGAGATAAACTTTTAGTTTTATAGTTTTTATGGATGGCTAGTTTTACCTACAGCGTTTATAATAATCTGCGGTTACCTAGTTTGTCTTATTTTGTGCATCCTCCACTAGAATGTAAACCTCTCAAGAAAAAGGACAGAGTTGTCTGTCCTGTTGCCCGGGTATCCCCAGCATCCAACACAGGGTCTGGCATGTAGTGGTGCCCAGCAACTATTTTGTTGACTATTTGAATGAAGCATGGTAAAAATGAATATTGAAAGTCTTAAACAGATTACATCATTTAGTTCTTATTTAATGCTTCCTGTATGTAAGGATGCCTTATGATTTTATATCCCGTATCAAATTTTTCTTAGGGAGCAATGTATGTTGGAGTTTCAGTAGTTTGTCCTATAAAAACTCCTTTGGTTTAGAAGTTTAATGAAGAACAAATTCCTTTTTTTTCACTTTTTCATCTTTATTATTGCTTATGAATTTGTAAAATGACCAAAAACAGTTATGTGCTAAACTAGAAACTCTAGTAAAGCCTATGGGGAAATGACACTATTGCTTTGTAATTTTAAGGCACAGACACAATTTTTGTTCTTGTTTTTGCTAATCAAAAGTATATAGCTTGGGGGCTTCCCTGGTGGCGCAGTGGTTGAGAGTCCGCCTGCCGATGCAGGGGACACGGGTTCGTGCCCCAGTCCGGGAAGATCCCACATGCCGCGGAGCGGCTGGGCCCATGAGCCATGGCCGCTGAGCCTACACGTCCGGAGCCTGTGCTCCTCAACAGGAGAGGCCACAACAGTGAGAGGCCCGCGTACTGCAAAAAAAAAAAAAAAAAAAATGTATATAACTTGGAATGCACGCTAATTGTAATGCCACAAATTAACAGAGATTTATTCAGACTTCATTCATGCAACAGATTTTGTGCACCTACCATGTACTGACCATGGGCATGTACACTGCAGAGCAAGTGATGTGGTCCTGGCGTTTACATTCTACCAGGAGGTCCAGATGAATAGGTGGAAGCAGACTGGCAATTATAATACACAGTATGTGCTGAGCGGTGACCAGGTGTTGTGAGAGCATTTCAGAAAGCATAAAGCAGGCTTGTTGAGGGGAGAGGAGATGGCTAAGAGAGGTTTTCCAGAGTGAAGTGGTATCTAAGCGGTCACGAAAAATGAGCAGGTATTCGCCAGCTGGTAGATGATTTTGGCAGTTTCTATTTTTATAATTTTATTTCTTGAGCTAATTGTAGGGAATTTAAGAAGCTTTGGGACTATGTTGTTTTTAATGAGTGCTGTTCATCAAATATAAAATATATCTTGATTTGTTCTGGAAAAACTTCATTTAATCCTCATTCCAGTGCCTATATGTGGAATGTAGAAAAATGGTACAGATGAACCTGTTTGCAAGGCAGAAGAAGTAGAGACACAGAGGTAGAGAACAAACTGTGGACACCAAGGGGCAGGGGGTGGGTGGTGGATGAATTGGGAGATTGGGATTAACACATACACACTAATAGGTATAAAACAGGTAACTAATGAGAACCTGCTGTATAGCACAGGGATCTCTACTTCACTTTGTTGTACAGTAGAAACTAACAACATTGTAAAACAACAGTACCCCAATTAAAAAAAAATCCTCACTCCACATTAGGAATACTTTTTAAATTGTTAGTATTGTTCTTTACTAATCTCTGTACACTCCCACTTGAGGGACAAGCAGAATAAGAGGACTAAAATTACCATGAACTGTGTCTAATGGTGGTAGTGGGAAGCCTCCAAATCCAGTAAAATTTATATTAGCATTGATTTAATCTGATGGCATTGATGTAATATGATAGCATTCATATTAAAAGAATAGCCTGTGTGTTCCTTATAGGTGTAAGTCAGTTATTACATATTCTCCCAAAAGACTTAGAGTGGGCTATTCACTTACAGGTGTGGGGGCTCTTCTGAAAAAGATTCTGGTTGAAACCAGAAGCACCTAGGAGTCCCCTAGCCAAAAATAAAGTTTCCTGTTGGGCAGTCTGCCCAAGCTTCTGGCTGACTTGTGGTAAAATCACTAATGATTGGGGTTTTCTGGCCAGTGAAGCAGGGATCCCACCATCTTTCCATTGGGAGTGTTTCTTGAATTCTCTCCTTTGTGTGTCTAGAGAGAAAAAATTACTTTGGTTCTGAAAAAAAAAATCATTTTTTGTTGTACAAATAGCTCAGTTGCTGTTGTAAATATTATATATGTGTCTATTTTGCATAATTCCCTCAAAAGATTATCCTTACTATGCTTTCCCTTTAATTGCTTCTTGTTTCTTAATATTTGATCAGAATGAGACTGGCAGTCACTTAGTTTAGTTAACATATTTTAGAGTCCAAAGAGATGATTTTCCCAAGCTATAAAATCAAGACAGAAACTTGGGGCTTCTAGCTCCCAGTTCAGTGCACTCAACATTTTCTTTTTTGTGTGCCCTTCAAGAGTTTGACTCTTCTCACGTGTCATCCTTTCTTATTTATTGTCTTTCACTGAAAAAAAATAACACCCTTCCATTTCTGCCCAAAACTTGTTTCTTCAGGGAATTCAGTTTCAGTGGCTATTCAGGCTGAAGGATGGCTTCCCCCCAAGACAGTATTTCTCAAACTTGGACACAGCCCTTTTTAATGGAAGAAATTTCTCAACAGGCATCAGAGTTTTTTACTTGTAGTTTTTATTACTCTGTAATGTTACTTAGATATTTACAGAACAAAGCTAGATACAAAGCAGTTAAACCTGTTGCTCTTGTTCAGCTATTAGGCCAAATGATTTTGTGATTTTGAATACAAAGCAAGCCTCCAAAACTGATAAAATTTAAATAAACAGCATTGATTTAATCTGCTCATCACTTTATATTGGGTTTAATGGTGGAAAGATGTAGCCTTAGTTTTGTATTTAGTCTGGTCTGGAGTTTTTGCTTCAATTCTAATTTGGAGAATGCTTGCTTTCATCAGTCTTTTGTACATAACAAGTATTAAGACTTTGATTGTGAGTTTTTGGCAAGCAGGCCAGTTCATAACTGTGAAATTAAGGTAAATTTAGCAATTCAGTGCCATTTATTATGTATTTAATAACTGTCTAGTCTGTTACAACTGGAATCAAAACAGAATTTTATTTCCTACTACTACTTACCTGCTGATAAATGAATTGTTATAAGGCCAGAAGATATCTTGTACTTCACTTTGATAGTACTTCACTTTGATAGTAAGTAGCACTCAGAGTGCTCTGATGCGGGCACTTGGGAGTTTAGGACACTTGGTGCTGTGCCATGATTTCTTTTTGCCTTTTCTCAATTTTTATCTGTTCAAATTACTAGGAAACCTTTCTCACAGCACACGCTGACATCCTTTGCCCTGTAGAGGCATGATTGTATTCACAAATGCAGGCCCAGAAGGTTGCACAGCAAAATATGCACAGCAAGCATACAGTGTGTTTTAATGAAATGAAAACAACACTTAAGTTTTTTCATAGATAAATCTGGGACCCTTGAGAGACTTGTGGACCTCTGAAAAACACTGATTGAGAGGGGAGATGAGCATTTCCAATCTCACATTTTAAAACGAGGAATTCTTAGAACCAACTCAGTAACATGACAATCTCTAAAATCTCCTGCTACACAAATACTAATTCATTTATAAGGCTGGAGAAGGGAAGACAAGACAGAGAGGCAAAAAGAGCTGGCCTGGTGGGCGGGTTATAGGTGAACCAGGCCAATTGTATGTCTTGGATGCAGAACTGAGGCCTTGAGCTGTGCCCAGGGGGAGTCTGATTTCGCAAGCGATAAGACTTTTCTAACAGTATTCATACACAGAGAGGATGACCCCTTGATCAGGATACTGTAAAGAAGTCTTACCTTGGTGTAGAAAATGCAACTAAATCTCTGAAATCCTGTCTTAAGATTTTAAGATTGTAATTAGGCATTAAAATCATGTTCTTTATAAGTGTCCTGAAAATAAAGCCTAGCCAGAAAGCAGTTAAACTATGTTTTTGCCTCCTCTTTATTTAAAACTTCCACCTTTTCCGATATTTTTAATTTTTACATTAAATCTTATTTTGACTTCTCTTGACTGAATTGGGGTTTTTCTCCCCTACAGTGAGAGGGTCCAAGCCTGGTAAGAATGTCCAGCTACAGGAGAATGAAATCAGAGGACTGTGCTTAAAGTCCAGAGAGATCTTTCTCAGTCAGCCTATCCTACTAGAACTTGAAGCACCACTCAAAATATGTGGTAAGTTTTGGCACACTAACAGTTGTGTTTGGTTACGTGATTGATGGACTGAGTCAAGGATATATAGATGACCTTGTGTTAGCCAACAAAATCATTTACTATTTATAAGTAACCTGGAACTACTTAAAATTAAATAATTGTAGCTTTAGAATAAATACCTCTAATGGACTTAATGTGCTTAGACGTACTTCGCATTTTCTTAAAATTATTTCACTAAACGAATATAAACATTGCAGAAGAAAGGAAAGAAATGAAACAGAATGGAGAGCTAAAAAAAGGCCTGAATTATGAGTATATAGGGATTATATTTAAGCTTAAAGCAACACTGGTTATGCCTAAAAATATGCCGTTTTATAGTTCTGTTTCTACATGATAGATACAGATAACTGGTATAAAAACTAAACTCTGGGCTTCCCTGGTGGCGCAGTGGTTGAGAGTCCGCCTGCCGATGCAGGGGACGTGGGTTCGTGCCCCGGTCCGGGAGGATCCCACATGCCGCGGAGCGGCTGGGCCCGTGAGCCATGGCCGCTGGGCCTGTGCGTCCGGAGCCTGTGCTCCGCAACGGGAGAGGCCACAACGGTGAGAGGCCCGCGTACCACAAAAAAAAAAAAAAAAAAAAACTAAACTCTATCTGAGAAATACTATATTTATTCTTCTAACATATTTGACTGCATTGATGAATCTTGTGGTGTTTGTTTTTGTTTTTAAGTAAAATGCTCTTTGGCATTATCTAGCAGGGAGACATTGAAAGCCAGATGCATTGGTGGGTGTACTGTGTGTACACCTTTGTTCACACCGGGCCAGGGCTTGTTAAGAGTGCAGCACTTCTGCTGACACGATCCCCAGAGACTGAGCTGTGGGAGATCTGATATTGATCCGCCAACCTGAAAGGAAAACCGTGTTACTTGGCAAGAAGCCCTGCCTAGGTATTAATAATCCTTTCCATAAAATAAATTCTCAATTAGTTGAGTTTTGTGTGAGAGTCTGGATACACACATACACTTAAAATTATCACTAAGCTCAGTTGAACTAAATATGATACAAGTTTGGAAATGAGTAATGTTAGTGGTTTGGACTATATGTATGAAGACAGTATGTAACAGAATTCTTGCTTCTAGGTGATATCCATGGACAATACTATGATTTGCTTCGACTTTTTGAGTACGGTGGTTTCCCGCCAGAAAGCAACTACCTGTTTCTTGGGGACTATGTGGACAGGGGAAAGCAGTCATTGGAGACTATTTGCCTCTTATTGGCTTACAAAATCAAATATCCCGAGAATTTTTTTCTTCTCAGAGGAAACCACGAATGTGCCAGCATCAATAGAATTTATGGATTTTATGATGAATGTAAGTACTTTCTACGTCTAAGGAAGATTTACTCAAATTGAGATTCTTGGTCATAAACTGAACATATTTCTGTTAGGATTTGCGAGTTTAGATGTAGTGTTGTAATTTCTCATGTTTACTATTTCATTAACTTGTTTTTATCCTGGTTTTTCTTTCTTGGTGTAAAAAATAGCACTCATTGCCATATAATAATCCCCTGGATTCTTGTATGATGTGATGATTAGATTAGGAAGTAGCGATCACAGTGATGATTTCTTTAAGATAATTTTTGTGATGAATAGTCACAGATAATTTAATTCTTAGTACAACTCTGAGAATCTGTCCACATAATTAGCTTCGTTTTTGACAACTTTGAGATAAAATCTCATTTTGTAAACTTCATCCATCTTAAGTGTACAATTCAGTGATTAAGTGAATTCATAGTTATGCAACCATCACCACAGCCCTATGCAAGCACTAATTACTTTCTGTCTCTATAGGTTTGCCTTTTCTAGACATTTCATGTACATGGAAACTTGCAATATACAAATAATTACTTTTTGTAATTAGTAATATAGTTTTTTTTCCTTCTGGCACATCTGCACCCCAGGAAAAATAGCAGTTACTATCTGAAATTGTGCTGAAAGGAGAAAACAAAATTGGGTGGGGGGAAGCTAATTAAAAATATTTGTAGGGCTTCCCTGGTGGCGCAGTGGTTGAGAGTCCGCCTGCCAATGCAGGGGACACGGGTTCGTGCCCCGGTCCGGGAAGATCCCACATGCCGCGGAGCGGCTGGGCCCGTGAGCCATGGCCGCTGAGCCTGCACGTCCGGAGCCTGTGCTCCGCAACGGGAGAGACCACAACAGTGAGAGGCCCGCATACCGCAAAAAAAAAAAAATTTTTTACAAGAGTCTTTTTTTTTTTTTAATTTTTTATATTTATTTATTCTTTTATTGTTTATTTTTGGCTGAGTTGGGTCTTCATTGTTGCTCACAGGCTTTCTCTAGTTGCGGAGAGCAGGGCTACTCTTCATTGCAGTGCACGGGCCTCTCATTACAGTGGCTTCTCGTTGTGGAGCACGGGCTCTAGGTGCACAGGCTTCAGTAGTTGTGGCTTGTGGGCTCTAGAACGCAGGCTGAGTAGTTGTGGCGCACGGGCTTAGTTGCTCCGTGGCATGTGGGATCGTCCCGGATCAGGGCTTGAACCCATGTCCCCCACATTGGCAGGTGGATTCTTAACCACTGCGCCACCAGGGAAGTCCCAGAAACAAGTTTCTTAAAGCCTTGAAAATAATCAGTTTTGGTGGAGAGTTTTATTGTTGGTGCTGCTGTTTTTAAGTAACTATAAAAAAAAATTTTTTTTTAATTTAAAAAAATCCTTACCTCCATCTTCCTTTTGTATTCATCATTTCTGCCAGCAGGAGGGTTCAGGCTGGGAGGAAAAGGAATTTGAATTACTAGCACTTGCCAGTATAATTATAACAAGACTGGTAAAGCATTGTCACTGTGACCCTCCCCTAGACTGTAATAATAACCTATAGTCTCTCAGGGTATGGTGTTTTTCCATCTCAGTTTCACATAAATGTGTTCAGCTAGCGTATTTGTTAGAAGTACATTGCTAGAAAGGTTATGTTTATAGACTTGGCCCTCGTACTCGCAACCTCTTACATGACTATATATGTATGTCTATGGCCCTGAGACCCAGCTCATAAGATGAAGCTGGAGGAAATTAACTATACTTCAGTAAAAAATTAAAACAAAAAACAGGATGAGGCAGGAGGGATTACCAAGAAGAAAAATATTGTGGGTTCTGAACTGACTGGGACACCTGAGTTGGGCAGGAAAGATACTTGATACTGACAATGAGTCTATTAGAGAAGTACTAGTAAGGCAGTTAGTTACTACTCCTTAGGTAATGAAATGAGAGGCAGAGAATTTTATAATTTTGTTTTAGGTATTTGTTACAGGTACTACTTTTTAGAACAGGTTCCTTTTTACACAGCTGTTAACAAGTATTTTGTTGTTTTCATTAACGAAGTTCAAATCCATAAGATCTCTTCCTTGTGACATATATCCTAGTCTAAAGGTATTGGATACATCATTTTTGTTTCTGTTTAATGTGAGGCCCTATGATTTAGAAGGTCAGCACTGATTGGAATTAGTTTTGACTCTTGTTCGTCCTTAAGACTGATGTAATGACCTTGTACTCCAGCTTTCCCCTCTCCCATCAGGCAGGTATAATTGCCATCCAGGCTATTTGTGGGCCTAAAAGTGTTCTTGACTTAGGTGGCTTTCAGTTGATGCTTTGCTGACTTTTTTTAAAAACCTTGATAATTTTGTTAAAATTTTATTGTACTGAAAAATTTTATTCAAATGGAAATTTCCGTGGAACAATTTAAAAACCACTGTTTTATGTGGTAGACTTATTTCCTAAGTGTAACAAGCACTCTGTGCTACAATTTCTCCCTCCACCCCCAATTTTATGACTGTAGTCCTGGAATAGCCGAGGTGTCTGTTGTTGGATAAAATGTGAATGTGTGTTATACTTTTCTGATACCAGAGCTGTCTGGTCTATAGTAACAGGAAACTGCATTAGGGGTTCTGGCTCAGAATCTGAGGATTTGGAAGCTTGAAGAGACCTTGGCAATTATCCAGGAATCCTGGAGCCAGATGCTCCTAGTGGTCTGAAGTGGCCTTAGGGAGGAACTGTATAGAGAGGAGAGGAAGCAGGAGCCCAGGACTTAGTTAAGATGCTCAGAGACAACAAGAGGAAGAATCTTAATTTTTTTTTAATTTATTTATTTTTGACTGCATTGGGTCTTTGTTGCTGTGTGCGGGCTTTCGCTAGTTGTGGTGAGCGGGGGCTACTCTTCGTCGTGGTGTGCGGGCTTCTCATTGTGGTGGCTTCTCTTGTTGCGGAGCACGGGCTCTAGGCCCGCGGGCTTCAGTAGTTGTGGCACGCAGGCTCAGTAGTTGTGGCTCGTGGGCTCTAGAGCGCAGGCTCAGTAGTTGTGGGATACAGGCTTCGTTGCTCCGCGGCATGTGAGATCTTCCTGGACCAGGGCTGGAACCTGTGTCCCCTGCATTGTATTCTTAACCACTGAGCCACCAGGGAAGCCCAAGGATCTTAATTTTTGATAGAGAAGCCAACAAAAATAGCAAAGGAATCCATAAGAGTAGCTGGAGTGCGTTGTGAAACTAAAGAATCAAGGAGTGAAGCAGATTTCAAGAAGGAAGAGAATCTGTTGGCACTGGCAAATGCAGCATCTGAGCAAAGGAAAAATCTAGGGGAGCCATTGGAATGTTGTTCAGAGACAGGCTTCAGTAGAAAATGGAGACAGAACCAAATCACTTTTATACATAGGGGTTAGGACAGCCCAGCCCTGTTCTTGTATTATTACCATTGTTGGAAATTGGAGGTGCACAGGTTCCCCTTCAGGCTTTTGTAGAGAGGAATTCCGTTAGGCTTCCAGAAAACTCCAGTGAAGGAAGATGTGGGACAAAGGGAATTAGTGGCCTCCAAAGAAATACAAAACAGGGTGAACCATGGTGAGGGTTATACCCAGTCATAGAGAAACATAAACTATTAGGAGAAAAAACAGAAATCCTCCTCTGCAAAGGGAGAAGTCAAACGTTTGTTGAATTCGCATTGCGTTTCAAACCTGTGCTAAACTTTCTCCCTGACTTGATTTGCAGTGGAGTGGAAGATGTGGTTCAGGAAGCCTGTTGCTTGGGCCCTTCTCGAACTCAAAAGAAAGGGTACATTGAAAGCTGTAAACCTTTCAGTACCCACAGGATGAAAATGGAGAAGAGACTGAGGACAAACTTGGTTTAGGAGTAAGATTGTGCTTTTAACTTTAGTGCTTTTAACCTTAGTATGGAGTGTACAGGCGACGAAGGCACCCTAACAATTGGGTCTTCCTCATCCAATTCAGAAAGATTTGTATTTCCGGGTTTATGAGTGGGTTTTTTACTCAAAACATAGTTTTCCTGTGGAAAGCACACAGTGACTCCAGAATGCATGGAATATATGGGTTGGTGAGGTGGGAATATAACCACTCTGTAACGTTTTTGGTGGGGGGGCATTCTCAGTGTTTGTGCAGCATGTTAGGGCTATCCTGGTGTGCCTGCAGTAAGCAATCTGTATTCCTCTGTAGTCGTTGTGCTTCCTACTAGAATATTTGGGGGGGGTGGGAATTAAATGGTTCCAGTAGCTTATTGAGGGTGGTGGTAGATGAGATGGGTGTTAACTCTCAGAGGCTTCCTCAGAAGGAAGATTATAATGGCACATGTGTGAGTTCTTAGTTGCCTTTAGAAATAGGAACCTACTTGCAGGTTGAGAGTGGACAAGACAGACTAGATTTCACACAGAGTTGGTGTTATCAAATAATTGTTGAGGTTTAATGGTTATCCTTAATCATTATATCTGGAATTCTGATTTCAGACTTCCATGGAATTTTAAAATACTTCATATGAAACTGTAAGTTGTTGCTTATAAATCAGACATCTCCAAGTATTATATATATCTGATTCTCTCTTTTTTAATAAAAGCATAGTTTTTGTTTACTTAAGGTAGTCAGAACCTTGCCTTGGAGGACTTGTCCTGAGGGAATGTACCTACAGAACACCAGTCTCTTTTTAACCATCCCAAAATTTTTACAGGTAAAAGAAGATATAACATTAAATTATGGAAAACTTTCACAGACTGCTTTAACTGTTTACCGATAGCAGCCATCGTGGATGAGAAAATATTCTGCTGTCATGGAGGTATGTGGGCTGATTTTAATTCCACATAGATTTTGATCTCTTCTAAGGAGTGTACACTTTGATATTTATCATCCCAATGAGTTATCATTGGGATGACTTCCTCTGTCAGGTAACTCCTATGTTGCTGTGTTAAATCTTGGGTCCACTTGGGCACATCCAGGATCATTTGGATACAAGTCCAGAGTACCCAATTGATTTGTTACAGGGAATTAAGTGTTCTGTAACAGCTTTGAAAATAGAGCAAAAGGATTTTTGAATATAAAATTAAACAGTTAATATGCTGTACTATAGATCCTCTAGGATACTGAATATGTGAATAGACTTCCCCTTGGTCTGTTTTTGATCCTTTCCTTTCAGAAATTTTTCGACTTATATGTTAAAAGTTATTTTGCTTGGTGGTTGTGCTGTATATTATGTAATTAAAATAATAATTGCAAAGAGGATTTCTTTTCATCTGTGATCAGAAATTAGACAACCATCAAAGAGCCAACTCACTATATTTTAATAAATCCACTATCCCTGCCTTCCTTATATACTTAAACTGGTTTTGGTAGAGTTGGGCATGTGATTTTAAACTCATAGGAGAGTCAGCTACATCTGAGCTGGTCTGATAGATTTTATGGTCCTTGGACAGCGCCGGTTTCCTAGAAAGCTACATCACCTGAGTGTCTGCATCCTCTATGCCCAGTCACTACAAATGGTCACCAGGGTGCTCTGTATGTTGAGGTAACTTTCCATATGCTATTTAAGCACACTGTACCTTGCAAATTAGTGCATGTAATAAGTTCCAGTGCCCCCCGTGTTTTTTGGTTTTTTGTTTTTTTGCAGTATGCGGGCCTCTCACTGTTGTGGCCTCTCCCGTTGCGGAGCAAGGCTCCGGATGCACAGGCTCAGCGTCCATGTCTCGCAGGCCCAGCTGCTCCGCGGCATGTGGGATCTTCCCAGACTGGGGCACAAACCCGTGTCCCCTGCATCGGCAGGCGGACTCTCAACCACTGCGCCACCAGGGAAGCCCCCCCCCCCCCGCCTTTTTTTAACCAAAGCTAAATAAGAAAACGTAGCCAAAGATTTAATGTAAGCCTTTGTAAGAGTCACTGGGTGTCTCTGTAGACAAATGGAGCTGTTAAAGTGGTAACATCCTTTTTATTTATTTATTTTTTTAAGTGGTAAGGAGCATTGCTACATGAGCCTTTATTTTTATTATTTTTTTTTCAATTTTTAAATTTTATTTTATTTTTTTTTTTTACAGCAGGTCTAACATCCTTTTTAAAGTTCTGTTTCCTTCAATTTTTTTTTTTTTTTTTCCACTTAATAGGTTTATCACCAGATCTTCAATCTATGGAGCAGATTCGGCGAATTATGCGACCAACTGATGTACCAGATCAAGGTCTTCTTTGTGATCTTTTGTGGTCTGACCCCGATAAAGATGTCTTAGGCTGGGGTGAAAATGACAGAGGAGTGTCCTTCACATTTGGTGCAGAAGTGGTTGCAAAATTTCTCCATAAGCATGATTTGGATCTTATATGTAGAGCCCATCAGGTATTGATTTTGAATTTTACATGTACACTTAAGAGCATGTGTGTGAGCACAGATTCTCCTTGTTGATTTTGGTGGGTAGGTATTGCTTATTTATACAAAACGTCTCTGGAAGTGTGACCTACAGGATATCAGGCTCAACGGGAAACTGAAGAGTGGTTTTACCCACCTAAAATTTGCACCTCCTTATACTGAAAATGTTTTCTCTCCAAGGTGGTTGAAGATGGATATGAATTTTTTGCAAAGAGGCAGTTGGTCACTCTGTTTTCTGCACCCAATTATTGTGGAGAGTTTGACAATGCAGGTGCCATGATGAGTGTGGATGAAACACTAATGTGTTCTTTTCAGGTAGAGGATGCTTTCAGCATTGTTTCCTTTTATTATGTCTGAATTTTACTGATTTTTTAAAAAGTGCTACTTTCTGCCTACTATTCATTTATGTTGAGTAGACTGAATTTTTATTTTCCCTTAACTGGTGTTTGTCCTAGTTCAGTAATGAGTGAATTCCTTTTAAAGGAAAAAAATTATCATAGAACCCTTCCTCCAGTGTTGAATTTAACTGTTTTTACATTATTTAAATACATAAAAACCACAATATATTAGCTTCATATGCTTATGGCTCCTTTACTATAAGTCTAAAACTACAGTGTCAGTGCAACGTTCAGCTAAAATTAAATCACCACTTGAACGTGAAAGTAATACTGACTGCCATGTGCCAGATGTGCTATGTAATTACTCACTTCTCCCACCACTTTTCTCTAGTCTAATTTCTATAAAACCTCTTATTGATTCACCATGACATCATTTGGCCTTCACTTGGCACAAAAGAATCATTTACACATAAAGTCTACCTCAGTCTTTTTCTCATTCACTTGTTATGAATAAACTTGTATGACTTCAGGCTAGCCCAATCATAACAAAAATACAGCCACTGAAGTCATGTGGCAGTCATCAGTTAACTGAATTTAAAACAGGTGTTTTTTGTGTTTAGCCAAGTATCAGGGAGAGCTTGCAGCTCCCAGAGATTGTGATAGGATTCCCTAGGGCAGGGGTCCCCACCCCCCGGGGCCAAGTTAGGAACCGGGCTGCACTGGGTGAGCGACTGAGGCTTCATTTGCCACTCTCCGTCGCTCTTCATCCATCGCTCGCATTACCGCCTGAACCATCTCTGCCAGCCCCGCCCTGTGGGAAAATTGTCTTCCACAAAACCGGTCCCTGGTGCCAAAAAGGTTGGGAACTGCTGCCCTAGGGGTTTGAGGGACACTATTCTAAAGAACTCCCCCACCACCACCCATCAGAAGGGATACCTAAAGGTGTGACTTCCAAAAACTGTCATTTTATCCAGAGGCAAAATTTGTTCAGCTCATACATCTTAGCTGTTCATCAGAGCATTTATTACCAAAATGTTTGTCAGCTTGGTTTGTATTAATATGCCAGTGGGGCCTTCCAAGTTGTTGGGTCAGTTTTAAACAAAAAACTTTCTAACAAAAGATTTGAGTGAAATTTAAGATTTGAGGTTGAGTGTATTTCCTAAAATGCATGGTCTTTTGAATCTTTGCAGATTTTAAAACCTGCAGAAAAAAAGAAGCCGAATGCCACGAGGCCTGTAACACCTCCAAGGGGTATGATCACAAAGCAAGCAAAGAAATAGATGTCATTTTGACACTGCCTAGTTCGGACTTGTAACATATAGTGTATAACCTTCATTTTTAAAAGTGTAATGTGTATTGGTCAGCTTGCTCAAAAAGTGTTTGTGGGCCCCCCTTCCATTTTTGACTTAATAGTATTTGCTGGTTATAACAGCAAATGAAAGACTCTCCACTCCCAAGGAAAAATGTTTTGTTTTGTTTTGTTTAGTTCTCTGTTCCTTTTTGCAAACAACTTTAATGATGGTGTTAAAGCTGTACACCCCAGGACATTTTATCCTTTCTAAGGGGTTGAGTGTACAACTGATCTTTTTTTTAAATTCAGTACAGCCCATGAATAATGTAAATGCTCACTTTCTTTAGGATATAAAGAGAGCCCTAGGGTGCTCAATCTGTACATGTTATTGTCATAAAATGCATATTGTTGGATACAAACCACTGTGAACTCTATTTTTGTTTTTTGTTTTCAAAGGGATTGCTTTTTTTCTCATTGTCTTATCATGTACAAGCTAGTTTTTATAGCTATCAACATTAGGAGTAACTTTCAACCTTGCCAGCATCACTGGTATGTATATTTAATTAAAGCACACTTTCCCCTGTGATATACTTAAAATGACGATTAAAGCCATTATTTTAAATGTTTGTGACTCTTTCCTGAAGCCAAAGTTTCTGTTGAAATATATATTGACACTCCCCTAAGTACAAGGTGGCATGGTTGTGTACATCTGCCGCCTTTATGGGGATTCAAAAACAGGTTTTTGAGTTTGAATAGCAATTAGTAACATAGTGCTGTTTAAGCTATTAATGATTAAAGTTAATAACATTTTGTACAATTTCCATATAGCCTATTCATTAAGTAATCTTTTTACAGTTACATCAGGCCCGAACCCGTCCATTCAGAAAGCTTCAAATTATAGAAACAATACTGTTCTATACGAGTGACTGATTATGCTTTCTTTGGCCTACATTCTTTATTCTGCGGTGAAGTTGAGGCTTATAAGTCAAAACAAAGGAACTAACTTACTATCCAGCAGTTTATACAGAACTCACAGTATCTATGACTTTTTTAAACTAAGATCTGTTAAAAAGAAATCTGTTTCAACAGATGACCATGTACAATACCATGTGGTGAAAATAAATTCAGACTTATTAAATGATCTTGTTAAATTCTCTCAGTGTCAGTTTATCAGCACAATACACACAGGAGAACTGTTGATGGCATATTGAGTAGCCTTTAATGAATAAATTGCTCTGGAAACCACACAGTTTCAATTTGGATTTGTCTTCCTTCAAATAGTCTGTTTTCCAAGATGGATTATAATATGGATGTTCATATTCTTCAAGTTCTTACCTGGATATAACTAAGTTTCTGAAGTAGAGCAATGAGATTGAAGTATCAAGTATCTTCCCCTACTATTTAGGGAGGTGTGGGACTTAGTGAGTTGTGACATCATCTGTATACATAGTTTTCTTTTTATCTGGGTTCATTTGAACTTGGCAGTAAAGTTCAAGAACTACTTTTTAAATTATTATAAATCAACCACCAGTGTTTTTATACACAGACCTTTGCTCTCTTCTCCCTTCCCTAATTCATATGGAACACAGTGTTGTGTCCTTTTACATTTGTCACAAGTGTGTCGAATGCGTATTAATCTCTCAAGTACATTAAAAGTGGGTGGAGGGAGTGTCATTTGAAAAGCACTTTCTTTTATCAAAAACTGGTGTCTCTTAGGGAGTTGGGAGAGGACCTCCTAGTGAGGGATTGTTTGAACTGACATTTGCTTGTGGAGAGAAGAGAGAAGAGCAAAGTCTGCACTATAAGCTCTGGCCCTGAGGCATAGTCTGTGTCCTTACCCCCAGTGTGCTCCTGACTTGAAGGAGGATGACCTCGTGAGCTCTAGCTCCTTCCTGCTCCATGTTTGTGACAAATTCAGAGTTTGCATTATTTTACTTATGATATTCTCCCAGATCTCTGACTACAAGAAGAAGAAGATGAACAATAATTGGTGTCAGTTTCATAAATCTTTAATCTATGCCCTGGACATTATCAATTGTATCACTTGTAGGATTTCAAAATCCTATAAAGTTGTAAAATTGGGCCATTTATAACCCATTGGGCTTGGGTTATAAAGTATGGAGTGTATTATCTAGCTTAAAATTCTTCCAAAAAGAACAGGCATAGCACTGGTTAAGTAGAGAACAAAATCAGTCTTTGGTGTTAGGACATAAGATCTTAGGAGAGACTCAAGTAATTTGAAACTAGTATGTGATGATAGAACTTGAGGCTTTGCCTTGTAAATCCCAATTTGCACTAACCATATTTTCTCATTTGTCCTTTATCTCCGTGTGCAGTTGAGGTCACATCTGCTTTTATAAGCTAGTGGTTGTACTCAGTCCAGGTCCTGGCTCCTCCCCTAGCTGTGTGATTTGAGTGTGTGACTTAAATGCTGAGCCACAGTGTCCCTAGCTATAAAAGAGGGACAGTATCTGCCTCTCATTGTGAATCACTGAATGAAGTAATGAGATATGTTCAGAAGAATGCCTGACTCAGAATAGTATTCAGTAAATATATGCTATTTGTTGGCTTATAATTTATCCCAGTTGTTTCATGTGTATGAATATCTCAATTGGCTGAGTTCTAAGTAGCACCTGCCTTTTGTTTGTAGCCCTATTATGACCTGATACTGAGCCATAGCTAGCTACACATTTCTTTCTCCTTTTTTTTTTTTTAACTTCTTTGGTTGCGCTGGATCTTAGTTGCGGCTCGCCAGCTCTTTAATTGCGGCACGCATGTGCGATCCTTTTACCCGACCAGGCATCGAACCCGGGCCCCCTGCATTGGGAGCGTGGAGTCTTAACCACTGCGCTATCAGGGGTGTCCCTAGCAAAGCATTTCTGAGCACTGACTGCATACAGAATACCTATAGATATTTTCAGCAGATACAAAAGAAATAACTAGGAAATGAATTTGTTGCAATTATTAGTGTAATTTTTTCAATTCTAGTTTTTTTTTAAGAATTTTATAAAGTATTTCAGTTCTCAAGTTAATAGCACCATTACAAAACCATTCAGAAAGACAGGTATTGCCATCCTTATGTAGCTAGATAGTCAACATAATACGTTTAAACCCATTCACAGAAATTACTGATTTGTACCTACTGGATTAGGCTTGCCCACATCAATCTGCAGTAAACAGCAGATCCTAACATAGCATCTTGTTCTTCAGGCACCTTGATATAAGACTAGAGGCATTTCAAGTAACATACACATAAGTGGAATATATGAGACATGGGAGCTGGGAACAAATGACTGCTGATCCATGAAGATGGCACAGGATTTAGACTGCTGGAAAGGAAGAGAACCTAAGTTTCCCAGTGTGGAGCCATGATGGAAGGTTGAAAGAAAACTCAGTTTGTGGGGAAGTGAAGATGTAAGATCAACCAGTACAGCTAAGACAAGGTGGGCATCTTGGTACTCGAGAAAGGCGAAAGCCATTGCAGGGAGGTGCTACATGAAAAATGTTAGGTTTATTTTGGCAGAAACACCCTCGAAGGTAAGGGTCTCATCCAAGTTATGAATGTTGTAGAAGAGAGGGCATAGAGCTGGTTATTGGCATGAGGGCAAAGAAGCGGTGTTTGTTCGTGTGTGGTTACGTAGAAATTAAAGAGCTCCTTCAAAAATAAGTTAAAGAGGGGACTTCCCTGGCAGTCCAGTGGTTAAGACTCCACACTTCCAATGCAGGGGCGCGGGTTCAATCCCTAGCGGGGAACTAGGATTACATGCAGCACAGCCAAAAAAAAAAAAGATTTCAAGTTCTGTATGCCATTTCCTACCTCTTAAGAAAAGACAGACCCAAAGCTCACTCAGCCTTGCAGACCAGTTAGTTTGAATCTGCAAGGATGGTTCTTCACTTTTTTTTGTTCTACAAATCAGATGTACACGTCAACCTACACCAGAAGAATGTGACATCTGCTCCAGGCTTCGGTTTCCTCACCTGTAAAATGGTGGAATTGTGAAGATTAAACCCATAAAAAGTGCCTACAACTTGACTTACGCATAATAAGCATTCACTGTAGAGTTATAAGACACCAAAGAATATTTCCAAGATTTACATCGATGGCAGCACAAAAGTTACATTAGGAAAATTTGATACAAGTACAGGCAAAAGTCAATTTTCATTCATCTTTACTGGATTATGTATGTGAACTTCAGATGAAGAGTGAAAATGAAGGACTTCCCTCGTGGTGCAGTGGTTAAGAATCCGCCTGCCAATGCAGGGGACACGGGTTCGAGCCCTGGGCCGGGAAGATCCCACATGCCGCGGAGCAACTAAGCCCGTGCGCCACAACTACTGAGTGTGTGCTCTAGAGCCCGTGTGCCACAACTACTGAAGCCCGTGTGCCTAGAGCCCGTGCTCTGCAACAAGAGAAGCCACCGCAATGAGAAGCCCGTGCACCACAACGAAGAGTAGCACCCACTCGCCACCACTAGGGAAAGCCTGCGTGCAGCAACGAAGACCGAAGGCAGTCAAAAATAAACTAATTTAAAAAAAAAAAAGTGAAAATGAAGATGTACTATCAGTGCCGTCAACCTCAGCCCAAGAAATAGAATGAATACTTAAATTTTCTGCATTCGTGAATTAGTACGTGATTAATGATTGTGTGAACAGAGGTGACTGCTATCCATCTGATCAGCACAATAGCTTCAGTCATTCAGTCATGACATTCGGATTTATTGCAAATATCTGAAAAATTTCAAGTACAGGTAAGCATTTTAGTTGTGAGAATTATGGGTATGTATATTGTCAGTTATTTGAAGTACATGTTATAGGATTAAGTAAAGCACTTCAGTTAATTACAAACACAGTTTTTTAACCAAGAAGTTAAAACTAAGAAAGTTAGAAATAATTAAGTAGGGAAATAGACTGTTACCTAGATAAGTTAAGGATGCACTTTATATTCTCTGAGCTAACAGAAGTTTATAAGCCTGCAAAATGTTGGAAATTCATCAGTGTGGCAACAGTCTTTAAAGTGCTTTTAAAGTCATTATCTTACTGTTAGGACGCAGCACTCAATTTGGTTTTAGGGCCAGCCAAACGACAACTCCTTCCACAGCTTCAGGTAACCGTGAGCATCTGCCTAGTATTTACAGATGTGCAGATACTGACCACACGGGGCAGTAAAGCAACTGATGGTGCTAAGAATTGTTCCTGCCTAGTGTCTACTTTGGAAAATTCTGACAATTTTAATAATTTAAGACAGATTTTTTTGGATAAATTTCAGATTCATTCTTATGTCCCAAACAACCAGTTCTCTAGCAGTGATATTTGGCTGTAACCACTACTGAATTTTAATAATCATTCAGCCAAGATGTATATTTGATGTAACTAGAAAAAATACTAAGGAACCACTTAAAAAATGTGTATTCTTTTTTTCTCCTAGCCAGCCAGTTAGCACAGTATCAAATACCATGTCTCCCAGAGATGACCAGCCCACACACCAGTTGTTCAGGGCTGGTGAACAAGAGAACCAGTCATTATGTTCTGGGACAGACTGGCTGCTTGACCTTTCCAGCAAAACCCTGGCAAGTTAGGTAGGTGTGGCAGGAGAGCGGGTGGGATTAAGGATGTTCTTGCTGAGGTTGGCAGAAGTTCACATGCCATCTGCCGGAAATATTCTCATTCACCAACTCCATGAGCCTTTAGTGGAGGCAAATTCTCTACCTTTTATTTACCAAAATAAAGTCACTTTCCAAATTTTGATGACCCACTGACAAACACCAATATCTTCCTTCTCATATTTAGGTTTAATCTTTCTGATTAAGGGATAGCTGGAGTTGACTTCAACAGATTGTAGACTTAATTCCCTGGTCGGGAGGCTGTACATAATAAATAAGATGCACGGATCCAGTGTGGTGGATCAGGGCAGGGGTTGGCTGGGTTTTGCTTTGCTTAGATTGGTTTGAGATTTGCTTTGTGTTCCTTTTGCTGTTCTAGGGCCGTTGGGTATTTCTAATGATGATGGACTAAAGAGAGGACAGAAAACCAGCAATCCTAAAATTTGCTGCCGTGCAGATTGCTTATTGGGTGCACATTTTGGTCACCATGATGTGCTTTTATAAGATTATTTTTAAAATCCATAATCTTGCTCAGATTCACACAGTTTTCAGTTGTATTTATACTGAGACTTGAGAAAGGTGATCTGCATTCCCTTCCAACTCCAGGAAGCTAGGATTCCTGCTGTGCTGTTCAAACTTTTTTTTTTTTTTTGCCAGGTGGAACCCTTCAAACAAAAACGTATCAAAAGGCATCATTTGTAAAATAAAATCAGAAAGCCTTTGTTAGAAGCAGAGGCTTATCATTCTATATACTTACAGGCTTGTAAGCGTCGGTAGGATGTCAGTATAACCTTCTACTATTAGAGCCTTTTCAAACTTTGTGATGCCATGTCTAAGATCTAACTAGCTAAGTACTCTTTGGGTAGAAAGTCAAACAAGGTAGCACTTTGAGAGTTATTTAGCTGGCTTTCATTTCCTAGCATTGCATTATGGGACACAGTAGATCAGGAAAGCATCCTGCAGATCCTAACAAAACATCCTTTAGGAGACCAGGGTTTTTCATGGAGGGTGTTCCATGCCATTTATGTTTTTTGAGTGTGTGGGTGTAATTAAATGTATTCCAATGTGTGTATATAATCATATCCTTGCTTTTTCTTCATCGTATCCCTGAACAATATGTTAAATTTTGCCAATTTTTGAACTTTATGTAATGAAAATTACACTGTGTATTCTTCTATAAATGGTTTCTTTCAACATGTTTTTTTTAGGGGTTTATCCATGTTGACATGCTTGATTCCCAGTTTTTGGTTTTGTGGGCGTGTGGTGGGGGGTTCCCCTCCTTTTTGCTTTTCTTTTCCTCCACTTTTTTTCTATTTGAAGTTATGTTCTTTATAACTCACTGTTCTTTTAGTGGTTACTCTAACAAATTTAATTTAAATTATTAGCGTTAGAAGTTATTATCTTTGCTCTTCTTCCCATTCTCCTTTGACATCTACAGCAAGATATGTGTTAGACCTCATCTTTCCATTTCTCTTTAACCTCTCATTTTTTTCAGTCTCTGTCCTTATGATCTGCATTCTCAAAAATAGCTTCATCTCTGTCTTCTAGTTTTTAATTTTCTCCTCAGTCATGCCTAATCTAATCCATCCACTGAATTTTAAATTTTAATCACTGTATTTTTATTTCATGTTTTGTTTTGTTTAGATTTCAAAATCTGCTTGGCTATTCTTTGTTGTCATTTACTCCCTCCTAATTTTTTATTTATTTATTATAAATTATTTATTTATTTTTGGCCGTTTTGGGTATTTGTTGCTGCATGCGGGCTTCTCATTGCGGTGTCTTCGCTTTGTTGCGGAGCACGGGCTCTAGGCATGCGGGCTTCAGCAGTTGTGGCACATGGGCTCAGTAGTTGTGGCTCGCAGGCTCTAGAGCACAGGCTCAGTATTTGTGGCACATGGGCTTAGTTGCTCTGCGGCATGTGGGATCTTCCCAGACCAGGGATCAAATCTGTGTTCCCTGCATTGGCAGGCAGATTCTTAACCACTGCGCCACCAGGGAAGTCCTCCTAATCTTTTTAAACTTAAGTGTTATTTCCCTGAATATGGTAAAATGGTTGTTATCCCAATATCTGAACTCTTTGGGAGTTTCTTTGTTGTTCCTGCTGGTTCTCATTTCTGTGTGTTTTGTGATATTTTACTTGGAGTTGCCCGTTTTACTTGTCCTTTTTATCTTTATCTGTGGGGAGTCTCTGCAGCCTGGATTGAAGTTAAGTTTCCCCAGAGAAGATAGGAGTTTGCCCTTCTGGGTAAACTGGTGCAGTAGCAACATAGAATCTTTAATTCCTCACTTGCTGTTTTTCACATCATACAAGTATCATGAAATTAAGCCTCAAATGTTTAGGTCCTAGCAATGAATTCATAGGAAAGAGCTTTTTACTCCCCTCTACCCAGTGCCAGGGTCAAGATAGGCTTCTTTGCCATCTCCTGCATGGCAGGGTTATTTCTTCTGTTTTTAATGCCATATACTCAGCTGTAATTGGGGTCTGCTATAATTAGGTTGAACTATGGGGGTATGCCTACATAATTCAGCAATGTCATAAAGTTTGGGGTCTTAAAAAAATGGCAGCTTTCTAATAGATTCCCTGCCTTGAGTAGGTTCTGGGCTTTATCCCCTTCCCCAGCACCCCTAGAGAGTTATAAAAAACTGAAGTGGAAGGTCTCCAGCGTTTTGAAGAAGCCTTTAAGACAAAGCCATCTTGGTGCCCATGGCTTCCCAAAGTTCAAGGTTCCTATTTCCACTTTGTTTAAGCATCACTCTGCTAATCTCTTTCCTGCCAGCCCTATAATTTATTTTTTAACATAGTTTTTACATTTCATTTAATGTTTTAGTTATTTTAATCAAGAGAATCTTTCAGGGTCTTTCTCCATCCTTTGGTCTCTTCGAGTCTCTTTAGCTCATTTCTGTTTCAGTAGTTGATCTAATTAAGTTGAATCCTTGGCATTGTTTTATGAATTCAAACATACCACCACTTAAACCCAGAGACTTTAGTATTCAGGTGCCTGTCCGATTTCTCTTTAATAGTTCCTTTCTTTGATCCTGGATGCCACTTCAAATGGGAATTATTTTTTACTTTATATTTAAATTGTTTGAAGTTACCACCTGCAAATCCTTTTAAGATCAGAGTTTGATATAGGAAATAATTGACTGAGTGGGTGTATTTACTACTATTTTAAAGACCCATGTTGATTTGCTATGCAGTCTTCCTTTTATAAGAATTTATTATACACTTGGATTCCACACCAGGAAGTGAAGCAGCTGTGGTGGAAAGACTATCAGGATTTAGGTCAAAGGAATTGAGCAGCAAGACCAGGCAGCAGAGGTTCCTCACGCCATAATTCCACAGTTCAGCCTCTGGGGTTATTGATCTGGGTCTGTGAGCTCGCTGAAATTCTATGCAGTATATTACCTGTGAATCTTTCTAAGGAAAGGATTTATAGCTTCATCAAGTTTGCATAGTTTAGAGGGGGTAAGTGCTGGTTTGAATGAGTGAGTGGGCCAGGGTCCTACCTCAGACTTCATTTGGTTTGAAGGTAGCCATTCTCATGATGACTACTTTAATTCTAGAGAGGGTTTCTAAACTACAAAGAAAATTTCCAGGCCTAGAATTTAATTCTCCCTCTTTTTTTTCTTTATATCTCATGTTTTAAAATGGTATTTATGCACTCTTTTTAGTAATTATCTCACTCATGGTTTCTTTGCCAGGAGTAACAGAAATCCTGTTGGTAATAACTTTAGTATTTATGATGAGCAGATCTGTGTTCATTTTGATGAAAAAACAGTAGAATCATACATCTACAGCCATAAGGGAACTTTCTGAATTGTTAGTAGTTTCTTTACAATATAGATGGGTGAGATTCAATTTAAGCTTCCTATTCCTTTAGGAGTCGTTTGTTACAAAGAAGTAGAAAAAGTAACTCAATTATAGAGTTTTCTGCAAACTGCTGCTCAAGCTAGGTCTTACATACACAGAGGTACCCATTTCTGTAATGAATTTATGGATATGTGTGGCCTTGAGCTAGTTACAGTAGCTCCCAGGTCTGCAGAAGCCCACATATGCAGAAGCTCGCAGCTCTTCCTCTTCCTAAGGGCCGTACTGGGCAGTGGTTAGAGCATGGACTCTGTACCCTAGGGCTGAGGTGGGAATCCTCACTGCCACTGCTGATGGTGTGGCCTTGGGCAAGTCATTTAACCTCTTCGTGCCTCAGTGTTTCCCTTGGTTAAAAAATAGGGACGGAAACATTACATCAGTGATTGCTGTAAAGATTTTAAACATTAATACATGGAAAGAACTGAGACCCAGACCCATAATAGCTGTGTGGTAAATATGAGACATTACTATTATTGCTTGACTGCATCCTGCCACCAAACCATGTAGCATTAAATGAAAGGTATAAAACAGTTAAAACAGAAAATGCTAATCCCAGCCTCCTTACCGTCTTATAGTTAATAACCAAAAATGGAATTACTTAGCAAAATGCACTGTTGTGAAATTCTGTTCTACAAAGATCCACAAGCTTTCTACAAGTCACACCAAGCCAACCAGGAAACTGAAGGAAAAATATCAATTGTTTCACACACAGTCTCAACAAATCAATTACAACTAATTAATTCTCTTTTTTTAAGGCATGTTTTAACCTTTTAAATTAATTCACTTTTTGAAAAGGTGTAATGCACGTAAGTCATTTTCCAAAACACTCTAAAAGGTTAAAGTAAATCTTCCATTCTCCCTGGCCCCTCGGCCACCCTCCCCAGCTGAAGCTGTTCCTGGATTTTTTTGTACTTTTCATGGATATGGCTACTTAAACCAGTGTGTATGAGTATAAATCTTACTCAATCTTTTTTTTTCTTTTTAATGCCAGTGGTATTGGAACATTGTTTTTATTATGGTAGATTTTCCCGTATTAGTATATTATACAGCTACCTCATTCTTTGAACTCAACCCCTGGTTCTAATTTTTCAAAAAGCTTATTAAAAGAACATTCTTCCTCCCTTTGTGGAAAATAGAGAAGTGTGAAGTCAGGAATACAATAGTAAAATGTGGGGAGGAAAATCCTATCACAATCAGACACAGAAAGCTGTTTTATGCCAACAGAACTGACAGTATTTACCTGTAAACATTTGTTCTTTGTAACAAGCCACGTTCCCAGCCCTGGTTTCTCAAGTGCAGGTTGAGGAGTGCCTTCTGAATCAGTTCCAAAAGACGGAAATAAGCTCAGCGGGCCCCAGTACAGCTCTGTGATTGTGCTAGAAGGAAGCAGCAGGGACCGCACCCCCAAAACCAAGCAAGGGCTGAGCACAAGACAATGAGGGGGCCTGGGGCACCTGCCAGGTGTGGCAGCTCACTCAAAATGATGGTTCATTAGCTGCTACCCCTGTGCCCATGTACCCTAGAGCATCTTGTTCAGATTTTCTCATTGATTTTATGTAGTGGATAATGACCATGCATGTGCTTAAGAAGGGTTTTTTTCCTGAAGGTAAAAAAGGATAGACAGTGAAAGGTCTTCTAAGCTTCAGTTTTCCTCCTCAGAGACAGCGAATCTCCAATCCTGTGTATTTGTAAGTTCATCTTTTTTCCTTACACACTAATTTTTAACACACTTCTACATTTTGGTTTATGTAAGTATATTAACCTATACTCAGTAATCTTGGAGATCATCTTATATTATGTGTACATATTGCTGCCTTATTCTTTTTTAGAGCTCTTTGTATATTTTTGCCATAATTGATTTAACCAGTCCCCATTGGATGGACTTTTAGGTTGTTTGCCCTTGTTTGCTGCTATACTAATGCTGAATAAATATCCTTGTCCATAGTGAGGTGAACACATGTTCAACTCAAGTGCTATCTGTTAAATAGACTCCATGAAGTCAAATTGTTAATCAGAAGGGGAGGCCAGGTTTTTCAACTTCTCATTCTGAAAAAATTTCAAATATGTAAACAATTAGAAGAGTAGTGAACCCCCATGTGGGTGTCATTCAGCCTGCACAGTCAACTTGGAGCCGAGCTGTGTCATTTCTACTTAACTCCCCTAACATCATTTTGAAGTAAGTCCTAGATATCATATTTATAAATATTTCAGTTTGTACCTCTAAAAGATGATTTTTTTAAAACATAACTATGATACCATTATCACACCTAATACCCAGTCAGCATTCAAATACACTGAAAGACATAATGATACTAAAACATTAGGGATTGGAAACTGTCCATACTCTGACATTCTTTCTTCATTTGTTACCAAGAATATGTCTCTACAGAGAAACTTTCCTTCCTCTGCTCTATGATTACCCCGAGTTATAACGTGTACAGGAAAGTCAGGATAAACGCTTGACTCTTTCCCTTTATTTACCAATTAAAAAAAATTTTTTTTGGCCATGCCACGTGGCATGTGGAATCTTAGTTCCCCAACTAGGGATGAAATCCACACCCCCTGCAGTGGAAGCGCGGAGTCTTAACTAGCGGACTGCCAAGGAAGTCCCTTATTTACCAGTTTTCAAAATAAATGTGTCACCATCCTTTCAGAGGTGACCAGAGAGTCAGGATTTGTTTTGTTTTGCTCTGTTTTAGTATCATTATGAACTCGTGGGCTTCAATCTGTTGCAATTCATATTCTCAAAGTTTACCTTTTACCAGCTTTAGCCAGTCAGAGCCTCTTTGAGTTTCCCTACATCTTTTTTTTTTTTTTTTTTTGGCTATGTCCTTTTGACGTGACTCTACTATGGATTTCCGTGCCTTCTGCTCTGACAGGGTGCTAAGTGCATTTTGAACTTTCCTCCATTTCTCCAGAGCCACAGTTCCCTTCAGTGGGAAATGGGTTTTGGTCATTTAGTGTTGGGGTTGGGGCTCGTTGCTACTGAGTTTGTTTCTAGGCCTTTTCAGTGAACAAAGCTAGGAAGTACGTATTTTTAAGAGAAACTAGATCATTAATTCATGCTGATATTTCCAATCCAAATTTAGGATTACATGGTTTTTACTTCTTTGATTTTACATTTGTGTCTTATTCTCTTATAATGGAAATATTAGTTCCCAGCAATGGTAACAATTATTTATTTGCTTCATCCTGTATTACCTATAATAGTTGCAGAAAAATATGAATATTATTAATAATATGAGTACTGAATTTTTTAATAGTTCTTTTTGTCCTTAGAGTCCTTTTAAATCCTACTGGATGCACAAATTACCATGTTTTACAGTCACCTGACACAATTCCTCTCAGTGGGATTATGCCAGAATAAAACAAAATTGTTCATTTGTTTCATCTTGCTTCTCCTTTTTTTTTTTGGCTGTACCACGCAGCTTGTAGGTGGGATCTTAGTTCCCTGACCAGGGATCAGGGATCAAACCCAGGCCCTCAGCAGTGAAAGCACAGAGTCCTAACCACTGGACCGCCAGCGAGTTTTCTCATCTTGCTTCTTTAAATTTATTTTTATTTAAATTTTGCTTTTGTACCTAAGGATAAACTATTTACATGGTCCCAAAGTCAAATATACAAAGCAAGTTATATTCAGAGAAGTCTAACTTCTCTCCCTGCCCTCTCCACCCTGTCCTTACCTCACCCTGTTTGTTAATACTCCTAAGTGTATGCATATGTGTAAGTAAATAAGTAAATACATCTGTATATTCCCAGACCCCCTCTTTCTTGGAGAATGGAAGTATATCAGGCACACTTGCTCATACCGTAGATTTTTCTGTAACAGTTTCTCTTGGAGGCCATTTCATAGCAGTATTTGAGTTCCTCTTGCACTTTTCCAGCTTCATGGTCCTCCAGGGTGGGAATGGAACGGTTTCTTCAACCAGTTCTCTATCAGTGACGCTGGGGCGGTTCCCAGCCCGTGCTCTCTCAGTAGCGCTGTGGTGAGTAACTTGCACATACATCTTTCCATGTCACTGGCCCAGTGCCTTTGGGATAAGTTCATAAGAAGAGTCAAGGGGTAAATGTATTTGCATTTTTTTAAATAATTTGATATATTAACTTGCCTTTCAAAGAGAGCACTGCCTACCTTCCACCAACATCCTTTGAGAGTAGACTGGTTTGAAATGCTTGTTTGCATGGCAGTGACTTCTGACTCAGTGTCCCTGTGTGTTACAGGTGTCCTTACTTCACCCCTTGAGCCCTGATGAGTCACCATGTCACAGGAGGTAGACTCGGGGCCACATAGACCAGGCACAGACAAGGAAGGGTGGCTGTGCTGTGCTGTGTTAAAACCAAAAACCAGGGCCATTGAGATGCCAAATTTTCCATGGTCTTTCATTGCCCTTGTGTTCTTCTAGATCATTTATTTTTATTTATAAGCACATGTGTACTTGTGCGTGGGTGCATGTCTGCATGTGTCAGACACCAAGTTTCAATGATTTGACAGTAAGTGCCTTCTGATTACAGGTCAACACATCCTTAGTTCTTTCCTTTAAAAAATACACTAATTGAATGGCTGGCATGTCCTCAGCATACATTAGAGGTCCCAGAACAGATTCTTCATCCTTCCTGGGGTTCAGGGTTATTTCTGTGAGGGTAAAATTGGACATGATTGGAAAACAACAGGGCCTTCCCCACGGTGTTCTGGATGGGAATTTCAGGCTGAGGTAGTAGTGTTTGATGCATCCCTGGGCTCAAGTATCCCTTCTCAGGTTTACTTTGGGAAACTCTGTTGCTCACCCTTAAAAATTTCCCCAACTTTTGGACAGTACAGTTGCCTCCCAACTTGCACCTCCCCCTCTCCTGTATATAGAGCCCAAAGTGGGACACAATTAATCCCACTACTCATTGGCAGAAAAATTGGTCTAGTCATGGTCAGCCCAACCCAAGCCACCTAACACATGGTATTTCCCTGGCCAGAGTATGTTGTTCAGGAATAGAAAGACAATCCAGATTGGTCTAATTAGAACAGAAGGAAGCCCAGGACCATTCTGTGATGGGGGTATGGGGCAAGAAGGCCTCTAAGTTGTGGTATGCCAGTGTGAAGTCTAGAACTGCTACATTTTGCAACAAGGAGGGAAGCTAGTCTGAGGACAAAAACCAACCCAAGGAGAATAGAAAGGCCAAGGAACAGCAGAGAAACAGAGCCAGAGCCTTGATCAGACCATACCTGAAGCCTGTACAACCACTGGACTAGTTCAGTTAAGTGACACATTTCCTGTTTGAATTGAGTTTTCTGTTATTTGCAGCCAAAATGGGCTTCTGGATTTTCCATCAACTTATTTCGTGCAATGATAGGAAACAAAGCAGCTTCTCAACAGAATGGTTTTAAAATGCTACCAAATATCAACAGCTGTATCATTCAAATACTTACGTATTTGGGTTTCCCAAAAGAAACCTTCATAAATTTTTGTGCTCCGACCCAGTCCATACATTCCAGTGGCAGACTGGATGGAATTCTATGAGAAGATTGTTTTAATGTGCTTGTTTCCCCCTCTACTTCCTTCTCCAACAGCTAGAATTAACAACCAGTGGAGGAGTGAATTCCCCCACATTGATAGAAAGACAGCACCTTCCAGAGAAGTTGCTTTTGTAATCCTGCCAGATGAATAGCCAAGCCTAAAGTTGGGGAGCGCAGAGAAGAAGTAGTGTTGCCAGCACAAACTGGTGCAGCTTAGGAAACTGAATATTCTATCCATGGCCCAGGAAAAATCCAGCAAGTGTTGGGCGATGCCCATGTTTTGTTTGGTATAAAACCCAGTGCCAGGCTTCCCTGGTGGCGCAGTGGCTGAGAGTCCGCCTGCCGATGAGGGGACGCGGGTTCGTGCCCCAGTCCGGGAAGATCCCACAATGCCGCGGAGCGGCTGGGCCCGTGAGCCATGGCCGCTGAGCCTGCGTGTCTGGAGCCTGTGCTCCGCAATGGAAGAGGCCACAACAGTGAGAGGCCCGCATACAAAAAAAAAAACAGTGCCTGTCCCGATATTGGCCCTCATAGCCCCCGCTGCTGTGTGTGCCAGGCACCACGTTGAGCCCTGTCCCTGCATTAGCTCATTCTGTCTTTCCGTGCCCAAGGTAGGTACTCAGATCCCCATATTATTAATGAATAAGGAAACTGAAGCACAGATTATTATTAAGGCAAATGATGTGGGTTTTTTTTAAATATTTATTTTATTTATTTAACCTTTTTTATTTTGGCTGCGTCAGGTCTTAGTTGAGACGTGCGGGATCTTTTCGTTACAGCGCGTGGTCTGCTTGGGTTTCTCTCTAGTTGTGGCGCGCGGGCTTCTCTCCAGTTGTGGCGTGTGGGTTTTCTCTCTCTAGTTGTAGCATGCGAGCTCCAGGGCTCGTGGGCTCTAGTTGTGGTGTGCGAGCTCAGTAGTTGTGGCGCACAGGCTTAGTTTCCCCACAGCACGTGGGATCTTAGTTCCCCGACCAGGGACCGAACCCGCGTACCCTGCATTGGAAGGCGGATTCTTTACCACTGGACCACCAGGGAAGTCCCTGGTTTTTTTTTTTTAATGAAATAAAGATCAGCCAAATACATAGTAGGCCCTCAGTAAATGTTTGTCAGGTGAATACGTGTTACATATTTTACTGGGGTTGCAAAAGGCTGACACTTCATGAATACCTTTCTTCATCCAGGTACTATAGCAGTTACTCTGCAATAGGCCCTGGGAAGGCAGGAGTCCTGCCCTCATGGAACTCAGTCTGGTACAAGAGACAGGCATTAAGCCAAGAGCTAAATAGTATGGATCAGTGTGAGCGGGGGGATGACCAGGGACGGCCTGCTTTGGGGGGTTGGGGGTGCGTTCCTGAGGAAGTGCCATTGCAACAGACTTGAGCATGAGAAGGCACTGCCAGCTGCACCCACATGGCAGGCCGGCGTTTCTACAGGCGGAATAACAGGCATGCCAGCCCTGAGTGAGGAGCCTGGTGCAGGAGAGGAAATCAAGGGAGGGCAGCAGGAGCAGAGTAGAGGAGTGCGGATGAAGCTCAGTGGAGCAGGGCCCAGGCCAGGCAGGGAAGGCCTCCTTGGCCACAGGATTTTAATCTCAAGAGCAAGGGAAAACCAGTGAAGGTTTCTGAGCTTTGTGACTCAAGAAAACTACTTTATTCCTTAACCTGGTGGTGAGGACATGGCTGTTTTTATAGTATTCTGTATAATTTTTGAATGTCCGTGATATTTTTTAAGAGACATGATTTTGTGAAAATCACTCTCAGTACTGGGTGGGGAGCGCAGGTCTGAGGAAGACAAGAGTGAAAGTAGAAAGACTGCTGGAAGCAGCAGGTGGTGGTGACATGGCCCGGGACGGATTACAGTGAGGACAGAAAGAAGACAGACACCAGCGGGGTGGAAATGGGCTTCGGGGAAGTTAGCAGGTTGGGGCGGGGGGGGTGGGGGTGTGGAGCAAGGAGGAATCAAGACCCCTTTTCTAACATGAGTAAAAAGGCCACGTGCCCAGCATGTAAAAAGTTCTATTTTCATTCTAAAGATAGAGCAGGTAGTATTGGCAAGGTGCTTACTAGTGGGGATTTTGGGACAGACAGAAACGGTTTTTTTTTACATCTTTATTGGAGTATAATTGCTTTACAATGGCGTGTTAGTTTCTGCTTTATAACAAAGTGAATCAGTTATACATATACATATGTTCCCATATCTCTTCCCACTTGCGTCTCCCTCCCTCCCACCCTCCCTATCCCACCCCTCTAGGTGGTCACAAAGCACCGAGCTGATCTCCCTGTGCTATGCGGCTGCTTCCCACTAGCTATCTATTTTACGTTTGGTAGTGTATATATGTCCATGCCACTCTCTCCCTTTGTCACAGCTTACCCTTCCCCCTCCCCATATCCTCAATTCCATTCTCTAGTAGGTCTGCGTCTTTATTCCTGTTTTACCCCTAGGTTCTTCATGACATTTTTTTTTCTTAAATTCCATATATATGTGTTAGCATACGGTATTTGTCTTTCTCTTTCTGACGTACTTCACTCTGTATGACAGACTCTAGGTCCATCCACCTCATTACAAATAGCTCAATTTCGTTCCTTGTTATGGCTGAGTAATATTCCATTGTATATATGGAGGTTCCTTAAAAAACTACAAATAGAACTACCATATGACCCAGCAATCCCACTACTGGGCATATACCCTGAGAAAACCATAATTCAAAAAGAGTCATGTACCAAAATGTTCATTGCAGCTCTATTTACAATAACCAGGAGATGGAAACAACCTAAGTGTCCATCATCGGATGAATGGATACAGAAACTGGTTTTAAATTCACCAACAGAGTGACATTAGGCAAGTCAATAAACCTCTCTGAACCTCCATTCCTTTCCTTAAAATAAAGATTTTCAGTGGTTGTGAGGATTACATGGGGGGTGCACACATAAAGCATTTCCACAGCACTCTGCTGGGCACCCGGGAAACAACGAGTCAAGGGAAGGGCTCTGTTTGGCTGTTACTGGAAATCTAAAGAGATTTGTAACGTCCAAGTTGGTGGCAGGATCTTTGTTGGATCCCAGGTCACCTGTTTCAGCCGTTGCTTCTCAGATTGGGTGACACGAGAACCTCCTGGAGTGCTTGACAAAATGCAGAGTCCTGGGCCTCACCTCCAGAGATTCTGATTTGGAAATTGGGACCCAGGAAAGTGCATTCATCAAGTTCAGTATCAGAGTGATGCAGATACTGGGGGTTCATGGACCACACTTGCAGAAACTCTGCTGTAAGCCCTACTACTTTCATAAAATACACAGATACTCCCCACCTCCTACTAGGTGGTGATAAAAAGAGGGCTGACATTTCTACCTCTGTTAGTTGGCAGTGACAGGAATACCAATCAGACTGGCTGTAGCAAAAAGGGAATTTGTTGACTTGTACAACTGACATGACCAGGGCTCTGAGCACAGCTGGATGCAGGGCCTCAAATGAGAACAGCAGGATGCAGCCTCCATTTTTCCATCAGATACCTCTGCTCTCCTCTGTGTTGGCCTAACTCCCAGGCAGGCCTTCTCCGCATGATGGCCCACAGGTCCAGGCTTACCCATCCTTGCAAATAGCAGTCCCAGCAGAGGACTTCTCAGTGAAGAGTTCCAGCTAGAGTCCTCTATGGAACCCCACTGGCCTGGTTGAGTCAGCCTCTCTCAAACCACCTGGATTGAAATTAGGGGATGGCTGACATTACCAGAAGGAGGGGGACAGTGCCGAGCAGGGAAACACTAAAGGTAGCCACCACGCTTTCTAAGGGAGAAGTCTGACTGGAAATACGCCCAAATACAATGAGCTGTCTCACAGGTAATGAGCTCCCCATTGCTGGAGATGGTACACCTGTGACCAGGGTGCACTTTATAAGATGCTACCCCGAGAAATGATTTTCTTTCCTCTAGACCTCGGCTCTTAACAATGTCCTTCTTTCCCCTTTTCCCAACTGAGAAGACCCAGCTTAAATACCACTTCCCCTGAGAGGCCTCCTCCCTGCAGCTGCCCTGTGACTCTGCTTTCCTCTGTGTGACTAACCACAGCTCCCATGGACAGTGAGTTCACGTCCTGCCTTGCCACCCATGGCTGGGTGACCTTGGACAAGTGACTTCACATGTCTGAGCCTTGTTTTTCTCATCTGTAGAATTACTGGCCGTTTCCCAAAGATCTCTCTCCACTTCTTCAACAACCATAGACTTTTTAGCTGGGCACAAGTTGCCCTGAATAAAGACTGCAGTTCCCATGTTCCCTTGCAGCTGGGTGTCCTGGGACCAAGGGCTCCCCATGGGGTGGGAGCAGTGCTGTGAAGCCGCTCGGAAGAGATGGCTGGCATACACCCATCTAGTGTCCTTTTCTTGTTTATCCCCCGTCCTCCTGCCTGAAGCGCAGGTGCTGCCATCTTTGACCATGACGATGAAGGCCCTAGGAAGGTGGAGCAGCGAGCTGGAAGGTGCTTTGTGGAGCGAAGGCACCTCCAGCCTTTGGCACAAGAAATAACTTCTGACTTGTTTAAGCCACTGATACTTCGGACTTTCTCTGACAGCAGGACCTAATCCTAACTCATCAGAGTTCCTGCCTCACAGGGTTGTTGCAGAGATTAAACAAGATGTGTTGAATGTGCCCACACAGTGCCTGACGTGCAGTAGGCATGCACTCAATGCAGGTGGCTGTTATTTTCTCCCAGTTACCATGCTCCCTGCCCTTGTTCTGCCACACATTCCAGGGGGATGTTTACAGCTCCACCTCCCACACTGAGGACACTGTACCTTAACAGCAGGAACTTCCCCTATCTCTCTCTCCCTCAGCTCCTGGCCTGGGTTCCTTGGATGCAAATGAGAGAGACCAGCTCAGGCAGACAGAAACAAACAGGGAGTTTATCGGAAGGCAGTGAGACACCCACATGGAGGAAGGGAAGGCTGGGGACCCAGGCTTGGCACAGACAGGCACCAACAACCCCAGAACTTCTCCACTGCAGACCCCGCCCTGATGTGAGCTGTCTGTCTCTTTCCCATTGGCTCCATTTGGGTCACGTGCCCACCTCTCAGTTAGAAGAGGGGGACACCTTGAACAGTTCCATCAGACTGGACCCAACAGGTGAGTCAGTTCCCTTAACAGGAATGGGTGCTAAGCGGCAGCCAAAACCCAACAAGTGTCCAAGTGCGGACAAGCGCCGGATGTTCTTGGCAATAAGTAACAGAAATCCTCACCCAAACAATAGTGAAATGTGTCATCTCTCAAAAGCAGAATTATGCAGGTGGCTGTGGGCTGAGTAGATTGGTGACTCGGCAGCATCATCGGGGGCCTGGGTGCTTTCCACCCCTCACTCTGCCCTCCTCAAGTGGGGAGCAGGAGTGCAGTCCAGGCATTAGGTCCAGACCTGGACCAGAGGAAGGAGAAAGGCAGCAGGCTCCTGCGATGCTCCTGGAAAGAGCAAGCTTCCCCTCAGGTCTCACTGGCCAGAGCATTGGGTCATATGCCCTTTCCTGAAACAGATACTGGCAAGGAGGGATGGCATCACCCAGATTGGTCTAGACTGATCTCCTGGGTGGAGAGAAGTTGGGGAGTCAGCCTACCTTTGGACTAACGTGGGACCCATCCATCTGGTTGGACCTTCTCCAGCTGGCCAGGAGGGCCGAACCACATGGGCAAGAGTAGTTTCCATGAGTAACCAGCAGGTGGAACAAAGCGATGCTGCTAAATCTTTTAGTTTGAGGTTCTGCTCACCACAGTGAGAGTCAGAAAGTATTTATAGTGCCTTCTGTCCTCTTCTTCCCAGTGTAAAAGTCTCACCCACTTCGACAGGAAAGGTTCCAGAGAACTGGAGAACCTGACCCCTGAACACTGGCACCCACTGCTCCTGGCACAGGTGCCGGAGAAGTCCACTGAGAATCCTATGTTTGGGGCACGGTTCGTGCTCCACCTCTGCCTCTTACTAGCTGTGTGGCCGTGTAACTCACAGTCTTCTCTGTGAAGATGCTTAGCACATCTTCTCCTGACATACAGTAAGAGCTGAATAAACGCAGCTTCCTACATTCCAGGTTCCGTGCTAGGCCAGGGGGACTCCAGCGTGGGCCCTACCAGCCCTCCCACTTCTGCCCTGTTTCTCTGCTCCTTTTCATGAGCGCTCATTCTTCCTTGAGTGGTTTCTCAAGTGCCTTCCCTCCACTTCCCTCCCTCTCTGCACTCTTCAGCCCACTCCTATCAGCATCTGACACCATTCACTCCTCCATCCTCCACACATTCTCCTCTTGGTCCCCAGGATCCTACACGCTCTGGGTTTTTCCTTCTACCTCCCGGTTACTCTGTCTCCCTTGCAGCCTCTTCCTCACCTGATCCATCTCTAGCTCAGTCCTGGGCCACTTTGTCTACACTTGGGAGGGGGAAATCTCAACCTCGTCCATGGTTTTCAACACCAGCTGTGTGCCCATGACCCCCTAAAAGGAAAACTCCATGTTTTGCTCTCTACTCAGTACTTTCATTTCAACAAGTGTGTGGGGTTTGCACACCAAGCAATTCTGACACTAACTGCCTGGAGTTAGCACAGACCCCACAGGTTAAGGGCCCAGCCCCGTACACCTTCCCCTCTCTCGCCCTCCACCCTTCAGACAACAGTTGCAAGTCCAGGTTGTCACCTGTGCTTCTTACCACCTATAAATCAGAGGTTCCTCTGATCCCCTCCTCAATCAATAATTTGCTAGAATGGCTCATAGGACTCTAGAAAATTGTTTACTCCAAATTAGGGTTTACCATAAATGGATACAACTCAGGAACAGCCAGATGGAAGAGGTGCATAGGGCAAGGTATTGGATGATGGAACACACAGCTTCCATGCCCTCTCCAGGCACACCACTCTCCCAGCACCTCCACAGGTTCACCAACCTTGGAGCTCTTCGAACCCTTTCAGTTAGGATTTTTAATTGAGGCTTCATTATGTCGGGTGTAATTGACTAAATCATTGGTCTCCTTGCCAGTATCTAGACCAATCTGGATGATGCCATCCTTCCTTGCCAGTGATTAAGTCAGCCTCCAGCCCCTCTCCCCTCCCCAAGAGAGGTGGGGGACTAAAAGTTCCAACCGTCTAACCCCTTAGCTGGTTCCCCTGGCAACCAGCCCCCCATCCTTGGGGGCTTTCCAAAGTCACTTCATTAATGTAAACTCAGGTGTGGTTCAAAGGGGCTCATTTTGAATAGCAAGAGATGCTCCTTTAACCTTAATTACTAGAGCATCTCAGGAGCTGGGGGCAAAACCAAATAAAAGATGCTCCTGGGACTTCCCTGGTGGTCCAGTGGTTGATTCCGCGCTTCCACTGCAGGGAGCACGGGTTGGGTCCCAGGTCGGGGAAGTTCCATGTGCCACGTGGTGTGGCCAAGAAGGAAAAAAAAAAATTTTTTTTAAAGAAAGGAAAGATGCTCCTATTACTCTTATCACTTAGGAAATCACAAGAGTTTTAGGAGCTCTGGCCAGGAGCCCAGGGACAAAAACCGGAATATATAGTTCTTCTATCACAAAATCACACCCTAAATCTCTGACTCAAATCCTACTGCCCTCATGACACTGCCACTTAAACAATTCAAACCAAACATTATCAAAACCAACTAGGACGTCCCTCTACCTGTTCCCCTCCCAGCCTTCTCCATCTCAGTGATGGCACCACTGTGCACTCCGGGGCTCCAGCCTCTTCCTCACCCTCCATGTCCGATCCCTCAGTTTCTCATCTGTTCAATATATCCCAAATGGATCCTGAACCCATGCCCTTTTTCCTTCCCTCTTCTCAACATCCTAGTTCAAGCCATAATTATCTCTCACCTCTACTTCCTTTTTTTGCCTTCTCTATAATCCAGTCCCCACCCAGCAAGCAGAGTTACCTTTGTAAAATCAAACTATGTCAGTGGATGAAAGGGTAAACAACATGTGGTCTGTCCATACAGTGGAATAGTCAGCCATAAAAAGGAAGGAAGTAGTGACACGTGCTACAACATGGATGAACCTCAAAAACATGCTGAGTGAAATAAGCCAGACACAAAAGACCACATATTATATGATTCCGCTTATATGAAATGTCTGAAATAGGCAAATCCATGGAGACAGGAAGCAGATCAGTGGGTACTTTAGGGCTGGAGGTAGGCAGGAATGGAGAGTAACTGCTTAATGGGTACAGGGTTTCTTTTTGAGATGATGAAAAAGTTCTTAAATTGAATAGTGGTGAAGCTTGCACAACATTATAAATATACTAAATGCTACTGATTGTATACTTTCTAATGGTTAAAATGTTGCGTATATTTAACTACAATAAAAAAATACATATATCAAACTGTGACTCTCCCCCTGCTTAGAACTGGCATGGCTTCTTGTACTTTGAACTGCAGCCTTCCCTTTGGCCCCTGCCTTCCTCTCTGACCTTACTTCTCACCACTGTCTTTCCCTCCTACCATGTTTCAGTAATTCTGGCCACCTTTGGTTTCTCAGGAAGCCAAGCTCATGCTCACCTCAGGCCCTTTGCACAAACTGTTCCCTCCACTTAGAAGGTTTTCCCCTCTCTTTATGGTCAGCTCTATATGAGCTTTCAGTATTAATTTAAACGTCACAGAGAGGACTTTCCCAACTGTCCTACCTTGGTGGGGCCTCATCTCTATCCCCACCACTATTATTCTTTGTGTCTTCCTCTAAGGAATAAGTTTGATGAGAGGAGGTGGAACCTGTCTCATTCACCTCTGTATTCTGTGTCTAGCACATAGCTGACACTCAGAAATTATTTACTAAATTAATGAAAGATCACCCAGCTAGCAAGGGAAGGGATGGAGGCAGGATTTAAACCCAAGTCTCTTGGATGCCAACTCCTATATTCTTACTACCCTTTCATATGATTCTGAACTATGAAGCAGAAGTTCAAGCCAAGTATCAGAGAAGGGGGTCAAAAATAGTCATGACCTTTTAATGTAGCTACATTATCTTATGTAGGTACCCACACCTATCATACATAGGTATCCTTGTGTGGCTGTCACTGGTATAGATGAATCATACCTGCTGGAAAAGGAATCTCTTGACCCAGGCAGTAGATGTAACTCTGGGAAATCCAAACATCCTTTGCCCCCGGCCCTGGCTGAGATCACATCGACTTCTCTCTCCTCCTTTCCATTTTCGTACATTCTCCTAGAGCCTGGCTTTTCCTCGAGGAAGGGAAGTGGTCAACTGTGAAGGAACCAAGCCCAGCAGAGATAGCCCTCTCTCTTCCTCCTGGGTAAAACCAGAACTGTCACTGTTTTGGCTCTTCAGGGGCGCAAGCAGCCTAGACCCAAAGCTTAGAGCTTCCCAAAATGCTCCATGAACATCAAAAGGCAGGACACCCAGAAAGCTCCTGGGACAATGACTGACACATACTTGAGCAAGCTGGGCTTACTGCTTGATAAGAAATGTGAAGGAGGGGGGGTGCGGCAGGGACTCCCTTGTGAAAGAGAACTGTGTCAGCATTGCCCAAACCAGAAAACACGGCCTTCATTTAAAGCAAGAGTTTTGGGCTTCCCTGGTGGCGCAGTGGTTGAGAGTCCGCTTGCCGATGCAGGGGACACGGGTTCGTGCCCCGGTCCAGGAGGATCCCATCATGCTGCGGAGCGGCTAGGCCCGTGAGCCATGGCCGCTGAGCCTGCGCGTCTGGAGCCTGTGCTCCTCAACGGGCAGAGGCCACAACACTGGGAGGCCCGCGTACCGCAAAAAAAAAAGCAGGAGTTTCTAATCTCTTCTGTAATATGGGTCCTCCTCTCAAATGCATAAAAGAAAACGCATCATTTTACAAAGGACCCCAGTTATCTTGAAATGCAGTTATTTTTCTAATTGTGATAAAGTAATATATGAAATTCTTTGTTAACACATTAAACTATAAGAACTAGTTTAATAACTACTGTAATTTTGAGTGAGTGTAAGTTAGAGTTTGAGATATCTATAAATACTATATTGTAACGTGGAAACATCTGTGATTTTGACTGACTACAAAATCATGGGTGCTGCTAATACAACTGTGGTTTGTTACCTACATTCATAACTGAAGGAAGTACTAAATTTAAGTTAGAGGTTAATGCAAATTAAGATGTAATTTTTTTCCCATCCAAGTTTATGGACCTCTTGGATTCTTTCTGTGGACTGCAGGTGACTCTGCCGTAAGGACTGTTCACCTCACCTCCTCAACTACTTAAATAGGAGCTCTCTGAGAACAGAGGTGCTCCTTCATCTCATATTAAGTATCTAGAAAAGGCCTGCCACACAGTTGGTATCCAGTGCCAGTCTGTTGAGTCCCTTGGATTTTCTAGGTAGACAATCACATTGATTGCAAATATTAGCTTTTCTCTCTTCAATCTTTGTACCTCATGTTTCTTGTCCTATTGCATTAGCTGGGATCTTCAGTACAATGCTGAAGAGAAACAGTGATGGTGGGCACCCTGACTGTATTATGCTCAGTACTCATTTGTTAATTTATGCTGTTGCATAATTACATAATGGAATGTAAAGCACCTGCTGTGCCAGACTCTCTGCTAAAGATGTTAACACAACTGAGATGTTTTCCTGTCCACTGAGAAGACTAAGTAGTACAGGGATTCCAGTGAAGACAGCAGTGTTGAGAACATTACCAAATTCTCCAGACTTGCTGACCAGCTCCCTCAGGATCCTGATTCCTAAAAATGTATGGAAATAGGTCCCTGCTGGTGGCCCCAGCCTCCAGGGTATAGGTAAGGTTGGCAGCTGCAGGCTTTCCCGGGAACACTGCAGTGTAGGTCAACGATGAAGCGCATGGGAAGAATAATGAGTGGTGCCTCCAGCAGGGGTCAGCCAGAAGGTCAGGCCAGGGGCAGTGTTTGAGCCTTTCCTTGGTAGGGCCTGTTGAGATCACCAGCTGTCTGTACTAAGCTTAAAACTACAGGCAGGACTAGTTGTTAAAACCAACAGAAAGGGCTTCCCTGGTGGCACAGTGGTTGAGAGTCCGCCTGCCGATACAGGGGACACGGGTTCGTGCCCCGGTCTGGGAAGATCCCACGTGCCACGGAGTGGCTGGGCCCGTGAGCCATGGCCGCTGAGCCTGTGCGTCCAGAGCCTGTGCTCCGCGACGGGACAGGCCACAACAGTGAGAGGCCCGCGCACTGCAAAAAAAAAAAAAAAACAAAAAAAAAACGAACAGAAAGAGGATTGCAGTGGGAGTTAGGTGAAGGAATACCTGAACCTGTTCCCTCACTCTCTTTCCTTCCCCAGCCCTCGGAGTGAACGCAGGGGAGGGCTGGGAAGAACAGTCCACACTCCTCTACTCTGTCGAGCTGGCCCTGGGGGCGGGAAGGGAGTTTCTAATAAAATATAAAGTGGAAGTTTAGAATGGACCAGACTACGCCTTAGGGACCAGAATGGGACTGTTGTAATAGCAAAATGTGACTGGGGAGTCAGACCAGACATGTTTTAAGAAAGCCCCCTACCCAGCAGGAGGCAGGAGGCAGGACTGGGAGGAGCGGACTCAATAGAAGCTAATGGAGACAGTATCTCTGTGATAGGCAGAATGCTGGGCCCCCGGAGATATTCAAGTCTGAATCCTCAGAACCTATGAATATGCTACCTTGCATGGCAAAAGGACATTGTACATGTGATTAGGTCAAGGATCTTGAGATGGGGAGATTAGCCTGGATTGTTCAGGTGGGCCCAATATAATCACAAGGGTCCTTTTAAAAGAGGGAGGGAGGGAGGGAGGGAGGGGCTTCCTTTGTGGTGCAGTGGGTAAGAATCCACCTGCCAATGCAGGGGACACGGGTTCAAGCCCTGGTCCAGGAAGTTCCCACATGCCACAGAGCAACTAAGCCCGTGCGCCACAACTACTGAGGCTGCACTCTAGAGTCCACGAGCTACAGCTGCTGAGCCCGTGTGCCACACTACTGAAGCCCACGCACCTAGAGCCCATGATCCACAACAAGAGAAGCCACCGCAATGAGAGGCCCCCACACCGCAATGAAGAATGACCCCCGCTCACCGCAACTAGAGAAAGCCCACGCACAGCAACAAAGACCCAGTGCAACCACATGTAAATAAAAAATAAATTTTTTTAAAAATCATATAAAAGAGGGAGGGAAAAGGGTCAGATCTAGAGAAGGAGACTTAACGATGAAAGCAGAGGTCAGAATGATTAGCCAGGAGCCAAGGGATGCAAACAACCTCTCGAAGCTGGAAAAGGCAAGGAATGGATTCCCCCCTCGGGTCTCCTTGATTTTAGCTCTTTGAGACGCCCCCCTGGACTTCTGACCTCCAGTGCTTTGTTGTTTTAAGTGTTATTTTTGTGCTGTGTTATGCGACTAGGTTTGTGGTAACTTGGTACAGCAGCCACAGAAAACTAGTATGGCTCCCCCTCCGCCCCGCCCCCGCCCGCCAGCCTAACCAGAAGAAGCAGGGAGGTGTGTAGAAGATGGATGGCTTCTGCCCTTGGAAGTTTGGGACAAGTGGTATTTTGGGGAAGATGGAAGCTAACGGAAGAACTGAGACCAGAGCGAACAGTAACAGAAATAAGGTATGGACAGAGCGCTGGAGAAGCCTGGGTGAGGGAGGGCCTGCAGGGGAGGGACGGTAAAGCTGGGGAAGGGGAGCCCTAGTCGGCCTGAGCAAGGGTGTGCTCTGCCTCGAGGCTGGAAGGCTCCTCCCTCGTGCCAATACCAGCCCAGCTGCAGGGCACCTCCTCTTCACCTCCAGCCTCACCTCCCCACCCAACCCAGGGGCGTCCTGACAGCTTCGAGGTTGGCCACCCCCTTAGGGCATTCTGCCCACCCTCCAACCCCTGCCTGCAGATACTGTGCAGGGGACACTCAGGGCCCCCCTTAAGTAACCAGGAGTTGGCAGGGGGTAGGGGGGGCGAACAGGAGCCAACCCTGCTTTCCTGAGTGTGTGTGGTGGGGAGGCGGGTGGACCCGCTGCCAATACATCCCGTTGGAGGAAGGAAGTGGTTCCCTCCTCCCACCCCTTCCCTTAGGGTCGCCTGGGCCAGGATTCTCATGATTCGTGATTGGCTCCCACGGGCGGGACCTTTGTCCATCTGCGGGATTGCAGGAGGCTCAGGTCAGGCTCGGGCCTGCGGAGCGAGGAGCCGGGTGGGGGGAAGCCAGAGAACAACCGGGAGACCGACAGACAGGCAAGAACGAAGGCAACGGGACAGACGCGGGCCAGAGCCCGAGACCAGCTGCTGACTGAGTTTAGAGGGCGGGGGGGGCGGGGCGGGAGGAAGGGGCGGGCGGGGGGGCGGGGCGGGAGGAAGGGGCGGGGGGGCGGGGCGGGAGGAAGGGGCGGGCGGGCGGGACGGCTGGGCAGGCGCCGAGCTCGCAGTTGCTGCGGTGGCCGCCGGCGGGCCGGGCGCAGGGTAAGTGCTCCAGGGCCGGCCCGGGGCGCGCTGCCCTTCTCCGAGCTCTCCCAGCCCGAGTCTGCCAGGGACCCAGGAGGGACCCGCGGGATCCCAGGAGGCCCCGGTGTGCCGTGGGTTCTAGCGTTTCCCAGCTTGGGGGAACGCGGGCAGGCAGTGATAACTCAGGGATCCCTGCCTGGCCCACGGATTCTAGAATCCAGTGGAGAGGAGGACAGGAGACAGCACGCGCATCTCCCCTTGAAAACGGAAGTGTTGAAGAACTACCCTTTTGTATGGAGTGCTTACATGGGCCAGGTGCCTTCACTTCATCTCGTGCCTCGTAGCAGCAGCAGCAACAGGTGAGGTAGGTACCATCCTTGTCTCCCTCTTCCAGGTGAAGACACCAAGACTCAAAGAGGCCAAGCCACTCGCCAGGGGTCACACAGCCAAAAGAGGCAGAGCCAGAACTCACCCAGGTCGGTGTGAACCCCTAAGTCTTACTCATCATGCCTGCCCCGCCCTGTCCTGCACCCCTAGGGAGACGGCAGGGAGAAACCAGTGCTGGGAATAGGGGAGGAGGCCGAGATGAGCCAGCCTGCTCATTCCTGCAGGAAGAACCTCCACAGCAACAAATCCTTCGCCTGGGTAGGGGATGCCAAGGAGTAAGAACAGTGGGTTGGGGCCAGGTTAAACTCCAGGACCGAGAGGAGAGGGCGGTGCAGCCCCTGTCCAGGAACTCCTGGGCCTGTACCAGCACTCCCGCTGGGCACAGGGGGGCTCTTGCAGGCTTAGCCATGGGACTTCAGTTCTCCGTGCCTCAATTTCCTTGTCTGTTTCCTTTGCTTATCCGTAACCTCGGGGTTAAGCATGCTTCGTGCCTCAGAGGATTGCCGAGAAGATTAAATGAGATGGTTGGTGTGAAGGCCTAGCCTAGTGCGTGGCTCAAGCCGTGCCCCCTCCACCATCCCCACTCATCTGAAAGCACTTCTCTGTCCTTCACCCTCAAGTCAGAGCTATCTGAGATCTGCAGTATTTCCTACAGCCCCGCCAGCAGCTGGAAGTTTCTTGAGTAAGACCAAGGCTGGGGGCTGCAACTCCTCCCTCTCTGACTCCGAGGGAAAGGCTGGTAGGGGCGGGTTTTGAAAATCTTTGGGGTGAGGCTTGCACAATTCCAGGACTGCCCTGTAGCCCCCAAGCCCTCCCCCACCACCAGTTTTGCAAGAAGGAGGAAGCCTAGCATATTCTTGCTCCAAAACCTGCTCTTCTCTTTGGCCCCGACATCTAGGCCAGCAGCAAGTGCTACTTCTCAGCATATTCTGAATCTGGTCACTCCTCTGCATCCCCACCGTGACCCCCAGATCCTCAGCACTGTCTACTGAACTCTCTGCACAGTCAGGCCCTGATTGATTCCTGACTCTTCTCATGCCCCCATCCTCACTCCACTGCCTGCTCACTGCAGCCATACTGGCCTCCTCCTTTCTTGGACATACTAAATTCTCTGCTCTCTCAGGGTCTGTGCACATGCCCTTCCTTCTCCCAGGAATTCTCTTTCTTGCTGTCTTCTTGTGATGCACCTCCTTGCAATTCAGAGACAACCATAAAAGTCACCTACTCAGAAGCCTTACCTCACCACCCCAAGCTGCAGGAGCCACTCTTGCCTTCCCTTTATTGCATTACTGTTTTTCTTTCCGGAGCTTAGCCCTGGGTGATGTTACCTTGCTTACGTGTTTCCTGGCTAAAATGTCAGCCTACCAGGGCCCAGACCTTTTTCTTGTCTCTTCACTTTGGATTCCCCAGAACCCAGTGCCATGCCCTTGCACAGAGTAAAAGCTCTGATAACTGATAAAAGTTCTGCAGGCAGTGTGTGCAACCATCAGAGTTCTACTTCTCATTGCTTAATAGCCTTCTTTCTACATTTCTACATAGACCTCAGAATTGTCATTCCTCCCACTGCCTTCCTCAGCTTTTCCCTACAGTGGGGCTTATAGGCTGTTTCCAGGTTCTAACCCTAATATCCAACTTTGCTTTAAACACTGTGGTACAAATTGCACTTTTTTTTTTTTTTGCTTTCAAATGATTTTTGAGTTACAGTTTCCAAACTGATGTGCTCAAGTCAAGGGTATGATCATCCTGAAGGCATATACCACTTATTACCAGGTGACTGTTTAGAAAAATTATCCCCAGCAACGTGTGCAAGTTCTCCTACAGCCCCGCAAGCATTGGGTTTTTTCATTTTTTGTTTTGTCTAGTTTAATGGGGAGGTTAGGGCAGGTTTAAATTTTCCATTGCTTGAATTAGTGAATCTGGGTGTTTTTCTATGCATGCGCTAGTTCCGTTTCCTGTCCTATGGAGGAAGGAAATCTCCAGGGCACCTTAATTTTTCCCTTCACCTTCACTTTTGGTGGTGGTTCCACTTGAGCCCACCTCGTGAGAGCAGGGTGAGGGCCCCCAGGGGCTGGAACAGGAACACAGCCAGGTGAACTCTGCTGGTTGCAGAAGCTGCTCTACCAGTCAACCAGCAAGAAACTGAGTCCCTTGTGCCCTAAGCATGGTACCGTGGGGAGAAAAAGAACTCTTTTTTTCTTTAGGTCTTCGTGATTTTTTTCCAAAATGGTAGTATTTTTTAAATTACAAAAATAACACATGATACATAAGGTCATTCACTGGAACTTTGGGAAGCTAACGTTGGTCACTAATGGGAACTACACACACCCCCTCAGGGGAATCCTGTGTGGTCATCCAAAGAGTGCACTTGCTCTAGAGCACACGGCGTAGAACGATCTCTGGGACACTGTGTTAGTCTCCTGTGGCCGCTGTAACAAATGACCACACATCTGATGGCTTAAAACAACATAAATTTATTATCTAACAGTTCTAGGGGTCACACGCCCCAAATCAGTCTTGGTACGCCAAGATCAAGGTGTTGGCAGGGCTATATTGCTTCTGGAGGCTCTAGGGGAGAATCTGTTTTCTTGCCTTCACCAGCTTCTAGAGGTTTCCCTTATTTTTTGGATCATGACCCCATCCCTCCATCTTCAAGACAGCATAACATCTTCAGATCTCACTCTGACTCCAATCCCTGCTTCTGTAGTCATGTCTCCTATTCTTCTGATTCTCTTGCTGTACTTGTAAAGACCCTTCTAATTACACTGGGCCCACCTGGATAATCCCCACATCTTGGAGTCCTTAATTTCATCACACCTGGGAAGTCCCTTTTGCCGTGTACATTGACCTATTCACAGGTTCTGGGGATTAGGACTGATGGGGCTATCTTTCAGCCTCCCACACCCTAAAGGGAAATAAGCAAGGTTCAGAGCAGTGTGAAGGCTCACATTTGTTTAAGGGGAAAAAAAAGAATAAGTATGGCTGTGCTTGGAAAGACATAGAATACCTCCAAAGGCTATGTGGGGAACTGGTAGGAGAGGCGTTCTGGGAAGAACAGGAGTAGAAAGAAGACTTATTTGTCGTAGTATCTTTTTGTATTTAAATTTTTTACTACATTTGTCACCTGTGTTAAAAGTAAGTTTTAAGAAGTAACACATAATCATTGTAAAAGTTCAGACCTTCCAGAAGCCAAGAGAAAGAAAACACCCACCCCACCCTCAAATCACTCCCATTTTCTCCAGCAATAACCACTGTAAAGAGTCTGGCTGTATCCTTACAGACTTTTAAAAAAAATGCATATATCATTTTTTTCACATAGATGGGATCATACTGTACACACTATGCTATAATGTGATGGGGGGCGCCCTGTTATATTACATCTTTCCTCATCCACATATGGAAATGTAACAGCACTGGAGTCTCCCACTCCCAGATGTACTGTAACTGACTCAACCAGACCCTCCCTTGTTGGTGGACGTTTAGATTCTTTGCTGCTTTCCAGAGCAATCTCAACACTAACATATGTCTGTCTGGTTCTTAATTGGAGTGAAATTCAAATAACATAAAATTAAATTTTTTTAAATTAACTTTTAAAGTGAGCAATTCATTATCATATAATACATTCCTGATGTGGTGCAACTCCCACCTCTATCTAGTTCCAGAACACTTTCATCACCTCAAAAGGCAACTCTGTCCCCATTAGGCAGTCACTCCTCATTCCGCTCTCCCCGTAGCTCCTGGCCACCACCAGTCTGCTTTCTGTCTGTACAGATTTGCATATTCTGGATATTACACATCAGTGGAACCAAGTACTATGTGACATTTTGTGTCTGGCTTCTTTCACTTAGCACAATGTTTTAGAGGTTCATTCATGTTGTAGCATGTGTCAGCACTTCATATCTCTTTTATTTTTTATTGAGGTATAATTGACCTACAATAGTTTCAGGTGTACAACATAGTGATTCGATATTTGTATATATTGCAAAAGTACTTCATTTCTTTTTATGGCTGGATAACATTGCATTGTATGGATATAACATCTTTTATTTATCCATTCATATGTTAATGGACATGGATTGTTTCCATCTTTGGCTATGAATATTCGTGTACATGTATTTGTTTGAGTGCCTGTTTTCAGTTCTTTTGGGTATATACTCAGGATGTACATCCTTCTCCACATGCTTTGAGCTTTATTATTTACTATTTTCAGACACTGTTAACCTAAGCAAGTTAAAAATAATTTGTAAGAAAGTGTTGGAAAACACATACTACGGCGAATGATACTAGGGTGATAGATCTAGACAAATGTTTTCTTATTTTCCAGATCTGGAGACGACAGGAAAATGGCCACCTGGGATGGAAAGGTAAATTAATTCTGGAAGACTAGCAGCGTTAAGGGACCTCCCAGCTTGAGAAGATAATTCTGTTTGGTGTTTCTAACAAGATAGAGGAAAAACACATGTTCAGGGTGCTTCCACCATACCAAAGTGTTAAAAGTCACCGAGGTGAAAGCTATAGAAGGAACCTCAAGATAGCCTGATAATCGGAAACATTCAAAACCCAGCTCTGCATTTTAATAGCCCTGTATCATTTGGTCACGCCCTTCACCTCCCCGAGCCTCAGTTTCCTTATCTGGAAAATGGGGAAAAGTTACTTAACCACCCCCGTTCCTGAAGACTCACAGGGAGGAGTTGAGGAGACAATGGTCTCAGAATGCTAGGCCAATACTGAGCCCATAAGGGCTTCTCCCAATTGCTTATTTTACAGGTAGAGACACTTGGGCACAGAGAAGTAAAGCTACTTGCTCAAGATCACACAGGTAGGAAGTGGCAGAAATGAGATTTCAACCTAGCCTGACTCCAAAGCGAATGCTGTGCCTCCTGTGCTGTGTGGCCAACCTGAGTAGGTCTAATAAATTCTGTCCTTGATATCTGGGGTGCAGGCTTGTTGGATCTGGGGAGACATTAGTTGTGAAGGGTGGGGCAAGGTGAAGAGGAAGTGTTGGCTTCCATTTCAGCTGTTCACTTGGAGCTTCTGGGGGCCTGGCCAGGTAGAGCTGTCAGGGCAGTGCCAGAAGCTCAGGGTAGCAGCAGAGTGATGGGGCAGAGTTGGAGAAGCAAGTGTGAGGGCCAGAGGACCATGGGATGATGATGATCATGACGATGGTGGTGGGGATCTTGGATTTCGTCAAATTGATGGCCCCTTTAACTGTAAGAGTATTTCTGATTTAAAGCTGTTTACAATGTGGGAGGAGGAAGTGACCAATGGCACTTACAACGTGCCACCAATTCTGATTTCAGAAATGTGGGAAAATGTTCAACTTTGCATTAATGAAATATGGTGGCATTTCCAGCAGAGGGATGACAATCGCCCTCTGTAGAGTTGTGTCAATTCCTGATAAGATATGGGAAGCTTAGTGCCTGCCACCCAATAACAGGAGCTCCGTGAATTCCAGTTATCATTAATACTCACAGAAAGGCAAATGGAACAGTTTCCTTCATTTATAGCTCCCTACTAGGCAAACCAAAAAAACAAGCGGAAATGCACGCTCGATGGTGGTTATGCTGTGGTGTAACCGGCTCACTCCTGCATCTCACGAGTGGATCAACCCACACGACTGCTGGAAAATAACTTGACAGGGTGTATCAAGAGTCATGAAAATAGTCATAATCAAACCTGGTCATCTTACTTGCGGGAAAGGAAACAACCCATAAAAAGGAAAAAGTATAATTTACAGCACAATTTAGAAACACAAATTTATGTGTTTCTTAGCATGTAAGATGCCATTGATTGTAGATGCACCATTATATTATGTGCTACGAAGAAGAAAAAGTGCCGCCATTTACTGTGATCTAATGTAACACAACACTGACACTGGTCAATTGTAAGACAGACTTCAGAAATGTTAATATGTGAGAAAATGTGGCCTTAGAATTGGTGATAGAGGTGCTAAAAATGAACAGAAAATGCAATAATGAGCACTGACTTCTTGGTAAATTTCTTGGCCATTAAAAAGGCATAAGTCTGATACATATAGGTAGTGGGGAGAAAATAAGATACAAAGTTGTCTGCAGTCTTCGATTATAATTGTAAAAGACATAGATTAGAGTGAGATGGGTGGATAAGTAGATGATAAATTTGGTGTGTTGGGGTTATTATTTCTTTTTGCTCATGTTTTGACAATAGTAATACTGAAAGAAATAGATCTGGAGTAAAGATCTGCTCATTGGGGTGAATGACAGCAGGTAAAGCTGGGGATTCTGGGTACGTCAGGGGGTCTGGCTGCAGGGACAAGTCGCAAGGGTGGGGGTGAGGACACAAAAACATCAGGGCAAGCAGAGTGTTGGAATGCAGAGCCAAGGACACACCTCAGGGGACTCCTGGGGGCGGGGGGAGCCTGTCTGTCATCGAACAGAGGCCAAAAGAAGGGGTGGCCCCAGCGGCATTGCTGGGGAGCTGGGGAAATTGGACCAGGGCCACGTGTAGCAAATAAGCCTCTTACTGATTCAAAGAACAAGTTCCTTTTAATAATTTACCTTGTGAAGTTAATTATGTTTTTAAAAAACTATTTTAATAGGATTGCTTTTAGGAGATTTTTAATTGTCCGGCTCTAATTTTGGAGAGGAAAACAGCTCTGTCGTAGAAGAAACTGGTGGGGTTTTTAGCCATGGCTCAGACCTGATTTGCTGTAGCCAGCTCTGCCCAGAGGGGCCCTCAGCAGGGGAGCTGCCCAGAGGGGCCCCCAGCAGGGCCCTCCCTGCCCCTTCCCACCTCTCTGAGCCTCCGTTTTCCTCTTTTGTAAAATGAGGAAAGCATTTAGCAGGGTGCCGGGCTATGACAAACGCTTGAAACACAGGAGCTATTGACGCCATCATGAGGATAAAGTGAAACCGTTTTCAGCCCATCAGCTGACCTAGTCCTCAGCTCAGATGATTGCATGTCACCAGCCACATCTGGAGAACCTGGTTGCCAGGTGTGCTTAGAAATCCTTGTGGCCCTTTGGCACACTTCTCACAAGGTGTTTGGAGGCACCAGGTTCATTTACGATGCTGGTTCTTGACCTTGGCTGTACATTGGAGATCCCAACACCCAGGCCACCCCCAGACCAACTGAATCACAATCTTGGGGCCTGTGACCCAAGCACTGGGTTTTTTTTAAAAAGCATCCAGGTGGTTCCAGTATGCAGCCAGAGCTGAGAGCCATTGGTTAAACTGCAGCTGCACTGGCCTCCTTCCAAGGACTGAGCCACAGTGGGGCAGGAAAGAGGGGAGCCCTGAATTCTTGTTTATCCCATCTTTTCCATGGCTGAAGCATCACTAAGATGTTGGGGGATGGGGTGGCCCAGATGACTCAGTTGTACTGGTGATAGGTCCTAATTTCTAGCTGGGTAACTATATTTTTCTTTCTATGCTTTCATTTCTTTCTATGCTTTTGTTAACACAAATAGCAGCCTGACTTATGCTTCCCAGTTAACATGGCTGATATACAGACTTTGGGCAAGACTGCCACCTCTCTGACAATCATCCTCTCCCTCCCCCAGGGAAATAGAGTACATCCCACCATACCCATGTTTTTCAAACTCAACCCATTAGTGATTCCTGAAATCCATTAATGGGCTGCCATCAGCCTTTTAAGAAATAGAATAAAGTGGAAAACTTAAGTCTCTCACATGTTAACTTTAGTGTTGGTTATAGAACGTATATATGTCAATGTGTACTAAGTGGCAGGATATAAAATGTGTTTCTTACTGAGTAACACTGGGCTGAACTCCCCGCCCAGCATTGGCCTTCACCAGCTGTGAGCTGGGTCCAGGGCAGCATTCAGAGAGGTCATGCAGGAGGGAGAGGGCTCTGGGCCAGGCAGCCTGGGTCGGAGTCTGAGCTCTGCTTCTCACTGGCTGTGTGAGCTGGGGCAAGTTGCTTGGCCTCTCTGTTCTCAGTTTCCTCACCTGTAAATGAAGAGGATTCAGTCCCCACCTTGTTGAGTTGTTGCTGTATGTTACAAAGGGCTTTTGCACAGAGCTCAGAAAATGGCAGGTGCTCTGGGGTTAGTTACAGTCGCTACAGTTTCCACTACCTTAAATATTATTTCCCACATCGTCTCCACCCAGCCTCCTGATCAACTTGCCAGGTCAACAGACTCTTCCATCAAGTCAGGAGGGATTCTGACCCTACAGGAAATGGAGAGAAAAGTTGGAGAATACGTCTCTGGGGCACCTGGGCCACCAGTCAGGCTTCTCAGTCTACCAGCAGCACCACCCCCCGCCCAAACTAGTCAGCCGTCACGGTGGTTATTTTCGTGAAACCTCAAACTTCCTCCCCACCCTAGAGAAGGAAAAGCTGCTATGCTTATTTAAAGACTTCCCTGATTTTAAAAATAGGCATTCCTCAGAACATAAATCCCTGGGGACAGGGTAGGGGGAGGTGGCGGTAGAGTACGTGAGCCTCTGGGGTACATGAGTCCCCCAAGAGGAGATATTTGCTCGAGGGATTCATTCCACCCTCCAGGTATGTTTAGTGGGAGGGAACCTGTGGTCTTCCAGGCATGAAGAATACGGAAGATATGGCATGAGCAGAAACCCACCTACCCAGTCCCTTAATGGGGAGTGGGGGAGGAAACAGACTCTGTTACACAAACAGGTGGATCCATCTCCATTGGGGAGGCATGTGGGCCATGCATGAATGCAACAGGGGAGGTACATGGTCAGCTTCCTGGAGCTGGGATGCTTGAGGGAGACCTCCTGAAGGAGGAAAAGAAAAATGACAAGGTGGAAGAGGAGTGGGCGTTCTAGGCAGAGGAAATCATGTGTGCAAAGGCCTTGTGGTCGAAGGAACCTATTGAGTACAAAGGACTGAATGGAGACCATCTGGCCAGAGCAGAGAGACTGGTGACAGGTGTGGTTAGATAGGCAGGCAGAGGCCACAGAGTGCAGAATGGCTATAGGTCTCTGGAAGGCACTTGGGTCTTTTTTTTTCCCAGCCGCACCACACCGCTTGTGAGATCTTAGTTCCTTGACCGGGGATTGAGCCCAGGCCCTTGGCAGTGAAAGCGTGGAGTCCTAACCACTAGACCACCAGGGAATTCCCTGGGTCTTTATTTTTAAGATCAGTGGGAAGCCAAAGAAGAGTTTCAAATAAGGGAGTGTGTTAGGGTCCCCAGGATCACCCCAAGTTCAGTGATTCGCTAGGAAGGCTCATAGGACTCAGCATACAGTTCCACTCATGGCTAAGATTTTTACAAAGAAGAGTCAGCAAAGGGAAAAGATACATGAAGTGAAATCCAGGGGAAACCAGACACAAGCTTCCAGATTCCTCTCCCAGGAAGTCACATGGGACTTGCTTAATTCCTCCAGCAGCAAATTGTGACAACACATGCTAGGAGAGCTTGTTAGAGACTCAGCACCCAAGGTTTTCATCTGGGGGCTGGTCACATGGGTACCTTCCAAACTCCAAAAATTCCAGACTACCCAGAGGAAAGCAGGTGTTCTACATAAACCGCTTGTCTTTACAAAGAGTCCGGTCACAGTGAGCTGTCCTTACCAGGTGGGAACCCTCCCAAAATCCAAGTTCCCAGATGTCAGCCAAGGGCCAAGCAGGCCTTTCTAAGGGCAGCAGCCCCAGGCCTTTTCTGCACAGGGAGTGACGTGATTATGTTTCAAGAAGTGCTCTCAGGCTGCTGACGAGAATCTAAGAGTGATGGGGAGAACAGTGAGGAGCTGGTACATCCTCCAAGTAAAAGGTGGAGGCTGGGGCAGGGAGGTGGGCAGAAAATGGGAGAAGTAGATGATGAATTCAAGGGTCATTTAGATGCTAAAATGCACAGGGCTTAGTGATAGGTGGGCTTTGGGGGAGGGAGATGGAAGGCAGGGGTTGGGGACAACTTCTCTGACCCTGGCTGGGTGTGTCTGAAGATTCCTGGACCCAGAAGACAAGGTGTGGGTGCAAGTTCATGGACTGTCCACTGGGTGGTGGCAATTGCCATGTTGCAAGTCTCAGTTTCCCCCGCTAAGGGAGAGAGGATGGCATCTCAGAACCTTGATTCAGCCTCTTTCAATATCATCGTTCTTGTTGCTTTAAAAATATCAGCTTTTCTGGCATGTTTTCCCCCTCATTGGCAGAGCGTCTCAGAAAGAACAAAGCTAGTAGGCCTGAGTTCATATGCCAGCTTTACCACTTATGTTTCTTTGTTTTTAAAAACTGTACACAAACAAGTTCTCAGTGTAAGAAATTAAAACAACAAACAGTATATATTAGGTTGAACCACATGAAATTGTCAGTTTCTACCAATTTTGACCTACAAAAATGGTCATCAAAAAAAAAATTTTTTTTAATATTTATTTATTTTGGCTGCACCTGGTCTTAGTTACGGCATGCGGACTTCTCAGTTGCTTCACATGGGCTTCTTAGTTGCAGCATGCATGCGGGATCTAGTTGCTTGACCAGGGATCGAACCCAGGCCCCTGCATTGGGAGTGTGGAGTCGTACACACTGGACCACCAGGGAAGTCTCTGAAAATGGTCATTTTTTTTAAAGTCTTATTTCAGGAAAGTTTTCTTGAATTATATCTTGAACCATTCTGTTCCATTGTTTTGGTTTTCTTATTCAGGGATTCCAGTTGTATACATTAGATATGTGTGTGTGTCTGTATGTGTGTGTATATATATTTTTTTTTCATTCTCCCTCCCTCCCCACTGCCCCCAAATACTTCATTCTCTGCAGGTTAGATCTTATTACATAAATGACTATTTCTTATGGTTAAACCTAATAGGAAAAAAAAAAGAAAGTTTCTCTTCACCCTCCAACCCAATCCCAATCCCTATCCCCTCATAGAGGTAACCACTTGGTTTGGGTTGTTGATTTTGTTTTTAACAAAAATGGCATTATACATTTTGATCTGTAATATGCTGGTTTTTACTTGATCATAGATGAAAGACACCGTTCTATGTCAGTATGTACAGCCACACTGGTGTACTGCATTCTTAACAGCTGTGTGGTATTCCATAGTGTGGTCTACCACAGTGTATTTAACCATGGACCTTGAGGTTGTAGCAGGTCTGCAGTGAGCATTATGCGTGAGTGTCTTTTTGCTCATGTGTGAGTCCCTTGTCAGGTCAAACAATGACATTTAAAATTTTGATAGAAACTGGTTTAAGGCTGATCCTCCTTTGCTCCCATGCCTGGCACATTGGAGAGACTCAAATATTTTTTCAAAAGTTGAAGCTGCCTCATTGCCCTCCTAAGAAGGATGTACCCATTTCCTTGCCCACCAGGTGGTATAGGGGAGTGCCTTCCTCCCCCCATCTCTGTCACCCTGCCACACCAGGTGACTTTGGGCAGTAGGTCTCCCCTCCCCAAACTTCAGTTTCCCCTTCTGTAGAATGGAGAGACCACACCTCCCTGTCCTACCTACTTCTCAGGATTTTTGTCAGCATCAAGTGAGAGCAAGAGGGGATGGAGGTGGCCTATAAGCAGCAAACAAAAAGAAACAAGTGGTTTTGTGACCTCCAAAGGAGCCTGCTTTCTCCCAGGAATGCAGGATGGATGTGTGGCCCACGAAGATGAGAGAGAGAATGAGAGAGCACATGGTCTGTAGTACCCTTGGGCTGACTCGGACACACACCCTCTGTATTAGCTTCCTGGGGTTGCCATAACAAATGACCACAAACCAGATGGCTTAAAACAACAGAAATTTATTCTCTCAGTTCTGAAGTCCAGAGTTCTAAAATCAGCGTATTGGCTGGGTTAGAGGGAGGCTCAGAGGGAGGATCTGTTCCATCCCTTTCTCCTAGCTTCTGGTGGTTGCTGGCAATCCTTGGCATTCCTTGGCTTGTAGATGCATCACTCCAGTCTCTGCCTCCATCTTCTCGTGGCCTTCTCCTCTGTGTGTCCTCTCCTTTTCTTGTAAGGACACCCGTCACTGGATTTAGGGTCCACCCTAAATCCAGAATGGTTTTATTGCAAGATCTTTTTTTTTGGCCTCACTGTGTGGCTTGCGGGATATTAGTTCCCTGACCAGGGATTGAACCCAGGCCCTTGGCAGCAAAAGCACGGAGTCCTAATCTCTGGACCACCAGGGAATTCCCAGCAGGATCTTTAACTAATTACATCTGCAAAGGCCTGTATTCCAAGCAAGGTCATATTCTGAGGTTTCAGATGGACATGAATTTGGGGGCAGCCACAATTCATCCCACTACACCCTCCTAACAGGCAGATCTCCAGTCACGGGCTGCCTGGCTTTTTCCCGGCCATGTCTTCTAACACAGGGGCTCCAGGTCATACAGCTCAAGGGCATATCCTGGCTCTGCCATTTTCTGAGTGTATGACTTTGGACAAGGCACCTTTTTCACCCAGACCCAAAATGATGGCTTCGACTTCAGAGGGGTGTTAGGAATTAAAATGAAATTGTGCATTTAAGGAATTTACCGGTGTGCTGATAAAACAAATAATAAACAATCAACAATAATAGATGTTACTGCTGTTGTGTCTTGTTTGGGGTACGAGTACTGATTAATAAGCAAATCAGGGGCTTCTCTGGTGGTGCAGTGGTTGGGAGTCCGCCTGCCCATGCGGGGGACGCGGGTTCGTGCCCCGGTCCGGGAGGATCCCGCATGCCGCGGAGCGGCTGGGCCTGTGAGCCATGGCCGCTGGGCCTGCGCGTCCGGAGCCTGTGCTCTGCGGCGGAAGAGGCCACAGCAGTGAGAGGCCCGCATACTGCAAAAAAAAAAAAAAAAGCAAATCTGGTCCCTAAAAGTAGGCTGTGGGAGGGAACGGGGAAATGGGGACTTAGGGGATATTAGGCCCTGGCAATCAAGAGTCGGCTGACTTTCTTTAAAAGTACCTTTTTCAGTGATTGTTGGATGACCATGAAATAGGGACTTCCCCCTCCTACAGATGGCAGCTTCAGAGTCTGTAAGAATAGACATTCACAAGAACGTTTTCTTCTCCATCAATCATGGGTCTGTTTTTCTTGTTTTCCCCCTCTTTCCCAGGGAGTAATTTTTCAGATATAATACCTGTCATGTGTAAACCAGAAGTAGGCGATTACCTTTGATGGGTAGCTCCTGCGGTTTTGCTGTTAATGCATTTATTAAATACTTATTGAGCCCCTCCCTGTGACTGGAGGAGGAAGAGCATCTGCCCTCCCAGAGTTCACAGACCAGTGCCGGAGACAGACAACCCTGAGATGTCAAAGTGTTTGTAAGTGAGGGGCTTGATGGGGAAGTAGAGGAAGGACCCTCACCCAGCAGGCGGCGGTTAAGGAAGACCTCCCAGGGGAGGTAAAATCGACGTCTGTAAGACTTGAAAGAGAACTAGGGTGAGACAGGCGAGGGTATTCCAGGCAGGGGGCAGGCCGTGTGAAGTCCTGGAAGCAAGAGAGAGCATGGTTTATTCTAGAACCGCAATGCAGTTGGTGTAACTGGAGTGTGGCGGAGGCTGGGGAGGAGACCAAGAGAGCTTTGACTTTGTCCTGAAGGCAGCGGTTGGCAGTGGGTGAGGGTGGAGGGACTGAAGGTAATGGGAAGAGGGGGAGGATAGGCGAGGGCAGGGACACAGCCAGACCAGCCTTGGAGAAAGGTGACCCTGGCCACCACTGGGTGGAGAAAGGGTCAGAGGCAGGAGGCTGAGTGAGGAGGCTGGTGCTGGTGTCCCGGCAAGAGGTGAGAGCGGTAGGAGAGAGTCAGACGGAGAAGAGAAGGTGCAGCATGAGTGGTGTTTAGGAGGTTAGACTGACGGAGAGAGAGGAGTCAGGAATGATCTTTAGTTCTTGGCTTGAGCAGCAGGGTGGATGTGACACCATGATCTAGGGGAACATGTAAGGAAGAGTGGACTTGGGGGGAAAGATAAGAAATTAGTTCAGTTTGGGTCATAGCAACTAATGACCTGGCAGGATATCAGACAGCAGGCTGGAGGCTGATTTGCACCTGAGCAGCATTGAAAACACAGGTGTGTAGAGACCACCGAAGGGAGAGAGTGGCCCTGTGCCAGGACAAGCTCAGGGTTGGGGACTTGAGGACTTCCGGTGGCATGGGGGCAGGGACATGGTACAGGAAGGGAGGCCAGAGATGGGAGAAAAATCAAGAGGCGCGGTTGTCAATCAGAACCAAGTCCACAGTGTGAGAGAATACAGTCCAGTCCAGCTGGAACCATAGTTGTGGGCTTTGATACGGAAAGGTGACCCCAGAGAGAGCAATGCCAGGATATATTGGGACAGCAAGGGTTAATGCAGGGGAGATGGAGATGGGGGTGTCCAGTGCCAGGGCCTCCACTGATCTAGATTCTCCGGGTTGCACGTGAAAGAAACAACTCAATCTATATAGCTTCAGCCAGAAAAGGAATCTTTCAGTTCATGTAACTAAATAGTCTGGGGGTTGCAGAGCAGGCAGCGGGGCTAGTAACCAGAGAAATGAGATATCCACAGGTGATGATGAAGTTGGAGGAGTGGAGGTGAGAGCTTTTGTTGTTGAGGAATAATAATACCAGCTGGTGCTTACAGAGGGGCTGCTCCAGGCTAGACACTGAGGCCGGTGGTCCCTGTAGCTCACTGAGTCAGTCCTTCCGTCCCACCCAGGCAAGGTGGGGGGATCCCGAGAGCTGAGAGTCCAGAGTGGGTGGTGAAGTTACTGAGGCCCACAACGTTTTCATGATCTTTGCCCTTTTCTGGAACTTTTCTGCTTCCGGAATGACAGATTTTTGACTTAAAACCAGAGTTGTTTTGTGCTCTGCTGGGTGCCATAAATATTTTCATCCCAAATTACTGAAAGTTGCTTCTTTACTGGGTGCAAAGTTTCAAAAAAAATTTCCTTTCCTGTATGAAATATAAAATGTGGTTTTTGCAAAGCACCCTGAGGTTCCCACCATGCTGAGAACTAGTATAGGAGGTTTCCATCTGCTAGGTGAGGTGTTTTGAGGGGAGTGGATTATGGCCAGTAGCCACCCAGAGAGATTTGGGACATCTGTGGGCCTGGCCCTTAGCCAGCCCTGGGAACCCAGCAATTGGAGGGCTGGCATGGGAGACAGGGCACCAGTGCCCTCAGCCAACAGGCACTTGATGGGCTTCCGTTCTAGGTAAGGTGTCACATGATACTCTGGGGACATGGACTCTTGTATCTACGTATTTATATTTTTCCATCAAATTTGGAAATTTTCTTCAGCCATTATTTCTCCAAATATTTTTCCTTTCATCTCCTTTTGGTACTCCAGGTACATGTATATTAGTCCACTTAATATTGTCCCTGAGGCTCTATTCTTCCCCGCACTCCCAGTCTTTTTTCTCTCCATGCTTCCACTGGATATTTTCAATTTTTTATCTTTTAGTTCACTGAACTTTTCTTCTGCAGCATCTAATCAGCTATTAAGCCCATCCAGTGATTCTTCATTTCATATATGTATTTTTCTGTTCTAGAGTATCCATTTGGATCTTTTTTGTAGTTTACATTTCTCTTTTGAGATTCTCCATTTGTTCCCTCATTAAGTTCATGTTTTCCTTGAAATCCTTGAACATATTTAGAATAGCTATTTTCAAATCTCCATTGGCCAATTCCATATCTCTGTCCCTCTTGAGCTATTAAGCTAATTTTTCTATTGGTTATGGCCACATTTTTTCTGCTTATTTATCTGCCTAGTAATTTTTTATTATATGTTGGACATTATGAATGTTATGTTGTTGAGGGTGTTTTGCTGTCTTCCTCAAAAGAGCACTTTTGAGTTTTGTTCCAACGGGCAGTTAATTTACTTAGGGATAAGTTTGATCTTTTGAAAAAGCCTTATTTTTAAGCTTAGTTGGGAGAGGTCTAAGGTAGCCCTGACTGGAGGGCTAGATTAGGTCTACTTATAAGGCATGGCTTTTTTGGAATTTCTACTGCATGCTCAGAGTGTTCAACAAGATCTCTCTACTCTAGCTGTTTGGAACTCAGATCTCCTAACTCAGCCCTGTGTAATTGGTAGTAATTCAGCTCACAGTTCCCCAAGAGTTTTTTTTTTTTTTTCCCTGAAAGTTATATTTTGTCCTGCCTCATGGAGTCTTGCTCTGCACATGTGAATTTTAGGACTCAGCTAAAGTCCAATTTTTTTAGTTTCTTCTCTGCGCTGCTTCATTTTCTCTGGTACCTTGACACACAAATTCCTGAGGAAGGAAAGTTCAATAGCCCTGAACTATAATCTTTGTCTCCAGAGTCCAGAAAGTACTTCCAGGCAGGTGATTGTGGGGGCTCATCTCATTTGTTTCTCTTCTCTCAGGGATCACAGTAAATTTCATATATTTTATCCAGTTTTATAGTTTATCTAGTCTTATGGCAGTTGCTTTAACTGGTATAGTTAATTTTATGGCAGTTGCTCTAACTGGTATAGTTGTTTATACCAGTTACTGTATCATGGTCAGAATCAGAAATCCCATTCTTTTGTATGTTTATGCTGACATTTTACACATTCCGAAAACAATGTATAGTAATATTTTGCGGCCATTGACGTAGGAAGAATACTAGGAGAGTGTGGAATCCCAGATGCCAATGAAGGAAGTTTTTGAAGAAAGGGAGTGATCTGCTGTGTTCAGTACTGCTGAGGGGGTACACGTGGATGTCATCAGTGATACACAGAGACATAGTTCATTCATTTTAACTGTGTATAAAATTCCATCACATGAATAGAGAAAATTCACTTCTCTATCTCCTACCATTTAGGTGAACATTTGCAGTGAACATTCTTGAACATGTTACTGATTTGAGTACATGTGGGTGAGTTTCTCTTTGAAGCCTATCTAGGGGTGGGATTACTAGATCATTAACTAGTACAGCTTCATCTTGACAAAACAATGCCAGATTGCTTCCAAATATAGTGGTGCCAGTGTCTGTTCCTGTCTTCAGGGTTCAGGAGACCCCCTTTGCTTCACACATTCACCAACATTTGCTATTGTAGACTTAAATTCTTGACAGTGTGAGGAACAAAAAGCTGTGTGATTGTTACGTAAATTCACATTTTCCTGAATATTAGTGAAGTTGAGTGTCTTGGCCATCTGGGTTTCCTCTCATGTGACCTGCCTGTTAATATCCACTACCTAATTTTACATGGAGTTGTATTTTTTGGATAAGATTTCTTTACATATTCTGAACACTAAAATCTTTGTCTATTAAATACACTGGAAATATTTACTCCCAGCCTGTGGTGTATCTGACTTTGTACAGATGTGTGTGTGAGAAAGAGAGAGCAAGAGATAAAAGTTTTTAGCTTTGATGAGTTAGGTCTATCCATTTCTTTTGTGGTTTGTGTCTTAGTTAAGCAATCCTTCCCAGACCTGAGGTCATAAAGATACTTGTCTATATTTTGTTCTAAGACTTTTAAAGTTTTTAAAAATACATTTATATAGGTTAACACAACTGAAATTTACTCTGTGTGTGGTGTGAGGTAGGGATTTCTTTTTTTTCCCTGTTGGGAAAGCCAGATATCCTAACCTCTCCAGTGTTTTCTCATTGACCTGTACTGCCATTGCCATCACATCCAGGTTCCCACAGGGACCTGGGTCTGTTTGGGGCTCTTTCTTCCTGTTATGCTGATCATATTGCCTATTCTTGTAAGCATACCTGAAAGTTTTCATTATTGAACTTTATAAAAAATGTGATGTCTGGTAGGGTAAGTTGGGCAAAGGAATGGGAGGATATTTGCTTTTTTGCTTTGAAGTCCGTCCGTCTTTAAACAGCTGTCCATAATGTATTTAAAACAGCACTGGCTGAACTTAGGAAAAATCCGCTTGCTGCTCAGACCTTTCCAGGACTGATCTGTGGCATGGAAGGCGGGGTGGGTGGCTTCACTTTTGTGTGAAACTTTGGGTACTTTTACTTTTGCCTTTGCCCTCTCCCCGCCATGCCAACTCTCACCTCTGGGGTTTTAGGTTGTGATGTCTCTGAACCATGGGCTGCTCTTCCAGTATTTACATGAGGGCCCGTGGTGGGTGTTTTGCGACTGGGTGGCAGTACCTCTCCTGTTGGTTACTGCCAACCAGACCACAGTGGCAGGCCTGACGGAATCTGGGGTTTCCTGTTGCCTCACCGGCCCTGAGACCCTGGATTCCAAAAATAAATGCACGAGAAACCACTGTGACCTCATGGTCTGTGCTTGCACGGTGCTCTGAGCACGGGGACTGTCTTCACCCCGTGGCCCGGCCCAGCAGGGGCCCTGCTCCTCCAGAGTGACAGACGGGCCACCTGAGTGCTTCCTCTCTGTCCCCTCCCTTCAGGCAGTCACCCGCAGGGCCAAGGTGGCTCCCGCCGAGAGGATGAGCAAATTCTTGAAGCACTTCACCGTCGTTGGGGATGACTGCCACGCGTGGAACATCAACTACAAGAAGTGGGAGAATGAAGAGGAGGAGGAGGAGGAGCCACCGCCCACACCGGCCTCAGGCGCAGAGGGCAGAGATGCCGATCCTACCGCGGCCCCTGCCCCCGTGCCCAGGCCCCGCCTCGACTTCAGGACCACTTTGAGGAAGCTCTTCAGCGCCCACAGGTTTCAGGTAGGTGGGCAGAGGCCCAAGATGCCTGGGGTGGGGCAGAGCCGTCAGCAAAGAGTCACGAGGGCAGGGTAGGGGCCCTTCTCTGCCACCAGCTTCTTCACTCCACAGACATCTACGGAGCACTGACCATGTGCTGGGCAGGTCCCATGTGGTCTGGGGCAAAGTAAGTCTTAATCCAAAAGTCAGTTAAAGTTCATCACCTGATGAAAATGGATAAACAAAATGTGATCTATCTGTCCTCAGCCATAAAAAGGACTGAAGCACTGACACATGCTACAATTCAGATGAACCTTGTCAACGTGATCCTAAGTGGAAGAAGCCAGACACAAAAGGCCACGTGTCTTATAATTCCATTTATATGAAATGTCAGAACACGTAAATCCACAGAGACAGCAGACTGGAGGGAACGGGAGTGGGGAGTGACTGCTTAATGGATACAGTTTCCATTTGCAGGAATGAAAACATTCCGGAACTAGACAGCGGTGATGGTTGCACAGCCTTGTGAATGTGCTTCATGCCTCTGAACTTTATGCCAGCTTTAAAATAGTTAAAATGGTAAATTTTATGTTATGCAAAATTTACCACACACACACAAAGGAGACCGGGGGCGGGGGGGCATCTCTTCTTTTGTGAAGTGATGCCAAAAATATCTGCCTTGCTTAACCCACCGCCAGCCTCCAGGTGTGGTTATGGGGAGACCCCGAGAGGGAGACGCAGACTTCAAAGAATGGCAAAGGGAATGGGACTTCTACAGGGTTCAATGTCTGTCCCAACATCTGCCGATTTTGAAGGACAAACGCGAGTGGAGTCTGGCCAGCCCTGTCTGAACCCCACCCCACATCCCCGATGTGGGCAGGCAGGTGTCTGGAAGCATGTTCTGAGTCCCAGGAGAAAGCAGGAGGCTCCTTGTCAGCCCAGTCCCTGAACGGAGCCATTTTGGGGTCCCTGCTGCAGGGATAACTACGATAATCCAGCCCCTCCCTAGAGCTAATGTCCCCCCTGGAAGGAGAGAGAAGCAGCCCTTGCCTCTCCCATCACTGACTTTGTTCCATGGTAAAATAGAAAGAAGGAATTATTTTAGTCTTTTTTTTTCCACTCTCGTGTGACTTAGAGAAACAAAGCAGGCAACACAGCACTCCTGACAGCTTAGTGCTTTCCTCTGTGGCTCTGACAGAAGAGAAGACGTGGTGTTAAGTTGTTGGTGTTGAACTCCCAAACCCTCAATTTCAGGAGAGAAGGAAGGAGCCAGCTTCCTTCCAGCTGCAAGGGGAGCCCTTGGGAGGTCCCACCTCTCCTGACCGGGCCCCCCAGGGGCACGTGGCTCTGGGGGAAAGCAGAGTAGAGATGTTTATTCATTCACTCAGCAGTGCAGTCGCTTCTTAGCTTCTACTATGTGCCAGGGGTACAGCAGTGAGTGTGGTGGGCATGTCCCTGCCCTCAGTCTTGGAGGATTAATGGTCCGTGAAGAGGTGGGCATTCCAGTTATCAGACATGCTGGAATCAAGTGGAGAGAAGTCCTCTGTAGGGAAACTGAAGGGGATTCTTGAGAGATATTGGGGGTGGGGGAGACCCGACCTAGGATGTTAGCTGGAGGACGTGTGGCAGAGGAGGTGACATTTCACCTGACACCTCAAGGTTGGGCAGGAGTGAGCTCTGTGGATGGGAGGGGAGGAGCTTCCCAGGCAGAGGGGGCCGTGTTTGCAAAGGTCCGGGGGTCGGAAAGGGTCTTCAGTATTCGAGAATTTAAGAAGGGTCCACATGGCTTATATGTATCCAGTAGAGGGAGAGGAGGCACTGGAAGGCCATCCGTGGGCAGTGGACAGCCATCGTTCTGAGTATGGGGGTGGGGAGGGGTTGACATGAGCAGTTTGTAGAGGGGCCCAGAGTAGAAGCAGGGAGGCCACCTTGGAGTAGGGGTGAGGGTTTAAGGGTTTGATCTCCGCAGATAGAATCAGCATACAGGAAGATTCTGGAATCCCTTTCTTGGGTGCAGTCTCCACCTATTTCCATGGTTTGAGGTGACCAAGGTGACATGATATATAGTTAACTGTTGTCACTTCTCCCACAGAATGGCACAACCAACCAAGGGAGAGAATTTGGGGTGAGTCAGGCCTCTGTGGAAACCATGGACGGACAGGGTAGCTGGGCTAGGGGAGGATGGCCAGGAAGGCCAGGAGCCTCACTTTTATTACCTGCTCACCGGGGCCGGGCCCTCTGCTGAGCGCTCCTCACACATTATCTCACACCATGCTCCCCTTGTCACTCAGGGTAGAAAATGTGGCCAAACCCCAGTTACCCCCTGAAGGAAGCTGAAGCTTAGGGTTAACGCTGAGGCTCAGCGGGGTTGAGAGCTGTGCCCAAGGTCCAGGCTAACGGGGGAGCCGGCCCAGGACTGGTGCCCCACAGTCCACGCTCTGCGCTGCTGCGTGCTGTGGCTAGGCACGGCCATTTTCCAGTGAGATTTGGAATTAACCAGCTTCCCTGAATTCTCAGCATTTTTCTTTGTGATGTGGCTCCCTTCAGAACTAGTACTGCCTTGTGAACTGGCAAATTCAGGGCCTTAGGGATTAGCTCATAGAGGCTGCGGTTGGGACCTGGGCATTATAGTTTGTGACCTTGGGTCTCTCTCTCACTTCTTAAAATTGAGGTGAGATTCACATAAAGTTAATCACTTTAAAGTGAATAATTCAGTGGCATTTATTTAGTACATTCATAATGTTGTCCAACTGTCAACCACTATCTAGTTCCAAAACATTTCCATCACCCCAAAAAGAGATCTAGTACCCATTAAACAATAATCCCCAATCCCTGATAAACACTAGTCTACTTTCTGTCTCTATTGATTTGCCTATTCCGGACATTTCATATAAATGGAATCATAAAATATACGTGGTCTTTTGTGTTGGGCTTCTTTCACTTAGCATAATATTTTCTAGGTTCATCCACATTGTAGCATGTGTCAGTACTTTCATTCTTTTTTTTTTTGCGGTACGCGGGCCTCTCACTGTTGTGGCCTTTCCCGTTGCGGAGCACAGGCTCTGGACGCGCAGGCTCAGCGGCCATGGCTCATGGGCCCAGCCGCTCCGTGGCATGTGGGATCTTCCCAGACTGGGAATATATATATATTATATTCAGTCTGTTTTTAATAACTCTGTTCCTTGGTTTTAGACCAGATGAGCTCTTAGATCCCTTTAGGTCTAAAAACCAAAGAGGGAGGGTGGAAAGAAAGAAGGAAAGAAAGACTTCACCTGAGGCTTGAGTATTTTCTTGGCTGCGTTGGGTCTTTGTTGCTGTGCATGGGCTTTCTCTAGTTGTGGCGAGCAGGGGCTACTCTTCGTTGCAGTGCACGAGCTTCTCATTGCGGTGGCTTCTCGTTGCGGAGCACGGGCTCTAGGCGTGCAGGCTTCAGTAGTTGTGGCACACGGGCTTAGTAGTTGTGGCTCGCAGGCTCAGTAGTTGTGGTGCACAGGCTTAGTTGCTCCGTGGCATGTGGGATCTTCCTGGACCAGGGATCGAACCCACGTCCCCTGCATTGGCAGGCAGATTCTTAACCACTGAGCCACCAGGGAAGTCCCTTGAACCTTTACTAAGCTACTGAATTTGGATTTGTCTGAAAACTTCATTACAAACACTTTGCCGTACAATTTTCACAATAAACCATGTCATCAAATACTTAATTACTGAAATAATTACTACAGGTTGAAATGGTCAAAAGGCTTAATAGTCCACTCTTTATAGGCCTGAACTTGTTTAATTTCACCCTGAAACTGTAGAAACTGCCAAGATAATGGCAGATTAATTTTCAGAGATCAAAATCTATCTACCTGAGAGTGTAAGAGGCAAGGCCCTGGGGGAAGTAAGTGATGGTCCAGTATTTCCAAGGGAAGAGAAGGGTCACGCAGTGTCCTTTGGGGTTCCTCCCGTTGCTGCCATTTCCACCACCACCATGTCATCCCCAGGGTCTCCCCAAATGCCATCACCTCCACCCCACCTTTAATGTCCTCACCATCATCACCACCTCCGTCACCATGACTACCCCCACTGCCATTGATAAGACCACCCACTCAGTTCACCCTGGTCCCCATCTTCCTCCCCCCTCCAGCAGGTCACAAAACCCACCGGATTGTCTTTCCTACAGCAGCTCTTCTCTGTTCTCCAGGAGACGCAGGACTCCCTCCCCCTTCACTCCCAGCGAGCACATGGGAGTTGGGGTGGGTACCTCACGGCTCCAGCCAGAAGCTGTTTCATGGGCACAGTGGACGTCACTCTAACCCAGCTACCTGGAGGAGGCCATATCTCTGAGGCTGCATGTTTTCAATTTTAAATTGCTTATTGAGCATCTGTTCTGGGCATACCCTGGCAAGAGCAATCCCCAGAACTAGAAAAATAAATGCTTTTAGAAACTTTAGTGTATTTTGCCATCTAGGAATTAGCAGTTTGGTTGGAGAGATGCTGGGAAGCAGTGAATTTACGAGTAAGAGAAAGACCAATGGTGACCGAGGGTCAGTCACTGGGCCACACGGAGGCTTTAGGAGGACAGGCACTGCCCAGGGCTGGAAGGAGGGGCTCCTGTCCAGAGGGGCTGGCCCCCAGCAGGCTCCCTGCAGGGCACTCGGGCTGTGGGCAGTGGCCTACCATCCTTGGCGCCTTTCCCCAGTGGGTTCACTCAGGTGTTTCCAGCCCTTAAGGATGAAAGGAGGGTCCCCATTTAGGTCCCATGGTTCCTTGCTTCTTCCCTCGGCCCACAGGTTATCATCATCTGCCTGGTCGTTCTGGATGCCCTGCTGGTGCTCGCCGAGCTCGTTCTGGACCTGAAGATCATCCAGCCGGACAAGAATAACTATGCCGCCAGGGTAGTGTGTCCGCAGCCCTTCGATGTGTTTCACTCTGTGGGTGGGCAGGGTGGGGCAGCACCTGCCTTGGAGTAACCAGGCCTATTTGAGGGTAGTTTGATTGGGTGCTTTCAGTCAAAGAGCAGAGAAAATGTCTTCCTTTCCCAATTATAGATACAAATTTACTACAAGCAGGAAACCTCCTCAAGTCACTTGATGGCTTGAACCTTGAGCTATCCTAGACCACTGAGCTGGAGTTTGTCACTGATTATCAAACCAGGAGCATGATTCCTTCCCATCCCCCAGAGGAAGACGAGCTGTTTTTCCTCCTGTCAACATTCTGACGTGGTCCCTGTGCTGGAGCCATTTGGGGGGGATGTGCCCACCATTTATTCCCTGATTCACAGTTCCTGCCTGAGCCCATCCCAGACATTCGCCCAAAGGGCAGTGGACACACTGAAAATGCATTGTGCGGCCCATCACCAGTAACTGGGGAGAAGGCCAGGGGCTTAAAAGCATCTCCCCACACCCTTTGAAAAAAATTCAGTGGACAATGCAAAAATGTCTTTTCAAATGGTAGAAGAGCAGGGAGAAAATATTAAACCTCCTTCCTACTCGTGGCCCCTTTCACCACGGCAGCCGTTAATGTTTTCTTCTGTGCCAACCCAAGTCCTCCCATAGATGATTATCTTTCCTCTCCCTGTTGTTTAATAGAATCAGTAATATACCTCCTATACTGTCTTGTGCCTTTTTCTTTACTTTTTATTATGAAAAGTGGCAAATATACATTTTGCTGTATTTGCTTTCTTTATATATATACATATCCACAAACACACCCCACACCTATCTATTTTTGTCTGACCATTCAAAAGTAAGTTAGACATCATGGCACTTCACCCCTAAGTACTAAATATCCAAACTGTCCCAAATTTGGTCACTGTGAGCCTCTTCGAGCTGACTGCTCTGTCCTCTTGACATGACTCCATAGCCTTTGAGCGTTTCCTTGTTTTCTGGCCCTGGATGATGTCCCAGCTCATTCGTACTTTCCCTGCCCCAGAATGGAAAAGGTTACTTTAGTGAAGGCTAGTATTTATAAATCAAGATCTGGGAACTCTCTTCACTTACCATCTTACCATCATTTCTAGTCGATACATACAGATCAGCCTTGGTCTTTTGAACAATTGCGTAATGCTCCATGTGGAGATACCATAATGCATTTAACAAGTGCCCTAGTCTAGTGGACGTTTCTGTTGTTCTCCAAACAATGTAGAAAATCTTTTGTTCTGCAAATGATGTTGCAGTAAATATCCTGTGTTTGTGCACGTGTTAGCTTTGCAGGGCCAAAGGGCACGGCAGATGTTTTCAACTGCCATTGCCCCATTGCCCTTCAGAGAGCAACGTGTGTGCTGTTCTCAGCCACAGTCCGGCCCGAGAACAGCTCCTGGTGCTGGCAGGAATTTGGGATTGGTCAAACAAATGGATTCTCTCGGTGACTGGGCAGGGGCATTCAAGGCCAGCTCGTCCGTGTGACCTGCCCCAGCCCATGACAGCCTGAGTCTACTCTGTATCTCCTTGTCCCCTTCAGGTGTTCCACTACATGAGCATTGCCATCTTGACCTTTTTTATGATGGAGATTTTCTTTAAAATATTTGTCTTCCGCTTGGAGTTCTTTCACCACAAGTTTGAAATCCTGGACGCCATCGTCGTGGTGGTTTCCTTCGTCCTCGACGTTGTCCTCCTTTTCCGGGAGCATGAGTTTGAGGCTTTAGGGCTGCTGATTCTGCTCCGCCTGTGGCGGGTGGCCCGGATCATCAACGGTATGTCCCCTGCGCTCCTGGGCTGGGGGGGTGGGGGATGGGACAGTGGGTGGAGCCTGGAAGGGGCACAGAGGCCCTGGTCCTCCTCCTCCTGGCAACCAAGAGAAACATGGTCTGATTTGGTGTCCCACTGTCACCTTTGTGGCTACAAATTGACACCAGGACATGTGCTCTGAGAGGAAGTGCCTGTCTCCTTCAGACTCTCATTTCTATGATTACTGAAAGATGGTTATGGCAAGGGTTAGACTAATCCCTGATCAATCCCTGCCGGCTTGGTTCCCAAAGCACCTTTGTTTTTCATTTGGTGTTTCCTGGAGAGTGTTCTACCAAACCCCATCCCACCTTGGGAGGGGCACCTTCGGAAGGGGAGCAAGGAAGCTGAGAAATGCTGTACACTAGACTCTGCCCCCTTTGAGAAAGTCACAACACGAGTTAGCATGATGAAGGCTCTGAGAACTGTAATTGTTTTCCAAGTTGACCAGTTCAACACTTTGGGAGGAAATAACACCTATGAGCGTGCTGTAGACTCTGGCTCTGGAGGACACACTTGGGGAAATACTGCTTTACCGTATTTCAGGTACAGATCCTCTTCCTCACACACTCTCCGTTGGTGCAGGGAGCCTCCATGTCAGAGAAGCCATTTGTGCTGTGGTTTTATGTGGACCTAGTGACTGGTTAGCAGTTCAGCCATCAGCGAACTAGTCAGAGTTGATCAAATGCCTGTCCTCAGACTTGCCGCATCAGAATCACCCTCGACACTTTAAGTGGAGAGTCTGGTGCGGAGCCCAGAGGGAGGTGTCCGTCTGTGAAGCACTCCCAGGTGACTGGGTGTCCAGCAGGGTTGGGAATCCCTAGACTAGTGCCCAACACGACGGGCTGTGGGTCGCTGTCAGGAGACTGACTGAGCGACAGTGCAGCCTGTTGGAAGCAGGCCCATCCCCTGCTGCGGCCGCCTGCTGTGGTGCCACCTGGCTGGGGAAAGGGCTGTGCGAGCAGCTCTGTCGGGCATGTGGGCTTTGGGGGTGGCCAGTTCAGATCTAGTGATTAAAGTAAAGCCTATTAAGAACCTTTATTTGGGTTCTGTCAAAGGAAATAATGGAGGCTTTTCAGATAATATTTTAGATGCTTATGTCGATTTTTTCATCTAATCTAACAGAAAAATACTCTCTGCAAAGGTTATGTGAGGTAGATAGACCATGACTGATTATAAATGACTCATGAAGCAGTTACTACCCAGTACTCTCACATCACACTGTTGTGAGATTTGTCCATTTTCTTTGTCTAAATGGCAGCGAGGCATATGACTGGCTATTGCCCGTTATTACACTGCTATCAAATTTAGTAGCGTGACTGAAGCAACACAAGGCTAAACCGGATTCAGTGAGACAACCAGGAACACTGTGGACCAGGGACAGCTATTCCCAGGCCTTGTGGGCGCCACACGTGTGGGGGAAGGTCTGGACTCCGTCACTCACACTTGGAAAGGAGCGGAGCGGCCCTACTGCAGCCCAGTCTTTGAGGCTGTGTCTGCAGTGTGGTGTGGGCATTTGGGAGCGGCCCCCCCAAGCTCCCAAGCCAAGATGCAGGTCATTGCCTGACAACTGGCCACAGCTCTGGAGGCAGAAAGTTGGCAAAGTGACAGTCCCAACCCCAAGCTTGAGCATTTCCAGGCTTGCACTTAGTGCCTTTTGAACAACTGCTGCTAAGTAGCAAGACTGTTGTGAACTGCCCCCTACTAAGGAGCTTAACCTTCATCTGGTCAGTGATTATTTTTAAGGATTTCTCACACCAGAAAAGCCAAAGAAGTATTTCACAGCTGGGTACTGAGTAGCTCAGAAATGAAAACTCTGACCCTCCTAGTTCTGATGCCTTTAAGCCATGATGACTGTTTTACTTGTCACCACTCTTCCCAGTTATACATTTGTAAGGAATACAGTTTTTTTCCCAAGGGGCTAAAGTAGAGACCAGTATCATGGAGACCCTCGCAATTATTTTTCAGGGATAATTATCTCGGTTAAGACACGTTCTGAACGGCAACTACTAAGGTTAAAACAGATAAATATACAACTGGCCACCAAGATCCAACACCTTGAATTCAGCTGCTCTGAGAAGGTAAGAAGGTGTCTGGGAAAACGCCCTCTGTGAACACAGATCGTTCCCTCCCTCCAGCACTGAGCTTCTCCAGGCCAGGCCTCTGCTCACTCAGTGCCCTTAGCCCGGAGCCCACTTCCCTTGGTCAGGCCTTCCTTGTCCTTTCGGATTCAGTTTAGGCGTTGCCTCCTTCCCTGCAGCTTTGCCAGGTCTCTCTCCTCACTGCCATCGCTGCTGGGCCCCGGCTGACTGATTGCATGAGGAGTATGGCTTTCATTCAGCTCTGCTTCCCTGTGCGTGTCTGCGGCTCACTGTGTGACTGCCACATCCCTGGTGAGGCTCAGAAGGTAAATTCAGTTATTTGTCTGCTTTTTGTAATAACAGGAACAAGAAATTGAAAGACTTAACAAGCTATTGAGACAGCATGGACTTCTTGGTGAGGTGAACTAGAGGCATACCTGCTCCACCCACCCCAAAGGGAAGACCTGCCTCACGGGCTTGTGACGAGGAAGACAGCCGCCCCTCCTGGGGCCACGCTGGGGAGAGGTTTGCTTTGATGGCTTTGTCTCACTGCTGCCAGCTCGGATTCTGGGGGACACAGTCTTTCAGAGGCTCTATTTCTTCCTTGGTGTGACTGAGAATGTCCCATCCCATTCCCACCCCACACTGTTTAACAAATGTATCATAAACTATATTTTTCTCATGCTGAACACTTGACTCTTGCTTGAAAATGAACAACAAGCTGGACAATTACTAGCTGTATATAAAACTTAATCTCATCAAATGTACAGTTTTCACAGTTCACATGTATATTAAGGAACCAGTGCATCCTTTCATATGACCACTCTGAAAGACAAAAGAGAAAAAAGAGAGCTACCTTAGCTATCAGCACATTCTAGAAAAATATTTTCTATTTCCAAGCTGTTCTAAACAGCTAATCACAATGTCCCCCAAGGGGCTTGTTCTCAAGTACCCAGCCCCTCCTCTGCATCCTCCAACTTTTAGCTGGCTCCACCCAGTTCTGCACCCTGACAACATTTTTCTCAATTACTGTACAATTAATGTATAAAATAAACTCTCTCCTTCCCGCAGGCCCTCCTACTGTATTCTTTCTAGGTTCAACTGCTTGGAATCACTCTGTGGCATCCTATACCAGCCCACTAGCTGGAGAGCAAGCTAGCTCCAGTGCCTGGTACAGAAGTAGCAATTAGACCCAAGACTCCACTGTAACTAACATGACATTTGGGGGAAGATCCCCTCGTGAGGCCTTGTACTCTACTTGCATGATTTTATACAACTTGCTATTTTTGTACTCATTTTAACGGGACCTGAAAAGCCTGAACTAAAAATAATATTTTAGTATATGTGCTGCCGAAGCGAGCACTAAAATAATATTTTAAAAAATAACTCACATTAAAGCAGGGGATGAATAAACTGGATAAACCCTCAACGCCTGCACTACTTCAAGGTCTGTTCTCTTTACGTTCTTCCCAAAGGTGCAACTTGGCTCCCGCGTATGACCTATGTATTGAGAGTACTGGAAATGGCCAAGCCAGACCCCTTCTAAAGTCAAAGCATGTAGAATGAAATTCCCAAAGGGAGAAAAGAGAGGAGGGAAGTGAGTGGAGAGGGGAAGTGTGTCCATCTGGGGTCAACCTCAAGGGTTATACGTATAATAAAGTGGGATGTCTCCAAGGAGCCCTGGGCCCCACACACGCTTGATTAAGCAGGTGTGGTGTAGTTTCCCTATTTAATGACTTACGTCAAACAAATGGGAAGAAGAAATTAAAGGGCAGCCTAGCATTGATGGTTGGCCGAGCTCTGAAGCCTGCCTCTGCAGGTGCAGACACATCCACAAAAGTAACCGCAGTGGAAATAAGAATTGTCCTTTTATTTCCTGAGTTGGTCTGTAATAAAAAAAAATCAGAATGATGCAAGCCCTGCCCTCCAGTGTATTCACCAGGATAACAAAGATGGGACAGACAGCTTTCATTTCCTTCCTCACCCAACCACTGTTGGTTCATGAACCTGGTAGGTACGTGGAGGGCTAATCAGCCATTAGCTCAGAGGAGAGAGACAATTTTCACTCAGGTTGTCCTAACACATCGATGTCATTCACAACTCAAGACAAGAGTTTTAAAAGATCAAGTCTAAACAAGAATGTTAATGTGAATAAAACCCCTGTGTTCAGGGGAGTTTTTTCTCCAAGTAAAAGATAATGACTGCTAAATTGTTTTAAGAATCCAGATTGTTTAAATTTTAATTATCTTTTTTACAAAATAAATTTCACCTATCACAGTTTTGTCTGGACTCGTGTCTTAACCTATACCTTTAAAATTAGGCCTACCTCAGGAAACGAGGATGAAATCAGATTTGCAGTTACATTGACGATTTTAGCCTGTGGGTTCAATAAGGATCCGTATTTAGTCCACTTCACTTCTATAGCCAACACCACTGGGAGCTGGCAAGAATCCTGCAAAACAAAATGCCATTAATCAATTTGAGTATTAAACAACCTCAAGTCAAACTTAATCTGCAGTTCAGAGTTTTAATTACAAAATGTTTCACATATTACAAAATGTTCTGAACAAGAGGATGAATAGACTCTAGAAGTTCAGATAAAAACAGCTTAGAAAAAGCACATATTTTAAAGTACTCAATGCTCCAAAAATATTTTAACACCTAAAGCATAATTTTTCCATCCCTTACCATCTCTAAAGAGGCCAGCATTACCTGGCAGCTGTGGTAACCACAATACCCAACTGTGGAACCTCCAGGGCCTTAACAGCTCTAACTGCACCTGCCTGTTTACATCTACCTCAGAGATACTTCAGGAGCGAAGTTGGCACGGGAGGAGGGGGGAGAGGGAGAACGGTATTATTGACAGAAATTAAACCCGACTGCATATCATGTTAAAATGCACTTAGAGGAAATTTAAGTGCTTCCTTGTCACTTATCTGATTTCATCAGTTGGCAATTAAGATGCTACATTGGGGTATACAGGCGGCATCTTACGCTGTCACAGATGTTAGCTCTCCGTCTGCACCGAGAGCACTGGTGCCACAATGAAGCTGCCCGAGTTCAGGCTAGACGCTGGGACCTGGGCCTGAGGCCTCTGCCCAGGACCCCTGTTTGCTCAGCCCCAAGGGGAAAATGGGCGAGGGGGCCTTCCAGACCTCTTTCCTGCCTTTACAGTCTCATCAATTGGCAAATGTAATAATGTTGAAGCTGCCCAACGGGGAGATGGAGTTCCACTGGAGTATTCTACTTTTGTGGTGAAATTTTTCCACAATAAAAAGTTTAAAAAAATACATCTCTTTAGGGCATGAAAAGCTAGCAGGCCTGCTAAATTTGGTGCCTGCCAAAAAGGCACGGGTGGAATTCCTTGGCTTAAAACTGCCTTTTAAGAAATTTGCAAGCTGAAAAATCCTTGAGAATATCCTGTTATTAGGAAAAGATGCAACACGCAGCTGGTATCAACTGAGCTTAGCAGATGCTCTCGTGCTGGCTATGCCTAGAAGGCTGGTACAAAACCCGTTCCAGGCCCTCTGAGCTCCCTCACCAGCACAGACCCCAGCAGTGCTAGTGTCTGCACTGCTGCCCCTCTCCCCTCAACCTATGTCTTCCCTTCTGAGGGATAAGTAATAATTGGATGTCTTAACCATCTCTGAGAAACTAGAAGCAATTTGCCTGGTTCACTGAGGCAGCAGAGCTGAGCCAAGACTTAGGTGAACAGCAGGGACTGAGTAACCACGGGTCCCTGCTGGGGGCTCGGTGGGGAGGGCGGGATCGGAGCTAGTCCTCACCCCCATTATCCCCACGCTATAAATGTGCTAAGCAGGTAAAGAGAGGCCTGAAGAAACTGTGACAAGAAAAAGCCGGGCAATTAAAGGATAAGATGGGGAGCACGCCTGCGGTGACGGGGGCTAGCCCACACTCTGACTGCTGAGACAAAAGAAAAAGGTGGGCAGAAGAACCGCACGTGATCCAGAACCTATTTGGAGGACGTCAACTTCCATTAAACTCTTCTGGGAACTTTAGAATTGAAAGCTCTGACATGTGGACTGCTTTTATAGACCAGGGAACAACGGATGGGACAGCTGTGCAGACGGAAGTCTTGTTGAAACAGTTCTGACATTTACCTATCATATCACAATGCCTAGAGAAGACCTTACATAACACCAACAAGGAATAGCATGGTGACTGGTAGTGGTTTCCATTTATGGAGTGACCACTAGGCACCATGAATGTTACCTCATTTAACTCTCAACAAGTCCATGAGGTCAGTAATATAGCTATCAGATGAGGAAACAGAGGCTCAAACCTGTAAAACCACTGGCCAAAGGCGACAATGCTAACTAGGGGCAAAATCAGTGTTCAAGATCCAGGCTCATCTAACGACAAAGCCCAAGCTCCTACCCAGAGCCCCCCACCGCCAGCTCCCCCACTGCCTCTACCTCCCCACAGTGAGGGGCATGTTGGAGAAACCACTAGCATGTGGCCTTCAGCTTCTCCCCCTTTACCTTCATGTGGGACGTCTGGGTGATGAAGTGGACGGGTACCCAGTCCAGCACATCCTGGGCCTGAGAATTTCCAAAAGGGGCCACATAATCTGGGAAGCCCTGGCCCTTCAGCAGGCTCTCCACCTTCTGTGCTACCAGCCTACACGTGATAGCTTTGGTCAGTCTTTTGGGAAAGAAAACAAGGTCAACCGAATGAGGTGATTGTTCAGACCTGCAGTCTTTTTTTTTTTTTTTTTTAAATAAGTGTCAGGGTCATATTTTATTTTGACATTTCTCTGGTACACAAAAAAGTACTAAAAAATGAGAGACAAGGTATTAGCCTTTATGTTACAACTGCGAAATGCATCACTTTAATACAGTGTTAGTACCCATAACATCTCTGATTATAGAATATCGTACCTGCAGTTTTTACAGCCCTCAACAACACGCATATTCTCTCTAGTTTCTTTTCTCACTCTCTAAAAGGGGATTTTTTGAAGTGAAAGTGTCTCTCACTTTGTGAAATCTTGGTTGGCCAGGGAGATGAATCCAAAACAATGTTTCCCAAACTGTATTCCATGGAGAGGCTCTGTACAAGAAGGGTTCCATGGCCAAAAATTTGGGAACTATTGCATATCCATGTCCCCCCTGAAGTACACTGGTGTACTGAAGACTCTGAGAAGTGCTTACTTAGTAAGGAATCATGTTTTTAACTTTAATTTGGTGTTTCCCAAACATACTGGACCACAGACTTACCCCTACTGACATGTTATGGAAATGTATCCCATGGAACCCTCTTTGAGAAATGCTAGTCTAAAGCAATCAGAATGATGTAAATGGTGAATATTGGTCTAACCAAAATAATGATGTAGATACCCTGGGGAGACATAAGGATGGGAAGTGAGCGGGTGGTGGGGTAGGGGATCAAAGGAGAAAGAGCCAAATCTTCATCCTCCACAGTGGAAGCTCAATAAATAAAAAAAGTCATAATAAAATAGATAAGCAACAAGGACCTATTGTATAGCAAAGGGAACTATGTTCAATTGCTGTAATAACCTATAACGGAAAAGAATCTGAATCTGAAAAGAATATAACTGAATCACTTTGCTGTACACCTGAAATTATAAATCAACTATACTTGAATAAAAAAATTAAAATTAAAAATAAATAAGTCATAAAACCAAAAAAATCAAGAAGTAGCATTACGTGTGGGTTATTTAAATATTTGGGGGTAAATTTCCAAAAAATCAGCTGTAAGAGTTGCAAGTGATTGTCTCTGGGATGGGGGAAATGAAGGTAAGAACTGCTGTCTTTAGAACAAGCCATGAAGAGCTGTTTGACATTTTACATTATGTTTGATAATAAAAAGATAAATTAAAAACAGATCACATTCAGGCTGCCTCTCATTGGGTTTGTTGTGCTGAGTACATTAAAATTCAGAAATAAAGGAAGGACTTTCAGAGAACATATTTTTGCTATGAACTCAAGAGCTATGCCACCTTAGAAACAAAACATACGAAGCCTTGAGATGTTTACTCTGCCATATTTGATAAGCGCAAGGGTTGTAACACTTTCCTTTGAATCATGACAAATGGTTTACGGTTATGAGAATTAAAATTAGAAAACCAAAACTACATCATTGTAAGTTATTGTTACTGTTGCTACTACCCACTAATAATAATGCTAATGAGCCTGTCAGCTGATGCAGAGTTCTGATTAAAATGCGAAGGGTAAGAATGCTTTGTTTTCTGATCAACACAAATGGGCTCCAACAGAAGCAAGTTACTCTCTTACCTGAGTTTACAGCCAGATTGCATGTTGTAACCAAATAATACTGGGGTCCGGATCCCCGCTATTGCTAAGCAGTCTTGCTCAGCTGTGCTACGAAGAAGAGTAAGTTGTCCGAATCTGTTCGTGGTCTGCATAATCCCAGACATTCACAGAAGGTTAAGGGAGTTGCCCAGTACTAAAGCAGCTGATTCTTAGGAGATGGTGTCATATGAGTCACATGAGAGACCCAAATATCCCTCTCTCTAGGTCTCGGGAATTTTGACAGTTATTTCGCAGAAGAAGGCAAAAAATAGTTATAACTATTTTCTTTGATTAGGAGATCCTCAGGAGAAAACTTCTCAGAAACAGGCCCTTCAAAATTAACTCCAAATTTTCAAAATCACTCAATTTGTTTAAGAGTCTCTGTTTAAGTATAAAATTAAATACCTCTAAATGTCTGTCAAGCTTTCTGTCTTAAGATTTTCACTGTAAGACACTGACAGTCTCCTGCGCTGTACTGCTCCACACTGTCAGGCTCCACACAGCCCTACCTGCTGTGCAGGCAGAGCCACCCACAGGAAGCTCTGGCGAGAGTCCAGCCCTCAGGACTCTCAGCAATAAGAAGTGCAGCCCACACACATGGACAGGGAAATCAAGCTTCTCTATGGTGCCAAAAGGATATCCCTTCTGAGGCTGAAATCCAGCAGCTAACGGGAGTCCCACAACATAACCAGGGTTTCCACTGAGAGGAACTGGCTTTGTATTTTGCTGAAAGACAATGCAGAAATGCCCCAAGTAATTCTTTTTTTTTTTTTTTCAGTACGCGGGCCTCTCACTGTCGTGGCCTCTCCTGTTGCGGAGCACAGGCTCCGGACGTGCAGGCTTAGCGGCCATGGCTCACGGGCCTAGCTGCTCCGCGGCATGTGGGATCTTCCCGGGCCGGGGCACGAACCCGTGTCCCCTGCATCGGCAGGCGGACTCTCAACCACTGCGCCACCAGGGAAGCCCAGTAATTCTCATTTTAATAAGGAAATGGCAGAGAGAAAATGAAATGGTTTTCATAATGTGGGATTACCAACCAATAAAAGAATCTCTCTCCCTACTCAGAACTATAAATATATCTGCTGAGTGTAGGAGTACATCATGCTGTAAAAGAACAAGCTCACATGGAAGAGCATCTTATTCCCAAACGGAAAAGATACAAGGACTCTGGCTTGATTTCATTACAAGCTCCACAGGATACATGCAAGCCCTTTGTTCCATACAAATGGTTAGAAGTGGTAATACTTCTAATTTGATTTTTTTTTTCCCCACTAAGTCATGATTTCTTTATACTTGGCAATTACATACTTATACAAAACTGATCAAACTTACCTGAATAAAGTAAATTTCAAACTTTTGTTGGAATGGAACCATTGCACTGCTAACCGCTCCCAGAAGAACAAAGACATCAGCTTTTATTATCTCACCTGCATCTGTATACGTGAGGCTATACTTCACCTAAAAAACAAAATGATACTTCAAATACACCTGTTTCCAATAAATTTCTGTAGCTATATTAATAACTCAGATAAAAAAACATGTATCTAGGAGGCAAATCCTTTCCCACTTCTCCACGTGTTAAAGCTTTTCTCTCCTGTCCAATTGGATTATGGGAAGTGTTACCTCAGCATCAGCCTCAGCTGACAGACAGGGGCATCTAAGCCTTTCTGTGCCCAATAACATAAGTTCCAAATCAGCTGGTCTGAGCAGAATGTAATCAGCCTATCTGTGCAGATAAATGTGCTAAAACAACAGCAGCGGGACTTCCCTGGTGGTCCAGTGATTAAGACTCTGCACTCCCAATGCAGGGGCCCAGGTTTGATCCCTGGTCAGGGAACTACATCCTGCATGCCGCAACTAAAGGAGCCCGCATGCTGCAACTAAAAGATCCTGCATGCCACAACTAAAAGATCCCACATGCCACAATGAAGATCCTGTGTGCCGCAACTAAGACCCAGCGCAACCAAATAAATAAATATTAAAAAAAAAAACCATGGGGCTTCCCTGGTGGCACAGTGGTTGAGAATCTGCCTACCAATGCAGGGGACACGGGTTTGAGCCCTGGTCTGGAAGGATCCCACATGCCATGGAGCACCTAGGCCTGTGAACCACAACTACTGAGCCTGCACGTCTGGAGCCTGTGCTCCGCAACAAGAGAGGCCGCGATAGTGAGAGGCCCGCGCACCGCGATGAAGAGTGGCCCCCGCTTGCCACAACTAGAGAAAGCCCTCGCACAGAAACGAAGACCCAACACAGCAAAAATAAATAAAATAAATTAATAAACTCCTACTCCCAATATCTAAAAAAACCCAAACAAACAAACACAATAACAGCAGCAACAACAAATTTTGATGTATCCTTGTAAGTTACTAGGTTTGTGTTGAAAAATCACACAATTATTTCAGAGACAAAGAAGCGACCTCTGATGAGACAGGATAAAGGGAAGTAGGAGGCCAAGACAAGAAAAGTGATACCATCGGATGGCCAGAGCCCCCTTTGGAGGGCGTCCAGTTACCCCTCAGCACCACGCAGCTTGAGTCACCCACAAACAGAGCAAACTTTCAAAGCCAAATTGGTCACCTACCTCAAGGATGATGTTAGTGCAAATTTTATCATGCCCAGCCTCGACAAGAACCAGCGGCCTCAATACATCAGTGTCAGTGTCTTCCAGTCGGGTTAGCGTTTTATTTAGAGATTGAATGATGATGGACTGAACAGTGATAGGGACCTGCAAAGTAAAGTCCTGGATTACTAAAGACACACCACAACAGAGGTGAATGGGTTAAAATAACGAAAAACTTGAAACACACCTCCACAGACACACCGCCAAGAAGGGAAAAGTGTGCTATAGAACAATATGCATACTAGAATTCCACATTTGCAAAAACACAGATATTTATATGTAAACACATGAATACATTCACAAAGAAAATATCTGAGAAGGATATACTCAAAATGTTAAGTGATTGCCTCTGGAAACATATTCACACAAAAACGTGTACACAAATGTTCACAGCAGCATTCTTAATAGCCCCAAACTGAAAATAACCCAGTTGTCATTCATCAACTGATGAATGGATAAATAAAATGTGGTCTATCCATACAAAAGAATATCATAAATAAAAAGAATCATCTATAAAAAGGAAAGAAGCACTAACACATGCTACAACATAGACGAATCCTGAAAACACTGTGCCGAATGAAAGAAGCCAGACACAAAGGACCACGTACTACATGATCCCGTCTATAGGAAATGTCCAGAATAGGCAAATCCATAGAGACAGAAAGTAGATTAGCGGTTGCCAGGGGCTGGGGGAGAAGGTTGGGGTAGAATGAAGGGTGACTGCTAATGAGCACAGGGTTTCTTTTTGGGGTGGTGAGAATGTTCTGGAATTAGATGTTGGTGATGATTGCATAACCTTGTGAATATACCAAAAACCACTGAATTGTACACTTTAAAATGGTAAGTTTTATAGTACGTGAATTATATCCCAAACACACACACACACACACACACACACAAACTCCCATCACACCATCAAATGCACACATACACTCTCACCTCCAAACCACAGCTCCTACTGATAAACACACTCACTGTATACACGCACGTGCACATTCTTCACACAATCCCAGGGTCCATCCTCCTAAAGCCCCACAACCTCTCTGAATATATGCTTGACCCAGTTTACACACAACTTCTACACACACCCTTATACACGCACACAATGGGTGGTGGGATCATGGGTAAGAAAAACAGAGACAAACAAATTTTTAAAGCAAAATCAGGAAGCCCTGGTTAGACCAATGCTATATATATATATATATATTTTTTTTTGCAGTACGCGGGCCTCTCACTGTTGTGGCCTCTCCCGTTGTGGAGCACAGGCTCCAGACGCGCAGGCTCAGTGGCCATGGCGCACAGGCCTAGCCACTCCGCGGCATGTGGGATCTTCCCGGACCAGGGCACGAACCCGTGTCCCCTGCATCGGCAGGCGGACTCTCAACCACTGCGCCACCAGGGAAGCCCTAGACCAATGCTATTAAAGGACATTTTTCACTTATGGCCATTGCCAGCAGAGTGACAAAGCACCAAGCAATCCTTTAAATGGCTCAAACCTGTAGATATTTTGGCGTCTTTGTACCATGAGACAAGTCTGATGTTTGCTCTGAATGCCTGCTCTTAGAAACCACTGTTTAGGAAGGAACCTAATTTATATCTAGTTGTTCATATTGCTCTGAACTTTGCCCTCAACCATGTACTATGTTGTTTATAATTCAAAATTATTAAGTATTTAAGCTGTAATTTTATAGATAAACAAGAAGTTCTTATGTACTGCTCCCATGACCATGAAGACCGGCAACTATCCTTGTAAGTCAAACCTCTAATATAAGAACGTGACGTGGTTCAGAAGCAAAGACTAGATGTCATGTGATGGAGTCGCAGGAGGGCAACAGCAGTCACCACAACGTCCTCTGCATAACAAGTCGCACCACTGGGTTTAAGAGTTATGCAGGGGGCTTCCGGTGGCGCAGTGGTTGAGAGTCCGCCTGCCGATGCAGGGGACACGGGTTTGTGCCCTGGTCCGGGAAGATTCCCACATGCCGTGGAGCAGCTGGGCCCGTGAGCCATGGCCGCTGAGCCTGCGTGTCTGGAGCCTGTGCTCCGCAACAGGAGAGGCCACAACAGTGAGAGGCCCGCATACCGCAAAAAAAAAAAAAAAAAAAAAAAAGAGTTATGCAGGGAGTCCCATGCTACCGGTTAATTAGCTCTTAAGCAAGTCATCAAAAGATAACCCTGGATTCCTTTAACTGAACATGCCCTGATTCAGCAATGATACTGTGTTCTAAGAAAGTGCACACCGTTCCATATCCTCTGATGGAGCCATTCCCATGGTGTGTGGGTGTGGCTGGCAGAAACTGAAGGGTTCAGTTGGCTTTGTAAAGACTGATGGATGAGTGTAAGTGGCAAGAGCTGCACTAGTATATCACCATCCACTGGACCAGACACAAGAATGAAAATGGTATGGCTCTTCTGGTTTCCTGAATGTCCTATTCAATCATATCCCATTCCCAAACTACCCACTGGCAAAGGAGTAAAGCATACTTAACAATGAAACTACAGGGCCATGACAATCCTTCATTGATGGTTCAATAGATATTGACAATAATTCCAAGCAATCACAATGGGCTTCCATTAATGGGGAGACTGGATCCGATTTTTATATTCCTCATCCTCTAACAGACCTTGGAAGCTGCATTTTAAAAGAATTTAAACACATCCCTGATATTAGTTGATACTCTTCGGAGCACAAGCTTTAGTGTCACACAGATCTGAGTCGGAAGTCGCAGTCTGCCACTTCCTGACTGTGTGGCCATAGGACGTAAAGAGAGAACGTGTGGGAAACTTCCAAACTCAGGGCTTGGCACACAGTAGAGCTAGTCCAATGTCATGGTTAAGAATAAGGTCTCTGGAGCCAGACAGCTTGGTTTCTTGTCCCAGCTCTGCCTCTTCCCCGCTGTGTAGCCTTGGGCAAACTAAGTCATCTCTTTGTGACTCACATGCCAGAGTGCCAACAACAGGACCTACCTCCTAGAACCACTGGGTCAACTAAAGGACTGCAGACACACATACACTTGGAACAGTGCCCGGCACATAGTACGTGCCTTTGAGTAACGTCCTATTATCCCTCACAATAGGTCTTCCCTTCTTGATTGAATCAATCCTTAGTCATTCATTCAATTAACACATAACCCACTGAGTGCCCAGTACCTCCTAGGCACCATCTTAGTACCAACACTATATGGCGTACAGGGCAGTTGTCCCCACAGACAGTTCAAGCTTTGAATGCTATAATAAAAGCACTTTTTAGTGGCTGGAAGTATTTGAGAGCTAGTCTATTATATGACTTTCAAACTGGGTCCCTGGGAGCTGTAGGGTTCCTCACAGGGACCAAAAAAGGAGAAAGATGGGGAGGTCAGGCAGGTAAAGGGCTTCGGACCCCACCCATGCTCCAACTAGGCGCTTTGTTTTTTGGGTTTTTAAAAAAATTAATCAATTTATTTTTATTTATTTGTTTTTGGCTGCACTGGGTCTTCGTTGCTGTGCATGGGCTTTCTCTAGTTGCGGCGATAGGGGGCTACTCTTCGTTGCAGTGCACGGGCTTCTCACTGCAGTGGCTTCTCTTGTTGTGGAGCATGGGCTCTAGGCACGTGGGCTTCCGCAGTTGCAGCACGCAGGCTCAGTAGTTGTGGCTCACGGGCTCTAGAGTGCAGGCTCAATAGTTGTGGTGCACAGGCTTAGTTGCTCCACGGCATGTGGGATCTCCCCGGACCAGGGCTCGAACCCGTGTCCCCTGCATTGGCAGGCGGATTCTTAACCACTGCACCATCAGGGAAGCCCCAACTAGGGGCTTTGGATTCAATCCATGCTACACACTAGGGAAGGCTCTCCCTTCTTTCACTTGAAGAAGCACTATAACTGAAATAAGTTTGAAAGCACCTTCACAGATGAGGAAATCCAGGCCCACACACAGTATTGTGAAGTCCAAAGTCACACAACCATTCCTTTCCAAATGTCTACCTCAAACATGTTTGTGTCCAGAGACGTAATGAAATCAATCACAGTGGGTACTGCTGTCCGCAGCGCTTCCTGCGTGCTAGTTGCTGCACCAAGCACCGAGTCTTACATTATGTGCATTCTCTCCCTCGAGCCTTACATCAAGCCTCTGGAGCAGAGACCTACCATCCACTTGCAACTGGGGAGACTGAGGCATATGTCACACAAGAAAACAAAAGCAAAGCTGACTTTTGAACCAAGGGCAACCAATTCCACAGGCTCTGGAAGACTACAACAAGGCCACTGCCTTGGCCTCCTTGGGGACTGTATTCACAGGCAGGCACAGGGTGCAGCCCCAAGAGTAAGAGGTAGATCCACCATACTTCTCTCTGACATATCTGCAAAGAGACCGTGGCCTCCTGACCACAGCTCTATAGGGCCCCTGAGCTGGGGCCATAAGGCTTGGAATAGAACCCACCTGCAACTCAACACTGGAAGCTACACTGAGAGTGCTCACCTCCTACACAGGTGTGTACATTCACTGGGCAAAAGGTTTCTTTCTATCTTCTACACTGGACAGGCAGAATCCTGGGAGCTAGCCAGCTCTCCTGACAAGAGGCCAAGAAGATATCAAGGGATGCCCTGAAAGCACAGAAGCCAATCACACCCATTGTCAGTCAAGACTGCTACGTCATTTAAACATGAACAAGTGTGGACTACAAAAACTAAGGAATTTGAAAATCTGATCCTTTTGTGATAGCAAAAGGATGGTCTACTAAGGAGTTTCCCTATTTCATTTCTGCTTGCTTTTTGGCAAATGTTTTTGTTATTGGCAGTAAGGTACCCTTCTGACCATAAGTGTATTCATTTCAAACGCTCCGAAGTAAGACAATAATTCCATTAAGTACTCTTACCTTTGTTCCTGAACCAGGCACCTAGATAAAAAGAACAACAAATTTTGTTAAGTACAACAAAAAGAAGCATTTTTATTGCTTTTTCAGACCGTGGGTTAAAGGGCACATTCATCTTATTAAAGACTTCTCAAAGAGGAAAACAGAATTTCCTTAATCAAGACTTGCCACCTATATATTTTTGTATCTGTGTCATAATAACTTTACATTTCCCTTCTATATTCATTTCCTTCAGATTGGGAGCTCAGGAGACCAGCCCAACAGAGCTAGTCTCAGGAAGCCTCCACGCTTCAGTGTAATTGTGCAGTATTTTCCATATGGTCATCAGTGACATAACACTGTAGGGAAGACATGGCTCCCATCCTCCTGGTCACTTGCGCCACACCTGTCCTCATCGGAAGGACACCACTGCCTGCCCAGGCAATGTCCAGTCTCCTAAGTGGCCTTCCTGCCTGTAGCCCGAGCCCCCTCGGGGCCAGGCTCCTTTCCTCCCCAGCACAGCTGGAACTCTTTTCCTAAAGGGCTCCACCTCCCTTCATTCCTGTCCCCACGCCGCCAATCCCACTTCTCTAACCCCAAGATGCCCTATTAGGCTAATGGGAGCTTTGGGGAGGGGGATGAGTGGACGTGGGGCGGGGGGGCTAAGCTGAAAAAGAACTGTGCCTGCACGCCTGAGGGACTGCTTCCAGGACAACTGTGAGAAGTCACACGAATTGGAAGAATTCACAGGCATAGATGGCTGACTTGGAGGAGAGAGGGAGAGGGAAAGGGCAGGGAGAGGAAAGATTCAACTTGATTCTGAAAACTGAAGCCCAGATGAATACAGGTGCCATGGACGCCCCCGTCACCACACTCCGGAAATCAGAAGGGGAAGGGGGCTTTCACAATAATCATACGGTTTTAAATCACTGAAAAATGCCTTCTCCCCTTGCAACCCTTCACATCACCCACCAAGCAGGCCAGTGGCCTCTCATCTATTCAGTTCAGGCTTCAGTCACCGTAACCAGGAGGAAGGGGCCTCTTCACACAGGGGCCTCTTCTTCTCCAGCAAACATATTTCCTGTCCTTTCCTGGGCGCTTATTTCATCTGCCAACCAGAAAGATAACTTTGTGGTGCTAACATGATCATTTCCGTGACAGACATTAAGATGTTTTTATAATTCTAAAGGTTTTGGTTATTAATAAAGGTCTTTTTAATTCAGGAGACAGACTATTGGTTACCATCAAAATGAATGAAATCAAAAAAAAAAAGGAAGCAAAATATGAGCTAACTATATAAAAATAAAAATTATTTTAAGTGATTATTTCAATATCTTTGGTATACCAAAGAACTGGAGAAGAAAAATTCTGAGTGTCAATCATGTATTGAAATGATGCTCTACTTATATTTTAAAAGGGTACAAAGAACAGAAAATAAACCCAATGAATCAAGTTTCACTTCAAAATAATTCTTACCCTCAAAATTTTAGGGCTGCTGTAATAAGCCAGGCTCAGGGTTTCAATTTCTGTACACTGTTCCAAATTTATCCTTCTGGTGCACTTAACAGCTTGGTTAACCAGAAATGCTGGAAATCGTAGCATTCCCAAGGGAAAGGGAAAAAAATTTTTAAAACAAGAAAAATTTTAACTGTCCAACAGTAACTAAAAAATTGTAATCTAAGTAAAACTGCAAAGTTATGACACAGACATAATATGCTTAATATAGGGTTTAAAAAAATATTTTTCAAATGCATAATACATTCACATGATTCAAAATTCAAAAGGCACAAAAGATATTGAGAGAAGTCTCCCCCCAACCCTTGTCCCCCAGCAACCACCAGTTCCCTTCCCCAGAGACAGTCAGCATGAAGTTTCTTGTGTATCTTTCTGGAAATATCCTATGCAAATAAACGCATGTGTATACATATGTACGTATGTGTATATATGTATATGTATGTGTGTGTGTGTATAAATTTTTTTTTTTTAGTATTTCTTTCCCCTTTTGGAAACAAACTCACAATATATATTCTGCCCTTTGTTTTTTTCACTGAACAATGTATCTTGGAGTTCAGTCTATCTCAGTACATGAAGAGCTTCCTCCTACTCTTTTTAGGGAGAATTAGTATTCTATTATAGACATGCCATAATTTATTCAACCAGTTCCCCACTAATGGAAGCTGTCTCCAGCTTTGCTATAATAATGCTGCAATCTACTGTTTTGCATGTAGGCCAGAGTTTCTGTAGGACCAACTCCTAGAAGTAGAAAAGCTAGGTCAAAGGGCATATTCATTTGCAATATTGATACATAATACCAAAGTGCTCTTCGCAGAGGCCTTACCAATTTTTAGTCCCACCAGTAATATAGACAAGTGCCTACTTATCCACAGACTTAAATTTCTTTACGCTTTGCCAATCCATTAGGTGGAAACAGTATCTCAGTTTCGTTGTGTTTTTTTTTCTCATTAATTTTTTTGGCTGCATTGGGTCTTCGTTGCTGCCTGCAGGCTTTCTCTAGTTGCGGCGAGCAGGGGCTACTCTTCGTGAGGTGCACAGGTTTCTCATTGTGGTGGCTTCTCTTGTTGCAGAGCACAGGCTCTAGGCACGCGGGCCTCAGTAGTTGTGGCACACGGGCTCAGCAGTTGTGGCTCATGGGCTCTAGAGCACAGGCTCAGCAGTTGTGGTGCATGGGCTTAGTTGCTCCACAGCACGTGGGATCTTCCCGGACCAGGGCTCACACCCATGTTCCCTGCATTGGCAGGCAGATTCTTAAATACTGCGCCACCTGGGAAGTCCCTCAGTTTCGTTTTAATTTACACTGTTCCTTTGTGTGAGCAAAGTTAAGCATCTATTCAATAGAACACATTTTCCTTCGTGTAGCAAGTGTTGCTTCATTAGGCCACATACTATCATCCACAGCTTAGCAGGTTTCTGCATAGTGAGGCTGGCTAAGGACTGGAGAGCCAGGCCTATTGCCTTCCACTGCCAAGAGGGTTACTCCATGGAGTCTATGATGCCCCTGAAGGAGAAGCAGGACCCATGGGAGGCAGCTGCATGGGTTGTATCCCTGCTCCACCACCGCCTGAGTAAGAAACTGAACGTTTCTCAGTTTCCTCATCTAAAGAATGAAAACAACCCTCCCTTAGAGGATCATTGTAAGGATCACATGGAAAAACACATGCAAGCACTTAACACAATACCCAGCATACAGTTAATCAGTGTTAACTACTGACAAACTTTAGGTCCAGTGAGGAAAGAACTTTCCAACAGGGACTTCCTTGGTGGTCCTGTGGTTAAGACTTCACGCTCCCAATGCAGGGGGGCCCGGGTTCGATCCCTGGTCAGGGAACTAGATCCCATGTGCTGCAACTAAAAGATCCTGCATGCTGCAACTAAGACCTGCTGCAGCCAAATAAATAAATATTTTTTTAAAAAAAGAACTTTCCAATAACTGGAAGAGTTAAACAACTTAATGGGCTGGTTACAGGTAGTGAGTTCCCCATCATTGCAAGTGCTCAAACAGTGACTGCAGGTTGTAGAAAAGATTCCGGCACTGGGTGGGAAACTGAACTATTCAACCTTTGAGGCCTCTTTCAACTCTAAGACTCTCTGTTTCTAGTTACGAAGTCTGTTTAATTATGACTACTATACATATAAACTAAGAACAAACTCTGTTTGCAGAGAGGAAGAAAAGTGCCCACTCTCTTACCTGCAGGGTTATTATCGGTGCACAGAGATGATGTAAGGGGAGAAGGAAATCTCAGAAATGAATGTGAAGTCTGCAGATGAACCCCATACTGCAAACAGAACAACAAACAGCTGTCATGGTGCAACTAAGGTGTTCCTTCAACACTTACTGCACACCTACTTTGTGACAGGCAGCACTGCAGGCATCGGGAACACAGGGGTGATTAAAAAACAGATGTGGTCCTTGTCCGCAGGGAGCTTACCTCTAGCTAGCTGTCCCACCCTTTTCCTTTTAAGGATGTGTGTTTCTGTGTACGCATGTTACTGCATTTGCAGGCTTTTTTATTCTAGGCAATTTTATTTCTATTCCACTGGAAGGGTATGTAGGAAGCTGACACAGGTGCCAGCAAGGGGGAAACAAGCCCTGTCCTTCACCAGAGCTGGGAGTATAAATTCCTGCAATCTTTCTGGAGAGCAATCTGGTATCGGTATTTTAAATTCCCATTCATTTTGACCAAGTTAACCCGTTTATAGGAACATATCCTAAGGTTTAATCAGACAAAAATATATGTAATTAGGGACTTCCCTGGTGGCGCAGTGGTTAAGAATCCACCTGCCAATGCAGGGGACACAGGTTTGATCCATGGTCCAGGAAGATCCCACATGCCACGGAGCAACTAAGCCCGTGTGCTACAACTGCTGAACCTGCACTCTAGAGCCCAAGAGCCACAACTACTGAGCCCATGTGCCCCATCTACTGAAGCCCGCATGCTCCAGTGCCGTGAGCCCCAACTACTGAGCTTGCGTGCCACAACTACTAAAGCCCACGTGCCTAGAGCCCATGCTCTGCAACAAGAAAAGCTACCACAATGAGAAGCCTGCGCGCCGCGATGAAGAGTAGCCCCCGCTCGCCGCCACTAGAGAAAGCCTGTGCACAGCAACGGACCCAACACAGCCAAAAAAAAAAAAAAAAAAATATATATATATATATATATATATATGTACCTATAGGAATGTTTATTGTGGATTATTTACAATAGCAAAAACTAGAAACGAATGTCTGTTAAATAGTGGAATGACTCAATAATAAATAACGACACATCCATGGAAGGAATACTTTGTACCAGTAAAATATAGCTCCAACACTAGCTCCTTCCTATACCTATGTTTTCCTCATCACTTAAATGGAGACAATGACATATCCTTCCCAGGGTTGTGTGCAATTATGTCTGAAAAGCTCTGCACAGTGCCTGGCACATGGGAAATTCTCAAGAAGTGGTAACTTTTATAGTGACACAGGAAGATGCATAAAATTTGCATCTTTGCAAATTTTTTTTTTTTTTTGCAAAGAAAAAAGCACTTTGCTGCATCTTTTGAGGTGGAAAAGAAAAAATTCTGCAAAGACAAATGCAAGCTTACCACAGAATAAATGCCTCAAAACCCTATGTTAGAATTCAACTACTCAAGTTTAATTTTCATGATCTTTGATCTATAGGCACGCACGTTAAGTTTTTTAGTTTATAATATGAATTCTATCTCTCAGGAAAGCCCGTTTACTGGGAACAAACTGAAAAGCTAACTTACAAAGACAAGATATTTGTGACGGGATGAGTGGACTTAAGTTCCTGGCTCACCTCATATTTTGCAGTATTTGGAGCATCTGGTTTGGTTGTCAAGGAAACATCTGATTCTGCATTCGTTGAAAAACCATCCGATGTTTTCATCAATTTATCAAAATTGCTTTCATCAGGCACTTCCGGATTAATAAAGGATAATGCAGGTTTATCTGTTTTTAGAAAAAACATTTTAGATCAGTATAAAACATAACATGTATAGTATATATAACATATGTAGTATTTTGGAAACAACTTTCAGTAGCATTAAGGTTGATGTGAAGACACTAAAGTGTCTCTTTTTATATTCATTTTCCCCAAGATTTCTTGACTCTTATTAAATAAATAGGGTCTTTCTCTATTGTGGAAGCAATGGTTTCTAAAGCCTACAGGTAAAGAGCACAACAGAAGCCAATAATAATCAATCTCTTTCTCTGGCCCACGGACTGAGGCATCTGCTGCATAAACCTCTAAGGGGCAACTCTCTCCAGATGGCTATGGGAATGAAAGACCCTGTTTCTACCCTCACACAGCCACCTCCAAAGCCCAGGCGGATAATGTGCCCTGTACATGAGAGGTGGGAGGAGGAGGGAACAGGCTGGTCTGTTCACTGGGCCTGTTATGTCAGAGAACATGACAATGACTGACCAGTCATTACCTCAGATTACAAATCACAGAGCAATCGCCTAAATGTTCAAGTGCAAAGGAACAAAATATAAAGACACTCTGAAAAGACGATAAAGTTAGATAAAACCATAAATGTGTCTCTGATCTTTGATATCTTGATAACATTTTACACTCACATGTACTTTGGAACTAGACACCTAACTGAGCTAAATGCTCAGATAAAAATAAAGATCCTGGGGCTTCCCTGGTGGCGCAGTGGTTGAGAGCCCGCCTGCTGATGCAGGGGACACGTGTTTGTGCCCCGGTCCGGGAAGATCCCACATGCCATGGAGCGGCTAGGCCTGTGAGCCATGGCCGCTGAGCCTGCGCGTCCAGAGCCTGTGCTCTGCAATGGGAGAGGCCACAACAGTGAGAGGCCCGCGTACCGCAAAAAAAAAAATAAAGAAATAAAAAAATAAAGATCCTGTTTTCATGCAAATATTCTTAGTAAAAATAAAAGAGAAAAAGGGAACCTGAAACCAAAGCTGAACCTGATTCTCAACTATTAAATCAGGAGGAAATAAAGTAAAACACACACACACACATACATACACATACACATACATACACACACACACACACACACACACACACACACACACACCCCTAAATAAATCTAGATTCCTATGCATGTCTACATATTATAAACACCTTTGAAATAAAGTATGAGATTTCAAAAGATAACTACACAAGCACAATTAAAGAAAACGTGCATGGCCACAGGTTTATAAAGTTACCTGCAGTTGTCTGTGGAATGGCCTCAAGATAAACTCTAGCCAAACCACAGAATAACTGCTTTAAATCTAACAATGGGACATTTTTCCATAAAAGAATTTTTAAAAGAAAAAAATTTTCAGAGTTTCACAAAGTATATCACCATCAAATACTTACAGTTTGTAATGTGAATGCAGAAAATAGATGGATTGATTTGGTCAACAAGTTTAAATACTCTCTGAGGTGGGTCTGCTGTAAAATTCAATGAATAGATGGCTGCTTTTTGACTACAAAACTGACTATCACCCCTGAAAATTAAAAAAATAATAAGACAAAGTTTTAAGGCAAATGCACACAATCTTAGCAAGATTATTTTAAAACTGTCAGATGCTTGCACTATACTATGTTAACAACTACATGGAGGATATTTATGAAAGTGCGATGTTAGAATTGAATCCACTTTTATTTAGTTTATTCAGTGTTAAATTGTTTGGCATTTTAAACTTCTTCCTCTAACAGTGAAAATATGAAGACAACTAGAATCACCTTTAAGAAAATCTTGTCAAGTATGGAATATAGATCAGAGTATAACTTTGATGTAAATGAACCTTGCAAACTCTGACAGAATCAATTACATAAAATTTTGCAGAACTTCAGATTGTTTATAAGTACTCAGAATGGATCCAAAATTCCTAATCTTTAGAATAAAGCTGTCTTCACAAAGGATTGTGAGAATGAGAAAATGTAACGTCATCTGGAAGGTTTGGGGCTTAGAAGTTACAGTATAGATAAGTCTTCAACCAATCCCAGACTTAACAAACCCTAATCTATTTGATACTGATACAGATATGGCATAGAGATATAACAAAAATGAGATATTACATACTGCTTTAAGGCTTTTTTTCACTTAATATATAGTGCCCAATATTTCCCATATCAAATATGTTTTTGTACTATTATACTAAATAGCTTCATTTATACCAATTTATTAAGATACTCCCAATTTTTTTAACCAATCCTCTACTGTTGATCTAGGCTGTTTCTAATTTTCCCCGATTATATATAATGCTATAATGACATCCTTGTACATACATTTTTATTAATATCGCCATTTATTTCCTTAGGCCATATCTCCTGAAGTGGAATTGCTGGGTCAAAAGGTAGGTACGAAAAAAAAAAAAAAAAAAAAAAAAAGGTAGGTACGCATAATTTAAGGCTTCTGGGACATCCTGCCAGATCGCCTTCCAGAAAGGCAAGATGCATCCTTACCAACACTGTAATAATAAGAGCACGTATTTCCTGTACTCTTGCCAAGATTGGATATTATCATTCAGTTTTTACCCTTTGCCAATTTCATGGGCAAAAGCCTGTTATCTCATTGTTTAAATTTGAATTTTCTCTTTTACTAGTGAGGTTAAATATTTTTCCATATAGTTTCTGCTTACTGGTATTTATTCTTCAGTAAGTTGACCATTTTTTATTAGAACGTTTGTCTTCTCATTGACTTATAACCCATATATATATATATATATATATATATTTTTTTTTTTTTGGCTGCGTTGGGTCTTTGTTGCTGCATGTGGGCTTTCTCTACTTGTGGCGAGCAGGGGCTACCCTTCGTTGCGGTGCACGGGCTTCTCATTGCAGTGGCTTCTCTTGTTGCTGAGCATGGGCTCTAAGTGCGTGGGCTTCAGTAGTTGCAGCACGCGGGCTCAGTAGTTGTGGCTCGCGGGCTCTAGAGTGCAGGCTCAGTAGTTATGGCGCAAGGGCTTAGCTGTTCCGTGGCATGTGGGATCTTCCTGGACCAGGGATTGAACCTGTGTCCCCTGCATTGGCAGGCCGATTCTTATCCACTGTGCCACCAGGGAAGTACCTGATTTTTTTTAAAAATAATGAAGTTGTCTTTTATTTTATAGTTTGCCTTTGGGTTTATGCTTAAAAGACATTCCCTAACCCAAGATCAATAAATGTTCACCTATATTTTTCATTTGCTCATTAATTTTTTTTTAACGTTTCTATCTCTTGGTAATTTACTTCGATGTAATGCTATGAAGCAGGAACCTAATGTTTTTTGTTTTTAAATAATCATCCTACATCATTTACTGAATGATCCAAACTTTACTCCACAGAGATGAAATACCATATTTATATTAAATACATAAGTAGAAAAAGACATAATACTTTTTTAAAAAATGAGCTGGTGTAAAATCAGTACACACAACTGATTTTGGGCCTTTCTATTCTCTTCCAATGACCTACTAATCTGTCTTGAATTAATACACATTATTTTCATTATTATAGTGTTACAACTGTTTTAAACCTAGAAGTTTGCTCTTCTTATTCAATAACGTCTTGGCTGTTCTGTTTATTCTTCCAGATGAATTTTAGAATCATTTTGACACATTATCCCTCTCCCAACTGACTAGAATTACATTATAATAAATTGAAATGTATAAGTAATGATTCTTCCCATCCCACTACACAGACCGTATCTCTCCAGTTATTCAAATGTTTTATGTCTCACTATATTTTGAAGTTTTTCTTCACAAAAATTCTGAATAGTTAAGTTTAATTCTAACTATGTTAAATTTCTATTGGTGTTATGAATAGAATCCATTTCCATTATATTTTTTGAATGTTTATTGATGGGGTATTGATTTATTTTGTAACTGGCCTCTTTTCCAAATGCTCTGTATAGTTCTAATGGTATATCAGTTGTTATTGTAGGCATAAAGAATATTTTTGAAAAACCGTGAGTAGTATTAATAAGAAAAGATCCAGCACTGAAAAATCTACGAGTCCTACTGGGCCTTACAGGATGAGTAGGAATCAGACAGAAAGGGAATGGGACACTAATCCAAGTACAAGAATGACATTGGCCAAGGATGGGTAATGTACTGATGGTATTTGGAAAACAGAGTACCAAAAGTGGGCTGGATGGTGGATACCAGATGGGGTTAGTAGGAAATAAGATCTGAAAGAGGCTGGGATGGATATGAATCCAGGTTATGGATTCTGTAGGTAATGAGAGTTTTTGAAGGTTCTTTAGCAAGTGAGTGATAAGTTGAGGCGTGAGCTTATGAAGAGGAAGAAAGTAGGAATGGATAAATATGAGGGCAATCGTAAAAGACAACTCAGCAGAATGGGACTCTTCACCCCTCCCCTTCGAGTCAGGCAGCTCTCCAATCCTGTGCAGTGAATCAGTATCACATCCGTACATTTCTCTTTAGTCCCACTGTCACAACCTTCAGGGGTAAAAGAGAGGGCACCTATTAATCCTCATCTGCAATAGCTTCCTACTTGGTTCCCTGTTACCAGGCCTGGGCCCTGTGATCTACTGTCCATGCTGCTGCTAAATTTATTAAGTTGGGAATCTAATCACCTCACTTCCCGGCCCCCTGAAGAATTCAGGAAAAATCCAAACCCCTCAGCATACACACAAGGCCCCTCAGAATTTGACCCCTGCCATTCCCCACACTCCTCTGGCTCCACCCTTCCCTAGCCATGCTGAGTTACCTGCAGTTAAGGCAACAGGCTGTATTCCTTCACCCCTATGCAGCTCCCTCGGCCTGGAATGCCCTTCCTGATTCCGCGCTGGCCAACTTCTACTTGTTCTTCAGAACCCAGCTCAGTTATTTTCTAGAAAGACCTCCCTACTCCCACTCTCTGGGTTAGATGCCACTCCTCTGAGTTCTCCTAGTGTCTGGGGCAGAAACTGTCATCCACTCATCTGTCTCCCTTATTCATGAGCTCTTTGAAGGCAAGACCATGTCTAACTCATCTTTAAATCCCTGGTACTGGCACACAGGAGGGCTCAGGAAAGGCATGGTGAGATGTGAAAGACGGCTTTAGATGTGAGAAGGCAAGGAAAAGACAGGAGTCAGGGTAGCCTCCAGGTTTCTGGCCTGGATTTCTGCCTGGGTAGAGAAAGTCAAAAGGGGATACTTGAGGGTCAGTTAGGGGTGGAGGGGAGAAATACATTAATCCAATAATCTTAACAATAAATTTACAAGTTATTGGACGATAGGACTAGCTGATGACAGTTCAGCAAATGTAAATAAACTTTTTATGAGTTGGAATCTACATAACAAGAACACACAACTAATTAGGACTATTAGTTTTGATTTCAGTATTTCTACACTCCATATTCAGGAGAAAGTCACAAGCAAAACTAACAAAAAATTCTGAGGTCCTCTCCTGAGGGCACTACAAATTCAGCTCTAACTTCTAAACCATGAGGTCCACAAACCACACCTAATTTTGTAAATAAGTTTTACTGAAACGTAGTCATGCCCATTCATTTACATATTGTCGATACTGCTTTTGCTCAACAATGGCAGAGTTGAGAAGTTGCAACAGAGACCATTATGGCCTGCAAAGCTTAAAGTATTTATTATGTGGCCTTTTACAGAAAAAAGCTGGCTGACCCCCATTCTAAATAGTCTATATCTAAAATTACAATACTGGCTAATTTTTTTTAAACAATTACATTCTAAATAATCTCAAATTGGAGCAGATACCTCACTCTCAGGCTCCTGGTACTTACTAAGACAGGAAAACAGAATGATTTTCAACAAAGACTGAACCACAATGTAGTCCAGCTAGCCACAAAAATAATCTGACTAGGGCTTCCCTGGTGGCGCAGTGGTTGAGAGTCCGCCTGCCAATGCAGGGGACACGGGTTCGTGCCCCGGTCCGGGAAGATCCCACATGCTGCGGAGTGGCTAGGCCTGTGCGCCATGGCCACTGAGCCTGCGCGTCCGGAGCCTGTGCTCCGCAACGGGAGAGGCCACAACAGTGAGAGGCCCACATACCACAAAAAAACAAAAATAAAAGTAAATAATCTGACTACAACACCCCATGCTCCAAGCATTTTTACAATATCAGAAGTAGATTCAGGGCTTCCCTGGTGGCGCAGTGGTTGAGAGTCTGCCTGCCAATGCAGGGGACAGGGGTTCGAGCCCTGGCCGGGGGGGATCCCACATGCCACAGAGCAACTAAGCTCGTGCTCCACAACTACTGAGCCTGAGCTCTAGAGCCCGCAAGCCACAACTACTGAGTCCACATGCCACAGCTGCTGAGGCCCGTGCGCCTGGAGCCTGTGCTCCGCAACAAGAGAAGCCACGACAATGAGAGGCCCGTGCACTGCAGCGAGGGGTGGCCCCCGCTCACCGCAACTAGAGAAAGCCCGCACCACAGCAACAAAGACCCAACATGGCCAAAAATAAATAAATTAATTAATTAAAAAAAAAAAAAGAAGTAGATTCAATTTCCCATTGGGCAATAAATTTCCCATTGGGCAATTTCCCATTGGGCAATAAAATTTCCCATGGGAAAAACACATCACACTTCCAAAAAGCATTCAACCTATCAAGTTTCAATCGCTAAAACTTGATACAAGACTAAATGTAAATTAGCTATCTCTGAATAATAAATTGGTCCCATCCTGAATAAATTAACCTCTCCTAAATGCTGCTATTTTATCTGAATTATGAGAAGCAGAAAAATCAGAAGAGATTATTTCTTTACCTTATAATCGACTGGTAATGTCATTTTCCATTATTCTCCTAGACAATGTGAACTGTGAGAATTCCTGGTAGATTCGTCCATCATAAAAGTATAAACAAAGCTTTCCTATCTATTTAATTTTTTGTTACAAGTCTACAACAAAAGCTGTAAAATTATGTTATGTCTACAACAAAAGCTGTAAAATTAAACTGTACTTTTCACCCTAGGCTATACATGAGACTAATTCACAGATACAAAAATGTGACACCTTATCTGTTTACAAATCACAGTGAAACGTAATTCAATATCTGAACACAGAGATTTCATTATACCCTTTGTAAAAAGTACACTCTCTCTTCTCTTTTGCCTGAGCTATCATCTGGCTGGATGCAAATAAGGGATAGACACTCTTGTACATATTGGTTTGGACAGCATGACTTCTGAATGATGCAAAATTCAGAAAATCAGGTTTGCGTTTTTCAGCCTGGGGGATTTTTCACTTTCTGTCCCAAAATTTTATAATCTTGGTCCAATTTTATCAAACCTGCATGTGTCACAAACTTACATGACAACTGGGATTGAGCAGGCAGAAAAGACACTGAAATCCACGGAGCTGCAATCAGGATCACAACAGCAGTTGACATCACACAGTGCTGGAGACAAGTCACAGACACACAGAGCAGCAACTACAGAAACAAGAGAGGTGGGGTGCAGAGCGTCACAATCAGCAGGTAGTGACTGCCCCCCTGCCACTGCAAGGTACCAAAAATCCATCTCATACAGAAGGTCCATTTTACTTTTCCTATTGCACTTTGGGGGAAATTTGTGAAGTGAAAATAAGTCAGTTTGAGCACTCCTCCATCCAAGGTTTCCCCCAAGTGGCTAATCATCTGACTCACCTGGAAAGTTCTGTTTGTATTCTACCTAGAAAGACTCCGATTTGGTAAGCTAACTATGAAACCAGACACCTGTTTTTCAAAAACTTTCCAGGTGATGCTGATAATTAAAACAGGTTTAAGAACCAGCACAGTAAATCGATTGCCTGACCAAAAGAACCACCAGTTTAACACTGCAGACTCCTGAGCCCCTCCTCCAGAGATTCCAATTCAGAGGAAGGGCCCACTTAAGGCTGCCAAGAATCAGGGTTCTCTATCTTGTTCCTCTCCTCAGACGTCAACTGCAGCTTTGAAGCTGAGCCCACATTCACAGGCTATTGGCCAAGAATCAAACTGGCTCAAGTTCTTTGTACTTGGGATCCTAGAAATATCTTTCGTAATTCAGACAATAAAAGCATGGGAAGAGGTAGGAAGCCCCACTTAGCAAATTTTAATTTTTACTAATGATGACTACCTGGATTTTTAATTCCCTATTTTAGTCTGTCAAACAGGGGGGCAAAAAACTTTTAAAGAGATAGCAGAGCATGAGAATGATAAATACTGAACTCATGGTAGTTTAATTACTGCTGGAAGGGAGGGAATAAGATCAGTGCTTCAATCTTACCTGTAATGTTTTTTCTTTTTTTGAAAAAGGATTTCATGCACAAACAAATTTAAAAAAGGGATCTCAAGCAAATGTTGATAGACAATACATACAACATTCTTATTTGCATTTATGAATTATTTTACAATGTTTCCCTCTAGCCAAGGACTCCTCTGTGTGCTTAGAAGTGTTGAGGCACCCTGCCTTATGTGTTCAAAATTAATGTTGATTTGTTTTACAAAACTTAAAGCCTTTGTAGGTAGGTAGCTATAAGACTACTAGGGACAAAGCAATAGTGTTTAATAACTTTACTTAGGAAAAAAAAAGGTCTCTATCCATGTGAGTATACTTAATCAGCCAACAAGTATCTGTTGAGCACTCCCAGGGTCTAAGTAGCACTCAGCTGCTCTTCCAAGCCTCTTCACGTCTACAGGGTACTAATGAACAGAGCTCACATTCAAGATGAAAGTTATCATCCTTCTCTTCCACCTGTAACCCATTCTGCAAACGGCTGCCCAGTTCTCCACTCCCAGTCAGTCTCCTGCTACAACACGTACCCAGGGTGTGACCTAAAATCAGTCAAGTAATTCACTAACATGAAAAATGGGAATAACCCAACATCCTAAGGTTGTTATAAGGATTAAATGAGATACATCACAGATGAAATGCTTAGCACAGGGGCTGCTACACAGTAAGCAGTTAATAAATGCCAGCTGTCATTTATTATCATTACTTGCACAGGTCTAAACAGAGGCCCTTTAAAAAGACGAAGGAAAATGTAAATTCATCCTCCCATTTTGGAAAAACAGCCCTGAACACCTATTAATGATGGTTCATGAACAGCTTCATTTTGGGGAGAAAGTGCATTAACAGATGAAATATTTACATGGATAAAAGACAACTCAGTCCAAAAATATCTTAGAGAATTTCAGATATTGAATACTCTGCTGTATTCTGTCCCAATTTATCACTTAACTTCCCTAATTCATCAAATAAATAGTTTTGATATAAAACAAAGCTTTTTTTATATTGAAATAGCAAATATATTTCTCTGTACTTTTTCTCAGGACTACTCATAATTTATAAAGGAGAAATAATGGTTCAGTAACTGAAGCCCTAGAGTTCAGAATGTCAGCCAATGATGACCTTTCTATCTACTAATACTGAACCTTACTCAATTTAAGAAAAGATCTTTTTCTCTTAAGAAGGGATAAAAAATACTGCATACCTATTGGAGTTACAGTCAGAGGGCTTAAAAGGGATTTTTTTGAGATCACAAACCCCTTTGACAAACTACTCACTGCTACGAACTCTCACCCCAGAAAAATGCATATTCACAAAAGTTTGCACTCTATCTTGGAGTCACAGCTATCCCCTGAAGTCATCCATGTCGAATCAGATTACCAAATAGTCACCAAATGTGTGACTCAAGGATTAGATCACTTTCTGAGAAATATGTCAATTATCCCTAAAGATGAATCTTGAGAAGTGGATATAACCCCTCACCCCATAACTTCCCACCTCCAACTCAACACAGGAGGAATCCTGGGTTCTTATAATTCAAGTCAACAGACAGGGGCCTTGACCTAGTCACTTTCAGTAAACTAGACTTTTTGCGTCTCTTTTTGATAAGTGAAAAGTTCAACGTATCCTATGCACTTAATTCCCACAACTGTCTACAAACTTTCGATTTAATTTCGTGTTCAGCTGCAAAGCTGCAAGCAAGTATTCATTCATTATCACCTTTAGCGTTAATGTTGTCCAAGACCACTGCAAGTACTTTCAAAGCTTTTTATATTGTCCCACTTGGGCTCGCTGAGCCTTGGTTTTCTCATCTGTCTGACAGTGAACAATAACATCTACCTCTAACGGTTGTTGAGAGAATTAATGCCTATGAAACACTTAGCAATGCCTGCACACAACAAGTGGTCAATAAACATTAACTATCATTATTATTACATCCTCACCCGGGCTACCACCCCCCGCAGTCTGGATCACTGTAGATCCCCAGGAATTGGCACTTGGTACCCACCGTCCGTGACCGGAGTGGGCCTGGGGTCGGAGGAGGGCCTGGGAGCCCTGGGGGTTTCATGGGGCCTAGGAGATACAGCAGGTCGGAAAGTCGTCGGAGCTGGCTTCGTGGAGTTCAGGGCCTCCGTCGTCACCACCGGGGTGTCCCCGACCTGGGCGCTCACGGAGGCCCAGCAGTCCACGATCAAGAGCAAGAGCAGCGGGAGATCCCGCAGCCCCATCACCAAGCGGAAACCCGCGCAGCTAGCAGCCAAGGACCGCGCGCTACCTGGCAACCGCGGCGGCTGGGTGCGGGGCATCACGGGAAGGGTCGCGAGAGGACGCGACAGACTGGGGGCGGAGGGCGGGGCCTGGGCGAGGCGGGCGGAGGGCGGAGGGCGGGGGCGGGGCGGGGCCTGGGCGGGGCCGGCCACAAGAGGCGGGGATGGGGGCGGGGGAGAGGGGCGGGACTGTGGAACGCGGGCCTGGGGCAGTGTGAAGCCAGTGGACACCTGGGGCTTGTGAATCCCGCATGTGGTTTCCAAGCGGACTGCGGTACTTGTTTAAAAAATGCGGATTTCCAGGTTCCGCCTCAGGGGATTCTGAATCAATAAGCCTAGGGCAGGGTCCAGGGATCAATATTTTTAACAAATGTCCTAACGCAACCAGTGGGGGGGACAGAAATTTTGGGACCCACCCTCCTAAAGCTACTAAATAGGGCTTTTTGAAGGAGCAGAGATCACATCACTATCCTTGAATTTTCTCTGTCTCACACCTGTCGACACTTTCTTTGCCGTTTTTGTTTTAGCCCACTTAGGCTCTCTGAGCCTCAGTTTTCTCATCTGTATGACAGGGATAGTAACTACCTCTAGGGCTTGTATCCCAGGAAGTCACCAGATAACTTCTGTTCACTGTGTTGTGATAAGGGGGACAGATGAAAACTTAATAACTTTTTCTACAGACAAAAAAAATTGACAGAAATTAAATAGAATGATTTATAGGTGTTAAAAGGAAAAAACAAAGCAAATCTACTGTAACTCTACAAAATGAATTGAAGACAAGACTCAGGGAAGCCCCTCAGTTCTAAGCTGCCATATTTATAGAAGTATTCCAGCCCAGGTATGTTGGCTATATCTTTGATACTTAATCTCATTACAATTCAGAAATGAATGTGAAAATACTTAAACGTATCATGGTAATTATTCAGGAAACACATTTTTCCAATTTGGAAGAATGCCAAGGGAATTCCCTGTTGGTCCAGTGGTTAGGACTTGGCGCTTTCACTGCTGGGGGCCTGGGTTCCATCCCTGGTTGGGGAGCTAAGATCCCACAAGCCACGGCGCAGCCAAAACTAAATAAATAAATTAATTAAAATTAAAAAAAAAGAATGCCAAAACAGTATATATACCTAGTTTATTAAATTTATACAGCAAAGCTAAATCATCAAAATGACATCTTTAGCACCTTCCTATGGCATTCCAGAGAAAGTGTATAAAATATAATTGGATCAAATGTGTAATACAGATATTTCCAATTCTTTTCTACAGAGGATTGTTTTAACATCCACCTGAAATTCTGGACCACTTTTAATAACGCTTGTATGTAACGCTTTCCTTAAAAAAAAAAACCTATTATTTTCCAAACCTTCATCTCACAACTTCTAAATCCAGGATGACTTGTTTTTCAATCTTCTCTTTACTTCCAGGCCTCTACTTTCTTTTCTATACCTTAGTATCTGTCAATCATGTTGTCCTATTTTCTGTTTTGAAATTTTAGGCTGTTGGATTAAATTTTGATAAAGTGACCGTCAGTTCTAACATTTTCGAGTTTGTGGTTTGGGAAATAATCTCACCACCCCTTTTAGTTCAATCTCAAACACTCCGTAGGTGGCCCAAAAGTAATTTTATGACATTTTATACAGTCAAGATGAGGGCTGCATCAGCTCAGATCCATTTTGCAAACCTTGGGAACATTGAAACTTTTCATTTCACAGCTGACTCCTTTCTGCTAGGTTTTTTTTCATCTTTCAACCCAAAGGATCCTTTCTCTCTTCCTTGTCCCCCCGCCTTGGCAGATTCCCTCATTAAGATGGAAGGACACAAAGAAGGGCCAAGATCTATTTCCATATTTTGTCCAAAACTGCAGCATTTGCGTTGTGCGTAAATGTTTGTGATCTAAAATGTCCATCTGTTTCTCTATGATTATTGGCATTCTCAATTCCTTATAGCCTGTGCCAGCATTGGGAGGAATCAAGACAATTTCAGCTTTTTGGAATTCTGCACTTGGAAGCTGCCGCACGAGAGGAGCCTGAAAAACCAAAGACAGGCGTAGCTGGGTGGAAAAATAGCTGAGTCTGACTTCATATAACAGTGATAACCCCTCTGTCTTGGTCTTTGGTGTGGTTTGGGGTGAGTTGACTATTATTGTTGTTATTATTATTGCTAAAGTCGTGGCTTCTAATCTGTCTAAAATTAAGTATGCAGTTTTGCCTATGATTAAGTATATACACCCATCTTTATTCATCCGAGCCAAATATTTTACAAATAGGGAGGCAGAATCATTAGGCTTTATAAAGGGATTTCTTAGAACGACAGGAGATGAAGCCTGTGTGAGGAGAAAGGACTGACTCTATTGTTTTGACTGAAGTGAACTGTCGAGTAATTCATTTCTAAATCAACACCCAGAAGAAAATAATCCCCAGCTTCTCTCCTCCTTGCATTTCCCACATGCCTAGTCAACCACCAGATATTATTCTTGTTCTTCAAATGTTTTCTGAAACATTATGGGGGCAGAAGGGCTATTTGAGCAGACTTCACATTCTTGAAAGGTCTCAAATTTACAAGTTTGACCGTTTCTGAAAGTGAAGTAATAAATACAGTCACAGACATGCGTTGACAAGAATGAAACAATTCTTTGTTTACCAGACAACTTTAAAGTTGCATCCTATTATTGGACCATACTGAAGTTTGAATAAACTAATCAGCTTTTTAAAAATTAATTAATTAATGTATTTATTTACTTTTATTTTTGGCTGCGTTAGGGTCTTCGTTGCTGCATGCGGGCTTTCTCTAGTTGTGGTGAGCGGGGGCTACTCTTCATCGCGGTGGTGCGCCGGCTTCTCGTTGCGGTGGCTTCCCTTGTTGCAGAGCACTGGCTCTAAGCACGCGGGCTTCAGTAGTTGTGGCACGCAGGCTCTGTAGTTGTGGCTCGCAGGCTCTAGAGCACAGGCTCAGTAGTTGTGGCGCACGGGCTTGGTTGCTCCGCGGCATCTGGGATCCTCCCGGACCAGGGCTCAAACCCATGTCCCCTGCATCGGCAGGCGGATTCTTAACCACTGTGCCACCAGGGAAGTCCCAAATAATTGGCTTCTTAAGAACAACTTTAAGGGGCTTCCCTGGTGGCACAGTGGTTGAGAGTCCGCATGCCGATCAGGGGACACGGGTTGGTGCCCCGGTGCAGGAGGATCCCACATGCCGCGGAGCAGCTGGGCCTGCGAGCTATGGCCGCTGAGCCTGCGTGTCCAGAGCCTGTGCTCCGCAACGGGAAAGGCCACAGCGGTGAGAGGCCCGCGTACCGCAAAAAAAAAAAAAAATTATTTTCAGATTGAAACATTTCAATCACAATAAAAGGTACAAAAAAGACCACTGTACACTGCACCGAGATCATTCAGATTTCACATTTTTCCACATTTACTCCACATTTCTTTTTAGTCGGTTTTATTGAGGGATAATTTATATACAGTATAAATTTTTGCATACAGTTTTTTATATACAGGTTTTCTCATGCACCAATGTACAGTTTTTTTGGTATACAGTTTTATGATTTTAACTAACACATACAGTCATGTAACCACAGCCATAATCAAGATACAGAACAATTTTACCACGCAGAAAATTCCCCTCATGCTCCTTTATAGTCAGCCCCTCCTGTTGTCCCAGACCTATAAGACATTGACCTGCTTATTTTCTATCCCTGTGATTTTCCCTTTTCCAGAATGTCACATGGATGGAATCATACAGTATGTAGCCTTTTGAGCCTGGCTTCTTTCACTTAACCTAATGCCTTTGAGATTTATCCACATTGCATGTATCAACAGTCTGTTTCTTTTATTATTATTATTTATTTTTAAGAGCTCAGCTTTTTATTGACCGTGTTACTAAAGATGTTTAGTCAAAAAGACCAAAGCCCATGTCATCATCGGACTCTTCAGATTCTTCTTTCTTTGCTTCTACTTTCTTCTCCTCAGCTGCGGCAGCAGTGGTGGAGGGGGCAGGATCTCATGCTGGGGCAGCACCAGCTGCTGGGGCAGGTCCACCAGCCCCCACGCTGCAGATGAGGCTCCCAATGTTGACATTGGCCAAAGCCTTTGCAAACAAGCCTGGCCAGAAAGGTTCAACATTTACACCAGTGCTTTAATGAGGGCATTGATCTTATCCTGGGTGACCATCACCTTATTGTCATGCAGGATGAGGCCGAGTAGATGCACGTGAGCCCTGAGACGGAGGCCATGGTACGGGCCAGTGCTAGGCGGGGGCTCGTCACCGGATGAAGTGAGGGCCTCACCCCAAGGCGGCCTTAGCTTCCTTGGAAGGACCAAGAGGAAAGGGGTGTTTCTTTTATTACTTTTATTATTATTATTATTATTGTAAAAAACCCCACATACCATTAAACACCATCGTAATCATTTTTTTTTGTTTGTTTGTTTGTTTTTTGTTTTTTGGGGTTTTTTTTTTGCGATACGCAGGCCTCTTACTGTTGTGGCCTCTCTCACTGCGGAGCACAGGCTCCGGACGCGGAGGCTCAGCGGCCAGCAGCCGTGGCTCACAGGCCCAGCCTCTCCGCAGCATGTGGGATCTTCCCAGACCGGGGCACGAACCCGCGTCCCTTGCATCGGCAGGCGGACTCTCACCCACTGCGCCACCAGGGAAGCCCAATCGTAATCATTTTTAAGTGTACAGGTCAGCAGTGTTAAGTGTTTTCACATTGTTGTGCAACAGATCTCTAGAACATACATCCAGAGGAGTGTGGGGTGATGTTTCATTGTGGTTTTGATTTGCATTTCTCTAATAATTAGTGATATCAAGTATCTTTTCCTGTGCCTATTGGCAATTTGTATATCTTCATTGGAGAAATGTCTAGTCAGGTTTTTTGCCCAATTTTTAATTGGGTTTTTGTTATTGTTTTTGAGATGTGGAAGTTCCTTATATATTCTAGATATTAACCCCTCATCAAATATGTGATTTGCAATTATTTTTCTCCCATTCCATAGGTTGCCTTTTCACCCTGTTGATTGTTTCTTTTGACACACAGAAGTTTTTAAGTTTGATGTAGTCCCACTGTTGCCTGTGCTTTTGGTGTTATATCCAAGAAATCATTGCCAAATCCAATGTCCTGAAACTTTTCTCCTATGTTTTCTGCTAGGAATTTAATAGTTTCAATCTATTTTGAGTTAATATTTGTATTTGGCATAAAGTAAGGGTCTAATTTCATTCTTTTGCACGTGGATATCCAGTTTTCCCAACACCATTTGTTGAAGAGACGGTCCTTTCCCCCTTATATAGTCCTAACACCACTGTTAAAAAATAATTTGGCCATATATGCAAGAGTTTCTTTCAATCCACTCCTTTCTATTGCTGACAAGTATTCCATAATGGATATACCACCATTTCTTCATTCATTCACAAGTTGAAGGAATTTAAGTTTTTCCAGTTTTTGGCAATTACAAATAAAGCCACTATAAACATTCACATACAGATTTTGTGTGATTTTCATTTCTCTTGGGTGCATACCTAGGAATGAGATTTCTGGGTTGTATAGTGAGTGGCTGTTTAATTTTATAAGAAAATTCCCAACCTTTTCCCAAAGCGACGTACCTTCTGCATGCCCACCAACAGTGTATGAGACTCCAGTTGCTTCTCGTGCTCGTGAAAGCTTGGTATGGTCAGTTTTGTTTGCAATTTCATTTTTAGCTATTCTAATAATTGTGTGGTGGTATCTCACTGCAGTTTTATTAGTTGGCTTTTAATAAATCCAATCATCTTGTAATGGCACATTTACTTGGCATTTTAACCTTGGGGTTAAAATGAATTTGTTAAATATTAAATGAAGAACTTAACTCTTCATTTTTCTGTAAACAAAGAGCCTCAGAAAATGAAAGTGGGCTTCCCTGGTGGCGCAGTGGTTGAGAGTCCACCTGCCAATGCAGGGGACACGGGTTCTTGCCCCGGTCCGGGAGGATCCCACATGCCGCGGAGCGGCTGGGCCCGTGAGCCATGGCCACTGAGCCTGCGCATCTGGAGCCTGTGCTCCTCAACGGAAGAGGCCACAACAGTGAGAGGCCTGCGTACAGCAAAAAAAAAAAAAAAAATGGAAGTGAGCTGACCTCTTGGTACCACTGAAGGGCACTGCTCACTCCTCCCCCACTTCAATTTCTGTTTCCATGTTGTAAACATGTTTTCATCGTTTTGTTCTCAGGATCTGCAGGTAGCCCCGTTTTCATCCACCCCTTACTGGCAGCCTGTGAGTGAGTTCTTCTTGAGGCCTGAACGTGCTTCATTTTACCTGGTCATGGGGTCAGGCATTTCTGCTACAGCTTGTTTAAAGCCTTTACCTTTTGTTAACCCAAATTTGTTGGAAAGAACATGGAGACCAAAGCAAAGCAAATACAAGACTGCATAAGCCTATGTCAAAAGCACCAACCTCACACTGTTAAAGCATGTTCTCCATGCCCCAAATCAGAATCCATGGTCTGACAAGCGTGCAGGTAGTTAAGAAGACAATTTAAAAATTAGAATGTCCTGGAAACATCAGAATTATTATAGTCATAGTTATGAAAAATCTGGATGGAATTAACCCTAAATCCAAACCCCAGAATCCCCACCTCTACATTATTGTCCACTTATTGGGGGGGAAAAAAAAGATGGCCTGATAAGAAAAGATGAAGTTTAACTAGGTCTGTTTGGACAAAGACTTAAATTGGTACCTCTTTTTAATAGGGATCATTTGTGTATTCCTTAAGACGAATAATGAAAGTCCGTCCAATCTAAATCTAGCTGTAGTTTCTCCCTCAGAGGGCAACTGCTTACTATAGTGGGATAATAAAAGATCAGTCATATTTTAACTTCTGTCACCTTCTGAAATGAATCAGCCTAAAAGTTTCCTCTTAAAATGTTCTCTGCAAGACATAAGAAGCTGGTAGTTGTAACAGTTTCTGGGGAGGAGGAAGGAAGGAGAATTGATCTTCAATCTATTTTGCATGTGTTACTTTTCAGTTAATAACTAATTTTTTGTTTTGGCCATGCCTCCTCGCTTGCAGGATCTTAGGTCCCCGACAAGGGATTGAACCCAAGGCCACAGCAGTGAAAGCGCCGAGTCCTAACCACGGGACCACCAAGGAACTCCCAATAACTAATTTTTAAATTAAATAACCACAACAATAAAACAAATGAAAAAACGTATGTTCCCTCTCATAATCACATCATCCCTATGTTCCATTAGGGGGAGCATTTGGAAACTAGGGCACGAATCCTTTCCTCCTGCCAGCCTTGCCCAACATCTACTGCTCAAACTAGACATGAAAGCAAATTTTAAATCTTGTGAACATTTTTCAAGTCTAAAAAAAATTAGACTCAAACAAATTGTGTAGTCTTCTATGGCTGTACTGTAAGAAGTGTTTACTTTGAGGACTTAGTGAAAATACATCTCACTGTTCTTGAAATTTTTTAAAGAGATGGCACAGGGGGAGACCCAGGTAACTTCTGTTGGTCATCTGGTCACTATGACTTGGAGGCTGGCCTTGGGTTTTGACATTTCAGAAACAAACTCTTTCCAGGTCAGCCCAGGATTCCTGGGTCATGGTAAACACATCTTCCATAGATCGAGAGAAGTCTATTATTGATCCTACTTATCCTTCAAATTTCACCTCCTCCAGGAGGCCCTCACAAATTTTGGAGCAAGACCAGGCTGTTACTCTTGTTCCATCCCTTATCAGCTGGGTGACCTTGAGCAAGTTATTTAACCTCTCTGACAAAGTCCATCATACTGATGTTTCCAATTAAAATTAAGACTAGAGGGGTTTTACTTAACCATGTTGACCATACATATTTCCTTTCTTCCACACCATAAAGCTTGGTTCTCAGAAACTCCAGCATAATTTATTATTTGTCCCAAAATACACTTAGCATAGTGCTAAGTCTCAGAATAGCAATACCAATACTACCACCAAACACATGATTATTAAAAAAAAGTTCCAATTTTTTTTTTAGCTGCACACTTTCATTTAACCCCTCTGTTTTTAGCATGTTGCCTCAGCTCCATCCTTTTCTCTGACTGTGATCTCTGAACCTAGAGCTGTCATGTTTCAAGTTCTCCAAAGAATAATCTTTGCAGGGATTGGGGTAAGGAGTCACAGGAGGGAATCTGGGGTTAACAGCTCCTAGTATAGATGTACAGTTAATGATCTGTTTTCAGGGGAATTTCCTGGCTGTCCAGTGGTTAGAACACTGTGCTTTCACTGCCAAGGGCTCAGGCTTACTCCTCACTGGCATCCCCTTCCTAGGGTTTCTCCACTCAGTTAAATCATCCATCTACTTCCTACCTTCTAAAAAGGATTTGACATCTCTCATGAGCAGTCATCTTCTCTCCTGTTCTCTGTGAGTTTAGACCTTTTGGATCCCTTTTCTATCATTTTAGTAGTGTTCAGGAGAGAGCAGAGATATCTGCATGGGTTCCATTCGCCATGTTTCTATGTTTCCTATAAACATTTTCCATATCAGGCATAGTGAGGTAGTATAGTGAAATGATTAAACGCACACATTCTGAAGCCACGATGTTTGGGTTCAAACTCCTAGTTTTGCCACCTTCTAGCTGTGTAACTTGGTCATGCTTTCTCTGCTCAGATTCCTCATTTATAAAATGGAGATGACTAGTGGTACCTACCGCAAAATTGTGTGTGCGTGGGATGGTGCTGGGCACTTATTAAGCACTCCAAAGGTTTTAAATGTTATTAAAGAAAGGGTGCAGGTTTCCTTAATTGTAAAGGACAAAATGATGTTGATTAATTCTGTCTTAAGCTAAAGGAGAAAAAACTGATTCTCTGGTAATCTTGCCTTGCAGTTGACTGTATTTTCCTCAGGGTCTAGCAGTTCTGAATCTTGCAGTTTCACTTTTCTTCCTGCAGGTGGCAGCCTTTGTCACCAAAACTTTGTTCCTCACACGGGGCTGACCGTGAGGAGAAAACAAACCCTGTCTTTAGTCTTTCATTGGATCTATCATTCAATCAACAAATATTTTACTGAGCACCTACTATGTGCCAGGAACCAGGGAAGCAGCAGTGGTCAAGCACACACTATTGCTGCCTTCTCAAAACTTGCAGTTTGCAACAGCTGTAGAACTTAATTCAAAGAAGCTCAGAGAACATCCCAAGAAACCCTTTCATGTGAAGGTACTATTACTATGAGGCACAAGCCCTAACTGGAGTCCTACTTCAGGACAGAATGCCCTGTTGAGCAAAATGACGTTGTAAAGGACATTACTTAACACCAATTATTTTTCAGGCCTCCTTGCCCCTTAAAAGGAGGTGCATTGAGACAGTCACCAATGCACAAAGCGGGTGTTGGGGTGTTGAAGTGGGTGGACAGGAGGATTTATGAATTATAGGCCAGAGATGACAACTCTCCAAATGTCCCTCAGCTTTTAAGCCAAACGTCTCCTTTTTAAGAAAAATTAGCCAAATTTTGCAAATAAGACCAAGAGAGGGCAGTGTAGCTCTTGCCATGTCATCTAGGACGTTGATTAACAAGCCCACCCAAGGATTAATTCTCTAGCAGGGGTTGGCAAACTTTTTCTGTAAAGGTCCAAGATAGTATATATTTTAGGCTTTTGGGCTATCTGCTCTCTGTCAACTACTCAACTCTGTCATCATAATACTCTGTTGTTTAGAGCAAAAGCAGCCTTACACAATATGTAAACAAATGGATGTGTCTGTGGTCCAATAAAACCTTATTATAAATGCAAGCAGCAGAACCAGATTTGGCCCACTGGCCATATATGTAGGCCAAGGAACGTATTTTTGTTTGCTTAGCTATTTACTATTTATTAAAGGCTCAGATTTTTGTCTGTTTTGAGTTCCAAAGTATTCCTTTCCAGTATAAAAAAGAATCCCAAAGCTTATCATTTTTTATTACCCTGCAGAGATTAACCAGTTTAGTATCTAAGACCCCCTCCTCAAATATCTACTTCCTCAAAATGCTCTCTGAACCAGCTTCCCCATCTTACTGTTTCCTCTTTAACAAGGTGAAGAAATTTTTGACATGTGATTATTCTCTATTTGAATGAGTCATGTTTAGACATTGTTGTTTGTTATACTTTTGTTGTTCCCTGGTAATTAGCAGTAAAACCTATTAACTAAGAGCCCTGTGTTACCATGGAGGGTAGCAAAGAAAGAAGGAACTTAGGAACTGCATCTCATTCTGTTGTCAAACTCAGAGGACAGAGGAGGGAAACCCCCTGTGAAGGGGAACAGAGTTTTTGTGCCTTTGGCAAGGAATTAAAAGCCAATATAACTTCCCCCCAAATTCCCCTCCCCTCAGCCTGCATAAGCTTTACTTCTTTATACTTCTAAAAATGGACTGTGGGAGGAGTCATTCTATCTTATCTAGTCTCGGAGTTGATCTGTAGGTTTTCACTTCCACATTCAGTACTGAAGTCCTGGCCTCCTCAAATTGACCTTTTTTTTTTTTTTCTTAGCCATGAGGCTTGTGGGATCTTAGTTCCCCGACCAGGGATCAAACCTGTGCCCGCTGCAATGGAAGCATGCAGTCCTAACCACTGGACCACCAGGGAATTCCCTCAAATTGACTTTTTAAAGCAAGCCCCACACTGAGGTATTATGGACTGAATGCTGTGTCCCTCAAAATTCATATGTTGAAGCCCTAACCCCCAGTGGGACTGAAATTAGTGATAAGGCTTTGGGGAAGTAACTGAAATTAAATGAAGTCATAAGGGTGGGGCTCTAATCCAATAGGACTGTGGCCTTATAAGAAGAGGAAGCCACGTGAAGGCACTATGAGAAGGTGGCCATCTGCAAGCCAGGAAGAGAACTCTCATCAGAACCCAAGTATGCTGGCACCCTGTTCTCAGACTTCCAGCTTCCAGAACTGTGAGAAAATAATTTCTGTTCTTTAAGCCATCAAGTCTGTGGTATTTTGTTATGGCAACCTGGGCTGACTGAGACATCGCCAAACTTATTCCAGCCCAGGACATTTGCATTTGCTCTTCCCTCTGCCTGGAATGCCCTTCCTCCAGAACTTTATTTATTTATTTATTTATTTATTTGGCTGCACCAGGTCTTAGTTCCGGCACACGGCATCTTTGTTGCCGCATGCAGGATCTTCCTTGCAGCATGTGGGATTCTTTAGTTGCGGCATGCAGTCTCTTAGTTGTGGCATGTGGGATCTAGTTCCCCAACTAGGGATCAAACCCGGGCCCCCTGCATTGTGAGTTCAGAGTCTTCACCGCTGGACAGCCAGGGAAGTCCCCCTCCAGAACTCTGTACGGATGGCTGTTTTGCTCAAATTTTCACTTAGATCTCAGTTCAAATGACACCTATTCAGAGAGCCTTTCTCTGCCCACTGTAATTTAGCCTCCCCATTCCAGTCATCTCCCTGATTACTAATGAAATTGGGTCTCTCTTCATATGTCTATTGGGTTTTCTCTTCTGAAATGCCTCTTGTTAAAAGATAAACTGAGGCAAATCAAAAATTTTAATAAAACTAACACAATATTGTAAATTAACTATACTTCAATTTTTAAAAAGAAAAAAATTTTAAGAGTTTACTTGAGCAAAACTCAATTTGAATAGGGCAATGCCAAACCAGAAGTGGTTGGGAGTGCTTCACTGACAGGAGCTAGGGGCAAGACTTTTATTGAGAAGATGCAGAAGCAAAGCAAGGAAATTATTTGATTGGCTGTACTTAAGCCGTTGCCTTATTTGGGAAAGACTATTTGGCTGTTTGTGATTGGTTGTCTTTAGGTTTCGATTTCTTAACCTTGAGGCATTTACTTTTCGGCTGGCTTATGCAGGCTGCTAAGGCCTTAGAACCACCTCAATCTAATGGCCTCCTTGTTTAATTAATTTAACATACTGTTGGGCATTTTTTATATTTTTCTACTTTTCTATTGAGTTATTTCTTTTTCTTTACTAATGTGAAGGAGTCTTGATGTACTCTGGATACTAATCCTTTTTTGGTTTTATGCATCACAAATACTTTCTCTCAGGCTGTGGCTTATCATTTTTCTTTAAGTATTTTTTTAATGGTGACTTTTGTTATGCAGAAGCTCTAACCTTTTAAAAAATGTTAACTATGGTAAAACATGCATGACATGAAATTTAAGACAGCATTTCTTTCTTAACATCTTTATTGGAGTATAATTGCTTTATAATGGTGTGTTAGTTTCTGCTTTATAACAAAGTGAATCAGCTATACATATACATATATCCCCATATCTCCTCCCTCTTGCGTCTCCCTCCCACCCTCCCTATCCCACCCTCCCTATCCCTCCCCTCTAGGTGGTCACAAAGCACCGCTGAGCTGATCTCCCTGTGCTATGAGGCTGCTTCCCACTAGCTATCTATTTTACATTTGGTAGTGTATATATGTCCATGCCATTCTCTCACTTTGTCTCAGCTTACGCTTCCCCCACTCCCCATGTCCTCAAGTCCATTCTCTACGTCTGTATCTTTATTCCTGTCCAGCCCCTAGGTTCTTCAAAACCTTTTTTTATTTTTTTTTTTAGATTCCATATTATGTGTTAGCATACGGTATTTGTTTTTATCTTTCTGACTTACTTCACTCTGTATGACAGACTCTAGGTCCATCCACCTCACCACAAATAACTTGATTTCGTTTCTTTTTATGGCTGAGTAATATTCCATTGTATATATGTGCCACATCTTCTTTATCCATTCATCTGTCAATGGACACTTAGGTTGCTTCCATGTCCTGGCTATTGTAAATAGAGCTGCAATGAACATTGGGGTACATGACTCTTTTTGAATTATGGTTTTCTCAGGGTATATGCCCAGTAGTGGGATTGCTGGGTCACATGGCAATTCTATTTTTAGTTTTTTAAGGAACTTCCATACTGTTCTCCACAGTGGCTGTATCAATTTACATTCCCACCAACAGTGCAAGAGGGTTCTCTTTTCTCCACACCCTCTCCAGCACTTATTGTTTGTAGATTTTTTGATGATGGCCATTCTGACTGGTGTGAGGTGATACCTCATTGTAGTTTTGATTTGCATTTCTCTAATGATTAGTGATGTTGAGCATTCTTTCATGTGTTTGTTGGCAATCTGTATATCTTCTTTGGAGAAATAAGACAGCATTTTAAAATGTATGGTTCAGTGGCATTAAGTACATTCACATTCTTCTGCAATCATCACAACCATCCATCTCCAGAACTGTTTTCATCTTGCAAAACTGAAACTCTGTACACATTAAACAATAACTCCCTGTTCTCTCTGCCCTCCAGGTCCTGGCAATCACCATTCTACTTTCTGTCTCTATGAATTTGATTCCTCTAGCTACCTCATAAAAGCAGAAACATATAGTGTTTGCCTTTTTTGTGTCTGGCTTATTTCACTTACCATAATGCCCTCAAAATTCATCCATGTTGTAACATGTATCAGGATTTCCTTCCTTCTTAAGAAAGAATAATATTCCATCATATGTATATATCACATTTTGTTTATCAGGTCACCCGTCAATGGACACTTGGGTTGCTTCCACCTTTTGACTATTGTGAATTATGCTGTTAGGAACATGGGTATACAAATATCTGCTTGAGGGACTTCCCTGGTGGTGCAGTGGTTAAGAATCTGCCTGCCAAAAAAAAAAAAAGAATCTGCCTGCCAACACAGGGGACACAGGTTTGAGCCCTGGCCCGGGAAGATCCCACATGCTGCGGAGCAGCTAAACCCGTGCGCCACAACTACTGAGCCTGCGCTCTAGAGCCCACGAGCCACAACTATTGAAGCCCGCGCACCTAGAGCCTATGCTCCGCAACAAGAGAAGCCACCGCAATGAGAAGCCCGCCCACCGCAACGAAGAGTAGCCCCCGCTCACCGCAACTAGAGAAAGCCAGGGTGCAGCAACGAAGACCGAATGCAGCCAAAGGAAAAAAAAAAAAACTGCTTGAGTCCCAGCTTTCAATTCTTTCAGGTATATACCCAAAAGTGGAATTGCTCTATCATATGGTAATTCTGTTTCAATTTTGAGGAACAGAGTCTGCACCATTTTACACACAAGAGCTCCACCAACAGTGCACAAGAGCTCCATTTTTCCTACAACCTTGATAACATTTCTTTATTATCTGGGTTTTGTGTTTTTTAAATAGTAACCATCTTAATGTGTGTGAGAGGGTATCTCTTTGTGATTTTGATTTGCATTTCCCTGGCAATTAGTGATGTTAACCATCTTTTCCTATGCTTATTGGCCATTTGTTTACCTTCTTTGGAGAAATGTCTATTCAAGTCCTTTCTCTTTTTTTTTTTGGCTGTGTTGGGTCTTCGTTGCTGCATGCGGGCTTTCTCTACTTGCAGCGAGCGTGGGCTACTCTTCGTTGTGGTGGTGCGCGGGTCTCTCATTGCGGTGGATTCTCTTGTTGCAGAGCACGGGCTCTAGGCACGTGGGCTTCAGTAGTTGTGGCTCACGGGCTCTAGAGCGCAGGTTCAGCAGTTGTGGCACACAGGCTTAGTTGCCCCGCGGCATGTGGGATCTTCCCGGACCAGGGCTTGAACCCATGTCCCCTGCATTGGCAGGCAGGTTCTTAGCCACTGCGCCACCAGGGAAGCCCCTGCTTTTGCTTTTGACCTCTGGAATTTACTCTTGTATATGTTGTGAGTTAGGGATCCAATTTAATTTCTTTTCCCCCCAGAGGGACTACCAATGTCCTCCCACCACTTTTAAAATAATATCTTCCCACAAATCTGTAATTTTACCTCTATTTCCTCTCGTTTCCACATAGGTATAAGTCTATTCACCCTCTTAATATCTACCTAGCTGAGCCTTCAAAAACTCATTTCCCGGGAATTCCCTGGCAGTCCAGTGGTTAGGACTCCACACTTCCACTTCTGGGGCCGGGTTCGATACCTGGTCGGGGAACTAAGATCCCGCAAGCCTCGGGGCATGGCCAAAGGGAAAGAAAAAAAATTTTTTAAGTATAATTTAAAAAAACCAAACTCATTTCCTTTTCACATCTGTCTGGTCTGTCTACTAAGATCACAGTTTTAGCTTTGAAAAATCTCTGCCCTGCTGAGGAGAGTAATCATTGTGAAGATGGGAGCAAGCTGGAAGCAAAGACTTTTGAGACCACAGAGGAAAAGCATCCCACAGGGCACAGAAAACCTGGGTGAAGTCAATTATACCCGCATTGAAAGAAAATTCCAAGCAAAAAAGAGCAGTTTAAGGAGTGCAAACATCCCCCCATTCTCCTCCCGGAACCAAGGATTCATGCCCCACAGGGGGCAACAGATGGGAGAAGACAGAAATCTGCTGTTACCTCTGCCAGTCTCACTTCCAGATCTATGTGTCTGTTTCTCTTTAGCATGATTAAAAATATTGTAAAAAAAAAAAAAAATCCCTGCCTTCCTCCAGTTTACTCAGTCAGTCTTCTTTTATTTGCCTTTCACTCTTCCACTGGTTCTGTTCTGGTAGCATGACAGAGCTGTTTTTAAAAACTGTTATATTTGAGGTATATTTGACATATAACATTATACTAGTTTAAAAATAATTTGATATTTGTATATATTGCAAAATGATCACTACAGTAATTCTAGTTAACATCCATCACCATACATGGTTACAAAAAAAAATGTTTTTTCTTGTGATGAAGACTTTTTAGATCCACTCTCAGCAACTTTCAAATATACATGACAGAATCTTTTTTTTTTTTGGCGGTACGCGGGCCTCTCACTGCTGTGGCCTCTTCCGTTGCGGAGCACAGGCTCCGGACGCACAGGCTCAGCGGCCATGGCTCACGGGCCCAGCCGCTCCGCAGCATGTGGGATCTTCCAGGACCGGGGCGCGAACCCGCGTCCCCTGCATCGGCAGGCAGACTCTCAACCACTGCACCACCAGGGAAGCCCCAGAATCATATTTTTTAAAACAACCTAGTTCTTCCTTGATTGCCTGAATAAACCTGTTTCCCAGAGACAAAGTCTTTTAGGCATAAGCTTCATTAACTGCCTTCTTAGCTTTTGGATTTTCATTAGCTTTCTCTACCTCAACCCCAGAAGAAGCATATCTCCTATATAAGGGTCTTGTTCTATTCATTTGTTTTCACTAACAAAATATGCCCCCATTCTGCAGGTAAACTCAGGGTCTTGGCTCCCCAGATCCAAAGTCATGATCAAGGCTTATGCAATTAACAAATCAGAGCAAACCTCAATCCCAGTAGTGGGGTGAACCTTACCGGCATGTGACAAGCCAAATGGAGTCAAGAGATCAGCCCCTTCACAGGTTCTGCTCATGACCCTGAATGAAGCTCAGAACGACCTACAGAAGAACAGATTTGCAGCATCCACCTACTATTCCCTGTGCTCATGCTGTAAAAAGGCTACAATCTCACAGACAAGATCTCTGTTGACTCCAGAATTTAGTTGTCTTTGCTGTTTAAAATCCATCCTGAAGCTTTGCTGAAACACCTAATACAAGAAGCAAAAATCTTCTACCCATCAGAGCCTAAATGTTTGTAAGCTAAAGCTTTGCCCTCTTTAAGGTAAGCCTTCCCTGGGACAGAAAGGCTTTTTTCCCAATAACGTAATCCCTGTCCCAGCTGCCTGCTGAGGTCAAAGCTGTACTCTCATGGGTTAGGTCAAGGCCTGCCCTAGAGGCCCTCGTACTCAGGCCCTTGCCAGTTAAAATCTTACCGAACAACTGTAGCTGTCACAAACTGCTCAGGTCAAGAATCCACTTAACCCACAATTACCTTTCAGCCTAGAGCCCTGACTACACCAGAAACCTGATCCCATGTGTTATTTTAGCCCCCAAATGTCAGCCTTCGTGCCCATCTCTGAGGTTTTCTGAAGAGAAAATTAACATGTTTGGGGTTCATGGAGTGATAATTAATTACCCCTTCTTGACCCTTCCAAATTCTAAACCCACTGAGATGTAGATGCATGAATCAGGCAGCTGGGGCTCCAAGTATCAGCTTTATTGATGAGCCTGATTGGAGAACATGGCTTTGTTGTGCACACAATCTACATTTGGATTACACTGAGTTACCTGGTCACAGACTGCAGGCCTCCTCCAGAGGGACAGGCTCCCCATGGCAGAGGAGGAAACAAGTATCCAAAGGACAGACCACAGCAAGAAAGAATAAAGAGAAAGGACTGGGCAACATGCTCATTGAAACCCAGTCCCCCTAAAACTGAGTTCCCCTGCCACCTTTATGATTAACCTCTCTATCCTACACTTTATACCCTTTCTTGTCCCACCCCTGTTCCGCTCAGGATTAAGCAGTATCAAAGAAAAGATGGGACTGAAACTGAGCAGGACCCTGCAGGGCCTTCCCAGGTACAAGCCCCTCCGTGTACCCCACTTCCTATTTGGCCTTCCCCAAGTTTCAAAAAGCAGACTAAAGCAGTTAATGACTAGAACAGTAGAGTCACAGGATTCCTAGTTCCTCCCAAAGGGATATAGACAACAATCTGACACATACCTTTGAACTGTTCTGCAGAAATTAAGACCCTCCCCCGCAGGTGGAGGATGGTGACAACATGCTGACCACAAACGCGAAGACCCCAGACTGGTTGGAACCAGAAGGCTGATGAATATTCCCGAAACATCACCCTGTTACCTCACAACCAACCAATCAGAAAAACGTTCACAAGCTGATCATGCACCCTGCAACCCTCACTCCCAATGTTGCCTTTAAAAACCCTTGCCTGGGGGCTTCCCTGGTGGTGCAGTGGTTAAGAATCCACCTGCCAATGCAGGGGACATGGGTTCCAGCCCTGGTCCAGGAAGATCCCACATGCTGCAGAGCAACTAAGCCTGTGCGCCACAACTACTGAGCCTGCGTGCTATTACTTAAGCCCGTGTGCCTACAGCCCATGCTCCTCAACAAGAGAAGGCACTGCAATGAGAAGCCTGTGCACCACAATAAAGAGTAGCCCCCGCTCACCACAAATAGAGAAAGCCTGCATGCAGCAACAAAGACCTGACGCAGCCAAAAAAAAATTCTTTGGTTCATCAAAGGACACAATGTTAAGAGGTGAAAAAAATAAGCCACAAATAGAGAGAAAAAACAAAAAACAGAAAACACTTGCCTGAAAGCCATTGGGGAGTTTTGGTCTTTTGAGCACTAGCTGCCTGTTCTCCTTGCTTGGTGCCCTGCAAATAAATGCTGTACTTTTCTTTACCACAACCTGGCTTCAGTAGATTGGCTTTGCTGAGCATCAGGCAAGTGGACCCGAGTTCAGTTCAGTAACGTCAGCATCTTTTTCTGAATCCACCAATCAGACCCTATCCTCATCTCATGGAGGTAGTAAAGAAAGAGAGCAGAAGTTTTGCTTCAGCCGTTTTTCTACTGAGAAGTGGCAGTTCCCTCTCCTCTATGTAAATTGGCGGAGGATAAGTTTCCTTCTAAAAGCTGCCTTTGGTTTGGTGACTTATTCTTTTTTTTTTAATTAATTTATTTGTTATTTATTTTTGGTTGCATGGGGTCTTTGTTGCTGTGCATGGGCTTTCTCTAGTTGTGGCAAGTGGGGGCTGCTCTTCGTTGTGGTACACAGTCTTCTCATTGTGGTGGCTTCTCTTGTTGCAGAGCACGGGCTCTAGGTACGTGGACTTCAGTAGTTGTAGCACGTGGGCTCAGTAGCTGTGGCTCATGGGCTCTAGAGCACAGGCTCAGTAGTTGTGGCACACAGGCTTAGTTGCTCCACGGTACCTGGGATCTTCCTGGACCAGGGCTCGAACCCATTTCCCCTGCACTGGCAGGCGGGTTCTTAACCACTGTGCCACCAGGGAAGCCCCTGGTGACTTATTCTTGATTCAGTAATTATAGTCATGCTATGAGGATCATATGATGTGTTTGTCAGGATTCACTTCCTTGCAAGCCAAACTCAAAGTGGCTTAAGCAAATCAGGGAATTAATATGAGTAGAGGGACTGATCTTTCTTCAGGCAAAGCTAGATTCAGGGGTTTAATCGTTATCACGAAGGCTGTTTCCTACCATCTCTAGACTCTGCTTCTCTCTGAATTCCCTTCATTCTCAGGCTAGCTCTTCCCAAGCAGTGGCAAAAATGGCCATCAGCAGCTCCAAGCTTTCACTCTACCAGCTTAGAAACCCTGTGAGAATTTCTCCTTAATGCTTTCAGCAAAATCCCATAATGGAGTTTCACTCACCTAGCTTGAGTCATGTGCTCTCCTACTGGACCAATCGTGACCAAGAGAATGCAGTGCACTGATTGGTCAGACCTGGGTCATGCGTCTCTCTGCCATCTAGTTCCACACAAACCACATGAACCAACATGGATTATTCCTCCAAGGAATCAAAATACTATTTTCAGCGAATGGGGGGAATGGATAATAGGTGGGAGAAACATGACCATCACACACAATACAAAGAAAGGTAAGTTCAATGGAAAGAACAGCTTGTGGCTAGTGCCTTCAAAGGGGCTTTGCAGGGCAGGCACCAAGAGTCTCCTGGATACCTCTCCAGTTGGCCCAGCTCCACCCATTAAATTCCTATGGGAGGAACATGTTATTTGCCCCCCTTTCCTCAGCTGTAAAACAAGTTGCTTGTTCTATGTGACCTCTAAGGTTCTCTTAATCAACAACATTCACTTCTTACGTATTTATTCAGTACCTATTGTATGCTAGTCAGTGTTCTGGACCCTTGAGATAAAGTAGTGAATAAAATACACAAAATCCCCTGCTCCTATGGAACGTACATTTTAGTCAGGAAGGAAACAAACAATAAACAAAATAAGTCCTGTGTGAAATGCAGATGGGACTGTTGGGTGTTTTCATGTGTAAATAGGTGGTCAGTGCAGACCATACAGGTAATGCACATAGGAATTGCTCAATCCATGGTATCTATTGCTCTCACTTTCATTACTATTCTTGTTTTATTATTTTATTATAATATTATTTATTATTTTATTATTATTACTAGCATATTAAAAGCATTTGGTGACTCCTTGTTGTCTCCAGCATTAAGTACCTTCAGCTTAACATATAAGGCCCTCTGCAGTAGGTCCTATTTTTTTTAATTGAGGTATTCACATATCATAAAATTCACTCTTTTAAAGTGTACAGTTCATTGTTTTTTAGTATATATATAAGATTATGCAACCGTTACTACTAATTCCAGAACATTTTCATTCCCCCAAAGAGGAACCCCAAACCCATTAGCAATCATTTCCCATTCTCCCTCCTCCCAGCCTCTGGCAATTATTAATCTGCTTTCTGTCTCTAGAGGTTTGCCTATTCTGGACATTTCATATAAATAGCATCATACAATGTGTGGTCTAGATCCTGCATGCCACAACTAAGAGTTCACATGCTGCAACTAAAAGATCCTGTGTGCCACAACTAAGACCCGACGCAGCCAAATAAATAAGTAAATAAATATTAAAAATAAAAAAGTATAATGTTTTCAAGGTTCCTCTATGTTGAGGCATGTATCAGCACTTCATTCCTTTTTATGGCTAAATAGTTCCTAAACTATTTTCCTAGCTCCATTTCTCATTATTCCTCATTCAAACCCTAAGGTTGAGCTGCACTAGACTACTTGTTCTCCAATCATTCTGCATTCGCTGAGTTTCCATTTCTTTCACTTGGATTGGTTATACCCCCTCCTCAGACCTCTGTCCATGTAGGCCTCTCACAAATGTCACCCTCTGTGAGGTGCCCTGAGTGTTCTCCCACCCCAATGGGTCCTCTTTCTCCTCCTCACACTCCTTTATTTCAACCAGTGGTGTTTATTTTCTCTCTAAATTTACTTAATTTTAACCCTCTGTGTCAATACTGTGACTGCCATGAAGGCACCAATGTTTTTTATCCTTAGCCCAGAGCCTCAGACTTAACAAGTGCTCCCCAAATATTTGTTCACTTGCAAGGCATCAGTATAACCCAGTGGTTCTAAATTGGGGGTGATTTTGCCTGCCCCCCACCCCCAGGGGCATTTGGCAATATCTGGAGACTCTGGAAACATTTTTGGTTGTCCCAACTAGGGGGTGAGGTGTTCTAATGGCATCTAGTAGGTACAAGTCAGGGATGCTGCTAAACCCCCTTCAATGTGTAGGACAGCCCCCTACAATAAAGAATTATCTGGCCCCAAATGTCAATAGTACCAAGGATGAGAAACTAATTAATTCTCATTTTGAATAGGTTAGCAGAAAGAAATCAGACAAGATCAGTGTACCAGTGTGGCAGAAAATCTCATTAGGGAATTCATGCCTTTTTTTTTTCTTTTTTTAGGTGCTGGGGGTAAGTCCAGTGCAAAGCTCTTTCCTAATGCCATAGAGGTGCTCTGGGAACACAGATAGTATTTTCACCACTTGCTCGCTTCTGAGAGTGACAAGTGACCTCCCAGGAATCCTTGAAGTGCTAGGAATGTAACTCTGTTAAGGGAGAAAACTCTTAGGGCTTTTTAAGTCTAGCAAAATGTCACAAGTGAATTGTGCTCCTGGGGGAGGGCAGGGGAAGATGGTTTTCTTTTTCTTTTCAAAGTACCCTCTCCTGGCTTCCCCACATAGTGAAACTTTTTAGAACTGGCTCTGGAATAAATGATTCAAGGGAACATGAGGCCCTGTCTCCTCTCCTTTCCGAAAAGGTGCAAAGGATCTTTGAGAAAGGATTCTGTTCACATTGTGCTCCGAAGAGCAACTCATTTGCAGAAAACTCATTTGCAGGAAACTCAAGGCACTCGTATCATTTAACTGTGAAAACAGTCACCCCAACAGAGCAGAGGTTACCAGCGTCAGAGTCACATCTTATGTTGCTGCTCATCTCATCCAACCGGTTCTTGTGAGTGACATGGAAATCAGGTAATATATGCCCTGAAAATGAAAGGTAGGAGCAGTCTAATTGAGGCAAGGAACAGGGGTTGACGTGCTATTTTAAAAAGTTTGTCCTTGGGGTAGAATTACCTGACATCCTGGCTGGGATTTGGTAGTGGTGTGTGCTTGAAAGAACAACCTTTAGCACAGCTGGCACAGACATAAATGCCAAGCAGAGGATCCACAAAGCTCCACCCCCTCATTCTGGGCGCTCTCCAATTCTTGTGGGCCATAAAAAATAGCAAGGTGTAACTACATTCCTAGGATCGCTATATCTTTTAACCAGTAAATGAACTTTTTTTTGTCTACACCTTTGACAAAATGCCACTCATTATGTGAAGTGGTTTGTTCAGTCCAATTTTGATGAAAACCCTTAAGGACAGAAACATATAGAGTACTTAGCACACTGTGAATCACAAAAGTGTTTAATGATGACAGTAATTGGGATAACGGAATGTGCTTTGAGTGGATGGTTTACAGGTCTTTAGATGAATTTAAAAAGGTATAAAAGAGATTCATTTATAGAATGAGATGGGACTCCCCAGAGGAACTACAGTTCTGTCAAAAGTGAACCAGAAAAGGACCAGTGCTTCTCGGTGATATACATCTATGTTTCAATAAAACCAAAAAGTATTCCAAATTAGATCACTTGCCTCAAATCTCAGTTTTCTTTTATTCCTGAATCCATTCATTCAGTCATTCCTTTATTCAACAAATACTATTTTTATATTATTTATGCTTCCTATTCAATTATCCCTTCTTTTATTCAACATTTACACATTGCCCGTTAGTTGTAATAATACAATGGCAAATGATCCTTGCCTTTGGGGTGCTTAGGATATAGTGAAATATTCATTCATTCTTTCATTTATTTATTTATTTATTTATTTATTTTTGCGGTACGCGGGCCTCTCACTGCTGTGCCCTCTCCCGTTGCGGAGCACAGGCTCCGGACGCGCAGGCTCAGCGGCCATGGCTCACGGGCCCAGCCGCTCCGCGGCATGTGGGATCTTCCCGGACCGGGGCACGAACCCGTGTCCCCTGCATCGGCAGGCGGACTCTCAACCACTGCACCACCAGGGAAGCCCCATTCTTTCATTTATTTACTAAAGTATTTACTGTGTGCCCATATGTTCTGGGGATACAGTAAGAAAGAGGACAGGACCCTCATGTAATGGAATTACATTCTAGTGGGTGGAAGGAAGAGCGAAAGCAAAGGCCCTGAGGCAACTGTGAGCATGACTAGAGCCCAGTTAGTGAAGGGGGCACAGGACCAAATGCGGTGGAGCGGTATGCAGGGGCTAGATTATGTACAGTCCCACCAGCATGGTATGTAATTTGAATGTACATTCATACACACATACAAACATATTACACACATTTGGTGAGCTAATCTTCACATTACATTACAAACTCCCCATTAAATTTAGTTATTTTTCAATCTAAATATTTTCAGAAGAAGGTTGCTTAGTCAAAATCTGGAGAAGGCTACTGTGATGTCTTTGTTAAGGGTGGGCTGAGAGCTTAAAAAAAAAGTAGGGGAGCTGCCTTTCTTTTTTTTTTTTTTTTTGCCTTTCTTGCTAAGAGTTGTCCTTCTGATGAGAAGAGGTGGCAGCTGTGGGAGGAGAGAGGCAGGGCCCTCATCTTTGCAAGTCTTTGGCACTGCATGACCTCTCTGAGCACCCAAGTCAGAGGTGGGGAGAAGACCTGTTTAGCTAGGTGGACCTTCAAGAAAATTAAGATTTGAGGCAAAGAAATTTGGGGCCTAGAATTTTTTATTCCCCACTTGGCAGAACCGTCTGAAAGTCTGAAACACTTCTGTATGACATGGCTGCAGTGGCCGTGCCTGAATCTCCATCACTAACCCTCCATCCTCACCCAACCGTCTAATAGGAACATATAGTATTTTCTCGAATTTTCCTAAACATTATGCAAAACGGCTCTTCTTTCCAAACAGATTGCCTCCCGTAAACCCTTCCAATATATAAGTTCTGGAGGTGTCACTAGATTAGTGTACTTCAGTTTCTTAATATATATACTACAGAATAATGATATGTGACCCGATACTTTCTTCCAGGTTTTTCTTTAAAGGAATAGTGGCGTTATTTAAAACAATAGCTTTTAAAAGACATGGTTAAAGCAGGGGAGAAAACAGCCCACCTGTAATTCTCGGTATTTTAACTTAGGTCCCGCGTCTGGGGAATCCTCCTAGGTCCTTGAAGCTAGGCAGTGAAGTAAAAAAGCGACTACAACTCTTGGACTACAACTCCCAAGAGATATTGTGTCCACATCCTCTGCGCACGCTCGACCTCTGTGGCTGCGTAGGGCACAGAGCCGAGGAGGCGGGGCTTGGGCCTAAGCAGCGGGCCGTGGGCGGGGCTATAGGCGTGGCCACAAAGGGGGCGGTGCTGCCGGCGAGGCCCGGAACACGCTAGCGGAGTGGAAGATGGCGGCGGCAGTGGTGGCTGCAGCCGGGACCCCAGTCGGGCTGAGGCGGAGGAGCCGCCGGTTCTGACCTCGCTCTGGCTCCAGTGCGCGCGGCGGAGCGTGTGCGAGGCCCCGCGCGTCGGGAAGGGGCGGCGGCGACTGCGCGCCGCCTTGAGGAGCGTCCCGGCGGCGGCGCGGCTGCGGCTGAGGAGAGAGCCGGCTCCGGGCCTCCGCGTCCTTCTGCTCCCCGGGCCCCCCGCCTCCTCGGGGGGGCGGCGGCGGCGATGTTCTCGGTCCTCTCGTACGGGCGACTGGTGGCCCGCGCCGTGCTCGGCGGCCTTTCGCAGACCGACCCCAGGGCCGGCGGCAGCGGCGGCGGCGACTACGGGCTCGTGACGGCCGGCTGCGGCTTCGGCAAGGACTTCCGTAAGGGCCTCCTTAAGAAGGGCGCGTGCTACGGAGACGATGCGTGCTTCGTAGCCCGGCACCGCTCGGCAGACGTGCTCGGTGAGTGCCCGGCCAGGTCCCCCCTTCCCAGCCCGGGATCCGCCTCCTGGGGACTCCCCTGCTCGGGGCTTTCCTCGCTCCTCCGGGCGGTAAGAGGAGCCCGAGAGCCAGTAGTAGCTCATTTGTACGGAGCGCTTACTATGTGCCAGGCGCCTTGCCAAGCGATCCAAGGTGCGTTTTCCGCTTGAACAACCCCCATTTTAGAGATGAGGAAATTGAGACGCAAAGCGGGCGAGCCACACGCTCAAGGTCACACAGCCTGAGAATGTGACCAGTTTGCCCGAGTCCGGAACCGCACTGTTAGTCACTTGGTAGTGCCAGCCCCGGACGATCTCGTCCCCTCCCCCGGCGACACCTGCAGTCTCCGAACCTCGCTCTGGCTCCCGCCCTCTCTCCTCTCTCCTCCCTCTGCGTGCCCCGGGGATCCCTGCTTCTTCACGCTCCTGACGCCACAGTCCGGCCGCGGGCAGCGGGATCCCGAGCCGACTGGCTGTCGTGAGCCCCACACAGCCCAGCCGCATTCTTTCGTTGTCTCGATCGAGACCAGATCTACATCCTTTTGGAAGTCTCGCAGCGGAGGCCGCTGGCCTGGTGAAAAATCACTCGCAGTGCATTCTTCCAAACTGATCTTGCCCACTTGAGGTCACTTGGGGTGTAAGAGAGTCTCCTTGACCCAAAATAGAATGGTCAAACCCTTTTCTAGACTGCGGCCAAGAAAGCCTTGAGAATTGGTTAAAGCCTTTAAAGGCCACAGGTGCTTCCAATGGCCCATTCCAGTTACACCTTAGGGTTTGGGAGTCTAGAGTTAGAGCTTGCAGAAATGGCTAAATATAATTCACAAGCGATCAGAAACTTTACCATATTGTATGTCTTTGGAGGCAGTGCGTATGCCATAGATTCCTATGCCGTTAAATCTCTTTTAATAAATAAAGCACTTCCTTTGTAATTGAAGGACATGTTGTCATTGAACTTAGGTTCAAATGTCGCTTTGGTTTCACTTCTCAGGTGAGATTATTTTGATTACTTTAAATTTCATATTCTGAGGCAAAGTTAGGCATTGGAACAAATGGACCTGTAACTTTATGACCATAATTATTTTTTAATTTGGTCTTAGAATAACTGCCTATTATTTTTGCTTCTACTCATGTACTGTTTGTGAACATAGAACTAGAAAAGTGGTTATCAGTTTAATTCATGAAAGTCTCCATTACCTGGGTTGAAAAAAATCAGTTAGTGTTTAGGCAACACTTAAGACTCCTCAGAAAGGAACTTGCAAATTTTTTTTTTAATTTTTATTGGAGTATAGTTGATTGACAGTGTTGCGTTAGTGTCTGCTCTACAGCAAAGTGAATCAGTTACACATATACCCATTCTTTTTTTAGATTCTTTTCCCATATAGGTCATTACAGAGTATTGAGTAAAGTTCCCTGTGGGAACTTGCAAATTGAAGTCCTACAAATCCACTCTAAAGTCAGCTTGACCCTGACTCGGTATCTTTTTAAAAGGTCTGTCAGTGGCTGTCGTTTTTCATTACATTTGAGGCACTTCACAATTAGAAGCTTGTGACCTGTGCTGCTTTTTCAAGTCGCACTTATAGTGCAGCAGGATAGGGGATATTGAGCCACTAAGGTTCTGCCTTATAAATCTGCTATGTGCTGGCTTATTTGAAAGATTTGTGATTTGATTTATGATTTGGGGGATATTTTAATGTGTCAAATTTCTAGGCTGAAGCTTGATTTTAAATTTTTTGAAGGCTACCTGCTTAATGGAGTGGGGTATTCATAAGGAAAATTTTGGTCAAAACCATTCTGAAAAAAGTATAAACATACCATCCTGGCAGAAACCTGGCCTGGTTTGGTGCTCAGCTTTGCCACTCTGTGACCTGTGGTTTTGGATAAAGAGCCTCTCAGCTCATTTTCCTCATCTAGACTAGAGGATGAAGGGAGTGGAATACCTGACCCTCAAGAACTTCCGACCATCATATCATATTTTCTTTTTGTTTTGAAAAGACAGCACCCTTTGTTATTTTGCATCTCAAATAATGGGCATTACTTCCTGTCTTATTTACATGGGCACTGTCAGGAGATTTGTTCTGTTTTACATCTGTCTCTAAACCACCAGTGGTTCTTAACTTTCCTTGGTTCACAGCCTCTTGGTTTACTGCCCAAGGGCTCTTTTGCCCCCAAAATGTGCAGAGAGACAAAAGTTTGCATATGTCCTTGGGGACTTCACTGACCCCGTGAAGTCCATCCATGTGCCACCTAGAGGTCCATGAAGGGGTACTAGATTAAGAACTACAGCTCTGTACCCCTCTTGAAAGGAATGTTGCTAGGCATAACCAGACAGATGATTGCTTATGTGGTCTGTGGCCATATTTGACAAAGAGCCGTTTTAAGAGAGAGAGTTGCATGCAAATCAGGGAACACAGGTTCTCTAGATAGGACTGTTTTGGAGGAGTTCTTCCAGAAAGCCTTCTTGGGAGCCACCTGATACAACTTCTGAGTTGGCCTCATTTGATCTTTGGTTTCCACAATCCAGTCTGTATGATGGTGACTTCTGTTTTATTGACACCGTCCCATCCCAGGCAGGTCTGATTATCTCTTGCTGTGAAAGAGGTGATGAGTCTCAGTGAGTTTTTTGTTTTTTTTTTTTTTTTTTTTTGCGGTATGCGGGCCTCTCACTGTTGTGGCCTCTCCCGTTGCGGAGCACAGGCTCCGGACGCGCAGGCTCAGCGGCCATGGCTCACGGGTCCAGCCGCTCCGCGGCATGTGAGATCTTCCCGGACGGGGGCACGAACCCGTGTCCCTTGCATCGGCAGGCGGACTCTCAACCACTGTGCCACCAGGGAAGCCCTCAGTGAGTTTTTAATACTGCTTTTTACTCTGGAAGTTGGAGTCGTAAAATGAATTTCATTAAAGGGCTATGTGGAGGGAGTTCCCTGGTGGCCTAGTGGTTAGGATTTGGTGCTGTCACTGCCGTGACCTGTGTTCCATCACTGGTCGGGGAACTGCGATCCGACAAGCTGTGCGGAGGGGCCAAAAAAAAAAAAGGCTATGTCGAATAATAATGTTATGTTGAACCTCAGTGCTTTGAACCTTCTAGTTCTGTAGATAATTCATTTTCTTTGGGTTGACACTGTGTTTATCGCTAAGTTATCTGTGCAACTCACTGTGGTCATCTAGGACTCTTTGTTTGGAATGAAAGCTGTTTATTTCTTTTGTATTAGAAAGAGAAAGCTGATTTATTTCTTTAATTTAGAATTGATCTGTTGTATTAGTCATGCAGTGACTAAAAGTACTTGGTGCTTCACAACATTTTTGTAGAGTCCCACTGGATTTCTTTTAGGAAAAACCAACTATGGTGGGTGTGGTGAGACATAAGAACTACTCCTATCCCCTGGAAAATTGGCAAAGGTGCTTTCTCTTTATTAGGTCCAACAGGAGTAAACCAGTACCAGCAGGAGCTATGCGCACTTTTCTTTTTCCTTCTTCCCTGTGACTAATACTGAGTTCTCTTATTACTCTATATGGCATGGTTGCCTAAGTACGTAAAAATATGAGAACTGCCTAGCGTGTAACTGCTGGGCCTCCCACAGCCCTAAGCCAATTAACAATAGAATCAAAGACTGTTGAGAGTCGTAAGACTTAGGAACGTTGCAATCCAATTCTTTCATTTTACTGAAGACACAACAGAGGGTCAAATCACTCTGCTAAGGTTACTCCACTAGTTAAGGGCAGAATTAGGACTAGCACCAAGATACCCCATTCCAGTCCTCTTTCCGTTACACCACTGGTTAAGTTTTCTTGACAAGATAGGTGAATTCAAAACCCATCTGTCTTCTGGTACTGTTAAAGCGTTCTGGCAATGCTTTTCTTGCTCAAGGGTATGGGGATGTGTGTGTGTGTACAACTTCTTTATTCACTCTATGACTCACTACAGTGCAAAAAAACTCCTCTGCATACTAAACAACAGTTTATTGGAAAAAAGACAGCATGGTGTATGCCATGTAAGTTCTGACTTCTGAATACTGACTTGTAAAGTAATTCTTTTAAAACTGCACAATGTTTATTTAAGCTTGATTAACTTGAAACCTTAAAAAGAAATGAAAAATTCTAGCCTTTAGATATAACTTTGATTGTGGCCAGGAATTTGAAGTGTATTTGTGAGTAATACAGTCTTAAAAGTAGTTGTCTTGGGAATTCCCTGGCGGTCTAGTGTTTAAGACTCCGTGCTTCCACTGCTAGGGGTACAGGTTCAATCCCTGGTCAGGGAACTAAGATCCTGCAAGCCACGAGGCATGGCCAAAAGAAAAGAAAAAAGTAGTTATCTTAAGGTATGAGGATTACACAAACAATATAAAGATAAAAATTTTATTTAGGAAGTGAATTGATTAGGCAGAATTTGATGTTTTCCAACAGTCATGGTAATTTTAATGTATTTGGTAGAACCTCTATATCTGAAAGTGAGTTGTCCTTTTAACAAAGTACTAGTCACCTTGGGAGAGTGTGTGTGCATGTTAATTTCAACCTTTCAAGAAGCCCTCTTTCGAATTTTCCTCATCTAGATTTCAAGCTGTGTCAGGAAACTAGTCTCATTATATAGTCATAATTTTCTGAAAGTCAAAATTCAGTCTGATCCACCTGTTGACAGCAGACATAACCCTGACTGAATTTTTTTCACCTGCCATAACATTTACCTTTTAAAGTGAAAAATTCAGTAGCACAACATTCACAAGGTTGTGCAGCCACCACCACTAACTAGTTCCAGAATGTATTCATCACCCCAAAAGAAAACTCCTACCTATTAGCAGTCACTTCCCAACTCCCCTCCCTCAATCCCTGGCAACAGAAAGTAGATTCTGACTCTACAGATTGCCTATTCTGGACATTTCATATAAATGGAATCATATAATATGCTGTCTTTTGTGTCTGGCTTTTTTCACTTAGCATAAGATTTTCAAGATTTACCCACATTGTACCATGTATCAGTACTTCATTCCTTTTTATGGCTGAATAATATTCCATTGTATGGATATACCACGTTAAAAAAAATTGATCTATTAATGGACATTGGGTTGTTTCCACTTTTTTGGCTGTTGTGAATAGTGCTGCTGTGACACATTTATGTATAGGCTTTTTTGTGAACATATGTATTCTCTTGGGTATATACCTAGAAATGGAATCATTGGGTCATATTGTAACTTTGCAACTTTATGAGCAATATAGTTGTTTTTTATGTATTTTATATCATTAATATATAATGTTTATATATCATTAATATAATTATTTAATAGAGGGGGAAATCTTTTTTAAATGTCAGCAATCAAATATGTAAGTTCTGAGATCAATCAGTACTTTAAATATGCTGGATTTCATAATAATCTGTGTGCTTTCAAGAGAAAATTGTGGAATGTTAAGGAAGTGTGAGAGTTGTGGGTTCAGTAAAAGAGCCTTCTAGGACTCAGAAACATCAGGGTTTAAGAAGCTACTGACAAATAGCCACTGACTAGTCCTCTGACTCTTCTGAGTATTCTGTCATTCTGTAATAAATAGATTATAGGGTTGATGGATAGAGGAATTTTGCTGTTTGTTTCTTAAACTCCTGCTCCCCAATATTTTTCTCATTTTGCTATATATTGTACTTTTCATAAGGTTCTTATAAGGCACATTATTTTTAAAGTCATTTCCTCATTTGTTATACTGTCAGAACTACTTTTCCTTTGTTCAGTCTTTAATCTAGAAATACTTGAGCTTAGTTTTAAATTTTCCTAACTTCCAGCTTCTCTCTCAATTTGTTAATAATCTCCTTAAAGGAATCTGGATAAATCTTTTTTTTATAGAGCAAGTAATTGCATTTTAAAAGCATGACTGTTTATACTTTTTTAGAAAATATACTTTTGTTAAAAGATTTTAAATTGTAGCAGAAGATAAGATGTAGATGTTAACTGGTTGTGCTGTGGGTTTTTTTTTGGGGGGGCAGGGTGTTGAGGGAGTTGGGAGAACCTGGATTGGAGGAGGCTGTTCCTGAACTTTAGCACTGCTTTCTGGAACTGGGCAATACATAACCTGAATGGTTGCAACAGTATCCAAATGGAGTTTGTACTTACGTGTGACTCAAGAAGTACTACACCAGGTCAGAGTATTTGACCTACAACCATGTCCTTTGAATAAACGCCTATGTCAGGTTTGAATAAACGTTTATGTCAACTTCAAACTAAATGGCAAATTCATTTTATATAGGTCCCCGTGCCTTTTAGAGAGGCCTTACCTGGGGCTTTAGGTTCAGAATTTTTAGGGAAATGCTTTGGAAAGGTAAGTTGACAGTTTCTTTCTAAAGAAATTTTACTTTTCTAGTCAGTTGAAAAATGGTGTGCCTTGTGGGTTTGCCTTTCAAAATTAGTGATAACTTTTGGTCTCATTTTAAGAACTGGTTACCTAGATCCTAATTTTATCATTAGTAATAAAATTCAGTGATCTATCTTGTTTGAGAGTTGTCAAATATTTTAAAAATCTGATAGTTTTCTATCTCTCTGAGGTCTAAAATCATTTGTTTCCTGTTATTAAACAATTCACAGTTTACAGAATTGCATCATAAATCAAAACTTTTTTGCAAAAGCTGACCAACTGCAGGAGGCATTGGGCTGATAACACACACTTACTCATTTAAACTTGAGTTGACAAGTGGCACGGATCTTTCAGTTTAAAATTTTAAAGAAGAAAAGATGCTAAATATTTTTGAATGGGATCCGAAACAGGATTTCGGTGGATGGGGTGGGGGTGAGGGAGCAGAACCTTTTCTTTAAAGAGTGGAAAATACTTCACTCTGTTTTCTCCTAAACATTTATTCAATATCTGACACAAAATATGGTTCAACTTACCAGTGTTTTATACATATACAGTGCTTTAGATTTTACTTATTTTTTTTGGCTGCGTTGGGTCTTCGTTGCTGCACGAGGGCTTTTCTCTAGTTGCAGAGAGTGGGGGCTACTCTTCGTTGCTGTGGGCGGGCTTCTCATTGCGGTGGCTTCTCTTGTTGCGGAGCGTGGGCTCTAGGCGTGCGGGCTTTAGTAGTTGTGGCTCTTGGGCTTAGTTGCTCCGCGGCATGTGGAATCTTCCGGGATCAGGGCTCGAACCTGTGTCCCCTGCGTTGGCAGGTGGATTCTTAACCACTGTACCACCAGGGAAGTCCCTAGATTTTACAGTGTATTTTTATATTTTACCTTATTTAATCTTTTAACTATGAAATAGTTGCTCTTATTTCTGCTTAATCTGCATCTATTTCCTCATCTATGAGGCTGACTCATCAGTAAGGTTAGTATCAAAGCTGGGACTTGAACCTAAGTTTTCTCTTGCGCATCAAGTGCTTTTAAATAAATGGTTTTGTTTTGCGCTTATAAAAGTAATACATGGGGCTTCCCTGGTGGCGCAGTGGTTAAGAATCCGCCTGCCAATGCAGGGGACACGGGTTCGAGACCTGGTCCGGGAAGATCCCACATGCCGCGGAGCAACTAAGCCTGTGCGCCACTACTAATGAGCCTGTGCTCTAGAGCCCACGAGCCACAACTGCTGAGCCCGTGTGCCGCAACTACTGAAGCCTGCGCGCCTAGAGCCCTTGCTCCGCAACAAGAGAAGCCACTGCAATGAGAAGCCCACGCACCAGAACAAAGAGCAACCCCCACTCAACACAACTAGAGAAAGCCCACGCGCAGCAACGAAGCCCCAACGGAGCCAAAAATCAATAAATAAATAAAATAAATTTAAAAAAAAAGTAATACATGTTCACAAAAGCACGGTGTAAAATACCTGTAACTCATAACTCAATTATAGTCAGTATGGTTTCCTCTAGCCTTTGTGTATATACAATTGTATGTATACATATTAGTAAATAAGATTGGGTTAGTGTGTATTCTGCTCTGTAATGTTATTGTAATGTAATGTAGCTTGAGCATACTTCCATAATAAGCATAGCTATCATATTTTACTGTGTATATAGTCCATTAAGCCCTCTATTTTTAGTTATTTAGATTATTTCCAATTTTCTGTTACAAGTAACACTAGAGTGAATACCTCTACATGTAAGTATTTCCTTAGGATAAATTCCTTGAAGAGGAGTTCCTGAGTCAAAGGCTGTGAACTTTTGAAAGGTTTCTGATTTAAATATTAGTGTAGCTCCCTCCAGAAAGGTTATACTAATTTATATGTTTCCATTTGCTATGAAATTACTCTCATCAGTAAGCTTATTGTTGATCTTGAGTCTGTCACATTTAACAATTTATAAGTTTACTAGGTTCTTAAACAGTTGTTTTTGAGGTGAGTAAGTTTGTAGCTGGTGAATAGTTCTAGGACGGATTGAATTGTTGGTATGAATCCCAAGGGTTACAAAATGACTGCAAAAACTTTGCCAGAGACTGCAAAAGTGACTTACTACAAAGAGTGCTTTCTGTTGAGGGACCGAGTACTATTTTGACTCAAGCCAGTTCCAACACATTTTTGCACTGATTTTTCTTTTACTCATTTCTTTTTACTCATTCCCTCATGAAGAGGAAACTTCTTTCTTTTTGCACTACTGTGACTGTACATTTTGATCTTTCAAGGATGCCATCTCCAGTAGGTTTTTTGACTTATCAAAATTTGTCTGTGCTGTCATTTGAAGTAGATGCAAAAGGTTAGCTGTGCTGAATGAAGCCAACAAAAAATGCTTCTGTTTTCACATCAGTGTTTGGATAGCAGTTTTGAATAAGAAAATAGATTTGAGCTATTTACATTAGAGCTGGAAAACTGTTCCTGGCCTCTAGTTTGAATACTAATTGGTAATATGGTCATCAGTGTTTCTATGAAATGAGAAAGTCTAAACAGAGGTGTCATTTATGCATGTATTGTTTTTAAAAATTCACTTCTCTTGGTTCTTGAGCTGCAATGTTGATCTTATTTTCTTGTTCATGTACCCTGAATTCACTGAACAATCAATGGTCTTTGGTGTGTTTTGTGAATACATTCTATACATACATATTAAATAATTTACAGATTGTCTGAATTCAGTGAAGCCAATTAATCTATAACTATCTTTTATTCTTTCATCAGAATTTCAAATTGAGAAATGGTTGGCCTGCCTTTTTGTCAGTGGCCTAAAGGAGAAAAAAAGTTTCCAACATTCTAGTCTGGTGGTTAAAACTGAAGTAAAAGGGCATGGGGCAGTGTTTTTACCCTCTGGATCATTATCAAAACTTCTCTGAAAACATACATAAGTTGGTGTACTAAGGGGAAAGGATAAATTGAGAAGCCTGAAATGGAGCCTTTGTTTCAAAACTAGTTCATGCAGTAAATTCACTATTGTATATGAAAAGTAAAATATAGCTGTATCTGTTAGCTTTTATTTTATAAAGAGTTTCTAAAACAGGCTCCCTTTTCTTGCAATGTGACTTAGAATCCCAGAATCTTATATCTTAGAAAAAGGAACTCTCGAGAGAATTTGTCCTCCTGCCCTTTCTTTCACAGATGAGAAAACTAAAGTTTAGAGAAGTTATTTGGCCAGTGTCCAGTGTCCTACAGCCAGTGTCCTACAGCCAGTTAGTGGCAAAGAAAGCTGGGAGCTGTGTCATCTCCAAGACTCCTTTTCAAGGCTCTTTCCATCCAGCCTTATTTTAACAGTCTGTGAGAAGAGGGCACAACACCTTGTGCGACTCTAGGATGAGATAATGGTTCATTCTCTCTCTCTCTCTCTTTTTTTTTTTTTTTTAATTTTTATTGGGGTATAGTTGATTTACAATGTTATGTTAGTTTCAGGTATACAGCAAAGTGAATGTTATACATATATCCACTCTTTTAGATTCCTTTCCCATATAGGCCATTACAGAGTGTTGAATAGAGTTCCCTGTGCTATGCAGTAGGTTCTTACTAGTTAATCTGTTTTATATATAGTAATGTATATATGTCAATCCCAATCTCCCAGTTTATCCCTGCCCCCCCCACCCTTATCCCCAGTGGGTTCATTCTCTTTTTGTAGTTCTCAGATGAAAGTTGCTTTATCAGAATGTTGGTATTCTAACTTATCAGTACAGTCAACTGAATTCATTGTTTACTGGTTGTTTCCTGTTAGTCCTTGACAGGTGCTGGGGAAAAGACCACGATCAAAATAGACTTTAGCCTTGCAGTTTCACGGTCTGGGGGAGAAGGTACACATATGCACAGGAACAGAAACGTTAGATATTGTGGAAGCATGGAGTCAGGCCCCAAGAGATGGGTTTTTCAATAAACTGAGGCAAGTGAGGAGAAGATTGGCAAGGCTCTCCAGATTGAGGGATCAGCAAATGCACAGTAGAAGACTTCCCAAACTACAGCTGTTTTGTAGCTAGAGAGTAGTTTGGGCTGGTGGGGTGGCATTGGGAGGATGGTTGAGAATTGATGTTAGAAAACAGGTTAAGACCAAATTGTCAAAGGTCACAGTTGCCATATTGGGTGTTGTTTCGTTTTTTGGTTTTGGTAGAAGCTATAGGAGATGGTTTTGCTTTTGTTGTTTGGGGTTTAGTTTGTTTTTTTCTGAAGAAGCAGCACATTTAGATGGTACAAAATTGAAAAGGTATTCAAAATTCAAAAGGGTGCATAAAGTCTCCCTCTACCCATGTCTCCTAGCTGCAAAAGTTCCTCTCCCAAAAGAAACCAGTGTTATCAGTTTCTTGTATATTCTTCTAGAGAATGTTCTTAGAAATACAAGTAAATAAGTGTATATACATGGAAGGTATTTGACTAGAAGTGTAATATGGACATAGCAATCTTGTTTAAAAAAAAGATAAAGAGGGTGTAATGGGAGAACAGGAGGCAAAAGATCAATTAGGAAGCTACTGAAATAGTCTGAGCTAGAATGGGCTTTAACTTAGGGTACTGGAAAGTAATTGGGCTTCAGGCACATTGCAGACAAAGAATCAACAGGACTTGGTGATAACTGGACGAAGAGGGTGAAAGAGAAAGAGAAATTGGAGTTGATTTTGAGGTTTTGCTTCTGGAAGCTTCTTTAAGGTTTCTAGGCTGGAAGTGTGGGGTGGTTTGGGCTGCCATTAATCAGGTTAGGAAATGCAAGAGAAGAATCAAAACTTTGGGAATTGAAAACAGGGTAGCAGAGACATTTCAGAGGTAGAATCATCTGGTTCGTGGCATGCTTGGATCCAGCTGGTCTTTATTGAGTCCTTAGTGCTCTGACAGTGAGTCTCATTAGAATCACCTGTATAGTTTGGATTTTTATGCTTTGTTACAAGGCCCAGGCCTACCCTGGGCACACTGGCTCAGGAGGTAGGGCTTGGGTTCCACAGGTAATCTCAATGTGCAGCAAGAATTGAGAACTGTTGTGCCAGGAACCGGGCTAACACTCCAGAATGAAAGACGTTACCAGTATGAAAAAAACTCAGCCCTGAAGGGGATCACATTACGGAGTGGGAGAAAGGAGACAGGAAAGTCATGATACAGGCGCTGCTGTTATTGTAGTGACCTAGGGAGAGGGTTAGGCCCACTAGCATTTATGTGTTGGTTGTCATTATAAGATTTCCCATGTAAAATGAGAAATTTCTAAGAAATTTCTGGCACACAGTAGGCAGCAGGCACTTAAGAGGTATTTGTTAAATAAGGTTACTTCAGAGTCAGTTCTGGAAAATAATTTATTTTTTCACACAGTAGGCAGCAGGCACTTAAGAGGTATTTGTTAAATAAGGTTACTTCAGAGTCAGTTCTGGAAAATAATTTATTTTTTCAAGGTGCAGATGAATCTTTTTTCTTCGTTTATTTTTTTGGAGACAAATATAGATTTGTCCCTTAGTGCTTGGAAACGTTGCTGTTTAAATGTTTAATGGAATATTGAATGGTGGTGGATGTGTGACCAGAAAAGCTGAATGGACCACTCATCTTTTTTTTTTTTTTGCGGTACGCGGGCCTCTCACTGTTGCGGCCTCTCCCGTGCGGAGCGCAGGCTCTGGACGCGCAGGCTCAGCGGCCATGGCTCACATGCCCAGCCGCTCCGTGGCATGTGGGATCTTCCCGGACCGGGGCACGAACCCGTGTCCCCTGCATTGGCAGGCGGACTCTCAACCACTGTGCCACCAGGGAAGCCCTCATCTTTTAAACATTATATATGAGTGGGAATTGTCTTTTTATTGTGACCATAGACCAGTGTTTGTAGAGCTTGCAGCCAACACTGATCAAAGACTTTTTTTCTGATTGCTACAGGGCAGACCGGTCTATATACTGTTATTTGGCCTTTTTTTGTTTTAATTTATCTTTGGCTGCATTGGGTCTTCGTTGCTGCGTGCAGGCTTTCTCTAGTTGCGGCAGGCGGGGTCTACTCTTCATTGCAGTGCAGGGGCTTATTGTGGTGGCTTCTCTCGTTGCAGAGCATGGGCTCTAGGCACACAGGCTTCAGTAATTGTGGCACGTGGGCTCAGTAGTTGTGGCACACAGGCTTAGTTGCTCCATGGCATGTGGGATCTTCCCAGACCAGGGCTCGAACCAGTGTCCCTTGCATTGGCAGGTTGATTCTTAACCACTGTGCCACCAGGGAAGCCCTGGCCTTAAGAGAGACATAACTCTCATTTATTGCATGTTGGCCGTGAGCTGAGCACTGTGACGAGGCACTCTTTAACACCATTATCCGTGTTCCTCACACCAGCACTGTGATGTTCATGATTTTATTCCCATTTACAGGTGAACATAATGAGGCTCAGAGAGCTACCCAAGACACCCTTAGTACACCTCATCCTAATCCTGGAGCTGGAATTTGAACCCAGATCTGACTCCAAAGCCTTGCCCAGTGTGTGTACACTGCCTTTTAAGTCAGAACTGATTATTTAAAACTTTGTTTTACTGGGTCTTTGCTGGGTCTGAGTACTATTTAGTTATAACTATTCCTAGGCTAATAATTGAGCAAATCCCCTTAATTAACGCACATAAAGGCCTTAGCGAGCCTGTTGAACTAGTCAGTAGGCCACAGGAGCTTTGGTGGCCTCAGGCCAGCCCTTTGCTTCTGGGGGACCTCCTAAATACCTTAACTCCTGCAGTGCATTGTTTCGGCTAATTGCTGGTGAGAGGTTCGTGGCAGGGGTGTGATAGGCATTTACCTAGAGGTGAGGTTTCTCTGCTCTTAGAGCTGTAACCTCCGCCTTTATTACTTGTACTTTATCCATATTAGTCGAAATCGCAGGGAACTGCCCAAAATGCCTCTCTCCTCAGCCTCCTCCTCCCCCACAACTCGGTATTTTCATCCTTCCAGGCTCAAATCAGACACTTCTCCATGAATGCTTTTCTAATTCCTTTAGCTAGATGTAATCTGATCTTCCTTGCTTTTGGCTTTAGTGGTACATGTTTATTTTGTTTTATTATAGCCATTTATCTTAAGCTGCTCCAATTCCCCGCACTACCACTTGATTTTAAGTTTCTCTGGGCGGGAAATATTTTATTGTATGTAAATCCCTTTGGCTCCCTTTCACCACATGTCTTGCATATAGGAGATGTTCAATAAAATGTGTTGACTAACTTTAATATTGAATGTAAGTGTAAAATGCAATTCTTAACTGAATTCATATAGTTTATCATCTCTCCCATAAAGGCAACATGTACTCATTACTGGAAAAATGGGGAAGTATGGAAAATAAAAAGAAGAAAAGGACTTCCCTGGTGGCGCAGTGGTTAAGAATACGCCTGCCAATGCAGGGGACCCGGGCTCGAGACCTGGTCCGGGAAGATCCCACATGCCGCGGAGCAACTAAGCCTGTGGGCCACAACTACTGAGCCTGTGCTCTAGGGCCCGCAAGCCACAGCTACTGAGCCTGCGTGCCACAACTGCTGAAGCCGGCGCGCCTAGAGCCCGTGCTCCGCAACAAGAGAAGCCACCGCAATGAGAAGCCCGCGCACCACAACTAAGAGTAGCCCCCACTTGCCGCATCTAGAGAAAGCTGGCGCACAGCAACGAAGACCCAACTCAGCCAAATAAATAAATCTTAAAAAAAAAAAAAAGGCTACTTGTTCTACCCCCTCAAAGGTCATTACTTAGTTGAACAATATATAGGGGAAATATAATTTTCAGAAATTAAGGGTCAGTTCTTGGCAAGCTTTTTTATTTTTAAAATTTATTTATTTTTGGCTGTGTTGGGTCTTCATTGCTGCACGCGGGTTTTCTCTAGTTGCGGTGAGCGGGGGCTACTCTTCGTTGCGGTGCGCGGGCTTCTCATTGCGGAGCACAGGCTCAAGGCGCGCGGGCTCAGTAGTGTGGCTCACAGGCTCTAGAGCACAGGATCAGTAGTTGTGGTGCACGGGCTTAGTTGCTCCGTGGCATGTGGGATCTTCCTGGACCAGGGATCGAACCCATGTCCCCTGCATTGGCAGGCGGATTCTCAACCACTGTGCCACCAGGGAAGACCTTAACTTGGCAGGCTTATTGAAAAGAATTATGTTCTCACTTTTTTTAAAAAAGCGTTTGTGCCAGGGTTGCATGTGACTTGACCTCTCCCAGAGGGTGGTGTTTTAGTAAAAAGCAGCTCTTATTTTTATAGAGGGGTGGAGAAAGCAGGGGGTAAAATAGTATCCTCTTTAGGGTTAGGTCAGGGTATATGGCTTAATTGTTGTAAATATTAGGTTAACCTTTAAGACCGAAATTCTAGATCTAATCTTATAAATAGAAGGAAAAATTTTCTCTTAGCCTACAGGGCCAGTACAAGTAGACACACATCAGATAGCTGGACTTTAATTGCTGTTACTTTCTTATTTAAACGTTAAATTATTAGGCATTGTGTAACATTTTCTAATATCTAAAAACTAACAGAAGCCTCAGCTTTAATAGAAGGCCTTAATTCTGTAACACACTAAGGTCCCTGTCTCTACTGTTCATATCTTAAAATAAGTGTGAGCCCCCCAGATGATTTGTCTGTTGCTTCCTCCTGTCTAGAAAGCATTGCTGACAGCATTTAGCATTTGAGGAAGATACTGTTGCAGCTCAGAAAGGAGTGAAGTGACCTTTATCTGTGACTTAACCTTCAACTTTATAAGATACTCAAGGTCCTCAGCCACAGTTAAGTCAAAACATATCATTCCACATTAAATATTTGGTATTTAAACAGAAGAGCTAGAGGAAGTTAGAGGAAGACCATTTTTCTTTTAAAAAGGTTGACTGAGTTTCTTTGCCTTCACACTATCATTTCCTAATCGTCTTCTACTACCCAGAGTAGTCTGGAGATTACCGTCTCTAATTAATGAAATATTCTGGACAATGGGTTTAAATGTGCATATGTATGTGTGTGCATTTTAATTTGATTAATTATTAAGTAGTTTCAGGTTTACTAAGCTAGAAAGGAATAGTTATTTTCTTTAGAATTCTAAAACATAAAATAGAACATTTATTCCTGCTTTGAGTCCGTATTTGAGTTTTATTAACTGTCCTGGACAGTACTATTTCTTTTATTTATTTATTTTTGGATGCGTTGAGTCTTCGTTGCTGCATGCCGGCTTTCTGTAGTTGTGGTGAGCGGGGGCTGCTCTTCGTTGTGGCTCATGGGCTTCTCATTGCAGTGGCTTCTCTTGTTGCGGAGCACAGGCTCTAGGTGCATGGGCTTTGGTAGTTGCAGCATGTGGGCTCAGTAGTTGTGGCGTGTGGGCTCTAGAGCGCAGGCTCAGTAGTTGTGGCTCACGGGCTTAGTTGCTCTGCGGCATGTGGGATCTTCCCGGGCCAGGGCTTGAACCCGTGTCCCCTGTATTGGCAGGCGGATTCTTAACCACTGCACCACCAGGGAAGCCCTGGACAGTACTATTTCTTGAGCAGGATTTGAGTTTTGCTTATAAGTGTCCCTTTTTATACATTTTGTCATAGGGTTGAACCTTTCTTCCTTCCATCCTTTCAGCTTTATTGCCTCAGCTTTGAGTTAGCTGTTCTGCTTAGAGATCTTGAGTTCTTTTTTTAATGTTTATTTTATTTATTTATTTTTGGCTGCATTGTGTCTTTGTTGCTGTGCACGGGCTTTCTCTAGTTGCGGCGAGTGGGGACTACTCTTCATTGTGGTGGGTGGGCTTCTCATTGCTGTGGCTTCTCTTGTTGCAGAGCACGGGCTCTAGGCACGCAGGCTTCAGTAGTTGTGGCTCACAGGCTCTAGAGCGCAGGCTCAGCAGTTGTGGCGCATGGGCTTTGTTGCTCTGTGGCATGTGGGATCTCCCGGACCAGGGCTCGAACCCATGTCCCCCGCATCGGCAGGCAGATTCCGAACCACTGCACCACCAGCGAAGCCCAAGATCTTGAGTTCTTGACGTAGACTTGGTATCTGGAGAATTAGAAGATGCAGGTTTCATTGGGACTAATGTGTAGTGGTTATTTTGGGGAAACTTCTTGCAAAGGGAATATATCACTTGTTAAAGCAGGAAGAACGTGATAATCTATATAATTTCACCTCTAGAGAACTGAAAGTAGTGTTAGTCAAAGCAAATTGTACTTTTCTGAATAAATCAACTTTTGAATACATTTTTCCAGTAATCCTTCTTTTTGTTCCCGTTGGGATGATTGTCTGCAGAAGCATCTCACAGTCCTGAATCACAGGGGAGTGTTTTTTTGTTTTTTTTTTTTTGCGCAGGGGAGTGTTTTTAATGCCCAAATAGTTGAGGCTTCAGAATTGTTGATACAAGTGTGATCTGTTCCATTTGATAGAAATTGAGTTTATACTCTGATCTCATTTTTCTTTAGTTATAATGCTTCATGTTGTGATGCCCCTAGACAAATAAGGTTGGCTTTGAGACCACTAGACTATAGTATTTGAAGAAGAGCCTTGGCATCTGAAAAGAAGCCGGCTGTAGCACTGCAATAGATACTGCCTAACCAGTTCCCTGTCAGATGAGTGCTCGCTGCAGAAAGTGTAAAACCAGATATCCTTATCCCTTGAGTACAGAGGGTCTCCTGCTACTTTTATTATTCAACTCTTGTGATCCAGCCAGATTCTTACTCAATTTCTCCTCTGGAGTTTCAGTTCACTATCAGGTACCCATCCTAGTAGATAGGAGATGTGTTTCACTGATGGAAAAACAATCCCTGTAGAACCGTCTTACTTCATTAGAGAGAGTATGAGGCTCAATGTAAAATGCTTCGAGATCATCAAAGATGCAAGGAATAAAGCTCTATATTACCTTTGGGTACTACTTAGTATTTGAAATTCTGCCAGAGCTATTGGATAAAATCAAATTACCTATTTTTCTTCACTGATGCTTATATTAAAATTGAAATTTAGTATTTATTTTTTTGGTATCACTTTCTTCTGGAAAATGTCTTGTAACTAATTGCATGTCAATCTGAAGATGAGTGTAGTAAGAAGAGTTTAAGAAGAACGGCAGCCTCATGCTGATGGCTGATAATGGATAATGATGGAGAGACTCAGGCTGATGATCGCTTAGTTCAAAATCTTTTTCAAGGTGAGCCTTTTGCCAGCTACACAGTTAGGTGGCCGAATGCAGTTGGAAGGAGGATTTTTAAGCTTCCACAATTTCAGCTTACTTACCAAATCTTTTTTCCTTGAATTTTCTGGTTAGAATAAAGCTATTAAGTAAAATTCTGCATTAATAACAAGCTAAGTGTTTTTTTTTCAAGTACATCAAAGTTTTGTTTTTATATGATTATAACTAAGGCAAAGACAAAAAAGTATTAATCAGAAAAATGAAAATTGTTACTCTAAGAATTTTCTTCCTATAAAAAAATATATTTAAATGATGGGAGATAACACCAGAATTACTCTTTCTCCTTCTCTCTTAACTCTTTACTTTAGAAAAGCAATCTACAGAAAACTTAGCAAAATATTTTATAAAAATCATAAATATAAATATTTTCTAGTTGGCTATTTCCCACTTCATAAAACTTGACATTTTCAGTTGTAAATGGTACAACTAAAGGAATTTTCTGTGCCCTATAGTCTCTTCTCAGCTTTTTGCTCAGCTATTTCAGATATGTAACCATTATCTTAATCTAATAATGGTTTTAATTGGATTTTAGGTCAAAGGAAACACTTAAGCTAGACGTGTGCTGACAGAATGTTATTAATGGAGACATAAGGTGATTACAGTGAGTTAAATGAAATAGCTTCTATATTGGTGCAAACTCTTTATCTTGGCATTCAAAGCCTTTCCAGTTCAGTCCACCTTTTCAACTTCACCTCTCTTTACCGCTAAAGAAATTATATCATTCTGACAAATTGTATTACTTGACTGTTTCCTAAACTTAATCAGTTATATCTATGTTTGTAATTTGATGCCTGAAGTAAGATGCAAATCGCAAGTGAGCTGTTTGGCCAGGAATTCTCGTTCCTAAGATAAGATCCCCCTTAAGTCCTTAAACTTTTTACTCTATACTCCCTGAGCATCCAGTCCATTCTGTGGTGTCAGTACTGGACCTTTGTCAAAGAACTGGCCCTGATTGCCTTCCCCAGTGCAGACTCTTAGTTCCTGACTTCATACAGAACATTTCCACAAAAATGCCCTACCGGTGCCTGAAACTCAGCATACCTGAGACAGAAGTCAGTATCTTCTAAAGGCATTTTCAGCCCCTCCTAACTGGGGAATCATCTAATCAATATTCATTCCTGAAATCCAGAAACCTATTGATATAAAATGTATTGATGGAGAGCCGTCTTGTCTTTATGTCCTTTGTATTTCCAGTGCTTGTCTATTCTACTTTTCTCATTACCTCTAACCTAAAATCTTGCAGCTGATGCTTGACCTCTTACCTCTCTGAACCCGTTCTGTCCACTGCTGTCAGGATTATTTTTCTAAAATATAGATTGGATTATATCACTTGTACCCAGAAACCTTGTGACTCTTTATTGTCTAGAGCATTGCTCTTCAGTAGAAATATACTGTAAACTGTATATGTAATCTTAAATTTTCTAGTAGCCACATTTAAAAAAGTAAAATGAAACAGATGGTGTTAATTTCAATTAATATATTTATTTAACCCAGTATATCTAAAACGTATGTTCAACATGAAACTAAGACATTTTACAATCTCGGGGGTACTACGTTTTTGGAATCCAGAGTGTATTTTACATTTAACAGCACATCTCAATCCATGCTAGCCACATTTCAAACTGAATAGCCACCTGTGGGTAGTGGCTCCTGTATTGGACAACACAGGTCTATAGCATAAAGCTTAAAGTTCTTGGACTGCAATTTTGGGCACCCCACAGCTTCAGCCCCTGCCCTGCATATTTCAACTTCTCCCCACTCACCCAAGCCCCACCCACACCTAATTTGCCGTTCTTTTCCTTTAATTACTCTTCCCTGCCTGAGGAAATCTGACTTACCTTCCAGGGCCAGATCTGAATGCCACTTCCTAGTGAAAGCTTGCTCCATTCTCGCAGTGCCCCATAAGCGTTAACCACTTGCTCTTGACTCTTCTGTAGTAGCATTTGTGAGAGCCGTTTGTCTAGATCCCATGAGTGAGTAGTCTAGCTACCCACTAGAAGGTGAGCTTCCCGGAGGCAGGATATGTCTCCCTCAGCTTCTGTTTCCTAGTATTCACTGTAGCCTCCATTTGCTCTTAGGGATATTCTTATCCATTGTTGTTTGATATCTTCGAGATCTGAAGCAATCTCTCCTTTAACAGTTGTTTTCTTTACCTCTGAATGAAATTTCCCTTTATATCTGGATCAGTTCCACTGTTCCATTGTGGATTGAAGCTTTTGCTTATGCAAGAGAGGAAATATTCATTTTCTTATAGAAATAACTGCCTAATATGAATTAAACTAGGTTTCAAATGTAGGTTATTCTGGTTTTAGCCTGGTTCTAATCCAAAATATAACTCTTCCTGTTATATAACTTGTTCTTTGTAAGTAAATTATGTATGTATACTAAGACTTTTTTCACACAGCTTTATTGAAAAGTTTATATGATTTTTGAATCTCTTTTCCCCCCTAAAGAGTCTTGGCCAATGGAGTTTTGCCTGTGTTCTTTTTCCCATATAAGAGCAGACAGGTGCCTGAAAGGTTACCTCTATTCTGGGAGAAATCTGATTAATGTTGAAGGGCTGTGCCAGGTCAGACCCTATAACCTGCTGACAGATTATTTAGTGAGTGCCGGGATCAGCTCTCAACATTATCTCAGGTTTTAATGGTTTTCTTATGAAGGATATTTGTAGATGAAACCAGTTTGTATTTAAAGTTAATTGTGGCTCTTAGATCAGAAACTGGTTAAGAAATTCTTTCCTCAAGCAAACTGTAGTTTGAGAAGAATGAATGATTCATCAGATGGAGTTGCAAGGACTATAATTGCATTCTGTGTTTTAACACAAATTGTTGCATTTAAATCATGGTAAAATCTTATCCCTGGTGACGTAAGAATTCCTCAAAAGAAGTTCCTATTAAACTACCTTAAATTTTTGTAAGAATTTCTAGATATCCTTACAGCTGCTTGAAAAGCACCAAAAAATGATACTCTTCCTGGGAGGGTAGGCCTCAGTCATCCCTGATGCTTCTCTTTCCCCCACCGTCACTGTACCCCGTTCAGTGTACCTGTGAGTCTTTTTGTTTCACTGGATCCCAAATCCCTGCACTCTAACTGCACTGCCATCATTTCACAACTGGGCTACTGAGACAGTCTCCTGATTTATTCCCTTTTCTGCTTTTGCTCTCCACACAGCAGGCAGAAGGATCTTTCTTCTTATCATTATTACTATTTAAATTTTATATAATGGAAAATTTCAAATATACATCAAGGTAGAGGGATGAATGTACCTCTCATTATTCAACTTCAGTTATCCATTCATGGCCAGTCTTGTTTCATCTACTCTTTTGTCACCCCCCCCCAATATTTTGAAACAAATCGCAGACATCATATCATCTAACCAGCTAATTTGGAATTGCCCTAAAGTGAAATTTTGCCTTGGGACTTCCCTGGCGGTCCAGTGGTTAAGACTCTGAGCTTCCACTGCAGGGGGCATGGGTTCAGTCCCTGGTCTGGGAACTAAGATCCCACATGCCACACGCGCGCAGCATGGCCAAAAAAAAAAAGGGAAATTTTGCCCATTGGTTGGTCACAAAAGGTGAGGAAAGTTGCTTCTCCAGTAGTGGTAAGTTATTTGTCAACCTCTTTACTGTCTTCCAATTCTGTTTCTTATTATTTTTTCAGGATGTGTTCCATTTCTGCTTGATAAGTGCCATCACCAGAAAAATAGTTTAATGTGTTAATTTCATGTTAAGCCAGTTTTTCAGGGATACATATAAGCACTTTCCTACTTTTGCATCAAATATGCTCTTTGAAGTGTGTGTGAAAGTTGAATGTACAAAAAATGTAAATATAGGTCAATTATACTTAAAAACAAACTCATAGGAAAAGAAATCAGGTTTGTGGTTACCAGAGGCAGGAATACGGGAAGGGAATTGGATGAAGGCAGTCAAAAGGAGCAAACTTCCAGTTATAAGATAAATAAGTACTAGGAATGTAATGTACAACATGATAAATGTAATTAACACTGCTGTGTGTTATATATGAAAGTTGTTGAGAGCAAATCCTAAGAGTTGTCATCACAAGGAAAAAAATATTTTTCTATTTAATTTTGTGTCTACATGAGATGATAGATGTTCACTAAACTTACTGTGGTATCACTTCATGATGTTTGTAAGTCAAATCATTATGCTGTACACCTTAAACTTTTACAGTGCTGTAGGTCAATTATATCTCAATAAAACTGGAAGAAAAAATGTAAATGTGTATGTGGGGAGGATGTTTCATGCTCAGATAGCCTTAAAAATTATAAAAATTATATATTATATAAATTATATAATTCCCTAATTAATATTTTTATCATAAAATCAATACATGCTCATTATAAAAATAAAATTTTAATAATACAAAACAGTATGAAGTAAAAAGCTTAACTCTCCCATTTGTTCACGGATCTTTTTTTTTTTTTTTTTGTTCACGGATCTTTTATTTTGAAAACAACTATAGTTGTCATTCCAGAAAGCTTCATTTGTGGTCACTTAAAATTTTAATAATGTATATATCTGACATTTTAGTTTGAATTTTAGTTTAGTTTGAATTTCAAATAAACAACCTCACAGTTTTTGAATTTAGTAGACTGTTGAATTTAGAAATTGATTTTAATGTTGAACAACTAGCTTGGTGTTGCAAGGGATTGAATAGGAGATGGTATGGTGTTGACTTTGATGTCTAATTTTTCTTGAGCACTAGTTTCCTCTCGATAAAGGAGTCTTAGGCAGACTGTGAACTCATCAGCAGCTCTATGGACCCGTGAAAAATCTCTATACTAGTGCTGTTTAATAGAAATATAATGTGAGCCACACATGTCATTTTAAATTTCCTAATATTCACATTAATTAAAAATAAAAAGAAACAGGTCACATTAATTTTAATAATGTATTCTCTTTAGCACATTATATCCAAAATATTAGTTCAACATGTAATTAGTATAAAAATTAATGAGCTATTTTACCCTTTTTTTCATACTAACAAGTTTTCAAAAATCCAGTGTGTGTTTTATACTTAGAGCACTTCTCAGTTTGCATCTGCCCTATTTCTAGTGCCTGCTAGCCACGTGTGGTAGTGGCTGTTATACTGGGCAGTGCGGCCCTGTACAGGATAGAGGTTGTCTCAGAGGGAGGAGGGAAAGGGGGTGGGATGTATTCTTAATTTTGTTCTCTCTTTCACAGTTATTGACCAATATTTGAAGTTAAAAGTTTGCTGCTTTCGGTATTCTTAATGATGGACAGCTCTGGCTCAGTTGTATTCTCACTAGCATCAGCACTTTTTAAAAAAAATCCATTTTCATTCCTATAAAATACAACAAAGATTAATAACACAAATACTTCTGTACAAAGATGAAAATCCTGCTGAAATCGAACTCTTGGCTGGGAGGCAATGCCACCCTGTGGTAGCTCACGTGTTTATTCATCAATATATGAAAGATCAGATTCTAACTAGAGAATGTGGCTTAGGAGTATTAGTGTTTAATACATTAAACCTGAGCACTTTTTATTCTGAATTTCAGGGTAAATAGATGTACTAGTATGTAGTAAAATTAGTATTAGGAAAACGGGGGTAAGAATTCCTGAGACGTTGGTAAGAATATCCTTTGAATGTAAATTTCTTTTTTTAGGGGTCGCAGATGGTGTAGGAGGATGGAGAGACTATGGAGTTGATCCGTCTCAGTTCTCAGGGACTTTAATGCGGACATGTGAACGGTTAGTGAAAGAAGGACGGTTCGTCCCAAGTAATCCCATTGGAATCCTCACCACAAGCTACTGTGAGTTGCTGCAAAATAAAGTACCTTTGCTTGGTAAGTAGATATCCTATGCGTTTTCCTCTCTAAAGAAGCCCAGGAGATGGTTAACAACAAAACCAAGAAAATCACTTACCAGCCCAGCTCTTTTTCTGAGGCTCTTCCTATTAAGCAATTTGATGGAGAAGCTGTGGGCAACACCAGAATACATAATACTGCTTGAAATAGATACAACCACTTTGGAAAACAGTTTAGAATTACAGAATAAAGTTCCACTTCTGGGTCTTTACCCTGGACTAGAGAAACTCTTGCACATCTGTGTATCAAAACATAGGTACAAGAATGTTCATAGTAACATTATTTATAATAGCAGAAAACTGGGAACAACCTAAAAGCCCATTTATAGTAGAAAAACGCATTTTGAAAAGGAACGAGTTAAGGTTGCATGCAGTACTCAGGAACATGTTGTTGAGGGAAAAGAGGACATTGCAGAATATCACCTAACAGTCTGATTCCATATATTTCAAATTCAGAAACATAAACAAGTAAAACTGTATTGTTTAGGGATTCTAAAATATGATAAAAGAAGAAAGAAAAGCAAGTGGTTGTATAATTGGGATAGTGATTCTCTCCCAGGCAGGAAGAAAGGGGATAGGTCCAGCATGTAAAACTCAGTTGATTACCTGTGAGGAGTTCAGGTTGCAAATTGGCTCCCCAGCTACTAGCAGTTAACATTTAGTCTGTGTAGATCCCTGTTAATCTTGTATTAGAAAATTTACTAATACCCAGTGTTTGTTTTCTGGTATGCTAATGGAGCATCCTTTGGCTAAGCTTCTACATTTGTTTGTTAAATGGTTTCTTGGGGACTTACCCAAGCCTTCTAAGCAGGCTCTCAGAAAGGGTGTTATTAAGTTTCTGCTAACTGCCAGCATCTTTCTGGTTACTAGAAGGCCTCCCTCCCAATCACCATGCACATTTAAAATCAGCCCTCAATGTTCAATGTTAACAGAGATCTCCATGTTGTAGAATTTTGCCTTCAATTTAAAACCTTTGTAAGAAGGGGTACTTTTCATCATGCTACCATCTTCTGTCTTCTCTGTGCTGTGATTAACTAGCTTGTTCTCCTTCTAACTGAAGAGAAAGCTTGTCTAGAAGTTTCAATATACTGGTTTGTCTTAATTTGCTGTTTTGGGCATGCAATCTTGAGCTTGCCTGATACCGTGAAACATCCTATATTCTATTTCATCTCTGTAAACTTGCCGTATGACTTTGGGCAAACCACTTAACCTCTGACCCCTTATTTCATATGTTAACTGGATAAATCTTTTTTATGAAAAGCAATGACTTAAAGCTTCTTGCAATACTCAGAAACATGTTGAGGGAAAAGAGAACATTGCAGGGTGCCATCTAACAAAAGAACCTGTAGACAGGGATACCAGGGGCCTGAGTCTTCTGCCAACACCACCCCACCCTGTACCCCACAGTGCATTTACTAAATTACTGTGACTTGGAATAACCTGTTAAAACCTGTAACACCTATCCTGATTTTGTACTTTGAAAGCTTTGTTTTTTGCTGTATTTCTTCCTTGTTCCTACTTTTTCCCCTATTCACCTTCATGTAACTGGGAGAGCTTAATAAAATAAATTTAAGGACATATAAGAGTTTTTCTTGCACTGAATATTATGACTACCTCTTTCTCCTAAAAAACACAGTGAAATAATCCTTCGTTACCATGTTTGATACATATACACTTCTCTCTTACCTTATCTACACATCTCTAAGCTATTTGTAACTAAAACTCAAGCATATTTTGGCAAAGACAGGCTGCTGAGTTTTACTGAACCTCAGCTATACTTGCAAGTAATAATTTTATAAGATTAGGTGATCCTTTTTTTAAAAATTCTGCCATTGCTAAAAAGCCTATAACATAATTCCAATATAAAGGGCAAGCTGATAGCTGTAACCACTTATTTCTTGAGAATTTCTAGCTGCTTTTAGATCTGGGTTGGCATCACAGGCTAATTGTTGACATATTATTTCTTCAGAAACCCTTAAGTGGATTTAGGTCTTATGAAGCCAACATATCTTAAGAATTTGAGGGGTTAATCCCAGTAAGGCTATCCCTTTCTTTCTTTGCTGCACAAAAGGCTTAGTGGTAGTTTACAGAGTAAGGGCCAGGTGATAAAAATACTTCCATGTTAGCGTGAGGGATTTGCTCAGGGACCTGTCTGGATTGCTCAGTCGTCAGAACATTCAACACTGTTGTTCTTAGCACTCTTTTCTTCTTTGCCAGTTTGTTCCTCTCCAAACACGTAAGAATGGTGAGCTCTTCTCCCAGTATTAGGCTACCAGGGCCTGAGCCGCTGTACGCATCAGTAATTTGAAGAGGCAGAGGAGTTTACACACTATGAGCCCAGATGATTCTGTAAGGCTGAGCTTCCCTTCGTTGGTGCTGCTTTGCATATTAAAGCTCTGTCTATCACTCATGAGGACCATTTTGATTCTAACGCAGTGGGTTACTGCCACAAGGGTAGCAAAATGATAGCCTGGATTTGTCAGTGAGTGATAATGAGTCAATGTGAGTCCTTCCTGCAGCACAGTTTTCAAGGCTGTGCTACTCATCTGTCATTTTTTTGTTCTCAGTTAAATTAATTCCATCAGCTTTCAGAAGATCTTTTGTGTGGTGATTCTATTAATGACGTAAATGATTGGAGTTTCTGTGCATTGAGTTAGGAAGGAAGGGTAATTGGTGATTTTAGCTCTAATATAAGCTATGGAGTAGGTTCTCTGACAGCATGGCCAGTTAGTTACAATACCCATGTTTTTCTTTTCTTTGACAATGGGTAGGGACTAGATAGCTTAGCATTAAAGCGTCAAGTTTATATACATGCATATACTGTAGATAACAAGGAAACAGAATTTCTGAACATTACAGTGACACAAATGATTATATTTAAGTGTTTTTAAATTAAGTTACACATTTTCACTAAGGAAAAATTAATAACAAAAATTAAATTACCTATAATCCACTAAGAAAACTGTTAATTTTTCAGTGATTATACTCCCTGGCTTTTTTTCTTTGCCCATAGAATAATAACAACAGGAATTGAATCTACTGTGTGCTCACAATAGCTCCAGTGAGGTAGATTTGTAGGCATTTTTGTTCCTCATTTTGTTAGGAAGAAACTGAGGCCTAGAGAGAATAAGTGGTTTGCCCACGGTCATGTCATGTGGCTAGAAAATCATAGAGCACTGGGATTTAACACAGCTGGTTCCACAACCTGTTTATTTTGTTTCTTTTTGCCTTTTTTTTTTTTTATGCGGTACATGGGCCTCTCACTGTTGTGGCCTCTTCCGTTGCAGAGCATAGGCTCCGGACGCGCAGGCTCAGCGGCCATGGCTCATGGGCCCATGGCCGCTGAGCTGAGATTCCCACGGCATGTGGGAATCTTCCCAGACCGGGGCACGAACCCGTGTCCCCTGCATCGGCAGGTGGACTCTCAACCACTGCGCCACCAGGGAAGCCCAATTTTATTATTTTAAATTTATTTATTTAATTTATTTATTTTTGGCTGCATTGGGTCTTCGTTGCTGCACACGGGCTTTCTCTAGTTGCGGCGAGCGGGGGCTACTCTTCATTGTGGTGTGCGGGCTTCTCTTGTTGTGGAGCATGGGCTCTAGGCACGCGGGTTTCAGTAGTTGTGGCAGGCAGGCTCAGTAATTGTGGCTCACGGGCTGTAGAGCGCAGGCTCAGTAGTTGTGGTGCACAGGCTTAGTTACTCCGCGGCATGTGGGATCTTCCCGGACCAGGGCTTTAACCCGTGTCCCCTGCATTGGCAGGCGGATTCTTAACCACCGTGCCACCAGGGAGGTCCCCAGTCCCTTAATTTTAGATGTTGAGGTTGTTACCAGTTCTTTGTGATCTTATGCAGTGTTTTTGTACTTAAGTCTTGTTTGCATCTCTAATTATTTTCTTATGATAAATCCTCACAGTAGAATTGCTAGATCAAAGGATATGCACATATTTCAGGGCAATATTGTCCTTTAGAAAAGTTATTTAGTTCTACTCTCTTACCACTGTGAAATGAGAGTGACCATGTTTCCTACACTAGTGCAGTGATCATTTTTTAGAAATATATTTACAGACCATTTACATTTATTTCTTGGTAAACTGCTCATTTTTCTATTTTGCCATTTTTCTGGCAAAATAGTCACTTGTTTCACTTAAATTATCTTTAATTTTCAGATATATTTCTCTCACACAATTTTAGTGGCTATCAAATAGCTAACACTTGCATTATTTTGTTAGGATAAATCCTCACAGTAGAACTGCTAGATCAAAGGATATGCACGTATTTCAGGGTATAGGTTGAAATTTTAGCACTTGAAAGCACTTTCACTAATTGTACTATCAGCCTCAGTGTGGGGAAGGTCATGTGAGCTGTGTGCTGCAAAGGTACACAGAAGCTTCTGCTTGGAATGTGGTCTCTTCTCTCTGAACAGGTAGTCTCTGTAAAGTGAACAGGTTGATTCCACAAGCTACCTGGGAAAATTGGTCTTGTTACTTCATAGTGAGTCAGTCTTCAGTAAAAGTTCTTCATGACCTCAGCAGATGGAAATTCTGTTTAAAATTGTAGTTATGTGCCTTGTCTTAAATGTTAGTGAATTTCACAGAGAAGGCTTTCTGCCTATGACTAATGAGAAATGTCTTGGAAACGTAACATGCTCCTTCTGGCATTTTAAGTATTAAAACTTAATATCTCAACAACATCCTTTTGAGCATTTGAGATAGATTATAGCACTATTGAAATAATGTGGTTAAATAACAGCCATTTTTATTGTTTCCTATCTCTGCAAGTGGAAGAATCCAAGTCATCACTGGCCCACGTAACTATGCATAGTATAAATCCTGTTTTCTTTCCCCGTCACGTTGATCCTCATCAGGTTACTACGGACATTGATATGGAGCCATAACTAAGAAAGGTCCTGTTTAGGCAAAGGAGATTCAAATTACGGCATGTTGCTCTTTGGGGCGATATGATAAAAATGTGTATGCAGAGACAGCCTAGAAAGAGAAAATAAATGGAGATCATTTTTGTTTCTAGGTAGCAGTACTGCCTGCATCGTGGTGCTGGACAGAACTAGCCACCGCTTGCACACAGCAAACCTGGGCGACTCAGGCTTTCTGGTTGTCAGAGGTGGTGAAGTTGTACACCGATCAGATGAACAGCAGCATTACTTCAACACTCCGTTCCAGCTCTCAATCGCACCCCCTGAAGCCGAGGGAGTCGTCTTGAGTGACAGGTAATCTCCCCATTCTCACCAACAGGTTCCTTCCCATTCCCCTTAACTACAGTGTTGGAGATAGGCATTTTCCATTCTCATGTGAGAAAAGAAGGCACACTGAGGACCTTTTAGTCTGACATCGAAAGATACTGTGCTTGAACTTGATATTTCAGCCAAGTTGAATTCTGATAAACACCTGATAATTTGACAAGACTATGAAAATACTATTTCAGGCTTACAGAATATCAGTTTTTCATACCAAGACCACATGGTACATACAGTTGTATTTGTTAAATTGTGCTGGAGAAATGAGTCATTGTTTGTCTGTGCCATTGCCTATACAAGATTTTGCATACGTTATTAGGGAAAAATGCAGACAGACATCTGCTTTATTTATCAGAATAACTTCCTGATTCTCAGGGCCTCCTATAATATGCATCAAATAGAACTTGCAGTCCCTGCAAAACTTGTCAGGCAAAATTAACTTTCAGGAAATGGACTCAGGTGGTCTGATGGTGCTCTTGATGTGTTCTGTTCTTTTTTTCTTCTGATACCTTCTCTCAGTTCATTTTTAAATTGTCAAGAACTTTCCAGGAAAATCAGGACTTTTTTGAATCAACTTTTACAGTTTATCTTTTCTAAGATCAGAGTACAGAGTAACACTAAAACAGTCTCAGATTTCACTGCCTTTAACAGCCTTACAGGGCTTGACACAAACATTGTTGGCAATTCATAAATGTGGTTAAATGGGTAATGAACCTTTTGTAAAAGTAGAAGCATTCTAGCAAGTGCCTATTGTCTCTACTTAATAGTTCTTATTGGGCCAAATCTTAAGTCCAAACTAAGATAAAATGATGATTACTGCCATCTTTTAAACTGGAATGAGCATACTGTATAATTAAGTACAGTATTACCCATCTGAAGTCTATTGCTGACTCCTAGAGAGAGGGAAGCAGTTTTTTACTTTCAGATTAAGGCAGATTACTATAATTGGAAGAAAATTTGATTATAGGCCCTTCTTCAGTTGGCTGTAATGCACATCAATATTAGCCCTGTTGGAGTGGGGAGAACTCAGAACCCCAAGGCGTTCGTAGATGTCAAGTTCAGCTAACAGTTTTTGGAGAACAGTGCTTTAATTTTCCTTTACTTGATCCTTGTTGTTTTGGCTTCTGAGTGCTAGAGCGGCCCTGCTGTACCTCACACGCTATCTTTGGGACAGTCTGGTCAGGACAGCACTTGGCCTGGCCTGCCAGTGAGGTGGAGGTTGCTACCCCTGGAGCCCAGAGGCAGCATGCTAGCATGTGATTTCAGCTCGTGTTTCAGTGCAGTCAAAAGTTTCCAGCAGCACAGTATGTTCAATCAAAATGGGCAAAACTGCAGCTGGCGAAACACCAAGCTCATGGGTGGGAGTGTTGGGAGAAGAGGACGATCTGTCCAATGGCAGCGAGTCTCTCACAGACAGAATAGCAAAGGACACTCCTGGGGAAAGAAAAACCTCAGCATAAAATAGAACTTCCGTGCCAACCTGGTCATTAATCTAAACTTCTAGAATCTGATTAGTTTCCAAAGACTGAGCAAATGTGAAATGTCTTGTATTGTTTCTCTTTATTCCACGGAAGAAATCGACCTGGTTTCTACCAGTTTTACAGTCTTTTTTTAATTTTCTTATTTTTTGGTCTTTTTTGTTTCCCAGCTGCATGTTATCTCCTTAGTTATTAGTCCCTCTTATCTATAAAATATTATTTTAAGCTTAACTTACAGATTTCCTTTAGTAGCTGTTCTTACAAAATGTTTACTGTATAACTGTGTAAGCGAAAGCTAATTTGTTCCTTGCCAAAAGCCCGTCACAGAACTTCTAGATGTGCTGCTGCTTTCCTCAGTCAAGAGAAGACAAACTAGAAATTTCCTCAATGCGCTTTGCGTAAATCCCCAGCAGGCATGGGTGGGCTGTTTGTTTTTATGTTTTCTTTTTGCAAATTTTATAACATGTCACTTACACAAGTTTTTTCTTTGTTTTTTTTTTTTGTTTTTAATCAAGCTTAGGGTGCTTTGATTCTGTCTCCATATTCTGGGTCAGTGTATGAATTTTTTCCTGGCTCTTGTTCCCTAATTACAAGTGAAGGTAGATTATCAGATATCTCACCTTTTCCTCACCTTGGAGGCTTGGAAGCAGTGGAGCTGGCCTTTGGAAATGGCTGAGAACCAGCCTCTGAGGGGACCATTAAACTCTTTGAATATATTTTCTCTTCTCCCCACCTGTGGTTCCCCCCACCCCCCATTCTTATATCTGTTTTGTTATATCTTTTTAAAAGTTTTACACAAAAAGATGTAGTGAAAAATCAAGCTTCTGTCCCTACCCCATCCACACATTCTGTCCTCAGAGGCAGCCACTGCCAGATTTATTCTCTGCATATAGAAGCGCCTCTCTCTCTCTCTCTCTCTCTCTCTCTCTCTCTCTCTCTCTCTCTCTCTCTCTCCTCTCTCTCTTCTCTCTCTCTCTCCTCTCTCTCTCTCTCTCTCTCACACACACACACACATACACACACACACACAAAGTACCTTCTTCTCTTCATTAACAATATAGTAATGAGTTTTTCCCCAATTTGGAGCGTCAGTTACTTTGTTTCTTCCATTCATTAGATATTACTTGAAGACCTACTGTGTGCCAGGCACACTAATAAATAAGTAACCTGTACATGATGAGCACTTTGTAAACCCTGGGAGACACACAGTCCTTACTCTACCAGAGTAAGTATGACTTAGTAATACTAATTTGGTATTACTGGTAATATACTAGTAATTACTAGTATTATAGTAAGAAATACCATTGCAGGTATTTCATATGAATTAATTCTTATAGGATTTGCATGCTGTCCTCCATAGTGCTCAGTTATTCCACTATAACACAGCCTCCTGAGAGCCAAATTCAAGCCTGCAGGGAAACTGATTAGTGGAAAGTGAATAAGAGAGGATGGAATTTGGCTCTAAAGAATTAGGAAACAAAGACTCATTTCCACCAGGATTTTAGAGGCATTTTAGTGTCTGACTCAGAAAAGAACCCTTCCGCCTTTTAAACCACATGAGACTAATCATCAAACTCAGTTTTACTTGATAGTTTTAGTTAAGCGTTTGAAATATTTGTATCAGAGTTTTCAGTTAATTTTTTTCAAGGTTAGAAATTGCAGAACGGTGGTTTTTATTATTGACTGCTACTATATATTAGTTTTCCTTAAAGCCTCATTACATTGTAGCATTATTCCCATTGGAAACTTTTAACAGTTATCTCTAAAAGGCTCTGTTAACTTTGTCCCTACGCTGTCCTTGTCACAGCCCGGACGCCGCTGATAGCACATCTTTTGATGTCCAGTTAGGAGACATTATCCTGACGGCGACAGATGGACTCTTTGACAACATGCCTGATTATATGATCCTTCAGGAGCTAAAAAAGTTAAAGGTAATTAATTCAAAGGTTGGCCTTTGGAAACAGTGACCCTCTCTGGGCAGCTGATTTTTATTAATTCAATTGCATTATCTCTTTTTGTAGTTTTGGAAAGGACTATTTTGTGAATTTAGGAAAATAAAAATGGTTCTAATCTTTGAAACAGTTGTAGATAGAAATATTCACAGTTGGAGAACTTGAGGGGAAAAGAGGCTTCTCATCCTTTATTTAGTAGGGTGGTAAAGGTAGGAAAAGTCCAGATGGGCGATTTCTTGTTTGTGTTTTTAATGGTATTTTAATGGTATTTAATGGTGTTAGTTGCTGGTTGTCTTTTTCACTTTTTATTCTCCTAGCAAACTCAGCAGGTGTTCAGGCTGGGAAAGATAGGAAATCATCATACCAGAGCCAGCCAAGGCAGCAGCCAAGGGCAGCAGGCAGCTAGGGGCCTTGATGTGATCTGAGCTGTCATCAGTAAAGAAACTGTTCAGATTTGGCCCATACAGAGAGTGGAAGGAAGTGAAAACCAGTCTGCATATTCTCCTGGCTTTGTAAAGTACTGACTCTGGGGAAAATTAGTCTTTTCTCATGTTTTTACCACTAACCAGTATGACTTTGAGTAAGTTTCTAAACTTTTTAAGCAGTATTTTCCTCACCTGTAAAATGGTGGAGTGGTACAAAAGGCCTGTTTTGTAGGGTTTTGGTAAGGATAAACCAAGACCATGCATTAGAAACCCTTAGCACTACGCCTTGTCTGTGGGGCCTAGTAAAGGTCAGGCGCTTACACGTGCTGGCACTGTGCTCTGTGTGGTAACAGAATGACAAGCAGAAATGACACATTCCCTGCCCTTATGGAGCTTACATTCTAGTGGAGGAAGACAGATAATACAGAGAAAGAAAGAATAGCTATAATGGTGGTGGTAAATAAGAAGAAGAAAAATAAAGCAAGGTGAAGGAATGCAGAATAGAGAGGGATTTTCAGTAGGGCAACTGGCAGCCCTTACTTGGAGAACACACTGTGCTTGGCCAGGGGGGCATTCCCAAGCAAGGAAGCTTTTGAGGTCATCCCGAAGTGTTATCAAAATCCGCCCTTTCAACCCCATCCCATTTTAGCAAAAATGCCTTAAGAATTTCAAGTGGGAAAAAAAAAACAAATATGAAAATTCAAGGGACTTCCCTGGTGGTCCAGTGGTTAAGACTCCACGCTTCCACTGCACGGGGTGTGGGTTTGATCCCTGGTCAGGGAACCAAGATCCCACATGCCGCATGGCACGGCCAAAAAAAAAAGAAAGAAAATTCGAACTTCAGGACCCAAGTCCATGCAAAGGACTTTCTAATTGACATTTTATGCAGGCAGCACTGGTGATCTCATTCATTTTAGTTGAGGTATAATGTTTCATTGTCTTCTCTAATTGGAATAAAACTTAAATGGTGGAAACTATGATTAGATAAATGTTACTGTCTTAAAAAGCGATGCTTGCAAGTGATGTTTACTGTGTGCAGAAATCATGTGAGGCATTATGGTAAAAATAACTCCCTCATGTTTTCATATTAGAATTCAAATTATGAGAGTATACAACAGACGGCAAGAAGCATTGCTGAGCAAGCTCATGAGCTGGCCTATGACCCAAATTATATGTCACCTTTTGCACAGTTTGCATGTGACAATGGATTGAATGTGAGAGGTAAGCATTCTTTAGGAAGGTCATAGGGACTAACTGGGGACATAGAGGATGGGAGCATTCTGGGCTGTGGGTGAGGCAAACTACAGCACTGGGGTGAGACTGCTGAGGTGCCCTCTCCCAGCTGTGAGCCCGTGGGAGCAAGGTCAGCAGGCTGTAACACTGAAGGACAGAGCAAGTGCATGTCATCATGTGTTCCCCACAGAGGTGCCCTTCAGAACTGAATTTAATTGGCTGCAGAGGCAGGTGGAACCTGAAGCCCTTTATTGCTGCCACTGCACTGCTTGGACCTGAGCCCCAAAAGCCTCCGAGCTCTGCCTGGACATTCCTAACAGTTTAAACATTCTGCCCTTCATGAGTCTGACATTTCACTTCTCCCTTCCTCTGGCTTTGTGGGACTCATTGACAGTATTTGCCTGCCAAATTGCCATGGCAGATTTTGAAGATGGAAGTAATGTTAGACTGTCCTTGCCTAAAGAGTCTTCCTATCTACTGAGCGATATGTAACTTTGGGAGCAGGCCAAGTAGCTCAGTCTTGGAGCTCAGATGACATGTTGGTACTAGCATATCAGAACTAGCAGAGTTGGTCAGTTTCTTGCTGGTAGAATCTTATGATATGTAAAGCATTTCTTAGCTGTCCAGGAAATATTCAAATAGAAAAAAGCACATGCCATAGCTGATTGCCAGATTAGAATACAAGACTATTACTAGTTTCAAAACATTGGATATGTTTGTCCAAATTAGGATTGTGGGTATAACGTGTAACTTTCTTGTCAGGCAGAATTAATCTTAGCCACATTTTGTCTTTATTATGATTGCTATAAACAGAGGATGTGGTGGTGGCCATTTTAACAGAGCTGTTGTAAAGGAGCAGGGAAGGTTTTTTTTAAAAAGTTTCAATTAAATTACATGTAATTTCTTGGTGCGTTTTAACTATTTATCAAATGGTTTGTTTCCTTTTTTCTGCCAGAGTATATTGACAAACCAAACCTGCCTGAAATATCAGTATTTGTTTCCTAGTACTTATTTATTTAGGCTTACATTTTGTATTGACTTTTCCTTTTAAAATATATAAATACGTTTTCATTTTCATTTTAGGTGGAAAGCCAGATGACATCACTGTCCTTCTCTCAATAGTGGCTGAGTATACAGACTGACTCACCTAGGTGTCAACTCCTGCCTCTCCTTTCATCATCCCAAATTCTCCCCTACCGTGTGTGCTGATCCTGCTGGCAGGACCATGTTTCTTTGCTACTGATCTCAGTGGCCAGTGATGTAAGCCTTTTGCCTGTCTTTTTGAGACCCCATTGAGATCTTTGTTGAGAACCACTACTGTCATTCACTAGCTCATATCTGCCAGCAACATTTGAAGAGAATCAAGATTTGAAGATTGGTCTTCACTTCACATTGTCCTTTCCATGATGGGATGGAGGTTTTCAAAGCCAAAATGTCTATTACTTTTCAAAAACAGTTGAAGTATTGAAAATGAGTAATATTGGTAAAGTGAATTCAAAATTAGAATGTGTTAAAGGGATTTTAAAAGTCTAACACAAATTGTATGTTATGGTACATCTACTAGAAACATACGTTATATATTATCAAAAGATATGTTACACGTGTACTATACAGTCTGTGTTATGATTGGGTGTGGCTTTATGTTTTCATTATAAACTCCTATTTTTCAGGGGCTTATAATCTTGCTCTAAAACATTGTTCTGGATTACAAAATCTTGATCCGGGGAGCTTTTTTTTTGGTTACAAGTTGGAAGAAAAATTCAGTTTAGTTCTATGTATGCAAATGTTTCATGGTTTTTAAAAGATGATTAATTGTGCTCCTGTGATGAAAGTTTCAGCAGTTTATTGGTTACTGCATATCACAGGCTGGTGGCCTGATCTGCAGGGGGGTTTGGGGAGACTCCTTACCAAAAAATTTTAATGGAAATATTATTCAAGGTTATAAATTCCTCAAAGCCTACAAATTTAATGTTACAGCTGAAATTCCTCCCAGCTGTCTGATATGATGCCCCTGTGTGGGAGCTTTAGGCCCATAGGCCTGATGGGTTGAGAATGGAACAGCTCTAACTTTGAATTTTGTTGGCCTTTGATGGTCACGCTATACCCCTTTTCTCACTCTCAGACCTGTTGTTAGTAGCCTTGCTTTCTATAGAGCATGTACCAAATTCAGGGAGTCCACGTGGAAAGAACACTGTGGGCAGTGGCACAAGAGTCCACGAGGAAAACTCCTAGTGATGATATGACATTTGCATTTGCCCTACACAGAAATTTAGGGGTTTCTGAATCAAGCTTAATGTTTACAGTTTCCGAATAGCCATCTTGCAGTGTATAGCTTCCTTATAAAATTACCCCACATTCAGTTTTTCCATTATCTGCAAATTCAAACTTATTTTTAAGGTTTGTGTACAAGTCGACTGCTGTAAAGATATATATTTTGGGGTCAGTTTTTTTCCTTCATTAACTTCGTGGTAGAAAAATATATACACTTAGAAATCCTTAAATTAAAGCCATGTTTTATATATGTCAGGTAACATTGGTGTATAGATGAGAATGCAATTAAACCTAATGAGAATCTACTTGAGAATATAGAAAGTCTCTTTCTCTAAAGGAGATACTTACTCCCTGGTTTATTGCATTAAAACTTATGTTTGAGGTTACCTCAACTTGTTTTAAAAGATTTTGTTTTGTGAATTTGTACTGTATATTTGAGTAACTGTCAAGCTTTTGTTTTATTTAAAAATGTTTAACATGTACCATGTACATGTCATTACTATATTTCAATGCATCATGCTTGTAACAGGCATTTCATTTATAATAAGAATGAGTTATTCATTTGTAAGCCGTTCAGTAATTTATCTACTATTCCTAAATTGGCATAATGTTAGATATCTATTTTGAATCACCTTTAATTACATGTCAGAATGCCTTAACTACCCTAACTTGACAAAACAATTCTTTGGTAGAGGAGATGGGGGGTGGGGCGGGGGGTGGAGAGAGACTCTGTTTAAATAATGAGAATCCATCGTGCTGTGATAAAACACAGAAGCGTGAGTGGCAAGTGGCGGGGTATTTATTTTGCACAAACTATTTGCAGTCTCTGTGTATTTAAAAAGTAAAGAAAGTTGCATCCAGAAGGGTTTTGTTGGAAGGAATACATTTACACTTGGGCTGACAACTTCAGTTCTTTTGTTGGGTTTTTAATTATTTCTGGTCAGAGGTATGGAGCCTTATGATCTGGATATATTTTGTATTAATTTTCCAATGCATACATTTAATTCCAGGTAAGAGCAGTGCTGGTCACGTCACTGGCTTTCTCTGCACTCATCTAAACCCATCAAACACAGTCTTCATAAAGGTAGATTGATGGTGTTTTACACAACTCATTTAATCAACTTAGTCTTTTTTGAGGAATGAGCGTTAGAAATTGACAATGTGTTTGTTCCAGGGATGTTGAAAATAGTGGGACAAGAATTGAGTTTCACAGGGGAACTGACTTTGGACCTGGCCTGTAGATTTGGGACACAAAATATTTTCTCTTTTTTTCCCCTGCCCTTTTCGTGTTATGCACTTAATTTTATGACTGTGAGGGTCTGTTGGAGTGCTGCTTAACAAGTAACTTTCCTTCCACTGTCAGTGGTCAGAGGCTGTGTAGTACCCATACTGGAATTTTCCATGTCACAGGACCCAAGTCTTTGTGGGGTGTGCCTGAGATATACCACTTGGTGGGTCTAATTCTGAACTTGATGTGTTAATTGTATTTTAAATCAAGCAGTATAAACATACATATTGATACATTTGCCTCACGTAGTGGACTTTTATAACAAAAGAGAATTTGGATTTCTAATTTACAAATGGCAAATTATTTATCCCTCTCTGGATGCACCAAAGACCAGTAAAGTTTATAGCTTTTCCATCTATATTTATAAAGCAATACTGTATTATAAAGATCAATATTTTTATCACATGCTTGAAATTTTTATTTTGTTCTGTTTTAAAGTGTGCACTCTAAACATATCAGAACCTTATTTCTTCCTGTGAACTTAAGCTGCCTGCGCACAAAAAAGAATTCACCGAATGGATACACAGTAGAGTCCATAGGCTCCTAAAAACTGAAAGAAGAAATGAGGTGGGGAAAACAAGTTACTTGTCCTGAATTACTGTACTGGCTTGACATGGTTGATGGGTACTAAATCACAAAAGAATCCATTCCAGGTGTGCATGTCTGGGAGTTGGGCTGTAACTAGATTAGAAACTAGATTTCGAGCTTTGCATGATGGGCGAGTGTCTTATCACATCGGTTGCATTCGTTCTGGATAGAATAGTATAGCCTTCAGTACCGCCTTCAGTACCACCAACATACCACATCATGTAACAAGGCAGTAATTGTGGGAATTCACTGAGTCAGTTTTGAGCGTTTTGGAGATTGTAAACAAGATAGGCTAGAACTGTAAATGTTTGTACTTCTGATTAAGTTCATGGTTCCTTGTCACCTTATACCAGCTATCTTTGGTAGAAGCTACAGCATCCAATTTTCCTGGAAACTATCACATTTTTGCATTTAACAAATTTTACAACATCAAAAAAACAAAATCTGCTTATAAAACAAAATGTGAAACAGAAAACATTTGGATTCTATTGTTTAAAAAAATTAAATTCTTTGCAAAATTGAACTTCAACTAAAAATCGACAGTGTCCATGTCAAAATTTTAACTGTAAGCAGGTAGTTTGTGGCAAAGATGGCTAAATAATGAAGCAAGTCTGAATTTGTGTATACTAATGAGCTGCTTTTTTCTGTTGAGACTATCATTATTTGTCTTACCCAAGAGGCAGTGACCTGAATTGGATGTCTGAAGTATAACTTATGCAGGAATAGTTCTGTAAATACATTTAAATAAACTGTAAAGATATTTAATAAATATAGTATTTATACTAATCTGTGTACTCCTTTTAATTTGAGTAGTAACAAGATAAGACACTGGCCCTTGACATTGATTTTGTTGGTCCCTATCAGGTCCTCGTTTCCAAGCCTCTTAGTCAGTCTAGCAGTGACTCCATACTTTGTAGCTATCATTTCTGTCTTTTACTAGTTTATTCACTAAGGCTTTTTTTCACCAGCTCATTTACTACATCAGTTTAGCTTCCTCAAAAATTCGTCAAACTGGATTAATAATTGAATGTAACATATAGATGGTTTCCCAGCTGAGAAGCCTTTTGCATCTTCTAAATGATATGTGAAGTCAAACAAAAATCTGGTGTCATTTAAATTTAGCATTCTGTATCCAAATTCTAAAATCCAAACTGTATACAATTTGACAGTGTAACTGTCTTTTACAGACCAGTGCTGCATCTAGGTGATTACTGATGATGATGATGCCTTCACAGCTGAGACTGCCCTGGCCACTTTCAATGAGCGAACCAGAAACTTCATCCTCAGCAAGGAGACCTACAGTTACTCTCGGGTATAAATGTTCTCCGTGTAGTCATCTGCATTTATTAGGAATATGTGAAATTCAGTGTTAGTCACCAGTGTAAGCAAAAGATACATACATCTTTAGCCTACAATGTGAAATTATGTGGGCATTGCCAGTTTCCAAAAAAAGCTTGATGAAAGCCCAGTTTCATTCACTGAGGAACATTTTGGGATGAACTTGAGTTTTTATTAGGTTATTGTGGGTAGCTATGGCTCATTACCAAGCTACAAGAGCCAAACTCATTCTGGTTTTAGTTTGAACTCTGTTCACAGTTCTAAAGTTTACTAATCCACTCAGCCACCTTTGTCTTATTAATTCCTCACAAAATCTAAAGCACAATTGCTTGCCAATTAACATTTCCTTGTGATTTGATGGTTTCACAGGCTTAACAATTAAGGTGTTACAAAAGTCTAGTTTGTCAGGTTATAATTGACTCTAAACAGGTTTGGGAGAGGGAGAGGCACACATCATAAGATGTTATATAACAATATTTCTGTGCCAGATTTTTTATTCTGTGCAGGTAAGAAGCTAATTCTTAAAGAGGCAAAGAACAGAGACATTCATCTTCCACCTCATTCCCCTCCAAACCCAGGCTTTCTTGGCAGTGGAGGCTGCTGTTCTATATCAGATAATACAGAAATAATTTTTTGGCATCACTTCTTTTCTGCATCACACTGCAAAATTTTAAAGTCATATATTTTTACTTAAAATCTTAAAAAAATATAGCAAGCAATAGACCAAAAATGTTATGGCATTACATGCATAATTTTTTACTATGTCTGAAAGCACCAAAACTCAAATGTTTGCAATCAAACACAGAAGATACCTGAACTCTACAAGCCATATTGATGCACTCAAAATGGCTGCTAAAGAAAGTTTAAATACCTTTATAAAACTGGTAAAGAAAATGCTAAAAACTCTAGTGTGAGTGTGCACTGAATTGAAGAATTCTTTTTTATTTTTTTAAATTTTATTTATTTGGCTGTGTTGGGTTTTCATTGCTCCACGCATGCTTTCTCTAGTTGCGGTGAGCAGGGGCTACCCTTCGTTGTGGTGCACGGGCTTCCCATTGCGGTGGCTTCTCTTGTTGCGGAGCATGGCACGCAGGCTTCAGTAGTTGTGACTCATGGGCTCTAGAGTGCAGGCTCAGTAGTTGTGGCACACGGGCTTAGTTGCTCCACAGCATGTGGGATCTTCCCGGACCAGGGTTTGAACCCGTGTCTCCTGCATTGGCAGGCGGACTCTCAACCACTGCACCACCAGGGAAGTCCCTGAATTGAAGAATTCTAATGAGCTTTTTCCCTGCACAGAAAACTCTTCTCCCTCCCAAGAAGCATAATGGATTTAAAGCAAATTACATTTACTTGACAAGCAGCTATTTCTAGATATGGTTGTTGTATAAGAAGATGTTTAGAAAACTAGCAGCCCATTATCCATTTCAAGGAAGTCCAAGACAATATCTTCATAGGCTTAAGTGTGAAAATGTGTTTGAGGTGCAAGTGAGCCAGTAAATGGGTAGGGGGCCAGCTCAGCCATCATTAAGTGTTAGAATGTGGAAAAACTGCCATCATTCACGTCCTCTTCACTGTCACTTGCTGTTGCCAGACTGTGGAAAGGGTGGTTGAAGTGTTCTTGTTGGTCAGAAGAAACTGCTCCAAAGAACATGCAAGAAAACTGGAGGGGAAAAAAGTAACTGTACTGTTTATTCAAAGCAAGTTAGCGCTCATCAAATACCCCTTTTCAGAAGCTCAGCCAAGGTGGTCTCCCTGACTTTAATAGTGATGGTTCATGAAATACCCAAAACCTTCTTGAGTGGCCCAAAACATCCTAAAATAAAACCCTTCCCTGGACTCCAAAGGCACACAGTGTGGAATCAGTGGTCTGCTTCTGACTACCCTGCCCGAGCCATTGAAACTAACACCAGGGACTTCCCTGGTGGTCCAGTGGCTAGGACTCCACGCTCCCAGTGTAGGAGGCCCAGGTTCAATCCCTGGTCGGGGAACTGGGTCCCACATGCAGCAAATGCAGCTAAAGATCTCGCATCCCGCAACTAAGACCCAGCACAGCCAAATTAGTTAATTAATTAATTTTAAAAAGAAAGAAAGAAACTAACACTAAGACTGTGGGAGACAGAGATAAAGGGAGACACTGTAGGCCATCCTGCTCGACTCCATCCATCTTCTCCCCTTTCCCTCCTGCTGCGACAGAAGCAGCTACTCCTGACTAGAGCCAGTCCTCTCCCTGTCTCTGACTCCCAGCCCCTCCCATGCCTCTCCTCTACTGGATAAGAATGTCAGCATTTTAAAATAATCAAATGTCTCTCATTAAAATATATAAATAGCCTCATTCCCTTCCTCCCTCCATCCTTACCTCTGCTGTAGAGTTGTCTACACTTGCTTTCTCCATTTTCTCATTCTCCTATTCTTCCGTCCTATCTAAAAAAGCTCCTGACCCTCACACAGAAGCACTTCTCAAGATGGTCACCAAAAATTGCCAGATCCTTAAGCCAATGACCATTTTCAGTCTCCATCCCACTTGATAGTCACTCTGACATTTTCTTCTCAAACCTTCCTCATGCTGCACTCTCCTGGTTGCTCTTAGACTTTTCAGCTGGCTTGCCCTCTTCTACCCAGCCTTTGAATCAGGGTTTCTCAGCCTTAACACTACTGACATTTGAGGCCTGGTGCTTCTTTGTTGTGACGGCTGTCCTGCTCATGGGAGGGTGTTGAGCAGCATCCCTTGCCTCTGCCCACTAGATGCCAGTAGCACCCTCCTTCCTGAATTGTGACATCCAGAATTGTCTCCAGACATTGCCCAGCGTCCCCTGGCCCTGGTTAAGAACCACTGCTTTAAATAATGGCAGTACTCTCCCCTGCACCCTCTCCCTAGGAACTTTCTTTCACACTGCTGGCAGAAATTACTATGTATGTATATGCCAGGGAGTCTCACAGAATTTGAACTTCGTATATCCTACTACCCATTTGATTTCTGCCACTTAACATGTCCAAAATAGAATTCATGATCTTAGTGAGCATTGAACCTGTTGCTCCAGACCTTGATACCTCCTTTTCCCTTAAGCCCCATAACCAATCCATCACAGAGTCCTGCTACTTCTACCTCCTCAATTAGCTGTCTACTTTGGCCACTTCTCTCCATTGCTACTGAATCACCATCTCTCAGATGCCACAACTGAACTTCCATTCTTGCCTCACTGCATCCCATTCTGCACATAGTAGCTGCAACTAAAGTTATCTTTCAAAAATTCAACTCTGGCAGCCCTCCCTGTTAAAATCCTTCAAATACTTTAAATGCCACAGTACTTTATATGGCCGTTTACATGGCTGTTTACATCTGGCATGAATCGGCACTCAGCAGTTACTCTAGTTTCATTCACCCTGTGCCATTGTTTCACCCTGGCTATCTGCCTGCTAACCACACTGGTCATCCTCCAGTTCCTTAAAACCAGCACACTCCCTCCATCACAGGGGCTTTTGCACATGCCACACATCCACTCAACTCCCCCCTACTACCTTATCCTTTCCAGTTCAGCTCAAACACCAATTTCAAAGAAGACGTTCTGACCTCCTAGATTAGGTCAGTTCATACCTTAAATCCTCTCAAAGCACCTTAAACTTTTCCTTTATTGAACTTACCACAGGTTTTTAAAAATTATCAAATATTTAGTCATGTGACTATTTGTTTAATGTCTGTCTCCCTCCTAGTCTATAAGCAAGTTTAGGAACGTTTCTTGTTTATTTTGCATACCATTGTATACCCCACATCTACAACACAAGACCTTCAACAAATACCTGTGGGAGTTGCATGGTAGGTAACAAGAATGAATAAGTGAATGATCCCTGTTCTTGGCTCATCCTCACACATCAGAAGGTGAAGATGCCCTCTGCATGGGGCAGTTCTGACAGCAGCTGTTGAACCCTCGCTCCAGATGAAACACCCCAAATTAGCTGTGATATAGCCTGTGGTAGGCAGAATGATGGCCTGCCCGCACCCCCAAAGATGTCCACGTCTTAATCCCGGGAGCCTGTGAATATGTTATATTACATGGCAAAAGGGAATTAAGGTAGCAAATGGAATAAAGTTGCTAATCAGTGACCTGGACTATCCAGGTGGGCCCAGTGGACTCACAAGGATGCTTAAATGTGAAAAGCAGGGCTTCCCTGGTTGGCACAGTGGTTGAGAGTCTGCCTGCCAATGCAGGGGACACGGGTTCGTGCCCCGGTCTGGGAAGATCCCACATGCCGCAGAGCGGCTGGGCCTGTGAGCCATGGCCGTTGAGCCTGCGCGTCCAGAGCCTGTGCTCCGCAATGGGAGAGGCCACAACAGTGAGAGGCCCACATACCGGAAAAAAAAAAAAATGTGAAAAGCAGAGAAGAGTCAGCATCAGAGTGAAGCAATGTGAAAAGGACTTGACTGGCCGTTGCTGGTTTTAAAGCTGGAAGGAAACCACAGTCGAAGAATGCAGGTGATCTCAAGAAGATAGGAAAGGCAAGAAAGCAGATTCTTCCCTAGAGTCTCCGCAAAGGAACGCAGCCTTGCCAACACCTTGATTTTAGCTCAGTGAGACCCATTTTGGACTTCTGAACTGTAAGATAATTTGTGTTGTCTTAAGCCACTGAATTTGTGGTAATTTTTTATAGCAGCAATAAGAAACTAATACACTGGCTTTGATTTTAATTGGAGGCATAGCCTCAGTTGCTTCTGAAGAGTCTAATGTTAACCAAGGTCAAGATCCAAAGGCTGGAATTGACCTAATGATAGCATCTGTGTCTGTTCAATGTATAATATCATGTGCAAATAGCTCTTCATAATGCTTACTGTGCTATATTAAACTAAAAACCTACTAGCTTACTTTGGACTTTGAGAGCTGCCCTGAATTTGCCACTGACTTAAGGTAAATGTCATTTGCTACCCCCCTTTTCCCTACCTACTCTTTGGCCTTTAAATCTTTCATGGCTGGATGATCAAGCCTTTCCCTGGTATATAACAGTCTTCTAATGGAGAAAGTTTATGAATGGCCATACAACTTGGAATTAGTCCAAATCCTATACGAATTGGGTAAGAAGATAAATTATTATAAAAATTTTAAAATAATATTCATATTCTCTTAAAAATAGAACTACCATACAATCCAGCAATTCCTCTCCTGGCTATTTTTCAGAAAAAAAACAAAAATGCTAATTCAAAAAGATATCTGCACTCCCATGTTCATTGCAGCTTTATTTATAATAGCCAAGATACAGAAGCAACCTAAGTGTCCACCGATAGAGGAATGGATAAAGAAGATGTGGTGTGTGTACACAGTGGAATATCACTCAGCCACAAAAAAGAATAAAATCTTGCCATTTGCAACAACGTCAATGGACCTAGAAGGTATTATGTTCAGTGAAATAAGTCAGAGAAAGACAAATACAGTGTGATTTCACTTATATACGGAATCTAAAAAGGAAAACAAATGAACAAACGTAACAAAACAGAAACAGACTCATAGATACAAAAAACAAACAGGTGGTTGCCAGAGGGGAGGGGTGTGGGGGGATGAGTGAAATAGGTGAGGGAGATTAAGAGGTACAAGCTTCCAGTTACAAAATAAATGAGTGATGGGGATGAAATGTACAGCATGGGGAATACAGTCAACAATATTATAATAACTTTGTATGGTGACTTTGGTCTTTGAAAACTGCCCTAAATTTGCTATTGACTTATTGTTATCATTTTGTAATGTACAGAAATATCAAATCATTATGTTCTGTACCTAGAACTAACATAGTGTTGTAAGTCAATAATACTTCAATTAAAAATATAATAATATAGATATTTCCCCCATTTTGGTGCCCCTGAGAGCTGTGTATAACTTACTGAAAATCAACAATGGAAAAATATATTGGTCATTTGAATATTAGAATATAGTAATACTCCTCTACAACAGTTTAATTTTGAAAATCCCCTTTCCCAAAGTAGAATACTACCATATTATTTATCTTTTTAAATAAGGTGAATTAAAATTGATTTCATTTTGGAATTTTGTGATACTACTTGAGGGATTTTAAAAACTTTCTTAGGCTATCCCAAACCGGGGCTGAAGGTTTGCCAACCACTGGCTATGCACTAGGAATACAGAGATGAGTAAGACTCAGGCCTGCCCTTGATGAGCTCACAATCTACCTAGTGGAGTAACAAGCATATTTATTAAATTATTACATGACATTAAAAATGAATAAAACAAACAAAATGATTAGAATGAGAAGACTTCAAAAAGAGACATATCACTTGAGCTGGGCTTTGAAGGGTGGGTAGGGGTTTGAACGGTGAAAAAAGGAATACTATCACCCCAGACTGTAGGAGCAATAGTATGAACAAAAGTAGGACACAAAAGCATTTGCTGAATGTTTCCACTAAGATCAGGAACTAAGCAAGCATGCCCACTCTCTCCACTGTTAATGTTGTACTAGAGATTACGTGCTAATACAACTGAACAAAAGAGTCAGTTGGAGAGATTAAAGAAGAAATGAAACTATCTCTATATAAAAATGATGTATAGCATGTCTGGAAACCCTGAGAGAATCAATGATAAAACTAATGGAAACAATAAAATAATTCAGCAGGGTAGTAGGATATAAAATTAACACACAAAAAAACAGTAGCCTTCATATACGCAAACAGTAGGCAGTCAGAAAACATAATGGTAGAGAAAACTATTTACAACAGCAATATAAACGGTTAAATTACTTAGGAATAAACTTAAATGTGTAAATGTATATGAGAAACATTTTAAGACACTCCTGAGAGACACAAAAGTAGACCTAACAAGTGGAAATATATTGCCTGTGTTTGGATAGAATGACTCAGCATCATAAAGGTGTCTCTTAACATCCCCAAGTTAACAGAAATTTAAGGAAATCCCAATTAAAAAAATACCAACAGACTTTTTCTGGAGCTAGATAAGTTGATATTAAAGTTCAAGTAAAAAATACACATTCAGAATAGCCAGGAAAAACTGACTAAATCTACAAAGGGATACTATCTCTACCAGACATTAAAACATACTCTGAAGGGCTGGAACTGGACCTCAGGGGAGGAAATGAGAAGATTTTATTAAATACCCTAGGGAAAGTCCCTGAATGCCATTCCAAGGGGTTTAGGAAAAATCCTATGGGCGAAGCAGAATGATCCAAGAGACAATAAAAGCAGGAGAGTGATGTATAACAATAACTAACATTTAATGAGCACTGACCATGAGCCAGCTCCATGTATTAGCCCAATTAATTTTCATAACAATTCAATTGGGTAGCAGCAGCATTATTCCCATTTTACTAACAGAAAGAAAACTGAAGCAAAGATAAGTAACTTATCCAAGTTACACAGCTAATAAGTGGCAAGACAGAGATTCCAACCCAGAAACTCTAGAGCCAGTGCTCTGGAGTCCTATACCTCATTGTAAATATAAGGTCTCAAAAGAATCTTCTGGTACACTGTGGAGGAAACCAGAGTGGAGGAGAATGGAGGCATGGAGGTCAATCAGAAGGCCCACCATAGTTCATATAGAAGGTGATAATGGTCTAAATTATTTACCCATAATGTAATTTCATTTCTGCAGGAGTTAAGGCAAATAATTCCCTTTAAAAATAGAACTTTCTTTTTAGAATTTAAGTGACATGATAGGAAATTTGAAGAAAAGAGTGCTGTAATGGTACTCATGGAGCTTACAGCTCTAAATGTCACTTTCCCTAGTGAGGAAATTGGCAATCTTAGTGAATTTCAGGGAAGTGAAGCAGCAGGAAAATGTATTCCTGTTGCTGCCTGCGAAAAAGTAAGCACAATATGTGTGACCAAAAAACAGGATGAGGAAAATGTTTCTGTATAATGAAAAGACAGATTTCAGTTTTCACTTTATGGCCAAGCTAGTAATTCACGAGAAGAGAAAATTGCCATAAGTGCCAGGCATATCAGGTATTCAATAAACACTGTGGCATCAAACTGAATAATAAGTGGAGTTTACTATCCAATTTTACTACCCTAAAATTCTTCATACAGTGTAAGTAGTGACTTTTAGTAATATTATTTCTCCTTAGAGTTATTTCTAACTCTAAGAAACTCATATTTCCAAACCAATAATAATAACAACAGCAAAACAAGCTTGAATAAAACATCAATATAAACATGTAAAACAGGGACTATCATTATTTGATACTTCGAATAAATTATGTTTATCTTCAGTTCAGTGGATTTCTTAAGGTTTAACACTATAGCATTTTGTGAGGTTTATCATCCATCTAGTAAAATAATGTTCTTAACTGGGACACCACTATGAAGGAATTTGTGATGTTTGTTGTGATGAAGTTTACATTTGTACTACCATGAATAAAGGATTTCCCAACCAAACTTGAAAAATAAAATTAGAAGGACATGTATTTTAGAAAGCAAAGTATATGACTTTAGCATATTATTTGTATTCAAAGATAAGTATGCTATAAGAAATCATAATTTATTCTTTAAAACAAGTGACTCAAATTTCTATTTGAATATACTTTGTTAGAATTACTCAATGAGCAATTTAACTATTTTGTATTGACATTCTGTAAATCAGCCTTTTCTCCATGTCAGACTGGTTTCACCTCTCCCCTAGCAAAAAATAATAAAATTAATTTCCCGGATATTGGAGGTGGGCTGAGGCAGGGAGATTGCAAAGGGAGACGGATGACGAGAGTTCTTGACTGAGATGCAGTTGTGTCTCAGTGTTTTTCTTTTACCTTCCTGAGATGTGAAGATCCTGGCACTTCCTCCGTGTCACTGACACTGCTTTCTGGTACTTCACTAATGTCTCTGTTCGCTCTTTCCGTTAATGGGCTGCCACGGTTTTCCAATGAAGAGACTTTCGTGTGAGTCTCAGAATAAAGCCTTTTGGGTACTGCTTTTCTCGAGATATACTCTGCGTCCTTGCTGGTTACATTTTTACCAGCCTCTGAATTTGAATGTATCAGCTCTGACCTGAGGTATTAATAGAGATTAAATGAATGAACTGTTTACTTTGAAAGATATATTTTTATATAACTAATGGATCAATATGGGATGACAATAACACTGGTTTAGGGAATATACTGAAATAACATTGAACTAATTGTTGAAAGTTAAGAGTTACATACATGATTATCTAGAAATTCTCTTGACAGATTCAGATTTTTCAGTAAAACAACCCAATGTATATGAGACAATCTTGTGACACGGTAATAGGGCGAAGTTAGAAAAAAGGTCAAATAAATTACAGTATGACAAAATTGTATAGAGTCATTAAAAATCATGTTTCCAAGTTATTATCAACAATACTGGAAAATGTTCACAATATAATATTTTGTGGGAAAAAAACAGAATACAAAACTACATATGCTATATGACCCAATCTTGTTTTAAAATGCAACTGTATGCAAAATTAAAAGTCTGAAAGAAAACACAGTGTGCCAAATATTAACAGTGGCTATCACTAGATGGTAAAATTGTCGGTGTTTTTTAACTTATTCTTTGTACTTTCCTGCATTTTCCAAATTTCCCATAGTAAGTTTATGTTACTTTTACAATGAAGCACCTTCCACCAAAAAAAAAGTTATTAAGAGACAAAAGGGGGAACTCCCTGGTGGTCCAGCAGTTAGGATCCGGTGCTTTCACTGCCGTGGCCCAGGTTCAGTCCCTGGTCGGGGAACTGAGATCCCTCAAGCCGCGCAGCACAGCCAAAATTTAAAAAAAAAAAAGAGAGACAAAAGGGGAAAAAAAGAAAGAAAAGCAATGGCTGTTTCTCTCTCTAAGAAAGAGAGTTCTGGGTAGTGAATACAAACTTTCCTGTGAACCTTAACACTGTATCACTCCTAAAAAACAACTACTGAAAATGGAAATGAGTTTTAGGTAACGACAAAGATAAACCAGGCAGTCCTGTTAAACTGTGATCATAAGAGAAAAAGCAAATATCTAGTGAAAGATGGGTGATATTTCTCTGTTACAGTTAGGTCTTCCTGGAGCTTTCCTGATTCAGTTAAAATTTCTGATCTTCTAATGTTTTCATCCTCAATTGTTTCCTAAGTGAATGCCATTGAATTATTTCAGAATAAGACTGCAATGGCTTTATCCCAACCAATAAAGACATTAAAACATGGCCTTACCTTTTTCGTTTTTGTGAAAGACACAGTGATTGTGGAGAAGATGCTCTACTTGGCTCATCAGCTAATGTAGCCAAAATAAAGTTGGCTTCCAGTAACATATCGTCAATACTTAAAGCCATGGGTCTAAAAAAGACAAAGTCAGAGCAAACATCACACTCGTCACACTCACACTCATTTTCTGATGGACATTGGGAAAACATTAAAAAATGATAATTTTGGAGTAAAAAGAAACAGTAAAAGTCTTGTCTTTTCACAAATTGAGACAGTCCTAAGAACTAAAAGTGTCCTTAGAAATCATCACATCCAATTTCATAAAACACATTCATCCTAGCCCAATCTCTCTGAAATTTTAGTTCTGAAATATCATGTAACATACCATAGTTTCATAGAGATTTAACTTGTTTAAGCCATGTATAATTTTCTAATTTGGCAATTTATTCAGTATGTCAAGTTTATAAATGTTTTTACTCTTCAGAATAATATATCTTTCTAAATCAAGTTACCAATAAAAAGAACTCTAGGTTATGACATCTTTCAAAATTTTAGTTTGATAAGTGTTGCTAGTAAAGTTAAGGAATTCCTGAGGTGTGAATTAATTTCAAAGTGAACCAAAGGGTTTTATTATTAATGTATGACAAAAGAAAAAGAAACAAACTCAGAAATTTCCCAAGGACCTACTTCCCAGGAAAATCAAAATGAATGGCTATAGGAGCATGTGTAGCTTCTGAAAATGTCAGCATTCCCTGAAAGGAAAAAAAGGGGAAAAATGTGAAATCTTTATTAAAAATTGCCATTGATAATTCTAATTGGACACAAATTTTGGTTTACCTTCAGTTCTTTGAAGCAAAATGTTATTTCAGTGTTGACTCCAATTTGATAGAAGTCAAACTCATCTGGCCCAACAAACATCTCACTGTATACAGAATTGGTCAAATCTGCTCAATGTTATAGGAAAGTAAAGAATAAAATTAGTTCCAGTGGTATTTGTTAAATTTTGATAAGAAAATAAAGCATAAGTGATAAGTTAAAAATAGCCATAAATTCTCTGACATTCCTTCATTGAGAGGTGGGGTCTATGTCTATGTCCCCTCCCCTTGAATCTGGGGTGAGTGGGCTCTTCGTCTGCTCTCACCAATAGGATATGGTGGAGTGACCTGGTGCTAGTTTCTGGTCTGGGCCCAGGCCTTAAGAGACTGGCAGCCTCCACTTCTTCAATCCCACAAGCCACACAGGGCAGCCAAAAAAAAAAAGTAAAAATCAACTTAGAATGGGAGAAAATATTTGAAATCATATATATGAAAAGGGGAGAAAAATAAAAAGACAAATAACTCAAGTGAAAAATAAGGGATGTGAACAGACATTTCTCCAAAGAAGATATACAAATAAGCAATAAGAACACAAAAAAAGATACTCAACATCATTAGTTGCTAGAGAAATGAAAATCAAAACCACAATAAGACAACACTTCACACCCACTAGGATGGCTATCGTCCAAAAGACAGACAATAACAGAGGTGTTGAATTTTTTTTCCCCCAGAGGTGTTGAATTTTGTTCTCTAATATTTTATTAAACTTTTATGTGCCTTTTTTAAAATGAAAATATGATGATACTATGCATACCATTTTATAATCTATTCAATAATGTATCCTGACTATTTTTCCATGTCAATAAGTACATTTTCCTAATTATTTATGTGTGTTGGTGTTTTGTGTTTTCCACTACAAAATTAACTTCAATAAACATCTTTGACATACACACCCAGAGAGAAAGAAATGTATATATACACACACACAAGACTTCTTTTTTTTTTTTTTGGCCACGCCACATGGCTTGCAGGATCTCAGTTTCCCGACCAGGGCTTGGACCCAGGCCACAGCAGCGAAAGCACCGGACCCTAACCATTAGGACACCAGGGAACTCCCAAGACTACTTTTAATAGCTTCATAGTATTTCACTAGACCAATCTCCTGTTGTCAGATCTAAGGTATATAGAAAGAGATGAACCAAACTATTGAGTACTTGTCTCTAGACAGTGGGATTTCAGGTGACTTTATTAGTGCTTTTTATGTGTTTTTAATTTTCTTCAATGAACATGAATTATGTAAGTGTAAGAACAAAGGAGAAATGGTATATATATTTTAAAAGGACCAAACAATACCTTACAAATACCTTCATCTCAATCAAGAAGGCTCATGTCATGACTTGTGTTTGCTGGGGGCGGCGGGGTGGGGGGGTGTCACTGGATTGGGAGATTGGGACTAGAAGATGGAAACTATTATATAGAGAATGGATAAACAACAAGGTCCTACTGTATAGCACAGGGAACTATGTTCAGTATCCTGTAATAAACCATAATGGAAAAGAATATGAAACAGAATATTTAAAAAATTAATTAAAAAAAAAGAAGACTCATGTCACTCCCAGTGTGCTGGCGTAGAGTAAGTTCAATAATAAAGTTAAACAATTGGGTCCCCAGTCAACCATAACTATAACTACTCATTAGAAAGCTTCTTACAAGGGACAGTGTCTGAATAAATGGCCATTTATTCAGAGATGGCATTATGAATATAAAACAGACCCTTTCACTAGCCAAGCATATATTTTCCAGATCATGCAACCCTGAGTGCCAAAACAGAATGCTAGATGGGACTTTGAGAGAAGCAATAAGAGCACAGTGGTAATGAGACTAAGCCCTGGAGCCTGACAGTCTATATTCAGATCATAATCCACCACTTATTAACTGTGTGACAGCGGGCAAGTCACCTAGTTTCTCTGTGCTTCATATTCTTCATATAGAAAATGTATACTAATAGTACCTACATCACAGACTTGTTACAAAGATCAAATGGATTCAGAAATGTAAACCATTTAGAACAGAACCTGGCACAAACTAGACCCTGCAAAGTCCTCTGACCCAACTTAAGCCCTGGTTATACTGGTTTTTCACTTCAAAATAATGTTTCTTCCTTTGTATTCTTTCTTTACAGCTATCACCAAAAAAAAAAAAAAAATCCAAGGTCAAAGAGTCTCAGACAAGTGGTGCCCATAATACCCTAGTAAATTTCCTTAATAGCAAAACTCCTGACTTAATCATGCTTTAGTTTCTCCATTCCATCTGTATAACTCTTAGAAGAGCTGACTTAATATTCACGTTGGGACTTCCCTGGTGGTGCAGTGGTTAAGAATCCGCCTGCCAATGCAGAGGACACGGGTTTGAGCCCTGGTCCAGGAAGGTCCCACATGCTGCGGATCAACTAAGCCCGTGCACAACAACTACTGAGCCTGTGCTCTAGAGCCCGCCAGCCACAACTACTGAGCCCACGTGCCACAACTACTGAAGCCCACGCACCTAGAGCCCGCGCTCCACAACAAGAGAAGCCACAGCAATGAGAAGCCCATGCATTGCGAGAAGAGTAGCCCCCACTCACCACAACTAGAGAAAGCCCGCGCACAGCAACAAAGACCCAACGCAGCCAAAAATAAAATAAATAAATTTATAAAAAATAATATTTCATTCATTAAGAAATATTCATATTTTCTGTCCTATATATTTGCCATCTGGAATATCTTACATTTCTAACTTAAAGTTACTTTTCCTTTTTATGTGGTCAAAGATCATCTCAACGGGATTGCTGGCCTCTTAATTTTTCTTTATGCTAAATACAAAGGATGAGAAATAGACCTTAAAATTTTAACTGAAAAAATATTTTTCTCAGTAACCATTCTAATTTTATTTTTTTAATACATTTATTTATTTATTTTTGGCTGTGTTGGGTCTTCATTGCTGCGTGCAGGCTTCCTCTAGTCGCGGAGAGCAGGGGCTACTCTTCCTCACGGTGCACAGGTTTCTCATTGCGGTGGCTTCTCTTTGTTGCGGAGCACAGGCTCTAGGCATGCGGGCTTCAGTAGTTGTGGTACTCGGCTCAGTAGTTGTGGCTCATGGGTTAGTTGCTCTGAGGCATGTGGGATCTTCCCGGACCAGGGCTCGAACCTGTGTCCCCTGCATTGGCCCAGTGTGTTCTTAACCACTGTGCAACCAGAGAAGTCCCATTCTCCTAATTATAAAACAATCTGAATTTCAAAGCCAAGTATTTTAATTACTGATTGTGACAAATTTCTCAGGTCTCTTAAAAATTTTAATGATCTTTCTACATTTTACTGCCTTTTAGACAAGAAAAAGTATTATGTCACTAATATTTACTGTATAACTGTACAGTAATCAGGAAAGCCAGGAAGTAATATTCCATCAAAGCACAGTGACAGATATAATCCTTACCCATTGATTCCTCATTAGAACTCTTAATGCAAACGTTCAGTGGAGTAACAGCAAGAGTAACTTCCTCTTGACTCGATGTAAAAAGAACAGTTGCCTCAGCAAGCACTCTATAAAATGTAAGGAACAGTAGTACATTATTTGAAGAACAAACAGAAAGAAATTATCATATTAAATGGAACTCATCTTTAACCTGGAAATAAATAGGTTAATTGTCCTGTATTTAGAAAAATCTACCCAAAAGACCTATCTTCATTCTTCTATATGAGCTGGTATATTTTTAGTATATCTTAAAATTACAACATTAGGAATCCCCTGGCCGTCCAGTGGTTAGGACCCGGCGCTTTCACTGATGGGGGCTGGGACCAATCCTTGGTCAGGGAACTAAGATTCTGAAAGCCGCTCGGCTGCAGCCAAAAAAAAAGAAAGAATTACAACATCATTTGAAGGCCAAGAGAATAGCAAAATATATTCTAAGTAAAACATGTGAAAACTGCAGAATAAACCAAACACTAGAATAAAATATCTTTAATTCTATGCTTTCACATCCCCAATACATTTTTTAACAAAAATGACCTGGGATCATACTCCTAAGGGAGATAGTAGAAAATGGAGATGTTCAAACAGAACTGGGGTGAACTATGCTGGAGACGCAGTCGAGGGGTAGAGGTTTACAAGGAGTCTGCTGCCTGTATTCTCTTTCCCTTTGTCACTTGTCCTAGATTATTAACTATTTCTTTCAAGGTTGTCCTGACATCCCAAATGTCCTTTCATCCTGGGCTCCCTTTTTTTTTTTTTTTTTTGCAGTACGCGGGCCTCTCACTGTTGTGGCCTCTCCCGTTGTGGAGCACAGGCTGCAGACACGCTGGCTCAGCGGCCATGGCTCATGGGCCAGCCGCTCTGCGGCATGTGGGATCTTCCCGCACCGGGGCACAAACCCGTGTCCCCTGCATCGGCAGACGGACTCTCAACCACTGCGCCACCAGGGAAGCCCTGGGCTCGCTTTTTAAAAACACCTTTATTGAGATATAACTCACGTTCTACACAATTCACAGATTTAAAATTGTTTGATTTGCATTTCCCTAACAACAAATGGTGTTGATCATCCTTTTCACGTGCTTGTTGGCCATTTGCATACGTTCTTTGGAAAAATGTCCATTCAAATCCTTTGCCCATTTTTTAGTTAGGTTACTTATTATCTTTTTATTATTGCATTAAAAGTTCTGGCCTATTTTTTGTTTGTTTTGTTTTGTTATTCATTGCTGCGCACAGGCTTTCTCTAGTTGCGGCGAGCCAGGGCTACTCTTCGTTGTGGTGCGCGGGCTTCTCATTGTGGTGGTTGCGAAGCACGGGCTCTAGGCACATGGGCTTCAGTAGTTGTGGCACGTGGGCTCAGTAGTTGCGGTTCACGGGCTCTAGAACGCAGGCTCAGTAGCTGTGTTACAGGGGCTTAGCTGCTCCACAGCATGTGGGATCTTCCCGGACCAGGGCTCAAACCTGTGTCCCCTGCACTGGCAGGCAGATTCTTAACCATTGTGCCACCAGGGAAGCCCTGGCCTATTTTTTAAATTGAGGTGAGGTCAGATAAAAATGAGATTCTTAGAATTTCTGTAATGTTAGTGTTAACCTGCTAATAGACATTAGATTAGCAGAGTTTCTCGATGCCAAAATGTCAGGAACACCTACCAAATTAATCTGGAAACTTTTCCAGTGTTAAGGGAGAGGTGTTGTACAAGATACTAAACAACCTGATACCAGAAATGACAATATGAATGTGCAATTCAAAAAGGAAGAAAAATACAAATTGCTAATAAATATATGAAAAGATGCTCAAACTCCCTAGTAATAAAATAAACACCAAAAAATGACTTTTTATATATTAAAAAAAAAAAAAGACTATGTCTTCCATAATAGGAGTTTCCTTCTCTCTTTCCCTCTCTCTCTCTCTCTCTCTCTCTCTCTCTCTCTCTCTCTCTGGTTACCAGGTGCCATGTTGTGAGGACAATCGGCCAGCCTACAAAGAGGCCTGCATGGTGAGGAACTGAGGCCTACCAGCAACCACATGGGTGAGCTTAGAAGCTGACTTTCTGAGGCCTCCCACAGCCAGGTCAGTGAGCTTGGGAGTGAAATTCTCCAAGTTCAGCCTTCAGATGAGACCACAGCCCTGGCTGATGGCTTGACTTCAACCTCATGAGAAACCTTGAGCCAAAAGCACCCAGCTAAGTCACACTTATTATTTTGAAGTAATAAACGTCTGGGTTTTTTTAAAGCTTTAAGTTATGGGGAAATTTGCTTCACAGAAATAGGTAACTAATACACTATCTTATGCACTACTAGCAGCATTGTTTGTGATGGCAAAAAGTCGGAAACAACCAACTTTTTCACTAATAGGGTAATGGGTAACTAAATTATGGTTCATTCATACAAGTAAAAATTATGCAATCGTTAAAAAGAATAAAATTGATTTAACTAGGGCTTCCCTGGTGGCGCAGTGGTTGAGAGTCCGCCTGCCGATGCAGGGGACACGGGTTCGTGCCCCGGTCCGGGAAGATCCCACATGCCGCGGAGCAGCTGGGCCCGTGAGCCATGGCCACTGAGCCTGCGTGTCCGGAGCCTGTGCTCCGCAACGGGAGGGGCCACAGCAGTGAGAGGCCCGCGTACCGGAAAAAAAAAAAAAAAAAAAAAAAAATTGACTTAAACTGACATAGACACTAAAAAAGGAAGTTGCCAAACAATAAGGATGGTAGGACATTTTCTTTTAAAAAACTATGTATGTGTCTAGTAGGTGATATAAATTTGAGAGAGAAGGAGAAAAAAAGAGAAAGAAAGATATCCATAGCTATAGGGAAAAAGAAAGTTATAGAAAGACTGGCTATAAATAGAAGATGATATAGAAGGATTACACCAAATTGTTAATAGATGTTAAACCCCTGCCAAGTGGGATATATGTGGCAAGTAGAAGAGAAAGACTTCCATTTTTCATCTCTGCACTCTTCTATAAATTTTAGATGTATTGCAAGGAGCATGTATTTCTTTTGTAATTTAAAAAACAATAAGGATAAAATATCTTTTGGCTTACAAAGTAATTAATGTTTAAACTACAGCTTAACTGAAAAATTGAGTACCTTTCACTGACAAATATGTCCCACTCATTCTCTAGAAAAAACAAACAAACAAACACTTAGGGATAAAATCAGTTCATGTAAAAGTGTTAAAATTTCCTCATGCTGTGTGTGTTAAGACTCAGATAGAAGGAACCATATAAATGCAAAGTATTATTAGATAATATATTTTTCTCTTAATACCACTTGATGTAGAAAGCCACTGATGGGATACTTCTAGAACATTTTGGCCACTAAATTATTATTTCTACCATTAGGCAGTTATTATTATCTACTTTTACCTTTCTCAAGGTTTCCTCTTGATCCTTTAAGGTGATTTCTACAAGTCCAGTGTTAGCTTAAAAAAATGTAACTGATTTAAAAGCTCTAGGCTATTAATTCTTTACTCTGTGACCATAATATATTCAGAAAAATAAAAATAAACAACAGAGAACTCATTACCTTGGTTGAATCACTAGTGTATTAGAACACATATTCTTTTCAAAAATAACTTGCAAAGGCTGACTTTCTTGAAAACACAAATTATGAATCCTTTTAATACCTTAAAAATAATAAAGCAACCTGTTAATAATTTTAAGTGCAAAATTAACATATTTTAAAAGTCTTTAAGTTTCAGAGCCAGATTAAAATAATAAAATTAAAGTAATATTTAATATCTGACAGGTGCACAAAGCTTACAAGAAGCACTATCCCTTAATGAATGTGTTTATCGCTCCCTAGTGGACACCATGTAACATGTCACACCCTCCAACCAATTAGGCAGTAGAGTTCCCACATTCTTTTGAAATACAGGTAATTTCTTAAATTGTGTGTAAAATAGTAATTGCCCACTACAGATTATATGTCTATGATTCTTTTTCAGTATTTTTCATCCAAACTGATATTTTTGGATGGGAACTTTAAAAGTAAAACCTGAGCATCCGGTCTGTGAATTCTTTCCCTCTGAGAGGAGGAGAGGAGTGTGGAGCAATAATGGCTATGGCCCAATGTACTGGCAACTGCAGGATATGTTGTACGTACATTACCTCTGATCCTCACAATATGCCTGTGGGATAGGTACTTGATCTCAGAAGAGGAAAGTATAGCTCTAGCTCTGTTAAATGACTTCAAGGCTATGCTGTTTTAACAAGTATAGCTAGAATTTGAATCTAAGTTTGTTTTATCTCTCTTTTTTTTTTCTGAATCTGAGTTTGAATATGGAGCCCGTGTAATAAAATCCAGGTGGGCTATAACTTTCTACAGCATAATAATGTTATAATAAGAATCAAAAGGATTCACTATAAACATTTCTAACTTATTTTTTAACTGAATTAATAACAACAGCAATATTTATTATTTTCATAAATATTTACTGAGCACTTACTGTGTACAAGGCTGATCAGTTGTTCTTTTGTTTTGTTTTTTGTTTTTTTTTTTGACCGCGCAGTGAGGCATGTGCGACCTTCGTGACCAGGGATTGAACCTGTGCCCCCTGCATTGGGAGTGCGGAGTCTTAACCACTGGACCGCCAGGGAAGTCCCTGACCACTTAGTTGTTTTTTTTTTTTTTTAATTAATTAACTATTTTTTTGGCTGTGTTGGGTCTTTGTTGCTGCATGCGGTCTTTCTCTAGTTGCAGCGAGTGGGGGCTACTCTTCATTGTGGTGCGCGGGCTTCTCGTTGCAGTGGCTTCTCTTGTTGCAGAGCATGGGCTCTAGGCGTGCAGGCTTCAGTAGTTGTGGCACACAGGCTCAGTAGTTGTGGCTCACGGGCTTAGTTGCTCCGCGGCATGTGGGATCTTCCTGGACCAGGGCTCTAATCTGTGTCCCCTGCATTGGCAGGCGGATTCTTAACCACTGCGCCATCAAGGAATTCCTGATCAGTTGGTTTTTAATGGATAACAAACCACAAAATTTAATCAGAAATTTAGTGGCTCAAAATAACAAACATTTGTTATTTCTAACAATTCAGCTGAGTGGCTCCTCTGGTTTGGGTTGGCTTAGCTGTGGCTGGATCATTTTGAATGGCCTCATATTCATATCTGGGGCCTCACAGTTGGGACAACAGGGACAGCCGGGATGGCTGGGGCCTCTCACCACATGGTCTCCTATCTTCCAGGAGTCTTCGCTGGGCTGTGCTTATTCTCATGCTGATGAAAATGTTCTTAGTTTAACAGTGGAAGCTGACAGGCCTCTTGAGGCCTAGGCTCGGAACTCACACAACATCACTTCTAGTGCATTCTATTGATATAAAAGCAACTCCAAGGCCAGCTGAGATTCAAAGTAGGGAAACACACAGGGATGAATTTGGGAGCTGTGGACTAGCAAAGAACAACTCAGACAAAAATTTCTGACCTCACAGAGCTTACATTCTAGCGAAGGGAGGCAAACAATAAGAAAATCAAAAGCAGTACTTCCTTGGTGGTCCAGTTGTTAAGACTGCGCTTCCACTGCAGGGGGCACAGGTTTGCTCCCTGGTCGGGGAACTAAGATCCTGCATGCCGTGTGGTGCAGCCAAAAAAAGAAAAAGTAAAATAATTTGTCTGTCACATAGTGATAAGTAGCACAGGAAAAAAGGAAAGCTGAAAGGGGGCTGGGGAGTGCCAGTGGTGGTGGGCAGCAATTTCAAATAAGGAGGTCAAGGAAGACCTCATGGAAAAGATGCCATTTGAGCAAGACTGAAGGAGGTCTTTGAAAGAGCAAGCCATGTGCTATCTGGAGAAGGAGCTTGCTAGGCAGAGGGAACAGGGACCCAGCCTGGGACTCCCAGATCATGTGGTATCTTACCGGCCATTGTAAGATCTTCGGCTTTTACCTTGGGTAAAATGGTGAGCTTTTTGAGAGTTTTAAGCACTGGAGTAACATAATCTGACCTATTTTAAAGGGATTACTGTGGCTGCTATTTTGGGAAGACACAAAGCTCAAAAGTTGGCATATCTTACTTATTTTAAAAAATATTTTCAAGTTACTTTTAGATGGATAGGTAATAGAAGGTAATAGATGTACATGGTATAAAATTCAAAGGATACCAAAGAATAGACAGTGAAAATAAGTCACCCTCCACCTCTGACTCCTGCCACCCCAGTACCCTACTCAGAGGTAACTACGGTTACCAGTTTCTTAGGTATTCTTCAGAAATAGCCCATGCATATACAAGCACAATCATATCTCTATAACAAATACCTGACTTGGGTGAATGTTCTATTGGCATTGCCGAGGATGTCCAAGCTGAGAAATGCCTTATTTCTTTGTCATCCCTGATGCTTTTTTTCTTGCTACTTGCTTCCTTCCCCTTTTTCCTTAACACACGCTAAACACTTGCAGTCTATACCTTTGACCACACTGCTCCCTCATCACAGAATGCCTTCCCATTTCTGACTATTAGAAATTTAGCCCAGGACCAGATGACTTCACAGGCAAATTCTATCAAACATTTAGAGAAGAGCTAACACCTATCCTTCTCAAACTCTTCCAAAATATAGCAGAGGGAGGAACACTCCCAAACTCATTCTACAAGGCCACCATCACCCTGATACCAAAACCAGACAAAGGTGTCACTAGGAAAGAAAACTACAGGCCAATATCACTGATGAACATAGATGCAAAAATCCTCAACAAAATACTAGCAAACAGAATCCAACAGCACATTAAAAGGATCATACACCATGATTGAGTGGGGTTTATCCCAGGAATGCAAGGATTCTTTAATATATGCAAATAAATCAATGTGATACACCATATTAGCAAATTGAAGGAGAAAAACCATATGGTCATCTCAATAGATGCAGAGAAATCTTTCGACAAAATTCAATACATTTATGATAAAAACCCTCCAGAAAGTACACATAGAAGGAGCTCACCTCAACATAATAAAGGCCATACATGACAAACCCACAGCCAACATTGTTCTCAATGGTGAAAAACTGAAACCATTTCCACTAAGATCAGGAACAAGACAAGGTTGCCCACTCTCACCACTATTATTCAACATAGTTTTGCAAGTTTTAGCCACAGCAATCAGAGAAGAAAAAGAAATAAGAGGAATCCAAATCAGAAAAGAAGAAGTAAAGCTGTCACTGTTTGCAGATAACATGATATTATATAGAGAGAATCCTAAAGATGCTACCAGAAAACTACTAGAGCTAATCAATGAATTTGGTAAAGCAGCAGGATACAAAATTAATGCACAGAAATCTCTTGCATTCCCATACACTAATGATGAAAACCCTGAAAGAGAAATTAAGGAAACACTCCCATTTACCATTGCAACAAAAAGAATAAAATACCTAGGAATAAACCTACCTAAGGAGACAAAAGACCTGTATGCAGAAAACTATAAGACACTGATGAAAGAAATTAAAGATGATACAAACAGATGGAGAGATATACCATGTTCTTGGATTGGAAGAATCAACATTGTGAAAATGACTATACTACCCAAAGCAATCTACAGATTCAATGCAATCCCTATCAAACTACCAATGGCATTTTTCACAGAACTAGAACAAGAAATTTCACAATTTGTATGGAAACGCAAAAGATCCCGAATAGCCAAGCAATCTTTTTTTTTTTTGCGGTACGTGGGCCTCTCACTGTTGTGGCTTCTCCCGTTGCGGAGCACAGACTCCGGATGCGCAGGCTCAGCGGCCATAGCTCACGGGCCCAGCCGCTCCGTGGCATGTGGGATCTTCCCGGACCAGGGCACAAACCCATGTCCCCTGCATCGGCAGGCAGACTCTCAACCACTGCGCCACCAGGGAAGCCCTAGCCAAGCAATCTTAAGAAAGAAAAACTGAGCTGGAGGAATCAGGCTCCTTGACTTCAGATGATACTACAAAGCTGCAGTAATCAAGACAGTATGGTACTGACACAAAAACAGAAATATAGATCAATGGAACAGGATAGAAAGCCCAGAGATAAACCCACGCACATATGGTCACCTTATTTTTGATTTGAAGGCAAAAATATACAATGAAGAAAAGACAGCCTCTTCAATAAGTGGTGCTGGGAAAACTGGACAGCTACATGTAAAAGAATGAAATTAGAACGCTCCCTAACACCATATACAAAAATAAACTCAAAATGGATTAAAGACCTAAATGTAAGGCCAGACACTATAAAACTCTTAGAGGAAAACATAGGCAGAACACTCTATGACATAAATCACAGCAAGATCCTTTTTGACCCACCTCCTAGAGAAATGGAAATAAAAACAAAAATAAACAAAGGGGACCTAATGAAACTTAAAACCTTTTGCACAGCAAAGGAAACCATAAACAAGACGAAAAGACAATCTTCAGAATGGGAGAAAATATTTGCAAATGAAGAAAACATTTGCAAATGACAAAGGATTAATCTCCAAAATTTACAAGCAGCTCATGCAGCTCAATATCAAAAAAACAAACAACCCAATCCAAAAATAGACAGAAGACCTAAATAGACATTTCTCCAAAGAAGATATACAGATAGCCAACAAACATGTGAAAGAATGCTCAACATCACTAATCATTAGAGAAATGCAAATCAAAACTACAATGAGGTATCACCTCACACCAGTCAGAATGGCCATCATCAAAAAATCTACAAACAATAAATGCTGGAGAGGGTGTGGAGAAAAGGAAACCCTCTTGCACTGTCGGTGGGAATGTAGATACACCCACTATGGAGAACAGTATGGAGGTTCCTTAAAAAACTAAAAGCAGAACAACCATACGACCCAGCAATCCCACTACTGGGCATAAACCCTGAGAAAACCGTAATTCAAAAAGAGTCATGTACCCCAGTGTTCATTGCAGCACTATTTACAATAGCCAGGACATGGAACCAACCTAAATGTCCATCGACAGATGAATGGATAAAGAAGATGTGGCACATATATACAATGGCATATTACTCAGTCATAAAAAGAAACGAAATTGAGTTATTTGTAGTGAGGTGGATGGACCTAGAGTCTGTCATACAGAGTGAAGTAAGTTAGAAAGAGAAAAACAAATACCGTATGCTAACACATATATATGGAATCTAAAAAGAAAAAAATGGTTATGAAGAACCTAGGGGCAGGGCAGGAATAAAGACACAGATGTAGAGAATGGACTTGAGGACACGGGAGGGGGAAGGGTAAGCTGGGACGAAGTGAGAGAATGGCATGGACTTATATATACTACTAATTATAAAATAGATAGCTAGTGGGAAGCAGCCGCATAGCACAGGGAGATCAACTGGGTGCTTTGTAACCACCTAGAGGGGTGGGATAGGGAGGGGGGAGGGAGACGCAAGAGGGAGGAGATATGGGGATATATGTATACGTATAGCTGATTCATTTTGTTATAAAAGCAGAAACTAACACACCATTGTAAAGCAGTTATACTCCAATAAAGACGTTTAAAAAAAAAAAGAAATTTACCCACATGTGATGCTACCACCCAGATAGCCCTTCCTCTTCACCTTTCTCTCCTATGAATCTGTTGCCCCAAGTACATCCATTGTGCTCTTTTTTGTTTGTTTTTTGTTTTTGTTTTTGTTTTTTGCGGCACGCGGGCCTCTCACTGCTGTGGCCCCTCCTGTTGCGGAGCACAGGCTCCGGACGCGCAGGCCCAGCGGCCATGGCTCACGGGCCCAGCCGCTCCGCGGCACGCGGTATCCTCCCGGACCGGGGCACGAGCCCATTGTGCTCTTTTTAAAGCAACTTGGCTTGGTGTACTTCTTCATTGTGGTTCTTCTAGTCTTCCAGCTTAATAATAATTTTCCTTGATAGAATGCAAACAGGATAAAAATTTAGAAGTCCTGTTTCTTCTGTGTCATTATTGATTTTATCTAATGCTGCACATAGTACTGGACTATAAGAGACAAGGAATTTTCACCAGAATCTCTTCCTTCATTGAGAAATCTCACTATTGAAACAAAAACAAAACAGCTGAACTAAAGAGAATGCCTAGTAATGTGGTTGACTTAAATTCTGACATAAGCTCCATATCTTCTCACAGACCAGTAACAGACAATTTGAGGTCCAGCAGCCAGTCCATGGACGGCTTGAGGAGCACTGCCTTATGCCATCAGCTGCCAGCCATGGCATATCTGATGCTATGATAGAATTCTGCTTGCCGTTTCATAGCTCAATTTGCAACTTCCCTCAGTGGCTCCAGAGAACTCTTTCAAACTTAAAGAGGTACAGCTAAGGAACAAGCATTATTTTGGAGATGTTCCATTTGTGGGGTTTGGAATTTCAGAGGTTAGTGATACTTATAAGTTGGCAAATGTTTCCCAATCCCTTTAAGTTCACTGTTATGCAAGTTTAAAGTCATTAGCATATCTGTAGAATGCCCTTTTACAAAACCTTAAAACCGTGAAGTGGAAATTCTGCCCTCTTGACACCATGTCATTAATATACATGTATGAATCAGGGTTTTATTTTCACTCAATAGCCAGTGCACCGCTCGTATGGAAGCCCCTCTCTGTCGGAGACCTGTCTTCTTGAGCAGGACAGAACTTATTAGCAGGTGCTTTAGATCAGAGCATGTTCTTCAGGGACAATTCACTGACTCATTTTTAGCCACTCTGGGGCCAGTGCCAATGACAATACAGAGAATTGATAGAATTATTATTAGGCAGGTAAATATTTCATATGAACCTTGGTTCTTGATGACATAAATCACCTTTTTTTTTTTCCTATTAGCAGATGCTAAATAACCTAAGGAATCACCGTTCTGGAAACCATTTATGGTTAGATTCAGAGAAGTTAGTCTTTTTTAGTGGCTCATGCCTTTGCAATTGTTTTCTATCAATAAGAGAGCCAAATTTACTTCACTGTCTTTAATTTCTTCCCAGTTCCAAATATGTATTTCTAGCAGTTTATTGGATATCTCTGCCCAGGTGATTTTTCTCAACTAAATTTGAACAATGTTTCTCCACCAGATAATAAAAATAAAATTGCAAACATAATTTCCTGGGTACATACAGTTTTGGAAAGTATAACTATTTACCCCAATTACTGGGTATCAGCATCTATCCCCTACTTCCCCCTTCCTTCCTGAGCCATCCTTCCCTGTTATGTAGCAGCCATGAGGTTTGGGTGGGACTGACTTCACTTCCAGTATCACTTGTGGGCCCTCATTGGTATAAATCAATTGATGTAATCTTATCCCCCTTGCAATTGAATTTGGTCCACATATGGCAATAAGCCAAGGCAATTAGAGAATGGAATTCCCCTGGCTCCCCAGGATTAGTTTAGGTTGGTCCAATCAGAGCAAAGTCAAGCACTTTTGTTCAGTGCATGTATGAAGTATGGCTCTCACTCCCCCAGATGTGAAAGAGCAAGCATGTAGCCCCAGCTGCTGCTGCTGCTAGAAGTCACCTCATTATTAAAAGTTTATAAGAGGAGGGAGACGCCAAGAGGGAGGAGATATAGGGATATATGTATATGCATAGCTGATTCACTTTGTCATACAGCAGAAACTAACACACCACTGTAAAGCAATTATACTCCAATAAAGATGTTAAAAAAAAAAGTTTATAAGAGAAGCTGGCCTTACTATAAATCACATAGAGGAATGCAGACCTGAGAGAATTTTAAAAAGAAGCAGCAGCAGCTGCTGCAGCCTGGATCAAAACACGCCTATGACCTAATTTTGAGCTTTTAGTTTACATGAGCCAAAATTCCTCCTTATTGTTTAAGTCAGTTTGAGTTGGATTTTCTGGGTGGTTTTTTTTTTCCCTGTCATTTGTAACTTAAAGCAGGGGTCCCCATCCCCCCCACCCCCACCTCCTAGGCCGCACAGCAGGAGGTGAGTGGCAGCTGAGCCCCATTGCTACCCATCGCTGGCTTTACTGCCTGAACCATCCCAATCCCCCCATCCCCGTCTGTGGAAAAATTGTCTTCCACGAAACCGGTCCCTGGTGCCAAAAATGTTGGGGACCACTGACATAGCATCCTAACTCATACAACTTCCCTACAAAAGCTATTAAAAATCAACCAGTCACAAATATGTATTGGACATTAATCAAGCCACTTGAGACATACTTAAGAAGCTGAAAAGTTGGTTGTTTAAAATCTAGCTGGGGAATTCCCTGGTGGTCCAGTGGTTAGGACTCCATGCTTTCACTGCCGAGGACCCAGGTTCAATCCCTGGTCAGGGAACTAAGATCCTGAAAGCTGCGCGGTGCAGCCAAAAAAAATTTTTTTTAATAAAAAATAAAATCTAGCTGGAAATAAGGGATGAGTATAATTGTAATAACATCAGTCACTGACTATTCAGTACTGCCTCTGTGTCAGGCACCACACTAAGTGCTTTACACATGTGATCTCACTCCATCCTCACAACAACCCCAGAATCTGAGGGTAGGTAAGATTATCCCCATTCTAGAGAAAAGAAAATGAAGGTTCAGAGAGATTAAGTACTGTCACAAAGCTAATAAGAATTATAGAAGAATCCACATCCAAATCTGTGAGATGTCAGAGCTTGCGGTGCTTTTTGTGTGTGTGTGTGTGCTTTTTTTTTTTAATTTTTACTGATATATAGTTGATTTACAATGTGTTAGTTTCAGGTGTACAGCAAAGTGATTCAGTTATACATATATATATATATATATATAAAATTCTTTTTTAGATTCTTTTCTATTATAGCTTATTACAAGATATTGAGTATAGTTCCCTGTGCTATACAGTAGGTCCTTGTTGGTTATCTATTTTATATATAGTAGTGTGTATATTTTAATCCCAAACTCCTAATTTATCCCTCCCCCCACCCTTGCTGGGTTTTTAATCATGCTCTTTACATGATTCTGCTATAACATGAACTGAAGCTCAAAGAAGGAAAAAATAATGTTAAAAATTGATATTTTGCAGGGGAAAAATTAAGGAATATAATATAAATAAGATCTGAAATAAAAATATTAAGATAAATGTAAGATAAAATTAAGAAATATAAGATAAATCGTAACACTAATATAACCTTCCAGAAGACCATTCCACTATAAAAAGATTTGGACCAATACCACAAGTACAAGATTTTTTAAAACATACACTCCTAACTGGTAACTTCAAATAAAATAGCAGCCATCATTATAAATATTACTAGCGCTAACTCTTAGAAAATATGCCAGGTATTTCTTTAAACACTTTAGAACTATAACTTCCTATAACTCATTGAATCTTCACAAAAACCCTAGAAGGCTGGTGCTACCATTGTCCCCATTTTACATATAGGGAAACTGAGGCACAAAGATGTAAAATAATTCGCCCAATGTCTCAGCAAGGAAGAGGCAGAGCAGGATTCCACCCCAGACCTTGTTGACCTCCAGAGTCCATGCACTTTATCACCATGCTATACATATTTAACCATGTAAAATCCTATATGACTACAACATTTGAATATCTACCATGCAAGCCTGGGAGGCAGGAAATCTCTTGGTGTAGCAGCGAGAATGAATGAAGGTTTTGGCTCCTACTATTGTGGGGCTGGACTCAAATCCAGGCTCTGTGACTTACTAGTTCTGTGACCTTGGGCCAGTTACCATGCTTCTTTCAGCCCCAGATAAAATACTATTTACCTCCTGGAGCACTTTTAATACAGGTAGGCATTATTCTTTTCTGTTCATTCCAAGGAACACTGTTACAAAGGCAGTCTTACAGAATATCATCAAGCAGCTAGTTAATTTTAGAATAATCAATTGTTAGAATTCAGATGGACATTTAAAAAATTGGTCTGTGTGCAGGCAAAACTTGTGCCACTGACAAGCCAAAAAAGGAAATAATTAATACCAATCAACTCACAGTACTTCTACAGAGACAAGTGAGATAATATTTATAACCGCCCTACCACAAAACTATACAAATTCTAAGCAATAGTGCAATGGGAAGTCTTGATATGCAGTTTGAATATTCTAAACATGAAAAATATTAACAAAACACACACATACTTTAAACTGGATTTAATTATACCTACCATGTCTGCAGAAGAATTGAATAACTACTTTGCACTTATCAGATCTAGTAAATATTTTGCATTTCTCTACATTTCTTTCGAGGGAATTCAGACATCTAAAGATAGGCAGAATTGACTGTAATACAAACACATTATAGAAGAGCACATACTTAATATGGTTGCTTCATTAGTTTAAAAACAACCTAACAAAAGAAGAGTAAGTATATTCGTAAATGAACAGACTGTTCTGCATGCCATTTAAATCAAGTATTAAGTACAGAATAGGTGTTATGCCCTATATAATGAATATTTCTACAATACAAGAGAAAACCATGCCCACTTACTCTTACCTTCATTCCCAATTTGCAATTTAAATTAGATATTGTGTCACCATCATTCATTTTCACCGAGGTTGACCATTGATAATGTTGAAAAAACACAGGCGAGAAGAGGACACATCCATATGCTGACCGACAAGAATTCACAGATCTTAAAGCAAGCTAGAAAAATAAAATAATAGCTATACAGGAAAAAAATCAACTTTAATGATTAATTTAAAAAATTTTAAATTTTTAAATTTTAATTTAATTTTAATTTAATTTAATTTTAATTTAAAAAATTCTATTATGTTTAACATCGCATTGAAGTGTGTCTGAGTAAGGCTATGGGATGTGAACTGCATGATATGGACTACATTATACACATAAGTTATAGTACTGATGTAATATGGACTGCATTATACAGTGTGCATTTAATTTTCATATGTACACACATCTAAACGGAATATATTATATATAGGTATTAAGTCTAAAATCCTGCATGCTGAAATTGTATTTTTCTTTGTTTGTTTTTGGTAACAAGAACATATTTATAATTGTAAAAATGTAAATGCCCACAGGGGCCTTAACTTTAAAGCACAAAGTGGCAGAAGGCAATATAAAAGGGAGTAAAAAGATTGCAGCAAAATTTTCCCTCGCCTAAGGGGAGAGACTGTTAGTCAGCCAACTACTTCCACTTGGGAATGCAGGCCCCAAACTATCAAATCTTCTGAGTTTTCAACAGAATCAGGAAATTCAGATTTTTATGTGGACTCTCCCAATTACTGTTAGAAAATTATTTCATTTTTTAAAAAGAACATAGTGCAGGCCCCACAAAACATTTCTGCAAGCCATATCTAGCCTCTTGACCACCAGTTTGTTTCTTCTGGCTTAAATCAACTGTGTATGATTTTTAAGTTTACCACGCTCTAAATGTATTTAGATATGTAAAATAAAGATGAACAGTGAAAGGGCTGATTAGAATTTCTGGATTTCCTAGTTAACATTCAATCTGGACTGGGATTTATAAACATCTTCTTTTTTCCTTAATCTATTAGTTAAATTTCTTACTTACACCTTTTTCAGAAGGGTCTAGCCACAGCTCATCACTAATTCGTGAGAGTGCTTGGATCGCTTTCCCAAATACTATGGAGAAAAAGAAAGGTGCCTTTTACATTCTTTTTCTCAAACAATAAAATCATAGGACTACTTCAGCATTCACAGGACTCAAGATAAATTCATAAGGAACAGTGTTTTATAGACTAATGCTACAAATTGTTTTAAGAAATACGGTATAATACCCTTGGCAAAATGCCAGACACATAGTAAGTGCTCAATAAATTAACAGAATGAGGGATTTCCCTGGTGGTCTAGTGCTTAAGACTCTGCCCTCCCAATGCAGGGGGCCTGGGTTAGATCCCCAGTCAGGGAACTAGATCCCGGGAACTAGATCTAGATCCTGCATGCTGCAACTAAGACCCAGCGCAGCCAAATATATAAATAAACATTTTTTTAAAAATAATAAATTCACAGAGTGAGTGTGTGAAATAATAAAATGCAACAAAATTCTTCCTTTCTATATGTTCACAGTGTTGCATGGAACTACTGTGGCAAGCCAGTTTCCATACTAATGCATTTTTAAACTTGGTTTAAATAAATGTATACCCCCACCCCCCAAAAGTGTGAAAACAGAGCATGTAGGAGATGGTTTGAAGGGTTTTAATAACTTCACAGGCAGCAAAGTCAAAACAAGTCATGAGAGAGAAATTAGAGGAATTCAAGATGTATCTCTGATGTTTGAGCACAGAACATGCCAGATCTTCCCAGAAAACACAGTTAGATGCCCTGTCAGAAAGAGAGGCCAGGGCTGGATGAAATATTGGTCTTATCTGGTATGACACCATTTATGTTCTTATAAATTATAAGTAAAAAATATGGCAAACAGATATGGGATACTATGATGCAATAAAAATGGATGGCCATATCAATCCATGGAAAAGTAGAAAAAAGGAAAAATAATTTCAGAACATAAAATCAGATTATCATGCTTAAGAATCAGAGTTGGCTGGCTTCCCTGGTGGCGCAGTGATTAAGAATCCGCCTGCCAACGCAGGGGACACAGGTTCGAGCCCTGGTCCGGGAAGATGCCACATGCCGTGGAGCAACTAAGCCCGTGCGCCACAACTACTGAGCCTGCGCTCTACAGCCCGTGAGCCACAACTACTGAGCCCACGTGCCACAACTATTGAAGCCCACACACCTAGAACCCATGCTCCACAACAAGAGAAGCCACCACAACGAGAAGCCTGCGCACCGCAACGAAGAATAGCCCCCGCTCGCCGCAACTAGAGAAAGCCCGCGCACAGCAACGAAGACCCAACGCTGCCAAAAATAAATAGATAAATAAATTAAAAAAAGAATCAGAGTTGGGGGAATTCCCTGGTGGTCTGGTGGTTAGGACTCCACAATTCCACTGCCAAGGGCCCAGGTTCAATCCCTGGTGGGGGAACTAAGATCCCGCAAGCTGCACGGCACAGCCGGAAGTGGGGGTGCAGGCCTCAAACTGAGAAAGAGAGGATGACTAGGGGGAGAAAAAGAGGCGTTTGTCCCTTTTTACCACTTCACATTCACCACTTCTTCCTGGAGCTAGCTAATGAAGACCTTTCATTCATTCAATGAATATTTATCGAGCACCTAGTATGTTCCAAGGACGGTACAAGCCAAGGCAATGCGGGTATAGCAATGAACAAGACGGGTTTACAGCTCCTGCCCTCACAGGGCTTAGAGTTACGGAGTAAAAACAAATTTAAACAATCATACAAATTATCACTTATTGAGAACTAAGGTACACATTGCAAGAGAGAACTTTCTAGAACTCTGAGAACATGCAACAATGGGGGGTCTTGTGCTTCCCTTTCCTGTTCATTAATACTGTTCCATAGAGGTCGTCAACACAGGGGAAGCCGGCTGCAACACAAGATGCCTTTCAATAATCACTTTCAGGTTATGATCTGTATGACCATTACTTTTCTAAATAGAGACTTTCTGGAGTAACTTACATGTTTAAAGTACCATTTACAATAAACAATAGTTCCTATACATTCCCATTCATTACTGAGCTCTTTACCTGCATTTTATTCCTACAATAAACCCTATAATGAAGATGCCGTTAATATTTTCATTTTACAGATAAGAAAACTGAGCCCAGAAGTGATTCCGTGGCTTGTCCCAGGTCATACATTAAAAATGTTAGAATTTGGGAAAAAAAACAGGTTTATGCTTTTTTCTCATGGCACTAAAATACTTTTACTGTCCAAGCATTGTTTTTCCCAACTTCCCACACAGTCCTATCGTCCCGAGTTTGAAACTGCCGTTCCAATATTTGTCCAGATAGTGCAACTTCATTTTATGGACACCTATGAATATAAATATTATGCATAAATAAAAGCAGATGGGCCGTCATTCGCCCCTCAGAAGCTAACAGGACCCTGGGTGGGTGGGTGCCGGCTGTGGCCAGGCCTTGTGTCCTCCGCCCCTAGGCAGAAAGGCAAAGATCAAGAAACTAGACGATGGTGGAAACTTCCCCATGAACCCTAGGCTTTCCCTTTTCTACACAGAAAGGCAAAAAAGGCCTCTGCACCTTTCACCTGACTGCCGCTCATCCCGCACTTCAGCATGACTGCAATCCCTAAAAATGTCAGTCACTCTGCGCGCCTCAGCTCGAGGGCCCCAGGCGCCCGGATGTTGCCCGCGCTTTTGGAAACTTCGCGATCTTGGCCACAGCCCCACCACAATTTCCCAAAGAACAACTTCGCTTTACGGCGGCGAAGAACCTAAGCGGGCCTCCGTAGAGCTGTCTCTCGCCGACTTCTCTTTTCATTGGTTGTGAGCGAGGTGGGCGGGTCGTCGAGGCGTCTGAGGAAGAGAGGGCGGCGGCGGTTGTGGTGACTGAGCGGAGCCCAGTGACAGGATGGTGAGGGCGGCAGCTGCGGCGACAGAGGCCTGCCTCTCGGTTGGGGTGCTGCGTCGTTGGGAGACGCTGGGAGTCTCTGGGCGAGGGCTTAAACGATCCCGGAGACCGTGGCGGGCGCGGCCGGGGCCCGGGCCTGGGGAAAGACAAGGGAGGAAAGAGCGGCCACCTCTGGGTGCGGCCAGCCCTGGCCTCGCAGCCCAGCCCCAGGAGCCACAGGACGTCCGAGGGGGGAAAGGGTCCCTTTCAGCTGCAGCTTCTGTCACGAGCCCCTCACGCCCGAGCCGGGGAAGGCCTTTGGGCCTGTGCCTCGAGCGTCCCAGAGAAAGGAGCACGGGAACTCCGCCGTTTCCAGACGTTTCCTTGCTCCTTTCGCGCAAAAAGCACCTCCCGCTAGTAGGTAACCCACCGGTTACCACCCCCATGTGGCGAAAGCTGGCTTCTCGGAGGCAAAACGGGAAGAAGCAAGCTACCATTTAGTTTGCTGTCTAGAGAAAGTGGATAAGAGCTGTCCCCTTCGCCCCTGAAATACCGTGCAGCTGCCATTGAAATGTGGCAGTGGGCCCTGAAAAGGACTGGATTTAGCTTTTAGGGTTACTGGAATTACTTCCTCAGGCTGCTGCGACCCTTTAGAGCAGGATTCCTTAATGGTTTTCGAACTCCTTGAAATGGTTTGGAATACGTTTTGGAATGTTTTTCTGGTGAAAGGGTCATTGTTGGCAGCAAGGAGTAGTTTGGGAAGCTTTACCTCATTCGTCCGTCAGATTGCCCCAGATCATCCCCTCACCCCCAGGAGGTCGGTACCCCAAGGCCTGCCTACGTGAAAACTCGGGAACTGCTGCCAGAGAGGGCTAATAGCGGTAATCAGATTTTCAAAGTGCCCTTGACCCCCTACAAAGTGAAGAACGGTTTTAAAAGGGTTTCTGATGATCTTGGTATTTGTGTTGCTGAAAAGAGACTTCTCTCTCTGATGAACATCTATTGCATTTTTAAGATGATCGTGATTTTATGACCAGCAGCCTTTAAGGTGCCTTATAGACGTGACAGCCAAAGATTCATGGTCTCTGGTTCTTTAGCTTCTTTATGTATGTTAGAGACTTTAATCCCACTTTTGATTTTTGCTTCTAAACAGACTCCGGATTAGAGTAGTCCAGTTTACAGTAATTTTGAGACAGTTATCCCTGGGAGAAGATGAAATTACCTGACATGATTTCTATATTAATGTTTCTGAAGTTTTTTTGAGAGGTGAACACTTTTTCAGGGTAGTTGTACTGAAATATCACTTTTCATGTGAAATAGAACTGGGCAAAATTTAGAGTTAGTCGATTCTTTTACAATTAAAAGCATTTTATTTGGCAAAAGAGACCAGAAATGTTCAATATACAGTAGTATCCAGAGTCTATGGACAGCAAATTCAAGTGTGGGGAAAGTCCAGATTTAGCTGGAGGAAGGTGTCTGCTTTTATCATCCAAGTACATCCAATACTTGATAATGTATTCATAGTGCTGTGTTAGATCTTCTGCACAAAATGACCTAGCTGCAGCATAATTTTCCAACTACTAGAATTTTAAACATAGGAGGATTAAAATCAATATACTTGAAGAATAATTAGTCCTAAAGATCCAGAAAATGTTAGCTTTCATTTAAGCTATTGCTGATGAATTTTCCAAATAAAATTCTAAACAGAACAGGAAACAAAACGGATGGGAGTCAAAGTGGCGAATGAGATTAGGAAAAGTCGAAAAAATTTTAAGTGTGTGTGTGTGAGAGAGAGAGATATCTAATAGTACAGCATATGGTTCTTTTGGTAATGTTTTGAGCAAAGCTGATTTTTAACATTTTCTTTCATAACACTCAGAAATCATTAACAGTTGTTTGCATATTCATTTGATGAGTTTTTTGTTCTTTTTTTGGTTTGTTTCTTTTCGTTGCTTTCTTTTAACATTGGTCATGTTTCACCCTTTTTTTTTCATTCCCCTGTCTGCAATCAACTTCTTCATTCCACTAAGGCTGGGCACAGAGTAAGTTTCTTCTCTTAGCTCCTACTAACAATGGTGGTTGGGTGCTGTTACTGGGATTTCACCCTTTTATGTCTATCAAATAGGAAGTAACCAAATTCCTATGCTTTGATTAGGTTGGTTCTTTATTTGAATTTAACAAGACCGCCATTTCCAGGATCTTTTGCTGTCTTAAAAGACTCTGTAATCTATGTCTAACCTGAACTGTCCAAAGTGTGGAATTTGGGCAAAGACACTGCTCAAAGTATGGTATTTGTTATGTGACACTCTTCCCCCTATAACTTAAAAAGCTGCAGGAAATCAAAGTCCTAGTAAGGATCCTTACTAATTTGAAATAGTTTCTGTGTGGCCATTCATAGTTATATCTTTAGACTGCTAATAGTCTAGGTGCACTTGGGCATAATCCTCAGTACATTATAGAATTTAGCTCATAGATCATTATAAAGTATCATGTCTTACTAATGTTCGTTCTACCACATTCAGATTGAACAGCTCATTCATTATTAGGCCCAAACATTTTCAACCTGTTATAGACATATACCCTTAATTTATGAGTTTGAGGTTCTTTTTTTTTTAATATAGAAATCTATTTTTTTACCTTTTTCTCAAATGCCAGCTTCCCACATTAACTATGTACTTCAATTCATATCTGAAGGGATCCCCCTCTAAAGATGAAGATTGTTCTATCTCCAGGTACTTTTGTATTGATTATCACTGAGGGTGGAAACTATGTGGTGGTTTTTAGTTTTATAGATGTTTTGTCCACTAAGATTTGGATTGAAACAATATGTCATTGAGCAAATACCAGCTGAAACTACTCTTTGTAAAGAAGCTTATTTAATAATTTCTTTTAAAGTGAGCTAGTTTTGTAACCTTGTGTTACCTCAGTTACTTTATATCCTGATAACATTTCCTTTCCTTTGTAATCATTTTGATATTTGTTGCAAGATGAATCAAGCTTATTGTGATAATAATTTTAATTTTACACATTTTGGTTTTGATTAATTTCAACTTACAAAGTCTGTAGTGGCCAAACTTTGCTGTTTATCCTGTTTTAGATATTTAATGTTTTCTTTGGTAATATTAAAGAATAGTAATGCGTTCTTTAGAACCAGTTAAAGGGCATGTACATTTATGGATGGGATATCTGTGTGGGAAAGGATCCTGTCATAGAATGAAGGTGCTTATACTGTCTGCAGCCATACCACCCTGAACGCGCCAGATCTCGTCTGAAGGTGCTTATACCAATGGACATGGAGAAATTGACTCTCTTGTCCTTTGGAGGGCGAATACTATTTTTAAATGATCTTTTTGACATTATTGTGTTAAGTGGTGTATATATGTCAAATCTTGAAATTTTAAAATTAAAAATCTGCAGGATTGAGGTTTTTTAATTCTTTTATATTTATATGCAGAATTTGTTTTTGTCATCTGAGATTGTTCCAACTCTAAACCACCTCCTGCTGAATTCATCACTTATTTAGCTGATCTCTCTCTTTTTTTAATGCTCTAATGCACATGAAAGATTGATATGTTATTTTAAGTTTGGGAACTAAACTGAGGATACATAGACAATTTGATCTAAACAAAAATATGACAGTCAGGATTTCTAATGATGAAGGAAAGAGAAGATAACAAAATTATAGTTCAGAAGCACATGTTTGCCCTATTGAAACTCTTTGCAACATAGGCTGTTTTTATTCCTCTGCAATGTATAGTTAATATTTTAAGTAACAAATATTGTAAATTTTGGCTACTGTTCCTCCAAATAGTTGTCAGTCTAGTAAATTATAGAATTAACTTTTTTTTCCTCTATCATTATAATTTTAACCATTCTTTTTATTAACATCCCTGGAATCGATATATGATGTTTTACATTAACACTGCAGAAATATGAATTACCATATCAAATTCCATAGGGCCTGGTAGTATATTTTTCATTTTTCAATTTTTTTGAGTGTAATTTATAGGTCTCTGAATGAATCGCTTTAGAAAGCTTGATTTTATTCTTGATAAATAGAATGATTACCGGTATTGTGTGCACACCTATTTATGACCCAAATAAACTAAGATTGATTTAGAATCATATGTGTGTTTAAGTGGTCATGATAGGAACTATGTGAGTAACTTCTGCTCTTTTGGGTTTTGGAATCTCTGATTAGTTTAATTTAAAAGAGGACTTATGGGAGGAGAATATCTTGTTTTGAAATCATGTTTAACATTACACCTTTTCTCACCTTGACACTTTAAAGTTGGTGTTGGTATTAGGAGACCTGCACATCCCACACCGGTGCAACAGTTTGCCAGCTAAATTCAAAAAACTGCTGGTGCCAGGAAAGATTCAGCACATTCTCTGCACTGGAAACCTTTGTACCAAAGAGAGTTATGACTATCTCAAGACTCTGGCTGGTGATGTTCATATTGTGAGAGGAGACTTCGATGAGGTGATGTACTTCCCTTTCGCTTCCCAAATATTCCCTTTCCTTTTTTTTTTCCTGTTGTGTTGATTATATATTAATTAAATATTTCCTTTTCTTGATTTATATATATATAAGGTTTATTTTTGAGACCAGAGTTTCTCAACTGTTAAGGTTTGTTTTGCTTTTTTTTTTTTTAGTTTTCCAATGTAAAATTATTACACATACCCCTCCCTTACAGTTTGAAAATCACTGATTTTAGACTACTTAATAAACATATTACATACTTGTTCTAATTAAATTGATATGGTTTTGTCAGTATTTTTTGTAGTACTATCATTTAGTTTAAAAAGTTTTTGTCAGGAACTTACCCCGCCACCACCTCTGCTACCCTGTTCCAAGCTACTTATCACTTTACTGTGTTCCAGCTTCCTGACTGTATCCTTGCTCCCTCCACAGTTTATTCTCCACGTAGCAACCAGAGTGATCCTTTTTAGGTGAAGTAAGAAAACCCTGCCATCGCTCCCTATCTCAAAGGTTAACTATAAACAGGCATGAGGGAGTTTTGAGGAGGGGATAGACTTTTCTATATCTTACTGTGGCAGTGCTTACACAACTGTATGCATTTGTCAAAACTCCTTGAATTGTATACCAAAAAGGGTACGTAAATTTTACCTCAATAAACCTAACTTTAAAGGAAAAATAAGGAGTTCTGGAGTTCCAACTTTGTCCATTAATTAATAATGAGATTTTAGGCAAGTTACATCCTCTTTCTTAGTTCCCTACTATGTAAATATGATTGGAATAGATGATTTTTAAGACCCATGACAGTGCTAACATTGTATGACCTAGCTTAATAAACCTGATTCTAGTATGAAAATTTTATTTTTTATTCCTAGGAATATAAGCTTTTTCATAAACTATTTAAATTCATTGGTGCTTTTTTTTTTTTTTTGGTGTTAAGTTTGAATAAACTAGAGGTGGCATGAAAGTGAAAAGTGGGGTGGGGGGGATGAGAAGGGAAGGGGCAAACATCTTGTCAATAATTCGAGTATATGTTTGCCATTTGTTAAAAATATATTAGGGGTTCTGTTTATGATATGCTAAAGATAGTTTCAGTAGCAAGAATTAAATTTTTTGCTTGACCCTGGAGCCATACTACCAGGGTTTGGATCTTGGCTCAAACACTTAATAACGTGTGCTCCTAGGCAAGTCATTTTAACCTCTCTGTGCCTCAGTTTCCTCATCCATAAAATGGGAGTCATAATAGAATCTACCTCTTAGGATTGTTTATAATTATTACATAGGTTGATATTTATAAACTTCTTAGAATAGTGCCTGGTTCATACTAAGTGCTACATAAGTTTAACTATCATTATTATTTTAAGCCATCTATGTAACTATTAAAGCCTGGGATATAGTTTGAACATATCCTAGCTTACAGGTCATATTCCTTGGATTCTTAAATAAAGGAAACATAAATTTGGGGGAATTATCCTTTACAGAAAGCCGAAAAGAACTCATTCTATAAAAATAAACTCAACAAAGGGATTGCGTGATAAGTTCCAGTTTACCTAAAGTAAATTACGTTTTGAGCACCGTTGCAGCCTTAGAGATTGAGAAGAAATCGAATATTTATTTAACAAATATGTTGGTTGTGGAGCACTGTAGTAAAACACCCATATGAGATTGTATATTTAAGAAGGTTATTTTTTAAACCTCTATGTCTCTAAAATATTTGTTTTTCTTATGTCTATTTCATATTTTAGAATCTGAATTATCCAGAACAGAAAGTTGTAACTGTTGGGCAGTTCAAAATTGGTTTGATCCATGGACATCAAGTTATTCCATGGGGAGATATGGCCAGCTTAGCCCTGTTGCAGAGGCAGTTTGATGTGGATATTCTTATTTCAGGACACACACATAAATTTGAAGCATTTGAGCATGAAAATAAATTCTACATTAATCCAGGTTCTGCCACTGGAGCCTATAATGCCTTGGAAACGTGAGTAGTATGCAATTTGGGAATTTGGGGGTTTCATAAAGTTAATAATTGTACAAGTGACATTTCATAAAAGAGAAATGTGATTATTTAAATAATTATAGCCTTTTTGGCAATCTTCTATTGGTGATTATTCTTTTTAATATGTCTAACAACCAGATTTCTCCTTGAATCCAAATTGTCATCCTAAATTGAAATTTATAGTGCTACTGCTTTTTAGTACAAAACACTGACATTATTTATATTTTCTTCCAGAAACATTATTCCTTCATTTGTGTTGATGGATATCCAGGCTTCTACAGTTGTCACTTATGTGTATCAGCTAATTGGAGATGACGTGAAAGTAGAACGAATTGAATACAAAAAATCTTAAAGCGAGGCGTGTCCTGATGATATTTCTGTTGGGCTTTTTTTTTTTTTTCCATTCCCCTGTTCAACTCAAGTAATTAAATGTTTAAGAGCCACAAAATTGTATCACTTTTATAATATTTTGCAGTAAAATGTAATCTCGTCTTCTGTTAATACAATGTTCTAAGCTTCCTGTAAACTATAAGATTATATTTAGTTTAAGTATATGATTTCTATGAAAAAACATCCACCACACAGTAAATGGTCACATGTTAAGAAAAATTTATCCTTGTAAATATCTTCATAGTTGATATTTGGAACTTTACTACCAAAGTAGTGCATGAGGAGAAAGAATCTAGATTTTCTTGTATACATTCTTCTCCAGTAATAAACAGTTACCTTTCATTTATATTTTCTTGATAAACTGTGTTTTAATTTTTAAAACTTATGAAAATAAGAGGCCAAATGAAACTGCAGACAAGTGTTACAGTGATAAGGTAGATGAGATGACCTTTCAGAGCTCTTTCTTAAAACGTTCTAGGTCATAATGTTGGACTCAGATTTTATTAACTAAATAGAATACCATATTGACATAGTAAATCATCAGTGATTCTTCATACTGTTGCTTTTAAGTGCCCTATTCTTTACATTTTAACAACAAAAAAATTTTTTTAAACACTACTGTGTAATTTGAAAAGATACGTGCACTCCAGTGTTCATAGCAACATTATTTACAATTGCCAAGATATGAAAACAACCTAAGGGTCCATCAACAGAAGAGTGGATAAAGACGATGTGGTGTGTATGTGTGTGTGTGTATGTACACACGTACATGCATACGTACATACACAGTGTAATATTAGTCATAAAAAAGTGAAATTTTGCCATTTGCAACAATATGGATGGACTTGGAGGGTATTATGCTAAGTGAAATAAGTCAGATAGAGCAAGACAAATTACTGTATGATATCACTTATATGTGGAATCTAAAAAATAAACTAGTGAATATAACGAAAAGGAAACACAGATGTAGAGAACAAACTAGTGGTTACCAGTAGGGAGAGGGAACTGGGGAGAGGCAAGATAGGGTAGAGGATCAAGAGGTACAAACTATTATGTATAAATAAATAAGCTACAAGGATATATTATACATCACAAAGAATATAGCCAATATTTTACAATAACTATAAATGGACTATAACCTTTAAAAATTGTGAATCACTATGTTGTACACCTGCAACTTACATAATATTGTATATCAACTATACCTCAAAAAGTTAAAATTACAAAAAATAAAAATTTAAAACACTAATGTTCTAAAACATTTAGAAGGCAAGCACACTAGAGCAAAAATGTAATGTGAACAATCCTTTCATTAATACAACTATTCCCAACTTAAATCTAGTTTGAGAGTCCAGGTGTTTGGCAATTTTCATAAAATAGGGCAAACTGATATTTCCATTTTTAACTTGTGTTCAAGCAGATAATATTTATTGAGGAAGCCAGGATGTTACCTCTATCAAATGCTATTCTATATCAGGATATTCAGAGTTTTCCTCAGCCTGATTTGGAAAATATTTCCAGGATATTCTAATGTTGCTATTTTAGGACTTACTGTAAACAGAATTATACAATGTATTTTTCAGATTTAAAGAAGAATAATTCAGTTTTAGGTGACAAGAAGAATTTTAATTGTACCTAGCTAGGACTACACGCATATATTTCACACAAATTTTATTACACAAAATATTCGTACGTGGAACTACATCAAACCATTTACATGGTAGTAAAAGTTTCTGAACAAACTAAAATTACTTAATGACTTAGTGGTGAATAACAATACTGAATGCAGAGAGAGGACACAATTCACAATCCCTTCCCCCCACCTTTGGCACATCACCAATACTCAAGATTGTCAAGTTAGCATCAGATGTTCTCCGTGTTCTTCAATTGACATTGATTGCATACACTTATTTAGCAAATCATCCTCCTTTTTTTCTTCATTCATGTATGATTCAGAATCATTTGTAGAAACTGAAGGAAAAAATAAGAGTTTATAATGTCTGTTTTGGAAATAAAGTATTTCATCCTGAAAATTGAGATTTGTATACAAGAACAACCTTCAAAATGACCTACTTTTTTAATAAGCCTTTGGCAAAAACAAATTGCAATTTTCAAAATTTGATTATCTCCCCCTCCCCCTAGATCTCTTATTTTTTAAAATAAGATGCCCAGTACTGTATTCTAGCCACGTTATTGTATAGCAAATTCTCTGTTACTAAGTCCTATTTTCCCATTGCTTTTCAAAATCTTTTGACTGGGGGAAGTTATAGCTTCAGTATTCTCTGTTTTCCTTAAGTTCCTTCTCATTTCTTTTCTCTTGGGGGACCATGGGGACTTTTCCTCTATCTGTGGTTTCCTCCAGCTGTTCTTTTTGGAACCAGACTTACCTTCTCCCCTGCCATTTCCCTCATTTCTTGGATAGGCATGGTATGGTACTTACAGCAGAGCTGAGTGGTGCTGTCATACAGCAGTGGGATATGGGTTCAGAAGGCCTAAGTTCCCTGTTTCCTACCAACTTCCCTACTCACTGTGGTAGTAACTAGGAAATTATTTAACTTCCACTTAATCCTTTCCACTTTATCAATTCTGAGGAATATTTCTCAGCATTCAGTCTTTCTCTTGCCTTTTTCATTTTGTGATGTTCTGTACTTGTGGTAGAAGGATCCTTTATGCTGATCCTTCCCAAATGTGGATTTGTCTGAGTTGCTCTGTAAAATTTTGATAATAATAATTGGTTTGTTTCCACTGGTTTGAATATTAAACAAAATGGTATAGGTGATATAGCCCTTTGTTAACTATTTGATTCTATACAAAATATTGCTGTCTGGGGACTTCCCTGGTGGTCCATAGGTTACGATTCTGTGCTTCCACTGCAGGGGGAATGAGTTCGATCCCTGATCGGGGAAATAAGATCCTGCATGCAGGAGTCCCTGAGCAGTGTGTTCTTTTAAATGAAAGCAGAAATCGATTTCATGTTTAGTTTTTGTTTTTTTTTTGCGGTACGCGGGCCTCTCACTGTTGTGGCCTCTCTCGTTGCGGAGCACAGGCTCCGGACGCGCATGGCTCACGGGCCTAGCCGCTCCGCGGCATGTGGGATCTTCCCGGACCGGGGCATGAACCCATGTCCCCTGCATCGGCAGGCGGACTCTCAACCACTGCGCCACCAGGGAAGCCCTCATGTTTAGTTTTGTTTGGAGCAATATAAGCAAGTCACATTCTAAATTTTTTTAATGTCTTCTCTAATAGAAATGGAACTATATTGGGTTTAATATTTTTTAGCATGACATCTTTAAAAATGCATATATTAAGAATTCCACATTTACCTGATTGCATGAACAGTCTGCCTGGTTTTCTAAAAATCTTCAGTGACTTACATCTTGTTTTAGATGCATATCCAGTTTTTAAACTGTAAGAAAGAGAAGCATCTTAATTGGAACCAGCACAGTGAACAGCTGCCAAATGCATGTGGAAGACCATATACATTCTTTTTATTAAGCTGCCGGCATCACCAAAGAGACCCTTTCAGACCCTGAATTCTCCCGTGACATACTAACCCTGAGATGCAAAGCTAACGATTATAGCGCAGGTTGAATAATCAGGCATCTTAATCTCTTTTTTCCTTTTTCCTTTTTTGTTTATAGTATTCCCCTGTGCATAAGCCATCATATGCTTCTCCTTTTGAAAGTGTTTGTATTATTTTAAATTTGAGTGAGAATCATTTAAAAGGGCAGTCTTCCATATCTTTAGCTGATCGAAATTTTTACAATTCCACAAAGTTCTAAAAACAGTAACATATCCCAGTCAGCTCAGTAAAGAGACTATAAGATAGCATTCTTTTGTGCTTTTTGCCCAACCTATTCTGAATTTAATAAAGTGAACATGTTAGGGAACACAAGATTTAATGTCATTTAGCTCAAATAAAATTGAGGGGTACATTTTTCTCTTAAAGAGTAGGAAACAAACCCTTCTTTGTTTCTCACTGGTCGCCAAAGGGAATGCTGTATGATCATCTCAGGTGCAGATGCAGCTGCAATGTTAGAAGGCCCCGAGTCCTCTCTCTCCAGCTGGTGTCGCCATGTAGTGCAGGGGTAATGCTGCTTCTGTGAGTAACGAGAACTGAGGTGGCTCCTGTGATGAGTGAGGACACCTGTCACACAAATCACCTCTGTTAGAACACCCTCTTGTTTCTTGTGAGAACTAGTGAGAAACTACCTGGAGGTGCACCTGCCTGGTTTTTGTGAGCTGTGCTGGGTCACATGCATGTACTGCCTCTTCATTAACGTCCTCAGATAGTTTGCATTATAGATCTTAGCAATGCTGCACAGGTAACGCTTCTGGCCTAAGGTGAGGTCTGGATGCTAGAAGACAAAACAAGATTTATAGGCTGCATTGTAGAACAGAGGTTGGCAATATTCCATATCTGAAAGGATAGAATGTTCATTTGGCCAAAAAATTAAGAGAGAAAGAAATGGCCATTTAAATAGTACAAGTGACTCTGTTTGCCATTTCCACTCAAGTGATTCAGATGCCCACTGGGTTTGAGAAACACTGCCCTAGAAGAATAAGGAAAGTGTGAATCTGCTGTCTGTCAATGAGTCTTAGTTCCCATGTGCCTCTCAGTGAGTGTAGGCATCTTGCCTTCTGAATATGATGTTTGAGGTGGTACCTCAAAAGTGGTACCTAAAAGAAACACAATTACTCTAGTCTTAGAAACAGTCTTTTCTAGCACCAGAAGAATAACCCTCGGTGTTGGACAGACTGAGGGTAGTCTGTTGGTCTCCTATATAGGTAATTTTTTTTTTTTGGCCGTGCCTAGCGGCATGTGGGATCTTAGTTCCTGACCTGGGATCAAACCTGTGCCCCCTGCAGTGGAAGTATGGCGTCTTAATCACTGGACCACCAGGGAAGTCCCGGTCATATAAGTAATTTTGACTAAGATTTTCACTGTACTTGCTGATTTTAGAAGTTAACGCTCACCTAAAATGCAAGACTCCACTATATACGCATGTGTATATACATACAAACACAAGATTTACTGAACTGAATAGGTAATAAATGCAGAGAAAATATTAAATGTTGGTCAGAAATAACTTATCAGTTTGCACAGATCTTTAGTAACCCTAATTTATATTGCTCTAGAGAGGGTACTTCCGCCAGCTACGATCTTTAATGGGTAATACAGGTCAACAGTTATGAAGTGTTTATTGCCATTTTCTTTACTTACTTGCTTTTAATTTTGTGGTCCTTGAGCAAAATCTTTATGAGGTTGGGTTTCTGTCTCTAGAGTGGAACTTTCCTCAAGCATCTTTGTGCTTGGCACTGAGCTTCCTGAGTAAAGGTACATTAGATCCAAAGTATCATAAAACCCTGAAAGAACTCTTATGATAGGGAATCTATAATGATAAAATCCTTGCATTCACTCATGAGTTTACCCAGCAGATATTTATAGACTCCTAGACAATGTGCTGGGTGTACTTGTCTTCTACAGTGCCTTACCCTCTAACTAGCTTATCTTCAATAAAGAGTTCAGCTCTGAATACAAAGACTATCGGTATTTAAATAAAATATTGGTATTTGGTTAGCATACCTTTAGAAAGCATGTCTCTGTCATTGACTTAGGGATGTGAATTGTTTGAACTTGAGGCGTTTTCCATAACTCTTGCAGCATGGCTATGTGTGAGTTCATTTTGTGTCCATCTTTGAATCTATCTGTAGGCAAGGACATTATTATGTGAATTTCATAAGCAAAGATAAATTTAACAAATTAATTATTAAGATCCATCTATTTACATGTGTCATTGATTATCCTGGAATACCAGTATGAGTCAGACTGTTAAATCTGAAGAGACATTATGATATGCCATTTGGTTTTAGAGCACACAAAAATCTAAGATATTTATAAATATTTACTATATATAATGATATATAATCATTACATATGGACAAAATTATTTTGAACTCAGCTGAGATGCAAAATGTTGATAGTAACTTATTTCTTTAGTTTATTGTATGTCAGACCATACTAAACAGGAATATACATGCAGGATTTGTGCTTTAAAGATTTTCAAAAATATTTTATCATTCATTTGCCTTCAGTATATAGTTTCGAAATTCTATTCTGCATTAGACTCAAGATAGAATAACACACATTTTATCCCTTTAATGAGGCAGTGTTAAAAGGGAGAGCTGTAGGGACTTCCCTGTTGGCGCAGTGGTTAAAAATCCACCTGCCAGTGCAGGGGACACGGGTTCAATCCCTGGTCCGGGAAGATTCCACATGCCGTGGAGCAGCTAAGCCCATGTGCCACAACTACTGAGCCTGCGCGCCTAGAGCCTGTGCTCCGCAACAAGAGAAGCCATCGCAGTGAGAAGCCCACGCATGGCAGGAAAGAGTAACCCCCACTCGCCGCAACTAGAGAAAGCCCGCGCGCAGCAACAAAGACCCAACACAGCCATAAATAAATTAATTAATAATAATTTAGGGCTTCCCTGGTGGCGCAGTGGTTGAGAGGCCGCCTGCCGATGCAGGGGACACGGGTTCGTGCCCTGGTCCGGGAAAATCCCACATGCCGCAGAGCGGCTGGGCCCGTGAGCCATGGCCGTTGAGCCTGCGCGTCCGGAGCCTGTGCACCGCAACGGGAGAGGCCACAACAGTGAGAGGCCAGCGTACCGCAAAAAAAAAAAAAAATAATAATAATAATAATTTTTTAAAAAAGAGAAACTGCCATCAAGGTGGTTTCATCTTCTAAAAAAAATAAAAAATAATAATAATAATAGCTAAACGCAACAAACAACCCAATTGAAAATTGGCAAAGGGCTTGAATAGACTTTGGATGTCTCCAAAGAAGATATACAAATGGCTAATAAACACATGAAAAGATGCTCACTACCACTAATGATTAGGGAAATGCAAATAAAAATCACAGTGAGATATCACTTAATACCCATAAGGATGACTATCATCAAAAAAACAGAAAACAAGTGTTAGCTGGGATATGGAGAAATCGGAGCCCTGCGCACTGCTGGTGGGAATATATTGAATAAAATGATGCAGCTGCTGTGGAAACAGTATGGCGGTTCCTCAAAAAAAGCAAACAGAATTGCCATATGATTCAGCAATTCCATTTTAAAACAATCACATGTATATAAAATAAATAGTGATATATATGTATATACACGCAGATATGTGTGTGTTTTTCCTAGGTAACTGTTAGGACTATAAATTTTCCAAGGAAAAGCAAAGTGAATTCAGGTTTATATATCATTGAATTGAAATTGCTCCCCTCAAAAAATTAGTGAGAGGTCTTGGGGGCCTGTCTTAACCTCTTACCTCCAGCAGCTCTATCCTTTACTTCAAGTGAGAGGAAAATAGCAGCACTGAGAAATATTTTATGTTCTTTGAAGTTGAACAATTTAGAATTTTTTCCTTCAACCTGTGTATAAACCCCAGGTTGTGTTCTGTCCTTTTCAACCAACATCAGTTATAAACACAGTTCTTTTCAGATTCATTGCAATTTTGAAGTACTCTTTTGATGTGAGATAGCTTAACAGGAGACAAAGAACCTGCTGGATTGTTGTTTGAAAATCTTAAAGAGTTTACCAAGGATGCTAATGAAGACTTTTTAAAATTCCATTGTGTGAGTAGTTATAGCAAAACTGGCTTCTCTGAGCCATATTACTGATACATATTATCCGCTTTATATGCTCTACTCACCAATACCTTTGGAATTCTGGTAATAAGAATATCCAGCTGATCTGTTTAAAAAAAAAAGGGATGTAAATAATATGTAATAATTGACAGCTTTATAAGCATTAAAGAAAGTATTTTAAATGAAAAAAGGACAGTATTGCAGATGCTTTTTAATTTTCATGTTTCCATCAGATAATAATGTCTTGCAAATCTTCTCCTGTAATTCTGGTTATATTCTAATGACTCCAGGCTTCTTCAAAGTGGGTTATCTGAGATTTTTACCATTCTGTAAAGGATTTACTGTAAGCCAGATCTGGCTTTACTTTTACAGCCACCTAATCTAATTCCTACACCGAGCTCAATAAAGTTGTTTGGGCTTCTGTGCTATTCATGATATTTTCTTCCTTTATTTTTAATAAAGTAATTTATTGTATGTAATTTAAGGTGAATTGGAACTGATAAGTTGGTCTGGAATGTTGCTAATTTTGTACAAGTTCATTTTTTCTTTTCTTAAATTGACAAACACTCCCCTTTTCCTCTTCCTGCAATTTATTCAATGACCAAGAATTCATTGATCCCCTGAGATACTGGGATCCAGAACTTTGCCAAGCGCTGTGACAAACAGAAAAGAAACACACAACCCCATCCTATCTTTAGAAATCCTAAATCCACAAATACATTTATTTTTTTAAAAAAACATGGCCATGGGTGCAGCAGGAGCTATGACGGTGGGCTTCAGAGGAACACCGGGCAATTCTCACTTTTAGGGAATAACTCATGCAAGGGATGAGGAGGTACTGCCCACAGCAGTAACTTCAGCAACTAATTGTCTTCAGCATCCAGGAAATAATAGTAAAAACCTGCTCAAAATGAAATGGATTTATGAAAAAGGAACTACTGAGTGAAGAAAATGTTAAAATCAAGGTGTCTCTAAGATTCAGAGTCATCTGTCTCATTACAGATTATGAATCCCAATTTGACATAAAGGTGGCTAATGTCACACACAGGGAAATTATTTGACTTGGAAGTGCTTCTTTGAACCTCTGTTCCCTTGGTGCCCCCCAAACCCCCAACCCCACCCCGCCAACCCCTTTTTTGTAGAAATACGTTGACCAGACCGCAAAATTGCCAGCAGATTTCGTAGCGCCCCCTGGGGCAGAAGAGGCACCCAGGCGACTGTCGCAGTCACCGCGTTTAGTCAGTCATTGCACCAACCCTCTTCCTAAGCTTCCCTCTGAAGCCCTTCCCCTAAACTGAGTCGGCTTCCATATTTCCCATCGCGGCCACAACAAAGGTTCTCTCTTCCTCTCACTTCAGTACATTGGGGACCAGTCTACTGGAGCAGCCTGCTCCTACCCACTCCTCTACCCGGGGATCACGACCCGGGGCTGATCGCCATCTTCCCAAACCCCTCAGGGCCCCGCAGCCTCACCCGCCGCCGCCACCCTCGGCCCTGGCCCCTGTGGGCGGCTCTGTGGAAGAACTGCACTCCGTCCACTCGGACACTGGACCCTGGCCGGGCATCTCCTCCCGTGTGCCCTGAAGGCGAGCTATGTGCGGGAGCAGCTTTCCCCTTTCCCCTCCCCTGTCAGCACGCGTGCGTCAGGCAGGGCAATACTGGGGGTGAAGAGGCAGACGCCGGATTCCAGCCCCCTCCGATGAAGTCCGGACACTGCCCGAACAGCTTCGGGAGAGCGGGGAGGGCAGATCCACGATCCCGGAGTTAAGTTGGGGGAGGGGCGGGAGTCCTTTAGTTGATTCAGCGTTTGTACGTTTGCATCTTTTTGTGGAAGGGATGCGTCACGGAAAGGAAGTATACCTTCCCTCTAAAACGGAAGGTGCCTTCCACCTCAGTTCCAGATCCTCTGCAAATTTGTAAATCTCGAGGGTCACCATATAGGTCAAACATCAGTACGCAAATAAAGGACCAAGGCACGCGGCTGAGGGATGCAGAGTGTTACGGTTGTCCGTTATCACCAGGGCAACCAGACCTCGCCAGAATCTCAACCTTCTTTTTCAGCCAACTACTTCTGCGCACGCGCAAACGCTCCTCGGGCTTTTCGCAAAACGCGTTTCACATGGGATTTGGCCTTCCGGACACCCCGTAGTCAGAGGCGCGGCAGAACTGAAGACGCAAAAGGAATTTGGACTGCAATTGGTTTGTAGTCGTGTTCCGGGAACTCAGTGGGCGTCGCGCGAAGGCTGAAGGGAGCGTCGTGGTGGCGCTCTGGGTCTCGGCGGCGGGAGGTGTCAGGAACCGCGGGAGCAAGCATGCCTCGGTATGCGCAGCTGGTCATGGGCCCCGCAGGCAGCGGGAAGGTGAGGCTTTGGCGGGAGAAGGAGAGAAATGTCGAAGTTTGTGGGAGGCTGGGAGGTTCAGGTCCTGAGGGAGGAGCTGGCGGTTGTGTGTATTGGGGACCTTGAGACCCTGGGCATCTCGCTTCTGCAGTCTGGGCTTCAGTGTTCCTTTTGTTGTTGTTTTGAAAGGAGATTGATGATAGTTGCTAATATTTATTGCGTACTTAAGCCCCAGATCCTTTCCTGTTAAGGAAAAAAAACTTACTTCCTTAAAAATCCTGTGAGTTAAGTCCTGTTACTCCCATTTTGCCGGTAAGGAAAATGAGACACAGAAAGGTTAAGTTTTTGCTCAGGGTGACACACCTAGTAAATGATGGCTGGAATTTGAATCCAGTTTTGTCTAACTCCAGAATTTGTCCCCAGTCTTTAACCCAGGAGGTTAAAGTGGGGTCTCGTTAATCACTGCTTCTCAGAGATTGAGACGTGGACTTCTGGAATTTGAGGAGACTTTAGGAGGTACGTGGGCCTGACATTAATGAACATTGAATCGTGTATTGAGAAAGTTGCTCCCTTTTCAGTTTTCTTTCAGTTTGCATTGAGGTGAAATCATCAGTTTGGTGCTAGCATATCTTCAACACTTCTTTAATTCTCAAGTCTTTTTGGAGAGCAGATTTTAGACTCAGAGGTTTTGACAGGCAACTATATTCAGCTAGAACTGAAAGAATTTTGTTAAAGTTGCATATAATTTTACGGTTACCTTCACGTTATGGAAAGTATAACTGGTTTTCTGGTTAGAGATACAATTTTTTCTTGTAAACAACTATTAAGGGAATCCTATTAGGGGCACTCAAATATGGTAGAAATTGTGACGATATTGATCAAATAACAGGAGTGTGGGAAACACTGGAGTCTGTGGAGGTGTTGTGTGGCTTCAGTTTTTTGGTTTTTTTTATAAATTTATCTTATTTATTTATTTTTGTCTGTGTTGGGTCTTCGCTGCTGTGCGCAGGCTTTCTCTAGTTGTGGCAAGCAGGGGCTACTCTTTGTTGTGCTGCGCGGGCTTCTCATTGCGGTGGCTTCTCTTGTTGCGGAGCACGGGCTCTAGGTACACGGGCTTCAGTAGTTGTGGCTCGCGGGCTCTAGAGCGCAGGCTTAGTAGTTGAGGCACACGGGCTTAGTTGCTCTGCGGCATGTGGGATCTTCCCGGACCAGGGCTCGAACCTGTGTCCCCTGCATTGGCAGGCGGATTTTTAACTACTGCGCCACCGGGGAAGCCCTGGCTTCAGTTTTTAAATTGACAAACACGTTGCTCTGATGCTTGGCCTATTCTGGGTGCAGGAGATACACATGCGACTATGATATGGCCCTTGCTTACTCGAAGCCAGTAGTCTATTTGGGAATACTTAGACTAGTTACTTAAAATACAGTGTGATGTATAGAGAGGACCTCCTAGGCAGAGAGAACAGTGTGTGTAAAGTCACTGAGGAGAAAGATAAAAGCATGATAGAGGTTATTTCTATATTCTAGATTAATTTTCAGACTGATTGTGTTAGATAAGTATCTTTCTAAAAACTTTTGATGCCTGCTACCAGAAATACTCACTGGGCATGTTCTTTGTGCCAAGCATTGTTCTGGGCCCTGGGGATTGTGTAGTGACTAAAACACACACACAAAATCCTGTGCAATTGTGGAGTTTATTCAAACATATGAGTCAATTAGAAATAATTATCAAGCATTTATTATGTACCAGGTATTGTTATAGTCCCTGGGCGTATACAGCTGAATAAGACACATCCCTGCCTTTATTTATTTACTTACTTTATGGCCTTGCTGTGTGATTTGCTGGATCTTAGTTCCCTGACCAGGGATCAAACCTGGGCCTTGGCAGTGAAGGTGCCAAATCCTAACCACTGGACCGCCAGGGAATTCCCAACACATTCCTGCCTTTATTTTTTTATCTTTTATTGTTTAAAAAAGTATTTATTTGTTTATTTGGCTGTGCCGGGTCTTAGTTGCAGCACGTGGGATCTTTGTTGAGGCGAGTGGGATCTTTAGTTGCAGCATGCAGGCTCTTAGTTGCTACATGTGGGATCTAGTTCTCTCAACAGGGATCGAACCCGGACCCCCTGCATTGGGAGTATGGAGTCTTAGCCACTGGACCACCAGGAAAGTTCCCACATCCCTGCCTTTAAATAGAGGGTGGGAGAGACAGACAAGTAGCCTAGAGATTTTAACATAGTACATGAGGGATAAAAAATTTTCTAAACCCAAAGTTGTAAACTGATAGTGCACTTCCAGGCTATTTACTGGCCTGATATTCTCTCATCTTGGAATGTTACTCCCCTGGCTTGGCAAGCACACTGCTGTCTCTCAGCTCAGATATTCCCTTCTCAGAGACATCGTCCCTGAGCACCCCACCTAAAGCTTTGTTTGGACTGTACCAATCCTAGTGGAGACACCTTGTGTCAGGTGCTGCAATGTGTAATCAGAAATCTTCCCTTTAAATTCCACTTGTTGCATGTTAGAGCAGTAAGGAGCCTTGGTGATCATGGAGGCCATTCCAGTTAGAGACAAGAAAATTGAGGGACAGATTGGAAAAGCACCCTCCCCAGAGTTACCCATGAGTCCGAGCCAGGTCTGGATCTGCAGCCCAGTCAGGTGTCCTGACTCCCAGCCCAGTGCCTTTTCCCTCTTTTCAGTCAGCTTCTTGGTCAATGAAGGAATAGTTTTGGCCTTAGTAGACACGGCTCAAGGGGTGTGGAGAGTCCTTCTGGAGGTGTAGAGGGTAAGCACTGCACTGCTTGTTGCTCTAACCCCTCATGCTTTGTGACATTACAGAGCACCTATTGTGCCACCATTGTCCAGCACTGTGAAGCCCTCAATCGGTCTGTCCAAGTTGTGAACCTAGATCCTGCAGCAGAACATTTCAACTACTCCGTGATGGCTGGTAAGTCCTGAGCAGAGCCTTCCCCCTCCTTCAGGAAAAATAGGGGAGTAGGGAGGCAGTGAGCACTGGCTGCTCAACACAGAGGCTGAAAATTAATACAGTCTGGTCCCCTGGTTTTGTGGTGGACAACATGAGGCTGAATGTCATTTGGTGACATCAGCTTATGTTGATGTATGTGACAGTATCCTTTCTTAGTCTCTGATGTAAGAATTAAAAGTGAGTAGACTCCTCCCTCACCACCCTTCCCTTTTGTTTCTTTCATGTTTGATCATGTTTGGTAAACCTGTTTTACTGCTGATCATACTATAAGTGAACAACCTAAATGTTTTGTTTTGTCTTTTAAGTCTTTTAATTTATTCATTCAATTGTCTGTTGAACACCTACTTTATGCCAGGCACCAGGGTTATAGCAGAGGACAAGACAGATACTATCCCTACCTTTGTGGACCTTTTAGCAAGGGAGATAAGCAAAATGATAAACATGTTACAGATTGTGGTAAGGACTGCTTTAGGCTGATGAGAAGGAATAACTGGGAGAGGTTGCTTTAGGGATAACGTCTCTGAGAAGGAGCTCTTTGGGCCTAGACCTGAAGATGGTAATGTGCTCACCAAGTTGGAAGAATATCAAGGTCACTATATAAGGGAGAGATGGGAAAGGGCTTGGTGTGTTCCAGAAAAAGCGAAGATGCTGATAAGCTGGGGCATAAGGAGTGAAGGAAAGAGAAGGGTAGGAGCTAGTAGGACATGAGAAGTATGGGTTTTTTCCTGTTTTTTTACCCTGTTTAGTCTGTTTGGGCTGCTGTAACAAAATACCAGACTGGGTGGCTTATAAACAACAGAAATGGATTTCTCACAGTTCAGGAGGCCGGAAGTCCAATATTAGGGTGCTGCCAGCATGGTCAGATTCTGGCGAAGGCCCTCTTCCCAGTTGTAGACTGCTGACTTCTCACTGTGTCCTCACATGATGGAAGGGGGAGAGGGAGCTCTATGGGACCTCTTTTATAAAAGCACTAATCCCATTCACCTCCCCAAAGCCCCACCTACTAATATCATCATCCTGGGCGTTAGGTTTTCAACATATGAGTTTTAGAGGGACACAAATACTCAATTTATAAGGGACTTCGCTGGCAGTCCAGTAGTTAGGACTCCACGCTTCCATTGCAGGGGGCATGGGTTCAATCCCTGGTCGGGGAACTAAGATCCCGCAAGCTGTGTGCGGCACAGCCAACCCCCCCCCCACCAAAAAAAATCCTCAATTTACAGCACCTTTCAACAGTGGAATGTCATTAGAGGGTTTCCAGCAGGGGGAGAGGATTGACATCTGATTTACGGTTTTCTTTTGTTTTTTTTTTGGTGAGGGGTTATTTGTTTTTTTAATATTTATTTATTTATTTGGTTGTGGCGAGTCTTAGTTGCAGTAGGTGGGCTCCTTAGTTACGGCAAGAGGGCTCCTTAGTTGCGGCTTGTGAGCTCCTTAGTTGCGGCTCGCTGGCTTCTTGGTTGTGGCACATGGGTTCCTTAGTTGTGGCTTGAGGGCTCCTTAGTTGTGGCATGCGAACTCTCACTTGCAGCATGCATGTGGGATCTAGTTCCCAGACCAGGGATCAAATCTGGGCCCCCTGCATTGGGAGCATGAAGTCTTAACCACTGTGCCACCAGGGAAGTCCTTGATTTATGTTTTTAATCTTTTTTTTTTTTTTTTTTTTTTTTTTTGCGGTACGCGGGTCTCTCACTGTTGTGGCCTCTCCCGTTGTGGAGCACAGGCTCCGGACGCACAGGCCCAGCGGCCATGGCTCACGGGCCCAGCCACTCCGCGGCACGTGGGATCCCCCCGGACCGGGGCACGAACCCGTGTCCCCTGCATCGGCAGGCGGACTCCCAACAACTGCGCCACCAGGGAAGCCCCCTGATTTATGTTTTTAAAAATAACTGGCTCTCAGATGAAAAATGGACTCTAGAGGGTCAAGAGTCGAAGCAGGGACCTGCAGTGAGGCTATCCTGCTTATCTAGGTGGCTTGGACTAGGGTGATCATGGTGGAGATACAAAGAAGCAGGCAGATATGGTATATATTTTGCAAGTAGAATTTGCAGCATTTTGTGGGAGATTGAACTAGAAGGGTGTAGGAAAGGGAGAGATCAGGGGTCACTCTTAGGTTTCTGACTTGAGTTGTTGAGTGCATGATATTGTTTACTGAGGAGGAAGACAAATCGGTTTAAGTTTGAGGCAGTTCTCTTTGCACTTGCTAAGTTTGAGATGTCTGATAGCTATCCAAGAGGTTATACCAAGAAGGCATTCGGGGACTTCCCTGGTGGCGCAGTGGTTGGGAATCCGCCTGCCAACACAGGGGACATGGGTTCAAGCCCTGGTCCGGGAAAATCCCACATACCGTGGAACAACTAAGCCCCTGCACCACAACTACTGAGCCTGCGCTCTAGGGCCCGTGAGCCACAACTACTGAGCCCACGTGCTGCAACTACTGAACCCACAAGCCTTGAAGGTGTCTCATCTTCAGAGGTCTGGTAGAGGAGGTGGGGTCAGTGAGGTAGGAAAAAAGTCAGGAAAATGTAGCGTCAAAGAAGCCAGGAGGGGACTTCCCTGGTGGCGCAGTGGTTAAGAATCCACCTGCCAGTGCAGGGGACATGGGTTCGAACCCTGGTCCAGGAAGATCCCACATGCTGCGGAGCAACTGAGCTTGTGCACCACAGCTACTGAGCCTGCACTCTAGAGCCCGTGCTCCGCAACAAGAGAAGCCACTGCAATGAGAAGCCTGCGCACCGCAATGAAGAGTAGCCCCCGCTCACCACAAGTAGAGAAAGCCTGCACGCAGCAACGAAGACCCAACACAGCCAAAAATAAATAAGTAAATAAATAAATCTATTTATAAAAAACCAGGAGAAGAGACTGTTTCACTAAAGAGCTGGTGCCTGGTTATGTCAGATGAGGCTGGGAAGTTGTACAAGAAGACAGAGGAGTGGCTGTGAGATTTGGGAATGTGGAAGTGTTGGCGACTTTGGTGATTTCAGTGGGATGGTAGGGATGGAGGCCAGGTTGCAGTGGTTTGAAGAGTGAACTGAGGTGATGCCGTGTAGATGCTGAGCGGAGATGACTTGCTGAGGAAGTTTTGCTGTGAAAGAAGCAGAGAAGTGGGACTATAACTGGTGGGGTTATGTGAGGGTCAAGGGAGGTTTTAAGGTTGAAGATGGTAACTGGAACAGAGTTGTATGCTGAAGAGAATGATCCAATAAAAAGAAAGAAACTGAAGATACCAGAGAGGGGCAATGACTGTAAGGTTGACTGCAAGAGTGAGAAAGGGGAGGGGCTCCCAAACAGGTGGAGGGTTTTGCCTTTGCCAAGAATTGGGGGGTTCTTCCATTGTAGCCGGAAGGAAGCCAAGGTGGAAGGCACCATGTGATATTGGTGGTGGGAATGTGGGGAATTCTCTTTTGTTGACTTCTGGTTTCTGTGAATGTCATGTGTGGTCATCAGCTGAGGGTGGCTAGAAGTGGGTGTGGGTAGGGTGAGGGAGGCAGGTTGAAAAGAGAGGAAGAGGTATGAAACAGTCATCTTCCTTGAGAAAAAGCATTTCATTGCTTTGGGATCATTTGGTTGCTTCCAACAGAGAGCACTCAAGCTAGCCTATGTAAAAGGAGGAGTTTTTAGAAGGAATTGGGGGACTTCTCACAAAACCCAAGAGCAAGCAAGGCTTTATGAGAGACTAGAACCTAAAACATAAAAACTAACAGGAATCTAGGCTGGCTTTCTGTCTCTTTTTGTCTGTCTTACAGACCAGCTTCTCTGCTTCGGGATGCACATGGCAGCCAACAAAAATGCCCCCACCTCTAGTTCACATGACTTTCTGGTACAAGTGCCTTACTGACTAATGTCCTTGAGTCATCCTTTTAGAAGGCCCTAACTTTGAGCAGATGTTTATCCCTGGGAAAGTGCATAGGAAGACATTATCCATATAAATGTGGCTGTGAGTGAACTGAGATTGTAGGTTTGAACACAAGAGTACTGATTTCCAAAACTTTGTAATAGAAGAGAACCATGTGTATACCAGAATGTTTAAGCTCCTGCTATAGGTGATTTAGCTACATTATCTCATATAGTCCTCATCCTTCTACCCTAGGATATATGATTTGTCCCCACTCTTATACATAAGGAAAGTGAGGCACAGGGAGGTTAAGTAGCTTCCCTAGGGTGATGATATTAAGAAACGGTAATTGGTTTTCTTGGTATGGTTTTGTTTTACTTGCTTAAGAATAGGTGGTGTATATTCACATTGTTCAAATTGCAAAAGGTACAGAAGAGTAAGTATGCAGGAAACCGTCTTCCTCCCAGCTCTGTGTCCTGGCAGGTGGCTACCCTCCCTTGAGGCAGCCAGTGTTGCTAGTTTCTGGGGTATCTTTCCAAAGTCTATGCATGTAAAATAAAATATGTATATTTGTATATATAGTAAATTTTTGTCTTTTTTTTTTTTTTAACACAAATGACGGCATTCTAACACAGAGTTCTGCACCTTGCAATTTTCAGTGAATAGTATACCTGGAAGATTATATCACCTCAGCTCTTAAAGAGCTTCTCCTTTATTTTTTTATTTTATTTTTTTTGCGGTATGCGGGCCTCTCACCGCTGTGGCCTCTCCCGTTGCAGAGCACAGGCTCCGGACGCGCAGGCTCAGCGGCCATGGCTCACGGGCCTAGCCGCTCCGCAGCATGTGGGATCCTCCCGCACCAGGGCACGAACCCGTGTCCCCTGCATCGGCAGGCGGACTCTCAACCACTGCGCTACCAGAGAAGCCCAAGAGCTTCTCCTTTTTATGGTTGGATAGGATTTCATTGTCTGGCTGTACAAAAATGTATTTAATTTGTTACCATGGACACTGCTACAGTGAATAACCATGTACAGAAGTAATTTCATGCATGTGAGTTTTTATATACTTGTTAATTATCACCAGTGAGGATAATGCTCTTGTATTGTGGGCCCTCTCTGTGGTTTCAGACATCCGGGAATTGATTGAGGTGGATGACGTGATGGAGGACAATACTCTGCAGTTCGGTCCCAATGGAGGATTGGTATTTTGCATGGAATACTTTGCCAATAATTTCGATTGGCTAGAGGACTGTCTCGGCCATGTAGAGGATGACTACATCCTTTTTGACTGTCCAGGTAAGTCAGCTATCTGAATGTATCATTTTCCCTGAAGTCGTGCTCGTTCTGTCCTCAGTGGAGAAAGTGGAGTGAGCATTCGTAGCTCTAAACCCTGCTGCGGTAAGGTACAACTCGCTTACTCATTGGCTTATATTAATTCATTGAGTTTACTGAGTGCTTATTTTGTACCCTGGAAATACCTAGAAAGCAAGGTAGTCATGGTCTCTGCCCTCATGGAGCCCACAGGCAAGTGGTAGTGCTAGGCAGTATAAACAAAAATCACCCAAATGGACTTCCCTGGTGGTGCAGTGGTTAAGAATCTGCCTGCCAATGCAGGGTACATGGGTTCAATCCCTGGTCCGGGAAGATCCCTCCCACATGCTGCAGAGCAACTAAGCCCATGTGCCACAACTACTAAGCCTGTGCTCTAGAACTTGCGAGCCACAGCTACTGAGCCCACGTGCCACAACTACTGAGCCCGCGTGCCTATAGCCCGTGCTCTGCAACAAGAGAAGCCACTGCAATGAGAAGTCCACACACCACAACAAAGAGTAGCCCCCGCTCGCCGCAACTAGAGAAAGCCTGCGCACAGCAGCGATGACCCAGTGCAGCCATAAATAAATAAATAAACAAACAAATAAATAAATAATCACCCAAATGATTATTTAATATATTTCTGACAGGCACTCTACAGGAGTAGCACAGACCATCACACAGCAGGGAGGTTGGGGAGGCTTCTCATCAAGTAGCATGTAAGCCAGACCATAGGGTGAGGTGAGGGAGACTGTGCTGCAGGCAGAGGGCACAGCATGCTGAAGGCCTTGAGGCAGGAAGGAATGAGCTGTGTTTGAGGCACCAAAAAGGCCCTTGTGGCTGGAGCACAGTAAACAAAGGGAAGTGTCCTGAGGTGAGACTGTAGGGGACAGATGATCACACGACTTCTCAAGCCAAATTATGAATTTAAGACTTAAGCCTAACCTAGTTTTGATTGTTTGTGGCTCTCACAGTTTTTCCCCTATTTTTAAAAATAAATTTACTTATTTATTTATTTATTTTTAGCTGCGTTGGGTCTTCGTTGCTGCGCGCAGGCTTTCTCTAGTTGCGGCGAGCAGAGGCTACTCTTCCTTGTCATGTGCAGGCTTCTCATTGTGGTGGCTTCTCGTTGCGGAGCACAGGCTCTAGGCGTGCGGGCTTCAGTAGTTGTGGCACGTGGGCTCTAGAGCGCAGGCTCAGTTGTTGTGGTGCACGGGCTTAGTTGCTCCGCAGCACGTGGGATCTTCCCGGACCAGGGCTCGAACCTGTGTCCCCTCCACTGGCAGGCAGATTCTTAACCACTGCGCCACCAGGGAAGTCCCTCTCCTTTGTTTTTAACTGAACATATACACACCCACAGAAAAGTGCAGAGGTCATAAGTGTACAGCTTGATGAAGATTCCCAAACCTAACACACCTTTGTAGCCTTCACTTTTGATCAGCAAAAACGGAAGTGTGAAGAACCTCACTTTCTACGTAAAACTGCATAGTTTCCTTGGGATTCTCGTGGTATTGTGATTGCTTCAAGAGCCTGTAAGACCCCTTGAAAATTGAATATGTTACCACCAGAGGTTGACTTCGTTTTTTTTTTTTTCCTCAGCTGTCTTATAGGAAATTGTTTGCCTGTAATTTGGTAATTTAACATATATCCTGATTGTAATAGTCTCATAATGTTCTTCATGTAGGTCAGATTGAATTGTACACTCACCTGCCCGTGATGAAACAGCTGGTCCAGCAACTAGAACAGTGGGAGTTTCGAGTCTGTGGAGTTTTTCTTGTTGATTCTCAATTCATGGTGGAGTCGTTCAAGGTTCGAGGATAAATCTGTTGTCGATTTTTCAGTCATGGGTACAAGCAGATGGCCGTCTCCTTTAATTGTTGCATGATTTCTGGATGTTTCACAAACTATACTCCAGAATTATTTAATATCCCGTAATATTAAATTATTATAATAATGTATTCTTAACTCAAATGATAAATTGTGATACTGTATAGATTTGGGGGAACTACTTACCAAGAAAAATTAGGCAGATGTGTATCTTCATATAAGTCTGTTTTTCTGATGATGTTTTATCTAGTTTATGAGCTATCTAAAACAAGCATTATTTCCCATTAGTAGCCCCTAAGGAATATTTGATGGAAAAGATTAAAGGTGTCATCCAAATTGAGATTTGTGATCACCATGGATTAAATCTACATTTTCCCTCCTTATCCTCACCCTTGGAAACCAGGGGTCAAGAATCTGATTAGTGGACTGTCTTCTTTTACTTTACTTTAGCCTTTCTTTTACTTAGGCCAGTTTTGTTCAGAGAGAAGCAGGAGCCTCTCTTTTATGTGGAGACCAGGGAACTTTTTTGGCACCAGTTGATTCATCTTCCCTTTTCTGTTTCCTCCTTCAGTTTATTTCTGGCATCTTATCAGCCCTGAGTGCTATGATCTCTCTAGAAATTCCTCAAGTTAACGTCATGACGAAAATGGATCTGCTGAGTAAGAAAGCTAAAAAGGAAATTGAGAAGTGAGTTTGCTTCTTCCATATCATCATATGTCAGGTGCAGAGATGAACCTTCTAAGCTTTATTTCGATGTGAGGTTCTGTCAGTCTATAAATCTAGTTTCCTGATTTATTCTTCCTTTTATTCATCAGTCTTCTTTCTCACTTTTAAAGGTTTCTAGATCCAGACATGTACTCTTTATTAGATGACCCTACAAGCGACTTAAGAAGCAAAAAATTCAAAAAATTGACTAACGCTATATGTGGACTGGTAAGCTTTCGAAATTGTTGGATTTTATTTTTAATGACCTGGTCAGGTGTGTATTGGCATCCATTCAGTGGCCACCATTTTGGAAAACATGGTCCAACCCTATTGCCTTGCCAAAGGAGGAGGGTGGGAGTCTGTGGGCTGGCTGGTCAGCAGTTTAATTTAGAAGCAATTATTGGCAGTAGCCAGTAAGTTAACTGACGTGTCTATTATTCCAAGCTGTTTTGGGAGCTCAGACTGTCTTTGCCTTTTGGAATTTCCAGTGGTGGTTGAGTTCAGGTAAATGCCTGTGAAACAGTGTCTGGTTCAGTAACAAGTTAGCAAGTATTCTAGTTGGTCATAAGCCAGAAAAATCAGTATTGATTTGCTGTTGTTCTGTGTCTGTCTGTCCTTCCTCCCCACAACACACACACATACACACACAAATGGTTTTAACCAGAAGTGTAAATGGTTATAAAACTCAAATATAATTTGAAAATTAAGTATTTTGTACTTCAGAATGACCCTTTCTGAAATCCCCAACTTGTAGATTGACGACTACAGCATGGTTCGATTTTTGCCTTACGATCAGTCAGATGAAGAAAGCATGAACATCGTATTACAGCATATTGATTTTGCCATTCAGTATGGAGAAGACTTGGAATTTAAAGAACCGAAGGTACTTTCTGGTTTGGGGTGTTTATTGCCTTTTGGTAAAAACGTTTACCAGCACTCACTGGCCTCCTGCATAATCCCATGGAGTTAAGCTCTTTGTCCTCAGAGCTTGGGCATACATGGAAAGAGGAGGTGAAATGCAACTGGGCTCGGGCTGCCCTCACGTATGTCAGTGAGGCCCTGTCACAGCACATTAGCTGAGAATTGACATGAGTATAAACTCGAGGAAGAGTTTACTTCTAAATGAGATATAAGCCCTTTAATTTACCACATGTCTGGAAACATTCTGTCAGTCATTCCTTTTGTTATTAACGATCACTGTGAGCAACACCTGGAGCTGATGCTGGGCGTTAGCTCCTTATAGAGCATTACCTGAAAAACATGTAAGCATATACTAGGTCTAACTGAGGGGAAGTGGGTGTATTTTCTATCTTGTGTTTCCTTTGTGTCAGGAACATGAAGATGAGTCATCTTCCGTGTTTGACGAATATTTTCAAGAACACCAGAATGAATGAAGAGTTTGTTAAAAAGTAACCAAATGTGAGAGGAGCTTGTGGCTGAACTGGCAGAACCTTCTTCTCTTCGAAAGATGGAATACTAGAAAGCTACTTATTTTAATGAAAAAAAATAATACTTGACTCTTTATCAGCAATCAGGAACATGCCTGAATCATGTTCTTAGTTATTCTGAAACTGCTGCTGTTTAAAGTGGCATCTTTTAGTATTATTGGAACAGCATAATTTAGATTTTAAAAGTCGAAATTGAAATGAATGTAGATAGATTTGTGTATATAATATAAATTAGCACCTGTGATACAGTTAAGATCAGTCTACTTTTAGTTTTACTGTTTGATTTTTGTTATTTTTGAAGTTTTTTTGGAGGGACAGGAATTATTGTAACAAAATATGCATATATGTGTCCAAAGAAAAAAAAATCTGGAAGAATATAGATAAGACCATTGCTTACCTGTATCTCCCAGTTTTCCTACATTGAAAATGTATTATTTGTGTAATTTAAAAATGAAAAGTAACTGTGTTTTAAGATATATATGTATATAAATAAAAGAAACAGGAAAATAGTACTAACTTTTTATTACACTCTTGTTTTCCAGTCAGAATTTGAAATATTCAGCCAGGGCAATTTGTTTTTTGTTTTTTTTTCAGAGTTTTGAATGAGTAAATTTCCCCAAGTGTCCAAATGTAGGCAGTGACTTTTTTTTTTTTTAAGTGTGATTTGTAGTCTCTGAGCACTTAAAAATGTGTACTTTACTTGAATAACAAATGCACACAAAAATGCAAAAGATAATTTTTTCTTTTTAACTTCTTGACACATTGAATTATTTTCAGTATTTATAAGTTCATTTGTGATAGGCCCTGGGGAATGGCTAGTCAGTCAACAGATACTTCTCTAGCACCCACTAAAGGAAAGCAGAATCTCTTTTATTGAGTTCTGCCAGGCATTGTGCTAAGAAGAAGCATTTTGCATAATCTCTTTCATTTAATCCTCACAGCAGGTCTGGTCTCCATTGGTGCTGGATCTTCCTGCAGTTGCAGATTAAGTCCTTGTAGAAAACCTGTAACTTGGGTTAAATTTTTAATCATTCTTGGGCCTAGATAGCAGAAGTACACCTGCAGTGTCAAATTTGATCCATTTTCATTAAAGATGCAAAGTGTGAGGGGCCATAGCTATCAGTGGTAACTTGTGCCTAGCGGCCCAGGCTGGGGGCAGGAGTTGGGTATTTGCACCATGGTCCGCTGGTGTGAGCTATTCTCACAGGGCACTCAGGAGAACATGATGAGTGGACAACATGAGGACGTGCTGGGCTGCTCGGGGACTTTTTCTGTGGCCCTTGAGGATGCAAAGGTCAAAAACACCCTGATCTCCCAGTGTTGCTAAATTTTAGAAATGTTATTGTCATGTGAGAGGGGAAGAAAGAAAAGACAGCTTTTCATTCGCCCTCTTCATTACTCCTTGAGCTATACCTCCCTACTTTAGCTTCTGGAGAGTCTGGTGTGTGCCTGTGGGGAAGAGGTGAAGGGTCAGATTCCATTTCCTTCCCCTCTCGACACTGGAGTTTAAAAGATGAATATGACAGTTCCAGTCCTGAAGGATTTCACTGTCTTGTAGGAGAGCCTGATGTGATTCTTCAGACAAATTTACTAGTGGGTGCCAGGCACTGGGGCTAAGATGGGACTGCCTAGGGCAAACACGACCTTACTGTCATGCGATGATATGCTGGGCCCTTAAGACTAACCATAAACAAGGAAACCTCTGATAAGGAATGTGAAGAAAAGAAAACAGTAATGAAATGGAGAGTGACTGTGGGGCTACTTTGCATGCCCGTCAAATAAGTCTCCCCCTAAAAGGTGCAATTTGGCCAAAGATGTAAATAACAAATCAGTTGTGGGAACATGGGACAAAGTAATCTAGTTTGAGGCACTGGCAGAAGAAATGGCCAGAAGCAGCAATGACCTTGGCTTTTAACCGGAGGCATAATAGGTTAAGAATTCCTGAGCTTTTAGTATGTTCTGGGCGTGTAATTTCAAAGCACTTTACATGCAATTCGTTTCATCCTCAGAAAACTGAGGTAAGTACTGTTATCTCCATTTTCAGACAAAGAACTGAGGCACAGAGAAGTTAACTTGCCCGGAGTTACACAGCCAATAAATCCTGGAGCTGCATTCAAACCCAGGGTCCATTTTCTCAACCATTACGCAAAGAATTGCAGCACATAATCACACGAGTAATACACAAATCCCTTCTCACTGTGATCCTTTCTCCGTTTTTAAAGTCAGTGGACTGAGTTCATTCTTTCACTCAACAAGTATTATTGATGCGTACCATGTACCATCACTGTTATCGGTGTAGTGATATAGCAGTGAACAAAACAATCCTTGTCGACGTTCACATGGAGAGAGGGAGACAAAACGCAGAAGTAAACTAAAAAGAATCAGAACTAAGGAAGAAAAGAGAAAGGGGAGTGAAGTGGGACTGAATTTAAAATAGTGTGCCCCAAGGAATGCTTCACTGAAAAGGTGATCTTTAAGGAAAAACAAAGGAAGTTGGTGATTTATCACTGGGATTCAGTACCCCCAGATCCATCTCCACTTTTGCCCACATCTCACGCATGCCCGACACTCAGAGCCCATGCCTAAGGCTCGGGCGCCCCCTGATGCCCCTGCGTATCCGCGCAGCCCCAACAGCTAGCCGCGAACAGCAAAGCCGGAAGCGCGGCGTCCTGCCCTCGCCCTCCCCTTCCGGCTCACTTCCGCCTACCCCGCCCGGGCTGCCAGACCGGAAGCGCCGCGCTCTAACCCGATCCTCCTCATCGGGGTTGAAACCCGGGCGCCTCCAAGATGCCGGTAAAGGGGCCGAGCTGGGGGTGTTGGGAGAAGGCGGAGATTTGGGAAAGTGGCGAGAAGTCGTGGGTGCGCTGAGAAAAGCGGGCCGAGGGGGGCAGAGAGAAAGCAGGGGCGTGAGAAGGGGAGAGGCGAGAGGAGCGGGCCGGCCCCTGTAGGATTCGGGCGGGCCGGCCCCTGTAGGATTCGGGCGGCCCGGGGCTGTAGACCGGGCTTGGAGGACCGGGGCGCGGCAGAGTGGGCCGGAGATCCCGGACGTGCTGAGGAGACTGCCTCAGTTCTTCTGCCCTCTCCTCTCCAATCCCGACCCCTTTTCTCGCCCTTTCTGCCTTCCCCCGACTCCAGCAGGGTTCCCAAAGCCTCACTAGAGCCGCGAAGGCCAGGGCTGCCCTTTTAATTTTTCATATCTCAAGTCTAGAGTCAGCTTCTTTTTTTCCCGCAGGCCCACTTCCTCCTCCGCCTCTGGGGGCGGGTCTCTTAAGCTGCTTGTCATTTGTGAGACCCCACTTCCCGGACTCCTCCCCTGTCATCCGGGTAGTGGCGGCCACCCCTGCGCCGCTGGGTTTAGGGCTCTCAGAGCAGACGCAAGGTCCGCGCCCGGTTTCCAGATGTTTCTGTTTTCGCGTGCATCAGAGTGGGAGTAAAAATTGATGGTGGTTTGGTTGCTCTTAAGTTCTGACAGCCAGTCTCTGGGGTAGATTTATCACCATCATGGTCTCCATTTTGCAGATGAGGAAAAAAGAGGTTCAATAACAAGTGATTATTCATAGGACACACATTACTGAGCACCTGCTGCATGCCAAGCACTGTGACAGCAGTGAATAAGGCCAACAAATCACTGTTCTTAAGGAGTTTACATTCTAATGGGGACACCGACAATAAACATGTAAATACAAATAAAATAAAGGAGATTGTTTCAGATAATGACAAATGCCATGAAGGAAATAGATGGGTAACAAGACAGTATAGCTGGTGAAGGGGAGGGTAGAGGCTTGTTTAGATGAAGCATATCTGTAATAAAAAGGAGCAAACCATAGTTATCGGTACGTATTTTTACGGATCTCATAGCTACCATTTGACTCCTGATGTATGCCAGGCAGGCCCTGAGCTACACACTTTATATAAATTATCCCATTTAATCCTCACAGTGACTCTATCAAGTAGATATGTTATTGTTTTCTCATTTTGCAGAGGAGGAAACTGAGGCTCAGAGAAGTTAAGTAACTTGCCCAAGGCTGCACACTATTAAATCTTGATAAATCCAGATTTTACCAGAACACTAAAGCTTTGTACTCATCATTCCAGTTGCACCTAGAGCACCTGGACTTCCCCTGTCCGGGTGCTCTTAAGAAGACAGACTTAATGTCTGTCTTCTCCATTCACCTGAAAATTCTTCAAGGACAGAGCCCATACTAGCCTTGCATGCCATTGGATCCGCATGCCTTGCACACAGAAGGTGCTTAGGAATCTTTTGATGAATGAATGAATGAATAACTGAATGGGGCCCGTGTCTTACAAAAAGCCAGACATCTTGTAAAAAGCAGAACTAGAAATCAGCCTATAAATTGCTCTCATAAATATGATTTTTCCCCCTCCTCCTTTAACTCCCATCCACCCACTGAAAGCAAGTATGTATCTCTTCATTTTACAAATTTGGAAATAGGCTAAGAGAAGAAAAGTGATGTCTTGGTCAAAAGGCATAAAGCCAGGAAGTGGCAGAGCTGAAGAGCCAGTGCTTGGGTTGTGGTTTAACAACAGCTGGGGGCTGGGTACTCCTGATTTATATGGTGTTTGCCTATTTCTATAGTGTAAATACTCCACCAGTTACCAATGTGGTGTCACTGAATGTGGAACTGGAAGAGATGCACATTAGCACCTCATTATATAGTATTTACACCATAAAGATACAAAAGACATAAATAAGCTTAAGATCATATTAAAAATAAATTTTTTAAATAGGAAGTAATAAATTTCAAGTATTTATTACCTTTGTTTTTAATATAATTTACATAATTGTAAATTTATATAATTTCATTTTTAATAATGGCTGTGTTCAGCAACCAGCTTGCCTCAAATTTTCTCAAAATTTAATAGTCAGTTTTCATGAGCCAGTTAATCTTGGATGAGTTAGTCTTTTTTTCCTTTAGGGAAATGTACTTGTTTGCCCTGCTGACATTTGCTCTCTTTCTGCTTTTGTGTTCTTACCTGGCTTGCCACTACAGGCTTACCACTCTTCCCTCATGGACCCTGACACGAAACTCATTGGAAACATGGCACTGTTGCCTATCAGAAGTCAGTTCAAAGGACCCGCCCCTAGAGAGAGTAAGTCGAAACTCCATTATTTTCAGATTTTGGTATGAAACCCTCTGATGTCAAATCAGGGAAATTCTGTCTCAGTTTGCTCTTGTATTTTCTATTTGCTTGGGGGATATTGTGCTCTAGACCTTTTCAGATCATGGGTATATGTTGCATTTAACAAGAAACTGTATTATTGCTGCCAATTTCTCCAGGATATTTTGTTGAGAGGGAAGAGGAAATGTGCTTAATTCTCAACACTCTTCTATCATCACTATCATTTCTTAAAAACTAATGCTGCTACTTCTGTAGAACGCCATGTCTCCCTCCTTTCTCTGTCATCAAGCTGGAAAAAACAAAATGTGTTTTAACCTCTTCTTTATTTAAATCTACTTTCTTTGTCCATTCTTCAGGATCTCAGTTTTCAGCAATACCTCAATCTTAAGTATCCTGTATAATATTACTAATTTCTTCTCTGGCTTCTTGAACGTTATATCTTTACTTTCTTTCTTGGTACTCATTTTTTTTTTTTTTTTTTTTGCAAGGGTGAGCCATTTTCTTTACTGTTCAGAAAGCTTCATTAATTTCAGATGCTGAGACTCTTCTGACACATTCTGAGATGTTCTGCCAACAGTGTAATTTGTATTATATTAGACACCTTTTCCGCCTGCACTGAGTTCCATTCATGGTTTCCAAGACTGTAGTTTGGATTACCAATTTTGTACTGACCCTGTCTCCATTCTTCTGCCAGATTATTTGACTTGAATTCCTCTTAATTTTGTTTTCAACACCATTTGAAAGCTCAGTAAACTTAATAAATTTGGTGAGTCACCACACTGTTTACTTGTTCTGAGATAAAAAAAAGGAACAGTGGGAAAAAGCAGACCAAAAAGAGAAAAAATAATGTAAAAGAATTACAGTGCAAAAGAAGAATAAGAGTCAGTGTTGGCCCAAAGCTCTTCTCAGATAGTTACAAAATACCATATTATATATCAGAAGATGCAGTTGACCAAGGATGGAGTAAATCTAATTACCACCTTCGCAATTCTTGGGCCCTTGAGGGAGAATGGGACCCCAAGAAACCGGAACTCTGATTTCTGTAGATAAGGAGTGACTTCTTAACTCTTCCCTGGGGGCTGGATTAGGACTGAATTGGAATTATGGAGAAGTATAAGCCTGTGCTGTAGACTAAGTAACTGTTAACATTAATCTAATTACTTACATCCAACAAATATCTTGTGTGTGTGTGTGTGTGTGTGTGTGTGTGCGCGCGCGCGTGCGGTACGCGGGCCTCTCACTGCTGCGGCCTCTCCCGTTGCGGGCTGTGGCCTCTCCCGTTGCGGAGCACAGGCTCCGGACGCGCAGGCCCAGCGGCCATGGCTCACGGGCCCAGCCACTCCGCGGCACGTGGGATTCTCCTGGACCAGGGCACGAACCCGTGTCCCCTGCATCGGCAGGCGGACTCTTAATCACTGCACCACCAGGGAAGCCCTCAACAAATATCTTTTGAACACCTTTTATATGCCAAACACTCTTCTAGGTTCTAAATCCTATAGTCTAGCCTCCTCCCCCTCCCTGCAATGTGACATTTAGAACTAGCTGGCTCTTGTAAGCGCTGTTTGGATGATCTGAGGAAGTTTCCTTTTTGCAGATAAGAAAATAGATTGCAGGGAACACAAGTCTAGAGTTAGAATTCTGTTGCAGACTTCCCTGGTGGTCCAGTGGTTAAGATTCTGTGCTTCCACTAGAGGGGGAATGGGTTTGATCCCTGGTTGGGGAACTAAGATCCCATAGGCTGTGCAGCGAAGCCAAAAAATTTTTTTAAAAAAGGAAGGAAAAAAAAAAAAGAATTCTGTTGAAATTCTTCAGAGTACCAAAACTTCAGAATTGTTTTGCATTTCTGCTGTGTGAGAGGGATAGAAGTCAGGGATGAGAAATATAAGTAACCATTTCTGCATTGCTGAAACCAGCTGTTGGATATCAAGATCCTGGGATTTTGACCTTTTTAAAATTTAAAAAAAAAAAAAAGGAAAACCCCCAAAAAAGGCAAAGAAATTTTGTAATGAGATCTGTCTTTGTTGCAACAGTACTTCTGGATTTTTTCAGTCTCTAGCCATCTGAACAGCTTGTACAAATATATTTGAAGTCAGTTTTCGTAAAAAGAAAGATGTATATGTGAATCCCAGTGTGTTCCTAAATGACAGTTAAGAGTTTTTTACCTAAAGCTATAGTATGTAAGGTCAAATAAAATTATATTGAATACTTTGTATTTTTTAAAAAGCATTCTATTAAAGTTAGTCTATGTTTCAGTCTTTTTTTTTTTTAATTTATTTATTTGGCTGCTCCAGGTCTTAGTTGCGGCACGCAGGATCTTTAGTTGTGGCATGCATGTGAGATCTAGTTCCCTGACCAGGGATCAAGTCCAGGCCCCCTGCATTGGGAGCATGGAGTCTTAGCCACTGGACCACCAGGGAAGTCCCTGTCTCAGTCTTTTTTTTTTTTTTAATGTATTTATTTATTTATTTATACAGCAGGTTCTTATTACTTATCTATTTCATACATATTAGTGTATATATGTCAGTCCCAATCGCCTGTCTCAGTCTGTTTTTATAAATGTATTGAGAAGTGTCTGGAGTGATGTTCACCAAATGTTGAGAGCAGTTATTTCTGGGTAGTGAGATTAGGGTGACAGTTAAGTTTTTTTTCTGTGTTGATTAATTAATTTCTCTAATGGGCATGTATCATTTTTGTAAGACAATAAAGCTATAAGAATAAATCATGTGCTTATTTTTCTAGAAATTGTTTCTAAAGACTTTATATTTCAGTACGCTCATCTTATTTTATAAAACTCCAAAACCCTTGACCGTTGAGCTTGGATATTTTTTTCTTGATAGCTTTTTAATTTTTATTTATTTATTTATACATTTATTTTATTTATTTATTTTTTGGCTGTGTTGGGTCTTCGTTGCTGTGCGCAGGCTTTCTCTAGTTGCGGCGAGCTGGGGCTACTCTTCGTTGAGGTGCGAGGGCTTCTCATTGTGATGGCTTCTCTTGTTGCGGAGCACAGGCTCTAGGCGTGCAGGCTTCAGTAGTTGTGACACGCGGGCTTCAGTAGTTGTGGCTCGCGGGTCCTAGAGCGCAGGCTCAGTAGTTGTGGCACACGTGCTTAGTAGCTCTGCAGGATGTGGGGTCTTCCTGGACCAGGGCTCGAACCCATGTCCTCTGTGTTGGCAGGTGGATTCTTAACCACTGCGCCACCAGGGAAGCCCCTCTTTTTACCTTTTTTAGATGTTATGTTTTACATTTGGCTAATGTTTTCTGCCTTACTCCCCTTGTGTCCTGCTTAGCAAAAGATACAGATATTGTGGATGAAGCTATCTATTACTTCAAGGCCAATGTCTTCTTCAAAAACTATGAAATTAAGGTAAAGTACAGAGCTTTTACTCTTTTTTTTTTTAATTTTTCTTGTAGTATAGGTGATTTACAATGTTGTATAGAGCTTTTACTCTTTAATTTAGTTTTCTTATGGGGATAGTATCAACCTGGCAGTCAGGGTTGATGTAAGGAATAAATTAAATGAAATGAGATTGTGTGATTTTAAAAATCCAGAACAGTGCCTAATTCTGTAACAATGTTAGTTCCTCATTTTTCCTCCAAGGTCTACACCATGGGTTGGCAAACTACAGCCTGAGGGCCAAATCTGGCCCACCACTTCTTTTTGTAAACAAACTTTTATTGGAACATAGCCACGTGCATTTGTTTATATATCATCTGTGACTGCTTACATGCCACAATAGCTGAGTTGAGTAGTTGTGACAGAGACTATGGCCCACAAAGCTTACAATACTTGCTATCTGGTCCTGTACAGAGGAAATTTACCAGCCCATGGTCTAGACACTTATTTATATTTATTCAACAATATTAAGCGCCTACTGTATGACAGTCCAAAACCAAAAAATTCTGCATGCTATGTTACTTTTTTAATATACTTCTATGTCCTGGACCTAAGATGGAGAGAGAAAGAAAATTCAATGACCTGGACCCTTCCCTCAACCTCCATTTCTTCCCTTCTGCTCTTAGTTCTTGTGAGCTCAGGAGGAAGGCAGAAGTGGGGTGGGGGCAGAAAAGGAGGGGGGGAGATGGAAAAGGAAGTTCTCTGAGATGCTGCTATGAGCAAGTTACAAGGAATGTCAATAAATCTTCTAGATAATGTTCTAGAATATGGAACTTCAACTCCTTGCCAAACTTTAATCTCTCGGAATCAAGCAGGGTGTGAAATCTTTATTTGTAGACTCTTGGTCTATAAACTGTGGTCTAAACATTCTATGATGTTATAGATGTTTCTATATCTAATGCATAGTCTCAAGTGTGGTGTTTGTAATTAAAGTTCTGCCACATTTCATTCTCTCTCGAATATCATATAATCTTAAAAATAGGGAAAAGTGTAGTTTGTTTCTTTAAAATTATAAATCTGTGTAAAATTTGACATGAAGTATGTGCCACATTTGATTAGCATCCATTTGTCTTCTCCACATTTTTCCTTTGGGTTAGGTCAAGAGTTGGGCTAATGAAGCTCTTCAAAAACAAGTCACTTGTGAAATAATTGCTTCCTCCTTTAGAGTCATAAATGTTTCTGTTCTTGGCAGAGATCCTGAAGTGAAAGAGCTTTTAAAGGTTAGCCAGCCGTATGGTTCATCTCAGGTTTTCCAGGAGGCTTTGTTAACTCTCCTTCCTACACAGAATGAGGAGCTATTGGCACAACTCTTCAGGAACCCAAGGGCGAAGGGAGCTGAGGAAAACAGGGGCAGCCACACAAGCTCAGGGTGAAAACAGGGGCAGCCACACAAGCTCAGGGTGGAAGCTGGTGGCTCCCTCCCCAGGGGCAGACAGAAAGGGGGCTTGAGAAGATTGCATGCAGAGAATGGGAATTTTTAAAAAAATATTTTATGTATTTTTAATTATTTTATTTTATTTTTATTTATTATTTTTGGCTGTGTTGGGTCTTCATTGCTGTGCACGGGCTTTCTCTAGTTGCGGCGAGCGGGGGCTACTGTTCATTGCAGTGCGTGGGCCTCACTGCGGTGGCTTCTCTTGTTGTGGAGCATGGGCTCTAGGTACGCGGGCTTCAGTAGTTGTGGCTCGCGGGCTCTAGAACACAGGCTCAGTAGTTGTGGCACACAGGCTTAGCTGCTCCGCAGGATGTGGGATCTTCCCGGACCAGGGCTTGAACCCGTGTCCCCTGCATTGGCAGGCGGATTCTTAACCACTGCGTCACCAGAGAAGCCCGAGAATGGGAATTTTTGATGCTGTAGTAACTGCTTTCACAGTTTTCAGTTGATAAATCAAAAGACAAAGATTGAATTCATTTATTGCACATAATTATTAGGTTTTGATCGGAATTGTTTTTAAGTTTTGTTTTCTTCCCATAGAATGAAGCCGATAGGACCTTGATATATATAACTCTCTACATTTCTGAGTGTCTAAAGAAACTCCAAAAGGTAATTAAACTTGGATGATCATTTGTCAGGAACACAAATTAATAGGTATTTAGACTTGTTGAGACTTTAAGGACAAGTAGAAAATATTTCCTCTGACTTAGAGCAGGGACTTGAGAGGAAGATCTGGAAAATCTGAATGTAGATCTCTGAACTTATACTGTAGTTGACTAATGAGAAGATAAGGGCAGTGGTGTTTTAAGGCTTTACATATATTTTCCCAAGACAGAAATCTTGACCAAAAAATTCCCTTTTAAGCCCTTGGCTCAAGGGTTCTTAACCTGGGGTCCAAGGATAGAATTCAAGGTTCCATGAACTTGAGTGGAGAAAAGATTACATCTTTCTTTTCACTAATCTCTAACTGAAATTTAGCATTTACTTTAATGATTAATGTAGGCAGCATCCACAGTAGTATTAGCAATACCTGTGACTTTCTGTAGCATTTTCTTTTTAAATAAATAAATTAATTAATTAATTTATTTTTGACTGCATTGGGTCTTCCTTGCTGCGTGTGGGCTTTCTCTAGTTGCAGCGAGCGAGGGCTACTCTTCGTTGTAGTGCACGGGCTTCTCACTGCGGTGGCTTCTCTTGTTGCAGAGCACGGGGCTCTAGGTGCGCGGGCTCAGTAGTTGTGGCTCGCAGACTCTGGAGCGCAGGCTCAGTAGTTGTGGCACACGGGCTTAGTTGCTCCACAGCATGTGGGATCTTCCTGGACCGGGGATCAAACCCGTGTCCCCTGCATTGGCAGGCAGATTCTTAACCATTGCGCCACCAGGGAAGTCCCCAGCGTTTTCATATTACATTTAGAGTTGAAGATATTTTGAAATTTTGTTTACATTCATTATTACTTCAAAATTTAGTTGTTAGGCCCACTGCTGGGTCTTGTTATTTAGTGCATTAATAAAGAAGCACATGTTTGACTGTGTGATAAATTTGATGTTTTAATATGGTAATTATTGTATATCACTATAATTGGTTTCTTTTGTAGTTCTGTTTTATCTTATTCATTTAAAACATTAGTCTGAGAAGGGGCCTACAGGCTTCACCAGATTGCAAAAGGGCACCAAAAACATAACCCCAGACATGGCTACTTAGATAAAAAACTGAAAATTGGATATTACTATCCTTTTTCCCTATGTTTGTGTATATAATTTTTTTTTTTTTTTAAGTGCAATTCTAAAAGCCAAGGCGAGAAAGAAATGTATACACTGGGAATCACTAATTTTCCCATTCCTGGAGAGCCTGGTTTTCCACTTAATGCAATTTACGCCAAACCTGCAAACAAACAGGAAGATGGTAAGAACAACATCTCTACCTTACTATATGGCACGAGATTTTCTCCACTGGACTTCTTAACACCCCTCCTTTTCTTGCCTTGACTGGTGTACAGATTGAGAGTGGAATCTTTAGCCCGTACATTATCTTACTACTCACTCTCACAAAAGATCCTTGGCAACAAGCATGACATGTGGAGAATCTTTTGGACCAAAATGAGTATAGTTATAAAACCATTTGAACTGTCGTTCCTATTTCTTATCCTGTTCGAAGGTATTGAAATGTATTGCCAAGGTCAATGTCGAGATCAGTAGCCAGCCCATTTGGGATGCTTTCTCAAATACATTTTTTTATTGTTCTACCTCCTCTTGATTTTAGAAGTGATGAGGGCCTACTTACAACAGCTGAGGCAAGAGACTGGACTGAGACTTTGTGAGAAAGTTTTTGACCCTCAGAATGATAAACCCAGCAAGGTAAAACTCTTTTCTTATTTAGTTGATAAATCACCTTTTACCCTGTAGCCACTGTTAAACACATTGAGGTCTTTAGTTTTTGCATTGCAGTGTTGCTTAACTTTGGTGCCTTATACATAGTAGGAGTTCACTGAATCACACTGAGTAATGAATTGCATGTAATAAAAAATTTTGGTTGTATATTCTTATGTTGGGGCATTGTAAACCCATAGAACAGCTTTTTTGTGTGAGATAGCTTTAATGTATTACATTTATTTTGTTGTTGTTATTTTGAGTAACCTGTGAGTCACTCCAAAAGAAAGGGAGGAAGGGAGGGAGGGAGGAAAATTTTTTATGTATCTTCAAAGAGTTGATATAATATAAGGGCTGCCAGACCAATATTAAGTTTTGTTATTAAGTAAATTCATATTCTGACCTTACCTTGAACTTGCATTGTGATTTGACCACCACTGTTCATTCTGTTTTGTCCCCTCTTGTTAGTGGTGGACTTGCTTTGTGAAGAGACAATTCATGAACAAGAGTCTTTCAGGACCTGGACAGTAAAGGGAGCCTTGGGCAGACACTGTCTCCACAGCTGTGGGCAGCATTTACAGCGAGATGTACACAGTTCTTTGCCTTTATTTCATAAAGTTTTATACAGAGGAGAGAAGAGAGTGTGTCTTTACTTGAAGATCTCTTTATCAAGAATTTGGGGCTGAGGGGTGGGGAAGAATGAGTTGTTGATGGGTGATTTGAAATTTCTGCAGTATTAAGCTGGTGCTTAATGAGTAATAATAAAGAAATTTTCTAACATTTCATGTCAGAAAAACTTCATTGCTTATCTTTGACATTCACTTAAAAATTTTTTGAGATAATATTCACCCTTTTAAAGTGTATAATTCAGGGGACTTCCCTGGTGGCTCAGTGGTTAAGAATCCGCCTGCCAGTGCAGGGGACACAGGTTTGAGCCCTGGTCCGGGAGGAGCCCACATGCCGCAGAGCAACTAAGCCCATGTGCCACAACTACTGAGCCTGTGCTCTAGAGTTCGTGAACCACAACTACTGAGCCCGTGTGCCTAGAACCCACACTCCGCAACAAGAGGAGCCACTGCAATGAGAAGCCCGCGCACTGCAATGAAGAGTAGCCCCTGCTTGCCGCAACTAGAGAATACCCTGCGTGCAGCAACGAAGACCCAACGCAGCCAAAAATAAATAAATAAAAATAAATAAAAAAATAAAGTGTACAATTCAGTGGTGGTTAATATAGACACAAAGTTTTGCAGTCGTCACCACTAATTCCAGAATATTTTTGCCACCCAAAAAAGATGTACCTGTACTCTTCAGCAGTCATTCCCCCGCAATTCCTATCCAACCCTTTCCTCCCACTGATCTACTTTCTGTCTCTATGGATTTGCCTATTCTGGACATTTCACATAAATGGGATCATAAAACAAGGGGTCTTTCCTGTCTTGTTTCTTTCACTCAGCATAATGTTTTCAAGGTTCATCCATGTTAGGGACTTCCCTGGTGGTCCAGTGGCTAAGACTCCACGCTCCCAATACAGGGGGGCCTGGGTTCCATCGCTGGTCAGGGAACATCCCACATGCCGCGACTAAGAGTTTGCATGCTGCAACTAAGGAACCTGCCTGCTGCAACTAGGAACTGGTGCAGCCAAATAAATAAATAATTTTTTTTTTTAAAAAAGGATCATCTGGGCTTCCCTGGTGACGCAGTGGTTGAGAGTCCGCCTGCCGATGCAGGGGACACGGGTTCGTGCCCCAGCCTGGGAAGATCCCACATGCCGTGGAGTGGCTGGGCCCGTGAGCCATGGCCGCTGAGCCTGCGTGTCCGGAGCCTGTGCTCCGCAACGGGAGAGGCCACAACAGTGAGAGGCCCGCGTACTGCAAAAAAAAAGAAAAAAAAAAAGGTTCATCAATGTTATATCAGTACCTCATTCCTTTTTCTTTTTTTTTATTGTGGTAAAATATAACATTTACTATGTTTTAACCACTTTTAAGTATATAATTCACTGGTATTAATTACATACCCAATGTTGCACCACCATCACCACTATCTACTTCCAAAACTTCTTTGTTACCCCAAGCAGAAACACTAACCATTAAACCCCTGGTACCTGTAACCCCCAATTCCTGGTGACCTCTAATCTGCTTTCAGTGTCTGAATTCACCTTTTCCCAGTACCTCATATAACTGCAATCAAACAATATTTGTCTTATTGTGTCTGGCTTCTTTTACTCAGCATAATCTTCAAGGTTCATCTATCTTGTAGCCTGTATCAGTAGTTCATTCCCTTTTATGGCTCAGTAATATTCTATTGTGTGAATAGACCCCATTTTGTTTATCCATTCATCAGTGTATGAATATCAGAGTGGCTTCCATTTTTTTGGCTGTTATGAACAGTGCTGCCAAGAACATTCATGTACAAGTTTTTGTGTGGACATACGTTTCCATTTCTTTTGGTTATATACCTAGAAATGGAATTGCTGAGTCACATGATAGCTATATTTAACTTTCTAAAGAACCGCCAGACTCTTTTTTTCCACAGAGGCTGCACCAGCTGCACCATTTAACGTTCCCACCAGCAGTGTATGAAGCTTCTGATTTCCCCACATCCTCACCAGCACTTGTTATTGGTGTGTAGCCATCCTAGTGGGTGTGAAGTATCTCATTGTGGTTTTCATTTGTATTTCTCCAATGCTAGTGGTGTTCAACATCTTTTCATGTGGATATTGACTGTATAACTTTTTTTTTGTATAACTTTTTAAAAGAAATGTTTATTCAAATCCTATGCTTATTTTTTATTTGATTTGTCTTTTTGTTGTTGTGTTGTAGGTTTTTTATATATATTCTGAATACTAGACCCATAGCAGATATATGAGTTGCAGAAATTTTCTCCCATTCCATAGGTTTTTTTTTTTTTTTGCCATGAATGAAATGTTTATTTCCCATGAAGATCTTTTTTTTTTAAATTGAAGTGTAGTTAATTTACAATGTTTTGTTAGTTTCACGTATACAGCACGCGGGCTCAGTAGTTGTGGCTCACGAGCTCTAGAGCGCAGGCTCAGTAGTTGTGGCTCATGGGCTTAGTTGCTCCGAGGCATGTGGGATCTTCCCGGACCGGGGCTCAAACCCGTGTCCCCTGCATTGGCAGGCAGATTCTTAACCACTGCACCACCAGGGAAGCCCTGGGTTTATTTTTAGATGCTACTTTCTATCCTTATGTGGCATTCATTTTTATATTTGTCCAGTTTTTAGCATTTAAGAGGTTTTTATTGTTAGGCTGACAGAAAGTGTGAGTTCTTCCAAAAACTTATGGGACCATGTATTTCTAGGTATGTTAAGGTTATAGATTAGATATTTCAGGAGGTGCCTCGAGTCCTTTGGACATAGTTACTGCACTGCCACCGTTATCATACCTTTACGTGGTTGACTTTTACTTTAAGAAGCAGTTGTTTTGGGGCTTCCCTGGTGGCACACTGGTTAAGAATCCATCTGCCAATGCAGGGGACACGGATTCAAGCCCTGGTCAGGGAAGATCCCACGTGCCGCGGAGCAACTAAACCTGTGCGCCACAACTACTGAGCCTGTGCTCTAGAGCCCTCGAGCCTAGAGCCCGTGCTCTGCAACAAGAGAAGCCATCGCAATGAGAAGCCCGCGCACCGCAACGAAGAGTAGCCCCCACTCACTGCAGCTAGAGAAAGCCCACGCACAGCAACGAAGACCCAACACAGCCAAAAAGAAAGAAAGAAAGATGCAGTTGTTTTGGTATGTATGCTGGGATAGTATTTGGCCACAAGTACAGAAAACCCAATTTACAGTGTCTTGGGGTTTTTTTTGCTTGTTTTTAATTAATTAATTAATTAATTAATTTATGTCTTTATGCCTGTGTTGGGTCTTCGTTGCTGCGCGCGGGCTTTCTCTAGTTGCAGTTGAGTGGGGGCTACTCTTCGTTGCCGTGCGCGGGCTTCTCATTGCAGTGGCTTCTCTTGTTGCGGAGCACAGGCTCTAGGTGCACGGGCTTCAGTAGTTGTGGCACGTGGGCTCAGGAGTTTTGGCTCACAGGCTCTAGAGCACAGGCTCAGTAGTTGTGGCGCACGGGCTTAGTTGCTCCACAGCATGTGGAATCTTCTCAGACCAGGGCTCGAACCCGTCTCCCCTGCCTTGGCAGGAGGATTCTTAACTACTGTGCCACCAGGGAAGTCCTTGTTTGTTTGTTTTTAATCTGGAAGTAGTCCCACATGGGGCAGCCATTTAAGGATGTCATGGGGGGGGCCCAGTCTCCTCCTGTCTTCCTGATCCACTCTCCTTTGCATGTGGCTCTCATCCTCATAGTCTCTAGATGCTCCTGCATCTCTGGGCTTGGCGGAAGGAAGAGGGGAGAGCATGAGGGCCAAAGGCGTATACCAACTGAGTGCCACCTTACCTACCCTTCCCAGAAATCCTGCCCAGACCTACACTTTTGTCTTCTTGGCCTCTAGCTACAAGGGAGCCTGGAAAGAGGAAAGTTTTGAGTGTGTTGTTAGTCAGATTGTTTGTAACGTGCTACTAAGGACAAAGGGAACGCTATATAGGAACAGAACTAAGTTTCAAATTGTATTAAAACTGGAGCTTTGCAGTGATACTTGATTGACTAGAGAATTTCCATTTTGGCTTTATGGGTTAATATGTAATTTAAATGTATGAGTTAAATACTGTTGGGCATCTGTTCACTGAAGATCTGAATTATGGACTAAGTAAGTACCACATTTCACATACCCAAGAATGTGGGTATGTTAAAACATACTCCATAGATAGGTAAAAGGATAGTCTTGAAGCCAAAAGAGTGCTATTGTTGGGTTGTTTGTGTTTTTGTTTTATAAATAAAATTCTTATCTAAAGTCAGATTCTGGGTGTTTGGGTTGGAACTTCTGTTATAGACTCAGAGACATGTCAAAAAGAAAGAAAGCTACAGTGATTCATATCAAGATTAAAGGTTTGTTTCTAACAGATGTGTTGTGTTTTTTTTAATTGTGGAATCTTTGTGATAAAAACCAACTCCTGTGGTGCCTGTTCCATTAGTACCAGCAGGGAGAGCACAGACAATAAGCGCTAAAAACCTGGCTTCTAAATCATTTCCCATTAGTGCTATATGATGATAAGTGTTTTGTTTTTTAATGTACCAGAGAGAACGGTTGCCAAAGGATTTAGAATAAATTATACATGAAGTATAGCATAATGGGTTCAAAAATACATCTTTAAGCAAAATGTAATGTCGACATTAAAAGAATATTATTACAAGGTACAACCTTTTTTTTTTTTTTTTTTTTTTTTTCGGTACGCGGGCCTCTCACTGTTGTGGCCTCTCCCGTTGCGGAGCACAGGCTCCGGACGCACAGGCTCAGCGGCCATGGCTCACGGGCCCAGCCGCTCCGCGGCACGTGGGATCTTCCCGGACTGGGGCACAAACCCGTGTCCCCTGCATCGGCAGGCGGACTCTCAATCACTGCGCCACCAGGGAGGCCCACAAGATACAGCTTTTTAGGGAAGGCAGTTTAGTAATAATTATCAGATTTTGTTTGTTTGTCTTTTTAAAATTGTATCAGATTTTTGTTTTTTTTGCTGTACACGGGCCTCTCACTGTTGTGGCCTCTCCCGTTGCGGAGCACAGGCTTGGGACGCGCAGGCTCAGCGGCCATGGCTCACGGGCCTAGCCGCTCCACGGCATATGGGATCTTCCCGGACCGGGGCACGAACCCGTGTCCCCTGCATTGGCAGGCGGACTCTCAACCACTGCGCCACCAGGGAAGCCCTGTATCAGATTTTTGAATGTTCATTCTTTTTGGTTCAGCAACTCATCTTATCCTATTTTTTTTTGTTTTTTGTTTTTTTATTTGGCTGTGTTAGGTCTTTGTTTCTGTGCGAGGGCTTTCTCTAGTTGCGGCGAGCGGGGGCCACTCTTCATCGCCGTGCGCGGGCCTCTCACTGTCGCGGCCTCTCTTGTTGTGGAGCACAAGCTCCAGACGCGCAGGCTCAGTAGTTGTGGCTCACAGGCCTAGTTGCTCTGCGGCATGTGGGATCTTCCCAGACCAACCAGGGCTCGAACCCGTGTCCCCTGCATTGGCAGGCAGACTCTCAACCACAGCGCCACCAGGGAAGCCCCCAGCAACTCATCTTGAAGTATTGTTGAATGCTGAAACACACACACACACACACACACACACACACACATACACGCACACCTGGAAATAATTCAGACATCTTTTAATAGAGAATTGGATAAGTGAATAATCATGGTGCATCCATAAAATGAAATATGCAGCCCTTAAAAATAATAAGGGGCTCTATCTGTTCTCTCATGGAAAGATGCCTTAGGGTATACATCATTGAGTTTAAAAAAAAAAGGTTGAGGGTAGTATTATAGTATGATTCCATCCTTGTTTATTTAATTGTATGTACTCCAAAAAAAAGTAGGGGAATACATACACCGAACTGTTAAGAGTGATTATTTTGCACCAGGGGCAATTACAAAGACTTGTACATCCTAAGTCATATATACTACAATTCAGTAAGAAATGTGTTACCTTAATAACCAGGAGGGAAAATCTAGTTTTTAAAAAGAACATTGAGGGCTTCCCTGGTGGCGCAGTGGTTGAGAGTCCGCCTGCCGATGCAGGGGACACGGGTTCGTGCCCCGGTCCTGGAAGATCCTACATGCCGTTGAGCGGCTGGGCACATGAGCCATGGCTGCTGAGCCTGCGTGTCCGGAGCCTGTGCTCCTCAACGGGAGAGGCCACAACAGTGAGAGGCCTGCGTACCAAAAAAAAAAAAAAACATTGATAGGAAGTCAAATATTAGAAAAAACCATGCTGAGGACAACAGTCACCTGGTTCTTTTCTTAAGCATCCTGTTTACATTTATTAATTTTTAAAATATGCCACCAGTTATTGTCATATGCATAGAAAAATTACAGTACATGGAAATGCTTGAACAAGATTTATGAGAATTGTTTTATTCTACATTTTCCTTTCCTCCAAAATTATTAGTACTGAAGAACTTAATAAAAAGTTTGGAGTTGTGTCCAGAAAGGGATGTAATACTATTATACCAAAAGCCATTTGGTTTGTTTTTCCCTTCATTTTGTTTATAGAAGTTTGGAAGACGATTCCATTAGGAGAGTGTAATTTTAGGGCCACATCTGTTCTGTGTTGATTTTGAGATAAATCACCAATCACAATTTTCCACTTCAACACTGCAGCTCCAGTTTACAGGTGATCTGACAGCTTGCTAAATGCTTTGCCTTTTTAAATCCTGTTTAACCCTTTCAAGAATCTTTGTGGCAGATACAGGTACTATCCCCCTTTTTAGATGAAGACACTGACGCCTACAGGAATTAAATAACTTGCCCAAACTCAAGCACCTGGAAGTTGGCAGAAATGGCAATGAAACCTAAGTCTTTCCAAACCCAGGGCTGGCCCTCTCAGCCATTATAAGATGGTCACTACATTGCAACTTTTAGTAGAACATTCAGGCAACAAAAGCAGGAGATTGAGGATATACAAGAAATGTAAAGGGCAACTATGCTCTCCAGGACCTTAGCCATCTGACGAGAAATGTGTATATCAAGATAGGAGAGACGAAACACTGAAAGATTGACCTGACTGCTCAGTTCTGCCCAGAGAAAGAGCAGGCTGTTATTGCTGAGGTCGCTTGGGGAAGACTTAATGAAGATGGCACTCAAATTAACTGAGCTCAGAACAGGTGAACCAAATTGGGTAGGCTAAATGAGAAAGAAGTATATTGGGCAGCTTTGTGACATGATCAGGCCTGGCATGAAGGAAACGTTAGGGCAAAGAACGTGATGGGGACAAAGCTGCCCTAGCAGGTAATAATGAAGGACCCATGTTTTTGAGAGCCAGGGTCAGGGTTAGACCTTTTTTTTTTTTTTTTTTGGCTGCGTTGGGTCTTGGTTGCTGTGCACAGGCTTTCTCTAGTTGCAGCGAGCGGGGGCTACTCTTCATTGTGGCACGCAGGCATCTCATCATGGTGGCTTCTCTTATTGCGGAGCACAGGCTCTAGGCACGCGGGCTTCAATAGTTGTGGCACGTGGGCTCAGTAGTTGTGGCTCACGGGCTCTAGAGCGCAGGCTCAGTAGTTGTGGCGCATGAGCTTAGTTGTTCCGTGGCATGTGGGATCTTCCCGGACCAGGGCTCGAACCCGTGTCCCCTGCATTGGCAGGCGGATTCTTAACCACTGTGCCATCAGGGAAGCCCCCAGGGTTAGAACTTTAAACTGTATTCTATTAGTGGGACAAAGGACATGACAGATTCTCCACACAAGGGCACCATTCTGCTTTTACCTACCATTATGAGAACGATTTGCCTGAACATCACTTTTCCTGCCCCAGTTTTCCCCAAGCCATTCTAGAGTTTCTGTGCTTAACTCTCAAGAACTTTTTTTTTAAACAGTCTTCTTGAGATGTAATTCACGTATCATATAATTCACCCATTTATAGTATACAATTCAATGGTTTGTAGCATATTACATTGTCATTTTTCCATTTTAACCATTTTAAGTGTACAATTCAGTGGCATTAAATTCATAATGTTATGCAACCACCACCACTATTTCCAAACCTTTTTTATAATCCCAAATAGAAACTCTGTACCCATTAAACAGTAACTCCTCATTCCTCTTCCCCCAGCCCCTGGTAACCTCTAACTACTCTCTGTCTCTGGATTTGCTTATTTATGTGTCTCATATAAGGGGAAATCATAAAATATTTGTCCTTTTATGACTGGCATCTTTTACTTAGCATCATGTTTTGGGGGTTCATCCATGTTGTAACATTCCTTTTTGTGGCTGAATAATATTCCATTGTATAGATATACTCTATTTTGTTTATCCGTTCATCTGCTGATGGGTTGTTTCTACGTTTTGGCCCTTGTGAATAATGCTTTAATGAACATCAGTGTACAAGTATCTGTTTGAGTTCTTGTTTCTTACAGTGCTTTAAAAAAAAATCAGTCATCTGCCATTTCATCACAAGTCCTCTGAAGACTTCCCCCTGAACCAGTCATTATCTTGTGTGTTCTTATATTACTATTTAACTTTTTCTTAACATGGTCATGGGCCATGCCTATCATTATTGTAGCCCCAATGCCTGAAACGAGGTGAGGAGGCATTCAAATATATACTGAATGAAGATCACATTTACATTTTCAAGCGGATGGTGAAAGGATAAAGTCAGGACTTTTATGAAATTTAGTTAATTACAGTGCACCAGATGGATTGGAGGGTAGAGAGATGGCAGGGAGAGACACCAGGAAGTAAGAAGCTTTATTAGTGGTTCCCATGTAAGGGCTTAGTGGGTGTTACTGGGAATGTAAAAATAAGGGGAGATTTGCGGGAGATTCTACTGCATTCGAATTAGCAGCTGAAGGTTAGGTTGAGGTTTTTTGTTGTTGTTTTGTTTTGTTTTTATTAAATTCACCTGTTTCGTCTACTGCCAGGGAATTCCCCAAGGTTGAGTTTTTTTTGTTTGTTTGTTTGTTTGCTTTTTGGATTTTTTTGTTGTTTGTTTTAGTTTTGAGTCTAGTTGACTTGGACAATAGCAGTTCCTTTGATGAAAATAGGTTGGGTGATGACATAATTTGTCATCCAAACTCTTGAGCATAAAAGAGCGTGCTAAAAAAAAAAAAAAAAAGAGCGTGCTATAATTAATTCTGGAACAGCAGTCATAAACTGGAATTGTCCCGAGCAAACTTCTAGAAATCAATAATTGGAAGTCCTTTGGAAGGGGTGTGGGAGATGAGTTTAATTCTGAGCACTTTGAGTGTGAGGGGGCAGCTGATGGCCTGGGTGATATCCAGCAGCAAACAAAAATATACGTGAAAGCAATAGAAATAAAGACTTGAGAGACAGGAGGTCTTTAGCGGAATTAGGAGATAGAATTTGATCCCTGAGACAAGTCAGCAGTTAGGAATCAGGAAGAAGGAAGGACTCAGCAAAGAATCAGTCTAAGAGGTTAATCGGAATAAAGGGTGGATCAATAAAACATGCGAATCCTAGAGAGGAATTTCTTGGAGGGGGTTGTTAATAGTATTAAAATCTCCAGAAAACTTTATTTTATGGCAGTTGAACTCTAACTCAGCAAGCCTTGTTGGTTTTGCATTTGTGTGTGAATTAGTTGCTCTGTCCTTACTTGTCTGACCATCTCATAAACAAAGTGCCAATCTGGACACCTTAGAACCCTAGAATATATTGCTTTGCCAGCCACTTTTACTGAAAAGAGGGAAAATCATTTGGAAAGATGGCTATATTTATTCCCTCCAGTTGTCCAGGCAAATTCTTTGTCCTAAAGTTACTTTTCCACTGAAAGGAAGGCTATCACTGCCAGGAGACACTTAAGAGATATTAAGTAATGTTTCCCTTAGAGCAATTTACAAGTGTTATGTTTTTCCCCTTGTACAAAAGACAGATCTAAGAAAAATGTCTAATGGAGCTGGGAAAGATTTTCATTCTTAGGAGGCTGTTGGAGATTTAGAAATGAACTTAAGTGGAGCAAAACATTTACATTTATAAATTGTTCCTCTAAATGTATCTGATTCAACACTCCATGGAATTCACATCATTCTGCATCTAAGTGGGTTGTCTAAATGTTCATGGCCAGCTGTGTGTCTGAAAAGACCCCTCCAGTTACAAAATTATCATTTTAGAAGATGATGATTCCATGAGAAAGAGGAGGCTTTTCCCCTTGGATTTATCTCTTGTGTGTCCCATGTTAGTTTAATATTACATGTGTCCTTTGTATAATATGAAAATCAGTATGATCTGACTTACATGAGGTTAATGGAACTTAACCATGGAATCCATCCTATTTTGGAGTAATTTATTTTAAAGAGGATTTTAAAAAAATTTCCAGAGGAGGTGGTCTCTCCTTTGCTTCTTTTTCTCTATAAATATTTTGCTTCATGCATTCTTTGTGTGGTTTATCAACTCCACAGATGTCTTTTAGCACTATTTCTTTATAGAAATTATCAACGTTTCTCCTGCCATTTAGCTAGTGATATATTCTCCTTCATTCCCATCAGGATATAAACATGTTATTTCTTCCATCTTAAAAAAAATATTTATTCTGTTTCCCCCACCTGCTGTCACTCATTTCCTCCTTCCCTTTATAACAGGCCTTCTCAACCTTGGCACTTGGACATTTTGGACTTGATTGCCTCCTCCAATCTACTCTTAACGCATCAGACAGAACAATCCTCTTAAAAAGCAAGTCAGATCATGTTACTTTTCTGCTCAAGACTCTCCATTGGCATCCATGAACTTGTTTCCTACTCCTCTCCCCGCTTGCTCAGCTCCAGCCCACTTACCTCCTTACTCTTCCTGTAACATGCCAAGCTCACTCCTACTTCAGACCTCTAAGCTTGCTCTTTCCTTTGCTTGGGATCCTCTCCCTGTAGATTTCTACATGGCTCCCACTTTCCTTCCCTCAGGTCTTTACTCATATGTCACCTAATCAGTGCAGCCTTCTCTGATTTTGATTAAAAATGGCAGCCCCTGCCCCAACACTCCCTTTCTTTCTTCTTTACCTTTTAAGCACCTTTAAAAAACACTTATGGAAAATTTAAATATACATACAAGTTGAAAGAATAGCATAATGAACTCCCATGTACCTGCCACTTAATTTCAGTTGATATCAACATTTTGCTAATTTTGTTTCATCTATCTCCCTCCACTCCCAGGAATATTTTAAAGTAAACCCTATACATTTTTTCTTCCATAAATACTTTAGTATGTTTTATTACCTTCTCATAATACTATTTGTATTACTTAGTTACTGTTTATCTTTCCTCATTATAATGTCAGCTCCATAAGAACATGGGCTGTTTTTAAAAAAAATACATTTATTTACTTATTATTTGGCTGCGTTGGGTCTTCGTTGCTGCGCGAGGACCCCCTCCAGTTGCGGCGAGCGGGGGCCACTCCTCGTTGCGGTGCGCGGGCCTCTCCTTGGGGTGGCCCCTCTTGCTGCGGAGCACAGGCTTCAGGCGCATGGGCTTCAGTAGTTGTGGCGCACGGGCTCTAGAGCGCAGGCCCAGCAGCTGTGGCACACGGACTTAGTTGCTCCGCAGCACGTGGGATCTTCCCAGACCAGGGCTCGAACCCGTGTCCCAGCGGACTCCCAACCACTGCGACACCAGGGAAGTCCCAGAACATGGGCTTTTGTGTTTGTTCCCACCCTCGCCACCAAGCAATCACAAATCTTTCTGTTGCTTTCAGTTTATTTTTTCTGGATATTTCATATACATGGAGTCAGGGATTATGTGATTTTTTTTTCTTCTGGTCTGATTTCTTTCACCTACCATGACTTTATATTTAGCATAATATTTTTGAGATTCATTCATGTTGTTCTCAGTAGTTTGTTCTTTTCGTTTTTAATTTTTTGCTGAATAGGATTACATTGTATGAATATACCATATTTGGTGATATAGTCATCAGCTGGTGAACATTTCACTTGTTTCCACTTTTTGCTATTATTAGATGTGGTTTTAATTATGAAATATTTCAAATGTAGAAAAAAGTATAATAGCAAGCATTTATATAATGTTTACTGTGTGTGCCATTGTTGCAAGTGTGTTAGATACAATGGTGTATCTAGTGTGTTTGACACCCAGAGAAGGTCAATTTTGACACGCCCCCTTCTTTCTTCTTTTTTATTAAGTTTAATTTTTTCAAGCAGTTTTAGGTTCAGAGCAAAACTGAGGGCAACTAACAGAGAGTTCCTATATACCCCTGCCCTCACACGTGCACAGCCTGCCCCACTATCAGCATCTCACATTCAGGGTGCATTTGTTACAACTGATGAACCTACCATTGTCACCCAAAGTCCATAGTTTACCTTAGATTTCTCTCGGTGATGTACATTTTATGAGTTTTGACAAGTGTATGACATGTATCTACCATCATAGTGTCGTATAGAATAGTTTCACTGCCCTAAAAATGCCCTTTGCTCCACCTCTTCTTTCCTCCCCTCTTTCCCTGGCAACCACTGATGTTTCTACTGTCCCCAGTTTTATCTTTTCCAGAATGTCATATAGTTGGAATCATACAGAATGTAACTTTTTCAGATTGGCTTCTTTCACTTAGTAATATGCATTTAAGTTTCCTCCCTGTCTTTTCATGGCTGTGCTCCAATAATTGACAAATCTGTTTACACTGTGTATGGAACATGAATACGCAAAGATGATCAGCTTGGCAGTCATTGACAAGTTTTCAGAATTTAAAGGTCAAGACCAGAAACTCTATATTATTCATTTCTTTGCTAATCCAACATGTAGGGTAACAGTTTTTAAAAATACATTAATATAATTAAAAAGTATTAATCCGTTAACTTTTTGTCCTGTAATATTGGTTTTATTTTTTCATTAAAAATTTTACTGACATCATTATTTAGATGAAGTTTAATAAAATAATATTTTCACTGTTTCTTTTCGGGCCATTATTATTAGTCATTCATTTCAGGACTCTTACTGAAAGTTAAAGCGAGGGAGTGGTCAAGAGAATGAGACAAGCCACAGACTTGGAGCAAATATTTTCAAAATATTCTCTGATAAAATCTGATAAAGGACTGCTATCCGAAATACACAAAGAACCCTTAAAATTGAACAATAAGAACACGAACACCCTGGGAATTCCCTGGCCATCCAATGGTTAGGACTCCGCGCTCTCATTGCGGAGTGCCCAGGTTCGATCACTGGTCGGGGAACTAAAATCCCACAAGCCGCGCCCTGCGGCCAAAAAGAAAGAAAGAAAGAAAAAAAAAAGAACACGAACACCCGGACTAAAAAATGGACAAAAGAACTGCACAGATAACTCACCAAAGAAGATACCCAGATGGCAAATAGGCGTATGAGAAGATGCTCAATTTCATACGTCATTAGGGAATGGCAAATAAAAATCACAAGATAACACTACACTCATATTAGGACGGCTAAAACTCAACCTAGTCTTTATTCACTCTGAGCTAGTGAGTAATTTCCCATGGTAAAAATACGTCCTTTTGCACCCAAAGAGTGAAGCCGTACTCCCAAAGGTACACGCAACACCTGAGGGGAGGGGGCGTGGCGCTTTCAGCCTTCGCGCTCGTGCAAGACTAAAAGCAGTTAGGACTGCCCCTGGCGCCTGATTAAAATATCTAATTCCAGCTGTTGGGGATTTTTTTCCCCCCTGCATCCTACTAGTATATTAACTTTTATTTATGATAAATATCAATACATTTTTATTAATTTCTGAGAGTCCTCTCAGACTCATTTCAATTGGGCATGCATTCGTCCTGAGTTGCCTTTTGTCCCCAGCGCATTGTAAGCCCTCCATAAAGTTTGCAGCTTAGAATGATGATGTAACTTTTGCTAAAAACAACCCCCCCCACCCCAAACCAAATCGTACCACCTCACAGGGGGCTTGGCGGGGAAGGAACTGAGGGTTTTGTTTTTGTTTTCGTTTTTCTCAGGCATTTCGGTAGCTGCCTATTATCCTGGGGGCGGTGCCGCGTGTAGACCCGATGGACCCTGGCGAGGCGGCCATCTTGGAGTCTTCCCAAAGGAGCTTCAACCTTCTCTTCACGGTGGTGCCGCGGCGGCCTTGCTGGGCAGAATGAATGTGATAGACCACTTGCGAGACATGGCGGCAGCGGGGCTGCACTCCAACGTGCGGCTCCTCAGCAGCTTGTTACTTACAATGAGTAATAACAACCCGTGAGTTGAGGCGGGGAGCGGCCTGGGGCTGAGGAGAAAGCGGCGCCGGTTTGGGAACGGGGGCTGAGGGGACGTGGGGATTGGCGGGAAGGAACGGCTGCGGGCCCCAGCTGAGGTTCCGAGGTCAGCGAGGGCCTCGTCGGGCGGAGCCGACTTAGGAACGAAGTTGAGTTCTCTGGGTCCCCGCGTTGTGCCGGGCGCTGGGATGCGCTCCCTGCGGGGGATGCGGCGAGCGGCTGCTTTGAGAAACGGAAGGCGGGGGCTCTGAGGACCACCCTGGCTAGGGTTTCCCGAAAGTTGGGAGCAGAGGTTTTCCTAAGGAACTTGTCGCCCGGCATAGCGACTGTCACATCGCTGGGCTGACTCATCCCTTCCCAGCTCCTTCCCGAAGAACGTTTTCTCGCTCGCCGAGGCTCAAAGAAGCCCAATCGCCTGGTTTTAGACCCTTGTTCTGCCTTTGAGATTGATTTTTTCCCTAGGTGTGTCAGTAGGGTTTATTTACTTTCTCGTCCCTGCAAACACCTGAAAACGGGAGACTTCCTTGATGGGTGAGAGTGGCACCTTTTGAAGGACTCGCATTGCCCTTTTCACGTTTGCAAAGCTGCCGCTTATGGAGTCTTATTGCGGATGAAGCACAGGGCTATTTCCAGCCTTGAGTGCATGTCGCCCCTGTGCTTAAATTTCTCCCTTTTGGTTAAATTAAAATTCCTTCCCATGGCCTACAAGGCCAAACATCTCTCTCTCTCACTCTGTCTGTGCTCCAGCTTCCCTGGCTATTCTTTCTGTTACTTGAACACACCAAGCTCGTTCTCAACTCAGGGGTTTTGCATTTGCGGGTCTGCTTAGAGTCCTCGCCTCAGAGCTGCCTCCTCATTTAGGTTTCAGCTCAGATATCCCTCCTAAAGAACTCTTTTTAAAAAAAATTTAATTTCATTTTTTTATACAGCAGATTCTTATTAATTATCTATATTATACATATTGGTGTATATATGTCAATCCCAATCTCCCAATTCATCCTACACCCCGTCACTTTCCCCCCTTGGCATCCATACGTTTGTTCTCTACATCTGTGTCTCACTTTCTGCCCTGCAAACCGGTTCATCTGTACCATTTTTCTAGGTTCCACATATATGCGTTAATATATGATATTTATCTCTTTCTGACTTACTTCACTCTGTATGACAGTCTCTCTCCTAGAGAACTCTTGTCTGGCCACCAGAATTGTCCCTTACCCACACCATTCTATCCCTTTGCCCTGTTTTATATTCTACATCACTTTTTTTTTTTAACCAAGATATAATTGACATACTAGTCTCAGGTGTACAACATAATGATTCGATATTTGTCTGTATTGTGAAATGATCATCATAGTAAGTTTGGCTAACATCTGTCACCTCACATAGTTACAGAAAAATGTTTTTCCTGTGATGGGAACTTTTAAGATCTATGTTCTTCATCACTTAACACCTAATGAAATCAGCACAGTGCCTGTGTGCAGTACGCACTCAAACGTTTATTGAAGGTGCTAAGGAAATACGTGCAACCTCAGGAAGGTGAAATACCGTGTTCAAGTTCACACATCTGGTAAGTGGAAGAGCCGCAATGTCTGGATTTTGGTCCTTCTGACTCTAAAGTCTCCATTCTGACCCACCACAGTCTACTGCGTCTAAATGGCATTGTGATCTTCTACTGAGGGTGGACCCATTTGCATTTGGCCTGCTCTGGAAGCTGTCTGGGCCACTTAAGGGCGTTGCAGCTGTTGCTACCTATTTCATTTCCATTAGTGCTTTTGGACCTCACTACGGGAGACCCATCATTTTACCACCATCCACTTAGTGTTGACAGTGAGGAGCCCTGGTCTCTGTCGGCCTTCTTTGTTTATTCTGGAGCCTCTCACCTGGTTCTGAGTGATTTGTCAAAGCATACAGTGTCTACCATTGGGAATTTATGCACCAGTTAGTCATTATTCTTGGTTCTTGAAGATGTTACAGGATAGTTAGAAGGAGTTTGGTCCTTTGATTAGACTTGGCCCGTTCTTTATTTTAGGCTAAACTGGCAGTTTCCTTCCTAGCTTCAGGAGGTGTTTAAATTCTGACCTTTATCATTTATATTTTAATATTTCTTAATTGCCAGTACACACCATAAAAAAAAATCAAACGGTACTGAAGGGGTATGCAGATAAGTGTCTGACCCTGAGTCTTGAACCTCACTCCACTATTTCCCTTCTCCAGAGGCAACAACTTAACAGTTTTTCATGTATCATTTCAGAGATAACTTACGCATGCATAAGTAGGCATGTATGTTACAATATATAAACATCTGAATCCTTTCTCTGAGTGTAGTATTTCTATCAAATCAACTATTTTCTTTCACATCTTATTTCTCACTAAATATATAGAATCTCAGAGTTGGAAGAGATCTCAACTATCTGGACCGTACCTTTCAGTCCTTGACTTTCCTTTGTAACTTTATATCCAGTGCTTAGCCTACCTATCCTTTTTTTAAAATTATTTTTTTACTAAGATAAAATTTACATACCATCATATTCACCCTTTTAAAGAATACATTTCTGTGTTTTTTGTTTTGTTTTGTTTTTGCGGTACGTGGGCCTCTCACTGTTGTGGCCTCTCCCGTTCAGGCTCAGCGGCCATGGCTCACGGGCCTAGCCGCTCCGCGGCATGTGGGATCTTCCCGGACCGGGGCATGAACCCGTGTCTCCTGCATCGGCAGGCAGACTCTCAACCACTGCACCACCAGGGAAGCCCCCATTTCTGTGGTTTTAAGTACATTCACAGAGTTGTACAACTGTCACCACTGTCTGTTCCAAAGCATTTGCGTTACCTCCAAAAGAAACCCCAAATGTATTAGTAGTCACTCACCAATTCCACTTGCCCCAGCCCCTGGCACCTACTAATCTATGGTACCTATTCTTGAGTATCCTTCATTTGCTAAGCAGTTAACCGTCTCCAGAGTTCTTTGACTCTGACTGTTCTTTCATTTTAAGTGGCTGTAGGTTTTCCCTGTCAATGAAAAAATGTAAACTCTAACTGGGGGAAGGATGGGATTGGAGATTAAAAATACGGGTTTCCCATTAAGATTGGTGGCCAGTCCTAGGCACTTATAACACTTGTGAGCAATATTCAAGGTTAAAGAAAAGGTTCTGAAATGTATTGGTTCCGTTACGCTGTCCTTAAACCCCTGAGACTCAAGGAAGTAAAAATTCTTGTTAGTGAAGTTTACTTCTGTATGTAAAAAAAAAAAAAAAAACCTTTCATCAAATAAGGCTAATCCTCTCTCATTCTGTTCCACTCTGTCCCACTGGCTTATCCTAGTCTATTCCCATACTTCGGTATTTTAGTATTCCCATTTTCTTCAGTATTTGAAGAGTTTTAAGTACCCTCCGAACCTCTTTTTGTTCAGCAGTTAGCTAAAAATGATTCAGAGTGGTGAGTTTCTCTTTTCCAGGTTCTTTAACCCTTCTTTGGTAGGGTTAAAGTAATATTAACCCTATAAAGTAATATTAACCCTTATTTGGTAGGGTTAAACTAATATTACTTTAGTAATATTAGTTAAGTCATGATTGCTCTCTTTTGTCTGTATTACCCTAAAAATTGATGTTACTATGAGAGTTATGGATATATATCAGACTCTTCAATTAAGAAGGCTTGGGTTAAAGAAGGGGAGGAAAAGATACAGTTGACCCTTGAACAACTTTCAGGGGAGGGGAGGGGGTGCCAACCCTCCCCACAGTCAAAAATCCACGTATAAGTTATAGTTGGCCCTTTATATATGCATTTCCTCCATATCTGCAGTTCTGCATACATGGATTCAACCAAGAGTGGTGTAGTACTGTAGTGTGTGCTATTGAAAAAAATCTATACATATAGGTGGACCCTTGTAATTCAAACCTGGTTTGTTCAAGGGTCAACTGTATTACATTTCTCTTTATATATCTCTGTATTACTGAATTTGATTTAGATGTATCAATTGTTTTTATAGTAAAGAGAACAATTTAAGGCAATTTTCTACATGTGTTGACCATATTGACATGAAGTATGACTCTTGCCTCTTTTTTGGGGGAGTAGCAGTTAAGGTAAATTTACTTTTTTGTAAACTGTCAACACAAGGTGTATTAGGCTTATGTAGACACTAAGGAGAGCGTTCTTTCTTACATTTCAAAACAACCCATGTAGGGGGTATACTTTCTTTGTTTTCTAGTGAGTTATTCTCCCCATCTCAGAAGTACCAGCTTTTGGTGTATCATGCAGATTCTCTCTTTCACGATAAGGAATATCGGAATGCTGTGAGTAAGTATACTATGGCTTTACAGCAGAAGAAAGCCTTAAGTAAAACTTCAAAAGTGAGACCTTCAACTGGAAATTCTGCATCCACTCCACAAAGTCAGGTAATTGGAAATAGATGTGTGATGTGGTTTTGGTTGGTTGGGTTGTTTTGAGAGCAAGAGACGCTGAAGGAATTTGAAAGACTGCTGATTAGATGTAGAAGAAGTAAAATAAAAAGTAATTTTAAAGGGGAGCTGACTGGAGAAACAAAGATGAAAAACCACTTAGATGCAAGAATGCATCCAACCAAGCACTAAGGGCTAGAAGCAAAGTTCACTCTATGGATGAATCTAAAAATAGAATTAAATTTTAAATTAATTAGTTTAAAAATTAAATGGAATTATCTAGGCTCTAACCAAAGCCTTTCATTGTTCCTTCCTTTTATTTTATTATTTATTTATTTATTGGCTTAGTTTCCCAACCAGGGATTGAACCTGCGCCCCCTGTGTTAGATGCACGGAGTCTTAACCACTGGACCGCCAGGGAAGTCCCTGTTCCTCCCTTTTATACAAACAGAACTCAAAATCTAAAGTGTTTTTAATAATTTTAATGAAAGTACACTCTTAAACTGTAACTCAGTTTTTAGGATAGTGAGCACCTGGGGAAATTTATATAAAATAATCTTATGAATTCCTACTAGTTTTGGTTGCTTGATAATTAAATAAATGAAGGGTAAAAAATTATAATTTCACCATTGGACAGTCATCCCATTGCTAGAAATTAATCCTAATAGTAGATTCACAAAAGGTTTACAAGGGTATATAACTAAGGCTGCTTATTGTAGTATTGTTTATAATGGTAAGAAACTGGAAGCAAAAGTGTTTATCAGTAGGATCTAGTTAAATTATAATATAGCCCTAGGATGGAATATGATGGAAATATTGAAGAAATGAAATATAGAGGTGTATGTGCTGATGTGGAAAACACTGTGTATATTAGTAAAGAAAATAAGGTTTGAAGCAGTGTGTTCACTACTCTTTTTGTTTAAAGGGGATAGTTTATTTATTTTATTTTTATTTTTTGGCCACACCGCACGGCTTGCGGGACCAGGGATTGAACCCGGGCCCTCCCTGGCCCTGGGCAGTGAAAACACGTTGTTCTAACCACTGAACCGCCAGGGAATTCCCTAAAGGGGATAGTTTATAGTTATATAAGTATATCTTGGTGTATGCCTAAAATATATATGGTTAATATACATGAAAAATTTTCTGTGTGCGTGAAGGAAATACATTTAATGGGAAGCTTTAGGGAGAGGGGAACTTTGACTTTTCAGTTTGAATCTGTCTTTAAATTTAAATTATACACGCAACTTATTTAAGAGGAATGTCAGTAGAATGAACTGGAAGTGAAATTATGAGTTGTGTTCTGTATTTTTCCACATTAAAAAAAGATACAAAGTAACATCATTGCTTTTTTTTTAAAGCCTGTACATCTTCTTCTTGTTTCCTTTCTTTTTATGTAGAACCTTTGTTTTTGTTTTAAAATGAAGCTTTTTTAAAAAAATTTATTTAATTTTTATTTATTTTTGGCGGCGTTGGGTCTTCGTTGCTGCGTGCGGGCTTTCTCTAGTTGCAGTGAGCAAGGGCTACTCTTCGTTGCGGTGCGCGGGCTTCTCCTCGGGCTCCAGGTGCACAGGCTTCAGAAGTTGTGGCTCGCGGGCTCCAGAGCAAAGGCTCAGTAGTTGTGGCGCATGGGCTTAGTTGCTCCACGGCATGTGGGATCTTCCCGGATCAGGGTTCGAATCCGTGTCCCCTGCATTGGCAGGCGGATTCTTAACCACTGGGGCACCAGGGAAGCCCAGAACCTTTGTTTTTGTTATTGAAGAGCTGATTGCCAGGAATTCTGTTTTCTGACACTGAATGGAAGTCATGTGTATTATCCACACAGAATCATTCATAGAAGTAGTTAACTCCTTTTTTAAAATTTATTTATTTATGGCTTTGTTGGGTCTTAGTTGCTGTGCGCAGGCTTTCTCTAGTTGCGGTGAGTGGGGGCTACTCTTTGTTATGGTGAGCAGGCTTCTTACTGTAGTGGCTTCTCTTGTTGCAGAGCCCGGGCTCTAGGCATGCGGGCTTCAGTAGTTGTGGCTCGCAGGCTCAGTAGTTGTGGCTCGCGGGCTTAGTTGCTCTGCAGCATGTGGAATTTCCCTGGTCCAGGGCTCGAACCCGTGTCCCCTGCATTGGCAGGCAGATTCTTAACCACCGCGCCACCAGGGAAGGCCAGTAGTTAACTGTTTTTGAGCGCTCTGTATGCTTAGCACCGTGCTGAACCTTCCATGTGAATCAAATACACTTAATCTTTAAAGAGTCTTTTAAAAAATTGACATACAATTCACAACATAAAATTCATAATTCAGTGGGTTTTAGTGTATTCACAGAATTGTACAACCATCAGTACTGTCTTAATTCCAGAATATTTTCATCACCCTAGAGAAACCTTCTGCCCTTTATCTCCCCAGCCCCTGGGAATCACTAACCTTTCTGCCTCTGTGGGTTTACCTCTTCTGGACATTTATATGAATGGAATTGTGCAATATGTGGCCTTTTGTGGCTGGCTTCCTTTACTTAGCATAATGGTTTCAAGGGTGATCCATGTTACAGCATGGAATAAAGAATCAGTTCTTTATTCCTTTTTATTGCAGAATAATATTCCATTGTATGGATATGCCATATTTTAACTATTCATTAGTTGATGGGCATTTGGGTTGCTTCCACTTTTTTAAATAATTAATTAATTTTTATTTGGCTGCATTGGGTCTTCGTTGCCGCACGTGGGCTTTCTCTAGTTGCGGTGAGCAGGGGCTACTCTTCGTTGTGGTGTGTGGGCTTCTTGTTGCGGTGGCTTCTCTTCTTGCAGAGCCTGGGCTCTAGGCGCATGGGCTCAGTAGTTGTGGCTCGTGGACTCTAGAGTGCAGGCTCAGTAGTTGTGGCGCACAGATTTAGTTGCTCTGCAGCGTGTGGAATCTTCCTCCAGGGCTCGAACCCGTGTCCCCAGCATTGACAGGTGGATTCTTAACCACTGCGCCACCAGGGAAGCCTTGTTTCCACTTTTTATCTATTATTAATGCTGCTATGAACATTTGTATACAGGTTTTGTGTGGACATGTTTTCAGTTCTCTTGGCTGTATACATAAAAGCAGAATTGCTAGGTCATATGGTACTTATGTTTAACAATTTGAAGAACTGCTATACTGTTGAAGTAATATTTTGAAGAGATGTTTTCATTTCCTCTTAAGTGTCTTCCATCTGAAATTGAAGTAAAGTACAAAATGGCTGAATGTTATACAATGCTAAAACAAGATAAAGATGCCATTGCTATTCTTGATGGGATCCCTTCAAGACAAAGAACTCCCAAAGTAAGTTGAATTAACAACTTGTTACATATTTTTCTCTTCCCCAGTCCTTCCAGCCCTCTTCTGCCATGTTTTCAAGGATTCCATCTGAACATTTTATCCTTGTCTCTAATTCCCACTTTGTTCACCTGTTCTGCCTGTTTAGAGAGATGGAGGAGTGACTTTCTTATGAGACCCTGAAAATTCAGCTAATGAAAGTGGTAGCTGGAGAATAATATTACATATGTTTATTTTTTGGTGTTTCTTATTGTAGGAAATATGATTTGCAGTATACTTCCAGGTAGCAATAATACTTTTTAGAACCTCATTTTTTGCATTCTTTAGGTATACGCATTTGATAGTGTGTATTCCTTTCATTTTCAGAATTAAGACTACAAGATCCTTTTGTACGTTTGATTTGTCAACATATTATAATGTATAGAACACCTTCAACTGAAATCAAAAGTTCTGGTGTCTTGTCTGAGTTTAGGGCATTCAAGCTGTGTGCAGTGTGAACTTGGCACAAGTTAAAAATCTGGCTTTACTTTTTTTTTCCTTACTGAGGATAATGGTACTTTCTCTGGTATAAGTTGAGTTCATGTATGTGAGAATACTTTTTAAAAGTACTATTCTATAAGGAGTATTATATTGGGCATCTCTGATTACAGTTTTTTTTGAAGTCCAGTTTAGAAAAACAATGAAAATCTTAGCTCTTAGGAGTAAATTCACATCAGTATTTAATATTCTTCATACTCTCATGTCACCTACCGTCCTCATTTCATTGAAAAACTGTTCTGTGCAGTGTGTGCTTAACAATAAGGAATTTTATAGGTATGACGTCTATGTACATCTTCCTGCCCTTAAAAGAAAAGGAATCATAACCAGTAGGGACCTGGTGTATTTAGTTAGTGTTTTTTCACCCAGGTGTTACTGAGTTTTAAAAGTAAATAATCAAACTTTATGAGAACATGTTGAAGCATCTCCTCATGTTGAGGATTTATTTAATATTTTCTGAATTTTCAAAAGTAAGCTATTTCCTCAGTATATTTTATGGTGATAGCTGTTATTAAAAACATTTGTAAGTATATTATAGATTAACTTGTCTCATAATAAGCTGGGCGCTGTATACTAAATTATGTTCTGGTACGCTATGAAAGTGTTACTCCAAGAATAATTTTTTTGTATATGTAAAGAGTGTCTTATTTTGGAAAATGCTGTTTTGATTATAAACTTTGCATGGTACCTATTCCTTATCTTATTGGAAGTGTACCGTAATTTCTTCCTTGATGACTTGAGGGAGTTCAGGGACATATTTTAAAATGAGTAATGGCAAAGAAGCTGAGCTTTGTATCCAGCACTTTGGTGTTTACAGCCATCATTTCAGGAGAGACCAGAGGAGTCCACATATGTTAGGAGTACATATCTTTCATTCTTCATTCTGTAGAGCTGTTGTAGCCAGGAGCAAGCAAAGATGTGTGCCTCACACATAAACCTAGAATATTTACAGTTTTTCTTTCTTGTCTGTTAGGGAGTTAACTGGCTTCTCAGTCTGTGTAAAGAACAAGGAAGTGAGTCAAAATAAATGTTTGTTAATGTATGGTAAACACTGCCACCCACTGTTTCACAATTTTAAAGGAAAATTCCAGTGTGAAATTATTATATCTTGGAAAATCTTCAACTTTTAAGAGAAACATACCAACAAACAATTTCTCACTCAGTTTTTAGAACACGATAACTGCTTGTGTTTGTAACTGGTAGAATGTAGCTTTAATGATGCCCCCAAGTAAGGATCTGTTTTAAAAAGAATTGACTTTCCTACTAGGTAGTACTCAAAACTCACTCTTTCAAAGTGTCAGGTAGTTTAAAGGGAATTTTAATATTGTTGAGACAGATGGTCCGTCCGTCGTAGTTTGCTAATAATAAGCAGTCAAGAAAGGATATTAAATTTAATTCTTTTATTTTTTTCAAGTATTGACACCAGTACTGGAGTTTTCCTTTAAGTACCTTTTTTTGCATTTCAACATAGCCTAAAATGGAAAATCTGAGGCCAAATAAAAAATAGTTTTGAGTCGCTTTGCACGTTAGGAGCTCGGGCCGTTGTGCCGTGCCATCTTTCCGCCTGTGCCAGGGACCTGCCCGACTCATTGGCCGCCATGGCATCACATGAAGGCAAGCTTTTCATCGGAGGGCTGAGTTTTGACACCAACGAGCAGTCACTGGAGCAGGTCTTCTCAAAATATGGACAGATCTCAGAAGTGGTGGTCGTGAAAGACAGGGAGACCCAGCGATTGAGGGGCTTTGGGTTTGTCACCTTTGAGAACATCAGCGATGCCAAGGACGCCATGATGGCTATGAACGGGAAGTCTGTGGATGGGCGGCAGATCTGGGTCGACCAGGCTGGCAAGTCGTCTGGTAACCAGTCCCGCAGGTACCGAGTTGGCTCTGCTGGGGGCCAGGGCTTCTTCCGTGGGGGCCGAGGCCGGGGCCCTGGGTTCTCCAGAGGAGGAGGGGACCGCGGCTACAGGAGGAGCTAGTTCGAGTCCAGGAGTGGGGGCTATGGAGGCTCCAGAGACTACTACAGCAGCCGGAGTCAGGGTGGCAGCTGCAGTGACCGGAGCTCGGGCGGGTCCTACAGAGACAGCTGCAACAGTTATGCTACACACAACGAGTAAAAATCCTTCCTGCTCGAGATCGTCCTTCCAGTGGCCGTATGTTTAAAGATTTTGGGAGCTCCGCTGAATCGTTAATGTGTAGTGATCACACGTCCTTGTACCCACTTTTGTAGTCTTACTGGTTCTGATCTTGTCAAACACAGCCTGACTGCTTCTGGCCCCCAGATGGCCTTGTTACTACACTTCGCTTTTTAAGGAAGTGCTTTCTGTTTTTAAGAGTCTTAAAAAAACGTTTTGAAGAGCACTTCCAGTTTTACTTTTACCATTTTACCGTGAGCCAAGAGGTTTTTTTCAGAAAATCACCAGGGGTTGTGAGTTTTGTTTTTTGTTTTCAGTTGTGTTGCTTTTTTTCTTTTTCTTTTCATTGGGGTCGGCCCCGTGAAGTTGGGTGCCCCGAGTCACTTCTCTTTGAGATTGAACAGACTCTGAATCTGCTCTTTGTCCGAAGCTGAGCAAGTTGTAGCTTTTTTTCCAACTCGGTGTCATGTTTCTGAGTGTAGCGTGGTAGAACCGTGCAGGTGGCAGCAGAGCACCCGGGCTGCCCTGGCCTGGGCGTCCACCTGTCCTGTGGGACCCACAGTAGATTTGCAGACATCCCTGAGAGGTTCTTGAAAATGTGTATTTAATTGTCCTTTTTTGCCGGAAGACGTACACATGTCCCATCAGTGTTGTATCTGAAGGGGTGAAGGAATTCTTATAAGCAGTTTTCTTTGGCTTCATGAAGCCGATTAAAAGACCATCTGAATGAAAAAAAAAAAGTTTTATTTCCAGTATCCATTATTTCATTGTTTGATTCAGTATGGATTAATGGCATACTAGATTTTTATATACTATGAGTTCATAATTGGAACAGATGTTGATGTTCTTTATCTTCATAATTTTTAGTAAGTGTTTGGCATACCAAGCTACAGATAATTGAGGAGATTGGGGATTGGCTTTTTTTTTCTTTTGTGCCCTCATGTTGACTGCTTCCTTAGGGTAATGATCTGGCAAACAATGTGTTCTATTTAATACCTATTAATTTTAAATTGGAAAATTGTGTTTTTGTCTTTGTACTATTAAGAATATTTATCCCTTCCCTGTAACTTCTATATTCTTTGGAACTTTTAGGTATTCTCAAATTTTCCCTGTTGCATTTTTAGGAAGGGTTTTTCTTTTTCTTTTTCTTTTTTTTTTTTTTAACTAGAGCTTTTCTGAGTTACATATTTGAATTGTGCTAAAAATGCATTCACTATATTTAAATAGTGTAGCTGATCTCAGGATCATCATCACCTCTAGAGGTCAGTTAGAGTTTGATTTTTGTAGCATTACTTTGATCAATCAGACAGTACCTGTGGGTCAAAGCTTTAAGCATCAGAAAGGCTAGAGTCTAGCTGCTAGACCAATTGTCAGAGAGAAGCGAAGTGTTTTATTCTGTATCTGTCATTTCCTTTTTGGGGAAAATTCATCTGATCTTTTTTAATTAGCTGTGTTAAGAATTCCTCACTTTCTCATGCTGTGATATTAATTGCATTTAGAATATATAAACTTAAAAAATAAAATATGTAAACAAGCATTTTTAGGGTAGTTCATCTTCTGTCTTAAAAATCAAGGTAATTAGAATTCTGTAACATTTCTCAAATGAAGGTTACTTCCATTTCCAGAGGCAGCATCTTTGGTCCAGATATTTTTGGACCTTTTGGCTGGGTAAGTGAGAAGAATTTGGGGGGAAATGGGAGGACATAGGAAAAACAAAGTAGTAATTTCCTCTTTGGTTTGAAGAATGGGGTTGGGCTTTATTTCCACACAGCTTTGGGTAGATTTTCCAGTAAAAAGTAGAATAGCTGATAATAAAAATCAGGACTTATTGATGGTGAGATTTTGTTTTTAAATATATACTTTATTGTCCTTTCTTTTCATTACAGATAAACATGATGCTGGCAAACCTGTACAAGAAGGCTGGTCAGGAGCGACCTTCAGTCACCAGCTATAAGGAAGTGCTGAGGCAGTGCCCATTAGCCCTTGATGCCATTCTAGGTACAGGTCATTCTCCCTATTTTCATGGAGTGTTTACTCTCTAAGATAATCTTGGCTGTACATTAGAATAAGTTTATTTTTTTTAAAGTTGCCCATGCTTCACCTCCAGAGAGTGAGTCAATAGGTTACTATTGCCGTGTATTCTTTCACTGATCAAGAAATACTGTAGTTGTTCTGTCATGTCCATCTTGCTTAGAATAGGGAAAGGGTTGCCTTATAACCTAGGGAAAGGGTAGCCTATTGCTTTTTGCATTGTAGAAGAAGGATGCTATGCCTCACCTTCTTTCTCCTACTTTCTGTTGGATTAGGTTTGCTGTCCCTTTCTGTAAAAGGTGCAGAGGTGGCATCAATGACGATGAACGTGATCCAGACCTTGCCTAACTTAGATTGGCTTTCTGTGTGGATCAAAGCGTATGCTTTTGTGCACGTTGGTGACAACTCGAGAGCAATCAATACCATCTGGTGAGAGCCACAAAGTTGATTCAGTATTCTTGGGGCCCTTATATGGGGGTTTTATGTATATAAATTAGCAAAACAGAAAAATGGATGCTTATCTGTTGGTATTACAGCCAGTTGTCCCTAGGCTTTGTTAGTCTGTTAATGTACTGAATGGTCCCAGATGTAATAGTCTCTGTTAAATGTAAACTTGGACCAAGTTTAGCTCTGTGCTTGCAAAAGTTAGTAACCCTTGCAAAACAGACGGCCTTAGTGTGTCATACTTGAACCTGGAAGAACATCTTTTTGGATGCCCCAGAAGCACAGATTATTGCAGCATCTGACCTGGGTTGCCTCAGGACTGGGATTTTTCTTTCTAGTCAGGTAAAGTCCAAGGACAAGAGTGGGGTTTGTGTTAGGCAAAGTCATTTGGTTGAATAATAAGTAGCTGTCACTTTGAATGACATTACATTTAACACCGTATAGTATATGTTATCCTCTGAAAAACTGCAACCAGAAAGTTTCTAGGTAATGAGAGAGATTTCTGCTTTATTCTGTGTATTTACTATCCAGTCTTGTATAACTTTAAGTTAAAAGCTCAGAATAAGAAAATCTAGTTATACTTTTTTTTTAGTCTTTCCTTGTGAAAAATCTTGTACATACATAAAAGAAAATAGTGCCCATATACCCATCACCCAGATTCAACAACTAAGAGGATTTACAATAGATTTTAAGGTTCAATGTTTAATATCTTAAAGTTCACTAGAGAAAAAGTCCTTATTGAGAGATAACGTGGACCTACTGGGAAGCTTAGCAGATCTGTACTTCAGAGCTGGAGACAATAAAAACTCTGTCCTCAAGTTTGAACAGGCACAGATGTTGGATCCTTATCTGATAAAAGGTAAGTAATTCTTGGGGCAGGATGGAGGTGGCTGTAGAGGGGCAAATCAGAAGATAGGGAGAAGATGTAACATGATCTTCTGATAACAGTTTTTTGTAAAAAAATATTTTATAAAATTGATTAGAGTAGCCTTTTACCTTTTTTTTTTTTTTTTTTTAAGGCCCTGACAGTGTCTCTGACACTTGGGTAATTCCATTTTGAGCAGTTGTTTTTGCTTGAATTTAAGTGTCATCTCCCCACAGATCATTATTTAGCTTTCTTTGTTTGGGGAGGGATCATAGCCCTTCCTTATGATTTACGGATTTATGATGTGCCTGACTGAGAATTTGGATGGCATCCCCAGGACCGTATATCCTTTTAGGGAATTTAGCTTTACTGTGTCCTTAAATATAGTTAAAAAGGAGTAAGTGAACAGATACTAAGAAAGTGATCAGGTGGTTAAAGGAAGTAATTAGAAGTGAACAACAAAAAAATCATTGATTTAAAAGAAGATTGCTGCTGAAGGAGGTAAGCCACAGGGACTTCCAAAGGATGGCTGTTGGGTGAGTGGCAGTGAGTGAAGGGTAATGTGCGCAGGAATAGTAGGAAATAAGGTTGGATAGATAGGCTGAAGTCTGCTTGTAAAGGCCCCAAAAAGGTCATCAGAAAAACATGACCTTGTGACAATAAACAGTTTTGTAGACTCTTTTTTTTTCTTTTAATAAATTTATTTATTGATTTATTTTTGGTCGCATTGCGTCTTCGTTGCTGTTCACAGGCTTTCTCTAGTTGTGGTGAGCAGGGGCTACTCTTCGTTGTGGTGCACGGGCTTCTCATTGCGGTGGCTTCTCTTTGTGGAGCACGGGCTCTAGGCACGCAGGCTTCAGTAGTTGTGGCACACAGCCTCAGTAGTTGTGGCACATGGGCTTAGTTGCTCCACGGCATGTGGGATCTTCCTGGACCAGGGCTCAAACCTGTGTCCCCTGCATTGGCAGGCGGATTCTTAACCACTGTGCCACCAGGGAAATCCTAGTTTTGTAGAGTTGACAGAGCAGGGAGGGGAACTTCACAAGCATGTAGATGGGGAAACAGATCCAGAAAGATGAATTTGTTTGCCCAAGGTCCCCTCCTGCCCAATGTTATTCCTCTTCTTCAAATTGCCTGTGCCCATGATGAAAATGATGTTTTAGAAGTAGTAGCCTGGCAGTAGAGTCAGCATCTTGGAGTTAGAAGCTCAGACCCGAGTCCAGGGGCCAGCAGGGAGAGCTGCAGTAATCTTGGTTTGAGAGGCATTTTCTTTGGAATCTGAAGGAATATTAAGGAATGGAGGGGAATGGTGGTAAGAGATGGGTGACAGCGAGCTTGGGGCTTTTTTTTAATAGAACATGAGTGAAAATAAGGGGGGGGGGTAGGGCTGGGGGATGATCTTAAATGAACTAGACTCCAGAAGGAACTAGATGCTTTTTCTAGAATAGGCTAACTTTTTCTGAGACCGTCATATTAAGTGTGTACTCCTGACTGTGTCTAGACCTGTTGGAAGAGAGAACTTAATTTGATGCCTTTTTTGGGCCTTTTCTGGTTATGTGTTAGGATAGCTGTATTATCACACCACAGGATATAGGGACAAATAGTTCCTGAAAATAACAGGCTTTCAAATTGTGAGGTAGGTCCTTCTACTGTTTGTTTTGTTTTTTTTGTTTGTTTGTTTTTTACTTTTGGATGTGTTTTGTCTTTTTTTTTTTTTTTTTTTTTTTTGCGGTACGTGGGCCTCTCACTGTTGTGGCCTCTCCCGTTGCGGAGCACAGGCTCCGGACGCACGGGCTCAGCCGCTCCTCGGCATGTGGGATCTTCTTGGACCAGGGCACGAACCCGTGTCCCCTGCATCGGCAGGCGGACTCTCAACCACTGTGCCACCAGAGAAGCCCTGTTTTGTCTTTTTAATAGTCATTCTGTAGGAAACTGGGAATGCTGGTGGGAGGAGCTCATGATGGTGGAGAGGGCTCAGACCCTGCTGGAGCTGGGGCCTCAGTGTGGACTCTGATGAAGGTTACAGCTCCTTCAGAAAAGATGCCTGCTGCTTTAATGAGCCTCTTCCTCTGTAGGAATGGATGTATATGGCTACCTCCTGGCACGAGAAGGGCGGCTGGAGGATGTGGAGAACCTTGGCTGCCGCCTTTTCAATATTTCTGATCAACATGCGGAACCCTGGGTGGTCTCTGGGTATGTTTATGCATTCCCTTTTCTCCCCAGTTTTAGTAGATCCTTTAGGAAATTGTGGTTCCTCCTCAATAGAATATAGATTTGAAAGCTTTGGTTTAAGGGATAATTAAGACTTGGATTCAAATCATGGTCTGCCTGTGACTTTGGATACATCATTTACTTCTCTGAGTCTGTTTTCGCATTTGGAAAATGAGGATAATATCCCTGCTTTATGGGGTAGGTGTTTACTGAGATAGTGAATGTATCATGCTCAGCACTGCACCTGCACACGGGCAGCCATCAGTGAGCAGGCCAGGAACTGTGCTGCTGTTATTAACCTGGCTTTACAAATTCTCTGAATGTCTCTGACCTGACAACATACCCAGATCGTCAGGTTCTTTTTTTTTTTTAAATTTTATTATTATTTGGCTGTGTCGGGTCTTAGTTGCAGCTCATGGGCTCTTCGTTGCAGTGTGTGAGCTTCTCTAGTTGCGGCCTGTGGGCTCAGTAGTTGCGGTGCATGGGCTCTAGAGCGTGCGGGCTTAGTTGTCCTGTGGCATGTGGGATCTTAGTTCCCCAACCAGGGATTGAACCCACGTCCCCTGCGTTGGAAGGCTGATTCTTAACCACTGGACCACCAGGGAAGTCCCCATCAGGTTCTTTTTTGTAATTTTTCCCTTCCGTATCAAGATTTCTCCCTTAAAAATAAATATTCAGTAGATTCTTGTTGTTCTGTTTTTTCACTAATATCTTAGGCTAAAGTTGTAAGGGGTTTGTAGTAAGGATCACGTAGAGGGCCTTTTCTCTGATTTTCCTCTTTGAAGAAGTTTCTTTATGGTCTTATCTCAGATAACTTTTGGTTGTTTTTTCCTCCAGGTGTCATAGCTTCTATAGCAAACGCTACTCCCGAGCCCTCTATTTAGGAGCCAAGGCCATTCAGCTGAACAGTAATAGTGTTCAAGCTTTGCTACTTAAGGGAGCAGCACTTAGAAACATGGGCAGAGTCCAAGAAGCAATAATCCACTTTCGGGAGGCTATACGTCTTGCACCTTGTCGCTTAGATTGTTATGAAGGTAAGATAAAAAATATAGATGAATGGTGTGGATCTGTAGATGTGGCGACAGCACTCAGATGGAAGGTTTTATTGGGCCAGCAGTTTCCAAAGTTTGTTGTACATTGGAGTCCTCTGGGGGAACTTTGAAAAATCCTGATGCTAGGTCACTCCAGTACTGTTAAAGTCAGAATATTTGCTGTTGGGATATAGGCATCAGTACTTTTTTAAGATCACAGGTAATGCCATTGTGCAGACATATTTGGGAACCACTGCATTAGGCATTATAAATTCATTTATGGCCAGACTTTTCACTCCATACTTTAAATCCATTTTTTTTCATTTTTTGTTTCTGATTTTTGGTTAGGGTATAGTTGGGTTGGTTTTTTTTGTCATGTTTTGTTTCTCAAACGTGGCCCACTCATTAATGTGAGTTTCTCTGTGCTGGCACTGTGCTGGATTGCTTGGTACGTCTTTATTGTTTTTTTTTTTAATATTTATTTATGTATTTGGCTGTGCCAGGTCTTAGTTGCCGGGTGTGGGATCTTTATTTAGTTGCAGCATATGTGGGATCTGGTTCCCTGACCAGGGATCGAACCCGGGCCTGCATTGGGAGTGCAGAGTCTTAACCACTGGACCACCAGGGAAGTCCCTGTCTTTATTCTTTTTTACAGCTGTCTTACCTTGGGCCAGAAATATTACTCATAGGGTAACTCAGTATCCATATGACAGTGTTGGTTGTGGGAACTGGTCAGTTCATTGTGACCTCTAGAGTAGGCATGATCAGGGTCAAACTTTGTTATGTACTATTTTAAGTTCGTGTGAACTGCCCCTAGGAGTTCAAAGCTATGCCAGCTTCAGCAGCATTTGGTGACTCAGTCAGAGACGTTAAAATAAATCTTACAAGATGCAGTTCCTCCAAAGCATATTTTTATAAGAATTTAAAAATAAACCCAGGAGTCTAGGAGTGATTTGCTCTTAACAGGAAGATGAGTTCAAATTTGAGAAATAAAATTTGGAAGTTGGTGTAAAGAACAAATCTGCTTAGATAGCCAGAGAACTATGCCTGTTGTGGATTTGTTCTTAAGAAACTGCAACAAACCAAGCTTTTGGTTTCAGATTAAATTCTTGATCCTGAAACTGTAGCTTCCCTAGCCTCCCAGCTGCTTTTATCACGCTAACTCCTGTCTGCTGTGTGCCTGTTTCACAAGAGCCTAAGAATGCAGCTAACTGCATTACCACAGTGAGTGGTTGGACACAGGATAGTTAGAGTTGTTCCCCAGTTGGCCAGTGAGGCTTTATGGGATGCCTTCACTCAAGCCACAATTTGGAAATTTGGATCAGGGTGACTTGGTTATGGCTTCTGGTGGTTCTTGCAGCCGCCAACCAAGCTTTCTTTACTGGTGGGGGCCCTGGATCAGTGAAGTGCATTCTTCACATTTCCCTCTGAATTTCCAGTGGGGCTTTAGCAGGAAAGTAAAACTATTTAGTAGGTAGTTACAACCAACCACCATATTCTGAATCCACCACGTTGCCCTTAAGCGTTAGGTAATTTCTGGTTAAGTAACCATAGTGTGTGGTAGAATGTGCACATATATTATAAATGCCACTAGGGTGGAGGAGTATACAGAGAAAATCTGCCAGGGAGTGTGTGGGTTTGGGGTTTAAGCTGTTTTTCTGTTTTGATGAGTGCTTTGGACTAAAAAGTACCTCCTCTGTTCTCTTTGATTTCTTGGCATGAACAGTTGAGAGTTGACTGTACTTGAAATGTCCCCGTGGAGCATCTTGCTGTGGGTATGGAAAGAGGCAGGAGCTGCCGATCTCAGTGTATTTGATCCATCTGATTAAGCCCTTTCCATCCAGTTTAGGGAAACCCTCAGCAAATGCTTCTTGAGATAACGTTTATGTTTCAAATGAAAAGGTCTTCCTTTCTCCTGAGGTTGCTCCCTAGGTCCTTAAGTTTTTAGAGCTGGACATTTCGCTGTGGACTGTAGGAGCCCTCCCCCTTAAATGTAGGACTAAAGGTGACTGAGCACAGCTGGAAATTAACAGTTTGTTAAGAGGCAGCAAAACCTTGGGTTTTGTTGGAAACCTCGTCTTTCACAGTATGTTAATGTCACATTAGTTAGTGTCACATTCGTTCCTCTGACTTGCAGCTGGGTTGCCTACATGCTTTGGTTTACTTGTGCATGTTTGTTTCCTTCACTAACTGAAGGTGCCTTTGCGCTACAGGCTTTTTCCTCGTCCGTCAAGTGCTCTGGGGAAGAGCACCTCTTAGCTGTTCCATCAACATACCCTTCAGTCTGATCTCACCATCGGACTTTTCCCTTGGCCTGCCCTTTGTTTTAAACTTTGAAGGTTTGTAATTTGGAAGGCTGTCAGAATGGAAGCATGGCTTGGAATGGTAATGTGGTTGAACTTTGTGTTATATTTTTTCAGGTCTCATCGAATGTTACTTAGCCTCCAACAGTATTCGTGAAGCAATGGTAATGGCTAACAATGTTTACAAAACTCTAGGAGCAAATGCACAGACCCTTACCCTTTTAGCCACCGTTTGTCTGGAAGACCCAGTGACACAGGAGAAAGCCAAAACTTTATTAGATAAAGCCCTGACTCAAAGGCCGGACTACATTAAGGCTGTGGTGAAAAAAGCGGAACTGCTTAGTAAGTGTATCTTGTTTACTTCCCTGTTCGTAGTTAATTGTGTAAAACCTGATCTCAGTTGGATTCCCTAGTCCCAGTTGGTTACAGATGACCAAACAGGTGTGTGCTTTTGCACTAGGTCTGAGCCCATGTGAATTGGTTTATATTTAGCACAACCAAATGTAATTGGCTTAGAATGACTTTTGTGGAGTGGCTCAAACCAGGTGTACTTGGTTAGTACCTATTCAGCTCACTTTGTCCTGAACTAATTTGGGCCGAATATAACTTGGTTTTAACCAATTTGAACTGTTTTGACCCATCTTGACCCATCTTATGACTTCCCTTTTAGACTTGGTTTTTTAAATCCTGATTTATGATGAACTGAGTTTAGGGTAGTTTAGCAAATAAAATCCATTTTGGCTTTTTATATGAACTTTGGTTGTAAGTTTTTAAAAATCAGAACTCAAACTGCAGAGTTCTTAATGGAATAAGAATTCAAACGACCTTGTTCTCAATTCCTGCCACACCACTGTTCTCTTGACATCTATAAATAGATGTTGGATTGTGATCGTTGTTGTGGTTTTGTGTATATGACTTGCGATGGGAATATATTTCGAAATGTTATGTAAGTAGGAAAATGAGAGTCTTTTTCTTTTCAGGCAGAGAACAGAAATATGAAGATGGAATTGCTTTGCTGCGGAACGCACTAGCTAATCAGAGTGACTGTGTCCTGCATCGGATCCTAGGAGATTTCCTTGTAGCTGTCAATGAGTATCAGGAAGCAATGGACCAGTATAGTATAGCACTAAGGTAGGCACTTAGCCTCCCATGGGGGGAAGGTCATTGAGGGGTAGAGGAAGCAGGGAACAATGTAACAGGAGTTCTGGAAACACACACACTTTGTGCCCATGGTTGAAAACAGTAATAATAGTAATGGTAGAGTTGTTTGTAAATTTATGACTTCTAAAGTCTTTTCCTTAAGTGATATTAACATTAAAGAACTGTTTCACTCATAACCAGCCACACCACTATAACATCTGTTTTCATTTGTGTAGATCATCTTCCTGGCCTTGCCAACACATATACGTATTTTTATAGGGTTATATGTAGTATATATTTTATATTCTGCTTTTTCAATCAACGTATTGTAAGTACTTTCCCATGTTTCTACCTACTGTAGTAGTTAAGAACTTAAGCTCTGAAGAATACTACCTTTACCACCTGTTATCTTGGGCAAGTTACTAACAGATTTCCTTGTCTATATCTACCTTATTAGGTATTAAATGATTAAACGAGGATTAAATGATTATTCCATGTAAAGCTCTTAGCACTGTGCCTGGTATATAGTAAATACTAAATAAATAGTGGTATTCTTACTGCTTAATACAGAAGTGATTTCTTTGAGGGTCGTCTGTGTGTCTATAAAGTTATGGTGGAGGCCTGTCTTTAATCGAGTCTGATCACATCCATTTACTTGTTCAGCAGTTAAGCACCACTCATGTGCCTGGCATCTCAGTAAACACTGGGGATGCTGTGATTCTGGGAGCTCTCAGTCTCAGACGTGCAGACTGATAGATACCATGTGCTAAGTGCTTTCAAAGCAGTCTCTAGAAGGCAGGGTGGGAGTGCAGAGGGTGGGGAGCGCTGCGTGTGGGTGAGAGCTGTATGGAAGGTTTCAGAGAATAGGAGATGTTACAGTCAATCTACAGTTATATAAGTAGGAACAGGATTCCAACATGGGTTTCATTTGCTTTTTGGAAACCCAGAAGCAAATGTGAAAATAAAATATAGAGGTGGGATTTGCTAGAGATTGGACACCGGCTGGCCTCAGTGATGGTCACAAAGGCAAGAGGAGAGATTGCTTAGGAACCAAGTAAATAAATGTTCTGGACCCTCTGAACTTTGAGGGTTTTGGCATGCACAATACTCTTAGATGCTACAGTCAAATGCCCAGGTTGGGTAGCTTTGGGTCCTGGGGTCTAACCTAGGAGTTGACAAATCTGTTCCATGGTAAGCATGATGATTTTGGTTGACTACTGAAATGCTATATGTTTAATTATATCATAAGAACATGGAACAGTTTTACTCACAAAAAAATAAGTATTTTTTGTAAACTTGTAACTTAAAAACCTAATACTGTTAAATTATATTTGAATTTTTCTGTTAATGGTTGTTTGCTACTTTTTCATTTGTGTTATCTAGTATCTTCCTCTAGCAGAATGCTAGGGGTATTAAGTGTGAAAAGGTTTAAGAAATAAATGGAGAAAACTCAAATTGAGAATTCTAAAACTTAGGACAAGATGGCTTTTTTCACTTCTAGTGGTGGACTCCCTCGATCTTCCCTATGGAACTGGAGTTGTTTGGAGAGGCCAGGCATTAGCAGTTTCTCTGTGACTGGGTGGTCATTTCACTGCTGTGCCAGGGAGAGATGACGCATCAGCCAGCAAGAAGCAAGGCAGAGATTCAGGCCTCTCCTTTGTTTTGTTGTCCCCTAGTTTGGACCCCAATGACCAGAAGTCTCTAGAGGGGATGCAGAAGATGGAGAAGGAGGAGAGTCCCACGGATGCCACTCAGGAGGAGGATGTGGACGACATGGAAGGGAGTGGGGAAGAAGGGGACCTGGAGGGCAGCGACAGTGAGGCGGCCCAGTGGGCTGACCAGGAGCAGTGGTTCGGCATGCAGTGAGGCAGGCACAGCTCCGTGGCCACACTGGCCTGCCCCGCTCTGAGCACTTCCATGGACTGAAGGAACCTGTAGGAGCCCGCTCTCTGGGAGGACAATGATTCAGCATGTGATTGCAGCAGGGGTCTCTGCCCCTTGCTCCGTATTTCTAGTAGTGACTTCATTTTTAAAAACTGAGCCTGACCAACCTTCCATATATCTCCATCCTCCTCTGCTCCAGTCAGGGAGGACCAAGTGAGCACTCAGAGGCCCGTGGACGTGTCGGGGCTTCTGGGACAGAGTGCTTTTTATAGAACTAACTTCTAAATCTGAAAGCTCGAGGAATAGAAAGTGTTTTGTCTGTGATGTTGTGGATGGGTTTAAAGGAGCGACCTGTTCCCCAGAGCAAGAGTGTCATCTCCCAGCAGCAGCATGGACTGGCCCTTTCAGAGAGGGTTTCCTGTCCCAGAAATCATTATCCTGGGTTGTCCAAACTTCCCTAGTAACCTTGCTTCTTTCTGCAATGTTAGTAATGCCTTAAGCTGACAGTTGCTGTTTTGCAGAACAGTTTTCCTATTTGCTAATCTGGTAACTTGCCTATGAGCCTGGGCCGAATCTGAGAAACAAGTGTGACCTAGAGCATGAACAGAGGCACAGTTGGGGTAATTAATAAAACTGTTTTTTGTACAGTAATGATGTTGGGTTGGTCAGAATGGAAGCCCTTTATAGATTCTTTTTTTTTGGTCTCTTATTTACAGTGCATTGATTCAGCTCTAGAATTATTTGCCATAAATAGACTCCCTTTTTCCCAGAGTGCTGGGAGCTGGGAGGATTGGGAACCTCAGGTAATACTGAGCTGGCTCATCCATTCGCATTTTTGATTGGTAAATTCCTGGGGAGAGTCTTTGGCCAGATTTTAGACTGAGTCTGCCTATCTCTGTCAGGGGCGCTGAGGTCGGTGTCTGGTTTCAGCATTCTATTGTGGGGTCAGCAGGGGGCTCATTCCCTGGGCTCGGGTGCTGGGAGACTACCCACCCTCTCCCCCTTGTTTAATATGTGATGCTTTTGGAGGTGAAGGTAGTGGGGGGTGTCGCAGCTAACCCCAAAGTCTCATCAAAATAAAATTAGCCAAAGGTGGTACAAAATGGGAATTTGACATAAATGGAAAGTTCTGTCTTAATGTGTAAAAACATAGAGTGTACAATAGTTTAGGAGCTTAGAACATCTGGTAACTGCAATTTAAAGTGGGCAAAAGATTACTGTTAAAGTATCTTTCAGTATGAGAACCAAAGCTTGGGCAGCATCATTTGATGGAGCAGTTTTTAAAGAGCCCAGCAGGCAGTTGGAGTCATGCCAGGTGAATGTGTGGCCCAGAGAAGACACTGCTCATTTGTGCTCGCTGCAGGATGCAGGCTCGCTGCAGGATGCAGGCTCGTGTCCTTCCTCAGCTCGCCTCTGAGCATCCATGATCAGTTAGTGCTTTGGGAGAAAAGGTGAAATCTCTCCTCTGGGGAGGAAGCCCAGCCACACCCTCCTGACCTTGTTTCTGCATGTCAGGCTCATCACCATGAGCCCTGAGATTCTCTCAGGATCAGTCTGTGCCTTGGAACCCATACCTGTGCACCGCCTTCCATCAGCAGCCTCACGTTCCTCCCCTTTCATCTCTGCTGGGAGCCCCTGGATCAGTCTGGCCTGTCCATCCCAGCAGCACCCTGCACTGGATTCCTCAGGCCCCTCACACCTGCAGCTCCAGTATTTCCATCTCGGCAGTGCTGGGGTGACAACTGGGTTGAAGTGACAACTGAAACTGTATTTTTAGAGCACCTGACATAGGATTGAAAACACTCTCAGTTTACGTCAAAGAATCAGAGGAGTTTGAGTTGGAGGATGCTGAAGCGCTTCCCTGCCAGTCACTTGCTCTCATAAACAGAAAACCTCATGAGGGTGAGGAGCCCCAGGAAGCAGGGGCACAATCAGGCTGACCAGCTCTGTCGCTGTCCCACTGATCCACTTGCAGGAGACCAAGCAACCTTATAAGGGATGCCCTTCCACATGCCTGCAGTCACCACAGGTACCTTTTGCTGTCTGGATTTTCGCACAGCCAATGTGGAGATGTTTTAATTGATGCTTGTCATTCCTCCTGGCTCCTTCCAGATTGTTTGAAGCATAGGTTTAGAATCAGACTGGGTTGGGTTCTAAAAGTCTCAGCTCACCTGTTAGTGCTGTGGGTCAGGGGCCAGGTGGTTAGCCTCCACGTTCTGGGCTCCCTCATCCTCCTCTGGACTGAAGACTGAATGATCCTGTGAGGAGTTCAGCATGGTCCCCATTGGGAACATTATCACCATCACAAGGGTAATGGAGATCCCAGTTTTTTCTTGGGGAACTGGGGACTGATGTTATCACTCTGAAGACTTCTTGCCCTTCTCTCCTGGAGGTCCCTCTGCTGAGCAGGGAGGCAGGGTCCTAAGGAAGGTGTTCCAGGTCCTCCACCTTGGTCCTTCACCCTTCACTTCTGAACCCATGCTGTGTGCCAGGGACCTGGCAGATGTGACCCCTACAGAGCTTATGTCAGGAGTGCTCCTTGCCAGCCTTAGTTTGGAGGCCACACTCCTGCCTCTGAATTCTTTCCCAGAGAATGAGGCCAGCTTTTGCCTGAATCTGTAATTCTGAAACTTGATTATGCTTCTCAGTGATACAGATCTCTAGGCTGGACACCAAACTTTAATCCAAGTCTGGGCCCTGGGCCCAAGAGTCTGCATCTTTAATCCCATCCCAATTTACTATTCTGATGCAGGTGTTCCCTGGTCCAAATATTGAGAAACCTGGGAGAAGGGTTTGAGGGCTCCAGAAGCTGCAGGCCTGACCTTAGAGGGCCCCTGGGGGCCTCACTCTGTAGTTGCCTGTGGGTGGGGCAACTCCCATGACCAGGCCTCTTGAGCCCATGCCCAGGCCTGCTTGCTGACCCCGAAGCCATGGGCACTGACTGCTGCATTCTCTCTGCTGACAACAGGCAGTGAGGCCTGACTCAAGAACCTCACTTCAGCGTCCAGGGACAGCAGCCATGACCAGTCCTGCCAGGAATCCCTGGCACTGGGAGGGCCTGTTGAGGTAAGTACCTTACTAAGGTTTTCCACTTCCCCCAGGAGCTTCCCTGCCCTGGGGCAGTGGAAGGGGGTACCAGTCATGGGCCATAGAGGGCAGGCTTTTATTGTCTAGACGCTCTGACCTGCCCTGGCTACACCTGGGCCTCCACCATTTGGGGCCAGGGTGTGTGCAAGATGTCAGTTGTTGCCATCACAGAACATGTTACTTATTTCACAAACTACATGGTACCAGCAACACCAGGAAAAGCCGGAAGATCACGTAAGTCTCCTTAGCAGCCGTTAGAAGAAAACAAAAATAACCAAGTACCCTCATGCATTGCTGGTGGGAAGATAATATAGCTGCTGTGGAAAACAGTCTGGCAGTTCTTCAAAAATTTAAACATTTACCATATGAACCAGCAATTCCACTTCTGGGTATATACCCAAAAGAATTGAAGCAGGGTCTCAGATGCTTGCACACCTGTGTTCATAGCAACACTATTCACAATGGAAATAACCCAAATGTCCATTGTTAGATGAATGGACAAACAAAATATAGTATATCCATACAAAGGAATATTATTCAACCTTAAAAAGGAAGGAAATCCTGCCACATGTTAACAATATGGATAAACCTTAAGGACATTACGTGAAGTGAAATAAGCCAGTCACTAAAGGACAGTAGAATGATTCTGCTTATATGAGACCCCTAGAGCAGTCCGATTCAGAGAGACAAAGTAGAATGGTGGTTACCAGGGCCTGGAAGGAGGGGGAATGGGAAGTTTAATGAGTACAAGTTTGGAATGTTGAAAAAACTGGAGATGGATGGTGGTGGTGGTTGCATAACAGACTACTTAAAAATGGTTAAGCTGGTTAAAAAAAATATATCAAAAAAAATTAAGTGGCCTGTAATTCTGCCATTCAGATAACCCTGTCAGCCCATGTGTTTGTAATATATAGGTGTTATATAAACGTACACATGGTTAAAATTAAGAGAGAAAGGTGTAAAATTAAAAATATATCTACTTCCCAATCTCTACTGAATCCTAGTGTCTCCACAAAATAAATTTTCTGGACTACGTTTAGAAAAATAGTCTTGAGCTTTTACCTAATGATAATGTGTATGAAAGTTACACTAAATTGGTCATGCTGTACACACAGAAATTCCTGCCAGCGGTATCACTGCTCTTCCTTGCCTTAACAGTTCCACAGAATCCCATTCTGTGGATGGAACCATTTCTATAACCCTTCTGCTGTTGGTAGACCCCCGTTTCCAGCTTTGTATATAATTATTACAGTGTGAACTACCATGAATATGTTTTGGCATAGTACTCCAAAGATAGGTCAAGTTCCTTGTAGTGAAATTTCTGATCTCAGAGTATGTGCATTTAAAGGCTTTGATGGATGCTGTCAGATTGCTCTCCAACAATAGATGGGAGTGCTTGTTTCCTGAACCTTCAGGAAACACTGGTGTCATCAAGCGTTTTTGTTTTTTACCAGTCTTCAGTGTGATAAAAGCTCTATCATTTTGATTTGCTATTTCTTGAGCACTCATCTGGCCTGAGCTATAAGGTAAGCCCTGTGTCTGTGTTATCACATTTTAGCCTCACACTCCTGAGGCATCACTGAAATTAGCCGCATTTCATAGATGAGCTAATAGTCAGTCTTCATCTGTCCAAGATTTCTCATCCTAGAGTTTGTGTGTGTTCTTAACTGTGATCTCTGCACAATTTTAGTCTGTTAAGGAAAAAATGGGCTCTAAGCACCCCTTGCTGTCCATCTTAATCCTCAGTCTTGCTGGATTTAAGGGCTGCCAAACCGTCTGGCAAGGGCAGCACCAGAGCTGGCCACTTAAATCTTCCAGTGTCTGTCTCTTTATAAACAACCCTGTGGTGACCTCCGTTGTGCTCACAGCTTTTTCCTTCTTTGGGTAAATTCCCAGGAGGGGAATTTCAGAGTGAAAGGATATAGTGATCTGTTTTGGAACTTTCAAGGGGGCTGACTAGCTGGTCCTGTTTCTGTGAAGCGAATCTGTAAGCTCAGGCCAGCCCTGTGGCCTCCCTGTTTCTGGTTGGTGTGCCCCAGCTGCCCCAGTCTACCTAGGGAGTCCATCCATTGGCTTCAGGTTAGGGGTGAACCAGGAGATTCCCAGTCTCTGGAACCCCCATCTCACTTCCTCTTGCTGGAGTGGGAGCTTATGGTGGACACTGGTGAGGTCTGCTGAGGCCTCTACCTTTGCTTTCTCAGGCCTTTGGGATGTGGGGACCTCTTCCCCCATGGGACAGCCCTTGCTGGCTGTGTGTGTGTGTGTGTGTGTGTGTCAGTGGTGATTGCGGGCTACTTGTGTCCTCTCTGAGCCTCCATCCTTTCAGTCCCTCCTTGGAGGAATTCCACCCTCCCCACTATGAGGGCTGAGCCTCTCAAAGGGAGGGCCTGTCCCTACCACCAGGTAGAAGGCTCAGGTCAATGACCTGTCACTGGCTACGTGGCCTTTAACCTCTCTGTGCCTCCATCTTCTTTTGGAAGAGAACTTAGGGAGTCGGGACCCCTCTCTGGGTCGTCCAATGTGTGGGGCTTTGTGGCAGGGCTGTCAGCATTGGAGCCTTTGGGTGGGTCGTGTGGGAGGGGAGTGGCCTCCCAAGGCTAAACCTTGGTCCTTTTGGGGTCAGCATCCTTGTGGACATGAGCCTTGCCCTCTGGCCCCCTTTGGTGCTGGATGAACAGATTTGCCCTGAGCCCCTCTCAGTGCCAGGTTTAGTCCTACATGGGTCTGTGGCCCAGAGAAATTATTTTTAATTTTTGGATCATTTTCCACTTATGACTTCAGTCCACTCTACCCACCGGCCCATCTCCCTTGTCAGGCCCCTGGGGCAGTGGGGATTTTGTCCAGGAATTGAGAGGGAATGGTAGCAAGCAGGAATCTTTTCTGAGAGAGGCCTCTGCCCTCCCACCTGGGTGGTGCCCAGACTGAAGCCCCATCCTTGATGGGCTGAAACAAGCTGATCTCCAAAGCCCCACAGGCCCCTATGGCTCCCCAGTCCCATGCTGCTGCTTTGCTGAGCTTGATGGTGTTTGATGGGAAGGGACAGAGATGATCCCTATGCACAGTCCCCATCTGGAGCTACTCTAACCAGCCGTGTTGACCAGAAAGACAGCTTCTGTCAGCTTAGGGGAGGCCAGAGGGAGCCACCTCAGAGGACAAGGCCATGTGAAGACCCCTAACCAAATATAGGAGAACCGCCTCCCCTGAAGAATAATTGTGCCAGGGCACTAGGGCCAGAGCCTGCCTAGGGGACAGATAAGTTTTTCCTTTCTTTTTAAATAAAAATGTAAAATTTGTAAAATATAGCATATATATAGAAGTATATGAAAATATGTAGAAACACACATGTACACTTTATCCAGGACAAGAAATAGAACATTTTCACAATCCCAGAAGACCCGTTGTGCTCAAAGCTGATAACATCGCATTCCCTCCCTCCTTCTGCCTGCCTTTCCCCACTACCCCAGCCAGAGGTAACCACTATTTTGAATCTTGTTTTTATATACTTCCTTTACTTTCTGACCCTGGAAGTTCAAGTGAACCTTCAACAGATAGCTCATTTTTCTCACCTGTAATATTGTTTTTCCATTTTATTTTCAGTTTTACCATGTTTTTATCCTAAATAACACATTTATTTGCTGTTCTTGAACTTAATGTAAATAGAATCATGTTGTCTATATTTTTCCATGATACTCTTACTTAACATTATTTTAAATATTGATTCATATTAATACTCCTATAGCTTCATTTTTAATTGATAGACATTATTTTTAGAACAGTTTTAGATTTATAGAAAAATTGAGTAGATAGTACAGAGAATACCCATATACCTTGCACACAGTTTTCCCTGCTAACATCTTACATTAGTATGGCATGTTTATTACAATGAATGAAGCCTGACACATTATTATTAACAAAAGTCCATAGTTTATTCAAGTTTCCTTTAGTTTTTACCTTATGTCCTTTTTTGGTTCCAGGGTTCCATCCAGGGTAGCACATTACATTTAGACATCATCATGTCTCCTTAGGTTCCTCTTGGCTGTGAAAATTTTTCAGACTATCCTTTTTTTTTTTGATAACTTTCCTTGAAAATTTGGTGAGGAGTGGTCAGGCATTCGTAGGATACTACATTCATTTTTCATTGCTATATAATATTCCACCGGGTGTATCCAACACCCCCATCTTATTAATTCTGCCAATGACAGACATTTTAGTTGTTTCTAGTTTTTCTCAAACAGTGCTGCTATGTATGTTTTCATATGTGACTTCTGTGCATAAGCACAGGCTTGTGTAGGGTTACACTCAGAGGTGGAACTGATGGGTGTAAGGTATGCGTGTGTTCAGTTTTACCAGATATTGTCAAACTGTTTTCCAAAGAAGTTGTACAAATTTACATGCACACCTGCAGTCCTTTGTCCCATTTCCTCACTGGCATTTGGTATTGTCAAACCTTAATTTTCTCCTGGATGTGGGGTGATTTTAATTTACAAGTTTCTGTTTTTGTAACAAGATTGAACATCATTTCATATATCTAGGAATTACTTGTGCTTCCTCTTCTGTGAAAAAATTTTTTGCCCATTTTTCTATTGCGTTCTTTATTTTTCTTGTTAATTCACAGAAGTTCTTTATATATTCTGGATGTAATTCAGAATACGAGTTGCAGATACCTTCTTCCAGTTTGTGACTTGCCTTTTCATTCTCTTTTTTAACATTCACCTTTTTGTTTTTTCATCTTTGGAAGTCAGAGCTATGCTATCTCCAGCCTTCTTTATTTATTTTTTGGAAATATTTATTTATTTTTGGCTGTGTTGGGTCTTAGTTGAGGCACACGGGATCTTTTGTTGTGGCGTGCGGGCTTCTGTCTAGTTGCAGCGTGCATGCTCTCTTGTGGTGCGTGGGCTCTGTAGTTGTGGTACGTGGGCTTAGTTGCCCTGCAGCATGGGGGATCTTAGTTCCCTGATCAGGGATCAAACCTGCGTCCCCTGCATTGGAAGGTGGATTCTTAACCACTGGACCACCAGGGAAGTCCCCTTCATTCTCTTTAATAGTATCTTTTTTTTTTTTTAGACTTATTTATTTTTTGGCTGCGTTGGGTCTTCATTGCTGTGCACGGGCTTTCTCTAGTTGTGGCGAGTGGGGGCTACTCTTCGTTGCAGTGTGAGGCCTTCTCATTGTAGTGGCTTCTCTTGTTGCGGATCACAGGCTGTAGGCGTGCAGGCTTCAGTAGTTGTGGCACATAGGCTTCAGTAGTTGTGGTTTGCAGGCTCTAGAGCACAGGCTCAGTAGTTGTGGCACACGGGCTTAGTTGCTCTGCGGCATGTAGGATCTTCCCAGACCAGGGCTCAAACCTGTGTCCCCTGCATTGGCAGGCAGATTCTTAACCACTGCGCCACCAGGGAAGCCCCAATAGTATCTTTTGATTAACAGAGGGTCTTAATTTTAATGTACTTGAATTTACCAGTCTTTTTCTTTATGGTTGTATTTCCTTCATTCCTTCCCTCCTCCCTCCCTCCTTCTTTCCTTCCTTCCTTCCTTTCCTGTTGTTATTTTGGCCACACTGTGTAGCTTGTGGGATCTCAGTTCCCCAACCAGGGATTGAACCTGGGCCACGGCAGTGAAAGCCCAGAATCCTAACCACTGGGCCACCAGGGAATTCCCTCTGGTTGTATTTTTTAATTCTTATGAAATCTTTCCTTATCTCAGAGTCAAAAATTTATTCTCTTATATGTACGGTGCAAGGTAGGGATCCAGTTTTATTGATTTTTAAAAATTTAGGTTTAAACATGCATAACTACCAGGTATTAAAAAATTACCTGCTTTTTCCACTGATTAATGCCAGCTGGGTTACAAATCAGGTGTTCGAAATGAGCAACTCTGTTTCTAAGCTCTCTTTTCCATACCGTTGGTCAGTTTTTCTATCCCAGCACCTATATACCTCATTGTCTTAATTTTACTGTAGCTTTATAAAATTTATTGATATTTGGAAGGGCAAGACCCCTTGATCTTATTCTTAGACGTGTTCTGGCTATTCTTAGCTCTTTGCACTTCCATTAAATTGTTAGTATCAGATGGTCTAATATATTTTCTAAAGTTAGATTCACAATTTTCAAAAGGGCATAAGGTGAAACTTCCCCATCTTCTTTCTTCTCCTAATTCCCTCCTCAGAAGCAACCATAATTACTAGTTTTGTGTGTAGTTTTTCAGAAATAATTTGAAATTGCATGTTTGTATATATACTATACCACCCCCCGTTTTGTACCTGCACTGTTCATCGGCAGAGTTTATTTAAAAAGTAAACTTTTCGTATTCAGTGAAATCTTTCTTAATAGGTCACGATGTATAAATATCAAAGACATAAAAATGTTAAACTTTGTACACTTTTAGTCCTGAATTAAAACCATTTTGATTTTAAGTAAGTTTAACTTACAAAATGTATTTTATAATTTCTACAAATTTTGACTAAAAAGCAGCCAATTTCAGCTCCTCCAGCACTTCCTAGCTGACTGCTGGACATGTTTGTGTCTCTTCCTGCTGCTGGAATCAAGTTAGAAGCACGGATTGCTTTTCAAAATAGAAATATCTGGGTCATGCAGAAATCACTCTCTCAAAAACAGCAACAGGAATAACATATTTAGTATGTTCTTATAATGTTACTATTGATTATATTTGGGGTTGGTTCTATCGTCTTCTATTATCCTTTCTATCCTTTTTATTTTTTGAATCTTTTTAGATTTCTTTCATTTTTGTCCTTTTGTTGATTTGTTAGTCTTGCCTCTATTTCTGTCATTTAGTGTTTACCCTAGGAAGTAGCAACATACTTACCAGTGTATCTATGTCTGGAGCTAGCCAGTGACTTTACTATGCTCCTGGGTGACAGAGGCCTGCATATCACTTAGATTGCTTACCCCTACCCCCCATCTAGAGTTTCCCTTAGTGTGAGTCTGCTGGTGAAGAATTCTGTTTTTGTTTGTCTGAAAATATTTGACTTTGATTCTTTAATTACTGTATATTTTCTCCAGGTTTCGAATTCTAGGTTGCCAGTAATTTCAGCACATGAAGCTGTCATCTCACTGTTTTCTGGCCTCCATTAACTGTTGTGAAGTCAGCAGTAGGCTGTCACTCTTTAAAGGTAGTGCCTTGTTTTTTTTTTTTTGCCGTCTGTTGCTTTTAAGATTTTCTCTGTCTTGGCTTCTCTGCAGGTCACTATACTATTTCTAGGGCCGGATTTCTTGTTATTTACACTTTTTGTGATTTGTTAGGATTCTTGCATCTGGATTATCACTTCTAGAAAATTCTCAGCCATTTCCTCTTCAAATAATACTTCTCTCATACTCTCATCTTCTGAAACTATGATAAAATGTATATTTGACTTTGTCACCTTTCTCAGTCTATCTTCCAGGTATTTTTACCTTTCTTCTGTATTTTCTAGCTTTTTTTTCCTTTCTCTGCTGCATTCTGCTGTATTTTCTTTTCATCTGTCTTCCACTTCATTTGTTATTTTGCAGTGTCTACTTTGATACCACGTCCATCCATCCATTAAGTTTTTAGTTTTGGTTCTTGTACTTTTCATTTCTAGGGTTCCATTTAACTTCCCTCTCTGATATGTTCCCTTTTTTTTTTTTGGCTGCACTGCAGCATGTGGGATCTTAGTTCCCAGACCAGGGATCGAACCTGTGCCCCCTGCAGTGGAAGCATGGAGTCTTAACCACTGGACCGCCAGGAAAGTCCCTATGTTAACTTCTTTTTTCTTTAAAGATTTTTTTTGATATGGACCATTTTTTAAAGTCTTTATTGAATTTGTTAACAATGTTGCTTCTGTTTTATGTTTTGTTTTTTGGCCGTGAGGCATGTGGGATCTTAGCTCCCCAACCAGGGATCAAACCTGCACCCCCTGCATTGGAAGGTGAAATCTCAACCACTGGACTGCCAGGGAAGTCCCCCTATGTTCACTTTTAATAATTCCTGTGTCCTGCAGATTTTCATCTATTTTTCTTTAAGCAAAGTAAGCATGAATGTGTTCTTTTTATTTATTTATTTTTTAAAAAGATTTTATTTATTTATGTTTGGCTGCGTCGGGTCTTAGCTGTGGCACACGGGATCTTTCGTTGCAGTGCACGAGCTTCTCTCTAATTGTGATGTGCAGGTTTTCTCTTCTCTAGTTGTGGCGCACAGGCTCAAGGGCATGTGGGCTCTGTAGTTGTGGTGCTCGGGTTCCAGAGCCCATGGGCTCTGTAGTTTGCAGCATGCAGGCTCTCTAGTTGAGGTGCGGAAGCTTAGTAGTTGTGGCGTGCAGGCTTAGTTGCCCCGCGGCATGTGGGACCTTAGTTCCCTGACCAGGGATCCAACCCGCGTCCACTGCATTGGAAGGTGGATTCTTTACCACTGGACCACCAAGGAAGTCCCAGTATGAATGTTTTATATCTAATACTTCCCATATGTGAAGTCTGTATGAATCTGTAATGTGTGTTTCTGTAGGCTCTCACTCATGGCACCTTGTTTTCTTATGTACTTGGTTGTCTTCTACTGTGTGCTGCTTTGAAAAATAATTGTGTGGTTTTCCTATGACGTAAAATGAAGGTGCCTTCCCCCCAGACAGGATTTACATTTATTTCTGCTTGGTGCTTAGGAGTACTATCAGTGACTTTAAATTCATGCCTTGAGGTTTCATAGCTCACCACTAGGATAGAGTTTGGGCTGCAGATATTTTCCTGGTTCTGCTCAGCACCAAGGCAGTGCTGCCTACAGTTCTTTGAGTTTTGGGGAAGGTTTGCTTGTACCCTGAGGTGTTAGCCCTTCAGGGGTCACAGCTTAATGTCCTTTGAGACTTCCCACTTTTGGTGGGCCCTGGATTTGACTTTGCCTTTTTTACTCTGTGAGCCCTCAAAACCCCTGCTTGCTTTCACAGCTTAGTTTATTTGGATAGGTAGATGCCACTAGGAGAGAAGTTGACCTCTCCTAGTGGGTATTCTGATGATCTCTCTTGCTTTCTCTTAGATTTTTGCCTGGAAATTCTGGACCACCTTATAGTTCTTTGATGCTTCTATGAGGATTTTTTAAAAATTTGGTAAGTGGCCGAGATGGTGGAATAAGAAGACCCTGAGCTCATCTCCTTCCATGGGCACACCAAAACTACAACTGTTTATACACAGCAACTATTGATGAGAATGACATGAAGACTAGCAGAAAAGATCTTCTGCAAACTAAAGATAAAATGAAGGAACCATGAGACAAGTAGGAAGGGTGGAGACGCAGTATAGTCAAGACCTATACCCCCAGGTAGGCGAACCACAAATGGGAGGATAATTACAATTAGAGAGGTTCTCCCCAGGGAGTAAAGGGGTCTGAGCCCCACATTGGGCTCCCTAGCCCAGGGACATCACACTAGGAAAATAAGTCCCCAAAACATTTGGCTTCAAAGGTCAGTGGGTGCTTTTAAAGGGCACACACAAAATCATGAAACCAGCTTTACAGTGGAAGAATGGATAAAGGAGATGTGGTATGTATCCATCCATGTTGTTGCAAATGACAAGATTTCATTCTTTTTTATGGCTCTGAGTCATATATATATATATATATAGAGAGAGAGAGAGAGAGAGAGAGAGAGCGAGAGCGAGAGAGCTTTTAGACTTATGGAAAAATTAAGCAGATAGTACAGAGGGTTCTCATATACCCCAGACCCAGATTCCCCTGTTATTAACATTTTTTAACAATATGGTACATTTTTAATGATACTTATACATTATTATTAACTAAAGTCCATAATTTATTCAGATTTTGTTAGTTTTTTCCTATTTCTATTCCAGGATCCCATTCAGGATACCATATTGCATTTAGTCATTATGTGTTCTTAGGCTTCTCTTGGCTGTGAAAGTTTCTCAGACTTTCCTTCTTTTTGATGACCTCAACAGTTTTAAGGACCATTGGTCAGGGATTTTGCAGAATGTCTTTTGGGATTTGTCAGATGTTTTTCCTTTGATTAGACTGAGGTTATGTGTTTTGAGAGGAAGACCACAGGTAAAATGTCATCTTCACTTCATGTCAAAGGTACATGCTCTCAGGATGACGTCACTTAGCTGAGGGTAGGGTCTGTCAGGTTTCTCTACTCTGAGTCACTTTTCCCCCTGTCTACATTATATGTACTCTTTTTTTGGGGGGGTGGGGGGCTGCATTGGGCCTTTGTTGCTGCACACAGGCTTTCTCTAGTTGTGGTGAGTGGGGGCCTTCTCTCCATTGCGATGTGCGGGCTTCTCATTGTGGTGGCTTCTCTTGTTGCGGAGCATGGGTTCTAGATGCTTGGGCTTCGGTAGCTGCAACATGTGGGCTCAGTAGTTGTGGCGCACGGGCTTAGTTGCACCACGGCATGTGGCATCTTCCTGGACCAGGGATCGAACGTGCATCCCCTGCATTTGGCAGGTGGATTTTTAACCACTGCACCACCAGGGACGTCCCCATATGTACTCTTTGGAAGTCACTATGTGATTTAAGCTCAGGCTTAAAGAACTTCACCTCCGTAATGGCAGAGTGCCTATAGAAATTACTTGGATTTCTTCTACAAGGGAGATTTCTGTTTTCTCCCATTTATTTATATCAATATGAACTCATGGATATTTATTTTATACTTTGGATTATAATTCAATACTACTTTATTTTATTGCTCTAATTGTTCCAGCTTTGGCCATTCAAAGCTTCTTCACTTGGCTCCTGTGTCCCTTTGACATAACTTCGTCTCCTTGATCATTGTTTTTGTGTTTGAGCACTTCCTTACTTTCTGGCACTAGTGTTCTCCAGGCATTTGTACATTTTCTGCCTCAGCCCTAGAATCAGCCATTTCTCTAAGGAGACTTGATTCCTTTAATTGGATAATGGCATCAGAAACCTAAACTGGGAGCTAAGTGTGCTCATTGCCACTGGAGTGTCTGTCCTTGCTTCTTGGCCCACTCAGTTGACAGTGTAATACATGTATATATACACATAACTAGAAATATTTCTATATGGAATTTTCTGTATCGATATTAAGCTAAACATAATTTATCCTGGTGTTTCCAACTGTAATTCACTACCACATGGATCATTCTAGCTGTCTTCCCTTGCTTTTCTGTAACCTCCTACTCCAACAGTGAGAAAACTGGCTACCACCATCTGCCATCTATATCACAGCATTTTCACTTATTCTCAGCAACCATCATTACTGAAAACTTCCTCTTGTTTTTTAAAAGAAATGGTAGAATATTATTTGGCTTCTACATGTTTGCGTGTTTGCAGGGTTTTTTTTGTTTTCTGTTTTTTTTCTTATACTTGATTTCTAGTATCATAGCATTGTGGTCAGAAAAGATGCTTGCTATGATTTCAATTTTCTTAAATTTACCAATCCCGGTTTATGACTCTATCCTGGAGAATGTTCCATATGTACTTGAAAAGAATGTGTATTCTGCTACTTTTGGATGGGATGTTTTATATATATATTCCATTTGTTCTAATGTGTCATTCAAGGCCAGTGTTTTCTGTCTGGATGATATGTCCATCGATCTAAGTGGTGTGTTAAAGTCCCGTACTAATATTGTGTTACTGTCAGTTTCTCCCTTTATGTCTGTTAATATTTGCTTTATGTATTTAGGTGCTCCTATGTTGGGTGAATATATATATACAGTTGTTACGTCTTTGGATTGATCCCTTGATTACTATGTAATGTCCTTTGCCTCCTGTTAAAGTCTTTGTTTCAAAATCTACTCTGTCTGACACAAGTATTGCTACTCCAGCTTTCTTTTCATTTCCCTTTGCACAGAATGCCTTTTTCCATCCTCTCACTTTCAGTATGCCTTTTGATCTGAAATGAGTCTCTTGAAGGCAGCATATATATGGGTCTTCTTTTTGTATCCATTCAGTCACTCTATGTCTTGGAGCATTTAGTCCATTTACATTTGAAGTAATTATTGATAGGTATGTACTTATTGCCGTTAAAAAAATAAATTTATTTATTTATGCAGCCTGATGCAGCCATCAGGTCTTCGTTGCTGTGTGCGGGCTTTTTCTAGTTGCGGTGAATGGGGGCTACTCTTCATTGCGGCGTGGGCTTCTCATTGCGGTGGCTTCTCTTGTTGCGGAACACAGGCTCTAGGTGCACGGGCTTCAGTAGTTGTGGCTCGCAGGCTCTAGAGCACAGGCTCAGTAGTTGTGGCACACTAGCTTAGTTGCTCTGCGGCATGTGGGATCTTCCCGAATCAGGGCTCGAACCTGTGTCCCCTGCATTGGCAGGCGGATTCTTAATCACTGTGTCACCAGGGAAGTCCCACTTATTGCCATTTTGTTAATTGTTTTGGGGGTTGTTTTTGTAGTTACTTTTTCTCCCTTTCTTCTTTTGTTCTCTTCCCTTGTGGGGAATATGCTACTAAACAAGCAGTGGATCACTGAAGAAATCAAAGAAGAAATTTAAAAAATACTTGAAGACAAATAAAAGCAAAAACAGAATGATTCAAAATCTGTGGGATGCAGCAAAAGCAGTTCTAAGAGGGAAATTTATAGTGATCCAAGCCTAGCTCAGGAAACATGCAAAATCTCAAACAACTTAACTTTACATCTAAAAGAACTAGAAAAAGAAGAACAAACAAAACCCAAAGTTAGTAGAAAGAAAGAAATCATAAAGATTAGAGCAGAAATAAAGACTAAGAAAACAATAGGAAGGATCAAAAAAACTAAGAGCTGATTCTTTGAAAAAATAAACAAAATTGATAAACCTTTAGCCAGACTCATCAAGAAAAAGAGAGAGGGCCCAAATCAATAAAATCAGAAATGAAGGGCTTCCCTGGCGGCACAAGGGTTAAGAATCCACCTACTAATGCAGAGGACTTGGGTTCGAGCCCTGGTCTGGGAAGATCCCACATGCTGTGGAGCAACTAAGCCTGTGCGCCACAACTGCTGAGCCTGTGATCTAAATCCCACAAACCACAACTACTGAGCCCTCGTGCCACAACTACTGAAGCCTGTGCGCCTAGAGCCCGTGCTCCGCAACAAGAGAAGCCACCACAATGAGAAGCACACGCACCGCAACAAAGAGTAGCCCCTGCTCGCCACAACTAGAGAAAGCCTGCCTGCAGCAACGAAGACCCAATGCAGCCAAAAATAAATAAATTTAAAAAAAAAAAGAAAAAGGAGAAGTCACAACCCACACCCCAGAAATACAAAAGATCATAAGAGACTACTACAAATCACTACATGCCAATAAGATGGACACCTAGAAGAAATGAACAAAGTCCTAGAAATGTACACTTTCCCAAAACTGAACCAGGAGGAAATAGAAAATACATAAACAGACCAGTTACCATTAATGAAGTTCAATCAGCAATAAAACAACTTCCCCCAAACAAAAGTGTAGGACCAGGTGGCTTCACAGATGAATTCTGTACATTTAGAAAAGAATTAACACCTTTCTCAACTATTTCAAGAAATTGCAGAGGAAGGAATGTTTTCAAACTCATTCTACAATGCCAGAATCACTCTGATACCAAAACCAGAGATATCACAGAAAAAGAAAATTAGAGGCTAGTATCACTGCTGAAAACAGATGCAAATCCTCAAGAAAATATTAGCAAACCAAATTCAACAAGACATAAAAAGGATCATATGCCATGATCAAGTGGGATTTATCTCGGATGCAAGGGTAGTTCAATATCTGCACATGAGTGTTATATACCACATTAACAAACTGAAGAATAAAAGCCAGATGATCATATCAATAGATGGAGAAAAAGCTTTGGACAAGATTCAACATCCATTTATGATAAAAACTCAACAAAGGACATATAGAGGAACATACTTCAACATAGTACAGGCCATATGCTTGCTGCAACCAGAGAAAGCCCGCGCACAGCAACAAAAACCCAACGCAGCCAAAAATAAAAATAATAATACATTTATTGTTTGCAGGTGACATACTACACATAGAAAATCCACAGGATGCCACCAAAAAATTATTAGAGCTCATCAATGAATTTGGTAATGTTGCAGGATACAAAATTAATATACAGAAACCTGTTGAATTTCTATACACTAACAATGAAGTATCAGAAAAAGAAATTAAGAAAACAATCCCATTTATAATCAGGTCAAAAAGAGTAGGGCTTCCCTGGTGGCGCAGTGGTTGAGAGTCCGCCTGCCGATGCTAGGGGACACAGGTTCGTGCCCTGGTCTGCGAGGATCCCATGTGCTGCGGAGCGGCTGGGCCTGTGAGCCATGGCCGCTGGGCCTGTGCTCCGCAACGGGAGAGGCCACAACAGTGAGAGGCCTGTGTACAGCAAAAAAAAAAAGTAAAATACCTAGGAATGAATCTAAGGAGGTAAAAGGCCTGTACTCTGAAAACTATAAGACACTCACGAAAGAAGCTGAAGACAGAAACAGAAGAAAGATATATCATACTAATGTATTGTAAGAATATTGTTAAAATGACCATACTATCCCAGGCAGATTCAGTGCAATCCCTATCAAAATACCAGTGGCATTTTTCACACATCTAGAGCAAATAACTCTAAAATTTGTATGGAAACACAAAAGACCCTAAATAGCCAAAACAATTTTGAGAAAGAAGAACAAAGCTGAAGTATGTTCCCTGACTTCAAACTATACTACAAAGCTACAGTCATCAAAATAGCATGGTACTAGCACAAAAAAACCAGACATATAGATCAATGGAAAAAAATAGAGAGCCCAAATGAACCCACGATTATATGTGCAATTAATTATGCAAAGGAGGCAAGAATACACAATGGGGAAAAGACAGTCTCTTCAGTAAATAGTTTTGGGAAAACTGGACAGCTACATGCAAAAGAATCAAACTGGACTACTCTCACACCATGCACAAAAATAAAGTCAAAATGGATTAAAAACTTAAATGTAAGACCTGAAACCATAAAACTTCTAGGAGAAAACAGGCAGTATGCTCTTTGACATTGGTCTTAGTAATACTTTTTTGGATCTGTCTCCTCAAGCAAGGGAAACAAAGCAAAAACAAACAAATGTGACTACATCAAACTAAAAAGCTTTTGCACAGCAAAGGAAACTATCAACAAAATGAAAAGGCCACCTACTAAATGGGAGAAGATATTTGCAAATGATACATATGACAAGGGATTAATATCCAAAATATACAACTCAGCATCAAAAAACCTGATGAAAAAATGGGCATACGATCTGAATACAGTTTTCCAAAGACATACAGATGGCCAACAGGTACGTAAAAGGACGCTCAACATCATAGTCGGGGAAATGCAAACCAGAACCACAGTTAGCTGTATTACCTCCCACCTGTCAGAAAGACTTATCAAAATGACAACAAATCACAAGTGTTGGGGAGGGTGTGGAGAAAAGGGAGCCCTCCTGCACTGCTGGTGGGAAAGTAAATTGGCATGGCCACTAAACAGTATGGAGGTTCTTCAAAAAAAAAGAGCTACCACGTGATCTAGTAATTCCACTCCTGCGTATTTTAAAAAAGATACATGCACCCCTATGTTCATTGCAGCATTATTTACAATAGCCAAGACATGGAAGCAACCCAAGTGCCCATCAGTAGATGAATGGATAAAGATGTGGAACATAGCAATGGAATATTACTCAGCCATGATGAAATTTTGCCCTTTATGACAACATGGATGGACCTGCACTTGAATATTTCACTGGGCAGTAAATGTGTATTGGACGTCATTGCTTGCTGGCTCATAGATCTAACCTTGGGTTTTCTGAAGGCTGCATTAATACTCCATGGTAAGAATGTTCTTAGCTTATTTAGCAGCTAGCTTGTTTATTGATGGGCATACAGGTTATTTCCAATCTTTTGCTAACAATAGTGCAGCAGGATTATGTTTGGCTTTGTAAACATGTGGGGGGATTTCACCAAAGTTAAGTGTTTGATCAAAGGGGATGGATATTTAAAAATGTCATAGATATTGTCAGATTGCCCTCTAGAGATTGGGCCAATTTATATTTTCACCATCAGCATGAGCTGTTTCCTAATGCCAGCTGCAAAGGAGAGATCATTAAACTTTTATCTTTGCTAGTATGTTTACAGAATATGCTGTTATATGCGTAGCACATCTAATTTACTAACTCCAGAGAGGTATATGGTATTCCAAAAATTTTACATTTTTATGTAGTCAGCTTATCACTCTCCTGGGATTTTGTGTCATGCTTAGAAAGTCTTCTCAGCTTCCATGTTTTCTCCTGGTACTTTTATGATTTAAAAAAAAAAAATCTCAGATTTGCAAAAGGCATAATGAACCCCTACATACATGGCACCCAAGCATTACTTACAGAAGCAAAACTCTGCTCTCCCTCCCTCTTGGAACTAACCACTATCCACCTACTCACTTACTATCCCTGTGGCTGCTGTCTGTGAACTTGTTATTTACGTTTGCTCCTAGTCCACAGAGGTGAGGAGCTTGCACTGTGAATCCACCACATGGCTGTTTAGTTTAGCTGACTTTCTGTGAGCTGGACTTTCTCATCAAGGAAGCCAGTGCACATGCCTTAGCACAGACAGGCACTGGCCCTAGGGCCAGGTTAAGGAGTATGATATGGTCATGGAGTTTCCTGGCCGTCCAGTGGTTAAGACTCTGCACTTCCACTGCAGGGGGCACACCACAGGTTGGACCCCTGGTCGGGGAACTAGATCCTGCATGCTGTGCAGTGCAGCCAAGAAAAAAAAAAAAGGCTATGATATGGTCTTATTTTGTGTATTTTAAACTTGATATACATCGCACTTGGCACCGTGCAGGGAGGTTTATCTGCTGATGCCTGGTTTGCTTACTCATTTTCACTGATGCAGAGTGACTTCAACATGCCTTAAATATACTTACCCATTTTCCTGTTGTTGGTCATTTAGGTTGGTGCTTTTCTTTTGCAAACATCCTGGTATGGCTCTTCCAGCACTTGTGAGGAATTCCCTAAGAAGGTAAGGATCTGCCAGGTTGTATGTTAAGAGCATCTGTAAATGTACCAGATGATGATACCCAATTGCTCTACAATGTAAGGATGGCCCATTGTCCACACCCTTGGTATTAGAAGACCCGTTTTTTTTGTTAATTGATGGGCATGAAATGGTATCTCATTGTGAATTTAATTTGCTAGTGAGATTGAACATCTTATATTTACAAATTTTGTTTATATCATTTAGCCATTTTTCTTTTGGGGTGTAACTTCATTTTTCAAACCTTCTGATCCATTTGCAGTTGATTGGGTGTGAGGGATACAATACAATACACCCAAAATATGTGAGGCCATATATTTTTTCAGAATAACCAGTGACATAATGGATAACCCAACTTTTACCTACTAAGCTAAAATGCCACCTTTCTTAGATAATACATTTAATGACTATAGGTTTTATACCTGAGGTTTGTACCCTTCCTTGCTACTCTTGCATTTTCATTTTTATTAGAATCAGTCTGATTAAAACACTTGGTACTTTCATATATTATTATTGTTTTTTTGCAATACGCAGGCCTCTCACTGCTGTGGCCTCTCCCGTTGCAGAGCACAGGCTCTGGACACGCAGGCTCAGTGGCCATGGCTCACGGGCCCAGCCGCTCCGCGGCACGTGGGATCTTCCCGGACCGGGGCACGAACCTGCGTCCCACCTGCATCGGCAGGTGGACTCCCAACCACTGCGCCACCAGGGAAGCCCCTTCATATATTATTAATAACGTACGGCGTATATCATTCATACTAAGATGTTAATCTCCCCTGAATTAAACTTTCATAAAAATAAGGTGTTCTTATTGATCCAGTATGACCATTGCTCCTTTCTGTTCACTCCTAGGCATTTTCCCTTCTCTTGTCTGACTACAGTGACTCTCCAGAACAGTGCTAAGTTGTGGGCAATAGTGGATGGTGAGTCTAATTCTGGAATTCAATACTTTTGGCTTATTTTTCATTATGTCAAAAAATGGGAATTATGGGTACTCAAAAGTATTTTTTATCCTTTACAGAATGGATGTTAAAATTTATCAAATATTTTCCCCATGTATATAGATTTCAGTTCCTTTTTGGGGGGGGGACCTCCTTTCTCTTTTTTTTCTAAATTGGAGTATAGTTGTTGGTTTACTCAGCTCTTTTCTGTATCTATTAACAGTGGGATTTACGTTTTGCATCTGAGTAGTATTACAAGTATCTCTCCATCACTATAGTCTCCAAGCTGCTGACAACTTTTAAATCATGTTATCTCTGAAAACTCCACTCATGACACACTCTTTTTCTCATACTTGAGGGGAGACAGTGGAACCAGGGCAGGAATATTTTATAGATCTCATGTCACACAACCAGACCACCTACCACTCTGCTCTCCTATGCAGAATGTCAACAGGAACTTTCTGTCCCTTTTATCTACCTAAGGGCACAACTGCTCAGGGTGCAGGGCTGGAGGTCCTCAGTGCACATCACCCACCCCTCCTGCAGGAGAACAGTCAACACCACACTGTGAACTTATCGTAGAATAGATTTATTTACCTGAAACCATGTCTGTGCAATGCCTGTTGCCAGCACAGAAACAAACTGCTTTCTATTTACAGTCTAAGTCAAACATGCGTTGATAAATTGACGTTTAGCATTTTATTGATATAAATGCATCACAATATTCGTATTGCACCAACATCTGTCTACTGCTTCTGATTTCATTAAATAAGTTACATTTAATACAGTGCAAAATAGCTGCACACTCAATATAACCGAAGTTATGAACTGGAAGCCTACATTTTTAACCATTCAACACCTGTAGTGTTTTCAATAAATTTATAAATAAGCAAACTGTACAGGGCCAATTAAAAAGTAGCATGTTTCAATGACACCATAGAGAAATCTGGCTACTTACAACTGAAGGCATGCATTACAACTGAATATTGTACATTTATTTAAGCTATGACATTTTGCACAGAGAAATATGGCGACTTGGCTGATGGCTTCTAAGCTCTTGGATAAGGTTTCAGAACCTCATTCTTCTTGCAGCAAAGAAACCAAATTTCTCTGGAGAGGCTTTCTGATTCATTAAGCTAAACTGTACATTTGTAATTATTTTGATTTAAAAGCTAAAAACCCCACTGGTAATACACGTTTCCTCCACATAACACAATGAGTTGGGGAGTTTTTTCTAATTTTCTTTTTCCCCCCAACATCAATCATGCAGAGGGCTGGTAGATGTGTTGCTAAAAAACGCACATGCACGCAACTGAACACCCTTAAATTTCTGCAAAATGGTTTAGGAAGCGGTTACTCCAGTATTGCTGAAAAGGAAAGAGAGAGGAAATCAGCTTTATGAAATATGGGGAGGAAATGTTAGAATAACTAATTTAAGATTAATAGTGACAGATGAAAAGGAATATTCTTTTAAGATTTTAAGACTAGCATTTCTGATCAACTGTCCCTGAGGGGTTGCCTACACAGGGTAGCATCCAGAAGCACTGGCTCAGCAACACAGGCCCCTCATGTCACCTGGCTACAGAGAATCCCACCAGGCAGACACTTAATCGCTTCAGGTATAACAAAAGTTAAGAAGTCCTCAGTTAGCAGTGCAGAGGGTAAGGAAGGTGAAGCAGAGTGAGCAGCGTGGTAATCAGCGCCAAGCCTCTCTCCTTCCTTTCCCGGGGGCCAGCCTCTGGGCTGCATCCAGTCCTAGAAGGGGAACTGCTTATCACTGTTCCCTTTCAAGAAAAAAGGCTGCAGATTACCCTCACATGCAGGGTGGTGGTTTTGACACAATTTGGTGCCTCCGCCCTGCAGACACAACAGGCTTGGCAGACACTGAGCTAATAACGCTTGTGGTCTTGGATATTCCTGAGGTCTGCCCACCACACAGACATTCAGGGGCCTGAGGCCCCAGTTTGAAGGTAATGTGGCAGGTGCTGCTTGTGAGGGAAGGTGGCAGTTGCCCTGCTTGTCTCTGAGCTCCTGCAGCTCTCCCTACCCAACGTGTCACCTGCACTGTACAGATGCAGAATGAGCTGCTGGCACAGTACCCCACTTAGGAAACGTGTAAGACTGCCATCTCCTGGGCAAAGGGTAAAGCTCTACTAAAGAGGTCAGTCTGGGCATGGGGTGGCAAAAAAACAGAACACTGATGGGATGGGCCTTCAGCCCACTTGCCCGTTGAGAAAGAACCTGGAGCAAGTTTCAGGCAAGAGCTGCCTGAGAGCATGTAACATGATGGGTCTGAGGATGCTGCCGTCCTATCCAGCTACTGATAGCAGCAGAAGCAGAGAGGCCAACGGTGCCTTCCTGTGGGTACTTGGTGAGGATGGGGCTGGGTACCTGCTGCTCCCTATAGGACAGAGGCCAGGGATGTGCCCACAGCAGCACTAACTACTGAGGAGGTGCCAAGCAGACGTTTTTTGGCGGCGAAGCCTGAAACAGAGCAGACAAAAGGACTCTGCACCGCTGGGTCTTTCCCACTCCCAGCTGTCTGAGTTGAGGGAAATGGGTGCCTAAACCACCTCTGTGGGCTGGACAGGCCTGAAGCTGAGAAAGCACAAGGTAATAGCCTTCCATACCATTCAACTTACTTTGCAAGGGCCAATAATAATCAAGGAATGGAGTCAGGAAAAGTTGACCACTGAATGGCACCCCACCCAACAAGCTCAGACACCCTGGTTTGGTTTGCAGCCGAGACACACTCCTTGCATTTGATCTGCTCAACCTGTTTCTACACACCCCATAACACTAAAATTGGCAAAATGTATCCCCTACATTCTCTGCCAACCAAACCAGCTCCTCCTCCTCTGAGAGGCCTCCATGAGCCAGGCCAGGACTCTAAATTAAGAATCCGCCTCCATGTGCCCTTTCTACCCCCTTACATGGAGACCTCTTAACTTCGCAGCACCTTGTTCTGCTTGATACCTGTTAACCTTTCCCCAGACGCTCAGCATTTACATCATGTCTTCTGGCTGGCCCTGTATCCAGCTAGGGCCCAAGTACCTTCAAGTACCCACAAGAACTCTCGGGGCTTCACGTGCAGGGAGCTACCACCCTGAATACGAGCTGCTGCCTAGGCCCTGCTTCACCCTGGCTAATGATGGGGCTGGTTGTTTGCTAGCTGAGCAGAAACTATGGCCAGTATCTTTTCTCTCCAGGGTACATTAAAGCACAGTTAAATCTCAGCCGCAAAGAGTATGACCCAGAAGGTGGAAAAAGGTGGCCTATTTAAAATGAACCAGGGAATTCCTTGGCAGCCCAGTGGCTAGGACTCAGTGCTCTCACTGCCGGGGCCCGAGTTCAGTCCCTGGTCAGGGAACTAAGATCCCACAAGCCGCGCAGCGCAGCCGTAAAAAGAAAAAAGTCATGCAACAAATGATGCATGAGTTTATTGGTTACTTGCTTCACTCACTTTTTGCTTTTTATTGAACCAGGTAGCAAGATTCTGGGACAAGTCCTTGCAGCTAACAAAGATCAAAGGAACCATGACAAGTTTTTTGTGAATCCTCATCTTGGCATTTGTGAAGGCACCTGTCAGTCTGACCAAAGCAGAACTACCTTCTCTTCCCCCAGGCCCTCCCCAACTGACATGTGGCTGTGCTGTTATCCTAGGCAGTGGGTGGCGTCGAGAACAGCTACCCCAGCCCACAGGCGCCACGTAAAGTCGTATGCCCGCTGCTCTCAGGGTGCCTGACATAAGGGGCTTACTCATTAGTGTCATATAGCCAGCTCATTTAGTGGCAGTAACCTTTAGGCTAAAGCATCCAAATTTCAGGGAATACTCACGTTAGTTGATGGATGTTGGAAGGCATTGGAGGAAAACACCACAGTTAGGACTGTTAATGACTTACACACTGTTGGTTAAGACTGATCTCGAACATGCGCAAACATTTATCATAGTAACGATGGTGGTGGTTAGTGCCACATTCAAATAAAAATAGTTCTATACAGTATGTTCATTTGGTCATGTGCTATTTACAGATTTTACAAAACACATACACACACATACACACACATACACACTTGCCCTTATGTCCTCTACACCAGGCTAAAACAGGCCAGCAGAAACTTGCATAAAAATGTATCACAGATAACAATTAGTGCCTATACACTAAAAATAAAATTCCTACAACCACCTATGCAGCAGAACAGGATCTTTCTTCCCCTCAAGCACAGTAAAACTAAAAGTAAAACTAAGAACTTAAGAGAAAGTTGGACATCTGTTAGTTCAAACTAAGCCACTTAAGAGTTAAAAACAAGACAGTTATTTTTCTCTGTCCATTTAAAATGTTTTATTTTTCTTTTTAAACTAGATTGTGAAGTGCCACTGAAATAGGCAATGTTGGCAAAACAATGTCTGTTACAATAAAATACATTAGACATTTAAATAAATAACCTTAAAAACTATGTGAGGGGACATGAACCTGGTCGATTGAATCTGGAACAATGTTTTCTGCACAAGCGAGAACAAGCATACCTCTTGTTAAGACTGATGTAAACAGAACCATCAAAACCCTACAGGAGAAGCAGCCGAGCGGGGTGGGGGTGGAGGTGGGGTGGAGGTGAACAAGGGCCAAGGGGTGAAGGGGTGGGGGTGGGGCAAACCAAAAAAAAATACTGACTGAGGTAGCAGTACTCTGCTCAGTGCAGAAAAATTGGCTTATGAATAAAAATTAGACTGTGATCTCAGATTAAATCCAGATGATCATGCAAAAGACACAATACATGCTATTTAGTTTTAGAAAAAAACCACACACATTCATTTCCTAAAATCTGCTGCCAATTAATTTGCTGACAATGTCTGCTGGCTCAACTATTTTTTTATACAAGGATGAGTATTAAACAGAACACTGTACATGCTTTTTCATCTACAAAAAAATATTTGCATAAAATAGTGTTAGTTCTCTGTACATGTCAATGGACACTTTAATTATGTGTATAAAAAAGGAAAATCTTGCCCCACTGGAGTCAGAAAAAGCAAAACAAAATCTAGAGTATGAAACCTCCTTCACCAGCCAGTATGTTCATGTGAAAATTCAGCAGAAATAGACAGTTGCTTTAAACAATAAAAAAATTAATTGATTAAGTTAAACATCACCTTTATGCAAAACTGTCAGTCAAGACCAGAACATATCACTAAAGTTAGTGTCTGTGCTATAGACCCAGATCACCAGGGGCATTATGAGCAGCACAAAGGGCCAGGAGATCCCATCGGTGCATGCTGAGAACGAGCAGGATTTGGTGGCAGGCTGCACACACTCTTTACCAGGTTCTAGGTAGTTGCGGGCCACAAACTTGAGGGTCTCATCCATTAGAATCACAGGCAAGGAGATTTTCAGCACCATCAGCCACTGGGTCAAATTCAGTGGTGTGATCTGGAAGATAAGCTGAAACACAAAGAAACCTCATCAAGCTCCCTGACTTGCTGGACAGGCAGCCAGGCCCCAGCCCAGGATCCCCCCACCGCTTACTGGCAAGGGTTCCACGTAGAGGATTAAGAAATGGAGTGACATGGACAGGCAGATGGAGCCCACGAGCCAAATGTTCTCCCAAGGGGGCATCCTCAGCAGGGACTGGTTTTCAGACAAGCTGCAGAACAAGGAGAGGTAGGTGGGTGAAATGTGCCTGCTGAAAGGGCAAAGGCATATGCCATCACCGACAGAGACTGTTCAGAACCACACATCAATAAGGTGATGGCTAACTTGGCACTGCCTATTACCTACTGACCTAATTCTATTAAGTTTCTACAGTGGCAAAGTTAAGGAAGAATGTTCAGATGTAGGACAGACTTCCAATTTAAATCTAGGCTTCAGCACAGCAATCCCATTTTAGTGTGTTCAAACCTGCTCTCAATTGCCCTTGACACTTAGGCTATTTTGAAATTTCCATTTTTGTCACTGGCTTAATTAGGTGATACTGTTTGTCTCAATGCTAAAGGGCAAGAGCTCCTTCCCTGTGGGCACTGGCACACAGGGGTGCAGAAGTCCCTATTTTTGGCCTCTGCTGTCTCTTGAAGAACATGTGGCTAAGCACTCCCACTACTTCCTGGAGGTGATGATGACTTAAGCTCTTAAAACTGGTGCTGCTTGTTCTTCCTTTTGGGGAGGGCGGAGCTTTCCTGTGATTCTCAATCAACCATGAAACACACACAATCCCCCATCGCCCTGGCTGTCAGGCTCTTGCCCCAGCATGCTGAGAAGACTCACTGACCTGTTGAGGGCGTTGCACATCTCTATGGTTACTAGAACAGAGAGCGCCATTGTCATTGGGTATGGGGATTCAAAGACGGTACAATCTACTCCTTCAAAGTCCGGGTTGTCCTCTTTACACTGTAGGAAATGGCTCTGCAACAAAAGCCCAATCAAGTTCCTGATCAGCCAAGGACATTTCCAAAGTCCACACACCAATTCCACACCAAACCCAGAACACAGACCCACACAAAATCTCACCGCATTTCCCAGAGAAGCCCTGGTCCTTCAGAATAACCTTAGATGCCACTGCTTATTGTTAAGAGTATTAAGATTATTTGACTGACATCCAAACCATAGAAAGCTCAAGGACAACTGTTTGTGAAGACTTACACCACCTTGCATCTAAGGTACACAAAGAAAGGTGGCTACGTACCAGCTGGTAGAAGGACACTCTCGGACCACCCTCGGCAGCAATGAACCACCACGCAGCAGCACCCACGGTAGCAGCGCCAACATAACCTGGGAACAAACATCATGACACTAACACACATGGGGTTTACGGCCTGCAGCGTTACTGCAGGTGCTGCCTCGAGGGCCAACCCCTAGGACAGAGATCAAAGACATGGTATGTCAATGAGCCTGTGCTACCACTGGCACCTGCTCACTTGCATCAGATAAAGCAGCTAGGCTGATGGTTTCCGTAACGAGAAGGGTGTCTGTGGTACAGAAGAACCAGGCAACTTTTCCTCCAGAATTTGTGAGGAAATGCACCTACTAGAATCGGTAGGACCTTTACACTAGCCATGCCCTCTCTAACCAGCGGCCAGTATGTTAAGGCTGCAGGCACGTGTTCTCCATGTAAGGAAGGCCATGCTGTGCTAGAGCACCAGATCACACCCGTCATGACTTTGGCAAACTCATGCTACCAGTTATACACTAATTTATTTGCTCCACCAAGGGCCTGGCAGAACCTTTATATGGAAAGGCCATTAGAGCAGTTAGTGCAGAACGCTGAGCACATGGCAGTGCTTGAAGCCAATTCTGGGACCATCCCCTCCCCCACCCCAACAATTACTTTTGAATTCAGCAAGCTTATTATAAAGAAACAACCAAGGGTAGTGGAGAACACAGGCACTTGAGAATAAGAGACTGTCCCAATGCAGCAGTACCCACTGAAAGGTCCAAGTGCACACCCTCTAACCCAGCAATTCCAACAGAGCAGTAGGCAGGTGGTGCACAGCAATAAGGCAGCTATACTGGTACTGATGTAAAACTACCCAAAAAACAGGGAGAAATACAAAAAGACAGGGTTCAGCATACAGGTGTATACAGCATGCCATCTTGCTTGCGAAAATAAACACCTAAGATGGATCTATTTGCTAGAGTATCCCAAGAAGGCGTGCTGGAGGGGAACCAACTGGTTGAGAGCCTTCCTGCTTTATGCCACTGTGTGTTTTTTGAGTGTTAAATCATGTGAACATATTAAAACAAAACTGTTTCCTATGGGACCCTAAGGAAGTCATTTAACCTCTCTGGGCCTCACTTTCCTAACCTATGAAATGAGGAAAAGAGAAGCAGCATCCTGGGTCAGGACGAGGTCTACAAAGGCCACACATGTGGAAGAGCCAACCATTGCTGATGAATGCACAGATCCCTTCTCTCACTCAGGGAGAGGGGGACTTTGTTTTACATCTTGGTGATTTAAGGCCTCAGTCCTCTCTGTATTTCCTTTGCCCATAGATTAAATCTGAGAACCTCATTCACAAAGGCCCAAGGAAGAACGAGGATGCTAAAGTAAAGGAATAACTTTACTGTAAACTGGGTATACACAGCTCATTAAACTGCAAAAGGACAGTCTCCATATTTTGCTCCCCTAATATGGAAACAGAAAAAAATGTGCTTTTAAGGGATGCATTTACAAAATTTGGACTCAAACATTCGTTTAAAAGTCAATAATATAAAAAACTGTACTCACAGCCAATAGCCAGGTAACGGAAAAAGAGCCACCCACTGATCAGTGGTTCCTTTGGGTTCCGGGGTGGTCTGTTCATAATGTCCAGATCAGGAGGATTGAACCCCAGTGCAGTGGCAGGCAGGCCATCTGTCACCAGATTGACCCAGAGCAGCTGGACAGGAATTAAAGCCTCAGGAAATCCAAGGGCTGCTGTTAGGAAAATACTGTTTCCATCCAAGAAGAGAAGAAAAAGACCCCAAATTATTTTTGGCCACTATTTAAAATAACATCACCACCCCATCTTCCTCCATAAAAATCAGTGGACAGCAATGATTGTTTTAACTTTTTCCCTGGGCAATCATAAAACATTTATTATATCCAATTTCAAATTAAGTTAACTTTTACAAGACCAAGAATTTTATGTTACCTTATATAGTTAATTTAAATTCATTTCTATGTTAAAGTGTATCCTTTGCACACTGGAGCAGCCGTAGACAGCCCTCCTGAGGGCCAGAGGAAGTACCTCTACTTTCACAAGGGCCTCCTTCGTCTTGCCCGGCCCTCCCTCTCTCCCGCTGCACTAAGAGCAAAGCTACTGCCACATGAAGAGCAAATCTGGAAAACTGGTCATCACAAGCCAAGGAATATATGTGACCTGGTCATAGGGACCCACCAAACAACTTCCCCGACATTGGACGAGATGAGGTAGCGGATAAACTGCTTCATGTTGTTGTATATCGCCCGTCCCTCCTCCACGGCAGCCACGATGGTGGAGAAGTTGTCATCAGCCAGGACCATCTCAGAGGCGGTTTTAGCCACCGCGGTGCCAGAGCCCATGGCAATGCCGATTTCAGATTTCTTCAGAGCAGGAGCATCATTCACACCGTCTCCAGTCTGAAAGGGTTAGAAACCCACCACTGGTTTACACCTGCCACCTAACACGCTGCCAACAAATGCTCAGCCATCCTAAAGCCAGGGAATGAATGGAGCTGTTGGGCCTCTGGACAACAGAATTCTCTGGAAAAGTTTTCGTTTTTGTAAGTTGGTGTCATAAAACACATTTCACCTGGGAAATGTAAAATTGCCAAACGAGCTATAATAGGTGACACTTCAGAGGGAAGTGGGACAAAGGGGACTTCAAATTATCTGTATTATTTTTTTACCAAACAAAACACAATATGGCAGTCAAGACAAAATACTTGTATCCACATGGATAAATCTCAAGTAGAATAAAGACAGACTTCAAAAATATGTAAACTATAATATATATAAAGACCAAAAAAGGGCAAAAACACTTAAATATTGTCTACAGATACAAAACTATCATTCCCATGTATGTTTTCTATAGTAAACACCCAGTACTGAATTCAGAATGGTGCTTTCCTCTGGGAGAGAGAAGGGAGGGGGGAGGAAAGAGGAAGGGAGGAAGACAACTATAATAACTGGTTTCAATCAACAAAATTAAGTTGTTTTTAAGAGTGTGAAGTTTCACAGATAAGCAGCAGAAAACAAATATGACACAATGTTAACATGTCTCAGTGAAAAAATCAGATGCGAGGAAGAATATGGGAAATGCTTCATCAACAGGTAGCTCTTAAGAGAACACATCACCAGTACATCTCATCTCAGGTAAGGCTATCCAAAACTGGGTGACAGAGTGTGGATTATGTCCTGAATCAGCTTTTAGAAACGTGAGATACAAACATGTATATTTTAACCACAACAAAGATTAAAAAAGATATCACCAAATATTTCCCCTGTGACTGATTCAGACTTCCAGGTCTTAAACTTCTCCAGAATCTTCCATGCATGCAACATACAGCATGCCAACTACTGGTCAACAGAATCCTTGATAAACAGCCCCAGATCATGACAAAAATAAAGAATTTCCAAATATGGGAGCTATTACTAAAAATTTAATGGTCAGAATTAGAATCTGCTGAGTCTGTGCAGTCTGTTACCTGTACATGTATAAAGACACTCACCATGGCTGTAATCTCATCAAAAGACTGAAGAAACTCTACAATTTTAGACTTGTGGGAAGGTTCAACTCGAGCAAAACAGCGGGCATTCAAGCAGGCTTCTCTTTGGGCTGAAGGACTGAGCTCATCAAACTCCCGACCCGTGAAGGCCTTTGACGTCACATCCTCGTCCTGCCTGAAGATGCCAATGCGCCGGCAGATGGCCACAGCGGTGCCCTTGTTGTCACCGGTGATCATGATGACCCGGATGCCTGCCTGCCGACACAGCTTCACAGAGGAGGCCACTTCAATTCTTGGAGGGTCCAGCATGCCCACACAGCCAACAAAAGTCAGATTGGTCTAGAGTTAAAGAATCACCTTATGTCAAAACAGGAAATTCTGGTTTTCCCCCCAGTGTGGACAGCAAAGGTTTCTGCATTTTCTTATGACAGAATTCACCATTGATATAAATCCAATGAAGAACAGTATTAATTCCAATAAGTCAGAAACAATTAAAAAAAATCACTACATTCTTGTTACCAAATTCTTTAGCTTTCATAATAATATTCTGAAATGAGGGAAAAAATATACCGAGGAATAAAAACATTTTGATAGTGGCCAATTAGTTGCCCATACTACCCAAATTTGTTCCCTGTTCAAGGCTTCAGGAAGTCACATACTTGATATGAAAGTATTCTGTAAGCAGAAAAGTAGACGGAATCTCTCCACTTGGACAATTTGACCTTTAGTAACTAACTTTTAAAAATAGCCTCAATTTTTAAAATATCTTAAATTTACATGAGAGCTGCAAAATAGGTTTTTAGCCTTGATGATTCTACTTTGAAAGTAAAAGGCCTGTATTAAGTTGTTAACTGTGTATGTTTGAAGCAGCAATCTAAATTATAAAGGTAATAAATACATTTGGCCTGAAGAAAAACAACCGCACCCTTTTCTCGGCAAAAGCAAGACTCGTTTGACCTTCTATTGAAGGAGTGCTGTCTGAACACAATGAATGTGCAGGATGTGGGCAAGGAAGCTTTTCATTAGCTAACCTCATATTTAATAAAGTTGGCAGAGTCCTCCAGGTTCATTTCTTCTCTCCTCAGTGGGTTGTCGTGAGTGGCCAGAGCCAGGCATCGCAGTGTGTCGCTGCCGCTGCCCCATTCCCGAATGACAGACATGATCTTCTGTTTGACTCCAGGAGTCATGGGGACTTTAGTACTTCCAACTCGAATGTGGGTACACCTGTCAATGACACCTTCGGGGGCACCCTGGAAATGTTACAGATTTATATCAACAATTTTATTTATTAGCTCACCCAGGATTCCAATCCTAGTAAGAACATCTCAACTGCAATCTGTTGTACTTGCCTTCACAAACATTTTGCTCATCGATGTCCGGCTTGGTTTGTTTGGTGTACAGTAAACCGACATCGATTTTCTATCGCGTGAAAACTCTAGAGTAAATTCTTTTTTCATCAACTGTTTAATGACCTATAAAGAGAACATATATGGAATATTATTGGATGGCGATTTCTGCACATTTTTGATTTGTTAAACAAACACTCACTAAGTACCTATTATGTGAAAGGCAATGGGGATACAGCAACAGACAAACCAAGTTCTCACCCTCATAAAACTTACCCTCTAGTTTGGGAAAGACACACTAGAATGTGAAAGTAGATTATAAGTGCTACGGAGAAGAATATTTAAAAATAAGCAGGGAAGAGAGAAATTTATGTATGACTGTGCTTTTACATAAAGTATTGAGAAGACAGTATTTGAGTAAAAATGTGAAAGATGTGAGTGTGGCAGAGAGAACAGACGTGCAGGCTGACGTGACCTGGCACGTTCAAGGAGCCTCCAGGCCAACATGGCTGGAACAGAGTTTGCAAAAAAGAAGTGAGAGGTTAATGGCAGGAGTGGCAGAAGCAGGTTGTAGGATCTTAAGTCAATGTAAGGCATCTGGCTTTTGTAACAGGTGAAACAGGAAGACAATGGAGGGTTTCGAGCTCTGGTAGTTAAGTATTAGCTGAAGCAGGGGCAAGGAACACCGCTTAAATATTCTAAATAGCTTTAGATAGCTAGTGGGTACTATATTAGATGTCAGCACATGGACAGTATTTGAAGTCATGAGGTGAGAGGAGTTCAAGGGAGTAACTGCAAACAGAAAAGGCCGAGGACTGGGCCTTGGAACCTCTTCACCTCTGGTGGGATGTGGAAGATGCAGCCAAGGAGATGGCAGGGGACAGGGGGTGGGGGAGGGAGGAGAACGAGTGAAGTGAAGGACTTTCAAGGAGGGAGAGACTGACAGGATAAACTGACAGCTCAGGTAAAACGAAGACTGAGAATTAACCTTCAGATTCAGATTTGGACTGTCTATGTATACAATCATGTTACCTACAAAATAAACATACTTTATCCTTCCCAATTTTTATATCTTTGATTTTTCTTGCCTTACTGTATGAACTAGGACTGCCAGTACAACACTGAATAGAAATGTTGAAAGTAGAAATTCTTCTTTTGCCATTAGATATGTTAATTTTGTGTAAATACACCATCAACTTGAAGATAAGTTTGTTGAGTTTTTATCATGAACCGAGATTAAATTTCATCAGATGCCTTTTCTGCATCTATTTAAATGATCTTACGGTTTTTTGCCTTTACTCAATTATGTGGTGAATTACATTGATTTCTCCCTAATTCAGACAAGTATTTAATAATAACTAGAAATCCCAAAGAACCTCAGCATCCAATGTAGGCAATTACAAGTGGGCTGAAGCCATCCTCTCAGCAAGAGTTGCCCCAAGCAACAAAAAGGCAATCACTATGAATTCTGTATTATTTGACTGATATATTACTTATGTATTTAGTTTCCATTAAGCATTTGTACCAATGACTCTAGGAAGACTGAAAGAATGGGTAGTGATTCTGAGTGAGGTGTGGACCTCGGCGCCAGACACATCCTAAGGGGAGAGAAGAACAAAGCCATTGCTTCCAGTATCAGGGCTGTGAAGATCAACAGTCCTATCCAAATGGGCCACTAGGCCTTAAAAAGCTGGTCCTGCTCTATTCACCTCTGTACTATGAAAGGTTCTTGCTTTCGGGGGCGGGAGGAGCAGGCAAAAGTTCATTTCTGGGAATTTTCAGTGAGTGAGCACCATGACAGTCATTTCTGATCCCTTCACTCAGCTGCTGTGGCAAAAAATGAGGCAAAGGACCCACAGAGCAAGAAAATACTTAGACCGCAGACTCTTACAGAACGGACACTCCTGCCCTTATTTGCAGTGGTCATTACAATTAACGTACCACTTTTTTAAGTTCCATGCTGCTACTTGTTTCCCTTCGTTGAGCAGTTACAGGTCTAGAATCATATAATTCTAAACCTCAGTCTCTGTGAAGCTGCATCTTCGGGTTGCTTCTCAAGGGTTTAGTCACACCAACTAATAATAGAGCTATCAGACAATGTGGCTTTGCAAGGATTGGCCCCCTACTTAATGACAATTGGGGTGAATTCCCTATAACAGAAACAAAGGGCCTGGATGTATGTTTCATGAAAACCATGTAAATCGGGGCAGGATGCCATAGGAGCTGCCCAAGATCCTCATGGCAGTGAGACTGTTAGTTGTGAAGCACAAATAGGGCGACTATACTTCAGCTGAGACATCCTCCATGCCGGTGCAAGTTGTGATTTCTCGCGATAGTGTAAAGGAGGCAAAACAATGTAAAGGAAACAGAGTGCCAGAGCAGAAGTCCAGTTCTGCCTCACACTGTCGCCCACCTTAGGCTGCCTGTGCCGTGTGGTGCCACCCTACTCCCCCAAAACACACTGCCTCCTAATCTGCCCTGGATATCCAGGGAAGGATGAAAGAAAGGAAACGTAGTGACAGCTGACCACTTAGTAGAAATGAGTCTTGCTTTTGTATAACTAGGAAAGGCTGTATTTTTAACTTTCCATTTCTCCTTATTCTATTTACCAGGAAACCCTGACTACAAATCAAAGAAGTGCTACAAGCACTAACTGGCAGCCATTTGGAGATGACAGGTACTAAGAGATTATGTGTGGCAGAACCCAATTCCAAAGAAATCTAAGTGCCAAGGCTGGGAGGCAGCAGGTACTGGGAATAGGTCTGGAGGACCCACCGTATGATCTCCTGGCTACACCACCCTGCACTGCACGAAGATGATGTTGTCCCTGGTGCAGAGGGGCAGGTGTGTTTCCAGGGTGGTGGCTTGTGGGGGTGGGCCCAGATGGAGACTCTGGGGCCTGACCTGCTTCCTTCTTAGGTACCTTCTGCTCCTGCTCGGCATCACAGTCCCTTCAACCCGTCTTCTCCGGCTTCTGCAGTTCCCATTTCTGAGCTTCCTTAGCTCGCTTCTTGGCACTATGCTTCTTCTCTTCCTCTCGTTCCACTTGTACGTATCGCTGCCTATTACTCTGACCTTCGTGTGTTATAACATCTTGTTTGCACACTGCTTACGCTGCTTCTCATCTAAGCAACCATTCACCACTCTGTCTAGGACAAAGGCTGGATCTGTCCTGCAGTAAACTGTCAGTGGATTCTATGTCCTCGAACACTTGGTACAGCTGGACCTGAGTAAAACCACCTGCAACAGAGGCTGACAGACATTGGCCATCTGGTCAGCCTCCAGCACCTGGGTGTCCTCAACAGACTGGTCCATCCTGCCTGCCACTTTGTTCAGCCCAAGAAACCCAGGCTCTGGGGCTCCGACAGGCAGGGGGAAGGCAGCTGAGGAGCCACAGATTTGTCTAGTGTCTAGGGCAGACACGCCTGCACCCTGCAACACGGCCACCTCACTGAGCTTTGAATGTCAAGCTAGCCTTGTAGTTGTGGTAATTCTGCTCAAATATAACATGTCAAAGTTTTGATATATTACTAGACTCAATCTGCTAATGTTGTGCTGAGAATCTCTACTTCTATTGATATATTATGAAGAATACTAGCTTGTAACTTCCTTTTCTTGTTGCATCCATGCCAGGTTTTGGTATCAGGGTTATGCTGGCCTCATCAAATGAGTTGATAAGGGTTTCATTTTCTGCCCTTTTTTGTTTTTTTGTGGCCATGCTGAACAGCTTGCAGTGAAAGCACCAAGTCCTAACCACTGGACTGCCAGGGAACTCCCCCAAACTGGCATTTCTTTAGCATTATACAGAATTGGGCCTGAGGAATTTTTGTGGGGTAGATTTTAATTACAGATTCAATTAATGTAACAGACACAGGATTATTCCATTTTTCTGTGTCAGCTTAGAAAGCTGTGTTACTGAAAGGACTTGTTGATTTCTTCTACACCGTCAAAATTGTTCAGAATGGCTTTCTGATCTTGTCTTTGCTATTTCCCTTCTACTTGTATTTAATTTGCTGGTTTTCTACTTTCTTCAGATGGAAGCTTATTTATCTTTTTGTTATCAATTTCTAGTTTAATTCTTTCACGGTCAGCAACCAGCTGTATTTCAATCCTTTGTAATTTGTTGAGTCTTGCTTCATGGACCAGTAATATGGTCTATTCTGGTGAATGTTCCTTATGCATTTGAAAAGCATATTAGAAGTAGCACGATAGGGACCTTCCCTGGGGGCACAGTAGTTAAGAATCCACCTGCTAAAGCAGGGGACACGGGTTCGAGCCCTGGTCTGGGAAGATCCCACATGCTGTGGAGCAACTAAGCCCATGCGCCACAACTACTGAGCCCGCATGCCTAGAGCCCATGCTCTGCAACAAGTGAAGCCACCTCAATGAGAAGCCCGCGCACCACAACAAAGAACAGCCCCCACATGCAACAACGAAGACCCAACACAGCCAAAAATAGATAAATAAATAAAAATAAATTTTAAAAAAAAGGAGCACAATAGAAATAAGTGTTGGAGTATATTTACAGTGTCTTTCCATATCCTGATTTTTCAACTGCTTGTTCTGTCAATTTTTGAGACAGATGTGTTAAAATCTCCAACTCACTGTGAATTCATCTACTTTCCCTTTTATTTCTGTCAACTTTTGCTTCGTGTACTTTTTTTTTTTTTTTTGCGGGCCTCTCACTGCTGCGGCCTCTCCCGTTGCGGAGCACAGGCTCTGGACGCACAGGCTCAGCGGCCACAGTCCACGGGCCCAGCTGCTCCGCGGCACATAGGATCTTCCTGAACCGGGGCACAAACCCGTGTCCCCTGCATCGGCAGGCAGACTCCCAACCACTGCGCCACAAGGGAAGCCCGCTTCGTGTACTTTTTAAAATTTTTATTTATCTTTGACTGTGTTGGGACTTTGTTGCTGTGCGTGGGCTTTCTCTAGTTGTGGCGAGCTCTTCATTGTGGTGCATGGGTTTCTCACTGTGGTGGCTTCTCTAGTTGCGGAGCAAGGGCTTTAGGCACGCGGGCTTCAGGCACACGGGCTTCAGTAGTTGTGGTGCATGGGCTTAGTTGCTCCACAGCATGTGGGATATTCCTGGGCCAGGGCTCAAACCCATGTCCCCTGCACTGGCAGGAGGATTCTTAACCACTGCGCCACCAGGGAAGTCCTTGCTTCGTGTACTTTAAATGTGTTAGTATAACATATAAACAATGCATAAACAATTGGACCATTTAGCACAAGGTCATGGGCAACTTGGACAAGAGGTTTTGATAGACTAGGAGGAGGCAAAAGCTTGACTGGAGTGGCTTCAAGAAAATGGGAAGAATGAAACAATACATAAAAATAGCTCTTTTGAGAAATTTCACTGTGAAGGAAAAGAAGCAGGGTGCTTAAGGCAAAAGAAAGTTTTTAGATAAAAAAACATACTATTATTTCTCTAATGAAGATCCAGTAGAGATGGGAGATTGATAAGCAGGAAAGATGTTGGGGCTCACTACACAAGGAGCAGCTGGGTTTTGCTGGGAGCAAGAAGAGTCCATTTCACAGCACCAGGGGAGACGGCAGACCTTATGGGCACAGAGGCTGCATGTGGAAATTATCCATTGATTACTTTTATTTTCGTGGTCAAATGGCCAGACCATTTTACCTTATAGTGAGTATGGGGAAGGAGATATTGCAAGGTTGAGGAAATAAGGTATACACTAAGTTATCTAAGAGAGTAAGAGAGTGAGCAGACTAAGAATATATGGTCTGAGTGATGGGCAGCATGAATAAAACACTAAGCTCAAATACTGACCGAGTTGCAGGCATTTGCTCGTTCTATTTTAGAAAGACCCTTCAATTCAGTATCAAATACATTCATCTTCTCTACCAGGCAAGTGAGAGCAGTCTCTGTAGCTTCTCCAACTTTTTCATACACACCCTTCGCCTGTAGTAGTTAAAAGCATACAAATTACAAAAAGGGAAAAGTAGTAAATTTTCTTTAATAAAGACTTTTTCCATAGGTGGATAATCTCTTGCCCATTGTACCATTATTCTTTGGGCCGTTTTTATCCTATTCTGGAGCATATGATCCAGATAATTAAAAATAAACTCAAAGCATAGGTGTGCATTTTATCTTTTTCTAATAATTAGGTCTTTCATTTCCCTTAACCATAAGAAGCCAATATTCACAGTATTAATTCAAACATAGGGAGCTTTCAAACAGTATTTGTAATTCCTTGTCATTATTTATCATTCTACAGAGTTTACATTCTGTTTCCGTTGGGGACTGGCTTGCCTTTAGAAACCAAAGAATTTATCTCACTGTTTAAAATTAAAAAGGGAGGAAAAAAAGGTTTTCTGTTGGTTAAATTTTATATTATATCATCATCATCATCATCAAAACCACCTTCTAAGCCTCAGCCTGTCCTCCAGGACGTAATGTTACCCATCTTAAAAAGCAAGATCAATACCCTATACTTTCAGGAAAAAGTATCCTGCTTTTAATCATTTATAGTAACTAAGCTATACACAGAAGAGAACATCATGTATGCTAGTTAAGTAACTACTTAACTCCTAGTTAAGTAACTGCAATGCTCAGTCACAGAGAATATATGAAAGGCTTCCAGCTTCCTTTGGGCAGGTCATGCTGGCTCTGATAGAGATAGGCTCTTAATGGAAAGGGAAAATAAAACCAGGAACCCATACTTTCAAAAAGGGAGGAAGGAAGGCTGGATTTTCATTCCACCCACCGCACCCTTGAACTAGGAACAGCCAGGTCTAGTTTCTCATTTGTGAGGAGGCTTACCTCATTGTAATCCAAAGCAGAGTCATTACAGAGAGCACAAATTGTTGCCAATTCCACAAGACCATCATACTGATGACAATTCACTGGTTTATCATCTTTATGTCTGTCAAAAGAAAAAGTAACTCTTAGAACACACTGTGGTCATCTCTATTGATTTTTATTTAATTATTTACTAATAAATAGAATTTTGTGGACAACGGACTGGCAAGCATTCAAAAGAAATCTGATGCTGGAGACAGAATATGTCTCTGGTATCAGCAGTCAATCAGTAAAGACCAGGAATTCTTAGTTAGTGAAATTCCTCCACCACTGGTATCAATGAAAAACAAACAGGAATTCCCTGGTGGTCCAGTGGTTAGGACTCGGTGCTCTCACTGCCAGGGCCCTGGGTCCAATTCCTGGTCAGGGAACTAAGATCCCGCAAGCCGTGCAGGGTGACCAAAAAAACCAAACCAAAACCAAAACCAAAACCAAACCAAACCAAACCAGAACCCCCACTTGAAAATTTAGGCTTCAAAAGATGAAAAAGGGTCCCACTGGCTTATACAACCTGTAATGTCAATTTCAATTTCCAAAGTATGTATTATCAATTTTGTTTTTAAAGAAAATGAACTACTCTGATAAACATGAGCCACATTAGGAAAACTGTCTGAACATTTTAGAGACACTGCAAGTCTATACAAGCACCAAACTACCAGAGTGGAGCCTTTAAAAGGCAAGGAGGGATTACTCACATTTCTCCGATAGGTGCATATGTTGATCCAGTTATGGTAAACTCATTAAGGGAACAAGTATCACTGTCAACTTTGTCCAGAATGAACATCTACAGAAAAAAAAAGCCTAAGTGTTGAAAAGGTATAAAAAATATGCTAGAAAAAACATATAACATTTGCTAAGACAAAAGGCCTTTCTCACTTAAGTATAAATGTTAATGAAAGTGATTAATTGAAGCTCAGCATGAGGAATATTGTCCCTTATTCCAGCTGGACACTATTAAGACTGCCTCCCCCATCCACCTAACAGTCTGAGAAACAGCATCACTGAGGAGCTGAATAAATAATAAGCAGCAACAGCACCAGACACAGAAGAGAACCCACGTGAAATCTGAGTTATGAGGACTCTGGGTCAGTCAATTCCAAGACTCAGCAGTATTCTTTAGAATGCTCAGAATTCCAAATTTCAAATGGCTGACTGAGGAAGTGACACAGGTATTCCTGCCTTAGAGCTAACAGTAAAAGCCTAGGAAGAATAAACTCACGTTTCAGAGTGGCATAAAAACTCCCCAAGTAAAATAAGACAAACTGCTTCTCTACTTCTTCCTACTTATTTTTATTGTGGCAATAGCTCATTTTCTATGAAGCTGCACAACTACATGTACACAGTAAGGAGCCCGCAGAGCTGAATGAACTGACGCTACCAAGACAATACAGATGGAAGCAGGCTTAGGAAAGAATTCTTAATTTTACAGAATAATAAAGTGACATAAGCTAGTTTCTTAAAGATGGCTTTTTTTTCTTGGTTTGTTTTCCAATTATAATTCAGAAGTCCAGTTTGGAATGATCAAACCATTCTACAATAAGGAATTTTTAAAATGTTAAACTAAAGTAGAAAAGGGCCATGTAATGCTTTAAAAACATCTTTTCAGAGCATTCTGACTCATATTCAGTAAGAAAATCTGCTCATTTTTATTTTAAAATAACTTCTTTTGCCTCATAAGATTTGCTTATTATAGCACATACTTTTTTTTCCCACATCTTTATTGGAGTATAAATGCTTTACAATGTTGTGTTAGTTTCTGTACAACAAAGTGAATTGGCTATATGCATACATATATCCCCATATCCCCTCCCTCTTGAGCCTCCCTCCCACCCTCCCTTATCCCATCCCTCTAGGTCGTCACAAAGCAAGGAGTTGATCTCCTTGTGCTATGCAGCAGCTTCCCACTACCCATCCATTTTACATTTGATAGTGTATATACGTCAATTATAGCACATACTTTTAAATTCCAAAAGCTTCATTTCAAAAGTACACTCAGAACTAAATCAACCTTGGAAGTGAACTAAAGCTATGAGTAAGACAAAACGATTTTTTTAAAAATTAAAATATACAAGTAAAACTGTGATGACTCCTGATAAAAGGCGTTAGTTCAAACACATATAACTGGTGTGTCAAATGAGGAAAAGATTCATGTCCAAGGTCACATGCAGCAAGATCACCAATCCCTACAACTTCTTTCTAACAGATACAACATCTAAAAAAGGAAGCTTGGCACAAAGCTCTTTCCAAAGATGTCCGACATTTACAGAAGAGGAAACAAAGGACTAGAGAGGTTAAATGATGTGCTCACAGTTACACAATTATTAAGTGGAAGAGAGAGAACCAGGTTTACCAATGTATCCCATTAGAAAATTCAACTTTACCTTTCTATTAAAAGTTGTGCGACCCTCGGACATGTCACAACTTCTCAGAGCCTAAGTTTTCTAACCTCTTGAGCAGGATTACCATACGATTCAAATAAAGTCACGTGAAAAATTAACTGCACTAAGCCTTACCAAAGCAAGTTGGCATTATTACTATACACCATGCCATTTCTTTAATGACACTGTTTATAAAAGTGAAACTCTTTGGGTCTATACCAGAGTTCAAAATATTCTAAGACATTCAGAATTCTAACACACACCAACTAAATCTGAATGCACACGGGCATTTTAGACTGCAAGCCAGTAAACCATTTAGAAACTGCATGATGAAAGTATCCCGAAGTCAAGGGCAGTTATGCAATCCACTGCAAGAAACCTCCTGTAGAATACTGATTAGCATCAGCTTTCTGTCGCCAAATGTAGAACAGAACAAAGAGCCAAGCTATTTCTTTAATAGAACATTTTAAATCAAATCATTTAAGGGAAAATGTAAGAACAAAAACATTTTTATCATGGATTGTGTTTTAGTCTTAGTTTGAAGTCTGAAGCTGCCACAATCTTACCATTTTTTAAAGATTACAATTTCACACACTGCTTTACCTTCATGGATATAAGGACTATTCTGAGGAATTAAAGCTTACGGTCTAAGTTTAAACAATTTCCTGGGGGAAACCAAACAGATAAAATGAAATTCCCTTTCTCTCCCCCAATCAATCAGCTTTCAGCGGACAACTAGCTTTTAGCAGATTCGTCCAACCCTTTTTGGTTCCAAGGAAAGAGAACTTAGGTAGCTCAGTTACACCCTGCATCTACTCAAGAAACTCAAGACAAGCTAGAAGGTTACCACTTGAGAGAACACCCCAGTGTGTTTTAAACACCTGCCCATTCACTCTAAATCTGGGTTTTGGACAACACAAAAAGTTGAGGGTGGGTGTATCAAAAAAATACCATGACTATAAATTTGGCAAGAAAAAGATTCAGAGGGTTCAACTGTATTAAAACAAGAACAATTTCCAGTGCTAAAAAAACATTAACTAAAACCTGGAGATAAGGCCAAGGGGAGGATGGCATGTCCTTTCAATGTCATTCAGAAGCATTACTTAACAAGCACACTCAAAGATTTAGTGTTTTGGAAAAATTTAACATTCTTTCACTGTGCTATTATTAAGGGCTCATGTTTTATGAAGTTGTGGCTTTTTCTCCTGTATAAAAGATAACCTTAGTTTTACTGCCCTATAGGATATTAACCAGTTTTTGTAATCTAACACACATCAATTCTATTCTAATATTGAGCACACTTCCTCACATGATCCTGTAACCAGTTTTACTATCTTACTGATTCTCCCTCATTGAATTAATGAGCCAAACAGAATCTTTGACATGTGTCCACTCAATATTTGTATGAGCTGTGTACCTTTTGGAAAATTACTTTGACTTGTACATAGTAGTAGCAGTTTTTTTGTGTGCGTGTGTCAATTTTATATTTAATTTATCCTTCCAGTTTTACTGAGATATAAGTGACATACAGCACTGTATAAGCTTAAGGTATACAGCACAATGATCTGACTTATGATCATCATGAAATGATTATCACAATAAGTTTAATGAACATCATCTAATATATACAAAATAAAAAAGTTTTCTCCTTGTGATGAGAACTCTTAAGATTTACTCTCTTGACAACTTTCATATATAACATACAGCAGTGCTAATTATATTTATCATGTTGTACCATTACATTCCCTAAGACTTATTTATCCTATAACTTTGTACCTTTTGATCACCTTCATCCAATTCCTGCCCCTCCCACCCACACCTCCGCCTCTGATAATCACAAATTTGATCTCTTTTCCTATGTTTGTTTTTGAAGTGTAACTGACCTAAAACTTCCTGGTGCATGGGATAGTGATGCGATACTTCTATACATTTCAAAATGATCATCATGATAAGTCTAGTTCTCATCTGTCACCATACAAAGATATTACATTATTATTGACTGTGTTCCCTGCACTCCACATTTCATACCCATGACACACTTATTCTGTAACTGGAAGTTTGTACCTCAATTTCCCTCATCTGTTTCTCTCATACCCCCACCTCAAAGTTGTTTAAACAAAACCTAGGGAAATTGAATTACATGAAAGAACTTCATTCAGCTGTACCATTACATTATTTCTTTAGTTCTTATTTTGCTAAGGGAAGGTTTAAAGTTTTTAATTTTATCCCCAAGTGATGGTCAAAACAACCTAAGAAAGGAAGGATGAACACAGAGAATGAAGCAAGTTAAAGGCAATTATTTACTTTTCAAGAAGAAAACATGTCTCATTCAATGTGTTAAGGAAGTACCAATTAGAATTTTATGTAGGCAGGTAACTAGCTGGTTTATAGAACTCTTCCTCTGAAGCTCGTGTTAACGTACATACACTTAGAGAGAGAAGAACAGGGAAATAAAGTAAGCACAGTCACCTAACACATTTACAGACTGCTTACAGTTATTTCCCCAGTACAAATATATCAGCCATGTAGGTAACCTTTATTTCATGACATAATTTTGGGAATTAAATGATTAATTCCTCTGGAGTATAAGAAATTACCCTTGGGCTCAAGCTACACATACAACCCAATTTGTTTAAAGCACATAAAAAGGTATCAAATTATAAATCAAAGGTTTTAAGATCCAGCAATCCCACTCCTGGGCATATATCCAGAAATGATGAAAAGATATATGCACCCCAGTGTTCATAGCAGCACTATTTACAATAGTCAAGACACAGAGGGGGACTTCCCTGGTGGCGCAGTGGTTAAGAATCTGCCTGCCAATGCAGGGGACACGGGTTCGAGCCCTGGTCTGGGAAGATCCCACATGCCGTGGAGCAACTAAGTCCGTGTGCCACAGTTACTGAGCCTGCGCTCTAGAGCCTGCGGGCCACAACTACTGAGCCTGCATGCTGCAACTACTGAAGCCTGTGCACCTAGAACCCGTGCTCTGCAACAAGAGAAACCACCACAATAAGAAGCCTGCGCACCGCAACAAAGAGTAGTCCCTGCTCACCGCAACAAAGAGTAGTCCCTGCTCACCGCAACTAGAGAAAGCCCGTGCGCAGCAACGAAGACCCAATGCAGCCAAAAAAAAAAAAAAAAAAAGACATAGAGGGACTTCCCTGGTGGTCCAGGGGGTAGGTGGGTCCAGTGGGTAGGACTCCACGCTCCCAATGCAGGGGGCCCAGGTTCAATCCCTGGTTGGGGAGCTGGATCCAGCACGCATGCCACAACTAAGAGTTCGCATGCCGCAACTAAGAGCCCACATACAAAGAAGTCTGCATGCTGCAACTAAAAAAAGATCTTGCATGCTGCAGCTGAGGCCCAGCACAGCAAAGAAAGGAAGAGGGGCAGGGAGGCAGGGAGGGAGGGAGGAAGACATGGGAAGAAACCTAAGTATCTGTCCATCGAAAGATGAATGGATAAGGAGATGTGGTATATAGATATACAATGGAATATTACTCAGCCATAAAAAAGAATAAAAATAATGCCACTTGTTATATGTGGAATCTAAAAAAAAGGGTATAAATGAACTTATTTACAAAACAGAAGTAGAGTTATGGATGTAGAAAACAAACTTATGGTTACCAGGGGATAAGCAGTGGGGGGGATAACATGGAAGACTGGGAATGACATACACACACTTCTATATATAAAATAGATCACTAATAAGAACCTGCTGTATAACACAGGGAACTCTACTCAGTACTCTGTAATGGCCTATATGGGAAAAGAATCTAAAAAAAAAAGCAGGTATATGTATATGCGTAACTGATTCACTTTGCTATACACCTGAAACTAACACATTGTAAATCGACTATACTCCAACAAAAATTTTTAAAAAAAGGAAAAAATAATGCCACTTGCAGCAACATGGATGGACCTAGAGATTATCATACTAAGTGAAGTAAGTCAGAGAAAGACAAATATAATATCGCTTGTACGTGGAATCTTAAAAAAAAAAGACACAAATGAACTTATTTACAAAACAGAAATAGACCCACAGACATAGAAAACAAACTTCTGGTTACCGGAGGGGGAGGGGGAGGGGAAGGAGGGATAAATTAGGAGTTTGGGATTAACATATACCTGCTACTATATATAAAACAGATAACCAACAAGGACTTACTGTATAGCACAGGGAACTATACTCAATATTTTCTAATAACCTCTAAGGGGAAAGAATCTAAAAATTTTATATATATATATATAAAAATAACTGAATCACTTTGCTGTATACCCAAAACTAACACAACACCGTAAACCAACAGTACTTCAATAAAAATAAAATAAAAAAATCACACAGGGAGCTCTACTTCACTTCGCTGTACAGTAGAAACTAACAATATCGTGAAACAACTATACATTGATAAAAAAACACAGTAATTAAAAAAATAATAAATCAAAGGTTTTGATGGCACAAAGGCATATTCTTAGGATGAATCAACAACCATAACCTGCAAAGATTCTGAAACTACTCCCACTTACCCTGCAGACTGACATCTGGTTCGTTGTCAGTGTACCAGTCTTGTCTGAGCAGATAACAGAAGTACAACCAAGGGTTTCCACGGAAGGGAGACTTCGAACAATGGCATTTTTCTTTGCCATTCTGCGAGTTCCAAGAGCCAGACAGGTGGTGATGACAGCAGGCAGACCTTCAGGAATGGCTGCTACAGCCAGGGCCACAGCAATTTTAAAGTAGTAAATAGCACCTCTGATCCAGGAGCCTCCATGAACTGGGTCATTGAAGTGTCCAATGTTTATGATCCAGACTGCAATGCATATAAGGGAGATGACTTTGGACAGCTGTTCCCCAAACTCATCTAGTTTCTGCTGGAGGGGTGTTCTCTCCTGTTCCGTGGCCACCATTTCATCCCGGATCTTGCCAATTTCAGTGTTCACTCCAGTTGCCACCACCACTCCCATGGCTTTGCCGGCAGCAATGTTTGTACCCTAGGACAGAAGTAGAGAAATGGTTACAAGACTAACACCACACCCAATTTAAATACTGACTAGTAAACTCAGACTTGTGTGGATTTTCAAGAGGGCACCAAGATTCTCTCACCACATTCTACTGGGCCTTCCAGTGGCAACCAGCCATCTAACTTTGATGATGAGCAATACCTCATGCAGGCAGTGTGGGCCATCTCTCTCTGATTTGATTCTCCATGAAATGAGAATGGTACCTACTTGCCCCAGAGCCCTCTATACCGGCCACCTTGAATCTCTATTCACAATACTGAGCCTGGCTTGCAGACTAGCTTTGGCCTGGGACAGCGCTTAACCCCTCTGTGTTCCTGACTTTTCATACTTCATACAGCTCTCAACCCTAAGCATTCTCCACCTCTGGCTCCAACAACTCAACCCCTCCTACTTTTATCACCCATAATAAGAAGGGCAACCAGGACCATGGGCTGTCCTTGAGGACCTCCACTTAAGCACTAGTATTCAAAGAGCAATACAATCAAGTGTAAGGTTCCCCCCACCCCATTTTAATTCCTAAATGTTGGAAGAACAGGGCTTCATTATTTTCATTGTAGCTCTACTTTTTTTTACTTACTATGGGGTGGTTAGATTCCCATGCTAACCCACAAAAGCCCACTACTTGAAATACCACTTTAAGTTCTAAACAAACGAAAACTATAAATTTCCCAACTTTCTATTTCAAAAAAATTTAACAGAAAAATTGAAGTAGTACAATGAACATCCATTCCATTTTCACCCAGACTCACCAATTATTAATGGTTTGCCACATTTGCTTTCTCTCTAAACACAGGTTGTGAACTACACACAGTTATCATCCACATCATTTTGAAAACATCCCTTTATAGGCTAAGTCTTTTCCAAACAAAGTACTCACAGAAAAGAGCATGTTCTTCTTATCTTGATTGACGGCCCGTGGGTCAGGGACAGGATCAGTGTGCTTGATGACAGAGACAGATTCACCTAAGCAGGTTGTGATACAGAAGGTTTGTTTAGATCTGTGCAGTGTGCACCTAGAACCTTGGTACCCTCATCCGCTCATGCCACTACCACTCTCAGGAAAAAGAAAAAAAGGGCCAATTCATTCAAAAGAACATAAACTAGTAAAATTCAGTAATAGAAACTAATTTCAAAGAAAAAAAATCAAAATAAAGGAATTTAATTTTGAAGTAAAATCCCAGTCAATTACCTTTATTTTCTTGAATAACTATACAAATTTAGTTCATTTTCAGGTATCATTTTATACTCTAATATTATGAATGTAGATTTGTTGTATATTTATATACACATACACTCTGATACTTAAGGTGAAAGTATATTTACTTTTAACAAAATAAACAAACTGTAGGTACAGTATATGAATACTGAGGATCATCCACTGGAAAGCCTGTTTTTGTTTAATAATGCCAAAGATGAGAAATGAAAACATTGTTCTAGAAATATCTGCACGCAGTAATCAGACCATTCTATTTCAATAAACCAAAATGAAAAACAGCAAGAGACTAAGAAGTAAGTCTACTAAGAAGTAAGCAGAAGTCTCTAAGAAGTAACAGACTACTTCTTAGAACTTTCACAATGTCTGAATCTGGTTTCAACTTAACATCACTTATGAAATGCAGTTGATTCTTGAAAACCGCAGGGGTTAGGGGCACCATCCCTCTGCACAGTCATAAATCTGCACAGAACTTATGGTTGGCCCTCCGTATACGCAATTCCTCTATATTTGCGGTTCTGCATCTGAGGATTCAACCAACTAGTATAGTAAGTACTGTAGTATTTACTATTGAAAAAAATCCGCAGATAAGTGAACCCACACAATTCAAACCCATGTTATTCAAGGATTAACTGTATATAATGAGGGTGAAATATGGCCCTAGTTGTTAGGTCAAATTCCAGGTAGGAAATTTCACTCTCAAAATTTAACAAAAGAATCTGGTTCTTCAATCTAGCCTAAAACTAGAGTATGACTTTTAAACAAAAAAACAACATTCAAGAAACTCTACGGAAAGTTTTAAAATGGAAATTATTTTTGTAGGCACAATATGAGAATTTCATACATTCAACCCAATCAATTCCCTACCATTTTATGGCTTAATGAGCTTCCAGGTTGTTGCTGCTAATGGGAGTTTTAGTAGATAAGCTATTCATAAAGAAACAATAAAAAACAGAGCCCAGGTTACTCACATCCCTACTTCTATGACATGAGTTGCTTTTCAAAACTAATAATCAGATAAATCTTTGAATTTTATATTTACTCTCTATTTAATTCAGGTTAGCATTGTGTTTAATCTTCTGACCACCTTACTTCCATCCAGTTAATATGAACCCTCCACCCTAGACTGTGCCTGTATCAAACAAAAACGGGAAAATGTTCCAAACAATCCCAAATCTAAGTGTGCAAACTTTAGGTAGTGAACATTCACCATTTTGGAGGGTGCTAACTTTTGTTAATTGTACATCTGATTATTGCAAAGTATGTCAGATGTGAGATTAGCATTCCTGGAGTCTGTATTTTTCCTGCTTGGAAAAAGAACACTAAGTAATTAATGCACTTTCCACAAAACAGAGAGACAACAACACTACTTCAACCTTAAGAATATTACCTCTGCTACTGAAGGAATTTGTAACCCTTTAAAAAATTTTTAAAAGTTTAAATCAAAACTAATTTTTAATAAAATTTAAAGATAAATAGGCCTTATGAGATGAAAGCCAATTGTTTTTAAATCATAGCTTTACCTCATGTATTGGCAAAAAGCCTAACTGATAAAGCATTAAGAAATAAATATCCTGGAGAGGATTAAGAGACAGTGGGGGGCTTCCCTGGTGGCACAGTGGTTGAGAGTCTGCCTGCCAATGCAGGGGACATGGGTTTGTGCCCCAGTCTGGGAAGATCCCACATGCTGCGGAGCAGCTAGGCCCGTGAGCCATGGCCGCTGAGCCTGCGCGTCCGGAGCCTGTGCTCCGCAATGGGAGAGGCCACAGCAGTGAGAGGCCCGCATAGCGCAAAAAAAAAAAAAAAAAAAAGAAAGAGACAGTGAGGCAAGAAGTCAACTCAATTATTAGCATGGAATCTGAGGGAGCCTTCAGAAATTCAACAACGTTCCAATACATAATATTTACCTGTGAGAATTGACTGGTCAACTCTTAGAGTAGTAGATCTGATGGAAGTTAATCTTATATCAGCAGGAACTTTGTCACCAACTAATTCGGGAGGAAAAAAAGTCAGCTAAAATAAGCAACTTTTGCAATCATGTTACATAAAGAAAAATCTGTCTCCAAATCAAACACAATTTTTAAAGGAAATAAATAGCCTGTATACAGCACAAATATATAAAAATCTGCTATAGGGAATTCCCTGGCAGTCCAGTGGTTAGGACTCCGAGCTCCCACTGCAGGGGGCACGGGTTTGATCCTGGGGAACTAAGATCCCGCAGGTCACATGGCATGGCAGGGAGGGAAAAAAAAAAAAATCTGCTACAATAAGCAATATAATCAACTTATTCTCAGGGTCATAAAAACTCTTCCTGGATAGATACAAGATTTGAAGTACACAAGAAGAGAATAATGATACTCAGGCAAACAGCTCTAAGTACACATTATTTGCACACCTACACACACACACAGCATGGTGAAGGGGACTGAATTGTACAAGCCATGATTTATTCCACTAAGAAAGCCAAATTACCATGAACAGGAAACATGCCTCTATAAAAAGATGTTCAATTAATATCACTCATAAAAGAAACGCAAGATAAAACTACACAGAGAGACCACTTTTAAACTATCAAATTGACAAAGGAGTTGAGAAAAATGCACCAAGTTTGAAAGGATGTATAGAAACGGCTTCTTATACAGGGTGACGGTAAGATGTGGCAAGTTTAGTTTTAATAAGCAAAAAAAAGACAAACCAAAACAAAACCAGAGGCACAAATCATTTAGAGGCAAGTGCATGAGCAGGTATTAATGAAAACTCGGTGTTAGTGCACTAACAAGGATAAACTGAATATGTCACTAAACATACCATGTAATGTTAGTAACCCATTTAGTACTCTTAATTCAACTACACGTCCAGACTTTGTGACGACCCTATATACACTGCTGAGTACGAAGAAAAAAACTTACAAAATCTCTGGAGGGCAAACTGGCAATACATATCAAAATTGCAAAGCACAGGAGTTCCCTGGTGGTCCAGTGGTTGGGACTCCACGCTTTGCTTTCACTGCTGAGGGCGTGGGTTCGATTCCTGGTCGGGGACCTGGGATCCCCGCAAGCCGCATGTCGCGGCCAAAAAAAAAAAAAAAATGCAAAGCACAATCTTTTTATCCCATAAATTCCACTACAAAGAATTTATTCTACAGATATGCTTGCTGTATGTGGTTAGTTTTTTTTTTATCAGCAGTAGAAAACAGAGACAACTGTATTCATACTAAAGTAAAAACTTTAAGACATACTGTACATTAAGTGGGGAAAACACAAGTGTGAAGCATCATGTATGTGGAGCTCCACTGGTATGAGAACATACCTCTGGGAAGGTGTAACAGACTTGTACCACTAGGGAGCAGGGCATGAGTGGCAGGAGACTTTTCACCTTGTACCCTTTGGTACCTTTTGAAGTTTGAATTATCAGATAAATGAATAAACCTCTTGCAAAACCTCTAGAAGATCTTTAAGTCAACTGAGTTTTCTTTTCTGGGCCAAACAGTCCCTTTAACAGCACTTAAACAGACCATGTCTTAGCCCCTTTCCTTGACGTATTTGAAGTAAATGCCACAACACAGACCCAGGAACAGATAAAGCCAATATTTCACCTGCACCTTGAGAACAATGCCCAGTGTACTGTAGGTGTTCAAATATTACTGGATGAGTTCGCATCAGTACCAAAGCAACTGGAGAGTAAAAAATAAGTATACAACAGCTTTCCCTGGCTTTCTGAAAGGTACTACAGTGGTTTTAGAAGTCTTATGCAAGGACAGCTAAAAGTCAAAACAATAAGCATAGTCCCCCCCTACAACTGCATATGGTATTTCTAAGTTAAATCTTAATTTTCAAGACTTACCCTACTATACTGAACTGTAACTGTCACTGGTTATACATAAACTGGCAAAACAGCCATTCTGTCCAAGAAGTAGATTTATTTCATTTGTTAAGCCTTTAGTTTAGTTCTAATTTTTCTGTATCTCAGAGCTTTTAAATTCAGGGAGAGTATGGTGTGCTTTCTGAGCTCTAGTTCATGAAACAACCCTATAACCTAAGTAGGAAATGTGGTCACAAGGTGGCACAGAAAGAGATTGCCAATATATAATCTCAAGAGGCAAAGATCATCCCTGCATTTGACTGCAGGGACACATTAAGTTGAGGTGAAATTCCTGCTGGAAATGCTTATGCAACAAACAGCAATATTCAGACTGAAGAAATTAGAACCTTTCATTTTAATATAATTCTACTCATACTACAATAAAGTAACCATACCCTAAACTTTAGTGACCTTCAACACCTAAAATACCCCATGAAGATAAAACTTTAAAATCAATTTAGGGAATTCCCTGGGAGTCCAGTTGTTAGGACTACACACATTCACTGCCAAGGGCGCGGGTTCGATCCCTGGTTGGGGAACTAAGATCCTACAAGCTGAACAGCATGGCCAAAAAATAAAATAAAATAAACTTAAAAAAAAAAAAAAACTTTTTCCGGGCTTCCCTTGGTGGCGCAGTGGTTGAGAGTCCACCTGCCGATGTAGGGGACACGGGTTCGTGCCCCGGTCCAGGAAGATCCCATGTGCCGTGGAGCGGCTAGGCCCATAAGCCATGGCCACTGAGCCTGCGTGTCCGGAGCCTGTGCTCTGCAACAGGAGAGGCCACAGCAGTGAGAGGCCCGCGTACCGCAAAAAAAAAAAAAACAAAAAAAACTTTTCCTGTATTAGTTCTGTTTGTCATAATTAATTTTATCCCACATGACCCTGAACATGAAAAGAATGCAAGTTCAATGATGAGCATATGACCCTAAATGGAAAAATTACCTGAAAATGTTCCTTTAAGGTCTGAAGCAATTTATGTCATGATCCTACAGGAGTGGAAAACTTCTAACATGGTATAGAGGTCGCCACAATCTATAAGCATGTCTGCACTGTAACAACTGAACATAAACCAGCAATCTAAAAGCACAACGCCGGGAATTTCCTGGCGACCCAGTGGCTAGGACTCCTCACTTCCACTGCAGGGGGCACAGGGTTCGATCCCTAGTTGGGGAACTAAGATCCCGCATGCCAAGTGGTGCAGCCAAAAAAGGAAAAAAAGGGGGGGGGGAAGCAGAAGGCATCATTTTATACTGAAAGTTGAGTCTCTTGCTTCTTTTTAAACAATTTCATATATTAGCCCTAGCTCATACTCTCATATACCTGGCCACAATTTAATTAAGGCCAGCAAATCTAATATTCAAATTGAGGACCCAAAAGTTTTATCTTGCCATTTACTTTGCTGTGTTTCAGTGGAAGCTTAGAGGATTAAAAATGAATGAAAAATGTGTTTTTGAGGCAAGAAATACCAAGATTAAATTTCTTTCCTGGGTAGCACAGTCAACATATAAGCTACTAGTTTAAGGTGGGATTGATACTATATATGCAGCATTTAAAATTATATTTAAACTGGCACTACAAAGAAACCAGCTATTTTTCCCCCTATATGTTTTAAATATATGAAGGCTGTCTCTCTGTTGCACAAAAATTGTATTCATATACATTTAATTATTGGTTAAATATTCAAGAATGAGTCAAATGTAAAATGCTAATGGAGGGACTTCCCTGGTGGCGCAATGTTTAAGAATCCGCCTGCCAATGCAGGGGACATGGGTTCGAGCCCTGGTCCGGGAAGATACCACATGCCGCAGAGCAACTAAGCCTGTGTGCCACAACTACTGAGCCTGTTCTCTAGAGCCTGCGTGCCACAACTACTAACGCCTGTGCGCTAGAGCCCGTGCTCCGCAACAAGAGAAGCCACCGCAATGAGAAGCCCGTGCACCTCAGCGAAGAGTAGCCCCCGCTCACCACAACGAGAAAGCCCGTGCACAGCAACAAAGACCCAACGCAGCCAAAAATAAATGTTTAAAATGTTGGTGGAACAAGTGACTGGGAAGTCCTTAAAAACTGATCTCAAGGGCTTCTCTGGTGGCACAGTGGATGAGAGTCCACCTGCTGATGGAGGGGATGCGGGTTTGTGCCCCCATCCGGGAAGCTCCCACATGCCGCAGAGCGGCTGGGCCCGTGAGCCATGGCCGCTGAGCCTGTGCGTCCGGAGCCTGTGCTCCGCAACGGGAGAGGCCACAACAGTGAGAGGCCCACGTACTGCAAAAAAAAACCCCAAAAACTGACCTCAAGCTCTTCTTCACTTTTCTTCCATCCTGTAACAGCCATTCTAAAATTAAGAGATGACCTGGGGGCCTTTTATAAACTACAGAATCTCAGGACCTGCTCTTCAAGAGTCTGGGGTCCAGGAATTCATATTTTAAAGAAATTCTCCAAGCACACTAAAAAATTAATATAAGAAAAAAGAAAAGGCTTAGTACCTGGTGTCACAGATCCTGTGAAAGGCCTGTTTAGAATAGCCTTTACTATGTGCTGTTTCTCATGTGCCACGTATGCCACAGCTCTAGACCAAGAAGACCCTAAATCCCCCAACACTTGGGAAATGTACTACCTTAAAGTTTCACATTTAATTTGTTTCCATTATAAACCGATCTCTTTGTGGAAAGGTACTAAATAGCATAAATCCAAACTGGTTTTAAAAACCTGCCAAATTCTAGTATTCTCCTGGCTAGACAGACCCTCCCTCACATCATCTTGACCAACCCGACTCAAGTCCTCATTTTAGACAGGAAAAACTAAAGGTAGTAAGTAAAAGGAGTCTTACCTAAGGAACCTCAGTTAATGAAAGACTTCCTTTATATTACTGTGTGACTCTGTGCTTTTTGTTTGTAGGAGTCAATTTAGGATTAAATCTGTTAGGAAGCTGGTTGTCTAAGGAAGTAAAAAATCCATGAAAGCAAAGATTCAATGAATACTTTTCCACTAAGACATAATTTTCCTTTGTCTGCAGGCTTCTGTGAATTCCAGACAGAGAGTTTTGTGCATGAGGAGTAGGCAGCCTGTTCTGATGATCACATCCAGTGATATTTCCCTGATGGGGAATGTCAGTGCCCTTAGGGCAAGTGGTAGTGGAAAATTCTTACTCTTGCCAAGGGGATGCTCTGCAATATTTTCCTCTGAAATTTTTTTTCTTTGTCTCTTGAGTTCAGGCAGTGTAATAAAAGAATAAACTCTGTTATAAACTACCTTCTATTTGTTTAACATCTGACACTTCAAATTCAGCTCTTGGCTCCTTAAGTCTGTAGCTCTTTAAAACCTGCTATCACCGATTTCCACTCTGAACAAATTCTTCAATGTATACTTTATGCTAGGTTACCAAGAAGGCGAGTAAAAGTCATTTAAAGGAAATTATTACTTGGCCACATTTTAGAATCGAATGAACACAAGCTTTCTTTACCTTAAAACCTAGGAAGGAGTTTTATAAAGCCAGGATACTTTAACATTGTTTATATCATTACGTCAAAAAGACTGATGGTTAAAATCAGCACTACTTAGAAAAAGTCTTTTTTGAATTGATTATATATAAGGAAAAAAATCTAGTTTATTGTGGCAAATTCTACCAGTTATTCAAATCATTTTTTAAGAGAAAACTATACATAAGATCAGAAATTATCTCCTAAATACCACTACTGTTTCTGAGTTTAGATGGCTGAGGAAAAATGACCCACAATAGAATGAAGTAACCTAAATTACTTAAACATTTAACTATGACTCAAATACTTTCACTCTTTGCAATTTGGTTCATAAATTTTGTAGTCAGGAAGAATGAATGAAATTCTTCACTTGAGAAGCCCTACTTGCCTACTTAAAACTACTTCTAGGCCTCAGGGTGAGCATGGAAGGAACATTACAAACTGCCATACTTTATACCATATTTGTTCCCAGTCTGGGTTTTTGGATGTATTATCTATGATGAAATGAAACTCATCTTTTAAAAATGCAGATACATAATTCTTTTCTTTAAAACCTTTGAACAGCTTCTTCCTACTAGACTTTAAATAAAGTTTGGTATCTTAACCATGGTTTTTAACACCCTCCACGACCCAATTGCTCTTACTTTTTATGACTCTCCCCTTCTCTCTAAGCTTCAAACAATACTCTTCAGTTTCTCAAAGTTCTGAGTCTTCACAAAAAGCAAGGCTTTCCTTGAACTTCCAAGATTAAGGGATACCAACCTAATAGAGAGCTGTCCTTTCCTAACACTCACCACATTACATATTTGATGTGTCTTCCTCATTAGGCTCAAAAGCTCCAAGAAGGCAGTCACTTAGTCACCACTGATTTCCCAGGTCCTGGTATTATGCTGGCACATAGTGGCTACCAAGTAAAATATCTGTTAAGGAATGAAGTACCTGCGCACACATTATTTTCTTTAAAAAACAAGCACCAGAAACTTATGATAATTATCAAGTTGAAGAATGTCACAAAGCTTGGAACAACGAAAAAATCAGGATCCAAACAGACCTAAGACTTGGTTGAGCTGAATGAGGTTTAACAGTGATTGCTGCTTAAAATTTAGACTAAAAACAAAATACATGTATGCTAGTAGAGGACTAGATGTAGTGGGGAAAGAGAAGCATGAAAAAGACTCACGGGTTTTAGCTGGTAGGGCAATTAAGATTGCTAAAGAAATGTCCTTATGTATAAGAGTGGAGGATAAGGTCTAGAATATCAACCAGACTCCACTTACATTAACTGCATTCAAGTCTGGGCACCAAAAAAAGCCATCAAGATGGTAAAGGGTTTAAAAATAATTACAGGAACAACAGAAAGAGCCAAGACTAACCTGAAAATAAAAATTTTAGGATACACCACACCACTAACACTCAAGACTCCCAGTTCTACCATGAACTGCCACACGCTTTTGGACAAGTTGCACGCTCTCAGAGTTTTAGTTGAGGTCTCCCCCCAGCTCTAAAAGGGAGACGAATTTACCTTCAACTACGTAACAGGCCACCATAGGAGGAGGAATCAGACTTCTATGTGCTCCAAAGCAAAAAACTAACATATAAAACAGACAAGTGTATTTTAGCTCCTTATAAAGGAACATTTTATAATAAAACTGGTGTAATATATAACTACCAATAAAAATGGCATGGCGGTTCCTAGACAGGCAAGTTTCCAGCTACCAGAATGGAAGATAGCCGGCTCATTAGATGCTGTGGAGGCAGCCCATCATTAGGCAAATTTAGAGTATACAATATCTGGGATACCAACATAAATTCCTCTTCATTACAAAAGTAAAGTATGCTTTTTACGAGGTGATAACCCATCCCTCGCTCCCTTCACCCAAATATCTAGCTGTTAACAGTATTTATCAGATACCTTTCTCTATGGATAACTTATTAAAACTTCATTAAAATAAAAATCACAAACCTCCTTTTACATTAGTATATACTTATCTGTCTCATTCTTTTTTAATGGCTACATAATAATAATACCTAAAGCTAAAGCAATAATCTCTAAAGCTAAACTTTGGAGAATGCTTTTTCTATACCAAGCACTACTACAAGAGCTTTATGAGTTACTAACTCTTAATCTTCACAATTCTAGGGAAGGTCTGATTATCTTCATTCCCTGTTTACAGATGAGGAAAATGAGTCACAAAAGGCTAACTTGCTCAAGGTCACAGGTATTTCATAGCCATACTGTGGATGGACTAAATTAATCAGTCACCATCTTCATAGCCATCTAGGTGTTTCCAATTTTCCTATTACAATGTTATATAGAACATCTTTGTGCACTTAGATTACTTCTGGAGAAAAGATTCACAGCAACAGAATTTTCCTACAAATGTATACTTCCACCAAAATTTATTTTCTTGCCATTTCCCCATACTCTCAATCCTGTATTTTTCTGACCACTGTTAACACCAAACACTTTATTTTTTAAAATTCTTTTATCATCTTCAAAACAAAAGTTGTTTTATATTTTTACATAGTCAAATCTGGTGATCTTGGTGGTTTTGTGTCACACTTGGGAAATGTGCTCCCTATACCATGTCTTTCTTCTAATTTTCCCCAAATCTTAATCACACTGATAAGGGTTGGAAAGGTTGGCACTTATTGGTACTGTGACTATCACTGAGTCACAGGGAGAGGGGAGAAGGGGAGGAGATGATTACAGGAAATGAGGAAATGCCAGCTCCATGAAATTCAGGTCAGCATTCAAGATCAACTGGTCCATCATGATCTGATGATTGGGGAGATCTTTCCAAGTTCTTCATTTCTCATTGTTCTTAACGTCTTAGCTACTCTCACAGTGATGAATAAAGGGCTCTAGGTCTCAAAACCCTCTGCTTCTAATACATCCACGCTGATTTCTTTCTTTTTTCCCACGCTGATTTCTGTTTTAGACTATTTGCTGTTCTGCTTATATACAAGTTCTTAAGATTAAGAACCTATATCTCTACACAAAGAGATATAACTTACGGGAACAACTAAAATAATGATTTCTACTGTTATTTGGTTACAGATGGCTTAGATCTACATCTCTAACTAGCCTTGTTCTCCCATCCTTCTTGTTGTGAAACAACTGCATATGGGGGAAAAGGCAAAAGACAACAAACCTTATTTGGTCATGTATCTTTGCTTCTATTTCTCTGAGCTATGTTTAATCATTCTAGGAACAGGTGAAAACTGTTTATTCTAACAATATTCCAACACTATGTAAATTGCTTAATCAGACAATATTTTACTAACTAGACTGTTTAACTGTAATCGACTTCTCCCATTTTACTGAGATATAAACCAGCTGTAACACTATAAGTTTAGGGTGTAAAACATCTGATATATACATACAATGTGAAATTACTACAATCAGTTAATATCCATCACCTCACAGTTACAATTTTTTCCTTATGATGAGAACTTAAGATCTATTCTTAGCAACTTTCATATATGCACTACAGTTCTGTTACCTATAGTCATCATGCTGTACATTACATCCCAGAACACATTTGTCTTAAAACTGGAATTTGTACCTTCTGACCACCTTTAACCAATTCCCCCACTCCCCGCCCCTGGCAACCACCAATCTGATATACGTTTCTATGAGTTTGCTTTTTAAAAGATTTACATGTAAGTGAGATTACACAGTACTTGCCTTTCTCTGACTTATTTCACTTAAGATCCATCCATGTTGTTGCAAACAGCAGGGTTTCCTTCATTTTTATGGCTGAATAATATTCTAGAGAGCGTGTGTGTACACACACCATTTTCTTTATCCATTTATCCGTTGATGGATACTTAGGTTTTTACCATGTTTTTCCTATTATACACAAATGCTACAATGAACATAAGGGTGCAGACCTCTTAAGGAGAGTGATTTCATGTCTTTTGAATATATACCCCAGAAGTGGAATTGCTGGATTATATAGTATATAGCCATACCTTGCAGACACTGTGGGTTCAATTCCAGACAACCACAAAAGCAAATACTACAATAAAGAGAGCCACATGGAAGATTTTACACTATACTATACTCTATTAAGTGTGCAATAGCATTGTCTAAAAAAAAATGTACATGTTAATTTAAAAAGACTTAATCACTTAAAAAAAAGCTAATCACCTGAGCCCTCAGTAAGTCAATCTTTTTGCAACAGTAACATCAAAGATCACAAATCATAAAAATATAATAATAAAAAGTTGAAATATTTGCAAAAAATGCAGTATCTGCAAAGCACAATAAAGAGAAGCACAGTAAAACTGGGTATGCTTGTAACTTCATTTTTTAAAAACCAAACAGCTAGAATCTTGGGGTGGATTTCTAGGGAGAAGGGCAAAAGAATCCCCTGAAATTGCATACAAGATTTTGAATCCATGTATTTGGGGAAAGAGTCCATAGATTTCATTAATTTTTAGAGGACGTGTGATCTAGAAATGATTAAGAACTACTGCTGTAGACTTCTCTGGTGGCGCAGTGGTTAAGAATCTGCCTGCCAATGCAGGCAACACAGGTTCGAGCCCTGGTCCAGGAAGATCCCACATACCGCAGAGCAACTAAGCCTGTGCACCACAACTACTGAGCCTGTGCACCAAAACTACTGAAGCCCGTGAGCCCTAGAGCCCGTGCTCTGCAACAAGAGAAGCCACCACAATGAGAAGGCCACGCACCGCAACAAAGGGTAGACCCCGCTCACCACAACTAGAGAAAAGCTCATGCCCAGCAACAAAGACCCAACGCAGGCAAAAAAAAAAAAAAAAAAAATCACACTAAAAACAGCCCTTGAAGGACTTCCCTGGTGGCAGAGTGGTAAGACTCCGCGCTCCCAAGGCAGGGGGCCTGGGTCTGATCCCTACTCAGGGAACTAGATCCCACATGCATGCCGCAACTAAGAGTTTTGCATACCACAACCAAGGAACCCACCTGCTGCAACTAAGACCTGGCACAACCTAAGTAAACGACAACAAAAAAATAAAAATAAATATAAAAACAGCCCTTGAGCCAAGGATGATTTTCATTTTTAAAGTCTTGTTTAAAAAAACATTTTTCCCCCCTACAGAGACTGTTTGGGACCACAAAAGCCAAAATATTTACTAGGTAGCTCCGTTAAAAAAAGTTTGCCAACCCCTCTGCTCTATAGCACAGAATTAACTTTTCTGATATTTGTGTTAGGGAGCTCAACAGGTATGGATTAAGTGTTTGCTGACTGTTCAGTCAGGGTTCTCCTATCCTTTTTTCTAAAAGAAAAAGAAAAAAAGGCTCATGGCCCCAGCTAAACGAATAAGGCTACATTATCTCAATCATACATCTTTTGAGCCAGAAAGCTCCTTAAGAGGCTACTCCAATTACCCAGTTTTATAGAGATTAGGTTAATTTACTTTGTCCAGTGTCATATGGAATTAGGATAATAACACAGGTTCTTTTTTTTTTTTTTTTTTTTGTGGTACGCGGGCCTCTCACTGTTGTGGCCTCTCCCGTTGCGGAGCACAGGCTCCGGACGCGCAGGCTCAGCGGCCATGGCTCACGGGCCCAGCCGCTCCGCGGCATGTGGGATCTTCCCGGACCAGGGCACGAACCCGTGTCCCCTGCACCGGCAGGCGGACTCTCAACCACTGCGCCACCAGGGAAGCCCATAACACAGGTTCTTACATGAATCAGTCATCTTTCTATTTTACAACTTTATCTTTTCTTTACCTCAAATGCTTGGAAATGCCACTTCATACATGTTACTAAATTTCATTACTGCAAGCTATCAAAAGTGAAACTTTTCTTCCCTTAAATAATTACCAAGTTTGAGAATTATTCTTTTCATTTAAAAAATCCTGAAATTGCTGGCACTACTGCTGAATATTTATTCTTCATTTTAGGAAATATAAAATCAACTTCTCCAGAACCTAAATAAAGCAAATGCAGTTTTATGTTGAGACTCATTTCTATCACCTACATAATCTTAAAATATGATTTATTCCAGAGTATACTACAGGACAGAAGTCATCTGAGGATATTTATGTCCTTGCGCTATTCATCAACTCTGGGTTACCAAGATACAAGAAGTTTGTTTTAAACAACTCTGAAGGGACTTCCCTGGTGGCACAGCGGTTAAGCATCCGCCTGTCAATGCAGGAGACACGGGTTCGAGCCCTTGTCCGGTAAGATCCCACGTGCCGCGGAGCAACTAAGCCCATGCACCACAGCTACTGAGCCTGCACTCTAGAGCCCACAAGCCACAATTACTGAAGCCTGTGCTCCTAGAGCCCATGCTCTGCAACAAGAGAAGCTACCGCAATGAGAAGCCCACGCACCACAACGAATAGTAACCCCTGCTCACTGCAACTAGAGAAAGCCCACGCACAGCAACGAAGACCCAACACACCCAAAAATAAATTAAAAAAAAAAAAAAAGCTGAAAAGTCGCCTTGAGAAGTCAGTAATACCCCTCCCATGCAAATACTGAAACCTCCCCAAATTCTAAAGTTAAAGAGTTTCATGACTATCATAGCTCGATTCACCTTGATAATATTGGCAGATAATACAGAACGCTTAAACACTGATGTTCATTTCTCATAAAATTAGACCTGATTTTATTACTTTTTTTTTTTTTTTTTTTGCGGTACACGGGCCTCTCTCACTGTTGTGGCCTCTCCCGTTGCGGAGCACAGGCTCCGGATGCACAGGCTCAGCGGCCATGGCTCACGGGCCCAGCCGCTCCGCGGCATGTGGGATCTTCCCGGACCGGGGCACGAACCCGTGTCCCCTGCATTGGCAGGCAGACTCCCAACCACTGCACCACCAGGGAAGCCCCTGATTTTATTACTTTTGGTTTCCATCCGTCTGAGAAATATTTTCCTGGCATTAAGATAAAACAAAATTATTGTGGCTTCAGAAGATGAACACATGGGTAACTGTCTCCATATTTATACTTGCCAAATCAATATTATTTGGTTCCTGTATTCTAGATAGTTAGAAGTATACGTATGGTTTTGCTATGCACGCTTACACAATGTCTTCCTGGAAAGGTTATTAGTTGGTATAGCAACATCTAAAATATAATTCCCTTAAACCCCCTCCATCTCCCCCTCAAAAAGCCACCCAGTCTTCAGAAAGTTCAGCAGAACCATCCTATCAGATGTCTTCCAGAAGCTAGCAAAAAGAAGTTTATCATCTGAAGTTAGGAGATGATTCTTACATCCAAACAATGACTACAAAAAGGTCTCTTTCTTTCGGCAAATATCAAAAAAGCAACTCCATGCTCACTTTCATCTTCAAAACAGTTCACAGTATTCTCCAGTTTTTCAATTCACCAGAAAGAACCCTCTTACACTCAATTTCATAATTTAAGTAATAGTATAAAAGTTACCATGTCTAAGAGCACAATTCATGCCATTTATCCCTTCAGGCCATGTAAGACTTTGACAAGAAATAATTTAGATCTACATTTAGAATTGAAGTTCATTTCTACAGTTTTACAGAACTGAATTATTGGGCTAAATGCCAAATTGCAGGGTCAACTAGATTACTAATCCTAATAAAAGTAGAAGTTAAAAAGCCTCAACGTGTATAGTCTTAAAAGTCTGAATAAAATAAATACCTATTTATCTGGCCCAGGTCAAGCAGTCACAATATGTTTTCCCAAAATGTTCCATATAATTCACTTAAATGCCTTAGGATTACATCTTTCCCAGTTCAGTGACCCACTGGTCCTAGTAATCTAGCAAAACTAACCATTTCTAATTTGGATCTAAATACATAACCACCATGAAAAGTCATCAGAACAGACCAAACAAGAGTATACTGACAACCTAAAGATTAAAATTGTGATCAGGCATCCTCGACATGATAAAGGGCATCTATAAAACCCACAGCTAACATCATACTTCATGGTAAAAGACTGAATGCTTTTCCCCTACGACCAGGAACAAGACAAGGATTCCTACTCTTGCCACTTCTTTTCAACATTCTACTGGAGAGTCTAGCCAGGGTAATTAGACAAGAAAAAGAAAAGGCACCCAGGCTGAAAAGACAAAAATATTTGTTTTCAGATGACATGGTCTTATATAGAAAAAATCTTAAGGAACCCCTGAAAAACTATTAGAATAAAAGAGTCTACCAAGATTGCAAGGTACAATATCAGTACACAAAAATCAACTGTGTTTCTATACACTAGCAAAGAACAATCTGAAAATGAAATTAAGAAAACTATTCCAATTACAAATAGCTCCCCCGCAAAAAACAAACAAAGAACGATAAAATACTTAGGAATAAACTTAACAAAAGTAGTACAAGACTTGAATGTTGAAAACAGAGTGTTAAAAGAAACAAGACCTAAATAAACATAAACACACCCCATGGTCATGGATCAGAAGATTTAATATTACTGTGATGTTTATATTCCCCAAACTGAGCTACAGAGTCAACATTATTCTTATCAAAATCTATGCAGGGTTTTGGGGCAGAAATTAACAAGCTAAACTTAAAATGTATATGGAAATGCAAGGGACTCAGAACACCCAAAATAATCTAGAAAAACAACAAAGCCAGGGGACTCAAATTTAGTGATTTCAAAACTTACTACAAAGCTACAGTAATCAAGACAGTGTGGCATGAGGACAGACATACAGATCAATGGAATAATAGTCAATCTGCAGTGGAAAATGAAGTCAATTGATTTTTGACGAGTGTCAGGACAATTCAATGAAGAAGTCTTTTCAACAAATGGTGCTGATACTACTGGATATCCAAATGCAAAAAAAATCAAGTTGGACACCTACCTCACACCATATACAAAATCTTGGTGACATGAGATCACAGAATAGCTTCTTAGATATGACACCAAAAGCACAAGCAATGAAAGAAAAAAAAAGACAAATAGGACTCTATCAAATTAAAAACTTTTATGCTACAAAGGACACTGTCAAGTAAAAAAGAAACCTACAGAATGGGAAAAAAAATTTTCAAACCCTATCTGATAAGCCAGGATATGTAAAGAACTCTTACAACTCAACATTAAAAAGACAGCCCAACTAAACCCAATGGATTTAGACAGTTCTCAAAGATGACATACTAATTGAAAATAAGCACATGAAAAGATGCTCAATATCATTAGGAAATTAGGGAAGTACAAATTAAAATCACAATGAGATAACACTTCAAGGCTAAAATTTAAAAAAAGACAAGTGTTGATGAGGATGTGGAGAAACTGGAACCTATATGCATTGCTGATGGAATGTAAAATGATGCAATCACTTTGGAAAACAGTTGGGAAGTTCCTCAAAATGTTAAACTTTGAGTCACCATAAGCTCCAGCAATTCCATGTCTAGGTATATATCTAAGAGAGTGAAAGCATATGTTCACACAAAAATTGTACTTGAATGTTCACAGTAGCATAATAGCCAGAAAGGAGAAAACCACTCAAATACTCATGAACTTATGAATGAATAAACAAAATGTGGCATACCTAAACAATGGAATATTATTGAGCCATAAAGAATACAGTATACACATGAATGAACTATATGATACATGCTACAACATAAATGAATCCTGAGAACAATATACTAAGTGAAAGAAGCCAGTCTAAAAAGGGCATTTATTGTATGATTCCATTTATATGCAATATCCAGAATAAGCAAATCCCTAAAAAAAAATTGTGGTTGCCAGGGACTGGGGAAAGACGGGCAGAGGAAGTGATTGCTAATGGATATAGGGTTTTCTTTTTGGAGGAAGATGTTCTGAAATTAGACAGTGGTTATGACTGTAGAACTCTGAATATACTAAAAAACACTTAATTACACACTTTAAAGGAGTGAATATTAATTATGGCATGTGAATTATATCTCAATAAAGCTGTTTTTAAAAGATTGTAAACTAGGCCTCCAACAAATTGATATATGAAATATGTACACATTCACTAAGGATACTGTATATTCTCTAGCAAATTAACTACAGTTGAAGACAGAAGCAATAAACCACAAAGACTCAGTTTCATTTGTAAAATATGACTAACAGTATGCACCCCATAGAGTGGTTGATGGTTAAAAACCAAGCACTAGCAAGTTTATCACTATATCTGGCACACACTTCAAGCTTTGTTATTACTGAACTTAAGCATAGAGACTTCAAATTATCTATTCTGCACAGAAGCTGCACAATAAGCAGGTTTACACTAGCTAAACCTACTCCATACTTCCGATTTCAAGTTTCATTTATTACTCACTGAGCGCTTGTTACATGCTCAGCAAGATTACAATGATCAGTGTGACACACTTCTGCTCGTTGCCTAGCAGTATGACAATAGTGTTTAATAAAATGTTCATATCTATCTAAAACTAGTTGCTCATATCTATCTAAAACTAGTTACCACCTCTGTTCAGCATCCCTCAGAATGGTAAAAATTCAAAAAATAGTACTATACAAGAGCCCAATGTCCAAGCATTGCATATGCTTTTAGCAATTAGTATACAGTGGGGGAAGAGTTGGAGGAAAAAAGTGTTAACTATCAGGACCTGTTAGACTCCTCACAAAGGATTCAAAAACAGGTGAAATCGGAATAGGGCTGAGAATGTGTACTGCTTAGAACAATTACTATTGGTAATAAGTAATTCACCTAAGATGAGGAATTTAAACTCATGTTTTAGTATTTTTTTTGAATATTAAAAGAAAGGCAGTGGGGCTTCCCTGGTGGTGCAGTGGTTGGGAATCTGCCTGCTAATGCAGGTGACACGGGTTCGAGCCCTGGTCCGAGAAGATCCCACGAGCCACAGAGCAACTAAGCCTGTGCACCACAACTACTGAGCCTGCACTCTAGAGCCCGCGCACCACAACCACTGAAGCCTGCGCACCTAGAGCCTGTGCTCCGCAACGAGAAGCCCACGCACTGCAATGAAGAGTAACCCCCGCTAGCCACAACTAGAGAAAGCCCGGGCGCAGCAACAAAGACCCAACTCAGCAAAAAAAAAAAAAAAAAAAAAAAAAAAGAGTCCCGTATGGCTAGAGCATAGGGAGTTGCATAAGATGAAATCACAGAAGCAAGCAGGAGCTATACAATGCAAGGTCAGTTAGGGTCAAAGAAAAAAATTTATATTTCTGGTGCAAGAGAGGAGCCACTGAAGTGTTTTAGCAAGTGAATAAACATGACCTTTAGGAAACTGGCTTCTGTGTGGAAAGAAAACAGTAAAGGAAGGCAGAGGCTCGTTAGGACACAATGACAATGTCAGTGTGAGGTGATGGTGGGACTGGTGTGGTGACTGAGGAAAAAGTAAACAAATTTGGGTGTGGTTTGGAGACAGAATCAACTGGTCTTAGAGACAGAATAAAAGAGGAAAGAATCAAGATGATTCCCAAGTTTCTCTCAGTTATCTAGGTGGTAAGAGTGACTTACTGAGACAGGAAAGACTGGAGAGAACCAGAATTCAGAGAAAAGAGAAACCAAAACCACCTCCATTGAAGAGAAGCTGGTCTTAGTTTATTCCTTCAAAAGGGAAGATGATGCTTTGAGGATCAAGGTTACAGTTTCCTCTGACGCTGTAAACCACTGCCATCTACTGATGCAAACCAAGGATAAACACTTTGGGGGTGATTTCTCTAAGTTTTCAGATAGATTGAATATACTGAAATAGCTTAAGTAGCACAAAAAATTCTTACTATATCTTAATTTGACAGGCTGAAAGTATATTACCAGACTAAGCTGGAGAACTGGAAAACACACAAAGTCAAAAAGAATCTTGTGCAGTATTTAGGTGACCTGCAAGTGCACCGATCACATATATATTTGTGGAAAGACAAACTATCTTCCTCTAATGTTTCCTTCCTCAGTTACTAGCACCATCACCACCCGGGCACCTAAACTAGATATCCTGCCAGTATCTTTGATGCCACACCCTACTTCACATCCACCCCAATATCTATTAAGTTATCAAAACCTGTTGCTTGGCACCTAAACCTGAGGCTCACTTTTCAAACTACACATGGCTGTAATTCCTTGCCCAAGGGAGATTCAGAGTTAATACTTTGGGTTGAGACCTGGTAAAAACTTTTAAGGAGGGTCCCCAGATAATTCTGATGTGCACCCTTGCTTTAAAACTCCTACTTATAAACTCAAAATCTTCCCCTCATTATTCTTAATGCTACAGCCTTCGTTATTGTTTGCTCTCATTAGCCCTTACCTATCTCCAGCCTTCCCATTCTGACCTACTTCCTACATCACCACCAGAATTCCCTAAGTCATATTTTTGGTGTAAAATCCATGGTGACAAAATGGTTAAATCTAAATAAGGTCTACAGATTAAAAAACTGATACAATACTGTTATCTACTTTCAGTAGTTAACTGGAATCATATTAAAAGAATGCTCTAAATTTTATAAAATAATCACTCAAGTATTTAGGAGTAAAGAGGCATCATTTCTGCAACTTACTCTCAAACAGCTCAGACAAAAATGTGTGAATGTATAGATACAGACTGAAAGAGGATAATGCACATGTGATAACAAACATTTGGAGAATCTGGGTAAAAGCTAAATGGGAACCCTTACTAGTCTTGCAACTTTTAAGTCTGAAATTATGTCAAAATTAAGTTTAAAAAATCCACTGGCATAACTGATTCACTTTGTTATAAAGCAGAAACTAACACACCATTGTAAAGCAATTATACCCCAATAAAGATGTTTAAAAAAAAAAAAAAATCCACTGGCCAAAACACTTCATTCTGAGTTGTACTTTTGTTAACACTATTAAGCAAGCTGTTAGGTCATTTATACAAATTTTGCTGTCCTAAGTATAATCAACGTGTGGGTACACAGGCAACACTATTCTTTTACTGGAAGACCTATGACAAGGTAATTTACTTTTGTTTTTCTTCTGTTTCTCGGCTGCGCCAGGCAGCATGCGGGATCTAGTTTCCCTGACCAGGGATCAAACCCGGGCCCCCTGCATTGGGAGGGCAGAGTCTTAACCACTGGACCACCAGGGAAGTCCCGGTAATTTATTTTCAAAGACCAAAACTGTAGAGCACAGGCCAGGAGACTCAGCACTGAATTCTCATTACAATGAGTAAGACAAAGCACAATTTCCCCACAAGTCAGTGTAAAGGTGTTACTATGAGACAATTCACAAAAAGAAAACAAGTATTCTGAGCTCAGGAGGGTGTGAAAAACCACAATGATTTGAATAACCCAATGTAATAATTCCCCAGCAAAAAGATTACACAGTTCTGATTGGCTCCAGGGGCATTTGGGTTGGGTTGCCTGAAAACATGGCATTGACCTATAGGAAGGAGGACCTTTTTGAGATCTGTGTAGAGCTCTGGCATTGCAGTGGATTCACTAACTCTTTAAAGCCCAAACCTAGATTCCCGGCTCAGTGTTATGTCAAAGTATTCTTAAGTAGAGCTTTTAAAGTCATGAGATTACCCTTAGCCATCAACTAGGTTTGACGGTTCCAAGATTGACCTATTTGTGCCAAGAACCAAAACAGGAAAAACTATGTAGCCATTAACTAGTATTCTACAAACTGCTCACTACAACTAACTGTCAAATCAAGATTAAGTTCATTATCTCACCTGCACTAGTGTTCCACAATGTACTAAAAGTAATAAGCACAATAATTCAAAACACCTTGTTTAAAAAAAAAAAAGATAAACACATCAACATGAAGGGAGGTGCCAAAACACTTTGAAAATTTTACAGAAAACCTGATTTGTTTGGATAGCACTAAAAATCTGTTAACGTAATTGATACACATGAGCCTAACTTTTAAAACTCTTAAGTATGAGCCTTCAGAAAAGGACTGTATTCAGATATACAACCTAATATAAAAATGACAAACTCAACTCACCAGCAATTTCTACAATATCACCAGGAACTATGTCTTTAGCTTTAATCCGCTGTACACTCTTCCTGTCTTGTCGATACACTTTGCCCATTTCAGGCTCATACTCCTTAAGGGCTTCGATTGCATTTTCAGCATTTCTTTCCTGTAAAAAAGAAAACAAAAGATAACAGTAGTAAATACAGCCTGCCACTGCCAAGTGTTTCTGGCCCTAGGAATCAAATTTTAGAGTTGTAAACTAAACTTAAAAAGAAAAAACACAGGAGATGCATATTAATGACATTTGTAATAAATGATTCACATCTTAAGGTAATAACACTAGGCCCTTATGATTTTGTATTAAAAATGAAAAACTAAGCACCCGAAGAAGGGTAAGGAGATAAAAATCAATGGAAAGAAGCAGTTATTAGAACCTACTGTCCCTATGCACACTGGGCAACATAGCCCTCACCTTCAGCTTCACACACTCACATCATTAAATCAATCATGACCCCCATGAAAGGTGATGGTCTGGGGTTGGACTGCCCAGGCTCAACACAGGCTTTTGCACTCAAAAGCTATGTGACTGTGGATAACATGACACACAGCTTTATGGCCTACAAAACCAGGACACTAACAGTACCCACCCTCAAGGGTTGTGAGGATTTACAAGCTATGTGTAAAATGCTTAGATTGTGTTTTGGCACACAGTGAATGCTTTGAGTGATGAATTAAGAAAATCCAGTTACATCTCACAAATTCTAAATCTCTCACCAGTACGAAAGACCAATAAGTGGCCGGAAGCACTGCCAGTCACATACCATATTTACCATAATATTATATATGAACATGTCAAGACTTAGTCACACACAATTTTTTTTTTTTTTTTTTGCAGTACGCGGGCCTCTCACTGTTGTGGCCTCTCCCATTGCGGAGCACAGGCTCCGGACGCGCAGGCTCAGCGGCCGTGGCTCACGGGTCCAGCCGCTCTGCGGCATGTGGGATCTTTCCTGACTGGGGCACGAACCCGTGTCCCCTGCATCGGCAGGCGGACTCTCAACCACTGCGCCACCAGGGAAGCCCAACACACAATTTTTATTTCCTAATTTCAAGATGAAAGATGCAGAATTAAAATGAGCCATGTTGAAAAAAAAAAAAAGCTAAGGGAAAGTTCCTTTGGGGGGCGGTGGGGGAGTATGTGTGAAATTTGCCTCTTCTCCTTTTAGAAAATAAGCAATTAGGACTTCCCTGGTGGCGCAGTGGTTAAGAATCCGCTTGACAATGCAGGGGACACAGATTTGAGCCCTGGTCCGGAAAGATCCCACATGCTGTGGAGCAACTAAGCCCATGCGCCACAACTACTGAGCCTGCACTCTAGAGCCTGCAAGCCACAACTACTGAGCCCGTGTGCCACAACTATTGAAGCCCTCGTGCCTAGAGCCTGTGCTCTGCAACAAGAGGAGCCACTGCAATGAAAACCCACACTCCACAATGAAGAGTGCTCACTGCAACTAGAGAAAGTCCCCACGCAGCAACGAAGACCCAACGCAGCCAAAAATAAATATAAAATAAAATTAATTAATTAAAAAAAAAAAGAAAATAAACCATTAGAAGGAGCAAATCTACAAAGCACATGCCCAGTTGAGGTTACTCAGTGGACAAAGGAAATAATTCTTTCATTTCTCTCACATCTTTGCTCTCCAACCTAAAGCTCTTCAGTTTAACATTTGGATAAAATTTATGCTCGATAACATGCAATCTAATTTTTCACACTGTGGTAAAAATTAAGTTCCCAAACCTGCTTAAAGAGAATTTAGATGACACAAAACTGAAAGCTAATGGCATGTGTCTAACTTTTTATGTATGCATTCCTGAGAAAGTACAGGAAACCTTAAATTTGGAAAGTTCCTGATAAGAATAATTTAAATCCCTATCAGATCTGCTTAAAGAATGAGTCTATCTGTATCACCTTATAATTAACAGAAATACCAGCATATCTAACTCTAATTAATGTCACTGGCTAAAAGGTCCTTCAGGTTAAGTTCAAATGTTACTGATACTGTAGAAAGAATAAATTCTGAGCATTGTTGCTATTCAATTATTCAAATTTGAAACTACTCTTTCCTCAGGATTTTCCCCCCTGAATTTATGAACTGTGGCAGTTTTATTTCTCCTTCCTCGAGGTCATGTCAGGTAGAGTTTAATTAGACTGACCAAAGTTAAGATGTCCAGGAGCACTGTATTTTGCTTCTATTAAAAATCAGGGAGGGATTTCCCTGGTGGTCCAATGGTTAAGTCTTTGCTTTCCAATGCAGGGGGTGCAGGTTCGATCCCTGGTCTGGGAGCTAAGATCCCACATGCCTTGTGGCCAAAAAACCAAAACATAGAACAGAAGCAATACTGTAACAAATTCAATAAAGACTTTAAAAAAAATGTTCCACATTAAAAATCAGGGGGACTTCCCTGGTGGCTCAGTGGTTAAGCATCTGCCTGCCAATGCAGGGGACACAGGTTCTAGCCCTGGTCCAGGAAGATCCCACATACCGCAGAGCAACTAAGCCCGTGCACCACAGCTACTGGTCCTGCACTCTAGAGCCTGTGAGCCACAACTACTGAGCCCACCCGCCTAGAGCCCGTGCTCTGCAACAAGAGAAGCCACCGCACCTCAACGAAGAGTAGCCCCCACTCACCGCAACTAGAGAAAACCCGCGTGAAGCAACAGAGACCCAACACAGCCAAACATAAATAAATTTATTTAAAAAAAACAAAAACAAACAAACAACAAAAAACAGGTCAGCTTGGGGAAAAACAAATATACCTAACTTACTATTAACAAAAACTTAGAAGACCTTCTAAGGTTTCCTTTGTTCTAAAAGTTACAACTCCTACCTCCTCCAGTCAAACCTAAATAGGTCTAAATGTCATTCCTCAAACACACTTTGTACCTCTCTGCTCATGCCACCCCCTCTCTGGAATATTCTCCCCAGCTTCCACCCACAAAAGTCCTATTTCTTTATAGTTCCCCCAACTGCTTGTCAGCCTTCCTTGATGACACTGATCAGAAATACATGCCCCACCCCTCCCAAATACTACCTTACACTATAATTATAACTTTCATTACTTCCAGAAAGCAAGAACCCTATAGTATTTATTGCTCATACCCTTCTGTATATTATATAATAGGATATCCATCAAAAATATTACTGTTTTCTTTAAGCTAAGACATATCTAAAAGTCCTGTGAAAATTGCTGTAAAATTTTACTTTGGAGTTCAGATCAGCCTGACCCTGGATATAAATCCCAGATACTCTATGTATGTACTATCTGTATGGCCTTTGATAAGTCAATCACTCTGAACTTCTATGTCACATCTGTCCAATGGGAATATCATCTACCTTACAAAATCACTCTAAGCATGAAATGGGAATATGTATGAGTTATCTACTATGTAACTGACATAAATTTAAAAATGCATATTACTAACTTGAGAAGGACAATCTAATGCTATATATTGTTTCTTTTGCCTAAATTATTCACAAAAAGATCATTTCTATTTAAATAAAAGCAATTTAAAAAAATCAAATGTAGCACAATTAAAAATTTCTTCTAAGTAGGCTTCCTTCTAAATGAGCTCACCACATAAAGGCCTTCATGTTTATTAATAAGATCAGAAGTTTACAATTCCAATAGGATTAAATATGTTTATAAGATGCTTCCACTTCAAGAATGACAGATACACTCTATTTTAGTCCTGAAAGAGGTGACTATATCTATCAAACATCTAAAAGATCAATACTTAAAAGATGAATGAGAGGGACTTCCCCGGTGGCACAGTGATTAAGAATCTGCCTGCCAATGCAGGGGACACGGATTCGATCCCTGGTCCAGGAAGATCTCACATGCCACAGAGCAACTAAGCCCATGCACCACAACTACTGAGCCTGCACTCTATAGCCCCCGAGCCACAACTACAGAAGCCTGCGCTCCGCAACAAGAGAAGCCACCGCACTGCAATGAAGAGTAGCCCCCGCTCACCACAACTAGAGAAAGCCTGCACACTGCAAAGAAGACCCAACACAGCCACAAATAAAAAGATGAATGTGAAATATTAGTCTGGGTTTGTTAAAATATATCAAAAACAAAAACCTAACAGATCCATAGTCTTAAAAAAGTTAAATTCTCAAACTAGCTATCTGCAGAAGACCAATCATGCAAATATGGGGCAGACGTGTGATCCCGTTATGTTTCTGTAGTAAAATTAGCTTCCATTCTGTGAATAAGAAAGGCCTGGGTACTGGGCAGTTAAGGGAAAATAGCCAGGAATATGCTCTGAACGTAAAATTATTTAGGATTTAAACAATTTTTATAGCTAAATACACACACACACACACACACACACACACACACACACACACCCAAGGAGAATAAAAGTTTTTCATAGGAAGCAGCTAGAAAATATAAAGAGAATACTGGTTGTCAAATTTTCTGGTTTTCCTTAAGTAGCTTCTTTATCCACTGTTCTTAATTCCATGCTACCATGAAGAATGAGCAATTTTAACAGCAAAGTATATATGCATGACGTCTAAAATTTTGCCATTAAATAAATTAATAGATAAAAAACACATGTAGTTCCACAGATTGTTTTTAACAGTTTAAATCACTTACGTAAATTACCAAAATTTTGCACTGCAGGAATTTTTGCTTACCTGCCATACACCCACAATTGCATTGGCTACTAATATAAGTAAAATCACAAAGGGTTCTACAAAAGCTGTAATTGTTTCTTCACCTTCTTCAAACCAAGCCAAAACCTAAAAGAGAAATGGCACGCGTTAGAACTGTAATGTGTTCTTACAACAAAAGTGGCTGGCATTAAAGGAATTATTATGATACATAAAATCTCTTTTCTTACCATCCTTAGAAACAAAAGGTAGCAAAATGTAATGACATACACAACAAACTTATATCTTGTTCCCAATAATTCTTAAGACTCAAAACTATAAACTTCTTAATAATACCCTTAAGAACTAACTTATTTTTTCATGTAATAATTGGTTTAAAATCCAAAACAAATACTTTTGGGGAACTAAATTCCATTCATTTTCTGTGTATATTTTTCAAAAGAAATAAAACAAATTCCTGATTTTGTTAAAGCAAAAGGCAATCATGAAACTTTGTTAATTTGGTTAATATTCACATCAAACAATACCTATGTGGCACAAATTCATAGTAAAAACAACTTAATCATTGACTCAAAATTAGAGTATATAAACTGCTAATGTCCCACGTATTTTCAGTGGTGTTGCTGAAGGTCATTACTGCAAGGTTGTTCTGTGATCAGGAATGTATTTTGAAGGTTATCCTCCATATGATATCTAGTATAGGAACACAGCTCTTCAGAGATGACATAAATCCAAAAATGTTATACCTGGGCACAGAACACTGTCCCAAGAAAAATGAGCAGAGAATTAACTTCTAGCTCACACAAGCCACACTATACTTTCTAACTGAGCAACCCTAAGAAGAGAGAATCCAACACAATGAATCTTAAAATAAACAACATAGTAAAAGAGGCATCTAAATGGTTAAAAATTTAACAACCAATTTTTGTGGAAAACTGCCAATCCAAAAAGGATGTTAAAGGTATCTTATGATACAGTCTGGGAGGTAAGATTTGCCTTTGCCTTTTAACACTGCTTAAAATGCTTGTATATTCCACAATGAAATCTCTTCTTTAAAAGATCTATTCAGTAAACAATGAAAGCACTGTTTCTGATACTTTTTAATATTGTCAGATATGATGTATGGCAATAATGAAGCCATCTGACAACTACATTTGTACCTAGTGGAATACTATAAAGTGAGCTTTGACACAAACAGCAAACAAACAGAAAGATGATTAAGGTAAGACCCAACATGAATTTTGCAAGTAAATGAGGGTAACGATGAATTAACAACAAATATCAATTTGTTAGGCAGCTTTGCTCACCACTATACCACCAACAAAAGAAATATCATATCAATTTGAGCAGGAAAAAAAACAGGAGACCCAAGGCCAGGTCCTGAAAGACGCCAATCACCACTGACAGCTAATGAACCAGGGCAAGCAGAACACCAGAATGAATATAAATTGTTCCTGCAAGCTTTCAGCTGGGCATTCCTGGTGTTAAGGCCAGGCCTAATGGCAGGATGAAAACTTCTCTAGGAAGTTATAAATTTTGGTAGATGCAAGATCACAGCTGCTTTGATGCTAGCCTTTCAAACATTTGCCAAGGAGAGCTATCAGAAATAAGAAACTTAAATTAGCTCTTGGGGGAGAAAAATTGCTCAACTTGAAGAGTAACTAGGACCTTTAGAAAAGGTCAGTGAGGCATTAGCAACTGTAAGATAAGCTTCACACCTTGTTAAATTGGGTATGAATTTCCCTCTTGGCAGCTAGGCCGGAGGAACAAACTTAAAGCAATATCCCACATAAGCTGGAACAAAGAAAAAGACTAAAGAAAGCAAGCAGTGACAGGACTATCAAAGCAAACCTCTACTTTTCAAGAAATGTGTGGTTCCTTTGCACAAGTGGTATTTATCCATAATGCAATAACCCTCATCTGTATTATGAAGTAGCCTTTTCTTCCACTATGTGACTTTAAATGTTTATGTGTAAGAAACACAGGCATTCATAGTTATTTGAGGGTTCTGTACAATGTATAATTACTGCCTGATGAGAAACTAGTGGGCAAATCTCTTAGTGTGGAAGGGCAGTGCTGAACCTATTTAACACTGACAACTACCAATTTTCTAATATTTAAAAAAATATTTTGAAACCCACAAATAACCCAAAGAATTAAGTGCTACAGCTCAAAATAAAGATGAACCGTATTTCATTTACTGCTAAGAATCAATCCAGTCAATCATGTTCAAACCACATGGTGCAGTCCTTCATGGTTTTGTTCTATTGAAAAGAAAACCTCTCTTGTGTAAATGGGAAGATGATGCTGACCGATGGAAGATCCCATGAGATGGGGAAGAGGGTAGTGAAGAGGGAAACTGGATGAGTGACAAATTACTATGTCTTATTAGCATTATAGTACAGTCAGTTCATAATTATGGTTACCAGAAGTTATACAAAATATACAGGGGGCAGAGAGAATGTTTCTAAAAAATCTTTATTGAGAACAGGTTGAATATAAAGGATTATCTGTTTGTATTTCCTTTTGTTGATTATTCTATCCCCCCAGGGGTCTAGAAGAGTCTCTGGTACATAGTTGATGCTCACTATATATTTACTGAATAAATGCATGAATAAACAAAACAAAATCTCATACAATGTCTAAGGTACAAGTCCCTACCTGGCAGTCTATGAACTTAAACATTAAGAGGGCAAAAAGGTAACCAACCTCATTAACAGTATCAAAGGGAAGTGGAAGGAAAAGCTACTGCAGTATAATTTTAGGCATAGTGTTTCTTCTTTCTTTGCTTTGCACTATTAATACAGTAATAGTACTTCTGGGGCTTACAGTATCCAGCTACGGCAAGTTCAAAAGTTTCAAACTTGTCAATCCTATTCAAAGTAAACACTTGCTAGGTTACTTTATTTATTTTACTTTATTTATTTAATTCCCTGACCAGGGATCGAACCTGGGTCCTGGCAGTGAAAGCACAGAGTCCTAACCACTGGGAATTCCCTTGCTAGGTTACTTTAGACAGGGTAGGGTATCTTCTAATTGTTATATGGAAGACTGATCTCCGTATATCACCATAACTTCTGAGAGTACAGCCGAAAGATGCCAGAGAGCAGGGTTTAATGAATTAAGCAAATTTTAATCCAAGGTAAAAAGGGATGTTCTGGTATAAACTAGGAGACAGTCATGGTACCATGACTCAGTTATCTACACGTTAGGATAATGTGCAGAGCTCTTAACAAGAACTTAAGAATAAAATGAGAGATCATAAGCACATTCTTAAGACTGAGGGTCTTAAAACATGTATCAGGTCTGCATTCCTCCTTGTATCCTTAGAAATTTGCAATGCCTTAGGGCACTCAAACATTTGTTCAATGAAGGAAAAAATTTACATCAAGAAATTTAAAAAGAGGAAACAAATAAGAAAGTATCACCAATAAGTGTTATAGCAATTTTCTGAAGTGAGAAACAAAAATTCTTTCAGCCATTATAAAAAGAATAGTATGAATTAGACTATAGATTCTCTTGTGAACCAGACATAAAGCTTATGTGAAAACACTCTTCAATATTTTCAGATTTGAAAATACAACCTTATTTAAAAGAAAACAAAAAACCCCATACACATTCACCTTTCAAACCATATTTTAAAGACAGGCTCTAAATAAATTACTTAAACCAATCAGTAAACTGCCCATTTTGTCCTTCAAAATAATTAAAAGAAAACACAGGAAAAATTTAAAATCACTACATTATCAAATACTTCTTGAATATATCTTACTGAGAAAACCAAAGTAAACAAATTTCATGTACTTTGAAAATACTACCAACACAAACTCATCCAAATATTTGTTAACTCAAAAGCACTAACCTGGGACACTTCTCTAGTGGCGCAGTGCTTAAGAATCCGCCTACCAATGCAGGGGACACAGGTTCGAGCCCTGGTCCGGGAAGATCCCACATGCCGTGGAGCAACTAAGCCCGTGAGCCACAGCTAGTGAGCCACAGCTACTGAGCCTGCGCTCTAGAGCCCACGAGCCACAACTGCTGAGTCTGCGTGCTGCAACTATTAAAGCCCACACGCCTAGAGCCCGTGCTCCGCAACAAAAGAAGCCACCGTAATGGGAAGCCTGCGCACCACAACGAAGAGTAGCCCCCGCTCGCTGCAACTAGAGAAAACCCGCGCGCGCAGCAACGAAGACCCAACACGGCCAAAAATAAATAAATAAAAAACAAATTCATTAATTAATTAAAGAAAAGAAGCACTAACCTAGGTTCTAAAAGGAATTAAGAATCCCTTCAAAGGTTCCAGTAGGAAGAAAAGACAAATTATTCAAATGTAAATCAAAGTTGAGAAATGCCCTGGTCTAAGAAAGTTTTATTCGCATTTTAGGGTCAATCTAAGTAACTGAGATAGGGAAATGGGGGTGAAGGGTAGAGAAGCTTATGCAAATTGTGTTACCAGAGAGGACTTTATGATTCTGACAGATGAGACAAATATGGTCCTCACGCTCACTTCCTTCAGGTTAACTGTCACCTTAGACACCTCTCCTGACCGCCCTATTTGAAAACTGCACTCCTTCCACAGGCTCCCCTATTCCGCCACCACCAACCATGTTATTTTTTTCCACAGCACTATCTCCAATCCAACAGTTTATTATATATTTTACTTTTATCTGTCTCCACTAGAACATCAGCTCCAGGTAAGAGACCGTGTATTTCGTTCCATGCTGTATCCCCAGTGTTTGTGCCATGTACCTAAGGTGCTCAATTCCTAACAAAGCAGGGAAGAGAGAAAAGAACAGGCATTCCAATTAAGCAAACATATGATGTGTTATATGAAGGGCAAAGTTGGTGAACAAGGGGAATGGAAAGAAAAAGTGAAAAGGATAGGAAGGTACTGAATGTCAAGTTAAGGAATTTCTAATGTTACTTCACATACAATGGGAGATATATAGCTCACTTCTTTCAACCCAAGTGACAAGTTAATTAAACTTTATCCCTACAGGTCACAAGTATAAAACATTAATGCTGTTTCTACTTTCTGCCAACGCAAAATATTAACTATGGTTAACAGTCTACTACTTAGATATTTGAAATATATCACTAAAGCCTAGTATTTCTTAATTTGAGCAGAACCTGATGATGTATCATATACAGATTATAAAAACTGCCTATCTGCTTCTCCAAAAGAGCACGTATATTTTACCATTTTTCCTTTTAAACGAATAGGAATGAACTGACTACCACAAAAAACTCAGTGCTTTTCAAAGGTAAAGAAATGTGGAACGAAAAGGGTCAAGCATAATGTAGCAGTAGTGCTAATCCCACATGAAGAAAATCAACAAGTTTTATATCTGCAATTTCTTGATCAAACAAATCAAAGCAAATTAAGTTACAGTACTTCCTAAACAATAAATGTTTAAACTTTTCTGTTTAGCAACCCATAAAATAAAAATGTAACATAGTTCATTTCCTAAGCAATAACTCCATGTAGTTACCAAAAAGGTAACTCAAATTTCAACTCCAAAATATAGCTCTAAAAAGCTATAAAAAGCCAACATCCTACCTTACAACAAAATTAAAGCTTTTATTTAAAAACCCATTTGAGGGAATTCCCTGGCACTCCAGTGGTTAGGATTCGGGGCTTTCACTGCTGCGGCCGGGTTCATTCCCTGATTGGGGAACTACAGATACTGCAAGCTGTGCAGCACAGCCAAAAAATAAAATAATAATAATAATTTTAAAAAAACATTTGAAAATGCCCAGAAGATTTAAGCTCCTTACTTCAAAGTAAAACTCACATCATTATTTCAAAATATTAATATAAAGTCACTCAAACTGGCCACTCAAGAGATCCTATACAACCCAAATAGTCAATAGCTTGTCTACTGGAAATAATGCCACCGATGTTACAACACTGCCTTAAATTACACACACAAAATAACGCAATAAAAATTTATTTTATCTCTTCTTGTATATAGCAGCTGATTAACTTCTAAGAGATCCCCGATGACCTTACTGAAGCGCAGTATTAAAACTACCAAGCTTGAGACTATTTTAAAATTATGTAGCCAGCTTAAACATAAACATTATACTACCTCAAACACATTATTTGTTTTGTTCCACGACAATGTATTGAAACTAATTAATCAAACAGCTCTGTTCCTTTATCTGAATTGGTAAAGCAGCAGCCACTTACTGAAGAGGAATTTTTTTTAACCAACCAAGAAAAACAGACACGTGTAAGGTATGGAGTGACTAATTCAGGATGCTTAATGATTTGCTATGATACTCTCTTAATTTCATTCAATGAAAACCGTAGAAAACATTCGTGAGGAATTAATTATTAACGGCTACATCACTTGGCTAACATGGCATGACATATTAAAGTCTCATGGCAGAATCTGCGTACAGAAACTCCAAAAAAGTTCACCTCTTGCCAAGTTTTTCCCTTCACCGAAAGTAAAGAAATGCCCACTGCTTCGTGTATTTAGTTCTCAAAATAGCCCTCTAGGGTAAGGTTGTCAATAAAGACAGAGGTAGATCCCTGAGGCTTGCATGCTTACAAACACACAAAAATGAAACCTTGAAGCTGTGTCAAGTTTGCAAAGCCTGAAACAAGTTATTGCACTGAGTGAATTTCACTTCCCATCTTGGTTTTTATAAGAATAGAATACTGTACTTTAAGAACAAAAGGCATCTCATGCTGTTAGGATTAGGAACATCTGTGTCCTATTCATGACCATTTTTAGGAAAACTTCGAAGTCCAATGCCCAAGAAAAAAAATGCAATAAAAAAATCAATATTGAACACGAAAAAAATGTTAATAATAACCTAGAATTATCCTTTCCAACCCCCATCACCTTTCTTCTGCTGTTCTTTGCATTTCACCAGTTTCTTAGCAACCATACAGGACTCAAGCTGGTAAGCACATAAAGAACATGAAAAAAGTTTTTTGTTTTTTTTTTTTCTTTTAAGGTCTAGAACCAATTGTACTAAACCTTGTTCTCTCAACCTAGGAGCCACTCAAGACAGGGGTCCAATTTAGATAAATTTACCACCCTAAAGGTCAGTGACCAAATTTGGTCAACAGTGGTGCCATCACTGCCGTCATCATTCTTGTCACTGTCAGAAACAACTGTCACCTTGCCATTACCAGGAAGGGAGAGCAACTGGAATATTCCTTTTGTAAGTTCTATTTACAGACTACAAAGAGCCCAACATCATCTTAGTATGATCTTACACAACGGAAGAACCCAAAACAGAAAAGGCCTTCCAATAAAGAACTTTTTGATATTAAAAGCTGATAAACCACAAGAATTTATAAGACCCTGCCTGCCGCATTTGGGAACAATCTCTAACTGCACTGCCAATGTCAGACATCCATTTATTTTCTGTACGCGAATGGCTTCAAATGTTTTACTTATAAATTTAAAATACCTAGGGAATCAAAAAAAAAAAAAAAAACCCAAAAACCCCACACAAAACATGAAGAAACAGCTTACATCTCCAAATATAATGTTCTCACTCAATAGACATTTGTTTCCTGGTTTTTCATCTATGGTATAGTCTCAACTTTTGGAAAGTAAATTTCTTTATACTTACAAAAGATATACATGCTGCCAACAATAAAATTCTAACTAGTAAGTCTTCAAACTGCTCAATCACAAGTTCCAGCAAGGTTTTTCCTGTTAGAAAGAAACATATCTGTTGTAAATGTCATCTTAAGATGAGCACACAAAGTGGGGGAAGAAACGTGTTAAGATTACTCACCTTCTTCAGCCGGTAACTCTGTAGAATGTAGAAATTCACCAGGCAACGTGTCAAGAGGGGGGGAAAAAAAACATTTTAGCACTCTGTCTTTACAAAAATTACTAAATTATCACTGCCTTTGAAAGACGCACCTAGATATATGAACATTCAACCATATTTAACAGAAACCATACCAAAATGGTACCTCAAGAAAATATGCAGTATTTGTTGTACTGATCTACTCCAAAACGTGAAATCTCATCACCACCTAAGTAAGTCTCCTGAAACAAGGAGTCATTTCAGCCCTGTCATCACTTCTACCAGATGTGTAACTTTGGGTAGTACAAGAACGGTCAGAGGCATTCTCAACTACAACGCCTCATAAACCGGGTAGGGACGAGAAAATGTCTCGCAGGGCTCAACCCAGATGCAAGAGGCTCATCCCTCCCTCCGCCGGGGCCGGCTGCTGCTGGTGAGAAGCCGCGGAGCTAGCTGCGTACGGGGAAGGTCAAGGGCTGGAGCCGCGAGGAAGTCGAGAGGAGGCGCAGACAAGACGCCGGAGCCCCCAGCCTGCAACCCCTCTCCCGCGGGGCTGGCGCACGGGCTCAACCCGCCGCCTGCAGCCCTAGTCAGGCGCGGAGCCGAAACCCACGAGGTGGAGCTCAGTCAGCCATCTTTCCTGGCTCTCGGGCCCGCGCCTAGCCGCGCGGCGCCGCTGCAGCCCCGGCGCCGGGCACCTACCGTTGGAGCCCCATCTCTCCTTGAGCTTCTTGACCTGCTCCAGGCTCAGCCCTGTGCTCTCGTTGACGCCGAAGTGACCCAGCACTTCCTCTACCGTCTTTGTGTGCGCGTTCTCCATGGCTGCGGGGGCCCGGCCGGCCTCGCCTCCAGTCCCCGCGGCCTCCTCGCCTCCGCCTCGCACTCGGGCCGCGGGCTCGTGCCACCCCGGGCGCCCAGGCGCGGACTGGTCTCTCCCCCCTCCTTCTCCTACTCCGGCCGCTTCCGCCTCGCCGGGCGCTAAATCACCCCGCACCCCCTCCCCCAGCAACCGCCCCTCTCGCAGCCCGGCCCTCGCCGGCGCCCGCCCCGGGCACAGCTGGACGGTGGGGGGGGGGGGCTCCCGACCCTCCCTCCCCTCGTCAGAAGGGAGGGCCTCCTTCACCCTCAACCGCCCGCCGGGAGTGCAGGCCGCGGCCCCTAGGCCCCCTCCCCGTGCTCCTGAGGTGATTCTCGGCCCCGCCCGGGCCGGTAGAGGGGGCGCTCGGCCGACCCCTGAGAGCGGAACGGAGCAACGGAGGAGAGCCGGCGGGGTGATGCGCGGCGCGCTCGCCCTGTCCCCTCAGCTCTGCACCCCCGGCAGCAGTGGAGGAAACCGGAGCGGAGGGGAAGGAGGTGGCGTCGGGGACGGCTCCGCGGCGGCTGCTCTAATAGCATTTATCCGCCGCTGCCTCCCCTCTCGCCGCCGCCGCGGCATGTGGACGCCGCTCATTGGCCGAGAGGGCCCAGCGCGGCGCGGGAGGCGCGGCCCCGCCCCCTCCCTCAGGCTCCCTCCCTCCCGCGCGACTTGCGCCCACGCGGCCGCGCAAGCCCCGCCTCCTCCCTCGAACCGCCCCCAGGAACCCGGATCGAAGCCGGCGTGCCCGCGCCCTGCGCGCTCTCATCGGCTGTTCGGCGGAGAGCCCTCCGCCTCTCTTTGGCTAATGCGGATCTCGATTCCCGCCCGGTTCAATCACCTGTAGACGTAGAACCCAGGGAGGTGGAGGGCTCACGTGGGCTCCCTGCACTCGCTGCCCCAAGGGAACTGCCTACCCTTCAGAGTCGGCCTCGGGTTGGGGTGGGTGACTGGGAAGGCGAGGCCGAGGAACCTTATGAACTCGGTCGGCGCAGAGCTTCACCGAAGCGCGCTGGGGTTGGTGTCCTTGGCTCGTCCCCTTGCCCTCCACCCCCCAGGGCCGCACTCTGCAACCCAATCTGTGTACTTCAGAGCCCCTCTTAGGAACCGAGGGGAGGAATTCCGCAGTTCACTTCCCACACGGCCAAAATCCCTCATCTGTCGCTTCAGGAACACCGCATCCCATATTGTTTTTAATATCACACACAGCCTTTGATAACATGTCTGCATGAAGGTGCCTCGCTTGGGCATTGATTAAGGCTATTTTCTAGACTGCCCCTTTCCCCAATAGGGGAAAAAAGGACTTTAATGCAAAAATCTATTCTTAAACCACAGATAATTTGCTCTTGAGGTCTGTAGAAAACCTACCTCAACAAGGACCTACAGTATAGCACAAGGAACTCTTCTCAATATTCTGTAATAACCTAAATGGGAAAAGAATCTGAGAAAAAACATACATATATATAACTAAATCACTTAGCTGTACACCTGAAACTAACACAACATTGTAAATCAACTATAATATAAAATAAAAAGTAAATTAAAAAAAAGAAAACCTATGTAACAGCAAGATAAAGGGAATTTTGCCAATATAAAAAAATTAGACAACAGGGAAAGGGACCTTCGCATTGAATTCTTGAGCAAAAGGTGAACACATTCGCCTCACAAAGGGCAGTTTTCTTAAGGGACTATGTTGCAGAATGAAGCATTTAGTCCACTTTTGTGTTTGGCTATGGTGTACCATCCACAGGAGCCAAGGCAGAACAAAAATCACCTCAGTTGTCCCAGATGGCTCAGCTTCAGGACTTAAAGTCCTTTAACAGATGCAAATCACAGTACATTACCTAGCTGAAAAAATCAGGCACGTCATTTTGTCATTTCATTTAATTATTTCCAAGGAGTGGAGGCTGGTATACAGTTTTAATTGATACTTGGAAAAGGACCAACAAAACCCTACATGAAATAAACAAAAATTCTAGTGTATGGCAATGCACTAAGAGAAGCAAAGTGGAAACTGGTTAGGTCACAGGATTGGAGCCTCTTCCAGCAGGGACACGTGGCTGCACGGTGGGGGGGTTGTGGTAATGGAGGGCTGGTGGTTCTTTTCCCCCTCAGACCAGGTCTGCACCACTTCTTTTTTTTTTTTTTTTTGCGGTACGCGGGCCTCTCACCGCTGCGGCCTCTCCCGCTGCGGAGCACAGGCCCCGGACGCGCAGGCTCAGCTGCCATGGCTCATGGGCCCAGCCGCTCCGCGGCATGCGGGATCCTCCCGGACCGGGGCACGAACCCGTGTCCCCCGCATCGGCAGGCGGACTCCCAACCACTGCGCCACCAGGGAAGCCCCTGCACCACTTCTTACCAACTCTTCTGCCTCACCCCAGCGAGTGTAAAAGCACTCCAGGCAGGAGGATTGTTACCTTTCTCAGCCTGGAAATTATCTTGAGCATTTGGATCTCCGTTCTGTGGCTTGGTCTCTGCTTGGGGTTGTAAGTGCTTCTGCTTCTTGAGCTTCTTGGGAGGTTCCTGATCTGTGCTTTTGTACTGAATGCTCTTCCCCAGATCTTCGAGCTCCTTGTTATTGTTCAGATTTCAGCTTACATGTTACCTCCTCAGAGATGTCTTGACTAAAAGGGCTACCCTCCCCAGTCACCCTCGCTATCACATTAGTGTTTTATTTTCTTCACAGCACTTATCTCTGATGTTGTATTTTTTGCTTAGCTGTTTACTGCTTGTCTCCCCCTACTAGGATGTAAGCTCCATGAGAACAGCATGTCTTGTCTAGCTTGTCCATCTTCAGGATATAGGAGTCCCCTGGTATACACTCATCATTTATTGAATGCCTACTGTTTGAGTGAATGAAAGAGCCCCACCATCCCTGATCTATCAGTGACTTGCAAAGGGCCTGGCTTTGAGAGGACCTCAGCAAATTTTTGCTGAACTCAAGTTTATTGATTTCCAGTGTGTGATGTAAACCAGAAGGCCTCTGAACTACTTGCCTCATGTGAATGGCTGTGAAGGTTAGGCTTAAAACGAACAAACAGGACTTCCCTGGTGGTCCAGTGGCTAAGACTCAGCACTCCCAATGCAGGGGGCCTGGGTTCAATCCCTGGTCAGGGAACTAGATCCCACATGCTGCAACTAAAGATCCCGCATGCGGCACCGAAGTTCCTGCGTGCCGCAACTAAGACCCAGCGCAGACAAATATTAAAAGCAGACAAACAAAAAACAAAGTGAGGCAGCATTATAGGTTTCTCAGAGACAAGTAATGTCTAAGTTCACATTGGTCGTGTTACCAGACTGTTCTTTGCAAATCTTCTATTTCCTGGAGGTTGGAATACAGGTATTCCTCAACGTACCATGGGATTACGGCCTGATAAACCCATCATAAGTTGAAAATATCATAATTCGAAAATGTACGTAAGACACCTAACCTACTGAGCTTCATAGCTTAGTCTAGCCTACCTTCAATGTGCTCAGCACACATTAGCCTACAGTTGGGCAAAATCATCTAACACAAGACCTATTTTATAATAAAGTACTGAATATCTCATGTAATTTATTTAAAGTGAAAAACAGAATGGTTTTAAGTGTATCAGTGTTTACCCTTGTGATCTGCACAGCTGATTGGGAGCTGCAGCTCGCTGCCGCTGCCCAGCATCTTAAGAGAGGATGGTACTGCATATTGATAGCCTGGGAAAAGGTCAAAATTCAGTTTCTACTGAATGTGTATCGCTTTCGCACCATCTTGAAGTTGAAAAATTGTAGGTCAAACCATCATAAGTCAGGGATGGTCTGTATTCCCTTAAACTGAAACAGTGTGCTTTTCAGCCTGGGATTGGCCCCTTCTGTATCACATACTAATTATGCCCTTGGTTCCTCAACCCATTGGTGTCTCTGAAACCTGTTGTTTATTTATTTATTTATTTATTTTTATAATGGTCACAGTGGTTTTTCTTTTTAAATTGAGGTATAGTTGCTTTACAATGTTCTGTTAGTTTCTGCTGTACAGTGAAGTGAATCAGCTCCACGTATACATATATCCCCTCTTTTTTGGATTTGCTTCCCATTTAGGTCACCACAGACCACTGAGTAGAGTTCCTTGTGCTATACAGCAGGTTCTCATTAGTTATCTACTTTATACATATTAGTGTATATATGTCAATCCCAATCTCCCAGTTCATCCCACCCACCTTCCCCCCTTGGTGTCCATACGTTTGTTTTCTACATCTGTGTCTCTATGTTTGCCTTTCAATGGTTCATCTGTACCATTTTTCCATATTCCACATGTATGCAATATATGATATTTGTTTTTCTGACTTACTTCCCTCTGTATGACAGTCTCTAGGTCCACCCACATCTTTACAAATGACCCAATTTCATTCCTTTTTATGGCTAATATCCCATTGTGTATATGTACTACACCTTCTTTATCAATTCATCAGTCGGTAGACATTTAGGTTGCTTCCATGACCTGGCTATTGTAAATAGTGCTGCAATGAACATTGGGGTGAAACCTGTTATTTAGAGGTTGCCAAAATTTAGCAAAACATAGCCTCCCAAAGGCAGAAAGATTTACTCTTATGTAGAAATAGACTTATGCTCAATGTATTTTATACACATGCTTATGGTTAATAAGGTTAAACAAAGTAAGAATGGGTTTTAGAAATACAGTTGACCCTTGAACAACACAGGTTTGAACTGTGTGGGTCCACTCCCATGCATATTTTTTTCTATAATGAATACTGAAGTACTGTATGATCTGCCTGTGGTTGGTTGAATCCTCGGATTTGGAACTACAGATGTGGAGGAACTGTGTATTTGGGCCAACTTGGACTTTCAACCTCGTGGAGGGTGGGCGCCTCTAAGCCCCCTGTTGTTCAAGGGTCAACTGTACTCTATTTTTCACCAAGGATTGTAGCTATTTTCAGTCGGCTGGGGACAGGGAGAGGAAAAAAAGAGAAACTGTGATTCAGAAAGATGGATGATTTGATCAAAGAACTTCAAAGGAATTAATAAAGGACGATATTATCTGGTAGTAGGCAGGCTGGTTTGAAAAGCTAGGTAGATAGAAAAGGCTCAGTAGAAAAGAATGACATGCTAACTTCCCAACGCTCTACAACCCTCCTGTAAGGCAATGGAGATGGTAAAAGGCAGTCTGTTCCATATTTGGACAGCTCTAATCATTAAAGCCATCTCATTCTGGGCTGAATCCACCTCCCACTAACAACTTCTCCTATACATTGGTTCTTGTTTAGCCCTTTGGAATAACTCTGAATAAGTTTAATCCCTCCTCTGTGTGTGATCTCTTCCAGTACTTCAAGATATTTATTGTACTTTTTAAGAGTCTCTTTTCTCTGCTAAAAAGAACAGCTCTGTATCTGAGCTGTGCCTTGTATAGCGGGAGTCTGCAACCCCTCAGAATCCTTGTCGTCCAGTCGCGGAGACACCCAACACTGAAGACAGAAGTCTGGAAAGGATCTTGCGGTGGAGTTATCACTGTGCACCTTTGTTTCAATGCTTCCCCCTGCACATTGCTGATTTGTGTTATCAGTTCAAAAATGAGTCCTGTATATATAAACTGCAGTCATTTAATCTTCCCATCGTCTACTTGCACTGTTGATTCTTTTTAACCCAGGCACTGAACTCTGACTGTAATGGAGCGTTCTCCTGTTCACTTTGGCCCATCTTTGCAGTCCGCTGTGGTCTTCTGGAGTCTTCAAGTGATGTTTTAGCCATATGCCCAAACTTGGGCTACACACAAATTTGATAAGCATGACTTCTGTCAACTGCTATAAATCAACTTGACTACAGGTCCCAAAGTCAGGAAAGTAAAAATCTTATAATGCACTCTCTTGCCTCCTTACCTCCCATAACACATTATTATACAGGTCATTCTTTTGGTTGAGCACCTGATGTAGTCAGCGTGACTTAAGGATCATGATATATGAAAAATACATATTTATGAACTAGACTCAGAACTGGCACAGTAAGGTGTTTACACTGAAAGGTAAGTGGGAATTAAGGCTATCCAACTTACTCACATCTGCTGTCTCTTACTGACTCTGGAACACATGCTTGTTGAGTCGAATGCCAGGCAAAATCGCCTGCACTATTTACATTCTTTGTTCTGTAAATTGTTGGGCGGCCCCCTTACAGGCCTACAAGGCCTGCACTTGTCCAGCTTCAAGACCAAAGAAAGAGCCGAGTTAGCAACAGAGACATCAACGGCTTGATGGATAGGGGAGCTTACACGTCTGAAGCGAGGTCCTGGAGCCAGAACCCCACTGCGGGCAGGACATGGTGGCAGTCTTTGCTCCCGAGGGGAATGGGAGATTGACGTCAGGTTGGCTCATTAGTTACCAGGGAAACCAGCAGAGGGGCATGCCTCTCACCAACCTTTTGATAAGATATCACTAGCTGAGGCAAGTACATAGGAAGGTCAGTCATGTGTGTAGGGTATAGGTGAAGCTGACACTGGTCAGGCAGGAAATGTACAGAGAGCAAGAGAACAGCCATCTTGAGTGGCCTGACCATACATAAATTAAAGTGTCTTAAGGTAATTATGAGATGTTGGTCCACTGTATTATTATCTAGCCTACACTCCTCTACTGGTCCATAAGAACTTAACGAGAGGACTCTGTCGAATGTGTTGCTAAGATCTAAGTAAACTGTCTACAGCAGTCCATATTCTAGTGATCTTTTCACAGAATGTGTCCCGTTTGGCATGGCTTGTGTTACTGATCACATGTCAGTACCTAGTGACCACCACTTTTTCTACATGCCCACAAACTATAAGTTTAACATCTGAGAATTTGCTAAACTTAACAGAATGTCTTTTCCAGAATTTGGCCCTCTCCCATTGATAAGCATTCTTTTGATGGCTAAATGTCAAAAGACCAACTTATTAGCTTATGCTTATAAAAAAAAAGGACTTATTGGGGAATAGACTCCAAATTCAGAACAGCTTGATCCAGGTGCTCAGATAAAGTAACTGAGAATCTCAAAGCAAAACTCTGTTTTGCTTTGCTTTTTACAGTCTTGTGAATTCTCTCCAGGTGGTAACAGATATGACCCCCAGCATCTCCAGTTTACAGTCCACCAAGTTTAGCAATCTCAATGGAAGGAAAGGGCTAATATTTTCTCTGGGTCATGTGTCCACCCCTGGAAGCAGGGATTGTGGTCAGCTCCACCTGAACTTCATGGACAGAGAGTGGGGGGAGAAGTGGGTCCCCAAAGCAGTGGTTTTCAAACTTTGGCATGCATCAACATCACCTGGGTGGCTTGTGAAAACAGACTGCGGGGTCCCTACCTCCAGAATTCTCATTCAGTAGGTCTTGGATGGAGACCAAGAATTTGCATTTCTAACAAGTTGCCACGTGATGTCAATGCTGCAACTTCAGGACCCACACCCTGAAAAACAATACCCCAGAGGAAGGTCCTAGTGCTGTTACCAGAAGGGGGGGGAACGGATGTTGGGCTAGCAAAACCAAAGATGTGTACTTCACCAAGAAAAGTCAAAGATCTAACAGACTTGGAGGAAGCGGAGGTAACTAGCATGGAGCACTGGAAACCTTGTTTGGGGATGCCCTAGATTATTCCATTGCAGCTTTCAGTTTCATCTGCCCTATATCCACCACAATCTCCCCTCTGATTCTAAGCTCCTGCCACAGTGGATCATTACCTGTTCCTCTGCATCTCTGCTCAGAGGTTCCTGCTTGGATATGCCTGGTGAATGCTTAATCAGCCTTCAAAATGAAGGCTCAAATCCTACCCCATTTGGGAAGCCTTCCCTGATAAGGACCCGCTCCATCACTTCCTTCATCACCACCCAGAAAATTACTTGCTCCTTCTTCTGTGTCCCACGCAGCACTTTGTATATCACTCAGCTCTACTACAGTAACTCAGGTTTACTTCTTACTTCTCTGGCTGATCCTTTACAGCCTTCTTTTCACACACCTCCCCATCTCCTACTCAACCTGAAATGTGCAGTGTCCTACCACTGAGGACTTAGCCTTCTTCTCTATCTGGATTTTGCCTTAGGCCCACTGGTTTAAACCGCACCAAAATATTGATGACACACCCATTTGTATGTCCAGACTCCTACACCCAGCTCTCTACCTGACTTTGCCATTTGACTGGGGCTTGGACTCCTGTGAGAATGACAGGGGTGGGGGTAGGGGTGGGGGCTGGGGCGACCCTCCCTCGGAGAAGTGAGCCGTGAATAATATACATCCGTTTGCATATTCAGAGCTGAGACAACAGCATTTGGGTCAGGAGGAAGAGCAAAGGAGACAGACCCAAAGAGTACTCTTCTGCCGCACTCATCACTAGCACTTACTCACCTGATTATAAACTCCAGGAGAGCAGGGATCATATGCATTTAGGATATATGCACAGTGATGAATGAACGTGTGATAATTATTTGCTTTAAGGACTTTGGGTGTCCCTTATTTGTGTCCCCAGTGCCTAGCACAGTGTGGCCCATGTGGCAGGTGCTCAGTACATGTCTGTCTACCGCCATCAGTTAATGAGGCCCTTCACTTCCTTTGCTATTACTGCTCTGGGGGGAAAAAAAAGTTGCCATTTAAAAAAAAAATTAAAGAAGAGAAACCCATACAGCACAGTGCCAAACAAAGTACTGTGGAATGGTTTTCAAAACCATAGCTCCCTGATGGGATAATGTAGTTTAAATATAGCAGCTATTTTTTCCTCCAGTCGGTTTGTTCTTTGATTTTTGTGGAAAGATTTCAAAAGTTCTCCTCCACTGCCCTCCTTCCTCACCCCGCCCCGCCACCAAGGTACTCAGACCTTAAACAGCAAAATGCTTAAAATGCAGAGATGACAGGGCCTCCTGAACCTGGTAGAAAAATGAACAGTGATTAAATGCGATTTTTAATTTTAAATGATGAGTTCCCCCTTCCCTGCCAGGTGCCAGGGTGTTACTCTAGCAGTAGTGGTAGCACAGTGAGCAGGTAGAGTTTCCGACGACGGGCAGAAATCCAAGGACTGTGAATGCAGTGGATAGAGTTGCAGTGGACAAATTCCTAGAATAGGATCTTTGTTCCCAAGCTGACCAACTCACTCCCTTGATGTCCCACAATAGAAAAAAAAAAGCGGGTGTGGGGTGGAGGTGACAGAGGCATGTTTAGGTCTCCTACTGTGATCCTGCTTAGTTAACCTGATAGTTCACAAAAGATCCCAGGAGGTTGGCTGCCCTCCCAAGTCACCTTGTGATTCTCTCCTGATTTTGGAGAGGGGGAGGGTGGGGGACACTGTGTATCCTGAGGAAAGCATGTCTGACAAGGCTGATCCGTGCCATCTGGGAGGATGCATCATGAGCCCCATCTGGCTCCAGCAGGCTGCCGAGGCTGAGGCAGTGGTCCTCTCCCAGCACATCCCGACTGCTCCTGTCCCTCTCCGACCGCTCCTGTCCCTCTCCAGCCTACTCAGCCTTCATCTTTCCCCTCTTCCTAGCCTTTGCCTTCTTTCCCTCAATCCCTTTTGCTCCCTTCTCCCACCCGTGGCTTCTCTCCATCTCCCACCCCTCTGCGAGGTGGGGCTGATTGGGAGTGCTCTCACGCAGGCCCCTTGGGGACAGCCCTGCTGGCTCACTTGGTCCTCCTGCACCACCCAGATCGTGTCCTGGAGACCGATAAACTCATTGTAAGGTCCTGTCTTGTGTCTCACTTGCTGGAGTCCAGAGGTACAAGACAACTGCCTCTCCTCTTAGCTGCTTTCCATCTCAAAGGGTGGTAGAACATAGGGCCTCTGCTTTACTCTTCGAGCTTAACGTTAGAAACTTCTCAGGTGGGTCCAATCTGCATAGATGGGGGATGGGTGGAGTACAAGAAAGCAGAGGCTTGGCCGGAGTTGTTTGCAAACATTAGGCGTTTCTCTTCCATGACTCATCAGAGGACAGCAGAGTCCTCCCTCTTCCCGGAATGCCAACCCATGGCCAACTCCTACCCCCATCTTACCCCCAAGATAAAACAACCCACACATAGAGCTTTGTCCTCAAAATTCAGATTTCCCCCGGAGATCTGACATGGCAGCTTGGAGAGGGGGGCATTTTGAGGCCTCAGAAGAACAGCCTCTAAGAGGATTCTCTGACTGGGCAGAGAGGTAGCTGCAGAAACAGTCTGGTGACTCGAAAGCAAAGAAAGTACATGTGTTGTTAGGATGGGTCTTTTCAAGAAAAGTGCCTTCACCCTCTCCTCACTTCCCCCAACCTTTCTACTTAGTACCTTCCTAATATAAAACCTGGCACAGACAACCTTTGGGTCGGTTAGAAAAAAATAGGCTGGATTTCCCTGGTGCTCCCAATGCAGGGTGCGCTGGTTCTATCCCAGGTCAGGGAACTAAGATCCCACATGAAAAGAAAAAAAAGGCCAATGCAGATAAAAAGGAAGGAAAGGAGACAAAAAGGAAGACATCATTTACTTGACACATATTTGCCAAGCATGTGTTGTCTCACTCCATCCTTAGGACAAGCCCATCTGATAGGTTACCATTATCATCTCTATTTTTCCAGACACAGCTAATTCTCAGGGAGATTAAGTCATTTGCTGAAGTCATACAATTAGAAATCACTATTCAATAAACAGTGTTGGGAATAGAAGATTATTTGTATGGAGAAGAATTAGATTGGTGCTATTCCTCACACCATGAAATGCAATCAATTTCTTATGGGAAAGAGAGTTAAACAGTAGAAAAAAATTTGTAAAACAATTAAAAGAAGCAACAAAAGCAAACATGTGTGGAAGGGAGATAAATTTCTAAGTACTTCAGATAAAGGAATATTTAAATTTGCATAACAAAGGGCCACAAAACAAATGGAGGGAATATATGCACACAGTTTTGGAAAGAAGCTAGATGATTGCTGAAAAAACTTCATGTTAGGAGTCTGATTCAATGACTGCATAAATGCACTCAGAGAAAGACACATGCACATAGATCTTGATTGTAGCAAATATCTCTGTGGCTGGTCCCAGATCAGTCCCTACTCCCGCTGTGGTAGGATCCCACTAGTGGATCATTCTGAGGCTCGCAGAACTACACCCTCCTCAGGGTGGGGAAGGGACAGCTGATTAATTCACTGCACAGACAGCTGAGAAAGAGGCAAAGCAGAAAGCTACATCCACTGAAAACTGCACAAGGAGGCTGCCGCCAGCAGAATGCAGTGACCTGAGCTGGAATTCTGCCAAGACAGTGGGATTAGATTCCCAAGCGCTGGCCAAAATGGGCCCCGGGATTTTTATTTTTATTCGTTTTCCATTACAACTGCACGGCAACACAAACAAGCCCCAAAACAATGTGAGCCACCGAGAGTCATTTTCCCTTGCGGGTGCCATACCGATACCACACATGCTGCTGACCTTATCTTACCGAAGTTTAGAATTGAGAGTTTGATTACTCTCTTCCGTACCAACCATAATGGTAGAAAGGCATTATGATTGCCCAGCTAATGCCACGTGCACAGAAAAAGGGATATAAAGTAAGATGTGCACGTGGAGCCCACTGTAACCAAGAATAAAAACTTGTTGGGACTCCCCTGGCAGTCCAGTGGTTGAGACTCCGAGCTTCCACTGCAGGGGGCGTGGGTTCCATCCCTGGTGGGGGAACTAAGATTCCACATGTCGCGTGGTGCGGCCAAAAAATTAAAAACAAACAAAAAAACTTGAGAAGTCAGTGGAAATCTAAGAAAAGTTAGGTACTGGCTCTCCTAGTCCCCCAAGGTCAGGGGCCTGTAGGCACTGGGAGTGAAAGATACCTGACAGCAGGCAAATGAATGTCAATTACAAAAGAGCACTGGGGTGGGGAAGGAAGGGAAAGGGCTTAGTGCATTAGACCCAGATTTAGGCTAATGATACTCTCAGAGGTTACTTTGTAGACGTCAGACAGTAGGGACTTTTTTTTTTTTTTTGGCCGAGCCGCGTGGCATACAGGATCTTAGTTCCCTGACCAGGGATCGAACCCGTGCCCTCTGCAGTGGAAGCTCAGAGTCCCAACCACTGGACTGCCAGGGAATTCCCCAGGGATGTTTTAACTTGTGATTCGCCCTGTTCTAGCTACATGATTCCATGTTATCACAGGTCTTCAAAATACCACCTTTCACAAATTGTGGGGAAACAAATTCAGAGAACTGCAGCCACCTGGTAAGGAAAGCATGCTCTTAGACAAACTACTTAACCAATGTCCCTAGTTCCTCACTGGTCAAATGCGGATAACAGAATCTACCTCATGTAGATTTCCTGCATGCGAAGTGCAGAGCACAACGCCTGGTACAGCTGTTGATAGACACACCTTTGCCTTAGGTTCACCTTAAGATCCAGCCCTTTTAAAACAAAACATTTGGTTTAATCTCATAACAACAAACACATCATTAACATAATTGAGGATACAGAGGCCCCATATCCCCCTCTCCCTTTTAAAGAAACATGCTCGACGTATAAAAAAAAGTACAATAATAATATAATATATACCCACCATCCAGTGTAAGAAATACATGATTTGTACAATGGGAGTTCTTTGTGAGCTCCTTGAACTCACTCTCCACCTTGCTTTCCCAGTGATAACCTCCACCCTGAACTTGAAGTTTGTCATTCTCATGCATATTTTTATATTTTGACTACAGATATATAGATCCAAAAACGATTTTGCAAACTGTACTGTTTTGCATTTTTCAGATTTTACATAAACCTCACCAATTCTGTGCATGTCTTGCATCTTGCTTTTTCTACTTACCACTAATGAGTTTTTTTTTTTTTTTAGGTTTATCCACAAAGATATATGTAGCTCTGGTTACTTCATTTTTCTTGCTATGTAGTTACTTATATTTTTTAAATAAACAAGTAAAACCACACAGAAAAAGCTGAAATCCTCATTGTTCCCTTTCCCCTACAGTCCATCTTATAAGTAGTTTACAATGTTAGGCTTCCCAGGTAAAATCAAAGATGAGGATTTCACTTTCTCTCTCTTCCCAAAACACTTACCTCTGTTTGTTTTTTCCTCTGCTTCCAAAATTGATGAGACTTCATTTAAAGCTGCCAAATTTCACACTGCAGGTGCCTGTAAACAGACTGTCTGGTTTGCACTGTAGAGAATTCATCTTCGTATAAGTCAGGTCCCACCCCCAATTTCAGACTGAGAAGGCTGCTCCTACCTGGAAGAAAGCTGAAGCCAGCATTGCCATGGGGTCTGGCACTGCAGGGGACTTGGCTGATGACATTTCTCGATTGTCAGGCTTTTTTTTTTTTTTTTTTTTTACGGTACGCGGGCCTCTCACTGTTGTGGCCTCTCCCATTGCGGAGCACAGGCTCCGGACGCGCAGGCTCAGCGGCCATGGCTCACAGGCCTAGCCGCTCCGCGGCATGTGGGATCTTCCTGGACCGGGGCACGAACCCGTGTCCCCAGCATCGGCAGGCGGACTCTCAATCACTGCGCCACCAGGGAAGCCCTGTCAGGCTTTTGATAGAGCCTTAGTATTAAGAGAGAATCAAGTAAAACCTGCAGGTCAGCAGGAATTTTTCACTCACCCCCCACCCCCATCCCCCATCGGGAATATTTCAGTTATCGTAAAGGCAGAAAGGTGTGAATGCCCAGACATCTGCTTATAAACTTTCCTTTTGGTCTTTCCTCTGAGCTACCCCAATAATTCTTATGCTTTAGTTTGTTTGAGAAATACTGTATGGGAGAGTTGTTTACACTAAATCATATATATTGCACTTTGTTGGCAATTGAAGAGACTTTCGGAGGTGGTTTTGACTATAGTTCATTTTCACCTTGCTCATCATACACAATGTAATTCCTTTGTGTAAGTTTTCAATAAATGCTAGTTATTACTATTGTTATTGAAGTATATAACAAAATTTGCAAAAATATTAGAAAAAAAAACTCAATTTGTGGTATCATGGAAAATGACCAGTGCGTATGAAGATGTTTTGGGTCTTCCAGATACTGTGTTCTAGGGTGGACCAAGTGGTCTGATGAGATGTGACAGGGGAGCCTGCCATGCCACATGTGTGGGGTCTGCTACACAGCAGACAGGCTTTCACCCCAAGTTTCGTTACTGAGCTAACCTTTGGCATGTGTATTGGATTGTACAGTGCCCTCCCTCTTCTTTTTTGTTTTTTTAATTGTGGTAAAAAGCATGGTAAAATGGTTTACCATCATAACTATTTTCAAGTGCACAGTCCAGTAGTATTAACTAGGTGCACATTGTCGTACAACAGATCTCTAAAACATTTTCATCCTGCAAGACTGAAATTCTATACCCATTGAACAACACTGCCCCTCTTTCCCTTCCCCCCCAGCCCCTGGCCACTACCATTCTGCTTTCTGTTTCTAAGAGTTTGACTACTTTATATACCTCATATAAGTGGAATCATGCAGTACTTGTCTTTTTATGACTCGCATATCTCACTTAGCATAATGTCCTCAAGGTTCACATACATTGTAGCAGGTACGAGAATTTCCTTATGTTTTTAAAAATACATTTATTTATTTATTTAATTTTGGCTGCGTTGGGTCTTTGTTGTTGCGTGCAGGCTTCTCATTGCAGTGGCTTCTCTTGCTGTGGAGCACGGGCTCTAGGTGCGTGGGCTCAGTAGTTGTGGCGCACAGGCTTAGTTGCTCTGCGGCATGTGGGATCTTCCTGGACCGGGGCTCAAACCCGTGTCCCCTGCATTGGCAGGAAGATTCTTAACCACTGGACCACAAGGGAAGTCCCCAGAATTTCCTTATGTTTTTTAAAGGCTGAAAAACATTCCATTGTATGGATAGACCACATTTTCTTTACCTGATCATCTGCTGATGGACATGTAGGTTTCTTCCACCTCCTGGCTATTGTGAATAATGTTGCAATGAACATGGGTGTGCCAATCTCTTCGCGATCCCATTTTCAATTCTTTTGGACATATCCCCAGAAGTAGGATTGCTGGATCATATGGTAGTTCTATTTTAAATTTTTTTAGGAGCCTCTATCCTGTTTTCCATAGAGGCTGCCCCATTTTACATTTGTATCAACAGTAGTGGTCCACCTCCTTTTGATCCTTGCCATATTGCCCTGCTTTGCCCCACCAGTTTAGTGAGCCCACCTTCCACCTGTTCTCTCTATCCTGCTAATTCAACTCGCTACACTAGGTGCTCGGGGTTCTGGCCGCTCCACCCTATTCAGCCCCCTTGGTTAAGCCTCCAAGAGTGATTCCAGATGGAGCAGGGCTCAGGCAGAGGCCCCAAGTTCCTGGTCGCCAAACAATCTCACATTCCCTATTGGTTACTTTTTACATTCTAGATCTGGGAAGCATTGCCACTTGTTTCTTATTTTCCTCCTCTTTCTTCTAGGAAGGGAGATGTAACTGTCAGAAGGAGTTTGTTGGCCTGATTCTGTCATTTTTCTGCTCTTGAGGCCACTGAAGTGGGTGAAACTGGCTCTCAGAAGCCCAGGTGCACAGAATCTAAACCTTTAGTAGAAACTTCCTTTCTGTTCTCCTGCTCCTCAGGGTCACCTGTAGCTCTAGGGGTTTGAAAGCACTGAGCTCTTAAAGGGAAAAGCTCAGAGTCATGCACAATTCAATTCCCAAGTCACAGAAGGATGGAGTCCTTGCTCAGATCTTTCCCTTAAGCTCCATATCGGACCAAAAAGTTAGAGTTTCTTTTTTTTGTACAACCACCCCATCAATGGGCAAGCTGGCTCACTGCTAATCCTGAGCTTGGGAATCCTGAATCATCTTCTAACCAGGGTAGGTCTAGCACAAGTAACTTCCCACCTATGCTTGATTCATTTGGCTTCAGCTGTAGATTTGACCTGCTGCGGTTCAGAGATCCACCTTAGACTTGTGAGGAAGGGTGGCAGGTATGGAAGGAGAAACAAAGACCTTCAAACATTATTCTTACCCTCTGGAAACATCCTCCAGTTTCAGTGATGGATAGAGTTGGAAAAAGAGGAGAGAGAAAAGGTTCAAAACAGTCTTCTCCCTTAGCCCAGAATTCTTGGGCTGAGTACTTATTGATGCTGTCTGCTGGAAACATGGGTAGGCTGGAACCTGTACCAATTAACTAACCTATCTCAATTTAGCCTTAGAAAAATGAGGTTTCATCTCTAAAGGGGGTTCATGATAAACCTAATTTCCCTCTCTGAATCTTAAGTTTCCATTAAAGAGACACCAGTTAGAGAATCTGGGAATAGGTAAAGATAATGGGAATCTGATTCCATGGGGAGGTAGTAATAAATTTACTCATGTATGTCAGTCTCATGCCTTGAAAAATCATGTTGACCCAATTCTCTCTTTCCATTTTCATTATGATTGGTAGCTGTGATGGTCAGTTTTATGTGTCACCTTGGCTAGATTACAGTCTCAAGTTATTCAATCAAACATCAATTGTTGCTGTGAAAGTATTTTGTAGATGTGATTAACATTCATAATCAGTTGACTTTACTGGAGACATCACATGTCCTAATTTCAAATTATATTACAAAGCTATAACAATCAAAACAGTATGGTATTGGCATAAAAACAGACACATAGGTCAGTGGAACAGCATAGAGAGCCCAGACATAAACCCATGCATAAATGGTCAATTAATTTACAATAAAGTAGTAAAGAATATATGATAGGGAAAGGGTAGTTTGTTCAATAAATGGTATTGGGAAAACTGAACAGCCACATGCAAAAGAATGAAACTGGACCCCTATCTTACACCATACACAAAAATCAACTCAAAATGGATTAAATAATTAAAATTAAGAACTGAAACTGTAAAACTCCTAGAAGAAACCATAGGGGGTTATCTCCTTGACATTTTGGTCTTGGCAATGATTTTTTGGACTTGACACCAAAAGCAAAAGCAAAAATAGACAAGTGGGACTACATCAAACTAAAAAGCTTCTGCACAGAAAAGCAAACCATCAACAAAATGAAAAGGCAAGCTACAGAATGGGAGAAAATATCTGTAAATCATGTATCTGATAAGGGGTAATGTTCAAAATAAATAAAGAACTTACACAATTCAATAGCAAAAAACCAAACAACCCAATTTAAAAATGAACAGGGCTTCCCTGGTGGCGCAGTGGTTGGGAGTCCGCCTGCCGATGCAGGGGACGCGGGTTCGCGCCCCGGTCCGGGAGGATCCCACGTGCCGCGGAGCGGCTGGGCCTGTGGGCCATGGCCGCTGGGCCTGCGCGTCTGGAGACAGTGCTCCGCAGCGGGAGAGGCCACAGCAGTGGGAGGCCCGCGTACCGCAAAAATAAAAAATAAAAAAAAATAAAAATGAACAGAGGAAGTGAATAAACATTTTCCAAAGAAGGCATACAAATGGCCAACACAATATATGAAAAGGCACTCAAAATCACTCACATCAAGGAAATGTAAATCAAAACCACAATGAGATTTAACCTCACAACGGTTAGAATGGCTGTCACCAAAATGACAAGAGATAACGAGCGTTGGTGAGGATATGGAGAAAAGGGGGCCCTGGTGCAGTGTAGGTGGGAGTGTAAATTGGTGCAGCCACTATGGAAAACAGTATGAAGGCTCCTCAAAAAATTCAAAATAGAACTACTGTATGATCCAGCAACTCCATTTCTGGGTATATATCCAAGGGAAATGAAAACAGGATATAGACTCTTGCACTCCCATGTTCATTGCAGCATTATTCGCAACAGCCAAGATAAAGAAACATCCTAAGTGTCTGTCAATGGATGAATGAATAAAGAAGATGTGGTGCGCACACGCGCGCCCACACACACACACACACACACACACACACTGGAATAGTATCCAGCCACAAGAAAGAAGGAAATCCTGCAATTTTCAACAATATGGATGGACCTTCAGGGCATTATGCTAAATGAAATAAACCAGGTAGGGAAAGGCAAATACTGTGTGATATCACTTATATGTGGAATCTAAAAAAAAAGAAAGTCAAACTCAAAGAAACAGGGAGTAGAAAAATGGTTGCCAGGGTCTGGGGATGAGGGGGTGAGAGGTTGGTAAAAGAGTATAAACTTTCAGTTATAATATGAGTAAAGTGTGAGGATCTAATGTATGACATGGTAACTATAGATAACTATTATATAACTGAAATTTGGAAAGGGAGTAAAACAAATATTCTCTCACACACCATATATATATATATAGTGTGTGTGTGTGTGTGTGTGTGCGTGAGATGGATGTATTAATTAACTACATGGGAAGGAATCCTTTCACAATGCATATAGTAATCAAATCATCATGATGTACACTTTAAATACCTAACAATTTGTCAATTATACCTCAATAAAGCTGAAAAAAAATCAGCTGACTTTAAGTAAATGAATTTATTCTAGATAATTTGGGTAGGCTTGATCTAATCAGTTGAAAGACCTTAAGAGCAAGGCTGAGGCTTCCTTGAAGAAATTCTGCCCATGGAGAGCAGCTCCACTTCCTGTGTGACAGTTTCCTTCCAATCTGCCCTTCCTGATAGCCTGCCCTATGGATTTCAGATTTTCCTGGACAGCCCCCGCCATCACAGAAGCCAACTGCTCGCAATAAATCTCTTACTATATATCACCTACTGGTTGTTTCTCTGGTGGAACCCTGATGGATACAGTACTCTGCACATGTGTTCTGGAGCAGCTAGAATGATCTTGCAATTCCCAAATGTGCCAACTGCGTTTCTACCTCTCTGTTTTAGCTTGTTCCTTACTCCCTGCTGGAATGTCCTCTTCCACGAGGCCACTGGTCTTACATCTTGCCTTTAAGGTCCAGCTTGAAGAGCTGCCTCTTCGAAGCCTTCCTGGCTGCGTGGGATCTGGCGGTACTCCCTCCTCTGAATTCATACAGCATTGTGGGTGACCACTTGTTTGGCCTGCAGTCCAACTTTATATTGTTATGACCCCATAAGGGTCAGAAGCATGACCTCTACACCTTTGTTTCCCAAATCCTAACTGCTACTCTACTCAAAGATGATGCTTCTGAAACCCTACCAGCACAAGCAGAGTGCCATTTTTGGCTTTCTGATGCCTTTCATAATTACTGTCCCTTCATAAGTGCCAACATTTTCACGGTGTGGAACATCCCCACCCATGTACTGGGGCTCAGATAGGCTAGTTTAACAGAAGGGAGCCTTCTGTAACACGACTCCAAGTAGGGAATAGAGTCAAAGACACGATTTTGATGTAAAAACACAAAGGAGTTACATCAAGAGGCTGAGGAAAGGTTTTATTGGTCTTGCTGTCCAGTCCTCAGGCCACATTTCTGCTTTTTTCCACTTCCCCTGCCTGGAGTGATTCAAAGTCCCCTCTGGCTCCATGCAGGGAACACCTGACAGAACTGAATGTCCAACAACCTGAGTGGAAGATCTAAGTGGAGGTGAGGATGGGGAACGCGGGGGCTAAAAGCTGGAGCTTGGCAGAGGAGAGACAGTCCATAGAAGAGAGATTCCTAAGTTCTCTGATGGCAGCAAGAGGACAACCCAATGTGGAGCCTGGCACGAAGCGTCTGGTGGTCCAGGAACAGCAGGTAGGACGGGGTGAGTGCGGTGCAGGATTGAGCCCAAAGTGAACACACCTGTCCGACAGCATTTCAGGCTGGAGCTGAATCGAGGAACTCTTGTGCAAACTCCTCCAGGACTCTGAGGGTGCACGTGACTAACCGGCTGGCACCTGCCTCTCTCAGGGCTGCTGCACCTTCTGTGCTTCTCGTGCTCCAGGCAGAAGAGAGGGTTACACAACCCATCGGAAATGACAGTGCATTCCTCCCTAACTCAAGGGATCAAAGGGCTCCTCAAAGACGGGAGGAGGGTGGGGTCCCTGTCACAAAGCTCGGTAGGGGGAACTCAGGCAGCCTCAGCCAAGGGGCTGTGAACGCCAGTTTCTTATTCCTGGCCCCATCCCTGTCTCACCTCCCCTGAGAACAAAAGGAACGGAAGTTTCTTGGGAAGAGAAAGCAGCGCTCTAGCTCAGTTACTTCGTGAATAAAATTATACTGTCTCTAGAATGGTCTGAGAAATCTTGAAATCTGACCTTTGCTCTGAGGTGGGGTAATTCTGAGGGAGCTACACAGTGTGGCTGAGGGTGAGAAGAGGGGGCAGGGGGCAAAATGGGGACCCAACTCTTCATTAAGACCCAAGTCCTCCTGGGTATGCTGAATATGAAAAAATTTCTCCTTGCTGATGCACTCCTAAATTATCTGGGTCCAGATTGAAACTCAAAATCAACAGAGACAGTGAGTGAAAGCAAGAGAGAAGTGCCAGCAGGAAGGACAAGCTGCTCTCTGTGATGCTTACTCATGATCTACAACTGACTAATGAGTGCGTGAGAGAAGAGTTCAGCCTTACTAGTAATCAAGGAAACGCAAATCAAATCAAAGAGATACAATTTCCACCTACCAAACTGAATTGTTTTTAAAGAGGGACTTATCTTACGCATGCTGGTGGGAGTGCATACTGGCTTTCTGGAAAGTCACTTGGTAATAAGTAACAAGACTTGAAAATGATGACTCAGTAATTCTTCTAGGAAATGACTAAAGAAATAACAAGAGATGTGAACAAAGATGGTTTTATGCAGAGATGATCATTGCTTCATTATAACAACAAAAAAATAATTGAAATGTCCAACAAAAGAGAATAGTTAATCATGATAAATCCACATTGGAGAATATGATGCAGTTATTAAATATGGTCATTGGTATAGGCAATTTGGTCCAAAAATGTGTGTGAAATCCCATGGGCATTTTCAGTCTTTACTAGTGGGGCAAGTTCTTTACCTCTCCAAGGCCTCACTCTATTTACCTGTAAAATGAGTTTATCAGTATCTACCCAGGAGAGCTGCTGTGAGAATTAAATGTGATCATGTGATCAGGGTTTCTGGCTGATTACGAGACTCAATCAATGTGGGCAATGATTATTTCATAATGGACATGCATAATTTTTTAATAAGGAAAAATCCTAATTCACGCTATTTTAAAACAATATTTCAGAAGAGTTTTTGATGAAATGGAACACAAAAATAACATATTAAATACAAAAGCAGAATACAAATAATGTGTGTGCATATAATCCCATTTTTCAAATGCACACACATATACACAAATATATGCATGCATTTCAAAAACACGTAAAGGAGCTACCTCACAACATTACCAGCAGTTAAGTTGTGGATTATGGGTGATTTTTGTTTTCTCCTTTACAAGTTACTGTGTTTTCAAAAATCTCTACAATAAGCACGTTATCATTTTTAAAAAGTAAAAATTTTCCAGAGATTCCAAATCCGATGTGGGGAGAACACAGAAGGGAAAACCGTGACCTCCATCTGTGAGTGGCCCCTCCGCGGGTGTCGTGCTCCACAGAAAGCCAAGTCACCCCTGTGAGGCCAGGGTGTCCTGTGAAATATGTAGACCAGGGTCAGACCAGCTTGTGAGGCATGATGGCCTCGGCAGACCTCTCCGGGGAGTGGGCACTCTGCCACCTGGGCCTGTATCATAATGAGATAATGTTTGTGAAAGCACTTAGCCAAAGAGAAAACTCTATCCAGATAGGCGATTCTAGGGCTTATTCTAGAGAAAGGAGGCTCTCAGAGCACATTCCATTAAGGAATTTCACACTCTGCCTCCTCCTCCAGACTCCTCTGTTCCTCCCTCCCCTGAACAGAAACATATTTAGTAACCCTATCTAAATCCTCTTCTTTCCCTTAATTTGATTAAGAAGCTAGGGGAACAAGGGATGAAGTGGAGGGTGAGGAGAGGGGGAGACTGAGTTGTGGGGAAAGATTAGAGGAGCTCAATGGATATCTCGGCCAAGTGATGCCTGAGTGTGGACAGGACAAGGGCCTCCAGGTACTTAGTACAGAAGCACAGAGCACAGAGGGAGGGACACAGTTGATCACGGAGCCGCCTCTCTGGCTGAATGAGAACCAAATAGGGGAGGGTCATGCTTTAAGGATTAACCAGGGGAATGGGGGACATTTCCTAAAGGAGGCGCTAGCATCTTTCTGCGTCTCTTCTGGATCCTTGGAGCTTTAGGGTCTTCAGATACTTAAGAAGTTCCAAGGGGCTAATGTGTTGAACTCCTGCTATGTGCGAGGTACTTTCACATATGTCAATTAATTTACTCTAATTAAGTAAATTATCACCCATGAAACTGATGCTCAGAGAGAATAGTTTTTGCCCGTAAGCATACAGTATCAGTGGGGTGGGGAAACTGGGGTTCAAACCCAGCTCTCCCTGCTTTTACCACTCTTCCTGGCAAACATTATCCTCAGGAGGAAGATAGTAACAGCCAGCATTTATTTAGCCCTATGTGCCTTACAAGTAAGTGGTTTCATGTAATCCTCATAATATCTCTACAAGGTAGATATATACTATTAACAAACCCATTTTACAGATGAGCAACCCGATGCTTAGAGCAAGCAACTGAGCTAAAGTTACAGAGCTGGTAAATGGTGAAAGAGCAGGGCCTTAGAGAGCCTGGGAAAGTTAAAGGAACACTGGGTATGAGGCATTTCGAGTGAGAGGGGAGCTCCTGTTTCATGTGTCTCTTCTAATAGCTGGTTGCACCTCAAGGACAGGGACCTTACCTTGTTTATCCTTTTCCCAACCCTGAACACAATGCCTGGAACACGGGGAGCATTTGCTGCAAGAACTAGTGGTACTTGTTAAGTTTGGCCAAGTGAGAGTCTCCAGTGTGGTGAGGATTAAGTGAGACATATTTGTCTAGGGATTTCCAAGTCTAAAATGTCACAGTGCTGGGCTTCAGAAAAGGATCTGTTGGCAGTGGGAATCCCTGCAGGAGACTTTAAAGGTGACCAGGACCTTGACAATGGGCAGGCCCAGGGAGAGGGTTCCAGCTCCCTTGCAGAATTTGATTCAGACCAAAGTGACAATGAGGGGGGCTCAGGCACATAGTCCCCACTGGTTCCTTCCACAGGGACGTCTCAAGGACATCTCCAAACCTTGGGAGATAAAACACAGTATGGGAGATGAAGGTGAAGGTGGGAAGAGTGCCATCTGGGCAGCTCAGAAAGACAGGAGAGAGAGGGAAGTGGAGAGCTTAGTGCTTTAATTAACAGGGACCTAAGACTCTTCTAGAAATAGGTTTGAAAGGATAAAGGGCAGAAAGTTGGTCTCTTCTGGAGAGGACTAATAGTCTCCACGAAGGGACCTCAGGCTTCAGTGAGAGTCTCTCATTGATAGATAAATACATCATTGCTTTATGGTCCACTACAGCTTTAGATGAAGCATTCCTGCTTCTCTTCCTTCTGTAACCTGTGAGGAAGGCTACCAAAGGGCAGAGAACAGAAACAGCCACCGAGCTCCTGGGCCAAGTCCAGGGCTTCCTGGCCTGTATTCAGAGCCTCAGCTTTTCTCCCCCTCTTGCAATAGTTCTTGGTGTCTTTATGTGAGCTGCTTATTAACCAGAGGATATCAGGGCACTGGGAGGGGAGAGCTGGTGCTGGTTGCCAGTGAGTGTAATTCAGAAGCACAGAATGGGGCAAAGCTGATGTGTGCGGCCTGGGTGACAGAGGATGGAACCAGACTCTGGTCACCACGCTGGAGCATCAGCTTGGAGGGTCCTGTGACCTGTGGGGGCAGCCGGGAGAGCCAGGGGTTCACTACCAACAGTGCCTATCCATAGAAGAGTTCCACCTGCCAGGATGAAGGATAATGAATGGCTCTGAAGCAGCTGGATCTACGCTACCCTCCCACAGCAACAAGTGGAGGGAGTTCTTTCAATGCTGTAGGAACTCCTCTACCACCCCCTTTTCCAAAGACACTACTTTTCAATTAAATATGAAAATCCTGGGCATCCTCTCCCGTCTCTTCTGGTAAGCTGCAGCTGACGGTCCTAGTCTACATAAGTACTTCTGATGGGCTTCATCAGCCAGCTGACCTCTTGGGGTCAAACCAAGGAAGCAGAGCCCACCCTGGGCCCTGAGATGGTTCTTGATACTAGAGCACAGAACGGCTTCCTGCTGTGTCTAAGAAATACGGCTTAGCCAGGCTTCAGCTGGGCTGCAGTGTTAAATGTCTTAGGTTTCAAGTTGGTACCAGCTGCACTGAAGGGAAATGGTTGGGGAAATTCTCCCATTTGGCTTCTTTCCACATGGAGGATGGCTAAAGGAAGAGAGAGCTTAGAGCTGCTGTGCTGGTGCTGATGCCTTAAAAATAATGATATAAACACAGCCACAGAGGTTGGCCTGTGGAGTCCCTGATGGGGACCAGAGAAGAAATGTTGTCCTGACTTACCCTTCAACCCATGCTCTGCAAACAGAAGTGACCCAGCCCTCATCTATCACCTCTGAAGCTAAACAACTTCCCCAGATGGCCCCATGGAGCATAAATCAAGAGGGCCCTAGCTTCCAAGAAACCTGTACACAATTGCAGCCCTCAGAAATACTTGTTCTCATATTCTTTCTTCCTCTATGTTCAGAATACGGTGCTAGCAAGTCATAATCCCAGATGAATATAGCAGATCATCTTAAGTATGTCACTCAGTTTCTCTGAGCCTGGATCCTCACCTTTAAATGGGGATCATGTCATGTCTTCCTCATGGATTTGAGGTGGAAATTAGATAATTCAAGGAGAGTACTTAGTTCAGTGCCTTGATGAATGTTAGCTTCTATATCACCATTATTTCATTAGCTGAAGCCCATTCCTAGGTACAAAGACAGAAAACGAACAAATAACAGCGATTCTAACTGTAATCCCAAACACGAAGGGCTGTGGGCTACAGCTTCAATGATTTCATAACACACAAAGCTTCTGTCTCCTGCTTACTCTCATGCCAAATCTGTGCCAGATCTAGTTATACGTGGTAACCTCAGTGGCCTCCAAGTTGTTTAAATTCTCACAGAGAATCCCAATGGATACTCAGACCTGCTGAAGCCGAGACAAATTCAAACATGCTGGGCTAGCAGTGAAATGTAGGATAAGAAATCATCACAAAGAAAGTCTGTTCACATTCTAAAAGTGACTGAAGAACCATGGTTTGTACAGAGAGCCCTCCTCTCAGATGGGCAGCTCACAGATTCTTTCCTTTCGTACTTATTCCACAATAGCACATCACACCCTTAACAAACATGTTTTGCTCCCAACTGAACAGGTAAAGACATGACGGCATTTCTGTTTTAAAGCTATTGAATGCCAAAGCCTTTGCTTCTGCTCACGTGTCCTAACCTTCCCTGCCTGGGAATTGGATCTGGGGTAATGGGTGACCCAGCAGGCACAAAGATGACAGATTCCTGCATCATGTAGCAACGCCGGGACAACCTGGGGCATCTGGCCTGGCTGGCAGGCGGGCAGGCTGGGAGGGGCAGCTGTAAGTACACCGACCTTTGTCCCCGTTTGCTCTTGGAGAGGGCGGGCCCTGCCAATGCTGCTCTCTTCTTTCTCTCCGTGTCTGCCTGGGACTCCTGCTAATCAAAATGTTCTCCAGGACCTGAGAAAGCCTGACCCTGGTGGGTGGCAAGCAGAGACCTCTTCTGGCAGCCAAAGGGCGCTCTGAACCTCTGTCCAGACATGGCAGGCACGGGGCTCCTAGGCACGTGTACGTTCCTGCTCCCGAAAGAAATCTCTTCCCTTCTGGCTTTTTTCCAAGTAGAAGGCTTATCATTAACTAGCCATCTACTCCTTTAGAAAACTGTCGACTCTGGGCACTCCTTCTACAAACCACTAAGGGATCCAAGGGAATATATTAAAGGACAGTGCCCCTGAATTTGAGCTCAGCAGGGCTGCTTTTCTCTTTGCAGGGCTCGTCCTTTGGGGAGGGAAACGCTCCTGTTTCTGCCTTCCTCACTGCCAGTTAAGTGGTTGTTCTGAGGAAACTGTGTGTCCTTTCTTCCAGCAAGGTTCTCCAGCCCTCTGGCTCCCCAGGCTGGACACAAGGAGGGTGATGGATGCACATGTCTAGTGCGGAGGTAGGGGTACTCTCTGGCTCTTTCATGGTAAATCCTCCTGCTTTTTTCCCTTTCTTTCTTAGTTTCCCTGAATGATGCTGCTGGGGCTTAAGGCAGGTTGAGCCAGAAAACCAATTTTTCTTGAGAAAAGTCTGAGAGTTTTCTCTTTTAAGTAAGAAGTTAGGCCCTCGTTGCCTATTCCCTTCACCTTATGGAGGGCACTAAGCCTGCCAGTTCCCTTCCATCTGGCAGGGGAGCCCACAGTCAGAGAGAAGCATCCTTCTCTTTCACAAATAAACAAATCCAATCCATGTGCTAGAGGACTTAGGGTATATTAATAGACAGATATTTTGTTTTCCTATTCTGGTGCTTATCCCCTTCCACTAGTATGAAAGATAAGAGAACACAAAATGTTCTCCACCAGCCACCCTTCTCCCCTCCCCCAGGGAGAAGCAAGCCAGGGGGCATAAGCTATTCTGTTTAAAGCCATCGCTGATGTACGAACTCTGAGAAAACAGACTTAAAGGTTTATATTCGGTCTCTCTTGGCTACTGTTGCTGTTCAGCAAAGAAACTATATTGTTTAAACCCTCCAGGCAAACGGGTTGCAAGGCAACCTGCAAACAATAGAAAATATCCCAAACTAAAAATACAGGCTTTAAAGGATAGGAAGCATGGTGGTGTCTTGGGGAAATAATTCCAAAATTGGGGTGAAGGAGAAAGGTGTCAGTTAGGTTGCTTTTATGTCCCATCAGCCCATCTGCCTGCTTTCACCCTTAACTGAGTTTCTTGTAATCCAGGCATATTGGATTTTTATTCCTGGACTCTTAGTTCTTTCCATGGTCATCAACACCTTTATGGGGGAAGGGGCTCAAAAAGGCTATAATATCAGGCTGCCTCCTGTCCTAAGAAAAGTTACAAAGATTCTTATCAATGTACTTCCCCACTAGCTCCCAGCCCTGACAATGACTGCAACTCCTATTCCTGAGAAGTCCTTAGAAGCCCAAGAAAGAAGAGGGCTGGGGCCCAGCTTAATCACAAGGGTCCTGTGCCAGGAAGGCAGAGGGTCAGAGTTAGAGAGGAATGTGACGATGGAAAGAAAGCTTAGAGTGATGCACCTGGAAGACAGTCGAAGGACCACAAGCCAAGGAACGCAGGTGGCCTCCAGAAGCCGGAAAAGACAAGCAGCTGCATTCTCCCCAAGAGTCTCCAGGAGGAACGTACCCTTGCCGACACCTTGATTTTGGCCTCATGAGACTTCTGACCTCCAGAAAGGTAAGAGAATACATTTGCGTTGTTTTAAGTTTGTAGTAATTTGTTACAGCAACAATAGGAGACTAATACAGCAACTGAGAGCCCAAGGATCTTTTACGAGGACAAGAAGCCTTCTGTTAGAGCTTGGGTCCTCCATACTCCAGTACTGCAGGCAGATGATTGGGAAACCACGGTGTTCCCTTCCTGATGTACTTTACCAACATGACCAGACCATTGGAGGGCACTGCATCAGGTGGGCTGATTCACTATTACATCTCATGGCTTCCTTTAAACAAACAGTCAAATAAACACAAATCAATAAAAAGGCTGCTCTTTTATTTTTACCCACCGACAGGGCAGACCGATCAATCTATTATCCAATAGGCAGACTTGAGTGGCTGGGACATGGTTTTCTCCCATAACTTGTGGCCCCACCCCAACCAGTGTCACTCAGAGGGATCAGACCAGAAAGGGAAACTGGAAGAAAGAAAAATAAACCACTTCTGTCTCCCTACTCCAGGTAGCCGGCCAGAAACTATAAGAGAATCTCTTGGACCTGTTTGGAAGGAAACACTTAAGAGATTTCAAGGCTCTCTCTTCTTTTGTGAGCAGGTTTGCTTTTTTCCAGACTATTCTCTGATTAAACGTCTTCTAAGGGCTTGCATAGAGAGCCTAGGAAACCCTATCTCAATCAAAAAAGAGAAAAGCACAGGATTCCCCTAGTTCCTTGCCTCCTAGAAGCATAAGCACTGGAAGACCGTAATTTACTCTGTCTCATGACATTTCTAGGAGACAAGAACCATGGGTCCGGTCCCCATTTTATAATTTGGGACCCTGAGTATTACAGAGAGAGCAGCAACGTGGACACAGTCACCCAGCAAGTTAAAACGATTTGCCCAGGGCTTCCCTGGTGGCGCAGTGGTTAAGAGTCCGTCTGCCGATGCAGGGGACATGGGTTCGTGCCCCGGTCTGGGGAGATCCCACATGCCGCAGAGCGGCTGGGCCCGTGAGCCATGGCCACTGAGCCTGCGCGTCCGGAGCCTGTGCTCCGCAACGGGAGAGGCCACAACAGTGAGAGGCCCGCGTACCGCAAAAAAAAAACAACCCAAAAACAACCAAAACGATTTGCCCAAACCAGAACATAGCTCCCCCGACTCCTAGACTGGCACTGCCCTCGTGTTCTCATGCTTAGTCTCAGGCCCTGGTGAACCAGGTCAGTAGGGCATAGCCTCCGGGTAGGTGGTCTCAGGGGAATGCAGAGATATGAAACCATTAAGCCTGTCATCACAAGGCAAGCTACTGATGCCCCAGGGGAAAGATTTTTCCAGACCAGAATAGAGCTCTGAATTGCTCTGTATGTCTGGTGTGTGTGTGTGCGCGTGGGTGAGAATTTGGAAGGTAGTCAGGGGTGTGAAACAACGGCCAGGTCAAGGTATCTGCACTCTACCTTACCTTTTTAAGACGTACTTTTTTAAAGATTTATTTATTTTTGGCGGTGTTAGGTCTTAGTTGTGGAATCTTTGTTGAGGCATGTGGGATCTTTCGTTGCGGCACACAGGCTTCTCTCCAGTTGCGGCGTGCGGGTTTTCTCTTCTCTATTTGTGGCGTGTGGGCTCCAGAGCACATGGGCTCTGTAGTTTGCGGGAGGCAGGCTCTCCAGTTGAGGTGTGCGAACTCAGCAGTTGTGGCATGCGGGCTTAGTTGCCCCGCGTCATGCGGGATCCTAGTTCCCCAACCAGGGATGGAACCCAGGTCCCCTGCATTGGAAGGAGGATTCTTTACTACTGGACCGCCAGGGAAGTCCCTACCTTACCTCAGTAAACCCATGAAGAGCTTTCATTTTTCTTTTTCTACCATCAAAACAAATCTTTTTCTAGCTTCTCTCTTATCCCTCCTCCTCTCTCTCCCTCTACCATTCTTCTGAGAGCCTGAAATCTGACTTTAGGAGCAAAACTAATAGATCCCCCAAACTCACTGCAAGGGGATCGTGCTGGCTTGTACTGAATAGCGGCTTTGGCTTCAGAGCCAGAACTACCAATGCCCACAGCTTGGCATGAAATGCTGACAAGTTCTGCACATGCTCCACCACTTCTACTGCCCTTCCACGCACAGGGGGCTTTGCAGAGCCACCTTCATTTCCTGCCACCTACATTTTGTGTCTCTCAAAGACTATGAAAGGGTGCCCCTCTCTTTTCTTTCAGGTATAAAGAAAGGAGAATGGAATGACTTGGTTTAGCACTACACTACTTTCAAAGTGTAGCAGACTCCTAATGGGGTTGTCATGTAAAAGTGGACGTAAAAATTAAGCTGATGTTGCCAGGTGCCTTCCCTAAGGGCCCAGAGTGGGCCCACAATATGGATCCTGTGCCACGTGAGGCAGAGGGCAGAAAATGGCAGCTGACAAAGGCAAAGTCAATGACCCTCAGTGTCTGAGTGGAGGAAGGTGACAAAACAGCACCATGGGGGGCCAAAGATGTCAAGACAAGACGAAAGGAAGGACTGGTGGGACATGGCACTTGGCAAGACTGGTAGTGCTTTTTATTTACTTATTTCATTTCATTTTATTTTTTTGGCCACACCACGTGGCTTGTGGGATCCTAGATCCCCAACCAGGGATCAAACCTGAGCCCTCGACAGTGAAAGTGTGGAGTCCTATGACTGGACCACCAGGGAATTCCCTGGCTAGTGATTTTTAAAATCTGAGCTTAGGGCTTCCCTGGTGGCACAGTGGTTAAGAATCCGCCCGCCAATGCAGGCGACACGGGTTCGAGCCCTGGTCCGGGAAGAACCCACATGCTGCGGAGCAACTAAGCCCGTGTGCCACAACTACTGAGCCTGCGCTCTAGAGCCTGCGAGCTACAACTACTGAGCCAGCGTGGTGCAACTACTGAAGCCCCATGTCTAGAGCCCGTGCTCCGCAACAGGAGAAGCCACCGCAATGAAAAGCCCGCACACCGCAATGAAGAGTAGCCCCCACTTGCCACAACTAGAGGAAGCCAATGTGCAGCAACAAAGACCCAACACAGCCAAAAATAAATAAAATAAAATAAAATAAAAAAGAATCCGCCTGCCAAGGCAGGGGACATGGGTTCAAGCCCTGGTCTGGGAAGATCCCACGTGCCACACAGCAACTAAGCCCGCGAACCACAACTACTGAGCCTGTGCTCTGCAACAAAAGAAGCCACCACAATGAGAAGCCTGCGCACCGCAAAGAAGAGTAGCCCCCTCTTGCTGCCCCGCACAACAACAAAGACCCAACACAGCCAAAAAAAAATAAGATAAATTAAAAAAAAATCTGAGCTTAAATTAACAGACGCAGTTTTGAGTTTGACTAACCCTCAACCTTGTATTAGTCCTAAACTAAAAATAATCGATGCCCCCAAATCTCCTTGCCTTATGCTAGAAATATGCACACACAGGGATGATAGGTGAGAAGAAGTGGGACAGGATGACTGGGACCCAGGGCTAAGGATCAGATGGGAACCAGAACCTCTTTATAAGGTTAACCCTGAGAAGTCCAAAAGTAAACTGTCACAATTAGGATCAACCGATTTGCAGTAAGGGTGCTAAGACAATTCAATGGGGAAACAATAGTCTTTCAACAAATGGTGCTGGGACAAATGGATATCCACATGCAAAATAATGAAGTTGAATAGGAGAAAATATTTGTAAGTCATATGTCTGAGAAGGGACTTGTATTTAGAATAAAGAACTCCTACAACTCAACAATAAAAAGACAAATAACCCAATTAAAAAATGGACAAAGGATCTTAATAGACATTTTGTCAAAAAAGATACAAATGGCCAATAAATATATGAAAATTAGCCATCAGGGTAATGCTTACAAAACCACAATGAAATACTAGTTCATACTTACTAAGTTGGCTATAATAAAGAAGATGGATGATAACAATATCCTTTTTTCCAGTATCCTTGGCGAGGATGTGTAGAAATTAGAACCTTCATACTTTGCTGGTAGGAATGTAAAATGGTACAGTGAAAAAGTTTTTGAAAAACTTTTGCAGTTCCACAAAAAGTTAAACATAGACTTACCATATAACTCAGCAATTCTACTCCAAGGTAAATGCCCAAGAGAGCTGAAAACATGTCTATACAAAAACTTGTATATGAATGTTCATAATACTGTTATTTGTAATAACCAAAAAGTGGAAATAACCGAAGTGTTCGTCAGCTTATGACTGGATAAACAAAATGCGGTATAGCCATATGATGGAGTATTATTCAGTCATAAAAAGTTAATGAAGTAGAAAGGAAATTCTGACAAATGCTATGACATGAATGACAAGGTTATTGAGCATATTATGCTAAGTGGAACAAACCAGCCAAGAAAGGACACTGTATGATTCAACTTATATGAGGTTCCTGAGGAGTCAAATTCATAGAGACAAAATACAATGGTGGTTGCAGAGGGTGGGAGAAGGAAAATGGGGAATTCCTGTTTTATGGGAATAGAGTTCAGTTTTATAAGATGAAGAGAATTCTGGAGATTGGCTGTAGAACCAATGTAGACGTATTTAAAATACTGAAATGTACATTTAAAGATGGTTAAGGGAATTCCCTGGTGGTCCAGTGGTTAGGACTTGGTGCTTTTGCTGCCATGGGCCCAGGTTCAATTCCTGGTTGGGGAACTAAAGGCCTGAAAGCTGTGTGGTGCGGCACACCCCCCTCCCCCAACCAAAAAAAAAAAAAAAGGTTAAGATGGTAAATTTTATGTTATGTGTATTTTCCCACAATAAAAAAAAGTAATGAAGTCTAATGATACATACTATGACATGGATGGCCTTGAAAACGTTATGCTAACGGAAAGAAGCCAGACACAAAAGACCACATATTGTATGGTTCCACAGGCTGGGGGGTCTGGGGGAAATGGGCAGTGACTGCTAATAGGTACATGGTTTCTTTTCAGGGTGGTGAGATGTTCCTAAAGTGAATGTAGTAATGGTTGCACAACTCTGGTAATGTACTGAAAATCACTGAATTTTTGAAAGGGTGAATTGTATGGTATGTAAATTATATCTCAATAAGGCTGTTAAAAAATTAAGGTAAGAAGACTGAAAATGAATGAACTGCTTCTTTTTAAAAATTATTATTGTTAGGTTCTGTGATCTAACAATATCTAACAATATCTAGTTGACGACTGCTTTCCCTTAATGAACTGTAGGAACATAAGGCTGTGCTATGACAGAACAGGGGAGGAGTGCTATTCACGAACAGGAATACAGCTAACTCAATTGAAGAAGTGAGATAAAATGTCTGCAGGCTTGAAAGAAAAAAAATAACCCAGCAGCAGATATTTTTAGAAGATACTTCAAAAAAAGTTGTAATAGGTCAAATACATTTCTAGAAAAACAAAGCAACTAAAACCCTTCAATACAAGGGGCTTGCAAAAGGTCTTAAAGGTTTTTCTCAAACTAAGTCCTGCATTGTTTAATCACTTTATAACCGCTTTTGATTTCTTGACAAGATAATTTGGAAGTCCAAATGTGCATTTCAACTTGCTTCTCATCATTCTGTACTTGATCATGCTCTGGGACGTTAACATAGACAATACCTGCAAAGATGTTTAAGAGTAGAATAGACTGTACCATAAAAATGACATTAAAAAGGACAGTGGTCTGCCTGAAACAGGAAGGAAATCCTGTCACATGGTACAGCATGGAAGAACCTTGAGGATATTATGCTAAGTGAAGCAAGCCAGTCATAAAAAGATAAATACTGTATGATTCCACTTATATGAGGATCCTAGAGTAGTCAAATTCAGAGACAGAAAGTAGAATGGTGGTTGCCCGGGGCTGGGGAAGGGGGATGGGGAGTTAGTGTTTAATGGGTATAGAGTTTCAGTTTGTTCTGGAGATCTATTGTGCAACAATGTGAATATTCTGAACCATACACTTAAAGATGGTTACGATGGTAAATTTTAGGTTATGTATTTTTCACCATAATTTAAAAAGTTTAAAAAGGACAGTGTTGAGTTACAAGCCTTAATAAAAATTTCATTTTTATTGTATTAAGGTATGACTGACATGGAAAGAATTTTCAAATTTGATAAAGAAACTTGCTGGCTTGTGTTTATCTTTACTTTTTACTCCTGCTGGAGTATAATGAAAACAGATCACTTGGTTTAATTTTGTGATTATTTTTACTTCCTGGTTCCTGCCTGATTATGCAATGCTTTTGGTTACAAATAGAAAAAAAGGAAAGTTTATGTGCTAGTCTATTATTTTTGCCTCTATTATGGCATTACATTAAAGAGGACTGGACTGAGAAATATTTCTACTTATATAAGTTTTTATACAGATTTGTTTCTAAATAAATTGAAATTCTGGGGCCTTGGCCACTAAGTAAGGCATCTTCCCTAAGGTCTATGAGCTGATGCTACTTCATACTTCCAAGTGTATTCTTATTTTAACTGGTTTTACAATACACTAGCTTCCTCTTTCAACAAACCTAAAAGGTCACAGAATCTATCTTGAGTAATACACAAAATATTTCATAGATTTTTTGATTTCATCACATTAACTCTAAAATGTAACCACTGCTTGGAACTGTGACAATTTGATACAAGATAAGCCAAAAAGGACAGATGTTCATTACAATCATGTACAATGGGTCACTCTGAGAACAGCTACTAACTATTCCATACTTATACTATGTGCGTTCCTGAGATACCGTCTCTGCTTTTAGACAATAATCATACATATGCATTTTTTCATACATATGCATTTCTAAGTGTGTTAAAGGCATGACAACATTCATTTTCTTTTTTTTTAAAAAATAAATTTATTTATTTTGACTGCGTTCGTCTTCGTGGCTGCACTTGGGCCTTCTCTAGTTCTGGTGAGCGGGGGCTACTCAACGCTGCAGTGCGTGTGCTTCTCATTGCGGTGGCTTCTCCCGTTGCAGAGCATGGGCTCTAGGCGTGCGGGCCTCAGCAGTTGTGGTGCACGGGCCTAGCCCCTCAGCGGCATATGGGATCCTCCCGGACCAGGGATCGAACCTGGGTCCCCTGCATTGGCAGGTGGACTCCCAACCACTGTGCCACCAGGGAAGTCCCAACATTCATTTTCTATAAACTTTATCCTAAGCCTGATGAGTGTTCTAGTACTAGATTTATATAACATACTTTTGAATAGTGAGAATGAAGCAGTGGTTAAGATGTCAAAGTCTCCAGAACATATTAGTGATTATTTCTAATTACAGAGCTATATTATATTTACTTTATTCTCTATCTGGTTAATCAAGATGATACTTGGGCAGTTGCTACAGTAAGCCCTACCTGAATGGTGACTGTAAGTAGCTCGGTAAAAATAATGAGAAGACAATCAGTTTGGAGAGGGCTCCCAGTCTTACCTACCACCTTCATACATAACCTTATTTGATCCTTTCAACAATTCTTTGAAGTTGTCAGAGAAAGAAACTGAGGTCCAAAGCAATTAAGTGATTTACTCAAGGTCACACTCTATTACTTTCATTCATTCATTATTCATTTAACTAGTATTAACTGATCAAAGTTGCTTATGTGCAAGTAGGCACAGGAAATACAACTGTGAACAGAAACCAGTTCCGCATTCCATGCTCTTACAGTCCAAAAGGAGAATCAGATAAGGATATGTATGATTACCATACAGGACTTGTATCTTTAAATGGCTGACCCTATATGTTAAGCATTTTACTGTTCCCCAGGTGTCTACTACACTTTCTGAAGGTTCTTACCCTGGCTCACCAATCTCATCTCCTGTTTTATGTGTGTGTGAGAGAGAACAATAATTATATACACCCACATAAACATATATAATACAATATTTATATATATAATATATTCCTTTATAGACATATATTTAAAGAAAATGTGTTTGTTCTTTAAGGTATTCCTTAAAGGAATTCCTCTATCTTCCATGCCATTAAGGGATTATAGAGCTCCTTCTCCTCCACTAAGAGACCTATTGGCTCCTAGGAAATCTCATCCACTTTGAGCCCTGGTAGTGACAGGACAGTGTCAAGGAAAGAATGCTAATGATTTTTCCACTAGCTGATCCCAAAAGCTTGGCAGAGGGGAGCTCAGTCCACTGAATGTTTATATAGCACCTTGATTAAAAGAGCTCAAAGCAGTAGTCTGAGTAGCTGTATTATAACCTCATTTTGTAAACTGCGTATTTTAAATACGAAAATAAATTCCTTTACCAATAAGCTTCATTATTTGTTAAAAATAATCATGAGATAAATTTCACAGAAAGAAGACTAGAAGTAAAATTGTAAATGGTGATAATCCCTGGGTGGTGGGATTACAGGTTATTTTAATTATCTTCTGTATTCAAATTTTCTACAATTAACATTATGGACTTCTCATTTAGAAAAAAATACTTAAAAAATTAAAGAAGAGGCCATAAAAACTCAACCTTACATAATTAAAAAAATACAAATTAAAATAATTCTTTAAGTCTATCATATTGACAGAGATATTATGAAGCTAATATACCTAGTATAGGTAAGGGGACAGTAAACTAGGCACTGTCATTCATGACTGATGGGATTACAAATTGTCACCAGTTTTTTGAAGGGTGATTTGGCAATATCTATTGATCTAAAGTATCTATCTAAAATTTTAAATGCACATACTTCTGAATCCAACAATTCTACTTCTAAGATTTTTTTTCCTTGTAGATATACTTGCATAAGGGTTCAAAGATGTAAGCAGAAGGATGTTCAGTAAGGAATTTGTTAATTAAACTGTTCTACACCTATATAGTGGAATATTCTGCAACTATTAAGAGTAGGAGAGGGGCTTCCCTGGTGGCACAGTGGTTGAGAGTCTGCCTGCCGATGCAGGGGACGCGGGTTCGTGCCCCGGTCCGGGAAGATCCCACATGCCGCGGAGCGGCTGGGCCCGTGAGCCATGGCCGCTGAGCCTGCGCGTCCGGAGGAGCCTGTGCTCTGCAACGGGAGAGGCCACAACAGTGAGAGGCCCGCATATCACAAAAAAAAAAAAAAAAAAAAAGAGTAAGATAGCTCTATATGTACATATGATTATAATTTACTGTTTAGTGCAAAAAGCAAGTTTCAGAATAGTGAATATAACCCTTTCTGTATACAATTTTTAAAGGCTGTAAATACATATATGTGCCTGTGTATGCAATTAAAATGTCTGGAAGAATATTCTAAAACCTAACTGTGGACATACCTCTGAGAAGTGAGAAGACTGAGACAGGTGAGGGTTTATTTTTTTAAACTACTATTCTTTGATATTATCTGAATTTTGTTACACTGATCTTGTATTTTTATCTTTAACAGCTTTATTGGGACATAATTCACATAGCATACAATTCACCAATTTAAAGTGATTTAAATGTACACACACATTCACTATTTTTTAGTATATTCACAGAGTTGTACAATCATCACCACGGTGTGTATTTTTTTTAATGAAAAATATTTTGAAAAATGCTCTAGAAGTAAACTTACTAGTGGCAAGAGAACGTGTGTCTGAGATACGAAAAAAGAAAGTTTTGAAGATTAAGGGAATGATACACATAAACAAGGAGGAAAAAAATGATGGAGAGGGTCAGAGACAAAAAAAAAATAAAGATGTTAAATTGAGTTTTAACTAGGAACATATTAGATCTGCCTTCATTAAATCAACACATCTGGATTCTGTACCAACAAGATCAAGGTAAGATATTTAGGCATGATAAGAAAAAGAAAACAAAGAAACCTTTGATTTGATTGTACTGCAAATATTTGGACCAGATTCTATATAAATCTGCAGATAGCTGGACATGAATTTAGTTTAGAAAAATATATTTACTTTGTAGTTGCTAGAAATCTCTCCTGTCTTAGGAAGTTAACAGAGAGATACTACTTCTTAAGCAACGAATACTTACTGAACATCAACAATGCTCTGATTTGCTTAAGAATACCTGAGATGTCTGTAGCCTTATTATGATTTTAGGCAGCCTCTCTGCTAATGGATGGGGCTGTGTTCCTGTCTTGCTAGTTGTTTGGCATAGGGTGTCCAGCACTGTAGCTTGCTGGTTGTTGAGTGAAGCCGGGTCTTGGTGTTGAGATGGAGATCTCTGGGGGATTTTCGCCGTTTGATATTACATGGGGCTGGGAGGTCTCTTGTGGGAATAAAGACACAGACCTACTAGAGCATGGACTTGAGAATATGGGGAGGGGGAAGGGTAAGCTGTGACAAAGTGAGAGAGTGGCATGGACATATATACGCTACCAAACGTAAAACAGATAGCTAGTGGGAAGCAGCCGCATAGCACAGGGAGATCAGCTAGGTGGTTTGTGACCACCTAGAGGGGTGGGATAGGAAGGGTGGGAGGGAGACGCAAAAGGGAGGAGATATGGGGATATATGTATATGTATAGCTGATTCACTTTGTTATAAAGCAGAAACTAACACACCATTGTAAAGCAATTATATACTCCAAAAAAGATGTTAAAAAAAAAAAAAAAAGAATACCTGAGAATAAGGAGAGCTGGGTAGAGAGGAAAGGGCTCCTGAAACATACCGACAAACTTAATAAGCACAAACCATGTAGGAATATTCTGACTCTTTGGCTCAAAGTTTTGTATATGTTTTTAGAAGAAGGATGAGAAAACATACATTTGAAAGATAATATTTTATGAAAACATTCAGCAAAACTCACATTTAATCTCTGTATTACTTAAAATTACCTTTTCTCTGAGATTTTTCCCTCATTAAAATCTTGCTTGAGCACTACAGATCTTAGGAATACTTTGTAAAATATCACCTTATTCCCTTTTTTTTTGTATCTTTAAAAAGCACAGTTCAAAAGTTGTGCAGTTGGAGGAATCTCTGGCACCAGGAAAAGCAAACTTCACTGATCATCCTATAAAATCAATTAACTTGGGTACTACGAGCTCTTATATACTTAATTAGGGCCCTGTGGTGACTATAGCAATTGATCTGGTTCAACATCAATAAAATAATGGAAATAGGGGCTTCCCTGGTGGCGCAGTGGTTGAGAGTCCGCCTGCTGATGCAGGGGACGCGGGTTCGTGCCCCGGTCCGGGAGGATCCCACGTGGCACAGAGCAGCTGGGCCCGTGAGCCATGGCCGCTGAGCCTGCGCGTCCGGAGCCTGTGCTCCGCAACGGGAGAGGCCACAGCAGTGAAAGGCCCGCGTACCGCAAAAAAAAAAAAATAATAATAATAATAATGGAAATGTACACAGGATAGCCACACTCATGCAAAACCTGTTTTTATAAAGAAGTAAATATCAGATTAAAAATATAAGTCACTACTTTTGAATTAGGAAACTGCAAAGTAATGCTGGTGCAAAAAAATTTTTTTTTTTTTTTTTTTTAAAGGTCATGCTGCGCAGTGGCTTGCAGGATCTTGCTTAAGTGGTAATAGTTGCAAAAATCACTCACCATGTGGCTAACAGTTGACATAATACTTGATTCAAAATCAAGCAACAGGGCTTCCCTGGTGGCACAGTGGTTGAGAGTCCGCCTGCCGATGCAGGGGACACGGGTTCGTGCCCCGGTCCGGGAAGATCCCACATGCCGCAGAGCGGCTGGGCCCGTGAGCCATGGCTGCTAAGCCTGCGCGTCCGGAGCCTGTGCTCCGCAGCGGGAGAGGTCACAGCAGTGAGAGGCCCGCGTACCGCAAAAAAAAAAAAAAAAAAAAAAAAAATCAAGCAACAAGGAATCCTCGAGAACAAGCTATCCTTTGAAGTATTATAATATGTTGTGTTTCCCTATTTCTACATGTGCATGTAAGCATGTGCACGTGTGTTAACACAACATTTTATTGGTAATTAATGAACTGTGCATGCTGGAGACTATTGCTAACAACATAATCATCTCTATAAATGCTCTGATTGACTGTAACATCTTAGGAGACCATATGAAAATAGAAAACGTTACTATCCCCGGTAATATGAGCCATGTAGGACAATGATCAGTTGTTATTATTTGTTTAAAATTAAAATTGCTTTATCAGAAAGGTTACCTAAGTCTTGTCCTGTGACTGTGACAACAAATTAAAAATGGAACTGCTTAAACCTCCAAAATATGCAAAACGGTAACTGAAAGAATATCGCTTTAATGACAGTTAAAACCATCCATCTCCATGGGCTAAATGTAGATACATTTGGAAGCTAACCTTGGCTTTCAGGCTTGAGGTTAGACTAGTAGGGTGTCTATTGTCATCTGGACAGGTGGCAATAACCTTAGACGGGGATGTCAGAGCCTCCAAAGTCTTCTTTTAGATCTTACATCAAGCTACAATGAACCCTGGCTTCCGAACAAATTCTGAATGCCAAAAAGCAAAGGTGAAGGGTTAACTGCTCGTTATTTTTTATTTCTTTGATGCTAAAATATTTTAAAAAGCAAGGACAGCTCAATTTAGATTTATAAAAAGGCACTCTGATGAAAAGCAAATGTGTTCCTGTATTTTGAAGTAGATGGTTAGAAAGCTAATATAGAGCTTGTGGTCTAAATATATCATTCTTTTAGAGGCAGAACATATTGCTGGGGAAAAAAATCCTCTATCATAGGACTTATGGCATATAGTAACTAAAATGTTTTTTCCATTTGTTGAATTTTCTATGTTGGAGAATATTATTCACTACACCCAGAGAGAAGTCCTAAATTGGAAAAGCAGCTGAGTCCAAGGTCATCTCTCTTGTTTCCAAATATATCTTGAAACAAATGCAAGAAGGGCACTTTGCTGAGTGTTATCTGGACATATATAGTTTCAATCAAATTCTTCAAGAAGTGTCAGAATAAAAGTTGAACATTTGTTTGACACTGCCAAGTCACTAGCAAGCGGGTCTCTTCAAGGGCTGAGGCTCCCCTCAGCGACTTGTCAATTATTACAACATAAAAGAGTTCTTTTTCCTACTCTCAAGAAAAAGAAATCAAGCACTGTTAAACACCAGCTCTGAATTTTTTTCTCACATTTTTGGATATACAGGAAATCATATAAACTTATAAAAATGTCTCCCAACAAAAATATAACTTTAAAATATTTTGTGGGCTTCTCTGGTGGTGCAGTGGTTGAGAGTCCGCCTGCCGATGCAGGGGACACGGGTTCGTGCCCCAGTCTGGGAAGATCCCACATGCCGTGGAGCAGCTGGGCCCGTGAGCCATGGCCGCTGAGCCTGTGCGTCCGGAACCTGTGCTCTGCAATGGGAGAGGCCACAACAGTGAGAGGCCCATGTACCGCATAAAAAAAAAAAAAAAAAAAAAAATTTGTTTCTCACCTAAACTCCTTTGAATTAGCAAATCTTTTCCATATATCTGAAAATGTGACATGAAGCAAAAACGTGATTGTATAGATGAGATGATAGAGTTGTAAACTGAATCAAAGAATAAAATGTTGAATCTCTGAGTTAGTGTAAAAAATATTCCTCCAAAGACAATGAAACAAATAACCGGCTTATTGCCTATACTGCTCTCCTTTGTCATAAAAACCAAATCAAACGTAGTCCATGATAGTAGTCTCTCTTGGAGATGATTAATTTGTGATTCTCTACAATGTATGAATCTCTCATCTCATCAAGGGTCCAAAAGGAAGCAGGGATATTAAGAACAATGCCAACAAGTGTACCAACTCAAAACCCTCAGCAATTTGGTTTCCAACTCCTTTTCCAGCTTCAACTCTCTTACTCTCTCCAGCCTTGTCTGGCTTGTACCTCAGGGCATCCCTTTCTTGGGGCTTCCTCTTCCCCATGGAGCTCTTGTTCCCTCCCTAAGCCAAATTCTACCCATGCTTCCAGAATGGTTGAAACTTGTACTATCTCCTTCTCTAGCGTGCCTAGACTGCTCCAGCCCACAGTGTTGGTTTTTTTTCCTTTGAATTCCCATAGGACTATTAACTCTTGATCCCATTCCAAAAAGTTAAATTGAAACTTTTAGAGACCCTAAGCCCTAAAAAGAGTGTAAGGAAGTCTGAGTTCTGATTTTTCTAATGAAAACTTTTTTTTTTTAATTTATTTATTTTTTAATTTTTGGCTGTGTTGGGTCTTCATTGCTGTATGCGGGCTTTTCTCTAGTTGTGGCGAGCGGGGGCTACTCTTCGTTGTGGTGCGCAGGCTTCTCATTTGCGGTGCCTTCTTTGTTGTGGAGCACGGGCTCTAGGCACGCGGGCTTCAGTAGTTGTGGCACGTGGGCTCAGTAGTTGTGGCTCGCGGGCTCTAGAGCGCGGGCTCAGTAGTTGTGGCGCATAGGCTTAGTTGCTCCGTGGCATGTGGGATCTTCCTGGACCAGGGCTCGAACCCGTGTCCCCTGCACTGGCGGGCGGATTCTTAACCACTGTGCCACCAGGGAAGCCCTGAAAACTTCTTTGATTTCTGAAATATCAAATATCAGGGTACATCTGTTTGCCTACTGGATAATCCAGTGCTGTAAACTCCTTCGATTACTGGTTCCTATCCAAATTTTACTCATCTTTCCAGGCCCAGATCGTTCCTCCCTCTTTGATGAAGCCTCCTGGACTCCCCTTTGACCTTTTAGTCTTCCCTAGATCTCCGTTTTGATTGCACTTTGATAGCACACAAAATTTAGCACTTGGTTATTAGGATTCGATATATTTGCTGTTGTTTAATGTATTGTTGTTACTCCTGTTAATGACAGGGGCCATGTCTTACACTTTTACTGTACCTTTTCATAGAATCCAGCTGAATGCCCAGCATATCAAATTACAGAGCACAAGAGCTTAGCACATAATAGGAACTCCTTACCCTGGCTCCATGCAACTGGGTAACTTACTGAGCCATTCTAGACTTGTGATTTCCTGAAAACGCCATGTCCTTAAATGCCTTTATGTCTTCCACTTTTCTTATACCTATCAAAATCTTAACTTATTCTTACAAATCTAGCTCAAGTCCCACCTCTTCCATTAATCTTTCCTCAAACCCCCCTGTTAGAATTAATTGCTTCTTCCTCTGAGCTCCTTGTTCTATAGATTAAAAAAACTTTTCTTTTTGCTGCCTAATATTAGAGTTTTCTAGACTGTAAGGTCTTTGAGAGCAAAAACCAGGTCGTGTTCATTTTCATTTTAGCACTTAGCACAGTGTCAGGCACACAGAAGATAATAAATATTTGCATATAAGTAAATGAGTGAACTTACAAATTCATTCTCCAATTAATCAAGTAATATCTTGCTAATTTCTTTGGTTTGGCCTTGGCATTTTCATAGATGAAGGCAAGAAATGTCCATAAAACTATTCAGTGGATTCTGGATTTGACCAAATTAAATAACTTTTGTGGTTTTGCTTAATATTTTATTGTATCTCGATCTTTAAGTTTCATTGCAGCACTGTTCATAAAGTAAAAAACTGGAATCAATCTAAATGTCCAGCAACAGGAGACACATGATTTTAAGACTTTCACAGAGAAAGTTTTAAATTATAACCTATAAAGCTTCTATTTGCTCTGTATCTAAAACTATTGCTTCTTTTATCTATTTACTTGACAATCATTTTTACTATAATTCCCTCATCTGGTTGGTAGAGCTTATTTTTAACCATTTAGTAAATTAGTAAAGTTTGTTCCTCAGGTACAGTAAGCAAATACATTTTTAAAAAAGCATTATAAGAAGCAATAAAATAGGGACTTCCCTGGTGATCCAGTGGTTAAGAATCCACCTTCCAACGCAGGGAACGCAGGTTCGATTCCTGGTCGGGGACTAAGATCCCACATGCAGCGTGGCAACTAAGCCCTTGCGCCACAACTACTGAGCCCGTGTGCTCTGGAGCCCTCGCACCATAACTAGAAAGAAGCCAGTGTGCCACAACAAAAGATCCTGCATGCCATAACTAAGACCTGATGCAGCCAAAAAAAATAATAATAAAAAATAAATACTAAAAAAAAGAAGCAATAAAAATAATTTCACACATATTATAGTTTATAAATGGACATTAACCTTTATGGATATATATAACCAGTATATTCATGGGTCACACTGCAGGACAACACAGTAGTAAAGAGTACAGGTCTTAGACTCTGGCTCTGCCACAGTTATTAGCTGTGTAATACTGTGAAAGCCTTTCTATGCCTCAGTTTCATCATCTATAAAATGAGAATAATAGTATCTCACAGGATTATTTTGATATTTACATTGATTCATACACATAAAGCACTTAGGACAGTGTCCGGTACACACCAAGTGCTTAATAATGGGTTAGCTGCTAGCATCATCATCATCATCATTGTGGTTATTATGATTACAGAGCTTTAGATTACAGGGAATAAAATTTGTTCAATCTCGCTTTGCCTAACTGCTGTTGAAAAAAATTTCTCTTCCTCTGTAAGTCTGCTTCACTTCTAGAACCAATAAACCAATCAGGCTGTGCTCTTTAACAATGGAACAGGCTCCCTCGTGAGGAGTGAGCTGCATTGCGGTTACTCTACCCAGGCTGGAAAGTGATTTGCTACAAGCGTTAACGTCCTGATTTCTGCACTGTAGAGAGGCTCAAAGAGGTCCCTCAAAGGTCCCAACCTAATAAATGACTACATGACTCATTCTGAGGTTCCTTTCAAGCTCCAAAACTCTATGCCTATTTACCAACTTCTCACATGCAGTGTTAAGCGGCAGTCTTGCCAGGAACCTGCCATTAACACTCTGAACTGAGGCGGAAACAAATACTTTCACTGAAAAGCAGAAATCTTTAATTTCCTTCTGTGTTCTGAACAGTGAATTTTGTGTTCTGAAACCAAATTTGGTGACTCAAGTCTCTTAGCAATTCTAGAAAGGAAATAGTGAAATTATCGGTGTCTGCTGAGAAAGTACTTACAGTTTGCCAAAAGAGGGAGCATGGGAGCAGAAAGCATGTTTGTCTAAGTCTTTAAAAAAATACTTGTTTGGATTCTGTGCTTTAGTTTTTGACTTCTTTTGCAAGGATGGGATGAGACTAAATGACAGTTACAGACAATATTCTCTTTTTAAGATTGTCTTCAGACAGAAGGGTCAAAGACTGATACACATAACTTTAAACGATCCCTCTCCATCCTCCCCAGACAAAAGTCACCTCATGCCTGGCTGCCACACATCAAATAGCTCTAATTAAACTGCTCTCATTAAAAGGAAAGGGAGGAGGAGCTCAGGCTAGCAGCTTCTCCTGAGTAGGGAAACAATTACATATTTAATAAAAGTACAACTTTATTTCTCTCCTGGCTGCCATGGATTGTTTAAAAAAGAAGGATTCATTGTATATATAAGCTAGATCTCACCTTTACCACAACAATGGAGAAGTTATTGATATAACCAAGTTTAAGGAAAGTTAATCATCAGGGTGGTGCTAACTTATTCACTCCCTAGGGCTAATCACTCCTTCTTGCCAAGCAAGAGGAATGATATAAGCGCCTAAGAACCCTTTGTAGAAACAAGTCTTTGATTCACACTTATTATTAGTCACTAATGTTGGGTGAATGCCTGTGTAAGACAAGGAGGTTTCTATAAGACTAAGACACACATCTCCATGAGAAGTCATTTTTCAATACAAATTAGATTTTTGCCTTTGTAAAGGCAGCTTTAGCGAGTTACCCATTTGTGCATATTTTCAAAATCAATTCAGAAGAATTCTGCAAATTTATATACTTTTAGTTTGAGCAACAGATTCAGTCTCTTCCTTTACTCAAATTACCAAAAAGTTCTTTGTATTACGTTAGCCTAAAAACTTAAGAAACACACTTGGAAAATTCACAGAGCTTAAAATTTTCCCCCCAAATTATATATGTTATGTAAACTATTTGATAGTTTAATGAAATGGCTTCTTTTATTACTGCTATCTGCTGCATTAAAGCAAAATGATAGAAAATATTAATCTAAAGAAGAAAGTTAAATGTTCTACAATTTCCTGAGATCTGGTTTAATTTCCATATGCCTTCGAACAATGTTCTAAGACAATTCTGCTACACCTTCTGGACCGGGAAAATACATGATCTTGGATTCAGTTATTAATAGATTTATAACAGAAAAGACATTATCCTATTATAAGATTCTTCTTAAAGGATAACCTTTAAAGTTGGATTATTTCCTTAACTAATACAGGAAGCAAGATAAGCACTGGCCTTTTGAAATTTACAGTTTAAATAGTCAGTCCCATGCAACAGCTGGCAATACTGGGTCCTAGGAGGAGAAGATCTGTGAACGCAGAAGCAGATTTCACAGGCTACATTTTTTTCCTTTATTTGGGCCATCATGTGGAAGCCGGATTATTTTCTAAAACGATTAAGTACTCTCATCAATTAGCCAGCTAGAGTATCAATCCTGAAGGAAAAATGTAATAAATTCTTCTTCTGTAAGTGCCAGCTGTCAAAAACTGTCAGAGTTAGTCAAAGCTTTTTAATGTTCCAATCAAATCGTAAAATGAGTGGAAAGTCACTGTATAAAACCCATTAAGCTGTGTTACTAAATGTCCAATGTTACATAAAAACTATAAATAACTTTGTACTTTTAGGGCTTTTTTTTTTTTTCAATTTGCTTTTCTTAAAATAATAATGATGTTCGGCTTCAGTTAATAAAGTAATTTTGGAGCTGCCTTAGAGTTTAATCCACATACTCTTTCTGTGTGGAATACAGAAGGCAAGCAATAATCAAATCAGAATTGTAAGCATTCCTTGGAGTATCTGTCGCTAACAATTTTAAAAATTAAGAGAAGAGCATCAAAGACAGTGAAGGCTGAAAAAACTAATCATTAGGCTTAATAATCTTACAAATTGACATAACTTTGGGGAATAAAATGCTGTTTCTGGGAAGCACATCTAGTCTTTTTCAAATATTTGCAAAGGAATTCATACTCTGGTTAAAGGAATATCACTTACTACTGGCTTAAAAATAACAAGGCAGTAGCCAACACTGAACAAATACATTTACCTCAATGTTCAAAAACTGATTATTGAGTTAATAAGGGTTTGCTTCCACACAGTGAACATAGCCTTTCCTCTTTTAGTACATGGTTGATCTAATAGTTGATCTACGGGCACAAATGAGAACGCTGGTAACGGATATTTGACCAAATAAGTAGCTAAAGTAAGCTGAGGACCAGATTCAAACCACTTAATAACATTGAAATGCTTCTTTTTTTCTTAAGATATGTTAAAAGAACTTTGGGGCTTCCCTGGTGGCTCAGTGGTTGAGAGTCCACCTGCTGATGCAGGGGACACCGGTTCGTGCCCCGGTCCAGGAAGATCCCACATGCCGTGGCTGGGCCCGTGAGCCATGGCCGCGGAGCCTGTGCGTCCGTAGCCTGTGCTCCGCAGTGGGAGAGGCCACAACAGTGAGAGGCCCGTGTACAGCAAAAAAAAAAAAAAAAAAAAAAAAAGAACTTTGTTTCTATACTTTCCTGGTAAGTTCCTCCATACTCTGATGGATCCCATCTCTTCCAGTAATAGCTCCTAGAATTACGAATAATTTCCATGCTAATAAGATTCTCTGATTACCAAGAAAGACACTTTCTAACAAAAATCAAGAGTAGAACACATGTGGGAACAAATACACCCAAAGCCATTAATCCAGTTTGTATATTTTGCACAGGGTAGAAACAACTTTCTTCATTAAAATGTTTTTGTTTTGTTTTCTCCAGGATAGCTAAAAAGAAAGAACCCAAGATGGACATGCTAACAATTTGAAATTTGAGTTTTCAAATCTAAAAGAAATTTTGAAAAGTAAATTGAAACTGAAATGAAGTAAAGGGTGGCATATGAATTTAGTATCTTTCTTTAAGGAAAAACCAAAGAAATCTTCAAATACCTTGTCCAGATGAAGCAGAGACTTGAGGCACTTCGACAATTTCTTATATTTAAAATAACAGTCCCCCAAACCTAAATACTATATTAGACTTTTGGTGAAAATAAGTAATAATCCTTAAATTTAACACAGTACTATAACATGAATACTTACTTAAAAAAGAATAAAAATTTACACTATATAAATTTTAAATAAATAGCCATGATATGTGCACCAAGTTTTATTTGTGTTTAAACAATACAAATAGAACAAATATGTTATTCAAAATAATAAATCTTCTTGAATTTTACATAAGAAAAAGAAACTGAAGTGAAACTGTAGGAATTGCTGAACTTCAGATAAATGTTTCTTCAAAACAAGAGATATTAATTCCTAAAAGATTCCTCTAAAGTTAAAAAAAGATTAAGAAAAACATTAAACCACTGGGTTATTATGTTAAAAAACCCTACAGTTTCTTAATGGACATATGTTTACATTTACAGATAGTAAACTCAGTCTCCTGTCTCATAAAACACAGAAGACACCACTATGTCTAAACTAAGCAAAAAAATAAAAGACTCTTTTCCATATTAAAAAACTTTTAAAACCTAAATCTACCTTAACATTATTTTCCAAGAAAACTTAACAGGGAATGGCTAATCTGAAAGCAAAATGTTGTACAAATCACTTTCAAGAAAGGGAATACACCATGGGATTATGCTTATAGCTAGCAGTATCAGCTAAAACCCCAAACAATGACACATGAACTCAGAGTATCAGCCGGTCCTCTCCTCCCTCCTGAATTACCTGACCAATGGAAGTTTGGCTTTGTTGTTTCAGAAAGCACTGTTTCTTACATTCCATCAATTGTTCAAAATCACGCCACATTTTCACTTGTTTCATATTTGGACCATGACTTTCTCGTACAGCTTTTTGTTTTTCCCGGAGTTTCTATTGTTAAAAAAAAAATCAAGAATAATTAAATCTCATATAGGGATTTACTTCTATTGTTCTAATCAGAAGAATATGGTATGCTTTGTACATCTGATGAATAATAGCTAAGCCAGGTTCTCCTATGATAGATGAAAACGAAGATGATAAAAGTTAACTAAATTTATGATAGATCTAGGACAACCTGAATTTAAAAAGAACAGAAAAATGTAAAAGAAAGGAAGGGGGAAAAAAATAAAGGGAATCTGGAAAGTGGAGCAGTAACATGGTATATAAAAATATGCAGATTTTGGAAGTCAGAAGACTTGAGTTCCAACTCTGGCTCTGTCACTAGCTGTAAGGAAGACAATTTCTCTGGACTGCAGTTTTCTCAGTTGTTAATTAAGGTTAATAACAGGGGTAATTATAAAAGTATCTGCTTTATAAGATTATTTTTTCCACATGACAATAGATATGGAAAAAATTATAAACTACCATGTGTTATACATGTTATTATTATTAAATACTGTATTCTTTCCTGAATCAGTATGCTCTAAGGGTATGCTCTATACCCAAATAAATCAAATTGTATGTAAATATTCCTCAGGGAGAAGGTCTAGTGATATTCTAAAAAGGCCCAAATCCTTATCAGAATTGTTTTTGTTACTACTAGCCTACATAGTTCCACCTGCCAAAATTGTTCTACTTACTGACTCTAAAATTATAAATAGGAATAAGAACATTTTTCAATACATTGCAAAACTATACTTTGGTTCTGTATTATGGCAAATTGAGGAGAGTGACAAAGAAAGGGAGGCACAAAGTCAGAGACAATGAGAGGAAAGAAAAGAAGGAAGGAAAGAAGAGAAAAACAGAGATGATAGTACACACATAAGGAAACAGTGCGACAGAAATACATACACTGACACACAGTGTGAGAAATCACCAAGAAGGGCAGAAAAACAAGCAAAGGCACAGAAACAGATTACACAGGAACATCTCCATCTTTTCCTCTTTTAGTATACACGGTTGATTTAACATGTGACCTAAGCACATAAGTGAAAAGGCTGGTCATTGGTACTTGCCCAAATAAGGGGCTAAACTAAAGTGAGGCCAGGTTCAAAACGCTTACTAAAGACTGCCCTCTCCACCTATGGTTAATGAAAAGCAAAGTTAACAGCAAATAGCAACAGGAAACAAAACAGAATTAAGAAAATATAATTTAAACATAACCAGCAATTTTTTGACACAATGCCTGGCATGCAAATACATCTATTTAAGTCTATGTTACAAATAAAGTATCTCACAACAAATATTTTTATCCTCATAAACTAAAACAAAAGTAGTAAGTCAGATCAAGAGTACTGAGCATGATTTTAAGATTAAGGTACTACTTAACTGTAACTTTTCTTATATTATTGGAATAATTTCCTTGTCAAAATCCTAACAACCTATAAAAAGTTATTTAAAGAACCAAAGACAGGAGGTAGGGACTGTCTGTATCAGAAATATTATATTACTGTCACTTATTACAGATTTATTTTGTGGATAGTTGCAATGTACAAAAAATACTTGTCACAGATTTCATTGTTCTTAAAAGGAAGAGGTGGTACAGGAGGAGGAAAGTTACAACTTTCAGTACAATATTCCATCTTGGTAAGGCAAATTCTAGTATATGATAGTGTGAATTGTAGCACTATAGCTTGGTCTAATTTCAGAAACTCAGTTGGCATGAGGAGGTCTGTGGATGTCCAGTCTTTGCTGGTTTGGAAGGCATATGCTATTGTCAGTTTCAAAGCCTAGGTATGTTCTGTGTTTGCCTTGAAAATTTAGATCCACTCTAGGAATGAGAGGATCAAGAAGCTTTGTTTCTTAAATGATACAGCCTGACAATCCGGGCATGAACTAATCAGTGGCTCATTTTGCTGGAACATGCTTGACGTCAGACTGCTGCTACTGCTTTCCTCCAAAATCCTGCAGTAAAACACTACACTGGAAGGGGAAAGAATAATCTTTAATCATATTTAGCAATTAAGTTTGGGTCTTTGAAAGGATTCAAAGTTTGAAAAATATTTCTCTACACATAGCATCCACCCAGATACTTTTCAAAACAAATGAAATAGAGGAATATTTTCATACAAAAAATTATATTATTTATGAAATACCTGGATGAAAGTCAATTATTGACAATCATACTAAATCCTAAAGCCCCCAAAGTCTCTAGTTAAAATACTGTGCAAATGAACGTACAACTTGATTCAAATACATACGTTCGAATATGAAAATTATTTTTTCCTTTTGAGTATGGCATGTCATTTCATAAATGGAATAAGGTGTACAGAACTCAATTTCTCTGATGAAATGGAAGAATCAGCTTTAATGTTTCTTTTTATTTTTTACTTAGATTAATATGATGGACATCTATTCACAATTCATACAAAAAGAACAGATGAACACTTTTTATAGATATGGCTGATTCCAGATTGGGGACAGGAAATGTACAGAATGAGCCCTTTGTTTGGAACATTTTGTCATTCCAGAAAATAAAAAAGCCATCAAAACCTAGTAGGATTGTTTCAAAAGGATTCAGGAGCTGACTTCAAGAGGCTTCCAACCGGCCAAACATGGGGCAATTTGAGCATGGATAGGAATAATAATTGCAATGGATTGAAACATTTAAAACATGTTAAATCTGGGAGTTATACTTTTAAAGGATGATAAAAAATGAACCCATCATTTTGAAAACCAGTAATAAACAAATCAAGCAGTTATTCTGCCTTTCCTATATGACCTGTACTTTAGAGTAACCAGAGTTGGTAAGTTGCTCTTAACAGAATTATTCCAGCCAATAAATGAAGAAGGAACAACATAATTAGAATATGACTGTTTTGCAACCTCTAATGAATTAATGGACTGAGGAAGTGATTTTCATTGGCTGCCTACATTACAAAAAGAGAGCTTCCCAAATATTGAATCGTATTTAATCAAGTCTCTAAACCCAACTGCCAATTCACAGGACATACTGGGGACAGAAGAACATGCTAACTGACACTACAGGGAGGCCATCAACAAAGCTCAGAATGCTGGAAAATGACAAATGATCAGGTTTTTTTTCTTCCAACAAATAAATTGTAAAGAAAAAAGATGGACTAGTAACCTAGAGAAAAAGGGACTTAAGAAATATCTCAAATAATAGCAATGTATGAACTCTTATTAGGATCCTGATCTGAACAAATAGACCATTAAGAAATTATGAGACAATTGGTGAAGTTTGAACACTGACTGGGTATTGGGTATTATGCAATTATTGTTAAATTATTTTTGGCATGATAATAGTATTGCAGTTATGTTAAAAAAAAAGAGTCTTTATGATACATACTGAAATATGACTAGATAAAACAATTAAATCTGTGAGATTTGCCTAAAAATGGGCAAATCTGGAAGTGGGACTATAGATAAAACAAGACTGGTCACAAATTTAATTACTGAAGTTGAGTGATGGTTATATGTGAGTTCTTTACATTATTTCCTCAATTTTTTATTTAGGCTTGAAATTTTCCATAATAAAAACTTTTAATTTTTTTAGTTCCTTTTAAAGTTTTTTTCAAAAAGACTTTTAAAAAGTCTACTTAGCAATTACTTCATTGCTTTCTACACTATTTGTTTTTCTGAAGTTCATCGTTAGAATATTACTTACAGGTTTATGGGAGCTAATTCAGCTTTTATGTAAAAGCAGATATATGTAAATATGTTTTTAATAATGACTCAAACGAAAAAATGAAAGTAAGAATGAATAATTTTACTATCACCAATTTATTGAGTCAGACCAATAGCTAAACTGTACAGTGCATTAAGACTGAAACAAAGCCATATTTTTCATTTGTACTTTCAGGATGGACAAGCCTATATATATATATAAAATCATTTCCAGGCTGCAGCCTCAAGAATATTTGAACGTTGAAATTAGACACCCATATATAATCAGTATTTTAAATGAAAAACTGCAGCCAACAATTTCTAACTCTGATGCTACAAACTTGACACTTCTATTAGAAAAACTAAGGAACTTCAATTTTCAATAGTGAAACTAAGTAAAGAACAGATAAAATGGCGTATAGTGAAGCATGGTTAGCATTCACTATGCAACATGGATTTAAAATCATTGAAGATTAGAATCAATTAGAAAAATCAATTAGTCATTTAAGTCCTGATGTTCAAGGCCCCACCACCTCTTCTACTAGGAGTGGCTCAGAGAACTGAGAAAACAAGACTCAATCACATGCTCCTATTTTTAGTAGCCCTCATATAAGACTGGCAGGTAGGGAGTGAGTATCTTAAGTAAAGTTTTTCGATTATTTGCATTAACTGAATCAATGTTTCTAAAGGACTTAAACTAGCCCCTGGCTCATAGTAAGAGCTTTGCGTTTATTAAATAAAATAAATGAATAAGTTTATACTTATAAGTATAATCCCAGTATTCCCAGATACCTGGGAATAATCTGAAACTTGTAGTTCATTAAACGTGGCATTTTGTTTGTTACGCATGAACTCTTTGTTATTTAAAACTGGATTTCCCCCCTCCTCCCAAATTCATGTGCCTTCAGTTTTATAAAACTAAATTCCTAAGGAAGAGTCTTCATCTTTGAAAGGGAGTAAGAAAGTTCCAATTTCCTCTATAACCTTAAAAAAAATGACAATGGCATAACCATGTACTGAAAGCCTGAATAGACACATTAAAAAAAAAACATTCTTGGGACTTCCCTGGTGGTGCAGTGGTTAAGAACCCCCCTGCCAATGCAGGGGACACAAGTTCGATCCCTGGTCCGGGGAGATCCCACATGCCACAGAGCAACTAAGCCCGTGCGCCACAACTACTGAGCCTGTGCTCTAGAGCCCACGTACCACAACTACTGAGCCCATGTGCTGCAACTACTGAAGCCTGTGTGCCTAGAGCCCGTGCTCCGCGACAAGAGAAGCCACAGCAATGAGAAGCCCATGCCCCTGCTCGCTGCAACTAGAGAAAGCCTGCGTGCAGCAACGAAGACCCAACACAGCCAAAAAAAAAAAATGCATTCTTACCTTTCCAAGATTTTCCTGTTCAGCAATATTTTTGGTATACTGTTCCCTGGGGAGCAAACATAATGATTTAGTTTACATTTACTTCAATCGATTTGATCATACAACTAAATTATAAATTAACATATCTATCTAAATATATTAGACGATACAGTTTATAGAGTACTAGAGTCAGAATGAAACCCATTATCAAACACTCCCTTTTCCAATCTTTAGTCAGTTCATCTAATAAACAGTAATATAAGGAAAAAACCAAGGCAAAATATCATGTAAGAAGTTAAGTACCATTTCCAGTTAATCTACACTTAAATCAATGGTAATCCATTTGCTTAAATTACACTTTTTTTTTAAAGAGGTTTGCAGAAGAGAGAAAGGATACACATTTTAAAAAAACATTAAATAGCATCTAACCCAGCAATCCAACTTCTAGGAAGTCATCCTACAGAAAAACTCTCATAAGTTAATAAAGATGAAAGCAAAGACTATTACTTCACCATTGCTTATAGTAGTGAAAATCTGCAACCAACTAAATGTTGATAGATGGGGAAATGTTTAAATAAATTATGGTACATCCGTTCAAAGGAATAATACAGAGTTGTAAAAAAAGAATGAGGTAGATCTATAAATACTAAAGTGGAAAAAATTCTAGATAAATTATTAAGAAAAAAACTGTATATGTAGCTTAATTTTATTTATGTATACACACATATACAGACATATTAGCAAAAGCATGGGAAAAGAATATGGGATAATATACAATAAAATATTAACAGTAGACATTTATGAGGTATGGCAGTGTGTACAACATTCAATTTTTGTGTGCTATACTTGATAATGGTTACTTTTTGTTTTTATAAGTATTTCTTTTGTAAGCTAAAAAAGTTACAAATTTTTAATGTAAAAATAGAAATACAAATAACATATTGTATTTTTAAACAAAGGTATAATTATATTTTAATATTATATAAGACAAAAAGTGAGATTTGAAGTGTTAAGGACAAAGACTGAAGGATGAGGACACAGGAACCAAGGACAAAGGAACCAGTGACAAGAAGATAAGAAACTTTAGACCTCAAATTTGTATGGAAAAAGACTATATTTCTGTGTAAAGCTACACAGTAGTACTTAGGAAGAAATTAAACAACACAAAATTGGGAATCTAAGAAATCATAAACCACAAACTCTAGCAGCTTAAGTGAAGAAAGATTTGCATTTATGTCAAAAGGGAGGTAAACATGATTAGAATAGAAAGAATGGCAATCAAAAGTACCTGAAGCCTTTACAGAGCTGAAGTGAAGGTAGAATTTGTGCACAGGAATAAGAGTGGAAGGGAATAGACACAATCTTGATGAACCTTCATTTTGCCCTTAAAATTTATGAGACACTAAGTCAAAATTGTTTACCTTTCTAGCTCTTCAATGAAAAAAAGCTGGGAGGAACTAAATGACATATCCCTCAAGAAGAATGTATGGTTATAATTAAGAGAGCTTTAAATAATTCATTTATTACCCTAGGCCCGAGGAATGTCCAAACTGTTTTAGAATTTCCATTTATATTTTATCAAGAAATCGACAGGCACATGCTCTTTCCCCATAACAGTAATATGTAATTTTAATTTATTCAATGAATTTATTCAAGAAATAATTACAGAGCACCTGTTATGTACCAAGCATGCCCTGGGATTTCAAAAAGAAAACAGGACAGACAGGGTCCTTGCCCTCTAGGAATTCATACTGTATCATTTCCAAAATACTGCTGCATACATTATATTTAACTTGAGCCTCTGTGGTATATATTATTCTCCTTATTTTATAGATGAGGAATGATTTGTCCAAGGTCACAAAACTAGGAACTGGAAAAATCAGGTTAGAAACAATTTTATGGTCTCTCTCTAGTACTTTGATATATAATATGCTGCCTCTTTAAGTAAAATTAAAATTTGCAGATGATCTTTCAAAACCAAGCTAATTTCTTACACCTTTGGCCTTACCAGGAAGTACCATAAAAGTAGAAAATGAAATAACGTTAAAGATATTGTGTCTACAATAGTTATAATATTTTAAACATGTATCAGTGAGTTTAGAGTATAATTAACTCCATTTTATTCTTAACATTCTTATCATGTACTACTCTAGTCAGGGCGCAGTATTTTTCTATTGGAAAACTGAGGAATGGTAAAGGTTTACAATGATTTTTAAAATGATGAAGAGGAATATCTAGCTAGAAAACTGATAAGAAAACCAATAGTTCAGGAGCTATATTTCCTTTTTTACTATTTATATTGATCACTTTGGAAGAAAAGAAACAATTTCTAAAACTTTTATTTTTCAAGAACAAAATTAACTTCTCACATTTGTGAAATATTAGCATTGACTATATAGATTTAATGAGCACAGTTTATATTCAATGAAAGAATTTGAATAAGTACATTCAGTATGTTTTTTTATGTAGGCTTATTTTTTTTTTTAATATTTATTTATTTATTTGGCTGTGTCGGGTCTTAGTTGCGGCATTTGGGATCTTTCGTTGCAGTGCGCGGACTCTCTAGTTGTGGCGCGCAGGCTCCAGAGCGCGCGGGCTTCAGTATATGCAGCACACGGGCTCTCTAGTTGTGGCACGTGGGCTCTGGAGTGCGCAGGCTCAGTAGTTGCAGCGTGTGGGCTTAGTTGCTCTGCGGCATGTGGGATCTTAGTTCCCTGACTAGGGATCGAACCTGTGTCCCCCTGCATTGCAGGGGGATTCTTAACCACTGGACCACCAGGGAAGTCCCTGTATGTTTAATATGTTAGACTATTAAAAAATAATATCCTATTTATAGGATATTTTTGGTCTGGCCTGCATCATATAAAAAAAATTTAGACTTTGCAAAACATTCTATTTCTTAGATTCCTTTTTGTAATATTAATGTATATGCCACTAAAAATCTCAACTGCAGTCTAGAATAAGTGTGAATCCTACACTTCATTTGAGTTCTTACCAAATGGTAAAAGCAAAACATTTGAATTACGATTAGGGGCAAAGAAAGCTTATCTTGTTCATTACTGCATTTTATCAAAGCTAGCAATTCAACTATAAACGTATTTTTTAAGACAGCATTTGATTTATTATAATATGCTGCAAGCTAGGATTACAAAAAGAAAAAATCACCATATAAGGACTAGTAGTATTTATACACCCTTCTTTGCTTTAAAGGCTGACATACTGCAGTCACACAGTTTCTAGCTGAAATGCAGTCACTCACACTGCACAATGAGCAGGCCAACAACCAGAGTCCAGGCCATGTAGGACTTGAAAAATAGACCAACCTTAGTGCTTTTAAAAAAGCAATTATGAAATTATACGTATTCCTGAGGAGGGGGTAATGGGGATTAACTGCTTAATGGTTGTAAGAGTTTCTGTTTCGGGTGATGAAAAAGTTTTGGTAATATATAGTGGTTATGGTTGCATAATATTTTTAATGTAATCAATGCAACACTTTTAATTATACACTTAAAAATGGCAAATTTTATGTTATTTACCTTTTGCCACAATAAAAAAGTAAGCAAGCAAGCAAGAAAAATTATATGTATTCTTACTTAGCAGGGCTGGACTATCTAGAAGATGTTTAACAAGATTTAATCCTAAATAATATCTTACTATATGCTTATTTAAGTACTCTGACTTTGTATAATTCCATCTTATTTATAAAACTTCTACAGATTAAAACATCAAGTAACTCAATATAAAAACAACAAAATTACTTGCCTAATTGCCTTTCTTTTTTCTTGTTGATCAGAAGAGACATATGCCTTCATTTCATCAGTAGCACGACAAAGTTGTACTTCTAGGTTCTAAGTGGAAAGACTAAGCTTTAGGTTAAGTCCTTGATACAGAAAAATCTCAGAAAAGTTTTTGATCCACTTTCTTTGTCTTACCTTAATCATACAATTTGTATAATGGTATCTACTTTCGTCTTGAAGACATTCTTCACGGAGTCCTCTGACTTCCTAATGTATATAATTTTAAATGGGCAACATTATCGAAAGAATAATCAGATACAGAAAGGATGACTATATTTACAACAAAAGAAATACCATCAGAGTATTTCCTCTTCTGCAACCGAAACTTTATTATAATAGACTAGGTTGCAATCTTTTCTAGAGACCACTCATATCACTCTACAACCTATAAGTTTAGTTATTTATTAAGTACCTACTGTGTGCCCAGCTCTGTGCTAGGTGCTGGGGACAGAGGAGTGAACAAGACAGGTCCCTGCTCTCATTCAAGTAGAGGAAACAGACAAAAACAAGGAAACATGTAATGAAGGTAGTTTCAGATGGGAAAAAGTGCTATGAAGAAAATTCTGCAGTAGAATGTGATAGGGTGACTGGGCAATGTTAGGTGATCAGAGAAGACCTCTAGGAGGATGTGACATTTAGGGTGAGACCTAAAAGGTGAAAAGGAGAGATCAAGGCAAATAGTTGGTGGTAGAGTATCCCAGAGAGAGAAGAATACATGCAAAACCCCCAAGGTGAAAACAAGCTTGGCCTGTCTGAAGTACAAGAAGGCGGCCAGTGTGGCTGGGGCCCTGTGGGCGAGGAGTAGAGCACGTGGATATGAAGTTCATGGAAGCAGGTAGGGCCTTATAGACCACAGTTCTGAAGTTAGATTTTAAGTGCAACAGGAAGCCAGTGGAGGGTAGCCTAAGTGCTGTATAGGTTTCTTTGGCTGCTCTATGGAGAATAAACCTTAGGAAGGCAAGCGTGGAAGAGGAGAGTAGGTGGGAGGTTACAGTGCGAGTCTAGGGGGCCGGGACTCTGGCGGTAGGGGTGTAGATGGAGAATTTAGTATGTACGCATCAAGTTTGAAGACATAAAAATCTCTGCAGCTTAGGAGACAGACTCAGGGGATGAGAGTAAAGATTTGGGAATCTTTTGACATTGGTAGTGAAAATATGCATATACAGGCAGTTTCTGCTAAGTTGTTAAAATAAAAACTGTCTTCTTACCTGTTCTAATTTGGACCGATTGCTTTCAAGGCCTGCTGCACAGCTATCATACTGGGATTTCTTTTCATCACACTCCTGGGTTAATTCCTAGCATGAAAAGGGTAATTAATTGAATAAGTAAAAAACAAAGGCCTAAAATGTGGCTCTGAAACAATACATGCCCTTGTCAGTCTTGTAACTTAACTCTAAGCTTCTTGGCATACTTAGGAGTTATTTATACAACAATCAGACATTTGAGAATTATGACAGATGAAGGTGCTGATAAAAACAATAGCTGCCATGTATTAAGCTGTGTGCCAGGCTCTCTGTTAGAAGCTGGGAATAAAACAGCGAGCAAAACAGCCAAAAATCCTTCCCCTCAAGTAATGCTCAGACAAGTAAACAGGCTGAGTGCTATGATGGATGAATGCAAGGTGTTATAGGAGCACATGGGACACTCACTGGACCTAACCCAGGCTTGGGGATCAGTGCGGACAACCTGCTGGAGAAATTGATATCTAAGCTGAGGTACGAAGGATTAGTAAGCATAGTTAGAAGGGACAAGAAGAGGAGAATGTTCATAAAAAAAGGAACACTATGTATGAAGTCTTGGACTTGGAACTAGAGAGAAGGACAATTTAGGACATATAAGTAGTTTATTATACGGGAGCATGTCTGGGAAATGTGAGAAGAGGCTGAAGACTTTGGCAGAGGCCTGATCAGAACTTTGTAAACCATGTTAAGGGTGTTTGAGCTTTACCTTTAACAATAACTAAGTCTCAAAACAACCTCTTGAGGTAGGTATTAATATCCCCACATCGTGCAAGGACAAGTATCTTGTAAAAGATTGTACTGCTGGAAAGACGTGTTAGAATTTGAATTCAGGCTGTTTGAGTAGTTTCACACTTTCTTCTAACATAATATTTTGAAACTGATAATCTGAAAATCTTCTTCTACCGACACCTGGAAATGTATCAACAAATGCTTGATAAGGCAGGGCAAACATCCTTTCAGATCCACAGCTAACTGAACTCTCAAGGAAGTAAAAGGAATTACCAAGACTAGAAACAAAGGATGACAGCCTATGGCTACACTTGGTGAAGGAGTTGGGAGTCAATCTTGATAACAGAATGATTATTATCTCCAGGGAGGGCAAAAGACCTGGAAACCTGTGAATAAAGGGTTAACACCAGGCCTGGATTGATTCAGGCCAGCCTGGGAATGGTTTCACACAGCACAGTTTCCTTGGGAACTGGAGAGTTAACATAAATGGGTAATATTGTGTGGTGCTTCTGCTGTGTGGGACTGCATCTGGTTTGGGGTGACTAGCACAGTATAAAAGATTGGTGGGAAAAAGGAGCCATGGCTTTTGTGAACCAAAGTGACCTACAGACATCTAAGGCTCTCATGGTTGACAGTCACATACACCCCAAGTGGGAGAAGGGGCAACAGAGGCTGTGTACTTGGGTAGCTGCTGGGCCTGTCAATGAGATGAAGATACTATAGTATATGAAAGCCTTTTTTTGTTGTGAGTTTGATGGCCAAACTGATCAGTAAATGCAGCTATGCTACTTCAGAGGAGGATGGAAAAAAGGAGTCTGTCCTCAGGCAGGTTTGGGATTTGGATTTACCCTACCTACATGGTCTAAGAACTCCCAAGCTGAGACATTAACTCAAAATTAGCTCCAAGCTTGTGATATTCCTAAAACACCTGGCAGAACAACAGCAAAACCACTCTGGAGGGACACACCCTCCATCTTAGCTGCCAGGACTCAAGAGACAAAACCCTACTAAAGATAAACTCACAATCCAAAAGTATAAATATATAAGGAACAATCAATCCATTATGAGTGAGAATCAGGAGATATAAAACACACAGCAGGACTATACCTCCAGGAACTTTGAATACTAGAAGAAAGTCTATTAAATAAGTATGCTTAAAATAATTAAAGTTATAAAGGAGGAACAGAAAATAAAAGACTAAAAAAGGCACAGTGAGTAAAAATAGACAAAAACGAAAAAAAAAGTCACTGAAATTAAAAACTAAGTAGGTGACATAAACATAAGATTGACTCAGGAGATAAAAGAATGAACTAAAAATCAGAGCTGAAGAAATTATCCAAAATTCATCACAGAGAGAGACAAAGAGATGAAAATATGAAAATGAGGTTAAACAACAGGGAACAGAATAAATACGTCTAACATATATCTAACAGGAGTTGCTGAAGAACAGACTAGAAAGACCAGGGGAGAGAATATTTGAAGATATCATGTAGAATTTTTCCAGAATTAATGGGAGACAAAAAAGCACAGATTCCAGCAGAGCAGATAAAACTAAATCTATACTTAGATCATGGCAGTGAAACTGGACAACACCAAAGATAAAAATATTAAAACCATCTACAGATTTAAGGCAATCCCTATCAAAATACCAATGTTACTTTTCACACAACTAGAACAAATAATTTAAAAACTTGTATGGAAACACAAAAGACCCTGAATAGCCAAAACAATCTTCAGAAAGTAGAATAGAGCTGGAGGTATCATACTCCCTGACTTCAGACTATACTACAAAACTATGGTAATCAAAACAGTATGGTACTGGCAACAAAAACAGACACATAGATCAATGGAACAGAATAGAGAGCCCAGAAATAAACCCACACACTTATGACCAACTAATCTATGACAAAGGAGACAAGAATATACAATTGAGAAAAGACAGTCTCTGCAATAAGCGGTGATGGGAAAACTGGACAGTTAAGTGTAAAGGAATGAAATTGGAACATTTCCTCACACCATGTACAAAAATAAACTCAAAATGGAAAAGGGAACCCTTTTGCACTGTTGGCGGGAATGTAAATTGATACAGCCACTATGGAGAACAGTATGGAGGTTCCTTAAAAAACTAAAAATAGAACTACCATAAGACCCAGCAATCCCACTACTGGGCATATACCCTGAGAAAACCATAATTCAAAAGCAGTCATGTACCACAATGTTCATTGCAGCACTATTTACAATAGCCAGGACATGGAAGCAACTTAAGTGTCCATCAACAGATGAATGGATAAAGAAGATGTGGCACATATATATAATGGAATATTATTCAGTCATAAAAAGAAATGAAATTTAGTTATTTGTAATGAGGTGGATGGACCTAGAGTCTGTCATACAGAGTGAAGTAAGTCAGAAAGAGAAAAACAAATACCGTATGCTAACACATATATATGGAATCTGAAAAAAAAAACAAAAACGTTGTGAAGAACCTAGGGGCAGGACAGGAATAAAGACGCAGATGTAGGGAATGGACTTGAGCACATGAGGAGGGGGAAGGGTAAGCTGGGACGAAGTGAGAGAGTGGCATGGACATATATACACTACCAAATGTAAAATAGATAGCTAGTGGGAAGCAGCCACATAGCACAGGGAGATCAGCTCGGTGCTTTGTGGCCACCTAGAGGGGTGGGATAGGGAGGGTGGGAGGGAGGAGAAATGGGGATATACATATATGTATAGCTGATTTACTTTGTTACACAGCAGAAATTAACACACCGTTGTAAAGCAATTTTACTCCAATAAAGATGTTAAAACAAAAAAAAAACTAATAAGAAAAATAATCTCAAAATGGATTAAAAACCTAAATGTAAAAAACCATAAAACTCCCAGAAGAAAACATAGGCAGAACACTGTTTGACCTAAATCACAGCCATATTTTTTGGGTCTGTCTCCTAAAACAAAGGAAACAGAAGCAAAAATAAACCAGTGGGACCTAATTAAACTTAAAAGCTTTTGCATAGCAGAGGAAACCATGGACAAAATGGAAGATAACCTACTGAATGGGAGAAAACATTTTAAAATGATATCATTAATAAGAGGTTAATATCCAAAATACATAAACAGCTCATATAACTCAAAAAAAAAGTTAAAAAATGGGCAGAAGACCTGAAAAGACATTTTTCCAAAGAAAATATACAGATGGCCAACAGGAACATGAAAACATGCTCAATATCATTAATCATCAGCGGAATACAAATCAAAGCCACAATGAGAGATCACCTCACACCTGTCGGAACGGCTATTATCAAAAAAGACCACAAATAACAAATATTGGTAAGGATGTGGAGAAAAGGGAGCCTTTGTACATTTTTTTTTCATTTTTTTTTTTCTTTGTACATTTTTGATGAGAATGTAAATTGGTGCAGCCACTGTGGAAAACAGTATGGAGGTTCCTCAAAAAACTAAAAATAGAACTACCACATGATCCAGCAATTCCACTCCTGAGTATATAACCAAGGAAAATGAAAACATTAATTTGAAAAGATATATGCATCCCAATGTTCATAGCAGCATTATTTACAATAGCCAAGACATGGAAGCAACCTAAGTGTCAATCAAGAGACGAATAGAAAAAGAAGATGTGGTGTGTATATATATATATATATACATACATATATATATATATATACACACACACACACACACAATAGAATACTACTCATTAAAAAGAATGAAATTTTGCCATTTACAACAACATGGATGAACTTGGAGGGTACTATGCTTAGTGAAATAAGTCAGAAAGAGAAAGACAGATACTGTACAATATTACTTTTCTTTGGAATCTAAATAATAAAACAAACTATTGACTATAACAAAAATTAAAACTAAATATAGGGGAGACATTATCTAAAAAGAAATGAGAATTAAACCGATAGCAGATCCCTCAACACAACAAGAGAAAGCAGAAAGCAATGAAAATAATTTTTTTTTCTGACCAAGTCACTATTTAAGAAGAAAAACAAAGATGGTTTACTTTTGGCAATGATTCTTTACTGAGAGAACTACTAAAAGAAAAAAAAATAAAACAAGGAAATTTCATTTTAGGAAGAAGGAAACTGAATCCAGAAGTAAGGAATAAAGTACATGAAGCAATGGTGAGAACTGCTAAATATGTGGGTAAATCTAAACAGGAAATGACTGTATGAAGTAGTAATTATAACAGTAATGACCACCATGACAACCACTTTTAGAGATGAAGAAATAAAATGGAAATAAAATACCACAGGATAACAACACATGTGTAAGGCAGGAGAGGGTGTTAAATTATTCTGAGGTTCCTGTATTGTTCAGGAGATTAACAGTTGTTCAGCTGATTAACTTTAGGCAGGAAAAATATGTTAAAAATTTAAGAGTAAACAATATCAGAATAGAAGAAAATAGAAAAGGAAATAAAGGGAAAAAAGAATATAAAGAAAACAGGATTGGTGCAACAGAGGGCAGAAAGAGGAAAAGAAACATAGAAAAGCACAGTACATAGGATGTACAAAATAGAAATAAATTCCAATGTATCAATAATAAGAGTAAATGTAAATGGGACTAAACTCACCAATTAAAAGACAGATTCTCACACTGTAAAGCAACTATACTCCAATAAAAATTTTCTTAAAAAAAGATTCTCAAACTGGATGTAAGAAACTATATCCACACAAAATCCAACTATATGCTATTTATGAGACTTACATAGGACAAAAATAAGGACACAGAAAGCTGAAAGTGAACAAATAAAAAGACACACCAAGCAACACTAATCCTAAGAAAGCTGCCACACTTAAGTTAATAGCAGACAAAATAAGGCTCCTAGACAAAAAGCACTGCAAGGAATAAAGAGTCATAAAATAATGATAAAATGAATAATTTTAAGTGTTTTTTTTAAAAACCAGGAATCTTTAAATTGTGGTAAAATACACATAAAATTTACCATTTTAACCATTTTTAAGGCTACAGTTCAGCTGTATTAAAAACATTCACGTTATTGTGCAACCAATCTCCAGAACTCTTTTCACCTTGCAAAACTGAAACTCTATATTCATTACACCACAAGTCCCCATTCACCAGGAAGTTTTGAACAACACATTTAAGAAGCTTGATCTGACAAACACATGGAGAACCCAGCACTCAACAACTGGAAAATACATTCTTTTCCGGATCAAGTCACTAAAAAAATTATGTTGGCCTCAGCTCTCTCCATGGCCACACTTAACTCTCAAAGACTGTGGAGCTACACTTTAAAAGTCCTCAAGGAAAGAAAGCATGATGTAAGGGCTTTTATGCTCAATCAAGCAGTTGTTGAAATATTTAAGGCAACAAATTCTAGATTTGCAAGAACTCATCAGGTAATATTGCTCTACTAAGCTTTGAGGACTCTACTAGAAAACAAATGAGAGACAATAAAAAGTAGGAAAATGGGCAGTGAGAGGATTGTTAATGAGCACTGAATCTGACAAGTACAGGTATAATACTAAAGACAAAAGTGGGAACTAGGGTAATAGAACAGAACATAAATGTTATATGCCCTGACAGTGTAGACACGATACCGTAAAACCTGCAGGGAGGGGAAGGGGAAAAGAAGGTGGAAGGTAGAATGAATAAGCCAGCTTCCTCAATTTTTAATTGCTGGGGATGGATGGGGGAATGTCAAAAGATATAATTTAAACCTGATGAATCAAGTCATAGTATAAGCATATTACAAGTATAAAGGCAAACAGTAAGAAAGACAATACAAATGACCAAAATTAGGTGCTAAAGCAAAGGGAAGGAGAAGTTAGAGGAAAAATACCAATTTCATCACTACTCATAGTGGGGATTAATACATACTATCAACAGAAATGGATGATTAATGGTGGCATTACAGATATAACCAGTAGAGCAAAACCAGAGCCAGAAAATATGAGAGAGAGACACAGACACAGAGAATGAACAGAGGAATTTATTTTTATAGGCTTTAAAGTCAGAAGCAAAACATAAAATGCACAAAGACCAAATATGTCTACATATCAATAAATATGAATTGGCTAAACTTATTTATTAAAATAAACCTTTCAGATTATGTCACAACACAAAACACAGTTCAAGATCTATTCAGAGACACACCTACAACAAGGTAAATTTTTAAAAGCTGAAAGCAAAAGATGAGCAGAAGTATAGCAGGCAAATGCAAACAAAAGGAAGCAAACATTAGTATCAGTCAGAGTTGACTTCTGGCACCCCACCAAAAAAAAAGCTTTTGTTTTTTTTAGAGAGTAAGAACAAAGGTGTGGAGATCAAACTTCAGGTAGCCAATAAATAATTATCCATTCATGAATTTTCAGAAAATTTCTGGAAAATATATAAGGAACTGTTATCAGTTATTATTTCTGGGGAGTATGCTAGGGGTGGAGTGTAGAGAGAGAAATAATTTCTATTCTTTCCCTTAACCAATTCCTTACAGTTTGAATTCTGGCCAAGAGCATGGTTTTACTTCTATAAGAAAAAGCAATCAACAAGAAATATTTCAGTGAAATCAATAATTACCACATTGTATATATACTCTAAAACAAGTATTTTAGCTTTTTCCCATATATTAGCAATTATATGTATTATGTCATTTAATTACATATAAATTTATAATTTATGGAACGGCATCTATAAAAACAAACATGAAGATTTTCAAGATGCTATCTAATTCTAGATAATTATAAAAGATTTAGATAAATATAAGTTGTGATTTTCAAAGTCTTGAGATTTTCAAACAATTTTCAAAGTTATGAACATTCAAATTTATAACAAAATGCAAATAAAAAGAATGGAAATGTACTAACACTTCACTATAAAATTTCCTAAATATTTGAGAGTTGTCCATGAAAGCAAGAAGTATAAAGTATTTTTAAGAACTCCTGAACTTTAACAATACGATAATACATCTGTGTAGTTTTGAGTGTTAAATATACTTACACAAGTTAAAAATAAACACTATTCAAAGCAGAGAACAATTACGAATTTCAGTTGATATTTGGCAACAGCTTAAAGTCAATGAAGCAGCTTGTTTTTTCAGTTTTTTTTTTTTTTTTTTTTTTTTTGCGGTATGCAGGCCTCTCACTGTTGTGGCCTCTCCCGTTGCAGAACACAGGCTCTGGACGCGCAGGCTCAGCAGCCATGGCTCACGGGCCCAGCCGCTCCGCGGCATGTGGGATCTTCCCAGACCGGGGCACGAACTCGTGTCCCCTGCATCGGCAGGCGGGCTCTCAACCACTGCGCCACCAGGGAAGCCCTTTCAGTATACTTTTTATTACAAAAGTTTTCTGGGTAAAAATAGAACTATAGGGACTTCCCTGGTGGTGCAGTGGTTAGGAATCTGCCTGCCGATGCAGGGGACATGGGTTCGATCCCTGGTCCGGGAAGATGCCACGTGCCGTGGAGCAACTAAGCCCGTGCACCACAACTACCGAGCCTGCGCTCTAGAGCCCGCAAGTCACAACTACTGAGCCCGCGCTCCACAACTACTGAAGCCTGCGCGCCTAGATCCTGTGCTCCCCAACAAGAGAAGCCACTGCAATGAGAAGCCCACGCACCGCAATGAAGAATAGCCCCGGCTCGGCGCAACTAGAGAAAGCCCGCGCACAGCAACGAAGACTCAACGCAGCCAAAAAAAAAAAAAAAAAGAGAACTATACATGGATGTGGGAGATTAACACATGGAGCTAAGCAAAATGAGCATCAAGGACTCAACAACTGCACTGAATTCAAACATTGAAAAAAACTAAAAAGTTAATGAAAATGTGGGCAAGTTCTGTACTCTTAGATTTTTAAAATTATGGTAAAATATACATAAAATAAAAATTATCACTTAAACCATTTTTAAGTGTACAGTTAAGTACCTTCACACTGCTGTGCAACCATCACCACCATCCATCTCCAGAACTCTTTTCACCTTCTAAAACTGAAACTCGGTACCCATTACTTTTCAACATGGCAGAAGACAGAGATGAAAATGCTTAGAGGACCTAGGCGCCCCTTGACTTGATGAATGTGTTAAGAACTGGAGAGTTGTATTATTTGAGAATAGTAGTGAGACAGCTATATTTCTTTGTAATGGAAGAGGCAGGAAGTACTTGACATACAGAGAAATCTAGTTAAATCGTATAAAAATGAACTGCAGGTTCTGGTTACATTATTATAATAAATGACTTTTTTCTAATTTATTTATTTATTTATTTTTGGCTGCGTTGGGTCTTCGTTGCTGCATGCGGTCTTTCTCTAGTTGCAGCGAGCAGGGGCTACTCCGTTGCGGTGCGCAGGCTTCTCATTGCTGTGGCTTCTTTTGTTGTGGAGCACGGGCTCTAGGTGTGTGGGCTTCAGTAGTTGTGGCACGTGGGCTCAGTAGTTGTGGCTCATGGGCTCTAGAGCACTGGCTCAGTAGTTGTGGTGCACGGGCTTAGTTGCTCTGTGGCATGTGGGAATCTCCCCGGACCAGGGCTCGAACCCCTGTCCCCTGCATTGGCAGGCAGATTCCTAACCACTGCACCACCAGGGAAGTCCCTATAATAAATGACTTTACAGAATTAAAGATCTGGTATATGATTTTACTTAGAAAACAATTTAGTTGAAAAGCAATAGTATTCCTTCCTTTAAAACCATTTTTAATAGTTATAATGATAAATACCTTTTAAAAAAGTCCTTATGTATTAGTCATTGCTGTTGCAAAGTACCTTATATGTGTTATTTACTTTTACAACCACCCTATTAAGAAGGGACTAGTTTACAGGTGAGGAAACTGAAGTTTATAGAGATGAAGTCATCTACCCAAGGTTATCTAGGGTCTGCCTGATTCTCTAGCCCATGTTCTTAAATCATTCTATCCATATTGTCTCCCCGTAATTAGCACAATTGGTACCCTTTGCTTTCCACCTGCTGTCATTTAGGATAAAGCTTATCCTGAATCTATGTGACATATGCGCTAAATGGCCCAAGACTGACAGATGGCACAGTTTAGTTTCATACATTAAATGGTTCTTTTATTGAACTAATAAATTATCAATATATTTCAAAAGAATTAACAAGTGTGGAGCAGAATGGCACAATATAGAGGAAGAGGGCTTTGAACTCACAGAGACTGCAGTTTGAGTCCTTGTGCCAACACTTAAGTCATCTTAAACAAGTTATTTGACTTCTCTAAGCTTCAATTTCCTTATCTAAGGACAATCTGAAAATATTTTATAGCTGTGAATATTAAATGCATGAATGAGAAAGCATTAAGAGAACATTGTGAGGGCTCAATAATAATTATTTATATAATTCTGTAGAGGTCTGCTTCTAGCTCTAGAAGATTCTTGCCACTTATATTTATACTTGATTTTTAAAATACTTTTAAAAATGTTCTGTTAATGAAGTCAACAAATATTTATTGAACAACTACATTGTTCTAAACGTGGTTCTATAAACCAGACACTCACAACTCTGGTAGATATTACTGTAAGGACCTTAATAGCAAATTTTTTTTAACTCCCAAAATAGAGAATTCCCTGGTGGTCCAGTGGTTAGGACTCCATGATTTCACTGCTGAGGGTCCACCCAGGGTCAGGGAGCTAAGATCCCACAAGCTGCGTGTTGTGGCAAAAAAGAACCCCAAACACAAAAAACAAAAATAAACTCTAAGTACACGAAGTAATTTCATTTGCATCATATAGTATTAAACCAAAACCCAAGAGGGTCTTCCCTGAAGTCTTCTCAGACTTCATCTAGTCTTACTCCATGCTCCTTTCAGCAACTGCACCTTCTCCTGAGCTGTGTTCAGACATCACGTCTAGGCAGATGATTACACACTTCAACCTGAGCCCTAATATCTTCTCCTGAACTCTTGCTGGATATTAACTTTGAAGTGTCTATAAGAAATTCATCATTTCTCCTCTTCTTCGTCCACTGCTACCACCAAAACTAGCTCTTCCTCATCCCTAATCTGCACTGTTAGTGGTTTCAAACCTCAAAATTATCTTGCTATCTCTTGTTCTCTTGTCTGTAATTAGTGTTCTTCCATATACCCTTCAGATCTATTCCTTCTTGTCCATTCCTTCCACCAACACTAGTTTGGGACCTCATTCCCTCTAACTTAGGCTATCAAAAGGCACTTGATGTCACTTTTATTTGTTGAAAAGAATAATTATAAAGACTATGGCAAACAAGGGAAATATATTAACTGAATGGACCCTTAAAGTAATTAAACGCAATGTATACTACCATTCCAACCATGTAGAAAAAGTATATATAAGAGGACAAGGATAAAATGCAAAGATGAACACTGTTCAGCTGTTAATAATAGGATAATGGGTGGTGTAGTAAAGATGTTAAACAGAAGTCCCCAACCTTTTTGGCACCAGGGACCAGTTTTGAGGAAGACAATTTTACCACAGACCAGGGCAGGGTGGGGGATGGTTCAGGCAGTAATGCCAGCGATGGGGAGCGATGGGGAGCGATGGGGAGCAATAGGGCGCGGCAGATGAAGCTTCATTCGCCTGCCTGCTGCTCACCTCCTTCTCTGTGGCCCGGTTCCTAACAGGCCACAGACCAGTAGCAGTCCGCAGCCCAGGGGTTGGGGACCCCTGAAGTAAAGTACCCAAAGTACCCATAGCCTCTCCAGAAGGAAAATTCTCTAGGCAGCCATATTTAGTACCATATCACCCTCCTTTCTTCTGATCCTTACCCACAAGCATAGCCGGTTACACTAAGGATGGATCCTCAGTCTGACCCGAGGATAGCCAGTAATCTCTGAGGTAGTCTGGTGTGGAAAACTGCCCCCAAAAGAGAGGAGCTGCACCAGGAGTTTAAATTAGAAAAGGCAGAGAAAACAGGGCAGTTATAGTGAAAACTTCAACATATATATAGAGAGAAAGGCTACAGTGTGAGATATGAACAATGAGGAGCCATAAGCGAGCTAAGGTTACAAGTATGCCAATCCAAAGAATGGGGAGAAGCTAAAAGATGGAGAAAAGAAACATAGGCAGACACACAGCTGGTGGCAGGCACAGTGAGAAGCCAATACAGAGTGATTCACTGAGTCATGTTATTGGTGTAGTATGAGTATGAAGAACTTGGCTCTGCCATTTACCAGCTGTGTAACCTTGGGCAAGTCCTTTACCCCTCTGTACCTTTATTTGCTCATTTGTGTAAAGGGTGGTTTATCTAACTGGGTGGTTACGAGGCCTGAATGAGTAATGTAACAGTGCCTGGCACACAGAAAGCACTTGATAAATGCTATTACTATCACATTCATCATTATCCACAAGCTCCTGCTAAGCTTCCTGAAGCTTCCCTGAGCCAAAATGCTCAGTAGAGAAGTATAGTACCTCTACCTGCTCCAGAGAGACTATAGTTCTGATCCTTGGATTTCCAAAACAGCATATTTCCTTTAATGTTCTAAATATCCTTTCAATAAAACTCCTCATTTAAAATGTAAATGGACTTAATAAAAGAACTACAGGCATACCTTAGAGATATTGTGGGTTCTGCCCCAGACCACTGCAAAAAAGTGAATATCGCAATAAAGCGAATCACATGAATTTTTTGGTTTCCCAGTACATATAAAACTTATGTTTACACTATACTGTAGTCTATTAAGTGTGTAATAGCATTATGTCTAAAAATGTATATATTTTAAAATACTTTATTGCTAAAAAATGCTAACCACCATCTGAGTCTTCAGCAAGTCAATCTTTTTGCAATAGTAACATCAAAGATCACTGAGCACAGATCACCATAACAAATATATAATAATGAAAAAGTTTGAAATATTGCAAGAGTTACCAAAATGTGACACAGAGACACGAAGTAAGCAAATGTTGTTGGAAAAATGGCACTGACAGACTTACTTGACACAGGGTTGCTACAAACCTTTAATTTGTAAAAAATGTAATAAAGTGAAGTATGCCTGTATTTACAAACAGATTTATTTTACTATATTTTATTTTATTATATATTTTACTTTTACTATTAGGGAGAAATTTTACCATCACCAGAAATACATATAAGTGTTCCCTTTTGTCTCTAAGTTGCTGACTCAAGAAAAGCATTAAGAAAATCAATTCTTTAGAACGTACCCATGAAAACAATCCTTGATGTCCTCAATCTGAAAACCCTGCTCAAAAATCTCCTTTCTGGGGGCTTCCCTGGTGGTGCAGTGGTTGAGAGTCCGCCTGCCAATGCAGGGGACGCGGGTTCATGTCCCGGTCCGGGAAGATCCCACATGCTGCGAAGCGGCTGGGCCCGTGAGCCATGGCCGCTGAGCCTGCGCGTCCGGAGCCTGTACTCCGCAATGGGAGAGGCCACAACAGTGAGAGGCCAGCGTACAGCAAAAAAAAAAAAAAAAAAAAAAATCTCCATTCTGAAATCTTCCTTTCCTGACAATCATTTCATTTCCTTATTTCCTTCCCTTTTCCTTATCAGTTAAGTATATGATTCTGATTATATTTTTTCTATATTGTTCTTAGGTTGGGTTATCTTTTGTTTTTCCTAATTTCCTCATGTGTTTGTTCCCTCTCACCTATGACAGTATGAACCCCAGAGAACAGGGACTTGTCTCTTCCATTTCTTTTGTGGCAGCAGGAGTGTATAACGAAATAAGAAGGAGATTTAAAATAAGATGCTAGAGATGCTAGAGTCAAGCCCCAACTCTCTCACTTCCTACTTCTCTCTTTGGATAAGTCACTCAACCTGTCTCAGACTCCATGGCATTTTTCTATAAAAAAGGAAACAATATCCATCTGATTTCAAAGTCCATGTGATTTCTCACTCTGCTTCTCTGACTCTGATGGATGGCATTCATGAAGAGTTTTATAGTTCCATCCTTAGGCACATGCAGTACAGCTCACATTCAAACCTAAAATTACTACGTGGAGAACGATAAAATAACAATTGTTACGGACAAACGGCGAAGGCCACCTGATCTGGATTTGTGGAGGGCATTTACCTTCTCACAGTTTATCTTTAAAGCAGTGCCTGGAATTAGCTTCCAAGTAACTGTATTTCATCACTTAATCATAAGCCATCATGGTTTGCCCCCCGCCCTGCTCCCTAGCAAAGCAAGTTCATTAATCTAACATTAACTTGTCACCACTCGTTGGCAGACTCTGAGCTTTTACCTGGCCACAGAAGAATGTGACTTCATAACTCTGACATGAGTATGATTTAAAGCAAAAATCTCATTTGGCTGCACTTGTGATTTTAGCTTAAACTCCTTCCTCTCCTTCTCTCCCCTGCCCCCGCCCAAAATTTATGACAAAACAAACAGCATAAATTAAACAAAAACTGTTGTAGGTCACATTATTATTCTCTTTTGCAGAATCATATAAAAAATAATAATTTATTTCCAGAAATTACCCAAGTAAAATATTTGGGATTCTAACTAATACAGCTGAACAAGAGAGAGTATTAAAAGTATCACAAAATTACCACCTAGGGGGGTGGGACAGGGAGGGTGGGAGGGAGATGCAAGAGGGAGGAGATATGGGGATATATGTATCCTGATTCACTTTGTTATAAAGCAGAAACTAACACACCATTGTAAAGCAATTATACTCCAATAAAGATGTTAAAAAAAAAAGTATCACAAAATTAAATTCACTTACTTGACATTTCTGACGCAATTGTCGTAGTTCTTTTATAACTGGAGCTAGAGCTGATTTCTTTTCAGATACCAGAGAATTTAGTCTTTTCACCTGTCATTTAAACAAAATATATGACATCTAAGAAAAGAACTCAAAAGAACAAAAATACCATAAAGGTATTTATTGAAGTGTTATATATGAGTGAAAAAAACTATAAATTACTTCAATGTCAAACAATGGGGAAGTCATTTAGTAAGTACTGATTCCTCAATAAGAAGGAATATCATTTAACTCTTCAAAATGTCAATTATTAAAACTGCAAACCATTATGGGAAAATATTTACAATCTAGCACTGAATAACTAAAACAAATTACAAAGTTGCCTTTATACAGCTTTGTATTATGTAAAAAGTATATAATTATGTAGGTTATATAAAATACACATAAACATAGACGAAGTGATATTCAAGATAATTAATAACCCAAAAGGCATAAGTAATGACCAATCAGAATGGACACCAGCCATAGAGATGAACAGGGTCTTGGAGGCCTCTGCTGTACTAAATGTTCATCTTTATAGGAGTTAGAATGTGGTGAAATCCAGAGGGTTCTGGGACCAATGTGGACAAGACAGGTGGAGGTGGGTACTCTGAGAGTTTGGGGCAGCAGCTATTTACCAATAAGTAGTGAAAGATTTCAACATTTTAATGCCTGATGAAGCTGTATCCGTGCATTCTGGCTGAATAGCAGTCCTGAATACAGAAAGATACTAAGGACATACACAAAAATGAAATAATTGTATTAATTTAAGTAGCATGATTTGGAGAAACTTGTTTTTTATCTTAAATATTTCTTTAATACCATGTAACTTTTTTTTTTTGGCTGAGCTGTGCAGCATGCGGGATCTTAGTTCCCTGACCAGGGACCGAACCCGAGCCTCCTGCAATGGAAGCACAGAGTCCTAACCACTAGACTGCCAGGTAATTCCCAATGCTATGTAACTTTTACACACTTCAAAAACCACAAAATTGAACAACCTGTTTACAACCTCATTAGAATGGAAAATTCAAAAGAGAGTGATAAAGACGTGAAAGAATGTAAAGAAAACAATGCGCAGAAATGAAAATTTGAATGCTTCACTGAAAACAGAACACAAAAATATCTGCCTCAGAGGTAGACCATAAAACAAATAAACAAACAAAGCCTGTGTAATCACCATTTCAGACATGTCATCCAGTGTTCGTCCTTTCACTTCATCAACTTCACTCTTCAGGGCGGATACTCTTTCTAGCTCTTCTTGGGTGTAACTATATCCAGATATACCCTTTTTCTCCTCAATAGTTTGCTAAAAGTAAAGAATAAAATAGGTGTAAAAAATGGGGTCCACAAAATGGGTGTCAAAACCTTGATGATTCCATAATAAGTATATAGATTTAATAGGTACAATAAAGTTGTAAATAAAGTAGTTTAAATCCTAAAGAACAATCTTTATTGACTTCAACAATAATTACGTTCCTTTATATGTTATAAACTTATACTGAAGAACTGAGAGGATGGAGCGCCCATTTGTTGAGATGAGGAGGACTTGGGAGGAACAGGTGAGGGAGGAGTAAAGATCAGAAGTTTAGTTTTGGACATGTTACAAATCTGAAATCTCTAGTAGAAATCCAAGAGAGTTCAAGATGTTGCATATACAAGACTGGAATTTGAGAAGCAACTGGAGATACAAATTTGTGAGTTGTCTGCATAGACAATATCTTTAAAGCCATAAGAGAATAAGATCACCAAAGGAGTGAGGGTAGAGAAGAGATCCAAGGCCTAAGCCTGGGGAACTCAAAACATCTAGGCTTTGGAGAAATGAGAAGAAATCCGCCATGGAGTAGGAACAGGAGTGTTAGTAAGGGAAAAACAAGGAGAGTGCAGTGTGCTAGAAGACAAGTAAAGAAAAATTTTACAGGAAGAGGGAGTTATGAACTATGTCAAACACTGCCAATAGGAAGATAACTAAAATGAATCTGTATGGATTAATCTCAGGATATTTTCAGTGGATACTGTGGGTGCTCTGCCCTGATCTGCTTATTGTGTCAGGGTACCCATCCCCTAGCTGTTGTGAGAATTGGTATTTTGATGGTCTACAGCTGTCCCTTCTTCAAAGTGTACCCCTGGTTTAACAGGAACTGTATCACACCACTTCTTGGGTGGTAGTAAGAGGGTCCATAGCAAATTACTGACTGACACAGGGGTCCAAAGGGGTAGCCCTCTTGCCTAAAGATGAGACCAACTCTGTGATGCAATTCATGCTCCAGAGCTCCTTATGCAATCAGAATGAAATTGGAGTCCAACTGAATCCACTTTTTCCTCTTGCTTCATCTTTTTTCCTAAGAGCACTCACTGAATTATTCATATGAGGAGGAATAAGAATTCTTGTTTCAGGTTCTGCTTCTAGAGAACCTGACCAAACTACAAGGATGGGCTTCTAAGGTACGATCACTCCCTAAGTGAATGGAACTGAGAGCCCTATCACTGGGGGCAAGCAGAGTATCGTTAGTCCTAGGCATGTTATAGCAGTACAATTGCTAAGACTGGTGAACTAGGGCAGAATATAGGTGGAAGGGATTATGGTGGGCATGACAATGGAAGGCTTGAATCTCCTTCAAGAGAGTTTGCTGAGAGGAACAAAGTTGACTGACAGCCATAACTGCTGCCCCTCTGGATCCACCATCACGTTCACACCAAGGCCATGCTTCCCCCAGGCTGTTCCCAGCCAGAGGCTGACCCATTCCTGCCTGACAGGGAACTCCTCTAATTGGTGACTGGCTCAGGAACTCCCCATCATCCCAACCAAAACTTCCTTAAAACTGTGCTTACAGCCTAAGGCTCTTCTTCTCCAATCCTCCTTCCTTCTTCTTCCTTCACAGAACAGCCTAAAGGCATTTAGAGCCTAAAGGCTCTCCCTGCCGCCTGCTGCTCAATTCCCTTTACCCTTCACAAAGGCTTCCTCCAATAAACCTCTTGTACATCTAATCCAATCTGGGCGTATGCTTCTTGGAGGACCTGAACTATCACAGGAACATACTAGCTGGTACAGTGTTGCTGGTGTTCGAGAAGCATGAAGAAATCGTAACTATAAGGACTATGAAATTGGGGTGGCTGTTGCTAAGCTCAAATGACAGGCTCAAATCCATTAATCAGTAATTTAAAGCAAAGTGATAAGTCAGAGAACCTCCTTAGGAGCTTTAAAAAAACCCTCATTTCCTGTGGCTATGAGGCAGAGAGAGCTGAAAACCACGGACAGGACTTAAATTGTAAGACTGGCCAAACTTCAGAGAAGGCTGAATATATCCTATGTCAAAGTCAGGGCTCTGACAGGGAAGGGAAAGGGTGCTGAGTCTGAAATGGGGATAACTGGATAGGCTCACTTGAGAACCTTAAAACCCCAGATTATCTTTTATCTTCTGGGCAGTGGCAAATGGCTTAGCTTGTTGGGTCAGGGGCCTGGAGGAAGCAAGATAGCAAGACTAAATGACTGGGGACAAGGAGGTCTCGGGATTGAGCTATAAGAGTTAACACTAAGTGTGAAGATCTCTTCATCACATGTATATGGCCACTGGACAATGTCCACAGTAGAAAAGGCACTCAGCAGCCGAGTGGAAAGGATGATTTGGCCTTTCCAAAAAGGCCAAAAAGGCTGACAGTAGATGTCAGCCAGCCTCTGTCATTGGCCACCCAGTGTGTGGACAATGGGCTCATGAACAGAATGGCTATGTTGGCAGAGATGGAGGCTAAGTATGGACCAAATAACATGGGCTCTCTCACTAATGCTCATCTAGCTAATGCTACTGCCAAGTGTCTGAGCCGGCGGCAACACAGACCAATCCTGAATTCTGGGTACGGAATCATCCCTTGAGGAAACTGATCATCTACTTAGTGGCAATTTGATAACACCAGATTCTTTCTACCTTGAAAAGAACAACACTTCATCCTGAATGAGACTGACCCATATTGTGGGTAAGGGTTTGCTTTTCTTGCCCACAGCGCTTTAGGCAGCACCACTATCCAAAGGCTCAGAATGTCTGGTCTACTGATGTGGAATCCCACATAATATCACCTGAGACCAAGGGACCTACTTTATGGCAAAGTAGGTATGGCGATGGGAACATGACCACAGGATTCAGTCACTGTACCACACACCATCCAGAAAGCTAATGGCCTGACTGAATAGTGGAAGGGCCCTATGAACGTACAGCTAAGGTGCCAGCTTGGAATTCATGGCCTGTGAAGATAAGTTCTATTCTTCATGATGGAGTGTATATCTTAAACCAATGCCCATTACATGGTGTTGTGTTCCAAATAGATCCAAAGACCCAAAAATACATGGGTCTTGGAACCATGAGATGAAAGTATGAGTGTTATCACTCACCAGAATTCCTACTCATCCACAGGGAATTATGCTTCCCTTCTTGACAACTTTAGGCTCTGTGGGTATAAATGTTCTGGTTTCCATAAGGCACATGCTTCCACCGGAAGGCACATTGAGAAGCCCTTTAAACTTAATGCTCTGCCTACCATCTTGTCACTTGGGCTCCTCATGCCCACAGACCAGCAGGCAGAGAAAAGAGTGATTTATTGGCAGAATATGTTAAGGGTATACAGATGCTGTTATATAATGAAGGACAGATAGGAATAAGTTTGGCATTCAGGTGATCCATTAGGGCATATCTTGGTACTCTCATGCCCAGTTTTAACAGTAAATGGGTAAGTTTACCAACCACAGCCTGATAAGGGCATTGTACTAGAATCTCATACCTCTTAAGGATGAGGGACTGAGTCATCCCACCAAGTGAGTCATTTAGCAGTCCCAACCTTTTTGGCACCAGGGACCGGATTCGTGTAAAACAATTTTTCCACAGACGACGGAGGGTGGGGGTTGGGGGGATGGTTCAGGCAGTAATGCCAGCGACGGGGAGCGGCAGATGAAGCATTGCTGGCTCGCCTACTGCTGACCTCCTGCTGTGCAGCCCAGTTCCTAACAGGCTGCAGACCAGTACCGGTCCATGGCCCGGGAGTTGGGGACCCCTAATAGACCACTGGAGGTGCTAGCCAAAGGTGTGGGGAATCTAGGATGGATGGTAGAGGAAGAAGATATTGAGTATCAATTATGTCCTTGGGACCAAATGAAGCAAAGAGAGTTTTAATATGTCCTCCTCACCCTCCTGTTTTCCTAGAAATTTTGACCAACTGTAATCCTGTATAAACTATACCAGGATGGAGTGACTTTAATGTGAGAAGCAAGTAGATCTCAGTAGTACAAGGGGTGGCTTATAGTGAATGCTGTTGGTGCTCTACTCAAACCTCATCTGCAAGCTGCAATGAGTGTTGACTGCTAATGGCTCACAGATGCCCCCTTCTCCAGAACATGCCCTTAGCCCAATGGGGGCTGCCTCATCTAGAAGGTTATACCGTGCAATAGCCAATGACTGACTGATATGGTAGTATAAAAGGCCAGCCCACTTGCCTCAAGGTGGAATCAACTCCATGGTGCAATGTGTACTCCAAAGTTCCTCATGGGATCTAAATGAAGCTGTTTTCAGTCGGGAATACATCCTTGCTTGGCTTTTTTCTGCTGCTCCATCTGTTTCCCTCATTCCCTTTCTTCTGAAGGTACTCCCTTCCTCAGTAAATCACTTGCACCAAGTATTCCCCTCTCAGGCTCTGCTTCTAAGGAACCCAGCTTAAGAAAAGATGTAAAGCAAAAACTGATGGAACTAAAAGGAAAAAGATCATAGATATTCTAAAACATCTTTTTCAATAACTGATGGAATAAGCAGATGAAAATATAAATAGAAACATGAATACATGGAGGCTAAACAATACACTACTTAATAACCAAGAGATCACTGAAGAAATCAAAGAGGAAATCAAAAAATACCTAGAAATACATGACAATAAAAACACAACAACCCAAAACCTATGGGATGCAGCAAAAGCAGTTCGAAGAGGGAAGTTTATAGCAATACAATCCTACCTCAAGAAACAAGAAACATCTCAAATAAACAGCCTAACCTTACACCTAAAGCAAATAGAGAAAGAAGAACAAAAAAACCCCCAAAGTTAGCAGAAAGAAAGAAACCACAAAGATCAGATCAGAAATAAATGAAAAGGAAATGAAGGAAACAATAGTAAAGATCAATAAAACTAAAAACTGGTCCTTTGAGAAGATAAACAAAATTGATAAACCGTTAGCCAGACTCATCAAGAAAAAAAGGGAGAACACTCAGATCAATAGAATTAGATATGAAAACGGAGAAGTAACAATTGACACTGCAGAAATACAAAGGAACATGAGAGATTACTACAAGCAACTATATGCCAATAAAATGGACAACCTGGAGGAAATGGACAAATTCTTAGAAAAGCACAACCTTCCAAGATTGAACCAGGAAGAAACAGAAAATATAAACAGACAAATCACAAGCACTGAAATTTAGACTGTGATTAAAAATCTTCCAACAAACAAAAGCCCAGGACCAGATGGCTTCACAGGTGAATTCTATCAAACATTTAGAGAAGAGCTAACACCTATCCTTCTCAAACTCTTCCAAAATATAGCAGAGGGAGGAACACTCCCAAACTCATTCTACGAGGCCACCATCACCCTGATACCAAAACTACACAAACATGTCACAAAGAAAGAAAACTACAGGCCAGTATCACTGATGAACATAGATGCAAAAATCCTCAACAAAATACTAGCAAACAGAATCCAACAGCACATTAAAAGGATCATACACCATGATCAAGTGGGGTTTATCCCAGGAATGCAAGGATTCTTCAATATACACAAATCAATCAATGTCATACATCGTATTAACAAATTGAAGGATAAAAACCATATGATAATCTCAAGAGATGCAGAAAAAGCTTTGGAAACTTCAACACCCATTTATGATAAAAACCCTCCAAAAGTAGGCATAGAAGGAACTCACCTCAACATAATAAAGGCCATATATGACAAACCCACAGCCAACATCATTCTCAATGGTGAAAAACTGAAACCATTTCCACTAAGATCAGGAACAAGACAAGGCTGCCCACTCTCACCACTATTATTCTATTATTCAACATAGTTTTGGAAGTTTTAGCCACAGCAATCAGAGAAGAAAAATAAATAAAAGGAATCCAAATCAGAAAAGAAGAAGTAAAGCTGTCACTGTTTGCAGATGACATGATACTATACAGAGAGAATCCTAAAGACGCTATCAGAAAACTACTAGAGCTAATCAATGAATTTGGTAAAGTAGTAGGATACAAAATTAATGCACAGGAATCTCTTGCATTCCTATACACTAATGATGAAAAATCTGAAAGAGAAATTAAGGAAACACTCCCATTTACCATTGCAATAAAAATAAAATACCTAAGAATAAACCTACCTAGGGAGACAAAAGACCTGTATGTAGAACACTATAAGACACTGATGAAAGAAATTAAAGATGATACAAACAGATGGAGAGATATACCATGTTCTTGGATTGGAAGAATCAACATTGTGAAAATGACTATACTACCCAAAGCAATCTACAGATTCAATGCAATCCCTATCAAACTACCACTGGCATTTTTCACAGAACTAGAACAAAAAAATTTCACAATTTGTATGGAAACAAAAAGACCCCGAATAGCCAAAGCAACCTTGAGAAAGAAAAACGGAGCTGGAGGAATCAGGCTCCTTGACTTCAGACTATACTACAAAGCTACAGTAATCAAGACAGTATGGTACCGGCACAAAAACAGAAATATAGATCAATGGAACAGGATAGAAAGCCCAGAGATAAACCCACACACATATGGTCACCTTATTTTTGATAAAGGAGGCAAGAATATACAATGGAGAAAAGACAGCCTCTTCAATAAGTGGTGCTGGGAAAACTGGATAGCTACATGTAAAAGAATGAAATTAGAACACTCCCTAACACCGTACACAAAAAATACACTCAAAATGGATTAAAGACTAAAATTAAAGACTAAAAGACTAAAAAAGACTAAGGCCAGACATTATAAAACTCTTAGAGGAAAACATAGGCAGAACACTCTATGACATAAATCACAGCAAGATCCTTTTTGACCCACCTCCTAGAGTAATGGAAATAAAAACAAAAATAAACAAATGGGACCTAATGAAACTTAAAAGCTTTTGCACAGCAAAGGAAACCATAAACAAGACGAAAAGACAACCCTCAGAAAGGGAGGAAATATTTGCAAATGAAGCAACTGACAAAGGATTAATCTCCAAAATTTACAAGCAGCTCATGCAGCTCAATATCAAAAAGACAAACAACCCAATTTAAAAATGGGCAGAAGACCTAAATAGACATTTCTCCAAAGAAGATATACAGATAGCCAACAAACACGTGAAAGAATGCTCAACATCACTAATCATTAGAGAAATGCAAATCAAAACTACAATGAGGTATCACCTCACACCAGTCAGAATGGCCATCATCAAAAAACCTACAAACAATAAATGCTGGAGAGGGTGTGGAGAAAAGGGAGTCCTCTTGCACTGTTGGTGGGAATGTAAATTGATACAGCCACTATGGAGAACAGTATGGAGGTTCCTTAAAAAACCAAAAATAGAACTACCATACAACCCAGCAATCCCACTACTGGGCATATACCCTGAGAAAACTATAATTCAAAAAGAGTCATGTACCAGAATGTTCATTGCAGCTTTATTTACAATAGCCAGGATATGGAAGCAACCTAAGTATCCATTCACAGATGAATGGATAAAGAAGATGTGGCACATATATACAATGGAATATTACTCAGCCATAAAAAGAAACGAAATTGAGTTATTTGTAGTGAGGTGGATGGACCTAGAGTCTGTCACACCGAGTGAAGTAAGTCAGAAAGAGAAAAACAAATACCGTATGCTAACACATATATATGGAATCATAAAGAAAAATAAAAGGTTCTGAAGAACATAGTGGCAGGACAGGAATAAAGACGCAGATGTAGAGAATGGACTTGAGGACACGGGGAGGGGGAAGGGTAAGCTGGGATGAAGTGAGAGAGTGGCATGGACATATATACACTACCAAATGTAAAATCGATAGCTAGTGGGAAGCAGCCGCATAGCACAGGGAGGTTAGCTCCGTGCTTTATGAGCACCTAGAGGGGTGGGATAGGGAGGGTGGGAGGGAGACACAAGAGGCAGGAGATATGGGGATATATGTATATGTATAGCTGATTCACTCTGTTATAAAGCAGAAACTACATACCATTGTAAAGCAATTATACTCCAATAACAATGTTAAAAAAAAAAAACATGGAAGATTTGAGTATCATGGTTAACATACTGGACTGAATTGACTTTTATGGAACACCATCCCCCACAACTGCAGGATATATATTCTTCTCAACTGCACATGGAAAAATGATCAAAACAGACCACATGCTGGGCCATAATGCAACATTCAAAAATTTCAAAGGACTGAAATCACGGAGTATGTTTCCTGGTTACAGCGGAAATAAGCTAGAAATGAATAACAGAAAGGTAACTAGAAAACCCCCAAATGTTTGGTTTTAAGCAATGACCATAGGTCAAAGAAATCACAATGAAAATGAGAAAATATTTTAAAGTGAGCAATAATGCAGTTACTACATATCAATTTTAAAAGTGCTGTTACAATCTATGTTTAGTGCTGTTAGAATCTATGTTTGATGCACTGTAAATTTTCAACCTTAAGTTCCCTAGAAGCAAACAATATTCAACAGCATGAGACAGAAAAGTTCATATTGCCAGCTAATTACAACTGGTTCAAATTTCATTCACCTCTACCAGATTATTGCTAGCTGGTAAGCCAACATCCTGATGAAATAATTTCCCCATGGGTAAAAGAAAAAAAAAAAGCCAAATCAAGAAAACTCAGAGGAACTGGTACCCACGATGAGAATAGCTTTGCTGCTAGAGGGATTTCTCTGGGTTTAACTTTTTTCTGACAACCAAGGCACAAGTATATAAGGAACAAGCCTGCAGGCAAACTTCCATACAGAACCCTCCCTGGATACTTCTTTCCAAAGCTCCATGGAAGTGGCTGCTTAGATTTCTGTCCAGCAGGCCACGATAAATAAATTATTTTACAGTCAATCTCTTGGTATGATCATTTTGGTCATATTAACTAGCTAACCAAAAGAAAAACCTACTTAATAGAATTCAACTTCTATTAATTACCCCAAAGTCAGAACACATAAAAAAGTTAGTGCCTACTGCTACAGTAAAATACAAAAAATCAGCTTTTATGTCATCTCTGTAATTAATCAGAGAAAATGAATAATTTTATGGTTTTTCTAATAAAAACAATGACCTCAGTAAAAAGCTATAACCTATAAACCTCCTGGCATTTGTACTTTTAGAACCCCAAGATAACACTGTATTACCAGTTGATGTTGAATATTTTCATGACGTTGCTTAAGAAGTTCTTCTGTCCTCTGCAAGAGACCAAATTCAGCTTTAAATTCAGCTATTATCTGATGCTTCTTTTTGAAAACTGTACTCTTGCTTCGAAGTTTACTGACATATCGTTTGAACTGTAAAAGAACATAACATGTAGTTTAATAAGTAGAAAAGTAGTTGCTAAATATATATAACCTCAGTGTATTAGAAAAATTTTCTTTTCTACCATCCTACATGTGGGTCACAAGTACATAATATTAGTCTTATTAGAAAAGTTGGAAAGACTGTTCAGTTAAAATATTTTGTGTATGTTTTTATTTTTTGGACCCATTAAACACTGTAAATCATTATACAAAAGCTATTTATTTGGGGCTTTACAAATAAGGATTAGGAAAACAGAAACTTCAACACTATAAAAGTAAAAAGGTTAAAAAGAAGAAGGGACTTCCCTGGTGGTTCAGTGGGTAACACCCCATGCTCCCAATGCAGGGGGCCGGGGTTCAATCTCTGGTCAGGGAACTAGATCCCGCATGCATGCTGCAACTAAGAAGTCTGCATGCCGCAACTAAGATCTGGCGCAGCCATAATAAATAAATAAATAAATATTAAAAAAGAAGAAGAAGGAAGTAGAAGACCATTTCTGGTTGTGGTCTTATTATGATAGCTCTCATGTACTGTACTATTTTGGTGGCACTGGATCTACTGGGGTTAAAATAGCCAACCAGAATAGTCAACACTTGTAGCTACTATTTATCATTTAAGAAAGGTACTGTGACCATATACCCTAAGAAGCATCTGAAGTTCATCCCAAATGTTAAAAAGCTAAAAATATTCCAAATTAGTGGGAACTCATAGTTGCTTAATTCAGCTATTTACCTACTAATGATATTAAAGTTATAACTACTCTAATGGAAAGACTCTGTTATTAAATAATACCAACAAGAGTTTGGAAAAACAAGTGAAGTGAATATTTAAAGGAATTCATTTGACAAGTACTATTTATTAACTATTATGTACTAGGCACTGTGCCAGACGCAGAGAATACAATGCTAAAGATGCTCACATGTCCTGCCCTCATCAAGCTTAAGGAATAGTGGGGGAAATAAACATTGAATTGATGTTCACAACCATGGTGAACATTATGAAGCAGTGAAGGGGCCCTGAGAATAAATAACAGGAGTTTAAACTGGGTTGTGATGAAGGTAGGAAATGTGGGGTTGGATTTTAGGGAGGTGGGTTTTGACAAGTTTCTCAAAAATAATTTAAGCCAAGACTGAAGTAGCAGGAATACATAAGAGGAAGGACGAAGAAGCAAGGAAGAGCATTCCAAGTAGAGGAAACAGCAGGTGTAAAGGTCCCAAGGCACTGGCTCATTAAAAGTATTGCTCAATATGAGAAGCAAACGTGAAAATTTTCTGTATTTCTGAAACAGAACATAACACATTAAAAAAAAATCACTTTCTCTTATGTACCATTAGTACTAAGAATTTTTACTACATAAAGTATTTTTTTCTGCTCCAACCTTTTATTAACTACATTATTTTTAAAATGTCCATAGTAAGAATCTGGCTTATTATACTTAAACTCATCACTTCAAAACAAAAGTAAGCCTCCATATTACCTAATATGAGAAAATTCTTTGATAATCTTAGCCTTTTAAATGCCCAATTCTTTACAAGGATAATTGGGGGGGTTATAAATAATTTTATAAATAATAAAAGTAATGAATGTATTACTGAAATTTTAGAAAACGGAAAAAATTCACTCAAAGCCACTACCCCAATGCAAGCTCTATTATCATACGGTATTTTACCTCCTAATTTTAAAGGCTAAATCTAAGGTCAGTAATTATAAATTGTAAGGTAGCAAAATAGGAAGGAGAACATTTCTAAAATTTAGGTTTTTTTTCTTAAAGGCTTGATTGATTCCTGAATACACAAAGTCCTTAAAAATAGTAAGATTAAAAATTCTTCACATAAAAATAACCCTCTAATTCCTAGTTTAGACATCTTTTTTTTTTTTTTTTGCGGTACGTGGGCCTCTCACTGTTGTGGCCTCTCCTGTTGCGGAGCACAGGCTCCGGACGCGCAGGCTCAGCGGCCATGGCTCACGGGCCCAGCTGCTCCACGGCATGTGGGATCTTCCCGGGCCGGGGCACAAACCCATGTCCCCTGCATCGGCAGGCGGACTCTCAACCACTGCGCCACCAGGGAAGCCCTAGACATCTTTTTTAAACTTGACTTAAACTTTGAAAGAAATGAGGAACACATTGTGTTTTAGAGGAAAGAAGTTCAAAATATTTTTCTATTCATGACTGAGTTAGTTTCAATATTAAGGAATCCAGCCCACAAAAAGCAAATTATCAACGGCTGTATTACAGAAACAGTTTAAAAAATTTAGTCATACCAATGTACCTAGAATCTAATTACTTGCAATTTTTCCTTTTAAAGAATAAATGTGTAAGCCTGACATAACCACCGATTCAGAATCCCCAGACTAACTATATGTTCTATTAAAAGTGTCCTGGGCAAAGTGCCCAAAATGAAATCAATCCTGTTCATCTGCTATCCTCTGTATTATCTAGGCCAATCTTCCCCTTCTCTATCTTGCTGTGCTCTGGAACTATTTTTAAAAGCTAAAAGCTATAAATGTTTTTGGTGAAAGAACAAACCTACCGATTACTCAATGTGCTCTATGCTGATTGGTTATTATTTGGCATTCACTGGACAAACTACCTAGGGGAAAGGGACTCAGGGTCAGATTAATGACAGTTCCATAAAATTAAGCAATAGGTGGCCATCAAAGCACTCTAAGAGTTCCATTACCTTAGACTGAATTAGAGGAATTAGAGGGAAAAAAATGCATTATCCATGATTTTCTTCCATTGGAAGCTTTTTCTAACTATCATTTGGATTTTAGGTTATTTTTGAACTTTCAGATTATTGAAAAAAAAACCATGATAAAAATATTGAAGCTAAATCTTGAGACACATTCTTAATAATTTCTATAGGCCATACTCCCAAAAATGGTCAGAAGGAAATTTTTTTTTACCTTTAACTTAGTTTTATTTTTTTTATTTTTATTGGGTTTTGATACCTTCTGCCAAACTGCCCTTCAAAGGCTATTTATAGTACTGTTTATAATTGTCAATTTAATAAGCAGAATAGTATCTTATATTTTGTTTGCATTTCTTTATTAGGGAACTTCACTTTTTGCCATGTTAATTGTGCATTTGTGTGGATTTTTTAAAATGATATGCCTGTCTTTGGCTCATTTTTTAATTGGAGCCTTTCTTGTGGATCTGTAATAGTGATTTTCAAACTTTTGGGTCTTAGGAACGCTTTATTAACGATCTCAAAGGGATTTTGTTTATGTACATTGCTGGCATGATAAATCTGAGGAAAAAGAATAGAATACTCATTAGCAAACCAAATCCTACAACACGTAAAAAGGATCATACACCATGATCAAGTTCGATTCATTCCAGGGATGCAAGGATGGTTCAACATATGCAAATCAATCAATGTGATACACCACATCAACAAAAGAAAAGACAAAAACCACATGATCATCTAAATAGATGTAGAAAAAGCATCTGATAAAATTCAATATCCATTCATGATAAAAAATTCTCACCAAAGTGGGTAAAGAAGGGGACATATCTCAACATAATAAACCCATTTATGACAAACCCACAACCAGAAGCTGAAAGACTTCCCACTAAATTCTGGAACAAGTATGCTCACTCTCACCACTTTTATTCAACATAGTATTGGAAGTCTTAGCCACAGCAATCAGACAAGAAAAAGAAATAAAAGGTAACCAAATTGGAAGGGAGGAGGTAAAATTGTCATTATATGTAGGTGACATGATACTCTACATAGAAAACCCTAAAGACTTCACACAAAAATTATTAGAACTCATCAGTGAATTCAGCAAGGTAGCAGAATACAAGATTAATATACAGAAATCTGTTGTATTTTTTTACACTAACAATGAAATATCAGAAAGAGAAAGTAAAAAAAAAAAATTCTGTTTAAAATCATGTCAAGGGAATTCCCTGGCAGTCCAGTGGTTAGGACTCCACGCTTTCACTGCCAAGGGGCCAGGTTCAATCCCAGGTCAGGGAACTAAGATCCTACAAGCCATGTGGTATGGCCAAATAAATAAAATAAATAAGAAAATAAAATTAAATCACATCCAAAAAAAAAAAAAAAAACCTAGGAATAAACCTAACCAAGGAGGTGAAAGACCTATACGCTGAGAACTATAAAACATTGAAAAAGGAAACTGAAGATGATTCCAAAAATCAGAAAGGTATCCCAAGCTCTTGGATTGCAAGAATCAATATTGTTAAAATGGCCATACTACCCAAAGCAATCTATGGATTCAATGCAATCCCTATTAAATTACCCATGACATTTTTCACAGAACTAGAACAAATAATCCTAAAATTTATGTGGAACTACAAAGGATCCTGAATTGCCAAAGCAATCCTAAGGAAAAAGAACTAAACTGGAGGCATAACCCTCCCAGACTACAGACAATACTACAAAGCTACAGTAATCAAAACAGCATGGTATTGGCACAAAAAAAGACATATGGATCAGTAGAACAGAATAGAGAGTCCAGAAATAAATTCACACACCTATGGTCAATTAATCTTTAACAAAGGAGGCAAGAATATACAATGGAGAAGGGACAATCTCTTCAGGAAGTGGTGTTGGGAAAGCTGGAGAGCTGTATTACCCCAGCCTTCACCCCATACACAAAAATAAACTCAAAATGGCTTAAAGACTTAAATATAAGACATGACACCGTAAAACTTATAGAAGAGAACATAGGCAAAACATTCGCTGACGTAAACTGTAGCAATGTTTTCTTAGTTCAGTCTCTCAAGGCAAAAGAAGTAAAAGAAACAAATGGGACCTAATCAAACTTATAAGCTTTTGCACAGCAAAAGAAACCATAAACAAAATGAAAAGACAACCTATGGAATGGGAGAAAATATCTGCAAATGATGCAGCTGACAAGGGCTTAATTTCTAAAATATACAAACAGCTCATACAGCTCAATATTAAAAAACACAAAAATCCAATCACAAAATGGGCAGAAGACCTAAATAGACAGTTCTCTAAGGAAGACATACAGATGGCCAACAGGCACATGAAAAGATGCTCAATATCGCTAATTAGAGAAATGCAAATCAAAACTACAATGAGGTATCACCTCACACCAGTTAGAATGGCCATCATCAAAAAGTCTACAAATAATAAATGCTGGAGAGGGTGTGGAGAAAAGGGAACCCTCCTACACTGTTGGTGGGAATGTAAATTGGTGCAGCCACTATGGAGAACAGTATGGAGGTTCCATAAAAAACTAAAAATAGAGTTACCATATGATCCAGCAATCCCACTCCTGGGTATATATCCAGAGGAAACTCTGATTCAAAAAGACACATGCAGATTCCCTGGTGGCTCAGTGGTTGAGGGTCCGCCTGCCAGTGCAGGGGACACAGGTTCAAGCCCTGGTCCGGGAGGATCCCACATGCCACGGGGCAGCTAGGCCCGTGTGCCACAACTACTGAGCCTGTGCTCTAGAGCCCACAAGACCCAACTGCTGAGCCCACGCACCTAGAGCCCGTGCTCCGCAACAGGAGAGGCCACCGCAGTGAGAGGCCCACACACTGCAACGAAGAGTAGCTCCCCCACTCACTGCAGCTAGAGGGGGCCCCCACACAGCAACGAAGACCCAATGCAGCCAAAAATAAATAAATAAATTTAACTAAAAGACACATGCACCCCACTGTTCATAGCAGCAGTATTTACAATAGCCAAGACATGGACGCAACCTAAGCGTCCATCAACAGATTAATGGATAAAGAAGATGTGGTATATATACATGATGGAATATTACTCAGCCATAGAATGAAATACTATGAATACCAAAGAATGAAATACTACCATTTGCAGCAACATGGATGGACCTAGAGATTATCATACTAAGTGAAGTAAGTCAGACAGAGAAAGACAAATATCATATGATATCACTTACATGTGGAAACTAAAATATGATACAAATGAACTCATTTACAAAACAGAAACAGACTTGTAGACACAGAAAACAAACTTATGATTACTGAAGGGGAAGGGGGCATGGTAAATTAGGACTATGGAATTAACAGGTACACACCACTATATATAAAATAGATAACATGGATTTACTGTATAGCACAGGGAAATGTATTTAATATCTTGTAATAACCTATAATGGAAAAGAATCTGAAAAATATATACATAACTGAATCACTTTGCTGTACAACTGAAACTAACACTGAGACTAACAACTATACTTCAATTTAAAAAAAGAATAGAATATTCAATCATTGGACCCCTTACTTCATAACGCATAAAAATCAATTCCAACTGGATTACAGACTTATATGTGAAAGACAGAATGAAAGCTCTAGAATATAGGAAAATATTACTATGATTATTGAGATAGTAAAGGATTTATTAAATAAAACACAAAAAAAGCACAAACTGTAAACAGATGTTGATAAACTTGACTTTGCTAAAATTGAGAACTTTTGTTCATCAAAATATATATTAAGATATTAAGAATATAAGTCACAAGTTGGGAAAATATATTTACAACACATTAATCCAATAAAGAATTTGTATCCAAAAATACATAAATTAAACCTACAAATCAATGAGAGAAAGGCAAATAATCCAACAGAAAAATGGATAAAATACTTGAATAGTCACTTCATAGAAAAGAAAATCCAAAATGGCCCATAAGCATATTAAAAGACGTTTGACCTCATCTGTAATCAAATTAGTAATGCAAATTAAAACCACAATAAGATACCATTGTAATACCCACCCAGTTAGCAAAACTAAAAAGTCCTTCAATACTAAGTGTTGTTGAAGATGTGGAGGAAATAGCACACCTATACACCACTGAGAGTGAGGGATACATAATTTAGGACAATAGATTGGAAGACAACTTGGCATACCTACTAAAGTTGAGCTGTGTTCACCCCATTCCCCATCAACTCCACTCCCACAAACAGCAGGGTTTCTCACACTTAGCTATGGTGATGGACCAGTTTTTTAAAATTTCTAACCATTTGTGGACTGGATACTTTTATAAAATAACAAAAATGTCTATACAATATCAAATTACTATAAACGTTTCTAAATGCTTCCTCTTAATTTATATGGTTGGGGATTAGTAACTTAACAGTTTGTAGACTTAACAGTGGTCTTCAGACCACACTTTGAGAAGCACTGTTCCAGGGCAGTTCATCCTGAATGGGGTATGCTCCAGTATACTCATGTGGCACAAATATTATGGGTGTGCCAAGATGTGCAAGATATTATAAAGAACTCCAAAGCCAGTCATCCTCAGCTATAAGCAGCCTTATCCTTTTACCTCAGTATGCTAAACAATAACCATTTTCTTTAAGTGTCATATTGTGAAAAAAGGTAAGAAACGGAACACTACCCTGGAAAAACCCTTGCTCATAGTCACTGGGAGACATACATAAGAATATTGATACCGTTTTACTTTTTTTTTCCATAAATTTATTTATTTATTTTTGGCTGCGTTGGGTCTTCGTTGCTGCGCACGGGGTTTCTCTAGTTGCAGCAAGCGGGGGCTACTCTTCCTCGCAATGCATGGGCTTCTCATTGCTGTGGCTTCTCTTGTTGCAGAGCACGGGCTCTAGGCGCGCGGGCTTCAGTGGTTGTGGTGCGTGGGCTCAGTAGTTGTAGCTTGTGGGCTCTAGAGTGCAGGCTCAGTAGTTGTGGTGCATGGGCTTAGTTGCTCCACGGCATGTGGGATCTTCCAGGACCAGGGCTCGAACCCGTGTCCCCTGCATTGGCAGGCAGATTCTTAACCACTGCGCCACCAGGGAAGCCCCCCATTTTACTTTTTAAACTACATATTTGTATTAATCTAAACAATTATGATTAAAAGAACAATCCACCCCAAAAAAGCCCATCACCAACAAAAACCTAACAGCTGATAGATTTTATTTTGAACAGACTTAGGGTATTAAAAATTAAATTTACTCATAATTCTGTGTAATAATAACTTATCTGAGCAAAAATTCACAAATTTATAAATTAATCATTAAAGGTCCTAGGAGCAGTACAACAGGGTCACAGAAGCAGTTCAGAGAGTTGTTGAGACCAACGGGCTGTGTTGTCAGAGAAACATGATTTCAAATCCTGACCCCACCACTTAAAGTGACCTTGGGGAGGTTTTTAAATAAGATCTATAAAACGTACTAAAGTTCTATAAAAATTGAATAATGGATAATGATTAATAATATCTGTCATTTTGTTTGAACACAGTTAAAAAGTACCTAGGAAATGAGATAATTTACTGTTCCTTCTAAATACTAAGAAACAAGGAAATGTCAAGTAATTAGAACAAACAGAAGAGTAAAGGTCTAGGTGTGACACAATGCTCTTTAGAACTAAAACAGAACAATCACTACTGCAAGAAACTACAAATCTACATACTCTGAGTACAACTATGTAAAATGTTTGTATGTATGTCTATGAACCAAGATTGGGAGAGAATGAAGAAATAAAAATAGCTGTTGTGTTGGGCAGGTAGGGTTATGAGTGAATTCTTTGAGATTTATTTCTTAAATATTTAAGTTAAAAAAATATTTTAAAGGAACTCTGGCATAGGAGATAAGCAATAAATCCTTGGAATATTAAGGAAAAAGTTTTCAATAGTGCACTATAGCAGGCCAATCAAGCAAATTTGACATGAAAGTGAACTATAAAGATTGCCATTGTGCAGGAAGGCCCACTATAGCAGTTATTACTAATCATTTGGTCCAATACACATTTGTAATCTAAATTTGTCATTTATGAAAGAGCAGCCACCATTTTAGATGCTGAGATCAGTAAGATTAATGTTTTAATAGTGCTAGCTTCTGACTTCAGAACCAATTTTACAGACTCAGCTCCTCTGTGATCAAAATGGTATTTGACAGATCTTCTTTCTCCTTTACCCATTTAATATGTTTTAGAACGTTTAATAGTAATGATCTAGGCAAGCTTTTTAAAAGGACAAGGCAGCTTATTTCCCTAAGTATGTAACCATTTACAAATGCTTTTCAAGCTTATCTGGAACTCAAAAGTATTACTGGATTCCAGACATCATTCTGGATATTTATGTGGAAACAAGAATCTCTGCTCCTGTTGCAAATTTCCAACTCAATATCTGGTGTGAAACTATTTTCACAGTAATTAGCTGTGAAGACTTTATACAATAAGTACTTTATATTGTCCAGAACCACAAAGAACCATTTTTAAAAAATACTATCCCCCCTTTTACAGGGAAGAAACCTATAGAGAAATTAATACAACTCATCAAAGTTCAGAAAGTTAGAAAAACTGGAATAGAATGAATACTTCTGTCCTCAAATCCTGTTAGTCCACTATTCATGCTATTTTCCACTTATTAACTAAATCACATCTTTGTCAGGTATTTCATCAAATGATTTTTAAGCACAGAAAACTACAGAAATAGGCCCAAGAGAGTTAAGTATGGAATGGATAACACCAACTGTTCAAGAGTAGAACGAATATGCCCAAATGGCCATAATTTTTTTTGCCCATTTGTCAGTGTTCCTATTTTGTCTGAATTCAGACTTGCAGAAAACCTGAAAAGGCCATCTTTTAAGTCATGCTTCATGTCATAAATCATTTGGACTCCCTGAAGTCTCATCTCAGAGTTGCTATTTGTTTTAAGGCATGAAAAAATGTTTTAAAGCAACTTTTGTTTTCTGCTAAAATGTTAGTCTTTTCAAATCACCCATCATAACAAGTGCAATATATATAGACATACAAATACTACTCAAACCTTTTTCCAACCTGTTAGTACTATGTTTTCAACTTTAAATTAGAAAAATCTCACCAAGCCAAGCATAAACAATGCAATTACCCACATATGGTAGTGGATAGTTAACTGCTGATTCTCTTGAGAGAGTCTATAATAAGCAATATGATATATGCTAGGAGAAATCTGTCTTAATAGAAACTTGTGGTACAGGAACATCCATCTGGGAAACACAGGTAATCATACCATCCAAGGTCTCCCTGCCTCTGTTATAAATCAAATCACCACCACACAGCTGTTACTATATCTCTAATGGGGTTTTCAACTGCTGTCCAAGCAGTTAACTCTCAAAAAAAATTTCTATGAAAAGTTTTCACGTTTTGGGTTAACATTGTGGGATTACCTAAACTGCATATATAATACCCTACTTCTATTACAGTGAATTGGGCCAAATTTATTTGATTCTGTTTTGTTCCATCTCCTGGGAAATTTTAGGGGCCTTAGGTCCTGCTATGAACTCTAAAGAGTGTAATGTGATTTGAAAGGCTCTAAAAATATCACAGGTTTGCCTGGGCTCACTTAGAAGGGTGGATGATTCAATTACAAGTGTCAAAATTTGATTCCTAATTTTTCAGAATCTGACAGCTGCAGCTAATCTTGCCAGGATCCCCTTATCTTCATTGTGCTTCTCTTTGAAGTATTTAAAGAAGATTTCATAATCTTTGCAATTTAGCTCTAGGATTTCTGTCAGTAGCTGTAGAATGAATTGGTTGGCTCTTTCCTAAGCTGCTTATTCATATTATTTGATCAAGCACATTTTAAAAGTAGCCATTAACTGCAAAACAGCTGAGCTTCTTGTAAGGTTTGGGAAGAAAACATAACGAACTCTAAACCCGTACACCATAAACCAGGAGTGACCTTTCAATGCATGAAATGACAATGGAACATTAACCAAAGGTTCATTTGTTGCTATAAAAAATTTCAGACTCAAAAGGCATGCATTCATTTCAATCACAGTTCTGAGAAGGGTACTAGCACGACATCATTGGGGCTAATTTTTTGTTTTGCTTTTCAAATAATTAATGCAGAGATTCAGAGGTACCAAGGTGATGAAAACGGTAAAGACCAGTAGCTATGCAGCACTACTACAAGAAGTGCTTCTATTCTTTGCTCTTCCATAAGTGAGACAAAATCATCAGGCTCAGATTGTTGCCTATGAATGGGTAAAAATCATATCTACCATGTGCTGTGTTTTGTCACACAGAGGGTTTTCTTCCCTTTTTTTCCCAGATTTACTGAGATATAATTAACATACAATAAACTGCATGTATTTAAAGTACAAATTGTTGCTGTTGTTCCATGCTATGATAGCTTCATATTTTGGGACAGAATTTTAATATTAAGTGACCTTAGTTTTCCATAATTTGAAGTGTTATAAAAATGTTTACATAGAAATATCTTGCTTTATGCAGGATTCAGTGTGAGAGGAGATAGAAAAACAGTGTTATAGCATAGTATAATAGTTAATGTTCATAATTATGACTCTGAGTTGTCAATAAAAGGTTGCTGTGATCAGTATGATTTTAAGATAACAGAAAGAGCTGAAGTAGCATGTATCCCACGAATCATACCATGTTACTGTTTTCCCAGCTCACACCCCATAACCCTGAAATGTATTCCCATACCACTCCATTAATGTGTGTTCTAACATACAGCTCACTTAAGATCACTTGTTAAATTTCTGACTCCCCTAAGAAACCATTAAGCTCTGTGATGGCAGGACCATATCTCTTTCTCACCACCATTTACTTAATAGTTGGCATGTAAAAGACACTTGGTAAATGTGTAGAAAACCTGAATAGAACTGTATAATCTAATCTAGATACATAATTTTTCATTAGAAAATTGATAATATTTAAAATATCTTGGTACTTCAGTTGATAAGGAAAAATTATTTATATGTAAGTCTTCCTCCTAACCATAATTGTTTATTTTATTATATAAAGTTATTTTTAAATACCTAACCAGAAACATAAATTTGCCATGTAATACAGTAGCCCCCAGTTATCATAGCATGGAACAACAGAAACAACTTGTACTTTAAATATATGCAGTTTATTGTATGTTAATTATATCTCAATAAGGCTGTTTGGAAAAAACAGGGAAGAAAACCCTCTGTGTGACAAAACACAGCGTATACAAAGCTAAGAGACAAATGACAGACTAGAAGAAAACAATTACCGAGATTAATCCAGAATATAGGTAAAAATATGAGAAACAGATAAGGAAAAACATTCAATTAGTACAAAAATGTGAGCGTACTTTGTGCCACTGAACTGTACAGTTAAATATGGTTAAAATAGTATGTTTTATATTATGTGACTTGTACCACAAAAAAAATTTATAAAAAGAAAATACATTCAATCCATTAGAAAAAAATGAAGAAAGACAATAAAAGGGCAAACGACAGAAGAAATATAAGTGACCAAACATGTATGTGGACAGATGTTCAATCTTAATCAAGAAAAATGAAAATTAAAATGAAATACTGTCAGAATGATAAACAATTAAAGGACCGAGGATCAAGTGCTGTTTTAAATAACAGAGGAAACAGATGCTCTTGTATGCCCTTGGATGGAATAAAGAAATGGTACATACATTCTATAGAACACAATGTAGCAATTAAAAATTTTAAAGTACATGATAATAATTATTATTATAACTGTAGGTAGCATTTATGAAGTGCTTCCTATAAGCCAGCCACTGTTGTATACTGCTAAGTTGTATTAACTCATTTAGCCCTCACAACCACCATATGAGGTGAGTACTGTTATTATCTCCACTTTATAGATAAGGAAACTGAGGCACAGAGCAGTTAGGTAACTGCTGTAATTAACTGTTAGGTTGAACATCTAATAGGTGGCAGAGGTGAGATCTGCACATAGGTGTTCTGGCTTCAGAGTTGATCCTCTTAACCTCTAGAGAATAGCCTCTTCATTTACTGACATGGAAAAATCTCTAAGACGTGTTATTAAAAGCAAGTTGCACAATACACACAGTATAATACCATTCATATTTTTAAAAACTCACAAAACGGTATTATCTATATCTGTATCTATCTCCAGAGAAAGGACTGAGAGGGTTTACAAAACTGGTGGCAGCGGTTTCTCTTTGGAAAAGGGTCTAAGGGACTGGGAATGGGGACAGGAGGTAATCAATAGGGACTTTTGTTTTATGTGTATTGTTTGCTTTTCAGACCATGAAAATGTATTCAGATATTACTTGTATAATCTGATTTTTAAAATATTATTCTATTTTATTTTATTATTATTATTTTTTATACCCTGGAATAAATCCTACTTGATCATGGTGTGTGATTCTTTTAATGTATTGTTGAATTCAGTTTGATTTGGGGATGGAAAAAGGTATTCCATGCAAATGGAAACAAAAAGTAAGCTGAGGTAGTAATATTAATATCAGACACAATAGATTTTAAAACAAAGACTACAGCAAGAGATGAAGAAGGACATTACATAATAGTAAAGGGATCAATCCAACAAGGAGATATAACAATCATAGATACATTCAAGATAGGAGCACCTAAATACACAAAGCTAATATTAACAAACATAAAGGGAGAAACTGACAGTAACACGATAACAGTAGGGGACTTTAATACCCACCTACATCAATAGACAGTTCATCTAGACAGAAAATCAATAAGAAAACACTGGCCTTAATGACACATTAGACCAGATGAATTTAATAGATCCAGAAAGAACATTCCATCCAAAAACAATAATAATACTAATCCATCTGTATCAGGGGTCCCCAAGACCATCCCCAGGTTCAATGATTTGCTAGGAGAACTCACAGGACTCAGCATAAAGTCATATTCTTGGCTATGTTTTATTACAGTGAAAAGGTACAAAGCAAAACCAGCAAAAGGAAAAGGCACATGGGGTGAAGTCAGGAGGAAACCAGGGGCAAGCTTCCAAGAGTCTTCTCCCTTAATTCCTCCAACAGCGAGTTGTAACAATACGTGTTACAACTGCCAACCAGGGAAGCTCATTAGAGACTCAGCGCCCAGGGTTTTTACTAGGGGCTGGTCACGTAGGCATACTCTGCCTAGCCCATACCAAAATTCCAGACTCCAAGAAGGAAAGCAGGTGTTCAACATAAACCACACTCTGTACATACAGTTTAGGCACGTGAGCCATTCTTATCAAGGAATGGTGGGAATTCTAAAATCCAAGCTCCCAGATGCCAGCCAAGGGCCAATCCTGCAAGCAAGTTTTTCTAAGAATAGCAGTTTCAGGCTTGCTATGTTAACTCTTTTCTGCACGCCATCCTTTCCATAATCCTTGTGATATTAAAATGCAGTTCTATTATGTCTTTCTTTAGTGTTTTGTTCTCAGCTAATTCATAATTAATTCTTTCTGTGAATGTTTCCAGACTTTTCATTTGTTTTAGTCACCTTCATCTAGACTCTGGCTTGACTATGTCTTTCTTAAAACATGAAGCCAAAAATGTAAAATAATATTCCAGGCATAATTTCACGTAAATGGGATATTATATTTTTATTAATAGAGTATAATTTAAAAAAAATTTTTTTTTTTTTGGCCAAGCCACGCAGCTTATGGGATTTTAGTTCCCCGACCAGGGATTGAACCCTGGGCCCCGGCAGTGAGAGCGTCGAGTCCTAACAACTGGACCGCCAGGGAATTCCCAACATTTTGTTTTTTAAAGCTGCATTATTATTGGATGATTTTTGAGCAGCAGATAAAACTCAGATTCTATGACATTATTATTTATAATCCCATTAATGACATTTTGTTTGCTTAAGCACAATGTTTTTAACTACCAAGATGATTTTGAATCACAATTCTATCATCTCAGATTGACTATTCCTTCTAGCTTCCTGTCACGTCATGTGAAAATTATTAAGGGTTCTGGAGCCAGACTACTGCAATTCACATCACGGTACCACTAATTACTAGCAATGTGACCTTGGATAAGTTAGCATAAGTCCTCTGTGTGCCGTAGTTTCCTTATTTGTAAAAACTAGTAATAATAATCATATCTATCTCATATACCTCAATGAAATAAATGAGATAATGTACCTAATAAACCTATTATGGTATCTGGCATGTTGTAATTACATAACAAACATTACTTATTATTATTAATCTCAGTTATTGATAAGAATAATAAATAGGTCAGGATCAAAGTTCCATAGCATTTTGGGGTGATTCCTCTCAGAGATGAAGGCAGTCAAAATTCTTTGAGAATATCAATTCCATGAGACTCATACTTTATTATGTATTTAAATCCAATATAGAAAACTTCTTGATATAAAGGAGAGTTAGATATTATTATAAATTTTCAGTTATGTCAGAAACTGCAGTCTCTAAACTTAACCTTTTTATCACCTACCAAACACTTGTTTGAAGAGAAAGAAATCAAGATAGACTAGACCAGCAAGAAAATCTCCATTACTAAGAAGATAATTGCAACTGTTTGAGAAATTCCTACCTATGTCAGAAGTCTGGCAGAATAAGATTTTGCTGTGCTTATTCCTGTATATTGACTACAAGGCAATACAATGAAAATACAGTGTTAAAGTGATAACCAAAGTATAAGAAAAGCAAGAAGTATTTTTAGACTCTTCATCTTTTTAATAAGAAAAATCAAGGGAACACAAATGAAAAAGTCTAGTAAGAACAAATGACCGTAGCACTTGTCATCTGCAATCAAAAGAGCTAAAATTCTTAGACAAAATGTAACATCTGGAATATTGACTTTAATGGCAGTAGGAAGCATCAAAATGTACTTCAAAATGCACACCTCTAAAGAGAAAATGACAAAAGAATATAAATTACTATATGTATAGTATTTGTTACATTTATCCTTACACAGTCACATTCCTAAATTTTTCCAAGAAAAGATTAATCAAACATCTACATATGGATAATCAAGGAATGAAGTTTCTAGCAAGCTTTTGTTTCCAGTTAATGACTGTCTACAATGTGGTCCTATTTAGAGTCAAATATGAATCTTAAAATTAACTCATTCTAATAGTGTCTTGAAGAATAGCTCAGCATTCACTTAGGAGCACAGCTGCTGAGGCATTCAGATTTGGATTCAAATCCTTGCTCTGCAACTCACTGTGTGACTTCAGGCAAGTTACTTAAATTTCTCTAAGCCTATTTCCTCAATAATAAAATGGAGATAATATTTACCTCATAGGCTTTTTGAGAGGATGAATTAGCATATGTTGTATGTGTGTTTTATTGTAGTTAAATATACTTAATGTAAAACTTACCATTTTAACTATTTTTAAGTGTACAGTTCTGTGGCATTAAATGCATTCACAGCACCAGCAACTTGTGCAACCAGCACCAAGGATATATTTTTGTTTTTATTTTATTTATTTTATTATTTTTTTTTTTTTGCGGTACGCGGGCCTCTCACTGTTGTGGCCTCTCCCGTTGCGGAGCACAGGCTCCAGACGCACAGGCCCTGGACACGCAGGCTCAGCCGCCACGGCTCATGGGCCTAGCCGCTCTGCGGCATGTGGGATCTTCCCGGACCGGGGCACGAACCCGCGTCCCGTGCATCAGCAGGTGGACTCTCAACCACTGCGCCACCAGGGAAGCCCTGTTTTTATTTTTATTTTTTAGGTAAGAAGCAGATTTACTTAGAAACACACTCCAGAGTGTGGGTCATCTCAGAAGGTGAGAAAGGCCAAGGATATGGGTTTTTTAAAAAATAAATTTATTTATCGTATTTATTTATTTTTGGCTGCGTTGGGTCTTTGTTGCTGTGTACGGGCTTTCTCTAGTTGTGGTGAGCGGGGGCTACTCTTCGTTGCGGTGTGCGGGCTTCTCATTGCGGTGGCTTCTCTTGTTGCAGAGCATGGGCACTAGGCATGTGGGTTTCAGTAGTTGTGGCACGTGGGCTCAGTAGTTGTGGCTAACAGGCTCTAGAGCGCAGGCTCAGTAGTTGTGGTGCACGGGCTTAGGTGCTCCATGGCATGTGGGATCTTCCTGGACCAGGGCTCGAACCCGTGTCCCCTGCATTGGCAGGCAGATTCTTAACCACTGCGCCACCAGGGAAGCCCCAAGGATATGTTTTTAAAGTGCTCAAGATTGAGCACACAGGTATTGCTTGGTGAACGGCAGCTAAAATGACTCAGTGCTATCTCATCACATCTTGAATCTGTGCAATTTATTTTATCTCTATTTCATTCTTATTTCTACTGAATTGCTCCCAATCTGGAAAATACTAGTATCAATTTTTAAGCTGTAAACTGTATTACTTACTTTCAAATTCTTCATCCAGTTAAATAAATACATAAAAATATTAAGAGCTAATACTTATTGAGCACTTAGTATGTGCCTGGTGCTATTCTAAGCACTTAACAGGTATTAACTCATTTAATCCACACAATAATAATTCTAGGCGGTATATACTAATAACTGTCACATTTTACATGTGAATACAAAGAGGTTAAGGAACCTGGCCAAAGTCACCCAGCTAATAGGCTGACAAAGCCAGGATCTGCACTCAAACCAAGTTCTAGAGACCACGCTCTTAGTTATTCCACTATCCTGCTTCTCCCACATGCAGTAACATGGGGCCCACAGGAATGATTACTTTCAGATGCCAGATGTTATATGTTGACTTAACCTCTGAATTTCTCAGAAGCTTGGACATCCATTATTTCATGTGTTCTTCCTAACGACAATGAAGAGCAACTTCTCCCATTTTGCAGATGGAGAAGTCATTTTGCTTAAGGTCAATAGGAACAGGTGAGAGAGACCTGGATCCTGCTTGGCCACTTATTAGTTGTGTAAATCTATACTTTTCCTGAGTTTCAACTAATTGTAAAATGGAAATAACAATAATATCTCTTACAAGAAGAAGAGAAATATATGTTTGCCAATCATCTAGCAGAGAGCCTTATATAAAAATTGCTCAATAAAGGTTACCCCTCCCTTTCCTCATTCTCCTATTTGTGACTCCGGGCATAATATACTTTTCAAACACCGTGCTACCATTTCTTGATACCCTCTCACCAACTGCATTAACAGATTGGTGGTAAAGGACATGATTTTTTGGTAATTACCATGTGATACCAAATGAAACCTTAGTGAAGTCCAGCTATATTATATAATTTTAAGGATAACAAACTTTCTCCCTTTTGTCCATATGGTCTACCACTTTATCAGAGTAGAAAACAAAATTGGTCTACCAAGATTTGTTCTTTATAAAATTGGGCTTAATGTTCCCCAATACCTTCTGTTTTTTAGGTGACTGCCAAATGATTTACTTGATTTGTTCTAGTTTCTGACCAAACATTGTTTAAAACTTAAGTTGACCTCATCATATCCAAAGTTATCTTTTTCCCCTTTAAAAAATGTGTCTTTTTCTGTCATCAGATACTTTTCCTATTCACCATAATTTGTCAAAGATAAAAGCTAATAGCTTGGCACTAGGTTCTTTTCCGTCACATTTGCAGAGAGGGGATATCTAATACTGAATTATAAGCACTATTCATGCCAAATATGGCCATAGCAATTGGTATTTCTGGTCAAATGGGCAGCATTTTCCTAAGAAAAAATTAAAATGCTAGGAGATAGCATGTTCTCTTATAAAGCGAAACTGCTGCATAATTAATATTTTTTTCCTGGATAGCAAGGATATCACAAAGCACACTCCGTTGGCTTCCAAGTATCATTTAAAATACTCCCATGTCTTAAAGCAATCTGGAAGTGGATGTTAAAAGCCAAAGGAATTTTTTTTTGTACCGCAGGTTCTTATTAGTTATCTATTTTATACATATTTGTGTATATATGTCAATCCCAATCTCCCAATTCATACCACCACCACCACCCACCACGCCCTCCCCCGCCACTTTCCCCCCTTGGTGTCCATACATCTGTTCTCTACATCTGTGTCTCAATTTCTGCCCTGCAAACTGGTTCATCTGTACCATTTTTCTAAGTTCCACATATATGCATTAATATACAATATTTGTTTTTCTCCTTCTGACTTACTTCACTCTGTATGACAGTCTCTAGATCCATCCAGGTCTCTACAAATGACCCAATTTCGTTCCTTTCTATGAAAGCCAAAGGAATTTTTCAATCAAGTGTTGACTTCTGAATTCTACTAACTTCCCAATAAGCTAGAAGGCATACTGGGAGGCTACAATCAGAAGCACCAGAGAAAAGTGGTGCTGTGGAAACAATTCATTTGTGTTTGGCATAGTTAAGGTTCATTGCCAATTTGTAACGGTATGAATTCAATAACTTTCCAAAGCCAAAAATGAAGTTTGGACCTGAGCAGCTTTTCAAAGTAGCTTTTGCTGAGGGCTAGTACTTAATATAAAATAAAAAAGCTGTTAGAGGTGGTAAAGTGAGGCAATGTTTAAGAATTAAAATATGACGTATTGGGCTTCCCTGGTGGCGCAATGGTTGAGAGTCCACCTGCCGATGCAGGGGACACGGGTTCGTGCCACGGTCCGGGAGGATCCCACGTGCCGCGGAGCGGCTGGGCCCGTGGGCCATGGCCACTGGGCCTGTGCGTCCAGAGCCTGTGCTCCGCAACGGGAGAGGCCACAGCAGTGAGAGGCCCGTATACCGCAAAAAATAAAATAAAATAAAATAAAATAAAATAAAATAAAATAAAATATGACCTAGCACTTGATTTGCTAAAAAAAAAAAAAGCACTGAGCTAAAGGCAAGATATTTTGCTTCAGTCATTCACTCTTTCTTGAGCTAAGAAAGAGCAAAAGAGCTCCTTTATGAAAAGGAGATGGGGATTATATTTTGTCTATAAATGACAATATTACTTGTCCTACTAATCTCATGAGTCTGACAGAAGGATAAGTGAAATAAGAGCTGTTAAAGCATTGTTCAAAATGTAAAGTAGATAGCAATGTAAGACATAATTATATTTTTAAAATTTGTAAGCATTTACAACAAAGTCATTTTATGGTGCCAGTCCCACTGGCCAACTACACATTACTGACAAAGTAACTTAGTGATACTTTCTCAGCCCTTTATGGAATTATATTTATCAAAAAATATGAATATTTGTCTTATCTGTCAGTTTCTACTCATTTGGTTTCACCTTTATAGCTTAATACTTATAATAAATAAATCCAATATAAATCCACCTAATTAAAAAGTGAAAATTTGGAACATTATCTCATAAAAGTCACTAAAATCTCCATCATTATATATCAAGAATATCTCAATATTACTGCAAAGAGCTTTCAGTTTTAAATAAATAGGCTTCATAAAATAAATTAACTTCTCATTATTGACAGTCAAAATAAAAAGTAAAAAAAATTAATGGTTTCAAACAAAAACAATACTCATATCCTTGTCCCATTAGACACCTCAACTTACTTCATCTCCCTTCAAAACTTCGGTGCCATCAAATTCACGGGTCTGATTTGTCTTCGCTGACACTTCTCTCTCTAGGTTGGCTAACTTCTCCTTTGCCTCCTGAAGTTCCTCAGCTTTGGCTTCTTTTTTACGAGAAATGATGGACGCCTAATTGAGCATTAAATATGAATGTAAAATAAGATATACAATCAACTTTCTATTATCTTGTGAAATTAAGTATTTTTTAGATTTTACTGAGCTAAATTTTCAATATCAGGTTGACTTCTCCTGACAATAATACCCCTTGCCCTACTACCTACTATCACCAGTTATATATTTAGTATGAGTATGCATTGTGTATATATATATATATATATATATATAATACATTTATATTCTTTTTTGGCTGCACTGTGCGGCTTACAGGATCTTAGTGTCCCCAACAGGGATCGAACCTGGGCACCCGTGGTGAAAGCGCCGAGTCCTATGACTGGACCACCAGGGAATTCCCTGCAACGTATATTAAATAGCAACCTAAAAACATTATGGAGACAAAAGCCCTGAAAATATAGGACGTATCAGCAGAGAAACAGGAATGCGATAGTAATAAAAATATTAAAATCTTGTTAAGTAACACTCAAATGCTAATGAAAATACCTTCTAGGTAAGTACAGAAGCTAACACTAGGCCTACTGTTTTTCTGCATGGTCGGTTTCCTTTCATTGGAAGAAAACAAGAATGCTTTATTCTCAAAACCACAACACAGGTCTTCTTATCTAAATTCAATATCCATACTTTTAAAATAAAATGTTAAAACATTTATTATATTTGGGGCAATCTAATAAATAAAATGCAGGTTCAAAATCAAACATCTGACTCACCAGAATTATGCAAACGTTTACACAATCCAGATGGCTGCTCTTAGCCATAATGGCAGCATTTCATATTAGTTAGCAGCTCATGGGGGATTTCCTTAAATGAACCATGGCTGTACTGGTTTAAGAAAAACATTAGCTAAACTGTCTTCTCAAGTGAAATAGTACAAATATTTTCTTCAAACAAATTTGACAAGAAGGGGGAAATCTTTAGTCTAAACCCTTTAAAAAACTCTATTGTCCTCCCTGTTTAAAAAACGAAAAAAGACAAATGATGAAGGAATGTTTCCCTCTATAGAACTGTTTCAGCCAAAAAAAAAGAGAAGTAATGATTAGAGTACCAGAATTGTATAGGAATTGATGGTATGCTTCCTCAACATGATAAAATAAATAAATATAAACCTTAGCCCAAACCAGGATCTTATTTAATAGAGACATATGAGCATATATCCCGCCAAAGTCTGAAACAAGGTAAAAGTGCCCAGCATCTCCACTACAATTTAACACTGTGCTGAAGGTATTTGCACACACCATTAGACAAGAGAAAGCAATTAGAAGCACAAAAATCTGAAAGGAAAAATTGGAATTTTCACAGTATATGATTATGTACCTAAAAAATCAAAAGAATCTACAGGAAATAAATCAATAGCTTTCATAGACAAATCAGTCAGAAAGCATTTGGAAAGAAAAGCCCTCATTTATAAAAGCAAAAACCAAAATTAAATATGTAAGCATAAGTTTAACAAGAGAAGTTCCAAAATTTTATGAGGAAAACTATTCAACACTCCTGAAAGATACAAAAATAAACTTGAACAAATGGAGAGACATACCATGTTCTTAGATAGGAAGACTCAACATTGTAAAGATGTAAGTTCTAAGGTAATTGATAAATACAAAGCAACCCTAATAATTTTAAAAGTATGATTTTTTTCTAGAGATAGACAAATTGGTAAAAAAAGTTATTTGGAAGAACATACAAATAAGAATTGTAAGGGATTTCCCTGGTGGCGCAGTGGTTAAGAATCCGCCTGCCAACGCAGGGGACACAGGTTCAAGCCCTGGTCCGGGAAGATCCCACATTCTGCGGAGCAACTAAGCCTGTGCACCACAACTACTGGGCCTGCGCTCTAGAGCCTGCAAGCCACAACTACTGAGCCCACATGCCACAACTACTGAAGCCCATACGCCTAGAGCCCGTGCTCCGCAACAAGAGAAGCCACCACAATGAGAAGCCCACGCACCACAACAAAGAGTAGCCCCCACTCACTGCAACCAGAGAAAGCCTGTGTGCAGCAACGAAGACCCAATGCAGCCAAAAATAAATAAATTTATTTAAAAAAAAAGAATTGTAAGGAAACCCTAAAAAAGTAAAACAACTGGGGATGAAAATGGCTACTTTTATTAGATATTAGAACTTGATGATAAAGTTTCTATAATTAAAACAGTTAATATGGGTACATAAGCAGACAGATCAACAGAACAACAGAAAATCTAGAAATAGATCCAATAGCATTTAAAAAATTTAAATAAAACAAAGGAGGACTCTCAAATCCATAGGGGAAAAATGGACTTTTTACCAACTGGTATTGGAACAACTGGATAATTGGACAGCCATATACAATAAATACCATACACGAAAGAAAAATTCTAAACAGATCAAAGATTTAATTACAAAAATTAAATCACAGAATTCCAAAAAGGAAACTTGAGTAAATTTCTCTATAACTTTCAAGAGGGAAAAACATTCCTAAATATGACTTGAAACCTGAAATGATAAGTGAAAAAATTAATAAATTTGATTTCCTGGGCTTCCCTGGTGGCGCAGTGGTTGAGAGTCTGCCTGCCGATGCAGGGGACATGGGTTTGTGTCCCGGTCCGGGGAGATCCCACATGCCGCGGAGCGGCTGGGCCCGTGAGCCATGGCCGCTGAGCCTGCGCATCCAGAGCCTGTGCTCTGCAACGGGAAAGGCCACAGCAGTGAGAGGCCCACGTACCGCAAAAAAAAAAAATAATTAAAAAATAAATAAAAAAATAAATTTGATTTCCTAAAAATGAAGAACTTTCCCATGGCAAAATAATACCATAAACAAAGTAAAAAGGCAAATACCAAACTGGGGAAAATGTTACACTTATAAGCTAGATAAAGAGTAAATATTCCTGATGTGTAAAGAGTTTCCAAAACTAGAAAAAAAAGGCCTACAACCCTATAGAAAAATAGGTATAGATAGGAAGGGACAAGTCACAGAAAAAGAATTAAAATGACTGTTACTCATGTGAAAAGATGCTCAACCTTGTTTATGGTAAGATAAAAAAAATTAAAACTATCATAAGATACCATTTCTCATCTACAAGGATGGCAAAAATCTTAAAGTTTGACAACATACTCTATCGGTGAGGCTGTAAGGAAACAGGTGCTCTCACACACTGCAGATAGGAATGTAAAATGCTAAAACCCCCATGAAGAGGAATTAGGCAATACTTAGCAAACTTACATCTACATTTATCATTTGATGTAGCAATCTCACTTCTGAGACTATATCCCAAAGATACGCTGGCAAAAAATTGCAAAGACATAAACAAAAAGCTATTTATTTAAGTATGATTTGTAATAGCACAAAAATGGCAACAACTCAAATGTCCATTAATGGGGATTGGTTGAATAAACTGTGGTATACCCACTCAGTGCAGTATGTCTGTGAACAGGAATAAGCATATCCACTAGGACGGCTATAATAAAAAAGATAATAACAAGTGTTGCTAAGAATGTGGAGAAATCAGAACCTTCATACACTGTTGGTGGGAATGTAAAATGGTACAGCTGTTTTGGAAAGCAGTCTGGCATTTCCTTAAAATGTAAAACACAGAATTATCATAGGAACCAACAACTGCATTCCTAGGAGTATACTCAAGAGAAACGAAAACTTATTTTGAAACAAAAACTTGTACAAGAATGCTCCTACCAGCATTATTCATAATAGCCAAAAAAGTAGAGACAACCCAAATGCTCATCAACTGGTGAATAGAAAAACAAAACGTGATATATCCATACAATGGGATATTATTCAGTAACAAAAAGGAATAAAGCATGTACAGGTACATGCTACATCATGGATGAACTTTAAAAACTTTACACTAAGTAAAAGAAGCCAGTCACGAAGGACCACATATTGTATGATTCCATTTATATGAAATGTCCATGACAGGCAAATTTAGAGATAGTTTGGTCTTTGGTAGGATTTGGGGGAAATGAGAAGTGACTGCTAATGATGGCTTTGGGGGTTATTTTTGGGGTGATAAAAATGTTCTAAAATTGATTGTGTAATGATTGCACAACTCTGTGATGCTAAAAACCATTGAATTGTAAATTTTAAATGGGTGAATTGTACAGTATGTAAACTGTATCTCAATAAAGTTATAAAGGAATAAAAATTATTTTACTATTCACAAGCATATATTAAGAAAAAAAGCATGGAGAATAAAAGTGTATAATATGCTCTTCTTTCTCTGACAATGGAAATATATGAATATATGTATATGTAATATTATTTTTAATGGAATAATAAACTATAAAATTAAAAAATACCTATGGGAGAAGGAAAGAATAGCATGGATAGCACAGAGGCAGAGGCTAGAAACTTCAAATACTTCTTGTTTTATAGGTTTGACTTGGAATCATGTAAATATTTTAAATAATTATAAAATTAATCTCGAAAATGTAATCCATAAAAATCAAAATGACCATATATATTTATCCAGTTTCCTTTGTGGCCTAACCATACAGAAGAATTATTCCCAGTAACTTTAGAACAGTAATTTGACTATATAACCCTAGGGGGATATATCCTAAAGACAAAACAAACTAAAAAACAATTTTCAGTAGTAATCGTATTTTTGATGGTAGTATTGGTACTTTTATTTTGAAACTGTTGCATGTAATGCATGGATTTAAGCAAATGATGAACTATGTTGGTGCCAATGGAATGAAGCAAATAATGAATGCAATTATGTTGATGCTTCTGAGAACCAGAATTTTCAATTTGGGATAAGGAGGAAAATGGGAGATTGATGAGGTGAAGTAAAAACCCAGTAGTCCTTGAGGGCATTTCTTTGTGGAACAGACAACCCTACACTTTCAAAACACAGATTGCAATGTCTAGTCATGGGTCAATTTAAAAGGTTGAAGAATATCTACCATTGGTCACACTACAGGAGGCCAGAGACCATCATATTAAAATGGGTGTTGGGTCTTTTCCATCCAGAGCAAAAAAGGGGGAGGTGGGGCTTACTGTGGGAAGTCATAAACCACAGAGAGATTAACCTAATCATCCTGGCTCTTTTCCACACTCCACCATGCCAAGGGAACATCCTCTGAGCAGTCAGCATGAGAGTGCTTGGAAAAGAGTCATAATAATTACCCAGTATTTTCTGGATAGGTCCTTGATACGCCTTCTATATGTTTCTTTCATTCTAAAGTTGTTCTCTGAGGAGCTGATGTCTTATTCCAATAATGACCCGTGCTTATCTGCTCTGATATGAGGCCATCTACTGAGCAGGAATGAATACTGTAGAATTCCCTCCTATTCAGAGAAGCCATATCAAAAGGACTGCTAGCCATCAATAATTGAGCAAGAACTGTTTTTCTGTAAACAAATACTGGGCAGAATGGCCCTCTCTGACAGCAAAGTAGAGATAAAAAAGTAATTCGCCTAACTTCATCTCCTCTATATTCCAGGGAATGGCAAATTGGAGATTTACTTATCTAGAATTTTAATTCATTCTTCAGGACCAAGTTAATAAAAGACCAAGAAACACCTGATTAAACTGGATATGGAGTATTTTGTAGACAGGGCTGCAGAATTTGGCTTTGTTATATTTCTGCTTTCTCAGTTAATATTTCAGAGCTGAAACATTCCACATTCCCCAGCAGTGTGGGGGCCAACTCAGGCTTACAATTCTGACTAAAAATCACCCTGTGCTTCTAGCTTATCTGAATTTTCTGCCCCTCACTAAGCATTACACTATCCAGGAGATACACTAGCAAGTTGTGCAACTGAATAAAACCCACACTTTTCATTTAGATTCTTGGTTCATAATAACATTAAATAGATAAGAAACCAAAAAACTTTAAAACTAACCCTAATTAATCATTTTTAATGTTAGACGTAACCAATCCATTTTGAAAACTGAAAAATAAAAATAAGAATCAAGTTTTAATTATTTTTATCTTACCATAAACAAGGTTGAGCATCTTTTCACATGAGTAACAGTCATTTTAATTCTTTTTCTGTGACTTGTCCCTTCCTATCTATACCTATTTTTCTATAGGGTTGTAGGCCTTTTTTTTCTAGTTTTGGAAACTCTTTACATATCAGGAATATTTACTCTTTATCTAGCTTATAAGTGTAACATTTTCCCCAGTTTGGTATTTGCCTTTTTACTTTGTTTATGGTATGTAGATTCTTTCTACATTTTGGTCAAATAAATTTTTATATAAACTAAAAACAAACAAACAAAAAAAACCAGTAGTCTTGAATCTGAACTGAAAGGATCAGTATGAACTCATGGTGTACTTTATGAGAGAGAAACAGAAAAAATACTTCCTAGCTCTGTCCACTAAAAAGACCTAAAAACAATGGCCACCCCAGTAGCAATGAGAAGTACTAATACCAGATTGTGGTCTGTAAATATCATTTCCTACTAAAACATATCAGGCTCATAGAAGAAAGTCTAATTCCAAGACTGGGGTAGGAAATGTAAAAGATGAGCCTAGAAACTATCTTAATCATACCAGAAAGCAAGGATGTTATCAAAGACAAACAGTATTTTAAAAGGACTCAGAAGTTAACTGGAAAAGCCTCCTACCAGCTAAAAATGGGACAATTTGAGCATCATTAAGGGAAATGTCTGCAACCTAAATTTCATTACATCTATGGTTCATAATAACATTAAATAGATAAGAAACCAAAAAAATTAAAAACTAACCCTAATTAATCATTTTTAATGTTAGACATAGCCAATCCATTTTGAAAACTGAAAAATAAAAATAAGAATCAAGCATGTACCCTGACTTTCCTATATGAACTATACTCTAGGATAACCAAATAGCTGATGAGAGGAGGTTTCTCTTTTCAGAAGTAGTCCAGCTCCAACATCGCTAATTATTAGAGAAATGCAAGTCAAAACTACAATGAGGTACCACCTCACACCAGTCAGAATGGCCATCATTAAGACGTCTACAAATAACAAATGCTGGAGAGGGTGTGGAGAAAAGGGAACCCTCCTACACGGTTGGTCGGAATCTAAATTAGTGCAGCCACTGTGGAAAACAGTATGGAGGTTCCTCAAAAAACTGAAAATAGAGTTGCCATATGATCCAGCAATACTACTCCCGGGCATATATATGGACAAAAACATAACTCAAAAAGACACATGCACCCCTATGTTCATAGCAGCACTATTCACAACAGCCAAGACATGGAAACAACCTAAATGTCCATTGACAGATGAGTGGATAAAGATGTGGTATATATATACAGTGGAATACTACTCAGCCATAAAAAAAGAATGAAATAATGCCATTTGCAGCTACATGGATGGACCTAGAGATTATCATACTAAGTAAAGTAAGTCAGAAAGAGAAAGACAAAAACAAGGTCCTACTGTACAGCACAGGGAACTATACTCAATATTCTGTGATAAGCCATAATGGAAAAGAATATAAAAAAAGAATGTATATATGTATAACTGATTCACTTTGCTATACAACAGAAATTAACACAACACTGTAAATCAACTGTATTTCAATAAAAGAAGTAGTCCTGCTAATAAATGAAGAAGGAATCATAGTATCAACATTTTATTATCCCTAATGAAATAAATGGGCAGGCACTGATAATCAGTGGCACAAAAAAAGAGACAACCAGACATTAGTCCCTCCAAATGAAAGTATAAAATACCACTTAGAGAATATTCTTGACCAAAAAAAAAAAAAAAAAATCAAAACAGAACCTGTTCAAGCTTCTAGATCTAAGATATAGGAAATACAGGAAACAGAGGAACATTTTAAAAGGACACCATCAGGCTGCAATCAGTAAAACACCAACTATGGGAAATGCTATAGGATAAATAAACAAGTTTCAATTAAAAAAACTGCAAGAAAATTATTAAATGAATGGATAAATAAGTAGGGAAGAGAGCCTATAGATTAAAAGAGATTAAATAAGTAGGGAAGAGAGCCTATAGATTAAAAGAGACAAATATATCAACCAAATGCAGTGTATAAATCCTGTATGGATCCTAATTAAAACAAAGCCACTGGGGGAAAAAAAAAAAACAGGAAAGGAAAAAAAGAAACAAAGAGACAATCAAGGAAATCTGAACATTGATTGGATATTTGCCAATATTAAGGAAGTAATAAAAGTTTTCAAATGTGGTATGTTAAGTTTTTTTAAAGTATTTTTTAAAGATACGTTCTGAGATATTTGTAGATGAAATTATATGAAGTCTAAGATTTGCTTCAAATAATCCAGCTGGAGTGGGGGGTATAGATGAAATAAGAATGGCCATGATTGCTATAGCTGAGGGACACACGAGGGTTTACTGAACTATTTTCTCTACCTTTGTATATGGTTAAATTTTTCCATTATAAAAAGGTTTTTTAAAAAATTCTAGCATCCTTGAATAATGCTTTGTTATGTGGCTCAGTATTTTCTGAGGTTACAGAATGCTCTTCACACTAAACTCTTCTTGCCAAGGTTCTTGTCAGGTAATCCATGGCTGTCATTTGAGCCTTCTGTCTAGAAATACATAACAACATATATACCCTCATGACTTCTGGATAAAATGATAAATGCCTTAGCACTAAAATTCAATTTATTCTGTATTTTTTCAAACTAACTTTAAACCTGAAAAAGTATATTGCCTTTAGTTCATTAAAGATTATAAATAGTCTTATTTATATCACTTAAAGTAAGCATTCATATAAAAAATCAAATTTCACACTCACAGATATAACCACAAAGAGCTCTATCACCACAGTTGGCAGACACTAAGGAAACTAAGCATTATCAGATATATTGAATTTCAAACCTGAACATGTGTCTTTTGTGGCTTTTCCACAAATTCTTTCTTATAATCTGGAGATTAGCAATGACAGGAGAACATTTATTCTTTGCTTCCTTCTCACTTTAAGACTATCGATAACACAGACCATGGTATTAATGAAAATGTTCACCAACAAGATTACAGACCTAAATATGTGAGCCAAAAGGAGTGGTCTTACCTGTTGCCTATATAGTGACAGTTTGCCTTCAATTGGCTCATTTCTCATCATTTTCTTTTCAATCAGCTGACTGATCTGTGTGTTTATTTCATTTATCTAAAACAGTATGAAAATAAAAAGGTTAAAACTCTGCCTATGATTACCCAAACTAAGGGACATCTGGCCAAACAAAACTTTGAATTTACAGTTGTTATTATCAGTAATTTGATGGGAGGATCAGCTCCATTAACATTATGAGTGGGCTGTTACGATTACTTTTAGAGACAACTTGCATTTCACAGTTCATGATATATATTTACACAATTTGATTACTTACATGGATTTAACCATCTATATCTAAATTATCCTAAAGTATTCTACATGAAATATTTATATATTACTATCAAAAAGATGATTTCTAAAAATCTGAAGTTATCCCTTCACCTAGGCTGTGACTTTCAAGTAACTGTAAGTGATAAAGCAAATCTGGACTAACATTCCCCAGGGATTTAGTACAAGGAATTCACGAACCCAGCTGAGAGTTGACATGAATGACATCTAAAAACCCTTCCTGTTCTAATGAATGACCTATGATTCTATAATAGCTGTCATTTATCCTACTGATTAATCCAAACTTTTCTCAAATGTAGTAAAACTGAATAAAGCCAATAGAAGCATATAGTCCTATAATAAATTTTTTTAAATTACATGGCTTTCAGTATAACTATCCTTTGAAAAACTAGAATTTTCCTGTTAATCTTATAACATTGAACTGAGCCAAATCTGACTTGGACAACTAATTTCTATACATAAATTAAAAGAATAAAATCATTAGAATTATGTATTTAATTGTAGTGGCTATTAAGCACATTAAAGTCAAAATCTTTCAATCAACTTTCATGATATTTAATTATTATTTTAAAAAATATACATTTGATTAGTGTTTTTAGGGAAGAAAAATGTTATGATACCAGGTTTCAATGAGCATTACAAGCAAGTTTAGTAATTCCAAAGCAGGCATAAAAAGCTAATAAAAAACATTAGCTTTAAATACAAAATTGCTATAATATTATTCTTGGAAATAAAAAGTAATCACATTTATGATATTTTAAAAATTGTCAACTAAATTATTATATTCTGAATATATAAACTTATGAGTCAATCATATACATTAATTTATATATCCAAGTTACCCACTTTCCTAATCAGTTGACTAGGTTTTTATAACACCATGTGGGTTAAGTGACAGCGTTATGTGCTATAATTTCTCATAAAGAACAACTCCTCATAAGAGCTGTCAGCTCTTAGCACAGGTTAACTTAAGAGTCAAGAGTAGGACACTATAGAAAGCAGTTCACATAATTTTCACAGGAGTGGGGATGAGATAAAATTGGAAGCTTATAAAAAGAAGATGATTGTTACTTACTTTAGATTCAAGTTCGAGAAGATCAGAATGACCCATAGCAGGCTCTGAAACCACTTTCTGTAAAAAATGCAATTCTTTTTTCTTGTTCTCTAATTCTTTAGGAAATTTTTCAGTTACCATATATGAATTAAACTTTATCTCCTCCTCTAGCCTCTTCATTAAACCTATAAAAATAAAATAAATGAATATTCAGCCCAAGAGAGTAGGTAAAGTGATGCTTTGTACATTTTAAAACATAAGACCTGGATAGTACGGCACATCCATTGAAAGCATTCTGTATAATACCTAGTATAGAACAATAAAAGATTGGCCACCAAAATTTTTTGCTGTTAATTACAGTGATAATGAAGGACAATTTACATAGAAGAATATTTAAATTATAGAAAAAGTAATATTATGATCTTTCCAAATTACCACCTAATTCTTTTACAGTCCACAATATGCAAAAATAACCTTTACGGTGCCAAACATTTTGTTGGGTCATATTTTGTCGTCTAAGTATTTAAGGAATCCATGAACCACATCACAACACAAATGAAATCTAATCCACGTTATTTCTTCTATAAGTGGTCATTTATTCTTCTTCTTTTGCAGTACTTATGATGCAATTTATATTTCTATTCTAATACTTCATAAATGGTAATACATTATCATTTTTAGCTTTAAACCAATGAAGATATTACTAAAGGTACAAGTTAAAATCTGAAAAAGAGAAATTATCTACATTTATAAACATTTTCAGTTTTCCATGTTTGGTAGTTTTGATTTTGTAAAGTATTAGTTTACAGTTAAGTGGCAACTTAAATTACATTTTCTTATTCTGGCAGTATTAGTTTACAGTTAAGTGGCAACTTAAAATACATTTTCTTATTCTGGCAGAGTGAACAAACATACACATATACAGATTTTCAGTGAATAATGGTTTTGTTATAAATTCCCAGCCTTGAGAGCTTTAAAAAGTTTATTTCAGATCTTTCCATTACACATTTACAAATTCTGGCTTGACTTTTTAAAACACTGGATTTCCGGTTTAAGTAATCTATGTACGTAGATTGCATAATAAATCTCAGCCAAAGCCTTAAAATTATTTTTAGTTCTGCTGTGCTAACCGTATATTAATGTGTAAAAATTTATTAATGGTAAATTCACGAGTTTTCCATTCATCCCTACAATTTTCCACCTCTTTTTTTAGGGACTGGGGAAAGGAAGGGAAAAGAAAGTGTTTACTGAATCACACTATAATTAGGCAGACATTCCTATATGGTTTCCGATTAACTCTACCACCTGGCTTCTTTGGCTATTAGATGACTAGTTTTTCCACCTTCAAGTTCTTAAACATAGTGCATGTAATCAGAGATGCAAGAAATCAAAATCTAAAATGTTTTTAAAGATTTAAAATTCTTTAATATTACTTTCCTTATTTAAAAAAAGTTTCTAATTCTAGAAAATACAAACCAATCTATAGTAACAGAAAGCAGATCAATGGTTGCCTGGGGTGGGTTAGAGAGGCAGAGAGGGACAGGAGTGAGATATTACAAAGGGGCACAAGGAAATGTTTAGGGGTGATGGATATATTTGTTATTTTGATTAAGGTTGACAGTTTCACTAGTGTATATGTATGTCAAAACTTATCAAGTGTATACTCTAAACATGTGCTGTTTACTGTATGTCCATTTTACCTCAGTAAAGCTATTAAAAAACAAAAACAGAGTTTCCATCACATTTTAAATTCTTCTCTTAAAAATTTTAACTTATGAAAAGTGGACACGTTTCTATGCAGCTTTTTAAAAATTATCTTTGAAAATCCTGGTGAAATTAAATATAAGGTCACTTAAGATCTCTGCAAACATTTTGATTAAAAACCCTCTGAAAACGTCTCACTGATCCTATTACAACTGAATGAGTAGCTTCTTTTACATAACAAATCTCAGGAATATGTAGAGTATAAAGATGAATTAACAAGTGAGTATTTTATAATACAGCTGTTACTCTGAAAAAATACAAATTATACTGTTATACTAAAAATACTTTTATGTTATTTAAGCAAACAGAAATTTTTTGTAAGCCATTTGTTGTTACTAAAAAATTTCGATGGACCTTATTAAACTAAATACCTGAAGCAACTGAACATCTGTTTAATTTACTCTTTTCCTAGGCTGCTGAATATAATCCTTAAGACTCTGCTTCCCAGAAAGATGTCAACAAATCAGGAACTCCTTAACTTCCTGCTCCCCACTCCCTGTCCATCCACAAAAAACATATATTGCACACATAATACCTTATTTTTATATTTTCAGCCATTTTTTTTTCTTACTTAATTTCCCTCCTACCCGTGGAAAAGATCATTTTCTTCCTATGCAGGGTTAAGGTCTCTACTCCCACCACCCAACTATTTAACAGATTGTTTACTGAATGCTGGCTGTGTGTAATCTGTGTGCTAAGGCCTGAAAATAGAAAGAACAATTATGACTTGGTGACTAGCCTGTTTAGCTGTGTCAGAGTCAGATATGCCAACAATTAACATATTATGGTAACTGCTGTAGAACATTCAGCGCAATACAGGGACACAATGGGAGCACACAGGAAAGGTTGTTACCAATTCTCACCTTTTCCTCCTGAATCTTCCAATCTTCCTTTGTCTGACTGACTCTCCAGCAATGTGAACACCACTAGACCACTACCCTGCCTCAATCTATGCACAGTACTATATTTCTCAATCATTTGCACACTCTCTCCCTTGCTTTCTTTTCAAAGACAAGCAGTCAGAAGAAGCCTGCCCTTTTATCTCTACTTCTTCCTCCATCATTTGCTTAGCTTACTACATTTATGTTCTTTTAGGTCACTCTGCCTTGGCATGGAATGTCTTCCACTCCTCTACCTCTCCAGCTTTAATTTAACTCAATTGCCACACCTCCAGGAAACCATTTGACTCTGTGTTAGCGTTTAGTGCTCTTCGCCTCTTTGTTCTCATGGGAGCCTGTGCTGAGCTCCATCGGTGTATTTGTCACACTGCATTGTAATTGTCCACTGCTTGTCATTTCTCCATTAGACTGTGAGCACTTTAATAGAAATAGCTTTTCTTTCTATTCCTAGCACTTAGCACAGTATCTGACAAGTAGCAGATGTCCAGTAAACACTGAATTAATGGACTATTGGTTTTGAGCCAATTACTTCTATTACTGCGTAACAACACAATTGACTTTACTGTTTAGCATCATCTACTAACATATTGCTTATATTAATATTTTAAACCAACATTTCGAGAGATGCCCAAAACAGAACAACTTTATTTGTCCATTTTATTACTAAATAATTATGTATTTCCTGGCCCAAACAATTCTATTTAGGCTAGAAAGCCAAAGCAAAACAAAGTCTATCAATTCAAACAAAAAATGAAATATTACTAATACTATAAATATCTTTGGATATTCTGTTTAGTTACCAGAATTAAAACACAATAGCAAGAAATATTTAACCAAATAAAACTGAGGATAAGCAGAAACACATGTTCAGGCTAACATTTTTTTTTTTTTTTTTTTTTTTTTTTTTTCAGGCTAACATTTTAAGTTGTATTAAACTGTACTGATCAATCAATTTTTCTGCATACCAAATCTTTCAATTCTTATATACATTACCTTCATTTTCAAAAATTCACTATTAATGTTAAGTTCTAGAAATTTCTTAGCAAGGATAGACATATGAAAACAAATTGCTTATTGATATTAATTTTTAAATGGCTATAATTTAAGGAATTTCTTTTGAAGATTTATCTTAATTTTTTACAGTAAAGATGTGAAGGAACCTACATCAAACCCGAAGAACGTATACTAAAAAGATATACTATATATAATACTAAGGAGGAAAAAAAGCACTAAAAAATTACTTTCTTTTGTCCTAAACATTCTCCTAAAAGGTGAAAACCTAGTGAATAAGGAATCAAATGACACCAACAACTAAATGCATGGCAACTTCCAGGTACTGCTTGAATCTGAATTTATGACTGAGAGGAGTCAGAGATTCTATGGAAAGCCACTAATTAATACGTATGAACCATACATTTTATAGGGAGTACTATACTGGTTTCTTAAATATCAATTAAATATGCCGTATTTCCTTGATTTTAAGGTGCCATCAACTAAATTACAAATACCATGTGAAATGCATACATAAAGTATAAGATGTATCTCAATTGCAAAACCAATTAAAATGGTAAAGAACATGTGTCTAGAATCAAGGAAATACTGTATTATCTCTTTCAACAGCTTTATTGAGATATCATTTACCACACAGCCATAAAATTCATCTGTTTAAAGTGTACAATTCAATGGCTTTTAGTAAATTCACAGAATTGTGTAACGATTACCACAATCAATTTTAGACCATTTTAATCAGCTTCAAAAGAAGCCTCTATACCCACTAGCAGTCACCTCCTACCCCCATCATCCACCTACCAACACAGCTGTCCTCCCCTACAGTTCCCCAACCCTAGGCAATCACTAGTTTGACTTCCATCTCTATGGATTTGCTTATTCTGGAAATTTCATACAAATGGGGTCATATAATATGTTTTTGTGACTAGTTTCTTTCACTTAAGATGTTTTTGGGGTTCATGCATATTGTAGCATGTATCAACACTTCATTCCTTTTATTGTTGAATAACATTCCACTGTATGGATATGCTACAGTTTGTTTATTCATTCATCAGTTTAGGGATACTGGGGTTGTTTTTACTTTTTGGCTATTATGAACAATGCTGCTATGAACATTTATGTACAAGTTTTTGGGTGGACATATGTTTTAAACTCTCTTGGGTAGAATAAAATTGCCGGATCATATGGTAATTCTAGGTTTAACACTTTGAGGAACTGCCAAACTGTTTTCCAAAGTGGATGCATCATTTTACATTCCCACTAGCAAAGTATGCAGGTTCCAATTTCTCTACATCCTTGTCAACACCTGTTATTGACTGTCTTTTTTATTACAGTCATTCTGTATATTATATCTTAGAGTATAATATTTCACAGAATACTAGAAAAAGATAAATTAACCTTCCCATAGCTGGATATTTATACTGAAATATTTCTCCAATACCAATGAGAACTTTTTACTGCTCTTCCAATTTACATGGTCTCCCTTCTGATGAGCACACTTAAAAAATGCCTAGGATAGGTTTGGTGGTATAATCTGGGATATCAGAACAATGTATCCTCTATGTAAAGCTAATGTGCCAGCAGAGCCAGGGATACCCATGTCATTAGCACAACCCAAAATATGAAACAACACTCAGTTTTAAGGATCCAGCATTTTACTCTTTTTCTTTATAGCCCTGGCACTAAAACAATATTCACATTTTTTCCATCCATCATTCTCATAAAATCCATTCTAAGTATTTTATACATTCACACACCAGAGAGCCTCTCTCCATGGTGGTTTTCATTAGTTCACCCTCTGACGAAACACTGAAAGGGAATTTAAAAACCACAGGTGAACACTTAAGGATGTCTTCATCAGGGCTGTCACTTACTAGCTAGGAAATGATGCCCTAAAATGTTGAGCTATCACTTGATGATAATTAGTTCCCATTAGTAAGGAAGACTACTGATTTAAATTAATATTCTCACTAATATGATGACTTATATTATATGATCATCTATATCATATAATTTCCACTTACTTTCAGGCTTCGCATCTGCTGCTGCATGGCGCATACTTTTCAACTGGTTTTGTATTCTTTGCAGTCTCTGCACTGCATGAAATAGCTTTAAAATACAATTAGATCTATTACTTCCTTAGTCTAATGAAACCTACCATTCATAGACATGCAATGAAAAATACAAGTTCCACATAATTATTATGCTGTAAAGGGAACAAATGATAAGAACTAAAAAATTACTAAGCTAAACCCAAAATGTAATTGGTTCACTCAATACCCTCTCATGTAAAACTTAAAAGAAAAGCTTTCAGAAACTTTTTCTTTAGTTATTTGTTGAATTAGGTGATCAAGGAAAAATGCTGGTTAGAAACGTATATGCACCAGGCTTTTCTTGTTAAAACATGGCTTTCTTTATTCTAAGGAATGCTAGCATTCTCAGAAATGATGGCTCAGGAATCAGAAACTGATGCTAACTAACCATTCAGGGCGTGGGCAATGCAGCTTACTGCTGCAGGGTAACTATTATGATGCCAAGCCAAGTTCCAAAAGAGCCAAACATCTAAACTGCTCACTTAGTAGGAAATGAAGCTGATTTGAAATATATTTTTCATGTACAAGTCTACTCAGTTTTAAGATAGATTTTTTTTTTTTTTTTTTTTTTTTTTTGCGGTACACAGGCCTCTCACTGTTGTGGCCTCTCCCGTCGCGGAGCACAGGCTCCTGACGCGCAGGCTCAGCGGCCATGGCTCACAGGCCCAGTCGCTCCGCGGCATGTGGAATCTTCCCGGACCGGGGCACGAACCCATGTCCCCTGCATCGGCAGGCGGACTCTCAACCACTGCACCACCAGGGAAGCCCTAATATAGATTTTTAATAAAATAGAAGAAATACTTTCTGGCCGGGAATTCCCTGGTGGCGCAGTGGTTAAGAATCCGCTTGCCAGTGCAGGGGACACAGGTTCGAGCCCTGGTCCGGGAAGATCCCACATGCCGTGGAGCAACTAAGCCCATGCACCACAACTACTGAGCCTGTGCTCTAGAGCCCATGAGCCACAACCACTGAGCCCATGCGCCGCAACTACTGAAGCCCGTGTGCCTAGAGCCCATGCTCCACAACAAGAGAAGCCTCTGCAATGAGAAGCCCGCGCACCACAGCAAAGAGTAGCCCCTGCTCGCTGCAACTAAAGAAAACCTGCGCGCAGCAGTGAAGACCAAATGCAGCCAAAAATAAATAAATTAAATAAATAAATTAAAAAAAAAAAAGAAATTCTGGCCAAATTATTTTTTCTTTAAGGCAAAGTCTAAAAACGTGGAGTGTGGGTAATTTTGAGCCTTTTCAAGATCTGCTTATTTGCCCATGGAGTAAAGTGTAAAGAATACAGTGATCAGTGGAATAAAATGGATGTTTTTTCATAGCCCCACAATCTCAGGACACCCTTTAGAGATTCTAGAAGTTTTATTAGCAGTTATTCTTACTGCTTAACATTACAATGGATATTCTGTAATGCTGGAACAACATGAGTTAAGCATGGGCCAAAAGATAGTGTATAGATACCTACAGAGAATAGAACCCAAAAGATGGTATTGTTTTTGCTGTTGGTGCCACACAATACTCTTTTTGTTGTTGTTGTTGTTTGTTTGTTTGTTTTTATAAATTTATTTACTTTATATTTTATTTTTGGCTGTGTTGGGTCGTTTCTGTGCAACAGCTTTCTCCAGTTGCGGCGAGCAGGGGCCACTCTTCATCGCGGTGCGCGGGCCTCTCACTCTTGCGGCCTCTCCCGTTGCGGAGTATAGGCTCCAGATGTGCAGGCTCAGTAGTTGTGGCTCACGGGCTTAGTTGCTCCACGGCATGTGGGATCTTCCCAGACCAGGGCTCGAACCCATGTCCCCTGCATTGGCAGGCAGATTCTTAACCACTGCGCCACCAGGGAAGCTCACCACACAATACTCTTAAAAAGAGTATTTCATCATGTTAACAAAGGGAATCGTGAACTACAATTCTAAAAAATCTTCTTTACATTTGAATGATCAGCAGGAACTATTTCTTTCACAATGAGAATATAAACTTTTATGTGGGTACCTGATTCTTTTGTTCCTGTTTCTGTTGTGCAAGAAATTCTTCTCTCTCTTTCTCAACTCGAAGTTGCCTTGCTATTTTAAGCATCCGTTGATGATTCTGAACTGTCTCCACCTACAGTGAGGGAATAAATAGTATATATTACTATCAGGTTTAAGAAAGACATTAGCATGTCATGTGACTCAGACATCCACTTATCATTTCCTTTTGGTAAACAGTATTCCCTAGAGATGACACTAAAGTTTCAGACTCCAGGTCCTTAACAAGTTTCGGGCTGCTGCCTAGGGAGATTCCCTTTCCATCAATGTATTTGACTCCAGCCTCCGATGTACACTCATGCCTTGCTAATCTTTATTTGCATTCCTAAATCTTTGCAAGTCCTTGGGAATTGGGGCCAAAGTCTTACAGTGCTAATTCTTGCCTTACCCTTTTCTTCAAACGTTCAACTCTCTTAATGAGCTGATCCTTTTCTTCCTCCATTGCACTGATATCCTAAAAAGTAGTCAAGAAGACGTTATAAGAAAAAGTATTCTTTGTCTGTAGAATTCAGATAAGGTCTTTACATGATTATGCATCTACCATTTCCATCATTTATAACCAGAGCATTAAGGAACAAAGATCCTCTTTTGGATGAAGGGCATTTCTATTCCCACCCCTCACCCCAGGGTTCTTTATGCAGGGTAATTTATTTGGTAGCTTGGTGTTCATCTAGAAAAGCAACTGAAACAGGTTACAAAGCAGTAAGGTAAAGCTGCCAACCAGACATTTGTGTTCTGATTCCAAATATGGGCACATGATTTTTCAAAGATCTTCTATAATGGAAAGTGTACAGGTCTAAAAACATGAACAACAGCTGCTGACATCCCGTCTGCTCTGTTAAATACCAAACTATATATTCTGTCAATTTTCCACCAATATTATTTTTAAGGCTATGGTGTTTTCAAGACATAAATTTGTATCTGGTTTTGTCAATTAACCAATTCCCTTTCTAAAAATAAAGATTTCAAAAATGTCTTTTAACCAGCTCCACAATAGTTTCTAGTGAAAACAAACAAACAAAAAATCCTTCCTAACCCAAAAAACTAATAGGCTAACTCTCACAGTAATAATAAAAGGAAAAATATATACGGTAGTCAGTACTGACAGGATTTGGGGAAACAGGCACTGTTACTACTGGTGGCATTATATTGAAGAACAATATCAAAAGTCTGAAAATAAATGTGTATGCATTCTGGCTCAGTAATTTCCCCTCTGGGAATCTATAAAGATCCTCATAGATGTCAATTATATCTAAAATTTGGAAATGACCCAAATGTCTGAGTATTATTAAGTAAATTATGGCACAACACAATGAAAATCACTAAAAATCATGAAGACTGTTGAATGACATGAGAAAAAGTCATGATATGACATTACTTGAAAGAAGCAGATTATAACATTTATATATAATACAATACCAAGAAAAATGTATTAAATATATTCACTAAAATATCAGTAGCAGTTATCACTAGAGCATGGCATTTTGAGTGAATTATTTTCTATTTTTTGCTTAATCATACTTTACAAAGAATATGTTGAAAAATACTTTGGTAATAATTAATAAAATTAAAATCACAGACGCTAAGTTATTTTATCATTTTAGTTTACTCACATGACATAATGGAGGAACCATAGATAGACATCACTCTTATTCCATACTTTGTGATAACTATCTACTTATGGGTCTTTCTTTTCCATTAGATGTGAGTTCATCTTTCATTTCTTATACATTCATACATACATTCTCAAACTCTTATTGAGAACCTCCCACATGCAGGGCACTGTGATAGGCACTGGGGATACTGTGGTGAACAAGATATGTAGACGTGGTCCCTGCCCTCACTGGGTTTAAATACAGTTGGTAAGACAGGCACTAAAATAATCATAAGTGTAATGAGTGTTATGAAACAGAAAGAACTGGGGGGAACTAATCTATCTAGGGAATCAGGGAAGGCCTCCCTGAGGAAGCAACTTCTAATGTTTCCTGTTTGAATGAGAAGATAAAGATGTGATTTCTAAAAATACAAAATCCATGAAAGTGAGAATTAGCAATTGTTTAGAGAAAGAACTTACACACCTAGCAAGAATATAAAGACATTTTTTGGAGAACACTAAGTAACATACATCAAAAGTCCTAAAAATTCTCATATGCTTTAATAAGCAATTCTACTTCTAGGAATTTACTCTAAGGAAACAATCGCAGGTATCCCCAAATAAATTTATGTAGAAGATAATCACAGCATTATCTATGACAGCAAAAAATGAAAACAAAACACCAAAAATTGTTAGACTATCCATACCACAGAATATTAAATTAATATTAATAATTAATTAATATAAATTTAGTCATGAAAAATCATACTGTAGAAAGATAACAATGGGAATATATTCCCATGTAATGATTAAAAAAACAAATAATTATGTATAGCATGATCCCAAATACACACACACATATATATTTTTTTCTATATCATATATATATATTAGATAAAGACCCAAATTTTAATTGCTTTTAATCCATGGTAATGGTCTATATAGTACATAAGAACTAATTATGAATTTACCCTGGCCTCATTAATTTCTTCAGTAAAGAATCAGCAAAGGTCCTACAAAAGAAAATTTGCCACTTGCTATCACTAGTTTCCACATAATCTTAAGACTCATACTGAATTTAATTCAAGTTCCCCCAGAAATGGTTATTATGTTTTTTTCCTTTACCCTTCTTATTTCTGCTGTAGAAAATCCAAATGTCTTGAGCTGCTCACATTCTTTATGCAAAGTTTTAAAGGCTTCCATCAAATCTTCATACTAAAAGAACAAGTTAAAAAATTATAAACCAGTGACTAGATCCAGTAGGCTTTTCTTAATCAGGTTATCTATTAAAGTGATTACTTAATCGGTACAGAACAGCATTTAAATATATCCTTAAACATTTATACAGGACACAAAAAAAGCTGGTGTATATAATCTGGCCTCTAAAGACTTCTCTGGTTACTTCCCTAACTAACACTCTGTTCACTAGCTTTGTTGATCTTCTTTCAATCCCTGGAATATTCCACCTTCACTTTACACACCCTATTCCCTCTGAGAATACTCTATGACTCCCTCACCATTTGCCAGGATAGCTCCTATTAATCCTTCAGGTCTCAGCACAGACACCACTATCCTCAAAGAAGCCTTCTCTAGCCCTGTACCTATTCCATATCAGAGCACCATGATATCAGAGTAAATATCATATAAAATTATAATTGCTAGTTACTTGTCTGTCTCCCTCATTTAGACAGTGAGAGTCAGGAGGATAAGAATCATATTACTTGTGGAGACTTCTACATTCCTACGGCCTAGCATAGTGCATAACCAATACAGGTGTGCAATAAAAAGTAGTTAAATGAATGAAAAAAATCAGAACTCTTATCCAAAATTTTTAAAAAATAGGTCTTTTTGTGGATAATGACAGAAAATTAATAATATTTTTTCTTGACTGATCATATTCTGCAAGTCTGTAAATCATTCTAAAACTCTTCATTCAGAAAGACAAGGTTCATTTTTTTTTTTTTTTTGCGGTACGTGGGCCTCTCACTGTTGTGGCCTCTCCCGTTGCAGAGCACAGGCTCCGGACGCGCAGGCTCAGCGGCCATGGCTCACGGGCCCAGCCGCTCCACGGCATGTGGGATCTTCCCGGACCGGGGCACGAACCCGTGTCCCCTGCATTGGCAGGCGGACTCTCAACCACTGCGCCACCAGGGGAGCCCACAATGTTCATTTTTTATTAGGCTCTCTGCTAAATGGCTAAATGTGTAAGTCATTTTATACATATACTTCAAACATGCTTCGAGGACAAACATGTCTTATTATTAATCCTTCCATTAATAATTAGCTGGGCATGTTTAGTAAAAGCCTATTAATAACCTCCCTCCAGGGACGTCCCTGGTGGTGCAGTGTTTAAGAATCCGCCTGCCAGTGCAGGGCACACGGGTTTGAGCCCTGGTCCGGGAAGATCCCACATGCCGCGGAGCAACTAAGCCCGTGCGCCACAACTACCGAGCCGGCGCTCTAGAGCCCGCGTGCCACAACTACTGAAGCCCACGTGCCTAGAGCCCGCGCTCCGCAACAAGAGAAGCCACCGCAACGAGAAGCCTGAGCCCCGCAACGAAGAGTTGCCCCCACTCGCCCCAACTAGAGAAAGCCTGCGCACAGCAACGAAGACCCAACACAGGCAAATAAATAAATAAATTTATTTTAAAAATAAAATAAAATAACCTTACTCCAGAGGAATTGGTTTCTATCAAATTTATTGATGTGCGGGCTTCCCTGGTGGCGCAGTGGTTGCGAGTCCGCCTGCCGATGCAGGGGACGCGGGTTCGTGCCCCGGTCCGGGAAGATCCCACATGCCACGGAGTGGCTGGGCCCGTGAGCCATGGCTGCTGAGCCTGCGCGACCGGAGCCTGTGCTCCGCAATGGGAGAGGCCACAGCAGTGAGAGGCCCACGTACCACAAAAAAAAAAAAAAAAAAAAAAAAAAAATTTATTGATGTGGGAGGGTAGGGAGGATAAAATATTTCACATTTACAATAAATAAAATAAAATTAAAAATATAAAATAATAAAATAAAATATTTCATATTTACACCTCTCTATTTCTTACATTATGTAAAGCATTCAAAGGTAGGGGCTGCAGTGGTCTCATTCTGCTATACTCTTCTCAAGGCATCTACTGTAACATTTGACATAATTATTTGCATAAACCTTTCAACCCTAGAAATGTCTTAAGAGATCAATACTGACTCTATTTTGAGTGACTGCTATGGATGAAATATATTTCATCCAAAATATATGGATGAAAAAACATTTAGTTGATTGTTTCGATTAATACAAATTTTGAGCACATACCATATAGAAGCAACCCTACAAACTCTGGAGGAAAACAAAGATGGATAAGACATGATATCTGTTTTCATAGATCTCATAATCTATTGGGAGAGACAGATTGAGAGACTACTCACAACAAACTGGCACAAAACGGTCTACATACCTACTATAGAACAAAAGCACAAACACTAAACAGAGGCAAATTTTTTTCTTTTAAATCAAAGTTCTTTGAAATCTTAAGCCTAAATTCTTTCTTTCCATAGTCTTTGATCAGCAATGTGCTTTGAAATCCCAGGACCAGGAGCCAGACCAGCCAGAATCCTGAGTAGTCAAGAGCTTTAAGACCTTAAGGCCAGAACCCAGTATCACCCCAAAACTCTGGAGAGGAAAGTACACTGAAATTACAAATTCCTGGTCCTTTCTCTACCTTCTGCCTGACTGGAACATCCTTTGAGATCATAAGCTTGGCTTCTTTGTCTACACACAATCTTTGAAGGTGCTCACATGTACCAATTCGCCTGGCATACTGTCAATTTATATCTTTTGCTCCAGTGTAATTATGATAACCCCTTTCCTCTCTGATTTGGATGACAAATTATACAGTCACAGAACTGATCAACAAAGTATTCTGCAGTCCCAAGCCCAGGATCCTAACTACCCACAATTCTTTTTTTTTTTTTTTATTCAACCCACATTTATTTATTTATTTTTAAACATCTTTATTGGAGTATAATTGCTTTACAATGGTGTGTTAGTTTCTGCTTTATAACAAAGTGAATCAGCTATACATATACATATATCCCCATATCTCCTCCCTTTTGCGTCTCCCTCCCACCTTTCCTATCCCACCCCTCTAGGTGGTCACAAAGCACCGAGCTGATCTCCCTATGCTATGCAGCTGCTTCCCACTAGCTATTGATTTTACATTTGGTAGTGTATATATGTCCATGCCACTCTCTCACTTCGTCCCAGCTTACCCTTCCCCCTCCCCGTGTCCTCAAGTCCATTCTCTACGTCTGCATCTTTATTCCTGTCCTGCCCCTAGGTTCTTCAGAACACTTTTTTTTTTTTTTTAGATTCCATATATATATGTTAGCATACGGTATTTGTTTTTCTCTTTCTGACTTACTTCACTCTGTATGACAGACTCTAGGTCCATCCACCTCACTACGAATAACTCAATTTCGTTTCTTTTTATGGCTGAGTAAAAAATATGGAACACTTCATGAATTTGCGTGTCATCCTTGCGCAGGGGCCATGCTAACCTTCTCTGAGTCGTTCCAATTTTTAGTATATGTGCTGCCGGAGCGAGCACCACAATTCTTAAGTAATAAATTATTCTAAGATCCAAATTTCAGGGGTTTTTTTTCTATCCACATACTCTATCACCAAAAAGGTATTTGTGTGCAAAAGTCAATATTTTCATAAGTGATTACAGCTGAACATTAGCTGATAACTATTTTATCTTTTGATGCCACTGGAAATACGGAGACAGCAAATAAACTAAAGTGAGATCAATATATATTTGAATGTGTGCACCTTGAAATCCACTACGGATAGCTTAAAAATACCATTTATATATGTTATACCTGTTTATTGGTATCAGCTACGGTTTCATCCTGAAGAAACTCACTTGGTACCTCAAGTTTTATTAAAAAACGAGCTAAATATGCTCTTTTCTTCAGTTCATTAGTCCTCTGAAGAAGCCAGTGGAGCACTGGGTAAATCACAGGTTTACTTCCAATCACCAGACCCTGACGAAAGTTACTCCTATAAAAAGAAAATAAACACACACACACACAGAGGCTTGTAAGTAAACCTTGAAAAGAGGTAACATTTGCTCAAAATCCAATTTACAATTTCCTGATTGCTTTCTATGATTATTTTAAAAAGATAAAACCAAGGCTAATCTAAAGTCAGTCTGCACATTAACAATAATCATAAAATTAGGCCTTTAATATATCACTGGAATATACAGGGAGGTTGTTTTGGAACCATTAACCGGTACAGTCAGCCTAAATACTTCACTTCATTGACTGGACAGGTTTAAGTCATTGTTTTTGTCTAGGATGGCAGATAAATGATAAAATGGAATCATGGATTTGCCTGACTTTTCTGATTAAGAGAAAGAACTGACTCACTTAAGACTCCTGCATGACAAAATAACATTAAGAATTCAAGATTATTTTGAAATTCAGTGATTTTCTGAGGCCACTGACTTAGGGAAGACAGGTATTGCCAGAAAGACTGACTGTGAAGGTTTGGATATTAAAGCACAGCTCTAAGAAAGCAACACTTGATCAGATTCTTACATGTCCGTGGCATTTCCTGGAGGTTTGTATTTAAGGATACCAAGAAGGCTCAACATCCTTTTGGCTGTCTGCTCTGGCATCTCCTCTCTGATATCAACAACTTGCTAACAAAGAAATTGAAAAAATGTTATTATTGTATATCTAACAAAGTACAATATTTAAACTCACTGACAAAATTGTTCTGCTAGAGCATAACAGTCACAATGGTCTCTTCAAAAACAGATTAAGTATGGAGGCCCCCAGATTCCAAGTGAGGGTACATACAAGTACAATCAGGATTCATATTAAGGAGGTCAAGCTTAAAAAAGTCTCAGTGGAAAAGACCAGTGTATGAGAGACATGAGCCAACTTGCAACACAATAAAACCTTTCGTAAAAGCATCTTCATTCCAGGACCAAATCTATTTATGTTTGGAAGTAGACAAATAATTTCTAAATAAGGTACAAGTAGATAATTTAGTTTTTGAGCTATTAAGAAACCTTAAAGATCATCTACTATCTATAGCTTTACGGGCATGGAAAATTAGGCCCAGAGAGGTTAAATAATTTGCCCTAGACGCACAGATATTTAGTGGCAGAAACTGGCCTTCTTGCCACACTTTTCATCACAGAGAAAAAGAAAACTCTTACCTTTGGGTCAATCTCAGCCAGAACATCACTGAGAACTTGTAATAGTTGCATTGGCTCCAGGGAATCAAATGTGATTAAGTTATAGTTCTTCCTAAAAGGCTCCTTATTGAGATTGTCCACGATGAATTTGATTTGATCACTCATAATTAGGTCTTATAATTTATACTAAAGAGTAAAAATACAGAAAAAAATTCCTCAATATTGGTAACAAAAGTTCTGTATTAACAAAATACAGTCAACAGAAAGTCAGTATTAAGTTCATAGGAAGTAGGCATGGGAAGTATTCTACATGGCATATAAAATGCTGTGAAGGGGTTATTTTGTTGAAAGACAAAGAGTATGCAGACTTTATTAGGAATGCTACAGTACATACTGTTAATATTTAGTGACGTGTTTTGGTATATGCATCTGATAGCAATCATCTGAATTAACATTGAATTAATGTGGACAAATGAATACAAAATCCACCGACATTAACATTTCTCCCACTCAGCTTCACAATTTCTACCTAGAGGTAAAAACTTGTTAGCCTGTAAACATGCTTCTAATATATATATTTTTTTAATTAGCAGCCCACATTAATCCAAATTACCAATTTCTCTGGAAAATCAGATCTGGCAACTTTGGACCCACTAGGTACATGGCCACAACCACCTGAAGCTGGGTAGAGGCTGCAAGCTTCAGCCTTGAGGGTGCGCTCTTTGGTTTTATTTTGTTTCCTCCACCAGGTACTCTTCACACATTGATGCATCAACTCTGCCACCCTTGAGTAATTAAGGCCTTCATTTCCTTTGCCTTCAATAGTTCCAGTCTCTGCCTCTCCCATTCCAAATCATTTTGTAGGCATCTCATTGCCTACAAAATAAAGTCCAAACTTCTTGGATTTTGAGACCCTTTAAGAACTAGCTCAATTTACAGTTTCTCAATATTATTTCCAATTGTTACCTTACACCCTTTCAAACTTCAGCTGACTGAAATAAGCACTGCTCCCTAAATAGCTTTTCCGTCTCTGCCTTCAGTTAATGCTGTTTTTTCTGCCTAGGACTGTTCTCCCTTTCCCCCGTCTCCAGAGGTGCAAATCCTAACCATGTTTCAAGCCCTGTCCTCCAAATCCAAGTTCCTCTAGGAGACCTTTCTCAAGCTATCCCCCAGTTCTGCATCAGAATAGCAGCATTTGCCCTCCAAGCTGACCACTTTATCTGCACTGCTCTCCTGGAGTTACTTTTCTGTTTTGTACTAGTTACTTACCGACAGTTTCTCTTCTCTACTAAACTGTAAATTCCATGAGGACATATCTGTCCCTAATTCTATCTCTGAATATCCACTGCATCTAAAACAGTGACTTCTTCCACTAGACTGAATTTGTTCACAGGCCCAAGGCCAGAAAATAAGCATAAGCCTAAACAGAGTGGCAGTGAGGAAGATCATAACTTTTAAAAAAATTGATTACCTGATTATTTAACTGCTGAAACAGTTTAAACAAGGCTATTAGTGTTTCTTGCACACAGATATCACTTGTTGAGTATGGGAAAAAGTGGTAGAAATTTGCAGACAGGCAATTTTTTAGAGTAGCTATTTTTAAAAATGAATTAAAAAATGAACTACTAAAAAAAGAAATAAAGAGGGCTTCCCTGGTGGCGCAGTGGTTGAGAGTCCGCCTGCCGATGCAGGGGACACGGGTTCGTGCCTCGGTCCAGGAGGATCCCACATGCCGCGGAGCGGCTGGGCCCGTGAGCCGTGGCCGCTGGGGCTGCGCGTCCGGAGTCTGTGCTCCGCAACGGGGGAGGCCACGGCAATGGGAGGCCCGCGTACCGCAAAAAAAAAAAAAGAGAGAAATAAATACTTCAGTGCTCTCTAATAGCTCCTAACCATGAAATGAAGAGATGCTATTTTATTTAAGACATTCATTGGAGCTGCATGCACCTTGCTCTGAAATAGGTTTTTTAAAGTGGGTGGGTGGAGCTAGATACCTAACATTGAAATGTAAAAATATTTTCATTTCCTCATAAGTATGATAAAATTATGAGTAAATGATTATTTTTGAAAAATAAGCCAAAAGATGGTAGAAAAGATAACCAATGTGGCTTAAAATTTTGAGGTTTCCTCCATACTGTTTCCTTTAAGCTATAAAAGGAAAACTTTATATAAATGAAATAAAAATCCACACTGGAGATGCAAATTTTCCACTGTTGAAAGTATTTTAAGTATAAGTCCACGTCACAACCTTCACACACAGATATATTGATTTTTAACTCTTTAGAAATTATATACATGTAGAAATTACACATACACAAAATGTAACATATACACACAGATGTATATTCTTTTTTCCCTTCCCAAAACCAGAATACTTGGACAAACAAGTAAAACGTTCCCAGGAGACAAAGATGTACTGAACAGGTAGGTTGTCTGTGCCCAGTGGGCTCTGCGATCTAAAATTAGCAAAAGCAATCACTCTCCCTCTTCCAAAGGAAAGTCGCCACACTAATTCACAAGCACTCACCCACATAAGAACCCGAGAGGGTGGGGGAGAAGAACTGAAACCAGGACATGCGTTTATCTGGCACAACTCGGCACAGAAACGACGCTGCCCTGGTCCCAGGCTGGCACGCACGCTGGACCAGCAGCCTCCCAAGATTCCCCAAAATAGTATCTCCCCCACCCCCTCACGCCCCGGGGCTCGCGAGAGCGGACAGAGGACCCCACGTCAGACCCAGGCACCTCGCGAGGGCTGCTCTGGGCTCCCCTGCGGTTCATCCCGCGGGAGAGCCGCCCGGATCACTGCGAGGCACCACAGGGGCCGACCCCCGATGTTGGGGTTGAACTGCTGCTACCCCTCCGTTCTCGAGGTGCTGCACTGGGAAGGGGAAGGAGTTCTCTCCTACTTAGGGGTTTGGGGGAGCTTCCGACCGCGGCTTGGCGAAGTTACCTCAAATTCTCCTCACGAAACCACTTCCCCCCCCGGAGGCATCCGGGCTCTAGTGAGTTCCTAGAGACGAGCTCCTTGGCAACGGTTGCTAGGCCGTGGACACATCACTTCCGGGGGCGGGAGGTTCGGCGCGTTTCCGCGAGGCCCCGGGCGCGCGCTCTGTGGCCAAGGCCCTGGAGGCGAAAGGCGGAGGGAGGGGGGCCCACCTGCAAACTGGGTTCACAGGCTCTGAGCCACTGCGGACAGCTTAGAGAGTTGGGGGTTGTTACCGTGGCAATAAACTTTCCCAAGCGTCCTGCAGTTTGCAGTTTACGAAACACTCTCTTCGTTTTTCACCCATGTTAATTTAAATTCGTATGCTCTTTCCTCCTTCCCTCCTTCCTGCTTTCCTTCCCTCCTTCCTTCACCAAACATCGGTGATGACATCTTCGAGGCAGGGCCAGTGGGATTTGGGTTGAGAAAGCATTTGGCCTGGACTTCAAATTTAGATTTTTGACATAAGTATCTCCAAATTAGGTTACACGTAGGAACAATTGTAGTCTCTTCTGTGAATTGTAGATTAACAGAAGGCACATTCATCATAGAGATGTCAGCTTCTTTGTCACATTATTGGGCCACATAGCCCGTACTGGGAATTAATTTTTTTCATCCAGAGTTTCTTTAATATTCTGAGAGCCTAAAAAAAAAGGAAATGGCCTAAGGCTCTCTTTGGCTTCTGAGAGTCTATTTTTAGGCACCTGCAGAAATGAATATAGTTCTTACATTTTCATGCGGTTCACGTTCTACGAGGTAGGCGTGGGGGGCGGAGATCTTCATGTCTAGATCACAGAGGAGGCCAGGAAGACTGGAGCCGAGAGAATCCCGGGACTGCACTAACTGGCTTCAGGGGAGAGTTTAATTGATGAATGGTATTTTGAACTGCCCCTATTAGGGTGGAAACCACTGTACTCCGTGATGTCAGCTGGCAATGGAGAAATGAGAAGAAAAAAAAATGAAATTCCTCACACCCTGAAAACTTAGTTGCCTGCTCAAACATCTTGGAAGAAACCAACTACAGATTTAGCATCAGACTTACAAAATAAAGCAAGACAAAACAAAAAAAATTCCATATTAGGCATCTCCTGTAGGCCCTGCTCCTTGCTGGCTGCTGGGGATGCAGTGGAAGGCAGGGAATTACCTGGCCCCTGTCCTCACGGAGCTGACAGTCTATGCAAGAAGAGAGACAATTGAACAGGCAACACCAATATAACTATGACAAATGCTATAAAGAAGGACCCAATGATGGGAGAGTCCAGATGAAGGGTCACAAGTTTATTTGGAGCTGAAGGGATTGTACTGTTAGGAGAGGTTCCATCGGACAATGTGACGTTTAAGGGTTAGTAAAAATTAGCCAAACAAGAAAGGGGAGAGTTTTTTGGGCAGAGGGAACAAAACATTCCAAGATGGGTACATTGCTGGCTGCAGGGTGCTTGGAGAGAAACTAAGACAGGTCCCAGCTCACAGATGCTCAAGACTAGTTGGAGGAGGCAACACTTAAAACCTTGAAAAATTAAATAACTCTGAGAGAAACAATAAAAGATGCAAACAAGGGATTATATAATTACTTGATCCTATTGGGTGTGTTATGTTAGGAGATTCTCCTGGCTCCCTGGATTTGGGTATTGGATTGCCATTGTATGGCCTCACTTGAGATTTCTTTTCCTCATCTCTAAAATGTGGCTATAATAATACGAGGATTACATGAGTTGATATGGGTTTAGCGATTAGAACAGTGCCCGATACTGGAAGAGCTAAGGACATTTTACCTTTTTTGTCCCCTTTTTTAAAAAAATGAGATGGTTAGATTTGCTCCTTCTATAGTCTAAAGATGTCAGCTATACAAAGGTAAGAGTGGCTTTTCTAGTAGTTTTTAGTTCCTCCTCTGCCTGTTGCTGCTATTACAGTTACAAGAACGTGTCAATTCAAGTAAGCAATGGAATCTACTCTTTGCACTCAAACTTGATTTTGTGCTTAATGTGATTGCTCTGGAACACAGGAAAGAATTGGAAGCCAGTCTGCATGCTTCCTGGGATCCATATACTGAGAAGCTTATATTCCAACCTGAAGCAAAGAAGAGAGACATTGAGCAGCCTTGCACATGTTGGGTCCCTGCCTATCTATCAGACCCACACACAGACCAAAGGAAGACTTGTAACCACCCCTTGATTCATTTAAGATAAAAAGATTCATTGAGGTATCCAAGAAGAGCAACAATTTCACAACAGTGGAGGCATTGCTGAGTACATCCCAAGTTTAGCCACACACACGAAGGCTTTTTTTTCCTTAGATGCTTTACTGAGTCTTCCTTGTAAACCCCCAAAGCTGCCTCTTGGCTGAACTATAGTTGACACTTTTAACAGGTGAAGGGAAGTCTCAGTCATGTGAGACAGCCTCTCTGAAAGATTCCCACTCCTACCCTGACTCTTTTTTTAATACCTTATTAAGATATAATCCACATACATACAATCCACCCATTTAAAATATACAATTCAGTTGCTTTTAGCATCTTTACAGAGTTGTGCAACCATTACCACTATCTAATCCAAGAACATTTCGTTACCCCAAAAAGAAACCCCATTCCCTTTAGCCATCCTCTCCCAGTTTGCTTAATGTGATTAAGCAAACCCACCATCACTTCTCAGCGCCTGGCAACCATTAATCTGCTTTCCTTCTTTATGGACTTGCCTTTTCTGGACATTTCATATAAATGGAATCATAAAATATGTGGCTCTTTGTGTCTGGCTTCTTTCACTTAGTTGTAATATTTTCAAGGTTCATCCAAGTTGTAGCACATATCAGTACTTCATTCCACTTTATGGTAGAATAATATTTCATTGTATGGATTTTTGTTCATTTATCTATTAATAGACATTTGGATTGTTTCCACTTTGGGGCTATAAAAAACAGCGCTGCTATGAACATTCATGTACATAACTCCACTGTCTCATGGATAAAGCACTTCCATTAGCTAAGTCAGGTAAGCAGGGTATGCACATCAGGGACATGGGTAAATGGAGGGGTGGCCTTTCTTGGATTTGTCTTTTCCTTTCAATTCTTGTTAATTTTGGCTTCTTGGGTGCTCATGGTTGCAGACTATGGGACCTAAGATATGGATTCTTTAGCAGTTTTTGGTTGTAAAATCAGACTGTTGTTGAAACCTACTCTACCCTTGCTACCAAAGCACTAAAATTCCCAATCTGCTTCTCAGCAAAAACCCTCTGATAAGAAAATGCTGTTATTTGGTATTATCCTTTAAATGTTCACCAGCCACCAGTGGAGGAGAAGGTGGGGAGGAGTGCAGAGGAGATGAGAGAGAAACTGGAAGCTGCCCCTTCTAGCTCCCTTATTTAACCTTGTAGATACTGCAAAGACCATCCACAGTTGTGAACCTCTGCTCTGGTTATTCAGAGGGGAAAAAAAAATCACTCCTGGTCAAGTTTATTTTCAAGACTGAGTTTAGTACTAGATAAAAAAATAAGGAGAATGGTCATTATTTCATGTAATTGTAAAGTCCAAGGAAATCATTACCTTCAGATATGGCTTGATCCAGGGGCTCAGTGATGTCATCTTAACTTTCTTTCTCCCTCCATCTTTCTGTCTCTCATCCCCACTTTTCTCTGAATGGGCTGTTAGGAGCAAGAGGCTTACATTCTTCAAGCATAGCATCCTCAATAAAAGTAGAATCTTTGCTTCAATAGTTCCAGCAATTTCCCAGTGCAAATTCTCATTGGTCTGAAATGTGTCAGATCATTCTTGAATCAATTGTTATGACTCTGCTGGACACAGTAATTGATTGGGTAAGGGTGGTTTCCCAAAAGAAAGGGCTGGATTTTCTTACCAGAGGTAGAGACACTGTGCAAACAAGAACAACAGATGTCCCGTTCAGGTGGTCAGGGAAGGTGGTTAAATCTCAAAAGTTGGGTAAGCAAAACCAGAAATGAGTCTGCTTATTGTGGAGAGTTTGTGTGTTAGTGCGAGCCTTCTCCCTGATTTCGTTCCAACAAATTATCTTTCTTCAATGCAGACTTCCATCATGGGCCAAATGAGGTCTTGGGATAACAGCAGACCTTCCAGATCCCTGTAAAAATCTGAGGATGCCATGAACTTAATGTCTCCAGCCCCTTCTCATTTCAGAACTTTCAAACAAGAACTTTCCTGTGCAGAGTACAGGGAAGCGAAGCCAATTTTCTGTTTTTGGTATTAAATTTAGACCTTTCATCCTGACCATGAGATATTTCTGGATTCTGCATGAGTATTCAGCGAATGCCAGTGTTCAAGATGCTATCCCATCTGGGGCTACTCTGCACACTGCCCACTTTATCTCATTCTTTTAAAACTGGGAAAAATGACCCAGACATAGGAACAAATTCAGAAGTAGGTTATTCCATTATCCATTAATTGTCATTTAATGCCTTTGCCATCTAGGTTATTTGGAGATGAAAGAAATTAAATTTAAACCGAAACCTGAATTGAGCTTTGCAGAGGCCCTAAATTGTCTCTGCTCTGGCGATTTAATCTTCTGGGTATGTTTAGCAGCAGAATGTGCTTTCCTAAAATGCTAAAAGGTAAATAATATGTGAAAAGTTAAACTGAATGGATGGGATTCCAGAGGTCTTATTGAATGCATGCCTGGTACTACATTTTTGTCAAATGGTTTTTTAAAATGGATTTTGTGAGATTAATGGGTAACGTAGAGGAGCCAAAATAATATGCAATTCATATTAGTTCTTTGGTTATAATTATGGGTTGAAATATAGAATGCACCTAACATTCTTACTGTGCTCAAATAATAATTATAGCATCACTTATTGAGCGCTTACTGTATGTCAGGGACTTTGTTAAATAATTCACGTATGTGTCAGAATTTATTAAAATGCTAATTTATGTGTGTACTCCTTCTGTTTCCCCTCCTCTTGAAGCAATTTGCATTGCCTTGAGTTTTACAGGCTGAAATTAGAAACAGTACTTATGCCTTTTGTAAAGGTCTGAAGTCTTTAGAGGAGCTTATACTGGTTGTCCTCAAGGGGGGAGTGGAGAGGAAAGTTCCTATTAGAGTAAGAAGAGAGTAAAGAGATGCTAAGAAGATTAGGAAAGGATCACAGGTGGTAAGTTTGGGGCAGCTCTTGAGGAGGCCACACCATCAGTCCGGTGGCTTCCAGTGTGGCCCAAGCTTTCCTTGTCCCAGGTCTGACATGGAAGCATCAATGCCATTGGACCTAAAAGGACCAGGCAGCCTGGGATGATGGGTGGGTGACCAAGCAATCACCACGATGGGCCATCAGCAGAAGACTGCAAGTGATTCTCTGAGGCCTTGTCACTGCAAAAGAACCCAGAGACTTGCAGCTCCCAGGAAGTGTGTGAGGGAGAGATGCTCAGTAATGACTGGATGGGGGCTCAGAGTTGGATTTCAGTTGATTATAAAATAATATACTTCCTCTAGCAAATCTGAGTTGTGAACTAAAATGGGTGACCTCTGCATCAGTCAGCTTCCTGGCAGGATAAAGATGGCACATTCTGGACAACTGATGAGAGCTTAATAAAGGACTATGTATAAAGGTGTGGGCGGGGTTTAGGGAAACCAACAAGGGTCCAGCAACAAAGGCAGCTATTGCATCCCTAAACCTGAAGCAGCCAGAGAAGGGAACAGGCACCAGAAGCCCAACACAGCAGCTGTATGGAAAAGGTTACCCAACAGGAGCCTTTAGATACAGCCAGTCTTGAACTCACTCTCCTTCCACGCTCTGATCTCCTGCCTGGCCTCCCCTTGGCTAAACCCAACAGGGAACCAAAGGAGCAGGCAACCCCTTGAAGACCATCCATGCAGACTGGCCTCCCAAGGGAGAAAATGGCAGAGTGGGGATCTGGAGGGGCAGATGGACTGAATTATAAATTGAATTATACAGTCAAAATGATGGGCAGGAAGGCCCTGTGAGGCCACCCAAGCCACCGCCGCATCTCTAACCTTCCCTGGTTCTCCAGCTGAAGGTCTAGGCATCGGTGGAGTTAGGTCTAATTCTATTTCTGCACACTGCCCACACCCACGTCATCTCATTTAATCTTCACAATAGGTCTGCAAGGACAGTATTGCTTTTTCCATTTTGTAATTAAGGAAACTGAGTCCTGGAGAGTTAATAGAGGGCCCAAGGTCACATAGCCAGCAGCTGCCTGAGCCAAGATTCACACACAGGTCTCCCTGATCCCAAAGCCATTTACACCGACCCACTAAACTGTCTCAAAACTGGCTCAGCGGAGTCTGGAAGGAGGATCATAAATCAGGCCGCTGAGGCAAAGTGATTTTGTGTGTGAGGCAGAGGGATTTTCTATGTGTGAGGGCCAGGGTTAACATGCTATCTGGCTTTCTCTGCCTACAAGGGCTTTGCCAAGGAAACTCTTTTCTTTCCCAGGTAGGGCTAGTGGTTTGAAATCCAAGCGCTTACCCTGGAATCAAAGAGGGAGAAGATGGAGAGAAAACACTTGGCTGATGATGGGGAAAGTGTATTTTCATTTCAGATGCCTTTCAAGTTCTTTTTTTTCCAGCTGAGTGTTGGTGTATTTATAGAATTCAGGGGGAGTATTTAAGGGTAACCAGCAGTGGAGCTGCATTTTGGGACATCAGGAAGCTCAGAATCATGCAGGAAAATGTTGATGGGGTGGGACAAGAAAAGGCCAGGAGCAGCAGGGCACAAATCTTCTTCTTCATGTTGTCAAGACCTTTTCTCCCTTCTGGGATGATGACGTCAAATCAAGGTCTATAAGAGTGCTATAGATGGAATATAGAATCAAAATGACGGGCAAACGGATGGAAGGCTGAACAATTTGTGGTATAAACATACGGCAGAATATTATTCAGCTATAAAAAGAAATGAAGTATGAATACATGTTGCAACAGGGATGAACCTTGAAAACACCTTAAGTGAAAGAAGCCAGACACAAAAGGCCACATATTGTATGATTCCATTTATATGAAATATCTAGAAAAGCCAAGTCCATAGGACAGAATGCAAGCTGGTGATTGCCAGGGGCTGGGGCGGTGGTGGGGGTGGGAGAATGTGGAGCAAAGGCTTCATGGGTATGGGATTTTCTTTGAGGACGATGGAAACCTGGAAATAGACAGAGGTAGTGGTTGCACAATACTGTGAATGTACCAAATGCCACTGAATTTTCCCTTTAAAAAGGTTAATTTTATGTTATGTGAATCTCACCTCAATTTTTAAAAAAAATGATGGGCAGTCAGGCCCTTAGGAGGTCACCTCAAGTCTTCCAAGCTGTGTTTGATCCCTATGGTTGAAGTCCCAGGAGCTGCATGGTATAAGGTCTGATTTCATTCTAGGTTTCCCTTCTCTCTCTACTCCTCTGACCACTGGTTTCCATTCAGTTGCTCAGACAAAACAAACCCATCCCAGCCTCAAGATCTTTGCACTGCTGTTCCTTCTGCCTGGCCGTTCTTTCCCCAGATCTTCACCAGCCTGGCTCTGCCTCCTCAGCCAGGTCACAGTTCAAATGTTAGTTTCTCATCTAACATCTGAGGAGGTCAGGAGGTCTTTCCTGACGCTGTTACTTAAAGTAATACACCCACCAGTCATTCTCCATCATTGTGCTCTGCAGACTGTCTGTTATAGCCCATTAGTGGGTACTGAAATCAGTTTAATCATTAAATCAGTTTAATGTAAATCATGATTAACATTTTTAAAAACTGAAATTAAGTGGAATAGAAAATATCACACAGAATAAGGGTAAATATTTCTTTGACAGAAATATTTTTGCTGCATTCAAATCACTCCAAATTTATTGGCTTAAAAACAATACCTTTTGGGACTTCCCTTGTGGTACAGTGGTTAAGAATCTGCCTGGCAAAGCAGGGGACACAGGTTCGAGTTCTGGAATGGGAAGATCCCACATGCTGCGGAGCAGCTAAGCCCGTGCACCACAACTACTGAGCCTGCACTCTAGAGCCCACAAGCCACAGCTACCAAGCCTGCGTGCCACAGCTACTGAAGCCCATTCTCTGCAACAAGTGAAGCCACCTCCCACCTCAATGAGAAGCCCGCACACCACAACGAAGAGTAGCCCCCATTGGCCACAACTAGAGAAAGCCCACGCGCAGCAATGAAAACCCAATGCAGCCTAAATAAATAAATAAATATTTTTAGAAAAAACACTTTCCCCCCACAAGTCTGTGGATGAGCTCAGCTGGGCAGTTCTTCTGCTCCATGTGGTATCTCCTGGGTCATCATGTGACTAAGTTAGGCGGGGAGCTTGTCTGGGGCTGGAACATCCAAGATGGCTTCCCTCCTTTCTGGGGCCTCAGTGCTGGCTGCCATTTCTCCCTCGTGTGGACTCTCTCTTTCTCCTTGTGGTGTTTCATCACTCAGTGGTCTAACCTGAGCTTCTTTACATGGCAGCTGGGTACTAACGGCATAAAAGTGAAAGCCACCAGGCCTCTTAAAGCTGAGGCCCAGAACAAGTACAGTGATCATTTCCATTGGTCAAAGCAAGTCATAAGACCCTCTCGGGTGCAGAGTCCTAACCACTGGACTGCCAGGGAATTCCCTAGACTCTACCTATTGACTGGGGAGTGGCATGTGCATACCAGGAATGATGCTTGCCAAACTGCTGGCAGATATCTTCACAGACAATCTACCACAACTGTTCTGTGAAAGTTTCATTTCAGCTTAATGAACACACATGGGTGTTCACTGGGTCACACAATAAGCATATTTCTTACTGTGAATCACCGTCAAAAGGTTTAAAAGACACACTTCTTCCACATCCCATTTTTAATATCTTCCATAGCACTTAGTACACTCAGAACTTAATTTACTTTATTATATCACCCCCATGAGAATATAAGCTCTCTGAGGGCTTGTCTGTCTTGTTCACTGCTATATCCCCAGCACCTATCAGGGCCTGGCACCTAATTGGTGCTTAATAAACATCTGTTGTTGTTGAATAGGTAGTAAGAGTTATTATTAGGTGCTGAGCACTTAAAAGAATTATCTCATTTAATTCGTTTAACACATTTGAGCTCCTACTGTGTGCTGGTGAGACAACAGTGAACAAAGCAGACAATAATTGCTGTCACAGAGTTTACATTAGACTAAGATACTAGAATAGTATTGAGTAGATTTGTTGACGTTATTTTGACAGATAAGGAAACTGAGAGTCAGAGGACTCAGTCAATTTACCCAAGGTCACATAGCTAATAATTTCACCCTGATACCTGGCTCTTCTCTACCCTGCCGCAGAGGCTGGGCTTTGCCCAGAGATGGGCCTAAGTGGTTACTGCTCTCAATTCCTGCAACTGCTCCTCTGAAGGATCAGACATCTTTCTGGGAATCAGGCACAAGGTAGTGGGAAGAGGAGAGTCCCATGACCTCAGGGTCCCTGCCTTCCCCACTCCCTGCCCCCCCTCCACTCCGTGATGACGTCTCACACCTGGGGTGTTGCAGATTTGAGCCACAGGTCTCAGTCACCCCCGACTGTCTTATCGGCATGTGACATCCCCAAGTGGCTGGGGCCTGCAGGCCTGGCAAAGAATGCAGCCCGAACAAAAATAAACCTGCCACATTCTTTGGCAGCCCCCTGCCCCTTCCCGCTCTCCAGCCATCCATCCTCACAGCAGAGTCTGCCAGCGAAGGCTGAGAGAGGGAGAGCAGGGTGGAGGAAGTACTGCTGCAGTCCAACCCTGAGAAAGAGAGGGAGAGGGGAAGAGAGGAAGAGAAAGAGAGACAGAGATCACCTTATATGGGAACGTGCGCAGACAATGTGTGGCAATGGCTTAGAGGGCAGCAGAGGTCAGATACCAGACAGATGGAAGAAATTAAACATGGGACAGAGAGTGTTCCTGGGCCCTGAAAACAGCTCTTGTTTCACAGCGAGTTCGCACAAAACCTGGCCCGTTTTCCTTTTTAGCCTAGGCCAAGCAAGATTTGCGTCCTAAACACTACATGACTTTGAATCAGGCCCCCGACTCTGGCTGGCCGAGGTCTCAATCCTCTCAAGTCATTTCTCTGACGAACAAAATTCCTCTTTGCAAAAAAAAAAAAAAAAACGGGGCCTGTTTCCCAAGAGTTTCCAATACCTCTCCAAAGCACATAAATTTGCTGTTAGTGAGTAAATACCCCTTCATTTCACATTCATTCAACAAATATTGAGGACCAATTATACCCCATGCACTGAGCCAGGGTCTGGAAAGACAGTGTTGATGATGATGATAATAGTCGTAATAATAATAATAATAGTCACCATGTGTTGATTTGCACTCATCTGGTAAATGTTTCAGTTCATAATAATTTACTTAGCACCTTCCATGTTCTAGTCATTGGTGATACTGAATGTTGACCTAGAATCATCTGGTCCCTGCCCTTGTGGAGTTTATAAGGCAGTGGGGGAGTAGAAACGACAGATATTGAACAAGTGATCCCCCTGGATCCTCACAACAGCTTTTTGAGTTAGCTACCATTACCATCTCTATTTTATACGGGGTTTTTCAGCTTCAGCGTTACGGACATTTTGGGTTGGATCATTCTGTGCTGTGTGTGTGTGTGTGTGTGTGTGTGTGTGTGTGTTTGGGGGCGGCTCTGTGCAGTGTAGGATATTTTGCAATATCCCTGGCCTCCACCCACTAGGCATCAGTAGCCATAACCAACACCCTCAGTTCCTCCAGTTGTAACAACCAAAAAATGCCTCTAGACATTGCCAAATGTCCCTGGGGGACAAAATTGCTTCTGGTTGAGAATCACTTTTTTCAACAGATGAGGAAGTAGGAGGGGTTATAAAACTTCCTTAAGGTCATACCACTGGCATGTAGGGCTCACACCTCCGTCATTTTGATTCCAAAGCCCACGGGCCTAACCATTACAGTGTGAAAACCTGTATCCTTGACAACAGATGACTCTGGGTTTGGATGATTGTAGACCTCACTAGCTCATTTCACAAAATGGAAGTCATCTGTGTTAGTTCAGATCCTCTGAGAAGCAGACACCACGTTGAGCACAAATTTGCAGATTTACTGAGGATTTATCTCTTTATGCCTATGAGGGATAAAGGGCAAGGGAGTGAGAATAGGCAAGAGACTGTTCAGACTGTGATGCTGGCCTGATACCTTGGAAAGAGAGGGGGACAGAAGGATTGGGTAGGAAGAGCCTTGGACAGCAGCACAGTTCTAAGAAAGTTTTGGCCATGCTGAAAGGGAGTTCCCCAGCCACAGTCAGCTGTGAGAGGGATTCCAAGTCGGGCAGCAGTGGGGCTTCACTAGCACTCCCAGTGTGCTCTGTTATTGGCTGGGAGCAGCCCAGGGAGGTATGGCCTTGGCATGAGCTTGGTGGATCCAGAGGGGTGGGAACTAGTGCTGTCAGTCAACCATGCTCTTTGAAGCAGACACTCAGGAAGGAGTTCTAAGTGGTGCACTCCATCCATGGCTGCCACATCAGCAGAGAAGTGCTGCCCAGTAGTTACAGTCACCTTAAGACAAGGAGATAAAGGCATTGGAGATGCAGTGGGCAAAAAAGCCAGGTTGGCATCCTTTAAGCAAAAGGGTTCATTTTCCTTGCAATGTCTTGAACTTCTTAGTGAACTTTGAAGTCAGCTCTAACTTGGGTACCATCAGCAAGGAGGTAAAGAGTGCAGTCTTGAGGGTCTAGTTTGTAGTTTGTGAAAGTGGGCACTCTCTGAGCCTCAGTTTCCCCATGCACGTAATGGAGTTAACCTGCTTTATCTCATAGGGTTGATGTGAGGATTGAATGAACGTTCATGGAATTGCTTTTCAGAAGAAGATGGAGGTCCTCCTGCACAAACTTTCTGCCCATCCTTTGGTTTTGTAAGGACATCTCCCTGCTAGCCACCCTCTCATCCTTCCAACTAAGATTCATCTTGGCATATACCCAAGGGACAACAAACTAGCATCCCCAGGGCTAAGTTTGACAGATAGGCAAGTTGTGTTTGGCTCACAGAGCACTAAACAAACAAACCAGCAGAATGAACCAACATCTAAAAATTGAGATATTTCAGGATGAGGCCAATCAAAACCAGTGAGACTCAACTGCATTTGTTGGGACTGTCTGGATTTCTGGAAATCTGGATATACTATGTGGAAGCTTGGCTTAAGCTGAGAAGAGCCTTCCTGCTTCAGATGGGACATGCACTGACCTGTTTGCCACAGTGCCCCCTGCTCCCTAACATGTGTGATCTGGAAGCCACTGTCAGTCGCTGATTATCGTCACGTTGGTGCTGCCGTTCTTCCTAGAATAACATTCCTTTGTCTCGTGTATCTATTGAAGGGGAACGTGTAGACCAGGAAGCCTATGTTCTTTCTTGTATCTGCTCCTACTTCACTCACTTAGACCATCTCCTGGTGCCTGTAGCATCCAAGTTTACCTTTAAGCTTGCCATCCTTTTAAGCCCTTCTGGAAACTTCTTCCTAAAATTATCCCTGCAATTTCATATGAAATCTCTACATTACACCTAGAATCTTCCCCCACCACTGACTCCTTCCTCTAGCTTTCCCAATATGCACCAGTCTTCTTCTCCACACCCACGTCCCCTGCCTTGTTCCTTGGACATTCCCTTCCTCTCATGGGAAGGCCACCCTCATACCCTCTTTCCTCATTCAAATTGACTTCAAGACCCAGGTCAACCCCCCCTCCCCCCCATTCAACCATTCCGGGCTACAATGAAATTGTTCTTCTGGGAACTCCTAGTACAGTGAGAATCTGAACCACACACACCAGCGCTCAGCTCCATAGCTGTTGAATGAATGAATGAGGGGATAATCTACATGAGTTGCAATAATTAGAAAGCAGGGTCAAGATTAGGACAAAATAAACAAAAATGTTAGTGGGAGCTATTTTGACAGGTTATGGGTGATTCTGGCTTTTCTTTACTCCTTTTAGTTTTTCCTACAATTGAGAAAAAAAAAGATAATAGTGAAAAGGAAGTAATGTGAGTCTGGTTTAAACATCTAGACTATAAGCAAGGTGAGGGCAAGGACCAAGTGTTAATTCTGATATACCCTCCTAACTGCGAGCAGCAGGGCACACACAGTGAGCTGGGAGAGCTCCCTGGGAGCTAAATTAACAGCATCAGGGCTTATAACAGAGATTGTCGATTCCCTTCTCGAAAGCTTCTTAGTGAAGATGTCCCCCTTTCCTCTTTCAGACTCTCCAAACCCCAATTTTGTGTGGTGCCCTCTGCCTCTTCTTCACTGCCGTGTGCTTCATGGAAGAAGAGTCCAGTCCCAACCCCTGCACTGATCAGTCTAGCCCAGGGTTTCTCAACCTCAGTACTATTGACATTTTGGACAGGATAATTCTGCTAATCTTGTTGAGTTGTTGTACGTGCCACCTTGGAGTTTACTTGTTATATGAAGTAAAATTTTCCTTAATGTTGAAGTGTTTAAGCTTATTTGAGTTGTGCCTTTCTGTTGCAGCATCTTAACCAACCCAGGGATGTCTTAAAGACATTGCACTCACATACAAATAAAACGACCATCAAAAACAGTGATGATGTGGGTGGTTGAGGGCAGATATCAGCATCTGGAGTTGGGGATAGGTGTGTCAATTAATAGTCCCTTTTTTTTTTTTTGCGGTACACGGGCCTCCCACTGCCGTGGCCTCTCCCGTTGCGGAGCACAGGCTCCGGACGCGCAGGCTCAGCGGCCATGGCTCACGGGCCCAGCCGCTCCGCGGCACGCGGGATCCTCCTGGACCGGGGCACGAACCCGCGCCCCCTGCATCAGCAGGCGGACCCCCAACAACCGCGCCACCAGGGAAGCCCCTAATAGTCCCTTTTGAGTACCATTGCTGATCTAAAGCTATTCCAGTTCTACGTGAAATTGCTGATAACCTGTGCAGATGCTGAGACAGAGAGAGAGGAGTTTAATTTCTTTTGCAAAACAAGGAGCAATATCTGGACTCAAACCCACTATGTCCCATCATATGAAAACTGCTGCAAAACACCAAGTTCTGTAGTTGTTAAGCTAATATTTCTGGGAGTCTACCAAACAGCCTCTAAGATGGAGCTGATTAAGAAAATGCTAAGCCAAATGGCATAACCTCTAGAAGCCTCAGTTTTCTCATCTGTAAGCTGGGGAGAACAAGAGGAGAATCCCCTGGTATTGAGGATCAGAAAATACTTCATGAACCATAAAGTAGGTAATGTGTTATCAATACTAAGCAGACAAGACATACAGCAATGCTGTTCCTAACATTGGAATGTTCTAAATTTAGGATGTGGTATGAGCAAAATTATCTGTTGATTGTTTATATGTAGTCTTGTTAAATTTCTTATGCTTCTGAGGTTCTGCTTTCTCAATTGTGTACTGAGGATAAAATAAGGCTCTTTGAAAAAGAGAAACATACTATCATTATTTCACCACAGTTTTCTTGCCCCGAGTCAGAAGATAGCAACAGGGCAAACAAGACTTGCAGGCACAGACTCTACAGTGCATGTCGGCTCACCGCTACCCTCTACTGGTCATTAGCGGTGCACAGGTAGATACAGAGAAGAGAGGGTCCTTGGAGAGGGACCCCAGGAAACTGAGGCTCAGAGAGGGAAAGGGACTTGCCCGAGGGCGTGGAGATAGTCTTGGACAGAACATTTGGGACTCCTGATTCTTAGCTTTTTCCAAAGGGAGAAAAATGAGAGCTGGAAACTCATTATGGCTTCACTCTTGCTAAGTTCTCACGAGCTTTTCTAGAGAGTCTGATTGGGACTTTTCTCTCCTGTTCTTCCCTCACCACCCAAACTGCTTGGACTTCCCATCCTTTTCTTCATACCAAGGTGGCCACCATTGGCCCTGAGGCTAAGAGTCCTGTTGGGTGCTGGGTGCTTCACAAAAGTGATCTCAGATCCTTACAACTGCTTTATAAGGTAGGCCGGGAAACTAAAGCTCAGAGAGATTAAGACTCTTGCCCAAGGTCCAACAGCAAGTAAGCACAGGAACCAGGATCTCAACTCTCACCTGAGACCCCAAAGCCCACATTCTACCTGCCACCAAAAAACAAAACAAAGCAAAACATCATGGCAACTTGTGTTGAAGACATGATTAAAGATAATCTTGTGGTTTTTTTAATGCCCCAAATGGCATTTGCTGGGCAGACATATGATGAAGCAACAAAAGAGGGAAATTTTTTGAGCACTACCACATACCAGTGACACTCATATATATTATCTATCAATTCTCCGATGACACATATATGATCTTGAATCCTGTCAACAATATTGAGTCACAAATGAGGAAATTGAGTTAAAAGAGATTAAGAAATTTGCCTAAAGTCACTTGGTGAATGCTGGCATTCAGACTCTAATCCTCCTGCTTGGTGTTAGTATATAAACAAATTATGCTCTTAGAAGCATAAATAGAGGACAGTATATGGTAGCCTGTGTCAGGCTAGACTGCAGGCCTCCCCGCCACAAAACCCCTCAGGCTCTCCTATAAACCATTTTCTTCCTGGAGGCCTCAGGATTTGAAGTCCTCCTGATCTGAATTCAAACCCCTTTCCTTTTTTTTTTTTTTTTTTGAATTTTATTTTATTTATTTTTTTATACAGCATGCTCTTACTAGTCATCCACTTTATACACATCAGTGTATACATGTCAATCCCAATCTCCCAATTCATCCCCCACCACCACCCCCCGCCACTTTCCCCACTTGGTGTCCATACGTTTGTTCTCTACATCTGTGTCTCTATTTCTGCCCTGCAAACCGGTTCATCTGTACCATTTTTCTAGGTTCCACATATATGCATTAACATATGATATTTGTTTTTCTCTTTCTGACTTATTTTACTCTGTATGACAGTCTCTAGATCCATCCACGTCTCTACAAATGACCCAATTTTGTTCCTTTTTATGGCTGAGTAATATTCCATTGTATATATGTACCACATCTTCTTTATCCATTCGTCTGTCGATGGACATTTAGGTTGCTTCCCTGAGCTGACGATTGTAAATAGTGCTGCAATGAACATTGGGGTGCATGTGTCTTTTTGGATTATGGTCAAACCCATTTCTGAGCCCTACTATGTGCCAGGCCCTGGCTGGGTATATATCTAATTTAATTCTTGAGAGAACACTGCGAGGTAGATAGCAATTATTATCCCTATTTTACAGGTGAGCAGATTGAAGCTCTGAGAAGTACAGTTGACTGTTGAAAAACATGGGTTTGAACTGCCTTGCTGCACTTCCACAAAGATTTTTTTCAATAGTAAATACTACAGTACTTCATGATGCATAGTTGATTGAATCTGCAGATGTGGACAAACCACAGATATGGAGGGTTGACTCCATATATACTCGTATTTTCAACTACGAGGACAGTCAATGCCCCTAACCCCTGTGTTGTTGAAAGGTCAACTGTATCTTACTCAAGTATGTGGGCAAGCCCAGGTGTTGATAATTTGCCAATATTCTATGTGATATTCTCTTCATGGTCTTATTCTTCCCCATTAGCAGACAGGAAAATAGAGTTAAAGACAAGTAAAAATGACTTGCCTCAGGGCCTTTGCACTCACTGTTCCCTCTGCGTGCAGTGCTCTTCCCAGACATCCTGGTGGCTTGCTCCCTCATCCTCCTAAGGTCTTCACTTAAAAATCATCTTCTGGGACTTCCCTGGTGGTGCAGTGGTTAAGAATCTGCTTGCCAATGCAGGGTACACAGGATCGAGCCCTGGTCCGGGAAGATCCCACATGCCGCGGAGCAACTAAACCCGTGCACCACAACTACTGAGCCTGCGCTCTAGAGCCCACGAGCCACAACTACTTGAAGCCCACGTGCCCTAGTACCCGTGCTCCACAACAAGAGAAGCCACCACAGTGAGAAGCCCGCGCACCACAACAAAGAGTAGCCCCTGCTCACCGCAACTAGAGAAAGCCCACACACAGCAACGAAGACCCAACACAGCCAAAAATAAAAACAAATAAATTAATTAATTAAAAAAGAATGTGATATAGCCACTCAATGGAATACTACTCGGCCACAAAACGGAATGAGCTACTGATACACTCTAAAACATGGATGAACCTTGAAAACATTACACTAAACGAAAGAAGCCAGTCACTAAAGACCACATAGTGTATGATTCCATTTATGCGAAATGTCCATAATAGGTAAATCCATGAAGACAGAAAGAAAATTGGTGGTTACCAGGGGCTGGTAAATCCATAGAGACAGAAGGTAGATTGACAGTTGCCAGGGGCAGCGGGGGAGGAGGGAATGGAGAGTGACTGCTTAGTGGGTAAGGGTTTTCCTTTTGGGGTGATAAAAATGTTTTGGAACTAGATAGAGGTGGTTGCACAACACTGAGAATGTACTAAATGCCACTGAATTCTATACTTTAAAATGGTTAATTTTATGTTGTGTGAAGCTCACCTCAATTTTACCAAAAAGTTCAACCCTAAGCACATCTTATCTTCCTTCCCTGTTTGATTTTTCTCAATAGAGCACATGGCCCTCTCACATACTATATATTAGTATCTATTGTTCTTCCTGTTTTTTTAGAATATAAACACCAAGAGGGTAAGGGATTTTGATCTCTTTAGTTATCTCACCCCAAAGAGTCCCTGGCACTCTGTAGGTATTTGTTGCATAAATGAATTAGAAAAAGTGTGGTGATGAACCAGAGTCCCGCCCCACCAACCCACCCCGCTCTCTAATTCTAATGGGCTCTTGATCCTCAAGCAAATTAACAGCAATCTTCAGTCTGGGCTCATTTTTTCCTCCTTTTCCTAAAGAGCTAAATCCATAGGCTCTCAGGTCAGCTCTTTAAACCCTTCTCTGCAGAGAGTCTGAGAGAAGAGGGGCAGGAGAGGAGACAACGAATCCATCACTATGTGGAGAAACACTGTCCGCTCTGCCGCCCTGTGGCTGCCCGCAGCAACTGATTGTAACCCCAAACTGATGCTGTGAGGCCATCTTGTCCCCCAGCCAGGAGGACATCGTTCCCAGCTGCTGCACAGGTGGCTCTTCAGGAGGGACATTTACAGGAACGAGTCAATAACCATTTATGAACAGCCATTCTGACACAGCTGTATACCAGGCACTTGGCCGAATTACAAATGTAAGATATAATCATTCATTTGATCATTCATTCACTTATGTGGTTATCAAACATTCACTGAGCACCTACCATGGGTCTTACATTATGGCCCTTGATTTCAGTTTACATTTGAATTTACAGCCAAGGCACCAACACAGTATAGACCAGAGTTTCTCAGCCTTGGCACTATTGACATTTTAGACCAGACAGTTCTTTGCTGTGGGCGTTGATCTGTGTATTGTCGGATATTTAGCAGCATCCCTGGCCATTAGATGCCAGCAGCACTCCCTCAATCATGACAATGAAAAATGTCTCCAGACATTGCCAAATGTCCCCTGGGGGTGAACAATCACCCCTGTAATGAACCACTGGTTTAGATGAGTATTTTTTCCCCAAACCCAGATAAACCACAATTATCAGAGAGAAGAAAAACACATTTAAAATTATTTTTGCTGTTCGATCTTTCCTCTCTGTCTCTTTCTGTCTCTCTCTGTCTATTTCTTTCTGTGTCTCTGTCTCTTTCTCTATCTCTCTGTCTCTGTCATTCTCTGTCTCTGTCTCTTTGTCTCTGTCTCTCTGTTTCTCTCTCTATGTATATACATATATGTATATATTCTTTCTTTTGCTAGTTAAATTGGAAAGGGAGAGCATAACAGCTAACATTTGTAAAGGGCATATAGTGTTAACTTTATTATAATAATAATTATTATGAACTTGCACCATTCTACACTTTAAGTCCCTTATCTCGATTACTCTCACAACCACCCTACGAAGAAGATGCCATCAATGCCCATTTTACAGATGAAGAAATTGAGGTTCAGAGGTGTTAATCAACTTGTCTAAGGCCACACTGAGAGTAATGGGCACAGCTGGTGTTCAAATCCAGTTCTGTATGATTCCAAAGCACGAGCTTTTCACCACCACATTACATATTCCCAGCTCCTGGCACAGAGCCTTGCACAGAGTAGGTGTTCAGTAAACATTTGTTGTCTGAATTAATAAACAAAGGGATGGGGAAAGGATTGTAAGAAAGGTCTGGAGAAGCATAGGCTCCTATTTTGGGGCCTGATGCTCAGGAGGGACATGTACTATTTTACTTCTTTCCATTATTCATCCATCCACCAGTCCATTGGTCTATCCATCAATCCATTCATTCATTCACCAAGCATTCCCTGAAAACGTGGGTTGTGCCTGCTACCTAGGTGGGATTCTGGTTTCAAGATACTTGAGGAGACACGACATGTCTTCAGAAATAATTGCAACCTCAGGTTCAAAGTGATAAGCCATATTATGAAGGTACACATAAAGGCTCTACTAGTCAAGACTCTTTTGGTTCAAAGTGATAGGAAGGTCTGCTTCAACTGGCTTAAGCAGAAAAGAGAAGTTACTGGCTCGTCAGGTCTTCTGGCATGGCTTGATCCAGATGTTCAAATAATGTCATCAGGAATCCCTCCATCATTTCCCTCTGGATTTCTCTGAGTTGACTTCATTCCCTGCTGGCAAATGGCCGCCAATAATTTTAGGCCCATATCCTACCAGCTTAGCAACTCCAGCATAAAGAGAGCACCACTGTTTCAGTAATTTTAACCAAAGTTCCAAGACATATCAGACTGACCTGGCTCACATGTCCACTCTTGAACAGAGCGCAGTAGCAATGATGAAGTGTCTCAGACTGGTCCTGGATCCACCCCTGGGGCTTGTGGGTGGGGACAGCTTGACCTGAACCAAATCAACTGAGAATGTAGAAGGCACGGTTCTGTCAAAGGAAAACCAGAGGAGAAAATAAGGCCAGACAACAAAACCAACAGATGTCTACTCCAGGTATGATGGGGGTTCAAAGGAGAGAGCAACCTCTTTTAGCTGGCAGATCAGGGAAGACTTTTTGGATCTTGTGGAGTCTGTGAGCTTTGATATCACCTAAGGAACCCAGAACACTCCTACAGGACACAGCCTAGGAACTGATCGGAGACTCCAATACTCCACACCCAAGACTTTGACTTTCAGACACCCCCGTCAGTGCCAAGGTAGGGCCCATTCCCTTGGGAAAAACACAAATAGGTCATTATTTACCTGGGCAAATAAATTCTCTACAGAGCTCTTCCCAGGCTGGGCCATATTACATGCCTTATAGCTGTCCAGGTCCCCTATGAACACAAAGATTTCCTTCCGCATGTGGGAGAGGCTACTCATTCAGCTCCAGGTCAAAGGACCATTCCATTGGTACCAGTGGCAGGAACTCTTGGTTGTCTTTCAATATCCATTCTGCTTTCTCAATAAAAGTAAGAAACCTCCTGATCCAATTTTAAGCAAGCAACATGGTCAAACAGAATAAGGACTACATTTCCCACCTCTTGTTGCAGGTAGGTGTGGTCATGTGACTAAGTTCTGACCAATGAGCTGCAAGTGGCAGTGACAGGCCATGCCCTTGAAGAGAGGAACATGTCCTTTCTTTCTCTTTTCCTCCTTCTTCCATCCTTCTATTTGGAATTTGATCCTGATGGGGAGCCATTTTTGACCATGCTGATGAGGGCAACACCCTAGAGATGGGTCCCTGATGAATTCATTGCGCAGAGCCGCCATACCAGCCCTGGACCATTTTCATCCAAACTGCATGTGAGAAAGAAATCAATTTCTACCTTATTTAGGCTACTGTTATTTGGGGTCTCTATTGCATGCAGTTGAGCTCTGTATCCTAACTGATACAGTGCCAGTATCTGGACATTTCCAATGACCTTTGGGCAGAGAAGGGAAAAAAATAAGGATGTACATCCTTGATAAATGCTAGTATGAGAGTGCACTACCTCATTTAATCACCAGGACACCATAAGGTAGGTATTACCATCCCCTCTTACAGATGGGGAAAATGAGGCTCAGGGAGGTTAAATAACTTTCTTCAGATCACATAGAAGTGGCAGAGTTGTGATATATGCTCAGAACCACCTATTCAAATTAGCTCCAGAAAGTGATTTTCATATTAAAGACATAGCTCTCATGGAATCTCCTACAAAATCTATAGCCTTAGGAAGGGCAAGAATCAGGGTGATTCCAGGGACCACATCAGTTAGAGCTGGAGGACTTTCACCCTAGAGCTCTTCCTTTTACTTGATTCCCTTAATGCCTTTGTCTCTTAATTTATATTCTTTTTTAAAAACATATTTATTTATTTATTTGGCTGCGCCAGGTCTTAGCTGCGGCATGCGGGATCTTTTAGTTGTGGCATGTGGGATCTTTAATTGTGGTACACGGGATCTTTAGTTGCAGTGTGTGAACACTTAGTTGTGGCCTGTGGGATCTAGTTCCCTGACCAGGGATTGAACTGGGGCCCCCTGCATTGGGAGCGTGGAGTCTTAGCCACTGGACCACCGGGGAAGTCCCTTAATTTATATTCTTTTTTTAAAAAAATTAACTTATTTATTTATTGTGGCTGCATTGGGTCTTTGCTGCTGCAAGCAGGCTTTCTCTAGTTGTGGTGAGTGGGGGCTACTCTTTGTTGCAGTGCGCTGGCTTCTCATTGCAGTGGCTTCTCTTGTTGCGGAGCACAGCCTCTAGGTGTGTGGGCTTCAGTAGCTGTGGCACGTGGGCTCAGTAGTTGTGGCTCACGGGCTTAGTTGCTCCATGGCATGTGGGATCTTCCCGGACCAGGGCTCCAACCCATGTCCCCCTGCATTGGCAGGTGGATTCTTAACCACTGCACCACCAGGGAAGCCCCTTAATTTGTATTCTTGATAGAGAGATCCCAATTGGTCACTGGCCAGTCACTGTGCTGACTCTGCTTGGCAGTTGCCCATCCTGGTCCAATCAGCCCTGGTTAGGGACATGAAGGCCTGCTGATTTCAGGTTGAGCTAGAAGAAGTTAGGCATGGCAGAAAAATTTATAATCTCTGCTAAAATTCAGTCTTTGAATATTGGGTTATTGAACCTGGGCATAGAGCAACCACTCTCCTTGTCTTCTAGGAGCTTATATCCTCTTATTATTATTGTTACTATAATTAATAACGTATCACTATTAATGAAAAGCTGCAATTCGCTGAACACTATTATGTACCAGCCATGGTGCTTTTAATGAGTAATCTCATGTAATTCCTTTAAAGAAAGTCAGTCAGTCAGAGACCTTTCATCATGTATGGCAACACAGGGACACTTAGGATTTAGGAGGTGTGCTTTGGGAAAAGAAGTATAATTATTCCACTTTCACTTAATTGGAGAAACTAAGTGGTAGGTGCAGTTGTAAAGGAAGGCAAGCTCCTGGGCAGGCAGATGGTAAGTAGGAGGCTGTTCAGGCATAAGGGAAATGGGGGTGGGAATGAAAAAGAGACAGACAAGGGAAATTAAGTTTGACTGGATAAAATGGACAGTGAGAGTTTTGATAAGAGCAATGAAATGGGCAGGGAGAAGTACAGATGTCTTCAAATCATGGACTCTCTCACCACGCCCTCCCTCTTCCATCAGAAGAGAACTAGGGTGCTCTCCCCACCTCTTCTTCCTGGGGCCTCCAGAGACCCTGAGCTCAGCCTGCTGGCCTGCCCCTCAGCTAGGGGCCTCACTTCCCGTTTGCTGTACCTGCTCTATTCCATGTCACCATCTCCATGTGTCCAGATCCAGCCTGGTGGCCTGATCCGGGTTCCTATCCATTCCATTGGCTTCTCCATTTGGCTTGGAACTCTTGAGCTAGACTGAGACTATGCTGATGAATGCCACATGACTGGCTCCACAAAAAGGGTGGAAGTAAGTCAACATCTTTGACATGAAGATGCTGTCATTTTGACAGGGGCCAAGAGAATGAGACTATTTTAGTTAAACTTGTTTGATGGTAAGGCATAAATACTCAGTCACACTATGTCACTGTGATATAATAAGAATATATATTAGGTCTCAGCCCCTGGTTCCTGACACAGAGCTCCTAAAACCCTTGTAATTTCCTGAGTTATAGGGGTGCTAGGAGCATCTTTTGTTTGAATGTTTGGTCTTTGTCCCTGATTCCTGACACAGAGCTCCTGAATTTCTTGGAATATCCTGGGTTATAGGAGCATCTTTTGTCCTAAAGAGGCCACTCTTGGTGGGCTCCTGGACAGGCTCAGGATAGGGCTGGTCACCAAGAAGACCAAGCCATAATTAGAGGCGTGGAACTTTCAGTCCCACCCCCATCCCCCAGGGAGGGAAGAGGGGCTGGATATTGAGTTAATAACCAATCATGCCTACGTGATGAAGCCTCCATAAAAATCCCTGTACTATGGAGCTTGGAGAGCTTCTGGGTTGGTGAACATGTCCATGCGCTGGGAGGGTGGCAAACCCCAACTCCATGGGGACAGAAGTTCCTGTACTTGGGCCCCTTCCAGACCTCGCCGCCCTATCTATGTACCTCTTCACCTGGCTGTTCTTTTGTCTCCTTTTTTATGTCCTTTACAGTAAACCAATAAACATGTTTCCCTGAGTTCTCTGAGCCATTACAGTAAGTTACTAAACCCGAGGAACGGGTCACGAGAACCCCCAATTTGTAGCCAAGTCAAACACCTGGGACGCACTGCTTGTGACTCGCATCTGAAGTGGGGGCAGTCTTGTGGGACTGAGCCCTTAACCTGCGGGGTCTGTGCAAACTCTAAGTAGTTAGTGTCATGACTGAATTGTAGGACACCCTTTTGGTGTCCAGAAAGCTGGGAAATTGGTTGGTGTGGAAAACCCACAGATTTGGTGTCAGGAGTGTTGTGAGTGTAGAGACTGACAGTGGCTTTTCCTTTTAGTCACAATTATTATGCCTATGATCAGAGAGAAATATATAACATGGGATTTCATGAAAAAAAAAACCAAAATAAGTTGTAAATGGGTCAGGGTTCTTGGACTCCAGAATTAGTGAGGAATTCTCTGTTCAGGGTCACTCTAGGGACCTTCGGAGCTGGTGGGTCTTCATGCTGCAGCCCCACCCTCAGCTCCTCTGTGCTTTCTCTCTGTCTCCCTGCTTCTGCTTTTCATTTCATGTCCTAAATTTCCATCTATTCAGTATAACTTTATTTTGCTTTCCCCTCTATGCTCTGTAACAGAATGCCCTGTTGGAATTAAACTAATGGTTTTTATCTCTGCTTTAATGAGAGAGATGGTGACTCACTGATACAAGGAAAGTATTTGGCCTCCTGAGGGTGATGTATTCAGCTTTGGTTAGAAAGGGGAAGCTTTCAAGCACATGTGGATATCCTGGTAAGTTAAAAAAAACCAAAGAACAGAAAACTTGGTTTCTAAAAAAAATGAAACATACAATTGCCATGATCTAGCAATTCCACTTCTGGCTATATACCCCAAAGAATTGAAAACAGGGACATGAACAGAAATCTGTACAACCATGTTCAGAGAAGGACTATTCACAATAGCCAAAAAAGTGGAAACAAACTAAATGGAGAGAGAGAGAGAGAATTATTCAGATTTTAAAAGGAACGAAATTCTTTCTTTCTTTCTTTCTTTCATTTATTTATTTATTTTTTGCGGTACGCGGGCCTCTCCCGTTGCAGAGCACAGGCTCCGGACACACAGGCTCAGCGGCCATGGCTCATGGGCCTAGCCACTCCACGGCATGTGGGATCTTCCCAGACCGGGGCACGAACCCGTGTCCCCTGCATCGGCAGGCGGACTCTCAACCACTGCGCCACCAGGGAAGCCCCGAAATTCTTTTTTTAAATTGAAGTATGGTTGATTTTACAATATGTGTTAGTTTCTGGTGTACAGCAAAGTGATTCAGATTATACATATATATATGTGTATGTGTGTGTGTGTATGTGTGTGTGTGTGTATATTCTTTACTATTATAGTTTGTTAAAGATATTGAATATAGTTCCCTTGCTATACAGTAGGACCTTGTTGTTTATCTATTTTATATATAGTAAGTTATATCTGCTAATCCCAAACTCCTAATTTATACCCACCCCCTTCCCACTTTGGTAAGCATAAATTTGTTTTCTATGTCTGCAAGTCTGTTTCTATTTTGTAAATAAGTTCATTTGTATTATATTTTAGATTCCACATATAAGTGATATTGTATGATATTTGTCTTTCTCTGTCTGACTTGCTTCACTTAATATGATAATCTCTAGGTCCATCCATGTTGCTGCAAATGGCATTATTTCATTCTTTTTTTATGGCTAAGTAGTATTCCATTGTACATATACATGACATCTTCTTTATCCATTCATCTGTCAATGGACATTTAGGTTGCTTCCAAGTCTTGGCTATTGTAAATAGTGCTGCTATGAACATTGGGGTGCATGTATCTTCTTGAATTAGAGTTTTCTCTGGATATATGCCAGGAGTGGGATTGCTGGATCATATGGTAACTCTATTTTCAGTTTTCTTAAGGAACCTCCATCATTTGCAAATATTTTCTCTCATTCTGTAGGTTGTTTTTTCATTTTGTTTATGATTTCCTTCACTGTGCAAAAACGTGTAAGTTTGATTAGGTCCCATTTGTTTATTTTTGCTTTTATTTCTATGGCCTTGGGAGATTGACCTAAGAAACATTGCTACATTTTATGTCTGAGAATTTTTGCCTATGTTCTCTTCTAGGAATTTTAGGGTGTCATATCTTATATTTAAGTCTTTAAGCCATTTTGAGTTTATTTTTATGTATGGTGTGAGGGAGTGTTCTAAATTCATTGATTTACATGTGGCTGTCCAGTTTTCCCAATACTGCTTGCTGAAGAGACTGACTTTTCTCCATTGTATATTCTTGCCTTCTTTGTCAAAGATTAATAGACTGTGGGTTTTTTTCTGGGCTCTCTATTCTGTTCCATTGATCCATATGTCTGTTTTGTGCCAGTATCACACAGTTTTCATTCCTTTGAATATTTTGTTGAATATTACTTTGAATGGCTTTGTAGTATTGCCTGAAGTCTGGGAGGGTTATGTCTCCACCTTTGTTCTTCTTCCTTAGGAGTGCTTTGGCAATTCTGGGTCTTTTATGGTTCCATATAAATTTTAGGATTATTTGTTCTAGTTCTGTGAATAATGTCATGGGTAATTTGATAGGGATCACATTAAATCTGTAGATTGCTTTGGGCAGTATGGCCATTTTAACCACATTAATTCTTCCAATCCAAGAAGAGATGAAATTCTGACATGTTACAACATGGACGAACCTAGAAGACGTTATGCTAAGTGAAATAAGCCAGACACAAAAGGACAAGTATGGTATGATTTCACTTATATGAGGTACCCAGAGTAGTCAAACTCATAGAGACAGAAAGTAGAATGGTGGTTGCCAGGGTCTGGGTGGCGGGGAAGGAATGAAGGGTTATTGTTTAATGGGTATAGAGTTTCAGTTTGAGATAATAAAAAAGTTCTGGAGATAAATGGTAGTGATGGTTGTACAACAAGGTGAATGTACTTAATGCCACTGAACTGTATACTTAAAATTGGTTAAAATGTTGGGGAGGGAAGGATTGGGCATTTGGGATTAGCAGATGCGAACTGGTATATATAGGATGGATAAACAACAAGGTCCTACTCCATAGCCCAGGGAACTATATTCAATATCCTGTGATAAGCCATAATGGGAAAGAATATGAAAAAGAATATATATATGTATAACTGATTCACTTTGCTGTACAGCAGAAAGTAACACAACATTGTAAATCAACTATACTTCAATAAAATGCTTTTAAAAACTGGTTAAAACGGTAAAATTTGTTATGTATATTTTACAACAATTTTTAGAAAAGTTTTTGGTTTTTGGAAAGTTAGAGGTAGTCAACCCATCTGTCATTTGAGTGAGAGCATCTCTTGTGTTAATTGGTCTAAAGGAGAAGCTGGCAGAACTCTCACAGAGAATTAAAAAAGAGAAGAGAATTGAGGCTTTGAGTATACAAGGTAGCAGATACCTGAGCCATATTCTGATAACCATATTCCAGAGTTCAAATATGACCAGGAGATTCCAGGGCAAGGACATCAAGGAAAAGATGACAGGGGCGGGGGGTTTGTCAGGGTGCTGGACTTAAGATGCATCCCGGATATTGGGCAGGCTGCCTCTTGGCAGTTGAGTCCCTGCTGTCTCTGTACCTCAAGGATGCAGCCCACTGTCCTTAATTACCCCATAAATTGTATATCTGCCTGTTCTGTGCTTCAGAGGTATTGTCTGCCAGCCTCCTGATGAACTTTATAGCAGTTCCCTAGCAATACTTCTTAAATCAGAATGCTTTAGCTATGAGTAAAAGAAAGCCCAGTTAAAATGGTTTAAACAATATATATATATATTTTTTCTATTTTAAATAATTTAATTTAATTTATTTATTTTTGGCTGTGTTGGGTCTTCGCTGCTGCACGCGCGCTTTCTCTAGGTGCAGCGAGCGGGGGCTACTCTTTGTTGCAGTGCACGGGCTTCTCATTGTGTGGGCTTCTCATTGCGGAGCACGGGCTCTAGGCGCGCAGGCGTCAGTAGTTGCGGTACGCGGCCTCAGTATTTGTGGCTTGCAGGCTCTACAGCGCAGGCTCAGTAGTTGTGACACATGGGCTTAGTTGCTCTGCGGCGTGTGGGATCTTCCCGGACCAGGGATCGAACCCGTGTCCCCTGCATTGGCAGGTGGATTCTCAACCACTGCGCCACCAGGGAAACCCTAAACACTATATTTAAGAAAAGAAGTCCTAAGGTAGGATGGCTCCAGAGTTACTTAACTCAGTGGTGCCAACAAGTTCTTTCCATTGTTCTGCCCTGCCATCCTGAGCATGTCACATTAGAAAGACCATTTCTTCTCATGCCTCTCTCTTAGGAATGACATCTTTCTTTAGAAGACCTCTAATAAACTTTCATGTTTTGGTGGCCATAATTAGCTTTCATATTCATTCCTACCTAAACCAGTCACCCACAGGTAGAATGGGATTAACGTGATGCCCTTGAGGTGGGTACAGAGTTATCTTTCCTGAAGGTTTGAAACCTGGACAAAATTGGGGATTCTCTTAACAAAGAAAAAGAGAGCAGATTTCAAATGAGTAGCTGAGTGTCTGCTACACCCCTAGATACTGATAAGCTCGGGGGATTAATGGACATTTAGGAAGGGTTGTTTTGGACTTGCTTCTATTATTAACCAGTGGGTGAGGAGTATGAGTTCTCATACGCTGGATCAAATATGGCTCACCTCTGGGTTTCATTCCAAACTGTGGGAATGGAATAGAGAAGAGTGGAAGGCATGCTCTTTTCTTTTTCTGGTCATGACCTCAACATACAGAGTTCCTTCTACTTCCTGCATCCTGTAAACTTGGTTCTCCCCTGACAGTCCTGAAGCCCTCCCCAGAGGATGCAAATCCTTCTCCGACTCTCATGGTGTCCCCCATGGTCCTCAACTCTATTTCCAGGTCAATGGTCCTTCATCTTGATTAAACTCTGAGGCTCAAGTCATCTATGTGTACCACCTTCAATACCTTCTCATTGCTGATGTCTACTAATCAGTCAGTCCTTGTTCTTAAGAGGACTATAGCATCTGGCTCATCCCTCCTCCCCATCCCAGCTCCTACCACCATACTAATGATTTTGATGACTATGAGGATGACCCAAGACTTGGCCAACCTCCTGGCCCCTTGGCTCCTGTCTCTCCTCATTCCAGTGATCTTCACCTCCACTCCTCTTGAGCCACCCCCTCCCTTGACCATGTCCTAGACCTCAGTTTCTCCTGGAACTAATCTTCCTCCAAAGGCTTACATTTCTCTGACCACACTCTTGTATCCTCTGTTCTTTCAGTTATTGCAGGCTTAGCAGTTCTTTGAATTCCAGAATCCCAGACCCTTCGACTTTCTCCCTCTCAGGACCCTCCTTCCTCCACTTCATTCCCTATCCAGCATAGATCCTGTGGTTCTCACTTTAGCTACTTTCTTGCCAGTCCCCAAGTAGTGGACATTATAGATAAGTCCCCAATATCTACTTGAACTCAGGTGATTGGTCCGAGTTGGTCATGGTCACTTCCTCTCCCTTGTCAGTAAAGGAACAGGCATGTGACTCAATTCTAGTACTAGAGGGTAGAGTAAGGTGGGGAGAGAGGGGCTCTGGGAAAGATTTTCCCATGAAAGAGACAAAAGAATTGATGATCTTTCTTTCTGAGGATGAACGCAACAACAAAGGGGGTGGTGCAGAGAGATAGAAAGAACCTGGGTCCTTGATGATGTTGTCAAGCCACAAGATCAACCCAATCTGAAGTTTGTCCTCCCTCTCGATATCTTATTATATAAGATAATAATTTATTTCATATTAAGCCAGTTTGAATCAAGCATTCTATTACTTTCACATGAAACACCCTAAATGACATAGTTTTTAACCCCCAGCAAAAGCTCAGCCCTGGATCAATATACATATCCTTCTTTTTTTTTTTCTTTTTCTTTTTAAAAATTTATTTATGGCTGCATTGGATCTTCATTGCTGCACGCGGGCTTTCTTTAGTTGCAGCAAGCGAAGGCTACTCTTCGCTGTGGTGTGTGGGCTTCTCATTGCAGTGGCTTCTCTTGTTGTGGAGCACGGGCTCTAGGCACATGGGCTTCAGTAGTTGTGGCATGCAGGCTCAGTAGTTGTGGCGCACGGGCTTAGTTGCTCCACGGCATGTGGGATCTTCCCGGACCAGGGCTCGAACCCATGTCCCCTGCATTGGCAGGCAGATTCTTAACCACTGCGCCACCAGGAAAGCCCACATATCTTTCTATACTGTCTTCATACCTGTCCTGCTAAGACTGATGGAGAAAACAATAGGTCCCTGGTCCTCTAGAAACCCCAAACACCTCTCTCCCATCCACCATTAGAAGAAGAGTGACAGTTTACCCCATCCTTCCCCATCCTCTGTGTTTAAGATTGCAGAACACCTCAGTTATCACCTGAAGTGGCCAGCTCTTAACTAAGAAATGGATTTTAAAAGTTTCCAAGAAGAGCATGTGTATTTGGCTTGGATGGAGTGGAGTGGAGAGATGATCTTGGGATTGAAAGAATCCAGCACCCATGAGAAGGATACAAGAATTACACCCAGAATAAACTGAGTGAAACAAGACATTCCTAGTGCTTGGGTTGAGTTAGGGGGAAAAGAGGAGCTTCTTGCCTTGCATTGTGGGGCTGGCAAGGGATACAAGCCCCAGGAAAAGGGTGACTTAGGTGGAAGGCGAGGCAGAGACGTAGCTTTGCTCACAATGTTTCTGGAACAAATGTAGAAGACCAGAATAAAGGTAGTAGATATCAGTGATTATAAACTCTAAAACTATCTGAACCACTTGGCAAGAGCTGGTTGGTCTCTGGGTGTGGAGGTGGGAGGTGGATCCTGTAGGTGGGAAGGCCCTTATCATAATCTCAGTCATGCAGACTGTTGCAATAACAAATTCATAGTCTTTAATTCTCAGCACCACCCTGGAATTCCTGTTTTCCTTGTTGGCTCTTGTCTCCTGGTTACCATAGCAACTGTTTTGAATCTTCTTCACTCTCATGGACCCTCCTACTCCTCTGCCTTCCCCTCCTCTCTCATCAGGCAACTCTGCCTCCTATTTCACACAAAAAAATAGATGCCATCTGACTGGGACCGCCCTCACCTTCCTCACTTACTTGCAACTGCATATCACCTTTTCCTCTATCCCACAGATTTAGTCAGTAGTGCTGCCCGATAGAACTTTCTCCGGCGGTGGAAATGTTCTACATCTTCACTGTGGTAGCCATTGGCCACATGTAGCTGTTGAGCACTGGAATAATGGCAAGTGGGACTGAGGGACTGAATTTTAAATTTCACTTGATTTTAATTAATTTAAATTTAAATAGCCACGTATGGCTAGTGGCCACTCCCTTAGACAGCACCAATTTAATGTAACTCAAGGAAAAACATTTTTGAATACCAGGGCACTGGGTATTTCTCCTAACTCTGTGACATCCCTAAGCAACAGACTCTTGACCAACTTATTATAAGAATTATGAATTAGGTGATGAGAAGGAAGGAAGAGAGGGTTAGAGAGGCAGGTTCACAAGAAATTGCCATGGAGAAATATAGGTGAAATTAACATCATTTTGACATGCTTTTTTTAGTAGCTCCAGTTACCAAGAAAGAAACCACAGTGAATCCTGGCTGAAACATATTCCTGAAGGAGAGTAAGAGGCTCTCATCATCATCTTTTCATCACTGCAAGTCCATCCTAGTCTTTTTTTTTTTTTAATTTATTTTTGGCTGCGTTGGGTCTTCGTTGCTGCGCGTGGGCTTTTCTCTAGTTGCAGCAAGCGGGCTACTCTTCATTGCGGTGCTCAGGCTTCTCATTGCGGGCTTCTCATGCTTCTCTTGTTGCAGAGCACGGGCTCTAGGTGCGCGGGCTTCAGTAGTTGTGGCTCACGGGCTCTAGAGCGACTCAGTAGTTGTGGCGCATGGGCTTAGTTGCTCCATGGCATGTGGGATCTTCCTGGACCACGGCTCAAACCTGTGTCCCCTGCATTGGCAGGCGGATTCTTAACCACTGCACCACGAGGGAAGTCCCTCCATCCTAGTCTTGACACCAAGGAGGAGTCTGAGTGGGAGAAAGAACCAAGCATCAGCCCGGTGCTGGTGTGGTATAGTTATCAGTTGAGTTATTTCAAAGGGCATCCAGTTATCTTTGCATTTCTATGATAACGCAAAATGTGTGCAACACAAAGAGAACGGTGACTTGAATAGCCCTTTTGTGTAGCTGATTTTGTTCACTTTCGATGATTCTATTACATTTCAAACAGCTACACATCTTTTATTTATTTATTTATTTTGCGGTGTGTGGCCCTCTCACTGTTGTGGCCCCTCCCATTGAGAAGCACAGGCTCCGGACGCACAGGCTCAGCGGCCATGGCTCACGGGCCCAGCCGCTCTGCGGCATGTGGGATCTTCCCGGACCGGGGCACGAACCCATGTCCCCTGCATCGGCAGGTGGACTCTCAACCACTGCGCCACCAGGGAAGCCCTACACATCTTTTTAAATATGAAAAGTTAGAATACCACATCCCCTCCCCTCCACCGACCTCCTGTGAATAGCTGGCCAATTGCTGTGAGATCACATTTTAAGTAATTTCTTTCTCCCCTGATTCTATTTTTGTTTTTTGGTTTTTTTTGGTTTTCTTTTGTGTGTGTTTTTTTGCGGTACGCGGGCCTCTCACTGCTGTGGCCTCTCCCGTTGCGGAGCACAGGCTCCGGACGCGCAGGCCCAGCGGCCATGGCTCACGGGCCCAGCCACTCCGCGGCATCTGGGATCCTCCCGGACCGGGGCATGAATCCGTGTCCGCTGCATCAGCAGGCGGACTCTCAACCACTGCGCCACCAGGGAAGCCCTCTCCCCTGATTTTAAAATGCTTTTATCATATGCTAAGTTCCCACCTATCTTTGGGTTTAACACTTGACTCCATCCTGTTCCATTACCTGTCAGCTTCCTCACTAGTGCCCTTTAATTCTGCAGCATTCTAATCGCTCTTAATATGTCCTGTGGCCCCTGGCTTATTTGTGAACTGCTCTCCGGTTGGCTTCTGAGTGCACACCCCCCCTTGGTTTTCCCCGCCTTCCCTGATGCCTCTGCTTAGTCTCCTTGGTGTTGGATTCTTTGGGGATCTGCCCTCAGCCCCCCTCCATGTCACTATGCCCCCTCCATGGGCAGAAACCCTGCCTCACTCTTACCCCTTCTATCCACCTCCACAGTGCAGCCAGAGTAATTTTACTACAGCGCAAATAAGACCATGCCACACGCTGCTTAGAAGTCCACCTGTTGCTCTCAGAGTAAACTCCCAACTCCGTAACGACAGCACAAGAGACTGAAATAGACTGGGTTTCCCCAAAGCAGACCCTGGGTGCAAATAGCTTATTTGAGATGAGCCCAGGAAGGGGAGTGGGGAAGTGGCACGGGGAAGGAAGGGAAGGCAGCCAATACAGGAAGCATTCAAGAGCATGTCACTACTGTGGGCATCTGGGGCCCAAACTCACTAGGGACCTCTGGGAGACTGCCTAGGCTGCCTTTGAACTGTCCCACCTGAGAGAGAGGGGCTGGGGTATTTAAGCAGAGCCCCCCAGCCTAGGAGCCTCTATTCTCTGAAAGCCACACCTCTCTCTCTCCCTCCCTCCATTCTTTCTTCCTCCCAGTCCTCTCTCCCCTCCCTCTCCTCACCAAGGCAGGGCCCCTGATGCTGTATTTGTTCTGTGACGCCATCCACAGCCATAGCTGATTGGACCAGAGGTAAATAGCCAGAACAATCAGATCCACTCTCCTGGGATTCTGGAACCGGGCGTTGATCTGGGCTTTCACTTGAACTTTCACGTGGACATCTGACCATGATAGCCTTGTTTGGCCACATGTCCTCAGAGAAGAAGAGATGGCCAGTGTTTAGAGAGACACATGGTGGGTGGACAGAGAGACAGGCAGAGGCGGGACCTCATAGCTTCAGGCAAATTGAAAGAGCAGCCTCAGCGTGGGATATTTTAGTTTCCTGTTCTACTCATGGGTTCTCACGATTTGGAGCCACATTTCATGCATTTGAGTTCTGGGAGATAATGGTGTTTCCTCAAAAAAACTTGCTTCTCTTCTGAAGAAAGTCACTTGACTTTCTGACCTGTAACGAAACAGAAACACACACACACACACACACACACACACACACACACTTAACTAAGAGAAATTCACCCAAGCCCTCCAACCTCTGTTCCATTCATGACCTGAGTTCCTACTTCACAAAGAAACAGGCCACTGTTCTTGACATTCCACTTTGAACATCTTTGAATGGCTCAAATGTTTCCATCTTAACCACACACACCAATCTTCCCTTGACTCTATGACCCCCATTAAAAAATCTCCCTTACCCCTCTTCTCACATAGCCAAGCTAACAGGAAATGTAGACCACATTTACTGTCTCCACTCTCTTGCTCTCATTAGTCCTTGCTCACACTATTATTTTATGGGAAAATGTTCCGTTTTTAAGTTGTGATTTGAAGTGTCTGTGGGATATTTAGGTCTGCAGGTTCATAGACCACAGGTATGGAGCTCAAAAGGCAGGTTTGGTCTGGAGATATAGCTTTTAAAAATCTATCAGTGTGTGTGTGTGTGTGTTTGTTTGTTTTTTTAAGTAATGCAGACATATGGTGGAGAAAACTTCATAGAAAGGTGATAAGTCTCTTGACACTGACTAATCCCCCTGTTCCCTCCCCAGAGACCATCTTTATTTTTTTAATATTTATTTATTTATTTATTTGGCTGTGGTGGGTCTTAGTTGTGGCATGCAGGATTTTCATTGCCGCCTGTGGGATCTTAGTTGTGGCACACAGGATCTTTTAGTTGTGGCATGCAGGATCTTTTATTTGTGGCATGCGGGCTGACCAGGGATGGAACCCGGGCACCCTGCATTGGGAGTGCAGAGTCTTAACCACATTCCACAGACAGGAAGAGCAGAAGTGGATAAAGTCCACGGCACAGGGAACACGAAACAGTATTTCTGTGTAGCTGTAAGGTGATAATAGCCCCCATGTTTGAGTGAGTGACTGCTACTTTGTTACTTACTGAGAAACATCACCCTCTAAAATCATAGACTATCACAAACTTTGCTATTTGAAATTGTATCTGTAAGAATGAAATGTTCCTGTTTTGCCTGGAGGCTCTAAGTCACCTTGAAACAGAGAGGCAGCCTCGATTTGCAGCTCAGGTGCAGAACTTCAGATACTGGGTTTCTGGAAACAACAAGCAACATCTATCTTAGCTTTATTGCTTCCAAGGAAACAGGGCCCTGGGTCCACTTTGCAATCCAGATCTAAAGTTGACTGTTTTATATAAAACCGCTTTGCTTTGAACCTGTGAAAACTTGATTTCATTTAAAATTGATCTAAACTCCACCTTCCCCAGAATCTGATGATAATTCTGTCCCTTTGTTTGATGATGTATACTCCCTCATTGAATGGGTCAATAAACCTAATTTTGTTGGATGGCAGGTTTGTTTCTTAGGCTGATTGGGCTAGGTCATGGGTTGACCTCCCGGGGGAATGAAGCAGAGTGGAAAGTGGATCTTGAGGGTCAGGCAGGAAATATCCAGCATAGAAGTAAAGTCCTCCCCCAAACCCAGCCCCCAGCAAATCTAATTCCTCCTCTACAGACCAGAGTGTTGTGAGGACGTGAGGGAGGGAGGAGCGGGGAGACCTTCATTCATCCAGTGTTCACATACATCTGGGGCTAAATAAAGGGTTGTAGAAATGAACTAATCAGTCTCTGAGTGGGGCTTGAGGCAATGGAAAGATCTAGGCTCTTTCTTAAGGCACAGTGGAAGCTCTGGGTCTCCTGACATTTGAAGGGCTGCCCCTTTACCCCAACTGAAATGAGCCCCAAAAAAGTGAAAGGAAAAAGGGGATAAGGCAGAATTCTTAAAATGCCTTTCCTTTGAACACCATCTTTGTGCAGGCCTCTGGGGGAGGCCAGCTGGGGCGGGGACATCTGCCAGCTGGGCCTGTAGGACTTGGCTTTTCTTGTTTATTCTCAGCCACATCTTGGGCAGCTGCCAGTGCCCGCCCCGGCTCTGACATCATTGGAGGAACTCAAACTTAAAGGTTCCTGCTAAGAATAAGGACGTTTCATTTTCCTCTTACTGTTGGGTCTGCTGTGGCCGGTCTGGGAGGGTTGAGCCCTGGTCCGGCCCCGAGTGGAGAGCGAGCCTCTCACCATGACAGCCTGTTGCAGCTGGAATGATGTTTTCCAGTATGAGACAAACAAAGTCATCCGGATCCAGAGCACGAATTATGGCACCATTAAATGGTTCTTCCATGTGTTGTTCTTTTCCTACATTAGGTAAGTGGGCTGTGGGGATGACCTTAAATCTCTGCAGTGGCTGGCAGCACAGAAAACCTCAAGGTCCATCTTCTTGTGCACATCCTGAATTCCCTGTGGTTTTAAAATCTGAGACATGAGGCTCACAGCAAGCTGGGGAGAAGTGGGAGTCAGGGGAGGAAGCAGCAGGTGGGAGTTTGCCAGTTTCCTGCAGGGAGAAGCCACGAGAAAGGAGGGTGACACTTTTGGTTCTAACCCAGGACTGCTGGGGCGAGCTGGGCAGGGCATGCCTGGGGCAGGTGGGAAAATGCAGGGCAACACCCTGGATTCCCAGGGAGGAGTCAAGGATTCAGGTCACGCCTGGTGATAATGCTGGCATCTACACGAGTCATCACCACTAAGGGGTAGGAATAGGACCAGACGTGTAAATGTAACTTTAGGTCCTCACCAGGGTCAGAAAGACCCTCCTTGCTCCTTTTTTTTTTTTTTAAACAACTTATTGAGATATAATTCACATACCATTCAACTCACTCATTTAAAGTGTATAATTCAGTAGCTTTTACTATATTCAAAGAGTTGTGCAACCATCACCACAATCAATTTTAGAATATTTTCATCGCCTCAAAAAAAAAAAAAACCAACCCACTCCCTCATCCCTTAACCATCACTCTCAATCCTCTTATTCCCCTGCAGCTCCAGGCACCCACTGATCTACTTTCTGTCTCTATGGATTTGCATATTCTGGATATTTCATTATAAATGGAATCATGCAATATGTGATCATTTGTGTCTGGCTTCTTCCACTTAGCATTATGTTTTCAAGGTTCATCCATGTTTGAATATGTATCTCTACTGCACTCCTTTTTTTTTTTTTGGCTGAGTAATACTCCATTATATGGATATACCACTTTTGGGTGGAAATTTGGGTTGTTTCCAATTTTCGGCTATGATGAACAATGCTGCTGTGAACGTTTGTGTACACATTTTTGTATGAACATGTCTTCAGTTTTCTTGGGTCTGTACCTAAAAATGGAATTGGTGGATCGCTTGGTAAACTTTAATTTTATTTTATTATTTTATTTATTTTATTTTATTTATTTACTTTTATTTTTTTATTTTTGCTATGTTGGGTCTTCGTTTCTGTGCGAGGGCTTTCTCTAGTTGTGGCAAGCAGGGGCCACTCTTCATCGCGGTGTGCGGGCCACTCACTATCGCGGCCTCTCTTGTTGCGGAGCACAGGCTCCAGACACGCAGGCTCAGTAATTGTGGCTCATGGGCCTAGTTGCTCCGCGGCATGTGGGATCCTCCCAGACTAGGGCTCGAACCCATGTCCCCTGCATTGGCAGGCAGATTCTCAGCCACTGCACCACCAGGGAAGCCCCTAAACTCTAATTTTAATCTTTTGAGAAACTACCCAGTTGTTTTTCACAGTGGCTGCACCATTTCATATTCCCACCAACAATGTATGTTCCAGTCCTTCACATCCTCATCATCACTTGTTATTGTCTCTTGGATTATAGGCATCCTAGTGAGTATCTCGTTGTGATTTTGATTCATATTTCCCTAATGGCTAATGCCCCCTTGTTCTTTGTGATGGTGGTGATGATGATAACTTGTATCTATTAGAGAGACAATGCAGTTTACCAGCTAAAAGTTAAAGCAACTTATTTCATAAACCTGGCTAAGTTTCCTTGATCAAGACACTTAACATATTATAATTATACAAGAAAAGGCACGACAAGCTCTTATCAATGCCTAGCATAGGGTAAGAGCTTCGCAAATGGTAGCTTTTTTTTTTTTTTTGCGGTACGCGGGCCTCTCACTGCTGTGGCCTCTCCCGTTGCGGAGCACAGGCTCCGGACGCGCAGGCTCAGCGGCCATGGCTCACGGGCCCAGCTGCTCCGCGGCATGTGGGATCCTCCCGGACCGGGGCACGAACCCGTGTCCCCTGCATCGGCAGGCGGACTCTCAACCACTGCGCCACCAGGGAAGCCCCAGTACATGTGTCTTTTTGAATTTTCTCAGCGTATATGCCCAGTAGTGGGATGGCTGGGTCATATGGTAGTTCTATTTTTCATTTTTTAAGGAACCTCCATACTGTTCTCCATAGTGGCTGTATCAATTTACATTCCCACCAACAGGGCAGGAAGGCTCCCTTTTCTCTACAACCTCTCCAGCATTTATTGTTTCTAGATTTTAATGATGGCCATTCTGACCGGTGTGAGGTGATATCTCATTGTGGTTTTGATTTGCATTTCTCTAATGATTAGTGATGTTGAGCATCTTTTCATGTGTTTGTTGGCCATCTGTATGTCTTCTTTGGAGAAAGGTCTTCCGTCCATTTTTGGATTGGGTTGTGTTTTTTTTGATATTGAGCTGCATGGGCTACTTGTATATTTTGGAGATTAATCCTTTGTCAGCTGCTTCATTTGCAAATATTTCCTCCCATTCTGAGGGTTGTGGTACATGCACTCTTGCTTTGCTGGTGAAAACAGGAAGTACTTCAAGTTTTTGTCGTTTGGCAAAATGAATCAAGATAAAAAATGTGCACATCCTTTGACCCAGAAATTTATTTTAAGGTGTAAATTTACCTCAGGTGTGAAAAGATTCTTTTATTTATTTATTTATTTATTTATTTATTTTTGGCTGTGTTGGGTCTTTGTTGCTGAGCGCAGGCTTTCTCTAGTTGCAGCGAGCGGGGTCTACTCTTTTTTTTTTTTTTTTTTTTTGCGGTACGCAGGCCTCTCACTGCTGTGGCCTTCCCTGGTGGTCCAGTGGTTAAGATCTGCGGGTTCGTGCCCTGGTCCGGGAAGATTCTGCATGCCACGGAGCGGCTGGGCCCGTGAGCCATGGCCATTGAGCCTGCGCGTCCGGAGCCTGTGTTCCGCAACGGGAGAAGCCACAACAGTGAGAGACCCACCTACCGCAAAAAAAAAAAAAAAAAAATCCGTTGTGTTTCTATACACCCACAATGAGCAATCTATAAAAGAAATTAAGAAAACAATTCCATTTACAATAGCACACAAAAGAGCATAAGCTGTGGAGCCAGTTTTGCTATTTACTATGTGTCTTAGTTCACTGGGGCCACTATAACAAAATGCCATAGACTGAGTAGCTTATAAACAACAGAAATTTATTTCTCATGGTTCTAGAAGCTGGAAATTCCAAGATCAATGCACCAGCAGATATGGTATCTGGTGAGAACCCGCTTCCTGGTTCATAGATGGTCATCTTTTTGCTGTATCCTCACATGGAAGAAGACGTGAAGTTTTTCTGGGGCCTCTTTTATAAGGGCACTAATCCCATTCGTAAGGGCTCCACCTTCATGACCTATTCACTTCCCAAAGGCCCCACCTCCTCATACAAACGCATAAGGGTTAGGTTTCAACTTATGAATTTTGGGGGGTCTCAAACATTCAGTCTATAGCACTATGTGAACTTGGGCACACTTTCTCTGTGCCACAGTTTGTTCAGCTATAAGGTGGGGGTAACACTATAGCTTCTTTACAGGATTATTTTGGGGGAGGTTAGGATTGAAAGAGTTAATATTTATTATTAATATACACTTAGAAGAGTGCTTGGCATGTAGTAAAAGCTATATCAAGATTATCAAAAATGTTTATAAGTGGGAAAAATGAACAGAAGTTCCATTTAAATATCCATCAGTAAGAGACCAGCTGGCAAATTTTCACAATTCACTTCTTAGGCTGAACCGTATGAAATTGCCAATATTCTACTGTTTTGGTCTACAAAATGGGCAATTTCATATGTTCCAACCTGAATACTAGAATACTCCATAACTATTCAAAGTGGTTACATATCATAGATCTATCTTTATCATACATTTATCAATACTGTTGTGGAAAGAGTTAATAACATATTATTGAGTAAAAACAGCAGGTTATATAATAGCATGTAGAGCATGGCCATGTTTGTGTGTCTAGGTGGGGGCATAAAGAGACATCTGGAAGATACTCTCAAAATTTCAACAGTGAAAACCTCTGGGAGGGAGAACGTTGGAATCTTTTCATGTTCTTTGTGCTTTTCTGTGAAACTTCTACTTTTACAACAGCAAAAGGGATTCTCTTAAAAAATGTGGCTTATAAGACCTGAACTCGGGGCTCCTACTGCTTGCTGCCTAATTAGGGCATAGGGCATTGGCTTATCACCGCCCTCAAGTGGAATATTCTACTTCTCTCACCAAAGTTTTAGACAACACTAGTTTTTTGGGTTTTGTTTTCTAGATGATATAACATAACATTGGTTAATATGGGTTTAGAGCTATTTAAAATTTTGGGCCTCTAAGATAAACCTCTGCCAATCTGGGTGGTCCATGGCCTGTATTTGCATCACTGAGTTTTGGAGCTCAATGCCTTTACATGTATCCGTTATATTTCCTCTAGCTGGTAAATGTTAACTAATAGGTTGGGACACACTCTGTGCTCTCCATACAGTAGGATGCGTAGAAAGTATTGTGTTCTGCAGTAGGCGTTTTTTGAATGAGGGGGACATAGTTCGGGAAGTATGAAAAGGAAGGGTTTTCCAGGTATGCTAGATGGTGCAGAAGAAGTGCAATAGTCAAAGGGTATTAGAAGGGCGGGTGATGTCTTAGCCAAGCCGTGGGTAACAAGAAACTGAACCCTCTCACTAGCTAGCTCAAGGAAAGGCAGGGCAGAGTAGAACAGGCTGAATAATGCCTCCCTGCCCCACACCAAAATTTCCATGTCCTAATCTCTGGAACTTGTCAATATGTCACCTTCTGTGGCAAAAGGAACTTTGAAGATGTGATTAAGTTCAAGGTCTCGAGATGGACAGATTATTCTTGATTATCTGAGTGGCCCCAGTGTGATCACAAGGGTCCTTATAAAGGGGAGGCAAGAGGGTCAAAATCAAAAAAAGGAGATGTGACAAGAGGAGCTGAGGTTGGAGTGATGCGGCTGCGAGCCCAGGGATGCCAAGGCAGTCTCCAGAAGCTGGAAGAGATGAGAACAGACTCTCTAGTGGAGCTCCAGAAGGGGCCAGGCCTGCCATCACCTTGATTTTCGTCCTGTAAGAATGATTCTAGGCATCTGACCCCCAAAACTAAGAGAAAAATGTTTCTGTTATTTTAAGTCACAAAGTTCATGGTGGTTTGTTACAGCAGCAAAGGGAAACTAACACAACTGGCATCTAACTTGCCTTGGGGATGCAGGCTCTCCTCCACTTTCTTCTCAGTGAATCTCTGGCTGCCCCTGGCCCTTTCCTGACCTCCGCCTACCGCTGAATGGATCAGGGTTGGACATAATCAGATTCTTCTCCTGGGATTTTAAATATAAGACACAGAGGATGCAGGCTCAACTTCTCCATGAGGCACAGAGGGTCCAGGACCAATGGTTCTCTTGGAGGCCCACGAAAATATCTATTGGCCCCCGGGGTAAGCGTCAGTTAACTGGATGGAAGGGTAGTTCACTTTCAGGTCAGATCCTTTCACTCTAGTGTTACCTTTGTTCAGTGAGCTCTGTGAGGGCAAGTCAGGCTTTGCTGAGAGGCACTTCCTCCTCGTGGTGCTTTGAGGACTCTCTTACCATGGCATACAGTCAATTCCCCCTGAGTTGCCAGCATACGTCTGCGAAAGTTGTTCTCATTGAAAACTTATGGATTGGGACTCTGAAGAAGCTCTTCATAGTGGGCACCTTGCTCTACATCTGGTGAGTCAGGTGCAGTGTGCCACTGAGGACTCCCCGGGCTGACCTCACTCTCCATCCTTCCCTCCTCTGCCCCTCTACAGCTCTTCTCTTCAGCCAGCCTGGCCTGTGAGGACCCAGACTTCTATCACATTCATTCTCTGCCACCTTCCCAGACTCTTCAGCTTTCCTCTCCCCCCTCTCTACTCATCCTACAAGGTCCGGCTGAAACCCCAGCTGCCCTGTTCGCTCCAGGGACCAGTGGTTTTGCCCTCTTCAGAATGCAGAGAATAGTACCTTCTTAGAGCCAAAAGGTCATAGGGATTAGGGAGCCAGGCAGATATCCCCTGATTCAGGGACTAAATCCATGGCCCAGAGAGGTGGCATGGCTTGTCTGAGTCACCAAGCAGGTGAGGAGAGAGCTGCTGGGACAGTCATTAGAATGTTCTTTCCATAGGGCAGGATACTGCAAACTCTTTCTCTTCCTTTTTTTTTCCTTTGACACATCTCTGAAGCATTTTAATTTTTTTTTTTTTTTTTTTTTTTGCGGTACGCGGGCCTCTCACTGCTTTCATTTTTTAAAAAATATATTTATTTATTTAGGCTGCGCCAGGTCTTAACTGCAGCACGTGGGATCTTCGTTTCGGCATGTGGGATCTTTAGTTGCGGCATGCGGACTCTTAGTTGTAGCATGCAGACTCTTAGTTGAGGCATGCATGTGGGATCTAGTTCCTGAACCAGGGATCAAACCCAGGCCCCCTGCATTGGGAGTGTGGAGTCTTACCCACTGCACCACCAGGGAAGGCCAACCCAGCGTCTTTCTTGATGAGCTTTATTGATAAATGTTATAGAAATACGAAAATATATCGAGAATAATAAACACTCAGGTAGGACCATCCAACTTAATTACTAACCCAGTTTTTGCTCCCTGAAAACCTAGCCTTTATCCCATTCTCTTTCATCTTCCCTTATAAATATCCCCCTTGAATTTGGTGTTTGTTATTCTATGTTTTCTTTTTTTCCTGCGGTACGCGGGCCTCTCACTGCCGTGGCCTCTCCCGTTGCAGAGCACAGGCTCCGGACGCGCAGGCTCAGCGGCCACGGCTCACGGGCCCAGCCGCTCCGCGGCATGTGGGATCTTCCCAGACCAGGGCACGAACCCGTGTCCCCTGCATCAGCAGGCGGACTCTCAACCACTGCGCCACCAGGGAAGCCCTCTATGTTTGTTTTAATACTTCTACAACGTATGTCTATACCTATAAAAAATATTTTTTCCTTTCTTAATTTAATTTTTTTTATACAGCAGGTTCTTATTAGTCATCCATTTTATACACATCAGTGTATACATGTCAATCCCAATCTGCCAATTCATCCCACCACCTCACCTCCCACCGCCGCTTTCCCCCTTTGGTGTCCATACGTTTTTTTCTCTACTTCTGTGTCTCAATTTCTGCTCTGCAAAATGGTTCATCTGTACCATTTTCTAGGTTCCACACATATGCGTTAATATATGTTATTTGTTTTTCTCTTTCTGACTTACTTCACTCCGTATGACAGTCTCTAGATGCATCCATGTCTCAACAAATGACTCAATTTCGTTCCTTTTTATGGCTGAGTAACAGTCCATTGTATATAGGTACCACAACTTCTTTATCCATTCGTCTGTCGATGGGCATTTAGGCTGCTTCCATGACCTGGCTATTGTAAATAGTGCTGCAATGAACATTGGGGTGCATGTGTCTTTTTGAATTATGGCTTTCTCTGGGTATATGCCCAGTAGTGGGATTGCTGGGTCATATGGTAATTCTATTTTTAGTTTTTTAAGGAACCTCCATACTGTTCTCCATAGTGGCTGTATCAATTTACATTCCCACCAACAGTGTAAGAGGGTTCCCTTTTCTCCACACCCTCTCCAGCATTTGTTGTTTGTAGATTTTCTGATGATGCCCATTCTAACTGGTGTGAGGTGATACCTCATTGTAGTTTTGATTTGCATTTCTCTAATAATGAGTGATGTTGAGCAGCTTTTCATGTGCCTCTTGGCCATCTGTATGTCTTCTTTGGAAAAATGTCTATTTAGGTCTTCTGCCCAGTTTTGGATTGGGTTGTTTGTTTTTTTAATATTGAACTGCATGAGCTGTTTATATATTTTGGAGGTTAATCCTTTCTCTGATGATTGGTTTGCAAGTATTTTCTCCCATTCTGAGAGTTGTCTTTTCGTCTTGTTTATGGTTTCCTTTGCTGTGCAAAAGCTTTGAAGTTTCATTAGGTCCCATTTGTTTATTTTTGTTTTTATTTCCATTACTCTAGGAGGTGGATCAAAAAAGATCTTGCTGTGATTTATGTCAAAGAGTGTTCTTCCTATGTTTTCTTCTAAGAGTTTTATAGTGTCCGGTCTTACATTTAGGTCTCGAATCCATTTTGAGTTTATTTTTGTGTATGGTGTTAGGGAGTGTTCTAAGTTCATTCTTTTACATATAGCTGTCCAGTTTTTCCAGCACCACTTATTGAAGAGACTCACTTTCCTCCATTGTATATCCTTGCCTCCTTTGTCATAGATTAGTTGACCATGGGTGCGTGGGTTTATCTCTGGGCTTTCTATCTCGTTCCATTAATCTATATTTCGTTTTTGTGCCAGTAGCATATTGTCTTCATTACTGTAGCTTTGTAGTATAGTCTGAAGTCAGGGAGTCTGATTCCTCCAGCAATGCTTCTTTCTCTCAAGACTGCTTTGGCTATTCGGGGTCTTTTGTGTCTCCATACAAATTTTAAGATTTTTTGTTCTAGTTCTGTAAAAAATGCCATTGGTAATTTGATAGGGATTGCATTGAATCTGTAGCTTGCTTTGGGTAGTATAGTCATTTTCACAATATTGATTGCTTCAATCCAAGAACATGGTATATCTCTCCATCTGTTGGTATCATCTTTAATTTCTTTCATCAGGGTCTTATAGTTTTCTGCATACAGGTCTTTTGTCTCCCTAGGTAGGTTTATTCTTAGGTATTTCATTCTTTTTGTTGCAGGGGTAAATGGGAGTGTTTCCTTAATTTCTCTTTCAGATTTTTCATCATTAGTGTATAGGAATGCAAGAGATTTCTGTGCATTAATTTTACATCCTGCAACTTTACCAAATTCATTGATTAGCTCTAGTAGTTTTCTGGTGGCATTTTTAGGATTCTCTATGTATAGTATCATGTCATCTTCAAACAGTGACAGTTTTACTTCTTCTTTTCCAATTTGTTTTCCTTTTATTTCTTTTTCTTCTCTGATTGCTATAGCTAGGACTTCCAAAACTATGTTGAATAATAGTGGTGAGAGTGGACATCCTTGTCTTGTTCCTGATCTTAGAGGAAATGCTTTCAGTTTTTCACCATTGAGAATGATGTTTGCTGCGGGTTTGTCGTATATGGTCTTTATTATGTTGAAGTAGGTTCTCTCTATGCCCACTTTCTGGAGAGTTTTTGTCATAAATGGGTGTTGAATTTTGTCAAAAGCTTTTTCTGCATCTATTGAGATGATCATATGGTTTTTATTCTTCAATTTGTTAATATGGTGTATCACATTGATTGATTTGTGTATATTGAAGAATCCTTGCATCTCTGGGATAAATCCCACTTGATCATGGTGTATGATCCTTTTAATGTGTTGTTGGATTCTGTTTGCTAGTATTTTGTTGAGGATTTTTGCATCTATATTCATCAGTGATATTGGTCTGTAATTTTCTTTTTTTGTAGTATCTTTGTCTGGTTTTGGTATCAGGGTGACAGTGGCCTCACAGAATGAGTTTGGGAGTTTTCCTTCCTATGCAATTTTTTGGAAGAGTTTGACAAGGATGGATGTTAGCTCTTCTCTTGTTTGATAGAATTCACCTGTGAAGCCATCTGGTCCTGGACTTTTGTTTGTTGGAAGATTTTTAATCACAGTTTCAATTTCATTACTTGTGATTGGTCTGTTCATATTTTCTATTTCTTCCTGGTTCAGTCTTGGAAGGTAATACCTTTCTAAGAATTTGTCTGTTTCTTCCAGGTTGTCCATTTTATTGGCATAGAGTTGCTTGTAGTTGTAGTAGTCTCTTAGGATGCTTTGTATGTCTGCGGTGTCTGTTGTAACTTCTCCTTTTTCATTTCTATTTTTATTGATCTGAGTCCTCTCCCTCTTTTTCTTGATGAGTCTGGCTAATGGTTTATCAATTTTGTTTATCTTCTCAAAGAACCAGCTTTTAGTTTTATTGATCTTTGCTATTGTTTTCTTTGTTTCTATTTCATTTATTTGTGCTCTGATCTTTATGATTTCTTTCCTTCTGCTAACTTTGGGTTTTGTTTGTTCTTGTTTCTCTAGTTCCTTTAGGTGTAACGCTAGATTGTTTATTTGAGATTTTCTTGTTTCTTGAGGTAGGCTTGTATAGCTATAAACTTCCCTCTTAGAACTCCTTTTGCTGCATCCCATAGGTTTTGGATCGTCATGTTTTCATTGTCATTTGTCTCTAGGTATTTTTTTATTTCCTCTTTGATTTCTTCAGTGATCTCTTGGTTATTTAGTAACGTATGTTTAGCATCCATGTGTTTGTGTTTTTTACGTTTTTTTCCCTGTAATTGATTTCTAATCTCATAGCATTGTGGTCAGAAAAGATGTTTGATATGATTTCAATTTTCTTAAATTTACTGAGGCTTGATTTGTGACCCAGGATGTGATCTATCCTGGAGAATGTTCCGTGCACACGTGAGAAGAAAGTGTAATCTGCTGCTTTGGGATGGAATGTTCTATAAATATCAATTAAGTCTATCTGGTCTGTTGTGTCATATAAAGCTTGTGTTTCCTTATTAATTTTCTGCTTGGATGATCTGTCCATTGGTGTAAGTGAGGTGTTAAAGTCCCCCACTATTACTGTGTTACTGTTGATTTCCTCTTTTATAGCTGTTAGCAGTTGCCTTATATATTGAGGTGCTCCTATGTTGGGTGCATATATATTTATAATTGTTATTTCTTCTTCTTGGATTGATCCCTTGATCATTATATAGTGTCTTTCCTTGTCTCTTGCAACATTCTTTATTTGAAAGTCTATTTCATCTGATAGGAGCATTGCTACTCCAGCTTTCTTTTGATTTCCATTTGCATGGAATATCTTTTTCCATCCCCTCACTTTCAGTCTGTATGTGTCCCTAGGTCTGAAGTGGGTCTCTTGTAGACAGCATATATATGTGTCTTGTTTTTGTATCCATTCAGCGAGCCTGTGTCTTTTGGTTGGAGCATTTAATCTATTCACGTTTACGGTAGTTATTGATATGTATGTTCTTATTACCATTTTCTTAATTGTTTTGGGTTTGTTTTTGTGGGAACAAAACATTTGTGTTTTGTTTGGGAAACTCTTGTGTTTCCCACTTAGAGAAGTTCCTTTAGCATTTGTTGTAGAGCTGGTTTGGGGGTGCTGTATTCTCTTAGCTTTTGCTTGTCTGTAAAGCTTTTGATATCTCCATCGAATCTGAATGAGATCCTTGCCGGTAGAGTAATCTTGTTTGTAGGTTCTTCCCTTTCATCACTTTAAGTATATCATGCCACTCCCTTCTGGCTTTTAGAGTTTCTGCTGAGAAATCAGCTGTTAACCTTATGGGAGTTCCCTTGTATGTTATTTGTCATTTTTCCTTTGCTGCTTTCAATAATTTTTCTTTGTCATTAATTTTTGCCAATTTGATTACTATGTGTCTCAGCGTGTTTCTCCTTGGGTTTATCCTGTATGGGACTCTCTGTGCTTCCTGGACTTGGGTGGCTATTTCCTTTCCCATGTTAGGGAAGTTTTCGACTATAATCTCTTCAAATATCTTCTCGAGTCCTTTCTCTCTTTCTTCTCCTTCTGGGACCCCTATAATGCGAATGTTGTTGCATTTAATGCTGTCCCAGACATCTCTTAGGCTGTCTTCATTTCTTTTCATTCTTTTTTCTTTATTCTGTTCCACAGCAGTGAATTCCACCATTCTGTCTTCCAGGTCACTTATCCATTCTTCTGCCTCAGTTATTCTGCTATTGATTCCTTCTAGGGTAGTTTTCATTTCGGTTATTGTATTGTTCATCTCTGTTTGTTTGTTCTTTAATTCTTCTAGGTCTTTGTTAAACATTTCTTGCATCTTCTCGATCTTTGCCTCCATTCTTTTTCCGAGGTCCTGGATCATCTTCACTATCATTATTCTGATTTTCTGGGGTTTTATCTTGTTCCTTCATCTGGTACATAGCCCTCTGCCTTTTCATCTTGTCTATCTTTCTGTGAATGTGGTTTTTGTTCCACAGGCTGCAGGATTGTAGTTCTTGCTTCTGCTGTCTGCCCTCTGATGGATGAGGCTATCTATCTAAGAGGCTTGTGGGAGTTTTCTGTTTTCCCTTTTTAATTGAGGTGAAATTCATAGAACATAAAAATTAACGATTTAAAGTGAACAAGTCAGTGGCATTTAGTGCCTTCACAATGCTGTGCAACCACCACCTCTATCTAGTTCCAAAACATTTTTATCTCCCAAAACGCAAACTTCATTATGCAGTTACTTCCAATTTACCTCTTTCCCCAGCCCCTGGCAGCCATAAATCCACTCTTGGTGTCAATGGATTTACCTATTCTGGACATTTTATATAAGTGGAATCATACACTAAGTGGCCTTTTGTGTCTGTCTTCTTTCACTTGGCAGAATGTTTTTTGAGGTTCATCCACAGTATAACATGTGCATCCTTTCATTCCTTTTTGTGGGTAGATAATATTCCATTGTTTGGATAGACCACATTTTGTTTATCCATTCATCTTTTAATGAACATTTTGATTGTTTCCACCTTTTGACTATTGTGAATAGTGCTGCTATGAATATGCGTGGACAGGTATTTGTTTAAGTATATAATGTTTTTTGAATTTCTTTAAACTTTCTCTCATTCTGTGGCATGCTTTGTTTACTCAATATTATGTTATTTCCATATTGATACAAGCAGCTCTCCATTCATTTTCACTGTTGCAGAACATCCCATTGGATGAATCCAACAATTTATTCACCCATTCAATGTTCAAAGACATTTAGGTTATTTCCAGTTTTCCCTATTACAAATAGTACAACTTTATACTTTCTTGTATATGACTCCTTGGGCACATGTTTGAGGGTTTCTCTGGGGCATGTACCTAAGAGTGGAATTGTTGGGGCGTGGGGAATGCATTTCAAATGTACAGTACTTCATATTGCCAAATGTGACCTGTCTTTCCGTGAGTGTCCCACGGGTCCTCAACCCTGGCAGTGCATTAAAATCAACTTTGGAAAAATATATAGGTACCTGGTTAACTCTCCAGACCTTCTGAATCAGAGTTTCCAGGGATAAGACTGGGGAGCTGCAATTTTGAAAGCTCCCTAAGTAATTATACTGTACAGCCAAGGTTGAGAACGGCTGGGACCAAGCCTTGGCCCACTGTGTCTTGGTTTCCCAATGTCAGCTCATAGAGGGCAGCCATTGGCTTAGACTTCCTAATATCATTCAGATAGCAGAGACTGAGCAGAGGGAAGAGACCAAAATAGGTACCTGCCAAATGAATAAACAAAGCATTTAAAATAAACTCTTAAGGGACTTTCCTGGCAGTCCAGTGGTTAAGACTCCATGCTTCCACTGCATGGGGGCGTGGGTTCAATCCCTGGTCAGGGAACTAGGATCCCATGTGCCATATGGCATGGCCAAAAAAAAACCCCAAAATAAAAAATAAAATAAACTCAATTATTCAGGGCAATGGGAGACAGGGAAAAGAGATAAATGGGGATGGAATCTACCATTTTTAGTTATCAATTCCACTTTCTCCCTCTCTTCCCCCCCACCATATAATTTAGATTCGTATTCTAAAGAAGATATTAACGGCTAATGAATGGATCAAAAGGCAGGAAACCAGAGGCAGAGCCACATGATGCAGGTACAAGTATAGCACATGGCTAAGAGGTCTGGCTCTGGGCTATAAGGTAGACCAATCAAGGACCTCAGTCCTGCCACTGACTACCTGTGTAACCTTGGGCAAGTTCCTGCACCTCTCTGAGCCCACTCCCTCATCTACAAAAGGGTGATGATTACAGCCGCTATCTCCTAGTGCTGTTGTGAACATTAAAGGAGAGGATGCATACAGAGCACATGGCATGTACTAAGTGCTCAATAAAGGGTAGCTGCTATTATCAATATTATTTGTAAATCAGGTGGGTGTTTCTGGAAGACAGGAGGCTGACCTGCTGGACACACCCTTAAAAAGATGCTCATGTGTTACTGAGTCCCAAAACAAAGCTGGTGGACCAGCCTGGGGTGGACTTTGGTATTTGAGAAGGCAACCTATAAATTAGGGTGTATATTAGGCAGTATTAGAGGTTGGTATTGGGGCCAATAGTTTCTATGTAGTGAAAGCTCACTATGCTCCAGATATAGCGCTATGGAGTTTGCATGCATATCTTGTTCCATCCTCACAACAACCCTATGAGGTAGGTATGACTATTCTTCCCATTTTACAGGTAAGGAAAATGAGTCACAGAGAAGGCAAGTCACTTGCCCGAAGTCACCCAGCAAAGCTAGGATTTTAATGGAGATGACTTTCGGAACCTGCATCCAAAACCAATGCACTGTGCCTCACTTGAGAAAACCATTGATGCTTTTCTGTGTCTGCCATTTAGCTTTGCTTTGGTGAATGACAGGCTGTACCAATGGAAAGAACCTGTCATCAGTTCTGTGCATGCCAAGGTGAAAGGGGTGGCAAAGGTGAAAAAGGAGATTATGGAGAACGGACTGAAGAAGGTAGTGTGGAATGTCTTCGACACGGCAGATTACACTGTCCCCTTGCAGGTGAGCACTTACCAGCATCCTCTCAGGAATCGTCCCTGGTCACTGTCCCCAGGACCTCGCACCCCTCCCTGGGACCTAGAGCCTCACTCCAGAAAAACACTGGCCCCATTTAAAAAGCTCTATGAAAATCCCAACTGAGAAAACCTAAAAATTGCAAAATTGGGTCAGATCCAGCAACTCGAAGGAGATGATTCTTTGCTTTATCAAGTCCTACAGGGTTTCTCAAAATAGCAGTGTGTCCTGGTGCATTGAAAACATGATTTGATTCACTCACACTTGATTTATACACAGTTTTTCAGAAGCAGGGCCATCAAGTCAGCAAACTTTGCCTAGATCCAGAAAGGTAAAGAACTTTCTGCCTAGAGGGGACCAGCCCTTCTATATTGTTTGTGTGACATTTTATCAACAAAAATGTCTCCAGAAAAACACTCTTGGGTACAGTTTTGCACAAGGGAAAGGAAGGGTGTGGCTCACAGAGAAAGGGCATGAGATTGTCTCAATTTGCAAGAAGAGAAAATGAAAGTAGAATGCTCAAAAGGGAGAAACTGAAGTGGGGTTGAGAACAAAAAAGAACAGATGGGGGTTGGAGGGACAAAAGGGCACGTTGGCAGCCCTTGGGAGCTGGAAAGCTTTTCGAAACCATAAAAGCCAAGCTGCTATCCGTTTTTGTCTCTAACAGTGGGTCATTAAAACCTCCAGCTATTTCCCAGGTGGTGGTATGACCTACTGCCCTTTCATTAAAGTCCTGGATAATCTGAACAGCGTTCTGATGGAGGTGACACCTCCACCTCCGCCTCCCCAGGTCTCTTGAATTTCAACTTAATGGGATTTCACTGTGTCCAAAAAATGAAAAGGCTGCTTTTGAGGCTGGAATGGAAAACCAATGCTCAATCAATTTGAACTGTTCTGCTCTCCCTCAGCTCAGCAGGGCGGCTCATCCAGCTTTGATATTAGGCCTCAGGGCTGTCAGTTGCTTCCAGATCCTGATTTCTAGACTGAAACTTAGAAGAGTGGAAAGGTTTGCCCCCAGGCACTTGGCCAGCTGGATTACTATGATTAAGTAGTTCTGTTCTCAATGGCTTTACATTTGCCTTCTCTCCTTTTTCTCTGCAGGGCAACTCTTTTTTTGTGATGACAAACTTTCTCAAGATAGAAGGCCAAGAGCAAGGGTTGTGTCCTGAGGTAAGATGTGATGAGTGACAAGAGTTCCTGGAGGAGACACAGGTCAGAGGAAATGGAAACTTACACCAGGCGTGTTTTGGAGCCTGCAAATATTTACTGAGCCTCTGCTTGCTACAAAGCAGGGGTGTAGATCTGGGCTGGGTGGAAAGGGTGAGAAGATGTTGTAGTTCTCCCTCTGTAACCACCAGATCTCGATCTGTCCCCCTGGGTCTCCAGCTCCAGCACTAGGAGCCTGTGCAGCTCAAGGCCCGCTTTCTCCATCGCTCACTCCCTGTGCAGCTCATGACAACAGGGATCCTTGACCTTTGCACAGCACCTCATGTTTCAGTGGAGCCTCACTTCAACTTCAGGGGGGTAACAGCATTCCCAGCCCCATTTTACAGGTCAGCACAAAGATCAGAGAGGTTCAGTGACCTCCCCGATGTCACACAGCTTGCTGGAGGCAGAGCCAAGCTTAGAATCCAGTTGTCCTCGTTCACAGCCTCTGCCACGGTCCACTGTGAACTGCCTGCAGGGCCAGCCTGGGAATCAAGTTTGATTTTTCATCCCACTTCTTAGAGTTTTAGGCTCTATATCAGGTAGGAATGCTCCCATGTCTCTTGCCGTCACCACTACCACCCATGCAGTCTTTCCCAGACTGCATGGGTGGTAGTGGTGATGGCGGGAGACATGGCTAGTGGGTAGTGGTGAAGGCGGGAGTGGGTAGTGGTGAAGGCGGGAGTGGGTAGTGGTGAAGGCGGGAGACATAGGAGCATTGCCCTCTCCGTACTCTCCACCTTCCCCTACTTTTTCTGGAAAACTTTCTTCCCTATCAAAACATACTGGTCCTATTCTGTCCCATCCCAGTCCTGCTCTCTGCTCTGTAAAATGATAACTAGCTATTCTGGTAAGTTTGTCTATAGCAAAATTTGTCTAGGCAACACACTCCTGCTGTTCCCCTCTCGAGTAACACACCTGCGCTTTACCAGGGACCGTCCCAACTGAGGGGCACAACGCTGTGGCAATATTGAGCGGGTCCCCAGCCTGTGGGGAAGACCAGCCTTGCCTGTGGGTCTTGCTCGTCAGCCTACTCTGGTGACAAGGCCTAGATTTCTGAGTGTCTGAGAGATCAGGGTGGATAAGCTCTATCTCATTACAGTCTTTGGCGTCATTTCTACCTAAACTTGGAAACAAGCTAACATTCCCTTGGTGTCTATCTCAATAACGTTCCCCTAAAAGGAGACCTCTCTATGTTTATCTTGCCCCCATCTCCCCTTAAATGTTCCTGCTACTCTAACGAAGTAGCGGGCGACAGTCCAACTAAACACTCCCTCCCACCTCCCTTCCCGGCAGCATCCAAAATTGTATCCAGTTTGGGGCCAGTTTGCTTCCCTTTTGTCCCATACTCTGGAATTGCTACTTACCCTCCACCCCTGTGGTACTTTGCACAGATGCTTTTCTTTTCTTTTCTTTTTTTGGCTTGCTGCGGCTTGTGGGATTTTTGTTCCCCGACCAGGGGTTGAACCCGTGCCCTCAGCAGTGAGAGCTCGGAGTCCTAACCACTTGACCACCAGGGAAGTCCCTCACAGCACTTTTCAAGTTACTGAGAGTGGTAAGGAAGACAGTTAGGGTAGCCCAGAGCCTGGATTTAGGAGCTAGACTGTAAATGGTTTAATACTTGACGTATTAGCTTTGTGACTTTGGGCAGATGGCTTCACCACTCTGTACCTTGATAGGTTCATTTGCAAAATGGGGCTAATTACAAAACCTAGCTCTTAGGATTTTTGAAACAAATGAGCGAATCTCTGTGACAGGCTGGAAACAAGGCATGATACATTGTAAACACTGGATAAATGCGAGCTGTGACGGTTCAAATGACAAGTTACTCTTTCTCAGACAGGATGTCACTCAGACTGACTGGAACTCAAAGAGCAGCCCAGAGAACACTATGTAACTCTTGGGATTTTAACCTGTGACCCAAGCTGGTTTGGGTTGCTCTAATGGGATATTCGCCTCCTCTCTTTGCATACTGACACCCACCCTAACTCTGATCAAGAGGTGGAAGTCAAGGACAGGGCTTGACTCAGTAAATGTGGCCAAACCCCAGCGGTACACCAAAATGAAGAGACATTGGTTATAATTATCTATTGCTGCATAACAAACTACCCTGAACCTGGTGGACTTAAAGCAACAAGCATTTTATGAGCTCAGTTCAGTGGTTGACTGACCTTAGCTGGGCAGTTCTGCTGATCTTGGGATCTGCATGGGATCTCTCACGGCGCTGCAGTCGGATAGCGGCTGGGGCTAGCACCATTCGGAGGCTCAGCTGGGGTACCGGGATGGCTGGCCTTCTCTTCCTCTCCGGGGACTCTCAAGGCTTCTCCTCCTTTCAGAGTCTCTCCGCATAGTCTTTCTAAACTTCCTCATAGCAGCTCAGGTTCCCCCAAGCCAAAAGAAGCTTCCAGGCCTCCCAGGCTCAGTACTAGAGCTGACACAGCATTACTTCCACTGCCTTCTGTTGGTTATTTGGTCAGAGCCAGCCCAGCTTCAAAGGGAAGGGGAAACCCTCTACCTCCCAATGGCAAGAGCGACAAAGAATTTGTGGCCATCATCAACGCATGTGACAACCACAAAAAGAGATGATTAAAACGTCTTTTAAAAAAATATATTTATTTATTTATTATTTATTTATTTGGTTGCACTGGGTCTTAGCTGCGGCTCGCCAGCTCCTTAGTTGCGGCATGCGAACTCTTAGCTGCAGCATGCATGTGGGATCTAGTTCCTTGACCAGGGATCAAACCCGGGCCCCCTGCACTGAGAGCGCAGAGTCTTATCCACTGCGCCACCAGGGAAGTCCCACGTCTTTATTTTCTTTTAATTTTGGAATTTCTTTTGGAGAGTAAAATAGAGTCAGTTTATCTTCTTTCCTGAGATTTCTTTCCAGTCAATAATCAAAACAACATAGCTTCCCATGAGCCACAGTAAATGATCATTTGTTCATTCATTCATTTCATTCCACATTCATCAAGACCCACTATGTGTCAGGCACTCAAACTACAAAGATATGACCCAGGCCTTGTATTCAAACGGTTCATAGTGTAGTTGGAGGTCACAAGGGCAGCAAACCAAGGACATGCTGGGTAACAGGAAGAAAGCAACTTGGGAAGAAAAGAGAACATGAAAGAGATTGAAAACTACAGGAAACGTTCACTGAACAAGAGCCATGTGCTAAACCCTTTCTCATCATAATTCATTTAATTTTCACAAAAACCATATAAGACAAATCTGTTCATTTCCCTTTTACAGGGAAGGAAACTGAGGCTCAGAGAGGCAAAGTTCCTTGGCTGAGGCCACTCAGCTAGAAAATGGTGCAGCTATTGCCGAACCTGGTTGTACCTGGGTCCAAGCCTGGGGACTCCCCTGAAGCTCTGTAAAATTGCACAGAAGAGGCTATTTTCACAGAGCTTCTGGTTTCCCCAAGATGGGCCGGTAAACCTGGTCCCTGAAAAATGGGAAGCCGAGTATGCATAAACCAAGTCATCTCATTTTTCTTTTCCTCATTCTGTCCTCAGCTCTTATTGAAAGCTGATTGACCTCATTTTCTTAGGCCAGGAGAGAGTGCTGGCTGGAGTCCTTTATTTCCACATTTCCTGCTGAGACTTTGTGCCTGTCTGCTTCACTTGTTTCTGGAGCCACAGGGCTGCTTGAACCAGGCCCCCTGCTCTCCAACACAAGGGTTGTCCCCGAAAGTGGCCCCTGGCATACGCTTCTTAGAATTTCATTAATTTTTATTTTTTATTGAGATGTAATTCACATACCATAAAATTCACCGTTTTAAAGTGTACCATTTAGTGGTTTTTAGTATATTCACTGAGCTGTGCAGCCATTATCACTAACAGTTTCCAGAACATTTTCATTATTCCAAAATGAAACTTCATACCCATTAGCAGTCACTCCCATTCCCGCTTCCCTCAGCCCCTGCGACCACTGATCACGCTTTTGTCCATGGATTTGCCTGTTCTGAACATTTCATATACACAGAATCATACAATATGTGGTCTTTCGTATCTGGCTTCTTTCACTTAGCATCCATCATGTTTCAAGTTTCATCTACATCGTAGCAGGTACCAGTACTTCATTCATTCGTATTTGTGGCCAGCCAGATAACATTCCACTGGATGAATGTCCTGGATTTTACTTGTCCATTCATCTACGGGTGGATATTTGGGCTGTCCCGTTTTTTCGGCATTATGTGCAAGCTTTTGTGTGGACATAGACATCTGCCCTTCTGTATCGCAGGGACACACGATGCTTATTCCCCACTACCTTGTCCTTCTCTCTGCAGTACCCCACCCGCAGGACGCTCTGTACCTCTGACCAGGGTTGTAAAAAGGGATGGATGGGCCCAAAGAGCAAAGGTATGTTCTGTTTCTTTTCCTGAGACCCCGTGGGTGGATGGTCTAGAACCTTGGTGACATTCGAGATGCCCAGATTTTTAGCCTCTGGCTCTCAGCTGCCTTCGTCCACCCTCCCCAGGCCATGGATGAGCCTGTACCTGCCCCATGCCTCGACTCTGAACCCAGAGGACCAACTGCTGACTATGAATGTGACTCTAACTCCCAGTGAGAGCAGCTCCTGAAAACCTTGCAGAATTAGCCCCTTCAGGTTTCTCATTGATAGAAAAACTGAATGGCCCATAGCATCATCTGAGTGTTCTAAGTGTTTCCTCTTGAATTTCCCCAAAGGTTGAAAAGGATGAATGTGCACCCCCAGGGCACCTGGGGACAATATTAACCTTCAGAATTTCCAAAGCTCTTGTTTTAACTTAAGGCACGTAATAAAAAAATTACCACAAAAAAGAAAAAGTAAAAACCATCATTGTTTATAATACACCTGTACACAAAAAAGCATATGAATATTCAATTCCATCCCATAATACATATGCATTTGAGTTGGTGGAGAGGTCATTAATATTATTTACTATTTAACTTTCCCCTCAAAAATTTGTTAATGACACTGATACTCCAGGAAGATGTGCCATGCTTACTCCATGGCTCTGTACATCCTGGTACATGCTGTATGCACCTGGAGGGACTCAGATGCCTGTTTAGAAGCCAAGTTCTAGTCCATTTATACGAGGCAAAAGAATATACCCTGTTCAGCTCCCCCATCAGCCATCTTTTCTTGCAAAGAAACCAAAATAATCGAACAGCATCCACGGTCTTTCTGTGTTCTTTTTGATCCTTTTTTGAAAAGCTTACTGTTCTATGTGTTGCTTGCTTGATTTTTCTTATGTAAGTTTGTGGTTTGGATGGGTTTCATGGAAACTGAAACGCTTGGGTTGAAAAACATAGTCTCTTGCTTGAGTTGAGTGGCGTTTCCTCCCCCCCCACCCCCCCCCCCCCCGTTCTTTCATACATGTGCTTCTACGACCCCTTGACCCCCACAGGAATCCAGACCGGCAGGTGTATAGAGTATAAACGGAAGCAGAAGACCTGTGAAGTCTCCGCCTGGTGTCCCGTGGAGGCAGCAGAAAAGGCCCCAGAGTGAGTTGTAGGGAGGGGACAGACACGGTGGCCCTCAGCTTTGAGCAGATGAGGTTCTGCCAGGCACTGTTCCGACTTCCCTTCTCAGCACCGTCCCCCCAAGTCCCAGGGCTTACTGGCTTGGTGGCTCCTGTGCCAGGCACACTACTGGTCTCTGGGAGGCCCCTGATAGTTGTTAAAATACTGAAGTCATTCCATAACAACTGGTAAATAGCTAATACCTTCAACACCCTTGGGTGCCCCTGTCCCTTGGCTGTCCCAGTACCTTCCAGGGCACCCCCAGGTACCTCCTCCAGTGCTACAGCAGGATCCTTTCGGACTGCCAGTGTCTGTACTGAGTGATTAAGGAAGAGAAGGTGGGAGGGAGGGAGGGGAAAAAGGAAAAAGGAAGGAAGAGGAAGGGAAGGGAGAAGAAAAGGAAGGAAAAGGAATGGAAGGGGAGGGCAGTTTTCTTAAATTAAATGTTCATAGTGACATACAGATTTGGTGGTCCCCTGTATTGGCTCTTCTCTTTAACACAAAAGGTCAGGCCCAGAGGGCAGAACTTGATGTTAAATCTCAGAAACCACTGGGAGGGCTGCATTTCAGCAGAGAATAAGGAGAGCTGGATTCAAATCCTGGCTTTAACACATCCTTGCTGTGTGACCTTGAACAAGTGGCTTAACCTCTTTGAGCTTCAGTTTCCTTGTCTTTAAAATGAGGGTAATAGGACTTCCCTGGTGGTCCAGTGGTTAAGACTCCGAGCTTCCAACACAGGGGGGCACGGGTTCAATCCCTGGTTAGGGAACTAAGATCCCACGTGCCACTTGGCGGGGCCAAAAAATTAAAAACTAAAATGAGGATAATAATTGCACCTACTTCACTGGGCTGTTGTGAGAACTAAATGAGATAATACTTGTACAGTGATTGCAAAGTGAGCCCTGTGCTTGGCACACAGTAAATGCCCAATAACACACACACAGATGATCTGCCCCTAGACATGTGGTGGTTCTAGACCAGCGCTGTCCAATGGAACTTTCCACAATGATGGAAAGGTTCTGTACCTGCACCATCCAATATGGTAGCCACTAGCTACATGTGGCTATTAAGCACCTGAAATGTGGTTACCACAACTGAACTGAATTTTTACTTTACTTTAACTTAAATAGTCACACATGCCACAAATGCCTAGGAGATGTTGGACTATATTGGACAGTGCAGCTCAAGACAAATGTGACTCAGGGCCACACTATCAGCATCTCTGGGGCAAAGAGAAGAATTCCCCAAACTGACTTTTTAGAAGGTTCAGGCAGAAGTTTCTTACGTCAGGATGCGAAGCACTAGGCAGTATCAGCCCGTCCGGCCCTCAATCGTTAATGGCACAACCCTGGTTCATTTGTAGGTCAGGGAAGTTTCTTTGTCACTGAATGAATGTTCAGGACCTGGGTGGGACATCAGCCTACATTCAAGGAGTCCCTAGTTCAAGGCAAGAGGCTTCTCGATTGCCTGTGGTTTTCAGTCCTGGCTCTGCCGCCATTCATTCATCAGATAAATACTGTGTAGCTCTAATGTTCTGGGCCCTGGGCTGCAATTTTACATGACCCTGGGCAAGTAACTCCCTGAACTTTAGTTTCTTAGATGTTATACGAATGGATTACTTAGATGATTCATTTAATTGTTCGTCTAACACATCCATTACCATGTAGTAGGTGTTAGATATTTATTTTACATGTAACCATACACAATGAAGGCAGTGCTAAATTTTTTGTAAAATACAAGAAGACCCAGATATGCAGCAGGTCCCAAGACTCTTGCAATCTAATATTGGGTTGGCCAAAAACTTCGTTTGGGTATTTCGTAACATTGTACAGAAAAACCCGAACGAACTTATTGGCCAAACCGATAGAAGAGATAAGACACATGTACAGAGGGCTGTAATTCATAATAGAAAATTATACGTGTCATGAAAGAGGAATAAAGGGGATCCTGTAGTCCTTTGATTCTTAGAGTATTGCCCAGGAAGTGTGGGGTTTAGAATGTTCTAAAGGCAAAGGGTCTGGCATAGAGCAGGCATCTGTTGTAAATCAGATTTTTTGTGTGTGCAAGGGACAAATATAACTTTAACTGGGGGGCTTCCCTGGTGGCGCAGTGGTTAAGAATCCATCTGCCAATGCAGGGGACATGGGTTCAAGCCCTGGTCCGGGAAGAACCCACATGCCGTGGAGCAACTAAGCCCATGTGCCACAACTACTGAGCCTGCGCTCTAGAGCACGCGAGCCACAACTACTGAGCCTGAGCTCTAAAGCCCACGAGCCACAGCTACTGAAGCCCACGTGCCTAGAGCCTCTGCTCCTCAACAAGAGAAGTCACCGCAGTGGGAAGCCCGTGCACCTTAACGACGAGTAGCCCCTGCTCGTCGCAACTAGAGAAAGCCCGCGCACAGCAACGAAGACCCAATGCAGCCAAAAATAAATAAATTTTTTAAAAAGCTTAAGTATAAAAACAAAACAACTTTAACGGGCTTCAGATAAAAAGGACTGTTAATTTTTGGCTTGTGTTTTTGACTCATGTAAATGAGAAGTCCAGAAATACTAGCTTCAGGCATGGCTTGATCGAGGCTTTCAAATGATGTCTTAAGATTTTCTCTCTCTTTTCCTCCACCTTCCTCCTCTCCCCAGCCCCTAACTATTCTTTCTTCCATTCTGGCTCCCCTTACACTCTGGTCTGGGGTACTCCAGGTTTACACTGTCTTTGCTACTAATAATCCTAGAGAAAATGAGTTTTTCTTTCCCAACAGTTCCCACAAAAATCCTGTAATGTTCTCAGTGGCCTAAGGCATGTGACAATCTATGAACTGATCACTGCAGTCAAGGGATTGGATTACACTGTTTAACCAGCTCTGGATCACTTGCCCACCCTGGGAGCTGTAGGGATGGGCAGGAGATGAGAGTGGGCTGAGAGTGGAAGAGACCTGGCTTCCCCAAAGGGAGAAAATTGAGGTGCTACTGCCAAAGGGGGAATTGTTGCTGGACAGGCAAAAATTACAGTGTTCTCTATAGTTACATCTCCAATAGAGCCAAAGTTGGGCTCTGGAAGTCCTGGAATAAAAAGCAGATCATTCTTTTTCTTTTTTGGCTGCATTGGGTCTTCGTTGCTGCACGTGGGCTTTCTCTGGTTGCGGTGAACGGGGGCCACTCTTCATTGCGGTGCGCGGGCTTCTCATTGCGGTGGCTTCTCTTGTTGTGGAGCACGGGCTCTAGGCGCACGGGCTTCAGCAGTTGTGGCTCGCGGGCTCTAGAGCGCAGGCTCAGTAGTTGTGGCGCACGGGCTTAGTTGCTCCGCGGCATGTGGGATCTTCCCAGACCAGGGATCAAACTCATGTCCCCTGCATTGGCAGGCAGATTCTTTTTTTTTTTTTTTTTTGCGGTACGCGGGCCTCTCACTGTTGTGGCCTCTCCCGTTGCGGAGCACAGGCTCCGGACGCGCAGGCTCAGCGGCCATGGCTCACGGGCCCAGCCGCTCCGCGGCATGTGGGATCTTCCCGGACCGGGGCACGAACCTGTGTCCCCTGCATCGGCAGGCGGACTCTCAACCACTGCGCCACCAGGGAAGCCCGGCAGGCAGATTCTTAACCACTGTGCCACCAGGGAAGTCCTTTTCTTCTTCTTTTTAATATTTATTTATTTATTTATTTAGGTTGCTCTGGGTCTTAGTTGCAGCGAGCGGGGTCCTTAGTTGTGGCATGCATGTGGGATCTAGTTCCCTGACCAGGGATCGAACCAGGGCCCCCTGCATTGGGAGCACGGAGTCTTAACCACTATGCCACTAGGGAAGTCCCCCAAAGCAGATCATTCTTGATGTCCCCTTCCAAATACCCTCCACCTTTAGCCTGTGCTTCTCCCAATATACATCTGCCACCTACTCAGGCATGTCAGGCAACAGTGGTATCTTTTCATGGAGCCAGTTCTCTCCATCTTTAACAGATTGTCAACCCCACAAGGACAAAAACCTCGACTGTCTTGTTCATCACTACATCCCTAGTGCTCAGCCCCATGCCCAGTACAATAAATATTTGTTGAATGAATGAATGAATGCATGGATGGTGGGTGGACCTTCCAGCAGTCGAGAATTTGGGCTCCTCTCACTCATGGAGAATTTTACGCTACTCAGAGCCTCTAGAGTGTGAATGATAGAGTCAATTATATATGTGTGGCCCTGTGCTAAAGGCTGAGGATGCCAAGATGAGAAAGTTATCTCAGCCCTGCAGGATCACAAAGCCTATTGTGAAAGATACAAACAGGAGTGTGCTGGAGCTGGCTTGTACCAGCTCTGAGCCATTTCTGCTCATCCCTTCCCAACTCCAAGTTCACTGATGTTCTATTGGTAGCTTGAAATCAGCTAGGGTGGGAGTATTTATACCAGAATAATCAGTAACTCCTACAATATCAGGGCTTTTTGTTTTCCTGGAGAGCTGGTTATTAAACGTTTACCAACATACCACTGTGCATAACTAAACATATAATCAGAGTGAAAAGTATTACAGTAAATGCCACGGGGTCTCTTTTGTTTTTTGTGGTTTTTTTGGCCATGCCACGTGGCTTGCGGGATCTTAGTTCCCTGACCAGGGATCGAACCCGTGCCCCCTACAATGGAAGTGCTGAGTCCTAACCACTGGACCACCAGGGAATTCCTTCCACAGGGGTCTTAAGAAGGGAGAAATTCTTCCTGGAGAAGCTGGAGAATTTTGGAAGGTTTTTCCCAGTGGATTGCATTTCTCTTCATCCATCATATTGACCCAAGCAAGAAACCAGAGCCTCTGGTCCATTGGCCCACTGACTCCTTTGGTCCCTGTAGTCACTGATCCCCATTTTTCATTTCTCTCTTTCAGGCCTGCGCTCTTGGGCAGTGCTGAAAACTTCACTGTGCTCATCAAGAATAACATTGACTTCCCCAGCCACAACTACACCACGTAAGCACCCAGAATGTCTGGCTATATTAGGTATCTACTGCAGTGTAACAAATCACCCCAACACTTAGAAACTAAAAGCAACAAACTTTAATTTTCTCACGTAGTTTCTGTGCATCCCAGAATGACATCTGGGTATGACTTCACTGGGCTGTTCTGGCTCAGGGTCTCTCAGGTTGCAGTCAAGCTCTCATCTCCAGACTGGACTGGGGCTGGAGAATACTCTTCCAAGCTCACTCACACAACAGTCAGCAGGAGGGCTCAGTACTTCATCATGTGGACCTCTCCTTCAGACTGCTTGGGTGTCCTTAGGACACGGTGGCCAGCTTTCCCAGAGCAAGAGATCCAAGCCAAAGAGCAAGCAAGTGAGACAGTAACCAAGATGAAAGCCCCTGTATTTTATAATATAATCTCAGAAGAGACACACTATCACTTCTGTCGTATACTATTGGTCACAGAGACCAACACTGTATGATATGAGAGGGGAATACACAAGGGTGTAAATCCCAGGAGGCAGAATCATTGGAGGCCCTCATGATGCCCGGGTACCACATTGGTTCACTCCTATGAAAGAGATGGATCCCAGTTTTCAATAGAGATGTTTGTTTGTTTGCTTTCCATTATGTGCAGGAGAAACATCTTGCCGGATATAAACGTCACTTGCACCTTTCACAAGACTCAGAATCCACAGTGTCCCATTTTCCGACTAGGAGATATCTTCCAAGAAACAGGAGATAATTTTTCAGATGTGGCAATTCAGGTTGGTGACGTCTTTGTACAGTGGGATGTGGGGGGGTAGGTCAAGGGATGGAGGATGACAAATGGCCAAGAGGCTGGACCACTGGGTCTTAATAATATGCTCATAATTATTGAGCATTTTGTAAATCCATGCATGGTGACAAGGACTTTTCCTGTATCACCTTATCTAATCCCACAACAACTCTATGAGAGACACTCAGTGTATTCGTTTCCTGTGCCTGCTATAACAAATTACCACAAATTTTGTGGCTTAAAACAACACATTTTTTTTTATACTACTGGAGGTCAGAAGTCCAAAATGAGTTTCACTGGGCCAAAATCAAGATATCAGCAGAGACATGCTCCCTCTGGAGGCTCTAGGGGAGAATCCATCTCCTTGCCTTTTCCACCTTTTAGAACTGCGTTCCTTCCATTTCTTGGCTCACAGCCCCTTTTTCCCGCTTTGAAGCCAGGAGCACAGCATCTTGCTTCAGTGGTCACATTGATTTCTTATTCTGTGTCAAATCTTGCTCTGCCTCCTTCTTATAAAGACCAGTGTGTCTTCAGAGGGTCCACCCAGATAATCCAGGATAATTTCCTCATCTCAAGATCCTTACTTAATCACATCTGCAGTCTCTTTTGCCATTTCAGGTAACATATGCAGAGGTCCAGGGATTAGGACCTAGGATTAGGAATATTTGGGGGACCATTACTCAGACTACCACACTTGGATTAGTCAGGATTCTTCTGGTTGCAAGTTATAGAAATCCAACTCAAATGATGTAAGCAAAAACTAAATCAAAAAGTAATTTGGGGGCAAATAATAGAAACCAAACTCAAGTGGATTAGGCAAAAAAGGAACCATATTAACTTGTGTAAAAAGACCAGGAAAAATGAACATTCTAGTATACCCAAGGCATCTTCCTACCTTGGGAGTTTTCTCTTGCTGTTCCCCTCTGCCTGGAACAGTCTGTCCCAGACATAGCATTAGCTGCCTCCTACACCTACTTCCAATATTTACTCAAATATAAGCTCAGTGAAGCTTTCCCTTACCGCTACATTTAAAGCGACAATTCCCACCTCTATCCCAGCATGCCCTATGGCCCTTTCCATGTTTATTTTTATCCCTGGCACCTAGCATTATCTGACATACTATATATGTTACATACCCATTTGTCTGTTGTCTATTTTCCCTGACTAGAATGTAAGTTCCATGATGGCAGGGACATTTAGCTTTTTTTTTTGGCGGGGGGGTGGTTCATTTCTGTGTAATGTTCAGCCCATAAGGGACACTCAATAAATATTTGTTGATTGCATGAAGAGTATGATAGATTTAGGCATAGCTGCCTCCAGGAACTCAAATGATGTCTTCAGGAATCTGACTCCTTTCATCTCTTGATTATTTCCTTAATGATGATGTCATTCTCAGGCATATTCTCCACATGTCAAAGCAAAGCCACCAAAGCTCTAGCACTGTGCTCTCCAGTATGGTAGCCACAAGTCACATGAAGTGACTTAAACTTAATTAAAATTAAATAAAATTAAAATTTTATTTCTTTGGTCATACCAGCCTCATTTCAAGCATTCAATAACCACTGGCTATTGTACTATACAGCATGAATATAGAATATATCCATCATCGCAGAAAATCCTATTAGACAATGCTGCTTTAGACTTTCACACTCTATAGCTAGTGGTCCCAGCCAGTAGAGGACTTCTTTTCCTATGGTTCTGGCAAAATGTCTCAGGAAGAGCTCTGATTGGTCTACCTTGGGCCACATATCTATCCTGAATCAATCACAAGATTGATTGTGAAGGGAGCACTGTCCTGATTGGCCAGGCTTGAGTCATGTGCCCACTCCTGGGGCTTGGAGAGGACATAGCCCCATTCAAACCACTGAGAGTTGGGAAAGGTGTGTCCCCAAGGAAATTCCAGGTAGTTTTCCCAGAAGAAGGCAAATTGGATGCCAAGTGACAAAGGCATTAGATATTCACTGTAATATGTAGAGTGCTTGGCTTAGTGCCTGACAAAAAAATGGCAGTTGTGATTATTCTGCATTATTTCCCCTTTCTCCAAGTCAGAGCCTCCTTGCTACTCATTTCTGTATCCTCAGTATCTAGCATACTGTCTTGAAATGCCTGATTTCATTTATTCAAAGACATACCTTTTTTTCACTTTTAATAGTTTCAAAATCAGGAAGTGCTTTCAGTTGATGGAGTCTCACAGTTTAATTGACAGCATTTTTTTCTTAGAGGAACATTAAGAAAAAATAAAAAACCCTATGTGTCTTACAAGCAATGGTGTCTAAGATTCAGTGAAATATGATAGTCAGTACTCAAAAACATGTTTGTAGAAAAAAAAAGTACCAAGTATAGGTAAGAGATTAACAGATTCTTTAGAAGTTTAGAGAAGAGAAAGGTCACCATGAATTGAGGGGCACAGGAGTGGCTGAGTGGGTGGGCAAGGATGTTTGCTGGGTCTTGAAGGATGAGGAGGATTTAGCTAGAGAGGTGAGTGGAAGAAACATTTCATTGGGAGAAAAGGTCAAGGGCCAAGATTTAAAAATTCAAAGCAGACCGAGCAACTCCACTCCTAAGTATGTACCCACGAAAAATGACAACATATGTTCACACAAAAACTTGTACATAAACGTTCACAGCAGCATTATTCATAATAGCCAAAAGGTGGAAGCAACCCAAGCGTCCATCAAAGAATGAATGGATAAACAAAATGTAGTATGCTCAATCAATGGAATATTCTTCCACCACAGTAAGGAATGAAGTACTGACACATGCTACAACATGGATGAACTTTAAAAGCATCATGCTAAGTGAAAGAAGCCAGACATAAAAGATCATATATTATATGATTTCATTCATATGAAAGTTCAGAATAAGGAACTCTATAGAGACAAAAAGTAGATTAGTGGTTGCTTAGTGCTTGAGAGAGGGGTGGTAACTAAAGTTTACATGTTTTCTTTTGGAGGTAATGAAAATGTTGTAAAATTGATTGTGGTGGCAGTTGCACATATACGTGAATATACTAAAAACTGTTAAATGCACAAGTTATGTGGGCATCTGTATCTCAATAAAGCTGTTTTTTAAAAAAAGAAATGAAAATGCAAAGTGTGTTTAGGGAAAAGCATAGAGATTTCGGAACAAGAGCTTTCTCCAGGGGTGTATTGGGAGATAAGCAGAGAAGATGTGATGGAGCACGATGAATTCCAGTCTAACAAGTTTCAGCTTAAACTTTAATGGGGGGGTGGATATTACAGGTGTCTGATTACAGGAGTGGTTTGTTGAAAGTTATATTTTAGGAAAATAAATTTAACGGTGGCGTGTTCCAGGTGGGAGGAGGAGCAGGGAGATGCGTTTGTAGCTGCCACAGTACTAGTTGTATGAGTTAGATAGGGCTGCACCTATGGCTCTGAAATTTTTAATCAGCATTTTTTTTTTTCCCTCAAAAGCCAACTTTTCCTTCAGTGGTGATCACTATGTAGGGAGATGTCTGATGGCTGCATAACCCATGTCCAGCGGGACTTAGAGATTGTCTCTCGTTGTCTTCCCCAGGGAGGAATCATGGGCATTGAGATCTACTGGGACTGCAACCTGGACAGGTGGTTCCATCACTGCCGTCCAAAATACAATTTCCGTCGCCTTGACAACAAGACTGCCAAGGAGTCCTTGTACCCTGGTTACAGCTTCAGGTAACAGTGCTCCAGGTCAGACTTGCCCAGTGACTGGCCACCCTTGGATCCCCAGGGACCTTCCAGGCCTGGCTGAATTGTATCCTCAGCAGCCAGCAAGACTAGTTTTGGTTCCCAAGGCAACAAGAGGAATGTAAAAGACTTCCTCTAAGAGCTGGGCAGTGACTGAATTTTTGTATGAATTATTAAAGAATTGCACACTCTTTGTAAGATAAAAACAAAACTTGGGAAACAGAGAAAAGCATAGAGAAGAGGATAAAAATCACCCATAATTCCTCTATCCTGAGATAATTGAAGATAACCCTCTGGTGAATGTTCCTTCGTCTAACCAATTGTTTTGTAAGGCTTACATGAGATCATATCACATTTATAGTTTGGTATTCTGGGGGGGGTTTCATATGCCAGGTCACTCAAAATTCTTTGTGACCATCACAGTAATTATCATCGTATTCCATTGTGAGTGTAATGATAACGTTAGCTACAACTTAGGGAGGGTATTCTATATACCAGGCATTTATATCACCATCACTAAACCTCACAACCACCCTGGAAGGTAGATATTAGTGTCCTGGGGAAAGCTGAGAAAGGTGAAATGATCTCCCTTAGACCCACAGCTAACAGTATGAAGCTCCATAATCCTAACCTAGATTCACCCTTTCCCTTCCATCTCATAATTTTCTCACCATTCCGCCATTACTGGATATTTGCGGTATTTCTGATTTTTCTTTATAAATAACTCTGTAGTGTATACCTCTGTACATATATCTTTGTTTGAATCCCAGATTATTTCCTTAGGATAAGTTTCTAGAAGCAGAATTATTGGATCAAAGGTTATGAGCATTTTACCATATGCTTTCAGGTTTTAAAAATACTATATGGCTATATTTTTCATTTCTCGGATTTATATTCAGTTCTTTTTCAAAGCCACCTATTACTGTTTCAGTGAGATCCATTCTTAGCTTATGGATCCTACTCCTTTTGTCCAATCTACTGTATAACCCCTTTCACACTGAACTGTAGCAACGCGGATGGGATTTCTCTTTGTGGGGCTTTGGAATATTTGTTGGCGGACTTTGGCAGAAATGATCATGTGCAAAGTTTTGCGTGTGCCATGGGATATGGAGACATTCCTCTGGGGTGATAATTTAATTTTGTAGTTGTTCCTGCCAGGACTGTATGGCATCTATCAATTACAAACCAGTTTTTAGTTTAATTTCTTGGTGCTGGGTGTCTTCACTCCACTAGAAGTATCCCATCCCTGCTTCCTTGCTAAGTAGGGCATCTGCAGCCTCAGCTCCTTTCCCAAGAAGTATGTTAAGACTCTAGCTGCTCAGATACAAATCTGATCTGGTACTCCTAGGGTTCACGTGGCTTTAGTCCCCACTTACCACTCATCTCTAGCACCTGCCCTTCCTTGTTTTGAGCTCAATAATATATTGATATGACTTTAAAAAATACTTTATCTTGCACTTCTTTGTGTAAGTGCAGTGGGGTGGGAGGTGGTAGTGGAGGTGGTGAGGCAGCCTGCCATCTTGATTGGAAATCCTTTTGGTGAGAACATTTTTTTTTAATAAACTTATTTATTTTTGGCTGCGTTGGGTCTTCGTTGTGGTGTGCGGACTTTTCATTGTTGTGGCTTCTCTTGTTGCGGAGCATGGGCTCTAGGCACGTGGGCTTTAGGAGTTGTGGCTCGCGGGCTCTAGAGCGCAGGCTCGGTAGCTGTGGCGCACGGGTTTAGTTGCTCCGCGGCATGTGGGATCTTCCCGGACCAGGGCTCGAACCATGTCCCCTGCATTGGCAGGCGGATTCTTAACCACCGTGCCACCAGGGAAGCCCAGTAAGAACATCTTAAAGACTCCTGATACCTTGGGTAACATTGCTTCCTCACTGCAGTTTTGTCTAATTTTTAAGGTTCTTTGTAGTACATCGCCTTATGCTTCTAGCTTCTGGACTTCAACCCTATGAATTCACTAGAATTCTGGTTCATTTTCACTCTTGAGCTGGCTAGTGCTGGTTTTGTGCTGATCTATTCTTGTTTTGATGCTCTGCACAGTTCAGTCCTCTGCTCCTGACTTTTTCCCATTGGTGATCTTTTGCCCCTAACTTAGTTTCCATGTTACCTCCTACGTCTGGATAATATTTTCAGCCTGTCCCTACAACACAGGGCCAGCAGTAATTTGGCCTCTCAGTTTGAGGCTTATAACACAGTCTCCATGACCTTTCATTTCCTGTGGGAGCCAGGCAGGGGTTCTGTGACTGTAGTTGTGGCTGGTCATTTTGTGCTCTGGTTCCAGACACAAAGCAGGCTTTTGCTGTTTCCTTTTCAGAGAGAGTTGCTGAGTATATCCCTCGGTTATACAATTTGCTTAAGAAGCTGGTAGGATGTTGATACTGGCATTCTTCATTCATTAAATATATATTGAAGAAAAAAATATTTGTTGCCCCAATGGGTATACATTGGTAAACAAAATAGACAAGTTACTGCTTAGCATATATCCTAATAGGACATGACTATACATATAAGACAAAAATATAATAAAAAAACTCCAAGTCAACATCATTAGTCACCAGGGAAATGCAAATTTAAACCACAATGAAATATAATGACATGCCCACCAGAATGATGAAAATTAAAAACACTGGAAATTCCAAAGGTTGGCAAGGAGGAGGAACAACTGGAATTCTCTTACTTTCCTGGTGGGAGTGTAAAATGGTACAACCACATTAGAGAATTGTTGGGAAGTTTCCTATAAAGGTAAACATACATCTATCCTCTAAACCAGAAATCCCACTCTTAGGTATTTACCCAAGAGAAAGGAAACATATCTCCACAAAAAGGTTTGTACATGAATGTTCACAGCATCCTTACTCATAATAGGCAAAACCCAGAAAGAGCCCAAACGGGCAATAACAGGTGAATGGAGAAATAAATTGTGATATATTTATATAATAAAACACTACTTAACATAAATAAAAATGGAAGAAATTACTGATTCACACATCAACATAGATGAATCCCACAGACGTTACGTTGAGTGAAAGAAGCCAGACCTGAACGAGTACATTCTATAATGCCATTTATATGAAGTACAAGAACAGGCAAACTTATCTGTGATGATAAAAGATAGAACAATGGCTGCTGGGCTGGGGTTTGGGGGTAGGAAGGAGAAGTAGGAACCAATTGGAAGGGAGCACAAGAGTTTTCTGGGGTAGTGGAATGTTCTAGATGTTGGTAGGGATCTAGGTTACATAGAGTATTCATTTGTCAAAACTCATTGAATTGAACCCTTAGGACTTGTGCATTTTATTATTATATGTTAGTTATACCTCAACAGAACAAACAAATCCAACAAAACCATTTCAGATGATGATAAATACTTCAAAGAAAATCAAACAAGATAGTGTGATGGGGGTGTGGGGAAATGCAACCAGAAAAGGCCTCTCCAAGCACAGGATAGGACCCCCATAGGCATCATGCACTTTCCTGAGGACTGAGCTTTCCTAGTTAAGAGAAACTGCACACATAGGAGTCCATGTTAGGGAATCAACTTGCAAACATATTAGCTTTTCTGAATACTTTTAGTACTAATGGTCTGGACCAGTGGTTCTCAAAGTGCGGGTCCCCATATCAGCATCATGTGGTATCCTGTTAGAAATGCAAATTCTCAGGCTCTACCACAGACCTACTGAATCAGACACTCTGGGGATTGTCTTCATAAGCCTTCCAGGTTATTCTAATGCAAACTTAAGTTTGAGAATCACTAATCTAGACCCTCGATACTCAAATGTGATCCTGGAACCAGCAACATGGGCCTCACCTGGGAGCTTGTTATGATGTACAATCTCAGCCCCCACTCTCAATTTACTGAGTCAAAATCTGCATCTTAAGATTCCCAGGAGACTCATGTGCACATTAAAATCTGAGAAGCACTGGTCTAGACTATATTTTCTAGCATCCCAAACATACTTCCTTCTTAGATGATTCATCTGACTATATTTTCTTTCTACAACCAGGTTGCTAGCTGCCTGGGAGAATGAATAACATAAAGTGTCTACTTAATCTGAGCATGCAAGTACAGGCCAAAGTACACGTGCACGTGCAAACACACACACACACATTCACTGCTTCCTAACCCTTCTGCTAGCACTCTTATTGAGTTCTAGAGGGGTCCACTTAAGCAAATGGCTCTATTTATATTTTATTTAAAGCAGCATCATTAACTGGCAAGCAGGCTTCAAATTTTGTTTTTGTTTTTGTTTTTGGCCTGCACAATGTTCTGAAAGTTGAGACATTCTATGTAAAAATATGGACTTCCTACTTTTTTTGAAAATTAAACTATTTGAAAAAAATCAACCCATTTGACAACACTGGCTTCATATTCCACAGGGAGCACTCAGCTAGAGCTGAGTATCAGTGGTTCCCTTTAGAAAGGCCATGTGGCTCTTGGTTTGCCATGGTCCTCACCACTCCTTATTGCCTCTTACCTGGCTGCATCACTCATTTCTGTTATCTGGCCCCTATAGGCATTTGAGTTTGAGACCCTTGGCTAAAGGCTGGCTGAGATCAAGATGTAAGAGGATTTTGCCTTCTCCGGGTCAGTGGAATTCCATCCAGGGCCCCGAAACTAGCTCCTAGCTTAGGTAATGTTTTGATCATTCCCAGCTGCTCTACTGAATAGGCTTGTGGCCATTAGCAAAAAGAGAGGCCTGGATCAGTGGTCCCCGACTGCCCTCACAGGCTGTTTTTACAGCAATCAGCGGACGCATGCAGGGCAATGTACCAATCAGATGTTATCAAATGTTCTTCAAGTCACTGAGCTAAGCCTAAGAACATTAGCTCCTGGAGAGATCTGAGCTTTCTGAAGAACTGGTTGTGATGTTAATATTCTTCTAGAACAAAGTTTTAGAGCATTGGTTCTCTGGAATAAGCACCAGAAGAAATCTTTAGCCAAAAATAAAATGTCAAGATCTGACAGGTAACTGGACAAGTTATTGCCAAATAGCCACACAAAAGGGAAGGATGTTAGAGGTTATATGAGGTTTATGAGAAAATATAAATTTCTAAAACATAGGAAGTTGAAGGAGTTGATCACGTTGCAGAATTTTGTCCTTTACCAAAAGATCCATGGCAAAAGATCCTTTTTCAATTATTCAGTTTATTTACAAGATGTGTAAAGCAGGGAAGACCCACACAGAACAGAATGCCTGATGTGCTTCTCTGCTTCTCAGAATGGGTGTGTGTGTGTATTCATTTCCTATGGCCGCTATAACAAATTACCACAAACTTGATGGCTTTAAACAACAGAAATTTATCTCTCACAGTTCTGGAGGCCAGAAGTCCAAAATCAAGGTGTCAGCAGGAACATACTCCCTCTAAAGTCTCTAAGGGAGGATCTTTCCTTGCCTCTTCTAGCTTCTGCTGGCTCTAGGTGGTCCTTAACTTGTGGCTGCATCCCTCCAGTATCTGCCTCCGTCTTTGCATGGCATTCTCCTCTGTGTTTGTTTCAACTCTCCCTTTCCTTTTTCTTATAAGGATACAGCCATTGTATTTAAGACCCACCCTAAATCCAGGATGATCTCATCTTGAGATCCTTAACTCATTTACATCTGCAAAGATCCTATTTCCAAATAAGGTCACATTCACAGGTGCAGGGGTTAGGCACTTGGACTTATCTTTTTGGGGGGCCATTATTCAACCCACTACAGAGTGTAAAAACATCCTTGCCCAGGGCCTGGTGTTCTGAGTGTGGCCCACTGATCACCTGCCTCAGAACCACCTGGTACCTTTCCTGGAAATACAGATTCCTAGAAACACCTCACACCTTTTGAAACCACCCTTTGGGGGTGAGGCCCAGGAATCTGCCTTTTGAACACACTTCCCAAGTGATTCTTGCCCTCAGTTTGAGACCCACTGTACAAAGACGCTGAAAGCAGAAATTCAAGTATTTACTATACAGTGTTAACCTTCCAGCAAAACAGCTTGCATAGAGAGATAATGCAACCCTGAGGCATGGAGCGGTGATGCATGCTTGCTTTGTATTTTAAAAAACAAATCAATTAATAGAGCAGAAGAAAGTACTGTCATGGAGTGAGAACAATCAGATGCAAAGAAACTGAAACCCCTTTGGCTAGAAACAGGCACTGAAGCGCCTGAGAATATCTAACTGATCTCAATGTCAGATCGTGAGTTTAAAAAGAATAAGAATTTCAGATGTTCCAAACCATATTTTGGCAGAGCATCTGTTTTCTGTTTTCTTCTCTCCCCACACCTGTAAATAGATTATGAATTAATAACTCAAAGAAAATATATGTCCTTACCTAAAAACAGCCACCAAAAGTGGTAAGAGGGAGGGTCAGATTTAAAAGTTTTGTGAGGCCTGTGGCTTAAGCCTTCCTAATTATTCATGAAAAACAAAACATGACACTTTCCCTGACTGTAGCACTGATGAGGGCTGCATATTTTGGGTGACTGTGATTTGTGCCCAGGTCTTAATTTATAAAGGTGACTGAGTAGTAACACAGAGAAGTCAATGCCCTTGAAAGAAGAATTTCCCGAGAGGTGGGGCACACCAGGTCACACAGGGCCACAGGGAGAAGCACCACGTTTGGTCAGGGGTTAGCAGGAGAAAGGGGAAAGCACAGCCCAGAGCCTTTACTGTGTTTTCTGTGGGAAAGGAAAGGCAGGGCAGGGGAAACAGCTTAGGATTGGCTAGTTTGAGTAATGTTGGTGGGCTCTGGGCTACAGGGGTTGTCTCTGGTTGTCTGGTACCTGGCCCTGGGCAAGTTAGGGCAGGGGAAATGTCGGCTGGGTGTGTGAAAGTTAGATACAGAAGGTGGCTGGAGATATGGACTCAGGATTGGTCAGAGGGTTTGTAACATGATTTTCACATACTTGCAAAAGCTGGATGGCAGGGGGCATGTAAACAACATTGCCTGCTAGTTTGGCCCTGGTGATAATGGATGCCAAACAGACAAATATAGAATCTTAAGAAAACACAGTTAGAGCAGATTGCTGAGGGGCACCTGTTCCCAATCCATTCATTAGTATCTAAGATTCACCCTCCCCCTCTTTGTTCTAGAAGCTAAACTTTTCCCTCTTAGAGAATGATCAGAGTGCTTGAAGTTATTTTTTAAAATTTCTCTTGTTGTTAACCCTGTATTGGTTAAAAATTGTTCATTTTAATCTTAAACTAAAACACAGACTTTCCATCATCCTGTGATGCTGGAAGTAGAGAAGGTGACGTGGAGAAGTGGTGCCTTGGTTCAAGGTGAAGAGACAGAGAATTTCATGGGTTTGGATTGTGTTCTTTCCTTTGCCAACCAGAGCAGAGCTAGAAGACGGACAAAGAAGACTAGATCGGCTACTGGTTCGGTTTTTCTTTTCATAAAATACCAGCACTTCCAGAGAGATCTTTATAAATATGTATCCTTTTCCTCCTACAGATATGCCAAGTACTATAAGGAAAATAATACCGAAAAGCGGACCCTGATAAAAGCCTTTGGGATCCGTTTTGACATCCTGGTTTTTGGCACCGTAAGTCTCTTCTCGCTTTCAGCCACTGGCATCTCCGTTCCTATGACTGTGTCTTAATTATTGCTGTAGTGTCTCAAAGGGTGAATGTTTTGGTCATAGTCGTTAGCTGGCACTGTGCATCTTGCATGTGGGATCAGAGAGGGGGAAGAAATGTTCTTGTTCTTGGACAAGTCATCTAATGAGTACAAGAGTGGGCTTGGGGAGAAAACCTAATACTCAATTTTCAATATACTCTGATGCTTAAAAAAGAGAGAGAAAGAAATCCCTCTGCAAAATACTTTGTAAGGAATCCAATTCAAATGGGCTTAGGAAAAAAGAAGACTTCTTTTTTTTTTTAGTTCACATAACTGAAAAATCCAGAGGCAATTTTCAGGCTTCGGGCATCATGAATCCAGATGTCTTAACGACATCATCAGGAACCTGCCTCCCTCCATCTCTTACATTTGTTCTCCTCTGTTTTGGTGTCATTCACGGCGGGTCATCTTATGCAGTGGTGTCAGCGGCTACTCATACCTTAGCAATTTAGCAACCTCAGTGAAAAGAGAACATCTCAGCAAAAGCTTCAGCAGATGCCACTGGCTTTGACTGGCCCAATGTGGGCCAGATGCTCACTGCTGAACTGTGACCAGGGTCACTCGCAATGGCTGGTCTTACATCAGCCCTGAACCAGTCCCTTCCCCGCAAACTACATGGACTGAGTATGGACACAGATGGTTCTCCAAAGGAAAACGGGCATGCTGTCTCCAGAAGGAGGGGATGCTGGGTATGCAAAAATCAACAGATGCCCACATACCTTGTCTGACAGCGTATTATTTATGTAACATGGTGATAAGCAGCACAAGAATCGATGAGATATAGTGAGAGGACACAAAGACACTGAGAATAAAAACCACAGGGACATCTATAGGAAGAGTTTGTGCAGACATTCCTTCCCTCTGTTTCCAAAGTAATCTCAAATCACTTTTAGGGAAAGCTCTTTTGAAACCCTCACCTTGAATGGAATAAAAAACTTTCAATGGTTCTCCTCTCAATGTGTGAGTTCCAGTGCTTATTTGTTTAAAACATCCATGTTTTCAAGCACATCCTGAAAGGCAGAAGCAGGAAGAATGGGATTCATATTTTCAGTCTCCTTAATCTTTGTTGCCGTGAACACTTTGAATGCATCTGTCAAATTCACGGCACTAGACTCCCTCCTCTGCTGGAACTTACAATTACATGTTAGAGCAAAAGAGCATTGCTCTGAATTTCAACCGGGTAACCTTTTGTACTCTGTTTCCAGGGAGGAAAATTTGACATTATTCAGCTGATCGTGTACATCGGTTCAAACCTCTCTTACTTTGGTTTGGTAAGGGATTCTCTTTCTCACATTTTATGAAAATGATTTGGCAAAAGGAAGTTTCACTGACATGGTGCTTGTCTGGGTTTTTCCCAGGGCACTGTGTTCATTGACTTTCTCATCAACACTTACTCAAATAAATGCTGTCGATCCCGTATTTATCCCTGTTGCAAGTGCTGTGAACCCTGTGCAGTCAATGAATACTACTACAGGAAGAAGTGTGAATCCATTGTGGAGCCAAAGCAGGTAAGGCTTGCTGTGTCTATGGGATGTTAAAACACCTGTATGGCCCACTGGACCACGGAGAAGTTTGCAAAAATAAGGCCAAGGGCTTCCCTGGTGGCGCAGTGGTTGAGAGTCCACCTGCCGATGCAGGGGACACGGGTTCGTGCCCCGGTCCGGGAAGATCCCACGTGCCGCGGAGCGGCTGGACCCGTGAGCCATGGCCGCTGAGCCTGCGCGTCCGGAGCCTGTGCTCTGCAGCGGGAGAGGCCACAACAGTGAGACGCCCGCGTACCGCAAAATAAATAAATAAATAAATAAAAAATAAGGCCAAAATCATAGGTGTAATCAATCCCATGGTGGATAATTCTCTGAACTCTACCCCAATCCACCATCTCTCAGATGAATCCTTTAATTTTAGTGAAGAATAGACACAAAAATGGAGAAGAAAGATATAGGGAAAACAAATTTTTATGTTCCAGGATTTGTCAGTTTTGTCAGATTTATTAAATTGGTTGTGCAAAAAAAGTATAATGACTTTGGAGAACAATTTGTAAATCTAGTAACATTTAAATGGGACATACTTTACAGCCTGGCATTTCCACTTCTCTATACCTGCCTTAGAGAAACACTCACATGGGTACCCACGTAGTACACATGTACCAGATGTCCATCACAGTGCTGTCTATGACAGTGAAGGGGAGCATCTGCCCAAATGTCCAATAGGTGAATGGTGATATAAATTATGATAAATCCATAGTAAGGAAGGCCTGGTACCAGTTTTTAAAAATGAGGTAGATTATAATAAAAGCAAACGTTTACATAGCATTTCCAGTGCTACGTATACATTAACTCACTGAATCCTCACACAACCCTACAGGTAGGTTTATGGGATTATGATTATTAGCAGAACTCTAGATAGGTGCTATTATTATCTCTTTCTATAGATGAGGAAATTGAGGCACAGGAAGGTTAAATAATTTGCCCAAAGTCATAGAGTTAGTAAGTGGCAGAGCTGAAATTCCAACTCAGGCAGGCTGGTTTCAGAATCCATGTTTATAACCACTATGTTATAGGTACTGGCATGAGCAAATATCCAAGACATTTGTTGACAGGAAAAAAGCAAACTATGGAACAATATATATGGTATGATATATAGGTTAAAAAGCAACAATACACATAAACTAATTCTATGTTTTTTCTACATGTATATTATATATGTCCATTTATATACACACACATATAGATTCTGTATATTTTCTACATGTATTATACACACACACATATAAATGTGTGTGGGGAGGTAATATACGTATAAAAAAAGGTGCTGGACACTCATAAAAGTGATAACAGTGGGGGCTTCCCTGGTGGTGCAGTGGTTGAGAGTCCGCCTGCCGATGCAGGGGGCACGGGTTCGTGCCCCGGTCCAGGAAGATCCCACATGCCCCAGAGCGGCTGGGCCCGTGAGCCATGGCCGCTGAGCCTGCGCGTCCGGAGCCCGTGCTCCACAACGGGAGAGGCCACAACAGTGAGAGGCCCGCGTACCACACACACACACACAAAAAGTGATAACAGTGATTGCTTCTGGAAAGGAGCCTAGGATGGGGGAGTGGTCAGAGTGGTCAAATTTTAGTTCACCTGTATGGTTTTGGTTTGATTAATTTGGAATTTACTACATTGACTCCATGATTTCCTCCAATCAAAGAGAAATCTCTGGTATTTAAAAACAACAGAGGGTTTCTTTCTTTTATCCAAGAACATTGCTGTCCTTTTTTAGCAGCTGAATGCACAATTCATTGTTCATTGTACATGTATTTGCAATTAAAGTAAAAGTTCATCTTCGCAACTAAAATTAATCACCATTTCATGGCCCAAGATGGGATGAAATTTAATGAAAATATAAATAATTTAAGATTCAATAGTATAACTTTCTGGAGATATTCAACCTAGAGTAACTGAAATTGAGGGAACACAACAAAGGAATTTTACATAGCACTTGGGGGACCTACAGATATTAGGCAGTAAGCTGTGGATACTCTAAATCTACAAATTAAGGTGCTTGGGGATCAATTTCTGATTTACCTTTAGACTCGGAATCATTCTTTCTTTGTTAGCAAGAGTTTTTGGTTAGCTTGTGTAACAGGTTGTCATTTGGAAATAGGAATAACAGTTGCCTTTAGATATGTTCAGATATGCAATTCGTGATAATTCTGAACTAAAGTTGGTAACATTTTAATCTTTATTTCCTAGACATTAAAATATGTGTCCTTTGTGGATGAACCCCACATTAGGATGGTAAACCAAAGGCTACTTGAGAGAAGTCTGCAAGATGTTGAAGGTGAAGAAGTGCCAGTAAGTTATTTCGTCTTATTTTTTTTCTTCTGGGTCACGCCACGCAGCATGCAGGATCTTAGTTCCCCAATCAGGGATCGAACCCGTGTCCCCTGCAGTGGAAGCGCAGAGTCCTAACCACTGGACCGCCAGCAAATTCCTGTAGTCTTTTTTTCTTTTTTAAGAGAAAACTTACTATTTTATTTATTTATTTTTGGCTGCATTGGGTCTTCCTTGCTGCGTGCTGGCTTTCTCTAGTTGCGGCGAGCAGGGGCTGCTCTTCGTTGCGGTGCATGGCCTTCTCATTGTGGTGGCTTCTCCTGCTGCAGAGCACGGGCTCTAGGCGCACGGGCCTCAGTAGTTGCGGCACACGGGCTTAGTTGCTCCGCGGCATGTGGGATCCTCCCGGACCAGGGCTCGAACCCGTGTCCCCTGCACTGGCAGGCGGATTCCTAACCATTGCACCACCAGGGAAGACCAAGACTTACTATTAAATATAAATATATCTAGAAATGTGTATAAATCACAATTGATGACAAAGTAAACCACATGTAACAAGCACCCAGTTTTAAAAAGTGACTATTACTAGCAGAAGTCCCTTTTATGCCTCCAAATTACTACCTTCCCTTAAAAGTAGTCATTATCCTGTATTCACGGTTAGTTTTACCTCTTCTAGAATTTTTTTATTTAAAAATTATTTTTATTTGTATAATTTTTTAAAAATTTTAATCCTATAGTATGTATTCATTACATACTCTGTTGAGTGTCTGGCTTCCTTCCCTCAATATTATTTTTGTGAGAGTCATCCATGATGTTGTGTATAGCAATGGTTCATTCTCGTTGTATAATTTCCATTTTATAAACATTCAATTTATTTATCCATTCTATTGTTGAATGAACTACCTATTTGGGTAGTTTCCACTTTGGGGTTCATGCCAATGATGCTGCTACAGTAAACGTATGGCACCTAAGGGTGGAACTGCTAAGTCATAAGGCAGGTGTGTGTTCAGCTTTAGTAGATACCACCTAACAGTTCTCTGAAGTGGGTGTTCATTTTTTTTTTTGCGGTACGCAGGCCTCTCACTGCTGTGGCCTCTCCCGTTGCAGAGCACAGGCTCCAGACGCGCAGACTCAGTGGCCATGGCTCACGGGCCCAGCTGCTCCGTGGCATGTGGGAGCTTCCCCGACCGGGGCACGAACCCGTGTCCCCTGGCATCGGCAGGCGGACTCTCAACCACTGCGCCACCAGGGAAGCCCTGAAGTGGTGTTCTAATTCACATTCCCCCCATCAGTTTTGGCTGCTGGACATCTTCACTAACTGCATTAGTTTTCTACAGCTGCCATAATAAATGACCACAAACTAGGTAACTTGGAACAACAGAAATTTATTCTCTCACAGTTCTGGAGGCCAGAATTCTGAAATCAAGGTGTCAGCAGGGCTGTACTCCCTTTGAAGGCTCTAGGGGAGGCTCCTTTCTTGCTTCTTCCAGCTCCAGGAGCTTATTACACCTGTTAGGATGTCCAGTACAATACTGAATAGAAGTGATAAGACCAAGCATCTTTATCTCATTCCCTATGTCAGAAAGAAAGTTTTTTACTTCACTATAGTACTTGCTGTAGGTCTTTTTATTTTTTCCGGCCTCACCCCACGTCTTGCGGGATCCTAGTTCCCAGACCAGGGATTGAACCCGGCCCACCACAGTGAGAGTGCCACGTCCTAACCAATGGACTACCAGGGAAGTCCCTGCTGTACGTTTTTAAAGAATGCTCTATCAGATTAAGAAAATTCCCCTCTGCTCCTAGTTTACTAAGAATTTTTATCATGAACGGATACTGAATTTTAAAATAACGTGTTTTTTCTGCTTCTTTCCAAATAATCAATGAGTTTTCTTTTCTTCTGTCATGTGGTGCATTACACTGATTGGGTTTCAAATATTAAGCCAACCTTGCAGGAATCTGCAATAACATCAGTTTGAGTGCGATGTATGATTCTTTGTATTTACTGCTGGATTCAATTCCCTAATATTTAAGAATTTTACATCTCTTCTTGAGAGAGTCTGGCCAAAATTTTTCCACTCCTGTAATGTTTTTATCAGATCTGGGTATAAAGTGAACTCCTGTGTGTTGGGGTGGGTGTGGTAATATACACATAACCTAAAATTTACCATTTTAATCATTTTAAAGTGTGAAGTTCAGGGACTTCCCTGGTGGTCCAGTGGTTGGGACTCCGTGTTCCCAATGTGGGGGTCCAGGGTTTGATCCCTGGTCGGGGAGATGTATCCCACATGCTGCAACTGGAAGAGCCCACATGCCACAACTAAAGATCCTGCATGCTGCAGCGAGGATCCCGTGTGCTGCGGCTGGGAGCTGGCATAGCCAAATAAATAAATAAATACATAATTTTTTCAAAGAGGAAAAAAAATAAAGTGTACAGTTCAGTGACATTTAGTATATCCACAATGCTGTGCAACCATCACCACTATCTAGCTCCAGAGCCTTTTCACACCCCAAAAGGAAACCTTATATCCATTCAGCAGCCACTACTCACTCACTTCTCCCCAGCCCCTGGCGACCATTAATCTGCTTTCTGTAGATTTCTGTATACATGGATGTACCTATTCTGGACATTTCATGTAAATTGAGTCATACAATATTTGTCCTCTTATGTCTGGCTTCTTTCATTTAGCATAATGTCAAGGTTCCATCCATGTTTGGCTAAACATCCATGTTTAGCATTTGTCAGCACTTCATTCCTTTTTATAGCTGAATAATAGTCCATTGTATGAACATAACATTTTTTTAATCCATTCATCCATTGACAGACACTTAGGTTATTTTCACCCTTTGGTTATTATAATAGTGCTGCCGTGAACATTCATGTACAAGAACCATTCAATTTTAATGTACTTAACTCAGACTTTCTTTGTCTGGTGAATGAAGGTATATGTCACAAAGAATAGACAAAAATGATGGCAATTATGGCAACTTGCACTGGAGGATAACAAATGGATTTTTTCAGAAAAGAGAGCATGGTGAGTGAGAAAGGAGAAAGCAGAGCTAAGTCAACAAATATTTACTGTCTACTATGTGTGGGCACTGTCCTAGGCATTGGGAATGCAGGCAGTAAACAAAGCAAACAGGGCCCCTGCTTTCATGTGGAAGAAGAATCATTAAGTAAACAAATCAATTCATAAGATCATTTCCTCCTAACAAACATAGAACATCATTATGTGATAAGAGAATGACCTGCGAGGAGGGGAACTACCTATATCAGGTGGTCAAGGCAAGAAGGTCTCTCCGAAGAGATGTATGTATTGAGGCCTGGCTTTTCTGAATTTCACTTTCCAAATCTGTAATATGGAGATCAGAACACATATCTCACGAGGTTCTCCAAAAGCTTAAATGAGGCAGTGCTTGCAAAACACAGTCCTGATATATACATTTAATAAATGATAGCTACTAGTATTAATGTAATATTAAATGTAATTTTACAAGTTAATAATAAAGTTAAAGAACCTAGAACCCTAGGGGTTGTCAGTGCTGATGGGTTTGGAAACTTGCCTTTTTCAGAGACCCCCGATGGACTTCACAGACTTGTCCAGGCTGCCTCTGTCTCTTCACGAGCCACCCCCCATTCCTGGACAACCAGAGGCTATCCAGCTGCTCAGTGAAGGGGCAACCCCTAGATCCAGTGACTGCCCAAATTGGTGCCAGTGCGGAAACTGCCTCCCATCCCAACTCCCTGAGAGACAAAGATGCTTGGAGGAGCTGTGCTGTCGGAAAAAGCAGGGTGCCTGTATCACCACCTCAGAGCCGTTCAAGAAGCTTATCCTGTCCAGACATGTCCTGCAGTTCCTCCTGCACTACCAGGAGCCCTTGCTGGTGCTGGATGCAGATTCTACCAACAGCCAGCTGCGGCACTGCGCCTACAGGTGCTATACTATGTGGCGCTTTGGCTCCCAGGACATGGCTGACTTTGCCATCCTGCCCAGCTGCTGCCGCTGGAGGATCCGGAGAGAGTTTCCCAAGAGGGAAGACCAGTACAGTGGCTTCAAGAGTCCTTACTGATGTGCTGAGCAGTCATATAACCTTGCCTTTGCTTGCACCTTGAGCTTCACCTGCAAAGATGTGTGTCCAGATTTTCAGCCAAAGGGAAATGTGCTTTCCTCCTCCCCCAGCTCTGTTTGTGTCAGAGAGCAAAGTGACCGGGGTAAACAAACAGCAACTAAACTAGAATCCCTCAGCATGGACTGAGAGTCAAGAGATTCAGATTTATATCTCCATTCTATCCCTAGGAAGTTGTGTGATCCTAGGCCTTTAACCTCTGTACCTCAGTTGCCTTATTATCCAATCTATTGTTTCACAGGGATATTAGGAGAGCAAATTGAGACAGTGTACACAAACTCTCTTATTAACGCATAAAGAGCTACATGAACGTGAAGCAGCTCATTTTGAGGTGAGACTAGGATAATGTCCAACTATCAACAAACCCTTGGGTCCTGGTTAAAGAATGGGGAGGATTAAAAGTTTTGGCACAAATTTTTTGGCATTTGTCCTATAGGACCTGAGGGGTTATATCTCCTCCCCTTGTGTCTTGGCAGCTCTGATCACTTTATCCAATGATAAAGTGATGCTGTGTCAGGTTCAGGGTCTTGGTCTTAAGATGCTGTCAGCTTCCACTTCCTGTCCCTTGAAACTCTTGCTGTGGAGGAAGCAAGCTCCCATGTAAAAATCTGCCTATCCTGAGTCCACCCTGCTGTGAAGAAGCCCAAGCAGCCATGTGAAGAGGAAAGATGCCCCCAGCATTCAAGCCATCCAAGCCCATGGAAGAGAAGAAGCCTTCAGATGATTCCAGATCCTGCTAACATACGACTGCAACTGCATCAGACAACCCAAGTGAGAGCTACCCAGTGAACCCACAGAACAAAAATTGTTATTTTAGGGCTTCCTTGGTGGTGCAGTGGTTGAGAGTCCGCCTGCCGATGCAGGGGACACGGGTTTGTGCCCCGTTCCGGGAAGATCCCACATGCCGCGGAGTGGCTGGGCCCGTGAGCCATGGCCGCTGAGCCTGCGCGTCCGGAGTCTGTGCTCCGCAACAGGAGAGGCCACAACAGTGAGAGGCCCGCGTACCGCAAAAAAAAAAAAAAAAAAAAAAATAAGTGAATAGCAGGTTTTCGGATCCTCCTGCAGGATTTCCGTTTCAAGGTTTTGGCACTAGAACGGACTATTTCTTTTTTTTTTTTCGGACTATTTCTTAATGACAACTATTTTAAAGAATAAATAGAAAAAAAAAAAGAATAAATAGAGAACATTATTCAAAATTGTGACTAATGAAGGATCTGTGAGTTTTTTGTTTTTTTTTTTTTTTTTTACGGTACGCGGGCCTCTCACTGTTGTGGCCTCTCCCGTTGTGGAGCACAGGCTCTGGACACGCAGGCTCAGCGGTCATGGCTCACGGGCCCAGCCGCTCTGCGGCATGTGGGATCTTCCCAGACCGGGGCACGAACCCGTGTCCCCTGCATCGGCAGGCGGACTCTCAACCACTGCGCCACCAGGGAAGCCCCGGATCTGTGAGTTTTTAATACATATTCTAAGATTTACCATTTTGACACTTTTTAAAAGTCATCAGCTTTCTACTGTTTTAATGTAAGATAATATGAACAAAAACCTTCTTTTCTGGTCCCAGGATTTCATCTGGCTTTAAACTCAGGAATCAAGTTAACTGGGCCAGATTTAACTCTCATTTTTACTACCTTTCAGAGATATTTTTGAAAAGTGAATTATATATGACTTCTTCAGAAGTGAAATTTTTTACTCCAAGAATTCTATGTAACTGCTACAGATTTCCATTCTGATAGCCTCTGAGCCTTCATATGTTATTTTTTGATGCCTTCCCCCCTAGTGTGTTTCTATCACCTTGTGGAGACCCCAGACGGAGTCAGCATTTGGAATGACAAATAATCACTGGATCCACCTGTTGTTTTCACCTTTCCCAGATGCTCTGGGTGAGAAGGTGAGAGGGTGATGTGTTATTAACTATGTGCAAAATGTCTGACACTTCCTACAACAGCATGCATCACATTTATATTCTTATTTTTGGTCTACAGTAGAAAATAGTGTCATCGCCAAAGGCATCCCAAGGAAAGTCACATTTTGTAAGATCTGTTTTTTGTACTTAAATCCATTCTCCTGTTATAGTAATTGCACAGTATTCACTGTTTCATCTCTGTACCGGAGATCTGCTTTCTTGTAACACTGCCTGATTTCATGTAGCATTGGTTATGGACTTGCATTCCTCTCTTTAGAAGGAACCATTTTTAAAACCCTTCCTAATTCTAGCTTGGCAATGTAGATGTCTTAACAGTTTTGATAATAAAAAAAAATAACGTGTAATTCGCGTTTACCGAAGTATTCCTTTTACTTTTTCTCAGAAGATCCCCAAATCAGTTAGCTCATTCACTGACACATTCATTCAACATATACGCACTGAGGCACTTTGACATACAAAGATATGTTTTTAGTCTCTGCCCCCAGTTCCTAACACAGAGCTCCTAAATCCCCTGGAATTTAGAACTGTCTTGTGTTCTAATGAGACCACTCTTGGTGGGCTCCTGGATAACTTCAGGAAGGGAGCTGGTCACCAGAAAGACCAAGCCATGATTAGAAGCTTAGAACTTTCAGTCCTACCACCTTATCCTCTAGAGTGGGGAGGGGTTGGAAATTGAGTTAATAATCGATTTTGACTATGTGATAAAGCCTCCATAAAAATCCCTACACTGTGGGGTTAAGAAAGCTTCCATATTGATGAATACATCCACATTTCGGGAGGGTGGTACACCCCCAACTCCACAAGGACAAAAGCTTCTGCACTCAGAACCCTTCTGGCCCTCACTCTATGTAACTCTTCATCTGGCTGTTCATCTGTATCTTTTAACATATCCTTTATAATAAATGGGTAAATGTAAGTGTTTCCCTGAGTTCTATGAGCCACTACAGCAAATTACTGAACCTGAAGAGGGGGTTATAGGAACCCCCAATTTATAACCAGTTGGTCAGAAGTACAGGTGACAACCCTGGACATGACTGGTGTCTGAAGTGGGGGACAATCTTGCAGGACTGAACCCTTAACCTGTGGGGTCTATGCTAACTCCAGGTAATTAATGTCATAATTGAATTGCAAGACGCCCAGTTGGTGTCTGGAGAGTTGGAGAATTGGTTGGTGTGGGAAAACCCCACGCACATTTGGTGTCAGAAGTGTTACGAGTAGATTATAGGTAAACAGGAGTTTTCTTTTAGGCACTTACTAGAGATCAATGATAAATAAGGTTGCCACTCTCATGGAGATGTAAGGATATGGACATTAATCAAATAATTCAAACAAATATAAACTTATAACTTATGATGAGTATCATGATGAAGAAGGTAAAAGATGCTCTGAGAGCCTATAATAGGGGAACTTGACCTATTTGGGGAAATCAGAGAAATCTTCCCTGAGGAAGAAGCTCTTCAGCTGAAATTTGACAGATAAGTTCTAGATAACTATGTGAGTTGGGGAGGAAAGAGCATTCTAGGCCAAGACAATAGCATGTGCAAAGGTCCTGGGGCTGACAAAAAGCATAGAAGGTTTTCAGAATTTAAAGGAGACCTGTATGCCTGCTCCATAAATAGTATGGGGAAGTAAGGAATGAGATAAGACTGGACAGGCAGGGGTTGGACTGCATAGAGCCTTGAAGGTCATGGCAAGGAGTCTTGTCTTTATCTTAAGAAAGACCAATGGAGACTCAATGAAGGGTTTTAAGTAGGAGCCTGGTAAGATTATATTTCATTTTTAAAAGATCATTCTGATCGCCAAGAGTGGTGGTAGACATAGTTTTAATTTTCATTTCAGTCTTTCCCTACTCTGTGAAACACATGTCCCAGATTTGCAGCAAAATGGACTGATTCTCTTTTCTCTCCTGCTCCTCCTCTCCCGGCAGTGAGAGCACCGAGTCCTAACCACTGGAACACCAGGGAATTCCCATTATGCCTTGATTTTTAGAATATCTCCTGTCCCAAGTTGGTGGAGATGAGAACACTCGTTGAGCTTTGGGTCAGGGTCAAGAATGTGCCAAATCTAGAGACAAGGGGCAGTCAACAGAGCCCACAGATGCATTCCATCCTGTGGAGTAAGGCCTAAAATCAAGGTCTAATATTACGTGCTGCCTTAACATCTGGTGAAATCAGGAAGGCCTAGTTTGGCTTAACTGCAAGTTTTTCTTCTTGGTCTGATTGAAAATGTCACCTAGTTAAACAACCTTCCTCATCAGATGGACCAGATGCAGTTTCTGCTGATCCCTGCATAGTGGATTTGCATTCCCCACCAGGCCATGGAATTATCCAAAAGAGCCAACGACATTCTCCTGTGGGAACCACAGGACACCTCACCCTCCGGATACTACAAAGCAAGCTTGCCTCCCACTGCCTCTGGTTGTTCACTCTGTTCCTAAACGCTACCCCCATGTGACCCTGCAGGGCGTGTGGTGTCCTTCTTCCCTGTGCTGTGAGTATATGTGACCAATGAACTGCTGTCAATTTCAGCTGTCCAGTGCTGGGTGTCATATGTTCAGCCATCCCCATACCCCTAGGGTGGGAATCCCTCCCTTACCAATGCGGTGAAGAGGAGGTGATTAAGATACCCTTAGGGGCTTCCCTGGTGGCGCAGTGGTTGAGAGTCCACCTGCCGATGCAGGGGACACGGGTTCGTGCCCTGGTCCGGGAAGATCCCACATGCCGTGAAGCAGCTGGGCCCGTGAGCCATGGCCGATGAGCCTGCGCGTCCGGAGCCTGTGCTCCGCAACAGGAGAGGCCACAACAGTGAGAGACCCGCGTACCGCCAAAAACAAAAAACAAAAATCAACAACAACAACAAGAAAAGATACCCTTAAAGCCAGTTGCCCTAAAAAATTAGAGGCTTGGCTTCTGCGCAGTCACTGTCTGCACAAAGCCCTGTTTCTTAGAGCCCATGGGGAACTGGGACCACTACTCCCATTTATTCAAAGTAACCATTTGAGTGCACTGGGTGTGGTTACACTTTCTGCTACTTGTGTGTTTCTCAACCCATACTCTAATCCAATGCAGTCATCATTCCAGGAAACCCTGAGGGTCCGCTGATTGAAATCCTTCTGCTCTCTCTCTTTTAAAAAAAATATTTATTTATTTATTTATTTATTTATTTGGCTGCATCAGGTCTTAGTTGCGACACACAGGATCTTCGTTGTGGCACGTGGGATCTTTAGTTGCAGCATGCGGGATCTTTATTTGCAGCATGTGGGATCTAGTTCCCTGACCAAGGATCAAACCCGGGCCCCCTGCATTGGGAGTGTGGTTTCTTAGCCGCTGGACCACCAGGGGAGTCCCCTCTGCTCTCTTTTGAATAGATGTAGACATCACTATCTTCTTTCACTTTTACTCTGATCTTTCAGTTTCCTCTTTTCCAGTCCCAAGAGGGTTATGAATCATGTTTCCAAAACAGATGATGATCTGTGGAAAGGATTTTGCATTTCTAACTTCCTTAGTTCTTCTGAATGAATTATGAGGGTCATATGTATGTGAGTCTTCAGGAATCAGAGGTGGAGGCCAACACTAGTCATTTTAATCAAATAATTACCATACTTGACAGGCTTGGATAAGAGCCTTAGGCAAGCCTTAGGCAAGGCTGTTGAGTATAGTAGGTTATGAGTTATTTTATTTCCCCAAGGAAACAAGAAGCTCCTCAAAGGCAATGGGCTTGGTTCTGTGTGCCTGCATGCCTATTCCAGCACACTAGTGCAGTGGGGAAGAGCTGGGACACTGGAAACCGACCACCTGGCTTCAAATCCTAGCCCGCCCACTAATTAGCAGAGAGGCCTCAGTTTACCCAATTCTTAGAAAACTTAGTTGTATCTTTGTATCCAAGGGTTGTATTAAATATTAAATGTTCTAAGAGTAAATGTATGTGAAGCACTTAGCACACTGCCTGGCACAGAGTAAGCGGTCAATAAATGTTAGGTATTATTGGACTTCCTTGGTGGTACAGTGGTTAAGGACCCACCTGCCAATGCAGGGGACACGAGTTTGAGCCCTGGTCTGGGAAGATCCCACATGCCGTGGAGCAACTAAGTCTGTGCGCCACAACTACTGAGCCCGTGTGCTGCAACTACTGAAGCCCATGAACCTAGAGCCCATGCTCCGTGACAAGAGAAGCCACTGCAGTGAGAAGTCCGCACACTGCAACAAAAAGTAGCCCCTGCTCGCCACAACTAGAGAAAGCCTGTGCGCAGCAACGAAGCCCAACACAGCCAAAAATAAATTTAAAAAAAAATGTTAGGTATTATTGTTATTTAAAGTGTTAACCATGTCTAACGATGCTGGCTATTATTGTTATTTGGACAGTGCCCAAGCATCACTCCTAAGCTCTAGGCCCATATATTTAACCATGTGTGGATGAATATTCTACTTAAGTAGTTTAGAGGCAACTCAAATAAGTACAGGGGAGAAATAACCATCTCTGCTTCCTCCACCCCCACCCCCACGGGCTCTTCTGGAACTCCCAAGCTCGGTTAGTAGCACCACCTGCCATCAGCTCAGTTTCCCAAGTCAGAAATCCAAGGGACAGCCTCACCATCTCCCTTCTCTTCCTCCATTCCATCCAATCTCACCAATTCATTCAGCAAACATTTATTGAGCACCCTGGCACTGGGTAGGTGCCAGGATAAACAAATGAACCAGACAGGCTGTCCTGGAGGTTAGGTGAAGTGCAGAAGATGGGCAAGCAATGTGTAAAGGGATGAGTTGAGCACAGCCTGGGATAAAGGGTCTGAAAGAAATAAGCAATGCGCTGTGCTAAAAACAATGGAGTTATTTCTGACAGGGGTCAGGGATGGCCTCGCCAAGGAAGTGACATTTAAACTAGATCTGAATGTCAAGAAGGAACTGACCATGACGAGTTGGAGGGAGGACATTTCAGGCAGAGGGACGGCAAGCACAAAGCACTGAAGTGGGAAAGAAATGAGTGTGTTCCAAGAACTTTCAGATGGCCAGTGTGACTGGGACATTTACAACAAGGTCTCTGGACCTTCTAGTCTAGCCAGGAGGGACACAAGCTTACTTCTTACTGCTTCATAAACGATGTGGTCCCATCTCAGTGAGACAGAAGCTCAAAGAAAGGCAAAATAAAATCCATACAGTCAAGAGTAGTCACAGGGGGCTTTATGAAGCTTGTGACACATGAGCTGGCCCTCCTAGATGAAGAGACTGGAAACATTCAGTGGGATGAGAAAAGGTATTCCCAATAGGACTAGTGGCACCAGCCAAGTCCAGAGAAATGAGTATGGTATGTGCTAAGACTACAAGTAGACTTGACTGGCTCCCCAGATTGGGAAGAAAGTGGATGAAAGTTAAATAGAGGCTGATTTGGGGAAATCTTTTTTTTTTTTTAAGGGCTGAGATGTTTGGACCAATTGCAAAGTTAAGGTGGAGCCATTCTTGGGTTGACAGGAGATGTGAGGAAAGCAGTGACTTAAGAACATCCTTCAGACATCCACGAGGATGTTGGGTGAAGGGGGAAACCCTGGGAAGGGAGATTACTTTTAGAAGTCTGCTGGAATCATATAAGAGTGACTCAAAAAGCAACCTAGACTACGAATTGGGTGGTGGTAATAGAAAGAACAGAATCTGAGTAAGAATTTGAAAAATTCCTTTAAATCCAACACTAGAGTGTCGGTTAAATAAATTATGGTAGATAGCTAGTGGGAAGCAGCCGCATGGCACAGGGATATCGGCTCGGTGCTTTGTGACCGCCTGGAGGGCTGGGATAGGGAGGGTGGGAGGGAGGGAGACGCAAGAGGGAAGAGATATGGGAACATATGTATATGTATAACTGATTCACTTTGTTATAAAGCAGAAACTAACACATCATTGTAAAGCAATTATACCCCAATAAAGATGTTAAAAAAATAAAAATAAATTATGGCACACTCATGTAATAGCACTCCATGCAGCTATTTAAAATGATGCCATAGAAGGATAGCAAGTGACCCTGAAAGGTGTTCAAGGCAGAACACCATCTGCAGGACATTTCTTACTTAAGGGAGATGTGAGTCTTCAATTAGGGTTCACTTTTTTCTTGCAAAGTTATTTATTAAAAGCCTTTAACCCTGAATGCAAGTTTAAGGAGATAAGACTCACCTCAATCCTCACTGAAATATGTCACAGATAATAACAAATTCAGAGGTATCAGAAAAGGTCAAATGATGTTTTCCTGAAATCCAGAAATCAAGCTTAAAAACCATCTTTTGTGTTCCCCTCTACCATGATTTGTTTTGGGTCAGTCAGTCAAGAGTTGGCATATATGGACTTCCCTGGTGGTGCAGTGGTTAGGAATCTGCCTGCCAATGCAGGGGACATGGGTTTAAGCCCTGGTCTGGGAAGATCCCACATGTCATGGAGCAACCAAGCCCATGCGCCACAACTACTGAGCCTGTGCTCTAGAGCCCACGAGCCACAACTACTGAGCCCGTGAGCCACAACTACTGAAGCCTGTGTGCCTGGAGCCTGTGCTCTGCAACAAGAAAAGCCACCTCAATGAGAAGCCCGCACACCGCAACGGAGAGTAGCCCCTGCTCGCCGCAACTAGAGAAAGCCCGTGCACAGCAACGAAGACCCAACACAGCCAAAACTAAATAAATTAATAAAGAAATAAATTTATTTTTTAAAAAAAAGAGTTGGCATATGGCTGGCTCTACCCCTCCTGTAGGTTCAGTCTTGCTCCCGCCACCACCAAATGCTTATGTTGAAGTTCTAACCCCCATTATCCCAGAAAATGACTGTATTTGGAGATGTAGCCTTTAATGCGGTAATTAAGGTAAAATGAGATCATATGGGTAGCTCCTAATCCAATCTGATTGGTGTCCTGATAAGAAGAGGTGATTAGGACACAGGCACAGAGGGAAGATCATGTGAAGATACAGAGAGAAGATGGCTGTCTATAAGACAAAGAGAGAAGCCTTAGAAGAAACCAACTCTGCTGACACCTTGATCTTGTACGTCAAATTTCTGCTATTTAAGCCACCCAGTCTCTGGTGCTTTATTATGGCAGCTATAACAAATACTTCGATTCTCTCTTTTTAATTGTGACAAATATATTTTAAATACAAAATCTAATGCTTGGGTTCCTCAAGTATTTAAGTTTCTCAAATACTTAAATGCAAAATTACTATATGATCCAGCTATTCCACTCCTAGGTATATACCCAAAAGAATTAAAGGCAAGGACTCAAATACATACTGGTACACAAATGATCATAGCAGTATTATTGACAATAGCCAAAAGGTGGAAACAACCCAAGTGCCCATGAAGAGATGAATGGATAAACAAAATGGGTTATATACATACAATGGAATATTATTTGGCCATAAAAAGGAATGAAGTACTGACACATGCTACAACACGGACGAACCTTGAAAACATTATGCTAAGTGAAGTAAGCCAGACACAAAAGGCCACATACTATATGACTCCGTTGATATGAAATATCCAGAACAGGCAAATCCATAGAGATAGAAAGTAGAATAAAGATCACCAGGGCCTGGGGGGGAGAAGGAAATGAAGAGTTGGTGTTTAACGAGCACAAAGCTGCTGCTGATGAAAACATTCTGGAAATGGATAATGGCCATGGTTGTACAACACTGTGAATGTGCTTAATGCCACTAAATTGTACACTTAAAAATAGTTAAATTTATGTTATGTATATTTACCACAATTTTTTAAATTAACAAAAACAAAAACTAATGCTTAGGCAACTGTGGGATTTTTATATTTTGTGGAAATTTCCTTATATCATTAAAATATATATACTTCTTTTGCAGTCTAGACTCTCTTAGTCTGAGTCTCAATTGGAGGCTTGGTGATGGCTTGCTGTTCATACTTTTTTGTTTCTTCCAACCACATATAAATGTGTCTTATAAGAAAATATTCCAGTGGAGATCCCCAGCTTGGCCAGCAAGCCAGGAGAACAATATTTGTGAGGATATGCAAAGAAGAAGGGATAAACCAGTGGTTGGTGGATATAAATCTTACCTTTGGCTTTCTTCGGATGGAATTGGAGGCACTGATCTTGCCTGAGGCATTGACTTTACCATCCACCATCAGGGAAGAAATTTCTACCTTTCTGATGGGAATAAATCTGCCTTCAGCAGATAAAGCACTAAAAGACTACGTTCCCAAAGGCACTTGCTGATGCCTGTGTGGAGCCAGGCTCACAGGCAGGGAGGCATCACGTATACACTGTGCCCATTCACGGTTTGAGGACTGCCTGGCGCAGTATCTGGATTCAGCTTTGCTTGCTCAGGGTACATCCACATTAGCTCCCGTGCCTCTGGGAGAGTAGAGTGGCTTCGCCTCCCAGGTGGGTAAGGTGAGAAAACCCACATGCAGCCAGGCAGTACCGATGGGTAATTACTGTGAGTATCTTTGTGATGTGCTACAGAGGCCTTATCAAAAAAGTGCTGGGACAGGTCACCCTGGAAATGGGACAGTGGTGCCCAGGAGAATATAAGGCGGGCTGAAGTGGCTGCCTCATAGAAACAGGTCCAAATGTTGAAGTGAAGCAGAGAGGGGTAAAATGAGAGCAGAATATTTGAGGAAAGGAAGAAGTCCCTGTGGGAAACTCATTTTGAATAAACTCTATCTGCAAAACTCTAGATTTACAAAATAAGTAAATAGGATGGGTGAGCATGATTTTTGTTTTTAAGATTCCTTTCAGTAACAATTCAATGAAATTAAATGAAAGTGGAGTCCCCCCTTTTAAGAGCTTATCTGTCAGAGAGACAGCGGGGGATGTCCAAAGCCTGGGCTCTGACTAACGGTGAGACCCTTTTAAACCTCATCTTAGTTTTCTTATTTGCAAAAGGAAAGGACTGGGATAGATATGATCTCTAAGGTACTTTTAATCTCAAAGTGCTTCCCCCATCGTATAAAATGCGATCAGTTTGTACTTGACATCAGGCTTACATAAAGTTCATAGCACATCACCTGGTAAGTGTGGTCAATGAATTTACTGTGTTGGTTAAAATCAAAAGTCCATACGATTGCCTCTGAGGCCCTACTTGATCTGGCCCCTGACTACCTCTAAGGATCTCACCTCACCTCACTCTCCTCCTTGCCCACTATGTTCCAGGTCTTCTTTCTATTCCTGGAACACACCAAGCTCATTCCTACATCAGGGCCTTTGCACTTGCTGTCCACTGTGCCTGGGATCATTTCCCCCCAGATTTTCAGAGAGTTGGCTCTTTCCTGACATTCAGATCTCAGTTCAAAAGTACTTCCTTTGAGAGGGCCTCCCTCAAGCTAATAGATATACAGAGAATTCAACACCCACTAAGAATGCATGTTCTTTTAGGGTGCACATGGAACATTTGCAAAACAGACATGCATGTATCTCCTTCAATATATTCCCAATGAACAATATGATATAGATCAGGTTCTCCAACTGCATTTTAATGAAATTTGAAATTAATTTTGAAAAGATAAGCCTTTAGGGAATTCCCTGGCAGTCCAGTGGTTAGGACTCTGCCCTTTCACTGCTGAGGGCCCCAGTTCAATCCCTGGTGGAGGAACTAAGATCCCACAAGCTGCACGGCATGGCCAAAATAAAAATAAATAAATAAATAAATAAAACTCTTCTAAAAAATAAGGTTTATCTTAAAAAAAAGATAAATTTTAAAAATATTTGGAAACCAAATAAAATATTGCTAAATGACTCTTGGAAATATTTAAAACTGGATGATAGTGAAAACAGCACACGACAAAATTGGTGGGACACAGACAGTGAAAGCACTATTTTAAAAGGAAATTTATAGCTTTATATACATTTATCAGGAAACAAGAAAGGTTAAGAAAGACATGAGGCTAAGCATTCAGCTCAAATACTAGAAAAGAAGCAGCAGAACCAAATGAAAGAAACAAGAAGGAAATAACTATTAGGACAGAAATCAACAAAATATAAACAACTGAGACGACTAACAAAACTAAAAGCTGATTCTATGCAAAGATTAATAAGATAAAAGTCTTGGACTTCCCTGGCGGTCCAGTGGTTAAGACTCTGCACTTCCACTGCAGGGGGCACAGGTTCGATCCCTGGTGGGGGAACTAAGAAACTAAGATCTCTGCATGCTGCTCGGCGCCTCCAAGAAAGAAAAAAAATTTCCCTCCACGTTTGGACTTCCCTGCTGGCGCAGTGGTTAAGAATCCGCCTGCCAATGCAGGGTACACAGGTTCGATCCTTGGTCCAGGAAGATCCCACATGCCATGGAGCAACTAAGCCCGTGCGCCTCAACTACAGAGCCTGTGATCTAGAGCTCGCAAGCCACAACTACTGAGCCCACGTGCCACAACTACTGAAGCCCGGGCGCCTAGAGCCCGTGCTCCGCAATAAGAGAAGCCACCGCAATGAGAAGCCCGTGCACCACAACGAAGAGTAGCCCCCGCTCACCACAACTAGAGAAAGCCCGCGCGCAGCAACGAAGACCCAACGCAACCAAAAATAAATAAATAAATTTTAAAAATCTCTGTACTCCGCAGCCTTTGTCTCTGTGCATTACCAATCACAGCATCAGCCTTTTTCTACCATTGAATAGGAGACCCATCTAGTTACCACAAAAAAAGTCATAAAGAACACTAAATGGGGGAAACACTTCTACTCTGTTAAACATCTTTATTTTTCCACTTATTTTTTTAAGAAAAAAAATCTAAATTCACACAAATAGTCTTGAAGCTTTTACCTTGTTTGGGTGAGAAATTTATTTTCTGTGCTTATAAAAAATATGTTGTGGGAAGGAATAATGATTTACCTAATTAAGTTAGCTTTGTACATCTCCCTCAAGCTCTAGTCCCTTGCCAGGTATTCGAGTATACATAGAAAAACGTACACCAAAACCCTCCCCAAAGAAAATAAATCAAACTGTTCAAAGATTAAAGACTAAGGATAGTAAATTAAATTCTCTGTAGCTTAATCTGAATTAAGAACCTTATGCTTCTCTATGTATCTTCGAGACCTGTCAGCTGTGGCAGTCTCCCTTCCTAGCCATGGAAGAGCATATTCTTGTTTATTGGCAAAGCTGTCACCATTTATTTGGTATGATATTCTGACTTGTACAAGTAACATTCTTTACTTTAAAAACCTAGAGGGTGGGCTTCTCTGGTGGTGCAGTGGTTAAGAATCTGCCTGCCAATGCAGGGGACATGGGTTTGAGCCCTAGTCCGGGAAGATTTCACATGCTTCTGAGCAACTAAGCCCGTGTGCCGCAACTACTGAGCCTTCGCTCTAGTTCCTGTGAGCCACAACTACTGAAGCCCGGGTGCTTAGAGCCTGTGCTCCGCAGCAAGAGAAGCCACTGCAATGAGAAGCCCGCACACCGCAATGAAGAGCAGCCCTGCTCGCCACAACTAGAGAAAGCCCGCCCGCAGCAATGAAGACCAAACACAGCCAGGAAAAAAAAAAAAAAAAGCCCTGGAGGGTACTGGGTTATTGGGTAAACTTCTAACTACAGTTCCAATGTTTCTAGGAAACTGAACTAATTGTTCCAATGGATGATGGAAAACATAGCAAGATATCAAGAAATCCAAAGCAATATGGGTGAAGTCTTATTTAGCATCCTGCAGTACACTGCCAAACATGATTTTAAATCTCAAGCATGGTATTCAAGTGGAGAATAAATGAGTGTTTCCTTGCTGTAAATAAATAAATAAATAAAAGAATCTTATGCTTATAGTGTTTCTATGAAGTTAGTAATTATATTCATTTCCTATTGATGCTGTAACAAACTATGACAAATTCAGTGGCTTAAGAAAACACAAATATATTATTTTACAGTTCTGGAGATCAGAAATCCAAAATGGGTCTAATGGGCCAAAATCAAGGTGTTGGCAGGCTGTGTTCCTTCAGGAGGCCCTGGGGGGGGATCTATTTCTTGCCTTTTCAAAACCTATTAAAAATTGGCTCAAGAAATGAATCACAGACTTAAATATAAAATGTAAAACTATAAACTTTTTAGAAGAAAATGGAGAATATCTTCAGGATCTAGGACTATGCAAAGAATTCATAGACTTGACACTAAAAGTACAATCCATAAAAGAAAAAGAAAAAATAGGGCTTCCCTGGTGGCGCAGTGGTTGAGAGTCCACCTGCCGATGCAGGGGACATGGGTTCGTGCCCCGGTCCGGGAAGATCCCACATGCCGCGGAGCGGCTGGGCCCGTGAGCCATGGCCGCTGAGCCTGCGTGTCCGGAGCCTGTGCTCCGCAACGGGAGAGGTCACAACAGTGAGAGGCCCGCGTACCACCAAAAAAAAAAAAAAAAAAAAAATCAGTCCTCTTCAAAATTAAAAATGTTTGCTCTGCAAAAGACCACATTAAGAAGATGAAAAGTCAAGATATGGACTGGAAGAAAATATTTACAAACCACATATTTGATGAAAAATAGGATCTAGAATATATTAAAACCTGTCAAAACTAAATAGTAAAAATCAAATAACCCAATTAGAAAATGAGAATTCACTGCAGAGGATACATAGATGACAAATATGCACACACAAAAATACGCAACATCATTAATCTTTATGGAAATGCAAGTTAAAACCACAAGGAGATACAACTACACATTTATCAAAATGGCTAAAATAAAAAATAGTGACAACACCAAATGCTGATGAGGATGCAAAAAACCTGGATCACACACTTTGTTGGTGGGAATGTAAAATGTTACAGCTACTCTGGAAAATAGTTTGGCAGTTTCTTAAAACACTAAATGTGCAACTACCATATAACCTGGCAACTGCAATCTTGGGGATTTAACTCTGAGAGACGAAAACTCATGTTCACACTAAAAACCTGTGTACAAATATTCATAATAGTTTTATTTTATAATAATAGTTTTATTTGTAATAGCCCCAAACTGGAAACAACCCAGATGTCTTTCAGTTGGTGAGTGGTTAAACAAACTGGTACATCCATTGCATGTAGTTAATAGTGTGTGGTATTAGTGGAGGGGTAGATTAATAGGACAGGATAGCATGTGATACCATGCAGTAAAAAAAAGGGGGAACAAATTATTGATATAGGCAACAATGTAGATGAACCTTTAGGTAGTTATTCTGGATGAAAAAAAGCCAATCCCAATAGGTTCCATACTGTATAATTCCATTTATATAACATTCTTGAAATGATAACATTTTGGAAATGGAGAACAGGTGAATGATTGCTGGGAATCAGGGGCCAAGGGAGATAGAGAGGGTTGGGTGTGGCTATAAAAGGGCAAGAAGAGGGATCCTTGTGGTGATGGAGCTGTACTCTATCCTGGCTGTACCAATGTTGATATCCTGGTTGTGACAATGTATCATAGTTTTGTAAGATATTACCGTTGGAGGAAACTGGTAATAGAGAATTACTGGTATAGAAAATCTGGTATAGAGAATTTCTCTGTATTATTTCTTACAACTGTGAGTCTACAATTATCTCATATTAAAATATCTAATTAAAAATAATCAAATAAAAAAAAGAAAACACAAATCTATTATTTTACAGTTCTGGAGATCAGAAATCCAAAATGGGTCTAATGGGCCAAAATCAAGGTGTTGGCAGGCTGTGTTCCTTCAGGAGGCACTGGGGGGAATCCATTTCTTGCCTTTTCCAGAAAGCTTCATTGTTTGGCTCATGGCCTCCAATTAGCAATCTCATCACTCTCACCTGTGCTTCTGTTGTCACAGGCCTTTTCTGACTCTGATCTTCAGCCCCTCTTCCATTTTTTAAGAACCCTTGTGATTAAACTCACCTGGATAATTCAGGATACTCTCCCCGTCTTAAAATCCTTAACTTAATCACATCTGCAAAGTCCCTTTTGCCATATAACGTTAATACAGTCACAGGTTGCAGGGATTAGAACACTGATATCCTCAGGGGGAATCATTATTCTGCCCCCCCCCACAGTAATTAAGACACCATCTGGGAAAGTTATCAGATTTGACACTAATGGGACTGTATCTTCAGGTCCTATTTTCCTGAGTCTGTTGGGTAATCCTTCCAAATAATTAGGTATCTAATAGTTTCCAAGTAAATTTGAGAAGATATTACATCATATGCTAATGTCGGGGAACATGATGAAATGTATGGGGGTTCCAATAACTAGCATCTCCACAAGCATGACTTCTCCCATTTCAAGGTGACCCCCACAATCCTCATTATCCCTTAAACTTACATAACATACCAAGCAATGGAACCATAAAAACAGTCCCACATAATATTACACAATGATTTAGTGGACAAAATGATTTCACAGCATTTTAAAGCTACATAATGAAATATTTAAGAGCAAAGATTCTGGAATCAGACAGACATGGACTCAAATCCTGACTGAACCAGTTGCATGATCGAAGTCTCAGTTTTACTCCTCAGTGCCCACCTAGGTTCACATGAGACCAAGTGAAAGGAAGCCTATAAAGCTTTTAGCAGCATATTATTAGCTGTTGTTATTAATATCATAAAGGCGATATCATATTTGACACAATAACATCGATCCCCATTTTATATATAAAGAAACATACTCCCGGGCTTCCCTGGTGATTAAGAATCCGCCTGCCAATGCAGGGGACACGGGTGCGAGCCCTGGTCCGGGAAGATCCCACATGCTGCGGAGCAACTAAGCCCATGCACCACAACTACTGAAGCCCGCGTGCCTAGAGCCTGTGCTCCGCATCAAGAGAAGCCATCGCAATGAGAAGCCCGTGCACCACAACGAAGAGTAGGCCCCACTCACCACAACTAGAGAAAGCCTGTGCGCAGCAACAAAAGACCCAACGCAGCCTAAATAAATAACTAAATAATAAAATAAATTTATATAAAAAACAGAAACATACTCCCCAAAAGTAAATAGCTCATCTAAGGATGCATAACTAGTAAATAATCATATATATCCCAGTGTCTGGCACACACTGTATCCACTCCTGAATACCTTTGTTTTCAGTAATATCAGATACAACCCCCGCAAGTCGACCTCACAACTGCTCCATCACCTCTTGTATTCACAGCTTTTTTCCTATCCATCCTCTATTCTCTGTTGCTTACCAAAGGATGTGGTCTCTGAGGAGTTTATACTACCCTGAAACCAAATGTCAAATGTGCTGAGATTTTAAGACACAGTTTCAGAAACAGGTCCAGCTCATCTGCAAGAATATCATACTTCCCATTTTCTCCATTTTGATAAGCTATAATTCCCCCCACCCACTGAATGGGAGGAAACATTTGCAGATCATATATCTGATAAGGAATTTCAGCTGCAATATATAAAGAACACTTACAACTTAAAATAGACAAATAACCCAATTAAGAAATGGGCACTTCCCTGGTGGTGCAGTGGTTGAGAGTCCTCCTGCCGATGCAGGGGACACGGGTTCATGCCCCGGTCCGGGAAGATCCCACATGCCGCGGAGCGGCTGGGCCCGTGAGCCATGGCCGCTGAGCCTGTGCGTCCAGAGCCTGTGCTCCGCAACGGGAGAGGCCACAACAGTGAGAGGCCCGCGTACTGCAAAAGAAAAAAAAAAAAAAAAAAGAAATGGGCAAAGGATCTGAACAGACATTTCTCCAAAGTTGTACAAATGGCCTATAAGCACCTGTAAAGCTCAAGATTAATCATTATGAAAATGCAAACTAAACATTTATATATATACACATTTACATATACATATTTGAGTGCAGGCCAATTATATTTCATATTAATTTCTTTCAGGGCTCCTAACGGGATATTAGAAAATATTTCTTTTTAAAGGGACTTTGAGTCTGATAGGTTGAGACCCGCTGATCTAGCAGATATGGTCAACATACGGCCTATTAGATATGGAACATACGGCTATGTTCCACACCAACTTTAGCCTCAAGAACTCCATGGGGAAAGTAACAGTAAAATTATAAAGTGATTTATTCCTCACTTCTGCTACCAGCTTGTTCTTTATTTAGGGAATGTGCTGTTTCTGGAGATATATAATTACACATTTGGAGCACATGCATCTGTCATTATGTTATACAATGACAGATTTTACAATGTCTACGTGCCAGATAAGTGAATCTTACATCTATAAATGCCTGAAAGTTAATTTAAACGTCTTTTTCATTGAAGCATACAGCTTCATCTGACTGGCCTTTTGCATCTCGAGGCCATTGTAATGACCGTGCTATAACAAAACCACGCTCTAATATGCACTGAGGTCAGCCACTGCTGGCCTCGCAACTAAATGGTAACAAACTAATGAGCTTTTTGCAGTTCTTTTGGAGCTTTTTATAGGAACTTATTTCTTTTTATGGACTATTAATCTATTTATTGCTGCTCTTAGCATTGGTGGCCTCAAGCAGTGCCTCCCATCTCTAATTTGCTGCATTCATACAAACATTTGTTTTAACGCCCACATTACCAGTGACAGTACATTTTTCATCTCTTGGAACCTAGCGCTATAGCCAAAGCCTTTTCAATCCCAACTTTCAAAAGCCTTCTAGCTTAAGAAAAAAAAACGAACATTTATTATAAGCTTATGGGGGTACCTTAAGGGCAAAAGTGAACCAAGGAGGCAGAACCAGGAAGTAGAAACTCAGCAGAAACCAAAGAGGCCATTTTCTTAGTATTGCTCACCTCTGCTCCCTTTGCCTGTCCAGTTCTTTTCTTTTGCTTCTGTAAACTCCCCTTCTTGGCTTCTCCATAAACATGAGTCTGCCACAAACCCTAAGTTTACATCAACTCAGTTCTGGTCACTTGCAGAGAACAAAGAGCTGCCTCTCTCCCAGTGCCAATCCCAGAGGAGAGAATCAGATTGGCCCTTTTGGGTTAGGTTTCCCTGTGGTCCGATTGATAAGGTCATCGGACCTTAGGATAAAAATGGCTGCTGGGGCCACCTCTGTGAGGAAGGGCAGTTTTTAGAGGAAGAATGTTGTGATAAACTGGCTTACCACGCATCAAAGGAAACAGACAATCCAGACTGTTGGAACTTTGTCTAAAATAAAAATAATTTCTGTGTGAGGGTCTGAGGTGCTCCCCTATGAAGAAAGAACATGAGGTTTGGCCCCATTATTATGTGGTAGGTACTTTTTATCTGAGGCCCTTGATTGTCTACTCCCTGTTTATTTCTTTCGTTCTTCCTTTCTTTCTTTCTTTTCTTTCTTTCTTTTTTTAATTTGATATAATTCACATACCATAAAAGCCACCTGGGGCTTCCCTGGTGGCGCAGTGGTTGAGAGTCCGCCTGCCGATGCAGGGGACGCGGGTTCGTGCCCCGGTCCGTGAGGATCCCACATGCCGCGGAGCGGCTGGGCCCGTGAGCCATGGCCGCTGGGCCTGCGCGTCCGGAGCCTGTGCTCCACAACGGGAGTGGCCACAACAGTGAGAGCCCGCGTACCGCAAAAAAAAAAAAAAAAAAAAAAGCCACCTTTTCATTTTTTTAATTTTGTGTTTTTAAAATAATTTTATTTATTTTGGCTCGCCGGGTCTTAGTTGTGGCACACGGGATCTTCGTTGCGGCACGCAGCCTTCTTAGTTGGGCATGCGAACTCTTAGTTGCTGCATGCATATGGGATCTAGTTCCCCGACCAGGGATCAAACCTAGGCCCCCTGAATTGGGAGTGCAGAGTCTTACCCACTGGACCACTAGGGAAGTCCTACAACCTTTTTAAAATGTACAAATCAGTGACTTTTAGTAGATTCACAAGCGTTCTGCAACTATCACCATTATCTGTTTTCCAGACCATTTTCATGATCCCAGATGGGAACCTCATACTCGGTAGCGATCACTCCCCATTATTTCTTTCCCCCAGTCCTAAGCAACCATGGATCAACTCTCTGTCTCTGTGGACTTGCCTATTCTGGGCATTTCATAAAAATAGAATCATACAATATGTAGCCTTTTGTACTTGGCTTCTTTCACTTAGCATAGTTTTCAAGGTTCATACACATTGTAGCATGTGTCAGTGTTTCGTTCCTTTTTATGGCTAAATATTCCATTGTATGGATAGACCACATTTTATTTATCCATTCATCAGTAGATGGACATTTAAATTACTTTCACTTTTGGGGAATAATGCTACTTATGAATAATGCTACTATGAACATTCATGTACAAGTTTTTACGTGAACGTATCTTTTAAAAATTTTTATTTATTTATTTATTTATGGCTGCGTTGGGTCTTTGTTGCTGCGGGCGGGCTTCCTCTAATTGCGTTGAGCGGGGGCTACCCTTCACTGTGCTGCACAGGCTTCTTATTGCAGTGGCTTCTCTTGTTGTGGAGCACGGGCTCTAGGAGCGAGGGCTTCAGTAGTTGTGGCACGTGGGCTCAGTAGTTATGGCTTGCGGGCTCTACAGCACAGGCTCAGTAGTTGTGGCACACGGGCTTAGTTGCTACGCAGCATGTGGGATCTTCCTGGACCAGGGCTTGAACCTTTGTCCCCTGCATTGGCAGGCGAATTCTTAACCACTGTGCCACCAGGGATGCCCCAAAATGTTTTCCTTAAAGCAGCTGCACCATTTTACTTTCCCACCAGCAGTATATGAATACTGCAATTTCTCCAGCTTTGCCATCTTTTTGATGGTCAATTGTTTTGATTATACCCATGCTAGTGGGATGCAGTGGTATCTCACTGTGATTTTGATTTGCATTTTCCTAGTGACCAATGATATTCAACATCTTTTCTTATCCTTATTGACCTTTTGTGTATCTGCTTTGTAGAAATGTCTGTTCAAACCTTTTGCCCATTTATCGTTGGGTTGTCATTTTACTGATGAGTTATAAGAGTTAAAGAACTCTTTAAGATTCTAGACCCTTCTCAGATATATGATTTTTCCCATTCTGTGGGTTGTCTTCTTTTTCTCAATAGTGGCCTTTGATGCACAAAAGTTTTAAATTTTGATGAAGTCCAATTTATCTACTTTTTTTCTTTCACACCTGAACTTCAGGTGTCATAACTAAAAAACCACTGCCTAATTCAAGGTCACAAAGATTTACACTTATGTCTTCATATGACTCATAGTTTTAACTCTTGCATTTAGGTCTTTGATCCATTTTGAGTTAATTCTCATATATGGTAAGACGTAGGGGTCCAACTTCATCATTTGCATGTTGATATCCAGTTGTTCCAGCACCATTTGTTGAAAAGACTATTCTTTCCTTGTTGAGCTGTCTTAACGTCTTTACTAAAAGCCTTGGCGTTTTTTTTTTTAAGCTAAATTCCCAGAGTTGCTCACTAACTGACTACACTCAGCCAAGCATACAATACGCAACTGAATGTGATTAAGATTATGTGAAGGGCGACTGCGCAGCGTCGGCAGGGAGCGCGGGCTGCGAAGAGGCGGGCCGGGCCGAGCTGGGCCAGGCGGAACGCGGACCGGGGAGGCGGCGGCGGCAACCTGGGCCTCGTGGCTCAGCCGCGCATCGGAGCAGGCCTCCGCGGCGCGCGCCCCTCGCCAAGCCCGCCCCGGGCCGGCGAGCGCTGGTCACCGAGGCCCAGGCCGCCGCCGCGGCGCGTTCTTGAAATCATGAATCCTGTTTATAGCCCGGGTTCTTCTGCGGTTCCCTATGCAAATGCCAAAGAAATTGGATATCCAGCTGGTTTCCCCATGGGTTACGCAGCATCTCCTGCCTATTCCCCCAACACGTACTCTGGAGCGAATCCTACCTTCCAAACAGGTTACACTCCTGGCACACCTTACAAAGTGTCCTGTTCCCCCACCAGCGGGGCGGTGCCACCGTACTCCTCCTCCCCAACCACTACCAGACCGCTGGACACCCCTTGCGAAGTGCCTACCCCCAGCAGAGCGCGCACGCACAGCAAGGCACGTACTACCCCCAGCCCCTGTATGCAGCCCAGTCACGTCATGCACCACACCACAGTGGTGCAGCCCAACAGCATGCCAGCGACGGTGTCCCCTGCTCCCATCCCTCTGCCTAGAGGCAACGGGGTCACCATGGGCACGGTGGCGGGGACCACTATAGCCATGTCAGCGGCTACCTTGCTGCCTGCCCGCCCACTCCCCAACTCCTGTCGCCCCCCACCCCATCACTGTGCCCACTTATCGGGCCCCAGGAACACCCACCTACAGCTATGTGGCCCCTCAGTGGTGATCACCCTGCAAACGTTTTCGGATGGAGCTGTGCAGTCACATCGTGGAGGTTCCACAGCTGGTGCTGCAGGCCTTGCGCCTCCAACCAGGACTTTGTTCTTAATGCTCTCGATACTTAGCTAAACACTGCTACGGCCGGCCCAGCAGGTCCCGGCGCCCTCAGTCTCCAACTGGCTCTGTGGGTTGGTCTTAAAGCAAATCCTGTTTGGTGGGCTGCCAGGCAATTTTTTAGCTAACTGTAATGAAAAAAAGGGAGTATTAATCTATTCTGAATCATATCTAGCTGAATGCATGTTTAAAAAAAAAACAACACAAAAACAAAGCTTGTTCCATCTACCTGCAGTGACTGACGCAGAACCATCATATGCAAAATCCAAAGGAATGGAAAAGCATTTTACGACTTGTATCATCAATGCACTCTTGTAATGTATGCAAAGTCTTAAAGTTATAAGTGTTAAAGTGAATTTCTTCATAGAGCATCTGAAATCTCTTTGATGATTCTTCAGCCTTTTGGTGTTGATGGAGGTTGCCAATTGGAAACATGGACTTCTACTTTCCACCCATCTGTTCCTTTTGCACGGACTGCACTGGGAGAGAGTTTTAGGGACAGGGAGAGTGTGGGGAGGCCACCGCTGCTTGGGGTGCAGCCAGGTTAATGGCTTTCTCTCCATTTAGGCTTGTGGGGTCAGTGTGATGTGGATGTCCTTAGGGATTACCATGAATCCAGTTAGGGACAAAAGGTGGTTTATGTATCAGCAAAGCAATTTTCTCTGCCATCTAAATTTTCATTACAAATCTCTTACAGATAGAGATGATGCTTTCTATATGTTTAATGGAAAAGTCCTATGTAGAGCGAAATTATTTTCCTGGCATGGAAGATATGTGAAAGAGAACCAGCCACACTTGGAGGAGGTATTGGCCTCTCCTTTATTTAGCTTAGAAAAATCATTCCTTTCCCCCGCCCCCTCGGGGGAAATGTTTGAGTCACCTGAAAACGTATGTAGGCATTGTTGTTCTCCCTCCCACAAGGAAGGGCAAAGACTTCATTCAGCTGTGTGTTATAAAGAAAGTTGTATATTTAAGAACTTTTAAAAGGGAACAAAACTTTATTGGATACTGATTGTTCCTTGTAGAGAGGCAGGGCTGTGCCTGTGTTTTGGCCCATGCACTCGATGGGGACTTGTCCTCTGAGACCACCTGGAGGGCGCTCGTGGAGATGGCTGTGGGGAGGTGTGAGGAAAGGGCTGGCGCCTGTTGTCTGTGAGCCCCTTTGGCCATATCTTCTTGCGGCTGGGGACACTCAGCACAAAGCACGTGTGGACAGCAAAGGGCCAGGCAGCATCAGAACGTGTTTGCCTGCCAGAACTTATTACAGAAAGGATTTTGTGTTTAAAATCTGAATATTGTACATAAGAAACCAAGAGGATTTTTTGCCTAAATGTGCCCAACTTGTATCGATGGGTGTGTGTGTGGGTCTGTCCTCAGATGAAGTCAGAGGGGGTGGGGGGTGAGGGTTGTTCCCTTTCAGCGGTCTGTCAGCGGTCTGTCACCCCAACGTCATTTCAAGCGCTGTGGGCCTCAGATGGGGAGGGCACCTTACTCTCCTTACGGCTCCGGCAGCTGGTCAGGGCTCCGGCACTGGGGTGGCATTCAGCCCCGGATGGTGAGTGGGATACCTGACCCCTGAGCCTTTGGTAACCTTATTTTTTATAGTGAGTACTCTTCATAATTTTATTTTTCACATCTTATTTTATAAGAAATGTAGGAATATTTTTGCATGGATCATTGTAAACAGAAGATTCATTTCTAATGTCTATAACATAGTGTGTTTACTAATAAGTACTTTAAATTGCTTCAAGAGCACTTAACCTACCTTTGTGTGTATTCGTGTGTGTGTGTGTGTGTGTGTGTGTCAGCCATTTACCCCAGGCACAGTGTCCACTACTTCAACTCTTTGTTGGTAATTCCACCTGTGTAGTGGGCGGTTTGTAATATCGATATGTTCTCCAGGGCCTGAACTGATCCAGTAACAGAGAAGCTGGTTTCCCCAGTTTAGTGTAATAAGTTCGGAGAAAATATGATTTTAGTATATGTTTTTTAAAATTCCCAAACAGAGTGCACATAAACAGATACACACATGGGACTACCTGCAAGGGTTGGAGTCATTTGAATTCAGGAGGAAGTTATGAGAAATTATATAGGCTGTTTCTTCCAGCTTGCCTGAGACTTGGCACACACAGGGTGAATGTTTTCACGAGCACTGAATTAAATGGTGTTTTCAAGAGAAAGAAAAGAGTGGGTTGCGTTTTCTCCCCATTTATATCAGCTTTATAAACACTTTCCCCCCTGTAATTTCTTAAAAAATCTTGTTTCCCTTTTGTGAAGTTGAGTTGGGAGACTTCATCAAATACTTTTGCATTATGGAATACATCTGTGTGGAGATCTTTTCAATTTTGAAACTATCGGGGCATCAGTTATCAAATGTGAAAGGTAGATCTTGTCTAGCAGGTAAGAATCTGGATATAATGAATAGTAACAAAACTATCATATGTTGTAATTTTAGCAGCATTTAGTTCCAGTAAAATTAAGGAATACAGCTTCTGTTATAAAGTTGCATAATTTGATATCCTAAGCACAATAGTAGAACATTCCGAGAAATTTTGCATTTTTTATATGTGACATTCCTAATTTGAGAGTCTTTCAACTAAATTACAGTTATTTTAGAAGCTGAGACAGGCAAATAAAGGAACTAATTCCTATAAACATAGATATCATCATGGACATTTTTAAAAAATTTTGTTCAACAGCCTTCCCCTAAGGTTTAGAAGGTATGTTTCTCTGCTTAGGGAAACCCTGTTTGGATCTGGGCCAGGTGACTGAACGTTTCACGATGAGTGATGGTCCCATCAGCTTGCTGCCTCTGAGAACTGAGGCCAGCATCAGGGCCAGGGCCATTCGTGGTGATAAGCACAGAAGCGCTTCCAGAATCTTTTGTCTCTTGTGTTTGATCTTTTCTCAACATTCTTGTTGGTTTAGTTATTAGGCCTACCAGTTGTATTATATGACTCTGTTTCTTGAGTGCTATGCAAATGTAGTATTTACAGGAGCTGAGGGTGGTCCTGGGCCATGGGCTGGACACCTGGTTGGTACTTGGTACTCGCCCTGCCCTTCCCAAGCTGGGCATGCAGTGCCTCACTCCATCTGCTGGCATCGGCACTTCAAACAAGAGGAAATAGATTCTTGGGGCTTGGGATATACTAATCTCTGGTAGTGCTGTCCTGCCAGCAGGTGGAGAAAGGATGGCAGGCACCAGACGCATCAGTATTGGGGCCTGCTTTTTAAGAAGGAAACTCAGAATTCTTCACCTGTCCCTTGTAAACATTTGGAAAGAGTATTACTCCGACCAGTTGGGTCACCTTCTCCCTATCTGGCAGCTAACAGCTGGACGCCCCAGTTCTTGCCAGCCTGGGCATTGCCCAGATGGGACAGGACGCCTGTCTGACATCCTCTGGCTGTGCAAGGGCAGGCTTAAGGGTGTGGGGCTTGAGGTGGGGTACACCTTCTGGTTCTTCTCTTGGTGCTTTCTAAGGATGGGGTGTGTCTCTAGAAAGGAGTGGTTGGCATAGGGGAAGGGTGGACTGTGTGACTCTCCTCTCTAGTACGTTTCAAATGATGGTGTGTTTTTTTCTCCTGAGCTGTTTATTGCTCAACCTGAGTTTTCTGAAAGGAGCCTGCAGAGGACACGCTGCAGAGGAGGGTCTGATCTTTTCAGATAGAAAGTTGCAGAGTTGATCTTACATGTTTCAGAGGATTTGCCTCTTTTCCCACCCTATTCACTTGAAGAACAGAAAACCTCTGGAGTAATCTTATTTGAATCCCCAGGACCAATGTCAAGTCACTTGGGACAGGGAGACCAAGGAGAGGCTGGCATCTCTGTGCAGGGAGCCTGCAGTGAGCTTCAGGGGATGCTGTGCTCCCAGGATTGGTGTGCTGGAGATGACAAGTGTCTTACCTTGGTCTCCTGAGCCCTATTGGAGTCTCCTATAGGTCCTCGTGGAGACCAGTAGTCAGTAGAATAATTGGGCTGGACCTGAGGCCAGCTCTCATGTGTTCCTGGTGCGGTTACTGTGATGGCCACTCAAGAGAGACCCCAGGGAGCCACTGTTACTGACTAGGAAATGGTTCTTTTTTTTTTTTTTTAATGATTTTTGAATACCGCTTCTTTTCTTTTTAGACCATTCTCATAGTACTTTTTTAAAACTTAAGCCAGCATTGTCTTCCAGTGTTAAAGGCACCCCTCACCTCTGCACTGAACTCCAGGTGTCAATCAATACAAAGGAACATCCATCCTGAGCCAATTACATTATGTGTAAATTCATACTATTTTTTTTATGCAATCTGATGAGTAGATAAGCTCAAACTTAAAATGCTGAAAAGCACGTTTATTTTAACAAGAATTGTTATGTATTAATACTGCAATTTTCAATAAAGGTTGACTTGTGTTGCAAAAAAAAGAAAAGATTATGTGAAAAGCCCCAGCTATAATCAGCAGTCACTTTTACTTTATAAACTAAGATTACTCCAGCTAGGGCACTGGATATATTCACCATCTTAATTGTGCTGATGGTTTCATGGGTGTGTACACATGTCAAACTTATAAAATTGTATAATTTAAATATGTGCAGTTTACTGTATGTCAATTATGCCTCAAGAGAGCTGTTTTTTTTTTGTTTTTTTTTTTGGTTTTTTTTGCTGTACGCGGGCCTCTTACTGCTGTGGCCTCTCCCGTTGCGGAGCACAGGCTCTGGATGCGCAGGCCCAGCGGCCATGGCTCACGGGCCCAGCCGCTCTGCGGCATGTGGGATCTTCCCAGACCGGGGCACGAACCCGTGTCCCCTGCATCGGCAGGTGGACTCTCAACCACTGCGCCACCAGGGAAGCCCAAGAGAGCTGTTTTTAAAGAGATAAACTCAGGGCAAGAGTGTAAATGAAACAATTTTTTTTTTTCCTAATCATTTTTCAGGATCAGCTTCTCTGGTTGGGCCTAAGGTTACACTACCAACTAGGCACTAACAAAAACTTTTATTTGTACATTTCTCTTAACTGACTTTGTTCAAAAACACAAACAAACCATTTAAATTCAAGATCTGTAAGGCCAGGACCATCTCATTACTATGGGGTAAGTATTCACGAGAGCTGTAAATGTGTTTTGACTCTTAAGGAAATGTATTTTTAAGTTTCTTTCCAATGAGAATTTAGTGACTGGGTTTTTCTTTTCTACATAGAATTTAAGTCCCCCCAATTACACAAAGCTCCATTTTGGCAGAGACTTTATCTGTCTGTTCACCCTCATATGCCTAGCATCTAGAACACTGTTAAGCACACAACAGGCACTCAGTAAATACCTGTCAAAGAATGAATAAAATCCCACTTAAACTGTCACCACCTTTTCCTGGGACCATTTTGAACTGAGGAAGGTGGCAGCTCTATTCCTCCTGTTAACATGACAAGTCCATCTCCAGAGGCAGATACTGTCTTCCTCAAATTTTATTATTATTCACCTTCTTATATGTGTAAAAACAAGGTGGTGTGGCTTAGGAATCTCACTTCCAGGAAAAGACCTAAAATGGTGTGTTAAAGATTATGCATAGGATCCACAAACTAGAAGCAATCAGATGACAGCGGTTAAGGAAATCATCCCTAACGGAAGAAACAATCCATAGATTAAAAATTATCATTATGACAAGTCTGCAGTAACATGGAAAACATGTAGTGTGAATCAGGAATTGAAAAGTACCATCACTGACTATGCTTACAAATTAAAAACGTATACACAATTATCTGCTAGAATTTATACTCCATGAAGGCAGAATGTTTGGGTTTGTTCTGTTCACTAGACAGTGTCTGGTACGGAAGGTGTTTATTAACACTTGTTGAACGAATGAATGAAACTAAATATAAAACATACCTATGATAACATACCTGAAGGGAATGAACACACGTGGAAACTTATGTTCAGGTGGTGCAACTGTGGGTGTTTCCTCCACTTTCCCTCTATTTTCCAATTCTCCCTAAAGTTGTCATAAAACTTTCTCAGTTCAAAGGATGGTCACAGAAATCCCTCACCAGGCTCAGGCTGCTTCCTCCCATCCTACAACTAAGGAAGCATCGGAATGGGAGTAGGTATGTGACCTAGCTTCAATTCTAAGAGGGCTATTTTGCAGCGTGTGTGGCTCCAGCCAAGGGTCCCTAGGGTACCGGATATTTAGGCTTTCTCTCCTGCAGCGAGAAGGCAGCGCTGCCCCCCATTGGAGCCTGCAGGAGAGAGGCTGCTCTTTCCCCTAAGCTGCCCCCAGCGCCTCGCCTCGCCCCACCCCGCCCCCAGCTCACTCCTAGACACCCACGGGGGTCGCTCATTACCCCTCCCGCCCCTGGGAGGGGTATCTCCTTCCCAAGGGGGAGGTCACTCTCTCCTTGAGGGCTCTATCTCCCCTGAGCGTCACCGGTCCTCCCTGGTCCTCCTCGTGGGTTCATTCGTTCCTGAAGGAGAGGTCATCCCATCCCCGTAGAGCCCACCCCCCTTGAGGGGGGAGTCGCTCGTTCCACCAGTCCCTCTGGGGGTGAGGGTCATTATTCCCCCGTCCCTCTCCAGAGGGGGTCATTCGTTCCCAACGAGGTCACCCCCTCCCCCAGGCCCCATTCCCCCGAGGCGGCGCGGCACTCGTACCCGAAGGGGAAGTCACGCCTTTCGCCCGGCCCAGTCCCCCGAGGGTCAGCACCGCCTCCTTCCGGGCCCTCCCCCACGAACAGCCACGCCGGGCGGGGCTCCAGTGCGGGGAAGCGGCGGCGGGTCAGGCTACCCGGTCCAGAGCGCGGAACTGGGCGGCGCGCGGCGCGGCGGGGCGCTAGCCATGGCGGGCTGCTGCGCGGTGCTGGCGGCCTTCCTGTTCGAGTACGACACGCCGCGCATCGTGCTCATCCGCAGCCGTAAAGTGGGGCTCATGAACCGGGTGGTGCAGCTGCTCATCGTGGCCTACGTCATCGGGTGAGCGCGGCCGCGGGCGACGACCCTGAGGGGTCCCGGGGACAGGGTGTGATCCGACGGCCGGGAACTCCCCCTTCTGGGTCCCGGCCACGCACCTGCTCATTCTGGCCTAGGTCCTCGGCCGAGCCCCGCGAGCGCCCTCCAGGTGGGGTCCAGGGGACAGCGACCCGAAGCCAGGGATACATCCCTACTCCCCCGACCCTAGCCACCAGAGGGACGGGCCCTGTGCCGGCTCTGGGTCCAGAGGCTGCTTTGATGTTGTGTCTTGAAGGCAAAGCCTAGCTAGATCTTCATCCTCGCCATTCATGCTTCCTGTCCCTTCTGACTTGCTCCATGATGTCCTTTGGCTGGGGGTGGGAGGGCTTTGCCCTAAATGACTCACTCTTTGCTCTTCACTTCCCATTCTGATGATCTGCTGACAGAAACCAAGGTTTGGGATTTCCACTTGGTTCCTTTTGGGTCTGTGGCTTCCTGTCCTTTCCTTTGAGCATCATATGGTTCCTTTTGGGTCTGTGGCTTCCTGTCCTTTCCTTTGAGCATCATATGGTAACCCAAGATAATAGAGAGGTCACACTTTCAAAAATCACTTAAGTTCAGTTCCTTCCTTTTATGGGGTTGTTGGAGTTTTTGGTATAGGCACCTGCCTTAGACTTATCGTTCCCCATGCTGCCCTCTTTGCTTATATGTCCCTCCACCATCAGTCCTCACCTAGTGCTTAATTTTAATTGATGCACTCTTACAATGTAATAAAACTCGAGAGGAGGTGGAAATTAATTTACCAACTGGGCCCGCTTTCAAGGTTCACCTGGGGTGTTACGGTGTCTACAGCTGCTGAGCTGACAGATGTTACCTGCTGCATCGTGGGGGGGGGTGTTTGTTTTTGTTTTTCTTAAAAGGCCTAATACAGTGTTCCCCAAACTGCCCATAGAGCTATTTGAGAATCTTTAAAAAATACTGACTGCTGGCTCTCAGACCCAGACTTTCTGATTCAAGTGCTGTAGAGTATGACCAACTCCCCAGGTGATTCTAATGTGCAGCAAATTTTGGGAACCAGTGTCCTAGTGTTTCCCAAACCTACCTGAACATGAAGGACTCATCTGAGGAATTGTTTAAAGGTAACAGGACACCATCCCCCCTCCCCCCCCCACCCTGGGGTGGGACTTGGAATCTGTTAACACTGCCTAAGGGAATCCCCATGATCTGGCAGGTTTGGCTTCTACCATCTATCAGCGCAGCAGCAGTAGGTACTGACAGTAGTCAGTAAAAGGGCTTTCCAGGTATGAACTCTGCATCAGAACCACTTGGCCTACCCCCAGGTTTGGACTCTAAGTCACATTAAGTACCATCACAACCAACTCCTTGCCCCCCAGTGATTGTGATGCACCCTTAAACTTTGAGACCCACTACAAGCTGGTTAACTAAACTCATATTGCTGGGTTGGACCTGAAGCATTTGGGATCAGGAGCTGTCAGGCAGCTTTTTCCTTTTGGCTTTTGCTGCTCGTAGGAGAATCAGTTTACATCTACTTCAGGGTATCTGTAAAGTTCTAGACTGCATACAGTATATCTGCAGTATGGTAGCCAGGAGTCACATGAAACTGTTGAGCATTTGAAACACCCCTACTCCAAATTGAGATGTGCAATCACCGTACAATGCACGCCAGATTTCGAGGACATAGTACAAAAAACAATTAAATATCATATTAATACATCTTATATTGATAGCATTAACATATATTGGATATGTTGAGTTACATAAAACATATCATTAAAATTAATTTTACCTGTTACTTTTTAATTTTTAACATGGCTACGAGAAATGTTGAAATTACACGATTCGCGTTGTATTTCTGTTGGGCAGTGCAGCGTTATAGGATTCCTATGGAGTGTTGTCTGCCTCGATCATGAGGATTTTTTAAGCAGTAAATGCTTTGCTTTTATACATCTTGCTGTGATCAGATCTGACTCAGGATCTGAATTTAGGGCTTTTAAGAAAAATTTTAAAAAACCTCATCTCTTAACTTTCTGATTCAGTTCATCTTGGTGAAACTGTGGTCTCTTTTCCAGTACTGATCAAAGGTAATCCTGCCTCAAAAAGAGACTGAACAGGACTTTCCTGGTGGTCCAGTGGTTAAGACTCTGCACTTCCAATGCAGGGGGCATGGGTTCAATCCCTGGTCGGGGAACTAAGATCCTGTGTGCTGCATGGCCAAAAAAAAAAAAAGAGAGAGAGAGAGACTGAACACTTCTCAGTTATCTAATTGTATTATCAGTCACAGGATGAGGTAATAGTTATTTACATAGTGATTGAGATGAAACTATGTGTCTCTGACTTAGCAACTCACTATCCAGTCAGCCCTCTGTATCCTCAGGTTCTGCAGCCACAGATTCAACCAACCATAGATAAAAGATATTAAAAAAAAATTCCAGAAAGCAAAACTTGAATTTGTCACTTGCCAGCAACTATTTTTACATAGTATTTACATCATATTTACAACTATTTACATGGCATTTACTTTGTATTAGATATTATAGGTAACCTAGAGATGATTTAAAGTATAGGAGAGGATGTGCATAGGTTACATGCAAATACTATGCCATTTTATATAAGGGTCTTGAGCATCCGTGGTTTTTGGTATCCCCAGGGGTCCTGGAACCAATCCCCTATGGATACCAAGGGATGACTATACTTGGTGGTAAAGTAATAGTGACCCTGCTCTAAGCTTCTCTGTGTCTGACTAGAATTAAATGGAAGCTTATACTGCAGCTGAATTCCTAGAAACCCTGAAGAAGAGGACTTCTTAGGGAAAAAGCCCATCTCTAAGATGGGTAGTGAACTTGGAGACTACTCAGACAATAAGTAACCAAATAAGCAAATTTCTTAAGTCTCAGCACCTAGAGCTTATAAGGAGGGGAGAGGGATGCTAGTAGTATTTCTTGATTCTAGAAATTACAACAATAGTAGTCACTATTGATGTTTAACAACAGCTCTGATGGGGAGGAGTTCTGACTTGTAGTACTGGCCAATCTCCACGGTGTAAATGCTCCCATTGTGGCCAATTTCAGTCTGCTGATAATGGCTCACAAACATTGTTCCAAGCATTTGACATGCATTAACTCATGTAACCTCACAACAATCCTGTGAAGTCTTGTTATCATCCCCGTCGTATAGACGGGAAAAAACAGGCACAGAGAGGTTAAGCAGCTTGGCCAAATTTATGCCTAGTGAGTGATGAACTGAGATAGGCTGGCTTCGGTCTGTTCCAGTGTCCTAACCACTATGCACCAATGCCTTCAGATTTTTAATTATTCAGGCTGGTAGTGAAGTCTCCACTTCAGAGGAAAGAAACATACATGTGACCTGAATTCTTAGAGAAAAAGTAAGAAACTATTATACATTTACTTAAAAGATATGATTCTCCTTTCTAGAGGGCATATATAGCATAGAGGGCAAGAAAGGAGACTTCGAAAGCAAAAAGCTTGAGTTCAAATGTTGACTCTGCCATTCATTAGCTGTGTGACCTTGGGCAAATGACTTAACCTCTCTGAATTACAGTTTTCTCCTCTGTAAAATGGAGAAGAATGACACCTGCCTTATAAAGTGGTCAGTATTAAATTAGTTAATACACATAAAGAGCTTAGATCAGTACCTGGCACCTAAACACATTCAAATGGTAACTATCATTATCATAATTTCTATTATCTCATGGTAATTCTGCCGGTCATAGTGCACTGAAAGTGTTCAAATACCTAGTAATAAAGACAGCATTCACTGAGCATTTTCTTTGTGCTGATCACTGCACTAAGTTACAAAGTTAAGCAGCTTTTGCAAAGTCACAACTAGTAAACATCATACTTTCAGCCTCTGGCTACCAGAGGCTCCCTAGCATTAACTCAAATTCATGCAATCCTAATGGCAATTTAAGAGACCTGTTTTATTTTGTAGCTGGGTGTTTGTGTGGGAAAAGGGCTACCAGGAAATGGACTCTGTGGTCAGCTCTGTTACTGCCAAAGCCAAGGGTGTAACCACGACCAATACTTCTAAACTTGGATTCCGGATCTGGGATGTGGCCGATTATGTGATTCCAGCTCAGGTAAGCCTCCCACTGTGTCTCTGTCTAAAGCTCAAGCCTCTAGTTAGCTGCTTTCCCTTCACCTTTGCACTCTTGATTAGTGATTGGCATGCCCAGAGTTCTAACATCACCAATGCCCAGACTGATTGTTTTAGTCCAAGAAAGCAGTGCAGACAGACCTCTTTTTGGCTTAGGGTCTAACAGGTAATATTCAATCAGCTACGTTTCTTCAGCCCTAAAACATGGCTGGCTTAAACAGAGGAAGCTTTCCATATGGACATCTGAGTCTGTCACCGGACTTGAAAAGTAGAAAAGCACATGTTTTAAATCCTGGGAAAAATGCAGGTGGAACTATCACCTTTCCACATTTTGTGGTTTGCTTTACTGTTTTAAACCCACAAGGTAAATCTTTTCAGACAGCGTAAAAACTTTAACAGCCCGTAGAGACCCAAAGCCAAAGAAGAAGGAAACAGCCATACCCATATAGGATTCCATCAGGAACATAGGGAAGGGAAGAAACTGTTTGATGCAGCATCCTAGTCTCCCGTCTGTTAATCCACAAAGCTCCAAGTTAAATATTGACTCTCTTTAACCATGATAATGGCTCTGATCCACAGTCAAACCCCACATATCCCTCCAGATGGCCCACGTGCTAGGGTGACTGGGGTGGCCACCTGCAGATAAGCTGCCAACTCTTGGCTCAGAGCAAGGACTTCAGAAACTCTCTCTTCAAGTGTGTTCATTTTCCCTCTGCCTTCTCAAGAGAAGGTTCTTGTGGGGTGCCCAGAGAGAAATCAGAGCTAATAAGCCATAAAGGTCAAATGGAACAGGGGATTCATAGTTTGCTGGAGGAAGCTGGTGCTGTTGGCATGCACCTGTCTCTACAGAGAGACCTCTGCTTCCTACGAAGCCACGGCCTCGTCCTGGCAGGCTCGGAATATCACACTCCGTCTGTTTACTGGACCCACAGAAGGGTACGGCCCCCTGCTTCTGCCCCTCAGTGGAAAGGAGCACACAGCAGCTCTGCCTTCCATCTCGGATCGGAGCCGGGGGCCGTGTGAGTCCCACAGGGCTCTCTTCATGAGCTTTCACGATATCCTTCTGCTCCTCCAAAGATGGAACACAAACATGTATTTGCACTGCATCTACTCGGCTCATCTCCAGACTGAAATTTCCCTAAACTTAAAATAAATAAGAAATAGGAAACAAAAAGTAAACCACACTGACTTGTTCAGGTCTAACTCAGGAGAGACGCAGGAACAGCCTTCTGTAAACACCAAGCAAGCAGTGTGTCTACATATGGAACACGGGAGCCTGCTGGGGCACCTGACCCGGGCCTCCTGCCACATTCTCACGCCCCCTCCTGCAGCCATTTCCCCATTTCCCAACATGCTTTGTTCCAGGTCTGTCTTTGAAAGATGCCAACTATTCCCAGAGCGTCTACCACCTTATCAGACCTGGGAGTGGAGATGTCTACAGACCCTTTGGTCCCTGAGTTTCCCTGATGGCTCCCAGCACTGACTGCTCTTCTCAGGAGTATGAAATGTTCAGAGCATTTCATTTTAGAGCACCAGCGCCCAATAAGGAGGAGGTCCAACTAAAATTTGCAGGGTCTTTGTCTTTTTTTCCTTATACTGGGAGGTCACTGTTAGCAATTCTTCAGTCTCATCCCCAAGTGAATTGCTCTCCAGAAACTTTAAATCAACCATTTGGCACCTTCACACTTAGGAGGAGAAAACAGAACCTTCTCAAGAGGAGAAGTGTCAGGCTTCCCTGGTAGTGCAGTGGTTAAGAATCCGTCTGCCAATGCACCAGGGTTCAAGCCCTGGTCCGGGAAGATCCCACATGCCGCAGAGCAACTAAGCCCGTGCGCCACAACTACTGAGCCTGCGCTCTAGAGCCTGCGAGCCACAACTACTGAAGCCCGCGCGCCTAGAGCCCATGCTCCGCAACAAGAGAAGCCACTGCAGTGAGAAGCCCGTGCACCGCAACCAAGAGTAGCCCCTGCTCGCCGCAACTAGAGAAAGCCCACGCGCAGCAACGAAGACCCAACACAGCCAAAAATAAAATAAATAAAGAAAAAAAAAGGAGAAGTGTCAATGGCGAGCCCTGATTGGGCCTTCTGTATAGAATGTTTTACGTATTTATTTTAGTTCCTGTTAGGAAAGAGAACCAGCCTAACTTGAGACCTTTGAGGTCTTGTGTTTCTGCGCCTGTGAGGTAATCCGGTTGGCAGAGGATATACTGAGTACTTATTGACTCTTTTCCCTCAAGTCAAGCTTTATTAAGGAACCATTTCAGGGTATAGACATGTTTTTTTAACCTGAGGTGAAATTCATGTATCACAATATTAACCAGTTCAGAATGAAAACTTCAGTGGCATTTAGCACATTCACGATGTTGTGTACCATCACGTCAGTCTAGTTCCAGAACATTTTCATCAGTCTAAAAGGAAAGCCCCCACTCATTAAGCTATCATCCCCTTGTCCACCTTCTCCCTCACCCCCTCACAACCACTAATGTACTTTCTGTTCCTGGATTTGCCTATCCTGTACGTTTCACATCAATGGGATCATACACTACGTGGCCTTTTGTGTCTGGCTTCTTGGACTCAGCATCATGTTTTTGAGGTTCATCCACATTGTAGCCAGGTCTGTGCTTCATTCCTTTTTATGGCTGAGTCATATTCCCTTACGGGTATGGACCACAATTTGTTTATCCATCCATCCGTTGATAGACACTGAGTTGTTTCCACCTTTAGGCTATTGTGAATGGTGCTGCTGTGAACATGTGTGCAAGTATTGGAGTCCCTGTTTTCAGTTAGGTTATAACTCTCATCGGTGAGAATGGGAGACCCTAAGATCAGTGTTTTTAACTGTTTTCTGCATGGCACAGGGGGGAAGTGAAGGCACTGTCCTGGTAAAGGGCCTTCCTTGTGGCTCTGCCTGGCTCCTCTGCAGGTAGTATGCAGCACTCTCTCCCCTCTGCCTGCTTTACAGGAGGAAAACTCCCTCTTCATCATGACCAACATGATCGTCACCATGAACCAGACCCAGGGCCTCTGTCCTGAGGTAGGCAGCTTCTTGGGGAAGAGCCTCGGGTCTCATACCCACCTCTCTGTGCCTGTCCCACTGTGGGTGGGACCAGGCCATGTGAAACCTGTTTTCACTGGTTCTTCTTCTTCCAGATTCCAGATAAGACCACCGTGTGTGAATCCGATGCCAACTGTACTGCTGGCTCTGCAAGCACCCACAGCAATGGTACAAACCTGTGGCTGTGACTCCACAGTAGATGCTTAGCCTGGGGAGGGTAGCCCCCGACCAAACTGCCTGCCCCGTGGGGCCCCTCTCAGAGGGAAATCTCCAGGATGGAGAAATCCCCCACACGAGCCTGGGAGAGCCTGGTGTCCAGACTGGGGTCCTGGGGCCCTCTCGACATTTATCTCTGTCATCTGCACCCCAGAAGCCATCCCAGATCTTGCCCTGTCTTGTGGCTCTGCATCACCCCAGCCCTGCAGTTGGCAAAGCAGTGATGTGGCTAGGACTTAGACAACTCTTTTCCTCCAATTTGAATTTCTGGATGCTGTCTAAATCCCAGAATTAGACTAGCTCAAGACTGATTGCGTAGGATACATGGTGGAGTTTCTACTCTGCCTCACAAAGTAGAAAGTAGGAGACCCCCATAGACCTGGGTGCCCCTCGCCCCTGTAGGAGTTGCGACAGGAAGGTGCGTGCCGTTCAATGAGACCATGAACACATGCGAGGTGGCAGCCTGGTGCCCGGTGGAGGATAACGCACAAGTGCCAACGTGAGTCCTGCCAAAGGGACAGAAGTGTCCTAAATGCTGGGTCTCGGGCCTGAGAGAGGTGGCAGGGGAGTTGTGGCTTTGTGCTCTTGGTGTCAGCCTGTAGAGTGAGGCTTCCCTGGGCTGGTGGTTCTCAACCACAAGGCAGCAGCCCTCAGCAGCTAGTGGGCCGCGGTGTTTGTCACTCATGATGAGTGCAGATGACTTGCTGCTAGTTAGGCCTCTGTCAGTTGCAAGTTACTGACAGGAAACAGTTCTCAGGGCCTTAAACGGGTGTGTGCGCACACACACACACACACACACACGCACAGTGGGGGCGGTTTGTTGTTCAACTAACCACAGAGATCCCAGCATGGCTAGACCTGGGGCTCGAAGGACAGCATCCGAGTCACCACCTCTTGGCTCTGCTTCCCTCCGTGGTGGCTTCGTTTGCAGGACCCATGGCATAGTCCCTAGTCTCCCTGCCCAGCTGTCCGTAAAGATTCTAGACCTGTCCATCTTCACAGCTTCAGCCACATCTGTCAACCCATCCAACCCATCACTGTGGCTGGGGGATGGATTTTGCTTATGGCTCAGGCCTGGGTCATGTGCCTTCCTAGCTAGGCGGGGAGTCAGACCCACCCAAATGACACAGGTTGAGAGTGGGGGAGGTGTGGCTTTTAAAGGAAGTGTGCGGTTCTGTTACCAGAAAAAAGGTACAGATGCTGGGCAGGAAAATTATTAATGTCCGTTAAAGTGTGTTTTATAAACTAGAGCAGGTTCAAGGTTGCCTAGAATAACATTCTTTCGAACTGCGATCAGCTGTGTTGTGAGTGGGTGGAGTCAGAAGTAAGCTCTCGGAACTGCTGGCAACCTGGGGCCTTTCTCACTCAGCGTTCAGACTGAGGCCTAGATAAGCCCAGGGGAGCAGGTAACCATGTGATCCTCACCCTGGGTGTGTCGCCACACAAGAGAATGGTGAGGACTGCGGATTGCTGAGGGCAACAGCTCCGGCAAGGGAGGGAATCCTAGCATTCTGGAGCTGGAAGGGACTTTATGGAGCCGGTGGCCATGTGTGGCTACTGAGCACTTGAAATGCAGCTGGGTCCAAAATGAGCTCTCTGCGTAAAATACACTCCAGGTTCTGAAGGCTTATTATTAAAAAAAAAAAAAAATGTAGTATCTCATTAATAACATTCTATGTTGTTTACATGTTGGAGTAACATTATAGATATATTGGCTTATTACAGAAAAGTTCATTTCACTTGTTTCTTTTTACTTTATTTTTGGCCGCGAAGCATGTGGGATCTTAGTTCCCCGACCAGGGATGGAACCAGCGCCCCCTGCAGTGGAAGTGCAGAGTCCTAACCACAGGACCGCCAGGGAATTCCCTCTTTTTACTTTTTAATGTAGCTACTAGGAAATTTTAAATTACAGTGTGGTTTGTGCCTCACGGTATATTTTCACTGGACAGTGCTGTTATGTATTTTTTTTAATGGAGTATAATTGCTTTGCAATGTTGTGTTAGTTTCTCCTGTACAATGAAGTGAATCAGCTATATGTATGCCTATATCAGCGCTGTTATAGATCTAAACCAGTGTAGGATGATTTTTAAGTGTACACTGATACACAAAATTTCAGCACTGAGTCACATGGAGAGAAAGGTCTTCCCATCTCCACTCTTATTCAGCCCCTAGCTGATATCAAGGAGGAGATTCTGGTCTGGAGTGTCTTCAATACCTCTCCGTCCCTCGCTGATTTCCATTTCTCACCAAGAACAAGCCCCAGGCTCAGCACCTTGGGCTGACAAAAATATGTCAGCTCGTAATGACATTGTTCTTAGTTATATTTATTTGAACGATGACCTCTAACTTGTGGCAAACGATATTTTTTATGGTCATGATGGAAAGTTTTACTTCAAAATGAATGTCAGTAAAAAAAAAAAAAAAAAAGTGAGCTGATCCTAAAGGTGGAAACAACCCAAATGTCCATCAACAGATTGTGGTGAACACGTACAATGGAATGTTATTGAGCCATAAAAAGGAATGAATAAAAAGCTCTGACACAGGCTACCACAGGGATGAACCTCGAAAACATGCTAAGTGCAAGAAGCCAGACACAAAAAAGTCACATACTGTCTGATCCCATTCATATGAAATGTCCAGAATAGACAAATCCATAGAGAAAGAAAGAAAGTAGTTTGGTGGTTCCCGAAGGCTGAGGGGAGGGGAGAATGGATAGTAGCTGCTTGACGAACAAGCAGTTTCCTTTCGGGGTGATAAAGATGTTCTTGAACTAGATAGAGGTGATGGTTGTATAACACTGGAATGTGCTTCATGCCACTGAATTGTATACTTTATGAATCTTTTTTTTTCTTTTTTTTGCAGTACGCGGGCCTCTCACTGTTGTGGCCTCTCCCGCCGCAGAGCACAGGCTCCGGACGCGCAGGCCCAGCGGCCATGGCTCACGGGCCCAGCTGCTCCGCGGCACACGGGATCCTCCCGGACCGGGGCACGAACCGGCATCCCCTGCATCAGCAGGCGGACCCCCAACCACTGCGCCACCAGGGAAGCCCTGAATTGTATACTTTAAAATGTTTAATTTTATGTTCTCTGAATTTCACCTCAATTTTTTTTTAAAGGAGGGTTAATCTTAAAGACAAGTATTGCACATGAGGCACACAGTGGTATAGGGAGTGACAGAAGTTTGAGAAACGTTGATATAGTCCATCCCCTTGATACAGGGACAAGGGAATTCAAAGCCCCAAAAGAAGTGCCTCGGTCAAGGTCTTTATCAGCGGTAGCGGCAGGCTCAGCTCCCCACATTGTGTGGCCTCATCACTGGCCTTGCTCCTTTCTCAGGGTGGGGAAGACTGCTGAGGTTTTTTATAGCTTCAAAGATTCCACCTGGGGGGCTTCCCTGGAGGTCCAGTGGTTAAGACTCCACGCTTCCACTGCAGGGGGCACGGGTTTAATCCCTGGTGGGGGAACTAAGATCCTGCATGCCATGTGGTGCAGCCAAACAAAAAGCTTCCACCTGAGTCAGGGCCCCCCCCCCCCGAGGAGTCAGTCTACAGTGCCAGAGCCTCCTGGAGAAACCCTCCAAAGCAGTGGGGTCCCCTTGGGAAATTCAGCTCCTACTGTCAGCAGGAGCTGACATGGCACTTCCAAGGTGTGGTGCAACAGCAGACATGCACTTTTTGTGTCAAGCCTGTAGGTGAATTCACCTTTGCTTTTGCTTCTTAAACCAGATCTGTTGAGCATTCCCAAGAATACCTGAGGGAGGTAAGCCCTGAAACCCAGCACCTGCCAGATGAGTGATTTCTAGTGAGGCCACGAGGCACCACCCCTCCCGCTCTTCGTTAGCTATTCCTCAGGTTCTTAAATTCCCACTGCCTTGAGGAAGAGGCCCTGCCCTTCCATGACTGGAAGAAATCAGAAACCTTGGTTTGCAGTCTCCTCTCTTGACCTGGTGTTTATGCAGAGGAAAGTAGAAAAGACGAGATACGTTTTACTTTCTTCTTGGCAAAGTGACATTGTAAGACACATGGGTATGCGACTTAAAAATATTACCTAGGGGGCTTCCCTGGTGGCGCAGTGGTTGAGAGTCCGCCTGCCGATGCAGGGGACACGGGTTCGTGCCCCGGTCCGGGAAGATCCCACATGCCGCGGAGCGGCTGGACCCGTGAGCCATGGCCGCTGAGCCTGTGCTCCGCGACGGGAGAGGCCACGACAGTGAGAGGCCCGTGTACCGCAAAAAAAAATATATTACCTAGGTATATTAGGAGTGTACATATGTTTGTACTTTTGTTAACAATACGTTGTAATTTTTTTCAGGCCTGCTTTTTTAAAGGCTGCAGAAAACTTCACTCTTTTGATTAAGAACAACATCTGGTATCCCAAATTTAATTTCAGCAAGTAAGTGGCGGCCAGCTGTGCGAATTCGCCAGTGTCTTGGGGAAACTTGTGGCTCTTCTTTGAGGTTGTCCTTGCCCCTATTTTCTGCTTCCTCCCAACTTTAGGAGGAATATCCTTCCCAACATCACCACTACCTACCTCAAGACGTGCATTTATGACGCTAAAACAGATCCCTTCTGCCCCATATTCCGACTTGGCAAAATAGTGGAGAACGCAGGGCACAGCTTCCAGGACATGGCTGTCGAGGTAGGTGTAGGTCCTGGCTTTTCTAACACAGCCTTTGACACATCTCCTCCTAGAATGGGCTCTGAGGAAAGCTCGCTCTGTCTGTTCGCAACCCACAGGGAGGCATCATGGGCATCCAGATCAAATGGGACTGCAACCTGGACAGAGCCGCCTCCCTCTGCTTGCCCAGGTATTCCTTCCGCCGCCTGGACACCCGGGACGTGGACCACAACGTGTCCCCAGGCTACAATTTCAGGTGGGTGTGAGCTTGGGCCCCATTCCTCATGTGCTGGGGGTGATGGTAGTTGCATCACTCCCCAGTGGGGGCCTCCACGCCCACCCAAGACCAGCACTCAGGCGGCACCCCAAGGGCAGGTGGGGAGGCGTGTGCCAGGGAGAGTGGTCCAAGCAGGGCCTTGCCCCTGTGGCATCCCGACCCGTGAGCGCCCTCCTCGCCTTTTCTTGCCTCAAGAACAACTGTCTGCTTTAGCTTTCCTGGGCCAGCCAGCCTCAGCCAGGACCCTGCTGGGGTTTTTTCATTTTTTTTTTTTTTTGGCTGTGCACTTGTGGGATCTTAATTCCCCAACCAGGGATTGAACCCAGGCCTCCTGCAGCGGAAGCATGGAGTCCTTACCACTGGACCGCCAGGGAAGTCCCTCTGCTAATTTTGAGGAGTGGATGAGGAGTCCAAAGGCCTCTGGGGCCTGATCCATGAATTGGTTTCTCGGTTGATCTGGCCCCCAGAATCTCCCAAGGTGCAGGGGATACAAGTTTTAGCCTCAGGAAAGGCCTCTGCTGGTATTTCCCCGCTAGAAGTGCTGTGTATTGGTTTCCTAGGGCTGCCGTAACAAATGACCACAAACTGGGTGGCTTGAAACAGCAGGAATCTGTTCTCTCAGAGTTCTGGAGGCTGGAAGCCCAGAATCAGTGTGTCAGCAGGCCAGGCTCCTTCCTTGCCTCTTCCAGCTTCTGGTGGCTCCTGACAATCCTTGGTGGTCCTTGGTTCATAGGTACATTACTCGGTCTCTGCCTCTGTCGTCACATGGCCTTCTCCCATCTGTGCCTGTGTCTCTGTGTCCTTTGTCTCTCTTCTTTTACGGACACCAGTCATATTGGATTTGAGGTCCACCCTAATCCAGTATGACTGCATCTTAACTAATTATATCTGCAAAGACCCTATTTCCAAGTAGGGTCAGTGGTGCTCTTTTGCTGCTCTTGTCTCCCTCTAGTGGTGATGTGTGGAATCAAATGCACAGAGCATCTGCGGTCCTCTTGAACCATCTGGCTCACTGATAGAAGGGCAGATCCTTGCATTTTTCCCTAGTAAGGGAGTCAGATTTGCATTGCTCTATCTCTACGGTTACACAGTTTCTTGTAGAAACCACTGTGGAAAACCTCAATCTTGGGTTGGAACCCCAGAACAGAGAAGCCGATGGGACCTTCACAAGGACACCCATCCCCCTGACCTCCACCAGCATCAGGCCCCACCTGAGTTCCCCAGGCCTGGACCACGGCATGGAAGTTGTGGGCCAGACAGATCTCAGGCCACAGCTTAGGCTCCTGGTGGATCCCCTGTATAACACGGGCAGCAAATGGTATTGGTCTCAGTGGTTCTCCCCCCAGCATGCCCCTTAGTGTTCTATTTTTGCATGTGGGATCTTAGTTCCCCGACCAGGGGTTGAACCTGTGCCCCCTGCAGTGGAAGCACAGAGTCCTAACCACTGGACTGCCAGGGAAGTCCCCCTCCTGGTGGTCCTTTATAAATGGTTTTATTGAGATACAGTTCACATACTACACAGTTCACCCATTTAAAGTGTAGAATTCAGTTGTTTGTAGTCTATTCACAGAGCTGTGCAACTGTCACCACAGTCAATTTCAGAACATTTTCATCACCTCAGAAAGAAACCCCAGACCCTTTAGCTGTATCCCTCTATCCCTTCAGCTACGTCAACCCCTGGCAACCACTAATCTACCTAATTTGCCGGTTCTTGACTTTCATAGGAATGGACTCATACGATATGTGGCCTTCTGTGACTGGCTTCTTTCACCTAGCATCATGGTTTTTTTCCAGGTTCATCCATGTTGTGGCATTTATCAGTACTTCTCTTTATGGCTAAATAATATTCCATGGTGTGGGTATAACACATTTTGTTTATCCACTCATCCAATTGATGGATCAATGGTTCTTTAATACAAAAAATGTCCAGTGCTGAGATGCTCGGTCCCCCCACCCACAAAGCAGACTTGGCCATCACTGCTGGCTGGCCACCTTCTGTTAGTGGCCAGGGTCTCCTTGAGAGAGGCGGGGCTCAGCTGTATCAGGAAGGACTTTCAGAGGAGGAAGTTCCGTTTTAAGTCGTAGGAAGTGAGGGTGATGACAGAGGAGGGATCTCTTCGTGCGCCCTTATGCCAGCATTCCAGACCCTCTGCCCTGCGGGCCCCAGCGCCCTCCTCCTCAACAGGCCAGCCCTCCTTCTGCGTGGCTCACATGAACCCGGAGAAGCCCCGAGGTGCTCAAGTGTGGTTCGTTCGGCAGGCAGAGCGAGCCCTAAGCCATTGCCAACTCCGCCAGGGCCTTGGGAGTTCACTCTGACGTCCCTCAGCAGGACCCAGAGGCTGTCTCAGGCCTCCCTGTGCCTTTTCCCTCTAACCTGGCCTCCTTTACCAGGTTTGCCAAGTACTACAACGACCTGACCGGCACCGAGCGCCGCACGCTCATCAAAGCCTACGGCATCCGATTCGACATCATCGTGTTTGGAAAGGTAGCCTGGCCGCCGGCTCCCCTCGTTCAGAGCCCACTGGTCCTCTTCTGGGCTGGCCAGGGGCAAGGGGCCCTCTCCACACCCCTATCACAACTTCTTTTTCTCCCACCATCTGCAGGCTGGGAAATTTGACATCATCCCCACCATGATCAACATTGGCTCTGGCTTGGCGCTCTTAGGGGTGGTGAGTGGCTCACTTAGACCTCTCTGGCCACCCGCCTGGGGCTGTGACCCCCCCAGCACTGCAAGTTGAGACCCTCTGCTGGCATCCTGGTTCTTCCCCTTGACCCCAGACTTGTTTCTAGGCTCGACCCTCCAGGCTTATTTCCCTTCCCCATCCCCACCTGCTTCCTCCTGCCCTTCTCCAAGACAGCGCCCCTCAGGCCCTAACCTTTTCCCCCCGGAGAGATGGAGGAGCCCTTCATTTCCTTGGAAGATCCCAGGCTTTGTGGGAAGGGGCGCACATAGACTAATAGGGCCACAGCATCCTGCCTCATTCTTTCTTGCCCTGTGCTGCATTCAGGCGACAGTGCTGTGTGATGTCATAGTCCTCTACTGCATGAAGAAAAGATACTACTATCGGGAGAAGAAATATAAATATGTGGAAGACTATGAGCGGGTAGGTCGCCTCCTGAGCTCCCAGCCGGCAGGAAGGCCCAAGCGGCCTTCCTCACCTGCCTCTTGTCCCAGCGGTGAGAACCCCTAGGTCATCTAGGTGTGTTGTCCACTCACGCAGTCACATGCAACTCTTGTCGTCTGCTCCATTTCTAGACCACCTATACTAGCCTTTACTTCATACTTTTCTTCAAATGGACTCACTCTTTTAAATCTAGCCTTCATTTTAATCAGTGATGTCTCAGGTTAGTTATGATAATGGATATCATGCCAAAACCTCTGTCCACACTCTACTTAAATTCGCCTTGAAGAGAAAGAGGGGTTGGGTACCCCTAGGACCTACCTGAATACGCTCAGTTGTGAAGGACTGTCCAGACGTCCTCAGGGAAAGTGCCCGATTCCCACCTGCCCGAAATGGTCCAGACTTGCCTGCGGGCAGCACAGGGCGGTGCACATGTATCCATATCAACTGACGATAAGCATATTGTTCTTTGCAGGGTCTTGGCAGTGAGACGGACCAGTGATGCCCACCCCACACCTGGGCTCTCCTTGGCCCTCATCAGAGCACAGCAAGGAGGGAGAAAAGGCTGCCTGCCATGTCACCCCAGAGGAAGTTCCAGATTCTGAGTCAGTCTCCACAAGTGCTGCAGGGTTGCCCAGCTGCTCCCATGTCTGGTGTGTAGGGTTTGTGTAGTAAACCACTATGCACATGCTGGGTCACCTCCTGTCTGTGGCTGGGTCACCTCTGCCGTTCCTTCTCTTTGGGGTCACTGGGGCAAGCTCTGGCCTGAGGGCAGTGAAGTGGCTGTGGCTACAGGGCCGAGGACTTCTCCAGGGCCGGGTCTCCTCAGAAGCTTCCATCTCCAGCCCCCTTCGAGACAGGCCCAGTCCTCAGAGGCCCGGCAGCTTCACTCAAGCACTGTATAAGGAAGGCGGGACACCTGGCTGTGCTTGTAGCTCTTCGGCACACCCGGGCTGCTGTTCCCCTCCCCCCACCAGAGGCTTCAACCACGAGGTCATGAGGCGGAGCTAGTGTTTTTCCTTTGAGAAGAGCTACATGGAGATGACTGAGGACCAAACATTAAAACAAATGATTTTCTTAATCTCTGTGTGGTTTCACAGCGTGAGCTAGAACTTTCCTTCCTTCCCCTTTACTTGGACCAGTAAATCCATTTGTTATCCCAGCTCACTGTGCTCCTGAAACAGTCTATTGCTGGAGCTTAGGTTTTTTTTTTTTCGACTTTAACCTTCTCTTAAAACCTAAGAAGTGTGATCTTTGTTAGCTTGTGTTCCTATAGAGTTTACGAGTTTTTTTTCTGTGGTGTACTGTTTGTCTTACCGGTGCTCACATTTTACCTAAAAGTGTGGGTCTACACTACAGGGAACAGTTTTAGGTGACATGAAGGTGGCTTATCCTCCCTCCTCCTCATTTGCCTTCCAGAAACCTCCAACCAAAAGCAGCACCCCCTACACCTACCTTGCCACCGATTTGAAATGTTAATGAAGCTATTTCTAGCTTGCCTTCACACCGACTTTATTCTGCATCAGGTGTTCAGGATCTCCCTAAAGAAAGCAGCCTGCCCCTCCTCCTTGTTATGAATTCATTTCCAACTGCTGAGGGAACGTTTATTTTAGAAGTGCTCTGCTTCTGCAGGATAAATGGCCAACCTGGGCTTTTCTTGCTCTGGGGAAAAAAGAAAAAAGTTTACAGACCCCTTTGAAGAAGTTCTGGTTCAAGCTACCTTTCTGAAAAATGCCTGCTTGAACACACCAGTCATATGGAGCTGGAATTTTTAGGAAAGGCTTATTATCTTGCAGGCTAAGGAGTGATGGTTACTGGAGTGAGGAAAGACTTCTTTCAGCCTCCCTTTTCTAAAATGGAATGCTACAGCCAGGTGGGATGAGGGTTGGGGGTGGCATTGTCCTTTAACTCACCAGAATCATCTTGCTTTCTGCTACAGCCCCACTTGTTGGCACTCCTTGGCACTGCCTCTTAAGTAGGGTTCCTTCAGCCTTGCATCCATGGATGACCTTCTAGGAGATTCTGAAACCCCTAAAACTGTGCAAAGTGATGCACCTGTGTGCATTTCTGCTCGCATTCATCAGATTCTCAGTGGGGTCTTTGAAAAGGAACACCTGCTCTTGTCTCTGGAAGGCCCGTATTTCAATGTTGTATTCCTGCAGTAATGGAACAGGAATCTTTCAGATTTCATCTACTGTCGCTTGATAACAGAAAACTGAAGTTCAAAGCTAGTAAAGCAATCCTGTGGGCTAGGTTCACATTTAGAATACAGGGAGCCCTCAGCCCGCAGTCTGGAGAAAGCAACCGTTCTAAAATAGTCTCCAGGGGCCGTGAAAACCGGCAACCGTCAAGGCTCTGCAGAACACTGAATCTGCTGAAAAATTCAGCCTACTTTCTGAGCCTCGGTTTACAGATGATGATCCATAAAATGGGGTTAATACCTACCTCACGGGTGAAGTGTCACGTTGCATGCCTACCCACGGGACGTATTCAATGTGTGATTCAAACTGCTACCGTAGCTGCTCGCCTGTTTGGTCTCCATCAGAAGAACCTACCTGCCGGTGACCTGCCTGGCAGAGCAGTGCTTTGCAAGCTTCAGCATACAGGTGAGTCACCTGGGGATCTTGTTTAAATGGGGCCTGGGAATATGAATTTCTAACCCAGTCCCAGGTGATGCTGACACTGCTGATCCGGGGACCACACTCTGAGTAGCGAGGTACTAGGGCATGCTTAAGTTAGGGATTTGCTGAGTACATCAGCCCTGATGGGCATCTGATCTTGCTGTCAGCTTAAGGAAAGAAAACAGACATAAGGACTGATGACCTCGAGAGCACTGACTTAATTAAACGACCAACAAAAACATCCCGAAGAGGCCCAGGCTTTGCACCATTTTGCTGTCTGTTTATTTCAAGTTTACAGAGAAGCTTAAACATTTGTGGAAAAACACCGAAGGCTTATTTTTCTCTTAAGTTCATGTACTTTTTAGTGATAAATACACAGTATTTAACTTTGTACACCTGATAAAAGGAAAATGCATAGTAGAAAGGATCAGGAATAAAACAGAAGCATCGGGCATGAAATCAATCACAGGATAGAAAAGTCAGCAGTCCCACGAAACTCGGCCCGTGAAGCTGGAGAGAAGATGGGAATCAACGACCTTGAAACCTTCCCTAGCACCTTGGAAGTGAGTGGAGGTCTTGGTTCTTTTCCCCTGGCAACGTGAAGCTCCCCTTTGGAAGATGGGTGAGAGCGACAGGTGCAGCCTGTGTCTAAATGCACAGCTTTCCCCTCCTTGTCCTGAAAGGCTTTGAGGAGGGGAGCCCTAACTCACGGAAAAGCCCAGACCAGAGGGGAGATGGCCTCTCAGGCCCCAAGTGCCAACAAGGGGCTAGATAAGGCTTTATGGGAGCCACTGGCCAGGCTGCGGAATAGATGGGGAAGTGGAACAGGACAGAAGGAAGATGGGTAGAGAACATGTGCTGCTTCAAAGCCACAGGTGCAGGCCACCGCTTGCTTACACCAAACTGGTCCCACAGATGAGCCAGTAAAGGAAGAGACGGATAGGCATCCTTTTTGCTTACCTGGAAAAGCTTCTGCCCTTTCCTGACAGAGCCGGCTTTTGAAAAAAAATCAACGTTTGTGCTTTAGGAGTGGAGACAAACCCCAAGAGTTTGCGCTCCAAGTAGCTCTAATGCTTTATGTTACAGCCCTCTCTGCTTATACTTTTCTCAGTGGGGCGGTTCCTTTCCACAGCTTTCTTTGGTGTTTCTTAGTTTAAAAAAAAAAAAAAAAAGTAATGAACGTGGGCCTCCCCCAACCCACTCGCCTACCTAGCTCAGTGCTGCCTGATCGCTGGCATTCCACATGTGAACCCTTAGACGGAGAGTTTCGTGGTGGGAGAAATGGCGTCGCCTGATGCAGTTGTGTAAACACAGGAGGAGTTCTGCAGAGGCTCTGCATGCTGCCCGCCCTCCCTGGGCGAGCCACTCGGCCAGGCCAGAGTCCAAACAGACAGGCTAGGACTAAGACTAAGGACCGGTTGACCTAAACCACCGCAAGGTGCTTACTGCAAACTAATCAGACCCTGTTTGCTCCCAGGAAGGCTGGAGCCTGTAAATTTAAACAAGCACAGGAGGTGAGAGGAAGTACCAGATTACAGAAGGCAAGCAAGCAGGCCAGAGGACCCTCCAGCAGATGGGTGTCCTTTGCTCTTGGAAACCAGCATTCTCTAGCTCGGTACTGCTTTTAAGGTAGCAAGAAAAGTCTGGCTAAACGACAGTCAAGAGCTTATGAAGACTGATGGACGCCAAGAACACCCGGGCTCTATGAACACGCTGGACGGGGGGAACAAGGCCTGCTTCTCTGCCTCTCTGCAAAAAGTCCTCGTACCAGCACTGATCAGCCAGAAACCACAGGAAAGCACGTCCTTCTGAGCCCAGTTACTGACACTGTTTCCCCCAAGCCAGATTCCACAGAGCACTGGGAATTCCAAAGAAGGAAGGAAGACGAAGCCCTTCCAATTTTCCTCCCTCTTGAAGTTCACACTCACCTATGTGTGGCTCTGGAAGAAGTCCACTTGAACTGCAGCCAAACTTCCCAAGGTTAGTTGGAAGTCAAAAAGGTAAACTTTTTCTTTCTGGACTTCTGGCTACAAAAAGGAACTCCCTGTACGAAGCCCTGGTTCCCATGGACCTGAGGACTGCTGTAGGTTTCAATCATCTTCTCTTAAAGGGTGCCCTAAAGTTATTGTATAGATCCAAACAGAGCTTTGCCGGTAAGGATGATCATTTGTGTCTCAGCTGAATGAAAGCATTTCTTAACTGGCCCTCCAGAAACTGGATAAGTGTTTCATTGACTACAACAATCAGCTAGTATTTAAGAAGAAAACAGAACCTTAGCAGCCTCTAGAATACACACGTTATAAACAAGGTGAGCTGCTAATACACAGGCATAGATTTCATTGGCTCTAACTCCGATCACATCCCTGAAGGCATGGGAGAGATCCTGGAAGCTCGAAATGATTTCTGAACTGCTCTAGAGTTCAGACTGGTTAGAAAATTGAAAGTATTTTTTGTTGTTGTTTACTCTTAAGCCATGTAATGTACATGGAAGTGTAGGATTTCACCCTGAAGTTTTTGTAATTTAACAAGAGATTTACCAGAGCTCCCTCAACTACTGAAGAAAAGTTTCAGCTTTGAGCGGCTGTCATAAAGAAACACACTCGTTCAGTCCTTTAGGGGAGATGTCCCACCACAACCATTGAATGCCCCTCTGAGGCTGGAAAATCCCCCCTGTGAAGCTGTTAAGTGTCAAGCCCTTTCCGTTTTCCTGACTACAGCTCTACTTATAAAAAAATTTTTTAAGTCCTTCTTAAGAATAAGTTACATCGAAGCTCCCTGCAGCTACTGAGGGCCAGCCCTGTCCTGACTCCTTGAGTCCACAGTTCTAGAAGGTGCCACGGTTCGGGTCTTGGGGTTTTGTGCAAAATCACACCCACTCTTCCCCTCCCTTTCAAATGCAGCGAGTGTGGTCTCAGACCACACCACCAGTTTCCTGCCAGTTTTCCCCAATTTTTAAACTCCACACACATTCACTTGGTATATCTGACATGATTCTCAGTTCACAAGGAAGGATTTTTGGCATAAAAACATTTTAAAAAGCAAGTGTCCCCAAATGTACGTGGCTTTGGGTCTGCAACTCCTCACACCCTCCCATTCAGCCAGCCAGCGGCCAAGGTCGATGTCATGGAGTCGTCTTTTTTTTTTTTTTTTTTGTCTCCTTTAAAACAATAAAGAAATCAAACAAACAAATGGGAAAAACAACAACAACAATAACCAGAGATGATGGTCAAGGCTCTACACACGTGCTCGGTTTCCGTAGGACATGCTGCTATGGAAACGCAGGGCGCGGCCCGCGGAGGTGAGACGTGCATGCGAGGTCGAGGTCCGGCAGCTACTCCATCACCTCGTCCGGCCACGGAGGATGCGTCCGCTTGCCGGAGCCGGGGGCCAGGGCCCCCCGACTCTCCACCCCTGGGCCGCCTTTCACAAGAGCGCTTCCTCCTCCCCCATGAGAGGCGGGTCGGGGCCCCGGAGGCTGTCTTCGCTGCCTTGCTTCCTGCTCACCAAACAGAAAACCCGTGTTAAGACCCAGCGCAATGCTGGCACGGCCCTGAACCAAGGTTTCCCGCGGCCCCGCACCACCTGGGTCGGACATTATTTACTTAACTTCTTTTAGATTCTCCCCCCCGTTTTTCTTGCTCACATGATAAAGTTTCAAAGGAGACTTCGTATCCCCTCTGTAAATGGAAAACCAGCATCGTGTGCAAAAATAGCAAGGAACTATAAAAATAGCTGTTAATCTAGGGGCCTAACACCTAAAATCATGGCACATGTCACAAGTCACGTGTGGGCTCCACACTGGGGCCTGTTCACCAAGGGCTTTAGGCTCTAAGCTCTTGCAGGGCAGGAACCGTGACACTTGTCTTCAGCCCCCAGGTGCGTTTCCTGGGGGCAACGAGCAGCACGCCTGACTTGGCCTGGCACATAGCCAGCCTTCAGGAAACGGTCGTCAACAGAACTGCCCTCCGCACACAGGCCCGGGGGACACCTCCGACGAAGAGAAGGGCCCTCAACTCGGCAATGTGTGATCAGAGCAGGAGACCAAGTTGGTGGGAAGAAGTGTCCTGGTGTCCCCAGCTAGAGCTGCCTGGGGTGACAGACATGGGCAGTGCGATGGGAAATGTGAGGGAAAGTCCCTAAGGAGAGGCCCAAACCCTTTGCCATCATCAAGCAAACAATGCCCCTCCTAAAGGGAGCCGTTGGGCTTGCTATGCAGGACTAATGTCTATTGTGAGCCCTAGGCCCAAAGGGCAACTGCCCTTGCACGAGGGAAGGGCAACTGCCCTTGCACGAGGGAAGGGCAAGCGTGATGTCTGTACATTCCTAGGAAGAAACTCCTCTTTGTTTAAAACTCACACTCACTGGCTTTTACGTTTCTGCCAAAGAATAGGGTGTCAAGTCTCCTGGGAGGAGAGTTGTAACTGGATAACCAATGAGGCCCTACAGCTGCCTACTCACACCAGCTGGTCTCCCTGCAGACAGCTAGTGGGCCATGGGCCCAAGGCCTCTAACGACTGACTGAGCCCTAAGAGCTCCAGAGTGCTGGACCATTGGGACAACCAAAACATCCCATCGGTGGGCTGAGGGCAAGGGCAGGTAATCCCCAGGTGCTGCTGGGACGGAGGTGAGGGAATAAAGAGGCAGTCAAGTCCTCTGGGCCAGTATCAGTCTTTGGTGTCTTGCAACTTTGATCTCATTAAAAATAAAAGGTGAAATAAACAACAGACTTGCACGAAAAGGGAGGCAAACTCTAAAACTGAGGTTGAGAAGAGAAGGGCCCAGCAAAGGCCAGCCCATTAGGCTTCACCCTGTCACCCTGTGAGGCTCAAAGCATAGGCGGGGTCACCCCATCATGCGCTGCAGAGGTGGCTGGGAACAATTTGGCAGGGACAGGGGCGGCCTTCACAGGCTGTGGGTGACTGGCTCTGACGGCTACCTGCCACTTTCCCTGCTCCTTTTTTAAGCATAAATGATCCCCAAATGGTCTTCCTATATTATCACATAAGCACCTGACTCCTACGGTGGCCAATAAATTTCATCTCAGAAGCCAACTCCTCACAAACGGAAACAACCGCTGCTTCTACAAGAATGTTCACAGCAGCGTTATTCATGCGTGACAGCCTCCGAAATGGAAACAATGTCCATCACCGGATGAATGGAGAAATAAAATGTGGGTATATCCATACAATGGAATATGATTCAGCCATAAAAAGGAATGAAGTTGGGAGAGGAACCAAGATGGCGGAGTAGGACGTGCTCTCACTCCCTCTTGCGAGAACACCAGAATCACAGCTAGCTGCTGGACAATCATCGAGAGGAAGACACTGGAACTCACCAAAAAAGATACCCCACATCCAAAGACAAAGGAGAAGCCACAATGAGACAGCAGGAGGGGCACAATCACAGCAAAATCAAATCCCATAACCGCTGGGTGGGTGACTCACAAACTGGAGAACAATTATACCACAGAAGCCGACCCACTGGAGTGAAGGCTCTGAGCCCCACGTCAGGCTTCCCAACCTGGGGGTCCGGCAACGGGAGGAGGAATTCCTAGAGAATCAGACTTTGAAGCCTAGTGGGAATTGACTGCAGGACTTCGACAGGACTGGGGGAAACAGAGACTCCACTCTTGGAGGGCAAACACAAGGTAGTGTCCGCATCGGGACCCAGGGGAAGGAGCAGTGACCCCAGGGGAGACTCAACCAGACCTACCTGCTAGCGTTGGAGGGTCTCCTGCAGAGGCGGGGGGTGGGGGTGGCTATGGCTCACCGTGGGGACAAGGACACTGGCAGCAGAAGTTCTGAGAAGTAATCCTTGGCGTGAGCCCTCCCAGAGTCTGTCATTAGCCCCACCAAAGAGCCCAGGTAGGCTCCAGTGTTGGGTCGCCTCAGGCAAAACAACCAACAGGGAGGGAACCCAGCCCCACCCATCAACAGTCAATTAGATTAAAGTTTTACTGAGCTCTGCCCACCAGAGCAACTGTCAGCTCTACCCACCACCAGTCCCTCCCACTAGGAAACTTACATAAGCCTCTTAGATAGCCTCATCCACCAGAGGGCAGACAGCAGAAACAAGAAGAACTACAATCCTGCAGCCTATGGAACAAAAGCCACATTCACAGAAAGATAGACAAGATGAAAAGGCAGAGGGCTATGTACCAGATGAAGGAACAAGATAAAACCCCAGAAAAACAACTAAATGAAGTAGAGATAGGCAACCTTCCAGAAAAAGAATTCAGAATAATGATAGTGAAGATGATCCAGGACCTCAGAAAAAGAATGGAGGCAAAGATCAAGAAGATGCAAGAAATGTTTAACAAAGACCTAGAAGAATTAAAGAACAAACAAACAGAGATGAACAATACAATAACCAAAATGAAAACTACACTAGAAGGAATAGCAGAATAACTGAGGCAAAAGAACAGATAAGTGACCTGGAAGACAGAATGCTGGAATTCACTGCTGTGGAACAGAATAAAGAAAAAAGAATGAGAAGAAATGAAGACAGCCTAAGGGACCTCTGGGACAACATTAAACACAACAACATTCTCATTATAGGGGTCCCAGAAGGAGAAGAAAGAGAGAAAGGACTCGAGAAAACATTTGAAGAGATTATAGTCGAAAATTTCCCTAACATGGGAAAGGAAATAGCCACCCAAGTCCAGGAAGCACAGAGAGTCCCATACAGGATAAACCCAAGGAGAAACACGCCAGCACACATAGTAATCAAATTGGAAAAAATTAAAGACAAAGAAAATTTATTGATAGCAGCAAGGGAAAAAAGACAAATAACATACAAGGGAACTCCCATAAGGTTAACAGCTGATTTCTCAGCAGAAACTCTAAAAGCCAGAAGGGAGTGGCATGATATACTTAAAGTGATGAAAGGGAAGAACCCACAACCAAGATTACTCTGCCCAGCAAGGATCTCATTCACATTAGATGGAGACATCAAAAGCTTTACAGACAAGCAAAAGCTAAGAGAATTCAGCACCACCAAACCAGCTCTACAACAAATGCTAAAGGAACTTCTCTAAGTGGGAAACACAAGACAAGAAAAGGACCTACAAAAACAAACCCAAAACAATTAAGAAAATGGTAATAAGAACATACATATTGGGGTTTCCCTGGTGATGCAGTGGTTAAGAGTGTGCCTGCCAATGCAGGGGACACGGGTTCGATCCCTGGCCGGGGAGGATCCCACATGCCGCGGAGCAACTCAGCCTGTGCGCCACAACTGCTGAGCCTGAGCTCTGGAGCCCGAAAGCCACAACTACTGAGCCCATGTGCCACAACTAGAGAAGGCCCACGTTCAGCAGTGAAGACCCAACACAGCCATAAATAAATAAATAAATTTATATTAAAAAAAAAAGAACATACATATCAATAACTACCTTAAACGTGAATGGATTAAATGCTCCAACCAAAAGACACAGGCTTGCTGAATGGATACAAAAACAAGACCCATATATATGCTGTCTACAAGAGGTCCACTTCAGACCTAGGGACACAAACAGACTGAAAGTGAGGGGATGGAAAAAGATATTCCATGCAAATGGAAATCAAAAGAAAGCTGGAGTAGCAATCCTCATATCAGATAAAATAGACTTTAAAATAAAGAGTGTTACAAGAGACAAGGAAGGACACTACATAATGATCAAGGGATCAATCCAAGAAGAAGATATAACAATTATAAATATATATGCACCCAACATAGGAGCACCTCAGTACATAAGGCAACTGCTAACAGCTATAAAAGACGAAATCGACAGTAACACAATAATAGTGGGGGACTTTAACACCTCACTTACACCAATGGACAGATCATCCAAACAGAAAATTAATAAGGAAACACAAGCTTTATATGACACAACAGACCAGATAGACTTAATTGATATTTATAGGACATTCCATCAAAAAACAGCAGATTACACTTTCTTCTCAAGTGCACACGGAACATTCTCCAGGATAGATCACATCTTGGGTCACAAATCAAGCCTCAGTAAATTTAAGAAAACTGAAATCATATCAAGCATCTTTTCTGACCACAACGCTATGAGATAAGAAATCAATTACAGGGGAAAAAACGTAAAAAACACAAACCATGGAGGCTAAACAATACGTTACTAAATAACCAAGAGATCACTGAAGAAATCAAAGAGGAAATCAAAAAATACCTAGAGACAAATGACAATGAAAACACGACAATCCAAAACCTATAGGATGCAGCAAAAGCAGTTCTAAGAGGGAAGTTTATAGCTATACAAGCCTACCTCAAGAAACAAGAAATATCTCAAATAAAAAATCTAACCTTACACCTAAAGGAACTAGAGAAAGAAAAACAAACAAAATCCAAAGTTAGCAGAAGGAAAGAAATCATAAAGATCAGAGCAGAAATAAATGAAATAGAAACAAAGAAAACAATAGCAAAGATCAATAAAACTAAAAGCTGGTTCTTTGAGAAGATAAACAAAATTGATAAACCATTAGCCAGACTCATCAAGAAAAAGAGGGAGAGGACTCAAATCAATAAAATTAGAAATGAAAAAGGAGAAGTTACAACAGACACCACAGAAATACAAAGCATCCTAAGAGACTACTACAAGCAACTCTATGCCAATAAAATGGACAACCTGGAAGAAACAGACAAATTCTTAGAAAGGTATTACCTTCCAAGACTGAACCAGGAAGAAACAGAAAATATGAACAGACCTTCACAGGTAATAAAATTGAAACTGTGATTTAAAATCTTCCAACAAACAAAAGTCCAGGACCAGATGGCTTCACAGGTGAATTCTATCAAACATTTAGAGAAGAGCTAACATCCATCCTTGTCAAACTCTTCCAAAAAACTGCAGAGGAAGGAACACTCCCAAACTCATTCTATGAGGCCACCATCACCCTGATACCAAAACCAGACAAAGATACTACAAAAGAAGAAAATTACAGACCAATATCACTGATAAATATAGATGCAAAATTCCTCAACAAAATACTAGCAAACAGAATCCAACAACACATTAAAAGGATCATACACCATGATCAAGTGGGATTTATCCCAGAGATGCAAGGATTCTTCAATATACACAAATCAATCAATGTGATACACCATATTAACAAATTGAAGAATAAAAACCATATGATCATCTCAACAGATGCAGAAAAAGCTTTTGACAAAATTCAACACCCATTTATGATAAAAACTCTCCAGAAAGTGGGCATAGAAGGAACCTACCTCAACATAATAAAGGCCATATACAACAAAACCACAGCAAACATCATTCTCAGTGTTGAAAAACTGAAAGCCTTTCCTCTAAGATCAGGAACAGGACAAGGATGTCCACTCTCACCACTATTATTCAACATAGTCTTGGAAGTCCTCGCCATGTCAATCAGAGAAGAAAAAGAAATAAAAGGAATACAAATTGGAAAAGAAGAAGTAAAACTGTCACTGTTTGCAGATGACATGATACCATACATAGAGAATCCTAAAAATGCCACCAGAAAACTACTAGAGCTAATCAATGAATTTGGTAAAGGTGCAGGATACAAAATTAATGCACAGAAATCTCTTGCATTCCTATACACTAATGATGAAAAATCTGAAAGAGAAATTAAAGAAACAATCCCATTTACCACTGCAACAAAAAGAATAAAATACCTAGGAATAAACCTACCTAGGGAGACAAAAGGCCTGTATGCAGAAAACTATAAAACACTGATGAAAGAAATTAAAGATGATACCAACAGATGGAGAGATATACCATGTTCTTGGATTGGAAGAATCAATATTGTGAAAGTGACTGTACTACCCAAAGCAATCTACAGATTCAATGCTACCCAAAGCAATGTACAGATTCAATGCAATCCCTATCAAATTACCAATGGCATTTTTTACAGAACTAGAACAAATAATCTTAACATTTGTATGGAGACACAAAAGACCCCAAATAGCCATAGCAGTCTTGAGGGAAGAAAACGGAGCTGGAGGAATCAGACTCCCTGACTTCAGACTATAGTACAAAGCTACAGTAATCAAGACAATATGGTACCGGCACAAAAACAGAAACGCAGATCAATGGAACAAGATAGAAAGCCCAGAGATAAACCCACGCACCTATGGTCAACTAAACTATGACAAAGAAGGCAAGGACATACAATGGAGAAAAGACAGTCTCTTCAATAAGTGGTGCTGGGAAAACTGGACAGCTACATGTAAAAGAATGAAATTAGAACACTCCCTAACACCATACACAAAAATAAACTCAAAATGGATTCGAGACCTAAATGTAAGACCGGACACTATAAAACTCTTAGAGGAAAACATAGGAAGAACACTCTTTGACATTAATCACAGCAAGATCTTTTTTGATCCACCTCCTAGATTAATGGAAATAAAAACAAAAATAAACAAATGGGACCTAATGAAACTTCAAAGCTTTTGCACAGCAAAGGAAACCATAAACAAGACGAAAAGACAACCCTCAGAATGGGAGAAAATATTTGCGAACGAATCAACGGACAAAGGATTAATCTCCAAAATATATAAACAGCTCATGCAGCTCAATATTAAACAAACAACCCAATCAAAAAATGGGCGGAAGACCTAAATAGACATTTTTCCAAAGAAGACATACAGATGGCCAAGAAGCACATGAAAAGCTGCTCAACATCACTCATTATTACAGAAATGCAAATCAAAACTACAATGAGGTGTCACCTCACACCAGTTAGAATGGGCATCATCAGAAAATCTACAAATGACAAATGCTGGAGAGGGTGTGGAGAAAAGGGAACCCTCTTGCACTGTTGGTGGGAATGTAAATTGATACAGCCACTATGGAGAACAGTATGGAGGTTCTTTAAAAAACTAAAAGCAGAATTACCATATGATCCAGCAATCCCACTACTGGGCATTTACCCAGAGAAAACCATAATTCAAAAAGACACATGCATCCTAATGTTCATTGCAGCACTATTTACAATAGCCAGGTCATGGAAGTAACCTAAACGCCTGTCGACAGACGAATGGATAAAGAAGTGTGGTACATATATACAATGGAATATTAGTCAGCCATAAAAAGGAACGAAATTGAGTCATTGGTTGAGACGTGGATGGATCTAGAGACTGTCATACAGAGTGAAGTCAGAAAGAAAAAAACAAATATCATATATTAACGCATGTATGTGGAACCTAGAAAAATGGTACAGATGAACCGGTTTGCAGGGCAGAAGTTGAGACACAGATGTCGAGAACAAACGTATGGACACCAAGGGGGGAAAACCCCGGGGTGGGTGGGGATGGCGGTGTGCTGAATTGGGCGATTGGGATTGACATGCACTGATGTGTATAAAATTGATGACTAATAAGAACCTGCTGTATAAAAAATAATAATTAAAAAAAAAAAGGAATGAAGTTCTGACACATGCTACATCATAGATGAACCTTGAAAACATTACGCTGAGTGAAAGAAGCCAGACACAAAGGCCACATACTATATGATTCCATTTATATGAAATGTCCAGAATATGCAAATCTATAGAAACTGACAGTAGATTCGTGCTGGCTGGGGAACGGGGGAGTGGGTGGTGAGAGCTAAGGGTACAGGGTTTCTTCTTGGGCTAATGGAAATGTTCTAAAACTGATTGTGGTGATGGTCACACAGCTTTGTGAATATATTAAAAACTATTGAATTATATACTCTAAATGGGTATGTGATTTATAGCTCAATAAAGCTGCTTTTAAAACTTAGAAATGGCTGCCTGGAGCTCCCAGCTGATAATGAGGTGGTGAGCTGGGCTCAGTGCGCAGAGTACTGGGACTGCTGTCCTGCCACAGGCATGGGGTGGGGGCCAAGTGGCAGCAGGGGTGCAAGTATTTGTCACCTCAGTCTTGCGGGGACAAAAATTCTCATCTGTCCTGGGAGGCGCTGGGACTAATGAGCTGGTTATGTGTTTGAAAGAGGCTGGCTGACTGGTGAAAAGGTCCGGATCCTCCCCAGAGGCAGAGGACTCTCACACTCATTTGCAACAGGCTGGAAGGGGACTTATTTTCTAGGTCTTAACCCATCAGAGAAGAAAGGGTGGATGCTGGAGAGCCCCAGGCGGGAGCCCCCGAGCGCAGCATGCCCGATCTAGGCTCTGACCACTGACCCAGAGCAGGGGCTGCCTCGGCCGTGACACAGCTTCAATGCCATTGACGTGCACTGAGCATATGTGGGTGCCCGACTAGGTCTAAGACCTGGGTGAGCTCACAGGCATTCCAGGTGGAGCGCCATGCACCCGCAGCCCCAGCCCACATGCACAACCCACCGTCGGGTCCAAGCCCCTGGATGCCCCTCGTTTTCTTCCTGGATCCGGAGGCCCAAGGTGAGCCTGGGCACAGCAGCCTGGGCTGGAAGGAACGTCCGCCTGGGTGGGGATACCCCGTGCTCTGCAGCTGCCCCCGCCCCCAGGCCCTGGCAGAGGCTAAGGCACAGGCAGGCAGGCGTTACCTTGGGCTCAGACAGGGGCTCACACTCCCTGGTTGGTTTTTTGCTGGAATCGCCAGAGGGGAGGGAAAAGGGAAGTGAGAAGGGACACTTGCGACCCATGGGATTCCTGTCCCCCACCCCAGATACACTCAGACCCCGAACACCAGCTTCACGGAGCTGTTGCCAGGGCAGTTAGGAGCAGGACACCTCTCCGCCGTGAGACGCGGGGTCCCATGAGCGAGACTGGCCTTGCTCACCCACCGCAGGGACAAAAATCCCACCGTCAAGCATGCATGCTTTGGGGTCAAACAGCCTTTCTGATTGTCAGCCACTCCCCCACCCTCGTTAAAGTGCAAGTCCCCCTGAGAAAGGTCAAACTTCCCTGTGGATTAGCTGTCAGCAAAGGAGGCAGGCTGAGTCCAGGGTGGGGCAAAACCAAAGCCAGCGGCTGCTCGGGTCTCCCCAGTGTGCCCAGTGGGGCTGGTCTGAGTCTTTCTGGACACGGCCGCTGCAGGGCTGGGCCCACACAGAGTCGGCCGGGCAGGGCTGCCCTGCGTTCAGCCTCCAGCTCCCCACCCCGGAGGAAGGCAGGTGGACACTCACATGAGCAGGTTTCCAGGCGCTGACAGCGAGCGCTCCTCCCGCCGGCTGCCCTCAAACGGGTTCCCGAAGGAGCGTTTTCGTATCATGGTCTTCACCAGGATCTGGAGGAAAGAAGAGGAGGCTCGGCCACGTGGGGGAGATTCCAGGCAGCATCCTCCCTCGTGCGACTCCACGAGTCCCGTCTACCTCTTCCTTTCTCCCCACAGCCCACCCCCGCTGCCTGCCAGCTCCCAGGGCTTGTGGCTGATGGCGGGCCTTTGAGAGACACCCACCAGGGATACAGCAGCCACAGCCATCACAAGTCTCACTGGCCTGCTCCTCAAATCTCCACGGCTCCCTGGCTGCCAACAAGATAAGGTCTAAACTCCTCAGTCTGACATTCAAGGCCTGGCATAAGCTAGTCTTGGCCTACTCAACTGCCAGGGGATGCTGTGCTCCAGGAGAGCTGGCCTGTACTGTCCATCCAGTACCCCTGGTACCATCTGTCTCACCTGAGCCATCACTGGACATGCCCTCCTGGCCCATCAACCTGTCTCATCTTCAAGGCCAGGCCTTTATTTTTGGTGAAAGCCATCTACAACCAACGCAACAAGTAACCAACTATTGCTTCCCAGGTATAATCCTGGGAGGGGGATGGGAGTCACTGCACTTTTAACTGAAATGTAATTCACACAGCAAAAAAGTCTCCATTTTAAAGTGTACAATTCAACGGTTTTTAGCATATTCACATCACCACTGTCTAATTTCAGAACATTTACATCACCCCGAAAAGAAACCCAGTACCCATTCGCAGTCAGTCCCCATTCCTCCTCCCCTCCAGCCCCTGGCAACCACCAATCCACTTTCTGTCTCTATGGGTTTGTCTATTCTCATTTCATATAAATGGAATCATTCAGTACGTGGCCTTTGGGGTCTGGCTTCTTTCACTCAGCATGTTTTCAAGGTCCATCCACGCTGCAGCACGAATCATTGCTTTATTCCTTTTTATGGCCTGGTAATAATCCTTTGTGTGTATATGCCACATTTTGTTTATTCATTCATCCTTTGGACTGTTTCCACTTTGGGGCTATTGTGACTAATGCTGCTATGAACAATTTGTGTACAAGTTTTTGTGTGGACACTTTCCACACAAAATGTTTTCGTTTCTCTTGGGTGTACACCTAGGAGTGGAATTCTTGGATCGTTTGGTAACTCTATGTTTAACATTTTTAGGAGCTGCCAGACTGTTTTCTACAGTGGCTACACAGTTTTTTACAGTCCCACTAACAATACAAAATGGTACCAGTTTCTCAGGGGGCTGCATTTTAGCTGAGGATGAGAAACATCTGTCTCAGTCTAAGGAGCTGAGGAAACATCCCAGGACACTGAGGGTGGCCAGTCCACGGGCTGGTGTGGTGTGAGGGCAAGAGAGGTCAGAGGTCCCGAAAGTCCTTTTTTTAAGTCTGAGAGGCACTGGGAGCTGGCATGTCCACTGTCATGAGTGGGAACACTTTGGTGTCCCCCCCCATCCACCCTAAGACAGACTGGGTCCACAGCTTGGCTGGGAAACACCTGCCAGAGGAGGGGATCTTTGGGGAAAAGGTAATATCCCTCCATCACGTCCCTCAGCCACTGCTCAGCTTCCCTCCTCTGCCTTCCAGTCTTCCCTTCAGCCCATCCTTTCTGAAACCCAGATCTGATTCCCTTACTCCCTGACTTGGTATCTCTCACCCATAGGAGTTTGGAACTTATCCTGTTACCAGTCAGGGAGTCATGGAAGGTTCATGGTGATGCTTTTGCCTGCTGTATTTCATGAAGGAATTTTCAAGGAAGTGGCCTCAACACCCTGTAAGGCTCTGGCCTCCTTCCAAGCAGAGCATGATGCCTCTTCAAGCTGTTTCATGTACTGACTGAGCTTGCGGATTTTTCTTTTAAAGGGTTTGCTGCTAAAAAAGAAAAAAAAAAGTGTTTAAAAAACCACTAAAAGGTGGAGACACCCAAATGTCCATCAACTGATGAATGGATAAGCAAAATGTGCTCTAGCCATACAATGGAATACTTTTCAGCCCTAGAAAGGAATGACTGGCTACAATGTGGATGAACCTTGAAAACATTATGCTGAGTGAAAGAAACCAAGCACAAAAAATCACATACTGTATGACTCCATTTATATGAAATGTCCAGGATAGGCAAATCTATAGAGACAGAAAACAGACTAATGGATGCCAGGGGCTGGAGGGAGGGGAGAACAGAGAGCGAGTGCTCACAGGTACGGGGGTTTCTTTCAGGATGATGAGAATGTTTCAGAACTACAGAGGTGATGGTTGCACAATATTGTAAATGTACTACATGCCACCGTATTGTTCACTTTAAGTGGTTACTTTTATGTTACATGAATTCTACCTCAATTTAAAAAAAAAAAAAAAAAGAAAGAAAAGAGAAACGCTGAGCTAGAGAATGAAGGCTGTGCCCCTTGGCAAGCACTCAAGGTCCCTCCCTTGCCAAGGCCCGAGCTCTGTGGTTCCTGGAACACAGGGCCTGTTTCCTCTGAGCCTGTGCAGGCACCATCCCCCCGGTGAGACTGGCCTCCCCAGTCCTCAGGACCCAGCGAAAGGGGCTCCTGCCCTCTGGCGCCTGCCACGCCTGCTCCTCTACCCGCTGGCCTGTCACCGTGTGATGGTACAGGAGAGTGATTCTTTCTTTCCAGATCCATCTTCCTTATGAGGCCGGGAGCCCCATGAGAGCTGGCACTGTCCCTTGTTCACCTCTGTAACCCCGTGCCCGGCACACCCTGGGTGCCAGGAGGGGGCCTGGGCCTCCCCGCTCCAGCCCCTCCTTCTCAGACAGCTGCTGAAGCCCTCACTTCCTCCCTGCCCCCCCACAGTCCATTCTCCACGTGGGACCTTCCCAAGGCCAATAATGATCATGCCGCTCCCCTGAATCAAACCTCTTGGGACCAAGACTTAAACCTCTGCTGTGGCCTCAGGCCTTGTGTGGCCTGGCCCCACCTCCCGTCCAGCTTCACGCCACCCTCCCTTCTTTGCCCTGCTTCAGCCACCCTGGCTTTCTTGAGGTTTCTCATGGACATGATCCCACCAGAGGATCACTGCGTTTGCTGTTCCCTTTTCCAGGAATGCCCTTGCCCTTTACCCTCTCTCGGCCTGATTAACACCCCGCCATCCTCTCAGCGTGCATCTTCCAAGAGGCCTCCTCCAATCCATCACCTGGGCTGCATTCCCCTCTTAGGCGTACCCCTTGCAGCCCCTCTGTTACTTGCATAATTTATTTGTTGGTTCTTTGCCCAGCGTCTGCAGGCACCATGTTTGTTGTATTCATCTCTGTATCCCCTGCTCCCAACACAGGCCTGGGGAAACCACTCAGTGTTCAAGAAGTGTTTCCTGAATAATCAACGCCTATTTCAGACCTCTAGGGTCAGACGCCTTCTCCCAAGAATACCCACAACCAGGAATAGAATAACCCGGGGTGGACGCTGGGAGCCCCACGTCAGCTGCCTTCCCCACGGCAGGCTCGGGACGTGGGTGCAGCGAGCGGGTGGATGAGAAGGAGGGGGTGTGTGTGGGTGAGTGTTCAACAGCAAAGACCGTGCAGAGGCCACTGGCTGGGGAGGAGGAGGAAGATGTGAATGGATGCCCCACCCGGGGGCTCAGGTTTTGGGGGGAGAGAGAAAGTGTGTGGGGAAGCAGAGGGTGAGGTGCAAAGCTGGGAGCAAAGGAGCCAGCACTGGGGGCTCCTAAAGCGGGGGGGGGTCACTCGAGGCTGGACATGGCAGAGCCTCCCCTCCCAGAGCCCAGGGCCCTGCCTGCCTGCTGGGGCTGACGCTGGCCAAACACACCCGGGACTCCCGAGGTGGCCACGGTGGGGCAGCCCACCGGATTCTGCCCCTAGGACTGCAGCCTGGGCCCCAGGGCCCTGAGGGTCCTGGTCTCCCTCCTGGAGCCACACACCCTCTGGGCAGAGGCTTGGCAAGTGGGTGATTCCCTGAGTCTTCGAGGTTAGGCCTGAGGACTCCAATTCTAGCTCTTTCTTCCTGGGTCAGGACCCAAATGTAAGGCCATAAAAGGGGTCCCAGGAGTTGGGAAGAGCTTTCTGAGGCACGGGAAGTGGAGGCCCTGCCTCTAGCCCTGGCAGCTGCCCACAGGGCAGAGATGAGACGAGCTCAGTCGTCTGCTCTGGGGACTGAAGACCCAGCCAGTGGGGAGCCCGTCTTGGAGACCTCGGCTCCAGCTGCCACCCTGGGCACCTGCCCTGGTCCTTCCCCTCCTGCTCCCCTGACACGCTCTGAAAGCAGGAATTCCAGAAGGGGCAGTACAATCCTTAGAGAGGGGCTACCTTTGTCTACAGTAACCTCGGACCCGGCTGTAGACAGAGCTCGCACTAGAAGACGCAGGGGCCACCTGGCCTGACTTGTGACCAAGGCCCAGAGGCTGGTAGCTGTAGGTGAGGGGCAGACCCGGCCATCCCCTGACGCTCAGGCCCAACGTCTACTTCTTAGTGGCCCGCCCAAGTTCCAGCTCATCCTCGCTGGCCTGCGGCGGGCTCTCTGTCCCTGCTCTCAGGCAGTGGTTTGCCCCACCTTACCACGGTTGCCAGGCTGGGTATGTGTTTGACCGAATTCTCCACCTCCTCTTCTGTCACCTCGACCAGCGTGCAGTTCTCATCCTCTGATGGCAGTGGCTCCGCCCCATGCCTCGTGACCCAGGGGTGCAGCTTCAACGAATGACAGGAGGGGTGAGGGGCGGGCACAACTGGCTCCCAGGAACCCTGCCTATGAGCGGAGCCAGGGAGGGGACGCGGGAGGGGAGAGGCAGTGGCCTGAGGTCAGGCATGCAAGAGAGCAGGCAAGCCAGGCAGAGGCTGGGGGGCGAGCGAGGTGGGAGGAAATGTGAAACAGACGAAGGACAGACAATGGGAGGAAGCTACGAGGCCAGAACGTGAGCCGGGCTGGATTCGCCATCTGGCCCCAGGTCTCGGCAGAAGAGCCTGGAATTCGCCATCTGCGTTGCACGGTTGTCTGAGGAGCACCCATCACTCCTCAGCAACTCTCCCTGATGCCTGGAAGGCTCAGCTCAGAGCAGGCAGCATCCTCCCCATTTCACAGAAAGGGAAACAGAGGCATGGGGTGGCACGGGGAAGGATACAATCAGGAGAGGACCCAGGCAGAGGTCTGCCCCCCAACCACCTGCCCCTGGGGTCCAAGCCCTTATCTGTAACCTTCTGGGCTGCCCCCTCTTCAACTGCTAGTTAGCTGAGATGCCTAGGAGTTCCCGAAGCAAATCTCTAGATTTCTTAAAGATCCATGTGTGTGCACGTGGCATTGGCAGGGTTGTAGGGGGTGGATAGGGATCTCTTCTAACAGTGCTTTCTGCAACAGAGTGGAATTCAGCAGGCCGGGGTCAGAGGTGGGGGGTCAAATTGCTCACTAACTTCCTCCCACCCCAACTGTACTTTCTCAAAGGGACAGGCAGGGTCTAAGAAAAGACCCCAGGGGCTTCCCTGGTGGCGCAGTGGTTGAGAGTCCGCCTGCCGATGCAGGGGACACAGGTTCGTGCCCCTGTCCGGGAAGATCCCACATGCCGCGGAGCAACTAAGCCCATGAGCCATGGCTGCTGAGCATGCGCGTCCGGAGCCTGTGCTCCGCAACGGGAGAGGCCACAACAGTGAGAGGCCCACGTACCGCAAAAAAAAAAAAAAGACCCCAGGATTGCAGCAGCCACACACTGGAGCACACAGAAACCTGGTCTGGTCCAGTCTAGGGAGGGTGGATGCCATCAGCCCAAGCCAATTGGAGCAAGCGCTAGCTCCTCAGCTGGCAGCGGATCCCACTTCCACAATCACAGTGAACACGAGTCCCAAATCCTCCCCCACAAGCCCCCAGCACCCCAGAGGCCCCAGGACATGGGAGGGCAGTGGTGCCAAGAAGGACGCAGTGCTGTAAACAGAGGGTGTGGGGCCTGACCGAGGCAGGGTTGAGCCAGACAATTCCAAGCAGAGGACACAGGCTGAGCCTCCAGCACATGCCCCAAGGGGCAGCAGCGGCCCCCAGGTACCTTGATCTCAGGCACCACGATCCTCAACTCGGGGTTCTTGTCCAACATGCGGGTGATCAGGTCCTTCAAGTCCTCGGCTATGTCAGGCCTGGGGATGGGAGATACATTAGGGGTGGAGGACGTCATCAAGGGCTCGGAGAGAAAAGGCAACTTGGGGTAGACGGACAATACTCACTGATCTGGAAATTCCAGGGCCTGACTCTTGATCTTACTGTGTAAACACATGATCCGCTCATCCATGAATGGGCACTGCAAAGAGAGGTCAGGGACAGGGTGGCCATCAATGGCTGGCACATCTGTCCTGCAAGGGCAGGCAGCATTCCACACAGGTTGCAGCAGAGAAAGAGACAGCCCAGTGGCCCAATCCAGGGACAAAGCAGATCCCATTCCCCAAAGATCTAAAAGGACCAGGACTGTCTTTCCAGAAGGGCTGGAGCCTTCCTAACCACACTGGCTTTCCTCTGTAGCTGTGCTTTAACTTACCAACTTATACAAAAGCAAACACTCTTTTCACCCACCTGCCAGTTGAACAATAATAATAATACAAAGAACAGTACAAAAGACAAAGCAGCAGCAGCTGTGATTTGTGAGGGCTTAGCCTGGACCAGGCCCTGTACTGAGGTTTCTCAGCACCAACATTTCATTTGGCTGTTACCTCTGCCCGGAATGTTCTTCCCACAAACATCTGCGTGGCTTGTTTTCTCCCATCCTTCAGGTGTCTGATCAAAGCTCACCCGCTCAGGGGGGCCTTCCGGAGCTCCTGTCTAAAACAGACACCCCCTCCACCTCCATGTGATTTCTCATCATAGCACCTCCCCCTGACATTATATTACATATGTATTTGGGGACTTCCCTGGCGGTCCAGTGGTTAGGATTCCACGCTTCCACTGCAGGGGACACAGGTTCAATCCCTGGTCGGGGAACTAAGATCCGCATATCACATGGTGCGGCCAGAAAGAAAAGAAAGAGAGGGTGGGAGGGAGGGATACGCAAGAAGAAAGAGATATCGGGATATATGTATATGTACAGCTGACTCACTTTGTTATAAAGCAGAAACTAACACACCATTGTAAAGCAATTATACTCCAATAAAGATGTTAAAAAAAAAAGAATTTGTCCACTGTTTAACTCCTGCACTGGAACATCAGCTCCAAGAGGACAGAGAGTTTTGTCTGTCTTGCTCACTGCTGACACCTAGTGCCCAGGAACATCCCTGGCACGAAGTAGGGGCTCGATAAATACCTGCTGAATTAATGAATGCTTGAATTATTTCTGTTGATCCTCTCAGAAGCCATAAAAAATAGTAAATATGATTCTCATTTTACAGAAGAGAAAAAACCAGAAGCTCAGAGAGGTGCCGTGTCCTGGGAAGCGCAAAGCCTAGACCAGGCTGACTAAGAAGCCCGTTCATGCACCACCCCTGGGTGACAAGTTGATGCTTTCACTTGGTGGAGGGCCTGACCCAGGAGGAGCTCAGGGATTGTTCTGGAAAAAGAAACCTTTATGTGGGGTGCTCAGAAGGTTGGAAGAGGTCACAGAAAGTGACCTGGTCCACTCCTGTCCGAGGAAAATGATTTCATTAAGAGCAGTAACAAGATAAGAGTTTGGATTGCGCAGGTGTATCAATTTGACAGAACTCATTAAATAGTACACTTAAGATCTGTATGTTCCATGATATGTAAATTTTACCCCCAAAGAAAAAAATGAAAACCACCAAGAGTGAGCTCTAGCTAATGACTGCACTCTGAAGTGTATGTAAGGAGGTACAATTCTTAACAACTTGGCTATATGATCGAAAATGTTCTCATCAAATGTTGGGTGGGGGAAGGAGATTATAAACTCCTTTACTTCCTCATGGGACTAGTTTCTTAAGCTTTCCTCAATAGGAGTACAGGGTCATGAAAAGGAATAATCCTCACATAATCAACCTGAACTTCAGAGTTTAAAATAGAAGCCCCTAAATGTCAGTTATATAAAAACAACAAAAGAACAACAACAGAAAGAAGACAAAACAGCACTCCCTAAATCAATGATGCCAAACAGGTTTTAACTTCCATTCCAATTCTATTCCTCCAACAACAGCTTCTAGGAACACTGTTGAGAAGAACATCAAAGCAGTACCAGGCTCAGGAAGAAAGAGTGCCGTTATTGATTAGTGATGCCTATCTGCAGTTTAGGAGAGGGTAGAGGTGGCACATTTGCTGTCCTTGCCCTAAATTCATCAACTACTGTATTTACAACCTCTAGAGCCTCTGCCAATCCTTCTGTTTTAACAGCTCGTTTTGTCACACATATGACTATCATATATAGCTATGTATATCTGGAAAGGCATCTTTTTTCATATTCAGATCTAATGGTGGAAATAAAATGAAATAACTTTCTAAGTGAATAAGTTCCATCTCCCTGCAAGGAGAGATAACTATTAATCCAAGGGGGCAACCCACAACACCCAGGATACAGGACACCCCACCCTGTTACCTGGCCAAACACAAAGCAGTACAGCGTCACACCCATGGCCCAAACATCCAGCGCCTGCAAGACAAAGAGCTCCGTGTGAGGGGCCAAGGGGCAGTAAAGGGCGTCTAATGCTTTCACCTGTCCAGCATCCAATCCTTCAGCTTTTCTTTGGGGAACCACGTCTTCTTGACTGCTCAGTCCATGGGAGTTTGGGTGAGACTATTCCTGCTCCCCAAACCCCATGCCTCTGGGTGGGCACAGGACCCAGGCCTGGCCAATGAGAGCAACACTTCCCCCAGGCACAGTGATTAGTTCAAGGATGGGCACATGACCCACATTGGGCCAATCAGAGCCAATCCCAGGATTTTCACTGGAGCTCTTCATAAAAAAAAAAAAGCTCTTTCTAATTGAGGCTGGTAAACTGGTAGAAAGTAGTCTGGAGCTGCTGATGACCATCCACCCAGGGAGGAAACCAATTCAGGAAAACAGAGCTGAGGGGACTTCGCTGGTGGTCCAGTGGTTAAGACTCCACGCTTCCACTGCAGGGGGCACAGGTTCATCCCTGGCCGGGGAAGTAAGATCCCGTGTGCCACGTGGTGCAGACAAAATTTTTTTTAAAAAAAGGAAAACAGAGCTAAGAGATGGAGAGATGGATTCCTCTTTGAATCCCTGTATCTAGCCAAGCCTGAAAACAAACACACCCCGCTCCTCATTCACATGGTCCAATGGATTCACTGCTTAAGCCAGTGAGTTGGGTTTTTGTCACTTACAGCTGAAAGGACCATAACACAGGCAGAACTCCTCATTGCAGGCAGGGCCAAACCTACCTTCCCAGAGAAGATCTTCCGGGTCTCTGAGAGCGACTCAGGCGCCATGAAGGCGGGAGTGCCCACGGTGTTAGAGAGGAGGGCATCGCTGCCCTTAAACTCGTTGCTCACGCCAAAGTCCGCAATCTTGACGTGCCCATCTTCTCCAACCAGCAGGTTGGAAGGTTTGATGTCCCGGTGGATGATCTTCTGGTAGTGTACTGGGGGCGGGATGGGAGAGAGGGGGGAAGGAAAACCACGTGAGGAGCTCCATGTGGCCCACACAGCTCAGAGACACAGGCAGGAACCTCTCCATTCTCCCAGGGTCCAAGGCCCTTCCCAGCCTTCCCCTCTCAAACCTGCTGAACACCCACAGCTCTGAAAGATAAGGGGAGTGTCTCTAAGGCAGCTGTCCCATCCTCCAAAGTGAGGAGTGAAACACTGACTGCCAACAGCAATTGGTAACTGCCTGCTACAGTCTAAGTCATGTGTGTGTGGAGAGTTTTTGTTGAGCTTGGCTCCCAGCTAGAAGCCTCAAGACTTGTGACAAACATCTTTTCATTTACTAATGCCACCACTCGACCTGAACACCAAACCAACAATGACTGGAGCAGGTCAATCTGAAGTGTGAAGCACAACAGGACTGAGGACTTGGCTAACTGCTCCTGCCTGGATGTCGGCTCATGGGAGAGGACAGTCCCATGGCTTGGAAGACCCAACCGCACTTCTAGGGTGATGATGAAATAATGACATTGGTAATAGGAGCAGCAGCTGACTTTGCTGAATGCCCAGTCTGAGGCCTTGCCCTGTGTTAAGTGCTTCCCGTTCACCCCCTTTCAATCTCACAACAATCCTATGTAATAGGCAAAGGGTATGAGTCAACATGTTTAACAAGCAGAGGCAGAAAGGACACCCTGCCAGTCAGAACTACTGATGTCCTGGTGGATTGCTGACCTGGCGAGAGATATTTTATTCCCATTTTACAGATGAGGAACTAAGGTTCCAGGAGATTAAAAGGATCCCAGGGTTGTTGGGAATAAGGGAAGATGCAAGGCACTTAACAGTGCCTGGGACACATAGAAAGTGCTGGATAAACAGTCACTAACACTATTGCTCTTAATTTTTCTGTGTGGCAGGAAGAAGGGTTTCTGCTCGCAGGGGGCATGGCCCCAGCAGGTCTCTCTGCAGCTCAGACAGTTCTTCCCGCACACCTCCCTGTGCTCCGGGAGGGAAATAAGAAACCCTCCACCTTCCATCCACTACCTGGAAATGCTAAGCACTCCCTGGGTGACAGTCCTCCCACAGGCCCCACTTACAATACTCGATGCCTTTGATCAGATCCTGGAAATAGAAACGGGCCTGGTCTTCAGAGAGCGGTTTGAGGGTGGGCACTTCCATCACAGGCCTGAAAAGTCGATACATGCATGAAAAGCAAACCAGACACGCTGGCCTTTGCCCTCTCTCACCACCTCACTCAGCTTTGCAGCTCAAGAAGCTTCAAGCATCACACCTGCTGGGAATGGGGACACTCACCCTTGGTTGACCAGTTCAAACACTGTAGGATAGAGAAGGGGGTGAATGGTTACACTGGAAATTTGGAAATCCATCTTCCTCCCCCTCCTCCCCAACTCCCAACCACCCCTAGAAACACCAAGAAGCACTGAAACTAACATTGGGGCTGGGGCGAGGAACAGTCCACTGAACCAAAACCATGGAAGGTTCTGCTTTTCTAAGTTCCCATGAGGAGGCTAGGAGTCAGAGATTTCTGGTATCCCTGGGACCCCAGCCTGGCAGTACTTCTAGTCCTCAAACAGCTGAGGACCCTCTACCAGAGAAAACAAAGCAGGAAGACCCGAGACAGGTGGGGGCGGCTCCTGGACTCCTTTCATCTTCCTCTCATACCTGGGGGGTGGGGGCGTCTCCCAGGGATCTAACTGATGCTAAACTATGTCCTCTCACTCACATCCAAGTCCTGAGCCACCTTATGCCACAGAACAGGTCTAAGGGGACACAACCCAAACATCAATTTACTTAGGCACAAAGAAGTAGCCCTAGGGGACTTCTGAACCCTAGCAAAGTTTCAATTCAAGAAACAGCAAGAAGAGGTTTTGATGACCCCTCTCACATTTTCCAAGCTGCCAGGCTACATCAAGAATTGTTGGATAGGACTTCCCTGGTGGTGCAGTGGTTAAGAATCCACCTGCCAATGCAGGGGACACGGGTTCGATCCCTGGTCCAGGAAGATCTCATATGCCACGGAGCAACTAAGCCTGTGTGCCACAACTACTGAGCCTGCGTGCTGCAACTACTGATGTCCGCGTGCCTAGAGCCCGTGCTCTGCAACAAGAGAAGCCACCACAATGAGAAGCCCGCGCACCACAACAAAGACCCAACGCAGCCAAAAATAAATAAATAAAAAGGAGAACATTGTTCCAACTCTTCAGCACTCTGTGGTCAGCTGGCCCTCAAACCCTTTCCTGTGATTCTCAATCCAAACCAAGACTTGGAGCTAGAGGTGGGGGATGGAGATCTCCCCACCACCTCAAAGGCCAACTCATCCTATTCCTCCTAAATGGGCCCTTCTTGACTCACAGTCATGTGCGACATACAAATGCCTCACTCCCTGACAGCTTCCTCCCAGCCCTGTGTATGTGGGGACCGCCCCCAAACCATCAAGTATTACATAAATCATATTCAGGGAATGCACAGTTTTTTTTTGCTGTTGGGGGGGTGGGTTATTTTTTGCATTTCTAAAAGTTGAGGTGAAATTTTCAGAACGTTAAACTATTTTAAAATGCATGATTCAGTGGCATTTAGTATTCCACTGCCTCCAGTGAAAGCATCGCCTCTACTTCCAGAACATTTTCAGCCCCTAAAAAGAAACTCTGTGCCTCCCCCTAGCCCCCTGGCAACCACTAATCCGCTTTCTGTTTCCATAGATTTGCCTATTCTGTACATTTCATATACGTGGACTCATACAATATGCAACCTTTGGTAACTGGCTTTTTCACTTAGCATGTTCTCAAGGTTCATCCATGTTGTAGCATGTATCAGTACTTTGTTCCTTTTTGTGGCTGTATAATATTCCATGGTGTGGATATGCCACATTTTGTTTATCCATTCATCAACTGATGGATATTTAGGTTATTTCCACATTTTGGCTATTATGAATAACGCTGCTATGAACTTACATGTTAAGTATTTGTGTGGCTATCTGTTTTCAATTCTTTGGGGTATATACTTAGGAGTGGCATTGCTGGGTCATGTGGTGTAGTTATTTTAATTTTGTTCTGCTTGTACAAATATAACTGGGAATATGAAGCTGTACCTTAGGAAATGAAAAAAACAGCACAGTGGATTTCAAAATCCAGTGGAGAATGACTTTGGAATTGTCTGTTTTCTGGAAGCATCTACCCACATTGGAGCTTCTTATGGAAGAAGGGTTGTTTCAAAGGTTGTCCAAGGGCTGAGGTGGCCAAGGGGAAAGAGCCAGCTCCTCAGACAAAAAGAGGGCTTAAAGATTCTGACCTGAAAAGGAACTTAACTCCCCCAGGGCCCCACCCTGTTTTCACGTTCATCAACCAGTGTTGGCCAAACCGTAGTTAGGGGAAATCTGTTGTGGCTTCAGGCTGTGGTTAGAAGCAAAAGTAATGGCGCTGAAGGTAAGGCTTCCACCGACAGGAGCGCTGGTCCCCTCAGCTCTCTCTTTCCCACCTTGGTTATGTAAACTTAACTTTCAAGAGCTGCTTCATGAATTTCTGTGCTTCCTCCCAAGCACTATAACTCGGTTGGCATGAGGGAAGCTGGCCTGTTGAAACAGGTCTATTTTCAGTCACTTACAGTTTAACCGCTCCTGGAGCCGAGCAGTGGTGCAAAGTTTTTAACCCCAAGAAATACCAGTCGTATTCTCTACCCTTTGAGGGTCAGGCCTGCAGTTGCAGAACCCTTGCTGATACCTGCAACCTGGCTTCACAGACTGCCCTGTCTGTCCTCACCACACACAGCTGTGGCTGGAAACTAAAAAATAACAGTGTCGGGATTTTTTTCAAAACCGCTGGAATCACATACCAAAATCGCATGGCTCCTTCCCAAACTGCCACCTCAAGAAGTGAAAAACTCTGTCCATGAAGGCGCCTGGTCCAAATGGCTTAGGAAACTCTTCTTTGAGGCTTGGGTCACGTTCTTTACACGCTCATTCAACTCCTCGGCTCAAAACCCTCAAGGGGCTCCCTTCTCGCTCAGAGTAAAAGGAAAAGTTTTACAATGGTGTGAAATGTCCTCTGCCATCTGGTCTCCACTGTCCTGCACAAATGTCACCTCAGTGAGGCATCTCGAGGAGCCACTCTGTTTCCCAATTCCCCAACCTGGAGCTCCTGACTCCCGTGACCCTGCTCAGGTTAGCTTCTTCCCATGATATTGTCACCTTGGAAGCCGATGCCTAATACTTAGGTCTGAGTGTGTCTGTCCATCCTCACCAGAGCAATGAAGTGCCCTGAGGGAGCGGGGGTGGGGTGGGGGGCTTGAGTTTCATTCCTTGAAGAGCCTAGAACAGGGCCTGACAAACTGTAATGTTTGTTGAAAGAACGACCCATCTCCTCAGAAACAGCCCAAAGCCATTCAGTGTCAGGTCTGGGGCCCCAAGCGAGCAAATTACGCTGGGGATGCCATTCTGGGCCAAAAATTATCTTTCACATTTTATGATTTCTTTTATATTTCCCCAAACTCCACTCATTTGCCTACCATTTTTATAATCTGGCCATATTTATATACCATGTAAACTATTGTTTATTTCACACTTTTCTTTAAATTGACTTAGTGTTAAAACTTTTAGCCTTATCCCGGGTAATAATATCCAGGAAATCATGAGTTTAGTGTGCTGGTTATAGTTTTTCCTATGCAATGATAAATTAAACCTAAAACATTTTTTAAATGTTGGTCCAAATACCACCTAAAATCATCTCATATACTTAAAGTGGTGTTGGTACCACATTTTGAGAAATTATGATTCTGTGATGTTCATATTTTTATTATACGAATGTTTCACAGTTTTTTAAAGTTATCATATCTGATGTTGTTCATGTGTACCTTCTAAAATGTTTCTAAAGGAAGGTTTTTAAAGTTCTAAAGTTGGAATATGGCCTGCACACTAGATGCTCTTAAGGAACTGGCATTAACTTTTCCAGGTGCAATAACGGTAGGATTATTGTGATCATGTAGGAGATGCAGGCCAAAATGTTTAGGGGCTGAAGTGTCAAGACGTCTGCTACTTTTACTCTTGGGTGATTCAGCAAAAAAAACACAGAGAGGGCTTCCCTGGTGGCGTAGTGGTTGAGAGTTTGCCTGCCAATGCAGGGGACACGGGTTTGAGCCCTGGTCTGGGAAGATCCCACGTGCCGCGGAGCAACTAGGCCCGTAAGCCACAACTACTGAGCCTGCGCGTCTGGAGCCTGTGCTCCACAACAAGAGAGGCCGCGACAGTGAGAGGCCCGCACACCGCGATGAAGAGTGGCCCCTGCTCGCCGCAACTAGAGAAAGCCCTCGCACAGAAACGAAGACCCAACACAGCAAAAATAAATAAATAAATAAATAAAATTTAAAAATATATACAGAGAAATGGATGGGTGGGTGGCTAGACTGATAAAGCAAATATGACAAAAATTACTAACTGTTGAATCTGGGCGGTAGGCATACAGGTACTCATTGTACTCTTCTTTCAACTTTAACATTTTTCATAATAAAAACCTGGGTTGGGGGGGTGATGAAAAATAAAATGTCCTAAGCAACGACATCATCCTTGGAATTGAACCATGGCAACTACTGTAGGGGAAATTGAGCTCTGAGCTCTAGTTCCAGACCAGACCCATTATTTATGATTAACCACTGCCTGTGCAGCAAAGGATCACCCTGTGCTCATCCCGGAGACAGGCTGGGCTTGGCCCTGCCCATACCACTCATCTCCTTAACACCCCTCCCGGCTGTCATATGTACCCGCGCGAAATGCATACGCTAATACGCTAGTCTGAACGCCTACCCAAGCCAGACAACAGCGGGACACATGACCTGTTGATCACGCATTCCTGGGCCTGAGAGTCTGCTGTCCGGCTTTGAATTAGTCCTGCACTTCCTTCCCTCATCAGTGCTTATGCTGGGAACTGAGAATTGCCCCATGTCCTCATCATTTTTTAAAAACGAGGTCTCTGAGGACATACCTGAGTGCTTCCATTTCAGTGTTCAGGGCCCAGACCCTTCAATGGCCCCTCAAGGCTCCAAATGCCCCATCATGGCCTCCCAGGCCCTCCATCTTCATCCCCACCCCCTCTCCCTGGTTTTCTCTGCTGCAGTCCCATTTTTCTCAAACACACTAAGCTCTCACCAGCCTTGGGGCCTTTGTACCTGCTGTTTCCTCTGCCTGGAATGCTCTTCCTCAGATGCAACAGGGCTGTGTCCTTGATATTCAGGTGCTAAATGGTCACCTCTTCTCTGCCGTGACCCCTCCATCTCTCTGTCACATCACCCTGTTTAATCTTTTTCAGAGTATCTATCTGAAGTTGATTATCTGCTTTATTTACAGTCTTCCCTCAGGATCCACGGGGAACTGGTTCCAGGAACCCCCGTGGATACCAAAATCCACGGATGCTCAAGTTCCTTATATGAAATGGTGTAGTATTTGCATATAACCTATGCACATCCTCCCCTATACTTTGAACCATCTCTAGATTACTTATAATATCTAATACAATATAAATGCTACGTAAATAGTTGCCAGTGCATTTTTACTTTTTGCAAATTCAAGTTTTACTTTCTGGAACATTCTGAAATTTTTTCTTTTTCATATTTTCGATCCACACTTGGTTGAATCTGCAGATGCAGAACCCGTGGACACGGAGGGCCGACTGTAGTTGTTGACTATCTGTCTTCCCTGACTAGAATACCAGCTTCATAAGAGCAAGGGCCTCATCTTTCGTACTCATCACTGCATCCTTCGTGCCTAGGATGGTGTCCAACACACAGTAGGTACTCAATAAATAACTGCAAATGGATGAATAGGACACCCAGATAAAGTCCCAACAAGAACTCCTTTCCACCTCCTGCTTTGAACCAGGGGTGCAGCCTTCTGTGTGGGGCCCAGTTGGAGCAGGAAAGGGTGGGAGATGCCAGGGGCAGGGGTTGCCTGAAGAGCACCCCTGGGCTTTGGCAGGAGCAGCTGCCTGAGCAAGGGTGGCAGAAAGTAAGGGCTCTCTTACCCATGTACAGATGGTCCTCATTGGGGTCATCCAGGACCTGTTGGCATAGCCACATGGAACAGGCCGGAGATGAAGAGCAGGAGAGAGGAAGAGGGAGAAAAGGTATGAGCAGGGAGGAAGCATCATCCACATGACTGCATTTGCCAATGGGAGGGCTGCGCTCTCCACCGTTTTTCCTAGTTAAGATGAAGGGCACAGGAAAAAACCCAGAGTGTGTGATCCAAATGGCCATCTGGAAAATAAGCGCATTCTAGCCCAATCCTCAAGGGTCCTAAATACCCAGAACGGAGGTTATGAAAAGGAGGGGGCAGATTCCTCCCCTGGAAAATGTCTCAGCTTGAATAAGAATCCCACCTGTCTCCTAGGAGACGACGGACTGGTCATCAGGGTGAAAATTCAAATCCTGTCCCCATTCCCCCTGCCCTGGCAGGAAATGATGTCTCCCTGCCTGGAACTGCCACAGCACTTTCTTTCTCTCTTTTACGGCCTTCCTGCTTTCATTTTATCACTATTTCTATCTTCCTCTCTCCAAAGGGCAGGCACCATGTTGTATCCACCTTGGTTGCCTCCTTGGTGCCCTCTAACAGGACTAGGCACCTAGTAGGCGCTCAGGAAATGTCTGATGAATGAATGAACAGGTAAGCTGGCAGAGTCTTGTTGGGTGGGGAGCCCACACACCACAGGGCACCAGGGAGAGGGGAGATCCTGCCAGGACCCAGACACATGCGCTAACCAAGTGCCCGTGGGCTTCCTCTAAGATGGCCGACTCAAGCATCAGTGAGTTGAAATTGTGAAACTCGGTGTGACAGGTGGAGATAGCCTGCAGCCACCATCTCTCTTCTTTTGGAAAGAAACAAAGACAGACTCCTTGGCTAGACTGGTCCTCCCACCTCTTCCCATACCACACTCACCTTCCCTAGTCATCTAAGAGTCACAGGACAAGAGCCCTGAGAAAGGGATGCATCCTAGGCAGAGGCCTGGGACAGCCAACCTGGAACCCTAAGCTCTGCCCTTCGAGGAAAAGTCAGACCCAGGCACTTGCCTACCTAGAGTTCTGTTATTTTTCTTTGAAAAAATCACTTACGCTAATGTGTAGGATTATTGTTGTTTTTAAATGAATTAAAAATTTGTTTAGCTTCTCAGTTTTAAATTCTAATGTGATAAATATTAATAAACATAACCCCCATAAGCAAAAGTTTTCTGCCTTCTTCAATTATTTTAAGAGCATAAAAGGGTCTTGAGGCCACAAAGTGTGAGATCTAGAGCAGGGTTGGCAAAGTACAGCCAGCGTACAGGCCAATTCTGGCCCTCCCCTATTTCTGAAAGTAAAGTGTTATCGAAACACAGCCAGGCCCATTTGTTTACATGCAAATGGCTGCTTTTGTGCTACAACTACACATATGTATAGCAGAAGGAGAACCAGCTCCAAAAAGAGAGAAACAGGTGAAGGGCAAGCCTCAGTATCCCTCTGAGCCTCAATTCCTTCGTCTATAAAATGGAAGTAATAGTCCGAGCGAGGGGTGAGGATTACACAAGATAACAGGGTGAAGGAGCCTGGAGAAATAACTACCACTCAGCCCTGCAACAGGCTGTTTGATGTGATGTGGCTCTCCCTGGAAACCAGTGGTATGGCATTTTGATAATAACAGAGACAGGGCTGGACCATCACCATGCCTCCCTCTCTCCTCCGTGTCTCCCCACCTCACCTCCACCAGCTTCACCACGTTGGGGTGGTCCAGCTTCTTGAGGATGGCAATTTCCTGGTACACCTGCTCAATGGGGCCCCTGGGCTGGATGCAGCCCCTGGGGGCTGGCCGGGTCCCTCGGGGAGGCGGACGACCTGGAGGAGACATGAACCATCCCAGAGTCAAGGCAAAGAGACTTTCCTCTGCAGAGGGGGACTGTAGGCAGGACAAATGAAGTGGGGGGCTCTCAGAAGGGCTGGAATGGCTGATGTCACACAGGGGTCTTTATTTACTTATTTATTTATTTTGGCTGTGTTGGGTCTTCGATGCTGCACACGGGCTTTCTCTAGTTGCAGCGAGCGGGAGCTACTCTTCTTTGCGGTGCACAGGCTTCTCACTGCAGTGGCTTCTCTTGTTGCAGGAGCATGGGCTCTAGGCGCACAGGCTTCAGCAGTTGCAGCACGTGGGCTCAGTAGTTGCGGCACGCAGGCCCTAGAGCACGTGGGCTTCAGTAGATGTGGTGCACTGGCTCAGTAGTTGTGGCTCACGGGCTCTAGAGCGCAGGCTCAGTAGTTGTGGGATCTTCCCGGAGCAGAGATCGAACCCGTGTCCCCTGCACTAGCAGGCAGATTCTTAATCACTGCACCACCAGGGAAGTCCCCCACCAGGGGCTTTAAACAGCCTTCTCTTCACCTGACTCCTCTGCTGCTGGAAACACTGGACACGCAGTCCCCTTGCCCAGCCTTCTGTTAATTCTCTCCTTCCTGTCCCACTCCCCAGGCCCCAGTGAGAATCAAGAGTTCACTGAGGTACAAGGAAAAGAAGTCTGAGGTCTAGTTCAGCAATCTCAATATTCCCCTCTCTGGAGCTCAGTTTTCCCACTCCATAAGATGAACAAAAACATTATCCTTCACCTCCATAATTCATGGAAGTAGGAGAGATATAAAGTCTGGGATAGGAAAAGAAGTAAGAGCTGATGAGAGAAAAAACAAAGGGCCTGCTTGGCCCTGCAGTGACTGATAGTCAGAAGGCCACAGTGATGGAAAGGTCCACAGTCAAAACACTTACACTGCATATTATATGTAAGTAAGGATCTAAGTGCAACTAACAGAACAGAATGTGGATGGGTCAGCCTTGGAAAAGTAAAAGCAGAGGTGCAGGTGTCAGAGTGGGATGTGAACAGAGGCAAGGCAAGTTCAAAGGAAAGATACTTGCTGCATCTGCTGTAACAAGGAAGAAAGTGACAAGGGCAGTAACAACAAAGGAGCTGAACATCGTGGTATCACCTCATTGCCTGGTTAGGGAAAGGGAGGAAAGGAGTGGTTTAAGTCATCCTCAGAGGAAGTCAGAAGTAAATGTCAAAAATTAATAAATCAAGACATAATGGCACAAGGATATTAACTGGCTCAGTTCAGATAAGCAGGATAAACCAGGGTCCTGGTGATAGGACAGGGTTTTGGGATTTATGTTTCTTCTTATCTACTTTCTCTTTTCAGCTCAAGCCAACATTTTGCTCAGCACTGCTGGCAGGGAGCTTATGCTGGAGCAGCATATGCTCACCTACACCTGATCACATGCAGTAACTACCAGCTCCTAAAAGAGCTAAAAGTGGGGGCTGCCTCTAGGGAGAGGGAGGAGTACAGCAAGAAACTGTTGATCTCCATTACACACCCTTTTGTTCTTTTGCATTTTTGTAGATATAATTGAAATACCTTATGGTATTTCAATTTTTTTAATTCATCATTTTAAAATATATAATTTAATGGTTTTTAGTACATTCACAAGGTTGTGAAACCATCACCACTAGGTCTTTTTTTTTTTTAATTTTTGTCTGCATTGGGTCTTGCTGCACCAGGCTTTCTCTCTAGTTGCGGCGAGCAGGGGCTACCCTTCGTTGCAGTGCACGGGCTTCTCACTGCAGTGGCTTCTCTTGTGGAGCATGGGCTCTAGGCGCACGGGCTTCAGTAGTTGCAGCACGCAGGCTCAGTAGTTGTGGCACGCGGGCTCTAGGGTGCACGGGCTTCAGTAGTTGTGGCGAGCGGGCTCCATACTTGTGGCTCGTGGGCTCTAGAGCACAGGCTCAGTAGTTGTGGCACACGGGCTTTGTTGCTCTGTGGCATGTGGGATCTTCCCGGAGCAGGGATCGAACCCGTGTCTCCTGCATTGACAGGCGGATTCTTAACCACTGCGGCACCAGGGAAGTCCCTCACCACTAAGTCTTGAACATTTTCAACTCCCCCACAAAAAAACCCATACCTATTAGCAGTCAGTCCCCACTCCCTTTTAACCCTAGCCCCTGGAAATCACTAATCTGCTGTCTCTGTGGATTTACCTATTCCGGACATTTCGTGTAAGTGGAATCATACAATATGTGGCCTTTTTTGTCTGGCTTCTTTCATTTAGCATCATGTTTTCAAGGTCATCTGCATTGCAGCATGTATCAGAATTTCATTTCTTTTTATGGTTGAATAATATTCCATTGACTAGACAGACCACCTTTTGTTTATTCATTCATCCGTTGACAGACATTTAGGGTTGTTTCTACATTTTGGCTATTATGAATAGTGCTACTATGAGCCTTCACATACGAGCTTGTGTGAACATGTGTTTTCAATTCTCTTGGGTATATATGCCTAGGAGTAGAATTGCTGGGTCATATGGTCACAGCATGTTTAACTTTTTGAGGAACAGTCAAACTGTTTTCCTCTGAGGGATTCTTTTTACTTGATACCAATATTACTTCAATAAATATTTTTAAAAGAAAATGAATTTTAAAACGTCAGCAGGAGGCCCAACGCTGTCTTAGGGGAATCCACCCAGGACACCTCTGCAGGGGACACCATTCAGTGGGTCTTCTCTGTATTGCCCCAGCCCCTGCACCTAAGAACAAAGGCTCTGGCCCAACAAACTCACGTGGAAAGCCCGCCTGTCGGATCAGTTTCTTTTTGGACAGCACCTTCATTGCCTGTGGGAGGAAAGACCCCACATCCTGGTTAAAATGGGTAGGACGGAGGAGGGAGAGTTCCTTCCACTCCTAGGCCTGCCCAAGCTGTCAGTGACCCAGCAGCCGCAGGACAATGTAGTGAGCACCTTGTCACTGGAATGGGTCAACTCCACAGGTTGTGTGGAAGCTGGAGTCCTGGGGTCCCTCCAGGCCGGAGGGTACTTCCAAGGTTCCAGGTCAGCTCTCCCAGCTGGGAGGCCACAAACCTTGGGATTCGCTACCACTGAATCAAGACACAAGTGAGCTGGAGTGATGGGCAAGGAACATTTTACACATGGGGAAACTGAGTTTCAGCATTTATGTCACTTGTCCAAGGACACATAATTGGCACATGGGAGAGCAAGGATTTGAACCCACATTGGACTGATTTCAAAGTCTCAGCCACATGGCAGTTTGTCTCACTACCACCCAGTTCTTAGTGCTATGGAGGATGTAGAAAGGGTAGCCCAGAGTAAGGATATGAGACATTTGCTGAATTTATTCACTCAATCTTCCTGAGCCAATCACTTCACCTCCCCATTTCCCCACTTCCTTCCTAATGCACAGAATAAACATGACCTAAGCATAAAATGAGTCAACAGCTAAGAAAACCTTCCAGGAAGGCAAGTGCTAGAAAGGAGCCTTTTTCTTTGGACAAGGATGGGGGCAGGGAGGGGGATGTGGATACTCACGTAGTAGGTATTGTCATTTTCATTGTAGGCCAGCTTGACCACGCCATAGGAGCCCTGGATAAAGGGAGATGCCTGTGACATACTACCCAGAAGTTATGATCTGCAAAATGAGGACCTTAATACAGAGCTTGCAAACTGGCAGCCCATTGGCAAAATCCAACCTGTATGTTGTTGGATCTGCAGTTTTTAGAAAGTTTGAATTGGTGGCCAACATTTTAAAACAGGTCAGATATAAAAATCCAGATTCTGATATGGATATGGAGCCATAATCATTTCCATATGTTAACAGTTTGCCACAGTCCTCACCACTCCCTACTGTCTTATACCTAGCATGTTTTCCTCATTTATATTATTCACTTGCTCTCTACTGGCATTTGAGTTTCTGACCCTTGCAATGATACTGCCCATTGGCCGATATAAAAGCAAAAACAGATGTGAGAGTACCTTAAGGAGAAAAAAGCCAACACCAATGTTAGTGATATGGAATTTCCCTAGAAGCTTTGTGAGCTTTTGTAGAAACACAGCACGTTGTAAAACAAAACAAAATAAAACAAAACAGATGGACCATAAATGACAAAACTCTCCCCCTCCCAGCCTCATCTCCAAGGACTCCTCTCCCACTCCCAAATCTAGTGGGGTTCCCTCCACAGTATCTGAGACATCCTTGGTAGATATGGAAAACCAGCCTGGCTCCTGGGATATTTACCTTTCCAATTTCGTCCTTCAGTGTGTACTGATTCAGCTGTACACAGTCCTGGAAAATAAGTAGAAACACATAGAATATGAATTGTAAGTTTGCAGCTAGATACATTTTTCACAAACTTAACAAACACCTTAACCAGGACCCAAATCAAGAAAGGGAACATTCCCAGCTCCCCAGAAGCATCTCCCATATACTGGCCCCTGTCCAGGGTGACCACTATCCTGCCTTCTACCAGCACAGTTGTTGTTGGTTTTTTGTGTTTTTTTTGGCTGTGCCACGCAGCATGTAGGAGATTAGTTCCCAGACCAGGGATTGAACCCATGCCCCCTGCAGTGGAAGCTTGGAGTCTTAACCACTGGATCACCAGGGAAGTCCCTACCAGCATAGCTTTTGTACATTGTAAGATCGTAATGATATAGTATGTACTCTTTTAATACCCATTTTAAAGGTTCTTCCCACTTTTAAAAACTTCATTTACTTACTTTTTAAAAGTTAATTTAAAATTAAACAATAATCCATGACTGTGTTATCCTGTAAAAAAATGTAAAGTGATACAAGAGGAGAAAATCTGAGTGTCCTTAGCGCAAACAAAAGTTTCTTAACAGTTTCTCAAAAGTTCCTTTTTGTATTAAAAAAGTGCAAAATATAAAAGGAAACAAATGATAAATTGGATTTCAATCAAAATTAAAACTTTTGCTCTTTGAAACACTACTGAGAAAAAAAAGGTAAGACACGGACTGAGAGAAACTATTTGTAACACTTACAGTGGACAAAAGACTGGTATCCAGAACATATAAAGAACTCTGGGCTTCGCTGGTGGCGTGGTGGTTAAGAATCCGCCTGCCAGTGCAGGGGACATGGGTTCGAACCCTGGTTGGGGAAGATCCCACATGCCGCAGAGCAACTAAGCCCATGTGCCACAACTACTGAGCCTGCACTCTAGAGCCCACAAGACACAACTACTGAGCCTGCGCACCTAGAGCCCGTGCTTCGCAACGAGAAGCCACCGCAATGAGAAGCCTGCGCACCGCAACAAAGAGTAGCCCCCCTTCGCCGCAACTAGAGAAAAGCCCAAGCGTAGCAATGAAGACCCAACGTAACCAAAACAAAGAAAAAAACTTTAAAAAATAAATAAATAAAAAAGAACTCCTACAACTCATTAATAAAAAGACAACCCAATTAAAAATGGGCTAAAGATTTGATAAGCTATTTCTCCAAAGAAGGTACACAAATGATCAATAAGCACATGAAAAGATGCTCAACATCATTGCTCATCAGGGAAATGCAAATTAAAGCCACACCCACTAAACTGGCTAAAATCAAAAAGACAGACCAAACCAAGTATTGTCAGAATGTAGGGCAAATGAAACTTTCATACGCTACTAGTGGGAATGTAAAATGGTGCAGCCTCTTTGGGAAACCGTTTGGCAGTGTCTTAACAAGCACTTCCCATATGACCCAGCCATTCTACACCTAGGTGTTCACTCAAAAGAAATGAAAACTTGTGTCCATGCAAAGACTTGTATACAAATGTTCACAACAGCTTTATTAGTAATAGTCAACAACTGGAAACAATCCAAATGTCCATCAATAGGTAAATGGATAAACAAACTATGGTATATAGCTGTACAGTGGAATACTATTTAGCAATAAAAAGGAATGAACTACTAATATGTGCAAAAATATGGATAAATCACAAAATCATTATGCTATGAAAGAAGCTAAGCTAAAAAAAGTACATACTAAATGATTCCACTTATATAAAATTCCAGAACTTGTAAGCTAATCTATAATGAAAAGAGGCAGGTCAGCCGCTGCCTGGGAGAGGGGAGGTGGGGGAGGGATGCGCTGTTGGGTGTGCTGGAAATGTCTGCGATCTTGATGGGGGTGATGGTTTTATGGATGTATACATACATCACAACTGATCGTATTGCACATCTGAAATATGTGCAGTTTATTTCACTTCAATTACACCTCAGTATAGTTAGGCTGAACATGTTAAGTGATACAAGAAGTAAAACTGGGAAAAGAAACACGATAGAAAGCAAAACTTCAAGTGTTACAGAGAAGCCCAAGATTTCCCTTGAAACCCCTCCCATGCCCCAATTCTATCCCTCTCCCCGAACCTTGATATCAGTTTGGTGTATAAACTTCTAGGCCTTTTTCTATGTAAATGCACACATACATGCATCTGTAGAAAATACAGAGTACTGTTTTGGGATGGGGTTGGGGAGGCATAGACGGTGTCACACTAAATCAGTTCTCAACTTCCTTTGACTGGAGTTAGTTCCACGTCAGACCTGCATCTTTGACTTGCTGTGTAACGGGCCCACAGAGCTCTCACCTCACTGGTGGACTTTTTAGTTTGTTTTGTGTTTCTCTCCAGTATTGTTTTCATTCCCCTGAGTCTTGAAGGGATGTGACAGGCAGAGGTGGGGCCCTGCAGAGCTGTCCTAAGGGGTCTCATTGCCTCATAATCTAGCCCCGAGTTCATCTTCCAAGAATCCACTCTGACCACATCAGCCCCAGCTCGCTGCTGCTTCCAGAGTCAAGTCCTGACTTCACAGCCTGACCTTCAAACCCTCTAAAGCTCTGACCTTGGCAGAGTTGTCTAGTTGCCCACCAAACACCAGTCTCTCCTTTCTTCCTTATAAGTGGAACTCTGTGTGGCAACATTCTAGGCTAGAAAACTTCATTTCCCAGCTTCTCTTACAGCTAAGGTGGCCATGTGTTCTGGCTAGTGGGAGATAAGCAGAAGTTGCTGGGTAGAGCTTCCAGGAAAGAGGACTGACTTAGGAGGCAGACATCTTTTGCCTTTCTTCCCTGCTCCTTCTTCCTGCCTGGAATGGAGCTGTGGAGGCTAGAGCCACAGCAGCCATCTTGAGATCATGAGGTTTTAAGGGCAAAAGCAACAACACAACTACCACACCAATCCCCAATGCCTAGCTCTAGATTTATTTTACATGGTTAAAAAAAAAACCCTACTGTGTTAAAGCCACTGTTGTTGGGAGATATCTGTTTCTCTAAGCTGACTCATTTCTAACAGATACAAAGTCGAACTCGCTCTCCAGCCCTGTTTCCACAGTGCCCCCCATTTGGGGCCCCACACTCCAGTTAACTGAATCCCTGACCTATCCTGAATTCTATGGAAAGGAATACGTTGGTATACATAGCTGGTACTTAGTTGGGTTATGATAATCATACTTTTAAAACTAAAATATTAGAGGAATGAGACTACCTCTGTCACCTAGGTGGCCTGTGGCTAGTTAATAAACTAGGAGATGAAACAACAATAACAATTTTTTTAAAATGGGCTCACGCCTTCTACCTCGGGGCCCTTGCTCATGCCATGCTCACCCACTGCAGTGAACTCTCAGTGTGTAGTTAAATATCAGCCCCTTTAGAAAGCCATTCCTGATTTCCAGGCATCCCCCAATAAAATGTATTCCTTCCTTCAACAAATATTTTTGAGCGACTATGCGCCAGGCAGCGTGCTCAGTGCTGGGGACCCTGTGGTGGACAGGACTGTTCCTAACATCCTAGCTGAGGCGGGGGCAGTGGCGGGGAACAGGCAATAAACAACTTAACAAACACACAGATAATCAGATGGTGACAAGTGCTGTGAAGGAAAGTCAACAGAGCAACAGGACAGACAGGGACGGAAGGCTGCTTAGAGGGGGTGGAATGAGAGGCCTTTCAGAGGAGGTGATATTTGAGTTGAGACTTGGAAGCCAGATGGAGATGTCCTTGCAAAGATGGTGGGGGGGGCGGTGTGGTTCCAAGCAGAGGGAACAGCAAGGGTAAAGGCCTAACGGAGGGAATGAGGAAGACAAAGAAGTGGGTAAGGTCGGAGCTCTGTGAGTTGGCAGCACAAAGGTAGGAGATGGGGCAGGAGGTGGGGCGGGGGCGGGTCAGGCCCTGTGAACCCTGCTGGGGATCTGAGTCCCAACCCACCTCCTAGAAGTTTATGGTAAAGATCAAGTGAGAAGTTCAGGTGCAGTGCTGAGGGCAGTGCCTGGGAAGGCAAACACTCAGCAACTGGGGCCGTGCTGTTTGTCAGCGTGCGAGGCCTCTCACTGACCCACCATCCCCATTTCAGAGTCCCCAGCACAACTTCCAACTGCCACCGCGTGCATCTCTGTGTGAGAGGCTCTGTCTGTCCCCGAGATGCTCTGCCCACGCTCAGGGACTGCCAGCAGTTGGTGTAACGGGCCCGCCCTGTTACACCAGGTGGAATAACTCTGGGGCTCGTGTCCTACGCTGTCTCCCAGGGCTGCCCAGAGGTGGAGGCCCAGATGCCCACAGTGGTAACTGGCTCCAACATGCACCCTTTATTGACGTCTCCCTGGGTTTCCTGGGGTCATCTCCCCAATCAACTGGTTGCGCTGGAATCCTTCTGGGGGAGCCCAACCTAACGCGGAGACATTCCGGGCGCGGGGCAGGGCACCAAGGGCCGCCGCTCACATACCTGCAACCCGGTGATGGAGACGTGGTGCGACTCCACCGTGGGCCTCCGGGGCAGCCGCGGCGAGGACTGCGGAGAGCCCACGGGCGAGTGGGGCAGGGCCGGGTAGACGCAGCGCCCATTCGCATCCAGCAGGGACCGCTCCTGCAGAGAGAGCTTGCGACTGGAGAGGTGGGGCCGGGCCTGGGACCCGGAGACGTTGAGGGGGACCTCTCCGCCAGGGGCCTCCAGGGGCCGGTCCCGGGCCAGGCCGCTGTCCACAGCGCAGGCCGGCTCGCACTCAGTGACCACGATGAAGGACTCCATGCCCAGATGGATGCTCAGGGACGAGAGGCCCCGCAGGGCTTCACAGGGTTTCTGGCCTTCGCTGCTATTACTGTTGCCGCTTCCGCCCCCCAGCTCATCCTGGGGGGCGGCCCGGTCGCTACTGGGCTGGCTAGAGACGCATGATGACATGGTGCATGTGCCGACCTCATGCGACACGCACGTGCCCGGGCACTCCCATCCGGCAGCGGCGCCACCTGCAGAGAGAGGAAGGGTCACCTGCCCCCATCCTGTGCGGCAGGGGCAGGGAAGGGGGTCTCTCCTGCTGGGCCAGACTGGTGCCTCATTCCTGCTTTGAGTCGCCGTCCTTGAAAAAAATATCTTGCAAAACACAGTGTGATCTGAAATCTTTTGCGTCTATATAGAAGAGCTTACTCCACATTTCCTCACTGTATCCATTTTTTTAAATTGATATATAGTTGATTTACAACTCTGTGTTAGTTTCTGTTGTACAGCAAAGTGATTCAGTTATACATACGTATACATTCTGTTTTATATTCTTTTCCACTATGATTTATCACAGGATATTGAATATAGTTCCCTGTGCTCTACAGTAGGACCCTGTTGTTTCACATTTCCTCATCTTAAAAGCCCCTTGTCACACAAACAAGAATCCCAAATTCAATTCCTGTAGAAACCAAGTATGAGAAAACCCCAAAATAGAGCACCCATGCCTCCTACAAAGGTGGCAGCTACTTCCAGCTCAAGCCAATTGTTGTTAAACAGGGACTGGGGCCTAGAATTGTCTGGTTCTCTCTCCAACCCCTCTTTTTTTTTTTTTTTTTCAAGAGAAGCTCTAAAGCCAGGATGGTAAGTGAGATCTCTTGATTTTTTTTTTTTAAATTAGCAATTATTTTAAATATTTTAAAATGCTGGGCAGGCCAAATGAAACACTTCCACACGGTGACCTCTAGGCTGCATCACTTCACAATAGCAATGATTCAGACAGCTCTTTACAGTTTATAAAATATCTTCCACACCTCAGGATAATTTCACAAGCACCCTAGCTTGTTGGTTTGCCATTATACCCTCATTTTGTAAATGGGGAAACTGAGGTTCAAGCGAGGGAGAGGGATTTGTCCAGGTCTCCTGATGCAAAGACCATGAGCACAGGAGTTCAGTCCCCTGGCCTGGCGTGGCCAATGATTCTCAACTGAGGAGTGGGGGTCAGGGGTCACACCAGCAGAGAGTGTGTGAGCCAGGGAAGTTTGCGTCGTCTGAGGAGCTAGGCTCAACATATCTATTATCTAATGTTTCCCTAGTTCAGCCCCCAGCTAGTACTTGCAAGATGTAAGGCAAATATGAGATTAAAAAAAGTTAACATCAAATAGCTTGGCGGTTCCTCAACAAATTAAACAGAGAATTACCATATGACTGGGCAATTCCGTTCCTATGTATACACAACAGCCAAAAGGGAAAAAACAACCTACATGTCCACGGACAGATGAATGGATAAGCAAAATGTGGCCTGTCCATACCATGGAATATGACTAGAAAGGAATGAAGAACCGACACAGGCTACAAACTGCATGAACCTCAAAAACATGATGCTAAGTGAAAGATGCCAGACACAAAAGGGCACATGTGTATAATCCTATTTATATGAAATTTTTTTTTTTGGCCATGTCACGTGGCTTGCAGGATCTTAGTTCCCCAACAAGGGATCGAACCCGTGCCCCCTGCAGTGGAAGCGCAGAGTCCTAACCACTGGACAGCCAGGGAATTTCCCTGTATGATATTTTTTAAATAGGCAAATGCATACAGACAGAAAGTAGATTAGTGGTTGCCTAGGGCTGGGGAGGTGTCGGGGGAAAAGGGGAGTGACTGTCAATAGGTATGGGGTCTCCTTTTGGAGTGATGAAAATATTCTGGAACTAGATAGAGATGGTGGTTGCACAACACTGTGAACGGACTAAATGCCACTGATTTGTACATTTTTAAATAGTTAATTCTATGTTATGAATTAAAAAAAAAAGATTGACACACTCCCTTAGACTGTCAATTCCTTCTGTCTCTGGGACAGAATATTAACCTTTGGTTTGTATGTTTGACAAATTCTGCTGGACAAATGTCACAGGTACCACTGGAATTCAGGGAGTATATCCACAGATGCAGACAGTGGCAGCTCTGTGCTGATCACCCACGTCACAAAGGTGCCAGGAAAACAGTGAGAGCTGAGTAGAGAGATTTTATGAATGAATAAAATGATATCTCTTTAAGACACTGGGTGGCAGTGGGGGGATACAGAGGAAAGTAAAGATGGGAGCAGAAAGCCAGTGCTTCCTGGAGGGCTTGGTTGAGGGGCAGAGAAATGCTACCCGCCCTCTTGGGACAGTCGTGCAATAAGTATTTATGGAATAGCTTCTATGTATGCAATCTGGACCATGACGTGGGCAGATGGGGTCCCTTGTGGAGCAGGGAAAGATCAATGGGAAAGGCACTAAGGAACTAACAACAGCATGCCAGCCCGGACATGGCACAATTTTTGAACACAGAGTACAGTGTAAAGGAATAACAAAGTACCCAGTCATGTGACAAGATGCTCAGCCTCAGTTATAGTAAGAGAAGTGCAAATTCAAACTACAACGAAATGGTTTGGTGGCTCCTCAAAAAGTTAAATGTAGAATTATCATTTGACTCAGCAATTCCTCTTCTAGGTATATATATATATATATATATATATATATATATATCTCCCCAAAAGAACTGAAAGCAGGGATTCAAACAGATACTTACACACCCATGTTCACAGCAGCATTATTCACAATAGCCAAAAGGTTGAAACGTCCCAAGTTTCCATCAATGGAAGAATAGATACACAGAATGTGGTCTATTTATACAACAGAACACTATTCAGCTATAAAAAGGAATAAAGTTCTGACACATGCTACAACATGGATGAGCCTTGAAAACATGCGAAGTGAAACACGCCAAATATTAAAGGACAAATACTGTATGGCTTCACTTATAGAATAGGCAAATTCATAGAGCCAGAAAGTTTAGAATAAAGGTTACCAGAAGAGACAGGGGGAGAGGGGAGCAGCGAGTCATTGCTTAAGGGGTACAGAGTTTCTATTTGGGGTGATGAAAAAGTTCTGGAAATGGACAGTGGTGATGGCTGCACAACAGTCCATATGTAAATAGTGCCATTGAATTCTACATCGAAAAGTGGTTAAAATGGTAAGTTTTATGTTATGTATATTTTACCAAAATTAAAATAATAATAATAGAGCTACAATGAAATATCTTTTTTCCAACTATCGGATTGGCAAAGACAAAAAATATAATAACAGCACTATTTTGCTGAGGCTATGAGCAGTATGAATTAGTATCACCTTTATGAAGGGAAATTCACCAATATCTAACAAAATTCCAAATGCACATACCTTTGACTTACCAATTCTGCACCTGGGAGTATTTACCTTAAAGACAATCTCACACATAAAAAAATGATATACGTGCAAAATTATTTTGGTAGTGTGGTTTGAAATGACTATCCACAGGGGACTGAGTAAATAAAATGAGGTACACGTAGCCCAGGAGAAAATCATGCATTTATTTTAAAAGAGGTGACTCTGTACATCCTAATGTGAATTAGCTCCAAGACACACTGTTACATGGAAAAAACCAAGGCATTCGGATACTGCTGTTGGCATAGGGGGAAAAGGGCCATACGCGCGTACATAATCACATGCAGAGCATATTCCTAGAAAGATACACAAGAAAATAAGAGTGGCCTCAAGAGAAGACAACTGGTTTGCAGAAGTGGGGGGGAGGCAGGGTGGGAGGGACTTAACTTTCACTGTATTTACTTTTATTTTTGTAAAAGTAAGTGTGCAAAGAGTAACTATTCAGAAATGAATTTTTAAAGGAAAGTAACCATAACCACAATGGGAGTTAGGATAATCAGGCCCGAGGGCTACCTCCGGGGCACGAGGCAGAGGGAGCGAGCAGTTGGCTCTATCTCCTAATCCCTTATCCCACTCTGACTGTATCTGAGAAAGAAATCATTAAATGTGTCCCTGTCTTGGCTTCCTCATCCGTGAAAGAATACAACCCAAGTTCAATGTTCTCCACAGTCTCAGCTGCCGTTCCTTTACATATCCTTTTTATAATCCTTATTTCCCAGGAGGGGAAAAGCAGGGTCCCTGAAGTTCGACTGCCTGGGGCCGCAGCCTCAGTTTTCTCTTCTATAAAATGGGCACTCACCCAAGAGTCATGAGGACTAACTGAACTAAGAACTCAGTATTCATGTCTGATGCATGGTTAAGTGCTCAAAAAGCTCTTCTTTCAACAAATACTTCCTGAATGCCTACTACCTGCCAGGCTATGCTCCAGAATGTTCCTCCTCCTGTGTGTGTTCTGTAGCCCTGGGAGCGTGGGCCTGCCTCCCCTCCACTGGCCCGTCCTCCCTCCCAGAGCCACCTCTGACATGGCTGCAGAGTTCCTGAAAAGAAAACTAGTCTGGCAGCACCTGAGACAGTTAATGGAGAACTTTTCTTCTTGCCAACAGAAAAACAATTGCTTATCGATCGCCACTCCAGGCCAAGGACACCAAGCCATCCACCCCTGGCAAAGCTGCATTTAATCAGTCTCCTTGACGAGCTGGCGTCTGGCTCCGTGCCTTGGCCCTTGAGGCCTGGAGGAGAAAGGAGAGAAAAAATGCACTGGCTGGCTCTGAGGCAGAGGTGTGGGCCCCTGTGCTGGAGGGATAGGTGTGTTCAGGTCTCAGGAAAGAGCCCCAAGGGACACAGACCTCAGTGCCTCGAGGCCACCTGGAGGCCCCTCACTGGTCTGCAGCAGGCCTGGCAGGCAAGGACTTGGCCATTCAGCACCACTGACCCCACAGAGTCCAAGCCAGAATCTGACCGTTTCTGAGGTCACAGATCGTATGAGGTCACACACCTTTTAAGGATCTGTTGAAAGCCACCAACACTCCCAGGAGAAGAGAAATCATACAAAAAGACAATGGTTTGCATTATAACAGCTAACATCCAACTGAGCATTTCTTCACCAAACATTGGAACAGCTCTGCCTGGGTCATTTAATCCTCACAGGTCCTCTGAGAGGGAGGGACAGCTAAGCATTCAGTTTTGGGGAGGCCGAGGTTTGATGAAATTCCAAAAGCCCCCTCCCCAAGCCTCCTGCCCCAATATGTGGGTCCTTCCCCAGGCCCTGAAGCCTCCCCTTGGCTGGCAGCCCTGAGCTCCCCTCCCTCCCCTCTCACAGGCAGCTCCATGGAGGACCAGACCCTTCCTGGAGCAGATAAACCCGGCTCCAGGCCAGAACGAAGGAACGCTCATTCCTCTGCCAGGAAGCCAAGTGCCAGCAGCCTCCAGGAAACACATTCTCGTATCCTGGGGGCATTTTCCAACCTGCGCCTGCTGACCAGATGCCGAGCCGCCACCACCACGGGAGCTGCAGCACAGCAAGTAGCCAGTGAGTGGGCCCGTGACATGCCCTGACCCATGATACACCCTTTGCATGGTCCCCTGAGGTCCCGGGCAACACGGGACAACAAAGAGGCCCAAAATAGCTGTGAGGATCCTGCCAAGGCCAGGGACAATGTCCTCTCCCTGGGATAACAGGCTTGGCCAGCCACATCTTCTCTCACCTGGGGAAACTGAGGCCCGGGGAGGTGCTAAAGGAAACCCACTCACCCATTTCTTCTTTCCACAAGTTATTACTGGGGACCTACTATGTGCCAGATAAACAAAACAGATGTGATTTCTGAAAAGTAGGGGCACAAGTGACTCTATAAGCACAAACTGGAGGAGAAAACCAGGATGAGATAAAAAAGAACAACACAGGGACCCAGGGGAGATCTGAATGGGAGGGGGTGAGTCAAGGAAGGCCTCACTTGGGGAAATTATATTTAGGCTGAGACCTACAGGGTGAGTAGGTGCTAAGGGGGCGGGAACTTGCTCCAGGAGGAGGAAACACATTCTGAGAAGGCCTCGCAGCAGGAAAGAGGTGGGAGAGCGGAGAGGACAGAAAGAAGACTCCTGGGATTGAACGAGGTTGGGAAGGGGGTGAGGGTGGAGGCGCCAGAGCACAAGAGCTTTGTAGGAAGCTGATGAGAGCAGGAGGGGTGTCCCAGGCAAAGCCGTAGGGACCCCACTCGGCACCTGTTATGGGTTGTGGAATTGTGGCCCCCAAAAAAGATATGCTGGAGTCCTAATGCAATATGACTGGTGTCCTTATAAAAAGGGGGAAATCTGGACAGACCGGCACACAGGGAGAACACCATGAGAACGTGAAGGCAGAGGTTGGGGTCCTGCACCTACAAGCCAAGGAACGCCAGATTGCCAGCAGCCATCAGACGCCAGGAGACAGACACGGACCAGATTCTCCTTCATGACCCCTGGAAGGAACCGACCCTACCAACACCTTGGTCTCGGACTTCTGGCCTCCAGAACTGTGAGATAATACATTTCTGTGGTTTAAGCTGCCCAGTTAGCGGTACTTTGTCCAGGTAATCCTAGCAAACTAACACAGCTTCCCTCCCAACCACAGAAGCCTGCTGCCCCAGGGGCCACGGATTCAGAGGGTGTTTCCCAATACTTAAGTGGGAGACCTGGGAGGCTCAGTTGTACAGCCGATGCAGTGCTGAGGCTTGACACCAGCTGGAATATTCCAGATGCGGGGCCTTGGCCCAAACAAGCAGTCGTATCAAATTCAGTGACACAGACTCTTACAACTGTCTTTCCTTGCATATTCTTTAGTTTAGAGGCACTGAAACTGATTGTCTCCCCAGAGACAAGGGCCCTTCCTTGGCAGAGGGCACGAGGGATAGTGCTGGCTTTATTTTATCTATCTGTCTGTGCCACACTGCAAGGCTTGCAGGATCTTAGTTCCCCAACCAGGGATTGAACCCAGTCCCTCGGCAGTGAAAGCACCAAGTCCTAACCACTGGACAACCAGGGAACTCTGATAGTGCTGGCTTTAGTGTGCACAGACCCCATCCCATCATAGTCCCTGGAGCAAACAGTCCCTATCGCGTGACATCTGGCCACTGATGTATTTTGCTTGGCCTACACTGTATTTAAAACTATTCGAATGAGATGCCAACATTTCAGAGCCAGGAGAGTTCAGATAAAAATCAAAATTTCCAGAGTCTCTTGAAGAACTGGACACTGTTAGCACTGGACCTGTATTCACTCCTGGTAACAACTCCCTGAAGCTTTGGACAGGAGATATGCTCGCCGGCGTGCCACAGTCCTTACCGCTTCCCCTCATCTCCCCAACGCCAAGGACAGGCTGAGTGTCCTATTACATGTCCTTCCCTTTTCTACCTCTCATGACCTATCTCACCCCTACAGGCCCTACTTTGAGATGCCCTGGATATTAGTGCTATAATATCAGTGGTCACCTGTTCCAACAATTTCATTTCACCAATAAGAAAATGAAGGGTCAGAAAGGTTTACTAATTTTTTTTTTTTTTTTTTTTTGCAGTATGCGGGCTTCTCACTGTTGTGGCCTCTCCCATTGCGGAGCACAGGCTCCAGACGCGCAGGCTTAGTGGCCATGGCTCACGGGCCCACGGGCCCACGGGCCCAGCCGCTCCGCGGCACGTGGGATCCTCCTGGACTGGGGCACGAGCCCGCGTCCCCTGTATCGGCAGGCGGACTCTCAACCACTGCGCCACCAGGGAAGCCCTGGTTTACTAATTTGTCCAAAGTTATGCAGTGGTTCCAAGTAGAGCTAAAACTGGTCTGAGTTTTTCAGAAAGGGGCTAAAAATTACAGGTACAGCCTTGCAATGTCCACATGTTGTATCCAGAATGAAGTCCAGGCTGAGTCAAAATCTCTAACAAAGGGGAATATCTAGCCCATTCCTCTGGCTCCAACCTGTGTGAGAGGGGAGAGTGTGAAGGCTCAGTGTCCTACAGCATTCAGGAAAGACGTGCATGGGCACAGAGACATCGATTTGACTTAACTTGTGAGAGCCGTGCCTTTGCCTTTTTGTTTACTGCTGGACTCCAGGACCTAGAACTTTCTAGAACACTGCCGGCACTCAGTAAATATTGGCTAGAGGTCATTGTTTATTTCATTCATCCCAAGGCCACTCAGAAGGTCAGATGCTTTCTTTAGCTGGCCTAGACTCTATGTTCCTTTAGTCTGATAACAGCAGCCTGATTTATGTCTGGAACCCATCCTTCTGTGTGAAAGGTGACTCCATGGAGCTGTCCATGCCATCAACTTCAGGGGTTCCACTATGACTCAAGTCTGGTTAACTGGGCATTGATTGCTCTGGTCAAGTGATTGTTTCAAGAGTAGATGTGTGGGGCTTCCCTGGTGGCGCAGTGGTTAAGAATCTGCCTGCCAGTGCAGGGGACACGGGTTTGAGCCCTGGCCTGGGAAGATCCTACATGCTGCGGAGCAACTAAGCCTGTGCACCACAACTACTGAGTCTACATTTTAGAGCCTGCGAGCCACAGGCAACTACTGAGCCCGTGTACCACAACTACTGAAGCCCACACGCCTAGAGCCAGTGCTCTGCAATAAGAGAAGCCACCGCAATGAGAAGCTTGCGCATGGCAACGAAGAGTAACCCTCCCTCGCCACAACCAGAGAAAAGCCCGCATGCAGCAACAAAGACCCAACGCAGCCAAAAATAAACAAATTTATTAAAAAAAAAAAAAAGAGTAGATGTATGACCCAAGTCAGTCTACTAAGTTTTATTCTAGGATTTTGTGGAAGTATTAAGAATGTCTCTTTCTGTGGCACACAGAGCAATGAAGATGTACTTCTAGAGTTACCAGGAGCTTGGGAGAACCCTGCCTTAGAATGAAGTTGACAGAGAGAGAAGAGAGCCAACAGATAGAAAAGAACTAAAACTGGAGACACTGCATGGGCACCTGGATCCAGTCATGCCTGAAGCCCACCTACCCCAGGAGTTTTTAAACTACATGAGCCAATAAATTCCCATTTTTGCTTAAGTTAGTTTGCAGTTGGTTTTCTGTCATTTACAATCAAAGGTCCTAATGGACAGATGACACAGAGCTGACTGACAGAAAAGCTTTTCCACTAAGCTCCCTGCCAGATGATAAGTTGCCTACACCTTGAGGCTCCCAACCAGGCCAAACTGTCAGGCAGCTGCAACTCCCCTGACAGCCTTCACCTTGATGGTTTGGCAGAAACAAGAACTTCCAAACTCATTTTTAATTTCTTTCTTTTTTTTTAATTTTAAAGGAAAAAAAATCAAAAACAGGGAAGGAAAGGGCTTAAGAATAGGATGAAATGAAGGGAAGAAACTGACTAGTACTTTTAACACAAGAATCACATCACTACAGTGGCAGCCATAGTAGTTGTAGATACAGTAACAGTGATGACTAGTCTTCTTTATTGCTGGCCAAGTGCCAGGCGCTATTCTAAGCACCTTGCATGTATCACCTCATTTAACCATCACAATAAACTTATGAGTTAGTTACTATTATCATGATCTCACCAATAAGGAAACTGAGGCACAGAGAGTCTGAGTGACTTGCCCCAAATCACACAGCAGTTTGGGAGGGCACAGGTGTGAAATCAAAGGCTCCTAGAAAGGTGGGCACATCGTGATCAGGGGTACAGCCCTTCTCCTTAGCTGGTGACCTTGAGGATAACAATACCTACCTCACCTACCACACAGGCCCCTGCACACAGCAAATGCTCCCTAAACAGAAGCTGTTGCCAAGAAAGCACTTCAACGGCTATCAAATTCAAGCCCCTCAATTGGCTTTAATTTATATTAAAATAAAATTTTTGTTTCTAATCACAACCTGCCAACTTAACTCTTTTCGTCTTCCCTTCTAATTCTTATCCATATGCACCACTTTCTACAAAATTAAAAGCAAAGTGTGCATATAATTTCGCATCCTTGCTTATTTGTGTCACAAGAATTTTGCACACACTCTCACAGCTTTCATAATCAACGCACTAGGGCTCCAGAAGGAGTGGCTGAGACCCAGGGAGGTGAGATGACCTCTCCCAGGCAGCCTAGCAGGTTCTAGGCTAGGCCAGGGCATGACCCCTGACCCCTGCAGTGTCCCCTTCGGCCCTGGATGCTGGCGGAGCAAGAAGCTCCACTGCCTTAAGAGTTCCTAGGCAGCTACTGTTGGGTCAATCATGAAGTATCACGGAGAAGCGGCCCGCATCACACACCCGGTACCTAAAGCCAGGTGTGCACAGGAGGCCCCTGCCTTGAAGAGCCAGTAAGTGTGAATGGGTGAGTGTGGGTGTGGGTGTTGGGGGTATTTAGAAAAGGGAGGTGGGGACCATCATACTTCCTTCCTCTTCTCCTACTGAATCCATCCCAGTCTTTCACTGAACCTAAGGAAGAGGCTGGGAAACAACTGAAATTTCAATTTTTAATGAAAAGAAAAAGACTTTGACTCCAACATTCTGTAGCTTGACAAATCAGAGAGGGAGGGGGCTGGCTGGGAATCCACAGGCATCCGGGCCTCGCCCACTCACAGCCCTTCTCCTCCTTCTTCCCTGCTGTTTGGAGGTGATGCTAAATCTAGCTGTTCCCTCCCCAGCCTCCAGCACAAAGCAACCCCGGGAAGGGCCAAAGAGGGGCTGGGAGCTGGCTCTCGGGGTCCAACCCTGTCCTAGACACCTGTACCCAGAGGGCAGGAGAACTGTCTGGGAAGAATCTAAATAAAATCTCTTTCTGCCAGAGGCCTTAACGGCAAAATCCCAAAGTAGCTTTAGAAACCCATAAGGGAGGTGTCCTTTCCTCCACGCCCTGCCCACCACCCAAACCACTGGTTCCCCATTTAAACTTCTCCAGCAGAGGCTTATCTCAGCCACCTCCCACAATGTCCCTTCCCCACCCACTCCCACTCACTTCCTACCTCATGCCCAAGCAGAGGGGCAAGACCTTGGCCTCTCCCCCCATTTCCTTGGGGGGCCATCAGTCGCTCCTCTCCAGGTTGGAATTAGCATTTTTATCTCTGCAACCGCCATCTCTCAACTATTTACAGAAGCCAACGGGATAAAAAGGGACAATATAAAAATAGTTGCTCAGCAGCTTTCAGGATGGGGTGAGGGTAAGGGCACAACAGACTCTTCCAATTTTCCTTCTCTCCTTTTCAAAAGGGAAAAATGCTAGAATTGTTCATCTTTTCCAAAGCGATCCCCAACAGTTCCAGACCCCTCACCCAAGAGCTCCTAAAGGACAAGGACCAAGTCCCAGTGTTCCTCGGTTCCCAGGGCAGGGCTTGTCACCAGCCCCTCCCAAAAGTGTGGGTTCAATGAAAGATCATCAGGATTCCAGAGCCAGCGGCCTGCTCTGTCCCGTTTCCATCACCTCCTGGTTCTCCTTCCAGCCATCCAAAACCATGAGCCAGTCAAAAACAAAACAAAACTTTGGGTTTTTTCTCTACCCTTAAAATGGTTCATAACTGAGGGGGGAAATTCAGCAGCAACACTACGCACATGACTGAAACGGAAAACACTGACAGCTAAAATAGTTCCTTCACCATTTTGGGCACTAGCATGCCCCAGCAGGGAATGCCAGAGCCAGAGGTCTTCCCTATGAAGTCTAACAGCACTCACCTCCTTTTAAATATGCCCCTCTTTTTGGTTTTATCGGGGAAGGGATCCGATCAGGGAAGAAAGAAAAAATAATCATTCAAAATCTTATTTTCCTGAGAGCACAAGCATTTGGAAATTATTTCCACACCATAACCTCCTGGAGAATGTGGATTCCACTCCATGAGAAAATGGGCATCGTTTGGCATCATAAGGAGGCCGAGGGAGACATGAGAGCTCAGGATTAGAAGGTATGTCAGGAAACTATACAGATCTCAGGGGACTTGGGCCTTGATTTTCTCAGCTGTAAAATGAAGCTGCAGCAACCTACCTAAAGGGCAGCTGTAGAGTCAATCTTCTATAAAAGTGCCCAGCACGTGGGCTTCCCTGGTGGCACAGTGGTTGAGAGTCCGCCTGCTGATGCAGGGGACACGGGTTCGTGCCCCGGTCCGGGAAGATCCCACATGCCGCGGAGCGGCTGGGCCCGTGAGCCATGGCCGCTGAGCCTGCGCGTCCGGAGCCTGTGCTCCGCAGCGGGAGAGGCCACAGCAGTGAGAGGCCCGCGTACCGCAAAAAAAAAAAAAAAAAAGTGCCCAGCACACAACATGGCTCATAGACAATGCTCTCTTTAAAAAGACCATGTTCTCCCTTCCTCTCTGCCCTCCACTTTTCCCAGCCATCAAATGGGAGCGGTTGAGGGGCTGGAATTTTCTAGACTTCCTCCTAGTTCAGTTTTCACGCTGCTCCATTTCCACATCCTTGGAGGGCATTCCTGGCAAAGCTATCAGGAGACTGAGTTGACTCCATGCCTGGCCACAGGGTTCAAGCACCAACTGTCTGGTGAGGCCTTCTCTACTTTATGGATTTACTTACCTGGAAAAAGGTCTCACAAAATATATACCAATAAAATCACATGGGACCTACATTTAACAAATCATGACAGAAAAGAATGAAACTGAATGAAATCCAGGCTCTCCCTGAAAATCACACTTGTAATACCTGTGAGGCGATCTGGGAGGCAATGGGCTAAGACGGAAGCTAGGATTCTCGTGGAGGAGCAGGTGGGAGCGGCGTTAAGGGAGTCTCGAAAACCTTGTTCCAGGAAGCTCGTCCTCCAATTGATTTTGGAACCTTCCTTCCATCACCCTCTCCCTGCAAATTCAGTGACAACACAGTGTTTTGTGCCCAAAGGTTTATTAGTTGGGGGCTGTGGAGACAAAGGAATGGTCAAAGTGGCCTTAAGAAGCTCTTATGGCAGAAACAACCCAAATGTCCATCAAAAGATGAATGGATAAGCAAAATGTGGTATATCCATACATGGGAATATTATTCGGTCATAGAAAGGAAGCACTGATATATTCTACAACATGGGTGAACCTTGAAAATATTATGCTCAATGAAAGCCAGACACAAAAGGTCACATATTGCTAACAGGTCAGTAAAGTTGTAACAAGCACAGCCTGAAAGAAGAAAAGTCACTTGCAAAAGGGAAATGCAATTTCCTCAATCTTCCAGGAAAGAAGGCACAGAAGTGAGGCTGAAGGCCACTGCAGCACCATGGAGCCAGTGAACCCCACATCTGGGCTCTCTAACCCAGTCCAAAGAGGAGGAGCTACTGGGAAAGCAAAACATCTGCAAAAAATAGCAAAACAAGGCCCTCTGACCAGAAGGAAAATCTGAAATAGCATTTGCCCGAAATCCCCGGGATCAGGAAAGGAAATGGGAACCATATGCTTCCCACAACCACCAGAAGAAGGCATGTTGCGGAGGTCACAAGTGATCCTGAACGAGCTATTTAGCTTCTCCAAGCCCTTCCATAAAATGGGCTCATGATGGGGTAAGGGTGATTCTGCGGCCCACTTTAAAATCTGAGCCCAAAAGCCTTGAAAACGGGCTTGCCCTGGCCCTCCCGCCCATCCCTTCCTCCTGAGAGAGGTGCTTCCCCACCCACCAGCCCATCTTGGATGCAGTTCTCAAGGAGGGCATTCCGGGTCACTCCAGAAAGTTCCCTCTGCTAGGTCATCCCGTCCTAGTCCCTTCCCCTCCTACTCCCATCCAATCTCCACTTTTCAGCCCATCCTTCAAAATTCAGTACAAACGATACCTCCTTCAGGAAGCCTCCTGGATTCACACCTGCCACAAAGGATTTCTCCAGAACCCCCACTGCCCTTTGCTTCCTCACTCCCACAGCGCTTATTCCTCCTGGTATTTCTCAACAGGAGCACTGCTGGCATTCAGGGCAGGGCAATTCTTCACGCCTGCTGTGAATCTGGCCTGCTTGCAGGATATGTGGCATCCCCAGCTCCTGCCTAGCAAAAGTCAGGAGTGCTCAGCATCATTTTGACAATCGAAATTCGCCCCACACTTCTCCAAATGCTCACCAGGAAGGTGGAACCTCCCCCGATGAGAACTACTGCATAGTTATTAGTGAATATATTTGTCTACCAGCCCACTAACAACCTGGAAACAAACACAAGCCCACGTTGATCAGCCACACCACCATGGCTCCTTAGGTTGTTTTAGCAGACATTTGTGGGCTCCCCAGGAACCTGAGGGCAGCCTTGCAAAGGCCTCTGCTCTAAAACAGGTGGTAAAGTGCAAAGGCTTTAAGACCTGACATGCCTGGGTTGGCTGTGTGATCCTGGACAAGTAATTTAACCTCTCTGAGTCCTTCTATAAAATGGGCTAACTCCTAGCAATACGGCAGGATTGTTTTTAGCCTCAATTTCCTCATTTCTCCAATGGAGATAAAAATCTCTGCGTCACAGGACTTTGGTAGGCAGTAAATGGGATAATGCCTGCAACACATAGCACAATATCTAACACAGTTAGAACTCAATAAATGTTAGTTATGAACATTATTATTATTATCCAAGTTAGGGGCCCATCAAATGATGGCTATTACTTTTTATTACAAAAACACATTGTGTGCTTTCCCTACAAATGGCTGCTTTCTATACAGGAAGAGTTTCAGACCAGCAATCTGAAAAGAAGTTACAGGACCCACCATGAAGCTGCATTTTGCATAGCATGCACACTGTTTATTCTTAAAGTGTATGCTTTTGTGAGGTGGTTTGTGTGGGGGGGAGGGCTATCTCCCCCAAAGGCCTACCCTTGTTGCTGCCCCTGCCTCCCCCTAGGAACAAGGGAGTCTTTCCGGACAGAGCTATCTTACTCTCTCTCCTGGGGGCAGAGCCAGGGGAGGGGGAGTGGTAAATGACAGCAAAGCTCTAAGGCACAAGAAGTTTCTGTCTCCAGGACTGTGGGACTTCCAGACTGAGGAAGGTAAAAGTTGCCTCACCCCAGGCCAGCGTGCCCCTCTTACTGATGGCACTGAGATCCCCGCCCCCCAAGCACCATCCCTCTGCCCCAACCTTCGCGGGGAGATAGGAGGGGCTTCGGTGCAATCTCTTCAGCGCCAAGTGAGAGAAGCAGGGCCGCAGGCAGAGCTGTGAAAACACCCCGCTTCCCAAACTGGTCAGTGCAGGGGGTGGGGAAGCCAAGAAAAGCTCAAGGCTGGAACGTGTGGCACCCCAGGCACCAAGACCCAACGCTGAGCGGGGCCGGGCCCAGCATCCCCACGAGCCCAAGAGTCAGGCGGACGGTGCCGGTGAAGGCAGCTCTCCGCGTTCACAGTAGGCAGCGGCCCCGAGGTGAATTTAGGTCAAAAGGACCAAGCCTGTGAGGTTCCGGCTGAGAGAAGGGGGCGGGGGCAGAGGGCCGACTGAGGCGAGGCTAAGGGACCCCGGTCCCACAGCTGCTGGTCTAGGGTCCTGCCGCCAGGTGTCCAACCCACCACGGCCCAGGTGTGCCTCCAAGACAAGAGGGGAGCGGGGACGGGGGTGCGCAAAGTCCGTTTGCCCTCTCCTCGCCTGCGCGCCCTAGCTTTCCCCACCTGTCAAACGCGAGGGGGTGGGCCTAGGCCGCCTCCAAGATCCTTGACTGCCCCGGCCCCCGGTAACAATGGTTCCAAACTCCGGGACCGACCCTGCCACCCCGGGCCGGGCGCGGCCCAGTCGAGGGGGCCACCCCCAGGACTCCGGTGCCCCGAGGACGCGGGGGAAGGGGCGCCGGGGGCCGCGTCCCCACGTGGCAGGGCGTGGGGCGGCGCACGTGGGGTCCCCTAGGTGTTGGGAACCTGGAGCCGGCCTCAGGGCTTTGTCTGCAATCCTGGCCGTGGTTCCGCACCCTGAGAGGGCGAGGGCTCCGGGGCTGCAGCGGCTGCGTCCCCCGCCCGCGGCCCAGCTCCCGCCAGCTCACCTGGGCTCCACGCCGCCGCCGCCGCCGCCTCCCGCGCTCTGCGCCCCCGGCTCAGTTCTGCTGGGCTCGGCACGGCCGCGCGCTCCTCTCCGCGGCCCCGGCGGGCGCGCGGGGGGCGGGGGCGGGAGGAACCGCGGGGTCCGGGCTCGGGCGCGACGCTGCCGCGGGCTGCGCAAAGATTGGCTGCTGCCGCTGGGAACCTCGGCACGGAGCCGCCCGCGCCCGCCGCGCGCCCCCGAGGGCTCGGCCCCGTGCCGGGGAGGGGAGGGAGGCGGGAGCGGCGGAGACGAAAGTAGCGGCGCGGCAGAGGGAAGGGAGAAGAAAGGGGAGGAGGCTGAGCGGGGGGAAGTGAGGCCGGAACGGGAGCGGGGTCGGAAGAGGTAGCGGACCCGCGAGGAGGACAGAGACCTTGCTGGGGCGCAGGAGCGCGGGAGGCTGCGCTGTAACTTTGCCCCCGCCCGCGGCGTCACCTGCCCCGGTTCTCCCCGCAGCGGCCGGGGCACCCTCGGGCAGGCCGGACGCGCCAGCTGCGCTCGCTTTGTTTAGTCAAATGCAGGGACTGCAGGGCGGCGTCTGAGCTGCGGGAAGTTCCCCAAGCCTGCGAGTCACCCGTAGCCCCGCCTCGAGGCCCGGCTCCCGTCTCCCGGCTGCTGCCCCTCCCAAGCCTGCGAGTCACCCGGGGCCCCGCCTCGAGGCTCAGCTCCTGTCTCCTGGCTGCTGCCCCTGCACCAGGCGCCTGGCGGTGGATGCGGCCTGGATTTTGGGTCACCACCCATTCGCGGAAACCCCCTTCCGCACCTGCCTCCCCAGAGACCGCTGTTCGGGGCTCGCCCTAAAGGCTGGGAACTGTGTTCCTTTCCCAGCGCCCCCTCCACCCGGATGTACCAAACTACAGGAAACCCGATGAAGTTCTGGCTTTCCTGAAGACTACTTAGATGCTTTTTGTGACATACATCATATTCTTCCCAAACATTCTACCCCTTTGCCGCCCTACTTTGCTGGAGCCCTTAGAGTGTGTTTAGTGTCCCAGCTGGGTAACAGCACTCGGAGGAGGGGCGAAAGAAGACCTCACAAGGGCTGCCTGACGCCGCAGTCCTTGGGTGGTTGCAAAGCTCAGTCCTGAGTCAAGGGCCAAATTAATTAAAGGTTCAAAGTCCCTTTCATGCTGCAGGGGCGCTCACAAGCAATTCAGAGTGTTCCGCTAAGATGACCGCCCCTTCTGATGTTTTTCAACATGGCAGCATGTGTTGGTAATAGTAAAAACCTGGGAACAACTGTCTTAAATGTTCATCAGGGGAATGGATCAATGAAACGTGTTATAGCCATTTGATGGGATATGACGCAATAGTTTAAGTGAATGCATCATATCTGTTTGTACAGACATGGGGAGAGCCCAAAACAAAATGCAGAGTAAAAGAGTAGGTTGCAGAATACAGTCTATACTGTTCACAGACCAAAGCTTCCATACAAGGGCTTTAAAAGTCAAAGGGGATGAGTGCAAATGACAGTCTGCCACAGAGACAAGGAAGGAAGAATAGAGATGGGGAGCATAAGGAATGTTGTAAAGTTTTATGCCTTTTACTGGTAAATGGATTTGAAGCAAATGGCACAAGGTTAATTAACAACAGTCAATTCTGACTAGCAGATGCAGAGTTCTGTATTTTTCTATATTTTTCTATTTTCTCCAAAAAATATATTTATTGTGGCTGATGGGGAGCATTTTGAACAGGTCTGACTCTGTGGCAGGGGTCGGCTAACTTTATCTGTAAAGGGCCAGATAGTAAAAGTTTTAGGCTTCGCCAGCCATACTGTCTCTGTTGCAACTACTCAACTCCGCCATTCTAGCAGAGCCACAGGCAAAAATAAGTGAACGGGCACGGCTGTGTTCCAGTAAATGTCTACAGACACCGAAAGCTGAACTTCGTGTAATTCTCACATGTCCCAAAATATTATCATCCTGATTTTTCTTCAACCACTTAAAAATGTATAAACCATTGCTAGCTAGTGGGCCACATAAAAATAGGTGGCATGCCAGACTCAGCCCCTGGGCAAAAGTCTGGCAACCCCTGCTTTAAAGAAACCAAAATAGATACTGATCATTTCCTGTTGCTTATTAAAATGCGCAATTCTATATGTTTACATTGTTACTAAATTGCCTGTTTTATTAGAACACTGTAGCTAACACAGGCGGACACTTAGATATATTGATACATACAGCTATGTAAAGGAGCCAGTTATGTGAGAAAGGTTAAGAAAGTGTCCATTCAAATCCAAACTCAAGCCCAAGACCCACTTCTGTCTGGAAGAATTTCCTGAAATGCTGTGACTAGGCCCTCCTTGACCTCTCCCCTCTCTGAGCTCCTACAGCAAGGACTCTTCCACTTATTTGATGCTCAGCCACCGTGTCTTCTTTAGTCTTTACTTTTCACTCCTGCATTGACTTGCCAATAGAGTTATTCATTCCCGGAATACAGATAGATACCACACTGAAACATTTGTTTACCTTCAACACTGCAGTAGAAAGCAGTGACTTTGGAGTCAGACCTAACTGAAATCCCAGCTTCGCTAGTTACCAGGTCTGTAAGCCTTGGGTGAGTGTCTTTGGGTTCATCAGCTGTCAAATGAGGATAAAAACCTAGCTCACAGGCTCGGCTTGAGGTTAAATACAATACTGTGTGTAGGGTCCATTGATGGATAAATGGATAAAGAAGATATATTTATACACAATGGAATACTAGTTGGCCATAAAAAGAATGAAATCTTGCATTTGCAACAATGTGGTTGGAAGGTATTATGAAGGTATTATGTTAAGTGAAATAAATCAGAGGGTGAAAGACAGAAACAATATGATTTCACTCACATATATCTAAAAAACAGAAAAACAAAACAAAACTCTTAGACACAGAGAACACACTGGTGGTTACCAGAGGGGAAGGGGACTGGCAGTGGAGGAAATGAGTAAAGGGGACCAAGTGTATGGTGATGAACGGTGACTAGACTTTTGGTGATGATTACCGTGGGATGCACACGGACGTCAAATCATAACGCTGTACACCCGAAACATATAATGTTACATAACAATTTTACCTCAAAAAAAAGATAATACTTCAGTGCTGGCACTTAAGCACTCAAAGGTGCTAACTATTAATATACTTTGCACAGAGCTAAAAACCCCATCAATTATGTGCCTTTCTTATTAAAGTGAATTGGAACAAAGCAGAGAAACCACAATTGCCTTTCACTGACATTCAGCCCCTCTTAAGATAGAAGTCGTCCCATTCAAGGGAACCGTTTTCTTCTTAGAGATATGAAAATAAAAATTGGCTTTGCTTTTTGAGTTTTTCTCCTCCAAGAACACCAGAAAAACCTATTCTAGGCAAACAGCTCTTGTTCTCTTGACAACACAGATTGCCAAGAAAATAAGTAAACAAAGCATCTGAATCTTATTTTTAAGAAAACTTGGATAGCATGGGGGGGGGTGGGGGAGGATGAAAAGCAAGACTTTCAAATTATCTCGCCCACTAGCACAGCATCATAAACTCCTGCCAAGACTTTGTCTTTTCCTTTCTGAACTGTTCTGTGTTCTACTCACGTTGTCCACTGGAATGTTCCACCTCCCAAATCTTGAACACCCGGATAGAGACAGCAGGATTAATCACACCAATGTGACTTATTTGTTGAATTCTTTCCCACTCAACAGGACAGTAGAAAATTGCTGGGATAAAAAAAGAGAAAGAGAGAAAGAAAGAAAGAAAAAGAAAGAAAGAAAAGGAAGAAAGAAAGAAAGAAAGAAAGAAAGGAAGGAAGGAAGGAAGGAAGGAAGGAAGGAAGAAAGAAAGGAAGGAAGGAAGGAAGAAAGAAAGAGAAAGGAAGAAAGAAAGAAAGAAGGAAGGAAGGAAGGAAAGAAAGAAAGAAAGAAAGGAGGAAAGAAATAAAGGAAGAAAGAAGGGAGGGAGGGAGGAAGGAAGGAAGGAAGGAAGGGAGAAAGAAAGAAGACCCTGAGAAGTTTCTTGTTTCTCCTCAACAGGCAGTGAGATTAATATGTTTGTTAGTCCCAAACATAAACAGCAGCATAAAAGACGTCAGCAGGAGCACAGATGAAGTTCTTCATTTGCCTTCGCTGTATTATGAGGAAGAAAAAAAATCAGTGTGACCACCCCAAAACGACAAAGTTTAAAACACTCTAAACAAGTAGAAGTGTTCAAGATACATAGGTGAACACAAAGGCAGCCTGGTGATGAGAGAAAGAATGTAGGTTGAGGAAGCTGTCACACCTGCACTGAATCCTGACTGGTCCTCCCTGCTGAGGGGGCTGGGTCAGGCCACGTCTCTGGGCCTAAGTTTCCTCAACTGTAAAATGGTATTTGGCTTACAAGCATTAGAAATGGTATTGATATGTGTGAAAGTACCTGGCACAGTGTCTGGCCTATCCTGGGCACTAGATAAATGACAACTGATTTTATCAATTATATTTTCAACAAACGAAAAGAATGTTCCCCCAAACAGTAAAGTACTTTTGAAAACTCTGGGAGCAGACAGCTCTAGGGTAATGCAGCAGCAAGGTTGGATTCCCAGCCCTGCAACCTACTAACAGTGTGAGCTTGGGTTGTGAGTGACTTAACCTCCTTATGCCTCAGTTTCTGTCTGTTAAATGGGATTATTACTATTGCCTACCTCTTAGGACTGTTATGAAGATTAAATGTGTTAATATTTAATGAAAATAACTTAACACTCTGTAAGTGTTAAGCTGTTTGTTCCCACCTGCCCCAGGACTGGAAACACTCAACACCAAACCTGCTGGGGAGAGTTTCCATCATGCGAAGCCACTGGCGTGGGTCATGACTCCACTCCTCTCTTCCCCTTTGAGGATCTATCCTCAGGCCTCTGGTATAGACCCAAATGCCCATTGGTTATTTACTTTTAGTTCCCTACTCACCAAACCCCTTCTCCATTTAACCAAATCATTGATTCTTATACCCCTACATTAAACCACCCATAATTACACTGTTCTGATTCTTCCTTCTCCCACCAAATGCTCCACCAGGGAAAAAGGTAATTAGCTGTAATCCAGACAGTTATGAGTTTTTGGGTCACTCTGATGTTTCCAACTTTCCATTTAACCCACTATTCCTTCCTGAAGAAGCCAGGCTCCAGCCAACAAATCTAAGTCACAGATGGCAGGGAGCCTCAGGCTCTTTATATTAGCTTTGGATGCAGGCCTGGCAGGGTGAATGTGCAGCAAGCTGAGAGCAGGGTCGGGCAGGAGACTTCACGGGCATGCCAACTGTGCAGTCAAACAGGGCTGTGTGTTTAGAAGGGCCCCGTACCTGGCTTAACACTCCACTTAATATAGGCCTCGGGACTTCCCTGGTGGCACAGTGGTTAAGAATCCGCCTGCCAATGCAGGGGACACGGGGTTGAGCCCTGGTCCGGGAAGATCCCACATGCTGGTGAGCAACTAAGCCCGTGCACAACTACTGAGCCTGCGCTCTACAGTCCGCGAGCCACAACTACTGAGCCAATGTGCCACAGCTACTGAAGCCCGCACGCCTAGAGCCTGTGCTCTGCCACAAAAGTCACAGCAATGAGAAGCCCGCGCACCGCAACGAAGAGTAGCCCCCGCTACTCCACTCGCCCGCGGCTAGAGGAAGCCCGCATGCAGCAACAAAGACCTGACACAGCCAAAAATAAATAAATTTAAAAAAAATTATATATATATATATATATATGCCTTGTAATTTTACTTTGCACTGGGCCCCACAAATTATGTGGCTGGTCCTGGTCAGGTGTAATGATGTCTAGTTTTTATGTCACCCCATCTCTTGAACTTTCTTACGCTGAGGCAGAGTAAGATCACTTCTTAGATTAGAAGGAGCTTAAGTACATTGACCAAAAATGACATCAGATTAGAGAATATATGGGAAGAATCGAAAGAAACTGATTAATAATGGTTACTTCCTGGGAGGAAGAATTACATCTTACTATCCAGCCTTCAACAATATTTAATTTTTACCATCTACATATATAACCTTTCAAATAAATGTAAGGAAAGATTTTTAAACATCAACATACTAATTAGTGTCTTTATCTCCACACTGAGTCTCTTATTTTCAGAGCAGCTGTCTTTGGCCAGAAAACGCACCCTAATGAGTGGGAGTTGTTTTACACTGTTTCGAAGAGCTCTGGGGATAAATTATTTCCCATCCGAAGGTTTAAATTTAACAGAGGAAGAGCCACTGATAGAAGCTGCAAAATTTGGTTGGTTCCTGGTTGCTGTTTTGGATTTGAAACACGGGGATTTTTCTGTGAACACTGAAGGGTAAGATAAATACACAAACAGAGCAATAACTGGCTTCTGCAGGGTTGAGATATGTAAATTAGTGTATATTTGAGCGATAGCATCCACACACCTCTGAGCTTCAGACCCTTTCTCAACTTATAATCACCTCATTCATGATGAATTCCTTATCATCATCCCTGATTTATTAAGTATAGAAAAAATATAGCCACGCAGAAGATATGAGAAAGCCAACACCCAGAAAGTGACTGAAACATGCTTCTTGTCATTGGTCCAAAAGCCATAAAAAGATCTTTCCCATCTTAATCTCCAGTCAGGGACTGACATGTGCTTGCAAGTACACACAGACCCAACCCAAGCACCAGTCCAGCAGAACAAAACAGGGGAGCTTCCAAAGGAAAATCCAAGCCTCCGAAAAACCTGCACCAACCCCCTCGAGAGATCTACCAATACCCGAAAGAGCTCCTGTCTGAGCATAGGTGCAAAATGAATTTACACACTGGTGGAGAGTGTGCACAATTGCTAATAAGATATTGGCAACTTTGCCCAGAGAGAACATAATCTTTAACACTTGCACTAAGTTATTAATAAACCAGCCACTTATTAACAAAATGTTGGTATCCTTTGCTATCAAAAGAAAGAAAAGGGAAAACAAAAAACAAATATGTATATTTTAGCAACAAAATAAGACAAACTAATCAGAATGCAGTTTATTGATAAGACAGATATCAAATACATCATTTATATGGAGGGAGGGAGTATGAACAAGTCCAAAATCATCTACTCTGCACAGTGGTCCAGTGGGGATGTTCTCACTAGAGAAGATTTATCAAGGGCACCCCATGAAAGGGCAGGTCCTGATGCAGCTGCCGGAAGAGCATCGCACACCGGTTCCTCTCCTGGGTCTTCCCCAGGGTGTGGTAGAGTCTGGCCTGGAAGTAAACGACGTCTCTGATCTGCTCTTTGCAGTCGACCTTTGCAAAATAGTTCTTGGCTTCACTGAGGTTCTCAATGGCGGCCTCAAGAACTGATGGAAAATTCGGAAAATACCACACATATTTAACTCAATGCTTCACATATCGTTTTCAAAGCTTAATATCTATTTTTATTGATTTAACATATACCAGAAACTTTTACATTCTACTCTTTGAGAAGAAACAAACAGACAAACAAAAAAACACCACTAAGTCTTTAGTACTGATTTCCAGCCTCACACCTAGTTCTGTAGGGTTAAAATAACAATTCACTTGCCCTCAACCTTCATGCAAGTATGCAAGTGAAAGCACTTTAAATGCTGCATGAAATTATAACATATATTTGTGAACACTCAAAACTTAAATACTGTCCCAAGTTTAATGTCTTTTCTTCTTCTTTACAAGTTTTCTGTAATAGTATTACCCAACAATCTTTGTATGGTTTCCTACCTGCTGCTTTCTTCAGTGGCTCATAGGAAGCTGCTGAAGCCACCTGGCACTTGGCCACCAAGAACATGGCACGGCCTTTGTCCAGGACAGCCCCGTCAGCCAAGATGGGCTCAATGGCCATATGGAGAAGACTTAAGGCCTGTTCTGGGATTCCAAGGATGAGCTGAAAAAGAAACATCATGGTGCTATACACACCCACACCCACACCCACTGCCGACTACAGGAAGGGCTTCATTTCTGGCTCTTCTCTTCTGAATGGCAATGTCTGGCTTACTTTCTCCCTGACATGTACTATCTTTAATGTTCACCACACTCTTAGAAAACATAATGTGTGACAATCGGTTTCAGGCTACAATAGATAAGGGAGGGAGTAGTTATTTACATTATAGAAAGGTTTCTGTCTTTACAAAAATCTTTTACATTGATGATTCAAAAAGGTTGAACTAGCTGTATAAGAATCACTAGGAGAAAAGGAACCACTTTAAAAAAATTCAAAAATATATAGTAAAATAAACAAGGGTACACTAGAAACATCCATTTAACAGAAAATAAACAGTAATGGAGGAACAAGAAAAGATGTAAGACATATAGAAAAATATAGCAAAATAGAAGTAAATCCTTTCAAATCCATAATTAAATTAAATGTAAATGGCTTAAACTCTTCAATTAAAAGGAAGAGATTGGCAGAACAGATTTTTGCAAACATGATACAACTATATGTTATCTATAAGAGACTCACTTTAGATTAAAAGACATAAATAGGCTGAAAGTAAAAGGATAGTAAAAAAAGATATTCCATGCAAACAGTAACCAAAAGAGAGCTGGACCGATTATACTAATATCAGACAAAATAGACTTTAAGTCAAAAACTGTAATAAGAGACAAAGAAGGACATTATATACTGATAAAGGGCCAATTCATCAAGAAGATACAACAATTATAAACATATATACACCAAACAACAGAACCCCAAAATATATGAAGCAAAAACTGACAGAACTGAAGGGAGAAATAGTTCAACAATAATAGTTTCAGAGTTCAATACTCTACTTTCAATAGTGGATAGAAACTTAACAGAAGATCAGCAAGGAAATAGAAGACTTGAGCAAGACTATAAACCAACTAGCCCAACAACAGCAGAACACATATTCTTCTCAAATGTACATGGAACATCTCCCAGGATAGACCATATGTTATGCCACAAAATAACACTCATATTTTAAAAGGTTTAAATCATACAAAATATCTTCTCTGACCACGTGAAGTTAAATTAGAAAACAGTAATAAAAGGGAATCTGAAAAATTCACAAATATGTGGAAATTAAACAACACACTCGTAAACAGTCAAAGTGTCAAAGAAGAAATCACAAGGGAAATTAGAAAATACCTTGAGACAAACAAAAACACAACATACCAAAACTTATGGGATGCAGTGAAAACCTATAGGATACGGTGCTCAGAAGAAAATTTATAGCTGTAAAAGCAAACATTAAAAAATAAAAGAATCTCTGGGGCTTCCCTGGTGGTGCAGTGGTTGAGAGTCCACCTGCCGATCCAGGGGACACGGGTTCGTGCCCTGGTCTGGGAAGATCCCACATGCCGCATAGCGGCTGGGCCCGTGAGCCATGGCCGCTGAGCCTGCGTGTCCGGAGCCTGTGCTCCACAACGGGAGAGGCCACAGCAGTGAGGGGCCCGTGTACCGCAAAAAAAAAAAAAAAAGAAAGTGAAAAGACAACCCAGAGAATGGGACAAAATATTTGCAAATCATATATCTGATAAGCGTCTAGCAACCAGAATATATAAAAACTCTTACAACTGAAAACTAAAATTAGACAACCCAATTTAAAAACGGGTAAAGGACTTGGACATTTCTCCAGGAACATACACAAATGGCCAGTACTCACATGAAAAGATGCTCCATATTATTACTTATTAGGGAAATGCAAATCAAAACCACAATGAGATATAACTTCACACTAATAAAATGGAAAATAACAAGTGCTGGCAAAGATATAGAGAAAGTGGAACCTTCATACATTGCTGGTGAGAATATGAGATGGTATAGCCACAGTGGAAAACAGTTTGGTGGTTCCACAAAAAGTTAAACAAAGAACTATATGACCCAGCAATCCCACTGTTAAGTATACCCAAGAGAAATGAAAACATATATCCAGAAAAAAACTTGTACATCAATGTTAAGAGCTATTTATAACAGTCAAAAGGTGGAAACAACCCAAATGTCCATCAACTTATGAATGGATAAACAAAATGTAGTGTATCCATCCGATGGAACAGTATTCCATTAGAAGGAATCTAGAACTGACTGACACATGCCACAACATGAATGAATCCTGAAAACATGATGCTAAGCGAAGAAGCCAGACACAAAGGCCGCACACTGTATGATCCCATTTATATGAAATATCCAGAACAGGCAAACCCATAGAGACAGAAAATAGACTAGCGGTTGCCAGGGCTGGAGGGAGGGAAGTGGGGAATGACTGCTTTAGAAATAATGGGTCTGGGCTTTCTATTTGGTGTGGTGAAAATATTCTGGAATTAGACAGTGGTGATGTTTGCAAAATAATGTAAATATTCTAAAAACCACTGAACTGTATACTTTGTGTGTGTGTGTGTGTTTTGCGGTATGTGGGCCTCTCACTGTTGTGGCCTCTCCCGCTGCGGAGCGCAGGCTCAGCGGCCATGGCTCATGGGCCCAGCCGCTCCGCGGCATGTGGGATCTTCCCAGACGGGGCACAAACCCGTGTCCCCTGCATCGGCAGGCGGACTCTCAACCACTGCGCCACCAGGGAAGCCCTGAACTGTATACTTTTAAATGGTAAATTTTATGTTATGTGAATTTTATCTTAATTAAGAAAAAAAAATCACTGGGGAAGCTGGTAAGGAAAATAGACTCCTAGGCTCCTCCCCTAGAGATTCTGACTCTGTAGGTTTGAGGCAAGGCCAGATATGCAGATATTTTTTACACCTCCCCAACAGTGCTGATGCATGGTTTGGGGAACCTCTGCTTTAGTTAGTAAATTCCTCCAGTAAGTTCAAAACTCATTCATTCAATAAATATTTATTAAAAACCTACTATGTGTGGATCCTATTAGGTACCACAGGATATAGCAGGGAAAAAACAGTCCCTTCTCTCATGGTCTTTACATTCTACAGGGGGAGACAGAAAACAAACATAAAATACAATTTAACTTCCAAAACCTTTCAATGAACACATGACTTCCTCATTTCCTTATTCATTCTCTTGTTAAATCAAGCACAGCTCTGGGCCAGCTAAGTCATTAATATGATGCAAATGTCCTCAATGAAGAGGCACATCCTCCTTAGTAAATACACAGCTCGGTAAAGCCAGTACCACTGGGAGGTGTCAGCTTGTCACCAAGTTCACAACTCCAGACTTCCATGGAAGGCTTGCACAGTGACACTACCTTCCCAGATTTCAATATTAAGAAGCAAAAGCTCATTACTATCCTTTTCAAAACCAAAGAGTAGTAACAGACTCACCAGTTCTTGGCACAAATATGTGCTATAAAAACAGAGATCAGCTTACCTGGGCAAAAGCCAAGTTCAGCACTGTTTCAGAGGCCAAATGCTGCAACCGGTACTCCTTGGAGAGAGCCAGAGCCTGCAGGAGCACAGGCAGCGCGATGGTAGGGGAGGAAGATCGCCAGTACAGCTCTGCCACAGACAGCAGGACACTGCCCACAAAGAGGAAGACATGGGATGACAATAACCAGCACAAAGTACCACCTAGGTGAGATGCACAAAAGCCATGCCTTACCTGATCACCATTTCTGTATTCCTGATTTTCTGACAATGAATCAACAATTTTTGTAAAAGCTTGTGCGCCTCTGACATTTGGTTCTGAGCTTGTAGTACAATTGCTTTTCTGACACAGAAACAAAATAAACACAAATGGTTATGTTGATGTTTTGCAAGCGTTGTAAGTAGAGTCACTTTCAGGTTTAGAATTTCTATTTCCCCAATTAGACTGTAATTGTAACCTCCCAAGGGGAATAACTGTGTCTGATATAATTTTTCTTAAAAGAGAAAAAAAAATTGTATGTGTGTGTGTGTGAGCACATGTGTGCACACACACACATACATGCACACAAGAAAAAAGTCTGGAATTATAGATAGCATGTTAGTGATTATCTCTGGGTACTACTTAACTTTCTCCATTTTGTTTATTTGTATTTTCTAATGGTCTGTAATAAATAGGTAATAAATAGAAAAAAAAGGTTTTTTTCCTAAGCTAATCAATTAAGTCACACACAAAACAAATAAGAATAAAGCCATTTGAGAACTACTTCATTCTGGGGTTGGAATTTTCAAAATTTCTTACCTGTATACACCCTCTATGCTATTAAGAGCTGTGATTCCTGTAACAATTGAATCAGCCAAATGATATTTGCCATCATTCATTGCTCTGTCAAACTGTATTTTTTGATCACACAGCATCCATAACTAGTAAGAAAAAAAACAGTTAAGAACAGAATGGCAGGGGCTTCCCTGGTGGCGCAGTGGTTAAGAATCCGCCTGCCAATGCAGGGGACACGGGGTCGAGCCCTGGTCCGGGAAGATCCCACATGCCACAGAGCAACTAAGCCCATGCACCACAACTACTGAGCCTGTGCTGTAGAGCCCGCGAGCCACAACTACTAAAGCCCGCGCACCTAGAGCCTGTGCTCCACAACAAGAGAAGCCACCCATCACAAGGAGAAGCCCGCGCACCACAACGAAGAGTAGTCCCCACTCCCCGCAACTAGAGAAAGCCCGCACGCAGCCAAAAGAAAAACAAAGAACAGAATGGCAGATGTTCACCTCATTATTCAACAGAAATATAAAAGTATTTTCGCTTGCTTAACAAATATCCTTACAATTCACACACTTTTTTTTTAAGATTAAAAAAAATTTTTTTTAATATTTCAAGTCTGTGGAAAAGCACTAAGAATAAAATAACAAAACATGTATCGCAACCATCAACTTTGTCAGATCACAACATTTTGCTTTACTTGCTTTGGATACTATTGCACATTATTGAGGTACTTTGCAAATTCCATTCTCCTCTTTCTGTTTTCAAAGGAAGCATGTGATTTGTTGTTTATCATTCCCATTTTTTTTTAAGAATTTTTTTTAATGAGTGATCTATGACGATTGATTATTCATTCATTCATTTATTTACCGCACGGCATGTGGGATCTTAGTTCCCCGACCAGGGATTGAACCCACACCCCCTGCATTGGAAGTGAGGAGTCTTAACCACTGGACCACCGGGGAAGTCCCCCCAATCATGTTTTTATACTTTTACAAAATATTTACTTATCCTTAAACAATATATAGTATGAAAAAAAACCAATATATAGTATGATCTTACATGTTTTTAAACTTTGTATAAATAAATAGTATCATACTGTATGCATCCTTTGACAACTTGCTTTTAAGCTCAACATTATTTTGGGGAGGCTTACACGTGTTAATACAAGTAGTTCTAGTTCATTCCTTTTCACTGATGAATAGTTTTCAATTGTATGAATATGCAACAACTTATCTATTCTCATGTTGATGGGTATTTAGGCACTTCCAATTTCTCACTCTTCTGAACAGTGCTGCAGCAAACACTCCCCTACATCACCCCCTGTGCTGTGCAACAGTTACCCTGGGTATACAGCAAGCCGTGGGAAAGCTGGGCTGTAGGACATGTGCACCTTCTCCTTAACACAGTGCCCATTTGTTCTCCAGATGGGTCACACCAGTTTACACTCCCTGCCGGCGGTGTATGACATGACTCATTGCTCCACACCTTCACCAACAATTGGTGGTGTCAGATATGTTACTTTTGGCCAGTCTGATGGGTATGAAATACCTCCTTATTTTTTCATTTGTATGCCCCTTGATCAATTGTCAGGCTGAGCATCTTTTCATCTCTTTATCAGCCATACATGTTTCTTCTAGAATGTGAGTTAAATTGTGTCTTTTTTTCTTTTTACTGTGCACCTTCTTAAAAAGTGCCTAGAACAGTAACCGAAACCGCTCCATCACATTAGCACTACCACAGAACCACGCTTAATTCTTTTTCCCCACAGCATCCTTGGGTACTAGCTTCTATTTTGTTTGCTTACCACCTTTCCGTCTGGGTACTCCGAATTCAGATCACAGCCAGCAGCAGTGAGATCCCAGCACAGCTCATAAGCAGACGGGCATTCACACCATATCTAATGAGGTGGGGCCAGCAACCCATGTGAACAGAAGCCCCCCCACCCCCGGCTCAGGGACCAACAGTAGGAGATTCCCAGGCCATGGTCTCTCATGATTTCAAATTCCCTAATTTAGTTAATACTAAACTTGGTAAAGGGAGGAAGAGAAAGAGGCCCCTCGTAATAGTTTTCTTGGCCCCATCAGAGATGGAAATTGGTGCAACAAGGAACAGAGTGCCTAGGACTGCTTTATAAAGTTCATTCCCTCTGCATACATCTTGCCAAAAGGTTATTCAATTCTGGGAGGAAAAGGTTAGAGCTGCCAAGTAGGAGAAAACAGAGTAACAAAACGGAGACCTAATTCTTGATCTATCAAAGGACACTGACGATTTCTTTGCTTATTCCCATACAGTTAGAGGTATAGGGAATACTAATTTAAAACCACGAAGACAGGAATGAAAAAAGTACCCTACTTTGATCTTTTCTCAGAGTTTATTCCTCAGCCTTCTGGAACGCATTTTACAGAGTTTCCTATGTTGACCTCAAAGCACAGATGTCACAGAAAGGAACCAAGACACGAGAGGCTGAGGGGAGACTCTAAAATACCCTATTTTGACAATAATACAGTAAAAATGGTATTTTCAAAAATAAATCGATGAGGGCTTCCCTGGTGGCGCAGTGGTTGAGAGTCCGCCTGCCGATGCAGGGGACGCGGGTTCGTGCCCCGGTCCAGGAAGATCCCACGTGCCGCGGAGCAGCTGGGCCCGTGAGCCATGGCCTCTGAGCCTGCACGTCCGGAGCCTGTGCTCCGCAACGGGAGAGGCCACAACAGTGGGAGGCCCGCGTACCGCAAAAAAATAAATAAATAAAAAAAATAAATCGATGACACACAAAAGGCAGGTTACCTGGGCATGCTGACTGTTAGGTGGGAATCGCTCCTTCAAGTGCTTTAACACTTCCGAAGCTGCAGCGAAACAGCCCTAAAATAGAAAGCCACGATTTTTTTTAGCACACCTGTGCTGACACCACACCTGCTATCCCACTCACAGGACATGAGTATGACTCACCTGTTCTTGGTGCAGCAGCCTGACGACCCTAGGCAGAGACTGTCAAATATCAAGGGGCCATTTTTTTTAGGCTCTAATGTATTTCACTTGTACATTAAAAAAAAATTTTTTTAATTACACCTGTAATACATGTTCACTCTAGGAAAAAAACTTACGAAACACATGTGAACAATGAGAAAAAGGCAAATTACTTTTAATCCCACCAAAGATAATCACAGTAATTTCTCGGCACATATCCTTCTGAACTTCTCATATTCACATGAATATAAAACATATAAGTATTCCAAAAATAGGTATACATACCATTTTTGTAAACTGCCTATTTACCACATGGTAGGTACTCAATAAATATTTTTTGAATGAATGAATCTTTCCAGTGTCAACAAATACAAATCTATACATCACAGTATTTTATTAGGTGAATAAATTATAGTCCAATCAAAATAATCTCCGGGCTTCCCTGGTGGCGCAGTGGTTGAGAGTCCACCTGCCGATGCAGGGGACACGGGCTCGTGCCCCGGTCCGGGAAGATCCCACACGCCGCAGAGTGGCTGGGCCCGTGAGCCATAGCCGCTGAGCCTGCCTGTCCGGAGCCTGTGCTCCGCAACGGGAGAGGCCACAACAGCGAGAGGCCCGCGTACGCCAAAAAAAAAAATCGCCTAGTTTGGGATATTTTGATTGTTTCCAATTTTTTCCATTTTAAAAATGCTAGAATGATTATCTTGGTGGATACATCCTTGCATACTTGTCCAATTATTTCCTTAGGATAATACCTTAGAAGTAAAATTGCTGGGCTAAATGGTAGACACTTTTAAGCTTTTTGATAGGTATATTACTAAATTACCATACAGAAATGTACCAAGTACTTTTTTTTTTTTTTTTTTTTTTGCGGTACGCGGGCCTCTCACTGTTGTGGCCTCTCCCGTTGCGGAGCACAGGCTCCGGACGCGCAGGCTCAGCGGCCATGGCTCACAGGCCCAGCCGCTCCGCGGTATGTGGGATCTTCCCGGACCGGGGCACGAAGCCGTGTCCCCTGCATCGGCAGGCGGACTCTCAACCACTGCGCCACCAGGGAAGCCCATACCAAGTACTCTTATACCAGCATTCTACACCTTTCTCCTCCCCTGATATTTAAGCTTCTTTGCCTATTTGTTTGATGAAACGGGTTATTTCACTGTGTTAATTTGAATTCCTTTAATGACTAGATTGAAATTTTTTCATGTTTTATAATCATTTATGTTTTTTCTGTGAATACATGTTCATGTCTTTTTTACACTCTTATATTGCTAGAATGTCTATCTTATTAAGCCCCCAAAAGCTTTTCAATTTGTCCCTATCCTTTGATCAGGTAGTATATCTTCAGTCTATATAGAAGCTCAGTTAGACCACAGGTGAACTTCTATTTGAAGTGAATTAAGTCGAAAGTATACTGAATTATAATAAAAGATCATTAATCTTTTTATTCTTGTGATTTTAACTGGCCAGTCTTGCCAATTATTTTCATGACTACCATACGGAGTTGGGCGTGTGGATCTAGATGGCTGTCAAACCTTCAGGCCAAGTAGAGAGAACAGTGCCCACGGCAGCACTCCCCCAAAACATTCCTATTGTGACCTGCCATTTCCTGAGGCTGGGAGAGGAATGTGACACGATGAACCAGAGTTACGCAGAAAGAGTAAAGGGGGCCGGATCTCTTAGCACTTCCTCTGGGCTGCAGGAGGCAGCTCACAAACAGCAGTTCAGACCCCATAACTTCCTTCTAGGTTCACCCAAGCCCCAGTCACTACCACAACGAAGTGCAGCATCCAGTTTATCTAGAGATCAGTTTCAGGACACAACTGGAAGCACAACACAAAGGAAATAAAAGAGCAAATAGAAATTCATGATAAAACTGCCTTCTCCGCAGTTGGCCAAGCTTAATTTCATAGGTGTAAGTCTAACCTGTATAATTGAAAATGCGACAGTCATCAGCTCAGTGGGTTTATCTACATGGTCAATGTTCTGACACTAGAAAAGTCTTTCTAAGGCAGGTTGAGAAGAGGTGGGGAAAGAGACTGAATTGAAATAAAGTGGCCACTGACTGTCTTCTAGCTGTACAATTAGAGGTCTCCTAGCACATCCACTGGAGCCAGGCAACAATGGCGTCAGCAGGTCTTTCACATAAGCCCGGAGATGGAAAGATTAATACAGACCCAAAGAGCATGGTATTACCCCCAGAAAAAATCACAGAAATATTAACAACTGAACTTGGAGAAAGCTAAGGCTAAAGAATTGAGCCAAGACCAGATTTTTGTAAAGCGGTTCTCCATTCCAGGAGATGAAGAAATAATTTCTACCCTACATCACTCAAAGAGAACCAAAGGGAAGTTATTCCACTCTTTAAGCTTGGGGTCAGTGGGGAGAATCCTACTTGAAAAAGTCACAAGGGGACACTTTAAATGGGTGGATTGTATGGCATGTGAATTCTATCTCAATAAAGTTGTTGGGGAAAAAAGTCAACGTGAGGCTCGTACCAAATACCTAACTGAATGTTCACTGACTCATTTATTACAAACGCTCCACTTAACCAAGCCACCAGCAGAGGAAAAGAATCCACGTTAAAGAGGTTCCAGAACCATTACGAGGGGGGAAGAAAGACCAAGAAAGTGATTAATGTGCAACATTCCTGGAGGAAAGCAAACAGCAAGAGCAGCTGGTCTGCTGTTTTAATGTCAGAGAGCTCGGGCGCCGCTTCCCAGACACAGGAGGAGAGCAGCTGATGGAGGTGCAGGCAGACGCCATCAGCCAGAGCCCATCCATGCCCTTTGTTTACACAACCACTTAGAGGATTGTAAAATGCTAAAGTATGTCTAGTAGAGGGAGGTATTTATAGACTTCTGAAAGGGGTGGAAACCACTCAAAGATTTTAGGATGCAGATTAAGGAATACTGAGTGTTACAGATGCAACCTAACGATCATTATTATACCACAAAGAGGTGGAGAAAATAACACGATCAAGGAAATGTGCTTACAGCAAGGCAGCAGTTAGTTAGAGGGCTTTAGGTAAGAGCTTTCCCTGACCTTTTCCCATGGAAGAAGATACTTTTGAGCAAAGGGGAAAGGAAGCCTAGAGCATCGTGAGAGACCCTTTAATCAATCCCCTATAAAGAGAATCGTGTGAAACTACTTGGGCTGTAAGTAAAGGTAATGCCCTATTCCAACTGTCTTTCTTTGGAGTCAATCAGACTTGGGTTGAAGATCTGACACTGACATTTACTGGCTGTGGGTATGGGATTTAGCTCCCTGGAGCTCAGTTTCTATTCTGTGAAATAGGGGTGATGATAAAGCTGACCTTACGAGGCTACTGTAAGGAATCAGGAAGATGATACATGTAAATCGCTAAGCACAGGGCCCGGCACAGGACAAATGTACAACTAACCTTGGCTATTGTCATCTTAGCTGTACTCTTATTATGTTCTTCCCTTTCCCACAAACATACACAGCTCTACTACCCTAAATTTCAAAGACTCCTTTTTATTCCATTTGGTACATAGAAACAGCTGATCTCTCACTCTCTTCCCTGATGCCGAAAGAGATCCCAAGTTCAACAAACCTTGCAGACTCCACACCCAGTCCATTTCTACTGGTGGGATTTCACCCTTCCAACCACTTGCATCCAACCAGACCCGTCCAGTGCTTTTCTCAAGCACTAGAGGACAGAAATGGCGGGGCCTACATGGCTCCAGAAGCACAGGGCCCGGCCACCTGCCCACCTGCTCCGCGTGCAGCTCGGCGAGGTGGCCCAGCGCCACGGCAAACGATTCCGTGTTGTTCTGCTGCACGCCTGCGTTCACCGACTCTAGGCTGTTCATGCTCAGCAGCAGCTGGGCTTGCTGCAGGGCCATGGTGCTGGGGAGGAGACACAGGAAGCCCCGTCAGTCAAGAGACACAGGCTGCCCTCAGCCACACCCTACAGTTACCTTGGGTGGAAACAGGAGGAAGCAGGCTCTGGCTTCCGGGGAGCAGCTGCCTCCCAAAGCCAGTTCTCCTGTCCTCGGGACGAGGAGAGCAGAAAAGCATCCTGGATGTGCAGCCCCAAAGAAAACGTAGTGGTTACGGCACAATTGGGAGCTCCAAGCTCCAGACCGCCCCACTGCCTCTAATTTTGCCTGTGGTCACAGTATGTTAATTAGTTTTCACGGGTAAATTCAGACCTGATGCGATCCTGGCACCGGCTGCTCTGACAGTGGAAGCAGTGGCTAGTGTCTGCAGCTGTTTCAGACCACATCGTGCCAAAAATTATTTCAAGTACAAAAATAAGACTGATAAAATAGGCACTTCCTTTCATGACTGAATTCCTAGAAACAGCATATTGTCTAGGTGAGGTAGCTCCAGGATTAAAAATCTGGTTCAGAAGTTTACTTCCGAGCTACAGGAGGCTAAATGGGAATTACACACAAAGCTGGAGACAGTCCAGAGAATACATCCTGGGTAACAGGGAAGCAACTTTCTTTACATAGCAGCTTTTGGGTTAAGGGGGTGCTCGGCTTGAGTGACTGTGGCCCATGCCTCCTGGCCAACAGGAAGAGAGGTTCCCATCTCAGAGTGCAGGGGCATGGTGCTTGGAGTCAGAGGACCTGGGCTTGAGTCTGGGCTCTGTCACTTGTTAATTCGTTTGTGACCTGGGGCAGATCAGATTTGTGAACCTTGTCCTATGCATCCTGGAATGGAGATCACCCCCCAGTTACCTCCCAGAGCTGTTGGGAGGAGTAAATAAAAATGCACATAGGAAAAATCTTTGCAAAGTCTGTGCAAAGTAGAAAATGTTTTAAAATTCTAAAGCGCTTTCTTTAATCCCCTGTACAAACAACCTCCATCCATTTGGCCTTCACAGAACCCGTTTGCTGGCTTCTGCTCATCTATAAAAGGATTCGTGCCCTCATAGCCTTGAAGACCCACCTGCGGCCGTAGAGTCTCCAAATGGCTGTTTTCTGTGCGATGCTGATGTCGATGAGCTCTGACAAGCTGTGTTTCCAGTGCAGGAGGTCGGAGTCCTTTAGTGCATCCATAAGTTTGTTTGCGGTCTTCCCAGCAAAAGCTCTCTGCTGAACTAGGGACTGTATTCCCAGAGAGGCGAGGTACTAAGGGGACAGACATACGCACGACTCATGATAGAGATTACGTAACAAAATTTTGTTTTGCTCTTCAGAAATTTGGCATATTTCATTTCAGCACATGCACAATGATAGCACTATTTAAAAAGAAAGTACCTGTAAGCCTGACCCTGACCCGTATGCGATATGTTCCTGAAAAACTGGGGATGGAAGAGAGGGTAATAGTACAATGGGAAGAGCCAGGGCTTTGAAATTAAATGGATTTGGACTTAAGCACTGCCTCTGCCATTTACCACGTGACCTGGGGCCAGTCACTTAGCTTCTTAGACAAGCCCATCTGTAAAATGGGCATCACACCCATCATAAAGAATTATTTTAAGGATTAAAATTAAATAGTATATATCAAACAGTGCTGGGCACATTATGTGGTAGGAGATTAAGAAAGGCTGCCTATTATGAGCATAATTATCTTTTCATTAACTTCTGGTATAATTTTCAAGGATGAAAGCTCAACCAAAAAAAGTCCACTTAAATCGGTAACAAAAATTGTGCTTAAGAAGTCTATCATTTATTTTTTAATTTATTTTAGACAGAATAAGGTTCTTTGAGCAATAGTAATCTAGATTCTAACAGTCATTACTATTTCATGTGTAGAGACTATGCCCCTTCAATGCCCCTCAGTATTTGTCATCGAGGAATATAATTCAGGTCCTTCCCTGTTACTCAAAATGAGAAAGGACAAATCTGCTGGTCAGGTTTACTGGTTCCTGGCTTTGTTTATTATTTCAAATAAGGATCAGCAAACTTGTTCTGTAAAGGGCCAGATAGTAAATAATTTAGGTTTTGCAGGCCACAGTTGGTCTATGTCGCATATTCTTCTTTGTTTTTTTTCCCCAACTATTTAAAAATGTAAAACCCATTCTTAGCTTGAGGGCCATACATAAGCAGGCAGTGAGCCAGATCTGGCCCATGGGCTGTAGAGTTTGCCAATCCCTGGTTTAAAAATAAGCCTTCCCTAAAAATTTTCTAAATAAATATGTGTAAGTTAGTGTTGATAATAAACTAAACAAAGATCCCATCAAGTTGATAAATGGAACTTTCACAGATGTTATTAGGATAAAGGGAGCAGAGAGAAACCCATCAAGAGAATTTAGTGGTTTAATAATTAAGGTCACATGAAACTACCAAGAATAAAACCATACCATTTGTTTAAACAATATCACAGAAAGATGAGCCTTACCGGTAACCCAAAATGTACAGCTTTCTTCACAGAATGTTCTAGAAGAACATAGCTATCAGATCTCTTCTGTCCCAGCACATAAAGCCAGCTCTGGCAAGAGAAGTCATCAAAATGTATCATAACAATAATAATGGCTAATGTTCTGTTGAAAGCATCAGCATGGTTGTAAGAACAAATTAACAACAGACAAGATAAATCCTCTAAAATACACTTTCACAAATTATAAACCTAAATGAAACCCATCAAACACATTAAAACCATCAGACTGAAATAATCAAGCCATTTATCTTCTTCACCTCTGAGAGCAGTGAGTGGCAAATGTTCCAGGAAAAAAAGCATGAAGCCCCCATATGGCCTGTAACTGAGAAAGTGAAATTCTCAGGTGGTTGCTGAAGTCTGTGTTCTACTTGTGCTTGGTGATGATGCTTTGACAGGACCAGGTCTTATCCAGTTACCAGTATTGCAAACACCTTTGTTAATGCCAACACTTGATGCGGCAGTTTTGCATGGCAAGCTGCATTAAAACTTGTAGACAAGAAATGCCTCCAAAGTAAAATGGACATCAAGAATTAAGAAACATTAATAAACATGGGTTGCCTTTCCTGAATTTCCCTGACCACCTAACTAGTTTCCCATCACTGCTGAGGACCTCCCAATTCAAACGGGACCTTTCGAAGGCCAACTCAACCCAAGGGCAGAACTTCCAAGACAGGAAGGTGGCCTCACCAAGCAATGCTGGAGACACACGTGATCGTTGGACTCCTGGGCAATCCTAATCGCCTCCTGCAGGGCAAGCTCTGCCTGTTGACTAATGACAGACTGAACATTAATAACTCATTAACAACCACAAACATGTACAAGCAACAGTAACAGGAAGTCATCTGTACAGTAATTCACCAGCGTGCAGGCCTCTGGGTTGGAAGTTGAAACCATGGGCTTATTCCCTCAGAGGCACTCCCCTCCCCCAGCGGTAAGAAACAGTAACAGTGGAGATACAGAACACGTCCCTTCTAAGGTGGACTTCTACTAAAACGGACATGAAAGAATGGCTTTTCTTCATCCCAGCTCCTAAGATTTTTTTTTTAGTTGTCTACTGCTGAGGGGAGGGACAAGGAGAGGATGTAAGATTTTACTTTCCACTGCCTTCGCTTCTGCATCATTTGAAAATTTTTTTTAACTATGGGATCTGATACTTTTATAATTTTTTCAATACTAGTTTTTAAAAGTATTTTGAGGATTTTCCCTTCTGAGATGTCTTCTTTCTGCTCATGTGGTTCCCCTCCCTCCGGGACGTGTCCCCCAACCTCGCAACTTCTCTGGAAACTCAGCCAACTGTTCCTGGCCCCACTGGGCCTTCGCTTCTGAAAAAGCCCACAGAAATGCTACCTGCTTGCGGTGCTTAATTAAATACTACTGTGCACCACCCTCTATTTATTTAATCTGTGTTAGTTTTATTTCTTCAACCTGCAGAGGGCACAGAAGTTCTATAAATACTGGATCACTGAGGATCTCAAAAAAGAATGAGGAATTCTATGGGTAGCACTTACATAGGGAAAAATTTATGTCAAATTTTCTATCAACACGAGCAATAGCCTCACACAATCAATTAACAGCTGAATTCTTCCTCAATAATTACCTGTTTGAATAAAGAAACCAGATACATTTTTACCTATTTTACATTTCTTTTAAATCCCTTTTAACGCTGAGAGGCACCAGAATATAAGCTATTTGAAAGCAGGAAGCATATCTTTACACACAGGCCCTCAATAAATATCAGTTTATTTAATTTTGTTGAACATCTGATGACCAAACAAATAATGTTACATTTAGAAAAAAGGCTTTTGGGAGAACTGTATAGATAGTATGCTAAAACAGGACTAAAGAAAGATTATTTTTCTCAGGTAGGAAGAAAAGGTAGATTACCAACACAGAAACTTCAAAGTTTCTGGCAAATCCTTAAAGAACCTATGGTTTTCCATTGCTGCTAATCAGAAAAGCCTCTGATAAAAATTTTCAGTAAAAGAGCAAGAGGCAAACTGGTTGTAAGGTCTGAAATGCATTGGCTGTCTACCGTTCGCAAAATGCCAGAGCAGAAAGATCTGTAGCCTCTAAACAACAGCTTCCTATGTCATTCAGTGTAAAAGCCAAAGTCCTTACTTGGGCCTACAGGACCCAACACTCTCTGACCCCTGCCACCTCTACAACCTCGTCCTCCTCTATCCCCCCTTACTACAGCACTCTAACCACACTACTTGCTCCTCCTCAAACATGCCAAGTAACATGCCTCAGGGCCTTTGAACTTGCTGTTCTAGCTAATAAGGACACTCTTTCTTCAGATAATGCACAGATTACTCACTCCCTCAATTCCTTTAAATCTCTATTCAAATATTAAGTTAATAGAGGTAAGGGAGGGCCGAGTTGCTACCTTACTATTTAAACAGAAATTGACAAATTGACAAATAAGTGATTTGTGTGTATATCTGGAAGAAGAGTGCTACTTATGAAAACAACAGTACTCCCCATCATCACTCTCTGATCTCTTATCCTGACCTATCACTACCTGATTCATTATAATTATGTTTAGTGCTCTTTATTATTTATCTCCCCCACTGTAAGCTCCATGAGAACAGGGGTATTTTTTTTCCTCCTTTTTTTCACTCCTGATCCCCAGCACCTAGAACAGTGCCTAGTACATAGTAGATGCTCAATAAGCAACTACAAAGATTTTCAAGAAATCTCCACAATCCTATTAGCTAAGTGAGAAAGATTTATACAAGCCCATAGCTCCAGGACTAAAAATAAAGAAGCCTGGAGTTGAGTAAATCAGATATTAATTAGTAATTAATTCCATACAGTTAGCTGCCTATCCACTGATAATATGTAAATATAGAGAAATTCATCAACAGATTAATTACTTGTATCTAGCAGACTGCATACAAATTTCCAAACCCCAGGGCAAGTTGTGTGTAACACAGAGATAGGTTACTGGCAAATATTACAAATGGTGCTGCTATTTATTATGAGTACATAAAACATGAAAGACCCTGATCAAAGAGGTTATTAAAGCTGGGCAGAAAAAAAGTTGACTCTTAAAAGATAATATGGAATCTCACAAAATCATGAAGTTCAGAGTAGCCTTAAACATTTTTTGGTTCAAGTATCAATCTGACACTTGGATTGCCTTAATGTCACCCTTGCTGCACACATGAGCACTCTGCTGACACCTTTCTCAGAGGGTTCCATACAAGGAAACCTCCTCCTTATAAGGAGCAAAAATGTTTTGCCCTTTAACTTGCACTTACCAGCTCCCTATCTTCTCTAGTAGTCACACCCTCGATCAATCTAAGCCCTTTTCACATGACCTTCACTACAGGAAGATGTCAAACACATGCTTGGCTAAATCATTTCTTTTCCAGGCTAAACATTCTCACATCCTTCCCACACTATTTATATGACATGGCTTTGAATGCCTCCAGTGAGACTGTCCCCCCCACAAGCTCCAGCTTGTCTATGTCCCTTTTAAAATGTGACAACCAGAAATTAATAGAATTTCCTGGTTGTTGCCTGGGCCATAGAGCAAGGGGTAGAAGTCTCAATTCTTGAACTTGGAACACTATACTTCCATTAACACACTCTAGTCTCTATTCAAAGATGCCTGTGGCAGAAACCATATTTTTCTTAAATGGGAAAAAGCCACAGGGGAGGCAGAGAGACTCTTTCAATTAGTAATTTCCTACCTTTTCACCATTATTCACATTATTTCATTATTTCCAAAATAGCCTCCATATTTTGAAAGTTTTTATCTTAACTCTTTACTAAATAATAACTGATCAATTTCCTATTTTCATTTATTAAAATCACAGGCATATCTTAGCAATGGCATAAGTCACTGTCACACACTGAGCTGCCTGAATTCCAACCAAAAGCACAAACGTGACGTTCGGTAAGCCACGCAGTCTTTTATGCAGTAAAGATACAACTTCCTTTTGGCTTTTTGAAATACTGAAAATAACTTTTACATCCCCATTATTACCTCTGAAAAATCCTGTTGGGAATCTCTGGCCTAATGACCTAATTTCCTTTTAATTCAGTGGCCGTTATTCTTAGAAGTAAAGAAAGAAAGAGGCCGTGTACTTGGATGGTAATGCTAAATAGTGACACCAGGGGGCAGACTCTTTAGGCAGAAGGTTTTCATTAACTTCTGTTCACTGCAAAAACCTTCCTTCTTTAGAAGTTATTGACAATTCCAGGTTGAACAGGCTCTTTCTTTTCTCCTTTTCCTTCTTCTTTTTTTTTTTTAATACAGCATATTAAAAAGAAAATACATCTCAATTAACATTTGAGAGATAATTTCTTCAATTTCCGCATGAACAAAAGTCTACAAACTTACTAGTGACCAAAGCGGCAGTGCAGGGCAGCCAGGTTCAGAGCAGCGTATCTCAAGCTCCGGCCATAGCCCTCTTCCCCATTACTTTTGCTTTCGGCTCCAGTAAGAATCAGGCGGTCAAAATAATGAAGGAGGCTGTGTGTTGAACTGAAAACATCTTGGACCCGGAGGTTGTTTAAGTAGCTGAGGTAGTGCTAAAACAAGAAACAATCAACATATTTTAAATGCTCTGCTTCCTCTTGTGTAATATTAATTCAGAGAGGTCCACTGGCTGCAAACACCTGTGTATCCCCTACCATTTTAACAAGATGGTCACAGTTTAGCTTAATCTTTTCTCCACAGGCAGGATTAAATAGGCTTAAGGTACATTAGCTGGTTTGGGTACACTTTCCCCCCAGAAGGTGTACCCAAATGAAAAAAGGGAATTCCATTAGAATTTGTGTCAGAGTTTTATCCTAAATATTCATCCACTATGCCACTGGTTATATTAGGATCCATGGGTGATACGTGAGGATGGAGGGGGAATCACCTAGCTCAGGCATTAAGGAACAGTGTGAGTACAAAACTAAAGATCTTAAAACTTGAATTCAGAGCTTCCCTGGTGGCGCAGTGGTTAAGAATCCGCCTCCCAATGCAGGGGACACGGGTTCAAGCCCTGGCCCGGGAGGATCCCACATGCCACAGAGCAACTAAGCCCATGCGCCACAACTACTGAGCCTGCGCTCTAGAGCCCACGAGCCACAACTACTGAGCCTGCATGCCGCAACTAATGAAGCCCACGCATCTAGAGCCCGTGCTCTGCAACAAGAGAAGCCACCACAATGAGAAGTCCACGCACCACAACAAAGAGTAGCCCCCGCTCGCAGCAACTAGAGAAAGAAATCCCCCCGGGCCAGTAGGGGTAGAGGTGGGAGGGAAAGCTTTGCAACCTAGGCTGAGTCCTTTACGTGCCAACAACATGATTTCTTTCCAAGAACTTGTGTCATTCAGCCAATCCTCATTTGCACGACTACTCAATAGGAAGAACAGTCTTGTCCCTGCTTTCCAACTTAGCAACAAATTCTGGAAAAGACTCACCGCTTCAGCAAAATCAGGATTAAATTTCAACAAGTTGTTCAACTCTTTCTGCAAGGAAGCTGGAGTGAGGGCTTTAGTCTCATCATTCTTTAACAAAGAAGCCTGAAATTTAAAAATGACAACTCAGTAGAAAGAAATGGCCAATAAACATATGGACATGTATACTAAATAGCATCATCTGGTTACTTTTTTTTCTGCACCTACACTCTCCTCTTGACCATGCAGAACACTGTTTCCTCTTCCTGGAATTCTAAGCTTCCCAACAACCCATCCACATAGTCTTCCATGCAAACTCCTGCTCAGTCTTCAGGGCCCAGTTTAGATTTCAGCCACCTGCTTCTATCACCTTCTAAACTAGATAAAGTCCTGTAAGTACCGACATGCTCCCACAAGCGCCCTGCACTAACCCTTCCTGCAGTACTTATCAAATTATATTAAAAGTACCAGCTGACCCCACCCCCAGACCGTAAGTGCCTTTAAGGCAGGAAGTATGTATCTCCAGCCTGGCAAAGGGAGATGCACACTTGCCCTACTCCTGGTTATCTGTTTCATATGGATGGTACCAGCAATGATTATATAAAATATGTAGAAAATGACTTCTAAATTAATGATTAGTACTTAACTGGGTTATGGACTCTTCAATTTTAGCTAGACAAATTTTTCTTTATGAATAATAATTTCTAATCATATTTGAATTCATTATATCATTATAGAAGATTCCAAAAATATGGAAAAGCATACAGAAGAAAACAAAAATCATCTGTAATCCTTCCACCCAGAAATAACACTATTTTTTTGTCAGTGTATCTCATTCCAGTCTTTTTCCTGTGTGTGTGTGTGTGTGTGTATGTGTTTATACATATATATATGCATACTTTTTTAACAAAGTTAGAATACATCATTTTATTACCTGCTTTTTTCATGTAATATATTATAAATTTGTCTCATCATCAAATGGGCTTTGAAACTACAATTTTTTAAGCAAAAGTATTAGCCCTTTGTCATACGTATTGCAACTTTTTTTCCCGTTTTGTTGTTTGAGTTTTAATTTTGTTAGAACATGTACTGACATGTAGATGTTTTTCATTTTTATGCTGAAAAATCAAATGATCTCCTACGTGTTTTCTTCCACAGCTTTTCTGTTTAGAAAGTCCTTCCCCACCCACAGATCAGTTAAAAGTTAATATGTAACATTCACAGAGGGATGGACAGGATGAAAAGGCAGAGGGCTATGTACCAGATGAAGGAACAAGATAAAACCCCAGGAAAACAACTAACTGAAGTAGAGATAGGCAACCTTCCAGAAAAAGAATTCAGAATAATGATAGTGAAGAAGATCCAGGACCTCGGAAAAGGAATGGAGGCAAAGATCGAGAAGATGCAGGAAATGTTTAACAAAGATCTAGAAGAATTAAAGAACAAACAAACAGAGATGAACAACACAATAACTGAAATGAAAAATACACTAGAAGGAATCAATAGCAGAATAACTGAGGCAGAAAAACGGATAAGTGACCTGGAAGACAGAATGGTGGAATTCACTGCTGTGGAACAGAATAAAGAAAGAAAAAATGAGAAGAAATGAAGACAGCCTAAGGGACCTCTGGGACAACATTAAACACAACAACATTCTCATTATAGGGGTCCCAGAAGGAGAAGAGAGAGAGAAAGGACCCAAGAAAATATTTGAAGAGATTATAGTCGAAAATTTCCCTAACATGGGAAAGGAAATAGCCACCCAAGTCCAGGAAGTGCAGAAAGTCCCATACAGCATAAACCCAAGGAGAAACACACCAAGACACGTATTAATCAAATTGGCAAAAATTAAAGACAAAGAAAAATTATTGAAAGCAGCAAGGGAAAAACAACAAATAACATACAAGGGAACTCCCATAAGGTTAACAGCTGATTTCTCAGCAGAAACTCTACAAGCCAGAAGGGAGTAGCATGACATACTTAAAGTGATGAAAGGGAAGAACCTACAACCAAGATTACTCTACCCAGCAAGGATCTCATTCAGATTCGATGCAGAAATCAGAAGCTTTACAGATAAGGAAAAGCTAAGAGAATTCAGCACCACCAAACCAGCTCTACAACAAATGCTAAAGGAACTTCTCTAAGTGGGAAACACAAGAGAAGAAAAGGACCTACAAAAACAAACCCAAAACAATTTAAAAAATGGTAATAGGAACATACATATTAATAACTGCCTTAAATGTGAATGGATTAAATGCTCCAACTAAAAGACACAGGCTTGCTGAATGGATACAAAAACAAGACCCATATATATGCTGTCTACAAGAGACCCACTTCAGACCTAGGGACACATACAGACTGAAAGTGAGGGGATGGAAAAAGATATTCCATGCAAATGGAAATCAAAAGAAAGCTGGAGTAGCAATCCTCATATCAGATAAAATAGACTTTAAAATAAAGAATGTTACAAGAGACAAGGAAGGAGACACTACATAATGATCAAGGGATCAATCCAAGAAGATATAACAATTATAAATATATATGCACCCAACATAAAAGCACCTCAATACATAAGGAAACTGCTAACAGCTATAAAAGAGGAAATCGACAGTAGCACAATAATAGTGGGGGATTTTAACACCTCACTTATACCAACGGACAGATCATCCAAACAGAAAATTAATAAGGAAACACAAGCTTTAAATGACACAATAGACCAGATAGATTTAATTGATATTTATAGGACATTCCATCCAAAAACAGCAGATTACACTTTCTTCTCAAGTACGCACGGAACATTCTCCAGGATAGATCACATCTTGGGTCACAAATCAAGCCTCAGTAAACTTAAGAAAATTGAAATCATATCAAGCATCTTTTCTGACCACAACGCTATGAGATTAGAAATGAATTACAGGGAAAAAACGTAAAACACACAAACACATGGAGGCTAAACAATACATTACTAAATAACCAAGAGATCACTGAAGAAATCAAAAAACACCTAGAGACAAATGATAATGAAGACACGACAATCCAAAACCTATGGGATGCAGCAAAAGCAGTTCTAAGATGGAAGTTTATATTAATACAAGCTTACCTCAAGAAACAAGAAAAATCTCAAATAAGCAACCTAACCTTACACCTAAATGAACTAGAGAAAGAAACAAAACCCGAAGTTAGCAGAAGGAAAGAAATCATAAAGATCAGAGCAGAAATAAATGAAATAGAAACAAAGAAAACAATAGCAAAGATCAATAAAACTAAAAGCTGGTTCTTTGAGAAAATAAACAAAATTGATAAACCATTAGCCAGACTCATCAAGAAAAAGAGGGAGAGGACTCAAATCAATAAAATTAGAAATGAAAAAGGAGAAGTTACAACAGACACCACAGAAATACAAAGCATCCTAAGAGACTACTACAAGCAACTCTATGCCAATAAAATGGACAACCTGGAAGAAATGGACAAATTCTTAAAAAGTATAACCTTCCAAGATGGAACCAGGAAGAAATAGAAAATATGAACAGACCAATCACAAGTAATGAAATTGAAACTGTAATTAAAAATCTTCCAACAAACAAAAGTCCAGGACCAGATGGCTTCACAGGTGAATTCTACCAAACATTTAGAGAAGAGCTAACACCCATCCTTCTCAAACTCTTCCAAAAATCTGCGGAGGAAGGAACACTCCCAAACACATTCTATGAGGCCACCATCACCCTGATACCAAAACCAGACAAAGGTACTACAGAAAAAGAAAATTACAGACCAATATCACTGATGAATATAGATGCAAAAATCCTCAACAAAATACTAGCAAACAGAATCCAACAACACACTAAAAAGATCATACACCATGATCAAGTGGGATTTATCCCAGAGTTGCAAGGATTCTTCAATATACACAAATCAATCAATGTGATACACCATATTAACAAACTGAAGAATAAAAACCATATGATCATCTCAATAGATGCAGAAAAAACTTTTGACAAAATTCAACACCCATTTATGATAAAAACTCTCCAGAAAGTGGGCATAGAGAGAACCTACTTCAACATAATAAAGGCCATACATGACAAACCCACAGAGAACATCATTCTCAATTGTGAAAAACTGAAAGCATTTCCTCTAAGATCAGGAACAAGACAAGGATGTCCACTCTCACCACTATTATTCAACATAGATTTGGAAGTCCTAGCCACGGCAATCAGAGAAGAAAAAGAAAAAAAAGGAATACAAATTGGAAAAGAAGAAGTAAAACTGTCACTGTTTGCAGATGACATGATACTATACATAGAAAATCCTAAAGATGCCACCATAAAACTACTAGAGCTAATCAATGAATTTGGTAAAGTTGCAGGATACAAAATTAATGCACAAAAATCTCTTGCATTCCTATACACTAATGATGAAAAATCTGAAAGAGAAATTAAGGAAACACTCCCATTTACCACTGCAACAAAAAGAATAAAATACCTAGGAATAAACCTACCTAGGGAGACAAAAGACCTCTATGCAGAAAACTGTAAGACACTGATGAAAGAAATTAAAGACGATACCAACAGATGGAGAGATATACCATGTTCTTGGATTAGAAGAATCAATATTGTGAAAATGACTATACTACCCAAAGCAATCTACAGATTCAATGCAATCCCTATCAAATTACCAATGGCATTTTTTACGGAACTAGAACAAATAATCTTAAAATTTGTATGGAGACACAAAAGACCCCGAATAGCCAAAGCAGTCTTGAGGGAAAAAAACAGAGCTGGAGGAATCAGACTCCCTGACTTCAGACTATAGTACAAAGCTACAGTAATCAAGAAAATATGGTACTAGCACAAAAACAGAAATATAGATCAATGGAACAGGATAGAAAGCCCAGAGATAAACCCACGCACCTGTGGTCAACTAATCTAAGACAAAGGAGGCAAGGATATACAATGCAGAAAAGACAGTCTCTTCAATAAGTGGTGCTGGGAAAACTGGACAGCTACATGTACAAGAATGAAATTAGAACACTTCCTAACGCCATACAGAAAAATAAACTCAAAATGGATTAGAGACCTAAATGTAAGACTGGACACTATTAAACTCTTAGAGGAAAACATAGGAAGAACACTCTTTGACATAAATCACAGCAAGATCTTTTTGATCCACCTCCTAGATGGAAATAAAAACAAAAATAAACAAATGGACCTAATGAAACTTAAAAGCTTTTGCAAAGCAAAGGAAACTACAAACAAGACAAAAAGACAACCCTCAGAATGGGAGAAAATATTTGCGAACGAATCAACAGACAAAGGATTAATCTCCAAAATATATAAACAGCTCATGCAGCTCAACATTAAAAAAGCAAACAACCCAATCAAAAAATGGGCAGAAGACCTAAATAGACATTTCTCCAAAGAAGACATATAGATGGCTAAGAAGCACATGAAAAGTTTCTCAACATTACTAATTATTAGAGAAATGCAAATCAAAACTACAATGACGTATCACCTCACACCAGTTAGAATGGGCATCATCAGAAAATCTACAGACAACAAATGCTGCAGAGGGTGTGGAGAAAAGGGAACCCTCTTGCACTGTTGGTGGGAATGTAAATTGATACAGCCACTATGGAGAACAGTATGGAGGTTCTTTAAAAAACTAAAAATAGAATTACCATATGATCCAGCAATCCCACTACTGGGCATATACCCAGAGAAAACCATAATTCAAAAAGACACATGCACCCCAATGTTCATTGCAGCACTATTTACAATAGCCAGGTCATGGAAGCAACCTAAATGCCCATGGACAGACGAGTGGATAAAGAAGATGTGGTACATATATACAATGGAATATTACTCAGCCATAAAACGGAACGAAACTGGGTCATTTGTAGAGACATGGATTATTCTAGAGACTGTCATACAGAGTGAAGTAAGTCAGAAAGAGAAAAACAAATATCGCATATTAACACATATATGTGGAACCTAGAAAAATGGTACAGATGAACCAGTTTGCAAGGCAGAAATTGAGACACAGATGTAGAGAACAAACGTATGGACACCAAGGGGGGAAAGCGGCGGAGTGGGAGGGGTGGTGTGATGAATTGGGAGATTGGGATTGACATGTATACACTTATGTGTATAAAATGGATGACTAATAAGAACCTGCTATATAAAAAAATAAATGAAATTCAAAAAAAAGTTAATATGTAGTTCCTCCTGGTCTAATTATAACCTTAAATGTTTATAGTTAAGCCTTTAATCCACCTGTAAAGTACTGAGGTGCAAAGATGAGGTGAAGATCCAGGTCTATTTTCTCCTCTACAGTTAACCAAATGTCTAGATGAGTTTTTCAATCTGTTTAATATTCATCTGTAGGGGTGATTCTATCACCTGCATCTAGATCTAAACATTACATCTTTCTGCAGAAAGAAAATTAATAACAAAAATAGGGAAAACTAGAAAAGTAGAGCAAAAATCAAAATTCTATGCTGAAAATAACATGGGAGAAAAACATCCAGCTTATATTACCAAAAAAAAGGAAAAAGTATGGCTCAAAAACACCAGTAAGAAATGTCTGGGGTAAAAGTGTACCGATGCTTGCAACTTGAAATGTATCAAAAAATAAGATGAAATGGTGGCTATATGGGTAGATATATGATAAATGGAGCAAAATATTAATTGCAGGATCTAGACGATGGGTATATGGGTATTCACTATATAATGCTTTTCAATTTGTATTTCTGTTTGAAAATGTCCATGATAAAGTGTTGGGGAAAAGGGAAGTAGGTCTTCTAAATCACATTTTTGGGCTGTGTTAGTCACAGTTCATTAATAAATGAACATGCATTATGACCCTAACAGAGAAATAAAATCACACAGAAAATAGGAAGGGACACATAGCTACAACTGCATTGTTAGTGAAGAAAAAATGACCAAGAATAAGAATAATGCTGCTTCACTAATAAACCTACTCACATAACAAACATATGTCATGACATATAATGTCACAGGATTAAAAAAAAATTCATGACCAATTACAGAACATACCTGTTGAGAAAGAAAAAATTCTGCTTGTTTTTGGGACAGAGGCCCACTGCAAGATACCTCCTCTTCTCTGGAAAAAAACAAAACAAAAATAATAATGAATTACACAATACTGAAAATGATAATGCTTTACAAAGTCAAATAGATTCTTCATCAGAAAAGTTTAAAAACTTTTAAAATTAATTCTCTCTTCTCCGGAATAGAAATTAATTCTCTCTTCTCAGGAATAGAAAAGACATGCTTAAAAAGTGATGTTGAATGACCTGCCGAAGTTCACATGATATAATTATGGACAGATGTAGACCTCAACTGTAGATAGCCTCCAGCATGATCTTTCTAAAATGCAAGTCTATCGTCCCTGATTTAAAGCGCTCCTGTGGTATCTCATCACCTTCCAGAATAAAGTCTGCACTGCTTAGCAGGGCAGGTGCAATGCTTCCTGAGTGCTCCTACCTCTCTCCTCTGCCTTCTCTTTCTCACCCACACCCCAGCCCTGATGAACTCCTTACAATTTCCTATCATGCCAAGATGTCCCCCTGCTTCCTCAACCTGCAGGGCCCATTTTCCATCCACTGTTGCACTGTTGTACCATCCGTCATTCAAGAATACCTCAAGTGTCATATCCTCCGAGAATCTCTGCTGACATCTCTCATTTGAGCTCCCACTGTCTCCCAGAGATAGGGATCACTGCATCTAGCACTGCCACACTGGCTGTTCTTACTTATATTTGTATATGAACACCCAGTCCCCCAGGCACACAATGGGCACTCAGAGTTTGAGAAATGAATGAATAAAAAGTCTCTAACTCCTCGCTACACATATAAGATGGTGCTGTATTCCACAACAAGAAAAAGAGGTGTTATCTAAGAAATAACCATTTGCCTGGAAGTTTAGATCACACAGAACCAACAAATAAGAAATATACTGATATAAATCTAGACTTGAGAAATCTATACATGCACAAACAGTCTTATTTTTGAGAGCAAAGTATGAATAATACCCTTTTGCCACATGACTCTGAATAAATGGCTTCTCTATACAGGATTACAATAAGTAGAAAAATCAATATTTACTCATCACTAATATTTTTATAAGCACTCTGTGTCTAATACAGCAGTTCTCAAACTGTTTCATGCAAACAATATGTAAACAGGTATTCCAAAAGAAAACAAAATGCTGCTGAGGTTAAATCACTTGGGGAAAGCTGTACACCCTCTCTTCCCTGGGAGATTCATGATACACATTAGAGAAATCCAACAGAGAGACACTTTATTCACTTTTGTTTAATGTACCATTTACCAAACTCATTTGAATGAAGAATCCTTTCCTCACATCTCTCAAGAAGCACTGGTGTTCCACAGAAAACACTTTGGGAAGAGCTGCTCTGATATTCTCTTGGTTACATTTCTGATACAAAGCAGCAAGCATATCAGATTCTACAGGTATCGGAGCTGCCAAGGACCAGCCCTGACCAGCATAACAAAGATCAGCGAAACAACAGTGACCTGGAGGGAAATGGAAAGAAAATTCACAGGCCAAGTTCTCAAATGGAAAACAGCTAAATGTCTGGGCAATAAGAAGCCCTTTTCTCTTAACATACCCTTCAAAGAAAGTAAGCCCAAGGCTTGAAATAAATATGACTGTACACAAAAAGGCTAGAGACAGACAAGGATCTGAAAGAAATGGGACACACCACTCCCGGTCCCACCCTCCTCTAAGGTCCATGATGCTCACTGTTACCAAATGCTTTATTTACTTAAACCCTTCCCCCAAAAAAGACTTGAGGTAGCTTATAACACAGGACACAAGAACAATAAGGTTAATAAAACAGAAAGAGAAAACCAGAATCACATAAAACGAAATTGCTACAAATTAAGGCAAACACATTTGCTATAAATGAAGATCAAGCTTGGCTCTGGCTTCCATGGTGGCAACAGTGGCCGACGTGAACAAGCTTGGAAACAGCAAGTAAAAATACCATGGCCCAAACCATCCTTTTACTGATTCCTTCTTTGCCTCCTCAGGACCTCAAACACATGCCGAGAAAGTAACTCTTAAAAAGCCACAAAGGGGGACTTCCCTGGTGGTCCAGTGGCTAAGATTCCATGCTCCCAGCGCAGGGGGCCCAGGTTCGATCCCTGGTCAGGGAGCTAAACCCCGCATGCCGCAACTAAAAGCCTCGCATGCCACAACTAAAGGTCCTGCACGTGGCAACAAAGATCCTGAGGGCCACAACTAAGACCCAACACAGCCAAATAAATAAATTAAAAAAAAAAAAAAGCCACAAATGTATCCACTTTAGGAAGGGGGTTACTCCTTTAGGAAAAGGACTCAAGTATACCTTGTTTATGAATCCCATTACCAGTTGAGACAGAACTTTAAACTTACAAGTGCTATACATCAAAGGCATTTAACCTGGGTCCACGGATGGGCTTTAGGAGCCCATGAACCTTGTAAAACTGCAAAATATGCATTTTTAATGTGGGGATAGTACATGGCATTCATCAGATTCTCAAAAGGACTCTGGAAACTCCTTTAAAGGGCTCAAATCACCCACTATAACTGAAATTTTAAAAATATAACATAGGATTAAACAATCAACAAACTGGGGTGTTTATGTACTTGCAATGCATAAAACACAAGTCTAGGTCCCCCAAGAAAATGTCTTAATGGGCTTACAGTCTTGGTGAAGGTTAAGACCAGCGCATGTGAAAAGATGGCAATAAACAATAAATACCAAGAATTAATATGATCTCTGCACTTAGAAGAGGGAGAAATCACTCCAGCTGAAGTGGTGAGGACCCTGAAAGTTGGCAAGGAGTGAAGAAATGACAAGGAAGGAAGAAGGCATTCCAGGAAAGGAAACCAAAAGATGCAGAATGGGAAAATGTCTGGCCTGTCAGAGGGATACAAGCACACCTGGCTGGCTGGGGTAAAGGATCCAAGTTGAGGAACAGAAATTAAAGGTCAGAAAGGTCAACTGCGGAAGGCCTCAAATACCAGGCTGGGAGACTTTGGGAACCTCTGGAGACTTCTGAGCAGGGTGATGACAAGACAAAAGCGGGGGAGGGGAAGGACTGAGATTGGGAACAGTTACTCAACACCCAGGAGGCCGTGAGGACCTGAACCCTTCCGAGGTGTGTGACCGGAGAGGTCATCCAACCCCTCCTCCCGACTTGTGTGCTCAGGCCACACTGTCCTCCGTCTGTCCCTCCAATATGTCAGCTTGTCCTGTCTTGGGCTGTGAGTCTGCATGTGCTCTGGCAAGTCTTCTCAGGGCTGGCTCCTTCGTCACCTAGCTCCCAGTCTTAAAGGGCCCTTCCCTGATAGCACCCCACAGTTCTTCTGTATCCCTGTGTCCCAGTCATTCCTTTCCTGCACTGACACTCTCTGAAATTACATTAGTTGTTAATTTAGTTACCTCTCGATTACCTGACCCTCCCACCTAACTCCATGAGGACGGGGACTTTCTCCTCTGCGCTGACAGCATAGCAGCTAGCATAGTGCTTGGCACACCAGAACCACTGAATAAGTATGTGCTGAATAAATTAATGAATTTGGGAGATTTATATTAAATCACTGGCAAGTGAAGAAATGCCAGAGAACTTCTACTTTTGTTAGGTCTTTTTAGAAGCACAGAGAAGATGTAGCTCCAGCAGCTTGCAGACTAGTAGCCTCCGCTACAAACTCACAAGGTGTGACCCTGTAAGCCCCCCTCTCTTGTTGCAGGAAACAAATGCTGCCCTGTAGCAACAACGAGTAAATGAAAAGCTGAAGCTAAGTGTCAGTCTGTACTTTCTTCTGTAATTGGATTTTTAAAAAATACCTGATAAACATTCGTTCACTGAATATTCCCTCCCTTCTAAATTAACAGGTGGGTCCCCCTTTTTCAAACAGTGGTTATTTTATTGTAGGATGGGAGATTTGCAAGCTAGTCAATGTTACTCTGGGCTTTCTAATTTTAATACAAATTTCTAGGGCAAGAAAAATAATTTCCCTGAAGAAAGCAAGACCTAAAAACATTCCAATAACTAAGAAAGGAAGGGAGGGAGGGAGGGAGGGCAGAAAGAAAGGAAGGAGGAAAATGAAAGGGCTAAAGTGAGAAGCCTCTCATAATGCAATAAAACACTAGAAAAGAGCACAAGAAGAAAAAAATGAAATTTTCCTTTTTAAAAGAATCAAGAAATGTATGTAAATATACATTATGAAATTTTAAAAATCCTATAACAAGTCAAAATCATTTCTTTTTGGACAAAGAATTATAATACTTAAGTAGAATAATATTTAAATAATACATTTCTTCTATTTCAGTGATGAAATTCAGTTTACTAAATGCACACTATTTTCTGAAACCATACACCTTAACAGTATACACACTATTATTACACACAAATGAATTCTTAGATTAGAATAAAAACAAAACGATGCAGTTAGACCTAATTAAATCAGATTAATTTAGGAGAAAGTCAAACCTAAATAAGGAAAGTTTGAATTTTAACATTTCTGAAGAACTGACATTCTGCTACTTTAAGCATATAAAGCAGCTAGGACAAAGATTACATTGTTTCCTGGAACCCTTCCTCAGGGGAATTAAAAGAGAAATTAGAGAAGAAGAATAGTGAATATTTGTCAAATATTTAAAGGCACAGTTGTAAACACTTCATATAGATTTATCATTTAATTCTCAAAATAACCTTCTGAGGAGGTGACATGAGCCCCATTTTGCGGATGAGAAAACTGAGGTACAGAGAGGGTGACTTGCCCAAGGTCTTAAGGGAATAAGTGGAGGAGCCAGAATTCAAATCCAGGGGTCTGACTCCAGGGCCAGACTCAACCCTACAAGGTTCTGCCTTTCCACTAGATGAGAAGCCTCTTTGAGCAACTCTGAGTTTTTGGAAGTACTTACTGGTACTACAATCTTCTTGCTCCCAGAGTGTGCTGAACAAATCACATAATTGTACAAAGGCCACTCATAGGAACTGCAGGGAAATATTCTCTGGCTACACACATAGACCTCAGATCAGGAAATACAAAACACACACACACACACACACACACACACACACACACACTTTATGTGCTTTTCCCTCCAAATATAAGTAGTCTATTTGGGAGGTGATCCCAGGTAACAGCTGGGAAGAGGGGACGTGAGACAGTGAAGGGAAGTCAATACAAAGTGTTTTATGGGGCCAGTTACCAGTGTGGGCGATGAATGATGTGTTGATTCTCTGCATTCATTCATCCAACACATATTCACAGACATTACAAGCCAAGCACTGAGGAAAATGAGGTGAAATACAACAGAGAAGGGTCTTAGCTCTTGAAGGGGTGCAAAGACAAATACAAATGAGTCTAAGTAAATAAATGTAAAAAGTTACTTAGTGAGGAGAGCTATGGAAGAAATAAAGAAGTTGGAAGTATTTAGGATGAAGGTTACTTCAGACATGTGGTCAGGGAAGGCCTGTGTGAGGACACGGGAGCTCTGAACCGTGAAAGGGAGTGAACTGCGAAAGGGAGCGAGCGAGGTGAGAAGCCAGGGAGAGCCTGCGAGGCACCCTGAGGCAGACCTCGGCTTGGTATTGAAGAAACTGAAAGCAAGCCAGAGCAGACAGACTCTGACAGTGAATGGAAAGTAAGGAGAAAGAGGTAGGGAAGATGACAGGGGCCAGATCATGCAAGTAATGAGGCCACAGTAGCTCAGATTTGTCTAAATTCCATGTATAGTCAAGGAGGGTTTGGGGCATAAGAACACGTGGTGTGATTTACATCATAATGGTTCTCTTGGATGCTACAGGAAAAACTGATAGTAAGGAGACAAGAGTGGAGGCAAGGAAAGCAGTCGGGAGGCTAGAGCAGTCATCCAGGAAAGAGATTCGGTGCTTAGACCACAGGGGAAGCAGTGGCGATGGACAGAAGTGAACTAATTCCAAACATACTGAGGAAGAAGGACTGGCTGCAGGGGTGAAGGAGGGGGAGGACACAGGGACATGCCTAGGCTTTGAGCTTAAACAACTAGGTGAGCAGTGGCACTACATCCCCAGGCTTAAACTTTAGGAGGCATTGAATAAATTTTCACTAAATTAATCAATTGTTAATTCACTGTGATATAATGAACACTACCGCTCAGGGTCCCAGCAGAAAACAAATGGCATATTCAAATGGGGTAATTTGAGAAGAGTTTAATAAAGGGCCAGTTACAAAAATAGGGGCAGGGGATGGATAAGCCATAGCGGGTAATAAAGCTCCCAGGGCTGGTAATAGTGGGGCACCTTCTGCACCGGGCCTGGGAAACCTCCCCAGTTACTAGACCCCTGAGGTATGCAGAGCAGGCCACCTGACAGAGGCTGTGACCCTACTGCCAGCCCACCGTGACCCCGAAGGAAGGGAGCCAGTGAATCAACACCTTGACCTCACTCTCCTTGACCCTCTGGATTTCCCACCAGTGCCTCTCAATCAGAAGTTAGAGGGCAAGGAGCTTACTGATGCAGCCCGTAAGGGTGAACTTCCTGGATCTGGAGGGACAAAAAGATGACAGCCAGCACATGAACTCTGGATGAATGAGTTCATCCAGAACGAGGATGAATGAGGATTTACTGCCCCATAATGATGCTATTTCACAGGAAAGGGATTCCCGCCAGAAAAACCCAACTTACCTTATAGATACATCAAGTTCTTCTTTTTCCATTTTTCTTTCGCTCTCCTCTCTGCTGGCCAGTTCCATATCAGCATCCTCCACCGTCTTTTTCTCACCATTCTGGAAGTACTGCTGAAGGGCAGTGTACAGTTTAAACACTTGACTGAAAGAAAGTTTACTGTAGGCCAAGATCATGTGACGCAGAAATAAACCTATGAAACAAGACAGAGAGGAGGTGAAGGCATTAACTTGAAATCCAGGCTACAAAAAGTTGATGACTATTTGTTGCAGTTCTTCCTCCAAAATAATGGAAAAAAAAAGACACTTGCAGTTGCTGTTCCCCTCCGCATAGAATCTTCTTTCACCACCTTTGACGAAGCTGACTTTCTCTTTATATTAAAGGCTCAGTCCTCCCACCCGCACTCCACTCTTTATCCAGCCAATGTATCCTTCCGTGACTGTTACAACATCTGAAGTGATCCTATTTGTTTACTTTCTACTGTCTGCCTGCTCCTCTGCCCACAACCACAAGAAAGCAATCTCCATAAGAGGAAGTTTCCAGTCTCTCTTAAAGTCCAGAGCCTGGCACATGGAAGATCAATAAATAACTGATGGTAAATAACATAAAAACTACCAGGAAAAAAATGCCAGATGGATGGAGTATGACTATACTGCTAACAGCAAAGCGTCAAGAAACTTCATATATACCCTTGCCTTATAAACTATATCAGTAATCTACTCTTACTTACCTCTCTTCATAAAAGTTTAGTTGGTGGCCCTGACTCAGTTGTACAATGTGGACAAGTGAGCAGAGGACTGTGAGAAAGAGCTGAGGAACCCTAAAAGGCTCCACGACCAGGCTAATACTCTGACGACAGTAGACAAAACAGAAGATGCTTTTCCACAAGACAATTATTTAAACACAGGTCAAAATGGCAAGGCGATGAATACAAACAATAACATGTCCAACATCCCCACTGTGTGTGCTCAGATACAGCAGAGTAACGACAGATGTGATTTAGAGAGCAGTTCACTTCAGTGAAAATATTCTCTGCTCTCCTTAGAAGAACTTCATACCTACTACACTCGTTTTGTGAACCTCTGGTTCAGTTCCAGAAAAAGAATCTGAAAGGTCATCAAAAAATTGTTCCATATCCTTCAATTCGCCTTCAGCCATCAGTTTGATTCTGAACAAGAAAAATGAGGTGTGTATTTTAGGAAGGCCCTTTGAACATCTTCCCACATTTCATATTCCACAATCACCTAAATCTATTTTAAAAACAATTCAGAGATTCATATAAAATGGTGGAACACAAAAAACAAATTTGATAATCCAAAATGTCACTCCCATATTCTGAAAAGCATCATTGCTGATGTTTTCTTGATTATAAAACTTCTCAAAGTTACATATCAGCTAGTAAAAATGAAATTCTCTGCAACAGCTAAAAGGAGCAATGTAGATCTGTACAGAATAATAAATTTTTAAGCAGTATGTTTAATGCTGTCCATTTTTCAAAAAAAATTAAATACATGTACTTAAGAAAACAACCTAGAATAATAAAGTTTTTTTTTTAAGGAATTAATCACCATGTGCCCTCTTCTAATTTTTATCTACTTTGACATCTTTTCATATATACAGAAGAAAATGAAGCTTACCTGATCTGTACTGAATTTGCCAGCTGAGGACAAGATTCTTCAATTAACTTGTAAAGTTTAGACAGCGTAATATCTGGGCCCTGGGTAAAGGAGAGATAGAAAGGTTACAGAAAAATTTTAAAGAGCTGGAGATTGATAAACATCTTCAAACATGAATTCATTTATCAACCTCTCTGCTTTACAATCATTCCAAATATGAAATCTCAAATCAGGAAGAGAAAAGAACCTATCTGCATAAAACGCTAAAGTAATACTTCATATTTGCATAGCATTCTCTTTTAGTTGGAGGAATGACTTAAATGCAAAAAAAGCGTAGAATCTGTAGTCTGAGGTTCCTTCCTTCTCAGCGTTGCAATCATGGCAAAGTTGTAGCCTCCCTGAGCCCTAGTTTCCTTCATCAGTGAGATGGAGATAATAATAACCTCCCTTGTTTGTGGCAAAGATTAAGTAAAATAATTCAAATTGTTTCGTAACCTGGAGAACATTATACAAACACAGGGGTCCTATTTTCCATAAACATAATCTCATTTGATCCTCCCCAAAACACTGTAAGGTAGGCAGTCATACTATATGTCCAAGTCCATAAAAGGTACCATTAGAGACAGAGAGTATGCAACCTCAGCTATCAAGAAGGTTACAACCTAGCTGAGGTTTAAAACTAAACACTGAATATTTGGGGAACAGTAAGTTCAGTAGGTCAATTTTAGATGTGGATAACACAGCAATCCCACTTCTGAGGCAAGTATGTTCCACGTGCGTTGTTTGAAATGAAGAAAAACTAAAAAGAACCTATAAGTCCATGAATAAAGAGTTCATTTTTAATTTACAAATTTTAATATTAATTAAAAGCATGAGTTAAATTATGTTTCTTTTCTTACTGTGGAAAACAATGCAGTCGTTAAAAAGAATGAAGTAGATCTACTCAAATGTGCTGACAAGAAAAGATCTCCAAGACTTGTTAAGTGAAAGGAATAAGCTGTAGAACAGAAGTAGCATTCATGTAAAAAAAAAAAAAAAAGGGGGAAATTAAATTAAAAGGATATATGTATATATACTTATAATCATATACAGATACACACAGCAAAAGGTCTAGAAAGATCCATTCTGAACTGTTACTCAATAAATAGTTGAATGGGGCTTCCCTGGTGGAGCAGTGGTTAAGAATCCGCCTGCCAAGGCGGGAGACACGGGTTCGAGCCCTGGTCCGGGAAGATACCACATGCCACAGAGCAACTAAGCCCATGTGCCACAACTACTGAGCCCGCACGCCATAACTACTGAAGCCCGTGCTCCTAGAGCCCATGCTCCGCAACAAGAGAAGCCACTGCAATGAGAAGCCCGCACACTGCAACAAAGAGTAGCCCCTGCTCGCCACAACCAGAGAAAGCCCATGGGCAGCAATGAAGACCCAATGCAGCCAAAAATAAATTAATAAATAAATTTTATAAATAAATAAATAGTTGAATGAAGGAACATTAACTGTGATAATCTCTGAGAAGGAACAGGATTAGAGGGCCTGCAGAAGAACCATAACCTTTCACTCCATCAATTTTAGCATCATTTAAAGTTTTTACAATGAATCTTCATGTATTAGTTGAGCAGTTAAAAATTAGTTAATTTTTAAAGCCAAACAATAAGCAAATAAGTAAAGGCTGGAATTTTGCTAGACGAATTCTATATACACATTGATTAAAACTACAGTCGGGGGAGTTCCCTGGTGGCCTAGTGGTTAGGATTCCGGGTGTTCACTGCTGTGGTCGGCTTCAATCCCTGGTCAGGGAGCTGAGATCCTGCAAGCCAGGCAGTGCAGCTCCGCCTCCCGTCCCCCGCCGCCAAAACAAAACAAAACAAAATAAACTACACGATAGTTAGCCAGGCAAAAAAACAGAAGGAGAATCCAAGACACAAAAAACAGCAAGAACAAAGGCAGAAAAACACATGAGCTAAGACACCAGAATTATTGTTTTGTTTCTTTTCTCTATCAAATTTTTTAGTATTATGACTTTTATTTGAATAATGGGGAAATGCACTTATAATAGTAATATAGATAGGACTGGGAGCTGCAAGTTATGGGGAACCCACTACTTTTATTTAACTAACTGGGCAAGCCACTTAACCTGTGTCCTCAGTACCCCTTCTCCCCCTGCCCCAAAAAAGGTGATGGATTAATAAAAGCCCTTTATAAACTATACAGTACTAGGCTTTGGGGATACAAGGGTGAACAAAAATAGGACAAAGTAATGCCCTCATGTAGGTTACAGTCTAGTAGGGGAGAGAGACATCACTCATATAATCACACAAATAAATGGAAAAGCCACAACTGATATAAGGGAAAGTGCATGCCCTATCCCTATGAGATTAAAATGAAAATAGCTAAAATTGACTGAGCATTTACCCTGTGCCATACACTGTAAAGTGTTCCCATGGATCTTCTAACTTAATATGGCCATCACATGACAGTTTCTATTATTGCTTTCATTTTACAGAGAGAAAGCAAAGACCCAAATAAGTTATGGAACTTGCCCAAGTCGCACAGCGGGTAAGTGGTGGAGCTACAACCTCAGTCTGCAAAATGAAATAAAACATGTAACGTGCTTAGTACACAGTAAGTGTTCAATCAATGTTGGCTGTTACTTTTATGTCATTGTTACCACTTATTACCGTCTTCTGGGGTACAGAGCCTGTAGCTGTGTCTCCAAAGATCAGGGCTACATGTAGCCTCATTCTACAGAAGACGGAGGATCTGAGAAAATAACTCTTCTCCCAGTCACTCAGCTAATAAATGCTGGAGCCAGATATAAACCTGCTCCCCAAAAATGAATGTAAAGTGACTGGTCCACTGTTAAGTACTCACTAAGTGTTAGCTGGTGGTATTAACTATATTTTTCGCGATCCTACACGGCAGAGAGAGTGTCCGATGAACCCCCGTGCCCCCAACCAAGGAGCTGTCCGGCACAGAGCAGGTGCTTAGTAAGGGTTTGCTGAATGAGCAGGAGCCCCTCACCTGCAGCAGCGGCAGGAGCAGCTGGTTGAGCCTCCGCCGCTCCATGAGGCTAACGGCGCCCTCGCCAGTGCGGCCCATCTCGTTCAGCAGCACCAGCACCGCGATTTTATACGGCGTCACCCAGTCCTTGATACCGAACACGTTGGCGTGCACCACCCCATTGGTCATCATGGGGTTGAAGTAGAGGCTCTCGTGGACGCTGGCCATGGCGCCCCAGGACTACGTCCAGGAGCCTTGGTGCGCACCGCGCCCAGGTTCCCGCTCCGAGCACGCCACCAACCGCCCTAGGCCTCCGCCCGCCGGCGCCGTATCCCAGGAAACTGGCATCCTCCCGATGGCACGCCGTCGGCCAATCAGAGAAACCAGACCAGAGCACGAGGGAGAGCTACAGCCAATCAAAATGCCTAGAAGTACTGTGAAGGGTGGGGCAAAGGCGGTGCACCTAAAGACTGAGTCCCTACAGAAACTCTTGCAGAAGGAGAGCAGGTTCCCGGTCCACGTGGACTGGCACCGAGTGAAAGTGAGTCGAAGCTTTCGGGCAAGGTCTGAACAGCCAGGAGGGCTGCCCAGTTTGTTCGTTTAATTTGAAAATAATTAAAATTAAATTCAAAAATGATTGCGTTTAAAAGCAAAGAAGTTAGGGAATTCTTTGGTGGTCCAATGGTTAGGACTCTGCGCTTCCACTGCAGAGGCTCGGGTTCCATTCCTGGTCGGGGAACTAAGATCCCGCATGCCGCGTGGCACGGCCGTAAGTAAATAAATAAATAAATGTAATGGCAAGTCTGCCATTGAGAACAACAAAAAAAGCAACGAAGTTAAACTTGCACCTTTAAAATTTGTATTTTATTCATTATGCTAATTTTTAAATTCAAAGTTTGGAAGTTTCATTTAGCTCTTTTTTTAATGCGCCCTGACAAAACTTATATATGCCAGAGGAAATAGGTAGGAGGATAACACAAAAATAACAGTGGTTATCAATTCTCTTATTCACCAGATATTTTGTTATCATCTAGTACGTGCTAGGTACTTAACTAGATGCTGGTAAAATAGTGATGAATGAGACACTAGTTCAGACAGACAAGCCATAAACAGGGACAACCACAGTAAGACTCCACACCCACTAGGATATCTGTAATAAAAAAGATGGACAATAACAAATGCTGGGGGCTTCCCTGGTGGCGCAGTGGTTGAGAGTCCGCCTGCCGATGCAGGGGACGCGGCTTCGTGCCCGGGTCCAGGAAGACCCCACATGCCGCAGAGCGGCTGGGCCCGTGAGCCATGGCCGCTGAGCCTGCGCGTCCGGAGCCTGTGCTCCGCAACGGAAGAGGCCACAACAGTGAGAGGCCTGCGTACCGGAAAAAAAAAAAAAAAAATTTTGGAAAGGATGTGGAGAAATTGAAACACGTATTCATTACGGATGGGAATGGAAAAGTTTGACGGTGCCTCAAAAAGCTAAACTTAGATTTGCCATACGACACAGCAGTTCCACTCCTATGTACATACCCAAGAGAATACAAATATATATCCACGCAAAATCTGTACACAAATGTTCACAGTAGCAGCATTCACAATAGTCAAAAGATGGATGCAACCCAAATGTACATCAGCTGATGAACGAATGAACAAAATGTGGTATATCCATATAATGGAATATTTTTCATCCATGAAAAGCAATAAAGCACTGATACATGTTATAACATGTATGAACCTGGAAAACATTTTGCTAAGTGAAAGAAGGCAATGCAAAAGACCACACATTGTATGATTCCATTTATATGAAATGTCCAGAATAGGTAGGTCCACAGAGATGAAAGCAGAGTAGTGGTTTCAGGGGTTAGGGGGTGGGGGAGAAAATGCAGTACTGCTTAATGGGTATGGAGCTTCTTTTTAGGGTGATGAAATTGTTTTGGGAGTTAGATAGAGGTGATAGTTGCACAACACTGTGAATGTGCTAAATGCCACTGCATTGTACATTTTATTTTATTTATTTATTTGTTTCTGGCTGTGCCGTGTGGCTTGTGAGATCTTAATTCCCCGACCAGGGATTGAACCCAGGTCCCGGCAGTGAAAACGCTGAGTCCTGACCACTGGACTGCCAGGGAATTCCTGAATTGTACATTTTAAAATGATGACTTTTGTTATTTGTATTTTACCTCAATTAAAAAAATTAATTGAGTTGATTTATCTCATTTTGCAATCATTATGACTGCATATCTATGTGTTTATACGTGTAGAGTGTTATTGCAAATGAACCCGGCTGGGTTAAGGAACACATGGAAAAATCTGTCTCTTTAGTTCCTTCTTGCACGTACAAGATAGAGCCATACGGTCAATTTCCACTTTTTAATTGGTTTATCATGTACATATTAATACTTACCCTTGTTATCCTGATCAGGATATATAGAACGTAAGTAGTTTTTCAGTAGAAAAACTGTAATAAAAGCATAATAGTTTAACAGCTTTAAAAATCACTATCCTGGGAATTCCCTGGTAGCCCAGTGGTTAGGACTTGGCGCTTCCACTGCAGGAGGCACAGGTTTGATCCCTGGTCTGGGAACTAAGATCCCGCATGCTGCACTGTGTGGCCAAAAAAAAAGTGTCAAAATAACTTAAAAAAAAAATCACTATCCTACCTTCAAATTAAACTGATATTGAACAATAATATGACACTGAATCTATTTTAAAATGTTTACATAACCATATATTTTTCAGATTATAAAGTAATTCATGCTTATTGTAGAAAACTTGGAAAATATAGGAAAGGAAAAAGCAGAAAAAGCAAAATTACCTATCATATCACAACTGAGTGATAATTTTGATGTCACCTCAGTATATTTTCCTTATCTTTGGTCATTGCTGAATCTCCATACATACAGCAGCATCTGGCATATAATAGCCATACGATAAATATTTGTTAAATATATTAATGATTGGATCTTTGTTGAAAGTTAAACCAAGCAAATTTTACCATGAAATTAATTAAAGTATGTGTATAATTTTGTTGGCTTGATATCTTTTACTTTTCAAGTTTGCAATACTGAGGAAAGTACTACAGACAGATCCAAATCACAGAACAGAGGTGGATACTCTAGGCCAAGAAACAGTCTCTTTAAAACCATCCAATAAGAATTCACTTCATTCACTGAAACATTTTATTACCTGAATATACTCAGCCACATCTCACATAGGAAGGCGATCTCCTTTGCTGATTTGAAAGCTACATTAACTTTTACTAGCCTCTGGTACATGGTTTGGATTGTTAAGGCTTATTCTTCCCCAAAGCTGAGCTCATCAAAAGTAATGGAGAAGTCTTTTGATGGTGGATAAATTTTCCAGTGCCTTAGGGGAGAATGCTAATGAAAGACAGGTGGAAAAGATTCAACAGTCTAGATGCCAATAAGAATATTCCTGATTCATGGTAAGAGGTCAAAATATAAACATGAATAGGAGTACAGAAGAAGTTTATTCCAGCCCTCACAGGTGACTTTGAGAGGTTCAAGACTTTAGTAAAGGACGTCACTGCAGATGTGGTAGAAATAGCAAGAAAACTAGAAATAGAGGTGGAGACTAAAGATGCGATTGAGTTACTGCAGTCTCATGATAAAACTTGAACGGCTGAGGAGTTTCTTCTCATAGTTTCTTTTTTTTTTTAGGTGAGGCCACGTCACCTGGACCTGAGATCGTTTGGTTTATTTATTTTTTAAGATTTATTTATTATTTTTTTTAGAATTTTATTTATTTTTTTATACAGCAGGTTCTTATTAGTCATCCATTTTATACATATTAGTATATATATCAATCCCAATCTCCCAATTCATCACACCACCACCGTCGCCCCGCAGCTTTCCCCCCTTGGTGTCCATACGTTTGTTCTCTACGTCTGTGTCTCTATTTCTGCCCTGCAAACCAGTTCATCTGTACCATTTTTCTAGGTTTCACATATATACATTAATATACGATATTTGTTTTTCTCTTTCTGACTTCACTCTGTGTGACAGTCTCTAGATCCATCCACGTCTCTACAAATGACCCAATTTCATTCCTTTTTATGGCTGAGTAATATTCCATTGTATATATGTACCACATCTTCTTTATCCACTCGTCTGTCCATGGGCATTTAGGCTGCTTCCATGACCTGGCTATTGTAAATAGTGCTGCAGTGAACATTGGGGTGCATGTGTCTTTTTGAATTATGGTTTTCTCTGGGTATATGCCCAGTAGTGGGATTGCTGGGTCATATGGTAATTCTATTTTTAGTTTTTTAAGGAACCTCCATACTGTTCTCCATAGTGGCTGTATCAATTTACATTCCCACCAGCAGTGCAAGAGGGTTCCTTTTTCTCCACACCCTCTCCAGCATTTGTTGTTTGTAGATTTTCTGATGATGCCCATTCTAACTGGTGTGAGGTGATACCTCATTGTAGTTTTGATTTGCATTTCTCTAATAGTTAGTGATGTTGAGCAGCTTTTCATGTGCTTCTTGGCCATCTGTATGTCTTTGGAGAAATGTCTATTTAGGTCTTCTGCCCATTTTTTGATTGGGTTGTTTGTTTTTTTAATATTGAGCTGCGTGACCTGTTTATATATTTTGGAGATTAATCCTTTGTCCGTTAATTCATTTGCAAATACTTTCTCTCATTCTGAGGGTTGTCTTTTCGTCTTGTTTGTAGTTTCCTTTGCTTTGCAAAAGCTTTTAAGTTTCATTAGGTTCCATTTGTTTATTTTTGTTTTTATTTCCATTACTCTAGAAGGTGGATCAAAAAAGATCTTGCTGTGATTTATATCAAAGAGTGTTCTTCCTATGTTTTCCTCTAAGAGTTTTATAGTGTCCGGTCTTACATTTAGGTCTCTAATCCATTTTGAGTTAATTTTTGTGTATGGTGTTAGGGAGTGTTCTAATTTCATTCTTCTACCTGTAGCTGTCCAGTTTTCCCAGCACCATTTATTGAAGAGACTGTCTTTTCTCCATTGTATATTCTTGCCTCCTTTGTCATAGATTAGTTGACCATAGGTGCGTGGGTTTATCTCTGGGCTTTCTATCCTTTTCCATTGGTCTATATTTCTGTTTTTGTGCCAGTACCATATTGTCTTGATTACTGTAGCTTTGTAGTATAGTCTGAATTCAGGGAGTCTGATTCCTCCAGTTCCGCTTTTTTCCCTCAAGACTGCTTTGGCTATTCAGGGTCTTTTGTGTCTCCATACTATTTATTTATTTAATTTATTTTTGGCTGTGTTGAGTCTTAGTTGCGGCACACGGGATCTTCGTTGAGGCACACGGGATCTTTCATTGTGGCACACCAGCTTCTCACTAGTTGTGGCATGCAGGTTTTCTCTTCTCTAGTTGTGGCAGGTATGTTCCAGGGTGCGTGGGCTCTGTGGTTTTTGGCACGCGGGCTCTAGTTGAGGCACGCTTGCTCAGTAGTTGTGGCACGCAGGCTTAGTTGCCCCGCAGTATGTGGGACCTTAGTTCCCTGACCAAGTATCCAACCCACATCCCCTGCATTGCAAGGCGGATTCTTTACCACTGGACCACTAGGGAAGTCCCTCATAGTTTCTTGAGATGCAGTCTACTCCTGATGAATATGATGTGAAGATTGTTGAAATGATGACAAAGGATTTAGAATATTACATAAACTTAGTTAATAAAGCTGTGGCAGGGTTTGAGAGGATTGACTCCAATTTTGAAAGAAGTTCTACTGTGGGTAAAATGCTATCGAACAGCACTGCATGCTACAGAGAAGTCGTCCGTGAAAGGAAAAGTCAACCAACAGGGCAAACATCACTGTTGTCTTATTTTAGGAGATTACCACAGCCCCCTAACCACCCTGATCAGTCAGCAGAGCCACTAGCAAAAAATTACAGCTCACTGAAGCATAAGGTGATGGTTAGCATTTTTTAGCAGTAAGGTATTTTAAAATTAAGGTATGTGCATTTTTTAGACATAAGGCTAACGCACACCTGATAGACTACAGGATAGTGTCAATATAAGGTTGTTTTGTTTTGTTTTTGGCTGAGCTGAGCAGCTTGCAGGATCTCAGTTTCCTGACCAGGGATTGAACCCAGGCCACAGCAGTGAAATCGCCGAATCCTAACCACTAGACCGCCAGGGAATTCCCTAACATACGTTTTACGTGCACTGGGAAACCAAAAAAATTCATATGACTGGGACTTCCCTGGTGGTCCAGCAGTTAAGATTCTGAGCTCCCAGTGCAGGGGGACCGGGTTAAATCCCTGCTCAGGGAACTAGATCCGCATGCTGCAACTAAAGATCCCTCGCTCCACAACTAAAGATCCCTCACGCTGCAACGAAGATCCTGCATGCCGAAACTAAAGACCCGGCGCAGCCAAATAAATAAGTATTTTTTAAAAAACTCACGTGACTCAGTTTTATTGTGATGGTCTGGAATGGAATCTGCAATATCTCCAAGGTATGCCTGTATTACAGAGGAGTTAGTGATGATCAAAAAGAATGTTAAATTACTCCCCAAACTTAAGCCTTGGTGTTAGAGAGCCCTTTCATCAGCTGTGATATGCAAGTTAGGAACGGTGCCAGTTTGAAGGATAAGGTGGTGAATTTCTTTGGTTTTACCTGAAGTGTCATTTGGTCTCAGTGTCTGCAGGAGAAGCCACGAGGACAGCTGTATAAACAAGCCTGGAGACACCAGATGGGTCAGGTTGTATGAGGATCTCCCCCAGAAACCTAGACATACTGTAATAGAAAACTTGCCTGGGGACTTCCCTGGTGGTCCAGTGGTTAAGGCTCTGCGCTCCCAACGCAGAGGGCCAAGATTCGATCCCTGGTCAGGGAACTAGATCCCGCATGCTGAAACTAAAGATCCCAGTGCCACAACCAAGACCCAATGCAGCCAAATAAATAAATAAATATTAAAAAAAAAAAAAAGAAAATTTGCCTGACCACCCCAGCTGAAATGATTTCTTGGAGCAAGTCTTCGACACTCATTTGGCACAAATGTGTTCATTTATTTATTCATTCCAAAATATTTTATGAACACCCTTTGTTCAGTCTCACTCAGAGCGAGGTGGGAGTGAACCATGTCTGAGGAACGGGCAGGGAGTAGAGAGGATGTGCAGATGAGGAGAGAGTGGAGACTCACACGAAACCAAGGGACTTATCCCCAAAGACTTTGGGATACCTTCAAAACTATACACCTGATTCCTGATATCTCTTGCACAAATGATAAGTATTCTGCTTCATGCTACACACACACACACACACACACACATACACACACAATCTCAGTATAATATTAAAACAGGAAAAATACATTTGGCAAACAGGTGCCAAGTGCAAGTCTTGGAGAGATGATTGAATATTTCGTTTTTTCCCCTGTTGATAATGAACCCATTTTGAAATGTAAATTTCAACTAATCTCTTAACTCCTCTACAGCCACTCTAGAGTAATAGGGAGGAAAATGGTAAGTTTCAGATTTGATTCTTCCTTTCCAGGTACAAATTATCCTGAGAACATAAATTACATGATTTACTTTTTTTTTTTCCCAGAGAAAGCCTTTAAGGAGGAAATTAAGAGGGAAAACATCATGCTAGTAATTTTCTACACATAAATATTAGTTATTAAATAAGCATTGAGAGTAGAAATATGTTAGGGGAAAGAAATAATTTGAATATTATTTATGCCCCCAATATATTAAAGTGCTTATAAAACCTGTGACAAGGCCAAAATGAAAGGAAAAACTAATTTTTTGCTTAAAAAAATTGAGATGAAGTTAACCACCTTAAAGTGAACAATTCAGTGGCAGGTAGTACATTTATAATGTTGTGCAATCCCCCGCTCTACCTAGTTCCAAAACACCTTCATCATCCCTAAAGGAAATCTCATACCCATTAAGCAATTTCTGCCCAATCCTCCCTCCTCTCAGTCCCTGGAAACCACAAATCTGTGGTTCTACCTCTGTAGATTTATCTATTCTGGACACTTCATGTAAATGGACTCATTTAATAAGTGATCTTTTGTGTCTGGCTTCTTTCAGTTAGCATGCTTTTGACGTTCAACTGCGTTATAACATGCATTAGTACTTCATTTCTTTTTATGTCTGAATTTAAAAATATATATATATATATGTATATACACATACATCTCACTGTTTATCCAATCATCAATTGATGGACATTTGGGTTATACATAACTTTTGGCTATTATGAATAGAGCTGTTATGAATGCTCATGTATAAACATTTATTTGAGTACCTTTTCAATTCTTTTGGGTATATCCCTAGGAGTGAAATTGCTAATTCTTTAAACTTTTCTCACTGCTCATAGAATCCAGCGTAGCCCAACCCTGAGGTGCTTACTGAGGGTGCCTGTTTTGGGGGAGAAACAAAGCCATTAGCAGGGTAAAAGAACTCTACTTATTAAGAACTGGAGTCTGATATATTCATCACACAGTAAAAATAAAAAGATCTTAATGGGGAGTTCCCTGGTGGTCCAGTGGTTGGGATCGGCACTTTCACTGCTGGGCCGGGTTTGATCCCTGGTCAGGGAACTAGGATCCTGCAAGCCACATGGCGCAGCCAAAAATAAATAAATAAATAAAAGCAGTTTAAAAAAAATCTTAAGAGATGTATATACAATATGTTTTAGAAGGTATTTGAAAATATGGCTATCTAAGATTTGACAGTTATAGGATCTACCTTTTCATATTCAAGAGTCAGTTCCAAGCCAGTTAAGGCTGAAGGCCTATTTATCTATTACAAGATTCATCTGTCCCTGAAGCATATAGACACTGCAATATTTGGTTTGATGAAAAAATGTTAAACTCTACCAAAAGTAACAGAAATGCAGTCGAAACAAGAAAGATGCCATAATTTAGGTACAATATTAGCCAAGATTTAAATAAATTGATAAGTGCTAATTAAGGTGCAGGGAATCAGGGCCTTTCTTTACAAGACTGGTAAGAATGCAAATTAATACAGTATGTCAGTGGACATATTTAGGAACGCATATCAATGCCTTAAAAAATGTTTATATTCTTTATTCTATTTTTCTCTTTCTGGGTATTTAACCTTAGAGAATAACCATGAATACTCATGATGATTTATTAATGTACTGTTCATTATAGTGTTATTATAATGAAAAATTGAGAGCTACCTAAAATTCATCAGTAGAAATTAGACATGAGTTATGGTTCACACATAGGAAGAATACACATGCATCCAAATTATTTTGTAGAAAATATTTAATGACTTGGAATAATGTCCATGATATATTTTTAAATAGAAAATAATACGTGTATACAATACCAAATTTCTAAAAATGGATATACATGCATAGAAAAAAGACAGTTTCCCTCCTCTATAAAATGAGGATACTAATTAAGCATGCACCTCATGGAATGGTTATAAACATGAAATTTAATGAGAACATTCATATTCCAATGCTCAGCATAGTGTCTAGCATATTTAAAGGATTCAGTAAATGTTAATTATTGCTATTGTAGTTGTCAAAGGCTATACATCAAAATGCTAGTCTTAGTTATCTTTGGGTAGTAGAATTATGAGTGATTTTAATTTCGTTAAATATGCTTTTCCATATTTTCCACAATTAATGTGGTTTTTTTTTTGTATGCAGGGGAAAAAAAGAAGGAAAGAAAACATTAAAAGAAAAAACATTGACTCTCTCCAAGCAAGATAAGTCTGCTTAAGATAATTCTTACTTCCCCGCCAGAGTGATTTGATAGCGGATAAAGATTTTGATATTTTCGGAAAGGTATCCTAATCTTTGCTGCCTTCTCTTTTAATAAGAGTAGAGATGAACAGTGGTATCAGACAACTAAAAATAAATAAATAAAAACCTTTCTATCAGGCCAGCTCTCCAGGCTATTTCTATTCTTAGATATGAAATAAAATTTGGAGAGCAGTGCTTTAGAGGTTGGGCAAGAATTTTAAAAAGCCAGGGATTACAACAGAGGTCACTCATTTAAAATCAATCAGACAATCAAACTTGGATTATGTCATTCACCTGCTAGCATTTTTTTCTTTTTTTCTTTTTTTGCGTTACGCGGGCCTCCCACTGTCGTGGCCTCTCCCGTTGCGGAGCACAGGCTCCGGACGCGCAGGCTCAGAGGCCATGGCTCACAGGCCCAGCCGCTCCGTGGCTTGTGGGATCCTCCTGGACCGGGGCACAAACCCATGTCCTCTGCATCGGCAGGTGGACTCTCAACCACTGCACCACCAGGAAAGCCCCTGCTAGCATTTTTTATAGCAACCCTTTGCCTAACTTAGAAACTACACATTACTCAGCCAGGCATTTGAAGCCATTTCAAAGATAATTTTCAGAGTGAATTAAAACTTTTTTTTTTTTTCTTAATCTAAGTTTTGGAGTTTCCAGCTTTCTACTTTGGGACTTTAAGTTCACACCCAGAGATAAAAGTGTCAAGATAAAATTCCAAGAGCTGTTCTTTGGGCATCACTACCACATATATAGTTAAAAAGAAAATTTGAGAAGCTTTCAGAGAAGGATTCTTCTATGTAACAATCCTTAGATATGGTGGGAAATTCCCTGCCATGGGGTTGGGTGGGATTGGTCCCACTCTCAGCCAATGGATGTCTCCTACTCCTCAGCCATAGTGATTGGTTTAGTGATGGGCACATGACCCAAGTTAGACCAATCAGATTCAGTTCCCGGATATTTGTTTAAATTGTTTCCCACCAAGCAGAAAAGAGAAAAGGGTGAGGTCTGGGAGCTGGAGGATGCCATCTAGAGATTTAAGTGGGAAAGCCAGCTTGGAAATGAAGCCCACATGAAGAATGTGGAGGTGAGAAATGATGAGAAATAAATCATGCTCTGGTGCCAATGTGAGAGCACTAGATTAAGCTCAGCCTCTTGCTAGATTAGCCTGTTTAGTCGAGTTACTATCTTACAGCATTTTTTGGGTGGCATATTGGGGTCAGTTACCTGAAACTAAACAATCCTGATTCAGGAGGAAAGAATATAAAAGTCAAACAAGATCTTAAAAAGATCAAAAAGTCAAAGCCAAGGTCTTAATCATAATTAAAAATACAGTAGATTATAAGTAATTTAATATCAAATGCGACTCTTTAGTACTTTAGTCATGCACATATGTCTTCAATTGTGGCCCGTTAGACAAGATGCTGTATCTCAAATAATATAATATTCCTTTCTTAAATCTACCCTTTTGCCTTGTTTGTAACTTAACCTAGGATTCATCCTGCTTCACAAGGAAGTATTTTTTTTCAAGTGTCACATGATGAAATAACTATTTAAATAAAAGAGGCCAGTCTAAATGAAGAGTTACCTGGAACTAGAAGAGATAAGAATCAAGTAGAATTGAGTTAGTTGAAACAAAAAAATCTTCAATTCAAGGTCAAAAGAGCTGTTTGGGAAATCTTTCCAATAGTGCTCAAAAGAAAAGGCTGTTTAAAGACAGATGTGGGGGGCAGTGGTTAAGAATCTGCCTGCCAATGCAGGGGACATGGGTTGGAGTCCTGGTCCGGGAAAGATCCCACATGCTGCAGAGCAACTAAGCCCACGAGTCACAACTACTGAGCCTGCGCTCTAGAGGCCATGAGCCACAACTAGTGAGCCCGTGTGCCACAACTACTGAAGCCCACACGCCTAGAGCCTGCGCTCCACAACAAGAGAAACCACCGCAATGAGAAGCCCATGCACGGCAACAAAGAGTAGCCCTTGCTCGCTGCGACTAGAGAAAGCCCGCACGCAGCAACGAAGACCAAACGCAGCCAAAAAAAATTAAATAAATAAAAAAATAAAAAATAAAATAAAATAAAATGAGACAGATGTGGGGACTTCCCTGGTGGCACAGTGGATAAGACTCTGCACTCCCAATGCAGGGGGCCTGGGTTCGATCCCTGGTTGGGGAACTAGATCCCACATTCATGCCACAACTAAGAGTTCGCATGCCACAACTAAGACTCGGTGCAACCAGATAAATAAATAAATAAATATTTTTTTAAAAAAGAGCTTTAAAAAAAATACAGATGTGTGTTAAGGAATATCATTCGAAATCATGATCTATACAAAATTACTACAAGCATCATGACCCTAGGAAGTGTAAGGGTGGACAAAAACTGACATTTCAGGGAACAATTATGAGGCACTTATATATTCTTATATGATTATCAATGAAGGTAGTGGTGAAGAGAAAAAAGTGCTAAGCCTGAACTTGGAATTTTTCAAGACGACTCTCCTTATCTCAGCATCTGAGTATCTCCGTCTCTGAATGTTGATCTTGTTCATTTATGAGTTGAGGATGTTTGTATTCCATTGTGTCTGTCCAGCCTGTAATGTGGATGAGCGTCGGCCTGCCTTGGATTGTAAATTGTTAGGGAGAAGAGGCAAGGCTTAGCTACTTCTCTCTGTGAATCATTTAGCACGGCAGAGCACCACACGCAATTAGAGATTTAATAACTGTGTTTCTTAAGGCCTTTGGAAGGAGGTTTAGTCCCATTTATTGCTTTCTTGATCCTGCTGGCACTTCTTAAGACTGTGGGGAAAGTCGACTTGATTTACACTGTCAGCCTGGAAGCTTCTGCTGAATGTGGTGACTGAGGCCTATCGGTGATATCTGTGGGTGAATGTCTGTGTGGTGTAATAAATATATTTGGTCTTTATCCCCAGGTTCCTGGCACAGAGCCCTTAAAACCCTTGGGATTTCATGATTGATAGGGGTGTCTTTTGTATTCGTAGGAGCCCCTTTTGAGCACACCTGAGTTTATGCTAATGAGAGGACTTGGGGTGGGGGTCCCTAGATGAGGCTGGTCACCAGAGAGATCAACTGATTAGCAGGTAGGGATTTTCAGCCCCATCTACCAACCTTTGGGAAGGTTGGGAAGGTACCCCTGCTTCCATGGGGACAGAAGCTCCTGTGCTTAGGACCCTTCTAGACCTTGCTCTCTGTACCTCTACATCTAGCTGCACATCTGCATTCCTTTACAATATCCTTTATAATAAACTGGTAAATGTAAATAAATGTTTCCTTTAGGTTTGTGAGCCATTCTAGCAAATTATCTGTCCAGAGGAGAGGATCATGGGAACCCCAATTTATAACCAGTACAGAAGTACAAGCGACCACCTGGACTTGCAATGGGCATCTGAAGTGGAGGCAGTCTTGTGGGACTGAGCCCTTAACCTGTGGCATCTGATGTTATTTCCAGGTAGACAGTGTCAGAATTATGTTAAATCTGTGGGACCTCCAGTCAGGGTCTACTGAAAATTGGAGTGTTGCTTGACGGTGTTAGAAAACACTCCAGTCTGAAATGTTATGTTTTCACATTTTTGTAGTTGTTTGATGTGATACTATTATACATATTTGGCAAGTTGACTGAAGTATGTTTTAAAATTTGATTCACTTTAGTGTGAAATTCAAATCTTGTGGAATTCAAAGTTCTCTAAAATAAATGGAGAATTACAAAACTTTATTTTGACTTTAGCAACTGTTATTGGGGATGGAATGCTTAACCCTTGAATTTTAACTTAAACAAGAGAAGGCTCTCCTTACCAGCACAGGTGTAAAACCTGCACAAAGGCCCAGGAAGACAAGGCACTTCTATTTTCTCCATTTGTTACTGACTCGGTACAATAACATTTAGTTTCCCTTTATTTTACCTCATCCTATATGCTAATAAGTACTGTATGAGGTTTAACAAACATCTACAAAAGCATTTAATAATAAAATAGTTTTTCTTTTTTAGATTTTTTTTGATGTGGACCATTTTTAAAGTCTTTATTGAATTTGTTACGATATTGCTTCTGTTCTATATTTTGGTTTTTTGGCCACGAGGCATATGGGATCTTAGCTCCCCAACGAGGGATGGAACCCACACCCCCTGCACTGGAAGGCGAAGTTGTAACCACTGGACTGCCAGGGAAGTCCCAATAAAAAAGTTTTTAAAAAGAATCTAAGAGGGCTTCCCTGGTGGCGCAGTGGTTGAGAGTCTGCCCGCTAATGCAGGGGACACGGGTTCGAGCCCTGGTCTGGGAGGATCCCACATGTCGCGGAGCAATTAGGCCCGTGAGCCACAACTACTGAGCCTGCGCGTCTGGAGCCTGTGCTCCGCGACAAGAGAGGCCGCGATAGTGAGAGGACTGCGCACCACGATGAAGAGTGGCCCCCGCTCCCCGCAACTGGGGAAAGCCCTTGCATAGAAACGAAGACCCAACACAGCAAAAATAAATAAAAATAAATTAATAAACTCCTACCCCCAACATCTAAAAAAAAAAAAAAGTTAAAAAAGAAATCTAAGAAAGCAGGGGTCAGGAGCACGAAAAAAAAATCTAAGAAAGCAGTCAGAGACCCTTGATTTTGAGTCCCGCTAAATCGGAATTAATGTTCTCACTAAGCGTTGGGGGGTTAGCAGGAGTGAAGAGTAGATGGTGAGATCAAGAGAACAGCTGAAGTTAGCTATGGAACAGAAAGGAAATATTATTCCCCAAAATTTGTAAACATTGTCGCAGGTACTGTTGTTATTAAAGTTAGCAATGTTAACCCTCAGAATATCCAAATCAATCAACAATCACTTCTGTTTTCTATCCATTCTATCAATGTTCCATTTGTGGACCCTTATTTAATGAGGGCTTATTATGTGCTAGATTTTGAAATGTTTAAAGAAGGTAGACACAGTCATGGCCCTCATGGAGCTTACAGTCTATCCAGACAAGAAAGTTACACAGTGGGTTGCCTTGCCGGTGGGAGAGGGTGTTGACTAGAGAGGAACACAGGGGAACTTTCTGGGGTGATGGAAATGTTCTATATATTGTGGTTGGTGATTACATGGGTGTATGCAGTCACCAACACGCTGGATGAAACACTTAAGAGCCATGCATTTTACTATATCTTAATTGTACCTCAATTTTGAAGCAGAAGCAGCCACCCCCCAAAAAAGCAGTTACAATACAATGTGACAAATGCTTTGACAGAGTGAATGTAGAGTGTTATGTGCACGTACATTAGGGTACCTGGCCTGGTGTTAGGGGTTCAGAGAAAGCTTTCCTGAAAAATTATGTAGAGCTGGTATCTAAAGGTTGATTAAAGACAGCCAAGTGAGGAGTTCCTTCAAATAGAGAAATTGCATGTGCCAAGCCCCAGAGGCAGGAGAGAATGTGACCCATACTGAACTGTGCAAGCAGTTCATTATGGTTAGAGTGGAGGTTGTCAGGTGAGGTTGGTGGGAGGTGAGGCTGGAGAGATGAGCAGAGCACAGAACAGGAAAGGCCCTGTAAAGCTATTTTAACAAGTTTGGATGTTATCATGAAGCCATGGGGAAGCCCCAAAGGATTTTCAACAGGAAGAGACAAGGTCCAACTTACAGTATAGAAAGACAGTTTCTCTTCGGGGCAGAGAATGGATTGGAAGTAGGCAAGACTAACAGCAGGGAGGCAGCTGTGATAAAGTAAGAGCAGTGGCCTGAGCATGGGTCATGGCTGAGGGGTGAGAGAAGTGGATGGAGTTGAGTGGAAAGTAGGGCACAGAATTGGCTGGATATGGGATTTATGGAGAAGTCAAAGTCAAGGATGACTCCCAGGTCTCTGATGTGGTGCCATATGCCAAGACAGGGACCCAGGAAAAGGAGCAGAGGTGGGAGGGGAGTGGGCAGTGAGTAGGCAGATTTGAGGGACATGGTGCAGATGTGCATGGTCTCAGGAGAATGGTTTGCAGATCTATATGTGGAGTTCCTCAGAACGACCATGGTGGCTGGAGTCACAGGGCTGGCTGGGGCCATTCGGGGAGAATCTGTAGAGTGAGAAGCGAAGAGACTCACAAGACTTTTAGGAACACCGGAGTTTGAGGGTGGGCAAAGGAGACTGAGAATAAACAGCTCAGAGAGATGGAAGGGAAACCACAGGAGGGGGGGACAAAATATCCAAGGGAAGAGAGTGGAGGTTCACATCTGTGACTTTTACATCGGTACTTCTCAATAATTTTTGATTGTCACAGCCTGGGGGAGGTGTTGCCACTTGGCATTAGTCGTTAAAGGCCAGGGATGCTGCTAAATATACTACAATGAGCAGGAAATTACCCCCAACAAAGAGTTTTCAAGTCAAAAATGTCACTGGTGCTGAAGTTGAAAAACCCTTGTTAAGATGTTCACATTATTCTCTATTTATTACAATGCTACCCATAGCATTAACTCAGAACCGTATTTCCATGTAGCTACCAATGTATATTGTGCTAGGTACTGTTTAAAGCATTTTTAAAAACAAACACACATATAATTAACCTTCACAACCTTATGAGATGAGTACTATTATTATGGCTATTTTTCAGATGAGAAAACAGAGTTTGAGTGACTTACCAAAGGTCACACGCCTCAGAAGTGGGAAATCTATAATTCAGATCTGAGCTTTCTGGTTTCAGATTCCGGACTCTTAACCATGACCTGTATTTCCTCTCATTTATGCAGTCTGTATTTCCTTCTGTCTTAACTATCAGTTCATCTCTTTTAATCAATTATTGAGTGATATATGAGTATTCACCTTATATATTTATATTTGGGGATTTTCCAATTATCTTTCTCTTACTGATTTCTAGTTTAATTCCACTGTTTTCTGAGGATGGACATTGTAAGATTTCTACTGTTCACATTTGTTAAGGTGTGTTTTATGGCCCAGAATGTGGTCTGTCTCGGTGAATATTCTATGTGAACTTGAGAAAAATGTGTATTCTGCTGTTGTTGGCTGAAGTAGTATATAGATGTCAATCATATCCAGTTGATTTATGGTGTCATTGAGCTCAACTATTTCCCTACTGATTTTCTGCCTGCTGGATATGTCCATTTCTTAAAGAGGGATGTTGAAAGCTCCAACCATGATAGTGGGTTAGTCTCTTTCTCCTTGCAGTTCTATCAGTTTTTGCTTCATGTAGTTTGTCAGTGTTTTGTTAGGCGCATGCATGTTAATAATTGTTATGTCTTCTAGGAGAATTGGCCCTTTTATCATTATGTAATGCCCTTCTTTAGCCCAGATAACTTTCCTTACTTTGAAGTCTGCTCTGTCTGAAATTAATAGAGCTTCTCCTGCTTTCTTCCGATTAGTGTTAGCATGGTATATTTTCTCCATCCATTTACTTTTTTTTTTTTTCAAAATTTATTTATTTTTGGTTGTGTTGGGTCTTCGTTGCTGCGCGCGGGCTTTCTCTAGTTGCAGCGAGCGAGGGCTCCTCTTCGTTGTGGTGCACGGGCTTCTCATTGCGGTGGATTCGCCTGTTGCAGAGCACGGGCTCTAGGTGCGCGGGCTTCAGTAGTTGTGGCTCGCAGGCTCTAGAGCACAGTCTCAGTAGTTGTGGTGCACGGGCTTAGTTGCTCCGCGGCATATGGGATCTTCCCAAACCAGGGCTCGAACCCGTGTCCCCTGCATTGGCAGGCGGATTCTTAACCACTGCGTCACCAGGGAAGTCCCAAGATTTTTTTTCATGTGGACCACCTTTAAAGTTGTTATTGAATTTGCCGCAATATTGCTTCTGCTCCATGCCTTGGCCTTTTGGCCGTGAAACATATGGAATCCTAGCTCCCTGACCAGGGATTGAACCTGCACCCTCTGTAGAAGGCAAAGTCTCAACCACTGGACCGCCAGGGAAGTCCCTGCTACAGTGTTCTTTATCTCTAGCATTTTGGGAGTTTTTTTCTTAGGATTTCTGTCTCTCTGCTTACACTGCCCATCTGTTTCTGCATGCTGTCTACTTTATCCATTAGAGCCCTTACCATGTTAATCATAGTTGTTTTAAACTCCCAGTCTGATAATTCAACATCCCTGTCATGCCTGGTTCTGATGCTTGTTTTGTGTCTTCAAACTGTGTTTTTTGCCTTTTGGTATGCCTTGTAATTTTTTCTTGATAGCCAGTCAGGATGTACCTGGTAAAAGGAACTACTGTAAATAGGCCTTTAGTGAAGTGGTGGTGAGGTGTGGGGAGAGGGGAAGCCGTCTATAGCCCTGTGATCGGGTCTCAGGCTTTTAAGGAGCCTATGCCTCTGGGCTGTGAACTTCACAAGTGTTTCTCAGTTTTTTTCTCCCACCTCCCGCAGGACAGCTAGAGTGGGTTGGACTTGTGTGTTTCCCTGCCCCAAGTCAGTTAGGCTCTGATGATACACCAGTGGGTTAGGCTCTGGTTAACTAGTTTGTCCTGAGGACAGGCCTTGTTAAAAAGAGTGCTCTGGCTATTTCAAAGTGGTTCCTTCTCCTTGCCAGAAGTCTGAGGAGATTTTTCTTTGATATTTACTGTGGGAACCTTGTCTAACTCCTGGAGGTGAATCTCACGATATTATGGGCCTCCCCCCCATGACTGGGTTTCCCTGGAGTCTTAAATGCTCAGAGTCAATTATAGTTCAGGTTTCCCTGCTCAGGCACTGTTGCCCACTGGCCCCCTCATCTCCTGAGTCTCTGCTCTGGGAAGCCTCCTTGTATTCCCTTGTCTGTCAAACTTGGGGGCAGTGGTTTGCTTTGTGCCCTCTCCTCTCTTGTGGATTCAGAAAGAGTTGTTGATCTGTCAGTCTGTTCTGCTTTTTACTTGTTAGGTAGGACAGAGTGGCAACTTCTAAACTCCTTACGTGCAGAACTGGAAACCGGAAGCTCTGTTTATAATATTTTGATAGCTGCTTTAGTGCTCATCTTATATATTTCTCTATGCTCCCACTTCATTTTTTGATTATTTTACTAACATATTTTGGTTTAAAAGTCTTAAGTGTTTATATATCCATAGATCCATAGATATATAAATATCCATAGATCTTGCCTCTGATAGCTTCCACATTGCTCATAATCCTAAACCTATTTCATGTTACATCTGGGGTAAATAAAATAATGCTTTCTCTTAGTTTAAAAAATATATATGTTTAGTTCTTTGTCTGATGTAGGCTTTATTGTAGATTGGAGTATAAGATTTGTTCAGGCACAATTCCCAAAATCCACCTCAAGCAAAGTCATCAGACAGCTCCAGATTCTGAGGCCTGGATTGTCTGCAAACTTAGAGCATAGATTGATCAGGTTTTTCCTAAGTTGCCAGTAAAAAGCATGAACTTGGAAACTAGAGACTTGGCTTCTGGTCCCAGCTTTGCCTGCAGGTAGATGAGCACATTTGACTCTCTGAGACACAGCTTCTTCAACTATAAAAAGAGAAGGGGGTATAAGGTCACCTTGAAGGGTCCTTGTGGCTCAAAAATTCTGTAGCGAACCTTGAAGTTCTCATTATTAAGTCCTGAATCTCTAGGCCATAGTAAGACCCTGTTCAAGCTATACCATTCCATGAGATAACTGTTAAATAAATGGGATGGCTAAGGGTGGTGATAAAGTTAATTCATATATTGAGACCCACAAAATGGAGGCCACCCCAGGGGCCCAGCCCAAGTCACAAATCTAAACCTAAGTCAGCCTGCATTTATGGGAAATACCTGTCCAGAAAGCCTACAATACACCAATCACAATCCTCTAACTCAGCTTTAGCTACTTTACCTCACCCTAGAAAATAGGACCTGCTAGCCTTACAAGGAAATTCCCACCTCCTAGCCAGTCACGCCCTGTTTCCGTGTTGCTGCGTGTAACAGCTCTATAAAATTCACTGTCACTCAAAATCCTTTGGGAAGGGTGCTCCACTGCTTGTGAGGTCCTGTACTCCCCCAATCCATAGATTGTTTTCTCTTGAATTAGGGACATTGAACTTGTTACTAAATTGTTTTAGTTTTGTCATTTGATAGTAGTCAAAAGGTACACACTTCTAGTTATAAGTTCTGATGGGGACTTCCATGGCAGTCCAGTGGTTAAGAATTAACCTTCCAGTGCAGGGGACGCAGGTTCGATTGGGGAACTAAGATTGCCACATGCCTCGGGGCAACTACTGAGCCCGAGCACCACAACTAGAGAGAAGCTTGCACGCTACAACGAAAAATTCTGCTTGCCGCAGCTAAGACCCAATGCAGCCAAAAGTAAAATAAATAAATAAATATTTTTTAAAAAATAGGGCTTCCCTGGTGGCGCAGTGGTTGAGAGTCCGCCTGCCGATGCAGGGGACATGGGTTCGGGCACCAGTCCGGGAAGATCCCACGTGCCGCGGAGCGGCTGGGCCCGTGAGCCATGGCCGCTGAGCCTGCGCGTCAGGAGCCTTTGCTCCACAACGGGAGAGGCCACAACAGTGAGAGGCCCGCGTACCGCAAAAAAAAAAAAAAGATAAGTTCTAGGGATGTAATGTACAGCGTGGTGACTATAGTTAACAATACCGTATTGTATCTTTGAAAGTTGCTAAGAGAGTAGATCTTAAAAGTTCTCATCACAAGAACAAAATGGAACTATGTGAGTGATAACTTATTGTGATAATCATTTCACAATATATATATGTATCAAGTCATTATGTTGTACACCTTAAACTAATACAATATTACATGCCAATATCTCAAAACTGGAAAGCAGAAAATTAGAAATGGGAGGGAATTCTCTGGCAGTCCAGTGGTTAGGACTCCGAGCTTCTACTGCAGGGGGCGCAGGTTCGATCCGTGGTGGTTGGGGAATTAAGATCCTGCAAGCCCCCAGGCACGGCCAAAAAAAAAAAAGAAAGAAAAAAGAAAAAGAAATGGCTAACTTAAAAATAATTTTTTTTAACTCTGCTTAGCATGTTATTTTCTATTGGTGGGTGTTCCTATTTCGGGCACTTAGTACAGAGCTTGCTACAAGTAAGCAAACCAAAAGAGTTCTCTTAAAACTTAGAAAGGCCAAGAAGTAGACAACCAGAAAGAGCACACGGAATGAGACAAGTTTCACAGTGTGTGGGAAAGTCGTGCCCTTACACTCTGATCTGGATATGGCTCATCTTCACTTGGTGAGTGATTGTACCTGTTTTCATGCTCAGTGCTACCATTTCACATACCTTCATTGCTGAAGGCCTTAAAAGTAACTGCCATCACCTGATGACATGACCATATTTAGCTGAATCACCACCAAGCATTGTTTCTATCCAAATCCAATCTGTTTACCCCTCTCTGTTCCCCTTCTGCAAGTGTTCTTGGGCCCGTTGTCCACTGAGTCTCAGCTGAAAGCATTGGTTCTGATTTCCAAAGAACAAAAACAGAGAGATATTTTCTGTTCTGAAGAGTAACTCCTGTACTCTATCAGTCACACCTGGTGGGGGAGGAAATTGCTTTACTAGTCAAAGAAACCTTGTTCTCTAGGGCACCATGATGGTAAGGAGAATTACAGGATGTTTGAGGAGGCTCATTTCAAAGTACAGAGATGGAGAGACTTCTGGGTTTTTTTTACTAGGAAAGATATTTGCAACAACATGGCTGGACCTTGAGGATACTATGCTAAGTGAGATAAATCAGACAGAGAAAGACAAATACTGTATGGTATCGCTTATATGTGGAATCTAAAAAAACAAAAATCATGGGGACTTCCCTGGTACTCCAGTGGTTAAGATTCAGCACTTCCAATGCAGGGGGCACAGGTTTGGTCCCTGGTTGGGGAACTAAGATCCCACATGCTACATGGCGTGGCCAAAAAATGAAAAAAAAAAAAACAGAACCATGAAAGCAGAGAGTAAAATGGTGGTTACCAGGGATTGGGGGTGGGGAAATGGGAGAGATGTTTAAGGGTACATACTTGCAAAGAGTAGATTAGTAAATCCTGGAGACCTAATACACAATTCAGTGACTGTAGACAACGATTGTATTATAGACATTAAACTTGCTAAGAGACTGTAGTCTTTTAATTGTTCCCAACACTAGTGAAAAGAGAATTATTTGACAGAAGTGTTAGCAAAGGCTACAATGGCAACCATATTGCAATATAAATGTATCTAACCAATATGCTGTATACCATAAACTTATACAGCATTGTATATCAAATATATCTCAATAAAAATACAAATACACTAGAGTATTTTAACACTGACATGATGAATAAAATTACTTCAGTTGTGTAGAATTTTGTCTTAAAACTGGAGAATGAATATTCAGTAGAATACTGATATATATTTTTCATTCTTTAGCAGGCTTGCCTTTTATAGTGGGTTGAATGTTGGCCCTCCAAAAGGTATGTCCACCCAGAACCTGTGCATGTGACCTTATTTGGAAAAGGATCTTTGTAATCAAGTTAAGGATCTCAAGATGAAATCATCCTGGATTATACAGTTGACCCTAAATCCAATGACCAGTGTCTTTATTTATTTATTTATTTATTTATTTATTTATTTTGGCTGTGTTGGGTCTTCGTTGCTGCGCACGGGCTTTCTCTAGTTGCCGCGAGCGGGGGCTACTCTTTGTTGTGGTGCGTGGGCTTCTCATTGTGATGGCTTCTCTTGTTGTGGAGCACAGGCTCTAGGCGCCCGGGCTTCAGTAGTTCTGGCACATGGCTCAGTAGTTGTGGCTCGTGGGCTTTACAGCACAGGCTCAGTAGTTGTGGCTCACGGGCTTAGTTGCTCTGCAGCATGTGGGATCTTCCCGGATCAGGGATCGAACCCGTGTTCCCTGCATTGGGAGGCGGATTCTTAACCACTGCACCACCAAGAAGTCCCTCCAGTGTCCTTTTCTGAGAAAAAATTGAGTTATAATTGAATATAACATTAGTTTCAGGTGTATAACAATGATTCGGTATTTTTAAAAATAAATTTATTCATTTATCTATTTATTTTTGGCTGTGTTGGGTCTTTGCTGCTGCGCATGGGCTTTCTCTAGTTGCAGCGAGCGGGGGCTACTCTTCGTTACGGTGCACGAGCTTCTCATTGCAGGGCTTCTCTTATTGTGTGGGCTTCAGTAGTTGTGGCGCACGGGCTCTAGAGCGCAGGCTCAGTAGTTGTGGCGCACAGGCTTAGTTGCTCCACGGCATGTGGGATCTTCCCAGACCAGGGCTTGAACCTGTGTCCCCTGCACTGGCAGACAGATTCTTAGCCACTGTGCCACCAGGGAAGTCCTGACTTATTTATTTTATAACTGGAAGTTGGTACCTTTTGACTCCTTTCACCCATTTCACCCACCCCAATGACCAGTGTCCTTATAAGAAGAGAAGATGTTGTACACCTGAAACTAATACAATGTTATATGTCAACTACATCTCAAACTGAGAAAACAGTAAAGAAAAAGAAGAGAAAATACAGAGAAGGCCATGTGAAGACAGAGGCAGAGACTGGGGATGCATCCACCACCAGGGAATGCCTGGGGCCACCAGAAGCTGGAAAAGGCAAGGAAGGGTCCACCCCTAGAACCTTTGGAGGAAGCACGGCCCTGCCATCACCTTAATTTAGGATTTCAGGCCTCCAAACTGTGAGAGAATACATTTCTGTTGTTTTGAGCTACCAAGCTTGTGGGGTTTGACATGGCAACCCCGGGAAACATAGATGCCACTTCAGATATTTTTCTCTCATCATGGCCATTTAAACTCTATGAGGAGAGGGGTTGAGTCCCTCTTTTCAATGCTTGGCACATAGTGGGTGCTTAATGTATATCAAATGATATGAGATATCAATACCAGTGGGAAATTGTATCGACTCCACATTTCAGTGGTAGGTGAATTGTTTCCCCAATACTGTATGATGTTTATAAAGAGGTTCTATGTGAACGCAAATCTAATGTACAAGAATTAATAAAGAATAAACTTGCTTTGCCAGGTCTGTCTCTTTAATAGAAGAATAGCAATACAGGTGAGCATAGTTCTGGGCTGGGGATAGGAGACTTGGCAACTATTCTAACTTTCATCACTGCCTCATGAGCCTCAGGCAAGAGGGTTCACTTCTGTGACTCAGTTTCCCAAGCCATGAAAAGAAAATCCTGTCTCCTTTCTGCCTACTAAGGAGGATCATGGGGGGCCAGGCTGGGCGGGGGTGGGGAGCCTGTAACGTGCTCCAGCTTAGTTAAAAGAAATATGAAATGGCCCTGCGTTATTTTACTCTCTGGAAACCAGTTTAAAGTTCTGTTCCTGTCTCACTTTCTATATCAGGATTCTTCAACCATTCAGCAGAGTGGAAGACAAAAGCTGCCCAGTTAGTAATCATTATCTCCTTTTTTACAGATGGAGAAATTTAAGGCAGAAGAGGGTTACATGTTGAAGTCAGCAAAGTAATTCACCAAGAGAATTCCAAAAAGATTCTGAGTCCGGAACAAAATGATTTTGTGGAACCATCTGTTATCCAGCTGCAGAGGTGGTTTGCTAAGGTGCAGTATTGTTGAAACCATTGTTACTGTAGCAGAAGTCGATCAGGCAATCAGGATTCAGGTAAGACCTGGATTAAGCATTCCAGTGAAGAGATGCTTTTTCATTCTAAAGGTGAGCAGATTTTATGACCTATCTACAACTTTGGCATTTGCAAACTCAGATTAAAAGAGCATGGAGAGGGCTTCCCTGGTGGCGCAGTGGTTGAGAGTTCGCCTGCCGATGCAGGGGACACGGGTTCAGGCACCGGTCTGGGAGGATCCCACATGCCGCGGATCGGCTGGGCCCGTGAGCCATGGCCGCTGAGCCTGCGCGTCCGGAGCCTGTGCTCTGCAACGGGAGAGGCCGCAACAGTGAGAAGCCCGCGTACTGCGCAAAAAAAAAAAGAGGATGGAGAGTCCCTTTGGTTTTTTAAGTCGTGAAATTTAAGCAGTGGCCACAAAGAAGGTGGATTATCTTGACTGGGTGAAATGGTTATACTGTATTTGTGAAGGTGACCAAGAATAAACAACATAGCAAACCAGATACAAGGCTCAGTTACTTTTGTTTGGCTCATATCTAGGCAACCAGAGTCAGGCACTAATCTAATAATGCAGCTAACTCAGATGAGGGGTGGGGGTGGGGAGGTGGTGGAGAGATGCAAGTGCTGGAAGTGAGACAAGAAGGGCAGAATGCAGAAAATTGTTAAAACTGGGTGATGGATATATGGGAGTTCATTACACTATTCTGTTTACTTCATATATGTTTGAAATTTTCCAAAATAAGAAATGGCTTAGTACAGCAAGTTGCTAACCAACTCTGCAAAAGGCTCATATGATCCTTCATGATTTACTACCTTTGAGACAATCCTTTGCTAGAATAAAAATTGCTATTCTTCTACCCTATTGTCTAAAGAGTACACGTAATGTTGAAAGAAATCATTTATTCAGTAACTTTAAAAATTTTTAATAAACCTTTTGCTGCTTCTTGAATTTGAGAAAGGGTTTTTGAAATTATTTGACTTAAGGGTGCATTATGGGACTTCCATGGTGGCCCAGTGGTTAAGAATCCCCCTGCCAATGCAGAGGACACGGGTTCGAGCCCTGGTCCGGGAAGATCCCACATGCCGTGGACCAACTAAGCCTGTGCACCACAACTACTGAGCCTGCGCTCTAGAGCACGTGAGCCACAACTACTAAGCCTGTGCTCCTAGAGCCCGTGCTCCGCAACAAGAGAAGCCACCACAATGAGCAGCACGTGCACCAGAACAAAGAGTAGCCCCCGCTTGCTTCAGCTAGGGAAAGCCTGCATGCAGCCACAGAGACCCAATGCAGCCAAAAAAAAAAAAAATCCTTTCAGCCTCTTATTCCAACCACTACTGCAGTGACCTTAAAAAAATAAATAAATAAAAGAGTGCATTGTGAATTCAATAAAAGAATTTTTTTGAGGGATTAAAAAAAGACAAACTCAGAGATCAGCCCCATTACATATTAAGCAAGTAGTTTAGATGCAATAAATTATCCCACATGTCTTGGGAATACTTTTACTCTGAAATACAAAGTGTTAGGCTGTTGATGATTATGTTAGCAACAGACTACATTTTCTTGAACCCCAATTGGTACAGTTAGTACACAGCTGAAAGAGAGGTGTCATTATATAAAGTTTGAAACAAAGAAAAAATTTTGATCACATAGTGTGTCTCTTTTACTGAAAGACTATGGTGTTTAAGCAGAAAAATGCCTCTCAAGCTTCAGGACATTCCAATTTCAAGTATTTAGCAATTGTGAACTCATGTGTACCCTATTTACTTCCTTATTTGCAAATTTTTTTCTCCCTTATTTTTTTCAATATTATATTCCTTCTCAGTCTTCCAGAAGAAAGAATTCACTCAAACATTTATTGGGAGTTTTGCTTTAAGTTAGGCACAGAATAAGACAAGTCTTCCTCAAGAATTGCAGTTTTAAAATGGTCTTCAATACAATCTCTCCCTACTCCTGGTTTTTTTTTGTTGTTTGTTTTTATTGCTTTTCTCTAGTCACTCTCCAGCTGCATTAACTTTTTTTTTTGGTGCTGATTTTCAATATCTTTATTATGGTTATAGCTTTATTGAGATATAATTCACATACAGTTCACTCATTTAAATTGTACAATTCAATAGTTTTTAGTGTACTTACAGAGTTGGGCAACCATCACCACAATAAGTTTTAGAACATTTTCATTGCCCCCCAAAAGAAACCCCTGGGCCCATTAGCATTTCCCCCTAACCCCCTCAACCCTAAGCAACTACTACTCTACTTTCTGTCTCTCTGGATTTGCCTCTTCTGGGCATTTCATATGCATGGAATCATACAATATATGGTCTTTGTAACTGGCTTCTTTCACTTAGCATCATGCTTTCAAGGTTCATTCACATTATAACAGATATCAGTACTTCATTACTATTTTGGCTAAATAATTTTCCATTGTATGGATAGACCATATTTTATTTATCTATTCATCAAATAATGGACACTTGGGTTGTTTCCACTTTTTGACTATTGTGATTATGCCACTATGAACGTTTATGTATAAGGCTTTTTGATGGACATACATCTTCATTTCTCTTAGGTTTTTACACCTAGGAGTAGAATTGTGGGGTCATATGGTAATTCTATGTTTAATATTTTGAGGAACTGCCAGACTGCTTTCCAAAGCAGATCCACCGTTTTAGCGTTCCACTAGCAATGTAATTAAGGTTACAATTTCTCCACATCCTTAACAGCATTTATTATTTTTTTAATTTTAGCCATCCTAGTGGGTGTGAAGTCGTATCTCATGGTTTTAATTTGCATTTCCCTGATGACTAATGATGTTGAGCATCTTTTCATGTCCTTAATCATTAACTCTTCAGGTAGACCTGCCAGCTTCCTTTCTAATGAGGGAGAAATATGACTTTGTACCACCACCAAGTGTTTATTTAGTTTCTTTGTGCCTGGATCATTAGAAGAATTAGTACTTTTTCTTCCATTGAGGCTCAGCTGCTGCTCCCACATGGTGAATGAAAGGCTTTCTTTGCATTTTTCCAAAGAAGAAAATCCAGGCCTATAGATGTTAAATTATATTATCTGAGCAATGCTTGAAGCAAGAAAAATAAGTAAGCTAAAGAACAAGTATTGGGCTTCCCTGGTGGTGCGGTGGGTAAGAATCTGCCTGCCAGTACAGGGGACACAGGCTCGAGCCCTGGTCCAGGAAGATCCCACATGCTCTGGAGCAACTAAGCCAGCACACTGCAACTACCAAGCCCGCGTGCTCCAACTACTGAAGGCCGTGCACCTAGAGCCCGTGCTCCGAAACAAGAGAAGCCACCGCAATGGGAAGCCCACGCACCGCGAGGAAGAGTAGCCCCCGCTCACCGCAACTAGAGAAAGCCCGTGCACAGCAACAAAGACCCAACGCAGCAGAAAAAATAAATAAACAAAAAACCCCCAAGTATTATTGCAGTCTAAGGAAGTGGGGTGGCTTTGTGTTTTAAACTGACATAGTACATATAAGCAAATCTATTCAAAAGGAATAGAACAGTCAGGTCCTCATGAGACGTGAATTGACATCTTCATATCTCTTTCTCTACTTAAATATTTAAGTACTGGTTGAGTTAAGAGAGGAGAGGAAGAAGTATCGGAAAACCAACGGAGTGTCATCAGGTCAGCCTGAAGAAATCGATACTTTAATTTACAAACTAATTTTCTCTGTCCAAATAAAGTCAACTCCAAGGGCTCACCCTAATTCTCTCACCGTGCTAGGATTTGGTTATTTTGTTATGTCGCTCTAAAAGAGCAGCTGGGATTTGAGAACCGTTGGTTCTTCAAGTGTTTTCAATAAAACGTTTTTTAAAGCCGCGTCCTTGCGTGCGCAGCTGCCACTGCTTACTGGACCCTCCAGAGAGGAGACCTGAGGTCATTATCGACTGTGAGAGGCGTGAACGTCTGGGGAGGAAATCCGAGGCCCTGCTTTGACCGCTATAACAAAAAAGTTCCAACCAACCGGCGTTTTCAAATTTACCACGCCCCTTCCCGCCCTCATCTCCAGGGGAACTTGACCACCCAGCCCTAAACCCAGATCCCTGCTGCAGTTTCCTGCAGGGTACGCTGACTCCAAGTTCAGCGATCCAGCGGAGAAAACCACGGAGAAAACCGCCCGGAGACTCCCGCCACGCCCAGACCCGCCCATCTCTGCTTGGGGCGGAATGGATTCTTTCTCGGCCTTCCAGGCTGCGACGGAGGCCCCGCCCCATTCCCGCCACTTCATTGGCTTTGGTGACCGGCCCCCCGAGTGTCAGCTCCGGATTGGCCGAGTCGGCCGCCGCTCGGCGCTCTTCCCGGGGGCGCGCGGCGGGCGTCACCACGCCCCTTACGTCTGGACGCTGGGTCGCCTCGGGAGCCTCAGTATCGCCGCCCAGAAGGAAGGAAGGTGGTTGTGGTAGGTGCTGCTATGGTGCTGAATTTCTCGACAGAGCCGACCCAGAAGCGGCGGTCGCGGCCATGAAGGTGAGGGGCCGGTGGAGCCGGGCAGTCCCTCCTCTCCTCTCCTATCCGGCTAGTGCGCCCGAAGTGCCTTCCTTACGCCTCAGCGGTTACCCTCCCGGCACCTCGGAGAGCTCCGCGGAGGGGGTCCCCCGCCGGGTTCTGGGGCCCTGACCCGCAGGGCGGATGTCGTGGGCTCCCGGGCGTTTCCAACTCCCACAGCGCCTCCGTCAGCGAGCCCGAGGACGGGGGAGAGCCCGGGCCCGCCCTGCACTCACGCCTGGTGGGCCCCTCTCCGCGCTGGGCCCTGTCCGCGTCCTCGGGGGCCGGAGGCAGACCCCCTGGTGCTCGCCTCACCCTCCGTGCCTTTGCCCACAGCGTGCCTTCTCCCGCCCCGAGTCCTTGAACTAACCCAAATGTTGGGAGCACCACGGGACTGTCGCAGGACGGAAACTGCAGGACGAAGGGAAAAGGGGTTGTGCGGGGAGTCGTGAGGCTGGGGCCCGGCTAACTGGTTAGAAATGTCTCGGGGCGGGGATCCCACCCTGAAGGATCTGTTTGCAGGCTTAACACAGGGGCCCTGACCTAGAGCTCTTAGCAAACCCGTTGTGTCTCCATCGCCGCTAGGTACGCAGCAAGTAATTTGACAGCTTGAGTCTTCACGGTGGGTGTGAGAGCGTGGGAGCATCACTGAGTGAGAAGTTTAAGCAAGAGGGGGGAGGGGGGAGGTTCTGGCCTACTTTTGGGAGCTGATTCTCTCAACTTGATCGCTGAGAGTTCTAAAGAGCTCTGGGTACAACAATCAATTCACGTATTGATTCAAACCAAGTGGGATGAGTCATAAGGTGATACTCTTTCAGACATCGTTGATTTCATTAATCTTAGTGAAGAGGTGTGATTGGCGTGGGTAAGAAAAATAACAGAGTGAACTGCTAGCTAAACCTCTACCCTCACAAAGCCCCAGGAAGATATTTTGTTGAGCATTTCCTATGTGTTAGCTAAGAGGGATATATCATGCGTAGAAGTAATTCAAAATACAATCCCACCCTTTAGGAGTTTGCCAACCAAAAGAGAAGAGACATTCTCAAGAAACCACATCATGAGGCAGAATTTGATGTAAGGTATCAAAAAAATGCAAAACCCTCAGGAGCAAGAAAGGATTTTTTCTGGCTCTAGGAAGCAAGGAAGATTTTTGGAATAGGTAACTTCCGAACTGGGTGTTAAAGTATGAGGATATTCAAAGAGCTTATTTTTTAACTTCCCAGTTCAGCTATAAAATATTTCAACTTAGAATACCTATTATCTAAAACTAGCTTTCTTTCCTGAAAACCATCAATCATTCCGCTGTGTGTTAAGATCCAAAAACAAGTAAGGGATCTTTATACATAATGCCTCAAAGAATGTCAGTACCTTTATTAGTAAATATTAAATTTGTGACCTATCAAGAAACAAGGTGTAGAAGGAGAGAATTAAGGGCAAGTACAGTGTTGAAATTTTTTCAGAAGTGCTTTTGAATTTAGGTGGAGGATACTGCTTTCTGAGTTGAAATTTTAGAAACAAAGTTGGATGGGATTTGAAAATATAAAAAGGTATATTTTATGAAACAAAATGCAGACCTAAATAGACATCAGTCTGAACAAGATGACAGTTATGAAGATACTGCTTTTCATTTAAGTTTTCGTGAAAACTGGATTCACAAAATTTAGGATTGGGGCTATTTATTAACTTTGTTTCATATTGAAATTGTCTAATTTTGTGGTATCTATAGATTCTGGGCAGGGGCATTAATTCCTGATGGATGTCATGGAATTCTAACATGTGAATGTTCATCTAAGCAAGTATTAAATTAAAATTTCAGTGGAATTAAAATTAATTTAAAAGCCAAGCAATCAGATAAGTACATCTTCACACAAACCCAGGACCAGGAGCTGATTTTAGTACATGTGTAGAATGGGTATTTACTTTCTTCCTTTAATTTTTTTGTCTTTTTTTGTTATTGTTTAGAAACTGTTGTTTTGAAATAGGTTTGTCTCAAAGATTCAAGTAACCATTTTACCTTAGAGTAGCATCTAATTAACTTCCTATAAGGGATTTAAAAAAATCCAAATTAGTGTCTTATGTTAATTTGATTTAATCTCCTTCCTGTTTTCCCATATTTATATTGATCTCACCCTTAATTGTACTAATCATGTTCGTTCTTCCAAGCTCAAAACAAGACATCAAGACGAAAGTAATCTGTTTAATGTAATTTCCTTTTCCTTTTTTTTTTTTCTCTTTTCTCTGAAAGGTGGGGGAGTGGTGCTAAGGGTCAAGTATACAGTTTTGTTTTTTAATTTTATTTACTTATTTTTGGCTGCGTTGGGTCTTTGTTGCTGTGCTCAGGCTTTCTCTAGTTGCGGCGAGCAGGGGCTCTTCTTTGCTGCAGCACGTGGGCTTCAGTAGTTGTGGCACATGGGCTCAGTAGTTGTGACTTGCGGGCTTAGTTGTTCCGCGGTATGTGGGATCTTCCCAGACCGTGGATCGAACCCGTGTCCCTTGCATTGGCAGACGGATTCTTAACCCCTGTGACACCAGGGAAGTCCCAAGTATACTGTGTTAAGAAAAGAAAACAAAACCCAAACATGAAGAAGATAACATTTATGATCTCCAGAACACGTTATTTGTAAAAATCAATCAATTTGGCCAAATGTCTTACCTAAAAATATTACATTATTAAGATCAGCATTTGTTTTTGCATCCTGCTTAATGTCCAAATGGTATGAGAGAAAGAACTTGGATGTAGAATTTCCTCCTTTGTGGTATATAGCCTGGTATTTAATCATTAAGATCGCAGAGTTCCTGGTGTATTGTATTTCAGTTGAAGCAACAGTTTCAGTAAGAAATTCTTTCCCTTTTTAAGGAACTGTCCCTCCAGTGGCTCTAAATAGGGTAAAGATTTTTGCTTATTATCTTAATGGTTTCTTCTGGTTTGCTTTAATTTCTGTAGGGAAGTTTAACCTAATTGAAATTTAAACTGTAAAACTTACTCTCTTATATCACTGGTACTGAGATTTGAAACATCTTTTCATATTGTTTAACATAAGGACATTGAGTTTTAGCAAACTGAAGGTTGTTCAGAGTTTAAAGACAAAGCTTGTGGTGATTGAGTTCTCTGAAGAAGCTTCCACTGGTGGAAGAACTGAATCCCTGCCTGGTCCTTGTAGCTTCTTACAGCATCCAAGAAAATTAATGTTCTTGAAATTGAAACTTCTAGGTTTATCCTTAAAATAACTGTGTAAAATATTACCATATTTAATTTAGAGTTGAGGCAAGCAACTCTTAGAAGGTGGCATTATGATTACTGCTGTTTACCTAGTTTAATCAAAAGCAAATGATTTAGACTATGACCATTTAGTTTTTTGCTGTTTTCAAACCCATCAACTTCCCCACTCCCCCTTCTCTCTCTCTCTCTCTCTCTCTCTCTCTCTCTCTCTCTCTCTCTCCTCTCTCCTCCCTCTCCTCCCCCTCCTCCCCCTCCTCCCCCTCCGTCCCTCCCTCTCTGGCTGTCATTTAATCTTCATGGAAATCACTACAGCTTTTCTTGGTCTTCATTCTAGTTTGCCTGGCTACTATTACATTTGGTGGAATAATTAAAAGGGATCACATCCTGATGTAGTTTAGAATAGGATTCAAAGTTTGTAGTAAACTTTTTGTTAATTCTGTAAGTTGAGCATTTTGGACGTCTCCCCGCCCCAACCCCCAGATATTCTAGAAAGCACATTAGATCTCACACAGACACGCACACGCACAATCAAAGACAGCTGAACCTTGAGCCATTTGAAAACTGGCACTTTGCCAAAAAGAAGGCTGGGCTATTGCTCTTGCAAAGAAAGAACACATTCCCTCTTGCTTTTGTTGACTGAAATGATGATTCAGAATGGGCCTGTATTGTGTGAATCTGACTGAGGAACCCAAGAGAGTGCTGAAAAAATTGGTGGTCTGCTATTGTGGAAACAAGTGTCACAGCACTGGAAACTGTCAGTCCCACTCTCCTGCACTGTTTACAGTTGTGGATCACAGTCCCCTCCCCTCCTCTGTACTCCTACAGAGGGGAGGGAATTTCTAATTCATTCTTTAGGAAGGAACAAGAGGAACTTTTATGTTGGTGATTTTAGCAAAGGAGCTGAACATACTTGCCTCAGTACTTTTCTGACACCTTCTCAGATTTATCTTCCTGTGGGTAGGGAAGGGACTCTGGTCAACTAGATGGTAAGCTGCTGTTGGTCAGCTGTGCTGGTGGCTGGGTGGCATGTTATCCAGACCAGTTGGCTGCAGAGCTAAAGTCATGTTCTCCAATTGGTGTTACCAGTAAAAAAGCAAATATTTAAATTTCTGTTTGTCTTATTTCTTTACTCAGTTTTAAAATGGGAGTGAGAAAAAAATGTAGTGTTATTGGCTCCCTAAAATCTTGGTGCACTGTCTTTGAAAAAAAACATGAGAACTGGCATTGGACACTAGAATAACATGAAGAGATCTAGGTGTCTGGGGCAGTCCAAACAGGAGGCTTTACAATTTAATTTCTTACTGTGGGCCATATAAGTTTTTAATATGAGATCTGGTTCTTAATTGATGCCAGGCAGGCCATGGTTCCATGGCTAATCTACTCAGGAGCAATTTTAGTCTAACAGGATGTTTAGGAAAGGGATTAGGTTTACCAAGAAAAAGTCATTTATTTTCAGTAGTCATTGATGGCTAGAAAGTCAACTAGAAACACAGCTAAATTCTCTGAACTAGGAGTTTTGTATCAGACGTAAGTAGATGGTTGCCTTATTCGGTTATTCTCTATGTTGTTTTTGATGGTCCATATTCATGGTCAAGAGAGGAAATGTAACCATCCTTCTCACCTCTTGGATTCATGTGGTTTAGTCTGTAGAGTCCTGCTGTCAACCATGGTCCCAAGTAGGGTTTAGAATTGTTAGTCACATAAGCCCAGATCATAGCAGAGATCCAGACTTTGGCTTTATTCGTGGAAAGGTAGTAGTTCGGAAAATATGCTTCGATCTTACTATCAAAAGGTGAGCAGAGTGTGAATAAAAGAAAAATAACGGAATGCAGGCTGATTAAACTGGCGGAAGATCTTAGAGGATAGGGACGACGGAAGTAGAGAGAACATGAACTTGGGTCTCTAAAGCTTTTAAGGGGAGGGTTCAAAAAGGGGAAGCTTTTTGGTTATGACCCTACCAGGTACGGTAACTGGGCTCTAAGGAAATATAACAAAGACAGAGAGTCAAGAGCTCAGAGAATAAATTCATGTTCACCTCCCCGCCCCTTTCCCAAGAGCACACGTTCAATGAACTGTTGGGAAAACGCTCTCTTAAATTGTTCCCTAATTGCTTTTGTAGATTCTGTCACTTGAAAAATGGGACTGTTATATCAAGTATTAACAGAAATTTGGACAGATTTGAGAGGAGAAAGGTCAGGATAGGACACTTCAAGCATTATTAGGGCAAGGTAATAGTCCTTAGATAGGGATCCCTGTGCCCTGAGGGGACACGCAGAAGAAATTCAGGCAATTAGGACTTTAAGGGAAAGTACAAGAAGATGAAACATACTAACGGGAGGCAGGGAGATGGACCCTAAGTTTGGAAGATTCATCTTTTGGGTGGATTCTTCAACTTGGAGGTGAAGAAGGACAAAAATAGTTTGCCAAATGGCTTTTTGACAGACCCAGGAATCACTGTCTTTCTCCCAGTATTAGAGAGTTCACCCAAGAAAATATGTAGAGGAATAAGTTAGGAAGTAAGAAATCTGGGCCAAAAAGCAAAGAGCAAATAAAATGAAGGAGGGCACCAAATTTCAGCTTAACTTCCAGGCTGATATGTGGTAAAGGAAAGGAACTGATTGGGGACTTCCCTGGCGGTCTAGTGGTTAAGATTCCGAGCTTCCACTGCAGGAAGGTTCGATCCCTGGTCGGGGAACTAAAACATGCGCGTGTGGTGCAGCCAAAAACATTAAAAAAAAAAAAGTTTTTTTTTAAAAAGGAAAGGAACTGATTTAAGAATCAGATTAAATTGTTAAAAACTCAGCTGAGGCCTTCTGAGCTAATCCTTTCTGAAAGGATTAGGGGAAACCAGAGGGGAAAAGGAAACACTAGAGGCAAATCCCACTACTTGGGGATGGGGGTGTGAAGGGGCGGTACCTACACAGGTAGTGAGGAGCACGTGGCAGAGATGTTGGTCCTAGAACTCTAGAGGCACAGGCTTCAGAATTAACCACAGCCCCTTCCATTTGGGAATCTGAGTGACTCTCCAGCTGAAATGATGTAGGCAGAAAGGAGAAATCCCCTAGACCGAGCAGGTGTTAACCTTTTAACCTTGACTGTACATTCACATCACATAGGGAATTAAAAAAAATTCTGAGGCCCAGGTTGTACCCCAGACCTGTTAAATCAGAATCTTGGGGCTGCGACTCAGGCACCAGTATTTTTTAAGGCTCTCCTGGTGAGTCCAACCACTGTCTTTCTTTCTTTCTTTTTTTTCCGGGTGCGTTGCGTCTCCGTTGCTGCGCGTGGGCTTTCTCTAGTTGTGGTGAGCAGGGGCTACTCTTCATTGAGGTGCACAGCCTTCTCATTGTGGTGGCTTCTCTTGTTGCAGAGCACGGGCTGTAGGTGCACAGGCTTCAGTAGTTGTGGCTCGCAGGCTCTAGAGTGCAGGCTCAGTAGTTGTGGCGCACGGGCTTAGTTGCTCTGCGGCATGTGAGATCTTCCCGGACCAGGGCTCGAACCCGTGTCCCCTGCATTGGCAGGCAGATTCTTTTTTTTCTTTTTCTTTTATTTATTTATTTATTTTTGGCTGCGTTGGGTCTTCATTTCTGTGCGCGGGCTCTCTCTAGTTGCGGCAAGCGGGGGCTACTCTGTTGCGGTGCGTGGGCTTCTCATTGCCGTGGCTTCTCTTGTTGTGGAGCATGGGCTCTAGGCGCGCGGGCTTCAGTAGTTGTGGTGCGCCAGCTCTAGAGCGCAGGCTCAGTAGTTGTGGCGCACGGGCTCTAGAGCGCAGGCTCAGTAGTTGTGGCACACAGGCTTAGTTGCTCCGCGGAATGTGGGATCTTCCTGAACCACGGCTCGAACCCGTGTCCCCTGCATTGGCAGGCGGATTCTTAGCCACTGCGCCGCCAGGGAAGTCCCATTATTACTGTTTTTTGATGTGGACCATCTCCAAAGTCTTTACTGAATTTGCTACAACATTGCCCCTGTTTCATGCCTTGGTCCCTTGGCCACAAAGCATGTGGGATCCCAGTTCCCCAGCCATGAATCTAACCTGCACCCCCCACACTGGAAGGCGAAGTCTCAACCACTGGACCGCCAGGGAAGTCCCTCCAAATAGCCTTTTAAGGTTGTTTAAAAAAAAGTTTTTTTTAAGAGCTCATTGGACAAGCAGTAAATGTTTGACAGAATTAGATAATAAAATAAATGGAACAGTGCCTTTGTTATGCCCTTTTAACTAATAAGACCTCACCTACCTGGACTTCCATTACTTATCACATTATCTAGAGTCTAGAATATGCATAAGTAGTAGGACAAGGGGCAAAAGCTCATTGGTTCCAAACAGTGTAGCTTTATATTTTAAGCATGGGAAAATGCCTTGAGCCCTCACTGAAAATGTATTTTTATATACACTTCTAACAAGCTTGGTTATCAGGTTTCTGAATGCAGTAAAAAAGGAGAGACAGGTTGCTAGAGGTTGATATAGTGATAGCAGTGGTGATTCACAGAAAGGGAAGAGATGAGAGGAAAAAACATAAAAGGCAGCATATTAGTTTCAAGCCACTTAGTGGAGTGGCAAATAGCCCTTACACCTCAAAACGTCATTATGATTATCAAGTCATCAGAAATTGTGTTCAGTATTCTCAGTTTGCTTTTTAAAAATATTTTCCTTAATGTTAATATATTCCTTGTAAAGGTTTGGAAAGCAGGGGAAAACAAATTATACGAGATATACATGAAAACCTAGAGAGCACTTCAATTGGCATTTTGATGTTTTCCTAGTCATTGTTAAAAAATCAAAAAAGTTTTCACATGCCATAGTTTATTATGCCTAGATACAAATGAGAGGACAGAAGTTTAATGAAATTAAGTAATTAGAATTTATATTCTTTCTGCTAAATGATAGCTGGGAAAATCTGCCTCAGCCTATAGAACGGTGCTGTAGTCACCAGTCTAAGGTTGCCAGATAGAATACAAGACACTCAGTTAAATTTGAATTTCAGATAAACAGTGAACAGCTTTTTTTGGTGTAAGCATATCCCAAATATTGCACAGCACTTACTTCCATCTAGTCATTTTTCTTCTGTGTGCATGCACGTGTATCTCTAAGCATATGTTTTTTGTTGTTGTTTTACGAAATTGGGTTCATATTGTATCTTCTCCTTTGTTAACAATATATCATGAGTATCCCCAAAGCCAAATATTCTTTGTAAATACCAGAATATTATCCACTTCCCAATAGCTTAAAATTTTGATGCTTAAAAGAATAATTTCGAAATTATTTAGGGCAAACGTGCCTCTCCAGAATGGCATTCCCCGAGAATCCCAGAGAGCCCAGGTTCCAATCAGCTTTAAACTGGTGCCTATTTTCGTTCCTTTCCAGGCGGGTGCCACGTCTATGTGGGCTTCGTGCTGTGGGCTGCTGAATGAAGTCATGGGGACTGGAGCTGTCAGGGGCCAACAGTCAGGATTTGCAGGAGGCACTGGTCCATTCAGATTTACACCGAGCTCTGATTTTACCACTTACCCACCAGCACCTACAGAAGGGCCTAATATAGTTTGCAAAGCCTGTGGACTTTCATTTTCAGTCTTTAGAAAGAAGGTGAGTTGGATGAAATGTTACACACAAAAAAACACATGTATCAGAATTCTTGATTGTATGTTATTTTGAATACTAATGAATATTCATTTCTTCTTATACAAATATCAAAAAGTCCTAATAACCATTTCCCATTTAGAAAAGTACTGAGTTGCAGAGACTGTATCACTGCTCAGGTTTTCTGACTAGACATTGTTACTTCTCATGTTGCTCAGCCATTCTTTCTCCTGGACTCTGACCTGTTCATACACTTTGATTCTTATGTTCTGAAGCAAGAGATTTAATTAGTCTGCAGTTTTGTTCAGAGAAGATTTACTATAACTTTGATCTCAAGTTTCAAAAAATGTATCCCCACCCACATTAACTCAAGTGAAGAAATGAGTATATTAACATTAGCTACTGTTTAAAGATTCAACATGCAAAATAACAGCTAAAACCGTTGTTTTCTTTAGGACAGAAAGTTGTTCTTTCTGAGAACCATCATATTGCTGGGCCATCTCTCAGGCTTGTCAATCCAGTCCTTTGAAATACTTAACAAACAAGGTGTTAGCTTGTGGGAACAATGCCCCAAGCAGAAATGACCACATCTTCATGTCTTCTTTTAAGTTTTGCTTGTGGAATGGCTTTGATTGTGATTAAGGCTCTAGGGTACAGATTACTGTATAAGTGGGGTCCTCTGTTTGCTTGGATTGACCTTGAGAGATCAGTTGCCTTTCTCTTTCCCTCTCTGTGTTAGGCTTTTCCCCCTTCTCTTTTTTTTTTTTTTAAATTTTTGGTGGCATTGGGTCTTCATTGCTGCGCGTGGGCTTTCTCTACTTGTGGCGAGTGGAGGCCGCTCTGTTGTGGTGCGTGGGCTTCTCATTGCAGAGCACAGGTTCTAGGTGTGCAGGCTTCAGTAGCTGTGGCTCGTGGGCTCTAGAGCGCAGGCTCAGTAGTTGTGGCACACGGGCTTAGTTGCTTCATGTCATGTGGGATCCTCCCGGACCCGGGCTCGAACCCATGTCCCCTGCACTGGCAGGCCGATTCTTAGCCACTGCGCCACCAGGGAAGCCTGCAGTCCCCCTTCTCTTTAAATGGGGAAATTTTCACATAGGCAAAGAGCAGGAAGAGAGTTTGTGGTCATGCTTTCTGCTCCATGTGGTTCAAGTCAGCTCTGTTTTGCTAATTACGTTTGCCTGAAGGGGTGGAAAGGTTTTAATTCATTAACACAAGAGTATGTTTTTCTTAAAGGTCTGTATTTGAACTTCTGTGAATCTAAATTGCCTCAGCAGTGACTGTTTTGATTTTCACCACTTTTAGAACACGAAAACGCCCATGGGTCTGGTGCCATGGGGGACTTCATAAGAACTAAAATTTAATTTTAATAGAAGGCAAAAGGAAAACTAGTCCTTTCACAATGGCTTGTATCTGGCTCTCATTAAATGCTTCTTTCCTATCTGTTTCTTCAGCATGTATGTTGTGACTGCAAGAAAGACTTTTGCTCCGTTTGTTCGATCTTACAAGAAAATCTCCGTAGATGTTCCACTTGTCACTTATTACAAGAGACAGCCTTTCAGCGCCCTCAGTTAATGAGACTGAAAGTGAAGGATCTACGGCAGTATCTCATTCTTAGAAACATACCGATCGATACCTGTCGAGAGAAAGAAGACTTGGTAGATCTGGTACTGTGTCACCGTGGGCTGGGCTCTGAGGACAACCTGGACACGAGCAGTCTGAATTCCTCAAGGTCCCAGACTTCTAGCTTTTTTACACATTCATTTTTTTCAAACTATACAGCCCCACCTGCTACCATGTCTTCCTTTCAGGGAGAGCTTATGGGTGGAGACCGGACCTTAGGATCTGGAGTACTGGCACAGGTACGAGGGTGTAATTACCCTGAGGGCCTGACATGTCGTCTGCTTTTGGCCAATATGGAGGGGGCTTTAGGGCTGAAGACTCCTTGCTGAGCCGGGGTTCCATGTGCTGCTGAACTCTGCACTTGCAGGCTCTCCTGATGTGAGGCTCCAAGCTCAGATGCTGCCTGAAGGGCCCAAAAAGAGCTCATCAGTCTCTTAACCTTAGTTACCTCAGTTTCCCTATCTTATATAGTTAAATACTAGCTGTCGAAATAATGACTGTCACATGTAGCATATAAACATTTGCAGGACTATTTGTATGTCAGTGACCATGGAAACTATAAGTTAACCTAATGCCCAGTTGCCTTGCTACCGTAAAATTGTTCTAATTTAGATATTGGGAAACAGCCATCTGAATTAGTGACAGGATATGGTTATTTACTCATTTCAAAGAAACGCCAGTGCAGAATGTTGTCCCAGTGAGGTCCTTGGGCATACTAATTGAATAACATGCGAAGTCTTGTAATTAATACTCAATTTGTATATATGAATGATTCTAAAATGCTGAAAGAATTGTTTTGAACATTCATTTCCACATTTAATTTTCTCCTCTGAGGAAAGAGGTTAGCAGCAGAGGGAAATGTGGTCTAGCTGCTTTCTAAAGAGTCATCAATTAGATAAGCCCAAGCTAGGAGTTTCATTATTTTCCCAAATGGCAGCTGGCATAATTATGATGCAAAGGTAAGACACATCTGACTTTTGTGTCACTTTTGGGTATATGACACCACTTGGGAGATGTGGGTCTTTGGATGATACAATATAGTGTTTGTGAACTGGTGGGGTAGAATACTTGAAATTGGGCATTGTCCTAGGCTTTCTGTTCTCCTTAAAGAAAAGAGTGTCTGATTGTTGAGGAATTTCTGAAAACTAGAAATAGCATCAACCATCAGTGAATTAGTCTAGAAAGCATTGTTTGGAATTAGAATGTCTAAGCATGAGGTAGTAGGATTGAGATCTTTGAAATCAAATACCCTTGACACTAGGGCTGATCTTAGAGCTTTAGTTTCTACCTGTATCTTAGAGGCTCCAGTTAAACCAGCCAGGCCCAGGTCCTTTGCTAAGGACACAGTGCAATTCCATACGCTTTTGGCTTTGACATTCTGTGATGGGACCTTCTTAACTCCTGGGGAGTTAACACTATGGTTAGATTTTAAAAATTCACACACACATAGGAATTTGACTTTTGAGATAACTATGGAAGGTAAATTGTTTATCGAATCATGTGGTGCCCAACTCTTTGGGAGAGGCAGCAGCACTCAGGATCCTAGGAAGGTGTGGAGTATGCCAGGTATTAGAGTCATTCTTGGGGAGGATCTATTGGAAGGGTTTTCTCCAGTGATAAATATGGGTTGGTACCATTAGGAAAATGATTCCTGACCTAATATGTATCATGTGTGTAGGTGCGAAGTGAAATAGCCTCAGCAAACACAGAAGATGATGAAGAAGATGACGATGATGACGACGATGACGACGATGACGAGGATGAAGAAAACTTGGAGGAGCGGGTGAGACGGCCTACAAAATTTGGTTTCCCTGACATGTCACCTTGGTAGGCAGGGAAAATGCCCATGTGGACTGTCGCTAGATTAGCACAGGATGTTTCTTTTGGTTTGAATGCAGCACAATACATAAAACACTTCAAGAACTGGTGAGAAGTCTGGGGAGAATCTCCAGGGCCAGTGATGACTGTAGGATGAAGGCAGCATGCTGTTTTCCTTGCTGGATTTGCAGGAACAGAGGTAATGGACACACTCTGTGATTTCAGACATCTGGCCTCGCTAAGAAGAGAGTGAGAGCTTCTCTGTCTGACCTGTCAAGCCTTGAAGACGTGGAAGGGATGAGCGTGCGCCAGCTCAAGGAAATCCTGGCTCGGAATTTTGTCAACTATTCTGGCTGTTGTGAAAAATGGGAGCTAGTAGAGAAAGTAAACCGGTTATACAAAGAGAATGAAGAAAATCAAAAGTCATGTAGGTTTATTTTTCCTTTGTTTCCCTGTAGTAGCTTTCTTTAGGCCTTTAAAAACTGGCCTGTTTCTGTCAGTTAAGTCCACTTTATTTTTGAGAAACCTATGTATCCTTTTATTGAGTGTGAATTAGTTATATAAACCTGTTTCTAGATCTGTTAAGCAGTAAGTTCATTATGTGATGTTGGCTTTGAGATCACCATTGCCAATGAGTTAGATAATCTTTTGTTCAGTCTGGTTTTTCTGGTCATAATTTGTTAGAACTCTAATGAAATTCCTTGTATCTAAGAAAGGCTTGTTTTCTCACTAACCTGTCTGGCAGGCCAGTACTTAGGATTTAAAAGCTACAATTGAGATAATCAAACAGTGGGGGGAAAAAATTCCCTAGAGCCAGGATGTTAAGTAGTTCTTAACATCAAGTATCAGTAGGTTTCTTTGTAAGTCACGAAAAGCTAAGGTTAAGAACTTCTGAACTATTTATTGATGGAGCATGGAGCAGAAATCTTCAGCTGGTAACAGGGCCAAGCCACAGAGCATTTATAGGCAAGAAAAAAGAATTCAGTGGTGTGTTCAGACTGACAAATATTATGTTCTTATCTAGAAAGTCCTCCCATCATTAACGTGCGTCATCTTGAGTTTTTTTCTTTAAAACCTGGTTATAATACAGCATTTGTTGATAAACAGGTTTATGCCCAGAATATGCAGATAGTATTTTGGCACACCTATTTCTTTTCTTTTTTTTTCTTCAATATATTTATTTATTTTTGGCTGCGTTGGGTCTTTGTTGCTGTGCACGGGCTTTCTCTAGTTGTGGAGAGCGGGGGCTACTCTTCGTTGCGGTGTGCGGGCTTCTCACCGTGGTGGCTTCTCTTGTTGTGGAGCACGGGCTGTAGGTACGTGGGCTTCAGTAGTTGTGGCTCGTGGGCTCTAGAGCACAGGCTCAGTAGTTGTGGCACATGGGCTTAGTTGCTCCGAGGCATGTGGGATCTTCCTGGACCAGGGCTCAAACCCGTGTCCCCTGCATTGGCAGGCGGATTCTTAACCACTGTGCCACCAGGGAAGTCCCACACCTACTTCAAAGATGATGCAACAGTTAGCAGATACAGGCATCTTAATCATTGGAGCCTACAGAGGCTCATCTGTTATCTTATTCATGGATCCTTTCTCCCCACTTTCCAGTAATGGTATGGACCATGAACTAGGACCCCAGATGACAAGATTCTCTTGACACAACAGTGTTTATTTCCTTAAATTCAGGGACTATTCGCTTTTCAAGCTTGAATTCCTGTTTGGTTCTTTCTAACCTTCTTCATGATTCACATTAATCCCTTCTGTGACGTATACAAAGGGAAGCCTCACTGTCCATAGCTCTATGGCCAACTCTCAGGCTGCAATGAACTTTGTAAACTCATTCTGAACCTTTCTTATTCAGAATCAGAATGTCCCATGCCTTTTGAGTTAAACAGACTCCCAGCAGTACCATCGTAGCCAGAAACACAGATGAATTTTGAGATGCTTCCAAGGCTCAGGGGGTGCCGTCCCTCAACTACAGGCTACTTGATGTATGACTCTATAGCTTTCCCGTCGGTGTAGAAATAAAGCTCCTCCTCCTACTAGGATGAGGCTCTGGAGCCTGTGACTTTCCCAAGGCCACACAGTTGGGCTGGAAATTCGAATCGTGTTCTGACTCTGAGGCCCGTGTAGGACAGCCTACGGCTTCTTCATTTTTATTTATAGAAGCAAGCTATCACAAAAACCTTGTATTATATACAGATGTAAAATAGAATTAAATAGGGGCGGGGGTGGGAAAAAAAGAATAAATAGCTAACATGTGTTAGGCACTTCATCCCTGGTCCTAAGCTAAGTAAGTATTTCTCACTTACTCTTCACAAAACCCTATGAGGTGTAATTATTGCCATTTCTAGTGGAAGGAACCGATGTGCCAAGAAGCAGGGACTATTTCTCTTACAGTGGGGTCACTCTGGGTCACTCAGAGGCCGTGCCCGCAGCCCCAGCTCTCTGTTGCCTTTCAGATGGCGAGCGGCTGCAGCTGCAGGACGAGGAGGACGACAGCCTGTGCCGGATCTGCATGGACGCCATCATCGACTGTGTCCTGCTCGAGTGCGGGCACATGGTCACCTGCACTAAGTGCGGCAAGCGCATGAGCGAGTGTCCCATCTGCCGGCAGTATGTGGTGCGCGCCGTGCACGTGTTCAAGTCCTGAAGCCGAGGACCCCCCAGGCTCGATCCCAGACGTTTCAGTGCACAGAAGGGACTGGAAACTTCCTGTTCAAAATCTGAAGCTATTTTTAAAAATTATTTTCACGACTAACCGGGGACAGGAGAGATTCATCCTAAGTTGCAGCAACGCTGGTCCATGCTGTGTGCCTGTCAGCTGGAGGACTGGCTCAGCTTCCCAGTTTCTGCTGGGCTTCTTCACACATCTCTGATTACTAATCGCCGAAGTCAGACTGCTTATGGCATCAGCTACTGTTCTCTTTGGAGGACATTTATCTTGTTCTCTTATTTCTCCTTCATCCTATTTTTAACTTAAACTACTCAGATGTTTGAAACTTCTGCTCTCTTTGGATGAGGTCACTGTCTGCAAATGGCCGACATGGTATACGCTGAACAGGGGCACCTCTGAATGTTCATTTTATTAGTCATGTATATTTTAAATGCTACTATTTGATGAATGTAATTTTCCACATTGTTGCTATTTCTGCATTTAAACGTAATTGGGAACAACTGACATTCTATAGTCAACTGCCAGGACCTGAGACTAAACATGTCCATTTTTGTTCAGGTACAGCTTTTTATAGCGAGGGCTGCATCTAGCTTCCTTCATTAGAGAAGTGTGTGCGTTAAATTCTTTATTAACGTGTAATCAGTTTACACTGTTTTATATATTGAAAGTGTATTTTCAGTGCTACCCACGAGCTAGTCTGAACTTTAGGAATAAAATTAGGTTTTAAAAAATGCTTTTGTTTACATTTGTCCTGGCCAGTTCCTAATTCACTTCGGTGCAGCATGAATGGGTGTCCAGGCCTGGTCTAGTACATTCTTCATGAGAGAAAGGAGCACCTTCAAAGATGTTGTACCTGTCTACCTTGGCTGCTAATTTACCAGTAAATTTAACTACATATTTGCCACATACTGTGACCAGGTATTGTGCCAGGTGCTTTATGGTTACCTCCAGCATTCTGAAATAGATATTGCCTCACATCACAGATGGGGAACTTGATCTCTGAGAAGTTAAAGAACTTGTCGAAAATCTCACAGTTAAAAAGTCACCATAGGGAATTCCCTGGCGGTCCAGTGGTTAGGACTCTGCGCTCTCACTGCTGAGGGCACTGGTTCAATCCCTGGTCAGGGAACTAAGATCCCATAAGCCATGTGGGGCAGCCAAAAAAAAAAAGTCACCACATCAGAATTTGAACCTAGCTCTGATGACAGTGTTTTTTTCTTACCTCTTCTAATACCACAACTGAGAAACCTGAGACATTAGCTTATGCTAAAAGGTTCTTGGGACATTAATGATCTGAAATCTCTTTTCTTTTAGGTCCAGCTCTAATCAGGGTGGTTTTTTGGTTTAGTTGAGACCAAATGTGGATTCATTCCCATGGCTTGTGGGCAGGTATGTTTTTAGGAAACTATGTAACTTCTTGGCTGAGTCCTGTGGGTTTTTTATCTTTTGACTCTGCAGTGTTTAACACATGCCTTCAGGTGCTCAGGATCCAGAAGTCAATCAACAAGACCTGAAACTTACAGCAAAGGAGGTAAACAGTCTTGCCCCTCTGTGCTTAAGGCAGTAAGTTTGGCTAGCTGTGAAAAAAAAGTTGCCTTTCTACGTTTTCTGGTTTTGAGTGTCAGAGCATGTAAATCAAAGCCTTGTGGATATTCTGAATACCCTTCTCCTGTGCTTGCCTGAAGAGCCCAGGGTGGGTATTAGCTACAATTCAGATGGACAGTAAAAGCTCAGCCCCTGCTAAAGCCTTAGGAGCACTTAGTCTGTACTTCTCCTGAGACGGTGAACTCCAGAAGTTCAACTTTCCCCACAAATCCCTAATTTGGTGGAGAGAAGTCTTCAAATCCAGGCCAGTGGGTGATGGTAAACACACTGAAATAGAAGCTGAGCAGCAGGTGTTGGGGTATCTTAAATTAGAAAATTGAGATTTATTTGCTCATAGTCTCAGAACAGCTTGTTTACTGTTTCTTTTTGGACTTATAGTTTCAGGTGCTTGTTTCAGCAATGAACAAAAACTCTCAACGGTGGATCTTCTTAAGTAGCATTTTGAAATAACCTTGGCTCAGTGAGAAGCCAACAAATTTTTAGCCTAATAGGCTCGACACTTGGAATAACTGAATTGCAAGGGACTAACTTATCTGGCAGAGGGCAAACATTCCTCCCTGGAATCTGCATTTTCTAGCTGCATGCCATGCATCTTTAATTTTTTGAATAGGTCATCTATCATATGGATAAAATTCTGGAAGTTCACAATGGAATGCAATGACGTCTCTTTGTCCTTGTCCTCACAGAATGGAAGGATGTCATTCCATGTTTTGGATGGGCCGTGGTGCCTGCCTTTGTAAAGGCCAGGATGCCTAGAGGAAGGAGGGTTATGGCCTCTCCTCTTTCCTGGGTTAAGAAGTTATGATCCTCTTACAAGAAGTGGTCCCTCTGGTTTATGGTCCTTCCATTACTTCATCAGATACAGTGTATGGGCTCAGAGCAGCTGTTTGCAGGCACCTAGCTTGGCCTGGCCTCATCTAAAGCTCATTTTTGAAGGAATGAGTCTGTTCGAGACTGTACTGGGGTATAATCTTAACTGGATTGTTCAGTACACTTGGGGGAAGGTCATCTGTGACCAGTGCACTGCCTTGGCCGTCTCAAGCCTAGAGAGATGCTGTCCTTACTCTGTGGTGTGTCCTTATGGAAACTCCAGCTGCTCAGCCCTGGCAGCCCTTCCTTCACCTCCTCTCTTGGCTGACCTGTGTGCTCCTGGAAACATTACAGGGCACGGAGGGCCCTCTAATGCTGAGATTCCACTTGAAAACCACCGTCCTCCTTCAACGGTTCCCAAGGGAGAAGATGCCTTTATTGGACATGAGGGTGACTCTTACTCGGAGGCTCACAGCACTCAGGCCGCCAAGAAGACTGCAACTTGACCTCTTGTGTGGGTGCTCCACGATGAACGATCAGGCTTGCAAAGGTAAGCCACGTTTTTATAAATAAACCACAGAGTGTTAAACTAATCTTAACTTCTGTTAAAGTTTAGTTTTAACTCTGCGTCTCCTGAGTTAAATTCTGGGGTGCAACAGCTTCAGATGTCTCCAATTTGAGTCAGAAAGTATCTCTGGATTTAAATTAATAGGCGGTGGCACAGACTAGATGAGATGTAAAACCATTTCGCCGTGGCAAAAAAAAAAAAGGATGGGGGGCAGGGGCAGTAAGAAACTACCACAGCAGGAAAGGCTAGTCCCATGAGTCCCAAGTCTGATGTTGCTGTTGATGACTGAGGAAGGAAGCTGGGTTATCTTCATTTTCAGATGACTAGAGCAGTTGTTCCAGTATAAAAATCCTGTGATCTAAAGTCTACTTCTCACTGGTTTCTATGTCTGCCACCTGGGGAAGTTATCGCCTAACCAGGTGCCTCCACCACCCCAGCCCCAGGTTACCAGTGCAGGATGTGGCCTCCTTGAGTTGCGTCCAGTGGAAGCTGAGGAAATGAACCCCTGTCCCCCTTTGGCAGTGGAAATGCCAAGTGGCTGTGGAAGTTATTTTATACGGGTGTGGTCAGCAGCACCCAAACAGGTAAGCCACCCTGCCTCTTAAGGCAGTTCGTACCTAATTCTTACACATGGACACTGGTGTAGCACAGTTCTTTCCCGTTACCTTTATTAGCTACAAACAGCAAGATCTCTTTCTGAAGACGGAAAAAACACGTACCAAGGGGCTGCCACATTTCTCAGATGAGTAAGAAATTATACCTTGTTTGGCTTCAAAACAGTATATACACTGGCGTTGAGACTACTGCCTCTGGACTTCCTAGTCAAATTTCTAGTCCACCCCTAGAACAGAAACAGAAACCCTCCAAGTCCAAGAGTGTTTTTTTTTTTTGTACAATTGTTTATACAAATTCAACAAAGGTAAAACCGCATCAGGGAAGGTCTAGGAAAACACCACCTTACAACAATGGCACTTATGAATGCATAACTTTACAACTAGGAAACAGCCATGTTATAAACCTTAAACGAGAATTCAACTCACACTTCAAAGGAGAGAAAAAAGGAAAAGAAAGGCTATGTTGGATCATTTATTCAACTTCTTGACTCACTGTATAAATTAGATCTATGTAGAGTACAAGAGCTCATATGCGGGAGCAAACCCCTCCTGAGTTCAAAGGCTGAAGTCTGAATTTTAAAATTTTGAGAAAAAGGTGAATTCTATACAGAGGAAATTTAGCAAAGTGTCTCACTTTGACTATAATTTATACATATCCACAACATGCTTATGTAACTTCTTGACATACAAAGCAGGCTCTCAACTTCCAGTTAGACATGCTTTTAACTGGAAGGTCTTAGCCTGTTTTGCCAGATCTGGGCACGTGTGTAGATGGAGTCGTATGACGTACAGGTTAAGTTCTCTCCTACCTGAAGGAAACCAGGAAAGTTGGCAATCTCAAAACAATAAAAACACTGGTATGCATTCAAACCTTGCATAAATAACTTTTGAACAATTTGTACAAAAATAGTTCTGCATAATGTAAGATGTAACAAAACCAAACAAACAAACATGTCAAGACGGCAGCTGTGGTGTGTGGTCCATTTTATGTTGACACCAAAAACCCCAAAGTTGCCAGGAATAAGGTGTCCAAAACAAAAAACACCACCACCAAAAAAAAAATTCCTAAGCTCATGCTTCCAGTAAGAGAATTTCTCCCAAGTCCATCCTCCTCTCCGACAGGAATGTCTTCTTGGTAAAGGCTGCCTTAGAAATGGTCCAGAAAGCAGTGCAGTTTTGATTCAGAAAGACCAAAGGAAAGCGCCTGACTCACTCAACCCCAAAACGGTGGCGGACTGGCTTCTCCCTCAGCGAGACTTGCAAAATGGAATCGTTCTGTGGTCTGTTGTTCCAAGTTCCAAATTGAAAATAAAAGCCCTAGTTTTTGTAAAGTCTTTTTCCCTCCCCTGCCGCGCGTCCCCTCCCCTCACCCACCCCATATGTACATACTTGTCCATGGACTAACTCAGTTTTTGCAGGAGTTTTTCTTCCACTTGCCCGAACTGGACACTAACAGACATTTCGGCTATGAACTGCTCACAGCCTTCCTTGGTAACTTGCTTGCAGTACCTCAGGTCAATATGACAGATATTCCCACACCGTTTGAAGAAGGACAGGCACTGGTCAGTGACCTTATTGCAGTCTGCAGGGAAGAGGACACACGGTGAGGTGGAGGAAGCGTGCAGCCGAGGGCCCTCCCCAACCCCCAGGCACTCAGCAACAGAGTAGCAACTGCCCTTGCTGGAAAGCTCTCTTCAAATGCAGAATGGTTTCATCTACCACTTACAGAAGTTTCATATATGCTTGAAAAGCATCCACACATTCCAAGTGAAACTGCTTAGACTCTTACCCCATGGCTGCCCCTTATATGTATATATTCTCACATCAGTACGTCCTGTCTATGTTGTTTTATAAAGATAGGATCACACAATACATGAAAATAGCTTGCTTTTCACTTCTACTCTACTGCTGAGAAACACCTCTCTGCAGGTTCTTGTGCGCGGTCTGCCTATTCCCAGGGGAGAAGTGCTGGGGGAGTGAGGACACCTGTAAGGTCATCCTGGGATCCTCCCACTCCCCTGGGCACCAGCCCTTTAGACAGAGGCCCCGTGTGCTTGCCCGCCCTCCGTGGGACGTTTGCCTCAAACCTATGCAGGAGACCAATGTGCTAGAAGGGGCCGGAAAGATTCTGTCCAGGGAGCAAAACCAGAATTCAGAACCCTCCACTGCGCCCTCACCGGTAGATGTGCTCTTCAACCGAGTAATTCTCTCAATTTGGACTTTGCTTCTGTAGCACTGTTTTCTTTTAGAACTGAATCCTCAGTCAACGGGCTGCAACGCCAGCTAGCATCCAACTGAGGCTGAGTCCGCACCCTGAGCCCAATGATTCCTTCATCTCAGTGGTATGTTAAGCTGGAGACCTTTCCTCATCATCACTAACATTGGCTGTGTGGGGATATTATGGATAGGCCCATGATGGGTTAAACAAAGTCTGTTTAAGAGTGAAAAATAGATGTCCGATGAAAGGACAATCTGGGTTAAGAATTACAAACCTCAAACAATGTGGCCTATACCTCACAACAAAATAAATTCTAGACAGATCAAAGAATTAAATTTTTTAAAATGATACGGAAAAGAAGTAAAAATATCTGCTTGCAGATGACATGACCTTAATGCGGTAACTCTAAGGAGTCCACACCCCCCCACACCCCCCCCCACACACACCACACCCACACATACACCCCCCCCACACCACACCCACCCACACCCACCACCCACCCCCCCACACCACACCCCCCCCCCCACCACACCCACCCACACACACCCCCCACACACACCACACCCACACATACACCCACCCCCCCACACCACACCCACCCCCCCCACACACCACACCCACACCCACCCCCCCACACATACACCCACCCCCCCACACCACACCCACCCCCCCACCACACCCACACATACACCCACCCCCCCCACACCACACCCACCCACACCCACCCCCCCACACACACCACACCCACACATACACCCACCCCCCCACACACACCACACCCACACACACCACACCCACACATACACCCACCCCCCCACACCACACCCACCCCCACCACACCCACACATACACCCACCCCCCCACACCACACCCACCCACACCCACCCACACCCACCCCCCACACACACCACACCCACACATACACCCACCCCACCACACCCACCCACACCCCCCCACCACACCCCACACACCCACACCCCACACCCCCCCACACACCCCCACACATACACCCCACCCCACTCCCCCCACACACACCCCTAATTCAGCAAAACTGCAGGATATAAAATGCACACAAATTAGCATTTCTATACACTAACAATGAAGAATCTGAAAGAAAATCACGAAAATTTCATTTACAATAGCATCAAAAAGAAAACATTTAGTAATAAATTTAACGAAGAAAGTGAGACTTGTACACTGAAAACTAAAAAACAACGCTGAAAGAAATTAAAAGATTTAAATGGAAAGACAGCCGATGTTCACAGATTAGAAAACTTAATATTATTAAAATGCCAGTATTACCCCAAAGCAGTCTACAGACTCAATGAAATTGCTATAAAATACCAAAAGCGGTTTTTTTTGTAGAAAAAGAAAAATGCATCTTAAGAATCATGTAGAAATTTAAGGGACCCTGAACTGCCAACGCAACCTTGAAAAAGAGAAAGTCAGAGGACTTGCACTTCCTGATTTCAATACTACAAAGCCACAGCATGTGTTACTGGCATAAGGACAAACATATACACCAATGGAACAGAACTGAGAGCCCCAAAAATAAACCCTTAAATGGTCAAATGATTTTTGACGAGATGCCAAAACAATTCAGTGGGCGAAAAGACAGACTTTTCAACAAATGGTGCTGGGAAAACTGGATATCAACATGCAACAGGATGAAGCTAGACCACCCTCCCCCATCACACCATATACAAAAATTAAGATTATTCAAAGACTTAACATAAGAGCTAAAACTATGAAACTCTTAGAAGAAAACATGGGAAATCTTCATGACCTTGGATTTGTCGATGGTTTCTTAAACACGACACCAAAAGCACAGGCCACAAAAGGGAAAAGACTGAACTTCATCAAAATTAAAAACTTTTGTACAAAGGACACTATCAAGAGAGTGAAAAAACAACACAGAGAATGGGAGAAAATATTTGCAAGTCATGTATCTGTTAAGGAATTAATATCCAGAATATATAAAGAAATCCTACAATTCAACAACACCACAAACAACCTGATTAAAAAATGGGCAAAAGACGGGAATAGATATTTGTTCAAAGAAGATACACAAATGGTAAATAAGCAAACGAAAAGATGCTTAGTATCACAAATCATTAAGGAAATGCAAGTCAAGACCCCACTGAGATCTTCATATGCATTAGCATGGTTTTCGCTTAAACAAACAAAAAGCCCCAAACCCCAGAAAATGTTAGTAAGGATGTGGAGAAGTTGGAACCCTTTGCACTGCTAGTAGGAATGTAAAACAGTGCAGCTGCTCTGTGAAACAATATAGTAGTTTCTCAAAAAAAAGTAAACACAGAATTACCATGTGATTCAGCCAGTCCATTTCTGGTTATATACCCAAAGAACAATGAATTTATACACCCATGTTCACAGCAGCATTACTGACAATAGCCAAAAGACAGAAGCAACCCAAGTGTCCATTAGCAGATGAATGGATAAATAAAATGTGGTGTATATATAATAAACCAGTCCTACTGTATGGTTCCACTTATGTGAGGTACCTAGAAGAGTCAAATTCAGGAACAGACAGTAGAATGGTGGTTGCTGAGGGCAGGAGAGGAAAGGGAGTGAGGAGTTAGTATTTAGTGGGTACAGAGTTTCTGACAGGGTGAAGAAGAGGTTCTGAAGACAGGTGGTGGCGGCTGCACAACTACATGTCTGTACTTAATGCTAGTGAACTGGACACTTAAGAATTGTTAAAATGGTAAATTTTATGTTATGTGTATCTTACCACAATAAAAAAAATTTTGTTAATTTAGAAAGCTAGAGAAAAGGTAACAATTCACTAGACTTGAGAAAGCTTAACCCCAAACTGGCTGAAGGAAAAGCAGAGAAGCAGATTTCTTCTACAGAAGACCTCAAAGGCACAGGTACTGGAAGCAACAAGTACAACGAAAGTGGGGCTAAAGATGGGGTTAGACACAGGACTGGTTGAAAATCTACTTAAGGAGCAGTAAGAGGCTGAAACTCCCTTCCCCAGCAAAAGAGGGGAGTTTGTCTCTGATGGGCAAGAGAAAGTCTCTAGACCAGGCACCACCAGGCACTGTGGAAGGTAGGGGCACCCCCTGAAAAATGGGGGTTACAGGGAAATTTACCTGCTGACTGTAGAGACCTCCAGACTCCTTCCCTGCCAAGCCCTAGAACCCTGGCAGCCCAGCCTGAGCCCTTTGGTTGGGAGGTCAAGGAAGAGAGTGTCCTTTGGCAACCTTGACCAGCTTAAGAGGAAACACTGACAGATGTCACGTCTGGGTTTCCCCAAAGAAAACAACCCATGCTGACCACCCAATGATACCCACAGCAGACCAGCTCCCACCGTGTCCCCAGAGCCTCCGATCACCTGAGCCGACAACCTCATGTTGACACTAAATCTGAGAAGGACCCCTTAGGCAGGCCCACTGACTGCATCTGAAGGAATGTATGGTCTATGTGGAAAAGAAAAAACCATCAGTATCCTCAGGATGGACAATATCTGGATCCAAGAAACAAGAACATGCCACTCTCCGAAAGTTCAGAGAACAAACTATAGCTGTAAAATTAAAAATATAGGCTAAACCATATGAAAACTGCCAATATTTGACTGTTTTCTGACCTACATAAAAAGCAGCTTCATATGTTTGAACCTAAAAAAAAGCAGAAATGAAAAACTCACTACAGTTGACCCTTGAACAACACGGGTTTGAACTGTGCGGGTCCACTTATATGCTGATATTTTTCAATAGTAAATATTACAGGCTACAAATTAGTGGTTGAATCTGAGTTTTTGGAGGAAGTGTGGATACCAAGGGCCAACTGTAAGTTATATTTGGATTTTCTACTGCAAGGAGGGCTGCACCCCTAGCCCCTAACTAGTTCAAGGGTCAGCTGTATATGAATTCTGTGATAAGTGGAGGAAAACCAGATACAGAGATGGGAAAAAGGAAAAAAAAACTAAAGGTATCAGAGGACTACTAAAGAAAGAAAACAGAAGGGAAGGAAATTAAATAATTCAAGGAAATTTTCCAGAACCAAATTGAGAGACTGAAAGCGCTCATGAATGCTCAATACAATCCCTGAAAATGGACTCAAACCAAGGCTCACCGACCAAAACTGCAAAAAACTTTTTTTTTTTTTTTGGCGGTACGCGGGCCTCTCACTGCTGTGGCCTCTCCCGTTGCGGAGCACAGGCTCCGGACGCGCAGGCTCAGCGGCCATGGCTCACGGGCCCAGCCGCTCCGTGGCATGTGGGATCTTCCCGGACCGGGGCACGAACCTGTGTCCCCTGCATCGGCAGGCAGACTCTCAACCACTGCGCCACCAGGGAAGCCCGCAAAAAACTTTGAGATAAACATCATGTCCTACACGGGACTTCCCTGGTGCTCCAGTGGCTAAGACTCGCGCTCCCAACGCAGGGGGCCCAGGTTCGATCCCTGGTCAGGGAACTAGAGCCCACATGCTGCAACGAAGATCCTGCATCCTGCAACTAAGACCCGGCACAGCCAAATCAATTAAAATTTTTTAAAAAATAATTTTTTTAAAATAAATAAATAAAAAGATCGTGTTCTACAAACTTCCAATGAGAGAAAATATTCACTGAAGGATGGAGAATCAAATCGTTTTGGACATCAACTCTGGAAGGCAGAAGCCAAAGGAGCAGTGCCTCCCACTTTCTGAAACAATAATATGGTTTCCAAACTAAGACTATATAACCAGCTAAGCTATCAATTAAACATGAAGGTATAATACAGCCATTTTCAGATATATAAGGTCTGGAAGATGTCCTCTACCAAACGAACAGATAAACCAAGAAAGAAGATACGGGACCAAGGAAAGAAGGGTCCCTGCACAAGACAGAAACCAAGGAAGTCCCAGGACGGGAGCTGTGCAGCAGGCAGAGACAGCCAAGTTCAAGTGGGGGCAGGAGGAAAAGAAGTCCAGGAGGGTGGTTTCTACACAGACTGGTTGAGGGCCTGACAAGTTCACGTGGGGAAAGAACAGTACTCAAGTCTGTTATAGAAACTAACCAAACAAAAATGAGGCAATTATTAACTCTAGGGAAAACAAACCAAAAACATGTGCAAGAAAGGAAACATACCCATAATACACACTGGCTCAACAGTGGACAATACTTACTTGGCCATAATAAGGTAAGTAATAGTGACTTAACCACAAATTGGGAAGATGAAGGGAGAAAAGGGAGCAGGGTAAGAGAATGTAAGAATAGTAATCCTTGTTCTCTGCATAGCAAGTTAACAAACACAGAGCATCTGAAAAGGAAAAACAAAAACAAACAAAAAACAACAAGAAATAGCAATGTAGGCTTGCTGTTTGGAAAAAATGGAGGTAAACAGAAACAAAGAGCTCAAGAGTTGAAGGTGGTTGCCTCAAGGTGAGAATCAGGGGCAGGGAAGGGGAAGCCAAAGGGCCACCTCAAGCAACCACGGCTTCACTCTGCCACTAGACCTGATCCTCCAACCACAATGAAGGATCTGGAAACATGTCAAGTGCCATCCATTTTGTGGAAGAGACTTATTTTATCATGAACTAGTTATACTGACAGGAGGGGAAAACATTTTAAAAAGAACTGAATCTAGAAGAGACGGTATGAGGTTGGCCTTCATATACATCACAGCTCTTAACGCAAACGCAGAGATGTGTGTGTAGATCCTGAGACAAAAAGATGACCTCAAAGGACTGTGGTGGAAAACAAAATGCAAAAAGATGATTTATACAAACACATCACGGACTGTGCTGCAGGGGAGGGGGATTTATACTGGGATCTCTGCTACACATGCATAGTAATTAAATTAGAATAAGTGAAAAGAGTTCATTACTACCGAGCGCTTTAGAACAAGATGCTCCCCAGGCCCTCCTCCACGGGGCGGCCCCAGCATCACTTCAAGACCACGAGCTGAGCCTGGAGCTGGGGTCTTGGTGAAAGCTCACCTCAGTGTGGCTCTCTGTTCTCTGCCTCCATGGAATGCAACACCCCCCTCCCCCCCCCACCTCGCCACCAATACTCCCCAAGGAGGAGGGTGGGCTCCCTAAGCACTAAGTTACAGCATCAGCTCCCACGCGGATGTGGTACTGGTAACAGGAAGGCGTTTCTCAGGCATGAATGTGGGATGGAGAGAGGGAAACAGCTATAAACAGTATGTGAATCCTGACCAAGCCAGATATCAGATTGGATTGTGTCAAAATGTAATTTAAATGAGGTGAGGGTATCATTTATTACTTGGTAATTTCTGGAAGAAAAAAGTTTCTTTCCTCCTTTTTTTTTTTGGTCTGGTCCAAATCTTACACGCCCAATCTGACCATCCTGAGCGATGAGACGAGAACTGGGTTAACTGGGCTGAGAACGGGCAGCGTTGCCTCTGTCCACCTCCCGTTGGTTGTGCCCCAAGTCCTTAGGAACCAACTCCAGCCCCATCAGTAAGTGGGGGGAGTGAGGACTCCACTGTGGGGTTTTCTTCTTGTCAACCACAGGCCCATTGATAGCAGGGTCAGGAGGGGGACACATAAGCGACAACCACCATGGCAGAAATCAAGCTGCTTATTACTCCATTGGCCCAGCCTGGCCTCACTGCCGGCTACTCTCCCACACCCCCTGCTGCCAGGCGCCAGGTCGTCCACAGCACCCAAGGGAAGCTTTTCTAGCCCATATTTTGGGTCAAGATCCACTGCTATGTGCTCATGTGCTCTCACTGCTACTAGCACTATTTTTTGGAGCAATTATTTAAAATCTAACAATACTTATTTGTTTAATGTGTGTTTCCCCTCTAGACTAGGCTGTGGGTCTATCTTGTTCACTGGTGTGTCGTAGCATCTAACACTGTGACCCTATAGCAACAGGCCCACAAGTATTTCCTTTCGAATGAAGAATGCCCAGCCTGTCCCCCGGGGTCCTGTGCAGACCCCGATGGGTGCCCCGGACTGACCTGACAGGTTGATTTCGGTTAAGGAGTCTCGGGTGGTGGTGCCCACAGCGGTGAGCAGGTTGATGGACTGGTCAGTCACATGGTTACAGTAACTAAGGTGGAGCTTGGAGAGCAGGGGCATGTGGCGAATGATAAGCCGCAGGGAGGCGTCTGTGATGTCCAGGCCGGCCAGACGCAGCTCCACAATGTTCCGGAGCTTACTCCGATTGTCCATCTGACCTGAGGGGGCAGGAAAGAGAGGCAACATGTCACCCTGACATGACACTTTACAAGGCCTACCAGCCAGGTGGAACACCTGGGTCTCATTTAGCCGTTGAGTGTCTCCCCCAAAAGATCAAAACTGGTTCCAACATTTAAAAATCGGAATATTCCACATCAAGTTTTACCCTTGTAGATTCTTTAAAAGTCAGAAGACCTAGAAACACAGAGCCTGCATTCCACCCAACAGTGCTCAGCCAATTGGAGTACAGACAGCACAGCATCTCTGGGTCACCACAGATTCCTCATTTAAGGTACTGGTGGGGAGCAGTGAGTCCTGCAACCCGACCTAGGAGGGCTTCATCCCGTGACGCCCTGTCTGGCCACACTGACCCCGATGCTTGAGGCTTAAAGCCAACGAAGGACAAATTAACATAGAAGCAGTGAGATGCACAGAGTTCCCAAAGTGGCATCCTGGGAGCCTCTGCCCTCTCACGGGTCCCCTCTTGTACCCAAAGCTGACTGAGAACAGCAGCTGGGACTCAGCTCTGCGTCGAGAAGGGCTGAAGCCAGAGAAGGCTTGAAGACATGAGTACCAGATGGGGTCTGTGGTGAAAACCAGATCCAACGGCACAGCTTGGTCATACCACCTTCTTGTGACCCCGCCTTGGGTACACCCCTGTCCCAGACACTCACCTGGCCTGTTATCTGTAGGCGGGGACAGGAGATCACGCATCTGGGCGTCCTTTAGTCCTTCTACCCACTGGACATCCAGGGTCCGGAGCAGTGGACAACTGGAGCTACAGAGGGCTGAGACTGCGATCCATGAGCAGCCTGACAGCACCAAGTCTCGGAGCCCTGGCGGGGGACAGAGAGGGGGTGGCAGGTCAGGTGATACACCCCAGCCCCTGCTACTGCACATTGAGGGTCCCTGGCCCAGTGCTCACCAGGCAAGCGGTTGATGAGCCAGCTCAGCTGTTTCTTGGAGATATTGGTCCAGCTGAGGTCCAGGGAGACAGGCTGTCGCCGGATGATGCCGCTCAGCATCAGGGGTGTGATGGACTTGCAGTGGTTCAGGTCGATGCGGGTCCATAACCGCTTATCACAGCACCTGGGGGCCAGGCCCAGCAGAGGGGGCAACGTCAGAGTTGGGAGCTCTCTTGGGGAGCCCCATGCATAGCTGTGGTCAGTCCCCCACCTACCAAGCCCAGGGGGAGGCTCCTTAACTTCGTCCCCTGGACCCTTCTGTTTAGTTTCCGTCTCGTTGGCACCTGAGAGCCTCTGCTCTGATTGTCACAGCCCTCCCCCCCGACCCCCATGGAAAGTACCAGAAGCTGTAAAGTATTTACTGGGGGTTTAATTACACCCTCCACAGGCCATATCTCAAAACAACCCTGCATCATGCCTGTTCACAGATGAAGGTAAGTAACTTGGCCAAGGTCAGAGACCATGCCAGCTGGGAACTATCAAAGCAGGGATTAAGATCAGGAACTGGCGCGGCACTCGTGACCTGGGCTAGCTCTTTAAGAACAAGGACTCCCCCTGGTCCTCAGTTCATCTTCCAAGAAGCTAAATCAGGAAAGCAAATAGGGTTCACCTCTTTTGACAAGACCACACTGACTGTAGCTGCTAGACCTCTTTGAGGAGGATACTTAAGCTGGACGGGGCTTAGAGAGAAAGAGCATCACGAGTGACTCCAGTGGGGACACACGCGCCATCCCTGGCCTAGCTTAAGCCTTACCCTGACCCCCTGGTGCCCCCATCCAAACTCAGCCGGTGCCCCTCACCAGCGGTTCCAGGTCCTGCAGACCCGCATGCAGACACACAGGTCTTGGTGGCTGAGGTAGCTGAAGACGGCCATCCACACCTCCCTGTGCATAACGTGGGCCGCCCCATCATCCAGGGGCAGCGAGTCGGGCGGGGGGCTGATGGGGGGTGGCCGGATCACATGTCGCTCCATCTGGATGCACTTGGGCGGGGACACGGAGGGAGGGGGCCGGGAGATGACTCGGGGCGGGCTGCGCAGGCCGGGCCCCAGCTGGTGCCGCAGCTCCCGGGGGGTGCCGTTGGGCCCCTTGCTGAAGCGGTGAGGGCGCTCACAGAGGCCCAGGGGCCGCTTGGGCTCCTCATTCTCGCTCTCAGGCTCCGACTTGATGGGCTGGTGGTTCTCGTGGGCCAGGCTGCTCTCCGTCTTCTGGATCTCCTGGTTGAGCTCCTTGCTCAGCTCCTTGCTCAGCTCCTTGTTGGGGAGTCGCCGCTTCCGGCGCATCTTCACCTTCCTCTTCTCCTCGGGGCCCTCCACCCCCTCCGTGCTGGGGCCGGCGGTGGGGGAGCTGGAGCGGGAGTGGTCGCTCTCCCTCGTCTTGGGGGGCGCCTCGGGCAGGTCGTCCTCCGGCTCCTGCTTGAAGCGCCTGAGAGGCTTGTTGGCCAGAGCCATTCGGTCCTCAGCGTTCTTCCAGGACCGCCGCTGAGGGAGGAGGGGGAGCGTGGGGGGGTGAGCCCCTAGACCCGGGGCTGTGCCCACCCAGGCCTCCCACACTCCACCCCAGGACCCATTGCCCCAGGAGCAGGCCTGGGGCAAGGGCGGAAGATGGTACCTTTTTCCTGAAAAGCTTATCTTCTTTGCCGGGTTTTAGCTGTCACAGAAAAGAAAGGATGCAGAGCTTGCTCCCAGCGTTCGTGGGCTTTGGTCCCCTCTACACCCAGCCCCACCAACAGAGGCTGGAGGGTCACCTTCCCAACAAATCCCATCTTCTCTGCTCTGACAGACGGGTGGGCCCTGCCTGCTGATTTTAAGGAAGAAGCTGGAACTGGCGGAGAGTGATAGAGCTGTCCCCACCCAACTGACCTCCCACCCCTGGACAGACCCAGAGATATGCAGTCGCCCATTCAGGATGGACTTGGCTCAGGGAGCCTGTCCCAGAGGCAGGGTCTGCAGGATTCCCGGCCGAGCCTTAATGGCTAGAACGAGGAGAAGACAACCAGGCGCCACCTCGTGGCTGATGCTGGAAGGGCCGGTGGGCGAAGAGGGGCCGCCAGGATCCTCCGAGGTTCCCCAGATCCACAGGGCTTCCCCGCGGCAGCTTCAGCTTCCCAGGCCCCACGCCGGAACCACGAGCCAGAGCCTCGGGGCTGAGGCCTGGGAAGCTACGGTGAACAGGTGCCTTGGAGGTCTGCGGCAATGGGTTCGAGGACCAGTGGGGCGGGGCGGGGGCGGCCCGGGACTCGCGAGTCCCCAGGGCCGGGGGAGGGCGGGGCGACGTGGGAGCACCTGCTGCTGGAAGTAAGTGAGACTGGATCTCCACCAGGGGCTGAGGCTGCTGCCTAGAGGGGGCCTCGGCGAGAGGTGAGAGGAGGAACCGGGGGACGTTTGAAGCGTCGAGGCCTAAAGGGGTGGGAAGAGGAGTGACTCGCTGGTTTTCCCCTCCTTTCTCTCGGGCCGGGCTCTCAGGACTTCCGTGACTTCGGCTCTCCCCGCTGCCCATTCCCGCCCCCCGCCCGCGCGCCCCTGCACCCGGGACCAGCCAGGCCACCCCTCGCTGCCCGTCCCTCCCGGTCGTACTCGCTTGCGTCCACTCAGCTCCTGGGGCTTCTCGTATTTCCGCTTCCTCCTCAGGTGCACATCGTCTGACTTTCGGCGCAGGATGCCGTCAGGGGGCACCTTCTTGGGGTGCTCGTCTGGCCTGCGCCGGGGCGCCTCTTCACACTCACTCCTCCGCTTGGCAGGCTCCTGCCCCTCCTTGCTGTCCCGGTTCATCTTCTGCTCCTTGAGCAGGGAGCCGGGCAGGTTTGAGGCATACTTAAAGCCAGGGCCACGCTTTTGCTTGTAGGCCAAAAACAGAGAAGGAACACACGAACTGTATATCTTTGGACGTGCCCTTGCCCCCGAGTCCGCGGTACCCCTCAAGCCGACATCACCGTGGGCGGGGAGATAGGCTGGGTCTGGCAAGGCCAAGGTCTACCCCCTCCCGGGCTGACCCCTGGGACTTGGAGCCCGGCACTCACTTTCCCGGTCTTGCCGGCGTGGTTACACTTTGGACACTCCCAGCAGTTTGGAAGCTCATCGTTGACCACGCCCTCTGACTCCTTAATCTGGGAGGGACACACACCAGTCAGCAAGCAGGGAGGGGGTGGACAGGGCCAGCTCCTCCAAAAGCATCAACACCCCCTCCCAAAAGCCATTTCCATACCACCTCTGGCCAAGAGAAAACAAGAGTGGTTAAGACGGGTGGCTCTGCATCCAGGTCAGGGTTCAAATCCTGATAGTGCCTCTTCCTAGCTCAGTGACCCTGGGCAAATCACTCCATCTCTGTGGGCCAGTGCCCTCAGCCATAAAATGGAGTGTGCCTATCTCACTGGAGTTATGTGAGAATTCAATGAGTTAACCTAGTGAAAGCAATTAGCTCAGGGCCTGGCACCCAGCAAGGACCCACAAACCATTCAGTCATTTAACAGCACCGAACTGGGTGTGTGGTTATCAGCAAGTGAGATGTGCTTTCCCTGGAGCTTCTGATCCGGGAGAGAGAGAAGTGACCAGGGGCCAGGGGAAAAGCATAGCACCCCTTTTCAGAGGGGGAGGTGTGTGTGCTGGGGAGAGGGGAGTGTCACGACAAACCCCACTACCAGCACCGAGGGAAAGGGGACGGACACCTCAGAGCTGAAGCACCCTTTGGGGCAGGCCCACTCTCATCTCTCTGAACACAGACAGAGCTGGGCTGATGGGAGGTGCCAAGTAGGCTGACGTTCTCTTGAGGCAGAGGTATGAGGTATGTGTCAGCCCAGAGCAGTCTCTTCCTTTCAAAGGTGGAACCTGCTGCCCAAGACAGGCAGGCACAGCACGATGGTCCCCAGGAGGCAGTCCTGCCCTGGGCACACCAAGGGAACAGGTTCCTGGCACATGGGACAGGAATGCAACCACCTGTTGTTACAGGACCTGCCCTCCCCTGGCCCAGGCCTTTTTTCCCAGAAGCCCTGAGAGCAGCCCAACTACCCACTCTCTCCCTCTGGCCCAGGTGCAAGACTCTGGGAACTCTCTGTGGTTCTGAGGTCCCGGGAGGTGGAATGTGTGTGTCTGTGTGTGTCTTCACTCCCTCAAAGACATGGGTGCAAGGTCTGAGCGACTCCAGAACCTTCTAGCCCTCAGCTTATCATCGGACACAGAGAATCCCCCAGACTCAGAGTCCTCCAGGGAGGGAACCTAGTCTCACTCCCCTCCACCCCCCAAACCCCCGCAGCATCAGCACCACCAGAGGCCCAGGGTGAGGCGCCAGGCGGCACAGCCAGATGCCCCCGAGGCTGCTCACCTTAAGGCATCCAGGGTGGATGATTTCGTTGCAGATGGAGCACTCCATGAGCATGAGGTTAAACTTGCCTTCTTCCTCTTCCACTGTGTCCTCTTTTCCTGCCTCGCCACACACTAGACACACGGCGGTGTGGGGCAGCACTGGCTGAAGAGCGGGGAGAACACACAGGGGTCAGCACGGCCAGGACCCCATGGGAAACACATCAAAGGCAATGAGGTACTCGCCTCGGGAGTAGGAGCTGGGGGAGAACCAGCCCAGGCACTGTCCATCGTTCATTCATTCATTCAAATTCTTATCTGGCTACTACCTCCACGTGCCAGGTACCACTCCAAGTGCTGGCTATAGCACTGAACCAGACAGATAAAAGTCTCTGCCATCCTGAGCTTACATTTTAGTGGAGGGAGGTGAGCAAAATGAAGAAGAGTCTGTTAGATGGTGACAAGGGAAATGGAGAAAAATAAAGCAAGGAGGGCCAGGTCAGCAGTGAGGTGGGAGAAAGGAGGGCTAATCTGAAATGCAGAGGTCAGGGACAGCCTCACATATGAGAAAAGACCTGCAGGAGGAGGTGGGGCATGAACCAAGCCCCGATCTGTAGGGGCTGAGGCCGCATCTCTCCAGCGGCTATCAAAGCACAGTCTAAGAACTCCGGGTCCTCAAGACTTTACAGGGAGGTCAAACTATCTTCAGAATACCACTAAGACACCATCTGCCTTTTTCACTGTGTTGACACTTGCACTGGTGGGTGAGACTGCTGGCACCTGTCAGGGCAGAGGCTCCAATGTGCCCAGGCAGTCGCCGGGCCGTTCCTGGCCACATGCTCCTTAAAAAGCTCACCAGTTTCATTTAAGGATATCTTTGATAAAGCAGTAAGAATTATTAATTTTATTAAAACTCTGATCTCCGAGTACACATTCTTTTAATATTCTGCGTGACAAAATAGGAAGTATGCATCAACTACTTCAGCTGAATACCAAAGGATGACGGTTATCTAAAGGAAAAGCTCTTGTGATCAAGCCGTGAACTGAACTGGTCACTTTCTCCATAGAACACCATTTTACTTGAAAGAATGACTGATTATTTAAAAAAAAAAAAAAAAAAAAAAAGGGTATTGGCACATCTTCTCAAAGATGAAATAAGTAAGTCTGTCACTTTCAGAAATATCACTTAAAACATTTGTTGCAGATCATGAAATTTGAATTTTCAAACAAAAATCAGAATTTTGGAAAACTTACATCAGCCACCGTGAACTAGACAGTTTCCCGATACTTAAAGACTTTTCTGAGGACACTGGTGCTGGTGTTAACAAATGTGTGTGTGTTTTTTTTAAACACTGTATAACACTATGTACCCCTATTTGGAAAATCTGTAAAACTCAGTAAGCCAGTGTTTTCCAAATGACCAATATCTGATGTTATAACATTAGGCATAAGCAAATGAGGGGCAAGAACGACTAATGAATTTTAATGTAACAGTAGGAAAAGTTCACTGATACAGATTCAGATTCCATATTGCAACTAACCTTTAAGCACTTGCCACCTGTTGAGCTCTGGTGGTGGATGAGAAGTATATCCACATTATCTGGAAAGGCTATTAAAAGACTCCTCCCATGGGCTTCCCTGGTGGCGCAGTGGTTGAGAGTCCGCCTGCCAATGCAGGGGACACGGGTTTGTGCCCTGGCCCGGGAGGATCCCACATGCCGCGGAGCGGCTGGGCCCGTGAGCCATGGCCGCTGAGTCTGCGTGTCCGGACCCTGTGCCCCGCAACGGGAAAGGCCACAGCAGTGAGAGGCCCGCATACCGCAAAAAACAATAAAACAAACAAACAAACAAAAAAGACTCCTCCCAGGAATTCCCTGGCAGTCCAGCGGTTTCCAGCGGTTCGGACTCCACACTTTCACAGTCATAAGCTGAGCAGCGCAGACCCACCCACCAAAAAAGACTCCTCCCTTTTTCAACCACATATTTATGAGGCCAGGTTTTCCTCATATAGTGCCTCCAAAACAACATCACAGAATGAATATAGAAGCATATATGAAAATCTAGGTCTTTTCTACCGAACCTGGCATAAAAAAGATTTACAAAAACATATAACAATGCTATTTTTCCTACTAATCGTTTTTGTTTCAGGAGATGTTATTTCTCCTAAAAATGTTATTTATGTTAACATGTAGTGGGTTTCTTATAATTTTTAAATGAATTCAAAATATTTAAAATTTTTTATTACAGTAATATTAATAAATAAATAACCCACATAAATGAAAGCTCTTTGGGGTTTTCATAACTTTTAAGAGAGCGAAGGGGTCCCAAGACCACAAAGTTTGAGAGCTGATGTATTAGACTATAAACCCCTGCGGACAAGCTCTCACTCTCTCCTCCTTATAAACGTCCACCTCCCAGTACTTGGGATCCAGAGGAAACACACAACCAATTTTTATTAAACTGAGTTAGAATAGCTTCAAATAAGCTGGGATATACACTCCACCAATAACTGGAAAAGTCTGTAAAATGGATAGAACACTGAAGGCAAAAGAGTCATCATTCGTTCAGACTCTGAAGTAGGCGAGGAGAGACAGAACCAGTCTCTGCAAAGTTACTGCAGGAAGGGAAACCCCAGCCAGGGCTACAGGGAGAGGGTGCTGGGCAGTGGGAAGGGATAAAGTCTGTGGAGGAAGCCTCCGCCATGGGAAGAGAGAGACTCACTCATCAGGAAAAAGGGCCTGGAAGAGTAGTAGAGGTGGGCCTGCCTGGGTCAGAGGTGGGTAAAACATGGCAGGAAGTGCCCCAACAAAGTGCGAAGCCTGGAAGAAGAGCAAGGACCTCAAGTGAGGGTGGGGCTAAGGTTGCATTTGCCATCAGTCCCAGGCTGGAGAGGAAGACACACACAAAAGTGAGGTTTCCTTCAACCGACAATCCCTGTGTCAGGCACTGGGCCAGACACCAGGGCTGCAAAGAACAGGTGACAGCAGAGACAGCTTCCTGTAACTGGACCTGGGTCACTGGAGGGAAGGTGAGGGTGAAAGAGAAAGTATGGCTAAAGAGGAAGAGACGGGGACTTCCCTGGTGGCGCAGTGGTTAAGAATCCTCCTGCCAATGCAGGGGACATGGGTTCAAGCCCTGGTCCAGAAAGATCCCACATGCGGTGGAGCAACTAAGCTCAGGTGCCACAACTACTGAGCCTGTGCTCTAGAGCCCGTGCTCCGCAACAAGAGAAGCCACCGCAATGAGAAGCCCACCCACCATAACAGAGTAGACCCTGCTCGCCACAACTAGAGAAAGCCCACGCGCAGCAATGAAGACCCAACACAGCCAAAAATGTTAATTAAAAAAAAAAAATTAAGAGGAAGAGAGGGTCCTGGGGCACTGCTAACATGCCAAGTTTTAGGTGACACTGTTCTCAAAACCCAGAGTCCCTATGGACAACTTCTCTTAAACCATGACAGAATGCAATAAGTCATGGACCCTCACTCCAGAAAAATGCACACACACACAGGCACACATATAAAAATCTGTATTTAATTTCAAGGGGGCGCTCAAACTCCCTGAAATCCATTCAAATGACCTGGTACAGGTGACAAAAACACAAGCAACGAAACTGCAAATGTCTACACAGCAAAGGAACAATCAAAAGAGTGAAAAGGCAACGTACATAATGAAAGAAAATATTTACAAACCATGTTATCTGATAAGGGGTTAATATCCAGAATATATGAAGAATTCTATAACTCAACAACAAAATACAAACAATCCAATTTTAAAATAGGCAAAGGACTTCAACAGACCTTTGTACAAAGAAGGCCTACAAATGACCAACAATCACATGAAAAGATGCTCAACATCACTTAACCATCAGAGAAATGTAAATCAAAACCACAGTGAGGGATCACCTCACACTCATTAGGATGGCCACTATCAAAAAAGAAAAAAATAGGGGCATCCCTGGTGGCGCAGTAGTTGAGAATCTGTCTGCTAATGCAGGGGACACGGGTTCGAGCCCTGGTCTGGGAGGATCCCACATGCCACGGAGCAACTAGGCCCATGAGCCACAACTACTGAGCCTGCACGTCTGGAGCCTGTGATCTGCAACAAGAGAGGCCCGCGCACCGATGAAGAGTGGCCCCCGCTTGCCACAACTAGAGAAAGCCCTCGCACAGAAACGAAGACCCAACACAGCAATAATTAATTAATTAATTAAAACTCCTACCCCCAACGTCATCTTTAAAAAACAAAAAAAAAAAAAAAGGAAAAAGAAGAAAAAAATAACAAGTGTTGGCAAGGATGTGGAAAAGCTGAAACCCTTGTGCACTACTGGTGGGAATGTGAAATAGAGCAACCACTGTGGGAAACAGTATGGAGATTACTCAATTAAAAACAAAACGACCATATGATCCAACAATCCTACTTCTGATTGAGATATATATATATATATATATATATATATATATAGCAATATGTTTTTGGATGTAGCAATATATCCAAAAGAATGCAAAGCAGGATCTCAAAGAGATACTGGCACACCCGTGTTCATTGCAGCATTATTCACAATAGCCAAGAGGTGGAAGCAACTTAAATGTCCATGAGCAGATAAACAGATAAAGAAAATGCAGCACATCCATACAAGGGAACATTATTCAGCCTTTAAAAAGAAGGAAATCCTGACACATGCTACAATGTGGATGAACCCTGAAAACATTAAAGCTAAGTGAAATAAGCTCACAGAGGGAGACATCCTGCCTGAATCCACTTACATGAGGTGTCCAAAGTAGTCACAATTAGAAACAGAAAGTAGAAAGGTGGTTGCCCAGGGCTGGGGGAGGAGTTGCTGTTCAATGGATATAGAGTTTCCATTTGGCAAGATGAAAAAGTTCTAGAGATCAGTTTGCACAACAACGAGCGTATAGGTAATATCACTGGACTGTACACTTAAAAATGGTCAAGATGGTAAAGTGTATAAGTTTTGGACCACAATTTTGAAAAGAGAGACAGACATAAAGAAAACACAAAAACACAAGCAGTATGTGTTGGAGGGAGAAGGGGAAGGTGCCCCAAGCTTGGAGGGGCATCAGCAGCCAGGGAGGAAGCCTCGCCTGATGCCAGGCTGGGCCTGTGAGGGTCTTGCCCAGGGCCAAGGATCCTGTCCCTCCTGCTGAGCCTGCTTTCCTGTGGGAGCACAGAGATCCCTGCTCCCTCAGGGAGGACCCCAGGGCCCGGAGCAGTGCCCCAAGGAAGGCAGAACGCCTGAGAGTGTGCGGGGGGGATACACGAGCAGAGCCAGGACCTTGCAGAGCCTGAGGCCACTGCCCTGTCCTGGGGCAAGGCCGGAGTCCAGGCGAGATGGCCTGGAGGGGCAGGCCAGGCTTTCCAGCGGCCCAGCTCCTCCTGGACACCATAAATCAGTCCTCCTTCTCTGGGACGGCCCCCTCAGGAGGGGCACTGACCTTCCACCCAGACCTCTGACTTCGAAGGCAGGACAGGAAGGAAGGGAGGGCCCAGAACCATCATGAACTGGACCATAAATGTTGGCAACAGGGTCACAGACAGGACAGGCTGCCCTGACATCTTTAATGGCAGAGACTTCAAAGTACTCAGTCATCTAGGGAAGGAAGGAGTTATAAGACCAGCAGACTATGAAGGAAAGGGAGCCTGAGCACATGGCAGGACCCCAGAGTCCTGCAGTGTGGAATCTGAAAACAGCATTAGTCTCCCCTTTCTTCCCAGGAGGGAGCACCCCTCCGGGGTTTCTGCTGCGGCCACGTTCTCTTCAAGCGGAGGGACTGGACAGACCAACGAGCAGAGGAACAGACTGGCCTGAGGCACAGGTGGGGCCTGCATTCAGGAGCCCCGCGGCCTGCAGCAAGGAAGGGCTGCCACCTCCACTCCCGGGGGAGAAGCACTGCAGCCACTGGGAGGGGCGCCCCTGGGGGCACTCACCGCGATGCACTGCCGCATGATGCAGCTCTGCTTCATCCGCCCGGGGCCCCCGAACTTCTTCATGTCCTTGCAGAAATGGCACTCTCCACACTCCGTCCGCAGGCAGGCCTCGCACTTGCGGCATCTCGTCCGGCGCCGGCGAGCTCCCGCCGTGGTCCGGTTGGCGGCCAACTTCACCGCAGAGGCGGGGCCCAGCTTCCCCTTGGGCCGACCTACGGCCCGGTTCTGTGGGAGCACACACAGGACTGGTGAGATGGGGGCCCGCAGGGCCAGCCAGGCCCTGAGTCCGGGGGGTTATGGGTTGAAGTGTGTTCACCCAAAAGATATGTTGAAGTCCTAACCCCACAACCTCAGAACGTGACCTTACTTGGAAATTGGGTCTTTACAGACGAAACTTTTAAAATATGGTCACGAGGGTGGCCCTAATCCAATAGGACTGGTGTCCTTGTGAAAGGGGTAAATTTGGACACAAGCACAGAGAAGCCTTATGTGAAGACACAGAGAGAAGACGGCCATGTGCCTGGAGGGATGCCGCCATCTACAAGCCAAGAAACGTCAAGGAAGCCAGCAAAAGCCAGAAGCTGGAAGAGGCAAGGAAGGGTCCTTGCCTAGAGCCGTCGCAGAAAGCACCGCCCTGCAACACCTTGACTTCTGACTTCTAGGCTCCAGAACTGTGAGAGAATACGTTTGTTTAAGCCACCCAGTTTTTCTGGGTTTGTTTTTTTAAATTTTTATTGGAGTATAGTTGCCTTACAATGTTGTGTTAGTTTCTGCTGTACAGCGAAGTAAATCAGCTTTATGTACAAATATATCCCCTCTTTTTTAGATTTCCTTCCCATTTAGGTCACCCTGAGTAGAGTTCCCTGTGCTATACGGTAGGTTCTCATTGATTGCCTATTTTATATATAGTATCAATAGTGTATATATGTCAATCCCAATCTCCCAAGTCATCCCACCAACACCCCTTCCTCCCTTGGCATCCGTACGTTAAGCCACCCCGTTTGTGGTGCTCCACTATGGCAGCCCCGGGAAGCTGACAGGGACACCCTGCTTTGGAGAGCAGTACGCCTGGCTCTAGAGCCTTCTGCGCCCCCCCCGCCCCACATCAGGCCAGGCTCCTCGGGCTACCTGTGCTTCCGCAGGGAGGCCACACAATCCGCCTCTGTTCCCTCTGCGAGGGACACCCACCCCTCCCAGCCCCACTCGACTAATGCCTGCTCAGGCTGCAGGACCCATTTCAAACACTGCCTTCTCCTGGCAGCCCTTCCTGACCGCCCTGCACTGGGCCCCTGTCACAGCATAACTGTCTGTTCTCTCATGGGTCTTCCCTTTGAGACAGGGACTCAGAAAGGCAGTTATGGAGGGTGTCTTGTCACCACTGTCCCTCGACAAGATGGCTGGCATCTAGCATGTGCTCAATAAACCAGACCCCAAGAGAATGAGACAGTAAACCCTAAGGAACTGATTTCTGAGAACTTCTCCCTGTGACTCAGGGAAACACAGACAGGCAGATGAACAGAAAGTGGTACTAAATGCTGAACAGGGCACAAGCCAGCCACATGTCCTGCTCTGAGGTCCTTACAACCTGGCCACCAGCCCCAGAGCCTCTTGCAAACCAGGATCAGAGACCAGCCGCTGGGACACTGTCCACCCAGGATCAGAAGTAGGAAGGACCAGGATGGTCGGGAAAGTGTCTCACCTGAAGCACCTTTCTGAGTTTGCTGAAAAATGGTTCATCCCTCCATCAGAGAGACACACTCTCACCCCAAAACTATCTGATCTAATTGGCATCGAATCCTTAAAGCCCATCTCAGCCAATTAAACAAGCTTCAGTCCATCTCAGGCTTTTCATTTTAATTGCTTGTCATATGTGGATCCCTAAACAAAATCCCATCGCTCGCTAGCTCCTGGGCCCAAAAGTGTGGTTACGATGTACCACAGTGCAGAGGATCTTCCTTCCAGGGACCCCCCTCCCAAAATGCATACAGCTCCCCACCCCCAAACTACTGGAGCTGCTTAGAAACTTACAACCACATCAGCAAGGGAAACAGTCCATGGTTCTCCGAGAATCAAGCCTTGACCCCCATCATTTTATCCTGCAGAGCCGTGGTCGCTGTGCAGACCCGAAGGTCCCACACACACCTTTTGGTACTGACACCTTAAGTGGATCCCTTCCCTCAGATTTTTTTCCCAAAAGCCTGCAGCATTCAAGGAAACTGCGAAGCCTCTGGTGGTGAGGCACCCACGTCAGGAAGTGCTGCGGCTCTGGATCTTTATCACTCTGAACTCCAAAGAGGAAAGGAGACCCAGCTCCACTGGCCCACGTGTCCTCACCTCCCTGTGCCCTGACCCTGCTGCTCCCACAAGCCACCCCACCCGGTGGGGTGAGGGGCTGCCCCAATGCAAGTTACTCCTCCTGCAAGCAGTGGAGGGCCTCCCCACGCACCACAGCCCAGGGAGGTCTGGGGCCCCTAGTCATGGACATGGGCAGTTCTGCAGCCGTGGCACCGCCTGTCGATTCAGGTCAGGTCTTGTTGCCAGATGAGTAATGGGAAAAAAAAAAAAAAAATCAGTTTTCAGAGACTTTAGATTTGAGAACAGCACGTAAGGGACTGTGGACCTGAAAACTAAGCAGCAAGGAGTGCTGAGTGGAAGCAGGGATGACAGGGACGGTGACAGCAGTGCAGGTGGGTACTTGCAAGTGCCTGTCATCCTGCTCTTCATTTTACGTATGATATTACCTAATTTCCCAATAATAACCCTACGAGAGATGCCATTTTTCAGATGAGGAAACTCGAGCTAGAGGTTAAGAGACCGGCTCAAGGTCACGGAGCCAGCAGAGGATGTGCGTCTAAACACTAAAACCACATCTAAACACTATAAACCACAGCGACGCACAGGCAAAGTAGGACAAGAGACCCCAGAGTCCATGGGAACTGACCACACGCCCTGGAAGGGGCCCACAGCTAGTGCCTTGATGCCCTTAGTAGGACAGGTGCCAACAGGAGGTGCAGAGAAGCACATCAATTTCCAGAGAAATGGAGACCAGGAAGGTTTCTCCCTCTCTTCACAGCCTGGAAGACTCTTTGGTAAAGAGCACACATCCTGTTAGCAACCCACTCCTCAAATCCCTGAAACATGGGCCAAGGGGTGGGCGATTCAAAGCCTTGAGTCAGGTACAGAGAAGGCAGCCCATGGTTCAGGCTCCAAGGACAAAACCAGAGGTGAAGGGCTCACACTCTGACCCTGGAGCAGGAGAGTCTAAGGACTAGTTTCTCTGGTGAAGGACTGAGAAAAAGAAAAAATTTCAGGAGTCCAAACATGGCTCTTGCCTCCCACTCAGGAGCATCAGGTATACATAGCAGCTGAGCACCTCTGGCCTCTCTGGCCACTCAAAAGTAAGAGAGTTGGGTCGATCCAGCCACAGTCACAAAGCTTGTACTTGACTGTGAAACAAGCCCACCTTCCTGTGCTTTCCAAAGTTCATTCTCATCTGAAGAGGCACTTTTCCAAACGATGAAAAAAACCAAATCCGCCCGGATCTCGATGGCAGCTGAGACATCCTGGAAAATGACAACGCCTTGAAGGAAGAGGTATAAGGGTGGCTGTTTCCAAAGACCTTGTTTCAGGCCCTCTCTGCCAGGCTGCCAAACAAGCTAGAAAAGCTGATGCTGCCTGCAGCTTCGCGGGCCAGCTTGCTGGTCAGGAGTCAACTGAGCAACACTTGTAATGCAGGATACTCCTAAAGACCACTGAGAAAATCAACAGGTAAGAAAGACATCGAAGGGTCTCTATTAGGGAAGGTGAAACAAGCCTTGTTTTGGCTTCTGTCCTAACCTCTTTTCGGTGACATCTAAAGGTTCACAAACCAATACTCAATTCTGCTCTATCCTACCTGTGCATCTATTCATTCAAGTAACCCAGAATGCCCCTTTGTTAATTTCAGCCTGAAATGTTCTTCTCAGCAAAAGGGAATGATGGCATCCACTGACTTCACATACAAACCAGCCTCCCAAACCCCAAAGCCGTTTGTTGATTTTATCAGCCCAGAACGCATATCCTCAGCTCCATCTGGTTAGGAAAATTGAGTCCACACACCCATACACACAAATCTTAGTATTCCAACTCTTCTTCTCCATCAACATCTCTCAAATATCGTCCTTAAAAGGAGTACTATTGATAAATATTTTTTAAAATAAAATTTAAAAAGGAATACTATTGGGCTTCCCTGGTGGCGCAGTAGTTGAGAATCCGCCTGCCAATGCAGGGGACACAGGTTCGAGCCCTGATCCGGGAAGATCCCACATGACGCGGAGCAACTAAGCCTGTGCACCACCTACTACTGAGCCTGCGCTCTAGAGCCTGCGAGCCACAACTACTGAGCCCGAGTGCCACAACTACTGAAGCCCGTGCGCCTAGAGCCCATGCTCCACAACAAGAGAAAGCACCCAATGAGAAGCCCGTGCACCGCAACAAAGAGTAGCCCCTGCTTGCTGCAACTAGAGATAGAGAAAAGCCCGTGAGCGGAAACGAAGACCCAACGCAGCCAAAAATAAAAACTAAAAAAAACAAAAAGGAGTACTATTGAGGTAGTTCATTTCATTCCACAAATATTAACTAAGTGCCTCCTATCAGATCCTATTCTCCAGAATATTCATGGGCAGAACCTTCAATCCCTCATTTCTAAAATACTGGAATTAACATTACTTGGATTAACCTGAATTAGTGAAAAGATATCCCGTGTTCATGGACTGAAAGATAATATTGTTAAAGGAAACAACAGAGAAGTTTCCAACTAAAGTGGAAACAAAGTGGTCCACAAATTCAATGCAACCCCGACGAAAGTCACAGCTGGCTCATCTGCAGAAATTGAAAGGCTGATCCTAAAATTCATGTGGAGGGAATTCCCTAGTGGTCCAGTGGTTAGGACTCCACGCTTCTATTGCAGGGGGCCTGGGTTCAATCCCTGGTCAGGGAACTAAGATCCCGCAAGCCGTGTGGCATGGCCAAAAATAAAATAAAATTTAAAAATTAAGATGAAATTCATGTGGAAATGCAAGGGACTTGAAATAGCCAAAACAATCTTGCAAATGAAGAACAAAGTTGGAGGACTTACACTTCCTGATTTCAAAACTTACTATGAAACTACAGTAAACAAAACAGTGTGGTAGTGGCATAAGGATGGATATACAGATCAATGAACTAGAATTGAGAGTTCAGAAATAAAGCCTCACAATATTTATGACCAACTGATTTTCGACAGGGTTGTCAAGACAATTCAGTAGGGAAAGAACAGACTGTTCAACAAATGGTGTGGGGATAAATGGATATCCACATACAAAAGGATGAAGTTGGACCCTTACATCACACAATATAAAAAATTAACCCCAAAATGGATAGAAGACCTAAATGTAAGGGCTAAAACATAAACTCTAAGAAGAAAGCATAAGGGTAACTCTTCATGACCTTGGATGAGGCAATGATTTTTTGGATATGACACCAAAAGCACAGGTGACAAAAGAAGATAAACTGGACTTCAAAATTTTAAACTTTTATAAAGCAGAAACTAACACACCATTGTAAAGCAATTATACCCCAATAAAAATGTTTAAAAAAAAGACACAATTATAAGTATAAAAAAAATTTTTAAACTTTTGTGCTTAAAAGAGCACTATCAAGTAAGAAGAATGGGAGAAATTATATGCAAATTATACACCTGGTAAGGGTTGTATCCTTAAGGTATAAAACAACTCAACAATAGAAAGACAAATATCCCAATTTTAAAATGAGCAAAGGAGGACTTCCCTGGTGGCGCAGTGGTTAAGAATCCACCTGTCAATGCAGGGGACATGAGTTCGAGCCCTGGTCTGGGAAGATCCCACATGCCGCGGAGCAACTAAGCTCGTGTGCCACAACTACTGAGCCCATGTGCTACAATGACTGAAGCCCCTGCACCTAAATCCCGTGCTCTGCAACAAGAGAAGCCCACACACCACAACGAAGAGTAGCCCTCACTCACTGCAACTAGAGAAACCCTGCACGCAGCAAGAAAGACCCAATGCAGCCCAAAATAAATAAATAAAATGAGCAAAGGATTTAAGCAGATAATTCTCCACCCCCCGAAAAAAAGATATACAAATGGGCAATAAGCACATGAAAAAATGTTCGACATCACTAGCCAATAGAGCATGTGATCTATGCTACAGACTCATTCATTCACCCCCTCACTCACACTTTCACCCACCTACCCACCCAACTGTTTTCTGGCTGTGAATTATGTACAGACTCAATGCTAGGTGCTGGGACTACAAAGATGAGTAAGATGTGTTTGTTCCATACTCTCAAAGGCACTACAGTCTGGGGGAAGAAAGACATGTTACCACATAAACACACTGCAACACAGTGATGATAATATCAAAAGCTAACATGTGCTGAAGCAACACTCTTTTCAATATTTATATCGATAACCTATGAGGTAGGAACTATTATCATCTCCATTTAGAAATAAGGAAACTGAGGCACAGTGCAGTTAAGTAGTCTCCCCAGTGTCATATTGCCAATAAATGAGAAGCCGAGATACCCAGGTGATGGCTCTAAAGCCTGGGCTCTGGCAATGCTGACCCAGAAGGAATGCCTCATTTCACTGGGAAGGGAGGCTGGGAAAAGTGTCAGACACAGGGGGTGGTGACTAAAACGAGTCTTAGAGGGAGGATAGGACACTGCAGGCCAGGAGTAGGGGTGGGGTTAGGGAGTGAATATTCTAGGCAGAAGGAAGAGTAAGATAGAGATGTGAAACCAGGTAACACATTCAAGGAATAGCTTGATATGACTGCTGGAAAACTGCCCTGAAGTGGCAGGAGCCTAAACCTACAGGCCCCGTATGCCACATTACAGAAATAGTGGCCCCTGTAAGAGCAGTTAAAGGACTTACATGCAGGAGCAACATGATCGTATTTTGGCAACACTGGGGGGAGTGAATTTTTTTGGTGGTGGGCAAGATGAAAGACAGGGAGATGAGTTGAGGATGCTACAGTAGTCCGGGATGAGAGTTATGAAGGCTTGAGTAGAAGCCATAGAAGGAATGAGGAGGAGGGGATGATTCAGGGATGTTTTAGAAGCAGAGCCGGTTTAGAAGACCCAGGAGGCTGACTGCACAGGGAGCATGCAAGCAGGAAGAGTCCTGGAAGACTCTGAGGTTTCGGGCTTGAGCAACAGAAGAACAAGGGGCTCAGGAGAGAGAACTAGAAACCACCATGCACACGTGGAATCTGAGGGACCCACGGGACGTCCAAGGAAGGTGGCCAGCAGCAGCCAGGAGGGACCGGCGCTGAGATACACAGCTGGGGATCAGCCTCGCGTAGTGCTGAACTACTTAATACTTAAGTCCACGAGGTTGTTCAGGGAGAACGGGCAGAGTGAAAAGAGGGTCCTGGGCAGTACCTTCAAGACTGAAAACATCCAAGGGCCGGGTGAAAAAGAGCAACCTGCTAAGGAATGGCCAGAAAGGCAGGAAAAGCAGCAGGAGCCTGTGGCATCACTGGAGCCAGGGAAGAGTTTCAAGAAGGCAGCGGGCTAGAGTTTCAACTGTCAAGAGGAGTCAGTGAGAAGAACAGTAAACGTGGCTGTCTGTTTTTACAATTCAGACAGTTCTTTGTTCCTCACCAAACTGCTGCTAACAGGAGCACACCGACACTTAGCCCCATGAAGGGTAGCCAGAGCCCCAAACAGCGTGGAATTCCTTGTCGTGCTAACGTTACCTTCAACTGTACAACAAATTTGTTTCAACATCATGTCTGTTCCCAAATCTTCAAGTATAATGGATATCCCAGGAAAAGCTGGATTTTAGCTGTGCTGCAGGGCCCTTAACACACACCTGCAGACTCCAGGGAGGGCTTACGGTTTGTTTACATCCTGAGAGTAAGGAGCAAGAGAATGAAAACACAGGAGCTACCAGAAACCCAGGGGATAGGCAGACCTCTGGAGAATCTGAGGAAAGCTAAGGACCTTTTCCCTAGAAAAATGCCCCTACGCACAAAGTCACAAAACTTTCGCATGTAATTTTGGGAAGCTTCAGGGACCCATATGAAAATTTCACTCTTTAAGCAATTATAATGAGTAACACAGTGGTTATAGCCATATAAATTTCTGAGATCTTCTTCAGCATAATTTCCTAATTTTCTTTTTTATTTTGGCCACACCACACGGCATGCAGAATCTTAGTTCCCTGATCAGGGATAGAACCCATGTCCCCTGCAATGGAAGTGCGGAGTCATAACCACTGGACTGCCAGGGAATTCCCTCTAATTATTTTTTTTAACAAACAGGCAGTAATCATTTTTAGTAAAAAATTTTTTTAAAAAAAGGAATAATTCTATTTTCATTTCAGGGGTTAAAAAAACACAAGATGGAATTCTCCTTACTAAGAGTCCTTCTTTGAGTGGCATCTCCTCAAACTAAAAAGCAGAGCTGAAGAATTTTCCAGCATGTTCTGCACTGGAGAAGCAAAGGAAGTCCATGGGAGAAGGCCCAGCCAAGGGTCTCTCCTGCCCTGGGCCCAACATCTGGAGCAGCGGAAACCCAAGCTGCTGTGGGAAGGCATGGGGCAGACAGGCCAGCCCAGCAGGACAGGCATAAGGGAGCCTGATACCACCCAGGACTGAACACCAGCCTCGAGTGGGGACAAGGGAAGGACACAGGCTTTTAAGACAGAGCAGGCAAAATTCTGATGAAGGATGAGGGGCTAGGCTCAGCTGCAGGGACAGACTGGGCAACAGAAATGTCCCAACAGGGTCTCCGCTGGGACCTTTCACACAGTAGGTGGCCGAGCATACCTGCAAGCCTACACTCCAAGACTTCCACCCCTCCTTGAAGGAGACGGCTTTTTTTTTTAATTTTTATTTATTTATTTATTTATTTATTTTTGGCTGCGTTGGGTCTTCGTTGTTGTGCGTGGGCTTTCGCTAGTTGCACCGAGCGGGGGCTACTCTTCATTGCAGTGTGCGGGTTTCTTAATTGTGGTGGCTTCTCTTGTTGCGGAACACGGGCTCTAGGCGTGCGGGCTCAGTAGTTGTGGCATGTGGACTCAGTAGTTGTGGCTCGTGGGCTCTAGAGCGCAGGCTCAGTAGTTATGGCACAGGGGCTTAGTTGCTCTGCAGCATGTGGAATCTTCCCGGACCAGGGCTCGAATCTGTGTCCCCTGCATTGGCAGGCGCATTCCTAACCACTGCGTCACCAGGGAAGCCCGAAGGAGACTCCTTTAGAGAAGAGTGGGGTCTACAGCCTGCGAGCTACAGACTCCAGAGGCCCTGGCTCCAATTTCAAAGACACAGATGCCTTAGAGGTCCTTAGAGGAAGCCACTCTTCTCAGGCCCAAGAAATTGTGGGGCTAATAAAAGTTGAGGAAAGGTTAAGGGAGACAAGCAGCAGTGAGCCGCCGCCTGGAGGGTCGGCAAATGCAGGGTCCATGGCTGACAGCCAACTTCTCTATTGGGACTATGGGGAAAACCTGCTGCCCAGTGGCCTGGCTTAGAGGTCATCTCCCTCAATGTACCTGAGTGGTAGCATCATCTTATAAGTGAACAGGCGGGCTTCCCTGGTGGCGCAGTGGTTAAGAATCCGGCTGCCAATGCAGGGGACACGAGTTCGAGCCCTGGTCCAGGAAGATCCCACATGCCGCGGAGCAACTAAGCCCGTGAGCCACAACTACGGAGCCTGCACTGTAGAGCCCGTGAGCCACAACTACTGAAAGCCCGTGCGCCTAGAGCCCGTGCTCTGCAACAAGAGACGCCACCACAATGAGAAGCCCACACACCTCAACGAAGAGGAGCCCCCGCTCACCGCAACTAGAGAAAATCAGTGCACAGCAATGAAGACCCCACGCAGCCAAAAATATAAATAAAATAAATAAATAAAGTGAACAAGGCAACCAGAAGAACTTAAGTTGCTAACAACTCCAGAAGTGCCGCGATCGAGCTGACTGATGCGAGGAGGAGGGAACAAATCCAGCTACAGGAAGTATGGGTCCTCACGTGATGGAAGTCTCTCTCAGGAGTGGCAGTAAGTGAAAAGGAGACATAAGGAGTCCTATCTGATGTAGTGTCAAAGATGATATCTATCATAGGCCATAGGGTGTGGTCGAATTAAAAAACCAAAACAAGGTTTTCCCTGGTGGCGCAGGGGTTGAGAGTCCGCCTGCCGATGCAGGGGACACGGGTTCGTGCCCCGGTCCGGGAGGATCCCACGTGCCGCGGAGCGGCTGGGCCCGTGAGCCATGGCCGCTGCTGGGCCTGCGCGTCTGGAGCCTGTGCTCCGCAACGGGAGGGGCCACAACAGTGAGAGGCCCGCGTACCGCAAAACAAAACAAAACAAAACAAAACAGGTAACAGGAACCTCACCCATGAAACACCAAAGTGCAGTTAACACTGAATACAAAGGTCTTACGAATGACCAGATGCAGAAAGCGTACACTGTTGGCAGGGATTAGGCAGATCCAAACTGAACTGAAAGTTTTCAGACCAAGAGTTGAGGTATGAACTAAGCAGCAAAAACTGAGAACCGTTCGCGTGCTGTCCTACTGACTTGATGAAAGTTCCAAGCCAAAACCGTTTGGGCTGTCTCGGGGTTCCCCCGATCCATAAGACAAGTGAGATTCAGGATCACCTCGTAATATACATAAGCCTGAAAAACGTCCAACAAAACTGAGAAAATACACTTTAACTTTGCCTCTGTCATATAAAACCACTTAATAATATGTGTGTTACGATTTAAATGCAGCATATATAGTACTTCCTCAACGACGCCTGACGGAAGGAAGAAACGTTCTACATCTCGGTCTCAACATTCCAAAACATCTTCATTCCACTGAGGAAATGCACCCGAGCTTATAAGTAAGCATCTTATTCAACTAGTCATGTCCACACGATAACTCAACCCGTCTAATGCTTTATTCCTCAGACAAGTCTACCTAGCCCGTACCGTTTCAAATATCGTGCAGATTCTACTTCGTAAATCAACTTTCTTCCCCTGCTTCCTAAACACGAATCTTCCCGGAGTAAATTCACGCTGTAAACACACCCAGGGCTTTGTTTTATACAGATTTCTCCCCCCTGGTCCCAAGAGAGGTTGCTTTCCCTTCTAGATCCAACCGAGGCCAAATACTGCCATCTGGGGTCACGGCTTCCTCTCGCCGCTGCCGCCGTGGAGCGGACTCGCTGGGTTCCGGATTCCCCGCGCCGGCCCGAGCCTCGCACCCCTTCCTGTCTCCGTCTGCCCACGGTGGGCGGCGGGCGCGCGGCGCCCAGACAAAAGCTCGGGCCGTCGGGCCCACCGGCCCCGGGCCGCCCACCCTCCGGGCCGCGGGCGTCCTCCAGCCCAGAGGCCGAGGGTCCCGGTGCAACTTCGGAAACAGAAAGGAAGGAGGCGCCGGCGCCCGCAGGTCCGGGTGCGCCCAAGGCGGCCGGCACGCGCGTGGGCCGCAGGCGAGGGCGCGAGGGGAGGGCGAGGCGCACCCGGCCGCCCGCGCCGGCGCCCGCAACTTGCCCGCGGGCCGTGGCCCGCGCCCCGCAGGGCCCGCCCGACGGCGAGGCCCACATTGTCCCCGCGGCACGGCCGGCCACCCTCGCGCACAGACGCTCGCACACGCCCCCTGCCCCGGCCGGCTGCGGGGCCCGCGGCGCTCGGGCGACTGCCGGCCTGCCGCGCTCCTCCAAGCCCCGCTCGGGCCCGGCCCTGGCAGCCCCGCCGGCGGCGGCTGCAAAACTTTCTCCTCATCGTGGCGGCGGCGGAGGCGTCGCGGCCGCCCGGGGCGCGTCAGTCACTCGGTCCGGGAGATCGGGCAGGCGGGCGGCGGGTCCCTCCCTCAGCCCCACCCCGGGCCACCGACCTGGTCCGGCTCCGATTCATAGTCGTCGTCCTCGGCGCTTACGGACATGGCCATGGCTCATGGTGGGCCCAGGCTCGCGCGCGCTGACATGGCTGGAGCGGCGCCGCCGCCGCCGCCGCCGCCGCCGCCGCCGCCGCCGCCTCCGCCCGCCCGGAGCAGGCTCGGCTCGCCCTGGCTCGGTCTCGGGCTCGGGCTCGGGCTCGGGCTCCCGCGAGGAGGGAGCCGCGCCGCGCGCCTCACACGCCCGCGCGGGAGGGGGCGGAGAGGGGCCGGCGGGGGGAGGGCCGGGGGGCTCATGCATATGCATGAGGCGATCCAGGAAGGGGCTGGCCCCCCGGACCGGCGGGCCAATGGCGCGGCCGCGGCGCTCGGGCCGCACACAAAGGGAGCCCGGCCTGCGGTGACACGGGGGCGGGCCCGCCGAGGGCGGCCCCTCGCGGCCGGAGCTCCGGGACTGGGGCTGCGTGGGGGCGTGCCCCGCGCCCCGCCCGGCTCGCGCGCCGCGGGGTGCACATGGGTGCCTGCACGCCGCCGCAGCTCTAACAGGAAATGCACGCCCGACCTGGGGTGGGGTCTTTTGTGTGGTCCTGCGGGGCGTCTCGCAGGAGCCCCGGGGTGCACGGTCACAGGGAGTGGCCCTGCATGAGACACCAGGCACGGGTCCCTGTGCCCCCCAGCAGCGGGCACACGGGCTCTCGGGTTTGCACAAGCTCTGGGACCAGGACCTGGTATGCCTGCGAACCCGGGAGTCCCGTAGCCCCTGCAGGCCCGCTGGCCCGGGTACAGTCTGGGGAGCCAGTTCCCCAGGACGCCGGCAGTTGTGTTGGGCTGGTCCCCTAACGTTGCCCTCTTCTACCCTCAGGTTTGCCTTTTCAGGTCGCGAGGGAATCAGCGTAAAACGTGGGGTGGTACAGACAGGAGTTCCAATCGAGCTGCCTGCCTTGGAGGCTGCCAGACAGAACACCATGAATGCACTCTTCCCTGAGGTGGGCGCCCCACTCTCTTGGACAGGAACCCCCGCTTCCTGAGGTGCCCAGGGGTCGATCTCGGAAGGGGTGAGGGCAGGCCAGAACCCAGTCTCCCAGAAGACTGGCAAGCGCCTGAAGCTGGCCCAGAAGGTGTGGGTTTCTAAATTCTTAAACTGGAAACATTCCTAATGCTTACTCCTAAAGCAGCCCACCCTTGCAGAAAACTCTTAACTGGAAAAAAAAAAAGTCTAGGGGGCACTTATGCCAGCAGCCCTTACTCTGAAGGAGGAGCTCAGTGACCATTAGCTAGAGTGATCAATGCTGTTATAAGCATCAAAACCACAGGTAAACTCAAGCTAAGGAGCAGAGCGACTTAGCTAGGTAGCTGGCATACTCATCATCTAACTAGGAATGTCCAAGGTGACACTAAACATGCATACATGCACCAGTTTCTTCATCTGTAAAATGGGAAGGTTTGCCCAACCAAAGGATCAGAGGCTTTCCCAAGAAAAAGCTCATTAGCTGTGAAATCTGGTGACCAATTGTGCAGTGTCGTCCAACTGTTAGTCATGCCCAGGCCACTGGCCATGAAATCCACTCTGAGAACAGAAGGGATCCACAGGCAGGTCATGGCCTGGGCTTTCAAGGAAGGCAGAATGTGTAGTGGACATAAAACTCAGAAGGCTTCTAGCAGGGAGTCTACAGGAGTGAATAAATAGGGATGTCAGTTTTACTGAGTGGATTTAAAGTCCCTCTGAAATGTATACACCCACTGACACTATGGGGAAAAAATCCCAGCAGACCTGCTCTTTACCTGTTCTGAGTTTCCTTTCTCCCCTCTTACATTTTTCACAATTCACTCAAGGTTAACAAAAACTTGTGGTTTTGAAAAGAATACACCCCCCTCCATCTCAGTCCACCCCCCAAAGTCTCAGCCTTTATAAAACTACCTTGTCTGGACTGAAGTCTGTATCTGATGTATCCCATGACCTCTTAGGGGCCACTCCACCCAGAAGGAAGTCCCTAAAAGAAAGAGAGGCTGAAAAAAATGCTAATCATGCTTTCGCTTCACTGTAATTGGTCAAAACTGCAAGGGTACAGAGATACACAAATATCATAATACCTCAAGAGAGGTATGGAAACAGGACTTTTTCTCAAAGGTCTTTCTCATTCCGTATCAGGAGTGCAAGAATATTTAGACTTGTCTTTGGGCTGATTTCTTCTGAGAATTCTCAAAGGCTCACTTCTGTATTTAAGGAAGTAAAAAGTTCTCATTTATCATAGTTCAAAGAAGAGAAAGGGAAAGTGTTGATAAACAGAAGCTGCAGCTAACACAAAACTTCCTTCCGTCACATCATTTCTGAGCTAGAAGGGGCCTCACCAGACCCTCTCACTTTACAGGTAAGGAAACTGAGGCTCAAAGAAAATTAGGAGGTAGCTCTGAAGCCCAGGGTTCCTTACATAACACCATCCAGAGACCCCCTCCAGGGGTCCGGACAATAACAGCAGCAAATGTTTACTAAGCATGATTGAAGGGCTAGACCCCATGTGAAGTGTGGTGTAGATACATCTCATTTATTCTTTTACACAACCCCGAGAGGAGTGTTCCATTGTTCACCCATTTTACATATGAGGAAACTGAGGCACATCGCTGCTAGGAAGTGAAAGGACCTGGATCTGAACCCATAAGCAGCTGGAGTCTGCAGCCTGGGCTGTTAATCACATCGCACCAATGCCTCATGCCAGAGACTAGAGGAGGATGCCAAGTGAAACCAGTGTTAATCCAAGTGAAATACTCAGACTTACGCACAAAATTAACTGTCCCTTACTAAATTCTGCAAATTCTGTGTTCTTAGTTCAGATATTTCAGGACGGGTAGGTATGGTTTTGGTAACCAGTCTGCTGTCTGATGGATCTGTGGGGGCTGATGGGGAAGGAGGTGGGTCCTCTCCAGACTCTAACAAGGCTCCTGCCAGCAGTCACCGTTCTAACATCTTTAAAAAAAATTCCTTTTCTGACACTTGCAAAGGGCCTCTTAACATCGCTACTTCCTCGATCAAGCTTCCTTTAGCTAACTGGTACACACAACTATCCAACGTTTGTTTTGTATTAATAGTGTGCTGGACTGTATATAAAATACATTACGCCAGCATTTGCACAGTAGAACTGCTGCCTTAAAATTTAGCATTTATATTGTGCCTTAGGCTCGTCCTTTCTCCCTTTTGACCTCCTTTTCAAGTGACCCTAAGAACTGAATGGTCTCCCAGCTCCACTTAGCCAAGGCTTACATTCTTAGAAAGAGTTCCCCAAAGCTGATGCCACCAGGACACTGGTGCTTGTCCTGAACCAGGAGGATCCAGAAGTCTCATCAAGTGGCGAGGAAATAAAACAAAAACAGATGGAAGCCAAGTCAGCCTCAGTCACAGCCATCACCCATTTCCCTGCTTTCTCTCTGAGTGTCATTTAATGTTCTGGTCTGCCTATCAGATCATGACACCGGGAGTGATCCCAGTCTGCCCAGAGATTTTGCCCAGAGATTTTGCCCAGACTTAGCCACCGAAGGGCACTGCAGGCTGTCCCAGGGCAGGGACAGGTAGTGACCTAAGGTAAAAGGAAGAGGGCAGCCATCCCCTCCAGTCCTCTCCATCCCCACATCCAGGAACAGGAAGGCAAAGGGACAGACTGGATAAGTGCCCCCTGGAAATCTGGGATCCATAGGGGAGGGTTTCCCTGGCACGTGGCCCTTTTCCTTGTGCCCATGTCACAAAGGGCATGGCTAAAGCTTGGGAACATTATTTTCCAGAGGATCGGGTCAGGGAAAGAGAATGAATTCTCTGTGTCCAGACCAGTAACTGGCTGGCACGCTCCTGAACCAAGGGACACCATTTGTAAACGTGTCCCTAAGGAAGGAACAGAAATGATACAAAGGGTTGCTTCCTAATACACATAATAATGTATGTTTAACAAGCAATAGAGAATGCATGCTTCAGCTATTTTACTATTTGTCTCTGTTCTTCATAGGTTTTTCCCCATTAACAGCACAAGGACAAGGTCTTTTGCAGAGTTATTTCTCTAATAAAACATAAATAAGAGAAATTTTTGCATCGTGTCACACAGCAATTTAGAACTAATTCCAGGGTTGCCTGGATAAAACTATGGTTCAAAGAGTGACCGTATGACAGACCAAGGGCTACAGTGATTTCTCTTAAGGAAATTACTAATGTTATTTAATTGCTTTTTATTTTCCCCCTGAAGAATCATTCCACAAGCATTTAAAACCCACATATATCTGTCACATGGGTCCTTTAAAGAGACCAAGCTTTCCATTAAATAGGGTTCCTCTCCTAATACTGTCTCCTTAAATTACCAAGATCAACCAATGAATATTTACGTTCCCTGGAAGATTTGTGACTGTGCACAGGATTTTTTTTAATTAGCTAATTTAACAGGTGACTGGCATAGATCTGAGAAATGCTTCCCACCATCCACCCCATTTCCAACTCAATCACTGACCTTAGAAAGCTACTTCCCTTCTCCATTCATTTCCCTACAAAACTCCAGGCTAAGGCTGAGCCCTCAGACAATTCAGACAAGATTAATGGATGCACTTTACAATCCCACCCCCCACCCCCAGAAAATAGGGGCTAAAAATACATAAAATGCCAGTATAATTCGGGCCTACAACCGGGACTTTTGTAATTTAAAAATATTTCTCTTAACAAGACCAAATCTCCCCCTTGGTTTCCTTCCTTACCAGAGCACCCAAAAGACCAAATCCAAAGCTTACTCAAAATGGGATGATAAAGCATACAGTAAAGAGGCTTAAGAGGATTAAAGTTAGCAGCTCTGTTCACAATGATCAAATGGTGGAAACAAATCAAATTCTGTGCATTGATGAATAGGTAAACAAAATATGGTTTCTATCCATAAAATGGAATATTATTCAGCCATAAAAAGGAATGAAGTGCTGACACAAGCTACAATGTGATGAATCTTGAAAACATGATGCTAAGTGGAACAAGCCAGACACAAAAGGCCATATACTGTATAATTACCTTTATATAAAATATCCAGAATAGACAAATCCATAGGGACAGAAAGCTGATTAGTGGTTGCCAGGGGCTGGGTGGGGGGAGGGGGAATGGGGAGTGACCCCTAATGGGAATGGGGTTTCTTTTGGGAGTGATAAAAACATCTTGGAATTTAGAAAGAGGTGATGCTTGCACAACATTCTGAATATACTAAATATCACTGAATCCGTACTTTAAAATGGTTAGTTTTATGCTAGGTGAATTTTACTTCAATTTTTAAAAAGTGTGTATGTGTGTGTGTATATATACATATATATATACTTTTTTTTTTTTTCTTTTCATCAGTCATCCTTTAAGAGTGATCTTAGTTCCTATTCCTAAAAGGTAACCTGGTTAGGAAATGTAGCCCCTAAGTCCTGGAGCAGGTTGAAATTAACCAAACCAAAATGATAGTTGAATCACCTCTTAAATGAGCTGCTAACAGTCACTGTGGGGACCTGATGGGCTCTGACTGCACTTGAAAGCCTTTCACTTAGGGACACCTGACAAATGCAAATACACACAGGTTGGTATGGTCAGGAGTAGGGATGGGGGGAACAGACACACACACACACTCATACACACTTTGGCTGTTCCCAAGGAACTCTCTTCATTTACATTCTTGCTTTCCTTTAAAAGTGGCTCATCTCCAGCAGGCCAATTTGCCTCTAAAAGCCCCCTGGATCTATGAAAATTCACGAGTTTACCATGACACTCAAAATAGAAAAAGTCTGACAAAACTCATCTGTCACCATTTTAAGCAGCTATTATACCAACTCCTTAGTTTGAAAATTGGTATTTAAAGGGAAAGAATTAAGCCTGTGTGCTGCCTTATCAGGAGGAACTGTATTTAAGGGTAGCTCCAATTGATGAGGAAAAGCTCTACAGAAAAAACTTCAAAGCTTCATTTCCTTCTTCTTCTTCTTTTTTTTTTTTTTTTTTTGTCTGTGGGATCTTAGTTCCCCCACCAGGGATTGAACCCGCGCACCCTGCAATAGAAGTGGGGAGTCTTAACCAATGGGCCGCCAGGGAAGTCCCAAAGCTTCATTTTCATCTCCTGATAAAATTATTCATACAGGAAAGAATGATAACTGGTATTGAAACTGAATGGTAGAGGGAAACACGGGCACCACGTATTCCCTTCCAGATTATGCTCTGGAGGAAAACAGGGATGAACATAACTGAATAATGGGGGAATAATCAGACCACCATCATCTTAATCCATGATATTTAACTTCAATCTAACCAAGCCTTTAGACCTAGTTTCCAATTTACAGAAATTACAAGAGACAGCGAAAAAGCTAAATGACACCACAAGAAAGCAATCAGACAAATGCATAAAGTGAGATATTCTTCAGGGCATGGTTCCATCTTCCCTACCAATCAATATCCTGAAAAGGTAAAGATTAAAAGAGAGAATGAAGAACCTGGATTGAATCCTGGTTGGGAAAAAGTAGCTGTAAAAGATAATTTATATGACCCAGCATTAGGAGGAATTGTCAGTTTTGCTAGGTGTAATAATTTCAGGTATGGAGAAAAATATTCTTCTTTTTCTGAGATGCAAACCTAAGTATTTAGGGGTGGAATTATCATGATGTCTGTAATTCTCTAAAGAATACTTCAGCATAAAAAATTAAGTTAGTTAAAAAGAAATAGCATACCCATTAGGATGGCTATTATCAGAAAACAAACAAACAAACAAAAAAACAGAAAATAACAATAGCAAGCATGTGGAGAAATTGGAACCCTTGTGTATTATTGATGGGAATATAAATTGATACAGCCACTGTGGAAAACAGTATGGCAGCTCCTCAAATAATTAAACATATAATTATTCTATGATTCCAGCAATTTCATTTCTGGGTATGTACCCAAAAGAATTGAAAATGAGGACTTGAAAAGAGTTTTATACACCCATGTTCACAGCAGCATTATTTATAATAGCCAAAGGTGGAAGCAACCGAATTGTCCAATGACAGATGAATGGTTAAATAAAATGTGGTGTATACATACAATGGAATACCATTCAGCTTTAAAAAGGAAGGAGAGGGCTTCCTGGTGACGCAGTGGTGGAGAATCTGCCTCCTAATGCAGGGGACACGGGTTGGAGCCCTGGTCTGGGAGGATCCCACATGCCGCGGAGCAACTGGGCCCGTGAGCCACAGCTACTGAGCCTGCGCGTCTGGAGCCTGTGCTCCGCAACAAGAGAGGCCACGATAGTGAGAGGCCCGCGCACCGCGATGAAGAGTGGCCCCCGCTTGCCACAACTAGAGAAAGCCCTCGCACAGAAACGAAGACCCAACACAGCAATAGTTAATTAATTAATTAATAAACTCCTACCCCCCACATCTTCTTAAAAAAAAAAAAAAAAGTAAAAAGGAAGGAGATTCTGGCACAAGCTACAATATGGATGAACCTTGAGGACATTATATTAAGTGAAATGAGCCAGTCACAAAAAGACAAATACTGTATGATCCCACTTATATGAGGTACCTAGAAGAGTCAAATTCACAGAGACAAACAGTAGAATAGAAGTTACCAGGGGCTGGAAAAAGGGGGAATGGGAAGTTAGTGTTTAAGGGATTAAGAGTTCCAGTTTCATATGATGAAAAAGATCTGGAGACTGATGGTGGTGATGGTTGTACAACAATGTGAATGTACTCAATGCCACTGAATGGTTAAAATAGTCAATTTTATGTTATATATCTTTCCCCACAATTTAAAAAGATGTGATAAAAGATAAAATAAAAAGATGGACCTAGGCTTCCCTGGTGGCGCAGTGGTTGAGAGTCCGCCTGCCGATGCAGGGGACACGGGTTCGTGCCCCGGTCCGGGAAGATCCCACATGCCGCGGAGCGGCTGGACCCGTGAGCCATGGCCACTGAGCCTGCGTGTCCGGAGCCTGTGCTCCGCAGCGGGAGAGGCCACAACAGTGAGAGGCCCGCGTACCGGGAAAAAAAAAAAAAGATGGACCTAAAGATTACCATACTAAGTGAAGTAAGTCAAACAGAAAAACAAATATCACATGATATCACTTACATGTGGAATCTAAAAAATGATACAAATGAACTTATTTACAAAACAGAAACAGACTCACAGATATAGAAAACAAACTTATGGTTACCAAAGGGGAAAGGAGGGTGGAGAGATAAATTAGGAGTTTGGGATAAGCAGATACAAACTACTATATATAAATAAAAAACAAGGTCCTACTGTATAGCACAGAGAACTATATTCAATATCTTATAATAACCTATAATGGGAAAGAATCTGAAAATTATATAATATTTATATATATAAAACTGAATCCCTTTGCTGCACAACAGAAACTAACACAACACTGTAAATCAACTATACTGCCATTTAAATAAATAAATAAATAACAAATAATAAATAAATGAAAAGAAATCAAAGAAACAACACCCTCCCACAGAAGAATCAATCAATTGGGAACATTCAAATCAACAAGCTTCCTCAGGGCAGTCCCCAACCCAGCCCCTCCTGCCATCTTGTACCATAAACATTAACTAAGAGAGAAATGAATCTAAATAACAACAACAACAAAATCAATCTTATAAGTGAGACTATCTCTTCACTCCTGCAAAGTGCTTTGCTGTTTAGTCCTTTACATTCATTGGTGGAGAAGTTCAGTGGTTTAGAGCAGGTTTTACTATAGCTTTCACTTCCCACCTACTTTCTTTGCGTATAAAGTTCCCCTTGTCCCAATAAATATACTTCCCCTTCCCACCTTTGTAACAAGAATCAAACTTAAATAATGCAAATGTTTCACCTGTGTTCACATAATTGTGCCCCTTTTTTCTCTAGATCACCCAAATTTGGGAAGCAGCAGATTATCTCACAACATCATTTGGTTGCACACATATCCACTGTCCTAACAAAGCCAAATTAGAGAGGCAGGGTAGTGAGTGTGGTGGGGAGAACAAGACAACTTATTCCCAATGTCAATGATCAAGTACTCTCCTTTAAAATAGGGAAATATACAATGGCATTTGACAAAAAGAAAAGTTTGAAGGATAGACCATTGTTCCAGAAATATAACCATGATAATGGCAAGCAATCATTTACAGTGCCTGCTTGGCTTTCTAATTACTGCACCAAAGGCAGGAGCCCTCAATATCTCAACTGCTTTCCAAAAATTTGTCTTTGGCATTATCAACACAGACAGCCGAGCAGGTTATCAGACTAAGAAAGAAATCCTGGGCTGCAGACTTTAATTACAGGTTATTTCAGCTGAACGCTGTCTTAAAGTTCCAATAAAGTGGTTCTAAAATGATACAGATGATGGCTGAAAAATTCCAGGTGAGAGATAAGATCTTTTTAAGTCCAGGAGGATAAAGGGAGATGCCTAAATGTGAGGGACAAAAGGGTCCAGGGAATACCAAGAGCCCTTCTTAGTTCTCTTCTATTTACCGTTCTTTTAACAGTTGGCTGGGACTGGGACACACAAATTAAAGTAAGGAGAGAAACTTATTCTCACCAACGAGATGACTCAGAAGCATTTGCAGAGCAGGTGAAAGAGGACAAACAATGAACTGATGAATACAACTTCATCTTTTAGAAGCTCTGGGGAAACTTTGCTATCAAGTTCATTCATTCAATAAACATTTTCTGGGAGCAATCTTGCATGACAGGATACAAAAATGGATAAAGAAAAAATTAATAAGATGAGCTCCCGTCTCAAGAAGATAACGGAAGCTTAAGACAGATATTCAACAAAATGCAGAGTAGAATGTGGATGTCCAGCAGAGGGAGAAATGGGGGAAGTCTATCTACCAGTCAGGATCTTGACAGGAAATGGATGGCATCCTGGCACCCTCACACCAGGTCATGGAGGGGAGTTTAACAGAGGCTCAATTTGCAGAGTACAAGTGGGGTTAACGGAAGCCAGCAAGGCATGGTGATGCATCCCAGGCCTAAGGACAGTGATGAGCTATTACCTCCCTTTGTTACCAGAAATTCAGAGAGAAAAGCTGGAGAAGGACAAGAAATAGGAGCCGTGGTCCCCAATGGAAGGAGACAGCCAACCTGCAATGATCCCATAGGGAGAAAGCTGGGGGAATAAATACCCCAGCCTCTCTCTCCTCCTGTCTTCCCATCTCCTGCCGGTACCTCCCTCCCTAGGCTGAGCCCAACCAAAAGCCAGAGATGCAAGGAACCTCTTTGATGCAGCCCACACAGAAGGCTTGAGGAGGCTGGAGAGGATCTGGAGGCACAGCTAGAAGACATCCAGCTCAGGAGGCTTCCTGGCAGAGAAGGAACTAGGTTGGGCCTCGAGACAGAGAGAATTCGTATGTGGCAAAATAAGATGGGCATTCCCAGAAGGAAAACAGTATAAGCTAAGGCCAAGACTGTCAAGAAGATGGAAAATATGGAGTAATTCAGTTCCCCTGCAATGTAGAGAAGAGAAGCCAGCATGAGATTCTAAGGCAGAGTGACAACTGGGGTCATGGGACCTCAAGGCCAGGGTAAGTATTTGGGAGATGACTTTAAAGAAGATGGAGGGACTTCCCTGGTGGCGCAGCGGTTAAGAATCCGCCTAACAATGCAGGGTACAAGCGTTTGTGCCCTGGTCCAGGAAGATCCCACATGTCGCAGAGCAACTAAGCCCGTGCACCACAACTACTGAGCCCGCGTGCTGCAACTACTGAAGCCCGCGCATCTAGAGCCCGTGCTCCGCAACAAGAGAAGCCACCGCAAAGAGATGCCCACGCACCACAATGAAGAGTAGCCCCCGCTAGCCGCAACTAGAGAAAGCCCGCGCACAGCAATGAAGACCCAACCCAGCCAAAAATAAAAATAAATAATTTTTTTTAAAAATAAAGAAGATGGAGAGTCACTGAAGGTGTGACAAGTTTACAGGCTGAATTGTGTCTGCCCCAAAATTCACATGATGAAGCCCTACCCCCCCAACACCTCGGAACGTGACCATATTTAGACACAGGGTCTTTTTTTTTTTGGTTGCATTGGGTCTTCGTTGCTGTGCGCAGGCTTTCTCTAGTTGCGGCGAGCGGGAGCTACTCTTCGGTGCATTGCATGGGCTTCACATTGCAATGGCTTCTCTGGTTGCGGAGCGTGGGCTCCAGGCACCTAGGGTTCAGTAGTTGTGGCGCTCAGGCTCAGTAGTTGTGGCGCACGGGCTTAGTTGCTCCACAGCATGTGGGATCTTCCTGGACAAGGGCTCGAACCCGTGTCTCCTGCATTGGCAGGCGGATTTCTAACCACTGCACCACTAGGGAAGCCCCTACACACAGGGTCTTTACAGAGATGATCAAGTCAAAATGACGTCATTAGGGCCCTAATCCAATATGACTGGTGTCCTTATAAAAAGAGGAAATTTGGACACAGGCACATACAGAAGGAAGACAATGCAAAGACACAGGGAGAAGACAGTTAAGACTCTATCTACAAAAAGCCATCAGGGGACTTCCCTGGTGGTGCAGTGGTTAAGAATCTGCCTGCCAACACAGGGGACACGGGTTCGAGCCCTGGTCCAGGAAGATCCCACATGCCACGGAGCAACTAAGCCCATGTGCCACAACTACTGAGCCCGCGTGCCACAACTACTGAGCCCGCGTGCCACAACTACTGAGCCTGCGTGCCACAACTACTGAAGCCCACACACTTAGAGTTCATGTTCCGCAACAAGAGAAGCCACCGCAATGAGAAGCCCTCGCACCACAACAAAGAGTAGCCCCAGCTCACCATAACTAGAGAAATCCTGCACACAGCAACAAAGACCCAATGCAGCCAAAAATAAATAAATGAATTTATTAAAAAAAAAAGCCATCAGGGAAGGTTACTGTTCTCTCCTGCCTGGATCTCATGCGTGGTGACTCTACAAACTTCCACTTTCTGGCTTCAGTTCACACCACTAAAAAAAGGGGGGCCCTGATGGGATCCTTGTCATATGGTTCAGACATTAAGGATTTTGGAATCCGAGCTCAAATAACTGGTCAGACCTGGGTCTCAGCTTGTAAGAAACCGTGGCATCCCCTGACCACCAACAATCTTCACAGCCTCTCACAGCGAACTTGTAAGAAAGGCACTATCGGCCCTTTTTACAGATGAATAAACTAAGCCTGAGACTTGCCCACGACCACACAACTAGTAAGTGGCCGAGCCAAGAGTCCATCTCCAGGTGCATCTGAGCCCAGAGTTCACCCTAGTTGTGCATGAGAATTACCTGTGAAGCATTTAGAAAGTGCAGATTCCCGGGTCCCACCCACCCCTACTGAATCAGAGTGTCTCAGTAGGGCCCAGGAAACTGTATTAAAAAAAAAAAACAGGGGCTTCCCTGGTGGCGCAGTGGTTGAGAGTCTGCCTGCCGATGCAGGGGACACAGGTTCGCGCCCCAGTCCGGGAAGATCCCACATGCCGCGGAGCGGCTGGGCCCGTGAGCCATGGCCACTGAGCCTGCGCGTCCAGAGCCTGTGCTCCGCAACGGGAGATGCCACAACAGTGAGAGGCCCGCGTACCGCAAAAAAAAAAAAAAACAAAACAGAAACGTTCCCCAGGTAAAGCAGATGCCACCATCCTGAAGACTGGTCCTCATTAGGCCACACTGCCTTTCTAGAAAATTAACTGGCCTTGAGGAGGCAACTATAAATGGCAGTCATCCTCCCTCCTCAACTGTACATCATCAGCTTAATTACTCGGGGGAGACAGGAGCTGGGAGCAGGGCAGAGTGGGGACAGGAAGTACATGGGGGCCTCTTTTACAGACTTATGTGCCTGTCCTTCAGGGAAAGGCTGCGTGTCACTCCTGGGGGACCCCAGACTTCTCAGGCCTCCCAGATCTGAATGACCAAGTGTGGAGGAAGGGGAAGAGAAACAAAGCAGAACTGAGGGTGACACAGACATCAGGTGTGTGTGTGTGACTTCCTCCTGTGGTTCCTGTGACGTCCCCGTGAGGGAGCTGATCCACTAACTGCTGAAGAGGGCTGTCCCCACGTCCCCGTCAGGGTTCTTACTGGTATACTCTCCAGCCTCTCTGCTCTTCCACTCAGGAAAAACTGCCAATAATTGAAATTCAAGAGGCAGCCTGGTTTGGCCACTAGAGATTAAGAAGCAAATGCATCAACATGCTCGCTTTCCAGGAAAGCTTCATCTAACCTCCTTCCTCGGTTTCCTTCTCTGCGAACCAACCCACAAGCTGGCTGAGTACAAGCGTCTGGCTGGTGGGCAGAAGGTCAACTTGCTAATAAGGCTGAGGTCAGAAGTCGGGCCTCAAAGAAGTTCAGTTCCCTCAGCTTGGTTCTAAGGTCACAGACAGGCCCCCAAATCCTACCACTTGGTCATAAAAGGAAGTGGCCAGAGTACAGACGGATCAAAACAAATCCATCACTACTGGGGAAAACGGCCAATCAGGGGAACTGTGACAGAGGGTGATTCAGTAGCATCTTTGATTTGAAAGACACCACATCAGAAATGACCTCACGGCACCTGATCAGTTCCAGAAAGGGACTTTCTTCTCCGGGAGGCAAGGTGGGAGATCAAAGCATTTCTTGCTAATCATCATTTAGCATTAATTACTTAAGTAACCTGAGCCAGACCCAGTACCGATCCCGACTTTGCATCCTGACAGCCTCAATGAGCACCCTTGATCTTTCAACCCAACCTGCATCAAATTGGGAGGAAGCCGACTGCAAACCTGGGAATCAAGAGACCCCGGGCGGCCCAGGCAGTCAGTCGTTTACTTACTTCTTCCCTTCCTGTTAACTTTTTAACCCCACCAGCCAGGAAATGCATAAATATAGCAGCCAGCCTCCCCTCCCCCTGCCCTCCACCACGTTTCATTGAGTTCCTCAGGCGCAGGGACAAATCTGGGGATGAACACCTTAGATTCACAAGCTGTGTGGCCCCAGGCTTACCAGCCTACCTCTCTGAGTCCCTAGTTTCAGCTGCATCATGAAGACAATCCTAACCCCCTCCCAGCCTCGATGTAAGAATTAAATAAAATCTAAAAACTGTTGCATACATTTAGAAGGAATACCCAGGGGGGTTTTGGTTATACTGGCAATAATTTATTTCTAGAGCTGAGTGGGGGCAGGGGGGAGTCATGGTATTCATTATTATGTTATTTATTCCTTTTTGTATAATTTATAATACATGTTATGGGCTTAAATTGTGTCCTCCCAAAATCCATATGTTGAAGTCTGAACCCCCAGCACCTCAGAATGTGACTGTATTTGGAGATAGGTCTTTAATGAGGTAACTAAGTTAAAATGGGGTCGTTAGGGTGAGCCCAAATTCAGTATGACTGGTGTCCTTATAAGAAGAGGAGATTAGGACACACACAAAGGGAAGACGGTGTGAAGACACAGAGACAACAGCCATCTACAAGCCAAGGAAAGAGTCCTCAGAAGAAATACATCCTGCCGGGCTTCCCTGGTGGCACAGTGGTTAAGAATCTGCCTGCCAATTCAGGGGACATGGGTTCGAGCTCTGGTCCGGGAAGATCCCACATGCCGCAGAGCAACTAAGCCCATGTGCCACAACTACGGAGCCTGAGCTCTAGAGCCCACAAGCCACAACTACTGAGCCCATGTGCCACACTACTGAGCCCACGTGCCTAGAGCCCGTGCTCCTCAACAAGAGAAGCCACCACAATGAGAAGCCTGCACACTGCAATGAAGAGTAGCCTCCGCTCGCCACAACTAGAGAAAGCCCACGCACAGCAACGAAGACCCAACACAGCCATAAATAAATAAATAAATAATTTTTTTAAAAAAAGACTCTTCAGCTCTATGAAAGAAAGAAGGAAGGAAGGAAGGAAAGAAAGAAAGAAAGAAAGAAAGAAAGAAAGAAAGAAAGAAAGAAAGAAAGAAAGAAAGAAAGAAAGAAAGAAAAATACATCCTGCCAACTAACACCGTGATCTCAGACATTTGGCCTCCAGACCAGTGAGAAAATTAATATTCTGTCATTTAAGCCACTCAGTCTGAGGTACTTTGTCACAGCGGCCCTTGCAAACTCATACAATAAACTTCAAATAACTTATAGAAAACTAACTAAATTAAAAAGAAAACGATTGTGCTTGCATGACTCTAATCAAAAAGACAGATAGGGCTTCCCTGGTGGCGCAGTGGTTGAGAATCTGCCTGCTAATGCAGGAGACACAGGTTCGAGCCCTGGTCTAGGAGGATCCCGCATGCCCCAGAGCGGCTGGACCCGTGAGCCACAAGTACTGAGCCTGCACGTCTGGAGCTTGTGCTCCCCAGAGACAGAGGCCGTGATAGTGAAGAGTAGCCCCCGCTTGCCACAACTGGAGAAAGCCCTTGCACAGAAACGAAGACCCAACACAGCAAAAATAAATTAATTAGTAATTTAAAAAAAAAGAATAAGGTATTTGAATGCAGAGAATGTGCTTTTGAAAAAAAAAAAAGACAGATAATAGGTGTTGGCAAAGATGTGGAGAAGTCTGGAACTCTTATAATTGCTGGGAGAAATAGAAAATGCTGCAGCCACTTTGAGAAACAGGCAGTTCCTCAAAAACTTCAATGTAGAGTTACCATCTGACTAGTCAATTCTATGCCTAGGTTTCTACCCAAGAGAAATGAAAACATATGTTCACATAAAAACCTGTACATGGATGTTCATAGCATCATCAATCACAATAGCCAAAAGGTAGAAACAGTCCAAATGCCCATCGACAGATGAATGATTAAACAGACTGTGGTGCATCCATACAGTGGAATATATTCAACCCTATAAAGGCATGAAATACTGAAAGATATATAACTTGGATGAACCTTGAAAACGTTCTTCTAAGTGAAAGAAGTCAGTCACAAAAGGCCACATACTGTACAATTCTATTTATATGAAATGTCCAGAATAGGCAAATCCATGGAGACAAAGTTTCCAGCAGCTGGGGGAGGCGCGGCTTGGGGGAGTGGGAACTGACCGCTAATGGGGCTTCTTTTAAGGGGGTATGAAAACGTTCCAAAATTAGACTGTGGTGTTGGTTGCACAACTCTAAATATTTTCAACATACTAAAAACATTTCATTGTACACTTTAAGTGGGAGAACTGTAAGGTATGTGAGTTCTATTTGTTTCATTATAAGGTGTTTAAAAAAAAGCCTGGCACCCCACAAGCACTGTTAGACGTCAAAGGCTCTTACTTCTCCCTCCCCCACTCTTTCCCAACCAGCCTAAGGGCTCCAATTTCTCCCACCAATGTTGATACCATCCACGCCCAACTTACGTACAGACCAGTGCTTATAAACCAGTCCTCCAAGGGAATCTTAAATAAGGGCTACTCCCACCAGAAGCCAGCTTCCTGTTTCCAGGCCTTGGGAGGAGAAGGGGCAGAGCTTTCTTTTTTTAAAAAAAATGCCTAGAAGCCCCTGAGGAGTGGGCTAAGTGACTCCAGACAGGGCACATTTGTGGTCCTGAAGTGATTTCCCCCAGAGGCTGGTTTGGACCCCTCCATTAATTCTGAGACTACAGTGAGTAGTGGTAAGTGTGTTTCTTTAAAAGCCCATGCTCTCAGATGTAGAGAACAAACATATGGACACCAAGTGGGGAAAGTGGCGGGGGGAAGGGTAGGGGGATGAACTGGGACACTGGGATTGACATGTATATACTAATATGTATAAAATGGATAACTAAGGAGAACCTGCTGTATAAAAAAATAAATAAATAAATAAATAAAAAAAAAGCCAAGCCCATGCCCTCTATAAACCCTAATCCGTCCTGTGGAGCAATTCCTCAGCTAGGAGGGAAGCAGGCGGTAGCCAGGCAAAGCCACCATTTCCTCTGCAGGTTCAAAGCAGCCATGGGACCTGGCTGGGCTATTTCAAGTTGCTGTGTCTGCAAGCACGGTTTGTGGTCTAATAAATGACATTTATATTTATGGCCCATGTAGGGGAAAGTCAACTCTAGAACCCCACTCAACATCCACAGATTGGGGAGCTAAAGGCAGATGTGCAGGCAACTCCTTTTCATTCCTATGGCCACCTCAGTTCCCACTAAGCTTCAAAGAGAATTAGAATTCAATACCCACAAGTACTTTCCCCATTAACAATCCCACATTTAGGAATATACCCTAATGGGAGTTCCCTGGCAGTCCAGCGGTTAGGACTCGGTGCTGTCACTGCCGTGGCCCCGGGTTCAATCCCTTGTCAGAGAACTAAGATCCCACAAGCCGCACAGCGTGGCCAAGAAAAAGAAAAAGAATATACCCTAAGAAGATAATCAAACAAAAGTGAAATGAATAACCCAGAACACCACTGTCCTATAGAAATATAATGTGAGCCACATATGTACTTTAAAATTTTTTTGAAGCCACATTTTACTAGGTAAGAAGAAACAGGTGAAGTGAATATTAATAATCCATTTTGTTTAATATATCCAAAATTTTATCATTTCAACTAGGGTTGCCAGATTTAGCAAATAAAAAATACAGCATGCCCCATTACATTTCAGATAAAGAACAAAAACTCTTTTTAGCATAAGTATATCACGTGCACTATATGGGATATACTTATAGTAAAAAAAGGTATCTGCTGTTTATCTGAAATTCAAATTAATTAATAAATTTATTTATTATTTATTTATTTTATGCCTGTGTTGGGTCTTTGTTGCCGCGCAGGGGCTTTCTCTAGTTGCAGCGAGTGGGGGCTACTCTTCGTTGCAGTGCGCAGACTTCTCACTGTCGTGGCTTCTCTTGTTGCGGAGCACAGGCTCTAGGCGAACGGGCTTCAGTAGTTGTGGCACGCGGGTTCAGTAGTTGTGGCTCGTGGGCTCTAGAGCGCAGGCTCCGTAGTTGTGGTGCACGAGTTTAGTTGCTCTGCAGCATGTGGGATCTTCCCGGACCAGGGCTCAAACCGTGTCCCCTGCATTGGCAGGCAGATTCTTAACCACTGCAAGACCAGGGAAGCCCTGAAATTCAAATTTAAATGGGCTTCCTTTTCAAATCTGGCAACCCTAATTTCAACAGGCAATCAATATAAAAAATAAATTAAATTGGTATTGTGCACTGTTCTTTTTTGTGCTAAGTCTTTGAAATCTATTGTGTATGTTATACTGACAGCACCTCTCAATTTGGGCTTGCCTTATTTCAAGTGCTCAATAGCAACATATGACTAGTGGCTACCCTTTTGGACAGTAGAGATCTAGAAAGTTCCTCTCAGTGTTTTTTATAACAGTAAAAAAATCAGAAATTAGCTGCTTAGGTTACAACTGACATTTAGAGCACTTACCATGAATCAGCCCTTGTCCTACGGACTCTGCATGCATTGTCTTGTTTAGTCCTCACAATGACCATTTGAAGTACGTACTGGTATAACCCCTTCTTACAAATGAGGAAAGTAAGGTTCCGGGAGCTTATATAACTTGGTCAAGAAAGTGGTGCAGCCGAGGTAGGGCACTGGTTGAAAGTTTGGTCTCTGCCGTTAGACTGATCTTTGCATCCTTGGCTCTGCCAAGTAACCTAACAAGTAACTTCGTCTTTTTAAGCCTCAGTTTCCTCATCTGTAAAACAAATCACAAGTGTCTATCCCACAGGATTGCTGGAGTCTAAATAAGACAGGGGATGCAGAGGACTAGGCAAGGCAACCTGCCCCTGGTAAGTTCTCAGTGACGTCACTACTATTCTTCCCAGCATCTTTGTCCTTTCCTGTTTGATCAAATTTTTCATGGTGAGCACCAACCCTGTTTTCTTTTTTTGGCCACACTGCAAGGCATGTGGGATCTTAGTTCCCCTACCAGGGATCGAACCCGTGCCCCCTGCAGTGGAAGCGTGGAGTCCTAACCACTGGACCACCAGGGAATTCCCCAGCATCAACCCATTTAGAAAGAGAAAAAAACTACTTTCAGAAGAGGAGAAAACAGCCCAAAAAGCAGCTAGAGGTCAAGGGAAGGAAGGAAATATAGAAGAAAGGAGGGGAGGAAAGGAAGAAAGGTGAGGCATCACTTCCCCAGTTTTCTGAGTGACCACCAGGGGGCAGTGCCTGCAGTTTCCACAGCTAGGGAAAATGATCCATTTTAAAAAAAAAAAGTTGCAATGAACAACTCATCAACACCATTCATCTTAAATGGGGTGCCCTCTCCCAGGAATTCCCCCTGAAAGGCTGCCAACATTCATCTTACAAGAGATGTGAAAAAGCAGTGGATTTATGGTCTCCCAGCTGTGGGCGATCTGTGTCTCACCTTTGGAGTCTTCTTTGGCCAAGTGACTACGGGAACCCCAGTGATGGCCAGACTGGGGTCGTCATCCGCGTGCTCCTTCAGGACATTCTGTGGTGAAACAAAGCAGCCATATTAGCCTAGGGTAGAGGGGATGTCTCTGAAGGGGGCTGGAGGCTGCACCTTACCCAGCAGAACTCTCTGCAGAGTCACTGCCTGTCCCCCCAACTCCACCAATACCCACACACTCAATAGAAACCAAGCAGCCAGGCTTCCCCAGCATCCACAAAACACAGAACATCCTCTTCTCCAAAAAAATTTTTAAAAGCAAATCACATACCTCCCTACGACTTGCATGAATGTATCATTCACTGATCATACTTTTGACACCAAACATTTGTCCAGAGCTCCAGGGACTCTCATGGACCCAACCTCATTTAATCCTTACCAAGTCCTCTGGGAGGGGGCTGGGCAGTGACCCAACTGATCCTCTAATGTACACAATTCAGCTACGTACTCAGAGAAACAAAAGCAACCATGAGGTCTCACCCATGAGCCCTGCCTCTGGTTTTCCATCAGTCGGCAAGCCATGTGTATTCTCATCCTGGTGTGTAAAGACATGTCATTGTTTTTTGCATCAAGGGCCCTAAACATGAGTAGATACTCAATCTGGTCTGACCAAGCTTGGAGTCTGCTAGCCATGTGCTGGCAGAAAAATGGGCTGTGATGGACATACTGCCAGACTGTGTGAGGGTCTCTCATACAGGCACTTTGTGTTCACTCCTTTGTGGGTGGTTTCAAGGTTTTTCAGGGTAATCCTGACTCTACCAGATTTGGGCCTGGTGTGCTGCTAACTTTAGAATCTCATCAAGGTGTAAGATGTCACTCCACTGAATCATCCCTAACTTATTGGTGAGGCAACCAAGGTTCAGAAATGCTCAAAGGACTTTGATGCCACCCCAGACCAGGAGGACAGAGCCCCCGAACCCTGCTCTCTGGCACCAGACTACCTGCCCCATGACCATGTCACACATGGGTTTTTTGGCTGCATCCACAGCACGCCATAAAAAGGTGTTTAGGGATGGACACAGATGTGTTACTGGCCTATTCGTTACTGGCCTACCTCAACCATTAATTTTTGGATTGTACAAAACATTCCTGCAGAGACATTTAAGAACAGAGTAAGTTGCACAGTAGCACTTAACAGGAAGAGCAGAAGAGCTCAGAAGATAAATGTAAGTGAAGATGATTTTAACTCACTTTCCCAAATCTTCACCAGAAAGAATCTAACTCACTTCTAACTTATCTACTTATTTTCCTACTTTTATGATCATCATTTGGTTGCCCGATTTTTCAAAATGTTGGGACTTCCCTGGCGGTCCAGTGGTTAAGACTCCACACTTCCACTGCAGGTGGCACGGGCTTGATCCCTGGTCAGGGAACTAAGATCCCACAAGCTGTGCGGCGGCAAAAAATAAATAAATAAGTAAAAATAAAAAGTAAAATAAATAATTTTTTTAAATAGAAAAATAAAATTTTTTAAAACGTGCCTATTACCTCAAACTCACCTGAACAACTCCTTCCTCTCCCCACAGAAGAGGGCCAACAACACCGTGGTCAAGAGTTTGGCCTCTGGGGGTGCCTGGGTTCAATTCTCAGCACGTACAACCTTCGCGAAGTCCCAGAGTCAACGTCAATGATTTATAAATGCTATCTATAAAATGTCTTGGTTCACTGCTATATCCCCAGCTTCCCACAATGACTAACCTACAGTAAGTCTCCAGTAAATAACTTAAATAAATAAATAAATAAAGCCACAAATCCCCAAAGAGGGACTCTACAAAATGCCTAACCCGTACACCTTAAATCTGTCAAGGGAGACAAAAACAAGCAAACTCTGAGAAACTATCGCAGACAAAAGGAGGAAGAAAGGACATTAGGTAAAAATTGAGGAAATGTGAATAAACGATAGCCTTTAGTTAACAATAATGTATCAGTATTGGTTCATTAGAAGTAACAAATGCAGGGCCTTCCCTGATGGTGCAGTGGTTAAGAATCCGCCTGCCAATGCAGGAGACACGGGTTCGAGCCCTGGTCTGGGAAGATCCCACATGCCACAGAGCAACAAAGCCCGTGCGCCACAACTACTGAGCCTGCGCTCTAGAGCCCACGAGCCACAACTACTGAGCTCTCGTGCCACAACTACTGAAGCTTGCACGCTGGAGCCCGTGCTCCGCAGTAAGAGAAGCCACCGCAATGAGAAGCCTGCGCACCACAACGAAGAGTAGCTCCCGCTCACCACAACTAGATAAAGCCCGTGCAGAGCAACGAAGACCCAATGCAGCGAAAAATAAATAAATAAATATATATATAAAAAGTAATAAATGCACGCTATTATCATAGGATGTTAATAACAAGGGAAACTGAGTGTGGGGGTTATGTGGAAACTCTGTACTATCTGAAGAATTTTTCTGAAAATATAAAACTGTTTTAAAACATAAAGTCTATTAATAAAAAATAATTTTTAAAATGCCTATCAGACAGTAGAAACAGCTACAATAAAGGAAAACAGGATTGTTAGGTTGCCAATTTTTCTAACACCTATGCAGCATATTTTAAAAGAAATACAAGGCTTCCCTGGTGGCGCAGTGGTTGAGAGTCCGCCTGCTGATGCAGGGGACGCGGGTTCGTGCCCCGGTCCGGGAAGATCCCACGTGCCGCGGAGCGGCTGGGCCCGTGAGCCATGGCCGCTGAGCCTGCGCGTCCAGAGCCTACGCTCCACAACGAGAGAGGCCACAACAGTGAGAGGTCCGCGTACCGCAAAAAAAAAAAAAGAAATACCACAGAAAGGAAACAAGTATACAGACACAGTGCAACTCAGGTGTGGAATTCACATGGAGTGTATGAGGCAACCAAAGGCTGGGGGCATTGGCAGCGATCGCTCCCTGGATCGTGCCTGGAGGAAGGAGTATTTCATCACTGACATTGTTTAGAATTGCCAGTTCCTGATGATGACAAAATCAAACCAACTTTTTATCAGCTTTGTTCTTTCATTACTGTTTTCACATGCACTGCGGACATTGTACCTCTCACAACTTGCACTTGAGTGGCTCATTCCCACAGCCCTCTACCCACCTGGTCACCACTCGGGGTAGGTGAGACTAGCCAGGTGAGGGGTAACTGTCAACGTCAGGAGGAGAGCAGGCACCACATGTTCTGCTGAATGAACGTATGAGAGTAAGAAGTACTGAGTGCTTGCTTTGTGGCCGGTACCGTACTAAATATTTCATATCTACGCTCTCACCCAATCCTCCTGACCACCCTGTGGGATGAACTATCATCATTTCCACAGTGCAGATGAGAAAAGCAGGGCTTAAGGGATGAAGGGAATTGTCCAAGACCACTCAGCCAGTAAGGGGTGAAGACTCTTTAACGACTGCATCATTCGGCCCATCTCTGAAAAAGGGAAGGGAGCCGTGTTCATATCAACACTGTTCACAGCAGCAAAAGAGGGCACTTCCCTGGCGGTTCAGCGGTTAAGGCTTCACCTTCCAGTGCAGGGGGTGTGGGTTCGATTCCTGGTCAAGGAGCTAAGATCCCGCATGCCTCATGGCCAAAAGACCAAAACATAAAACAGAAGCAATAATGTAACAAATTCAATAAAGACGTTAAAAATGGTCCACATCAAAAAAAATTAAAAGAAAAACAAAAACCAGCCAAACGGTAGAAACAACTCAAGTGTCCACCAATGGATGAATGGATAAATAATATGTATAATATACATACCATGGAATATTATTTAGCCTGAAAAAGGAAGGAAATTCTGTCACATGCTATAACGTGGATAAACCTAGAGGACATTACGCTCAGTGAAATAAGCCTGACACAAAAGGACAAGTACCACATGATTCCACTTATATGAGGTCCCTAAAGCAGTATATTCACACAAGCGGAAAGTAGAAGGGTGCCTGCTGGGCTGGAGGAGGCGAGAAATGGGGAGTTATTATTTAATGGATATAGAGGGGCTTTTCTTGTTTGTTTTATTTTTTTATTTTATTTTTTTCTGGATACAGAGTTTTAGTTTGGGAAGATGAAAAAGTTCTGGAGATGGATGGTGATGGTTGTACAACAATGTAAATGTACTTAATGCCACTGAACTGAACACTTAAAGGTGGTTAAAATGATAAATTTCATGTTATGTATATCTTACCACAATTTTTAACAAGGGGAGAAAGGAGTGGGGCAAGGCAGTCCCTCCCTAAGGAATGGATTCAGAGGTTCCAGAAAGTACAGATTGGGGACATACTATCTCACTAGTTAAACTTCTGCTGTTTTGCCTGGGACAACACTAGTTCTAGACTCAGAAGATCTGGGTTCAGGTTCTACAACTTAACCTGCGTCACCTCGGGTAAGCCACAGCTTCCTATTGTGTGTCCTCGGAGTAGAGCAGTGACATCTACACCTTGACTGTAGGCTATGAAGCTGGGTGTGATTTTATTACCATTCTTAGGAACATTTGTTGAGTGCTTGCTCTAGACATTAAAATAATCCTATCTGTGGGGTAGGGCTGATTCTCCCCATTTCACAAAAGCAGAAACTAAAATTCAGAGAGGTTCAGTGATATAGTTCAAGGTCACACAGCTGAGAGGTGGGTGAAAACTGGCATTGACCTGGTCCATCTGACAACAAACCTAACCAGTAACACTGGGTGATAAAGCCTCAGGAAACCATGTTAGCAACGTCTCCAACTGATCCCTACCCCATTATTAAAAAGACACCTAGGAGACTTCCCAGGTGGTCCAGTGGTAAAGAATTCGCCTTCCTTGGGCTTCCCTGGTGGCGCAGTGGTTAAGAATCCGCCTGCCAGTGCAGGGGACACGGTCCGAGCCCTGGTCCAGGAAGATCCCACATGCCACGGAGCAACTAAGCCCACGCACCACAACTACTGAGCCTGCGCTCTAGAGCCCGTGAGCCACAACTACTGAGCCTGTGTGCCACAAGTACTGAAGCCCGAGTGCCTAGAGCCCTTGCTCTGCAACAAGAGAAGCCACCACAATGAGAAGCCCACGCACGGCAACAAAGAGTAGCCCCCGTTCACTGCAACTAGAGAAAGCCCCCACGCCCAGCAAAGACCCAACACAACCAAAAATAAATAAATAAAATACATTTATTTAAAAAAAAAAAAGAATCTGGCTTCCAGTGCAGGGGACGCAGGTTCGATCCCTGGTCAGGGGACTAAGATCTCACGTGCCGCGGGGCGACTAAGCCCGCGTGCCTCAACTAGAGAGCCTGCGTGCCCAACTACAGAGCCCATGTGCTCTGGAACCCGCACGTCACAACTAGAGAGAAGCCCGCGTGCTGCAACGAAGAGCCCGTGCCACAACAAAGGGCCCACTTGCCGAAACTAAGACCCGATGCAGCCAAAAATAATAAATAAATAATTTAAAAAAAAAAAAGACAGCCAAGAGACAATCTGGGCTCATATTTACCATTCGACTCACAAATACAGAAGTGAATCATCCCCACCTATTCCTTGCAAAACAGACAGAGGGACTAACTAACACCATTCAGCCACTAACACCTTTATAAAGCCTTTCTGAAACATCCCCCCCCCCATCACAGAAGAGGCTCGTGTGACCAAAGTGGGCCTGCACAGGAATGAAATTTTGTTGACATTTCATGGTTCTTAATAACCCATATGAATTTCACACCCTCCTCCACAATACATCAGGGTTTGTTTTCTTCTAAAAATAATGTTTCCTGCCCCCGACACACACCAATCATTAAGAAAAAAGCTTTTCAGGAAGATGCTCCATGTCTAGCCAAAGCTATATACATATATCTTACCCTATGGTTGGGGGGCAGAGGACTTCCACAGGATTTTCTGCCCCCTTATCCCAATCTCAAACTCTATGCTGGGGGGTAACAAACTCAAATGCCTCCAGGAACCAAGCAGGGAAAGTTAAAAATATAAATGGACTCTTAGAACAATAGACAGTAGTGCAGCGTATGGCAAACTAGAGACCACATGCCCAGTTTACAGATGGCAAATGCTTCTCAATTTCAACTTATTAACCTCTTGTGGAAATGAACCCTACCAGATCTCTGGTTTTTCAGAAGAAATCAAAGATCCAGAGTTTTATTTAAAATCTCTCCAATTTCAGGACCTTCCTGGTGGTCCAGTGGTTAAGACTTCACCTTCCAATGCAGGAAGTGCCAGTTCGATCCCTGGTCGGGGAGCTAAGATCCCACATGCCACGCAGGCAAAACACCAAAACATAAAAAAAGAAACAGAAGCAATATTGTAACAAATTCAATAAAGACTTTAAAAATGGTCCACATCAAAAAAAAAATCTTAAAAATAAAATAAAACAAAATCTCTCCAATTTCAAATGTTGGCAACTGACTGAAAATTTCAAAAAAAACACTGTGAGTCACATATATCTGTGGGCTGGCCTGGGCCATGGGTGACCAGTTTATAAACACTGCTCTGCATGTGACTGAAAATAATGCCCACTTGCCTTGGTTTGCTTTGAGTTTCCTTCTGAATTGTCTCAAGATTTCCTGTCATTTCAGTATCAGAGCTGGTGTCAGTAACTCACAAGCATTGAAGTAAGGCCTCTTTAGAGGAATGGCTGGTTAAAAAAGCTATTACTGGGGACTTCCCTGGTGGTGCAGTGGTTAAGAATCCGCCTGCCAATGCAGGGGACACGGGTTTCAAGCCCTGATCTGGGAAGATCCCACATGCCGCGGAGCAACTAAGCCCGTGCACCACAACTACTGAAGCCCGCGTGCCTAGAGCCTGTGCTCCGCAACAAGAGAAGCCACCGCAATAAAAAGCCTGTGTGCAGCAACGAAGACCCAACACAGCCAAAATAAATTAATTTTTTAAAAAACCCTTAAAAAATCTATTACTGAAGGCATAAGTATTATTAATAATTAATGCATAATGATAAATAATAATTAAAATTAATAAAGAGACCTCGCCAAGTATCCTTGAGTCTCGGAGCTCATACACACACTTCCTGAAGGAAGCAGAGTTCCTCTCCATGTGTGGCTGTCAGTGGCCACCAGGGGGCACTCTGGTCTCTGGCCCACAGGGAAGTATTTTTCGTCTGTATGTGACAGGCTGCAGGAAGAGGAGATTATTCTAATTGGAGATTTTCTCTCTGAGAAATAAATTGTGCTAAAGGGAGGGAATCTTGTCACTGTCTTCCCTGGGCTCTGCTAGCATTTATACACTCCCTGGGGCTCTTGGAAGCAGAGACTAGGAAGCCTGGGTGCCTGTAACAGCCCAGCACTCTGGGTTATACCATACAACCCTTCTGAGTAGGAATGAATAGGGCAGGCTTTCTATAAGAGAAAGACTGGGGCCACCAGGCCCTTTCTGATGCAAACTGCCCTGCTTTTGACTTAAGATAACCACAGACAATGGATGTGCTGGGCCTCTGCTCCTCCTTATGCCAACTTCTCTCAAAGAGCTTTATCAGTTAACACTGGATTCAGGCCCCACTGCTCCCCAGAATGGGGCATTAATAATTAGAAACTCCATCTATAACTGTGACTAAAAATACCAACACTGTGACAATAAAGCAGAAGCAGGTATCAGGAAAGAATCACCAACCACAGGCCAGTAGAGGGAGAGTAACATGGCATGGAGCAGCTCGCGCTGCTGTTGTAGGGAACCCAGCAGTCTCAGGGGTCCCTCCTGGCCATAGGTAAGGACCCCTGCAACCAGGCATCAATGCACCTTAGGTCTCCCAAGATCCCTGCCTCCACTCCAGCCCAACCATCTTGTGCCTGCCTGTAAAAGCCCATCTGTACTGGGCTGAACTGTGTCTCGCAAAAAGCTATGTTCAGGGAATTCCCTGGCAGTCCAATGGTTAGGACTCCGTGCTTTCACTGCGGGTTCAATCCCTGGTCGGGGAACTAAGAGCCCACAAGCCTCATGGTGTGGCCAAGAAAAAAAAAAAAAAAAGCTATGTTCAAGTCCTAATCCCTAGTACCTGTGAATGTGACCTTACTCGGTGGGGGGGGGGGGGGGGAAGGCTTTGCAGATATAATTAGTTAAGAATCTCGAGATGAAATAATCCTGGATTTAGGGTGGACCCTAAATCCAACGACTGGTGTCTTTATAAGAGAACAGAGAGGGAGATTCAAACAGACATAAGGAAGAAGGCCATGGGAAGACAGAGGCAGAGACTGGAGTGACATAGCCACAAGTTAAGGAACACCAGGAACCCCCAGCAGCTGGAAGAGCAAGGGAGGATCCTCCCCAGAGCCTTCCAAGGGAGGACAGCCCTGCCAACACCTTGACTTCTGACTTCTGGCCTCTGGAACTGTTAGAGAATAAATTTCTGTTGTTTCAGTCCACCAAGTTTGTGGTCATTTGTTATGGCAGTCACGGGAAACTAACAGACCACACTTGCCATAGTGCATCATGATTAAAAGCTTATTAGCGGGATTCCCCAGGTGGGCCAGTGGGTAAGACTCCGCACTCCCAATGCAGGGGGCCTGGGTTCGATCCCTGGTCAGGGAACTAGATCTCGCATGCATGCTGCAACTAAGAGTTCGCATGCTGCAACTAAAGATCCCGCATGCCACAACTAAGACCTGGTGCAGCCAAAAGAAATAATAAAATAAATAAAAATTTTTTTTTAAAAAAAAGCTTATTAGCTACATGATTTGGGCGAGTCACCACATCTCTCTGAGTCTCAGTTTCCCATCTAAGAAATGGAATAATAACAGTCCCCACCTTGCCAGCAACATAATACATGGAAGGTGTTTGGCATGTGGAAAATGCTCAACAAATGTTAGCCGATCCCTTTTGGCTTATGCCGTATTTCCTGTTGGGATACACAGTCCCCATCCTCTGTTTGCAGAATTCATCCATTTAACAAGTTCTAAGCATAGGGAAAAAATATTAAGTTTATTTAATTTTGAAGGTCAGTTTAAAAGCTGATTTAGCTGCATAACTAGTGGGGATAAAAATGTGATTCAGGGACCCAGAAGTCAGTTTTAGGCTAAAAGGAACCCCAAGTGGCATGGATCAACCCACCCACTTTTCAAGTCTAGAGTTTGCACAGGTGTCTGGAACTCAGATCTCTGGCCCCTCACTGCTCTCCTTCGTTCTCCTGAGGTGGTACCAGCAGCAGACTCAGAATAACACGTACCTTGTTTGGCTCCTTAGTTGACAGGATTCACCCCTGTATCAACCCTCTATCCACTCACAGCCCAGCAAAAATACCAAACACAGGGCTCAATATTACATGCAGCCCCCAGTAGAAGAGCCTTGGTGACTTCTGGAGGCCTGACCCCCTGGCCAGGCTGAATCTGGTTGCTCCCTGTTTTCTATGCTCTGGGTCATCCTCAGGGTGTGAGAAAGCCAGGCTGCAGCCCTCCCACTGGCTTCCCGCCTTTTGGCTCCTCTGAAGCAGGAGGGGTGTGAAGATTTTTAAAAAGCTGACAGTGCTGGAGGTCTGGGCTCTACGCCTCACTGTTTTGCAAAAGAGCAAGACCCAGAAAGGGCAACTTAGATAAGCAGGTGTGTTCTGGGGTCCAGACCTGATGATCCCAAGGGAGAAAAGCTGTACACACCTTCCTTTCACAGTCATGGGTTTCACAGACTCTCACACTTGACCCTAAATGGGCCTGTTCTCACTCCATGGTGTCTGAAATAATATCAGCTCTAGCTCGCTGAGCACTTAAAGGCCCTGTGCTAAGGCTTGCTTTCTTTACCCATGTCACCTCCCTAATTCGATGAGGCATGATTCTTACTATCCCCATTTTACTGCATTCCCCCAGAGCAGTCAGCTGGTTAACGGATGGTACAGGGGAGTCAGCCTGGCTCCACAACCTTTAGTCTTAAAAGATAACACTTGTTTGGGCGATGTACTCTTAATTTAGCATTATTTTCTTTCCTATTTCGGTTTTAATGAAAGAACAATACAATTGATCTCTTTTTTAGTGGGTTTTGTTTTTTTTTAAGTAACATCTGAAAGCAGTGGTCCCTCACTGTCTCTTCCAAACCATTTAATTCCATTCTGCCCCACAATTCGATGTGGCTCATAATTCTATGCAGTCCCATAATTCCATGCAGCCCCATAATTCCATGTAGACCCACAATCCTATGTGGCCCCATAATTCTATGCAGTCCCATAATTCCATGCAGCCCCATAATTCCATGCAGGCCCACAATTCCATGTGGCCTCACAATTCCATCAGTCCCATAATTCTGTGAGGCCCCATAATTCCATGCAATAAGAAAGGTGGCTGTCTATAGTAAGCTGGCATTTCCACCCCTGGCTGACACTCTGGCAGCCAGAAGAGCATGGAATGATAGGAAAGAGAGCCTTCCATTATCTTAATAAACAAGGACAGCTGCAGAATCACCTTGCAGATGTATATCTGACAAAGACCCTCCCACTTCCTATCTCGGTGGTCACTGCGCACTTAGGCCCAAGCCTTCACAACCTTGTAATGCATCTGGTTATTTTCAAGTCATGTACAAATGATTAGAGAAATGGCCTCATGCCCTCCTACCCTCCCATCAGAAGCCTCAGCTCTCTGGAGTTCTAGCTGAAAGTATAGACTCCTCTAGGAGGGACAGCATGCAGGGTAACTCCCATCTCACTAGGAATTACTTTGTCCACCGATTAATGATTGCCAATCCAAGAGATAAACGGGGGAAAAAATGAACTGAATAGTGAGCCCCTCAAAATTCAAGTGCATCTAAAACCTCATAATGTGACCTTACTGGGAAATGGGTCATACTGGATTAGAGTGGGCCCTAATCCAGACATCATCCTTATGAGAAGAGAAGACACACAGAAACACATAGACAACACAGACTGCCAATGTAAAGACTGTGGCAGAGACTGGAGGGTTGTAGCTACAAGCCAAGGAGCTCCAAGGATTGCCAGCAACCAAGAAAAACTGGAAGAGACAAGGAAAGATCCTCCCCCAGAGCCTTCAGAGTGAGCATGGCCTTGATTTCAGACTTCCGACTTCCAGAACTGTGAGACAATAAACTTCTGTTGTTTTAAGCCAGTTTGTGGTACTTTGTTACAGCAGCTTTAGGAAACTAATACAGACGGTAATCGCTAACCTAAAACAGGGATGGGGGAAGCTGAAAGGTGGTGAAAGAGCATGGGAAGGGTGGGGAGCTGGTCAAAGCCAGTCTGACTCTCCTTTGCCCATTACCTAAGCATACCTAATTTTTCTCCAAGGACTTACTAGGAGAGCTAAGTGTTCATTACCTCATTGTCCCACAAAATAATTCAGTGACCTAGGTCCCTGTTATTATCCCCATTTTACAGTGAGAATACTCAGATTTCAACCAGTTATACACTTAAGAATGGCCAAGGAACCAATAGAATCTGATCCCTGAAAGGACAAAGCACATTTAGTCTAATATCTTAGATTTACATACAGGTAAACAGAAAGGTGGTATGACTTGCCCAAGGCCACACAGCAAATAGCTAAGAACAGAAACTGAAATTGAATTCAAGCATCTCTTGTGTCCTGATTTCTTGTTTTTGCCATTACACACAAGCCAGTATCCTGCACTCTCCACAGAATAATTGTCTTAAAAGAAGGGAGTCACTTAAGGCACCTTAATGCCAAATCCCAAAGAGTTTCACAAAGATGGGGAAGGAAATGGCTTTCTTAGATTTTTACAGGATGCTGGCATCTCCTTTCCTGTCAAAAAGCAAAAAAGTAGATGGTCATTTTGACTTGAATCTAAATCAAGACCCCCTCCCCACTCCCAGTCAAGTTTTCAAGGTCCCACTGAGCTCACTTGGTCTTGCTTAAACCATAGGGTCACTGAGGTATTCTCATTAGCATGGCTGCAAGGAAAAACTCAACTTTCAAAAGTCCTGCCCACAAAAAAGAGTAAACTAGACCTATAGAAACAGACACAAAAAAGCAAGCTTTAAGGGACAAAAGCAAGTATGAACTAATTAAAAACAAATTTATATATGTTTGTGTACATGGGAGTGAGGGGAAAGCTCCAGAAGTACATTCAGTGAGTGATTAACAAACGTTATTTTCCAGGATGTGAGAATTGAGGAAGGGGACATTTTCTATCTTTAACAACATTACACTTAAAACTCTTTTTTTTTCTTTTGGCCACATCACGCAGCTTGCAGGATCTCAGTTCCCCAACAGGGACTGAACGCAGGCCACAGCAGTGAAAGCCCTGAATCCTAACCACTGGACCACCAGGTAACTCCCTACACTTAAAACTCTTAAATAGATGAAATATCCAGAATCAGTAAATCCATAAAGACAGAAAGCAGACTGTGGGGGAGGGGGAAATGGAGACTGCTGATGGGTACAAGGTTCTGCCTCAGGTGATGAAAAAGTTCTGAACTAGACAGAGGTAGTGGTTGCACAGTGCTGTGAATGTACTTAATACCACTAAACTGTACACTTTAAAATGGTTAAAATGGTAAATGTTTCTTCCTTCAAGATTCTAAACTGGTGATCTGGTAATTATAATTAATTAACTAATGAATACGATAAATGTTGTATATAATTTACCGCAATTAAAAAACATAGGGACTTCTCTGGTGGTACAGTGGTTAAGAATCCGCCTGACAGGGGCTTCCCTGGTGGCGCAGTGGTTGAGAGTCCGCTTGCCGAGGCAGGAGACACGGGTTCATGCCCCGGGGTCCCCTGGGCACACGCCGCGGAGCGGCTGGGCCCGTGAGCCATGGCCGCTGAGCGTCTGCATCCGGAGCCTGTGCTCCGCAACGGGAGAGGCCACAGCAGTGAGAGGCCCGCGTACCGCAAAACAAAACAAAAGAATCCGCCTGACAATGCAGGGGACACAGGTTCGAGCCCTGGTCCAGGAAGACCCCACATGCCGCAGAGCAACTAAGCCCGTGCGCCACGACTACTGAGCCTGCATTCTAGAGCCTGCGAGCCACAACTACTGAGCCCGCATGCCTAGAGCCCATGCTCTGCAACAAAGAGAAGCCTCCACAATGAGACGCCCGCGCACCACAACGAAGAGTAGCCTCCGCTCACTAAAACTAGAGACAGCCCACGTAGCAATGAAGACACAACGCAACCAAAAATAAATAAATAAATAATTTTTAAAGAAAACCAAAACCATACATTACAAAAGAAAGGAAAAAATAGGTTTTTGATAAAAGCTAAAACCTAGCCATCTGGAGACTGACTTACTTTGGGGACTGTCTCTAATCCCAGGGGCTCTGGTTACCATGAGCCACCATTAGCAGCAATCTCTGAGGTCCCAGAGAAAGAGAGAGAAGGAAAGAAGACATCATCTTTTTGCAATACAAGCCAAAGATCATAACTGATAAACCATCAAGGGTGAACCACCACTGGTGAGAAACACAAATCACTCAATGGTAGTGGAGGCAGTGGGCATCGGCTAAGAATTCTGTCTTGGACCCACATTCCTGAGCTGACTTTTAGTTCTCAGCCAGTGTAAAAGAAACCCCAACATCTGAGAAGAGTGAACAAAGGGACCTAAGCATGCAGCCAGGAAGAAGCTGCTCACCTTCTGTGACAACACTCACTCTAGAGGCCAGTCTTGGCTTCAAAATCTCCTCTGGGTCTCCAGGGACTGGGAGGGACTGGGGCTAATGGCCTGGCCAGAGAGCAAGGAAGTAGCTCTATCTACCTACTCTGGAAAAGACGAGTTGTCCACTTCCCCCATACAGGCCACACAGCACTCAGAGGTGCTAGCAGAGGCTCCAATTTTCATGGGGCTCTAAGGAGACCTGTCCACCCAGCTTATAAGCTCTTTAGCCTGAAAAAGGCCCTCCTCAGACAAGGCTCAAGACCATAAATATCTCTGGAGACAGGTAAGTTCAATAAGTAAGCTAAATGGTTAGATTATACTAAAAAGAGATGTGTGAGCCAAATGGTAAGTAGACATTAGGGAGACAGTAGGGAGCGGTGGGGACTGAGGTATATGAGATCACCTGCTACTCACTTCCTGCTGCTTGTAGCCAGTCAGGAACATGAGCCAGGATAGCCAGGATATTTTATATAACTTTCTTGACTTTAATTTATTCTCCTGATTTTTTAATGTTAGCAAGTAATTACAAAAATATGTTCAATACTATACAGGCCAAACGCAATGCCTAGAGGCTGGATTTGGCCCTGGGACTGCCAATTTACAGCTTTAGTCCCAGGACCAAACAAATCTGTTGCTTGTTCTGTAAAGGAAGTCCAAACTCACCTTATTACCTTCCCCCTAAATTCAGAGTCACCTCTGAGAAGAGAGAAAATCACTTTCTCTATAGCGGCCAAAAAAGCAGTCTAGTGTGTGAGCGCATGGACTCCCCCATTGAGCAGTATGTGTGGCCTTGGGCAAGCTACTTAACCTATCTGTACCTCAATTTTCTCATCTGTAAAATGGGGGTAACAAAAGTACCACAGAGGATTGCTAGGAGGTTTAAATGAGTTTATATATGAAAAAGATCTACAACAACAGACAGTAATTGAGATTCATTACCACATATTATGAGCTGCCACTGGACCCCATGGTGGCGGTTGGGGAGGATGCAGACTGGGATCCTTGAAATTTGTCTAAGCCCCTACCCTAGGCCTCCTTCACACCATCACGGGGCCTAAGCTGAATCCAGTCTCAGAGGTCGATCAGGTGGGTACAGGTGAGGGATACAAGGGTCTCAGTCCTATCCCTAGAAAGAAATCTGACCAACCAGGAACACTGCACATAAACATAACGAAGTAAAAAAGGCTCTTCACAAGCACAGAACAACATTTCCTCTTCAGATGAATGTTTTTTTTTTAACTCATTTACAACATTTTGGAACCTTAATGCTATTAGTGATTTTATTATTGATGAAAAGAGCTTGCTTTCACTTTATAGGATCTTAGAAGAAAAAAGTAGCCACATGACAGAAGTCTAAGGTTTCCTTTAGGAAACCCAATATTTCCTTTAGGAAACCCAAAAACTCCATTCCACAAGATTAGAGGTTCTTATTCTGAGGTCCAGGAATAGGCTCAGGAGTCCAAGACCCCCTGATATTGCACACAAAATTTTGTGTGTATAAGCGTATTTTCACAAAACTCTCAAGAGAGGTCAGCAACCTCCAAAACAGTCAATGAAAAAGACCTATTTGAAAGTAAAGATTTGTTTTGTTGGGACACTGACCACAGAGTTCTTTTACCTGGCAGTTTCCCAGAGTTATAAGATTTTAATTTTGTGGCACCTATAGTGGGTACACCTGCTATATATATAAAGTAAGACATAACCTGGATTAAAGATCCTGTACACCAGTTCCCTCTGCTGGTGGTACCTGTTAAGCTACCTGATTGGGCCCCAGGTCTCCCCTCCACTAGACCCCAAGAGTTCAGTGCCTGATCACTGAGCACCTCAAGGGCAGCAGAACAGTCTTAATATTTCTAGATTCCAGGGCCTGACACAATGTTTTCTAAACAAACAAATATACAAATGAACTAATTAAGTCCTTGGTTGAGTCTGCAGCCATTAAAGAAGAGACAAATTCAGTTTCCAACCACAGCAGGCAGCTGGATTCCAATGTCTGAGAATCAGACATTGGAGAAGGAAGCCCAAATGTCTCTGAGGCCTCACATCAAAAAGCCTTACCAATGCTGAGACAGGAGGCAGTTAGTTCCAAGTAGTGATATTCACACAGGCACCCTGGAGGCTTCATCCCAGCCCTACTATCTACCTGCTCTGTCACCTCAGGCATGTCCCTTAACCTCCCTAAGTCTACTTCATCATTGGTTAAGTGCAGATGGTATGGGTACCTACCACTTCCCTAGCACTGGTACCTGGCAGGTGGTAAGCTTTCAACAAATGTTATGATTACCACAAGACAAGGCCTCCCAATGTATTTCCTGTTTCTTAAATACATTGCACGTTTGCACTCTGCCTAGAACATCCTTCCCCATCTGGAGGACTCCTATGCAGTCTCTAAGGCCCAACTCAAATTCTCACTGCATAACTGTCCCAGAGCCCTGGCCCCTGGTGTGGCCAATAAGTGTCCCCTCACACCACTCCCATGCCCTGGGTACACACTGTGGCACTCAATTCCCTGTCTCCTAATTTCTTTTTTGTTTGTTTGTTTTTGGCCACACTGCACGGCTTGCAGGATCTTATTTCTCAACCAGGAATTGAACCCGGGCCACAGCAGTGAAAGCACTGATTCCTAACCACTGGACCACCAAGGAATTCCCTCCTGATTTCTTTATCTGCGTGCTTCCCGTTCCCCCATGGCCAACACAGCTGGTGCTCAATGAGTTTGCTCAATAATTAGGCTCTACTTGGAGACCTCTGAATCCTGGGTGGCCAGGTGGCTCTTAACTGGCTACCTACAAGACAATCGGGATGTACAACCTGCTCACATGAAACAGAAGCATGCTCCAGGGGAAGCCAGCCCAGAGCAGCAAGTCTTCCTGACCAGGATGGAGGAGTCTGTCCCCAGGCCCAAAAACAGCACCACCGGTGCACTGTAGGCAGTAACGCCTACTTCCCTTGAAGCCTCAGATTTTCAACAAGTCCTGAGAGAAAGTTCATTGTCAACTGCAGAGCCAGCTTCCACCATGAGAGAGATCCCCCTGCAAGTCTCAACAGTGGCCTCTGCTGGGACACCCTAGATGGGCTTGCTTAGACCAAAGGCCCCTCTCCGCACATGGACGTACCCCCAGGACAGTCTGCACCAAGCCCCCCGGAGCTGAGCTGCCCTCAGGAACCTGCCCGGCCCTCCTCAGCTGCCCAGCCCGAGGTGACCCCCTGCCCACCTTCACACCCTCCAGGAGTGCCTGGGGGTCCTCGATGCCCTCAGGAACACACTTCTTGTTCTCCGGGAGGGATTCAAGTTTCTCCACCAGAGCTTTCAGGCCCTTCAGTTCAAACTCGGTGAGGTGGGTCCATTTGGCAGAGACCTCGGTGGCGGGAGAGCCGGTGGGCGTCTTGGGGTAGTCTATGGGCACCGTGGCGGACTTCACGCTGTCTTCTGACTCATTCGACAAAGTCCTTTTGAGGAACCGCATGGCAGGTGCTTTGGGCTTCTTCCCGGGGGCCTCCGGGTCCTCGGAGGGGGTGCTGCTGGGCGAGGCAGGGCCATCGGTGGGAGCTTTGGGCGTCTTATCTGCACCCTCCTCCTCTTCCTCCCCCTCCCCCTCCTTCTCCTCCTCCTGGGGCTGCTGCTCACAGGACTCCTCCTCCATCTCCAGCCAGGAATCAGATGAGAAGCCGTCTATGCTGGGCTTTCTTGGGGCATCTATGGGGTGGGGAGGCGGGGAGAATGTCACAAGAAAGACTGAGATGAACACTCCAAACTCCCTGTTGTAAGTAACCAGGACCCCCACGCACTATCCCTCCCCTTTACCCTGCAGATCGAGCTCTTTTGACAATTCTAATGGCCTCTGCCTCCCTCAGGCTCTAGAAAGGCTAGGGTCAGTCAGAGCTCTGCTTTTTCCCAGCCGTGTGTACCCTGACAGGTTGCCTCACCTCTCTGAACACATCTGGCATTGTACCTTTCAGTATGTAAAAATAAGGCAAAAAGAGCACATATTATATGATTCCATTCATATGAAATGTCCAGAACAGGAGGAAATCTATAGAGAATGAAAGTAGATGAGTGGTTGCTTAGGGCTGAGGGCATGGGCGTGGGGTGAGAGGAGGAGGGGGTAGCTCAAGAGTACAGAGTTCCTTCTGGGATGATGAACATGTTCTAAAAACTGACTGTGCTGATGTTTGCACAACCCTGGGAATAGACTAAAAACCACTGAATGGTACACATTAAATGGGTGAATTGTATGATATATAAACTATATCCCAAGAATATGCTGTTTCAAAATACAGGCAAAGAATACTTCCCCTGAAGGCTTGTAGCGAGGATTAAATAAGGCATCACAGAGCACAGTTCCTGGCACACAGCTAGCACTCAAAAAAAGTGAGGTGTCTCCCGAACGTCCCCCCTTCTCTTTGGCAGATGGACTGGAGAGGCAGGGGGAACCAGTGGCAAGAAAATTTAAGAAAAAAGTGGGCACCAAGGACCCAAGCATTGCCTCAACATTTCCTCTCTAGCCTGGAATGAAATCAGGAACTTTCTTCTATGGCCCTAAATTTCCAAATGAGAGAAGTGACCCTCAGTTGCCTGGTCCTGGGGACCGCCACAAAAATCAAGCCTCTGGTCCCCACGGGAACGTGTAGCTACTGCAACAATAGAGGTTGTCACACTACTTCACAGTCATTTCCCATCTCCTATCGGCTGGAAACTTCAGAAGAGCCAGCTGTAGGATTTTGGTATTTTTCAACGCCTGAATCATCTAACAGGAATGAAACTCACAAGAGAACCACCCCCACCCCACCCCACCCCCAGCCAACAGAACTGAACTTCCAGGAGGCACTCCCCAGTAAAGACCCCAGGAGAAACATTTCCCCATCACATGTCTGCCCTGAAACCCCTAACGTCAGGAGGGGAGTCAAGGGAAGGAAGGAAGAGGCTTAGAGTGAGAAAAAAAAAAAAAAGAATCTAAAACTCTTGGAGATTGCAGGAAAAATCGTGCAGACCCTAACAGAGGCAGACCAGTCACGTTTTTCTATCCCATGATGAGAAAGATGCAGTGAATGAGGCACTGTGACTCTAGCATCCAGGAAAACCCTTCGGCAGTAACAGCGCAGAGGCAGAAGGGAAGAAGCATGTTCTTCCTACAGATCGCTCTTCGGGGCTGTCACAGCTAGATGTAACTTTAGGGCGGGTGCCTGTGAGTCAAGACTCAAGGACTGAGCCATTTTGGGGGGGTGATGTCCCTTTAAGTAATGGCAGCATGGCAGGGCGTTGCAGCTGTGGCTTATAAACGCTCTCTCCCTGCCTCTGTCAAAACCACCCACTGCTCTGCCAAGCTTGCATCCCCAGCCCTGGTCACCCCTCCCTCTGGCTTATAGCTGGCCTGGGTTTTGAGGGACTGGCTGCCTCTCTTAGGCCTGCTTCTATATAGACAAAAACCTAACCCCCAACACAGGGAGAAAAAAGAATCAGCTGGTGTCCAGGGAGGGATTCAAAAAAAGAACCAGGATTCTTTGCTCTGTAGGGAGCCTGTCTCAGCAACCATGCCCAGGACTGGCCCCACCCCACATCTGCATAGTCAACTAGCAAGACCTGGGGGCCCCCAAGATGACTCTGTTGGGGTCACAATTTCCTTCTCTTGGACTCTGTATTCCAAGTGGGAAACTGACAAGGATGGCTTCCTCTCCCCTCCTCAAGGGTCTCTAGGAATCTGCTGACATTCAGGCTCAAAAGAATTCCCAGAACCCAGGACTCCCAAAGTCCCACTGAAAAAAATTATTCCTGCCCCAGCTGAGCCGTCGAGGCGGTCGGATTGCAAGGTTCACTCACCAATAAGCATTGATTCTCTCTGGTATTCCTGAGTGAGGTAGGACCGCTGGGTCACACAGTACACGTATCTCTCCAAGACATACCAGCACATCTCATAGTAGAAGGGGTAACGGAATTTGGGCTGCACCTGAAAGCAAAGATCCAGGTGCACAGGTCAGTTTCTGGACGGCAGAGGGGAAAGGAGGGAGAGAACGGCACTGGGGTTGGGGGAGGGGAAAGTTCCTGGGGGTGGGAGTTATTTTCATAATCTTAGCAAGAGCACAAATGATGGGAAGGAAAAATGGGGGGTGGGCTGGAGGGAAGTGCTGGAAGGGGCAAGATACCAGCATGCACAAATGAGGAGGAAGAGCGGGTGAAGAGGCCTATGTAAGAGCATCATTTCAAAGGTCCCTGAGCTTTGCACCGGGAAAGCTGTACGGGGTCCACTTTGTGCTTCTGTGAGATGCAGAGAAAAAGAGTTGTCCCCTGACCTGCTGACAGAGGGTGCGGTACCTGCGGATGCGAGCCCCTGCCTGATTCTAGCTACAACAGGCACAGGCTCCTTGCTGGTTCTCCAAAATTCTTGCATTGACTCTACTACCCCTCCCTCCCACCTTGAAAAACAGAAATCAAACCCCAAACCTTACCCATTTGCAGAGGCAGGCAGTCAAGCATATCCAGTACCCAAAGAGGGAGGCCACAGGAGGCGGACCAATGAGGATGGAGGGGGCGTGGCCTCTCCTACCACAGGGGTGGGGCCTCAGAGGGGTCCACCTCCTGCTCCTCCCCCACAACACCTGGCACTTCCAGCCTGTATCTCCACAGATGACTCCCTCTGACACAAGTTCCTGGTGTGACCGTGGACCATCCTAACACTGGGGAACACAACCCCGGGTCTGGAGCAGCAGTCCAGCTGGAGATCCCCTTTTGGCTGTTTCTTACAGGGGAGGAAGTATAGGTGCAGAGAGCTTTGTGCATCAGAGCTGTGAAAAGGCCCAGCCCCAGGGGGATTCTGATGGGTGGCAGCACGGGGTCTACACCGATGAGATGGCAGCAAGACATGGGGAGGAAGAAATACCACTGATGGCCCTGACACAGGAACAGCCTTTCAGAAACTACATCCCGAGCAGGCACGGGTGGTGGGAGGTGGTCCCTGTCTCCCATGTCTGGGCCCTCTTCTGCGAGGCCACACATGGATCCCACACGTCCACACTCACTCCTGGACCCTCTCACCAAGGGTGGGTCTGCCTTGAGGGACCTGTGCAGGAGCCAGATACCCCTCCTCACCTCTCCTGTCCTCCAGGAACTCAGGGAGTTGGATGTCAAGGAAGAACACTCTCCCACCTTGCTTTGCTCACAACCAACAGGCGACATTCTACATCTGGGAGGAAGGCGAATTGAATACAAGCTCACCTAGGTGCTCCATCTGCCCTAAAATACTATTTTCCTGTGTCTCTCAGTGCCCACCTGGAAAAGACCCCCACCCTGCCCTCTGAGAGTCTCAGCTCCAGTTCCCCATCCACCCCAGGCCCCACTGACTCAGTTTCCAGCTGCGAGGCCTTTTTCCCACACTGGGGGCGCCTCGCTTCTCCCATCTGCGTCCTGGGTCCATTTGACCTCCCTGCCTCTGGTGGATGGTGTGCTTTGGAATGAGATCCTGGCCGCCACATGCTTTTGAGCTCCTCGGGGGGATGCATGGAGTTGGGAACATCATCTAGCGGTTTCCTTGGCTCCAGCTACTTTCCCGAGAACCCCAGTTTTATCGCTGGGAGAGTATTAATCTTTTTCCAGTCATTGAATCAGTGTCCTCCAGAGTTTGAAAAGGAGAAAAAGGCTCTTTGGCCTGAGGCAGACCCTGTCCTCCTGTGAAGAGAGTTTGGGGAGGGGGCAGTTCTCAGCCCCACCCCCACTCCAGAACAAGGGCCAAGCAATTTTGAAACAAATCATCAAAACCTACAGAGCAGGCTGAGGACAGGCAGGCCTGCCTCTTCTCAGACCCTCACTCACATCTCCCGACTTGATTGGTAAAACACTCAAGTTACTTTTGACTTTTCAAATTTGGGAAACCATCTGAGCCAATCTGCCCTGATGGGCACCATGGCGCCTGAGAATCTTTCTAGGTTAGGAAAAAAAAAATTTTTTTTTTTTGGCTGTAGTTCAGGAGAGGAAGATAAGTCTCCCCTCATTGTTGCTGAACCCAAGGGAAACCAGCTGGGTGAAAACAAATGCTGATGAAGGAATTCAAATTCTTTTTCGTTTTATTTTTTTTAATTTTTTTTTTTTTCCAAGAGAGCACCACAGGGAACAAAACTTGCAAAGAATTGACTTACAAACAGGTTGTCGCCTTCCACCCTTCGCCTTCAAAAGGTTTCAGCCACATGCCTGGGAACATTAAACACACGATTGCTCAACATTATTTGTTGACAGCTTCAGAGCCTCATCAAATTGAGTTGTTCACCGAAAGGCAAGGCAGTCAGAAAGCAGGCCACGCTCCCAGCCTGGGGGTGGGTAATCAATCTATCAGTGGGTCTCAAGGGGTCAGTTTGAGTTCCCCAAGGTTCATTTGAGTGGCACCTGGCCTAAGCCCTTCCTCTTGGAGCTGAGTGACCTTAGGAGATCAGAACCAAAGATGTTTTGGTGCATCTACAACTCCCAGGTCTCAAGGACTTGTAAAACTAAAATATCAGGGTGGGTGGGAAGTGTCTTAAAATTTGTTTTTCTCCTGGAAAAAAAAAAAAAAAAGTCAATGGAAGAAAAAAAAATCCAATGGTAGGGGAAAGGTGAGAGGAAGGGTAAATTATTTGCAATTTCCAAATAGATTCACTGGCTGAGAGGGAATAGGGCATGTTGGCATTACCTTTCCTGAGAAGGCTGCTTTCACTAGAGCCATTAGGGAAAAAAAAAAAAGATAAATATAAGAGAGATGGCAGTTTAATGATCAATTGGACCATTCCTATCCCTTATCAAGCTAACTGGAGTAAAAATATGTAGTGAGAGTTGTCGAGATGTTATCTTCAAATAATAAACATGCAACACAACCATTCTTTGGTGTAGCTCTTCACCCCTCTGCTTATCTTTAGAATGAGAGGGGAAAGATTTAATCTACAAAAGGGGGTTGGGAAATGAAAAACCCCCCAGTCCCAGAATGCCTGCACCTGTGCGTGCTTGCCTTATGGACAGCAGGGTAAAGTCACCTATCACGCAGCCCAGAAAAATTCAAATCATGAGAGCAAGACATGCTTCCTACACATAGGAGAACACTGGGGTTCCCCTGGTCTCTATGGGGAGGTCCCCCATCTTGGGCCACAAAAGCAAATTATCTTTCTAAAACAAACCCACACCATGGGGCTTAGAGACTGACAGTTTCCTCTGTCCCACCCTCAGCATTTGGTTTCCAAGCAAAGCCATGTTTTAGGACTCTTGAAAAACTATTTTTAAATGGCCATAACCTTCTTAAGAAAGCTCGCAGGGATATAAAGAATTAAGTTGTAGCGAGCTGACAAGGAGCCCTGGCATTTTATCTGGCTTCCAGTGCTCTCTCTTCCCAGCATCTTTTGTCTGCCTTGGCTCCTAAGACATAAACAATTGGGCCTTGTAGCCAAGCCCTCTCCAAAGACCAGAAATCAAAGCAGATTAAACAGCCTGCCGCTGGTTCCCGCCCAGCCTGCCTGCCTGCCCGCCTGCCCCCCGCCCGTCCACCTGCTTCAGGAAACCAGATGGGGTGCCCACTGAGACAACAGGGACAGTGAGCCTTGGGGGAGGGGGAGCTGCCATACTCATCTCCACGTGGGTGCGATATTCCATGGCAGCTCAGCATGGTGCTCGGGGTTCTACTCCATTACCCTCCCTCCCACCTCCCACAGACAGGGGAGGGGATCCGGGCTCCTAATGGAATGATGGGGCCCAAATCCACTGAGATGTATGATCCAGATTCCCTGGGGGAGGGGGACGGCTGCCAAGTGAGTTGCTGAAGCCTTTAGAAATCCCAGCCTGACTCTGGCTTTCAGGAATTGCCTGGAAAGTTGTGGGCTTGACTTTTTTCTCCTTTTCTATCCCACACCTACTTGTCTGCTCACACACAAACTGGCCCATTCTTCAGGGATGGCCAAAGAACAGTTGGCCAGAGTCCCAGACAACACTTGACCCAGATGATAAGATGACCACTCATACCCAAATGGTGCCTTTCTCTAGAACGCCACAGGGCAGCATCCCCCAGACCAGGGCAGGGATTGGCCTCCCTGCCAGACCGGGAAAGGGATGGTAGGCAGGCAACAGAAAAGAGAGGCACAAAAATCCACAAAGCAAGACCCAGTCTCCGCGGATCTGGGCATCCCAGCAGCAAACTAGCCTATCTGAAGAATGCGCATTTGACCTTGTTAACACACCTACCTGCCCACTGAATATGGTTCAAAGTGGTCCCCAGGAAACTCTTGGAAGAGGTCCCTCAACACTGGGGCTATTAAAAAGGTCAGATGCATACACACTGGCTAAGACTTTGACTCATGTATGTGATTCCATGGAGACCAAGGCCTGGAAACAAGACCAAGAAAGGCATGAACCCTGGGCACAGAGTATCTGCTTCTATGAGATGTTTCCTTAGGGTCCGGGCCTGACAACCCTCTCTGGGAAAAAAGTCAACTCCAAGGCAAAGCCCAAGAAGACCAGGTGTGGTCTATCCATACAATGGAATATGATTAAGGCATAAAAAGGAACAAAGCACTGACAAATACCACAACGTAGATGAACTTGAAGACACGATGTTAAGTGAAAGAAGCCAGACCAAAAGGACATTTTATATGATTCCATTTACATAAAATATCCAGAACAGGCAAATCCATAGAGATAGAAAGCAGACCAGTGACTGCCAGAGGCTGGGGAGGGGGGACTGGGGAGTGACTGCTACTGAGTATGGGGTTTCTTTGGGGTGATGAGAATGTCTTAGAATTAGAAATGATGGCTGCACAGCACTGTGAATGTGCTCAATGCCACTGAGTTGTGCACTTTGTGTATGTGGATTATATCTCAATTAAAAAAAAAGAAAGACAGAAGCAATATTTGAAGAACTATAAGAGAAAAGAAGAAGTAGGCCCTTTTTGCACCAGTTTCCCACTCTCAGACCTGTCTCAAATGCCTGGGGACACTGGGTCAAGTTCCAGCAAGGAAGAGCCAGTGCTTTTCAGAGGAACCTCATGGAATGGAACAGAGCACGGCAGAGGGCCCATTGTCAAGTATCTGAGCCTTGGCCCCTGCTCCTAGGGCATGGGGCTGGGGGTGGGATGCAGTGTCTGAGAAACCATCAAGGAGAAAAGGGGACCGCCCCCCCCGCCAGCCACAAGCAGACATTGAGGCAGAACTCAGATAGTCCCTGGGGGACTCACAGACACTGGCTTCCTCGGGGTCCTACATCACATCTGGGGCCCCCACATGGTCAAGACCTGACCTGCCTTCCAAGGTCCAGCCCCCGCCCCCTGCTCCAAACCACCACCACAACAACCATGAAATCCCCCCACTCCCTCACATCCCTTCATACACGTGGGAAGAAGGAAGAGGCACGGTTCCTGACATCTCACGGTGCTTTCTCAAGAGATACTTCCTCTTCAACAGGGGGTTTCGGCTGTCACCAGCCTGGAGGTGAACAGAAACTCCCGGGGCTCTGGGTGGGGCTCTCGCGGGCACCCACTGCCCTGCAGAACCAGGACCAAGACCCAGCTTGAGGCAGGGAGCAGGAGGGACAAGGGACCAGAAAGGACTTCGGAATGACCGTCCCATGCGCCCCAAGCACCAGGCAGAGCTCGGGGGCCGGTGTGGCCACGAGAAGAAAAGGAAGCCGCCTCACCCGCGTTCTGTCCTCGATCTCGTAGATCCGCAGCTGCATGGGCACGTTGAAGCTGTGCAGAATGTTTCCGCCGAACACCAGAGAGTCTACGGGGGTGTAGACTGCATGGATCCAGCCTGGGGTGGGGAGGGCACAGAGAGGGTCAGCCACTGGCCCTTTGGGGGCCCCCATTATGCCCACATGCAGGAGGGCGCAGAAGGCCCAGGTGAGCACCCAGGGCCAGAGGGAGGATGCTCGGGCTGCCTGACGCAGAGGGCTGAGGTCCTGGCTGGCCTAGAGGACCCAGACCCACAGCCCCACTGACTGCTGCTGGCAGTGACCCCTGGCTAGCTCAAGTCGGTCCTGGGCAACTGCAGACCAACCCCCTTGTCCTGAAGACCTTGGTGATAAAGTGTTACAATGGACCTGGCTGCAGCAGCCAACAGAGAGGCAGGCCCTGTCCCTCTCCCCTGCAGGCCAGGGAGCTGAAAACCCCTCACTCAGGCTACTCATATGTCCTTAAGCCTTTTCCTCATCATCCCAGCGACCATCCATCTCAGGAGGTGTCAAGGATTGCTCGGGGCCACAACTAAGGGTCGTGACATCCCGCCAGAACCCAGATGCCTCCTCTGCCCGAAGCCACCCCCTGCCATCAAAATCCTCCAAGGCCCATTTCCAGGCAGTCTCCTCTACCACATGACACCTGCAGAAGCTCTGCTTCTGCTCTGCCCCAAGTCTCTCTCCTGCTGACTGCAGCTTATTAACACCTTGGGGCACGGCTTTTTCATCTCCCTGATCTCCTGGCCCAAAGGCTGGCACTGCAATCATGAGAAGGATAACTGAGGACTACCTTTGTGCCAGGCACTGGCCTGAGGGCTTTACAGGGCTCCTCTCATTTAATCTTCACAAGATACCTCCAAGGTACATGCGACATTCACCCCCAAATTACGGACGAGAAGGCTGAGCCACAGAAAAGTGAAGTCACTTATAAGGACTGGGACCCAGGGGGTTGGCCTCCGCTTGGTCCATGAAGGCTAGAGACAAAGCAAGCCGCCTAATTCCTTCAATGATGGACTGAACGTGTGTCCAGTGCTCAACAGTCCTCCATGCAGCTCCTGGCTACCATACTGGACAGTGCAGAGCGAGGGGAGGGGTGGCATTATAACCCACTCCCATTTACAGATGCTGAAACCCAGGCTCCGAGAAGTAAGTCACTTGCTGAATGATGTCACAGCAGGTGAGCGACAGCAGCTCCATTTTTAACTGCCATGCTGCACTGCCGCTACATCACAGGCTTATTAGCACAGGCCTGGGAGTCCCGGGAGACAGGCCCGCGAACACGGAGGGGAGGCAAAAAGGGAACCAAGAAAGACAGAGGCGAAGACAAGGACAGGCAGAGGCCAAGGGACTCACGGTGAAAGACAGAGGGTCAGCAGAGGGGAAAGGGGACAGACAGGGGCAACCTGAGATCCCAAGCCCTCTCCATAACCCTGAGGCTAATTCATTCGCTCGGAGGCAAAGTATAGAGGCCTCCCCGCCCACGCCAAGCGGGAGCAGTTCCAGCCTCTTTCCTCGGTGAGCCGAACACGCCAGCCCTGAGTCACGGGCAGCCACGGGTGGCCACGGCTGCCGGGAGCCGGGCTGCCACCTGGGAAGAGAGCTCGGAGGCTGCGAGGCCACTGCTGGCATCTGTGTCAACACTCTGGGCGGCGGGCTCTCCCCTGCTAGGGACAATCGGTGGGACAGACCTGGTGGCGCTCAGGGGAAGGCAGGGGCAACCCGCCAGCCAGGAGCACAGGAGCAAAGGCTTTACGTAACCTGTTTCTGCGGCTACCCGCCCACAGCTCTGGCTGCCGCTCTGCCCGCCGCTCTGCCCGCCAGGTGTGCCCTTGCGGGGCTACCTGGGCTCCTTCCCCACCACCTCCCTGCCCCCCGCCCCGCCCCGTGCAGCAGTGCGGCTGCGCCTCTAAAGTCCCAGTTTCCCGGTTTCCAGGACTTCCCTGGCGATCCAGTGGTTAAGACTCCGTGCCTCCACTGCAGGCGGCACAAGTTCTATCCCTGGTCCAGGAACCAAGATCCTGCAGGCCCCGCGGCAAGGCCAAAAAAAACCAAAAAAAACAAGTCCCGTTTTCCACATCTGCTTCAGCCTCTCCGCCTCAGCTGTGTACCAGCTGATATTCTCAACTGTACATTTTTTTTTGTTTCCACCAAGCGGAGCCACACTGTCTATTACTATTGTTGTTACCACCATCAGCATTATTCAAGCAACATTTCCTAAGACTGGGACCTAGGACAGCCGGGTTTCAAGCACATGCTCATGGTAGGGTGAAGCCTGAATGGGACAAAAGTTCCTGGGTCCCTTTCCTATGCTCCTCGCATGCCCACCTAATGCCTATGAAAGCCCACGTCCGGGGACCCGGGTTGGAGACTGTCCCCAGTGCTGACTCACCACGTGGCCTGGGGCACCTGCCTGTCCCCTCTCCTGGCCTCCACGTGCCCGTGTGAAATGAAGAAGACCACTGCTTCCCTTGTAAGAACTCAAACCGTGTGAGCAACTGCCCCTGATACTCGTGGTAGTCCCGTCCATCACGAGGGCTTTGGAAAGAACGGCACCCTCGTGAATCTGCATTCATCAGCCCCGAACTCTCCCTTCTGGAAACGCAGACTCACTTGACTTACATCTATTCCCCTGATGTGAGAGGTGCTGTTGCAAGGAGAGGGGCAGGGAATCTGTACTGACATTCCAGGGGTTCTAGAAGCTTCTCTCCACTCTCCTCTCCTCCCCAGGCCAGTGCCTCGCAGGTAGGTCAGGCAGCCTGGCCTGGATTAGAGTCACTGCCCAGTCCCTGCCCCCAGCCCCCCTCACATCTGCTCCATTACTTAAACACTTGCTTCTAGGACTTCCCTAGTGGTGCAGTGGTTAAGACTCGGCGCTTCCACCGCAGGGGGCGCTGGTTCCATTCCTGGTCGGGGAACTAAGATCCCACATGCAGTGCAGTGCGGCCAAAAAATTTTTTAAATTAAAAAAAAGTAAAAAGATTAAAAAAAAAAAAAGTTTTTTAAATAAACAATTGCCTCCGGAAGAACCAGGGAGTGGAAATAAAGCATTCAGAAGCCCCATCTGAATCCACCCTCCCGATACTCATTCATTGCATCCCAGGAAGCACGAGAGAGCAAGTTTTCCCAGACTGGTGACTGCACCGAGGATGCTGGCATCTGCCTCCTGCTTCCAGGCCAGAGTCTCCAACAACATGAAGGCGACAACAGAGGCTATCAGGCCACGCGACAAGGGACAGATCCAGCCACGAAAGGAAATCAGGCGACCCACAAAACCAACTGACGGGTATTCTCTGGGACATGAAGGGCCGAGAAGGCCACGGGGGAACATGGTGTCTGACCCACAGCCCAAATGCTCAGGGTTCGGAATGAAAAGGCCCCTGACCCACATTTGTGTGGCTGCTGCAGGGATAAACCCAAAGGTCCCAGAACTCAGGGGTGCCTCACAGAGGCCCACGGCCCTCAGGAGCATCCACGAACTCCCTGTGCTGGCCCAGGCCCGGGGCTGGGCACTGTGGCTGCCAGGATGAAGCCAGGATGGCCTCTCCTCTCTGGGACCTCATAGCTGGTACCAGGGGCCCAAACTGCCAGGCCACGGGCTGCATCAGACCCAGGGACATGTACAGTTTGACCCACCTGTGTTATCAAAATGGGGAAATTTCCGGCTTCCCTGGTGGCACAGTGGTTAAGAATCTGCCTGCCAATGCAGGGGACACGGGTTCGAGCCCTGGTCCAGGAAGATCCCACATGCCGCGGGGCAACTAAGCCTGTGCACCACAACTACTGAGCCAGCGAGCCACAACTACTGAGCCCATGTGTTGCAACTACTGAACCCCATGTGCCTAGAGCCCATGCTCTGCAACAAGAGAAGCCACCGCAATGAGAAGCCCGTGCACCGCAACAAACTGTAGCCCCTGCTCGCCGCAACTAGAGAAAGCCTGTGCACAGCAACAAAGACCCAATGTGGCCAAAAACAAAAACAAAACAATAAATAAATTTTTTTTAAAAAATGGGGAAATTTCACAAGGCTATCTGAAGTGCTTTCCTCTCCAGAAAAATGAGAAGCTGGGCCCACCAGGCCCTCCAGCCCTAACTGGCTGGAGCCGAGCAGCAATTCCCCAGTTTCCCAGAGCGCCTCCACCTCAGCCTGCTTCACTGCCAGCCCGTCTCTGCTCTGTACCCATTTCACAGATAGATCATCTCAGGTCCAAGAGATCAGGTCCTATTTATACTGTTAAATAGCTAGGAGTTACTGTTTCTCAGACTTGCCCAAGGCCTGAAGAACCACCACCTCTGAAGCATAGCTAGCACCCAACCCCTTCACCCTCAGACAAAAGAAGAAAAAGATAAACCTAGTCTCACAAAGATACTGTGACACTTAAAATCTTCCTAACCCAATGGCATCCACGAGCTTTCACAGAGCTGATGGGGAAGCTTGAGGCCAGCGTGAGGTAGGGCACATCGAAGGTCACACTGTGGAGGTGAAAACCCAGATCAGAGGTGGGAAATGCCAGAATTAGATTCTCCACTTTCCACACCCAAAAGCTCATGTGCAGTGGCGGGATTCCCCAAGGCTCTCTCCCCAAAGCCACATCCCAGCTACCACAAATCTCAGATGTGTGTCTGGTTCAGAGGGTGTGAGGACCCAAGATGCTCAGCTAGTTCAGTGACTCCAAAACTCTGGTCCTTTATTTTTCACTGGTTGACAACAAAATAAGAAAAATGAAGATGGCATAGATTTTCATAAACTCAAACCCATCAAATTTCAAGTAGTGACTGTCCTTTATTCTGGAATTATGTACTCCCATCTTTTTTAGTGTCAGAATAGTCCTCCTTTCATGAAACATCAGCAAAAGTAGCTGACAGGTTGTTTTTTTAAATTAGTGCCCATATTTAGCAAAACTACAAGATAATAACGTTGATATCAGTTCCCACCTTTTTTTTTTTAACTTCATGAAATCAATGTCTGGGAACCACATGTACACCCTGCCCTTGAGAAGGTGACAAATTCCAACTGTCCCTTTTTTGCTTCCCAAAATCCAGGGAAAAAATCCTGGTGTCTCACTCAAGACTGTTAGGGCCAAAAGTCTTTGCTGAATTCTAAATAGACTCCTACCAGCTGCAGTTCAAATCCACGTCCCCTCTTCCTGCCTTCAACACACAGTCACACCCCTGCTGGGACTTAGATGCTGCTTCTTGAGACCTTTTCCTGCTTGCTTAAGGCACCAAAATTAACACCCTTCCCATCCCAGATCGGGGGAAAGCAATGGGCCACCTCTCGGTTCTGAAAAAGGCCCTGCGAGAAAAACGCCTGTCCTCCCAGGGAGGCTAAGGAGGCCTGCACTCAGGGGACAGAGTTGGGAGGGAGCCTGAGGATCCCAGAGTTCAGCCTCACCCTGCCCCCACTGTAGAGATGGGACAGTTGAGGCCCAGAGAGGGGAAGAGATCAGCCCAAAGTCACAAAGACGGCAGCAAGGCCAAGCGCACGCCAGCCTCCCTTTGAATCTACCAGGGCCAATCTTCCCACACCTGCAGTGGCCTTGAACACGCTGCAGGATACCACCTCCTTCCAGGCTGTGCTCCCTAAATGCTGTCCACCAACTACAATTCCCTCCTGTCCCAAGCAGCAGTCTCTCCCCTCCCGGAGTTAAGCAGCTCCAAGGGTGCACCTGGGGCCCTGACAACAAAGTCACCCCTACTAAACCCCGCCACCTCCAAATCCCAAACTTCCCTAATAGTGAAATCTCTGCCCAACTTTCTAGAAGAGCCCGCGTGTGCAGGTCCCATCCCCATGGTGGGAACTGCTACCACAACCGCTCCCCCTTCAGTTGACACTGACTTGATGTCCAGACCCAAGGCCAATTCCAGTCCAACTTAAGTGTGACCAGTTTCTCCATCCAATGGATCTTAGTGGCCTCAAAGGAGGCCTTGGACCCTAAGATCCAAGCTTCCACTGAGTGGCAATTTCCCTGCAGGCTCCTTGGCATATGGCCTCTACTTGTGTACCTCCAGTGACGGGGAGCTCAGTGCCTAGCAGAGCAACTCATTCCAATACCACTTGGCTATACCTTGTCTTCCAAGATATGATCCTTCAACTGGCCAATGGCCATTACCATACACCTTCACTTCCTGGGTAAAACAACCCAATTCCTCCTTCAAATTCACCTCACCTGATGTGGTATCCAGACTCTTCTCTCTCTCGAGGTTGACTTACCCATGAGGGTAAGTCATTACAACCCACGAGGAACACAGTCTCCTACATGTGGCCTGACCCTCTCACTCTATACAGTGGGACTGTCACCTCCCTCATGCTGGGTAAAACACTTCCACTAAAATGCAGCCTAAGATTCCCAGGTCATCTGCCACATCTACTAGTGACTCAGCCTGTAACTGGCCAAAAGCCCTCAGCCCATCTCCCAGGAGCTGTAGGCAAATAGGTCTCGGTTCACTCAGTCCTCACTACCACCCTGGGAAGTCTTCCATTTTACAGATGAGAACATTGAGGCACTGAGCTTAAGTCATTTTCAGGAAGTCAGGCTTGTAAGCAGCAGAGCAGGAATTTGAATTAGGGCGGGGCTTTCTGGCCCCAGGGCCCATGCTCTTAGTTATTGCCCTCTGCTATAGTTGTAGTTAATTTTTTTTTTTTTTAAAGGGGCGAGTGCAAGTACAGAAACTGACCTTGATCCCAATTACATTTCATCTTGTTCTGCAGGAAGGAAGCTGCCACTCTGGGCGCATTCCCCTCTACCCCTTCCCCTGGGCCAACTCCCCCTTCTCCCCTCCCCAGCCATCAGGATAAAGTTGCCCCTCCCCTCCCCACAGGACCACCCTCATCCTCACCCTCAGAAATCTCAGCAGGACATCTTGGAGGAAAGCATTCAAACTTCCCCTGAGGGAGGGCCCTCAGGAGGCTTTCTCCCCAAGAGAGAATTCTAGCCCACAGGCAGGAAAAAACAGGTAAGATGTGAGAGGCTATTTTTCCCTGCAGCCTGAGGCCTGCTTCTCTCCTTCTCTCAGGGACTGCCAAGGGCAAGGAGGCCCAGAGAAACCCCATCACTTGGCCTAAACACCTGGCTGAGGCCACCTGGCCAACAGGAGGCTGCTAAGAGCCCAGTGGCAGCCTTGTGGGAACCTACCGGAAGGGATGAAAAATGTGTAGCCCTGTTTCAGCTCAATTCTTTGGCATCGCTCCACACGGTCTCCCAGGAAGATGTCGCTCTGTTTGCCTGACAGCACCCACTCCTCGTACAGTGCCAAATTGTGCAAGGTTGGAGGAATCAGCCAAAAGATCTTAGAAGGAAAAGGAAGCAATCAGTTAAAGATCCAGGCCAAAGTCTCTGATTTCTTCCAGGCTCTGCCACAACCCAGAAGACAGCCCCACCTGCCTGGGAGCAGGGAGGATGGGGGAGGACACATCCCCGGAGACCCTTCCAGGACCAGGCCCAAAGGGTCTCTGGGGTGGCAGGGAAGGCTGTACCGCCCTTCTGGGACACCCCTTGCCCGCCTTTAGAGAATCTCCGTTCCAGCTGAAACACCAGGGTGGGAAGACTTCCTGGACTGAGTGGAACATTCTTTCTCCTGAGCCGTGGGCTTGTCAGGGAGGTGGGGGAAGCAAAAGAAGGGGAATTTCCTAAGTTGTAGGATAAAATGGCCCAATAAATAAAACCAGCTTGTGCTGGCTCTGGAGAAGGAGGAAAAACATCTGGAACCAAGAGGGATGACTTCCTACCCGGAATTTCTTCCAACACATTCGGTTAAGACAAATGCACACGCAGACCCAGAGGAGCAGGGCAGCACACACGTATTCTCAAGGAGCACCCACCTCCATGCAGGGACCCCTACGTCCCCACGTGGACATGCACACAGGAGCAGACACAGCAGGAGCACCCTGAACACATGCCTCACGTCCTTTCTCTGGGTGATGTCGGTCCCTAATGTAAACTGTTCTTGCAGGCAACTAGACTTTTAAGTTAAAAGGTCCCAGTGCTGGAGCTGAAATTACAGCTGGGGGAAATGAAATGCTGGAGGTTCTTGGGAGCCACATCTGGAGTTCTAATCTGGCCCAAGATGCGTAGGACACTGGACTGGGCAAGCAGGTGTGAAAGGGTGACCAGATGTGATGCAAAAGAGTTGACCTTGACCTTTCCCTCCAGAAGAAGAAAAGAGGGTGAGGAGTTGACCTTGATCTTTCCCTCCAGAAGAAGACAGAGGGTGAGAAAGTCCTCACAGGGTGGGGTCTGGCTGGAGGCGGGGGCAGAAGCAGAAAGGTGAGCGAGCCCCTCCATGCACAAACAGCCAGGCGTGTACAGAGATCTGAAGAGACTCAACTCACCTTCCCACCCCGGAAAACATGGTACCAAACGGAAGTGCCTCCAAAGTCGATGTGGAAGTCAGTGAAACAACCTTTCACGCTCATCAGACAGTACCTGCAGCACAGAGGTGGGGAAGCAGAAAAACAATTCAATGCCTGAATCACAGGAGGCGAGCAAACAGCTTCAGAGATGCCTGACCTGCTGCCCTTTTATAAACGCTGACACTGGGGAATTTTCTTTTTTTTTAAGACCCAAATCTAATCGGAGTTCCCCATGGGGGAAGCCCCTGTGATCAGGTGGCGAATCTCAAGCATTGGCTACCTGCCCCCAAGGCTGGGAGAGGCATTTTTGTTTTCAGGTTCCCGCGAGAGGGCTGGCAACCCACAGGCCACTTGGTTCCTTCCTCGAAGACGGTTTTTACTCTTGCCCCACCCCTGCCTCCTACCCAAGCAAGAGGCTTCATTTCTGCTCCTTCCAGCTCCTATACCTGCAGTTCTCCCAAGCTGCCAGGCCCCTCTGCAGCAACTGGGCCCTCTGGAATTCAGCTGTAAACCACCTGCATAGCTTGCCAATTGCTAGTCCCCATTCATCTCCTCATTCATTCAACAATCATGTACTGAGAGCCAACCAGTGGTCCAGCCCAGAGCCAGGCATGGCACTTAGAGAAAAGCATAAGACCCCTGCCATTAAGGATGAAACACTCTTAAGGGAGCGCGACCCTGGGAAAGTTAAATGGCAAGGCAAACTGCAAATGACTGCAAAGTAAGCAATGCAGCTGGAAGTACAAGGGTACCAGCCATAAAAGACCACAGTGTATAATTCCACGTATGAAATGTCCAGAGTAGGCAGATCTACAGAGACAGAGAGCAGGTTAGTGGTGGCCAGAGGCTGGGGGTGTTGGGAGGAAATGGGGAGTGACTGCTAATGGGTACAGGTCTTCGTTGTGGGGTGACAAAAATGTACCAAAATTGATGGTGGTTGCACAACTCCGTAAACATACTAAAAAGCATTGAATTGTACACTTTAAGTGGATGAATGGTATGTGAACTGTACCTCAATAAAGCTGCTAAAAAAAAAGTAAAGCGATAAAGACCCTCGGGGTGGCGGGGTGGAGTGGCAGAGAGGGAGGGAAGGAGTCAGAGAGGGAGAGCCCGGCCCTGAACGGCTTGGACAGAGGGAGGGCATTTGGGAGAAGAAACCTGCCAGCAGCCCCCCTTCTAAGCTCTAGCAACTGCCAGACAACCCACCCTTCCTTACAGGAACTCACCCGTCCCCTCCCTCCTCCCTCCACTTGCTGCCCTCCTAGGGGTGAGCAGAGCTTAGGAGGAGAGGGGACAGACAGGCTTCCAGGTCCCGGCCTGGCAGACGGCAGTGCCAGGGCCCCCTCCCTCTCACCCACCCCTTCCCCCAAAAGCCACAAGAGCACGGCTGGGGCAGTCCCCCACGGCTCATGCTCCCACACCTTCGCACCTCCGGAGGCCCGCATACACACGCTTACCCCACTGACCGCTTTTCCCCGCTGCACTTTGCTTTTCCATGGTTTGGGAAGAGGAGAGGAATGGGGCGGGGTCGGGCAGGGAGGAGCCAGCAGCCTGAGAGGAGATAATGGTGGGGGCCAGGGGGGACGTGGGCTGAGCTGGTTAGGAGGCTGAAGGGTTCCAGGCGCCCCCTCCCTCTGGTTGCCTTTTGCACCTCACATTCAGGTGGACCCGGGGCTCGGCAGTATGCACGCGGCGTGCCCCGCGTCCCTCCTCCGGATAGGCTGGAAGGAGCCTTAACCATGTGTCTGCAGGAGGCTGACAAATCAGAAGGCCTTCCTGCACATCAGAGCCCCGCTGCCTAGCAACCCCATCGGAGGGGTGTAGTTGACAGCACAGGACGCAGCCCTGTCACGAAGACAGGCGCGGGCTGTACTGCTGGCGCTGGGGTTGTTAAAGTCCCAGCTCCGGCTCCGGCTCCGGCTCCGCATCCACACCCTGCTGCCTCCTCCCGGCCCACCCAAGCCAGGTCCCCACTCTGAAGGCCTGGGTGATTCTCTTCTCTCCAAGGAACTGGAGGGGTAGGGGGCCTGCTAAAGCCCCAGTCCACCCCACCCCCATGGACCACGCCGGCCTCTTCTCTCCAAGCACCACTTCAAAATATTAGTCCTCATTTTCCTAAAACCACTCTTCCTCTCGGTTTTCTTCTTCTCTTTCTTTAATCTAACCTTGGTTTCTACCTCCTCCAGGCCTGAGCAGAACACAGTCTGGGGAAAACAATTTAAGTGTTTGTGGGGTGGAGAAAGGCTAGGTGCTTCCTTCGGTCTGCAGCTGGATACCCACCCAGGGGCCCAAAGCAGAAAGGAGAGGAGCTTGGCTCTTGGGCTCCAGGACCCAAGTCTCCCCGGCCAAACAGGTCTTCCACCTTCAACCTGCCAATCTCCTGCCGCAGTTCCAGCCTCCCCAGCACACGCGGAAACGCAATCCCTGCGAGCTGCGGCTGCTGCGTACAAGGGAAAGTTCTCCAAGTTGAGCCTGCGTCTGCTCTCCCCTCCCAGTCACCCTCCATCACCCTCCGAGGCCCCTCGGAGCTTGGGGGCGCCACTTCCAGCCCCGCCTCTCCATGAAAGGCCCCTCCTCCCATGTCCCTCATTTCCTGGCTGCCAGGCCTGGACCGCCCCTCCTGCCAGGCAAGTGCACGCTTTAGGGTGGCCAGGGGAGCTGGGACGGGGCGGCTTTTGTCCCGGGCCCCTGCAGCCGTCACCCCGCCTGCCTCCTCGCCTGCCCCGCACTCATTCCGCGTTTCCCCCCTCACTCCTGCTTCTCGCTCGCTCTGGCGTGACGCCTTTGCACTGACCTCTAACAGCTTCCTCTTCCAAAGCACACCGCAGTCACATGGGCACCCCGGCTCGGTGCCACGGCCGCTAAGCTCTCGCCGCGGCCGGCCAGCCGGCCTGGTTTCCGCCTCGGCCGCCCCCTGCCCGGAAAGCCGCGCCCCTCGACACCCCCACTCACGGCGCAGGCGGCATCTGTGTAGGACACCCTCCAAGTTGGCGCCTGAGAACCCGGCACCCGCGACCTAAGCTTTTGGGGGCTTCCCACCTCCCAAGGCCGGGGCTGGCTGGGGAGGAGCGTGGTAGGAGGGGGCGCTGCACCTGCAGCACCAACTTTGGGGCGCTGCCTCGGGTCTGGGGAGGCGGGGCAGCCCCACCCCGCCCTTTTCCCTCCAACTTAGCGAAACTCCCCCGGCAGCCCAGGCGGCGTCCCCTCGGGCAAAGGTTTCGCGGGGGGGACCTGGAAAGCTGGCACCGGGTGACGGGGCTGGAGGCGCCGAGCGCGCGTGCACACACGCTACACACTTACACGCAGCCCCAGGAGACACAAAGAGCGGCTCCGTGATGCCGGCCGTGCAGCCCGCGGGAGGGAGGCGACCCACACCCCGCCCCGGTGCGCCCCGAAGGAGTGAGGGGCTCCCGGGCAGCCCCGGGCCCGCGGGGCGCAGCGCAGGAACGCCCGCCCGGCCCCGCCCGCGGTTACCCTCGACTGCAGCGCGGCTCCCGGGCGTCCCCTTTGGCGGCTGAGGCTCGACACTCGTCCGGCCCCGGCGACCAGAGCCGAGCCCCCTCCACGGTGCTGCCAGGCCCCTGTCGAGGACCGCGGAGCCCTCGCTCGCTTCGTTCTTTTCTCGGGGAGCCGGGCGCAGCCTGCGCTCATCCCCGCGCAGAAACTGAACACCCGCGCGGCACGGCGGCTGCCAGGGAGGCAGAGGGAGGCCGCGGCGGCGACAGGGAAGCGCGCCCGACCAGCGCCAGGGGACGCCGCCGCCCACGGCCGCCCCCTCGCCCGGGCTGGGTGGGGGCACGAGGGTAGCTCTCCCCACCTCCGTTCTACTGGCAGGCGCTCGGGGACTCCAGCACGCCCGTTTTCAGGGAGGCTGGACGCCGTCCTGCTGCTGAAGGCGACGACCCAGCAAAACCACCTTCCTGAAACGCACCCCTCGGGGCAAAGCTATAGAAAGGACCAGTGCCAGGGGGTGGAGGGCTTGTCTGATCCCGGGTATGGCAGCCCAGAGATCAGGGATGCGGCTCTGGCCCTAAAACAGACTAGCTGTGACCTTGGACAACCACTTCCCCTCTCTCAGCAGCTTCCTCGCCCTGGGGGCAGGGAGGTGACCTGACGTTCATCTGCAACCTAAGATGCTCTTTCCTGCGCCTGCCCCTACCTGCCCCCTTAGGAGCTGTGTAACCCCACATCATAGAACTATTGTGGGAATTAATTGAGATAAACACTTTGATTACTTAATCCAATCTTCACAACAGCCCTGTAAGGTCATTTGCAGGACTGTACCCATTTTACAGATGAGAAAGCAAGACAGGCTCAGAGGTGGTGACTCACCCTGATCACTACCCTCGTAGTGCGGTGCTTACCCAAGCAGCCTGTCTCAGAGTTTCTCAGCGCTTCTCCCCAGGTGTCCCTGGTAAATCCCAAGATCTCAAGAAGCCGAGCGTGCAGGTTACAGCCAAACCTCAACCACTAACTGAAGAAGTCAGTCCAGCTCAAATCAGAAGTCCCCCCTCCAGGGCACGCTCATCAGGACCACAGCCCTCTTCCCATCCCACCCTTCCCCCATAAACCACAAGGGGGGCCAGGAGATGGTGGTATGGTGTCTGCAGGGGCAGAAATCAAACTTCTCGATTCTTTGGCCAAATCCCACTCCCTGGGCTACCCAGCATTATTAATTAATAGGTTCCAATTATCAAGTGCTCATAATAATAGCTGCTTACATGCATGATACCATTTTATCCTTAAAACAACCTAATAATCCCCATTTTAGGGAACTGAACATTAAGCCATTTAAAGGTGGTCAACGCCCTGGCCCAGGGTGTTGCTTCCTTGTGTCATTTACTGGATGGCTCACCCATTAGTACCTCCCTGATGGCCTGCTGTGAGGTTAAACTGTAAACTCCCTGGAACTGGTTAAATTTTTTACCTTATGTATGCTCTGCCTATTTAAAAGAAAAGATAGTAATGACAAAGACAATCCCCGACCTTGGATTTGAGCACCAGTCATTGAATTAAATGAACTCAGAGAGGAGAAGGCCCTGACAACAGGATCAGGCTGTCCACATGGGAGACATATTACTTTTCTCTTTTTTTTTTATTTTGTATTTTGGCTGCACCACGCAGCAGGCAGGATGGTTCCCCGACAGGGATTGGTTCCCCGGGCCTCCGCAGTGAAAGCACCGAATCCTAACCACTAGACCACCAGGGAACTCCCCCATATTACTTTTTAAGTCACAAATGCCCAGATCCTTGTGAGTAGGGACCACACCAGATTCATCTGTGTAAGTGCAGTACCAAGCAACAGCCCTATAATTATTCTAACCAGCTATGTGACACTGGACCAAATCCTTCCCCCCTCTGGATCTCAGCATCTCATTTGTTAAAACTAGTCAGGAACCTCTAACTGGTGGCCCTTACAGACCAAACCAGGCCCTAGATATGCTTGGTCTGGCCAGCACTCGTTCAAAAAAAAATGTTTTTTAAAGGCTGCCTCTCCAGTTATCCAGAGCCACACCAGCCCCTACTGTCTTACACTCAGCTGCTCTATCCATTACTGCATTGAGCCACTATGATTTCCAGCTTCCTTGTCTGTTAAATGGGGATAGTAACCTGCTTCCAGTATCACTGAGATCTGGGTGCTAAGTGTCTAACACAGCACCTGGGGCCTTACATGGCACCACAGGAAAGGCTGGCTCTCTTTGTTCTTCTTTTCGAGGTAGAAGGGAAAAGCCAGGAATCCAGAGACCGGGGTCCGGGGCGTGGCCCACATGTGACATCAGCATCCTCTCTAGGTCAGTTTCTCTATGTGATACATCACACGGGGGACGATCGTTTATGATGCCAGCAAATGCGGTTGATGAGGGTGAGCCGGTAAATACCGGCTGTAGAGATGCCCTACGCAAATGCGAGGGAAGGTAGATTAAAAAGCAGAGGATGCCAGGATTCCAATGGCAGCTGCAGACCCTGTGTGTCTACAGGAGGCCACGTAGACAAACATCTTATCCCAACCACATTTCACATCCACTGCAGGCTCCATCTTCCCCACATCATGGAGGGAGGCAGGGCAGGGATGACAGGATCACCACTTTGTAGAGGGAAAAACTGAGTCTCTAAGAGGAGACAAAAGCTTTGCCATAGCTCAGGGAGTGATAGAGGCAGCCCCGAAACTTGGTCATCCCAGTGCCTGTCTTCATCCTGTTTCAGCTGCGTACCCCCAGAAAGCACATGGGAAGAAAATGCAGTCAATTTTCAATTTTGGGGGGCCAAATGTAGGCTTTACACGGGATCCCCTTTTGGCTGGGCTTTTGAGCTCTTTCAGTCCACTGTATATCTCTAATACACCAGCAAACCTCATTTCTGCAAGCCCAGTGGGCTACAGGAGCAGGTGAGAACAGAAAAGACTCACTAATTTCTTTCTGGAATGTGTTAAAATACCCAACGGTCCTAAGTGAAAAAGGTGTGCCCATGTCATAGACCCAGGAGATTGCAGAGGATTTAAAACCTGTCCACAAAGTCTTTGAGAGCTCCCCACCCCTTCCAGAGACAGGGCCAAATTTCCCTCCCTTGAGTGCGGGCTAGACTTCGTGACTTGCTTTTAACTACTATAATATGGCAGAAGTAAGCAGTATGTGACTTCCAAAATTAGGTTATAAAAGGCACTGTGGCTTCCTCCTTGCTCTCTCTCAAACCATTTCTGGCAGAGGGCAGGAAGCTGCCATGTCATGAGGACACTCAAGCAGCCCTATGAAGAGGCCTACATAGTGAAGAACTGAGGCCCAGGCCTAAGTTTTGGGTTTTGTTTTGTTTTGTCGTGCCGCACAGCTTGTGAGATCTTAGTTTCCCGACCAGGGATTGAACCTGGGCCCTCGGCAGTGAAAGCACAGTCTTAACCACTGGACAGCCAGGGAACTCCCCAGATCTAAGTTTTGACACAAGCTCATTCAGTACTCTGAGCCAGAATCACCCAGCTAAGCCACACCCAGATTCCTGCCCTACAGAAGCTGTGAGCTGATGCTGCTAAGACATAAATTTTTTTAAGTTGTGAAGTTTTAGGGTAATCTGTTATGCAGCAATAAACAACTAATACAGGGGTACTTCCAAATCATTGTCACTGTTTGTACGATTATGGAATCTTCCAAGACAAATAATTCTGTACAGCCAAAACATTTCTGTGGGGCAGAAATTAGGGGCGGGGTGGGGGGAAGGCCGTGGCAGAAATGCATTGGCACAGCTGATATTCAGCCTACCCTGTCATCATCTTTTCCCTTTATCCTGCTTCTTCATGACACTTATCACCTCCTAAATTATATTATTCACTTGTTTGCTGGCCTGTCTCTTCTCCCAGCCAGAATACAAGCTCCATGAGAAGAGGGACTTTGTTTATTCACTGTATTCTACCAACTACTTAGAAGAGTGTCTTGCACAAAATACAAAGTAAATGCAGCAAGAGGTAACTAATACACTAGTATACTCTTTTTCTTTTTCTTTCTTTTTTTTGGCCACACCATGCGGCTTGTGGGATCTCAGTTCCCCAACCAGGGATCGAACCTGCGCCACAGCAGTGAAAGCACCAAGCCCTAACCAATGGACAGCCCGGGAATTCCCACACTAGTATACTCTTTAGAAATCTTTGTCTCCCACAAATTTGCAACTACCCCTTCGACAACTGTCTCCACCCCTTGTCTTAAATAACTGAACCAAAACCCATTAAAATTCCTAACCCCCTCACCATGATCGAACGATATAAATCCTGGAAACAGGGAGAAGTCAGTCATGGGTTTGTAACCCTCCTCTCGTCCCCCCTGCAAACCCTCAGTTCAGGTGGCCCTTCAGCTGTCTCCACTCTCCAGGCACCTCCAGCATGGAGGCTCTGTGATTTCTAGAAAGTGTCGTTTTAATTAAATTCCAAAGAACCATTCTATGATCCCAGAGGACTTCATCATCATGGGATTTTTACCTTGCTTATTAACTGAAATCAGCATTCTTTTCAGCCGAACAAGTGGACTACTTCCAAGGTGACAATTTCCTTCCTAACAAGGTTCAAATCCTATAACAAGTTCCCACGGCCACTGACAGGGTTTGTAAATCTATTTGTCACATAGTCCAACCAATATGTCCAAGACATGTGGTTCTAGGAAATTGTGTGTGAGCCTTTTTCTGGTAATTAGATAGAATCCTCAATGTATTAACAGAGCTTACTATTTAAAGGAATCTTTCAATAAAGTGTAGAATACTGAATATCTCAGAGAGGCAAAGTAGATATTAATTGAAATCTGTCACCCAAGGCTGTCTATTTTACCTTCCTAAATACATGCCCTGTTTGTCCTGTGCTCTCCTCTAACCCTCATCTAGATGATGCAGTGGTTCCTCATACCAGTCTGCCCCCACCTCCTTCAATCCACACGGCAGCTGCAGAATTTGCAGAATACAAATCTGAACACACACCTCTCTGCTTAAAATCTCAGAGGTTTCCGACTGCTCTTAGGAGAAATTCAGACCCCTCACTATGACACTGTCAGGTCCTGTCAGCCTGACCCACCCCGCATCCTGCACCATTGACCTTCCCTTGATCTGCTCCAGCCCCACTGGCCTTTCTTTGGCAAGTCCTTCAGGCCCGTCCTGTCCCCAGCCCTCCCCACCATCCCAGGCTCTCTGCACACAGCCAGAAAAGCTCTTCCCAGGCCTCTTCACTTAAGTAACTCTTCTTCCCTTTAGACTGCAGCTCAGGGTGGCCTGCCCTGCCCTCCCTAACCCAGTGAATCCCCCGGTACATGCTCCCATAGCACCGAGGGTCTCTGCCTTGTGGCCTCATCACAGCTGCAAATTTCCATTTGTTTCTCTGACTGTTGGATTAACATCTGTCTCCTGAATAGACTGTAAGCTCCATGCAGGCAGGGAGCTCATCTGGTTTTCTCCCTGCTCTATTCCCGGTGCCCAACACAAATCCGATGTTCAGTTTATAGGCTGAATCAATCAATCACTCAATCAACGAGGGTCAGGATCTGCCTCTCACTAATCTGAATCTCACACTCTTTCCTCAAGCTCTGCCTCCGTGATTCCATCAAGGACCTTGGCACTTGCCTACTGCCATCCCTCCCCCACTCCCGTCCCATCTCCTCTGTCCTTTAAAGCCCAGGTCAATATCCCCTCCAAGATGATTTCCTGATGCCAGCAGCCCAAAAGGATTCCTTCTCTCCCCATTTGCCCTCTGGGAACCTGTTTCCCTCTGCCTAGGATGAGAGCTGCACCTTACCCTCACGTTAATGGCACGTTCTCCAGAAGGTAGGGGCTTTTAGTCCTGTTCATCTTTTACTTCCCTGTTCCAAGGGCTCCATAAATTTTGATGTGATCGGATCGGAACAAAACAGAATTGAAAACCCTCCTACCAACCCCTCCTTGAGCCCAATCTTTCCCTTTGAGGCAGCCCAGATCCAAGGGGTGTAAGGAGCTTCAGCTTTGAGGGTAGAAAAAAATGTCTGAGAGGTAATTAAAGAGAGAGAGAGCTTGAAAGCAAAACCTTGAGAAGCCCAGGGCCAGCATGCTGGCCTCCCTTACAAAGCCTGGCACAGAGTTTGCATTCAATATGCACTGAATGAAGGGCTGAGTGAAAAGTTCACAGCCTTTAAGCTCCTGGGGTCACTCCTGGCAGTGGGGCTGAGCAGAGAGATGCTAATGGATTTGGAGTCACCAGAGCCAACTCTTCTAGGAAGCCCAAAGCAATAGTTCTGCCTGGGCCACCAGCATCTCCTTCTCATTTTGAAGATGGAAACACAGAGGGCCTGAGATGGTACGGGCCCCAAGGTGACTTTCTCATCCCAAGGGTCCGCCACGCAAGTCCTAGAACATGGAAGGTGCTCGTAGCTACCTCTGCCCATGTTAAATAATCAGTCTCAGGACTTGCTGGTCACACCACATGTAGTGATGTCCCTGCAATTAGATGTGGCCACCTTCCCAGCCCACCACCAACCTCCCGCTTAGAGGGCACCATCTCTCTAAGGAATGTCTGGTGAGGAAGTGGCCCCTGGCTTTTTTCAGGAAAGGTTCTTTTCAATCAGAGGTCCCAGGTCTCAACAGCAGGAAGCAAAAAATACCAGACCCCTACCCAGCCCTTGTCAAAAGTAAAGGGTCTGTGGCGGACCCCTAAAAATCCACTCCCAGGACATGCTGTCACTTGGAGGGAGAAGACGAATGTTTGACAAGTACACATACACACACGCACGTGCACACACACACACGCACACACAGATGCACACAGAGATGATTCCCATTACTCTTCCTCCTCTTCAGATCACATCCCCCCAGGGAGAGCTGGCAGGGAGGCCAAAGAACTATCTGGATGGAGAATCCAGACCCGGAGCAGAATGCAGAGCCCCTGCATTCCAGGGAAGCAAGATGCCAACCTGCCCACACCAAGGACCCCCAGCCCTCACGTCCCAGCAGCGACCCCACAGGGCCGTGGCCTCACCCCAGGCTCACTTCCAGCCCCCGCCCCCCACAAGGCTGAAAGCCACCCCCTCCCAGGTCCCGCCGCCAGCCAGGCAGTCTTACTTCTTCACTTTCGGGTACTTCATCTCTGCAATGGCATTCGTGGCTTCCGTCTGCTTCTCCTTCAAGTGCTGGGGCCACATGTTATCCACCCAGTCCACCAGGTCTACCTGAAATCCAGCCAGGCCACCGTCAGCGCTTCCTGGCTCCGAGTGCCCTTAAGCTGGACCCCATCACCACACCTCAACCCTCCTCCTGCTTCCAAACGCCTCCCGCCCTCCCCCTGGGCCAGCGGAAGGTGGCCAGGGAGGGGACCGCAGCCGGGTGGGGTGGGGGGCACCTACCACGGTGGAATGCTTGACCAAGTGCTGGCCAGGGAGGGAACCGCAGCTGGGGGTGGGGGGGTGGGGGCGCCTACCACGGTGGGACGCTTGACCAAGTGCTCCAGCTTGGTGTGGCTGAACTCAAGGCTGATGACGTTGTATAGCTTGTCCCGCTGGGCCTCGGGCGTCTCATAGTACCGCACAAACTGGGACATGCTCATCTCCGTGCCTTTCTGGGTGTTCACGTCCATCACATCCACCAGCCGCCGGCTACCTGGGGGCAGAATCCACAGGCTGGTGGCTCCAGCCAGCTGGGGGTGCAGATCCTACTTGGGAGGCCCCGTAAAACAAAACCTGCCCCTGTCCTAGCATCCCCCATACGCCTCACCCTATGCCCTGTCTGCTCAATTACCTGGTCCTATCAGTTTTCCTCACCAAGTCACTCTCCAATCTTAAAACGAATCCCTCCCCAGTCCATCTGCTTCCCTCCACCACAACCAACTTGCCCCAAAATGCTGTTACTGAGCTGCAGAGCTGGGATTTGAAGCCAATTCCATCTTATGCTAGAACCCAGGTTCTTAATTCTTAACCCCCGACCTCCACCTCTGCCCTATGCAATACTGAATCTTGATCACATGCTAAGGTTGACAAATGATCCCCGCCTTCAGTGGCTGGCTCGTTGCCCCACAGATCCAGGGAAGCCTTGGAGAACTGCTTTGTTTTTGAGTCAGGAGTGCAAATCCACCAGGGGGCATCCCTGAACTTTGCTGGAAATTCTGGTCATGCTCTGGGCAGTGCTGGCTCCTTCCTTACCAGGGCTCCTGGAACAGGTGGGCTCTGCTCAGCTGTTCTGGAAAGCCCACCTGTCAGAGAACCTGCTATGTTAGAGTGGGGGAGGGGAAGAGAACAGGCCCCCAAGCCTGTTTCTGGCTGGCCTCCAGCCTTCCACCTCCCCTGCCTCTCCTTCTGCTTCTCCTCCCTCACCTTGCTCAGGGTCCCATCTGCAAAGCCCCCTGAGGAAGGGGATTTGCTGAGCAGGTAGGTGATGGGAATCACAGCCCTAGAGGCTGGTGCAAGTCAGCATTAAAGGCCTGGAGCTCAGCTGCCCCATCAGTACAATACAGTGGTTAGGCTAAGACTTTGGGGGTTTGAACCCCAGCTGGACCTCGGACCTCTTAGCGTCTCTCAGTTTCCCCATCTGTAACACGGGACAAAAATGGCAGCCAACCTATGGGGTTGTCCTGTGACTTAACTGAGATAATGTACATGAAACATTCTTGAGAAGTGCCTGCAAGTAGGAAGTGTCACCTAACTGGCCAATTTCATTTATAATTACAGGTGGAGAAAGTGACGTGGTGGGAAATCAGAGCCAGTTAAATCTCTGCCAGCCAGTCCAAAAGGACTGACCACTTACCATCCTAAAACATAATCAGGATGGCTAATGGGGGGGATGGGGGGGTTATGAGGGGCGATGAAAACGTTCTAAAATTGACTGTGGCAATGACTGCACAAACTCTGTGAACAAATGAAAAACCATTGAATTGTACACTTTAAATGGGTGAATTGTATGGTATGTGGATTATAACTCAGTAAAGCTGTTATTAAACAAAAACACTAGGCACTAAATGACCAACAAAGTTGGTTTTTCTAAAAAATATTTTTTTCTTTCAAAAGTCTCCTATCCACTTAAAACATACCTAATAAAAAATATAAATTATTCAGCCATAAAAAGGAGACGGCCCCCGACTTACCATGGTTCAACCTAGGTTTTCTGACTTTAAGATGGTGCAAAAACGATACACATGCAATAGAACTGTACTTGGAATACTGAATTTCGATCTTTTCCCGGGCTAGTGATATGATCTTCTCTTGTGATGCTGGGCAGCTGCAAGGAGCCACAGCTCCCAATCAACCACAATCACAAACTTACAGCCATTTTGTTTTTTCATTTTCAGTACAGTATTCAATACATTGCATGAGCTTTTCAACACTTTATTATAAAATAGGCTTTGTGTTAGATCGTTTTGTCCAACTGTAGGCTAATGTAAGTGCACATTTAGGGTAGGCGAGGTGAGGCTATTAAGTTTGGTAGCTTAGGTGTATTACGTGCATTTTCAATTTACAATGCGTTTATTGGGATGTAATCCCACCATAAGTCGAGGAAGATCTGTCGTAGCGATACATGCTACCACATGGATAAACCTCAAAAACATGATGCTAAGGGAAAGAAGCCAGACACAAATGGTCACATGTTGCATGATGTCATTCATATGAAATGTCCAGAATAGGCAAATCCACAGAGACAGAAAGTAAGTGAGTGGTTGCCAAGGGCTGGGAGTGAGGGAATGGGAGTGACTGCTAAGGGGTGTGAATCTCCTTTCGGGGTGTTGAAAATGTTTTAGAACCAGCAGACGGTATGGTTGCATAACACTGTGAATGTATTAAATGCCACTGAACTGTACATTTTAAAATGATTAATTTTGGGACTTCCTTGGTGGTCCAGTGGGTAAGACTCTGCGCTCCCAATGCAGGGGGCCCGGGTTTGATCAGGGAACTAGATCCTGCATGCTGCAACTAAGAGTCTGCATGCTGCAACTAAAAGATCCCACGTGCTGCAACCAAGAGTCTGCATGCCGCAGCTAAAAGATCCCACATGCCCACATCTAAAGATCCCGCATGCCGCAACGAAGATCCCACATGCTGCAACTAAGACCTGGCGCAGCCAAAATAAATAAATATTTTTTTTTAAAAAAGGAAACGGGAAAATGATTAATTTTATGTTATGTAAATTTCACCTCAATAAATTTTTTTTAACGCAATTCTTCTCCTGAACAGAAGAAGGATGTGGGTAGAAAAGGCCTGTTTTTTACTTTTTTGAGCACTAACAAGGTTTCCAGACCCCCTCTCCCCAACACAATCCCCAGGGCTCCCTGTGCACCCTCACCCCACTCTGCTCCTAGCCAGGTGCAGGTCCCCAGTTGACCCACCTCGGCCTGCCCCACCCTCAGCCAAAAAGGGAAGTCAGGACTTGGAGTGGTTAGAGCCGTGAGGAGCAGCTGGGGCTGAGCGGGACAGGAGAGGAGAGGCCTGGGGGTGGGAGAGGCCGAGGGGCTGTATCTGGAGCGCTTCTAAGAATAGCTTCCTCGGTGTGCAGGGAGCTCCATCCGGCTCCCCAGGTGTCCTGGAAGCCTCAGCTGGTGGGAGGAGTTGGAGTGGGAATAGAGGGAGGAGGAAGGGAAGTCGGTTCTTCTGGGTGCCTGGGCTCCATACACCTCCAGGGAAACGCAAGTGCACCAGTAACCCGATTCAACCCCACTGGGTTCCAGCCCACAGGTGAGGATGAGAAATGCAGGAACATTAGCACACTTCCTAGGGAAGCAGAACAATACGGATTGAAGTGACCATTGGCTTAGGAGTCTGACGAATCTGAGATAAAGGCCAGCTCTGAAGCGAACAGCAGTTGAGGAAAAGTTTCTCTCCATAAATATATTCCAGCCAATAAATGGCAAAGGAGGGACTTCCCTGGCGGTCCAGTGGTTAAGATTCCATGTTCCCAATACAGGGGCCCCAGGTTCGATCCCTAGTCAGGGAACTAGATCCTGCATGCGGCAACTAAGAGCCTGCATGCCACAACTAAATATCCCGCGTGCCGCAATTAAGACCCGGAGTAGCCAAATAAATAAATATTTTTTAAAAAAAGATTACTCTGTGCTTCCACTGCAGGAAGCACAAGTTCAATCAGATCCCTGACTGGGGAACTAAGATTCCTGCATGCAGCGTGGCACGCCCCCCCCAAAAAAATGGGGGTGGGCGGGGGGAGGAATGACAGAATTAATTAGACCATCACCACTTTGCAGCCCCTGATAAAATAACAGAGATAGACATCAATGACTGCTAACAACAGAGAGAGAGAGAGAGAGAGGGAGAGAGAGAACCTAACACGTGCCTCCTGATGGATCTATGAGGCAGTCAGAATAAAATGAATGAACTAATGAATGAATGAGTGAGAGAGGCAGACTTTGAATCTGATCAAGCATCTATATCCAACTACCAATTTACAGAAACGACAGAGAATCGAAGAGCATGTTAAGCTACTCCAAGGCAAAATCCAGGCAATGAAAAATTCTACAGGTCAAACAATCCAATGGGAGATAGAGGGAGAGCCCAGAGATTATTAATAAGAGACTGAAAAGGCACCTCAACCAATCACAATGCAAGACCCTTATTTACATTCTGACTCATACAACTGTTAAAAAAAAAAAAAAAGTAGGGGGGATATCCCTGGAGGCAGAGTGGTTAAGAATCCGCCTGCCAATGCAGGGGACATGGGTTGGATCCCTGGTCCAGGAAGATCCCACATGCCGTGGAGCAACTAAGCCCGTGCGCCACAACTACTGAGCCTGCGCTCTAGAGCCCACGAGCCACAACTACTGAAGCCTGCACGCCTAGAGCCCGTGCTCCGCAACAAGAGAAGCCACCGCAGTGAGAAGCCCGCACACCGCAACCAAGAGTAGCCCCCGCACACCGCAACTAGAAAAAGCCCACGCGCAGCAACGAAGACCCAATGCAGCCATAAATAAATAAAGACCACTTTAAAAACAAAGTAGGGACTTCCCTGGTGGTCCAGTGAGTAAGCCTCCGCACTCCCAATGCAGAGGGCCCAGGCTGGATCCCTGGTCGGGGAACTAGACCGCATGCATGCAACTAAGAATGCCACAACTAGAAACCTGGTGCAGCCTAAATAAATAAATAAATATTTTTAAAAAAGAAAGTAACATTTATGCTATATATGAAACAACTGGAAATTTGAACAATGGATATGGATATTTACTCATTTTAAGGAATTTTTTAAATTCCTTAGTTTTTAAGGTTCCTAGTTTTTAAAAGACTAGGTGTGAGAGTGCACTCCATGGTCCTGAGCATCCGTCTCTTGCTTCAACAATGTTTGGAAGGAAAAGACCCAGGGACGCCCCTTCCCCCAGCCTCCAACCACCCTCCAGCCATTTTTCCAGTGGTAACCTTCAGAACGAACCGCTCAGGCATCAGGGGCCTCCAGGACCAGCCAACATCATTTTTTGCGCTTAGCTCCTTATTACCAATCAACTGTGAGCTCCCAGATGCGTCAGAAATATTCCACCGCAGTGGAGGCTGCCATCAACCGCCTGGTAAACATGCATCTGAGGGCCTCCTACACCTACCTCTCTCTGGGCTTCTATTTCAACGGTGACGATGTGCCAGGGGGTGACTCTGGAGGGCGTGGGCCACTTTTTCCACGAATTGGCAGAAGAAAAGCACGAGGGCACCAAGCATCTCTTGAAAACGCAAAACCAGCGTGCAGAAGCCATCCCAAGATGAGTGGGGTAAAACCCAGGACACTACAGAAGCCACCTTTCTCATGGAGAACCTGAACCAGGCCCTTCTGGATTTGTATGCCCTGGGTTCTGGCCATGCAGCTCCCCACCTCTGTGACTCCCTGGAGCCACTCCCTAAGTGAGGAGGTGAAACTTATCAAGAAGATGGGTGACCACCTGACTGACCTCCACAGGCTGGCTGGTCCCCAGGCTGGGCTGGGCCAGGATCTCTTTGAAACGCTCACCCTCAAGCAGGACTAGGAGGCTTTGAAGCAGCCTTTGAAGAGCCCCTCTGGTGTCAGGGCTTCTGCCTGAAGCCTCTCAATGCAGCCACTAGGCAGCTTTTTAACCACCTTGGAGCCCTCTCCCAAGCCTTGGACCAAATGGGAACAATGTAGCTTTTTGAGGGAAAAAAAAAAAAAAAAAAAGGCTAGGTATGATAATGCTATTGTGATTACGTTTTTAAAAACCCCTGCTCTTGTAAATCAACTATACTATATACATTTAGAACTATATACTGAAAACTTTTGGGATGAAATGGCATGATGTCTCAATATGCTTCAAATATTGCACAAAAAGAGGAAGTGGATGGGGGGACGGAAGGGGAAAGACCACAGATTCATGGGTACTGGGACTGAATGATGGGTACACAGAAGTTCATTATACTTTGTCTATTCTTTTTTTTTTAGATTTTGTGATCTAATAGAATTTTTTTCTCTTAGTTATCTACTTTATACATATGAGCGTATACATGTCAATCCCAATCTCCCAATTCATCCCACCACCACCACTCCACCCCGTCTGTCTACTCTTGTTACTTTTCAAAATTCTCTCCAATCAGAAGTATTTTTATAAATTCCAGCTGTAACTAGCTCTATGGCTTCAGGGACTCACTTACCCTTTCTAGACTTGGACGGTCTTTATTTGTAAAACAGGCCCTTCAATGTAAGAGAGCCTAACACCATGTCTGGCACATGGTAGGGTCTGCAACACATTTACCCACCAGCTACTAAGCAGGTATGGAAAGATCCATGTGGCTCTGAATACAAAGTGAAGAGGGGGGCTTCCCTGGTGGCGCAGTGGTTGGGAGTCCGCCTGCTGATGCAGGGGACACGGGTTCGTACCCCGGGCCGGGAAGATCCCACATGCCGCGGAGCGGCTGGGCCCGTGAGCCATGGCCGCTGGGCCTGCGCGTCCGGAGCCTGTGTTCCGCGGCAGGAGAGGCCACGGCAGTGAGAGGCCCACGTACCGCAAGAAAAAAAAAAACAAAGTGAAGAGGGTCCCAATCAGACACAAAGTGAAAGGGAGCTCTTTCTCCCCCATATGTGGACTTCTCAGAGAGACCAATTTCAGCTCTGAAGCCACAGCCCCAACCAGGCTCGTTATGCTCACTTGAAGAGCCAGGCTGGAGGCACAGGTGCCTGGCTTGTTTCTCCATCAGTGATGGCTCACAGGAGACTCCAGTATGAGCAGTGGGAGCCTCAAGGTCCCTGGGACAGTGCCAAGAGCCCTGGACTGAGCCCTAGTCCCAGCAACCCTGACTGCCCCTGCTCTAGGCCTCAGCTGCCTCACATGAAAAGGCAGGAAGAAGTTGACCTTTATTATTTTTTTTTTCATTGCCACAGATCTCTTCCTTCAAACAGAAGCTTTGATGAGAGCCAAATACATAAATAAAAACAAGCAGCTCAGGCTGAAGCGGGAAGGGGGTAGGCATTCAGAATTCAGAACTGGATTCCTGAGATTTCCCTTTGAAAACCACTGGGTTAGGTCATTTTTAGGTCCTCTTCCAGGGCCAACACACTGATTTTTAGCCTAGTTTTTCTTCTAGGTACTTTTTATTGGAGTATAGTTGCTTTACAATGTTGTGTAGCCTAGTTCTTAAACACTCAGATCATATCCCTTAAATATGAACTGGGCAGAGGAGAAGGAAGGAAGAGGGAAGAGATGGAGAGGCTCGCCCAAGGGGTCACTGGGGACACCTGAGGCCTGCCAGTCCCTTCCAGTCTGAGCTGGGAGATTAAGCACCAGGCCTCCATCTTCTCAGGTTCCAGTCCGGTCTGCCACTGGTGGCAAAGGGGAGCTGGGCATAAGTGCTGGGTCTCCGAGCAGGAGGCAAGTGGCCCAAAGGGACAGAAGGGACAGATGGGTGCTAAGAATGGAATGTGGTACTCCAAGTCCTGGGGAGCAGCCACCCCTACGGCAGGTGACAGGGACAAGGTGCCTTGTCCCTGCAGCGCTGAAACTCAGGCTCCTGAAGTCAAGGGGTTACAGGAGAAATTTTCCACGCCAGAGCGGTGCCTGGAGTTCCTAAGTAGGCCACCTGCTCAGCAGCAGCCCCTCCCCTCCTCATTGGTTCTCTGAGCTCACAGGCTACACACACATCCAACAAATTCCAGCTGCAGAAATTAATCCGTGCCCCATGGCCCTTGCTTTGAAGGCTCCATCAGTCAGTTCCAAGAGCCACGGGCTCAGAGCCGGAAGGAGGCTGTGGAAAGTCACCTTGAAGGCCAACATAAAGCATGCACGGGCACTGACCCCAAACCCCCACTGAGCCCACTCTTCAGAGACTGCACACAAGTGTCCCACGTCATAGTTCTGGAACGTTCTTTATCATCTTCAAACTTCTGGACTGTTTTTTTTCTGCTCCTTGGGAATATCTCCTCATCCATCTCATAGAGCCAGAGTTTATTATCAAGAGCACTGGCCACGGTTCAAATACTGCTCCACTGCTTCCCAGCAGTGAGGCCTTAGGTACATCCCTGAACCGCTCTGGGCCTCAGTTTCCTCACCTGCAAAGTGGGGGTAATAGGACCCACCCTAGTGGCTTCACACAATTATTGGAAGCACTTTGTAAACTTAAAAGTGGCGATCCTAGTGAAAACACTGTCCCAAATTGAAGGTGCAAGGGTACAGGAAAGAGAGGACACAGGGCTGAGTCACTACACAAATTGAGACAAATCACTTCCCAGATCTAGGCCTCAGTTTCCTCTTTGTGAAATAAGAGGATGCTTGCAAAGGTCCGCAGGCTTTCCCTAAGCACTAATATCTTCTGACCCCCTCAACTTTTAAAATTATCCCCAAGACAAGGACTTCCCTGGTGGCACAGTGGTTAAGAATCCACCTGCCTAATGCAGGGGGCACGGGTTTGATCCCTGGTCCGGGAAGATCCCACATGCTGCGGAGCAACTAAGCCCATGCGCCACAACTACTGAAGCCCGTGTGCCTAGAGCCCGCACTCCGCAGCAAGAGAAGCCACCACGACGAGAAGCCCTCAGCTGTAACGAAGAATAGCCCCTGCTCGCCGCAACTACAGAAAAGCCCGTGAGCAGCAACGAAGACTCAACGTGGCCAAAAGTAAATAAATAAATAAATTTATTTTTTTTTAAATGGGGCTAGTGATAAATAGGGTTTTATGTGATTGGACAAAAAAATATAGGAAAGATTCTCAGCTTATAACAAGATCTTAGTAAACAGTAGTTAACACTATTATTTACACTCTGAGGAGCTACCCCACTGGGGAGTGATTCCTATTAGGCAAATAATGGACAGAAGCAAATACAGTTTCCCTAGGCCCCTAGCACAATCAAAATCAAGATTTTGATTATAGAGCACTAGATTTCTAGGAAAAGGGAAACAGAACAAATCAATGAGGTGGGTGTTTCTCTTAGAGAGAATACATACCTGAGAACATAACTGAACCCCTCTGAAACCCTCCTCCTTTGGGATTCTCAGCTCTCCTGACCTCATGTACCTTCCCCTCCTAGCATTTCTATCTGTCCTGTCAGGTGGATGCCTCCCCCACATATCTGTCCAACCTTAACATCACTGCTGAGCTCAAATTCAAAGTGTCTAGAACTGAACTCATCTTTAACCCCACCCAAGTCTACATTTCCTCTTGGATTCTGTTACAAGCTTCACTTCCCAACTGCTGACATTCAAACCTATGTTTGAATCTGATGTTTCATCTACTGTCTGGGTAACTTACAAGTGACTTCTCTCCAGGCCTCAGTTTTTCTCACCTGTGAAATGGGAAAGCAAGACTAGGAGAGTTCTAAAAACTCTTCCAGAGTTTAAATTTTTTTTTTTTTTTTTTTTTTTTGGCAGCACCACATGGCTTGCGGGACCTTAGCTCCCCAACCAGGGATCGAACCTGCACCCTCGGCAGTGAAAGCACAGAGTCCTAACCACTGGACCTCCAGGGAATTCCCTAAAATTTTTTGAAGTCTATGATTTTAAACCAACTTTAAAAGGTCTAGGCAGGAGGGAGGGATAAATTAGGAGTATGGGATTAACAGATATAAACTACTATACATAAAATAGTAAGCAAAAAGGATTTACTGTATAACAAAGGGAACTATATCCAATATCTTGCTTTTCTTGTTTTTTTATTTTTTTATTATTATTTTTTTAATCTTCATTGGAGTGTAATTGCTTTACAATGCTGTATTAGTTTCTGCTGTACAACAAAGTGAATCAGCTATAAGTATACATATATCCCCATATTCCCTCCCTCTTGAGCCTCGCTCACACCCTCCCTATCCCACCCCTCTAGGCCGTCACAAAGCATGGAGCTGATCTCCCTGTGATATGCAGCAGCTTCCCGCTAGCCATCCATTTTACATTTGGTAGTGTATATATCCAATATCTTGTAATAACCTATAATGGAAAATGTATATATATATATATATATATATATGAATCACTTTGCTATATACATGAAACTAATACAATATTGTTAAAAGTCAACTATACTTCAATTTTTAGAAGAAGATTAGGAACTTCCCTGGTGGCGCAGTGGTTAAGACTCTGAGCTCCCCATGCAGGGGGCCCTGGTTTGATCCCTGGTCAGGGAACTAGATCCCACATTCATGCCACAACTAAGAGTTTGAATGCCACAACTAACGAGCCTGCTGCTGCAACTAAGACCCAGAGCAACCTAAATAAATAAATACTAAAAATAAATATTAGTAAAAATAATAAGGTCTGGGGGGGGGCAAGGATAAATTGGGAGACTGGGATTGGCATATACACACTACTCTATATAAAATAGATAACTAATAAGGACCTGCTGTATAGCACAGGGAAACTCTACTCAATACTCTGTAATGGCCTATATGAGAAAAAGAATCTAAAACAGAGTGGATATACGTATACATATAACTGATTCACTTTGCTGTACACCTGAAATTAACACAACCTTGTAAATCAACTACACTCCAATAAAAATTTTTTTTTTAAAAAGGTCCAAAAAATAAAATAAAAATAAGGTCTGGGGACATATCAGCTACCTTTGATTTCTAAGGAGTGAGAATTTAGTCTTCTCCCTAAACACCGCCAGTCAAGGGCAGAGCCCATGTCTGACGAGTCTCAGCACCTCCCGCAGGGCCAGACACAACACAGACACCTGGTAAATTTGTGAGTGAAGAATGAATGGACTGGTGGCGCAGTGGTTAAGAATCCACCTGCCAGTGCAGGGGACACACGTTCAAGCCCTGGTCCGGGAAGATCCCACATGCCATGGAGCAACTAAGCCCGTGTGTCACAACTACTGAAGCCCGCATGCCTAGAGCCCATGCTCCACAACAAGAGAAGTCACCGCAATGAGAAGCCCACGCACCGCAACAAAGAGTAGCCCCCGCTTGCCACAACTAGAGAAAGCCCCCGCACAGTAACAAAGACCCAGTGCCAAAAATAAATAAATAATTTATAAAAAAAAGAAGAATGGAGGAGGGTTAGGATTAGAGTAGGAAGTCATAAAGCAAAAGCATGAGCTTTGGAAGCACCCGGGGCTGGGTTTGGATCCTGTCTCCACCGCCCACTAGCTGTGTGAGCAGCTCCCTCTGAGCTTCAGATCCCCCATCTGGAAAACAGAACATAACACTTACTTTATGATTATTGGTGAGGACAAAATGAGGTCATATGGTAAACATACAGTAAAAGATAGGTGATTATTATTCTAATGGGATGAATAAATGAATACTGAATGAGGTGATTTGTCATGAAGATTTTTTAAGAAAAGGGGCCAAAGAAAGCATCAGTTGGCTTGGGTACCCTCATTAGACAGAAATACAGTAAAGAGATAATATGCAAGTCTCCCCATAGCCATGGGCCCTCCCAACCCTCAGTGACATAAGTACAGACAATGAGTGGGGGACACTGTACTTTATGGATATGTTTTCTCAGAGGGTTTAAAGCACCTTCAGAGACAGCAAGAATTATCTCTTCCCCAATCTCCCTATCCCCCCAACTCCCAACCCATAGATGTGAAAATATCCCAGTCTTTTTACATGAACTCTCCTAGCGATCCTGGGGGTGGGGGGCACAGATTACAGCATCAAACAGACCCACACAGATGCAGTCATCTGATTCACAACAAAGTCACCTGATTCAGTGCCATGGGGAGAGGGTGTTTTTCCAATAATGGTACTAATCAACTGGATATCCATATAGGAAAAAAAAAGGATCTTGACCCCTATCTCATACCAAACACAAAAATCAATTCCAGATGAACTACATATGTACATGTGAGAGTTCAAAAACCAAAGCTTTTCAAGAAAAACATATGAATATCTTTGTGATCTCAGAGTATGCAAAATTTTCTTAATTTTATGAGACACAAAACAAACTAATGGACCAGAAAGAGCTAAATGGTCTATGTTAAAATGAAGACGGTCTGTTAGTTCAAAGACATCTTTAAGAGTGTGAAAAGTAGGAGATGATTTTGGAATATGTACTAACATCCAGAATACAGAAAGAATCTTTATGTTATGGGCTGAACTGTGTCCCCCAAAATTTATATGTTGAAGTTATAACCCCCAGTAACTCAGTAAGTAACCGTATTTGGAGATAAAGTCTTTAAAGAGGTAATTAAAATGAGGTCTTTAGGGTGGCCCCTAATCCAGTAAGACTGGTGCTCTCATAAGAAGAGGAGATTAGGGCTTCCCTGGTGGCGCAGTGGTTGAGAGTCCGCCTGCCTATGCAGGGGACACGGGTTCGTGCCCCGGTCTGGGAAGATCCCACATGCCGCAGAGCAGCTGGGCCTGTGAGCCATGGCCACTGAGCCTGCGCGTCCGGAGCCTGTGCTCCGCAACGGGAGAGGCCACAACAGTGAGAGGCCCGCGTACTGCAAAAAAAGAATGGCCAGAATAGAAAAGTCTATAAATAATAAATGCTGGAGAGGGTGTGGAGAAAAGGGAACCCTCCTACACCATTGGTAGGAATGTAAATTGGTGTAGTCACTGTGGAGAACAATATGGAGGTTCCTTAAAATACTAAAAATAGGGACTTCCCTGGTGGCTCAGTGGTTAAGAATCCACCTGCCAATGCGGGGGACACGGTTTCAATCCCTGGTCCAGGAAGACCGCACATGCCGCGGAGCAACCAAGCCCATGTGCCACAACTACTGAGCCTGTGCTCTAGAGCCCGGAAGCCACAACTACTGAGCCCATATGCCACAGCTACTGAAGCCTGCATACCTATAGCCCGTGCTCCGCAACAAAAGAAGCCACCTCAATGAGAAGCCCACGCACCACAATGAAGAGTAGCCCCCACTCCCTGCAACTATTGAGAAAGCCCGCACGCAACAAAGACCCAATGCAGCCAATTTATTTATTTATTTATTTTAAAAAAGAAAAAAATCTTTAAAAAAAAAAGGGACTTCCCTGGTGGCACAGTGGTTAAGAATCCACCTGCCAATGCAGGGGACACGGGTTTGAGCCCTGGTCCAGGAAGATCCCACATGCCGTGGAGCAACAAGCCTGTGCGCCACAACTACTGAGCCTGCGCTCTAGAGCCCATGAGCCACAACTACTGAGTCCACGTGCCGCAACTACTGAAGCCCACGTGCTCTAGAGCCCGTGCTCTGCAACAAGAGAAGTCACTGGAATGAGAAGCCCGTGCACCGCAACGAAGAGTAGCCCTGCTTGCTGCAACTAGAGAAAGCCCACGCGCATCAACGAAGACCTAACACAGCCAAAAAATAAATTAATTTTAAAAAAACCAAACACTAAAAATAGAGTTACCATATGATCCAGCAATCCCACTCCTAGGCATATATCCCGAAAAGACAGAAAGCTCTATTTAGAAAAGATACATGTACCCCAATGTTCACAGGAGCACTATTTACAATAGCCAAGACATGGAAATAACCTCAGGGTCCATCAGCTAATGAATGGATAAATATGTGGGGTGTGTGTGTGTGTGTGTGGGTATGTGTGTGTTATATATATACATATATATATTATATATACGCACACACAACGGAATATTACTCAGCCATTAAAAAGAATGAAATAATGCCATTTGCAGCAACATGGATGGACCTAGAAATTATTATAGTAAGTGAAGTAAGTCAAAGACAAATATTATATTATATCAATTATACATGGAATCTTAAAAAAATGATACAAATGAACTTATTTACAAAACAGAAACAGACTCACAGACATAGAAGACAATCTTATGCTTATCAAAGGGTAATGTGGGGGAAGGGATAAATTAGGAATTTGGGATTAATAGATACACAGTACTATATATAAAATAAACAACAAGAACCCACTGTATAGCACAGGGAACTATACTCAATATCTTATAATAGCCTATAATGGAAAAGAATCTGATAGACACAGACACACACACACACACACACACACATAGGTATAACTGAATCACTTTGCTGTACACATGAAACTAACACAACGTAAATCAACTATACTTCAATAAAAAAATTTTTTTAAATAAGAAACAACCTTTAAAATAATGAAGAAAAGACTTGATCAAACATTTCATAAAAGAAGATATCCAGGGGCTTCCCTGGTGGCGCAGTGGTTGAGAGTCCGCCTGCCGATGCAGGGGACACGGGTTCGTGCCCTGGTCCAGGAAGATCCCACATGCCGCGGAGCGGCTGGGTCCGTGAGCCATGGCCGCTGAGCCTGTGCATCCGGAGCCTGTGCTCCGCAAGGGGAGAGGCCACGACAGTGAGAGGCCCGCGTAAAAAAAAAAAAAAGAAGATATCCAAATAGCAAATAAACATATGAAATGCAGGTCAATTTCGTCAATCATTAGAAAAATGACAAGTGAAACACAGTGAAATAGAACTATACTCCCATCAGCGTGGAGGCATGACTACAATGAACGTGATGAACACACCAACTCTGGGTAAGGATATGGTGCAATCAGAACCAGAACAATCCGCTGGACAATTACTTGACAGGATCTACTAAAACTGAACATATACGTAAATTCTGACCCAAGCAATTCTGCTCTTAAGTATATGCCCAACAGAAATGCATCCATTTGTTCACCAATCATGCCTAGAATGTTCATAGCAGCACTATGCATACAACCTTAAAATGGCAGTTACCCAAGTGCCCACTAATAGAATGAATAAATCAATTGTGAAATAATCACATAATGGAAAACTATATAGCAATGAAAATAAATCATCTACAACTGCACACAACAATATGGATGAATCTCGTAAACACAAGGTTGAGTGGTAAAACGCCAAAACCAAAAGAGGACAGACACCCTGTATGATTCCACTAACACAAAGTATGAAAACAGGCAAAATTCATCCACACTATTAGAAGAAGCCAGGACAACAGTGGAGGGAGTGACTGGATGGGAATTCAAGGGGGGTTTGACCCTGGGCTTCCAATTACCCTGGTGTGTTCAATTTGTTAAAATTATACAAATTTTCACAACAGGATTACTATATGTGCACTTTTCTATATGCATATTAGACTTCTAGAAAAAAGCTTTCATTTTAAGCGCACAGTGCCAAAGAAATGGAAAGTGCCACTTTTTGTTTTGGTTCTTTAGAGGTGAGGAGCTAAAAACAGAGGCTAGGTGCCGGTCTTCCAGTGGGCAGATAAACAGGGCTGAGAGAAAAAAGCCGAATTTTAGGAGATTAGAGAAGAGTCTGCAGCCCCAGGTTGTGCCCTAATAGCTGGCTGTGCACCACCCGCTTCTCAGACAGTCGCCTCCCGAGATACAGGGCCTGGGGAGGGGACAAGAGGCTGGAAGACAGGCTGAGATCCCCCACTAACTTTGAGGGATGGTCCAGCCTCCCCCATACTCTGCCATCCACAGCAGAACTTTCATTTGTGGGAATTCCCTGGGGGTCTAGTGGTTAGGACTCCACGCTCTCACTGCCGAGGGCGTGGGTTCAATCCCTGGTCGGGGAACTAAGATTCCGCAAGACATGTGGCATGGCCAAAAACAAAAAAGAAATCCCATTTGTGTTAAGGACATGGTTATGTCACCCAGCAACCCTGGGGAGTCACTCCTTCCCCACTCTCGGTCCATATGGTTCAGCTAGGCTGAGTGTGGGGTTTTGCTCCCCACTTTAGCTGCCATGTGGGGAGAAACTTGCCGGAGAATGAAGCAGAAAGAGGAAGCAAAAAAAAAGGGAAGCAAAAATGAAAAGTAGGGGCCAAGATCTTGAGATCTTCTTGGCGCAGCTGGATCTAGAAATGCCTAAGGTCACATCCTAAACCTATTACGTAAACCGTTGAATTCTGTTTTGCTTAGGGCAGATTGAGTTACATTTGTCACTTATGTCACTATGACAAATCTTCCCGTTCGCCACTCTCCAGAAGCCTGTGTGCACTCTCAGTGGGAATAAACCTACCCGCTGCTAACTGCCATTACAGGCATCCCTCACGGTGCTATACCTTTACAAACCACTTTCATATTCACCAATCCGTTCGATCATTACAGAAATGCCAAGAGACATAGGCTGCAGGTATTACCATTCCCACTTTTTTTTGGGTTTTTTTGGCTGCATTGTGCGACATGCAGGATCTTAGTTAGTTCCCCGAACAGGGGTTGAACCCGTGCCCCCTGCACTGGGAGCAAGGAGTCTTAACCACTGGACCACCAGGGAAGTCTCACTATTCCTGCTTTCTTTGCCATCCTAGACTTTTTTGAGAGCCGGCAAGGACGTCAGGACCATCTAATTGAATCCTCTCACTCTCACAATGAGAAGAATGAGGCTCAAGGAAAGAGGCAGCCTGGATACAACCAGAGAATAACAAAACTACAAAGGGCTTGAAAATTCTTCAAAAGCGCGAGGGCAACATTACTGAGACTGTGATGTTCCTGATCCCCAGATTTGAGAATCTGGCTTTAATCCTTGTCCATAAAGAGAACTTCATCGGATCCACATCCTGCCATTAGAATAATAATGGGGACCATTTCGTCATCCGCCATAATGCTAAGCATTCATTCATTCTCTTACAGGATCCTTCTTTGAGGCAGGTTCTGCTCTTAGCTCCATTTTGCAGCTGAGGAGTAGCTTGCCCCAAATCACTCAGCCAAGTAGCAGAGCTGAGTCCCAACAACAAAGGCTGGGGGTGGGTTGAGGCACCAGAGAGAGTCACCTGTGCCAAGATTTGATTTACGGGGTCCGTCGCCCCATCTTCTGCTCACAGCTGGAAGGCTGCCTCCTTCTGTTCTGATGTCCACTTCCTTCAGCATTTCTAGAATCCAGCTTTAAAAAAAAAAATCTATCTCCTGAGCAAGCCCTCACCAGTTAACTGAGATCCTTCTGTCAACAGCAGCACCTCCTTATAGCCAACTGGTCCTACTTCTTCGTTTTCTTTTTTTCCACCACATGTCATGCGGGATCTTAGTTCCCCAAACCAGGGATGGAACCTGCGCCCGCTGCAGTGGAAGTGCTGAGTCTTAATCACTGGACCGCCAAGGAAGTCCCTGGTTCTCCCTTCTGAGTTAACACATCTCTGGGTCAATATTCAGGCTGGGGACTTCCCTGGTGGTGCAGTGGTTAAGAATCCGCCTGCCAATGCAGGGGACATGGGTTCGAGCCCTGGTCCGAGAAGATCCCACATGCCGCGGAGCAACTGAGTCCATGTACCACAACTACTGAGCCTGTGCGCTAGAGCCCGCGAGCCACAACTACTGAGCCCATGCGCCACAACTACTGAAGCCCGCATGCCTAGAACCCGTGCTCCGCAACAAGAGAAGCCACTGCAATGAGAAGCCCATGCACCGCAACGAAGAGTAGCCCCCACTCGCGGAAACAAGAGAAAGCCACGGGCAGCAACAAAGACCCAACACAGCCAAAAATTAATTAATTAATTTTATAAATAATAATAATAGGGCTTCTCTGGTGGCGCGGTGGTTGAGAGTCCACCTGCCGATGCAGGGGACACGGGTTCGTGCCCCGGTCTGGGAAGATCCCACATGCCGCGGAGCGGCTGGGCCCGTGAGCCATGGCCGCTGGGCCTGCGCGTCCGGAGCCTGTGCAGAGGCCCGCGCAAAAAATAAAATAAAATAATAATAATAATAATAATTCAGGCTGGATCTCTGCACACCCACTGGTCAGCAGCCTTCATTCTCCATACAACCACAAGAGTCAGCTTTTATAGAGCTTAAATCAGATCACATTACTTCACACCCACCAGGATGGCTAGTATCAAAAAGACAGACAGAAAAATATAAAATAAAATAAAATAAAATAAAAAGACAGACAGGGCTTCCCTGGTGGCGCAGTGGTTGGGAGTCCGCCTGCCAATGCAGGGGACACGGGTTCAGGCCCCGGTCCGGGAAGATCCCACATGCCGCAGAGCGGCTGGGCCTGTGAACCATGGCCGCTGAGCCTGCGCGTCTGGAGCCTGTGCTCTGCAACAGGAGAGGCCATAACAGTGAGAGGCCCGCGTACCACAAAAAAAAAGACAAACACACACACACACACACACACACGACAGACAATAACAAGTGCGGGTAAAGATGTAGAGAAATTAGAACCCTCATATGTTGCTAATGGGAATTTAAAATGGCACAGCTACTTTGGTAACTGTCAGAGGAGATTAAATGTAGTTACCCTATGACCCAACAATTCCCTTCCTACGTATATACCCCAAAGAAGTGAATATGTATGTTCACACTAAAACTTGTACATGAATAGTCATAGCAGCATTATTCATAATACCCAAAAGTAGAAACAACTAAAGTGTTCATCAACAGACGAATGGGTAAACAAAACGTGGTCTATCCATATAATGGGATACTGTTCAGCCTTAAAAAGTAATAAATTACTGAGACTTGTTACAACATAGATGAACCTCGAAAACATGAGGCCAAGTGAAAGAAGCCACACACAAAGGGCCACATATTATGATTCCACGTATATGGAATATCCAGAAGAGACAAACCCACAGAGGCAAAAAGCAGACTGGCTGTCAGGGGATGGAAGGAGAGGGGAATTGGGAGGTACAGGGCTCACTTTGGGGGTGATGAAAATGTCCTGGAATTAGTTAGTGGTAATGGTTGCACAACACTGTGACTATATTAGGAACCACTGGGGACGTCCCTGGCGGTCCAGTGGTTAGGACTCAGCACTTTCACTGCTGTGGCCCAGGTTCAATCCCTGGTCAGGGAACTAAGGTCCTGCAAGCCATGCAACGTGGCCAAAAAGAAAAAAAGAACCACTGAATTGCACACTTTAAAATGGTTAGATGGTGAATTTTATGGTATATGAATTCTATCTCAATTTTAAAAATATTTTTAATTCCTCCCCCCAAGAAAATAATCAGATCACAAAGCTACCCGCCTCACCACACTTTAAAACTCCCCAGTGGCCTCCCATCACCCCAGCAGTTAAACCCAAATTCCCCACCAGGGCCTAGAAGGTCCTATGTGGGCCTGGTCCTGCAACTTCTCCCACCTCTCCTACTACTTCCCCCCCTCACTCTTTCCATTCCTCCCCCACCCTTTGCCCTTGTTCATTCCTCCATCTGGAATGTTCTTTCCCACAGCTGGCTTCTCATCAGTCAGGTCTCTGTCCAAACGTCCTCATCACCTCCACCCAGAGGCCCTCCCTGACCACCCCCCACCTAAAACAAAACACAGCTCCAGCAAGCTCCATCCCATTACCCTGCTTTACTTCTTCATATCCCTCATCACCCTCTGAAAAGACGTAAATTTTTTTTAAACTATTTATTTCTTTGTTGCCTGTCACTCCAACCAAGAGGGCAGGGATCCTGTCTGTCCTGCTCACAGCTGTGAATTAACCTACCACGTAGGAGCTACTTGAGAAACACTTCTGGAAGGAACGGATGTATTGACCAACTCCCTGTAAAATCTAAAAGGCAGCCCACTACCTGGTCAGGAGTCAGGGGCACTCAGTGAGTCCAGCCGAGCTCTGTAGGTGCTCAGCGCCAAGCCCTGCCCTAGGCCTGTCTGGAACCCTGAAGAAGCAGGAAGAATGATCCCTCCTCTTGAAAGTTCTGAAAGTCTTTCAGGGGTCACACAGCACCCAGTGTTTACCCAGCAACCCACAAACAAATGCAAAGGAGAGATCTAAGATTGCCTTGATGACACCCAAGCTGGAGGCTAGGGTCCAAACCAGCCTCATACAACTGCACTGGCAAACATCCTCTGATACAGCTTCTTACGGCTTTGCAATCTGACCTGTTCTCCAGAATGAGATGGTTGCAGCTCACACCTGCTCCTGCCTCCTCGCATGGGGACTTGCTTTTCAGAGGCAGTTAAATATCCAAAGAGGCAGGTGGTATAAGCCTCGTCCCCCGCCACTACCACGCCCCCCCAATTCAGCATCTCTGGGCCATGCACACACACAGCAACTTACCCACTAGGAGTTTGACATCTCGGACTGTGAAATCAGGGTCAGGCATCCTCGAAAAAGAGGAACACAGACATTTGATGAGAAGAAATAACAGGGTTAGACCCAACAATGGGGGCAGAGGGAGGCCATTTTTCCAAGAGAGTTGCCTGGTTCTCATGCTGGGAGTCCAAAATGGGATAACTCAGCGGGAGGGTCACCCCCCAAACCGGTCAGCAGCTTCCTCACCTCAATGGCAAACCAGACCCTCACTCTCCCTGACACCTGAACTCAGCACAGCTACAGAGAAGAGGATGGACATCCACTGTCCCCCTGCCACATATCCGGGGAAGACTGAAGTGTGCCGTCAGAGTTGGGCATTCAAACACTTGCTTTCTTTTAGGGTGGGTAGCCCTCTCTGTGGCTCCTCTTCTAGGAAATACTCTCCATAAGGAGTTGTATGGAGGGTGGGAGGGACCCCTTTTAAGTTTAGAGGAAAAAAAAAATATCGCACCAATTCCAGGGATTTGGTGACACTGGCTATGATGACTGTGATGAGGTTCACTATTAATTAATAGTGATGCCAAAGGTTTAATTTCTGTTGGTAGGAATGACTGGCAGTAGATGCTGTGGAGGGAGGGAGGCTGTGATGAAGCCCTCAGCTTCCTCCCCCACCTCTGCCCAAGGGGTGGAAACTTGTTCTTCCAGCCAGCCTCCGGATGGAAGCTCTGAAGAGAATGTAAACCAGACAAGACACCACGGGAGGCAGGTGCTGGGGCCCAAGCCAAAAGGGGAGACGAGGGCCTAGCATCCTAGGAAACACACCCTCCACAGAAAAGGGCCAGTTTCCCACATAGTGCAAGTCTGAGTAGAAAATATGCATGTAGGCGTCCTGCCTCTGGGCCCAGAAGCTGGCCAATCCCTTTGCAGCTCAGGCCCTGCCTCAGTTTCCTGATTCAGGGGGAGGACACAATTCTCTTCAGGAAGTCACTGCGTGTAACTGGGGTGGGTCAGGGGAAAAAAGTCCACGCTGTTTAAGTACCCTGTGACCTCTCCATCCAAATTCTCTGAAAATCCAGACTCATCTTTAAAGAGTTTTTCCCCTCTGTCAGGCCTTGAACAAGGAGATACAATCCCCAAATAATGAAGAAAAATCCTTCTCAGTGATGAGAGGTAAGGAAAAGGGTGGAAGAAATCCATCCCAAGCTACAAACTGTGTTAGGGAAGGAGACAGGGGAAGAAGCAATTGGTTTCAGCAACTTACTTAATTCCCAGGCCATCCTTTTCTCGAAATATCAGGGGAACTCTGAGAGCTTCTCTCTGCACGTACTCATAGTTGAAATCTGTTTGGAGATTGGAATTAAAACAGGTTGGTTAAGTCATGAAGGAGCAAATGAACCATGATCCATTGGTTAGGGGAAGAAAAACGATGGAGGAAGGAGCAGGGGTTATACTAGATGCAGGCACCAGCTCAAAGGGCAAGAGCTCCCTAGAAAATGACAAGGAGATGGATTAGGCAAAGCCCAAGAGAAGCCATGCCAACTATCAACTCCTCTGCCTACTCAGTCACTGCCTGCATGCCCCACGGGTCAGAACTTGTCAATGAACAGCCCAAGGCTGGAGAGAACTGGGGAGGGAGCCTCATGAAAGAGCCCCACACAGCCCAGTTATCACTGCAAGAGAGGGACGGATGGAGAAACACATCCCAAGCTGAGCTCAGAAAGTAAAGGAACTGCAAAATTGAAGAATGCCACCTGGGAGGATCTGAAGCCCCAGAGAGGAGGCTGGGAGGAGGGTTCTCATTGTAGCCGAGCATCAGGGAAGATCTTATTGTAATATCCTGCATGGTGAAGGGGAGGGGGGAAAAGCCGGTTTCCCTGGAAACTGTGTATCTGGTGCCAAAATAACTAGGGAACTGGGCACAGCTTTGCTGTCTTAATAGTGAAATCCTGCTGCAGCCATCAGAACACTTGCTTCAGCTGGATAACCAAGAGGGATGCTCCCCAGGTGAAGACTGTGTGAAGGGGACATAGTGAGGCCTGAAGAAAACTCACCGCGTAGTTTTCCTGTCTGACTGACGCTTGTCTAGTGTAGACCCCCAACATCCTTATCGAAAGCCCTAGAGCACGAAGGAAGCCTTAGCTTCCATCCTCCTGAGTTCCAAAAGTAGGGGATATGACCCAACCATATCCCTAAATATGGAGGTGAGGGAGGCGGAGATAAATCCTCACATCCCCAAATCCTCAGGTAACTGAAGCAATTCACAAAGACACAAGCCTTCCCTGGCCAGTCAGAAGGGAGATAGAGGAGATCCCAGGCCACTGAAGCCCCTGCCCCAGGGAACAGTTCACTAGGGCAGCTTGGGGGAGTGGGGGTAGGGAGAGGGCAAGGCAACTCTGCTCAGAGGAGAGAGAACAAAACCAGAGCTGGGGAAAGTCCTGACCTTAGCAGCTCAGATCCCCAGGAGCTCCCAGTGAATGGGGATTCCTAAGGATTTAAAGGCAAGAAGTTTAAGAAGCTTCTATTTTGAATCCAGGCTAAGGGCTCCTTCTGTTTCTCAGCTCCTCCCTCGAGTTTTGGGGCAAGATCTGAATTAACAACCAAAAACCCTAGAGCCCTCTCTCTTGAAAGGAGCCTGGACAGCAGATTTAAGGGCTCTCCCTCGCTGGAAACCCCCAGCCCACCCCATACACACACACCCAGAGTCCACCCCCAGGGTCAGCTTCAACTTCCTCAAATGAGCCTGAGAAAACACTGAGATCCTGGGCAGAGAATTCCTCACCAATGACCAGGAAGAGTTGCATACTGCTTTCTCCTCCGATCCGCCAAACGACTCAAGAAAAATGGGGAAGGAGAGGAATTAAAACCCCATTTGTGCTAAGGAAATTTAAATGTAGTTGAGACTAGACCCCTGAACTGTCTGGCCTCTGGGTGCAATGCTCTTAAGACCTGGCAGGCTGGAAGAAATTTCTTCTTCCCTCCTCTCACAACTACCCCCTACCACCGAAGCCCGGCACTCCAGGAAGCAATGGGCACAAAAGAGAAACTTCAAAAATGCAAAGCTAGGCGGTCTCTCCTAGGAGCTAACCCCATAGCCCTAGCCACTCATCCGGAACCTGGAGGCGGGAGGCGCTTCCCAGTTATCAGCTCACTGAGGAATGGGAGGGTTTTCCAAGGGGGAAGGGGATAAACAAAATGGGAACAGAGTAATGTAAAGGAAACCCAAATGTCTGAGGGGCAAAAATGAACTTACAAACCCCAGAAGGGCATAGGGAGATGCCTAAGTAGGCAGGGCAAATCCAAAACCCCAATCCCACAGGCCAAACCAGGGGCCTTGCAGGCCTTAGACCCAAGCCAGACAGAGCATAAACTCAAAGTCTGGAAGACACTCCCAGACGCTTTGCTAGTACCAGGGTCAGGGAGATAGGCCCTGAAGGTCTCAGGCTAGGGTGACATTCCCAAACCCCAGAGGCTTCTCCAACTTCTGCTCTAAACTGGCAGGGCCCACAAGAGGGACAGAGCTCTCAAGGCCTCAGCCCTGGGAAGAGACCCTGTTTCCCAGGGGGGGTGTCCCAACTCTTCACCTCAAACTGCCAGGGGGCAGCCTGAAGCCTGATGGGGGGATAACCCCCTTAACCACTTCAAGCATCAGGGATGCAGGGCTAGAGACCTCAGGCTTAAGCGGGGTCCAGCCAACAACTCCGGGTCACCCACCCTGCTCCCATCTAGCAGGGCTCACAAGGTGATGGAGCTCAGCAGACCCCAGGCCTGAGGAGGTGTCACTAAGTGACCGGGGGCATCCCCAGCGCCAGGTCCTAACTGGCAGGGCCCGAAATGTCACGGGGTTTGAGAGGCTACAGGCCTGGAGGTCCCCCACCCCAATACCCCTGGGGTGCCCCAGCCCCGCTCCAGCCCATCGGCTGCACCTCGTGCAGCGCAAGGAGCTGGGCCGGCTCCGGGAGGGGTAGAACGCGGCGCACCCGCCCTCCATCTGTCTGCCCGTCGGTCCCCAGGTCCCTCAGTCCGCCGGCCCCCTGGCTCTACCCACCCTGGGGCTGGTGGTGGGCGCGGGCCGGGCCTAGGCCCACGCCCGGCCCCGGTTCCCTCCTGCCCTCCTCCCTCGCCACCCAGCCCACCCCACCCCCCCAGTGCTCGGCCTCGTTTCGTCACCGGATCCCCTGGAATGGGGGACGCGGGCGCGAAATACGAACCCAGCCACCGGCAGCTCCCTCCCCACGTGCGCTCGGGCCGCGCCGCGGAGGACTGCCCGAGGAGGGGGCGCCTCACCTTTGCCCTCCATGGCGTGCACGAAGTCCCCCTGGTACAACTGGCTGCGCAGCTTCTCCTCCAGGCTGAAGCCGCGGACGCTGACGATCTCCTCCACGTCCGACAAGTCCTCGTTCTCGTCGTATCTCTGGCGGTCAATCGGGCGCTGCAGGGACCCAAACCAGAGAGCCCGGGACATTACTGGGGGAAGTGGGGGTCGCCTCTCACCCTGGGCCCAGCTCGAACAGGTGCAGGAGCCGCGCGCCCCCTGCACCCCACCACTGCGACCGGAGCAACTTTACGCAAAAGCCAAAGATGCTGAAAATGGGCATAATGAGAGGGGCCAGCGCCCCCAGGGTCAAGCTGCGCCCTAAACAGGGCACTCCCCTCCTGCATCTCTGGAGGCCATGCAAGGGATATCTGGGGGAGTCTCCCTTGCCCCCCACCCCCGAGAGGTGTTAGGTTTTGCCCACTCGGCCGGGAGCCTGGTTATGTAACCCGCGAGGGGGGCTCGGCGCACGGGCTGGCGGGGCATTTGTAGGCCCCGGGAGGAGCCGCCGCAGCGCCCGGCTCGGCGCTAACAGCAGCCCTGGCGGCCACAGCGGCAGAGCCGGGAAGCCGGAACCGGGGGCCGGCGGCATTTCTAAGACTGGAGCCGCCCCCGAGCTACGGGGGAAGCTGGAAAGCTGAAATGGAAGGGCTGAGACCCCAGCCGCCCCCGCCGACCGACCGCCAGTGCAAGAAGAAGAGATGGGAGGGGGGGTTCGGGGCTTGGGAGGGGGAGAGGCAGACGGCCCGCCACAAAGCTCCCATCGGAGACCCCAAAACGCACCAGCAGCTGTCTCATCTCCCCACAAGCGCGCGCGCACACTCACTTCCTAAGGAGAATCCCCCGCCACTCCCCGCATCCCCTGCCTCCTCCCTCCACCGCCGAGCGCCCAGCCCCGCAGCCCCCCAGATTCCGGGCGAACCCCGAGCCCGCTGAGCCCCCCCTCCACGCCTTTCCCCGCTACCACCTCCCCACTTAAGTGTCTGAGACTCTGAGCCTCACAAGGGACTGGAGGAGTAAGCTGCTTGCTTCCTTTTGCATGCAATTTATTATATTTTTTTTCCGGTCCTCTTGCAAAATACAGAAAAGGAAAGAAAAGGCAGCAAGAAACAACAACAAAAAAAATAGATCTATCATATACCAGATACAGATTTGGAAAAAAAAAAAAAAGCTACACACCAATCTTCTTCCAGAGTCTTTCTCTGCCTCCATTTTTTTAGGAGAGTTCACCAATTAATTGTCAACACTCCTGCCCCCTGCATTTTGGCGGAGGGGGGAAGGAGGGAAGACCAAAGAAAACAAACCAAAAAATAAATAAATAAAGCTAGCCAGAGCCGAGATCTACAAAGTTTTGCACCAACACTTAAGCAGATCCGTTTGCAAAGTCCTAGGAAACCATTTTCAGCAGTTGTGGGGGGAGGCGTCGACGTCATAATCCCCGGAACGTAAACATTGTTGCCGATCGCGCTCCGAGCCCGCGGCCCGGCTGGGGGGGGGCACTCGGCCCGGGATGGGGGTGGGCGGGGGCGGTGGCCTGAGGAGGTGTGGGGCGGGGAGGGCGCCCGGGAGGCACCGGGCGCCGTTAGCGCCCTGGCATCGCTGTTTTGTTGTTGGGTCACGAGTGCGCCTCTGCACGCAGGCGCCGCCGCCGCCCGGGAGTTGTGTGCAGAGCTGACTTTTGGAAGGGCTGAGTTGCAGGCGGCGGGCGCATCCCGGAGATGGCGGGGCAGGGAGGAAGGGAAGGAGGGAGGGGGTGGGGAGGGAGGTGCAGATTTGCACGGCTGGCCTCAGCGGGAGGCGCGGAAATGCAAGCCGAGCATGCTGGAGTGAAAGCCCCCGGGGCCTGGCACCCCCCAAAAACGACCTCCCACCTCAATCCCTGCCCCCATTGCCCACGGCCCCCACGGGCTACCCCTCTTCCTCTTCCTTCACTCACCCCACCTCGTTACCTACGTGGCCGACCCAAATTCAAAACATTTTGTGTATATATAAATTTTTTTCTTTTCTACTACGTCTTTTTTTGGGGGGATCCTCTCTAGATCCCCATAAGCGGACCTGCCATACGGAGGAGGCATTTGGGGACTCAGGAAGAAATTAGCGCAGCTCCATACCTGTACGGACTGCATAGCTTTTAAACTCCTGGACTCAAAGATAAGGATCCACATACACACAGGTACAGGAAATACAGCCAGACCAAAGCCTTTTCAGACCCGAGCTGACCGGAAGACGTTGCCTTTCATTCATTCACTCTGCCCGCGTCTGTGGAGTCCTTTACTAGGCGACAAGCCCTGGAAGAGAAGTTGGACATTTTTTAAAGGTCCCTGCGCTCGCCAAGCGGAGGAAATAGATGCTCAGGAGTGAACTACCGAGAGAATCGGATCGGGCGCCTCCTAACGCAGCTGGCAAACATGCGAAGGGTAAGCCCTTATTGGCGGTTTACAGGAGAAATGTCGGTGGAAAGGTGCAAGGCGCTGGGATGGGGCGCGGGGAACTTTGGGCACCCCTTGATTAAGCCTACAGCGCTTCTTGGCGGAGGTATGGGCACCCTCTATACAAATATGGAGTATCATTAGATCTCAGTATGCTGTCACACATACCTCATTCACTGTGACCACCCCCAAAACTGGAATCCTAAACGTGTTATCCTGTAAGTCCATCATGAACAACAGTCAGGTCGACTTTGGTTGTGAGAAAAGCTGGCCCTAAACATTCTTCCAGCCCAACTAGGCCTGATCTTGGAGGTAAAGATCACGATGAGATGACATGGCACCAGGGCTACAGTAAAAGAGCCTTATACCTGCTCATAACAGGCTTTGCAAACAAACTTCCCATACTTTTAATTTTACTTCTCTCATGAACCCTATGGGATAGTTGGAGAAAATCATTTTGCAGATGGGAAACTGAGGCTCAGAGAAGTTTTGAATCTGGTTGACTGCTTTACCCTCATATCCTCCCCGTGTCAACACAGTGATCAGACAGATAAGTGGAGAGGAAGTGGCTTCCCCATCAGAGATCAGATGTGAGCCGTCAGCGTAAGAGACAGCTTCCCCCTCACTCACCTTGAAGTTTCCTGTCCTATCTTTCTGTGTTTTTTTCCACCCACCCTCCAAAGACTACTCGTTGAAGTCTTGTTTTAATCCAAGTCCACTAGCTGGCGAACTTCAAAATTTTTTTCCAAACTGAAATCGCCCACCTTGGCTTAATGGGCGTGAGAGGGGTTTTGCCTTCAGCCTCTGTCAAGAACCAGGGACCGTTGTATTTGCTTCTCTCTTTTGCAAGAACCCTTTAAGGGAAATAGTTTTGTTATTCTTCATTTTGCAGATAAGGAAACTGTAACTCAGAAAGGGAAAGCCAATCCCCCAAGATCACACAGCTTATATAAATGGGGCTGCTGGGGCTCAGACTGGACCCTGGCTCTGCCATCACATCCTTGTTTTGGATATTGACCATCTTCACTGCTCCCACATAATGAGATAAACATGTTCAAAGGAGGGTGCAGTGGGCTGGAAGGTCATGAATTAAGTGCAGTAAAGCAAAACTGTGAAATAAAACACTTGGTCTTAATTCTCCTTTCCTCCCAAAGACCCTACTGTCTCCCCATGTGGTCTCATGGTGTCCCCAAAAGCTGGTATCAGGAAAAGACCCAATGGCAGACACCTTAGTGTAAAAACAGTTAAGTCCATATATCACCCCGATGGGAAGTTCCTGGCCTGTCAGAGTGGGAAGGGGTTGAGTAGTCACCTAATTTAATCCCCTCCCTCTACAAACGGCCAGGAAACCACAGACCAGAGAGAAGAATGGGCCAGCCGGGGGTTTGTTCCCCTTTGACGCCCCCAGAATGCCTACCCTGCCGCCCGCTACTAAGTGGTCACTCAATAAATGTTGGGCCCTTGATGGATCACCTTCCCAGCGATATTTGCATTTTCTCTTTATCAGTAATTGGCAGATGAAAGGCTTTGTCCTCCTGTTGAAAGAATCCCAGGCATTTGCTCAAAGTGGGGGGAGGAGGTTATGTTGGGCCGAAGGGGGAAGGGCCAAGACCCTTGAGCTCCTTCCTTGGCTAATTGTCCCCGAGGAGTGGACTGTAGGTGAGAGAGCAGAGGGAAGCTTAAGGTGATTCCCCAGGAGAGGGTTGTTTGTTTGTTTGCCTTTTCTTGCAGGAAAAAAAAGACCAGGCCAGTTGTATTTGAAGCATAATAATAATGACTTCCTGGAGCCTCTTGCTCATTCTTACAAAAGGCCCAGTCAGATCCTGGCTGTATTGGCCCCATTCATTCATTTCTTCATTCATCAAAGGTTGATTGAGCAGCTCTGTGCTCTAAAGACAGAAGGTAGAAAAGCCAGCTCCGATTGTAGACTTACTCCAGGCTGGGCAAGGGGTGGGCCGCCAGCTTCCCAAGCAAGTTAGGAAGGGCTGATACTCTATGGAACTCTTAGAATCCAGCATTTTCACACTGTTAGAAACTGAAGCTGTCATATTCATGTATAATTATAATAGCTGCTGATTTTTGAGAGCTAACTATGTCTTTGAGCAAAGCCTCTCACATTTGCTATCTCTGAATACTCGTCAAAGTTCTATGAGGGAGGGTCTGTAATTGCCCACTTTTACAGCTGAGGCTCACAGAGAGGTCAAGTAACCTGCCCACATTTTAGGGCTGTGAAATAGCAAAGACAGGATTTGAACCCAGGGCTTGTAGGAATCCAGAGCCCACAGGCTTCTCACTATAACTCCCTGCAGGGCTGCCCCAGAGAACATACAGATGGAAATGTTCTATGTCTGTGCTGTCTAATATAGGAGCTTCTAGACGCATGTGACTGTTGAGCGCTTGAAATGTGGCTAGTGGGATAAAGGAACTGAATGTTGAATTTTATTTAATTTTAATTAATAAATAACTATATGTAGCTAGTGTCTATCTTACTGGACACTAGTCCAGTGCAACCTTAGAGTGTTCTCCAGAGTTCATCTCGGGGGAAGGAGGCCAGGAATATCTGCAAAGGTTTTCTAGAAGGAGCCATCTGGTACAATGTGAATGTTTGGAGTGTTAGCCCTTAAACCACCCATTCTGAGTGCCTGCAAGAGCATGGCACTGTAGGCACCTGGGGATGCCAGTCGGATATAAAATTGTCCCACCTACCCAGATCTGACAAATAAACTTCTCAGGGACAGATAATTGGTGATGGGGCAGGAAGCCTTAGAAATGGATAACTACTTCCTGATATATATCCTATTGTCAGACTCAAACCCAAAGATGCAATTCACTGTAGCCCTGTTTCCAACAGGAAAAGATTGAAAACGATCTAAAAGTTGGGGAACTGATTAAATAATCTTGGACCATTTATCTGCCCAATGAAATGCTATCAAATCATTAAGAAGAATAAGGTAGCTCTATATATACTGATGTAAAATGATTTCATGATATCCTTAAATTAAAACAAGGTGCAGAATGATACTAAATTGTGATGACCACTTATGTAAACCAAAGGGGATATATCTATATCTACTTTTTTTTTTTATATGCACAGAAAATTTTCTTTGGAAAGAAATACAATTTTTGAATGGGGAAAAGAACTGGGAAAAGAGAAGAAAACTTTTTCTTTGGTACAGTGTGAAACTTTTACCATGTATATGCATTAGTGTTGCCTGATTTTGAACCTTATAGATTTAATTTCATTTTATATGTTGCAGTACCTTTTGAATTTTATACTATATAGATGTATTACCTACTCAAAATTGAATTTCATTTTATTTGTGCTTTTTGAGCCTATGATTTTCAAAATCAGGCCAATCTAAACCAAATAAATATTATTTAGTTATAAATACATAAGTGGTAAAGCATAAATAAAAGCAAAGCAGTGATTAACACAAAATACAGGAAAAAACTCAACTCTGGGGCAGGGAATATGAACAGTGAAAGGTAATGGTGATTTTCTGTTTCTTAATCTAGATGGTGGACAGCTGAGTGTAATTCTTTAAGAGTACATAAATATTTTATAAATTCGATTGTATTTATGAAATGTTCCACTATTTAAAAATTGTTTTTAAATTGCTTTCTTTCTCTCCCACCCCCAGTTTCTCCTCTCCACACTCCCATCCCCAGAAAACTTAGCAAGTCTCTTGGGTACCCTCCTAGAAATGGTTTATGCTCTTACAAACATCTACATGTATCTTCTTTCATTGTGTCACACAAATATACACTGTCCTTCCCCTTCCTTTTTCACTTAATGTGATCTGTAGAACTGCCTCATTCTAAAATATTTAAGGATGAGGTAAATCTGAATGTTGTGATACAGAAAAATTCAAGATTGGTTAAGAATCAAAATAAGTCACAGAATAACATGTATGTAATGATCCCATTTATGTTAAACCAAACTATATATAGGTAACGTATAGATATGCAAAAGAGAAAAAAGAAAGAAAGGGAGAGAGAAAGAGGAAGGCTTGAATAGAATAGCAAACCATTGTTTGATCACTTCTGAGGAGAGGAGAAAATTTTGAGGGGGTTATATAGTCTATACTTATATATTACTTGCATTTTTAACAACCATTATGCCCTTTTAAATTTATCAAATATTTCAAACGTAAAGAAATGCATAGAAAATAAATATATATATAGCAAGGATTTGTGTATCCAGCACCTACCTTTTCCAAACCTTAGAGTTTTGCCATATTTTGTGTTATTTTTGCAATTCAATAAGTACTCTGGGACAACAGACCACACACTATTACAGTTAAAGTGGTTGTAGTTCCCAGAGACTTTTGTTTGTTTTGGTTTTTGTTTTGCTCCTCAGTCCTTGTGGATTGAAGTATCTGAGTAAGAAAGAGCAGAATTACACATGGCCTTAGTGTCGGCCTTTGGTCATTTGGGGAAGACAGGTTTATGTCTAGAGTTTTGCATATTCTAATATCTCCCTTCCTGCGTGAGAACTGGAAGGAATCTTGGAAATAACAGGTGAGTTAACCAAGGGGTTAACGCCAGGAAGAGAGTCATAAAAGTTCAAAGATACTTTCAAAACTTGCATCTTTGGATTGATGGACAAGTGTATTAACCAATGGAACTCAAAATGCAAGCATTACTTCATCATGCTAAGTTATCATTGGTTGGCAATCCCAGAGGGCTGGACAGCCGGGCTGGCAGTTAACCCTTTCAGGGACGATCATGCCCTGTGCATTCACTTCATTTTGAAAGATGAAGCAGGGACAGATGAAAAGCCTAGAAAGTTCCCCAAACCTTCAAGTGCCACCTTCGGTTCTCACGCCAGAAGAAAGAGTTTCGCCCTGCAAAGAAACACCCGGGAACAAATTTCCTGGAGAAAAGTTTTGAACTTTTAAAATGCAGAATCAGCTGACGTTGCTTAGTAAGAGGAGAGGGGAGGAGAGAGAAGTTTGATTCACTTTTTGTGCTGTCAGAACGGAGACCAATGCTGGAGATGATTCCATTAATCTTACAGAGCGATCAGTCATTGAGAGGATTGAATTGCATTTCCTGCCCGAAGATATAGAGACAGATGACCTTTGCAGCAGCCCTCAGACCCCCCAGTTCACAGCTGGAGAGAGGATGTGTCAGCATTAACTTTCCGTCTCACCCTGCCCTTTGTTCAAAATTCAAACCCTTTGTGTTCAGGCTGCTGCAAGGGTTTTTATAGTTATTGATGCTGCTGGTTTTGTTTTTTGTTTTTTAACCTCCCACGTCTTGTAACTTCTGAGAAACAAACTCTATTTGGCAGAAGGTAACATCTGGAGGTGCCCCAGAGAGGGAACCAGAATAGACATGGGGCAATATTAAGAGAGGCCATTGAGGCTTTTGGTTTTCATTATTGCCCCTTCCTAGGCTCCCTGAATGTTGCAGGCTGAACTGGATGGAGCCAGAAATCCAGCAAAACTAATAATAATGCTTCATGTTTACATGGTTCTATTACAAAAAAGCTTTTACATGCATTACCTCATGTAAAAAAACTGCTAGAACAGAAGTATTTACATAAAGGAACATTCTAAATTCCCAAATGTGGGACTTCCCCGGTGGTCCAGTGGCCAAGACTCCATGCTCCCAAGGCAGAGGGGCCTGGGTTCCGTCCCTGGTCAGGGAACTAGATCCCGAATGCTGCAACTAAGAGTTTGCATGTCGCAACTAAGATCCCCACACACAGCAGCAAAGATCCTGCGTGCCGCAACCAAGACCAGGCGCAGCCAAATAAATAAAATAAATTCCCAGATGTAATGAGCTACATGACCTTGGACCAAGGGCCCAAAGTGAGCCTCAGTTATCCCACCTGTAAAATGGGGGTCATGATATCAAATGTATAAGAGATAATATGACAATTGAATGAGCCAAAGTTCTGCAACAGGGTGGTCAGTAAATGGTGTGTCTTCATTAAAATGAAGGCGACCACCTGGACTTCGTAACCCTAACTAGTTGGGGAATCAAAATTTGGTTTTCAGGACTTCCCTGGTGGTCCAATAGTTAAGACTCCGCACTGCCTACGCAGGAGGCACGGGTTTGATCCCTGGTCAGGGAACTAAGATTCCACCTGCCACAACTAAGACCTGGCGCAGCCAAATAAATAAATAATAAATATTTTTTAAAAAAGAAAGAGTGGACTTCCCCGGTGGTGCAATGGTTAAGAATCCACCTGCCAATGCAGGGGACACAGTTCAAGCCCTGGTCCAGGAAGATCCCACATGCCGTGGAGCAACTAAGCCCGTGTGCCACAACTACTGAAGCCCGCGTGCCTAGAGCCCGGGCTCTGCAACAAGAGAAGCCACCGCAGTGAGAAGCCTGCGTGCGCACCGCAACGAAGAGTAGCCCCCGCTCGCCGCAAACAGAGAAAGCCCACGCGCAGCAACGGAGACCCAACACAGCCAAAATTTAATTAATTAATTAATTTTTAAAATAAAAGAAAGAAATTTAGTTTTCAGGAATTCCCTGGCGTTCCAGTGGTTAGGACTCTGCCCTTCCACTGCAGGGGTCACAGGTTCGATCCCTGGTCCCAGGAACTAAGATACCACAAGCCACGTGGCAAGGCCAAAAAAAGAAGAAATTTAGTTTTCCCCCCAAGAGGAAGGCTGCCTGAGATGAGTGCAACAGCCCTGCTTTTCTCTCCAATATTCTTTGTCTCCCCAACAGGTCTCCTTCAAAGTCTGAACACGCCGAACTATTTTGAGTTCTTTGAATAAACCTGCTTTCTCTCCTCCAGACCTTGGCCTATGCTCTCTCCACTCAGAGCACTCTCTCCTGCCAGTCCTCCTCCTCATATTTAGAATAGAATAATATAATAGCTCTTATTTATCCTCCTGGCGTCATCCGAGATGGCTTCTCTTTGCTGGCCCCTCATAATGCTTATCACATTATTTCATTGTTGCTTATGCTCTCACCAGACAGTGAGCCCTAGGAGGGCAAGGACCCCGTCTCTCTCATTCATTGATGTATCTTCACGGTAGCACAGTGCCAGCACCTACTCTAAAAGTGTCTAATGGAAGTCCAGCACCCCTAATTTTCCTACGCTAGTCCCCAAATTCCTCCCCTTCAGAAAGCTTGGAATAAAAGTACTGAGATTTTCTCTTTTCCTAGCGATCCATTGTATAACACCCTTTGCAGATGCCTTTTTAACCCTTCTCGAAATGACAGTCAGTAATTCACCAATTATTTATTAAGTGCCTCCTAGATTCATACACAGAGCAGACTTCCTAGGAAACCCTCTTCTTCACCCCGCAACACCTATCTATGGCTGAGAGCAGCCCTTTTATCCCGGTGAGGCTAGGATGTTCTGAAATGAGATGGACCGTTGGCTCTTATTCCCAGCCTGAAGAGAGAAATTTTGCCCATTGCAAATTGAGAGCAGGTAAGTTTGCCCAGTTCACCTTAGCACAAAACCGTTTCTCATCCAGAGCACTTCTCACAATTATAATAAAATGCTCATGTATTAATAGTCTACTGTCTGTCTGTTTCACTGAAAGGAGAAGTCTCTGAGACTTGGTCTCGCTCACCCCTTATCCTCAACCCCTAGGGACGGGCTCATAAAATATACTCAACAAACATCTGTTGAATGAATGAGTCCTACAAACTCCAAAATATGTCTGTTTTCAGCTTGATAAACTAAACCTTAAAGTGTACCTCTTTGAAGAAGATGCAAGTGTTCTAAGAGGCCCTCGTGAAGTGCAACAGACAAGGTGGTGGCCTGGGGGAGGCAATGCTCTACGCTTTTCTAGCTCCAAAGCCCAGGCTCTCCACTCTATTCCAGACTGCCTCCCGGGTTCAGGGTTCATGAGATCTGCTGGGCAGAAACCGAGCCGCTGGGCCACCAGGGGGCAGGGGACCAGCTGTCAACGCTGGCAGCTGAGGCCTGCAAACACGCATCCCACCCCAGACCCCAGACCCTCGGGGTGTGGGAGGCCCCTCAAGCTGGTAATGCTGGATGGGGTGGGGGAGGCCCTATTTGCATGTGAGTGTGGCTTTCGGTGGGGTCGGGTAGCACTCTGTCACTAGCCACTTTCTAAATCTCTCAGCTTGATGGCCTGGAGGCTGGAGAACTAGGGCAGAAGCGGGTGGGGTGCAGAGCCAGCTCTGGGGGCAGGGCAAGGACTGGTGGGCCTCTGGGTCACCAACAGCCCCAAAATGAACTAGGCGGCCTTCATCTTCTGCTCCTGATCTCTAAAATCGATTCGTCAGCCTGAGCCTCGACTCCAGTCTCAACATTAGCATGTCCCACAAGCAACCGCGCGCTTAATGTCTGCCCCCAGCAAAGCATAGACACCTGAATACTGCTTTGTGAGTCCTCCACTCACCTGGGTTAACTTACCAGCCTTCCAGATCTTCAACTCTTGGAACTGGAACAAAGTTTGATGCTCCTTTTGTTTCCAACGCGAGGCACTCAGTAGGTGCACAGCAAAAAGTGCATGATGGGTTCCTGTGTTTTTCCAGAGTTCAGACTTAGCCTGTGAGCTGTGTGCCTTTGGGGAAAGTGACTTCACCTCTCTGAATCTCATTTTTATGATGGGAAAAATAATAGATTGTTGGGGGGATGAAATGAGATCATGGAACCACCAGCCATAACACTCCACATTTCCTTTTTCTGCTTCCATTTGCTCTGTAGCACTGATCACCATCTATCATATATTTTATTTATTTTGTTTAGTTTTTTTCTCCTCCCACTAGGATGTCAACTCTGCAAGGCAGGGATTTTATTCTGTTTTGTTTGCCTCTGTACCCCCAGCCTCTCAAACAGAGCTTGGCATGTTGTAAGTCTTCAGTAAATATTTGTTGAATAAATGAATGGATGGATATAAAGTGATTAGTACCCAATAAGTGCCCCATAACGGTAGCTATCGTTAGTTTACCATCCTGATTAAGAACTCAGTCTCTGGAATCTAATTGAAAGCATCGTAATTAGGACAGGGGAAGTTTAACATTGTGATAGGAAGTTAGGCATTCTGGCTGAGAAATCTGTCTGCACCATTTACTAGCTGTGTGATCTAGAACAAGTAACGTCACCTTACTAAGGCTCAGTTTCCTCATCTGTAAAATGGAGGTAATAATACTACCTCCCTGGTAGGATGTGAGGATAGAATGAGATGGTAAATGCAAAGCACTTAGTAGAGTGCCTGGCACATAATAAGTGCTCAATAAACAATGGTCATCATCACTCATTACAGTAACACTCAGACTAGGGGTAACTTCTGAGCCAATTAAACAGTTTTAAGTGCTTAGCTCTAAGCACTTAAAATAGGTAAGGGTCCAGCAAGCTCAATTAATGTTTGTTAAACTTTATCCATGAGTTCCTCAAGGAACAGGATTTTGTTTACATTGTCATGATCTTGGCCCCCGGTAGATGCTAATTAATGTTAAAACATGTTGGAAAAATTACACACTGAGCTCGATGAGTGAGAACATAGAATAGCTATTAGAATAATAATATCAATTGCCTGCTATGTGCCAGGCATGGTGTTGGGTGCTAGAGATACGGCAACGAGCTGAAACAAACATGGTGGTCACAACTTTCAGGCTAGTGAAACTTAGCAGAGGGGAGACTTTGTACCAACAGTTGCACAGATAGAATATTGCAACGGATCAGTGAATCACAGCAGAGAAGTATATGAGGCTACGAGATATATAATATGGGTGGGGTGAGGAGAGGGTTGACCCAGGCTGGGATTGAGGAGGAAATCAAGGAGCTGTTCCAAGGAAGTGAGGCACAGAGCTGAGCTCTGAGGAGTTAGGCTGAGTGTGGGGGAAGCGTTCTCAGCAGAAAAGATAGCAGATGCAAAGGCCTCATGATGGGGGAGCACATACAGTAAAGGAACTGAAAAAAGGCCCCTATGACCCAAATGTAGTGAGCTGTTGGTGGGGGTTAGGGATGAAATAAACTGGAAAAATAAGTAGGAACTTTAAGAACTAATTGGGCAGTATCTGATAAAGCTGAAGGAACATGCAGCCTATGATCCTGCAGTTCTGTGCTAGGAACCTTCTAGAGAAACAGACACAAGTGCACCAGGAAGCATGAACAAGGATGGTAGCCCCAGCTGCATCGTATGCAATCTTAGAAAACTTGGAACAACTCAAACGTTCATCGACAGGGGAGTGGACACGTTACAGATACGTCTTTCTTGGGTTCCTCAGAAAGCGGAGTCTGAATCAAAAGTTTGCAGTACTACCTTATTGGGAAGTGCAGTCCAAGGAAACAAGAGTACAGAAGAGGGGGAGTGAGGCAGGGAAAGAGGGTGAGTGAATGAGAGTACCGAGAAGAGGCCATATTTACTATGGTAACTTAGGACAGTTCTGGGGAGAGGAAGAAGGGAGAAGAATTATCTACTAGCTCCTGATCAAAGGTTTGCCCCATGGGGTGTAAACTTCCTTATTCTTCAGCATTACCCACATGTGAGCACCTAGGCAGTCACTCAGTGTCACACAGGGAAGCCCAGATGGAGGCCATTTGGTCAGAGCCCACGCAGAATCGGTCAACATAGTAATTAATGGTTAAGATGAAACAAGTGGCCAAAGGAAATCACCTGAGAGGGGAGGCGGAAAGGCTCTGAAGAAGCCTGTGACAGGTACCTTGTAAGGTGGAATACTGTGTGGCAGTGAAAAAGAATGACCTAGAGCTCCTTGTGTCTACAAGATGACTCTGACCAAAACATGTTGAACTGGAAGGCAAGTTGCAGAAGTAGGCACACAGTAAAGTTTATATAAAGTTGAAAAACAGGCCAAAGTAAACAGTGTATATAGAAAAGCAATGTCACAGTAAAGGATAAATCCAAAACTGAGGATAGTAGTTACTTCTGGGGAGTGAGTTGGAGGAGACTGGGATGGGGCGATGGAGAATTTCAATGAGAAATGCTGGTAATGTTAGGGTTTTTCTTGTTACTATTGTTCTTTTTCTTTTTTTTTTTTTTTAGTGGAACCCTTCACAGATATGCATGTCATCCTTGTGTAGTGGCCATGCCAACCTTTGTATTGTTCCAACTTTAGTAGACTGAGGTGAGCACTTTGTTTTTTAATTGTGGCAAAATACGTATAACATAGGATTTATCATTTAACCATTTTTAAGTGTACAGTTCAGTAACATTAAGTACATTCACACTGTTGTGCAACTGTCACCACCATCCAACTCTAGAACTTTTTCATTATCCTTGTCTTAGTTAGCTTGGGCCAGTATAACAAAATTCCATAGACTGAGTGGCGTAAACAACAGACATTTATTTCTCACAGTTCTGGAGGCTGGGAAGTCCACGGTCAAGGTGCCAGCAGATTCATTTCCCAGTGAGGACTCAATTCTAGGTTTGTAGGCAGCTGCCTTCTCCCTGTGTGCTCGTGGAGCCTTTCCTCGGTATGTGTGTGGAAAGGGACCTTTCTCTCTCTCTCCCTCTTATAAGGGCACTAATCCCATCATAAGGATCCTGCTCTCACGACCTAATCTAAGCCTAATCACCTTCCAAACATTCTATCACGCTGGGGGTTAGGGCTTCAACATAAGAGTTTTGGGAGGGGCTTCCCTGGTGGTACAGTGATTAGGAATCCGCCTGCCAGTGCAGGGGACATGGGTTTGAGCCCTGGTCTGGGAGGATCCCACATGCCGCGGAGGAACTAAGCCCGTGCATCACAACTACTGAGACTGCGCTCTAGAGCCCACAAGCTACAACTACTGAGACCGCGTGCCTAGAGCCTGTGCTCCACAACAAGAGAGGCCACCACAACGAGAAGCCCGCACACTGCAACGAGGAGTATCCCCGCTCGCCGCAACTAGAGAAAGCCCGCGTGCAGCAATGAAAACCCAATGCAGCCATAAATAAATAAATTCATTTAAAAGAAAGTGTTTCAGGGCTTCCCTGGTGGCGCAGTGGTTGGGAGTCCGCCTGCTGATGCAGGGGACGCGGGTTCGTGCCCCAGTCCGGGAAGATCCCACATGCTGCGGAGCGGCTGGGCCCGTGGGCCATGGCCGCTGAGCCTGCGCGTCCGGAGCCTATGCTCCACAACAGGAGAGGCCACAGCGGTGAGAGGCCCGCGTACCGCAAAAAAAAAAAAAAAAAAAAAAAAAAAAAGTGTTTCAGAAGGAAGTAAACATTCAGCCCAAACAATCCCAAACAGAAACTCTACACCTAATGAGTAAATAACTCTCCCCAAATCCCCATCCACCCAGCCTCTGGAAGCTACCATTCTGTTTTCCATTTCTATGAACTTGACTACTCTGGGTACCTCACATAAGTGGAATCACAACATATTTGTCCTTTTGTGACTGGCTTATTTCACTGAGCACAATGTCTTCAAGTTTCATCCATATTGTGGCATGTGTCAGAATTTCCTTCTTTTTTAAGACTGAATACTATTCCATGGTATGTATATAGCACATTGTTTTTCCATTCATCCACTGATGGACATTTGGATTGTTTCTACCTTTTGGCTATTGTGAATAATGCTGCTGTGAAAGTGGTAAAGTTTTGTTTCTTAAATTGATAACAATAATATATTATTATTTTAAACCGTATATATATTTCCTATTTTTTTTAAGCTTACAACTGCATAGTATTCTTCTTCATTTTTATACTTGCTCACAGTGGCACAATCTTTATTACTTTGCATGCCAGTAACTCCAAAAAGTAATTTCACAACTTCATTTTACCATGCCAAACTCCATATTAGCCATTTCTTATCAAAACAATTGGTACATTATTAAAGTTATCTTTGTAAATATTCAAACGAACTGATCATTAACTGTAAGACCCCAATAAAAGACAATGAGCAAATAGTGAATTTTTAAATTATTATTAAAAACGAAGGGAAGGACTCTGGTGATGGTGGCATAACAGTGGGAATGTACTTGATGACTCAGAACTGTACACTTTAAAATGGTTAAAATGGTAAATTTTATGTTATGTATATTTTACCACTATTTTTTTTTTTTAACCACTTTTTAGGCTCCAGACGCGCAGGCTCAGTGCATGGCTTACGGGCCCAGCCGCCCCACGGGATGTGGGATCTTCCCGGACCAGGGCACGAACCCGTGTCCCCTGCATCGGCAGGCGGACTCCCAACCACTGCGCCACCAGGGAAGCCCTTTACCACTATCTTTTTAAAAAAAGAAGAATGGAAGGAGGGAAGGAAAGTGTCAGATCAGGCAAAGTCTTGTGACTATAGTGAGGATTTGTTTTGTTCCTGGTTTTTGGCCACAGTGCATGGCTTGCAGGATCTTCCCCGACCAGGGGTTGAACCCAGGCCACCGCAGTGAGAGCCTGGAATCCTAACTACTAGGTCACCAGGGGAATCCCTTATGGTGAGTATTTGAATCTTTAACAATTTCTGTGCATTGCCTGAATTTTTATAAGAATAGATTATATAGAAGTCCAGGCAAGGAGTTACACCAAGGAAGGAGACCAAATCCTTCACTGATGGCTGGAAAAGTCAGGCCAAATGGGAGGGTGGGTAGCCTGTCAGAGGCTCCCAGCTCACTGCCAGCAGCACCAGGGTTAGGACTGAGCTGCTGCCCTCTTGCCGGAGGTATGAATGAAGGAACAACTGCCAGTAGGGGATCAGCAGTAATCAGACAACAGGCATTGATTGAGCACGTGCTACAGGCAAGATCCTTCCTGGGTGCCCAGGGGATGGACAGGCAGGTGAATGAGGGGTGAGTCTACCTGACCTTCAAAAAGCTAGTTCCCAGGTGAGAAGATAAGACTGGGAAAGGTATCTGCCAGTACAAGGTGATAAGGGCCCCCTCTGCACTCTGAACACACCCATGTTATAGGCTTATCTTTGTGTGTTAGAGTTATTTATTTACAGGCCATTTTAGCAGGCAGACTGGGGACTCCTTGAGGGCATTCATTGATTCAGACATTTATTTAACTACTGTGTACCCAGGCACTAATTTGGGGCAGGTGGTATACAGTAGAGGCTTATTATAAATGTACATTGCCTAGCATTCAGTAGGCACTCAAATGCTCCTAGAATTGAATAAATCATGCATGAATAAGTAACTTGCACCAGCCCTGGCACACAGTAGGTGTTCAATAAATGTTGAATTGCATAAAGGAAAGACTAGCACAGGGCCTGGCACACAGGAAGTACCCTCCTGCCCTTCTCATCTGCCTCCATCCTGAGCCTGAATCCTGGACACTGAAGCCCTGAGACCAAATTGGACATCCAGACCATCATCATCATCCATCCATCCATTCAAAACACATTTATCAAGGATACTGTGTACCAGTCACTGGGGATACAGCAGCGACCAAGGCAAGGAAGGGTTTTTCTCTCTCATTTGCTCACATTCTAATGGAAGAGAACGACAATAAATAAATTAAATAAGTAAATAAATAAGACAATAAGTAAACAAATTAAAAACAACAACAACAAAACAGTAGCATTAAGTGCTTATGTTGACATTAAGTATACTTAGGTGATATGAGAGACAGCAGGGAGTGCTGGGTGCGATGGATTAATGTGGGAAAGACCTCTCTGAGAAGTCTCTTTAGACTTGAGCTAAAGTCTAAAAGGGAGGAAGTGGCCAGCCATGTGAAGATCTGGGGGAAACGCAATCAGGCAGAGGGAACAGCATGTGCAGAGACACCTTGAGACAAGAGTAGACTTGGCTGTGGGAAGAACTGTGAGAAGCAAGTAAGCTAAAAGGGGTGGGATGGGGCAGAGCACGGTGCTGGAGCAATAGGAAGGCACTAGGTCAGATGAAGCTTTCTCGTACCTTTTCTCAAGGGTAGGGAGCTTGGGTTTTATTCTAACTCAGATGCAAAGCTATTGGAGGGCTTTAAGCAGTCGTGGTAGGCTGAATAATGACCCATGAAGACATCCACGTCCTAATCCCTGGAACCTGCGAATACATTACCGCGGACAGCAGAAGGGGCTTTGCAGATGTGATCAAGAATCTTGAGGGACTTCCCGTGGTGGTACAGTGGTTAAGAATCCACGTTTCCACTGCAGAGGGCACAGGTTCAGTCCCTCATTGGGCAGCTAAGATCCTGCATGGCGTGTAGCAAAGTGGGGGGAGCTTGAGATGGAGAGATTATCCTGAATTGTCCTGATGAGCCTAATGTAAACACGAGGGTCCTTTTAAGAAGTAGACAGGAGGGCTCAAGAGAGGAGATATGACAACAAAAGCAGAGAGTGGACTAGTACGCTTTGAAGAAGGAGGAAGGGGTCACAAGGCAAGGAGTACAGAAGCTGAAAAAGGCAAGGAAATGGACTTCTCCTCAGAGCTTCCAGAAGGAACCAGCCCTGTCATCACCTTAATCTTAGCTCCTTATGATTCATTTTGGACGTCTGGCTTCCAGAAGTGTAGGAGAATACACTTGTACTGTTTTTAAGTCACCAAATTTGTGTAGTTTGTTACAGCAGCAGTGGGAAAATAATACAACCAGAGAACGGACAGGGTCAGATTTGTTTTAGAAAGATTTTTTTTGGTTGCTGTTACAGAATGGCTTTAGAAGCAGAGACGTCAGGGAGCAGGTTACTGCAGACCTCTCGGCGAGCGATGATGGTGGCCTGGATAAGATGGAAGAGGTGATGCTGACAAGAAGAGCTCAGATTTTAAGAAAATGTGAAGGGCTACAGTCGACTGGGTTTCCTGATGGATTAGATGTGGTGGAGAAAGGGCACAGCGAAGGGAAGCAAAGACTCAGGGATGACTCCTACGGTGATCAGAGCCCCAATTTCCTCACCTTCTCCAGGGCCTCTGGAGAGAACCGCAGAACCACATTGCACTTGACAAGCTGTTCCTGGGATGCTGGGCATTTTTATGTGATTAGGCTAGAATAGTTCTTTGGGAATAAATGCCCTCGGTCTAAAAGGCTTTTACAAACTAGGGCAGGAGATTAAAGGCGGCCAGGCTGAGGAGAAATTCCAAGGTCAGGAGACAGCTGGGCATGGAGACTTTTAATCTAAACCTTAAATGTTTTTATTTTTCACTCCCTGAACCCAGGGTGTCACTTTAAATACGTATTTGGCAACATCTGCTGTTCTATTTTTCTTTTTAATTATACAAAGAGTGATCCTGGAAACAGCTCAACCCCAGGCCGGGGAGGTAAAAACATTTGGCAGCAGTTGGATGCAGAGACACCAACTAAAAATCTAGTGGACTGAAGTCCTTTTGAAGGAGCGGAGAGACTACCCTGAACTTGGTGTGGTGAGCCCTGACTCAGGGTTTCTAAAAGGAGAATGACAGTCACCAGCTTAGAACAGAAAGAGGACAGATGGGCACGTCTGCAAGATAAAAATATCACTAGCACCAGCATTGCTCCAGTACCTTGAGTTTATTCCCAGGCCTCTGTCCTCTTCTTCCCTTTCATCCTCTGAGCAGAAAACAGCTAACTAGATGATTCATTCACATTTACAGGGTACCGCCTACTATGTGGCAGGCACCAGGTTCAACTGTTTCTCCGTGTTGTCTTGTTTTATGCAGTCAGCTATTCTGTGAGTAGATACTCATAGATATCATTATCCCCATTTTCTAGATGGGGCATCTGAGGCTTAGAGAGATTAAATACAACTCTAGCTCCCCAGTGTTGGGCCTGGGCTTGTTTGCCCTCAAATCCATTCCTTGCCCTTCCTCTGTTTAGCTCTGTATCACAGGAAGGCCAACCTCTGCAGGCTGCCAAATCAACTGACTTCCTGTATAGATTGACCAATGGGAGTCAGTGATAGGAGCCTGGTGGGCGGGAGGAAGGGAGAAGCCTGGGTATTTCTCCCTCTCTCTGCCTCAGGTAATATTTCCAGTAGCAGCTACATTTCCTATGTCTCCACCTCCCACCAGACAGGCCCCCTGTGGGTCCACCTTCTGTCTGGTGACCTCAATCCTTCCTGGGTACCAGAAACACCACCTCCTCCCTTGGTCCCTCCAATCCCAGGGGTGGTACTGGCCTTCCTGCTGTCGCTAATCTGTAGGTTCTTCACCCTCCCTCCCCTGTTTGAGTGCTTCCATGGTTCTTCCATTACCTAGGAAGCAATTCTTTGCATAAATTCCCCTATTCTAGTATCTGTTTTTCCTGGTTGGATTCTCACTGATTTTCTGCCTTTCGTGAATACTCACAGAGTAGTCAATTCATCAGGTTCGGAATGAAACAATTCCCTCTCCTTGAGCACAGCACATCCCACAAAAAGGAAAATAGTAACCACCATTTATTGAGCATTGTTCTCAGTGCCAGACAAATGTTCTTTTGTGGAACACTCATAGCAGCCCTTTCTGCCAAACCCCATTAATTACTATTCCCATTTGACAGGTGGGGCTCACAGAGGTTGGGTTGCTTGCCCAAAGTGGTACAGTTATAAACTGACAAAGCTGGGATTCGAGGAGCTCCCAGCTCCAAAAATCTGCTTGTCTTTTTCTAATCTCTGCTGACATCTTGAACACACTTGCAACTCCCTGATAAACCTATTAGAACTCAAGTCCCTTGGCTGACTGAAGATCCCACCTCAACTTACTCTAGGGTAAGTATATGAGCTTCCTAGGGCTGCTATAACAAAGTACCACAAACTGGGTGGCCAAGAACACCAGAAATTTATTGTCTCATGCTTTGGGAGACCAGAAGTCTGAAATCAAGGTATCAGCAGGGCTGTGGTCCCTCTGAAGGCTCCATGGAAAGTTCTGACCCAGGCCTTTCTCCCAGCTTCTGGAAGCCTCAGGCACTCCTTGGCTTGTGGATGGCCATCTTCTCCCTGTGTCTCTTCATATCATCTTCTCTCTGGGCCTGCCTGTGTGTCCAAATCTCCCCTTTTTATAAGCACACTAGTCACATTGGATTAGGGCTCACTGTAATGAACTAATTTTAACTTGGTTACCTCTCTAAAGACCCTGTTTCCAAATAAGACCGCGCTCCAAGGTACTGGGGGGGACACAATTTAACTAATAACAGTCCTTCTTGACCCAGGTGCTCAGTCTCTACAGTGTGACCTAGTTGGTCCTATTTTTTTTTTTTCTTGGCGGCTCTGCGCAGCTTGCGGGATCTTAGTTCCCTGACCAGGGCTTGAACCCAGGCCCACGGCAGTGAAAGCGCAAAGCCCTAACCACTGGACTGCCAGGGAATTTCCGGACCTGTTTTTCTAATGGAGGATGCTAGATTTCCAGGAAAACCCCACCCCTTTAAGAGATACAATGATTCCCAAGTCATGTATGTATTCCAAAATGTATCCCAACATTTTACCCCAAAATATAGAGAGAGATGTAAAGTACCTAGTATAGCCAAACCAATTTGAAAAAGGAGGACAAAGTTGAAAGACTTAACCTACTTGACTTCAACACATTTTAAAGCTAGAGTAATCAAGAAAGTATATATTGGCATATTAGCAAATAGAGCAATGGAATAGAATAGAGAATCCAGAAACAGACCCTCACGTATTGTCACTTGATTTTTGACAGAATGATTCATGCATTTCAGTGGGGAAATTTTACTCCACTCAAAAATCAGTTTGAGATGGATCGTAAACATAAACATACAAGAAAAACTCTAAAGCTTTATACTTTTTAAAACTTTTTAAAAATTATTAATTCATTTATTTGGCTGTGCTGGGTCTTAGTTGCAGCATGCATGCATGTGGGATCTAGGGCATGCAGGATCTAGTTCCCCGACTAGGGATTGATCCCGGGCCCCCTGCATTGGGAGTGCAGAGTCTTAACTGCTGGACCACCAGGGAGGTCCCTCTAAAGCTTTTTAAAAATCTACATTTAAAAATTTTAAAACATAGGTGAATATCTCCCTGACCTTGGGGTTGGCAAAGATTTCTTAGCCAGGACAGAAAAAGCACTAACCATAAAAGGCATGAGCACAAACGCACAGTCCCAGCAACGGCTTCTGACCAGGGAGAAGAGTGAGCCCTAAAAGCCCAGGGCCTGGGGAGCAGGGAGGCAGGGCAGGAGTTCCCCTGGACATGGTCTCTGAGCTTCAGGCACAGAGAATCATTTTGAAATCAACACAAACCCTAATTCTGAATCTTGTAACCAGTTCCCTGCTTCCATCACCCCATTCTTTGACTCTGAAAGCCCCTGGATCACTTACTAATGCTGCCTTCCAGATGTCCTGTGGAGGTAGCACCAGGGCTGGGCAGCAGAGGGATTTCACACATTCTGTGTGACACATAGAAGGAGTCACAGGGAGGCCTGTACCAGCTCCATAGAAGGAGAACTTTTGAACTCTTAGAAATAACTGGTACAGAAGGAGGGCACTTCCCATCACCAGAGGTATACAAGCACTGGTCTATAAAGGCACGAGCTCAAGAAATGATGGCTCTGGACTTCCCTGGTGGCACAGTGGTTAAGAATCCGCCTGCCAATGCAGGGGACACGGGTTCGAGCCCTGGTCCGCGAAGATCCCACATGCCACAGAGCAACTAAGCCCGTGCACCACAACTACTGAGCCTGTGCTCTAGAGCCCGCGAGCCACAACTACTTGAGCCCACGCACCACATCTACTGAAGCCCCCGTGCTCCACAACAAGAGAAGCCACCACAGTGAGAAGTCCGCGCATTGCAACGAAGAGTAGCCCCCGCTCGCCACAACTAGAGAAAGCCCACGCGCAGCAACGAAGACCCAACACAGGCAAAAATAATAAATAAATATAAATAAATGAGACGATGGCTCTTTTATTATTATTAATTTAGGGGTTTCAAACCTAGAGCAATCAGAGGGTAAGGCAGAGATGGGGGAAGGAAATAGAGGCAAGCAACCATGATGGGCTCTGACAGAATGCTCTCTTTTCAAACTGAAAGTGGGGAATTCTTTGAGGCCATTTTGGGCAGGAACAGGCAAGGGATTTCCTCTTCAGCTGGGCATCAGATTTACCCCTCCTAAAATCTGCCTCGGGAAGGTGACGGGGTGTCCAGACTCTGGGTGTCCAGGGTCCATGAATAGGTATTTGTAATGTCTTTATTTTTGCTAAGGGTATTGGTTGCTCAGAGAGGTTAAGTAGTTTGCCCAAGGTCACACTGCAACTGAGTGGCCAAGGGAACAGCCAACCTTAACCACTGCAGAAGACTAAAAGTACTTAAAAACTAAAGCTCATCTAGTTTGGTGCTTCTCAAACTTTACCCAAAAAACTTGCTAAAGCTAAACTGTTTTGGTGGGTTTTAGTAACTTGCATTTAAAAAAATACCTCTGGAGATTCTGATGCAGGGGTAGGAGTGACTTTGGTGGTAGTTGAGCCCCAGACTCTGGAGACCCACCAACTGGGTTTAATGTCCTGTACTACTACTTACTGGCTCTTTGTGCATTTTTCTCATCTGCAAAATGGTGATATACACCTGAAGCTAACACAATATTGTAAATCGAATACACTTCAATTTTTTCAAATGGTGATATTAATACAACAGGTTGTTGTAAGGAATTCTCGAGTTCAATATAATATATTCAATACAATAAAATAATAATAAACAACAAAATAATTTAACATATTTAATACAAGACAATATAGATATATTAACATAACAATGTATTTAATAAATGTATCAATTATTCTATTGTATTAATATATTTTATATATTTATTTATAATAAGTATATAAATTATTTACTAATAAAGAACTTGGAATAGTGCCTGTCATTCATAAGTACTACTTAAGTGCTAAATCTTTTTTTTACCCCATGTGATAGGGAGCTTGCTACCTCCCAAGGCAGCTCCTGCCATCTTTGGTCAGCCCCAGGCTGTGCCCACTGGCCACAGTGGTGAAGCAGTTTGCAGCAGTCCCTTCAGCTGGATCTCTATACCCTCATACACAGAGTTGATTGAAAAATTCTATTTGGCTTTTTCAAACACAAACCCCAAAAGGCTGAGAGCACACACCCTCTAGCCACTAAGGGGACCCATACATGGTGCTTGGAGGCACTGCTGGGATGGGTAGCTGGGGTTCCAAGGCTCATTCTCCACTGGTTTGTTTGGTGTTCTTTGGGAAGGTGCTTTCTCTCTGGGGCCTCAGTTTCTGTTAAGTAGGGGCTAGGAATGGGGTAGGTGTATCTCACGGCCCCGACTAGCTCTAACAATAGTGGGGAAAAGTTATTAACCACTGGCCCTTCAGGGCTCTAGGACCCTAGAGCAGGAAACAGGAATTGCCCAGATGCTCACCCCTCTCCCAAGCCACCAACCCAAGTCTTGATAGTATTTTTGTTTTTCTTTTCTTTTGCTCTGTGCACATGGTAGGACTCAAACCGCACAGAATTAGGAGTGGGAGGGGCATGATGTAGGATCTTGAGAAAGGAAACCTGGCCCCATCCCCACCCCAAAGCCCCCTGCTGAGCTGCCACTCCCACTCTTTTGTTCCTCCTTAATCAGCAAATCTTTCCTCCCAGCTTCCAGGCTCTTCCCCTCCAGACCTGCTAGCCTCCCTCAGGCCCCATGGGCCCTCAAAACGTTGTGTGTACCCAATTCTGAGTTGGGGGGCTCTTAGAACCAAGGACATTTCATTATCTTTTTCATTGAACCTGTTCCTATTGGGAATCTCCGGTGCGCCATATCCTGTGAGAGGCCCTGGGTGATAAGGAAGTAATTTAAACAGAGGGGAACTTTGCTCTCAGACACTCATCTCCTGGGGGAGCCGGGGTCGGGGCGGGGGGAGGAGAGTACAGACAAACAGGTCAGTACATAAATTAAGTGATTTCAGATACTGTAGTGATCAGAACTATAAGGGAAATAAAACAGGGCGAGGGGACAGAACATGAAACGGGGGCAACTTTAAACAGAGAAGGAAGGTCTCTCTTTGGAGGTGATATTTGAGCTGAGACACAGATGGTAAGTGAAAGAGGTAACAAGTACAAAGGCCACCAAAGAAACAAGCCCAATGGGGTGAGATTTAAAATTCCAAGTTTCCCGGTCTCATAAAAACAAAGGTCTCTGGGAGAATCCCAGAGACTTTTGGGAGGAGGGGGCCTTCAGTTTTAGCCCATAATGTGGGTGAGTGGATGGGGCGCCCTCTAGTGGTGACAAGAGTTAAATTTCACATAGCTGACCTGGAATGCCGCATGCTTGTGACTTGACTCTGGGCTAATTATGAGTTTCACTCATTCCTTTCTCTCCCGCACTTATTCATTCAACAGATATTTACCGAGCAGTGTGCCAAGCAATAACTCTAGATGCTGGGGGTAGAGTTGTGAAACCGACAGTGAAGGTCCCTGCCCTCCTGGAGTCGATACCCTAGGGAACAGTTCTTAGCTCACTACTCTACCCCCACTGCCCCTCTGCCCTCCAGTATTCTGCAGCTTAACTGGCCTCCTAAGATCCAACGGGCAGATATCGTTGCTTCAGCGTCTTTGCATCTGCTGTTCCCTTCCACCCCTGGAAAGCAGGTCCCTGCTTCTTTGCACTGCTAGGTTCGGGTCTCAGCTCAAAAGTGACCAAGTCAGAAAGATGTGAACTTATTTTGTTTGTTGTTTGCCTGTTCTCTTCACTAAAATATAAGATTCCATGAAAGTTACCATTTTCTTGGAATCCCTCAGCCTAGCGTTTGATAGGTGCGCAGTAAACTTACTGAATGGGTTTATGATCCTGCACCCCGGCTTGTTTCAGAAGATAGTGAACTGTAAGTGAATGAGTTGGACAAAACAGACCAAAAAAATCCCTGCCCTAAAACAACAACAACAACAAAACACCTTGTCCAGAACATTTTCAATTAAAATTGCAGCCCCCGCACTACCAGTTCCCCCTTTCTATACATGTATCACCTTCTAAACTATTATAATTTACTCCTCGGTGTTTGCGTGTCTCCGCCACTAGAATGTAAGCTCCACGAAGGCAGGGGATTTTGTCCATTTTGTTCACCACCCTACCCTCAGTGCCCAGAACAGTGTTGGCACCCAGCAGGTGCTCAATAAATAGAGAGTGAATGAACTCCAGATCACAGTCTGCTTTTTTTCTGCAGACCTTGAGTCACCTTGTTCCAAGGGGGAAACGGGCTTCAGGAGGCGCCCAGAGGTGACTTCAGGTGGCGCGACCCAGAAGTCCGAGCTCTGGAAGAAGGGCCACTGGAGCAGCTGTGGAGATGGGAGGCGCCGGCAGCAGGAGAGCCGTGAGGCCCGGGTGCTGGGGCACTTCCAGGAAGAGGCGCGGACGCTGACGGCGCGGGGCCAGGGACTGTGGGCGGTACCGTCCGATGGGACGAGTCACCTGACTCGCGCAGGCCACGCCCACCCCTCGTGGGCGGGGAGCATGCAAATCAGCCCGCGGCGGCGGCCAATCGTGGCGCGCGCCGGGGGTCCGGGGCCCGGGGATCCGGGACGCTGGCTCGCGCGCAGGCTTTCGTCTCTGCAGCCCCGGACTTTTGCAAGCGGCGTGGCGGGTTTGCGAGCTTGTGCTGTAGTCGCTTCCTCGACCTCCTCGTCTTTAGCGGCCGGCCGGGTCAGGCCGGACCCGCGCAGGGGCCCAGGCGGCGGCTGCCTCAGCCGGAGGCGGAGGCGGAGGTGCGGGGGGTGGTGGGGGCCGCTGCCTTCGCAGGCGCCTGGGCCGGCCCGCGCCTTTTCAGCGTGCTCCATGCATCCGGAGCCCGCCCCGCCCCCGAGCAGCAGCAGCCCTGAGCTTCCCCTCAGCTGCGGCAACACTACCAGCGGCAGCCACCGGAGCCGCCGGCGCAGCGGGGACGGGGAGCCCCCGGGGTCGCCGTCGACCCCGCCGCCCGCCGTGACCTACCCGGACTGGATCGGCCAGAGTTACTCGGAGGTGATGAGCCTAAACGAGCACTCCATGCAGGCGCTGTCCTGGCGCAAGCTCTACTTGAGCCGCGCCAAGCTCAAAGCCTCCAGCCGGACTTCGGCTCTGCTCTCCGGCTTCGCCATGGTGAGCTCGGGCCGCCGTGCCCTGCCCCCTTTCAGGTCTGGCCACTGTCGCCCGCAGACCTGACGGGGCCCACAGGGGAGCTGGCTGGGCGGGCCAGGCGGGCTGGTGGTGAAGGGAAGAGCTGGGAGAAAGCTGTCGTGGACGCGGGAGGGGTCCAGAGGTGCTGGACATGAGAGGTGGGCGACACGTGACACCCGATGTGGGAGACGGTATCATACACATGTCCAGGGTTGGGGGGCTCAGATACCTTCAGATGGGCAAGCTTGATGCAGCAAGGAGGGAGAAACAGCAGGATCCTCGACGTAGATCTGTAAGAAGACATTCCCACAGATGTTCAGGGGGAAAGGAACGACATAACGTGGACTGATCTCTTTGGAAGCAGGTATCAGGAGGTTGGGAGGTAAAGGACTCCTGAGGCGTCTCCCTAGTTCCCCCACACTTGAGGCCAGGTTCTTTTATTACCTGGTAGAGGGGATTTCCCGACACCCTGTCTCCTATGGCATTTTGCGAGGCCTCAGCCTGGGGGTTTGACAACCGCTCCCCACCTCAGTTTCTTCTCCAGAAACTTGCCAGTGAGTCACTGGGTGTGGGGGAGCAGCATGGGACATGTTCCCGTTGAATGGGCTCTTTCTTGATGTAGCTGGTGGACTTAGTTTCCGCTCCCCATTCGGGCTGGGTCGGAGTGAGAACCAGCCTCCGGGGAGTAGGGTAGGTGAGGCTGCAAGTTGGGCTGAGAAATGGCCCCGAGGATGCCTTCATGCTGGGGATCTTGGAGTCTCCCAGGGCAGGGAGCTACAGAACAAGCCCTGATAATCACTTTCAGTGACCTCAGCCTGCATGAATGGGGTCTGCTCCCCCTCCCCCAAGGTTTTTAGCCCAGAGCACTCTTGCCTCACCAGTGAGTGAGGTAAGTCCCTGGCCTTGAGGGAGGGGTGGCTGCACCCTTCGTGTTTTCTTGGGAAAAGAGCGTGTCTGCCACTCTCCCTGTGCTCCTCAAACTAGTGGGCGATGCACGGGCGCAAGAACTTTTTAGAAGCCCTTAGCAGTCCCAGAGCACCCTGGGGCCACGGTGGAAAGGCCAGGTGATTGAGGTTGGGGAAGAGCTCTCCCGGCTCTGCCACTTGCTGCCTGTGCGCCCTCAGACTAATCCCTATGTGGGCCTCGGTTTCTGACTTGGTGAATGAAGGCTGCTACTGAGTTTCTCTGTCTTTCAGAATTTAATCGAGGAAGCCTTTGAGAGGGGAGGAGAGAATGTGTGTGTTTGTAAGAAGTGTCACTCTAGCTTTTAATTTAGGTCTATATGAAGGGGTGCTGTTCTATCAGCCCCAAATCCTAGGAATAGCTGACACTTACCAAGCACCCACTAGGTGCTTGGCACTGTGTAGGTTCCCTAACTTATGCACTAAGTCCTCGACCACCCTTTGAGGTAGTTTTTTCATGGGACTTTCCGGAGGCCACACAGCTCACCTGCTGGAGCGGGATTTGAACCCAGGACAGCTGACATCCAGAACTCTCTTGGACACTTGTACCATTTGTGGTGTATGGAGCTTTGAGCCATGTCCTGCCAGGGACCTGTTAGGACCAGGCCTTGTAGGGAACGAGAAATAGAGCAGAAAAACTTCTCTTAAGCAAAATAAAATGTTACAGTTGGGGGTGGGTGTCAGCTCTTCACAGCAGCTCTCTGGGTTTCAGATGGTGGGATGCTTATATTCCTCTGTTTTCTTTTTTCTTTTCTTTTTTGTTTGTTTTTTTTTTTGCGGTACGCGGGCCTCTCACTGTTGTGGCCTCTCCCGTTGTGGAGCACAGGCTCCGGACGCGCAGGCTCAGCGGCCATGGCTCACGGGCCCAGCCGCTCCGCGGCATGTGGGATCCTCCCGGACCGGGGCACGAACCCGCGTCCCCTTCATCGGCAGGCGGACTCCCAACCACTGCGCCACTAGGGAAGCCCTGCCTAGTCCTCTTTTTCTTGGGGTCATAAATTCACAGCTGCCCAGGCCCCTTCCCACTCCAGGAGAAGTAAGGAGCTGATGGGTGACGCTTTCCTGCCTTCTTGAATCGTGTCTTAGAAGCCGGGCCTCCTAATCAGATGTCATCTCCCTCTTCCTCTTGCTAAAAACACTGTGGGGAAGTCAGGCAGCAGGGGTGGCCAGAGGCACTTGGTGGGCCTTGACTCACCCAGGCTGTTTCTTGGGGACCTTTATTTTACCCAGTCAGGGTGGAGAAGGCTTCCTGGCTCCACTGATGAAATCCCCAAAATTCTGCCAGCCGGGAAGGCTAAACCCCATAACCAGCCTCTGTTCTGGGGAAGCAGTTACAAGAGAGTGACTGCGTTTGCCATGAGTCTGGAAATGAGTGGGAGAGATGGCGTTAGGGTGGAGAGTGGGTGCTCAGCAGGGCGGGTCTGCCTGCATCCCGATCCCACCAAAACCACCCAGCCTTGTGAAGGATACTTGGAGAGGAAGGGGTGCCACACAGCCAAGCGCCATGGAAACTAGAGTGAGCAGGTTTCCTGGACTACTCTCCCTTGGCCTGTGAGTCAGCACAACCAACTTCCTGCCCCCAGAGGGCTTCCTTCCTAGAGACCTGGAACACCAGAAGAAGTGACATGACGTGACCTTTGATTTCCAAGGGTGGGAGAGTTGGTGAGGATGCCAGACTCACCTGTGCACAAGGTGAGATTGAGGGAGGGTCTCCCAAGAGCCTGAAGGGGATGGAGAGACTCCCCGTTCATGGGTGGAAGGGCCTGGCCAGGTGCCCTGAGGCCATGGGACCTCAGACAGCGGCTTTACTCTTTGGGGCCAGTTTTCTCATGTGTGCAAAGGAGGCACATATTCTGTTCTCCCGTGGACTTGCATGCGGAGTCATTACAAGGTCCGATGGCCTACGAAGGATTGAGGAATTATCTTCAGACAAGATTCCCGTTCCTGACGGCATTTCCAGAAACGGCAGAACTTGGGCTCAGCACCCAGACTCTTAAAACCAGGGGCCCTGGATGTAGCACATGATCAGCAGCCTGCAAGTGCTCCTTGAGCCGAGGGTGCCATGACTCGGGCCATATGTGCCTCAGTTTACCTCTCAGCAAGAGGCAGCCAGCCTCGGCCTGACCCTGTCCCCTTGGGGCCGTGGTGAGCACACGCAGCCATCGTGGTGTGCTGGGGAGGGCCGCCTGTAACGTTAGCCTAAGCAGTAGATAATTGGGAAGGGTAAACAAAATGCTCTCTGTGACCTGGGATCAATTATTTTTGGATTATCTGCCTCCTCAAGTTCTCTACCTGCCAGCACCCTTTTGTTCCCAGGTTCCAGAGTGGGTTCAGAAGCTGCTTGGAATTTCTCTGAAAATGAGTTGGAAGGAAGGGCTCAAATCATAAGGCATTATTGAGCCTCTGTGACACGTTCCGAGTCCAGGGGGCCTGGAGACGAGGAACAAATTACTCATGGTGCTCATTACTTTTTTTTTTTTTAATATTTATTTATTTATTTATTTTATTTTTGCTGCATCGGGTCTTAGTTGCGGTTCGTGGCATCCTCCACTGCGGCGCGTGGGCTTCTCTCTAGTTGTGGCCCACGTGCTCAGTGCTCAGTAGTTTTGGTGTGTGGGCTTAGTTGCCTCATGGCATGTGGGATCTTAGTTCCCCAACCAGGGATCGAACCCGCGTCGCCTGCTTTGGAAGGCAGATTCTTTATTTTATTTTATTTATTTCATTTATGGCTGTGTTGGGTCTTCGTTGCTGCGCACGGGCTTTTCTCTAGCTGCAGCGAGCGGGGGCTACTCTTCATTGCGGTGCGCTGGCTTCTCACTGCGGTGGCTTCTCTTGTTGCGGAGCACGGGCTCTAGGCACGCGGGCTTCAGTAGTTGCAGCACGTGGGCTCAGTAATTGTGGCTCTTGGGCTCTAGGGTACAGGCTCGGTAGTTGTGGCGCACAGGCTTAGTTGTTTTGCGGCCTGTGGGATCTTCCCGGACCAGGGCTCGAACCCGTGTCCCCTGCATTGGCAGGCGGATTCTTAACCACTGCCCCACCAGGGAAGTCCTGGTGCTCTTTACTCATGGTAATCATTGCCATTGTCGATTGGGCTCTTGGAATAGGCTAGACGTTGTACTAAGTACTATCTCTTGTGATTTTCACAGCCTGGGGAGTGAGGGTAGGTGTGGTTCCGCAGTGAATGACTTGTCCGAGGTTACCTGACTGGTAAGCTGTGGGGCCCTGTGACCATGGTGTGGCCCCACTGCTACAGGAGAGGAAGCACCAGAGAGAGTGGTGGGAGGACAGAGCTGGGAGGCTCGCGTATTGTAGAGCAGAGTAAGAACCGGGACTCTGGAGCCAGACAGCTTGGGTTCAAACCCCGGCTCTACCACTTATAACTGTGAGATCCTGGGGAAGTTGCTTAATGTCTCTGGGTGTTAGCTTCCTCTTCTGTAAAATGGGGGTAATAGTAATACCAACCTCATAGGCTTGGTGTGAGGATTCATTTGTATTTGCAAAGCACTTAGAAAGTACCTGGCCCAGGTACAACGGAAACTCTCTCACCCTTGTTCCCATGATGTTGGGACTGCTTTTTTTTTTTTTTGGTCATGCTGCAGCATGTGGGATCCTAGTTTCCCCATCAGGAATTGCATCCGGGCCCACGACAGTGAAAGCACTGAACCTTAACCACTGGCCCACAAGGGAATTCCCAGGGCTTCTTTTATAAGGGTTAACTGGTTTAGAAGAATGTGATTCCAGCCTAGCCTTGAGGGTGGTAGAGTTAGGGCTTAGGGAAGAACCCTCTGTCAGAGGAAGTATTTAGGAGCACAGTTACTAAGGTGAGGAATTATAGGGTCTCCAGGAAAAGGCAGAGAGTGTGGTGTGGCTGGAGTTGAGGGTGTGTTGGGGATAGTAGAGGAAGATGAATCTAGCCAGACTAGATGGTGCAGGGCCTTGACTTGCTGTTTGGGACGTTTGAACTCTGGTATCGGCAGTGGGGAGCCATGGAAGGTTTTGGAGCAGAGGAGTTCCATGATGAATTCTTGAATAATGTTGAAGATGTTACTATTTATTGAACACCAGGCAAGAGCCTGGATCCTTTTCTTTCATTCTTACTTAATCCTCAGAACAGCTCTTAAACATATGTACTGTCACCTCCGCAGAGGCTTACAGAGGTTCTGATCACCCAGCTAGTAGATTTCAAGCCCCAGTCCCTCTGACTTGGAGTCTTTTCTACTCAACCACCCTCTCACCGTGTCCCTTGCTGTTAGTTGAAAACTGGGCCTTTGAAGTCTTCCAGATGTGCAGTTCTGCACTCTGGGCCGTGTACAAATGGAACTTTGCTGAATGTCCCAAGGGGAAGGCACTCCCTGCCTAGCCGAGAAGACTTTTGGAAAACTTCACAAGTGCCTGTGGCACGTGTCTGGAATTTTCAGCCAGGGTCTCTGTTGAGCTCTGCTGATTTCTGCTGGATCCAGGGCTGATGAAGGAGAGCTCTAGGGCTTCCCAAGGTGGCACTGTGGTAATCAATGTTGGGAAGGCGATTCCCTGGAGAAATGAAACCGAGAAAGTTTAAACAAGAGCAAGTTTCTCTCTGGTGGAACTTCTTCTGGAAGGCCTTGAATATGCTCCCCAGAAGGGATGCCTTAAGCTGATAGAAACACGGGAATTCCCTGGCAGTCCAGTGGTTAGGACTCCATACTTTCACTGCCAAAGGCGTGGGTTCAATTCCTGGTCAGGGAGCTAAGATCCCACAAGCTGTGCGGTGTGGCCAAAAAAAAACCAAAAAGAAAACGGGTGGAACCACAAACTCTTCAGAGGAGAATCTTCTGGGACTGTGGTTTGACAGCCCTTTTTGGGAGCATTGGTCTAACCCAGGAACGGACCAACTTTTTCTATAAAGTAAATATTTTCAGCTTTGCAGGCCACACAGTCTCAGTGTAACTACAGGTGTCCCCTACTTCTCGAAAGTTTGCTTTACACCACCTCGCTTATACGAAAGACCTACGTTAGTACCTGTTTTCACTAACCTGAAAGAAACCCAAAGAGAATTTTTACTTTTACCAAAAAAAGGTAAAAAGCGAAAATAGCATGTAGCATTTGGTTTGCAGTGAGCCGTTATAGAGGCAGCTCGCACCCCGAGGGGTGAGACTGGCACCACCAAACTCCTTTCCCTGGAACCACACTCAGCACTCAGCATCTCGGCATCAAGTCGCCAGAGCTTTGAGCTGTGTCTTTTAGCGTCTGTGCTTTAATCTCGGTTTATTTGTGCATCTGTTAGCAAGATGTCTCCTAAGGTAATTGCTCCATCCCTTTAGGCCATTTCACCTTACAAAAGGTTTCAGAGGTACACTATGGGGGAAACCTGTACTCAATTCTGCTATTTTAGCTCAAAAGCAGCCACAGACCTTAGATAAATGAGTGGGCATGGCTGTGTGCCAGTAAAACTTTATTTGCAAAGAAGTACACTGAAGGCCAGTTTGGCGACCCCTGATATAAGTGGTCTCCAAACTTTTTGAGTGCACACCCCACTCAAAATATTGTCAACACTAGGCTCAGTATTTGTATACATGTGTATGCACACTATGTGTATATGTATACATATATGTATGGTAATGACTGATATGTGTGCTAATAAAACATAAGTATTAAAAGGTACATAGGGGACTTCCCTGGCGGTCCAGTGGTTAGGACTCCACACTTCCACTGCAGGGGCGCGGGTTCAGTCCTTGGTTGGGGAACTAAGATTCCACAAGCTGTGCGGCCAGAAATTTTTAAAAAGTACATAAAGACAAATCAAAACAACAACAAAAAAAGTACATAAAAATACAACATTGAGGGTTTCCCTGGTGGCCCAGTGGTTGGGGGTCCGCCTGCCAATGCAGGGGACACGGGTTCGTGCCCCGGTCAGGGAGGATCCCACGTGCCGCGGAGCGGCTGGGCCCGTGAGCCATGGCCGCTGAGCCTGCGCGTCCGGAGCCTGTGCTCCGCAACGGGAGAGGCCACAACAGTGAGAGGCCCGTGTACCGCAAAAAAAAAAAAAAAAAAAAAAAACAAAAAACATTGAAAAGTTGAAAGGATGAGCTGAAAAAGGAATGTCATGAGAGTTCTTAGGGTTTCCAATGGATTACATAGGATTGTCTTTGGACACTTTAGAAACCCTGGGCTGAAATACCCAAAGGTCAAGTCTTGCCTTTAATATTTGTTTAGTGAGGCCCCTAGAGGGACAAGGCCCAATGCTGGAAGCTAGAGAAACAGGGAAGTAGAGTGGAGGAAACCAGACGTGTCATTACATCTTCAGAACGTGTTTGGCAAGCGCAGTGGTGGAGGAGAGTTGGTGGAGGGACACTTACCACCGTCTGAAAATACTTGCCTAAACGTTTAGTACCTGTCATCCTCCCTGGGGCAGGGATTCTGCTGTCTTCCTGCTTTTTCTCCAGCGGAGCCACAAGATCCTTAAGGCACATAGTAAGTTCTCAATGAAAGTTGACCGTGAGGGGAATTCTCTGGCGGTCCAGTGGTTAGGACTCTGCACTTTCACTCCTGAGGGCACGGGTTCACTCCCTGGTTGAGGAACTAAGATCCCTTAAGCCGCGCAGCGCAGCCACAAAAAAAAAATAGTCCATGAACGAATGAATGGCCCCGTCCTCACCTGGGAGGCCATGGAACAGGGGTGACTTGGAAGGTAAAAACCTGAGGACGTCAAAATTAGCCAGATGAAGAGAAAGGCTAGGCCTGTTCTTTACCCCCTCCCCCCAACCTGCAGGTTCAACCTGTTAGTGGCTTGTGACATTGAGTCGCAACCAGCAGGTTTTTTGTGTGTTCTTTTTTTGGAATAAGAGTGGAATGAAATAGAAAGCAGCAGCATGCATCACGTGTAAGAGGAGGCTGGATTAGCATGCTTTAAGGATAATTATTGTTTGGGGAAACTTGTTTCTGTTATAAATGGGTGTGTGTCTATTTAGGGAAACCTTTGGAATACTGGTCGATGGTGGTCAAAAGAGCTTGTAAATTACTGGATGAGCCCTCAATCCTCTCTTAATAGATAGTTTGCATCGGAGGGGGGTCCAGCAGGCTCAGGCAGCGCTCGGTGACCCAGGGTGACTGTGGCATGGCGGCTCCAGTGAACAGGAGAAGCCCAGGCTTGGGAAAGGAGAGTTGTGTCTTCTAGCTGTTGGGTGCCCGGGTCAGGCCAGGCATGGGAAGGCTGCCTTGGAAGGGCCTGGCCTCGGCGCCAGGTGGCAGGGGTCTCCATGGAGCCCAACAGGAGTGAGAAGAGTGGTTGGCATCTGGGCGTGGTGGGCAGACACCCAGCAAGGCCAGCCAGGCCCTGCCCTTCTCAGGAGCCTCTTCTTGGCTCGTGCTTGAGGTTTGGTTCCCCTTGGCGGGGTGGTGGTGTCAGAGGTCCGCAGACCAGAGTGAGGTGGGGCTGGCCGTCCCTCGCCCTTCCTCACCCTTTAGGACCCATATGGCCAGGTTTAAGCAGGCCTGTGGCTGGCTGGGAGCTGTTTATTTTAGGTTAACGGCCCAGCACTCTGGCTATATTTACCTTGCGAAGCTGCTTGCAATCTGATCTGATCTCTCTGGGACTCAGCTGGGGCCCTGGGAGTTGCCTGCCAGATTCCGAGAGGCCCCCCCTGGCTTTACCCTCCCTGCCCTTGGGGAGATTTCCAAAGTGGGACACATTCTGAAAAAAGCAGTAGTTTTTATTCCTGTGAACAGTTTTCATCAGGAGCCATGATTTGTGCCAGCCATTCGTTCACGCAGCCCCAGGACACTGAGCTTGGTCCCCAATGTGGGAACGGTACACACGGCCCGCCAGCGTGCTCCAAGTTCCAGGAACTGTAGGGTCCAGCAAGGATGATGGGGTTTCTTCCGGAGCACGGCAAGGCCCCTTCTCAGAAGGCCCAGCGTCACAGGCTGAGCTGCCCAGGCTCCCCACCAGCCCAAGACCTCGGGGGAAATTCTGGTGTCCCCAGGCCAGGTGTGTCCCAACAGCTGTGTGTACGGCTCTAGAGCCTGGGGGTCCGGCAAGGTGGTCTCTGTCCTGCCAAGGTGGCCATCTGGCCAGCTGTGCCGTGGGACACACATTCTCCTTGTACCCAGGGTTTGGAGCTGGAGCAGGCCAGGCCCAGAGTGGGGGGGGGGTCTGAGCCCCTCACCCTCCCCAGGGAACAGAACACGGGCACACAGGGTCAGCTCTCAGCAGCCTCAGCTGAGCGCGTGCAGGGGCTGTTTGTCTTCCACTTTAAGCCCTGCGTTTTTCTTTTTAACTAAGATTTATTGAGTACCTTCTGGGGGCTGGCCCTTTGTTAAACCCCTGTCAAGACCTCATTTAATCCCCTCAGTGATTGTCTTAGTCTGTCTGGGCTGCTATAACAGAATACCACAAACTGGGTGGCTTATAAACAACAGATGTTTATTTCTCACAGTTCTGGAGACTAGAAGTCCGAGATCAAGGTGCCAGCAGATTCAGTGTCTGGTGAGGGGCTGGCTTCCGGGTTCATAGACAATGACTACTGTCCTCACCTGGCAGGAGTGGTGAGGGGGTCTCTGCTGGGGGCAACTCTCCTGTAAGGGCACTAGGGCACCACCCCCAAGACATAGTCACCCCCAAAGGCCCTACCTCCTCACACCATCACCTTGGGGGTTAGGATTTAAAATATGAATTTAGAGGGTTTGCAGACATTTGGTCTGTAGTAGCAGGTGTGAGGAAAATGCTATTACCCCCTTTGCACAGAGCCTCAGTTTCCTCATTTGTAAAAAAGTAATAATAGTGCTGCTAGTAATCATTGACACTTTATTAAGCATATATATATATATATATATATATATATATATGACAGATCTTGTGCTAAGGGCTTTGTATTCATTAATCTGTTGAATCCTCATAACAGCCCCTATTTTATAGATGTAGAACCTGTGGCATAGAGAGGTTACCAGCTTTGTAAGTGGAGGAGCCGGTTCACTCTTAATGGCTCTGTAGAGGTAGAGATACCAGGCTTAAGAGAACAGATGGTTTACCTGTATATGTGTGTGTCGTTCCCCCTGCCGCTGTATAGACCCCCAGCAACCAGCTCGGGGCCTGATGCACCTAATGGGTCTGGACATTTCAGGTGAGTGAATTAGTAGCCAGTGGACCTGAGGCAGCCAAGCAACAGACTCTCCTGCTGGTCCCTTCTCCGGTTTCAGGTTCCGGGCAGGCCAAAACAGGAAGAGGAAGTGCTGGGGTGGGGGGGGACGTGGCAGGAGGTACGCCTTGCCGGAGGTGCCCCCCTTTTCCAGTGTGGTCAGGCCCGGGGACAGAGACCAGGGAGCCCGGGGTGCAGCCCTTAACCTGCCGTGCCCTGGTGGCCTGCTCGGATGCCCTGCATCCCTCACCCGCATGTGCCAAGCAATCCCAGCATTGGCCTTAGGCCACCAGTGAGTGATCCTAAAAATGGTCAGAATCCTCATGGCACTGCCCCAGATTTATGTGGGCTTGAAACATTTTACAAACTCCTGGGATGAAAAGTTTATACAGTCATCAGTTGTGGGAATTCTAAGACAGAAGTCTGTGACTCCTGTTGAAATTGTCTGCAAAGTCATATGACTGTATATACCTGGCTGTCTTAAGGAGTATCCGATATTTTCACCAAATTCTCAAAGTGTCCAACCCCAAATCAGCTCTAGACAGCGACCTTAATTTTGCCACATACCCTCCTTTTTCAGAGACAACAGGGAAGGTCTTGACCAAGGTCACCCAGGGAAGCAGGGGTGTTTCTGGAGCCAAAACCCAGGGCTGCCAATTTGGCTTTGGTTTTCTCAGGCTGGACAGGAGGATAGAAACCCAGAGGGTTTCATATAGAGACACTGGGATTGAGGGTGAGGTTTTTAAACTGAATAACAGTAATAATAGTAAAGCCTCTTTTATTGAGGGTTTACTCTGTGCCAGGCACTAAGTGTTTAATGTGGGATTAACTCAGTCCTCACAACTCTCTGAGTTATGTACCAGTCTTTTTTTTCTTTTTGTTTGGCCACACCGCGCAACTTGTGGGATCTTAGTTCCCCGACCAGGGATTGAACCTGGGCCCCGGCAGTGAGAGCACCTAGTCCTAACCACTGGACTGCCAGGGAATTCCCCCAATTTTCTATTTTTTAATTATTAATTAATTAATTGATTGATTTTGGCTGATCCGGGTCTTAGTTGCGGCATGCGGGATCTAGTTCCCTCACGAGGGATCAAACCTGGGCCCCCTGCATTGGGAGTGTGTAGTCTTACCCACTGGACCCCCAGGGAAGTCCCCCAATATTCTGTTTTTTACAGATAAGGAAACTTAGGCCCAGAAATTTAAAGGAACTTGCTAGAGCCTCACAGCCTAATAAAGGGCAGAGCAGTCAGGGCTCAAAGCAGGCAACCTGGTTCCAGAGCCTGTGCTCCTAACCACTGCCCTACATTGCCTTTCCAGGCCTAGGAAGGCTGTGGAGGTACAAGAAATGAAAGCAAACAGGGCCAGGCATTACAAACAAGAAAGCTGGGAAGGAAAGAGCCCACCCCCTCCCCCGGAGTAAGGAAGGGTCGGGGCAGGTGTGGGGCTCGTGGGTACATTTCAGCATCAGGCCTCCCCCTTCTGAGCCTGGCACACACAGCGAACCTTTTATGAAGGGTCATTCTCCTTATTGGTGTTGCCATTGGCACTTGCTTCCCCACTCCCTCCAGCCTCGGCAGGCAGACCCTGGCAGCGTGCCCACTGCCCGCTTCTCCCGGCCCATATCTGATGAGCTGGATCCTTCACATGGGGGTGATTTGCAAGGCCCAGGTGAGAGGAGGTGGGTGGCGGGCCTGGAGCATGCCCCTGGTGACCCCAGATCCACAGGTCTCCAGGAACTGGGGAGCAGCTAGTGCATCAGCCCTGGGGCCCTGAGCCCAGCACTGGGGCTGGAGGAGGAGATGGCCCTGGGGCTTGCCGACTGCACCGCAGCACCCAGCCAGAGCCCAGCTCTTCTGGGAAGCCTCTCTTAATTCCTTCTTGGTTGGTGCACTGTGTTCTCAGAAGGGGCCTGGGCATGACCTGGGAGGGCCTTCATCCCTTCACCCCACCCCTCTCCTTGTCCCCAGAGCAGGGCATGAGGAAACCTCTGCTTGGGACTTCCGTGGTGGCGCAGTGGTTAAGAATCTGCCTGCCAATGCAGGGGACACGTGTTCGAGCCCTGGTCCGGAAAGATCCCACATGCTGCGGAGCAACTAAGCCCATGCACCACAACTACTGAGCCCGCGTGCTGCAACTACTGAAGCCCGCGTGCCTAGAGCCCATGCTCGGCCACAAGAGAAGCCACTGCGATAAGAAGCCCACGCACCACGAAGAAGAGTAGCCCCTGCTGTCTGCAACTAGAGAAAGCCTGTGCGCAGCAACGAAGACCCAACACAGCCAAAAATAAATAAATAAATTTATTTTAAAAAATAGAATAATTTTCAAAAAGAAACCTCTGCTTGGGAATTGGGAGTGTGGTGCCAACAGGAAGGGAGCCTTTTTTCATTCATGTAAACTTTTTTGTCATAGTGAAATTTACATAAAACTTACCATTTTAACCATTTGTGATGATTACTATTTGGGAGGTGTTTGCCATCTACCAGGAGCTCTCATTTAATTGTTAAAATAATCCTATTAACTGATACCATATCCCTACTTTACAAATAAGAGAGTTGAGGCACAGAGAGGTTCAGTGTCTTTCCCAAGGACACGTAGCTCGTGAGTGGCAGAACTGGGATTCAAATCCAGGCAGCCCGGGCTCCAAGCCTGCACCCTCTACCAGTACTTCCTGCCGCTTCTCAACCCTAAGTGGGTGGGTCTTATTATCCCCATTATACAGATACGGACACTGAGGCTCAGAGAGGCTAAGTGACTTACCCAGGGTCCCAGAGCTTGATGGGAGGAGAGCTTCTGAGCCATGACTATCTTGTCACTTAGCCCACCTCTTCCTCCCCCCCCCCACCTCAGGTGGCGATGGTGGAGGTGCAGCTGGACGCTGACCACGACTACCCGCCGGGGCTGCTCATCGCCTTCAGTGCCTGCACCACGGTGCTGGTGGCCGTGCACCTGTTTGCGCTCATGATCAGCACCTGCATCCTGCCCAATATCGAGGCGGTGAGCAACGTGCACAACCTCAACTCGGTCAAAGAGTCGCCCCACGAGCGCATGCACCGCCACATCGAGCTGGCCTGGGCCTTCTCCACTGTCATCGGCACGCTGCTCTTCCTGGCTGAGGTCGTGCTGCTCTGCTGGGTCAAGTTCTTGCCTCTCAAGAAACAGCCGGGTCAGGTGCGGCCCACCAGCAAGCCCCCGGCCAGCGGCGCGGCCGCCAACGTCAGCGGCAGCACCGGCGGCATCACCCCAGGACAGGCCGCCGCCATCGCCTCCACCACCATTATGGTCCCCTTCGGCCTGATCTTTATCGTCTTTGCTGTCCACTTCTACCGCTCACTGGTCAGCCATAAGACGGACCGACAGTTCCAGGAGCTCAATGAGCTGGCCGAGTTTGCCCGCCTGCAGGACCAGCTGGACCACAGAGGGGACCACCCCCTGACCCCCGGCAGCCACTATGCCTAAGCCCTCCTGGGCTGGGCACTTCGGAGCTTTGGCCTTACGCCCTTCCCCACGACCTTGTCCCGGCCCAGCCTCAAGGACAGCCTGTATAGGGGGCTGGGCTTTTGTCAGGGGGCAGAGAGTGGAGGGAAGAGGCTTTTTTTAAAGAGAAATTACTGCACTTTGAAACTTTCCTCTAAGAGAATAAGCACTTCCTGTTCTTCCAGCCCCAGGTTCACCTCCTGTTCTGAAGCCACCGGTGGGAGCCAGAGAGGGGACAAACGCTCCCTTTGTCCCTCCTCCTCCCCTGTGCCAGTGCCACCTGGGTGCCTCCTGTCCTTTCCATCTTGACCCCCCTCCCCGTTCAGTGTCGATTTTGTGTGTGTGTGTGTGCGTGTGCGAACACAGAAATATACTCATAAGGGACACCTCCTCTTGTGTCTGTATTTGTTGGGTCTGGACTGCCTGGTATTTCTCCTGGTGCCCCAATAGGTGAGCCTCTAAACAAAAAAAATTTTTTCAACATTTTGGGAAATTTCAAACCTACCCCCAAAAGTTCCATGAAGAGTAACTGAAATATATATACAGTCAATTCTTATTCGCAGTGGTTCTGTTCTAGTCACAGAACAACACTGAATTAGTGAGTATTTCTCCTAAGAGATACGGGGTTATGTTCCTGCGAGCCTCTGGTCACAACATTTTTGTCAACCAGTCAATACACAGCCTTGTTTTTTGTGTGTTTCTTTTTAAAGACGCCTTAATATATGTTATATATAACATTGAACTTACACGCTATTGCTATCACAACAGCACTATCACTCATTTGTGACTGAAACTTACATAACACACATTTTCTCCGTAAGGCACAACACAGCCTTCCTGTGCTCTGAACACTAGACAGCACTTCATTGTTACCCTTGGGGACCATTTTAAGTAGTGAAATCACCAACAAAAAGCACCAAAATGTGAAAAACGTAGCACTAAATAGACTGTGAAAAGGATACTTGTTTACAGCATGAGCTGAAAGGAGGCAGAGGGTCACCTTGTTTGACCTCAGCAAGTAGGCAAATTTGCAAATACTGAAAATGTGAGTAATGAGAATGACAGTATGTTTTCTCCCTGAGCCATATGCATTAGTTACAGATTTCTAGCTTAAACCAAGGACATTCCTCTACATAACCACAATTCGATGATCAAATTCAGGAAATTTGACATTGATGCGATACTATTATCTAATACAACAACATTCGTTTTCAGTTTCCCTCTTTGTCCCAATCATGTCCTTTCTTATAGTGATTTTTCCATCCAGGATCATGCACTGCATTGGGTTGTCATGTCTCTTTAGTCACCTTTTATTTGGGACAGCCTTTCTTTGTCCTTTGTAATATCAACATTTTTGAAGAGTCTGAGCCAGTGTTGTTGTTTTTTTTAACATCTTTATTGGAGTATAATTGCTTTACAATGGTGTGTTACTTTCTGTTTTATAACAAAGTGAATCAGTTATACATATACATATGTTCCCATATCTCTTCCCTCTTGTGTCTCCCTCCCTCCCACCCCTCCAGGCGGTCACAAAGCACCGAGCTGATCTCCCTGTGCTATGCGTGAGCCAGTGGTTTTGTAGAATGCTGCCTCTGTCTTGTTTCTCTGATATTTCCTCATCTGTACGATCAGGTTGTGCATTCTGGGAGGAATTTTTTCTCCATTTTGCAGATGACAAAAATTGATGTCCAAAGAGGATAAGTTTTCGAGCCTGGAAATCTGGCTCAGAGCCTAGACACTCAAAAAATCTTACGTAGACTGATTCTGGCTTTGCTTAAGAAATCGGAAGATCCAGCAGCAGCATTACTGGGCCCGCCTTCTTGCAGAGCAACAATGAACAGGAGCTGAGTTGCAGCTACCTCTTACCCAGGAGATGTATTTGCCACAGTCCCCACCACTCCCTATTGTATGACACCAGCCCAGCTTCATATGTTACTCACCTGGCCCCAGAGGGCATTTGTGTTTGACAGCTCATTCTGTCCCATAAACCTGATACAGAAAGTGGTTTTATAAAAACACAAGTGCTCTGGCTGAAGTGAGAGTTGGTTGTGGGAAAGTGTGGCCTTAAGCTTTTGTCCTTCTGTGCAGACTTGGACATGGCCACAGCAGCTTGGTGGGCTGAGTGGGGGAGGGGGGGCCCCTTTATCCTACTGCAGCTTCTTGCCTCTGTCCTGCATCACATACACCAGGACCCACCCCTCCCCTGTCCCCAGAAGGCCCTCTGACTGGGACCAAGTAGGGTGGGGCAGGTGCCCCTGTGTGAAAATCTCCACTGCTCCCCAGAGAAAACCTAGGCATCTTCCATCCTTCCCCTAAGATACCCACCTCCCTGCTTCTGCAGAGACCTGGGTAGATAATACATTCATAGGTTCCAAACACAGCAGTGAAAAATTGCTGTCCCTCTCCTGTTCCCAGGTTCCCAATTCTCCCCAGAGACAACCATTGTTGCCAGTTTATTTTGTTCCCATCTAGAGATTTTATACATAAACAAGTACACATCCTACCTTTTCTGAAAAAATGGTAGTTTTCTATACGCACTGCCACTGTTCTTAAGAGCAGACAGGCCTAAGTTTAAGCACAGTCTAGTTTGGTGACTTGAGAGCCTCCCTGAACCTCAGTTTCCTCCTCTAAAATGACACGAATAATAGCAGGACACCTCATAGGTTGTTGAGGGGTCATGGGAGAGCACCCGTGTAAAGCTGTCAGTGCTGGGCCTAGCACTGAGTGGCTCTGTGGTTGGTTATGTGTCCAGAGGCAGCCAGGCTCAGCTTCCCGGCTTCAGAGGTACCGATTGAGAACGATGCCATGGGTCGGGCCACCTGCTTGGGATTTAGATGGCAGAGAGAACTTCAGTATCAGTGAACGCTTTACTATATGCCGGGTACTTGCTGAGGGCTTTATGAACATTGTGGTATTTCAGGGTTATTTCATGCTATGACACCGTTGAAGTTGGGTTGAATAATTCTTCCGTAGAGTGTTTACATCATAACATGTTTAGCAGGATCACAACCTCTACCCACTGGGTGCCAGTAGAATTCTTCCCTGCCAGCTGTGGCAACCAAAAATGTCTCCAGACTTTGCCAGATGTTCCCGGGGAAGGAAGGGGGACAAAACCACCCTCCCTCGGGTTAGAACCACACCTTATTTCATTCTCCAGTAACCACAATAACCCCTGGTGGTAAGTACTGTTATTGTCCCATATTAGAGGAAAGGAAACTTGAAGAACAGAGGTTGGGTGACATACACAAGAACACACAGCTAGTAAGTCAGTGCTGGGATTCACACTCAAGGAGTCACTGCAGAACTCCTGTTCCTACCCATTATGTAAGAGTTCCTCTTATCTTGCAGGAATGTTGTCTAGAATTATACAAAGCCCTTCCCAGAAATCTGCTTTACAACTAATCTTAGTACGTGTTATTTGTTATTTTTACGTCTGCTAGAAAATCCTCAAAACACCTCTGTGAGATATCTGAAGTCCCATTTTACAGATGGGGCAACTGAGGTCACTTACTTAGGATCACAAAGCCAGTAAGTCAGAGGTTCTCTGCCCCAGCTGCAGAGTCAGCTGGGGAGCTTTTTGAAGGCCCAGGCCTCACCCCAGACAGATGAGAATCTCTGGGCATGGGATCCAGACATTCCTAGCTTTTAAATCTCCCACAGGATTCCAAGGTTGGGAGCCCCTGTGTTAGGCTGAGAAGCCAGGTCACATTTTAATGCCAAATCTTAGTGACCAATGTAACCAGATGCAGGCTCTATCTTCTCGGAATATCTCAGAGATCAGAGACCTGGAGGCACCTACCCCTTTCTGCCCCAAGGTAAATTCATGCAACCCATGGGGACCCCTCTTCTCTACCTGAAACCCCTCCTGAGGCTCCCTCGCACCCCGGCCACCCACCACAGGCCCCGGGCTCACGCTGCCAGGCTCTCCTTTATTCTGGGGTGCTCAGGGATGGGGTCCAAGAATAAAGGCGTCCCCAAGGCCAGCAGGGGAGAGGAGCACTGGCCTCCTACTGGTAAGGAATGATCCAGTGCTGGGAGGAGCAAGGTGCCTTCGGAGGGTGCCGAGTGTGTGCCCAAGTCCCCCCTTGCTCTACCAGTGGGAGCTGCACCGGGCCGAGCAGTTGGGTGACTCCGGTTTGAATTCCTCCTGAAGCGCTGGTGTTCTTTCTGCAGGGGCAAGCGGGGTGGGGTGGGCGAGGCTGGCGTCTCCAAGGTGTGGGCTCGACCCCACTCATTACCAACACCAGGAGGGGTAGCACTGAACAAGGGCCCACAAGACAGGCAAGTGGAGGCCCAGGGCCCTCCAGGGCGAGCAGACCACCTGACTCCATTCCGATTAAGCCCAGGGTGCAAATGGGAGGATTTGGCAGGACTTCTGCAGGGAAAAGAGTTTTGAAGGGGAGGAAGCAAAAACGACCAGCAGGACTGCGGGAGGCAAGAAACCCACCCTCTCTGGTCAAGCCCCTGAGCCCCTAGGCCAGAGGAGACCCCAGGAGCTGCCTGGACCACATCAGAGGGTGGCAGGTGTGCCCGCCTCTCACCTGGCATCAATCTCCTTCTTCCTGTGTCTTCTTGAACGTGGCCAAAGCTTCTGCCAACACGCCATCAGGATCTAGAATTTTGACCTGGAGGGAAGCAGCAGGGGTTGGTTTGGGGAGCATGGAAGGCCCAGGCTGCCAGCCTTCGGGGCGCTGCCTGCTTTGGGGGGTACTACCAGCCTCCCTGGGGTCGCCCTGACTGAAGACAAAACCTTGTCTGTTTCCTGGCCGGGCTGGGCTCAGCCAGGCTGGGTGTGGCTGTGGGTGCTGTTTTGTCTCTCCCTGGGCTGCGTGTGGCCCCAGGATCCGGGAGAGCTTCCCACCTCAGGAATGGGGAACTGGGTGGGCTTGGGGGCCTCGTCACGGCCACAGTCAATCATTGTGCCACACTTGGCTATGTTGTCGACCCAGAGGCCTTCAAACAGCTGACCATGGTCCAGGTGGAAGAAGCGCCCCCACCCATTCTTCATGCCTCTCTGCCAGTTGCCTTCGTAGCGGTTCCCGTTCTCTGGGGGAAAGAACAGGGAGTCAGGGGTCTTGGCCCACAAAACCAGGCCAGACTACATATACCCGGGCTGGACCCTTGCCACTGCCGGGCCAGACATCATGCCCACCAGAAAGCCATAGAGCCCTGGGGTGTGAGCGACTTCCGGCTTCAGACCTGGTTCACATCTCACCTCCACTACCTCCCGGAACTTAGATGAGCACCATAGTTTCCTAGCTGTAAAAAATATAGCTAATAATACTGACAGGCAATGTTCTTCCTGCACTTACTCTGTGCCTGGTTCCATGCTGTTTCTGACCTCACTTCTCACAAAAACAGTTCTGTGAAGGATGAAGGATTCCATTTTATACACAGAACTTGAAAAGCTCCAGGAATTTGACTGATTTGCACAAGGTCACAGAACTAGGAAGTGGCAGAGGCAGGGTTTCAAACCAAATCCTGTTCATATCGGGAGCCCCGGCTCTTAATCAGGAATCAATTCCACTTCCCATTGGATCGCGGTGGTGGTGGTGTAAAAATGATAATAATAAAGCCAACATGTCTCAGCTCAGACACTCACCAGCCGTGTGACCTTGAGCAAGTCACTGAACCATTTTGTCTCATTTCCTCATTTGTAAAACGGGGACAAGAGTAGCTCCTCACTCATAAAATTATTCTGAAGATTAAATGAGTCCATACACAGACAGGACTTAGAAGAGTATTGGATGAACTCTAGGTCAGAGGTCAGCAAACCTTTTCTGCAAAGGGGCAGATAGTGTTTTCGGCATCGCGGGCCATAGGGTCTCTGCTGCGCATGGTCAACTCTGCCATTGCAGCACAAAAGCAGCCCGTGGGGACTTCCCTCGTGGCACAGTGGTTGAGAATCCGCCTGCCAGTGCAGGGGACACGGATTGGAGCCCTGGTCCGGGAGGATCCCACATGCCGCGGAGCGACTAAGCCCGTGCGCCACAACTACTGAGGCTGCGCTCTAGAGCCCGCGCGCCCACGTGCCTAGAGCCCGTGCTCCACAACAAGAGGGGCCACCACAATGAGAAGCCCGCGCACTGCAACAGGGAGTAGCCCCCGCTCGCCGCAGCTGGAGAAAGCCTGCGTGCAGCAACGAGGACCCAACGCAGCCAAAATTAAATTTAAAAAAATTAATTTATATTTAAAAAGACCCAACGCAGCCAAAAATAAAGTTAATAAATTAATTTAAAAAAAAAAAAAGCAGCCTGTGGACAATACATAACTGAACGAGCACATCTGTGTGCCAATAAAACTTTATATATAAAACACGTGTTGGGCTGGATTTGGCCAATAGTTTGCTGAGCTCATACAAGGATGTACTGATTCTGAGCACTTACTATTCCGTGTCATGCTAAGCGTTTTACAAATATAAACCTCATTTAACCTTCACAATAACTCTAGTTAAGCTTTATTTTTTCCTTACTTTACAGGTGAGAAAAATGAAGCAGAGAGAGTGTAAAGAAATTAATTGCCCAAGGTCCCACAACTAGTAAGAGCTTGAGCTAGAATTTGAACCCAGGCTGGCCGGCTCCAGAGTCCAAGCCTTAGAAACGGTGCACTTAGAGCTCCTTCACTGTGCGGGCCACAGAAGGTGCTCACTGAAATCAGGCACGGAGGCGGGTGCACGGGGGATTGAGAATGACAGAGTGGCTACCCTTAACCCTCCCCAGCTGCCCAATGCCTTGGTTTAGTCAAATCTCTTTGGAGGGACTTCCCTGGTGGCACAGTGGTTAAGAATCCGCCTGCCAGTGCAGGGGACACGGGTTCGAGCCCTGGTCTGGGAAGATCCCACATGCCGTGGAGCCCGTGTGCCACAACTACTGAGCCTGCGCACCACAACTACTGAAGCCTGCGTGCTTAGAGCCTGTGCTCTGCAACAAGAGAAGCCACCGCAATAAGAAGCCCATGCACTGCAAGTAGACCCCGCTCGCCGCAACCAGAGAAAGCCTGCTCGCAGCAACGAAAACCTAACACAGCCAAAAAAAAAAAAAAAAAATCTCTTTGGAAGTTGGAATCTTGAGTTTTCAGGAGACTGGGCTCTGGTTTGTGTCCTTACCAAAAGTATCTACTTACTACATGGCAGGCACTGGGGAAACAGTGGGGAACAAAACAGACACATTCCCAGTCCTTCTGCAGGCTCACAGTCTGGAGGGGCAATGATACTAGCTTTATCGACAGCCTACTGCGTGCTAGGCCCTGTTCTAAGCACTTTACACAGACTCCCTCATCTAATCTTCCCCATAGCCCTATGAAGTGGGTACTGCCATTATTCCCATTTTACAGGAGGGGAAACTGAGACACAGAGATGCAAAGTAGTTCGCCCAAGATTATACACCTAGTTCTAAGAAGGAAAGGAAGCAAGTGCTGAGAAGAATGTGCTTTAGGTGGAACGTACAAATGCAAAGATCTGGGGGAATCTTCTTTTTTTTTTTTTAATATTTATTTACTTGGCTGCACCAGGTCTTAGTTGTGTCACATGGGATCTTTGTTGCTGCCTGCGGGATCTTCCTTGTGGCATGCAGGATGTTTTAGTTGCAGCATGCGGGAATTTTTTTTTTTTTTTTAATCGTGGCATGTGAACTCTTACTTGTAGCATGTGGGATCTAGTTCCCTGACCAGGGATCAAACCCAGGCCCCCTGCATTGGGAGCGTGGAGTCTTAGCTACTGGACCACCAGGGAAGTCCCTGTGGGAATCTACTTTCTATTCCAGGAAGAGGGAACAGCAGTGCAAGGGCCCTGAGGCAGAAAGTGGGAGGAATTGAAAGAAAGTTAGTATGGCCAAAAAGAAGGGAGTCCAGGGGAAAAGGGGAGGTGAAACTGGAGTGGTGAGCAGGGCCAGATCATGCTGGGCCCCACAGACCACAGTCAGGCCTCTGAACTGAGTCTGAGGGCAACAGGGAGCTATGGAAAGGTTGAAAGCAAGGCCGTGACAAGGTCCAATTTATGAAAAGCTGGCTCTGTTTGCTTTGTAGAGAATGGATTAAGTCCTGATACAAATGCGAGCTTCTCAGAACTCTTTCCTCTGCCTGGGAATGTTCTTCCCCAGCGCAATACATATCCCGCTTCCTTCTCCTCCTTCCATTCTCCATTCAAACAACACCTCTTCAGGGAGGCAGTCTCTGACCGTAAGCCAATCTAAACAGCCCTGACCCCAACTCCTTTGTCATTCCCCAACGCGTCTTCCTGTTTTCAAGGGGAATTCCTTAGCACTTCTGGCCTCAGAAGAGACTGCGTAACCTTGAGCAGACGCCGTAGCCTCTCTGTGCCTTTGCTCACTTGTAAAGTGAGGATGGTGAGAGCACCTATCCTATAGGATTGTTGTGGATTAAATGAGCTCAGGGCTGTGTAAGTGCAGGCTATGATTATTACGATCATAAGACAATGTCTTAATTGTTTATATTTCTTGTTAGGCTCCCCTTTTAGAGTATAAACTTCCTGAGGGCAAGGACCGGGTCCTGTCATTCAGCTTAACCCAGTGGGAACAGGTCTAGGCGGGGACTTGGCCTGATGGGGCGTGGCCATGAGGGACCCGGAGGAGTGTGACTTGAGGGCGTGGCCGGGTGGGCGTGATCAACAGGCCATTTGGGGTGGGGCTAAGCACTCACTCAGGCGTAACATGCCCTCCCCTTCCGGCTTGTCGTCGCACCACTGGCCCTCGTAGATGTCTCCGTTGCTGTAGTACATGCGGCCCCAACCGCTGCGCTGGTTGCCACACCAGTCACCCTCGTAATACTCCTTGGGTCCGAAAAACTGGATCCCATAGCCCTGAAAGCACGAAGGTGTCCTTGTTCACGCGTCCCACACCACTAGGAACTCCCACCATCCTCCCTGGCACCCAAGCCACACACCTGGGCTTCTCCCCTGCTTCCTCCCCCAGCCCTACATCCAAGCTGACGGTCGTGTATCGAAAAATCTCCCAGGCCGTCCATTCTCCTCTATCCTTGTGCTACTGCCTTCCTGCAGCCCGCCATCATTTCATCCCTTCTCACTGGTCTACCTCCTCCACTCTCCCGTTGTTCCCTGACCCCATGCATCTGCCATACAGCTCCTAGGAGGATCTTTACGTTGTCTATCCGATCACATTTGCCCCGTCTCCCCAACTCTGATTTGACCCTATTAAAAGTCGCAGATGCCTGACAATCAGATCAAAGCTACGGACTTTCTCCCCAGAAAAATGGACATAAGCACTTATCATGCAGCCGCAGAGAATCACCACAAACTCCCCGCAGATCACACCGGAAGAGGTTGGGTTATGCAGCCCAAGTCTACTCTTCAACATCCTCATGCCCTACATAACCTTCAAGGCCTCACTCCCACCCCTGTGGGCAGACACACCTTGCTGTTTATTATATCCTTCCTTTTGGTATTTCCTCTTCTCCTTTTTTACTCCCTAAGTCCTTGCATCTTATGGTGTCACCTTCTACAGGAAGCCTGCCCTGAATTCTTAATGAACTGCCTCTGGACTTTCTGTAAAAACCTCTATCCTAGCACCATATTATATGTAAAATATTTATTTGGGGAGCTTTATCCCCACTGGCCAATTAACATTTTGAGAGTAGAGATCATGAAATGCTGGGCTCTACAACTTGCCAGTGGTGTGACCCCAAGCAAGGCGCTTCACCTTCTGCGCCTTTCTGAGCTTGTTTCCTCATCAGTAAAACGGGAATAATAATAATGATGATGATGTTGTTGTTGTTGTTGATGTGAGAGTTTACAATATATCATGTTCCAGGGCTACAGTAGCTGTTGTTCGATAGCAGTACTGTATTATTATCTGTCTCCACGACCTATGGTGAGGATTCAGGTGTTGATGGGTTGGGGGCATGCCTCTGGCTGGTTTCTATCCCTCAAGACCTTCCTTTCTTGGCCAAGGGTGTGACCTCTGCTTTCTTTCTTGCTCCCACTCTTCCAAACCCCTGCTGTCACCTCTTATCCAGTCCCAACAGAAGGGGGGGTTCTCAGAAAGGGATGCCAGGAGAAAAGAAAGCCAGGAAATGAGTGGGGAGGTTGGGAGGAGACTTTGGCCCCTCACAGCCTGGCTGGCTTCTTGTAGCCACAGGGTTTCATGGGCTCCTCCCTGGGCCCTCTCCTCTTGCTTCCTGTTTCCTGGGTTTTGTTCTGAGAAGCCTTGATGTTCCCCCACCCCTTCCTTCTCCCACTCACACAGCAACCCTGTTCTCCTCCCCTAGATCCCCCCACCCTTTTCTCCCAGGCCTCTCTGACTGCTCCCCACCTCCCCACACACACACACAGCCTGCTTTCAGCCTGGCCCACACCCCAGGGCATGATGGGAACCACTCACACATTTCTTATCGCCTTTCCACCAGCCTGAGTAGACTCTCCTGTACTTTCCGGTCTCTTGGTCAGAAAGGCTGAGTGTGCCATAGCCATCTCTCTTCCCAAATTTCCAGTCCCCCTCATAGATGGCTCCATTCTTCCTCCAGACCTGTGTTCCTTTCCCTAGGGACACAAAGATGAGCCAACATGGTAGACATGGCCTTTATGGGGCTGGGGATGCCGGGAGGCAGGTGCTGTGTCTGTCTGGGCCTCAGGGGCCCCTAGACTGGACAATTCTCAAGAACTGGGTCAGGGTCTGTGCCCGGTCTCCAGACCCCCAGCACCCAGGAAAACCCCCCAAAAGTTCTATTTCTACAGCCCTTTGCCCTGAAGCCAAACTGACATAGCAGACCCCAACTAGAAATCTGCCTCTTCAGTGTTTCAGCTTCGTCTTTTTTTTAATTTTAATTTATTTATTTTTGGTTGCATTGGGTCTTTGTTGCTGCGCGCGGGCTTTCTCTAGTTGTGGTGAACGGGGGCTACTCTTCGTTGTGGTGTGCAGGCTTCTCATTGCAGTGGCTTCTCTTGTTGCAGAGCACGGGCTCTAGGCACGCAGGCTTCAGTACTTGTAGCACACGGGCTCAGTAGTTGTGGCGCGCAGGCTCAGTAGTTGTGGTGCATGGGCTTAGTTGCTCCGTGGCATGTGGGATCTTCCTGGACCAGGGCTTGAACCCGTGTCCCCTGCATTGGCAGGTGGATTCTTAACCATTGTGCCACCAGGGAAGTCCCAAGCTTCATCTTTTAATAATACTGAATGGATACACCAGATGGTCAGGATTTTTAGAAAATGTTCTGCATATTTCTTCAGTTCTCCTGAACACACATGGAGACCCATCTCCTACTACTCCAACCCCTCTGTGTCCTCCACTCCCGTTTTCCATTCTGCCCTCCAACCACTGTGGTTTCCATGCTGTTCTTGGAACCCACCTGTTATGCTTTCGCCTCAGGGCTTTTGTACCTGCTTCTCCTTTAGCCTGGAAAACTCTTCCCTCTATATTTGCTCACTCCCTACCTCCTGCAAGTCTTTGCTGAAATCTCATTTTCTCAATGAGGCCTACCCTGACCATCCCGTTTAAAATTATTCCATATAAGCTTCTTTTAATCCCTTACCCTGTTCTGTTTCTTTCTATATCACTTGTCAGCTCTTAACATAATAGATAATTCACTTATTTATCATTTATTGTCTATTGTCTGTCTCTTCCAGGAGAATGTGCGCTCCACAAGAGCACAGACTGGTCTGTTCTGTTCACTGCTCTCTATCCAGCACGGAAGAACAGTGTCTGGCATGTTGTAGGTGACCAATATTTATTGAACAAAGAGATGAATACAATATTTGCGGAGTACCTATGCACGCCAACTCATGTCTTGGTCCTTGGTAGCTCAGGAACAAATCCAACATTGTCCCTGTGAGCTTTTTGATCTAGTGCAAGTAACTTAACTCTCTGGGCCTCAGGTTCCTCATCTGCAAAATGGGGATAAGAGTATCTCATGGGGTTGTTCTGTTCACTAAATTCATTAATATATGTAGAACACTTAGGACAATGCCTGCAAATAGAAAAGATGATATCAATGATTTTTGCCCTTGAGGTGGGGTCCAGTCACATTGCAAGGGATGAAGGGTTGTTTACATCTGTCCTTCTTCTAGTTTATTTCCTTTGGGGACACAGCCCTCCCTCTCAGTCCTTCAGGTTTGCATGGGGCTGACTTCTCCTGGCAAGCCTAGCCAATCAGTGTATTCTATCCACCCAGGCCTCTGTGACTGGTTCAGTGAAGGGCATGTGACCAAGTTGGTCCAATGAGACTGTTTGTCTCCCAGATGAAGGCAGAACTTACCAAGGCCTAAGAGGCCCTATACGATTGGCCCTCTTAACCTGCCCCTTTCTCCCCTCCTTCTCTGTGTTCCAGCCCACTGGCTTCCAGTCCCTTCCTTGAACAAGAGGTAATAGTGAAAAACACCCCCCCATCTCTGATTCCACTATCTAGAAGACATGCTCCCCCCTCCCTGGCTAATCATTTTCATCCTCTGGGCTCGGCTCAAACATGTTCTCATGGCTCCTTTCGTGGCTTCTCTCTGGTCCCCTTTACATCCTGATGATACCACTTTTAGCTGTGTGGCCTTGAGTAAGTCACTTCCTCTCTCTGAGCCCCAGTTTCCTCATCTGTAAAATGGGACATTACCTACTGTGCAGGTTGTCAGTGAGACTGGAAGGACCCTGAGTGTTGGGATTCTTCCAGATGCCCGGTGTAGAGCCTGGCACAGACTAGGAGCACAATGAGTATTAGTGGAGTGAGTGGTCTGGGTAACCACTGGGGCCACCCTATCCTTGCCCTGAATGACGGCTCTCTTGACTGCTTCCAGCCTGCTTATACTACAGCAGCCCACTTCAGCGTGGTCAAAAGGTGAGTCAAGAGAGGGGGCATTGGACCTGGGTTCTCTGACAGATCTGCTTTCTGCAGCCCCAGCCCCATCAGCTCTATGCCTCCAGGGTCTGAGGGGAGGCAGGACTCACACAGAAGGACTCAGAGGGCCACACCAGCCCACAAGGTCATATCACAGGTAGGGCAGCCAAGTCCAGAGAATGGGAAATGACTTACCCAAAGTCACACAGCTACTCAGTAATAGAGCCAGGCTCAGAACTTCAGGGTCCTGACTCCAAGTCCAGGGCTCTGTCCACACCACAGGCTGCCCACAGGATTGAAACATGCAGGCAGACATCTTTAACCGCACACAGAGCTCCAAGCAGCTGCTTGAACCCTGGCCTTTAAGTCAGTGCTGAGGGGGGGCGTTGTGTTACACACTGGGTGAGGTCAACTTTGGGGGCCTTCTTGGGCAAGGAAGCTCTAAGTAGTGATCCCTGCCATGGTCAGCCCTCCGAGAACACTCCAGAAGTTCCCTTCTGCACAGACTCTTGGCTAAATACTTGATAGATGTCATCTCTTAACAGATAGGTATTATTCCCATTTTACAGATGGGGAGACTGGGGCTCGGAGTAGTGTAGTAGATCTCTCAAGGTCATAGTTACTGGAGCTGAGATTCTGACCCAGCTTTATGGACTCAAGCACTTAACGCAGGAAGGCAGGAGAGAAGAATGGTTAAGAGCAGAGAGTTTGGAATTGCAAGACTGGACTGAGAAGCCATAACACCTTTTTTGAATAAAAACTTATTTTTTTTCTTCAGGGCTTAGTTTGTATCACAAAGAGCCCCGTACTTCCTGCTAGTTAAACTGAGCCCAGCCCAGTTAAAGTCAGAGCCCCAGCCACTTGGGGTGGGGGGTGGAAGTATAGGGGGTGGGGGGGTAGGGGGTGGGGGATAGCGGGTGTCCTCCCTCGCCCCCTACTGGTTTGAAGGGCTGAATTTGAAGACCAGAATCCCAGTTGCAAGCTGCTTTCTGGGGGCCACCTTTTCCTCCTGCTAGCCAGCCCCATGCTTAGCCCAGGTGTCAGAGGTAGAGAATGAGCTGGTGTCCTGAGAGTCCCGGCTGAGGCTGTGGCTGGTGCCTAAAGACTGCTCTGTCCCCTACTGGTCCCTTTGCTCAGCTGAAGCCAGGGCCGAGTTGGGTTCCAGAACCCCAGCAGGAGGAGGCCCCTGGTTGGTCCAAGTCAGCATTCACTCCTCAGAGATACATGTTATATCCCCAGTGAGCTATGCAAGCTGCTTCCTTGGCCCCGGTTTCCCACCATGGCCCAGACCCCATACTCACCGCCTGAGCCCCCGAAGGTCCCCCACTTACCGTGTTTCAGGTTGTCCTTCCACTTGCCCACATAGTGATCGCCATTGACAGCGAACACCTGGTGCCTCAGTCCGTTCTTCTGGGCCTTCCGGTCCCATGCTTTCCACAGGGGCTCCGACTTTGGCGGGCACTTGGAGATAGGCATGGTGGCTGCTTCTGTGGGCCAGGGGGTGCTGGCAAAGGGTTAGGGACATCAGGGGCTCAGTTTGCCATAAGTAATGCCAGGATCCTCGGGCTTCCCAGGGAGACACCTGTCTGAGGTCAAGTGGGACGAGTCACGTGTGTTCTGAGTCCCCAGGGCAGATGAGCAGCCCTTGCGGGGTTTTCTTTTGTGCTGGACTGACCCCCCTGGGAGGCTCTCTCTTCCCTTCCTCTCCAGGGGCCCCTTGGGGTGGGGGATCTGATGGCACAATTGCTTGGGATGGGAACCCAGGGAAACCAACAGGGCAGAGGGGTTTGTGATGACATCAGGAAGAAGCTGCCCCGGGGGAGAGGGTGAAAGTCACATATTTAATAACCAGTATGACCAACCAGAGTGGATGCGGGCCTGGAGCCCTCAGTTGTGAACACTACAACCCACTCTGGGGAGTTGGGGCCTAGCCAGGCCACTCTGTCTGGGCTGGCAGACAGCCGTGATGGCACAGCCCACAGGGGCACCCCCTCTACCACCACTGGCTCAACACCCAACACTTTAGCCCCCTGGGTCCCGCCCCCTATGCCTGGTGGACAGGATGGTAGAAAAGCCTAGAATGCCTGGTGGACAGGATGGCAGGGGGTTGTGAGCTGTCAGGAGAGCCCCTCAACTAAAGAGACTGCCTCTTGGGAGACCCCCTGTACCGGTTTGCCCGGGACTGAGGGGCTTCCTAGGACATTGGACTTTCAGTGCTAAAGCTGGAACAGTCCCAGGCGCACCAGGATGGTTGATCACCCTCTGCCTCTGCCTCTGCCCTCTGCCCTCTGCCCTCTGCCCAGGTACTCTTCCTGTCTGCCTGGTTAGGTGTTTTTCATCAGACCAGGGTTCTCCTCCCCACCCTGCCTGGTGGGGTTGCAGAGAGACTTTGGGTCTCTCCCCAGACTGGGATCCCCCCATCTATGCGCTTCATGTCCCCAGTGCAGACATTCATGTCTATTTGTTTGTCTCCAGGGGACTTGTGCAAGGTGACAAAGATGGTCTCCAAATCTGGGGATCTCTCTTTCCCCTCAGCAGGTACCATCTATCCTGCTCCATAGATGGGAAATACACACACACACACACTCAAGCAGTGCTAGCAGCCAAGGATGGGGGTGGAGGAGTGGAGGGATGGGGGAATGAGGGGATGGGGGTGGGGGACTAGAGTGAACTATTTAACCATCAGCAGGCAGAAGTCTTTTTTGTTTTTGTTTGCCGCACCGAGTTGGCCTTCGGAATCTTAGTTCCCCCACTAGGGAAAGAACCCAGGCCCCCTGCAGTGGAAGCACGAAGTCCTAACCACTGGACTGCCAGAGAATTCCCAGGCAGAGGTATTGACCAATGAGAATGACCTCAGGGCTGAGCAGGTTTCAGGAGATCTTGGTGTCCCAAGCACCCACCCACCCAGGACCAGCATCACAGGTGTGCAACCTGAACAGTTGCACAGGGCCTGGTCCTTAGAGGGGTGTGTACTTGGTCTCGGCTCTGTCGCTGTTTTGAAATTCTTAATACTGTATGAGCTACTGCCTCACATTTTCATTTTGCATTGGGCCCTGCTTATCAAGGAGTTCCCTGTAGGGCCACAGCAGGGGCCTCAGTGATTCTGACTAAGCTGGCCAACTGTACTGGCTAGTATGTATTTTGACAATCATGCCTAGGAATTGGGAAAGTCACTCCAGGCAAGGAAGACAGCCAGGGTGAAAACTGGGTAGAGGGAAACAGTCTCAGGTCCTAAATTTAATGTTTTCCTTTTTTCTCCCATTTGCATGTACCATGTGTACTATGATTCATCTTTATATTGAAGTTAATTCACTTAAAACGTAAATACGTTTATCCAAGGAAGATTTTGCAAACATTACTTAAGTCTCAGCTAGACACTGGGGCTTACAGTTGAGATTAGCAAATGTTCAGAAAGGTGTTAATGCCATATTAGCCCCAAACTGACACTTTCTCCTTGGTTTACTCAGAACCGTAAGAGAACCCAGAATCTAATAACTTCCTTACGATATCATTGGGTGATACTTAATGCTTCATCAGTGTAACTCATCCTCTGTCCCACACTTTCAGGAACGTAGATGCTACCCTAGAGGAGGTCGTGGTCTTAATACATAGAGCTCCTGATAGGAAAAGAAAGGTTTGGGGAATCCCCTGGCGGTCCAGTGGTTAGGATAGGACTAGGTGTTTTCACAGCCAGGGCGCGAGTTAGATCGTGGCCGCAAGCCACGATGCGTGGCCAGAAAAAAAAAAAGGCGGGGGGGGCGGGGAAGAAGGCTTTGCCACTCGGTGCGCGTACTCTACTCGTGTTGTTTTGATACTGAATAACAATAATTACCACCATGGAAGGTGGAAGGAGCGGGGCCCAGACGGCTGGGGGTCAGTCGCTGGCCCGCGCCTCGTCACACCTACGCCGGCTCACCTGCTCTCTCCTGCGGGGCGGATCCTGCATCTGGAGTCCTGGGCCGAGAGCGGTGGAGTCGCCGCCCGCAGCCTCCAGCCTCAATCGTCCGCAGCGCGCGTTCCGGCGTCCCAAGCCCTGCCAGGGTCCCTATGGCAACGCGGGGCCCCAGCAAAGCCGGCCGGCAGGGCCCGCCCCTTCCTGCGGAGACTGTGAGCTCGGGGCCGCGTGTGGGGAAGGCTGTAGATCCTCCCGCGACGAGGAAGGACGTCTTCGGGCCTGCGGAGGTCGAGTACTGACTGGTGCACCGGCCCGGTGGCCAAAGACTGGTGGGCGAGCCCGGGAGACCTGATATCCGCGGAGCCCACGGTATGCCCCGGGAGGTTACTGCCCTCCCCACCCCCGCTTCCCTCCCGTCCCGGTTTCCCCAGAGCAAATACCACGCCCGATGCTGGCAGGAAAGTGTCAAAGGCTTTTCTGCCTTGTTGCAAAGACAAAGGGGCAAAATTAAAGGGAAAGCCAACATTACACGTGTTCTTTGTTTTGTGATGGTTTATTAGACTCCTCTGAGAATCTGAGGGAAGCTATATTGCCCCTACACACCGGAAGATGCATACGATTTATATAGACACGAGTCGGCCCAAGTCATTCCTCAGCTCACTTCCCTACAGTGGCTCCCCTGACCACTCAGAGTAAAAGCCACAGTGCCTACAGTGTCTTCAAAGCGCTGCGTCATTTGCTCACCTCCCTCCCCTTTCCTCTCTGAGTTTGTCCCCTACTCTGTGCGCCCAGTCCCACTCTGCTCTAGCCTCACACTTGCTTCCTTGTGGTTCCTGGAAAATGCTAGGCGTGTTCCTGCCTCAGGGCCTTTGCCTCTTCTGTGCCCTCTGCCAGGCCATTTCTTCCTCCAAATAGCGGCCTGCATCACGCCCTGCCCTCCAGGGCTTTATTCAGATCACCTCAGTACGAGTGTCTGGACCACCCTATTTAAAATTGGAAACTTCGGGCTTCCCTGGTGGCGCAGTGGTTGAGAATCCGCCTGCCAATGCAGGAGACACAGGTTCGTTGAGAATCCGCCTGCCAATGCAGGAGACACAGGTTCGAGCCCTGGTCCGGGAAGATCCCACATGCCGCAGAGCAACGAAGCCCATGCACCACAACTACTGAGTCTGTGCTCTAGAGCCCGCGAGCCACAACTACTGAAGCCTGCGTGCCACAACTACTGAGGCCCACGTGCCTAGGGCCCGTGCTCCACAACATGAGAGGCCACTGCAATGAGAAGGCTGCGCACCGCAACGAAGAGTGGCCACCGCTCACCGCAACTAGTGAAAAGCCCGCGCGCAGCAACGGACATCCAACGCAGCCAAAAATAAATAAACAAATTTATAAAAAATATAAATAAATAAATAAAATAAAATTGGAATCTCCATATATACTTTCTGAAATGTTTTCCTCTTTCCCAACCTCATTCCCGTTTCACGTTCTCTGTAGCACTACACGCACACACAGACACACACCCCTTATTTATTGTCTGTCTCTTTGAAGCCAAAAAAAAAAAATTTTTTTTTTGGTTGTGCCAGGCCATTTGCAGGGATCTTACCCGACCAAGGATCATTGAACCCATGCCCCCTGCAGTGGAGGCGTGGAGCCCTAACCACTGGACCGCCAGGGAATTCCCAGAATATTTGTTGAGGTATAATTTTTGCTCTAGAGTTCCCCTCAGGATCAGGCTGCACTCACTTGGCTTTTTAACTTACTACCCCCCCGCCCCCCCCCGTCTATTAGCCAGTTTCTACTGGAAGAAATTCCTTAACAAATCATATATTATATATACATTTTTTCTTTTTTACAAAACTGGAGCCAACTTGTGACCATAGAAGAAACACAACGGACCCAGAGAATGGCACAGCTTTTCCATGATGAAATTCATTCAAGAACATCATTTTAATACCTGAATAATTTCTTCACCAGTCTCTTGGTGATGGGCATCAGATTTATTGCCTATGTTCCCCATTAGAAATGTTGATCTGATGAATGTCCTTCCGTTTAAATGTGGTTATGCATCGCAGCTTATTTCCTTAGGAAATATTCTTAGAGACAGAATTGTGGGTCAAAGGGTGTGAGCATTTTTGAACTCTTGATATATGTCACCAAATTGCCCTCCTGAAAGATTGTATCAGTTCCATACACAGAATAGAAGAGTGTCTGTTTTTTCCCCCATCTTTACCCTTTGCCCACATTGAGTATTATTTTTAAAGCTCTTTACCCATCTCATAGAAAAAAGTCTTGTTCTGATGGCTTTTCTTTGATTACCAGTGGGCTCCCCTTCACTGCTTTGCTCTTCACTCCCACTGGAATGGGAATTTTGCTCTAATTTCCACATGTATCACATCATTTGTAGTTAATTTGTTGGGTGTCTCTCTGTCTCATTAGAAGGTAATTGACATAGACCTTATACAGTGTATCTTTTTTTTTTTAACATCTTTATTGGGGTATAATTGCTTTACAATGGTGTGTTAGTTTCTGCTTTATAACAAAGTGAATCAGTTATACATATACATATGTTCCCATATCTCTTCCCTCTTGCGTCTCCCTCCCTCCCACCCTCCCTATCCCACCCCTCTATACAGTGTATCTTAATGCCTTATCCAAGGTTCATTTGGTTGCAGGTAGAGAACCATCTCACACTATCTAATTAAGGAAATTTATTAAGGATACAAGAGTGTTGGAAAGCTGCCAACAGCAAAGCCATTCTCTCTCTCTCTCTCCATGTCTCCTTCATCTTTCTCATTCTGCCAATCAGCTTTCTCATGCTCACAGTTCCACCTCGGTTCGGTTCCAAACACTCACAGAAATTAATTGGCTCTTTCCAAATTCCAATCCCAAATTCATGACTGGCTCACCTAGGGTCCGGAGTCTGCCCAGGGCCAGTCACGCCCCAGATGCTGTGGTTCTCCTCAAGGCATTCTCCTCTCCTACTCACGTACCTGGCCAGCTGTTCCAGCAGGTTCTATCCTGGTGCAAACTATCCCTGTGCTGTGGCTTTGTCCAGAGCTGCCCTGCCACCCGCTGAGTGGCACCTCAATGGTCTAGTTTTCTCTCTCCCAAGGCCAGGCTAAGACACAGCCTCAAGCCTCAGTCCCACCCCTCCAAGAAGCCCTTTTACAACCACTAATCAAACCCTGGCTCAGGGGAAGCAAGGACTGTCCCCTAGAGAAGAATCTGGGGCAGGTTAACGTTTATCTGCCTCGGCAGGCAATCTGGATGGGCAGGTTACAAATCTATGAGATTATTCTCCTTATGGAGTCAGAATTTGGTAGCATAACTCACAAGCTCCTGAGCAGGTGCTATGGACTGGCCACTCCTTAACACCGAAGTGCCAGGAACATCAAGCTTGAGGTCTTCTGTCCCGTACACCCTTCTGATAATTACTTGCCAGATTTGAATGGCTAGAATTGGGACTTCCCTGGAGGCCCAGTTGTTAAGACTCCATGTTTCCACTGTAGGGGGCCCGGGTTCAATCCCTGGTTAGGGAACTAAGATCCCACAAGCCGAATGGCATGGCCAAAAAAAAAAAAAAAAAGAGAATGGAATGGATAAAAAATGTCATCTATCCATACAGTGGAATATTATTCAGCCATAAAAAGGAATGAAATACTGACACAGGCTACAACATGGATGAACCTCGAAAACATTACGCTAAGTGAGAGAAGCCAGACACCAGACACAAAAGGTCATACGTTGTTTGTTTCCATTCATATGAAATGTCCAGGACAGGCAAATCTATAGAGACAGAAAGTAGATTAGTGGTTACTTTGGGAAGGGGGAGATGGGGAGATGGGAAGGTGATAGTTAAAGGGCAGGTTTGTTTGTTTGTTTTTTGCAGTGATGAAAATATTCTAAAATTGACTGTGATGAAGGGTGCATAACTCTGTGAATATACTAAGAACCATCGAGTTGTACATTTTAAACGGGTGAAGTGTATGGTGAATTCTCTCAATAAAGCAGTTTTTAAAAGTCTCCGGTGCAGAACGAGCGCCCTCTAGGGGCTCTCAGATGTCCAGAGAGAGTCACAGGCCACTTTTTTTTTTTTTTTGAGACTTCTGCTAAATTAAAAATCAGAGAAATGCCTAAAGAGGGTAACACAAAGTGCAGAAAATGTTATTTAAATTTTTGCTGAAGTATAAAATACATACATAAAAGTGGAAATATCCTCAGTGCATAGCTTGATAGATTTTTGCAAACCATTCTTGTCACAACTGACTCTCTGGGACTCTCTCTTGGGAACGATGCCAAAAGTCTAAATTTGAGTCCCATCGTATATATGAGGCCACCTTTTTTTTTCTTTTTAGAGTTTATTGCAACTTTGGGAAATTAGTGGTAAACCATATGGTTTTAAAAAACAATATGTGGCTGCACTTAAATTCACATAAAAATAGCATTTTAAAAACCATAATGAAATTTAATCCTTTTACACAGGTTAACAAAATGTATTACAAGAAAAATTAAACATTGGGTTTAACAAAAGCAATATTTTTGAAAGTGGAACAATGGAAATATTTTTTCAAATTTTTTACAAATGGTCACCTCTGGGTCCATTTACCACACTAGGGGATCAAAGTTGTTCAAATACAGCTGTGCTCAACTGAGCCACTTACCTACAGCACAGTAGTGCTAGAAATCAATCCTAAGGTCAAGATGTAAGACCATAAGAGACTAGATCCTAAATGTTTTACAGCCTCCTCAGTAAGAGGTGCTTTTCCTTCCCCAAACAGGATGAGGTCACTTCTGAGTGACTCTATGGGACCCCTCTTTTCCTCTTCTTTCTCTCCTTTCTTAATCTCTAGGGTTATGCCATCAAAGGATTTTATAAAAGTAAAAAGTCAATTCCTCAGTTGTAGTAGCCACGTTCCAAGTATCCAGTAGGCACTTGTGGCAACTGGCTCTCCTAGGGGACAGCGCAGATACAGAACATTTCCTTTACCATAGAAAGTTCTATTGGACAGTGCTGCTTTCAGGGATGAGCTCTGATCTCTTGTTTTATCCCTTCCTTGCAAGGTTTCCTTTCACTGCCCACAGCTCCCCATCCTTTTTTTTTTTAAAGTTGGTCAAGGAAATGCTCTGTCAGAACCTAACATAATGTCTACCGGGATAAGCCAGTGGAAATTATGGTGTTTGAAAATAGTTCTTAGGCAAAGAAATACAGCTAATAAATCATCCCAAGGAAATATGCACAACCTCACCAGCAATTAAAGAAATGAAAGTTAAAATAACCCTGCCATGCATTACATACTGTCTAGACTAGAAAAATGTGTAAAAATCATGGACTGTGATATTGCCAACACTGTGGGGAACAATGCACCATTACCTACCACTAGCCATCCTGGCAATTAGTTAAATCCTCCTGAAGAACCATCTGGAACCATGTTACAGAAGCTATAAAGCTATTTTCTAATTCCACTTAACGACTACTGACTACTATATATTTAATAGATAGCTGGTATGAGGCACAGTACTTGGTACTTTACAGAGTTTTTAAAAAAATGTACGTGTGTTTTCACAACAATTCTATGAGGTAGGTAGGTAGCCTTACCTTCATTTTAAAAATCTGCAAACTCTTAGGTTCACAAAAGTTAAGGAAGATACCCAGAGTAAAAGAGCAAAATAAGTGGCTGAGCCAGGATTCAATCTTAGACTTTTTGACCTAGGAAGACCTGCTCAGAACACCACATTGCCTCCCATTTCAGAGAATTGCCTCCAAGGGAATGGTACAATTAGGGCGGGGAAAGAAATTTACGCAAAAATATACATATTAAAGTAATTATCACACGTATTACAAAGGAAAAATTGGAAAATGCACACAGAAGACAATGTAAGCTGGGCCCGGCACACAGAAGGCTCTCAAAAAAATTTTTTTTAAACAGCAATTCGGTGAAAAAGAACTCTGGCCCTTTAAAAGTCAGAGGCGGGTAAAACAGAAAGGAGGCGGGTTAAGAACTGACGCGAGAAGCTGCTTGCCTCATTTAAATGAGCGTGCGTAAAGGCTTGCCCTCGTTCCTCGCCACGTTCCTCACTCAGTGCGCGTGCGCTGCCTTAACCCTGAGGCTGCTCTCGGCTGTTCCTGCCTATTTAGGTGGGCGGAGACAGTCGCGTGAGTTCCGTGGACCTGCCTTCTCCCTCCCAATTAACCAGCCCCGCCCCTCTCTTGCACATGCGTGTACCTCGGCACTAGACCAGGAGGTCGGTGAATGGCTCCAGGAGTTGCGCCTGCGCTGTGGACGCCTCTGCCGGAAGTGGGCGGGATCGAAAGGGCGGAGGGAGAAAGCGCGGCAAGAGTGGCTGAATGGAAAGCTGAATTTCGGGACCGCCCAAATGCCCTGCTGCACAATTACGGAAACTAGAAATGTAAGGTCAGAATGTGATCACTGGAGCTTAATTTTCGATTTTAGAAACGTTTTACAAGACTATTCTTTTTTACATGTGTGTTAAGTAAAGGTTTTAGGGAGAAAGAATTTTCCCTGTTTTCTTTTTCCCCATGACTTTTTTTTTTTCCTCTCTCCGCCGCACCGCGGCGCTTGTGGGATCTTAGTTCCCCCACTAGGGATGGAACCTGGGCTCCTGCGGTGGAAGCGCAGAGTCCTAACCACTGGACCGCCAGGGAAGTCCCCCCCATGAATTCTTATATTCTGAAAGACTTCAGGACTCAATAAGGACACATTTCGGTGACTATGTGCCAGGTTGAAAAGAAGTATTATTTAAAAAAAAAAAATAGGGCACACCTTCTCGCCCACATAAAAGTAGGTCCTCGTCAGGAATCCCAGTCAGGAAATCATTAGGAAGAGATGTTGAATAAGAGCCAGAAAAGAAACAAGTCTGCATAGAGGTAAGTGTGATTTTGTGACGTAAAAGTTAGAAATGTTTTGGAAGTCCCCTGTGTCAGTTCATCAACTTGATTCCTTGTGGAAAACGTTATCTTTGGAGATTCAAAGATGAATATAATTCAGCCCCTGCCCTTGACGAGTTCACACTCAGAAAGGAAGGACAGCAGAGTTCAGGGATACGGATACCCTGGGCAAGGTCCTGGAGGTAAGCATGATAGTGTAAGTGACTGCGGACACTGTCTTGACCAAAGTGGAAGGATGGCCTCACACAACATGGGAGATCGTGTTGAACGCCCTATGAACAGAGTGGGGGTAGACTGGGAGTGAGGAGGTCCAGATGCCAGGCTGAGGAAGGTTGGCTCCAAATCCAGTGGCCAGGAACCACTGTGTTTTCTTGAACTTGCTGTGCTGGCAGGGAATGAGGCAGAAGGTGACTTTTTGACCACAGTGATTGGTTGAACAGGGAGCAGTTGGGAAAACTGTCTAAGAAAGTCTCAACCTGGCAGGCAGTAAAACCTCCCCAACTGCCAAGTTATGAATTCTAATTAGGGATGCAAACCATGAAAAGGAAAGGAAAGGTGATTCTTGGGTATCCTTAGGAAGTTGCTCAGACAATTACTGGGCTTTTCTCGTTTGGGTAGCCACCTTCTCTTTAAACTGTTTTCTCCTTGAGACATAGCATCTTAGAAGAGTCCCAAGCCAAGAATGGACCTGCCCTGAAAGGAATGAACTGTTTCATAGGTACCTCATAAAGAACAGAAAAATAATGAAAATGCAAACAAGGAAACCCTTAAATGGACTCAAAATACACCAGTTAGTACAACCCTCCTCACAGGGGAGTCACACAGGGCCTCATGCTCAGAAGTGCCTTGTGCTTGGCTTAATATTCTGCTGTCACTGTTTTGAAATTCTTAATAATTTTTTATTTTATTTATCTATTAATTTTGACTGCATTGAATCTTCATTTTTGTGCGCGGGCTCTCTCTAGTTGCAGCAAGCGGGGGCTACTCGTTGCGGTGCACGGGTTTCCCACTGCGGTGGCTTCTCTTGTTGCAGAGCACGGGCTCTAGGCGCACAGGCTTCAGTAGTTGTGGCATGCGGGCTCAGTAGTTGTGGCTTGCGGGCTCTAGAGCTCAGGCTCAGTAGTTGTGGTGCCCGGGCTTAGTTGCTCCACGGCATGTTGGGGTCTTCCTGGCCCAGGGCTTGAACTCGTGTCCCCTGCATTGGCAGGCGGATTCTTAACCACTGCACCACCAGAGGAGGCCCTATATTATTTTTTAAACTTAATACTTTAGTTGTTTTCTGCTTAAAAGTAATTCATGCTCAAATGATTATTCCCCAAATCAGGATAGTGGTTACCTTAGGGGAAGGGAGGGAGAAGATTAGGATCAGGGAAGAGGGGTCTGGGGTTATCTAAGGTGATGGCAATGTCTTCTTTTTGTTGTTGTTGTTGGCAATGTCTTATTCTTGACCTGGGTCTTAGTCACACAGATTCTCTTTATGATTACTATTTAAACTGTACATGTACAATTTATGCATTTTTCTGTATATATTATATGTCACCATAAAAAGGTAATATAGTCTCATTGTTGAAAATGTGGAAAGCAAATTTTTTTTTACTAAAGATGAAGAACGTTGACATATTTCCACCACCCCAGCTCTGTGAGTAGTAGTTTTTCAGGTGAAAGAAAAAAAGACTATTTGTGAATAAATCTTTGTTGAGTTTTGCCTCTTGTTGGAAGAAAAAGAAATTCTGTGAAGTTGCCAGCAGGTGGCGCAATTAAATAAGATTTAGTCTTGCAGGCTCAAAAGCAAACCAAACCAAAACCAAAAAGCAGCCAACACTTCCCCTGGTGATTGGAAAACGTTTTGGTGAATTTCCCGCTACCTACAATCTTCCTCCAATATCCACCATTATACAAAAGAACCTGGTAAATATGGCTTCATTAGGGAACTGTCAGACCTAATTCTTCAAATGCATCGAAGACACTGGATGTTTTCTCCCTGTTGCTTGACAGAGAGCCTCCAAAATAACAGGGTTGGCTGGGACCCAGGATATAGCGCTTTTTGTGTCTGCAACAAATGAGGACAGCAAAGATGTCTAATAATAAATACATTCCTCAAACATTCTTAGATGGCTTTTGTTTTTGTTTTTGATTTTTTTTGCGGTACGCGGGCCTCTCACTGTTATGGCCTCTCCCGTTGCGGAGCACAGGCTCCGGACGCGCAGGCTCAGCGGCCATGGCTCACAGGCCCAGCCGCTCCGCAGCATGTGGGATCTTCCCGGACCGGGGCATGAACCCGTGTCCCCTAGCATCTGCAAGCGGATTTTCAACCACTGCGCCACCAGGGAAGCCCTCTTAGATGGCTTTTGAGACGAATTAGGAAGTGTTCAGTTTCTAAATCTTTATCAAGCACTTCCTTCCACTCACATCTCTTTGATAATGGCCACTGGAGGTTGGGTAATTTTTCACATAAGAAAAAAAGACGTTTTAATCTGGACACTAAGCCAAAGAAAGAGATCAACGTACTCATCATCCTTCTCATTAAGATACACTTATTTGGGGGACTTCCCTGGTGGTCTAGTGGTTAAGACGTCACGCTCCCAATGCAGGGGGCCGGGGTTCAATCCCTGGTAAGGGAACTAGATCCCGCACGCCTCAATTAAGACCCGGTGCAGCCAAATAAATATTTTTAAAAATCAAAGATTTATTTGGGGCTTCCCTGGTGGCGCAGTGGTTGAGAGTCCGCCTGCTGACGCAGGGGACACGGGTTCGTGCCCCGGTCCAGGAAGATCCCACATGCCGTGGAGCGGCTGGGCCCGTGAGCCATGGCCGCTGAGCCTGCGCGTCCGGAACCTGTGCTCCGCAACGGGAGAGGCCACAACAGTGAGAGGCCCGCGTACCGCAAAAAAAAAAAAAAAAAAAAAAAAAAAAGATTTATTTGGGGCAAGGTTGGCCTGAGGACTGGGGATAGGATGGTGGTGGCCATGGGAGATTGGTTACATATGAGGAGGAATGATCAGATAAGTAAATATATTAAGGATGACAGGAGCCAGGTTTCCCACTGCTGGAGAGGGGAATAGTGAATCTGGAAAGGGACAAACTAGAATGAACTCTGTGGACTGGAACTGGATATTGGTGTGAAGTCATGGTTTTCAATATTTATAAATAGAGTTATAAATAAAGGTGTAAATGTGTACATATATACATGCATAATATATAAATATAGACCCTAGATCTGTCCTCAGAGAGAAGAGAATAGTGACATCCCATAGTGATGAACACACACATCTAGTACCCAGAACGTGGTTTCTAGGGAATTTCCTGGTGGTCTAGTGGTTAGGACTCCACGCTTTCACTGCCAAGGGCCTGGGTTCAATCCCTGGTCAGGGAACTAAGATCCTGCATGGCACAGCCAAAAACAACAAAACAAAACAAACTTGGTGGGACTTCCCCTGGTGGTCCAGCAGTTAAGACTCTGCGCTCCCATTGCAGGGGGCCTAGGTTTGATCCCTCGTCAGGGACCTAGATCCCGCATGCCACAACTAAGACCTGGAACAGCCAAATAAATAAATATATTAATTAAAAAATCCAACTTGGTTTCTAAATGCCATTCTCCACTGGAAAGAACCAGGAATGCTTGGAGAAATGGCTGATTTCAGAGTTGGAGCCGGGAAAGTATAAGATGTGCTTGGAACATCTTTTTGTGTCAAAAAGTAAGGAAATGCGGGCTTCCCTGGTGGTGCAGTGGTTAAGAATCCTCCTGCCAATGCAGGGGACACGGGTTCGAGCCCTTGTCTGGAAAGATCCCACAAGCCGTGGAACAACTAAGCCCGTGCACTACAACTACTGAGCTTGTGCTCTAGAGCCCGCAAGCCACAACTACTGAGCCTGCGTACTGCAACTACTGAAGCCCACGTGCCTAGAGCCCATGCTCCGCAACAAGAGAAGCCACCTCAATGAGAAGCCCGCACACCACAATAAAGAGTAGCCCCCTGCTCACTGCAACCTGCGTGGCAACGAAGACCCAACGAAGCCAAAAATAAAATAAATAGAAAATAAATAAATTAGAAAAAAAAAGTAAGGAAATGCTTGAAGAATGTTGGGGATCTATCAAAAAGACAGAAGTCAGCTAAAAGTGAATCTCAGTGGCCAAGTCTGTGACAACTTGAGCATCAAAATAGTTATAGTAATGGATTATAACTCGTTGACTAAGATAAAAAACATGAGTTCATGCTGATATAAATAAATGGAAAGTTTGATGAAGAACAGGATATTTACGTAGTTAGAGTATCTCCCATAAAATACTTGTAAAGGGAATAAGAGTAACTTGACAGGGGAGAAACCGGGAAAACACTACCTTAGTCAAGTAAAGTGAACGTCGTCAGTAGTGGGACACATTGGAGTTCTGTGCCACCTGTTGAGCTGCAGTGAGGAGAAAATAGCATCATTTCTGCGGTTGTCCCAGCAAAGATACCTAACCTCAGTCTAATCAGAGGACCTATTAGGCAAACCCTAAGTGAGGAAAGTTCTACAAAGTAACTGTCCTGTCCTGTTCAGAAATTTCAAGAGCAGGAAGATGAAGGAAGATTGAGGAACTGTTCCATATGAAAGGAGGCTAAAGAGACATGACAACTACACACAGCAGGTGAGCCTGGATTGGATCCATTTACTATGAAGGATGCTTTTGGCACAATTGGGAAACTTGAATGGGGTCTGAGGATTAGAAGGAGTAATGTATCAGTGTTAATTTCTTGATTTTGATGCTTGTACTTTGGTTGATTAGGAGAATGTTCTTGATTGTGGGAAATGCCCACTAAAGTATTCAGGAGTGATGGGGTGAACTGGATGAGCAATCTATGCTGAATGGGTTTGAAAAATAAGTTATTTGTACTGTACTTGCAACTTTTCTTTAAGTTTGAGATTTTTTGGATAAGTTAAAAAGTATATGTATATAAATCAACACACAGAATGGGAAAAATAGGGACTTCCCTGGTGGCGCAGTGGTTAAGAATCCACCAGCCAATGCAGGGGACACGGGTTCGATCCCTGGTCCAGGAAGATCCCACATGCTGCGGAGCGACTAAGCCAGTGCGCCACAACTACTGAAGTCCGCGTGCCTAAAGCCTGTGCTCTGCAACAGGAGAAGCCACCGCAGTGAGAAGCCCGCGCACCGCAATGAGGAGGAGTCCCCGCTCGCCACAACTAGAGAAAGCCCGCGCACAGCAATGAAGACCCAGTGCAGTCAAAAATAAATAAATACATACATTTATTAAAAAAAAAAAACAACCCACAGTGAGATACACTTCACACAAAATCACAAGGTTGGCTAAAATGTAAAACAGAGAAAATAACAAGTGTTGACCAGGATGTGGAGAAATTGGAACCCTAGTACTTTGCTGGTGAGGATGTAAAATGCAGCCACTTTGGAAAACAGTTTATTTCTTCCTCAAAATGTTAAAGTTACCATCTGACTAGGCAATTCCACTCCTAAGTGTAATACAAAGTGAAAAGAAAACATGTGTCCACACAAAAACTTGTGCACAAATGTTTATAGTAGCATTATTCATAATAATCAAAAAGTGGAAAAAAAATTTTCCATTTACAGATGAATGGATAAACAAAATGTGTAACTCCAGTCTGAGCCTGAAGGCTTTAGAACCAAGAGAACTGATGGTGTAAATCCCAGTCCCAGGGCAGGAGACTGATGTCCCAGCTTAACGGGTCAGACAGAGAGAGAGAATTCTCTCTTCCTCTACCTTTTTGTTCTATTCAGACCCTCAGCTGATTGGACGAGGCCTTCTTATATTGGGGAAGAGAAGCTGCTTTACTCAGTTTACTGATCCAAACAATCTCTTCTGGAAAAACCCTTGCAGACACATCCAGAATAATGTTTAACCAGATACCTGAGCATTCGTGGCTCAGTCAGTTGAGACATAAAAATCATCTTGATAGCTCAATAAAGCTATTATTAAATATATATACATTTTACTGTTCAAAACTGTCAAGGTCATGAAAAAAACAAGGAAGACTGAGATACTGTCACAGACCTGGAGAATATGGAGACATGATATTTAAATGTGGTGTCAGATTGAATCGTGGAACAGAAAAAGGACATCAGTAGAAAGACTGGTAAAACTTGAATAAATTCTGGAGTTTAGTTCATAGTAATATGCCTTTGTTAATTTCTTAGTTTTGATAAAGATGTCATGGTTATGTAAATTGTCAACATTAGGGGAAAATGAGTGAAGGAGAGTAAATGGGAACTCTCTGCACGATCTTTGCCGTTATGTTTGTAAATCTAAAAGTACCCCAGGACTTCCCTGCTGGTCCGGTGGTTAAGACTCTGCGCTCCCAATGCAGGGGGCCCGGGTCCGATCCCTGGTCAGGAAACTAGATCCCACATGCTGCAACTAAGACCCAGCGGAGCCAAATAAGTAAATATTTAAAAAGGAAAAAAGAAAAGACTCTGCTTCCACTGCAGGGGGCGTGGGTTTGATCCCTGATCGGGGAACTAAAATCCCACATGCCGTGCGGCACAGCCAAAAAAAAAAGTATCCCAAAATAAAATGTTTGTTTTTTTAAAACCCAAATATGTAAATTTAGTGCTTTCTGGTGCTTACATATCAGGCACTTTACCTACATCATCTCATTTAGTCCTCACAACAATCCTACAGAGCAACCCCCAACTTACAGAGAAGGCGAATTATGTACTCGGGGTCACGCATCTGGCAAGTGGCAGGGCTGGGATTTGAACTCAGGCCCGTCTGACTAGTAAATCACACAGCCCCAGCCAGCCAGGACTTTACAGTCCCAGGTGGGCCCAGTAATGCAAATAACTGAATAAGGACATAAAGGACATTTTGATACCTGGAGAGTAAATATTAAACAAATAAATTTTTATAGATAATACTGTTTACATTATAAACCTGTGAACAGAAAGATAGGGGTTTAAAATTTCTATCAAACACCTGAACAACATTTCAGGAAAAACATTATAGGAGGGATGGTGGTGTGATGAATTGGGAGATTGGGATTGACATATATACACTAATATGTATAAAATGGATAGCCAATAAGAACCTGCTGTATAAAAAATAAAATAAAATTCAAAAATTCAAAAAAAACACTGGGTTTAATCTACTGTGTTCAGACTACTTTTAAAACCCTTTTGCCTCTACGTTTTCCCTCTATCAAAACTGCTCTATTGGGGCTTCCCTGGTGGCGCAGTGGTTGAGAGTCCGCCTGCCAATGCAGGGGACACGGGTTCGTGCCCCGGTCCGGGAAGATGCCACATGCCGCGGAGCGGCTGGGCCCGTGAGCCATGGCCACTGAGCCTGCACGTCCAGAGCTTGTGCTCTGCAACGGGAGAGGCCACAACAGTGAGAGACCCGCGTACCGCAAAACAAAAAAAAACAAAAAACTGCTCTATTTAGTGCCACCAATAAATTTTTGTTGCTTTGTTTTCTTTTAAAAATTATTTTAACAGAAAAAAGAAAATTCCATCAGTTTATATGGTGGACTATTTCTTTTTTTTTTTTTTTTTCACTTGCCCCAATATTATTTATTGGAAGAGAAATTCTTTCAATTCCCTTCTTTCCTTCTTCCCTCCCAGCATATGCTGGACTATTTCTGTTATACTAAATTCACCCAATCTCTTTCAGGGTACACGAATGATCATATAACTTTAATCAGTATATATACATTATTTGGAGATCTACTTTTTTACTTAAACATGCTTTAATGTACCTGTTTAAAGGTATCCATTTAGTTCCCATAATAATTTTTAACAGCCATATAGTATTACATGAAATAGACAGGTTATAGCTTTTTTTTTCCCCTGTTTTTTAATTTTTTGGCTGCACCTCGTACCGTGTGGGATCTTAGTTCCCCAACCAGGGATTGAACCCGGGCCACTGCAGTGAAAGCGCTCAGTCCTAACCACTGGACCGCCAGGGAATTCCAAGACAGACTGCAGCTTACTTAACTGTTTTCCTCTCGTGGGGCACTTGGGATGCTTCCAGTGTGTGGCTGATCTGAAAAATGCTGCTATAACCATCTTTGCACAAATTGCTTGTTACAGTCTTGGGGACTATTTTTTTTGTGGGAGGGACTATTTTGAGCAAGGGCGTTTGTGGGAAGCAGACGAAGGAAAAGTCCCTGGAATTTTCACTTCTCCCTGGGCAGCTGCTCTTATTTTAGAATAGGCTCTTGGCATCCTGCAGTGCATAAGTAACACAGCTACCAGTAGCTGGATGAGCTGGGGAAAGTTCTTTCACCTCTCTGTACCTTGGACTCTTGCTATTTCAAGTGTGGTCCTTGAACCAGTAGTATTGGCTGGGAGCTTGTAGAATTACAGAATCTCGGATCCTTCCTAGAACCTGCTGAATCACAATCTGCATTTTAACAAGATCTCCAGGAGGTGGTTTAAAGCACACTGAAAGCTGGAGAAACCATGCCTTAGAGTACTTACCTGTCGAATAGGGATAATAAAGGTCCTTCCTCATAAGGTCGTTGTGCATTATACATATACATAATGCATTAATACATATACATAAAGTGCATAGAAGAACGCCAAGCACATAGTAGGTGCTATGTGTTCCTTTTTTTTTGGCCACGCCACGAGGCTCGTGGAATCTTAGTTCCCAGACCAGGGATTGAACCCTGGCCCTGGGCAGTGAAAGCACCAAGTCCTAACTACTGGACCACCAGGGAATTCCCATTTGCTACCTTTATGACTCTCCCCAGCTGACTGAGCAAATTCTACAGCTGGTAGGTCCCTAAGTAGAGTGCCTTAAAATAAGCAAATAGGAGAGATTTCCCCCTGGTGGTGTAGGGAGGGGGTGGGGGAGGACTCTTGCAACGCACATTCTCACCATTCTCACGTATCATGGTCAAAATCCCTAAGAAGAGGCACATCCAGCCCCAGGAAGCTGATGAGTGAGTCTGAAAGCTCTTTGGGCAGAAACCGGGACAGGGTGGCAGCCAGGTAAGATCTGATACTTCTGGCACCTAAGCAGCTACACTGATGGGGGTGGCCAGCCTGTGCCATCTACAGAAAGGCTTGTGAATAATGCACGTAAAGTCCTGACCCCACAGAAAACAGTCCCTAAGATTTGCAACCTGACCGCTGGCCAGCTTGCAGAGAAGGTACATCTGCCTAGCTCTCCCCGGGGGGCAAGGCCAGCCTCTTCAGCCCAGGATCGAGCAGCTGCAAGCATAGGTAAAGGGGGATCGTCGTCCCAAATCCTCTGCTTGGTGACATTTAATTCATCCTTCAAGGCCCTGGATTTCCTTTTTTTTTTTTGCTGTACGCGGGCCTCTCACTGTTGTGGCCTCTCCTGTTGCGGAGCACAGGCTCTGGACGTGCAGGCTCAGCGGCCATGGCTCACAGGCCCAGCCACTCCACGGCATGTGGGATCTTCCCGGACCGGGGCACGAACCCGTGTCCCCTGCATTGGCAGGCGGACTCTCAACCACTGCGCCACCAGGGAAGCCGTGGATTTCCTTTTTGATTCTACTAACCCCAATTAAATAAACTATTTTCTGTTTTTTCACCAAATGAGTGATTTATCTGGTTTTGCAAACTTCGTGACACATTGTATCAGGAGTCTCAAGCTCAGCTGTCTCCAGCCTACATGAAGTAGGCTAGGGCAGTACAACTGAGCCTGCAGGGGGCTGTGGCAGCTGGCGAGCCTCCTGTGAAGCGGACATGTGTTCCTCTGGTCCAGCCCATTGCCGAGCACGAACATGAGCCCAGTGTGGCCAGATCTTTCCACTTTTCAAGAGAAAGTAAAAGTCTGGATTTTTATATGAAACTGTCATCTTTCTCTTAATTAAAAAAATTTTACATTTAAAAACTTACATTTAAAACTTCTATATTTAAAAACTTAATTTAAAAACTTTTGTTTATAATCCAGCCAAACTGGAAACATCCCAAAGTTACCTCAACTGGTGAACGGATAAACAAATGGATCCATCCATACAATGAAATACACTCAGCAAAGGGAAAAGGAATGAATTACAGAAACATACAACAATCATCTGAATCTCAACTGCATCATGCTGACTTCTGCTGGCCAAGATGCAGTAATATGGACCGGATTTACTTTCTCACCTGAAACAATAAAAGAATGGAGAAAATAAACATGAAATGATGTGTTTCTTCAAGACAGTGGACATCAGTCAATGGAGGACGGTGATCCCTGAGACACAGGAAACAAGTGGGGTTAGCCCTGTGATTGTCCAGCTTATTGTCTTTTTTTTTTTTGGCTGTGCCATGCATTAATGTGGGATCCTAGTTCCCCAGCCAGGAATCAAACCCACGCCCCCTGCATTGGAAGCATGGAGTCTTAAGCACTGGACTGCCAGGGAAGTCCCCCAGCTTACTGTCTTGAGAGAGTTTCCAGGCCATGGTACAGGGCAGGGGGACCCCAGGTGGAGCCTGGCAGACCCCCTGAGTTGAGACGACAGAACTGAGGGTCCAGGGAAACCAAGGAGGTTAGAATTCTAGAGAGGAGACAGCTGCACATGGAGAATCCAGAGGTCTGCAAAGAGTCCCCTCTAGGATCAGCTGAGCCCTGGTCAACCCATGCTTACAAGTACAACTACCGGAGGCCAGGGAAAGAGCTACCTGAAATGATCAGAGGTAAGAGTGTGTGGCACCTACACAGGCCCAGGAATACAGCCTGTTCCTGCACCAGCCAGACTGGAAAACTTCATGATTCGTGGGCACTGGTCTTGCCTCAGTAGTGGAGAAAAATTAGCTCCAGACTGAGCACTCTTTTGGTCCCAGGTAAATGTTAAAAGCAAGATTCAGGGCTTCCCTGGTGGCGCAATGGTTAAGAATCCACCTGCCAATGCAGGGGGCACAGGTTCGAGCCCTGGTCCGGGAAGTTCCCACATGCTGCAGAGCAGCTAAGCCCGTGCGCCACAACTACTAAGCCTGCGTGCCTAGAGCCCATGCTCCTCAACACGAAAAGCCACCGCAGTGAGAAGCCCGTGCACCACAACGAAGAGTAGCCCCCGCTCGCCACAACCAGAGAAAGCCCGCGCGCAGCAACGAAGACCCAATGCAGCCAAAAAAAAAAAAAAAGCAAGATTCAAAAGAATCAAATGGTTTCCAAATAACCACATCCAATATAAAGCTCAAGAATATTTTTTAGAACTACTAAAATACAAAAGAAGGAGGAGGAGGGGGAGGAGGAGGAAAAGGGAGGTGGAAGGCAACAAGGTCGACTTCACAACATCTGACATCCAGTCAACAATAACAGGCTTGCAAAAAAATCCTGTTTCACCCTTTTTGAGAGGTGTTGTTATGGGTTCAATTGTCTCCCAAAAAGATATGTTGAAGTCCCAACCCCCAGAGATGAGAATCATAAATCAAAGTTGGTCATTAATTAGCTGGGAATCTTGAGTAAGTCACGCTCTTTTTCACGCCTCAGATAAGAACTGCAAATATTTCTATGTGTGCTCTTGTGCATTTTCCCCATGCAGAGTTCTCAGAGGGGTCTATGAACCCCAGAAGTTGAGAACCTCTGCAGTAGATGATCTTTAATGTTTATTCCTTCAACAAATATTTATTGAGGGCCTACTGTGTGCTTTAGGGATCCAATGATGACCAAAACAGAGACAAGATCCCTAAGATCTCATGGAGATTATATTATATACCCATGGAGGGAAACATGCAACCAACATGGAGACAAACACTTCCATATAATGGTAAGCTGTATGAAGGAGATAAAGCAGGTGAAATGTGACTGGGAGGAGGCATGACCCGTTGGGTGTTCAGGAACAGTTTTTTTTTAGAGATGTTGTTACAGGTTGAATTTTGTCCCACAGAAAGATATGTTGAAGTTCTAATACTTACTCCCTCAGAATGTGACCTTATTTGGAACTAGGTTTTTGCAGATGTAATTAGTTAAACTGAGATGAGTTCATGTTGGAGTAGGGTGGGCCCTTAATCCAAGGAGACTGGTGTCCTTATAAGAGGAGAGGACACACAGAGACAAGCACGTAGGGAAAGAGGCCATGTAAAACAGAGGCAGAGGTTGGAGGGGTGAAGCTGCAAGCCAAAGAATGCTGAGGGTTGACCACCACCACCATAAGCTATGAAGGTGCAAGAGAAGATTCTACTCAGAGTCTCAGAGGGAGTATGATCTTGCTGACTCCTTGATTTCTCACTTCTAGCCTCCAGAACTGTAAGAGAATACATTTCTGTTGTTCAAGCCACCCAGTTTGTGGTACTTAACCCAGTTTGTAATTCGGGCAGCCCTAGGAAACTAATACAGGTGTCATTTGAACTAAGGTTAGAATGATGAGAAAAAGGCAACCATATGAAGATTTAGAGGGAAGAATATTCCATGCAAGGGTAGGAAGAAAAAACCAACAAAAACCGTGGCTGGAGAGTACTTATCGAGAGGGATGAGATAGGAGATGTGACTCGAAAACTAGGCAGGGATAGATCTTGCAGGACCACGCCCGGGAGGTGAGGGAATTTGGATTCAATTAGCATTGAGGTGGTTATGTCATTTGAGCGACAGAAACAGCTGTCAAGAGAGTCACCTAGAGTCTTAGAGGACAGGATCTAGGACGTATTGGTTGAAGTAAATAATGACAATGTGAGATGACAGGGCCCTCTCTCCAGGCCGTCGTTGGCTTTGTCTCAGTTAAGGCAATGCTCCCTCCCTGCAATCTCCCTTCTACCTCCCGATCCCAGACACCCCCAATACACACAATTTAAGTAAAATAAGCTCTACAAATGCGGTTTGCGGACAAGTTCCCCACCCAAACTAGGCGAGAGAGATTCTGGAGGCGCAGAAGCATTCCCAAGGGGGGGCATTAGTAGACCCTACCAAGTTCTGCAAATCTACAGCAACCCCTCGGCAGGCGCCCGACGCGCGGGGGCGGAGCCGGGGCGGAGCGTGCGCATGCGCAGGGCCTGACTCCCGGCGAGGGGTGGGGCGGGCACCAGGGCCGGGGCTGTGACGTCAGGTGCGCGCGTGGCTCCCGCTGCGCAGGAACAGCTGGTGCCTCGGAAGGCGGCCGGCGAGCGGACAGGCGTGGGGTGCTGGTGGCCGGCCGCGCCACGCTGCAGGAGCAACCGCCTCCGCCTCGCACCACTGCACCATGGCCGGCCAGCTGGAGCGTTGCGAGCGTGAGTGGCACGAGCTGGAGGGAGAATTTCAGGAACTGCAGGTAGGACCGGGCCACCTAGTCCTGAAACTCTGCTACCTGATGTGCAGGGTATTCCGCTTCCTGCTTGCCCAGCCCGGGCGGTGGGAACCATTAGGGCCCAGAGGTTGCCCCTGGCTAGGCCCTGGGGGCTGGTGGTCCGCGTGAGCCAGCCCCCTCCCATCTCCCAGTATTTCAGTTCTTCATCCCCTTTGGGCGCCGAGTCGAAGCTCCCCATTTCCCCCGCCCTCGCGCCGGCTCTTTGCTCCGCGCACCTCCTTCGCTGCAGAAAGTTGGTCTATGGCCTCTGAGGGGAAGTTCCAGGTGTGTCCATGTGGGGGAGGCCAGAGGGGACAGGTATGTTTGGGGACTCAAAGAGAAAGCCCAGCGCCCACCTCCTCAGGGGTCTCCCCTGACCCCGCCGCCGCCCTCCAGCTTTCGGCAGCTCCACTCGTCCTTTACTCTGGCGGGCCAGCCCTCTCCTCTGCAGCTCCATTTTGAGAGATGTGCTTGGGAGCTATTCACCTTGAACCCGAAGACTTTGCTTAGGGGTTAGAGACCCCTGTTCTCAGTCTTCGGGGCTCCTGTGTCTGTGCCCGCCTCTCCGACGCTGCTGCAGGCCGAGTTTGGCGTTGTGGATGACATCTGTCACTTGTGACAGCTGGGCTGCCTCCCTTAGTGATAGAGGCTGCTCCCAGCCCTCACCCATTTGGCCCAGAGCCTTACACTGGGTGGGGTGAGGGCGGGTGTAAGAGGCCCCTTGAGAGAATGGCATTGCCGCTGCGCGGGCCTGGCAGGAGAAGTTGTTTCTAATAGGAGGTTCGCAGAGGCCTCAGCTATCTACCTTGGTGACTAAAGACGCCTCAGGAAACCTTAGGGTTGGCCAAGAGGGATGCCTGGACCATTTTTGGAGATGAGGCTGTTCCCTCCACAGCTACCGGATTGTGTCTCTTTTCTCCAGAGTTGGGCTCTGTTTGCCTTAAATCACATGGAACACCCCAGCCCGCTCCTTCCTGTCCTCAGCTGGAGCAGTGACATTTTCTCTGTCCATGTAGCTCTTGTCTGCAGTTTGGTTGGCCTCTTACTGTGTCCAGAGGAGGGGAGGGGAGATTGGCAAGGGTGTCTGTGATGGGTCTTTCTAGATATGATGTCGTAGGTCCAGATGAATAGAGAGAGGGTTGCTGGAGGGACTGAGCAGGAAGGCGGGTGCTTTTTTAGGCATGAGCACAGAGTGAGGTACCAGAACCAGAAGGGTACTTTTTCTTGGCCTGCCCAGCATGTGTGGGTTCGTGCCCTTTCCTTCAGGCCCAGGGCTTAGGGCCCACTCAGTTCCCAGGGGACCCTTCAGGCTCCACTGCCATCGAGAAGACTCGGCTCTTTCTTAACGCTTTGTCCTGCTAGGCTCTCAGGTCATGTCCAGCTGTGGAGCCATGGAGGGTATTAGGGTGGGGAGTGCTTCAGAGCTATGCAATTAATGCACTTAACAGCAATTAGATAAAGGAGACTTTTGACTTGTTGTTATGTTCTTACTTGGTGTCTCTGGGGCTCAGGTGTGTGAGGGACAGAGAGGAATTGGGAATTAACCCTGGATTTTGTCCCCTGGTGCACAGCAAGGGCTGTAGAAGGGCTGACCAGGTGGAAACCGTGATGTCCCCTGCTCACGTCTTCGGCAGTGGGGGAACTGGACTGGACTAGGTCTGACTTCTCACCGCTCCCCCCAAACCCCATAATAAATGTAAGAGCTCTCCTGAGATGAAAGTCTCTGGAAATACGCATATAATAAGTAGGGTATATATTGTCATTATGTATGTGTTGGGTGGACTTTCAGATATGAGACATTTGTTGGGGAACAGGGAGGTCACAACAGGTAGGCAGGTGGGCAAGGTTAACAATAGGAAGGGTCTTTTTTTTCACCAGAAAATCCGGGCCTATCTTAATTTGCCTATATCTGCCTCAGAATCTGGGATTTGTGGGTTTCATGTTCATATCTCTCTGATTCTGTCTTTCTTGGGATGATGTATAATATCTCTGTGTTTTACCTCTTCTTCCCTTTTTCCAGTGAAGGGAGGAAAGAGGAAATCTAATTTCAGATCCTAGAGGATTTGAAAGGTCTTTGGAATTCCTTCCCACCCCTAAAAAAGTCATAATCTCTGGGACTTTCTAGAGGAAAGGATCTGTTTTCTTTTGCCTGTGATTTGCATCTGCCAGGGCCTCTCTGGACTCGGGGGCAAGGTCGAGTCACCGTGAGGACTTTGGTTTTGCCTGGTTGCGGTTTCGGCCATGCCGGTGAATTGAGCATTAGTCTGAGACCAGTACGTGTTTGGCCCTGTGGCCTGTGGTGTGACCACAGAAGGTCACTTACAGATGTGGTGGCAGGTGATTTAATGAGCATTTCCTGTCTTGCATCTCTGGAAACCTGACCTCGTCCCTCTCCACCCAGGAAGGAGGTGGCCCGAAGAAGCCTCTCCCCAACCCTGACCTCACAGAAATGCAGGGTAGGCCATTGTAAGATTTTTGGCTTTTGTTACCAATGAAACGGGCATCCCTCTGGCTGCTGTGTATAGAATAGACATGAGGCGGACAGGGTGGAAGTAGGAAGATAAGTATTATTTTATTAAAACCCTTAAAAAAAAAAAACCCTGTGAAACAGATCCTGTTATACCCATCTTGCAGAGTGAAAAATGTACCCCAAATCACACGGCTTATGAGTACTGGATTCAGGATTCAAACCCAGGCATTGAACATCAGAGTCTATACTCTTTTTTTTTTTTAATTTTTATTAGAGTACAGCTGATTTACAGTGTTGTGTTAGTTTCAGATGTACAGCAAAGTGAATCAGTTATACATATACGTATATCCACTCTTTTTTTTTTTTTTTTTTTTAGATTCCTCTCCCATATAGGCTGTTACAGAGTATTGAGTAGAGTTCCCTGTGCTATACAGCAGGTTCTTATTAGTGATCTGTTTTATATATAGTAGTGTGTATATGTCAGTCCCAATCTCCCAACTTATCCCTCCCCCCACATCCCCTGGTAACCATAAGTTTGTTTTCTATATCCGTGACAGGGTCTGTATACCCTTAACTACTACCCAAGGCAGGTCTGTGCCCCGGGTACTCTTTTGTTTCTCTCCCATCTTGCATTGCCTTCTGGGCCTCTTTCCCTAGAAGTGGGTTGTGTGGGAAGAACTCCAGACAGGGAGTCAGGATTCCTAGGTTCAGGCCTGAACTCTGCCACTGCCTAGCATCTGACCTTTAGCAAGCCGCCTCTCTGAGCTTTTCTTTATCTAGAAAACAAAGGCTGACAATAATAGCAGCAACGATAAGAGCTGACTGTATGATACATGGATTATTCCATTTAATCTAAATGACAGCCTGGCTTTACAGATGAGAGTGAGGCTAAGAGATGTTAAGTAACTTGAAACTCGAGGAGCCAGAATTTGAACCCAGGCCTGCTGTATCCATCAGATACTTTTTGGGTTCCTAACACAGTGGGCTCCAACAGTATCCTGAGACCCTTGGCTCTAGAAGGAAGCTTTTGGACTTGTGGGGACTCATTTCATTTGTACGGTGCTTTAACATGATGTGTTAGTAAGGATTCTTAGTGGTAAGTGGCAGAAACCCAGTTGAACCAGCTTTAAGCCAACAAACAAACAAACAAAAATGTTTTATTGGCTCATGTAGTGGGAAGTCCAGTGGGAAATGGCTTCAGGCAAGGCTGGATCCAGGTGCTTCAATGATGTCTGTGTGTGTGAGTGTGTGTATGTTTCCTCTATGTCAACTTCATTCTCATCAGTCTCTCCCATGTTGTGGCAAAGATGAGCATTGGCAGCCTCAGGCTGATATCTACCAGTTCAGCAAACCTCAGAAACAGAGCATCTTCTCTCCTGTAATTCTGGCAGGAGTCCCAGGGCTAACTCTCATTGGCCCGACTTGGGTCATGTGATTATCCCTTACTTAACCAGACCCTGTGGCACTAATTGGCTGGGTCTTGGTTAACATGTCTCCCCTGGAGCCCAGGACTGGGATAAGTGGCGTTCAAACCACATGAAATAACAGTGGTGGAGACCCTGTGGCACTAATTGGCTGGGTCTTGGTTAACATGTCTCCCCTGGAGCCCAGGACTGGGATAAGTGGCGTTCAAACCACATGAAATAAGAGTGGTGGAGGGGTGGTCCCATGAAGGAAAATCAAAATACTGGTAGTAAAAAAAAAAAAACAGAGAAGGATGCTGGACAGGTATCTTTTTAGGAGTAATAGAAACAGTCTATATCTGTGCCTCACAAACTGTGTTAAGGCACCTCCAAGGAGCTGCAGCAAGCTCACAGGGGCACTATGGGATAATTTAAATTTTCAAGGAAAACACAATATCTGTCATTAAAAAGAATGTTTCACACATCTTTTTTTTTTTTTTGCGGTATGCGGGCCTCTCACTGTTGTGGCCTCTCCCGTTGCGGAGCACAGGCTCCGGACACGCAGGCTCAGTGGGCATGGCTTACGGGCCTAGCCGCTCCGCGGCACGTGGGATCTTCCCAGACCGGGGCACGAACCCGTGTCCCCTGCATCGGCAGATGGACTCTCAACCACTGTGCCACCAGGGAAGCCCCACACATCTTTTTTTTTTTCCCACACATCTTTTTAATGATGTCATATCTTTGTGAAGTTGGGTTTTGGGGGCTGATTAAAATCAAATACTATGTGAAAATCAATTTAGAACAAGAAATGAGGATGACGGTGTCCAATCTATTCCCAAGGTTTGAGATTTTGTGCAGAGCCCGACAGGCACACACATCCGTAAATAATTTTGGTTACTTCTGAATGAAATAAAAATACTTTTGTCAATTTCTGTGTATTCTTTTTTTCCCAAGAGGCTACTAAGTTGGTAGGACATAAATACTTTTCAGTTATTTGGCTTAAGGACTCTGTGAAAAGTTTACTGAGATGCTAAGGGTGTGGTGAACCAACAAAGTTTGGGAACCTTTGTTTTATGTCCTGATTGTGGTGGTGGTTACACAACTATATGTATTTGCCAAAATTCGTTATGTATACCTGAAAATTGGTGAATTCGTATGTAAATTCTACCTGTAAAGCTGATTTTAAAAAACCAGTACATGCCTGTTAACATATATCTCATCCCCTAGCTCTTCCACAACTGAGGAAACTTAAGAAGTGGCAGACTCTGGACATGAAGGCAGTCTGACTCTCAAGCCTAATCACTTAACCATTATGTTATTCTGTCTTCCAAATGCCTGACATGCATGCTGATGCCCTTACTTACTGCTCCTATAACAGACATTACTAATCGATCCTGGCGCATGACTCAGAATCTTTCCCAGTATAGAACTGATACAGTTTAGGTGAAGTCAACTTGCCATCTTTGGTAGTGTTTCCATGGCATACTGAGTCTTAGTTCAGTATATTCAGCATTCAGAAATCTTTATTTGATGTTGATTCCTTGGAAGGAGAACTATATAAATGCAGTCTCTTGACAACTTAGCACCAGCCACACCTGTAAGTGACCACATTTTAGTGGTGGCCATGGCTCTGTTGCAGTCTGCTGGGTTGCCCACCAACGTGCAATGTTCCTAGACCAGGGCCCTGTCTGAAAATGGCATATGATTCCATTGCCGGCAATTCTTTCTTTCTTTCTTTTTTTAAAAGTTTTGGCCGCACCGCGTGGCTTGCAGGTTCTTAGTTCCCCGACCAGGGATAGAACCCTTGCCCCCTGCAGGGTTCGGACTCCTAAGTGTGGACTCCTAACCACTGGACCACCAGGGAATTCTTGATTGCCGGCAGTTCTTGCAATAAACGTTGACTCAAGAGTTGTGACTCAGCCAAGTTGTGTTGAAAGGGCATCTCTAGATGTTTCACAGCTGTGCTGGCACCTGGACTCATTAACCTCATCTTCCCAGTGGGGCAGAGTTTGGGGCCTCAGAGGACAGGAGAGGCGGCAGATCTCCAAATCTTCCAGCAGAAATTCAATTGTTTGTGTCTCCCATACATGGTATAAAAGGATGGTAATCAGACATGTAGGAAAGGAGCTATGGGTATCTCAGCTTACAGAGCCAATGTTAGTGTCTGTCTCTCTCTGATCTATTCTACATTTTTATAAGTAATACATATCCACATAGTTAAAAACTCAAATAGGAGATATTTATAAGAATTCTGTAACAGCTGAAAACTGGAAACCTAACTGTCCATCAGAATGGATAATTCCACTGAACATCCATAGAGTGTGGTATGAAGATCAGATGAATAAACTAGAGCTGTATGTATCAACATGGATAAATATTTTAAAAAGAAAAGCAACATTGGGAGGAGATATGGGGATATATGTATATGTATAGCTGACTCACTTTGTTATAAAGCAGAAACTAACACACCCTTGTAAAGCAATTATACTCCAATAAAGATGTTAAAAAAAAACCCACCAAAACCTCAAAAAAAAAAAAACAACCCAGCAACATTGCGTGAAAAGTTGCCAAGGGGTATGTATAGTATGACATGTATAATAAAGTTAAAAGCATTCAAAACAGCACTATGTTTTGCTTACTGATACATGTCTATGTAGCACAAATATAAAGACTTGCAAGGGAGTGATATGGGCCAGATTCAGTATAGTGGAGATTTGGGCAGGGCCCTGGCAGGAAGCAAATGACTCTTCCAAATGGGTGTCACTGAAAAAAGTCTAAGGAAGGGACTATTTACAGAGGTGTGGCAGTTTAAAGACGAGGTCCCTGGAGCTGGAACCAGTCCTCATCCTAAAGGGGCAGAGGGAAGGGGCGGTCACCAGAGCTTGTTGCAGGGAAAGGGGAGCTGGAGGACAGGAGCTGCAGTGGTCGAAAGCTGTAGCAAAGCAGGGAGGAGGCAGGAGGAACCAATACCCCAGCCTCTCTCTCCTCCTGCTCTCCAGTCTTCTGTCCTGGCATCCCATTGGCTAGGTAGGAGGCAGGGCAAGGGAGCCTGGGAGATGCAGTCCATAGAGGTCAACCTCCCAGGGCACAGAGAAAGACAGAATTGATCTGGGGTGGGCGTGGGGGTGGACATAACCAGCATAGAGGTTCCCCTCATTGGGGGCAGCAGATGGGAATACCACGTAGAAAGAGTACATAGGGCCTTTCAACTCTTTGTGCCCTATTATTTCTTAAACTGAGGGTGAGAATATGGGTATTAATGTTATATTTGTTTTCTATTATATGATTTTCTTTTTCAATATGTCTGAAATATTTCATAATAAAATGAGCAGGAGACCAAAAAGTAACCTAACAGTACCAAAAGGCTTATTAAAAAAAATAGGCTCGGGCTTCCCTGGTGGCACAGTGGTTAAGAATCTGCCTGCCAATGCAGGGGACACGGGTTCGAGCCCTGGTCCGGGAAGATCCCACATGCTGCAGAACAGCTAAGCCCATGCACCACAACTACTGAGCCTGCGTTCTAGAGCCCACGAGCCACAACTACTGAGCCCACGTGCCACAACTACTGGAGCCCGCACGCCTAGAGCCCGTGCTCTGCAACAAGAGAAGCCACCGCCTGTGCACTGCAACGAAGAGTAGCCCCTGCTAGCTGCAACTAGAGGAAGCCCGTGCATGGCAACAAAGACCCAATGCAGCCAAAAATAAATAAATAAATAAATAAATTTATTAAAAAAATAGTCTCAGTCATTTATGTGGTTATGACCATGCAAATATCATTTACTGAAGAATTGAGTAGTGTATGATGCTTGCGTTTTCTCTCGGAGAAAGAGAAATTTTTTTTAATTAATTTTTTTTAATTAATTTATTTTTGGCTGCATTGGGTCTTTGTTGCTGTGCGCAGGCTTTCTCTAGTTGCAGCGAGCGGGAGCTACTCTTTATTGTGGTGCATGGACTTCCCTTTGTTGCAGAGCAGGGGCTCTAGGTGTGTGGACTTCTGTAGTTGTGGCACCTGGGCTCAGTAGTTGTGGCTCGAGGGCTCTAGAGCGCAGGCTTAGTAGTTGTGGCGCACGGGCTTAGTTGCTCTGCAGCACGTGGCATCTTCCCAGGCCAGGGCTCGAAACCATGTCCCCTGCATTGGCAGGAAGATTCTTAACCACTGCGCCACCAGGGAAGTCCAGCATTTGATTCTTTGCTGACAATATTTACCTTATAACTATACTCTTTCCTCCTGCCTCCAAAGCTCCATCTTTAGGTATTTTATCAAGTGTGTCTCTTTTTTTAAAAATAGATCTTTATTAGAGTATAATTGCTTCACAATACTGTGTTAGCTTCTGTTGTATGACAAAGTGAATCAGCCATATGCATACATATATCCCCATATCCCCTCCTTCTTGAACCTCCCTCCCATCCTCCCTATTCCACCCCTCTAGGTCATCGCAAAGCACTGAGCTGATCTCCCTGTGATATGCAGCTGCTTCCCACTAGCTATCTGTTTTGCATTTGGTAGTGTATATATGTCCATGCTACTCTCTCACTTCATCCCAGCTTACCCGTCCCCCTCCCTGTGTCCTCAAGTCCATTCTCTATATCTGCGTTTTTATTCCTGTCCTGCCTCTAGTTTCTTCAGAACCTTTTTTTTTTTTTAGATTCCATATATATGTGTTAGCATATGGTATTTGTTTTTCTCTTTCTGACTTACTTCACTCTGTATGACAGACTTTATATCCATCCACCTCACTACAAATAACTCAATTTTGTTTCTTTTTATGGCTAGTAATATTCCGTTGTATATATGTGCCACATCTTCTTTATCCATTCATCTGTCGATGGACACTTAGGTTGCTTCCATGTCCTGGCTATTGTAAATAGAGCTTCAGTGAACATTGTGGCACATGACTTTTTGTTTTTTTTTTTTTTGCGGTACGCGGGCCTCTCACTGTTGTGGCCTCTCCCGTTGCAGAGCACAGGCTCCGGACGCGCAGGCTCAGCAGCCATGGCTCACGGGCCCAGCCGCTCCGCGGCATGTGGGATCTTCCCGGACCGGGGCACAAACCCGTGTCCCCTGCATTGGCCCACATGACTCTTTTTGAATTATGGTTTTCTCAGGGTATATGCCCAATAATGGGATTGCTGGGTCATATGGTAGTTCTATTTTTAGTTTTTTAAGAGAAATGCAAATCAAAACTACAGTGATGTATCACCTCACGCCGGTCAGAATGGCCATTATCAAAAAATCTAGAAACAATAAATGCTGGAGAGGGTGTGCTGGAAAGGGAACCCTCCTGCACTGTTGGTGGGAAGGTAAATTGATACAGCCACTATGGAGAACAGTATGGAGGTTCCTGAAGTGTGTCTGTTTTCTTTGCTTGGTCTTGAACTAGATAGTTGGGGGGTTGGGACTTGCTTCGGGCAGCAGAGTAGAGTCCTTTCTTCCATAGCTGCTGGTCTGCTTTGGTGCCCCCAGCACTCTGGGTTATTTTTGGAGGTAGCAACTTGAAGTGGGAGTCAATCACGTTTAATAAGCTGGTACTCCTTGCACTGTGTGCAGAGACCCAACTCCCAGTTTTCAGTGAGCGTCTCCCTTGCTCCAATACACTGCTGCCTAGTTTAGAAATAAAAATAGTGGTTTGGCATTCTGGCATTTTCTTTGAAATTTAAACATATACTTACCATATGACCCAACAATTCCATTCCTAGGTATCTATCCAAGAGAAAGGAAAATAGGTATCTACACAAAGACTTGTACATGAATGTTCATGGCAGCATTATTCATAGTACCCAAAAAGTGGAAATAACCCAAATGTCTAACAGCTGGTAGATGAATGAACAAAATGTGATATAAGTGCTGAGTAGTAATAAAAATTGATACATACTACAACATAAATACACCTCAAAAACAGTATGCTACGTGAAAGAAGCCAGACGCAAAGCCACATATTGTATGATTCCATTTATATGAAGTATCCAGAAAAGACAAAATCTATAGGGACAGAAGGTGGATTAGTGGTTGCCAGGAGCTGGGAGGAGGGAAGAGTGGGGAGCAAGTGCTCATAGACACTGGAGATCTTACTGGATAATGGAATGTTTTAAAACTGGATGTGGGATAGTTGCATAACTTGGTAAATGTATAAAAATCACTGAATTGTACACTTAAAATGAGAATTTTATGACATGTAAATTATACTTCAATAAAGTTGTTAAAAAATGATGGTTTAGGGGCTTCCCTGGTGGCGCAGAGGTTGAGAGTTCGCCTGCCGATGCAGGGGACATGGGTTCGTGCCCCGGTCCGGGAAAATCCCACATGCCGCGGAGTGGCTGGGCCCGTGAGCCATGGCCGCTGAGCCTGCGCGTCCAGAGCCTGTGCTCCGCAACAGGAGAGGCCACAACAGTGAGAGGCCCACGTACCGCAAAAAATAAAAATAAATGACAGTGACCAGGGCAAGAGCTTGGTAATAAAGAGTCCAAGATTTATGGCTTCTCTTCTTACCTGGTGTGGTTAACTTTGCCCAGATGGAAAGCTCTGTTCTTTGGCATGTTAATCTAGATTCTGACACTTGCCTCTTAAAAAGCCAAACAGAATAAAATGGCATTTGTTTGCTTACATTAATAGGGAAGTCAAAGGTGTACCGCCTTCAGATATAAGCCGATCCAGGAGCTTAAATGAAACCATCAGGGCTCAGCCTTTGTTTGCCTCTCCATCCTGTTTTCCTCTCATTTGGGTTCATTCCCAGGCAAGGCAGCCCCATTAGCTCTGGGCTTATATCCTGCTACCTTGAGAACTAGGGGAAAAAGAGTTTCTTTTTTTTTTTTTTCCATCATTTCTGATAAAAGCCCCACCACTGAGGTTCATTGGTTTTGAATGCTCGTCCCTGAGTCAGCCAGCCTGGTCAGGAGGCTGATACTCTGATTGGCCAGGCCTGGGTCATTTGCCCTGGAACCTGGGGTAAACCTGCTCCTAGCCAGATCTCATGGACTGAGTGTTGGGGAGGGATGGATCTCCAAAGAAACCATAGGGACATTAACCAGAAAGGGAACAGCTGCTGAGCTGGCAAAAACAACAGAAAGCTTCCATCTGGCGACTAGTTGCATTCAAGGACACAGGGCTGACTGGATGAAAGGCAGGATTGGATTGCCTCAGTGTGGCTCATCCTCCTGTTCCTGGAAAAAACATCTCAAAGCACAAGTCCAACTGAGGGTCTGTGGGGACTTCCCTGGTGGCGCAGCGGTTAAGAATCCGCCTGCCAATGCAGGGGACACAGGTTCCAGCCCTGGTCCAGGAAGATCCCACATGCCGCGGAGCAACTAAGCCTGTGCGCCACAACTAGTGAGCCAGCGCTCTAGAGCCTGCAAGCCACAACTGCAGAGCCCAAGTGCCACAAGTACTGAAGCCCGCGTGCCTAGAGCCCGTGCTGCACAATGAGAAGCCCGCGCACCGCAGCGAAGAGTAGCCTCCGCTCGCCACAACTAGAGGAAGCCTGCGCGCAGCAATGAAGACCCAACGCAGCCAAAAAAAAAAAAGAGAGACAGCTGTTGTAAAATGGTACAGCCTCTCTGGAAAACGGTATGGCAGTTCCTTGAAAAAGTTAAACATGGATTACCTTATGATCCAGAAATTCTACTTCTGATTATATACTCAAAAGAATTAAAAGGAGGGACTCGAACAAATACTTATCCACCCGTGTTCATAGTAACATTATTCACAATATCCAAAAGATGGAAGCAACCCAGGTGTTCATCAACAGATGAGTGGATAAAACGTGGTATATACATACTGCAGGGTATTGTTCAGCCTTAAAAAGGAAGGAAATTCTGCTACATGCTGCAATTTGGATGGACCTTGAAGCCATTATGATATGTCTAAATAAGTCAGGCACAAAAAGTATAAATACTGTATGATTCAACTTATACCTAGAGGAGTCAAATTCATAGAACTAGAAAGTAGAGTGGTGGTTGCCAGGGGCTGGGGGCGGGGAACAGGAAATTGAATTATTGTGTGACAGGTTTGGAGTTTCAGCTGCAATGATGAAAAAGTTCTGGAGATGGATGGTGGTAATGGTTACTCAGTGATGTGAACATATTAGATGCCACTGAGTTGTACACATAAAATGGTTAAGATGGTAAATTTTATGTGTATTTTTTTACAAGTAGAAATTTTTTTAAAAATTTAATGATTAACATGGTAAATTTTATGTTATATATTTTTGCCACAGTTGAAAAAAGACTGAGAGACAGCAGGTCTGGAAAAAATTTAGAATCCAAGAAATGAGTTGATCATCTTTCCTGCTGCTTGTGGGACTGGCATGAGGTAGAATCAGCAGAGACTGGGCGTGGGCAAGGAGTGCCCTGGGAATGGAGAGCGTACCACACTAAGGGCCTTGTTTCCAGCCCCCCAGACCCCACGTTGTCATCAAGACTGGCAAATCCTGAGCCTGGAGCCCAGGGCAGGGTGGACTGGACGTGTGGTCTCCACTATCATATCTCCCTTGGGAAGTGGCTCTAGCCAATGGCAGAGAGAGAGACGGAGAACTCTTAGGGATCAGGAATGATTGTATGTGCCAAGGGACAAAATTATGGGAAGGGCCATGGACTTCCTATCCCTACTCAGTCTGATGCCTTAGGGTTGGGCAGAAAATATCACCAGTGAAGCATCGGAAAAGTGCCCTTAAGAAAGTCAGTGGGGGGAATTCCCTGGCAGTGCAGTGGTTGGGACTCTGTGCTCTCACTGCAGAGGGCACAGGTTCGGTCCCTGGTCAGGGAACTAGGACCCCGTAGGCCGTGCAGGGTGGCCAAAAAAAAAAAAAGTCAGTGGGGATAGCAGTGAGTGTTGCTTGGTGAGGTGTGGAGGACAGCTGTCATATGCTGTGGGTGGGAGTGTAAATTGTCACAGTCACTTTGCAGGCAATTTGCCAAGATCTGTTAAAACTAAAATCAAGCCTGTACCCTATGACCCAGCAATTCCACTTCTCTTCCCCAGAGACGCTTGCACATTTCCCCAGAGAGACAGTGCAGGGATATTATTCAGTGCTGCATTGTCTGTTATAGTCAGAGACTGGAAACAACCTAAACACCCAGTGATAGGAAAATGGCTAAATAAACTGTTGTATGTCCACAGCATGAAGTACTGCACAGGTCTAAAAAAAATGAAATACATCTATATATTCTTATGTGGGTAGATCTGTAAGACATATTGTTGAGTGAGAAAAGAAAGTTGTGAAATCATATCTGTATTCTGATACTGTTAATATGTTTTAAAAAATCAGAAGTATGTGCTTTAGGGTATAAGCTATGCTGCTGTAGCAAAGGGATATCCTAATAAAAGGGTTTAAATGAGGTAGCTTCTTTCTCTCTCACATAACAGTTCAGAGCGGGATGTGGTCCAGGGTGAGTGGTGTTCCAGTTATCTGTTGCTGCATAAGCAACAGTTATTGCAGTTTGCTCACAGAGTCTGTGGGTCAGGAGTTTAGGCAGGGCATGGTAGGGATGGCTTGACGGTGCTCCATGAGGTCAGCGGCCTTAGCTGGGAAGACGTGAATGGCTGGGAGTAACTCACATGGCTGGGGCTGGAATCATCTGGAGGTTTCTTGACCCTCATGTCTGGAACCTGAGCTGGAATAACAAGGTTTGTCTTAGTTGGGGCTATTGATCAGACTGCCTCCATGTGACTTCTCTATGTGGTTAGGGTTTCCATGCAGCATGGTGGCCCCAGGGTAGTTGAACATTTTGTTCCAAGAGCTTGTGTTCCAGCAAATAAGGCGGAAGCTATGTGGCCTTCCGTGACTTTTTCTCAGAAATTGTATAGTGTCACTTCGGCCGTTTAAAAAAAATTGAGGTATAGTTGACTTAACAGTACTATATGTTTCAGGTGTACAATATAGTGGTTCACAACTTTCTTTAAAATCAATTTATTTATTTATTTACTTGGTTACGTTGGGTCTTCATTGCTGTGCACAGGCTTTCTCTAGTTGAGGTGAGTGGTGGCTACTCTTCGTTGTGGTGCGTGGGCTTCTCATTGCAGTGACTTCTCTTGTGGTGGAGCACGGGCTCCAGGCGCATGGGCTTCAGTAGTTGTAGCTCGCAGGCTCTAGAGTGCAGGCTCAGTAGTTGTGGTGCACGGGCTTAGTTGCTCCACGGCATGTGGGATCTTGCCGGGCCAGGGCTCGAACCTGTGTCCCCTGCATTGGCAGGCGGATTCTTAACCACTGTGCCACCAGGGAAGTCCCCATGCCTCTTTTTGAATTATGGTTTTCTGAGGGTATATGCCCAGTAGTGGGATTGCTGGGTCATATGGTAGTTCTGTTTTTAGTTTAGTTTTTTTTTTTTTTTGCGGTACGCGGGCCTCTCACTGCTGTGGCCTCTCCCGTTGTGGAGCACTGGCTCCGGAGGCGCAGGCTCAGCGGCCATGGCTCACGGACCCAGCTGCTCCGCGGCATGTGGGATCCTCCCAGACTGGGGCACGAACCCGTGTCCCCTGCATCGGCAGGCGGACTCTCAACCACTGCGCCACCAGGGAAGTCCCTGTTTTTAGTTTTTTAAGCCACCTCCATACTGTTCTCCATAGTGGCTGTATCAATTTACATTCCCACCAGCAGTGCAAGAGGGTTCCCTTTTCTCCACACCCTCTCCAGCATTTGTTTGTAGATTTTTTGATGATGGCCATTCTGACTGGTGTGATGGCCGTTCTGACTGGTGATACCTCATTGTGGTTTTGATTTGCATTTCTCTAATGATTAGTGATGTTGAGATCCTTTTATGTGTTTTTTGGCAATCTGTATTTCTTCTTTGGAGAAATGTCTATTTAGGTCTTCTGCCCATTTCTGGATTGGGTTGTTCGTTTTTTTGATATTGAGCTGCATGAGCTGCTTGTACATTTTGTAGATTAATCCTTTGTCAGTTGCTTCATTTGCAAATATTTTCTCCCGTTCTGAGGGTTGTCTTTTTGTCTTGTTTATGGTTTCCTTTGCTGTGCAAAAGCTTTTAAGTGTCATTAGGTCTCATTTGTTTATTTTTGGTTTTATTTCCATTTCTCTAGGAGGTGGGTCAAAAAGGATCTTGCTGTGATTTATGTCATAGAGTGTTCTGCCTATGTTTTCCTCTAAGAGTTTTATAGTGTCTGGCCTTACATTTAGGTCTTTAATCTATTTTGAGTTTATTTTTGTGTATGGTGTTAGGGAGTGTTCTAATTTCATTCTTTTACATGTAGCTCTCCAGTTTTCCCAGCACCACTTATTGAAGAGGCTGTCTTTTCTCCATTGTATATTCTTGCCTCCTTTATCAAAGATAAGGTGACCATATGTGCGTGGGTTTATCTCTGGGCTTTCTCTCCTGTTCCATTGATGTATATTTCTGTTTTTGTGGCAGGCGGATTCTTAACCACTGAGCCACCAGGGAAGTGCCTAGTGTTTCACAATTTTTAAAGGTTATATTTCACTTATGCTTATGATAAAATGTTGGCTGTATTCCCTGTGTTGTACAGTATATGCTTTTTTTTTTAACATCTCTATTGGAGTATAATTGCTTTACAGTGGTGTGTCAGTTTCTGCTTTATAACAAAGTGAATCAGCTATACATATACATATATCCCCATATCTCCTCCCTCTTGCATCTCCCTCCCACCGTCCCTATCCCACCGTCTAGGTGGTCACAAAGCACCAAGCTGATCTCCCTGTGCTATGTGGCTGCTTCTCACTAGCTATCTATTTTACATTTGGTAGTACATATAAGTCCATGCCACTCTCTCACTTCGTCCCAGCTTACCCTTCCCCCTCCCCGTGTCCTCAAGTCCATTCTCTACTAGAATATATCCTTGTAACTTATTTATTTTATGCATAGCAGTTTGTACCTCTTAATCCCCTACTCCTATCATGCCCGTCTCCCCCTTCTCTCTTCCCACTGGTAACCACTAGTGTGTTCTCTGTATCTGTGAGTCTGTTCTTGTTATATTCACTAGTTTGTTTTATTTTTTTAAGATTCCACGTATAAATGATATCATACCGTGTTTGTCTTTCTCTGTCTCACTTATTTCACTAAGCATAATACCCTCCAAGTCCATCCATGTTGTTGAAAATGGCAAAATTTCATTCTTTGTTATGGCTGGGTAGTATTCCACTGTATATATATATATACCACATCTTTATCCATTTATCTGTTGACGGACATTTAGGTTGCCTCCATATCTTGGTTATTGTAAATAATGCTGCTGTGCCTGTATCTTTTTTAATTAGTGTTTTCATTTTCTTCAGATATATACCCAGGAGTGGAATTGCCGGATCTTATGGTAGTTCTATTTTTAGTTTTTTGAGGAACCTCCATACTGTTTCCACAGTGGCTGCACCAATTTACATTCCCACCAACAGTGCACAGGGGTTCTCTTTTCTCCACATCCTCGCCAACATTTGTTAATTGTGGTCTTTTTTGATGACAGCCATTCTAACAGGTGTGAGATGATATCTCCCTGTGGTTTTGATTTGCATTTATTTGATGATTAGCAGTGTTGAGCATCTTTTCATGTGCCTGTTGGCTATCTGTATGGCTTCTTTGGAAAAATGTCTATTCAGATCTTCTGCCCATTTTTTAATCAGTTTGTTTGCTTTTTGGGTAATTTCGACATATTTTATTGGTCAAATCAGCCATAAGCCTACTTTTAATGAGAGGGAACAGAGAACCCACTTCTCTATGTGAGGAGTGCTAAAGGCTTGGTGGTCTTGTTGTAAAACAATCACAGGTGGGAAGCCCTGTCACATGAGGTCACCCGGGATCCAGGTTCGTTTGGCTGAGGAGGGCACAGTGGGCTTTGTCATTTGTATTATGTGGCTTCCATCTCTGGTTTCAAGGTAACTGGATCCATTGTTGCCATATGCCAGCCAGGGAAAGAGAGAGTGGAGGGCAAGCCATTCCTTATAAAAATGTGGTTCAGTTATTCTTGGCAGAAAATGTTGGCTTGACATGTGAAAACTGAATAGCTAGAAATGGCAGGTGTAATGGTTAAAAAAAAAATGTGGTTCAGAACTTACATCACTTCTGCTTGCAACCCAGTGGCTAACTCTTGGTCATATTTCTACACCTAGCTGCAAAGGAGGCTGGGAAATGTCTGTAGCTGGACAGCCACGTGCCTGGCTACCACTCAGTAGGGTCCTGTTATTAAAAGGATGCAAAGGAGAATAAGTATTAGGGGCAATTAGTTTTTGCAACAGTGTATATTTTTCATATATATGTATACATAGTTAAGTGTGTGTATATAGAAATAGGTCTATGTGGAATATAGAAATACATAGATACATACAGTCTGGAAGAATACATAGAAAAAGATCTAGAAGAAACTGGTAACAGTGGTTACTTCTGGAGAAGTGGGAGAAGACAGGATAGGGGTATATTCAGAGCCGACTCTAGCCGTAGCTGCAGTGTTTTAATTTTTAACGAGGATGATGTCTTCATGTTTACTTGTGAAATTAAATATTAATTTAAACTGAAGGCCTGGTAAACATCGGGCTGCCGATGTTTCAGTCTTGGTCTTCTCGTGCTGTGGTGGGACCCAACACCAAAGAGTGCCAGGAGGTGGCATGGCCCAGCTGGCATTGCTGGGGACTCTCAGTCCAAAGACCCCACATTCTCAAAGGCTGCTTAGTTGGGGGGTCTCTCTGCCCCCATCCTCCTTGTCCAGTTCTGGAGGGTTTCCTTTGTTACCAGTAGATATTGGTTGAACGTTGAGGACTGTTTTGGCACTGAAGCCTCTCTCTGTACAGATTACTTATTAATTACAGGTAGAAAGCTGGTCACTGTACAGTGGAGAAGACAGGTGGACACCACCTCTCCCAAGCAATCAACGTTAACATCACAGACACCACGTCCCTCCTGATGGGAGACACTGAGGGCCCAGCATCACTTTTCTGTCACATTTCTGTCCCAGGTGCATAACTAAAATTCAATCATGAGGAAATATCAGACAAATCAAGGTGGAGGGACATTCTCCAGAACAACTGGACCGAACTCTTTAAAAATGCCAGCGTCACAAAAGACAGAAGTTGAGAAGCTGGTCTAGACTAAAGGAGACCAAAGTGATATGAATAGTAATATAGGGCATCAAACTGAATCGGGTCCAGGTCTGGGGGGAAATTGCCATCAAGAGATAGTTAGCATCCAAATTTGAATTTGGATGGTATTGGAGGTGATAGTATTGTATTGTATCAAAGTTATATTTTCTGTATTTGATAACTGAATGTATAAGAGAATGTCATGTCCTTAGGAAATATGCACTAAAGTATTTAGGAGTAAAGAAGCCTGTTGTCTGCAACTAACTCCCAAATGGTTTAGAACAGGAGTAGACAAACTCTTTTGGCAAGAAGGTCAAGTAGTGAGGATTCTGGGCTTTGCAGGCCATGTGGTCTCTGTCACACTACTCTTGCTCTGCTGCTGTGATGTCACAGACAATATATAAATGAATGGGCAGGACCGTGCTCCAGTGAAGTTTATTTATGGATACCAAAGTTTCAATTTCATGTACTTTTCACGTGTCATGAAGTATTCTTCTTTTGATCTTTTCCAACCAGGCAAAAATTATTTCTAGCTTACTGCCCATACAAAATCAGGTGGGCAGATTTGGCCGGTGGGCTGTAGTTTACTGATGCCTGATGTAGAAAAAGAATACACCCAACACACATAAACGCACACACATACACACACACGGGAATAAAGCAAATATGTCATAATGCTAACAGTTGGTGAATCTGGGCGAAAGGTATAGGGGAGCTCTTTGTACTCTTACAATTCTTTTGGAAGTTTGAGATTATTTATTTTATTTTAAATTTTTTGGCCACGTCGCACGGCTTGTGGAATCTTAGTTCTCTGACCAGGGATCGAACCCAGGCCCCCTGAAGTGGAAGCACCGTGTCCTAACCACTGGACTGCCAGGGAATTTCCTGGAAGTTTGAGATTATTTAAAAATTAAAAGTTAAATTAAAAAAGAGACACAATTTTCCTCTCTTGGGGCCCGGGAAGGAGTGAGGAAACTGTATAAGTCCAGGGGACTGAGCCCTCTCTTCTGGGGGCCAAGGGGGTCTCGCTCACAGCATTCTTCCATGTGGCTCCGAATTGCTATCTGTTCACTTCTGGGCCTTCACTTTTTCCTTATTTTCTGGTTTAACCTTCATATCTAGGAACCTGCTTGACAGACATGAGAGTTTAGGCTGTGGCCTCCCTGTCTGACCGTCCTCTTTTTCTCTGTCTCTCTGCTAATACAATTCTCCACCACCCAAGCAAACAGCCACTTTAAATATGTTCATTGCATTATTGTTTTTAATTTTATGGTCCCCATCCCCCATATTGTTTTCTCCAAATTGTTGGTATTTGTCTTAGATTATCAAACTGTAGAAGAAACTGGTCATTTCCCTGCATATGGCATTATTTGGGGGGAGGTGTGCTGTGGCAGCAATGTCGAGAAATTACTGTGTTCCATTCTCCCTGCATTGGGGTGAAGTCTCTTGTATTTCCTCTGGCCTTATGGCCCTGAATGGTTATTTCCAGGAATGAGATGTTGAGTGTATTGGAGTGACTGTGCCTGGGGTAGGGAGGGTTGGCTTTAAGGGAAGAGGTGTGTCCTTTTCTTAGTTGACTTAGCAAGAGCTCTCTTCATTGCCAGGATCAAAAACCCAACTCAAACTGGACTAACTGGAAAGAAATTTATTAATTCATGTAACTAATTATAGCATTACATTCAGACTTGGTTAGATCCAGGGGCTGAAATGGTGCCATGAGAATGCTGTCTCTTACCATGTCTCAATTCTGTTTTCCGTTTGGCTTCATTCTTAGGCAGGCTCTCTCCACTCAGCAGCCCCAGGTGTACCTTCTACCAGATTAGCAAACCCAGGAGAAAGAAGGCATCACTAAACCAATACTTCTAGGTAAAAGTCCCAGGGCTGACTCTCATTGGCTCAGTTTGAGTCATGTATCCACCTCTGAACCAATCAGTTGCCAGGGGATTGGAGGATACTGATTGGCCAGGCCTGGATCACATGACCACTCTTGGCATGGGAACTGTTAGCTCTACTCAAACCATCTGGATTAAAACTTGACAAGAGGTGGCTGACCTCTCAAAGGCATATTTGGTTGCTGTTCCCATCGGGAAGGATGGAACCTGCTCAGGAAAAAACAGTAGTTCCTTATTACAGAAATGCTGTGCTGTGCTGAGCTGCCTTCCCCAAATCCAGTCCCAATTTTATAAGCCACATCTTTGATAGGTGTAGTTGTATCATCTTTTTTTTCCTCTCTCTTTTTTAAAAATTAATTTTATTGGAGTATGGCGGCTTTACAATGTTGCATTAGCCTGCACTGCCCAACAAAATGAATCAGCCATACACATACAGATATTCCCTCCCTTTTGGACTTCCCTCCCACTTAGGTTACCACAGTGTAGTAGGTAGAGTTCCCTGTGCTCTACAGTATGTTCCCATCAGTTGTCTATTTTATACGTAGTATCAATAATGTATAAGTGTCTATCCCAGTCTCCCAGTTCCTCCCACCCCACCCCTTTCTCCCTTGGTATCCATAGTTGTACCATGTTAACTGTGAAACTGTGATTGCTGTAGTCACATCCCCAGACACAAGCAAACTGAAAAATGACCCCATTATGTCCTCCTGCACACGCTACCTGGGCTGCTCCGTCCCTTAGGATACTCACAGGATCTACAGGCAGAAGCTGGAGGAGCTGACCGCACTCCAGACTTCGTGCAGCAGCTCCATCAGCAAGCAGAAGACACGACTGAAGGACCTGAAGTGCACGCTCCAGAGGTAGGCTGGCTGCAACTCAAAGGCTCCCCTGAATCCCAACTCAAAACTGGCCTGGCTTGAGCAGAGAATGGAAATTTTAATGGAAAAAACCAGGAGTGGCTTCAGGCATCACTGGATCCAGGGGTCAAAGGGTGTTTTTAGGAATCTGTTTTTTTCCTCTAAATCCTGCCTTCCTCTAGGTTGGCTTTACTTTGGCTGAAATGGTCACTGAGATGGCCACCAACAGTGCCAGGCTTTTATCCTCCAGCCTTTCTTCCTACTGGCTCAGCCACACCAGCAGAAGTTCTGGGCATGATCCCCATTGGCTGGAATTGGTCACGTACCAGTCTGCAAACCAGTCATTGAGACTCTGGTTGGACAAGACTCGGTCATATGTTCACTTTGTGGACCTGGGGGATGGGACAGCCCTACTTGAACCATACGGGATGGGGCGAGGATGAGGCGTAGTTCCCCAGAGGAAAGGTCTTCTAATAAGTCCTACTGGGCAGGTAAATAGCAAGTATCCTTCTAACGGGTGTGGGAGCTCACTCCTCACCGGGCTCTCTGGTGGAGGGGGTGAGAAGTCTGGCATCCCTGGTGGGGATATGCTTGAGCTCATGACTTAGTTCAGTTCCTGAGGCCAGGATCACCTGTTCACTTCCTAATCCCATGTCTTCACGGCTTGAGAAGTGCTCTCACCCCCTGCAGGTGAAGGCGTCCGCTGGATACTGTGACCCCCCTAGGGAGGCAGGAAAACATGCTCTGAGTGGCTCGTCCCAGGTCACTTAGCTGGGCCTCCATTCCAGAGTTTGTGACAATTCTGGAATCCTGGTCAATTCTTCCTTTCCCTGGTGGACAATTTTTGGGACGGTTACTGAATATACCCCTATCCTTGACTGACCATTTTGGAAATGGAGGCCCATTAGTCATGGTGTAGAGTGTGGATGGTTCCATGTAATGACATCACCACCCTTGGAAAAACACATCTTACTGATGACAGGACTCAAGAGTCTTTCATCTGTCTAGGGTTTTTCAGTCGTGGCACTATTGATAATTCTTTGCTGTTGGGGGCTGTCCTGTGCATTGTCGGATGTTTAGCAGCATCCCTGGCTTCTACCCACTAGATGCCAGTAGAACCCTCTAGCCCTGTCTTGACAACCAGAATGTTCCCAGACAGTGTCTTCATGGTTTGGGAAGTGCTCTCATCCCAGGTTTCCCCAGTTGAGAACCACTGAGTTAGAAGGTTGACCCGTGAGTTACGTTCTTACACCAAGGACCCCTGCTATTCTGAGAGCGTCTATGACGTGTTTTTCTGGTTTTGAGATTAAATGTCACCAAAGAATAACAGTCAGACCTTGGTTGGTTGACTGATTATACTTTCAAAGCATCCTTCCTGTCTGTACTCTTAGTAATCTTCAGGTTGTTCCTATAGAGTAGCCTGGAAAGTAGTACTGCCAGTAGATATCCATTGAACTTGTACTTTGTGTTCGGTATTCTAAATGCTTAACATTGCACTTAGTCACTTTATTCTCACATTGATATTGTCTATAAGGTAAGACTGATGGGATGTATCCCTGTGTTTGAGGTATGGAAAATAAGGCAGAGAGGTTGAAGGACATTCCCAAGGTCACAAGACTAGCAGGGAGTCAGCATCAAACGCAGAGAGTACAGGTGGAGGACTGAGGTTGTGAGAAGCATTGCAATGGCAAGATGGGAGGACGGTACCCAGAGTTTCCAGATTCTTCCTGCAGTCTGTGTAACGCCCCTGCTTCTCTTTACGCCCACACCTCTGACCACAGGTACAAGCGCCACGCCAGTCGGAAGGAGGCAGAGCTCATTCAGCAGTTGGGCGCCAACGTCAAGGAGCGGCAGAATGTCTTCTTTGACATGGAGGCCTACCTGCCCAAGAAGAACGGGTAGGAGCTGGGGACCTACTCCCCAACCCCCAGCGCTGTGGGCAGATGCCCCGGCCTGGAGCACCTGGTCTGTGTGACTCCTGCCTCCCTGTTGGGGCTTGAGTTGAAGGTGAAAAGGAGGGAACAAGGGCAGGAAAGAGAAGGAAGCTTCCTTACACATATCTCCATGGACCCAGGAGGGGACCTCAGCCCCTCCCGTGTGGTAGTGACATTCCTGGAAGGGCTTTTTCAAGGAACAAGATGAAAGATCTGGTTCCCAGGATCTGCCACATGCCTGATGCCACCTGGGGTCCAGAGGAAAGGTGTTCTCTCTTAAGAGAACAAACATTTATGGAGAGCCTGCTGTATGCCTTGCATCAAGCTGGGGGCTCTCCTGATGTCACTCACTTCATCCTCAACAACCTGGTGAGTCGGGTCCAGGAATCTGCATTCTGCAAGGTTCAGAGACGAGACATTAGGGAGTATCTTGCCCAGGTGGCTCAGACCGGGTTTGGCTGAGCCTGGATGTGAACACTAGACATTCTGACTCTAGAGCTTGTGTTCTTTCCATCTTCCTCCTTCAGAGAAGTCCCATCTCCTTCCTCAAGTGACATCACCGCCACCCTGTTCCAGAGAGAGATCCTTACAATATTGTATCATGACTTGACGTGGGCAGCTAAAAGTACGTCCTGGGAAGCACCCTGACTTTTTTCCTGGTTTGGCCTAGCCCTAAGTCAGAGCCTTCTACCAGAGCCCTTCCTCTTGTCTTCTTTTTTGCTGTATTTGGTTAAAAACTCTAGGCTTTGGGTGGCGATAGCTTTCTACAGAATGAAACAACATAACCTTCTTTTAGAGTGTGGCTCAGATCCACTTTCCCAGCTCCAATCTCCCTAGTCCTCTGTGCATGTTACATTAGTCAGGAGTCCTTGGACTGTAAATGACAGAAAACCCGACTGAGTTGCTTAATTAAAAATAGGGGATTTATTGGCTCTTGTAACTGTAAAGTCCAGGTGTATCTATAGGTATGGCTGGATCCTGCTGCTCAAATGATACTGTTAGGCTGTGTCCCTCATTTAGCTTTCTTTTTACTCTCTTTTCCAGCATATGAGTTTTATTCTTAGGCAGGCTTTCTCTACAAGCTAGCCCCAGCAGCTCTGGGTTTGCATCCTACCCACTTAGCAAATCCAGTAGAGAATGCCTCTTTGTTCTTTAGTAGTTCTGGGAAACGTCCTGTTACTGATTCTTATTGGCCTAGATTGTGTCACATGATTGTTATTGACCCAGTCAGGAAGTTGCACCACCTTGGCTGAACCTGGGTCATGTGCCTTACCCTAGAGCCTAGGGGAAAAGTGATTCTCTGAAGGGAAATTGTACTGCCCTTCTAGGAAGTGGGGACTATATGCTAGGTGGGAAAAATGGATGGTCTTTTCACACCTCTGCTCCAGGTACACCAGACTTGGAAATGCCCCTAGAATTTGCTCATAGCTAGAAAGAAGGCTCTCCTGTTCCCTTTTCTCCTCTCAAACTTCTACTCATCCTTCAAAACCCAGTTCACATGTTACCACCTCAGTGAAGCCTTTCCAAACCCCTCTCTCTCCCTCTGTGAAATTAACCCTTCTTCCCCTGAGATCTCATAACCCTTTATTTGCACCTTTATTAGTGTGTTAGAGTACAGGCTATTGTAACAGAAGCCTAATGGCACAATGGCTCAAACATGCGTGGTTTTTGTCTCTTACAACAGTCCAGAGGTGAGTGGACTCCTGAAGGCCAAGAGTGGTGGGCTCCCAAGGTCACCTAGGGACTCAGAGTCCTTTTCCAACTTACTACTTCACCCCCGCTTGGGGAGTTGTCCTCAGCTACATGGCCAAAGCTGGCTCACACCATCTCATTTTCAGGAAACAGGGAAGAGTCAGGCAGCAGAGGGCAAGCAGATCCCTTTTTACAAAAATGTTTGCCATTTCCTACTGAAGCCAAACACATACATACCATACGACCCAGAAATTCCACTCCTGGGTGTGTGTGTATGTGTGTGTGTGTGTGTGTATATGGTGGAAATGAGTGCTGAATGTTCACAGCAAGGAAGGTAGACACAAAAGGCCACATATTGCATGAGTCCATTTATACGAAATGTCCAGGATAGACAGATCCATACAGATGCAATGTAGATTAGTGGTTGCCAGGGGCTGGGGGGAGTGGGAAATGTGCTGATAGCGGGTATGGGCTTTCTTTTGGGGGTGATGAAAATGTTCTGGGATTAGGTGATGCTGATGGTTGCACAACATTATAAATATATCAGAAACCATTAAATTGTATAATTTATTTTTAATTAAAAATTTTTTTATGAGCTCACTTTATTATTTATTCTTTTTTTTTTTTTAGTTCCAGGTACACATAGTGAGTTGATATTTCTGTACATTACAAAATGATTACCACTAAGTTGTATACTTTATTTTTTTTAATTTTTTTAATATTTATTTTATTCAACAAGTTTCATGAGCATCTACTTTGTGCCCAGCACCATTCTGTGTACAGTGGATAAAGCTCCGAATAAGTCAAAGTTTCTGCGCTTTCAAAGCTTACATTCTAGAAGGGAGTGGGGGATGAAAATAAATATGTACATACACACATATGTACATAATATAATCATAATTTTTTTTTATTGCAGTATAGTTGATTTACAATGTTGTGTTAGTTTCTGGTGTACAGCAAAGTGATTCATTTATATACACACATATTTGTATATTCTTTCTCATATTCTTTTCCATTATAGTTTATTACAAGATATTGAATATAGTTCCCTGTGCTATACAGTAGGACCTTATTGTTTATCTATTTTATATACAGTAGTTTGTATCTGCTAATCCCAAACTCCTAATTTATCCCTCTCCCACCCCTTCCCCTTTGGTAACCATAAGTTTGTTTTCTATGTCTGTGAGTCTGTTTCTGTTTTGTAAATGAGTTCATTTGTACCATATTTTACATTCCACATATAAGTGATATCACATGATATTTGTCTTTCTCTGTCTGACTTACTTCACTTAGTATGATAATCTCTAGGTCCTTCCGTGTTGCTGCCAATGACATTTCATTTTTATGACCGAGTAGTATTCCATTGTTCATACATATATATATATATATATATATATATATATCTCACATCTTTTTTTATCAATTCATCTTAAATTGTATGCTTTAAAAGTGTTTAAAAGTGTGAATGCTATGGCATGTGAATTATATCTCAAGTTTTAAAAAAAAAAGAAAAACATTCACAGCAGCTCTATTCATAATAGCCAAAAACTGAAAACAGGTCAAATGTTCACCAACAGTAGAATGAATAATTACATTGTGGTACCTCCACTCCATAGAATAATATACACAACGGGAAAGAAGGAACCACTGATGCAGACAATGTGGATGAAGCTCACAGACTTATTATTGAGGGAAAGAATCCAGACATAAAAGAGAATACATTGTATACATTTATGTGAAGTTCAGAAACAGGGAAAGCTAACACAACAGTGGGCATCCTTGCGGGGAGGGGCGGTTTACTGACCAGGAGGGGGCATGAGGGCACCTCCTGGAGCTAGAAGCATTTTATTTGATCTGGGTGTTGGTTACATGGATATGTAAATATATAAAAATTCATCATGTTGTATACTTAAGATTTGTATGCTTAGGAAGAGCCCTTTTTAAATTGACCTAGAAACTGTACACATGCCTTCACCTCATTGGCTGGAGCTTAGTCACGTGCTCACATTAGCTGCAAGGGAGGCTAGGAAATATGGTCTCTAAGCCAGCTGAAATGGGGAGAAATGGGTTAATCATGAAGGTCATGTCACAGCTGTCATGTTCTCTACTTAATCATTTTCATTCTCGCTCCACATGAGGCTTTTACTGCTGAGCTTAGCACCCTATTTTCTAATATCCGGTGCTCAGTGCTATGCTTATTAAGCTTGGATATTTTTGGTTGGGGACCACTCCTGGGGCTGTTAACATGGTGACCCTCACAGGTCTTTCCTTCCAGGCTCTACTTAAATCTGGTTCTCGGCAATGTGAATGTGACCCTTCTCAGCAACCAGGCCAAGTAAGTATCCCAGACAACCCTCCACTTGGCTTTACAGAATCCAGGCATCTTGCTCTTGCAACTCAGGAGAAATGGGACCAAGCTAGTATTTTTGCATAAATAAAAAAACGTTCACAGTTGGGAGTCTGGCTTTGGTCTTTTGGACGAGACTCTGAGGTCTCTTCTTCAGTGGGTAGACCACCTGGGGGAGGTTTCCTTCCTTCCTTTCACAGAGTCAATACCTGGGGTGGACAGGACTGCCACTTTCCCATGAGAAATGGCCCCTGCTCCGTTCCACGCCTTGTTACACACATTCCTCCTGGGAGGTAGGCAGTCCAGTCCTGTCCACCCAAAATCCATCAGTTACCAGGGGAAATGGAGCCGTGGCTTTTCCACTGAAGTAGCTGGTTGGGGGAGGAGACCCTATCTCTGCTTTCTGCCCATCACAGGCTTGGAACCTTAAACCAGGAGTCCAGGGACATGGAAGCTTTGCACACTGGCCCTCTTTCCCTAATTAATCATCACCGTTAATTCAAAGTCTCTCCCTTAGTGTGATCAGCAGGTCAAGATCTGATGGGGTCAGGGTCCTTCCCCCAGGTGGGCTATAGTTATGTGACCTTTCCTGGGGGTGTCTGTCTCTGCAGATTTGCCTACAAGGATGAGTATGAGAAGTTCAAGCTCTACCTGACCATCATCCTGCTCCTGGGTGCTGTGGCATGTCGATTTGTCCTTCACTACAGGTGATGGGGTGTGGTGGTGTGTGTGTGTGGGCATACAGGGGTGAGGAGAGGGCCATGAGAGAGGGATCCAAGGTCTCTCCTGCATCTACAGCATTTGGTGTGATAAGGTGTAGGGTAAAGAAGGACCATTCATTGCTTTTTTTTTCTTCCATTTTTTAAAAAATTAAATATATTTATTTTTGGCTGCGTTGGGTCTTCGTTGCTGCGCGCGGGCTTTCTTTAGTTGCGGCGAGCGGGGGCTACTCTTTGTTGTGGTGCGCGGGCTTCTCATTGCGGTGGCTTCTCTTGTTGCGGCACATGGGCTCTAGGCACACAGGCTTCAGTAGTTGCAGCACATGGGCTCAGTAGTTGTGGTACGTGGGCTCTAGAGCACAGGCTCAGTAGTTGTGGCGCACGGGTTTAGTTGCTCCGCGGCATGTGGGATCTTCCAGGACCAGGGCTCGAACCCGTGTCCCCTGCATTGGCAGGCGGATTCTTAACCACTGTGCCACCAGGGAAGCCCAGGAAGGACCATTTCTTATGGGAAATAGCCGTCCTATCTGCCCAAAAAGTATCTACTAAACGGCTGCTGAAGCGACCTTTTAACGTAGTAGTTGAGAAAGAGCCCAAGTGGTCCACCCATACAATGTAATACTATTTGGCCACAAAAAGGAATGAAGTACCGACACATGCTATAACATGGATGAATCTTGAATACATGATGCTGAGTGAAAGAAGCCAGATGCGAAAGGTCACTTACTATATGAACCCATTCGTATGAAATGTCCAGAATAGGCAGATACCATAGAGACAGAGAACAGATTAGTGGTTGTCAGGGGCTGGGGGGAGGGGAAACGGGGAGTGACTGCTCAGGGCGACATGGGTTTTTATTTTGGAGTGGTGAGAATGTTCTGGAATTAGATAGTGGTGATGGGTGCACAACTGTTAATATACTGAAAACCACTGAGTCGTATACTTTAAAAGGGTGAATTTTATGGTATGTGAATTATATCTCAGTTACAAAGAGAAAGGCAGTGGGGGGTAGGGTGGGGAGAAAGAAAGGAAGGAAGGAAGGAAGGAAGGAAATAAAAAGAAAGGAAGAAAAGAAAGAAGGAAATAGATTGACCACAGACTGCCCATGTTTGAATCCTGGCTTTGAAACTTACTGGCTGTTGCCATGGGCAGCTTCCTCTGGATGCCTCAGTCTCCCCATCTGTAAAACGAGGGTGACACCAGGCCCTGCCTCCCTGGGTTGTCATGACAATTCAGTGTGTTAACACGGTGCGTGGCTCTGCCCAGTGCCTGGCACCCAGCATTGTGGTTGAGAGTGCCGGCTGCTCTGTTAGCGTAGGACGAGGCCAGTGAGCTGAGGCTGCGCTGCCCCGGGGGTTTCGTTCCTCTCTCTGGCCCTGGCTTTTCTCCCCAAGTGTGGCTTGGGCATTTGGCCCACGTGTCAAGGGTTTATTTCCTGACAGGCGCTTGGCTGGGAGTCCAGTTGCTGGTCTGCCCACTTGAGTGTCCAAACAAAGGCTCTTTCAGGCCCTGGGCCCGTGGCGGCCTGCTGCCTCAGGCCTGGCGCATTTCCCTGGAGGGCAAAGGCTGCTCACGCCAGTAATGCCTGCTCACATGCCCCCTGGAAGGGGTAGAAGTTCTTGATGTGCAACCAGATTGCCTTGCCCTGGGGCCTCTAGGGCCCTCAAAGGACAAACCTGTGGTGTGTTGTCGAGATCTAAGGCTCACTGAGGGCCTGGCATTTCCATGTCTCCCATCCCTTTCTGTATTCATTTCCTGGGGCTGTCGTAACAAGGCACCACAAGCTGCGTGGCTTAGAACAATAGAAATATATTTTCTCACAGTTCTGGAGGCCAGAAGGCTGAAATCAAGGTTGAAATCACGGTTGACAGGGCCGTGCTCGCCCTGAAGGCTCTAGGGGAGGATCCTCCTTTGCCTCTCCCAGCTTCTGATGGTGACCGGCAGTCCTTGGCGTTCCCTTGGTTTAAGACTGACTCCAGCCTCTGCCTCCGTCGTCACGTGGCTATCTTCCCTGTGTCTCTCTCATGGTCTTCTAATGAGGACACAGTGATTGGATTTAGGGCTCACCCTAACCCGGTATGACCTCGGGAATTTCCTGGCGGTCCAGTGGTTAAGACAACACGCTTTCACTGCTAAGGGCCCGGGTTCAATCTCTGGTCGGGGAACTAAGATCCTGCAAGCCATGCGGCATGGCCAAAAAAAAAAAGTAACCCAGTATGACCTCATCTTAACTAAATTACATTTACAAAGATCCTATTTCCCAATAAGGTCATATTCTGAGGTTCTGGGTGGATATGAATTTGCGGGGGGGACACTGTTTAGCCCACTACGCCTTCTGTGGGTTAAAAATAGGGCAGGCGAGGGGGCCTGGATGGGCAGCTCATCTCTGAACCTCAGTTTCCTCATCTGTAAAATGGGAAGTAGTACTGTCTTAGTTTGGGTTCCCCCAGAAGAAACCACCCCCACAAGACAAGACAAGTATTTGAGTGCCCATAGTTTATTTGGGAGGTGATCCTAGGAAACACTGGTAGGGGAATGGAAGTGAGACAAGGAAGGGTTATCCTGTGGGCACCTGGAGTTCAGTGCTGCTGGGGAACTGTGGGACAGCGAAGGATGTGTCTCAGTTATCCCACCCGAGGGGCGAGGGAGCAGGTGGTATTTATCCTCTGACTGCTGTCAGTCTAGGAAGGATTGACTCCCAGAGAGTGTTAATCCCCCTGCCCTCCTGATCTGCCTCTGGCACCGGCAGGGTGAGCTCTGGTGGCCTGAGAAAGCCCCTAGGCGCACCAGGAGTTGCACGTTCCAGCTGTTGGAAGCTATGCAGATGGGAATGGGTGGGGTACGTGCACCTGCCATGAGAGCCAGCCCTGTGGGGTTGTTCAAGGGTCCAGAGAGATCGTCCACGTAAAATGCCTGCAACGTTGCAAGTTCCCAGTAGTTAGTGCTCGCCTAGTGTGTCAGGCTGAATAATGGTCCCCAAAGATGTGCATGTTCCAGTCCTCAGAACCTGCGAACGCGTGACCTTACCTGGCAGAAGATCTCTGCAGATAATTCAGTTAAGAATCTTGAGATGGGGAGATTATCCTGAATTATCCAGGCAACCCAGTGTAATCACAAGGGTCCTAATAAGTGGGAGGTAGCAGGGTCAGAGTCGGAGATGTGATGACAGAAGCAGAGGTCAGAGTGACGTGAGGCCATGAGACAGGGAATGCGGGCGGCCTCTGGAAGCTGGAAAAGGCAAGGAAGTGGATTCTCTCCTGGAACCTCCAGAAGGAACATGGCTCTGGCCTGATGACCTATTTCAGACTCTGACCTCCAGGACTGTAATAGAATAAATGTGTTCCTTTAAGCCACTAAGTATGTGCTCATTTGTTACAGCAGCAACAGGAAACTCAAACACTTTGGCAGGGCAGACTGAGACCAGCACCTCAAGCATGTCCCTAACGTGCCAGGGCCATAAAACTATTTTCACTCCTCTCTTTACTGATATAGGAAGGGACCAGTGGAAACTATGCTGGTAACCCCACCGCTCGCTTCTGGGGCTGCCTCCTGTCTGGAGATATCTAAGTGACCCTCTGCAGTGGGGGGCCGTCTTCACTCCCCCGTTTCCTGTTCAAGTCAAGTAGGCCTTTGATTTCCTCAGAGTTAGACATATGAGACTCATTTCTTGGACTCTGGGCGCTCTGTGGTGCTTCCCAAATTATTATGACAGGGGACACCCATGGCTCTTCCTAGGCTGCAGGCACTGCTCTAAATTCAGCTGCTGCTCACAGCAGCTTACCCGGGAGGTGCTGTGACTCTCCCCACTTTACAGATGGGGAGGTGACGGCACAGGAGAATCACTGACTTGTCCTTGGTCCCACAGCTGGGAAGAGGCAGAGTCTGGATTGGAACTCAGGCCCCGTGTCTCCAGAGTCTGTTCCTGACCCTCCCGAGACTACCTCTGCAGGCAGTGGTTCAGCGGGGCTGAGAGTCTGTCATCTGTGACCATGAAACAGGGTCACATAGCTTAAAAGACACCTTCCAATGTCTTTTTTAAAGATAGCATTTAGTATATCAAATTGATTATTTGGTCTAAGATTTAAACAGGTATTTTAATATACACATTTATGCAATATGTAGCATTTGTGCTATAATTGTCTACAAAATAAAAAGCGGAGCATGGGACTTCCCTGGCGGTCCAGTGGTTAGGACTCCACACTTCCAATGCAGGGCACGCAGGTTCGATCCCTGGTCGGGGAATTAAGATCCCACATGCCTCACACGGCGTGGCCAAAAGATAACAAATAAGTAAATAATAAATAAAAAGTGGAACAATATAAGTGAGCATAATAGGTACAAGTATCCATTTCAACAGGTCAAATTTAGTTATTATCAACACTAATGAAAGCACATTTCCGTATATTTAACCTTCAAGGCCCTACTCAACTGTCATCTCTTCTTTGGGGACTTTACACATTTAAGTAATTAGGAGTCTCTCATTTTCATTCTCACAGACTCTCCCAGACATCTCCCAACGTCTTTTATTATTGTTAAAGTTGTATCCTCCTATTTCCCTCCCAGGGCCTTTGTAGTTGGGGAAAAGGATCTCGCAGTTCAGGGATAGAATGGAGGAGATCGGGGGTGTTCTCCCTCCCCATGCAGTCATTTCTGTTCCCACGACAAATGGATCTGTGTGACACCAGGAGGTACAGAGCTGCTTCCTGTTGGGGTCAAAGATAGAGTCTTTATCGAGGGCCCGTCAGAGAGAGCCAGTGGCGGGGGAGCCCTCTGAGGGGCTGTCTGTTGCTGGCTCTGTCCCAGGATCCTTCACCCAGGAATGCTCATGGAGGGGGTCAACCTTCCCATTGTACAGATGGCAAAGTTGAGGCCAGTCAAGGTCATGCACAGCGTGTCTAAGGCTCACCCCTCTGACCAGGGCACAGCACGACTCTAGCTGCCATGTTCTGCCTGCCTTTAAGGCCTGTTCTGCCCACTGTAGAGGAGGCAGGGGGGGTTTTTAATTAATTTATTTTATTTTTGGCTGTGTTGGGTCTTCATTGCTGCGCGCGGGCTTTCTCTAGTTGCGGCGAGCGGGGGCTACTCTTTGTTGCGGTGCGCAGGCTTCTCATTGCGGTCAGTGGCTTCTCGTTGCGGAGCACGGGCTCTAGGCACGCGAGCTTCAGTAGTTGCAGCACGCGGGTTCAGTAGTTGTGGCGCACGGGCTTTGTTGCTCCGCAGCACGTGGGATCTTCCCGGACCAGGGCTCGAACCCGTGTCCCCTGCATTGGCAGAAGGATTCTTAACCACTGTACCACGAGGGAATCCCAGGGAGTTCTTAAGTTCATCTTTTTGTATGTGCAGCAAAGTTTACAGACGGTCGAAGGGGATGGAAGGAGTTTACACTGCAGACAGTTTAAAATTGCAAATTAGGTTTCCTGCTTCAAGTCCTTCTCTTGTCATCCCACCAGAAATTGCATATCAGACAGATGTCAAATTTAGAAGGGAAACAGGTTGTCGTGGGCTGAGCGGTCAAGGAAGGAGGGGAAACCTCAGCTAGGGCCTTAAGGGCGGGTAGGATTCATGTAGAAAGGTGAGCGGGGGGATGGGCATTCTAGGTGGAGAGAAGACACGCCGCCGCCTTCCCGGGGTCACTGGGGATTTCTGGAGGCATGCCTCTGTGGGCGGTTCTCATCCTGGTTTGCTGTCCAGCTGTGGTGGCGGGGACAGCCGTCCCTGGTTCTCATGCCTGCCCCCCCCCCCCTCCCGGGCGCTGTTTCTCTATGCCAGGGTGACAGACGAAGTCTTTAACTTCCTGCTGGTATGGTATTACTGCACCCTGACGATTCGGGAGAGTATTCTCATCAGCAACGGCTCGAGGTAATTGGGGGCCCAGCTTTGTGGCGGGTATGGGGGAGCCAAAGGGAAATCTGTCATGGAGGTGAGGGCTGTCAACCTCGCCTTGCGTTCCCTTCCTCCTTGTGGGGGTGGGGTATTCATGACCGTTCAGACCCAGGGAGGAGGAAAACGGTATCGGCTGCTGCACCCCATTTGCTGTGCTCAGTCTCTTGCTTACAAGAAACCCTGACTCAAGTAGGAAATTTATATTCTCATATCAAGGAATGGGTCCATTGGCACTGACTTCAGGTAAGGCTTAATCCAGGTGTTCAGACAATGTCATCAGGACCCAGTGTCTCTCTGCCTCTCACCTATGCCTTCTACTGTGCTGTTTTTATTCTCAGATTCCAGGTAGGAGCCCCCAGCAGCTCCAGGCTCACATCTTTATTTCTAGCATTCCCAGCAAAATAGGGCACGTTCCTCTCTTCCAAGAGTCTCACTGGGTCCTACTGGCACTCACTGATCACGTGCCCATCTCTGAACCAATCGCTGTGGCCAGAGAATGTGCCGCTCTGATTGGCTGGTTGTGAGCCTTGTGCCCACCCCCAGGGCTGTCAATGAAAGCCTAGAAGCTGAGTGTCAGGAGAGGAATGGTTTCGCAGAGGAAAATCAGGGTACTGTCACCAGAAGGTTGAATGGATTCTGGTGAGAAAAGTGGATGGTCCTCTCACAGGGCAATGAGAGTCTCGGGACTGAGTTAAGATCCACGACTTGCCACTTGCAGAACCCATTTTCCATAGGTCGGATGCCTTTTGGGGGTGTCCATTTGAACGTCTGCACACCATTCTTGTCCCTGTTTTTCCTGAAACAAAAAGTAACAACCTCCCACCCCTCCCCACTTCCTCCTTCCTGGGGGCTGGTAAGGAACGGCCAGGAGCTGTGTGTTTAAGATTGGGGTGTTTGCCAAACCCCCAAATAATTTGCCACCATCTTACTTCTCTGCCCAGTGGTCTCTTATAGCATATCCCTGCCCTGCCGGGCCTTACCCTGAACGTAGAGCCAAGAGGTAAGGACCAGGGGAACAGCAGTTCTTAGGTATGCAGCCCTGTAGCATGTAGCCCTTTAGAAAAGATCAGTGTTTCTCAAACTGCATTCATTCTTGTCCCATGCACACCATTTTTACCATGTCCAATATCACCTGGATGATAATTTTCTCACGTTTTAAATCCATCCTTCCTTTTTTTTTCTACGTAAATAAACATTAATTTTAAAAGGAAACTATTTCACCACCATACGTGGAAAAGCAGCATCAATTGCAGGAAAGAGGAAATAGTGTAAAATTAGATTTTCATTTTCATTGTCTAATTTATTGAAGTCAGTAATCTTCCTTCCTGAGGCCTGCTATTTCTCTTCAGCGTGTGTATGTGTGTAAAAAGGGAGATGAGCAGATCTCAAGAGGCATTAAAGGTGTTCTAGCATTTAACTGAGACTCTCTCCTTGGCTTAATCAGGAGAATGGAAAGAACAGAAAACATGACTTCTCACCACGTGATTCAGTATCATCTAGTGTTACACCCAGGTACCATCTAAAACTTGGTGGTACATGCCCCACGCTTTGGGAAACACTGAAGTAGAAAACCTTACCAAATAAATAACATTTGTAGTTTTCCTTAATTTTAGTGAATAGTGTCTTACAGCTTTTGGGCGGGGTCGGAGGGGACTCAGAGTAGTACATAGTGGGGAAATGGGCCCAGGACAATGGGCCAGGCTTTCTTGTTACTAATTCTCTTTGTGCATCCCTGGGCTTGCTGTCGGCCTCGGAGTTCCCTCCTCCTGCTGGGCTCATATTAAGAGTGTTCAGGGACACGCTCCATCTCTAACAGTCACTAACACTTTAGTAAGAGTTATCCTGGTCACTTTTTTCTGTGGATGTGGTTGGGGGGGGTGGTCCCCGAGAGGAGGGAGCAGGACTGAGTGGAGGTGCCTGCAAGTGTGGGGCACACCCAGAAAACAGGGAGGAGGGCTGAAGGGGGAAAGTGGGGTTCCAAAGCCCCCTCACTTTCCTGACACTTTAATGGGGCCTTTTCTGGGGCCTCCCTAGGGCTTGTGCTCTGATGGGACAACAGATGTGTTGGTGGTGGGAGTGTGGAATGAGTGGGGTGGGCCCGTAAAGGTGTCTCGTTTTCTGGAATGACTGTGGGAGTTGTGGCCAATTTGTGGGGGAGGGAGGCATGGCAGGTGGATGGAATCTGGGTGATTAAAACTTGTGACTCATCCTCAACATCTGTTGGGTATTTAGCCTCCATCCTCCCCCAGCTCCTTCTCAGAGCTGATTCCTCTCCTGGGGGCGGGCAAGGGAGATGCCTGTGAGGTTTCCCCTCACACTTGGCACTTATTAGGGAATAGCTAAGAAACCCTTTCAAGAAAGCACAGTGAGGAAGAGGGAGTGGGTCCGGATTGGTATGAATACTACCTTTCTTATTTCTGAAGCGTCTCAGGGCTAGCTCTGGAGCTCACAGTCGATACCCAGTAAACACCCCAGGGTCTATGTAGAAATGAATTGAACCCAAGCTCTGCAATGAGGGGAAGGTCATTGGGGCCATACCTGTGTTCGAAAGACAGCTGGAACTGAGCCATATGGGTTTCCTGGAGGCCTGCTGCCCAAGTTTTGGCCTGACGGGGCCTTTTTCGTCCTGTTCCCAGTTGCATCTGAGACCTGAATTAGGGGTGTATTGGGGGAAGAAGGCCTGGAGAGGTGGGGTGTGGGGAGGATGCCCCCCATCGTGGGCTGGAGCCACCCTTGGTTTGTGTCTGATGCTGCCCATGTGAGATGTAGCTCATTAGCTCAATTAGTGTAATAAGCAAGTCAGCCTCCCTTGCAGATTTTGCAAATGACAGAAAACCACCTGATAGGAGTAAACATGAGGGGTATTTATGGGAGCATATGAATAGTTCAGGGAGGTCAGAAGGGCTCAAACAATGTAACAGCCCCCCTCCTTCTCCTTATTCTGTTATCTCCTTCACTGGCTCCCAGCAGCCCAGGCCAGCATTCTACCAGATCAGCAGTCCGAGAGGAAAGAGCATCTTTCCTCTACTGGCCTAGGGGTGATCTTGAGACAGACTTCCAGTTGGCTAGGTGCAGGTCACATGCTCATCCCTGCCCCAATCACTGTGGCTGGAGGGATGCGGAGCCCTGATTGGCTGGCTCTGGGTGATGTGCCCAGTTATCTTAGCTCCACTGAGCCACCCAGACTGAGTGTGGGGGTGAGGTGATTCCCCGAAGGAACGATAAGGGGGAGAACCAGAATAGGGAGTGATTGACAGGCAGGCAAAACAGATGTCCTCTGCCCTAGTTCCGGGCCAGAATGAATAATGAATCAGGAATCACGCTGGCTTTTCTGGCAAGCCAACCCACCAATGCCTAGATCTGATGGGTTTTTATAAGGGCCTTTCCTAGGATACAGAGGTGTAGGGGTGGCAGGGGCAAGAGGGTGCCTCCGTGTAGAAGCCATTCCCCCAGCCGCCCAGATTGACCCGAAGCTCAAAGCCAGCCAGGGGTTGAATAGTGACTGGTGCCCAGGTCTTATGCACACATGCAAACATGGCTGACGTGCCCTGAAGGGAGCTCTCCGGGCACAATCCCCAGATACCAGGACATGCTGTCCCTACATGCTGGCCATGCAGTGTGCCACCCTTCCTGGGGCATCTACTGTCTGCTCATTTAAAAAGCCCACAAGCTCCTGCAGGCTTCGTTTCTGTGGCAGAACGGGCCCAGAGGGTGACTGCTAACGGGTGCAGCTTTCTGTCTGGGGTGATACAAAATGTCCTAAAACTGATGGTCATGTTTGCACAATTCTCTGAATATACTGAAAACCACCGAGTTGTATACTTCAGATGGGTGAACTGTACAGTGTCTGAACGACATCACAGTAAAACTGTTACACAGACACACACATGTGAACGAAACCAGCCCAGAACCCTGGGGTGTGCAGATGGACGATGGGGCTGGTGAATGCACGCTGGGGAAGAGGCCATTTTTAGCCTCTCCCAGTGCCGCTGAGCTGTGTTTATTGGTGGCATCTGTCAGCGCTGGGCTTTGGGCACAGTGAGCTGTGAAATTAAAAGCTGCTGCTCAGCCAAGCTTGTTGCCCAGAGCCTGTGTCTGCCTCCAGCCGTTCCTGTACAGAGAGAGGGCATTTCTCAAGGGACCTTTGCGGGGTAGGACAAAGGACAGTGGGGCTTGCCAGGCCTCCAGGGCTTGCAGAAACTTCTTGGTAGCTCTTCAAGCTGAAAGTCTAAGGATGGGGCCAGCTGTGTTTTCAGTCAGAAAATTAGAGCCAGGGGTCCTTGTAGACTCTTGACGGGCAAGACAGGGACACAGGGAAGGGGAGACTGGGAACAAACAAGTGGACGGATGTCTCATCCTGTCCCGTGAACTCCCGTGGCACCTGCATCAGTCTCCTGTCACCTCTGTGCTGGTGGCATCTAGACCAGCTGCACCTCCTGGACATCACTGTTTTCATTTCAACATTTCTTGAGTACCTACTGTTTACCTGATGCTGTTAGTGCTGGGAATAAAGAGCCACCTAAAACCTTGCTCCTCAGCACAACTCCTCAAGCATCCACAGGCCATTGCCTTAACCCCCAATTTATGGCCAGAACTTCTTTTTTTTTTTTTTTTTTTTTGGCCACACCCTGCAGCATGTGGGATCTTAGTTCCTTGACTAGGGATCGAACCCACGCCCCCTGCATTGGAAGCACAGAGTCTTAACCACTGGACCGCCAGGGAGGTCCCTTTCATTTCTTTCTTTCTTTTTATTTTAATGGCCAGAACTGTTGAAGGGCTGCAAAGAGGAGACGGGGGTAAGATGCTGTTCCTGCTTTTATGATGTCTGTGTTCGAGTTGGAAGGTTTTAAGAGCAGTGAGATCCACTTATGAGAACAATGCAGATTAAAGCCTCCATGACACACCAATCGTCACATAATAAGACTGGGAGAAATTTTAAAACTGGGTATCCAGCATTGGTGAGGGTTTGGGGAGCTCGATAGGCTCTACTGGGGATGGGAGTGTAAATGGGGATAGCCGTTTTGGAGGGTAATTTGAGAAGTAACCACGCACGTGCCCACCGACCCAGCCATCCTGCGTACTTCCTGGTAGCTGCCGTGGAGAAACAGCGTCATCGCACGGGGGGCTTCCACAGTGTGTCGTGGCATCATGGAGCATGATGGCAACATTTCAGGAACGGCAGAGCCACATCCTGAAATGTCGTGTCGCATTTAAGAAGTCAGTGACAGGTCCACAGATAGCTGCCTGGGAGTCGAGACAAGAAAGCAAGTTGCAGGATGATTTTAGTTCCAAAGAAAAGTCTAATCCAGCAGCTCGTCCCCCAAACCAGCAGACCCTCAGGTGCCACCGTTTGGTGAGCAGGAGCGCCCTGGAACCCATCTCCCCACTTGGCTGCACTCCAGTTCTCTCCCGAGAGAGTTCTGGAAAGACAAAGGTTGAGTGCTACTCCCACGTGGGTGCCTCGGGGGGTCCCAATTCCTGGCATCCCAGGGTGCGTTTGACAGGGCAGATTGCTGCCACACCATGTTCCGATAACTGAGCTCCTGGAGAGGGGCCGGGGAGCCCAGCAGGGGCCTGAAACACACTCGGGGACTTCGAAGGCTAAGGGCTGCCTGTGACACTGCGGAGCGGGTGACAGCCAGGCTCCCTGTCCTGCTGTGGAGTGAGAGCCCTGAGCTGGGGGACCGCTGGGCTCTGACGGCACGGTTCCCACAGCTTCTGGACTGACTGGGGCGAGGGCCTGCTGTAGACGGAGGAGCAGATGAGCCTAGGGCATGGGGCTCCCAGAGAGAAGCTGCGTCGGGGATGGTGCGAGATGCACCGTGTACAGCCCGTTGTCTTTCTGCATCTGTGTGGGGTAACGTAGGTAGCTACAGCTCTGCATAAACGTGCGCGAGTGTTATGTGTTTATTCAACACGCTTACTGAGCACCTGCTCTGAGCCAGGTGTCACAGATGAACAGACAAAATCCCTGCTCTTTTTGAGCAGGGAACGGTGTTCAGGAAACAAATGAGAAGAAAATAATTTCAGATAGCGTGAGCACCATGAAGAAAATGAAGCAGGGTAGTGTGTTACAGATCGGGGCCGTCTAGCTGTTTTATTTATTTATTTTTAACATCTTTATTGGAGTATAATTGCTTTACAATGGTGTGTTAGTTTCTGCTTTATAACAGAGTGAATCAGCCATACATATACATATTCCCCATATCCCCTCCTTCTTGCGTCTCCCTCCCACCCTCCCTATCCCACCCCTCTAGGTGGTCACAAACCACCTAGCTGATCTCCCTGTGCTATACGGCTGCTTCCCACTAGCTATCGATTTTACATTCGGTAGTGTATATATGTCAATGCTACTCTCTCACTTCGTCCCAGCTTAACCTTCCCCCTCCCCGTGTCCTCAAGTCCATTCTCTACGTCTGCATCTTTATTCCTGTTCTGCCCCTGTCTAGCTGTTTTAGATAAGGTGGTCAGGGAAGGCCTCTTGGAGGAGGTGACAGTTGGTCCGAAATTTGAACTTGGACCAGGAGCCAGGCAGGCCAAGGTCTTGGAGCGGAGAGGACAGCAAGTTCGAAGACTTTGTTAGTCTGCTTGGGCTGCCATGAAAAGATACTACAGACTAAGGGACTTGGAACAACAAAAATTTATTTTCTCACGACTCTGGAGGCTAGAAGTCAAGATCAAGGTGCCAGCAGGATTGGTTTCTCCTGAGGCCACTCCTTGGCTTGCAGACGGCCACTGCGTCTTCACATGGCCTTTGCTCTGTGAGCAGGCACACCCCTGGTGTCTCTTCCTCTGCTTCTAAGGACACCAGCCCTGTTGGATTAGGGCCCCACCCTTATGACCTCATTTAACCTTAATTACCTCTTTAAAGGCCCTGTCTCCAAATATACTCACATTTTAAGGTACTGGGGTTAGGACTTCAACGTAGGAATTTGGGGGGGGGGGACACAATTCAGCCCATAATAGGCCTCGAGGTAGCAATGGGCCTGGCAGATTCAAAGAAAAGGATGCTTGGAGCCTCTTAGGGTGGGGGGAGGGGGGATGGGGAGGCGGGGCTTGGGGTCATGAGGAGGTTAGGGATGTGTTCTGAGGGTAGTGGGAAGCTGCTGGAGGCCCAAGTGCCTCTCTGGGTCTCTGTGTGATTCTGCATCTCGTTGGACAGAAAGAGAGAAGTCCTGGCTTGGATACGTTTCTTCCTCCAAGGAGCTGTCTCTGGGTCACAGGGCACCCCCCCCCCCCCACCGCCCGCAGACACAGGCTGGGAAGCAGGGAGACACTTGCGTTTCTCTCCCGGCCTGAGCTCCTTTTCCTTCTCTTCTTTTAAGAATCAAAGGCTGGTGGGTGTCTCACCACTACGTGTCCACGTTCCTGTCTGGAGTGATGCTGACCTGGTGAGTGTCCCCCGCTGTGCCCCAGGGCCTCTGCTCACTCTCCCCAAGGAGCCAGTGAATTGAGCACTGGTGGTGGCTGAGGGGTCCAGATGCAGGGGCCTTATGGCCTGACATCTGGGCCATGATGTAAAGCGTGAGCTTACGACGGGGCTGCAGGGACACCCCAAGTCGGCTGGGGACTTCTCCGAGGAGCATCCTGTCTGCCTCCTGGCCGGGGTGACAGCGAGCGAGTCTGGACAGAACAAGCACAGGGACGAGGCTGTGACTGATGGAGGGTTAGGGGGAATCGGTGGGAATTTAGGCTTCAAGATGCCTACTTGCACTCCCCTGGTTGTAGAATGGATTAAAGCAGTGATGGAAATTACCTGGTCCAGCCCCAGGGACATGGCAATAAAGAAGGTAGAATTGGGTTTTAAATCTTCTTTTCTCTTCTGGTTGGAACAGAGATGGGGTGGGGATGAACAAATGATTTCAGAGCGGGGGCTCATCTTTGCTTTTCCCCCACTTCTCTGCAGGCCTAATGGACTAATTTATCAGAAGTTTCGCGATCAGTTTTTAGCGTTCTCCATTTTTCAGAGTGAGTGTCTCTTGCTTGGATTCAGGGGAGGAGGTTTGGTGTGGCTTTCACCGATGGAGTCTGTTTTGTGAAGGGTGTGTCTTGTGTGGAAGGGAGGTGAGACTGGGGGAAGTCCCTGGTCGGCCAGGGACAGGGGAGGGTCCCAGAAATCCAGAAGGAGCCATCCACCCCCCATCAACTCCATCCTACCGCCCAGCCCCTGGCCTTAAGAGAGCAATGTCTGACCCACACCCACGCCCTGGATCTCCAGCCACTGCCTTTTTCTTCCCTGGATCAGAACTGGACCAATTGTACCCTTCAGGAACTGAGGGGTGTTGGGGGCACTAACTCTGTTTTCCTCAAAATGGAAATTTATGTTCTTTTTCTCATTTAAGAATAGCTCTGGATTTATATACAACGAGGGGTTACCTCTGAGAAGCAGAAATTGGGTGGTTGGGGGACAGGGAGAGAGTTTTACTCTCTTTACTGTTTGTTCCCCTTAAATTTGATGCCAAGTGCATATTACCTATTCAAAAAATACAATTTAATTTTTAAATAAAACCCTGCTTACAGGCAAATACAAACATAAGCCAAGAAGGAAAATTACATATAATAATTCCACCCTTAGGGTGTTAATCGATCTTTGTCCATTCAAACATTTTTATTCATAAATATATATATATACACACATATACTGCATTATGTATAGTCTACAAACATGGGATCCCTCTACACAGCTTTGTTTATAACCTAGTTTATATTCTATTAACAATTATCGTGGGTATTTTTCCACGTCAACACGGAACTCTGCCTCCTTAATTTTTAGTGACTACAAAGTACCCCATTGTATGGCCCTGTCTCTTTTATGTCTTGGCGCTGGGAGCACACAGCTCCCAGCGTGGTGCCTCCATTCCAGCGAGCATCTGATGAGTGCTAGCTGCAGGCCTAGGAAAGCTCCAGAAGCTTCTAGCCTAGTTGGGGCTTAGTTGCAGTCTCAGATAACCTGAGCTCTCTTTGAAGGAATAAAAGCAGGTTGAGACCTGTGTGTGTGTGTGTGTGTGTGTGTGTGTGTGTGTGTTTTGGGGGTGGGAGGAGGTTGTACCCTCTGGGCAATGGAGACCTGCCAGCCTGCAGTGGAGGTGTCGCTGGGTCTTCCAGTCCCTGAGCTGGGCGCTGTGCTCCCCCTGCAGGCTGTGTCCAGTTCCTGCAATATTATTACCAGAGGGGCTGCCTCTACCGGCTGCGGGCCCTAGGGGAGAGGAATCACCTGGACCTCACGGTGGGTGAGTAGCCTAGCCTGGGGGGTGGAGGGGCAAGCACCGGCCCTCCCTGCTCCCCCAGACCTCGCCCTGCACTCCTCACTGGGAACAGGTGCCAGTAAGAACCTGACAAGACCTGCCACACGCAAAGCCAGTCTGCCGACCTCACCCCAGTTGCTTTTCTTTTTTTTCCTTTGGTTTGACATATATACACTAACACAGTTGCTTTTCATAATTCGTCGTGGGATTCCATGTCAGCTGACAAGTGCGAGACCAGCTGTGGGCCAGGCCCTGGATGCTGGCCTCTAGCTTCTTTTTAAATGGATACTTTTTGTCTGTGTTTTGTGATGTGCATAATCTTAGTCTAGTGTTTTTACACTTATGCAACTTATGTGTGCTTAACTTTCACTCAGCAAGGTGGGCGCCCCATTAGGAAACATCGGAGACTCCTCATCTAAACTTTCAGGGGAAAGTGTGGTTAATAAAAATCTTCTATCTTTTAAGATGGTCATTTCCATCGAATTACTCTGCACAGTAGGCTCTATTTCATCAAGACTCGATTGAAGTGATGCATGCAAAAGCCAATTATAAAATGCAAAATCCCGTGCAAATTAAAGAAATTATTAGAAAGCTAGTGCCGGTACATCAGTGTTCTGTAAGAGTTGTCAGCCCACTTGGTTCATGGTGACTTGAGGCGTGAGGGCAGTCAGGCCTGGTGGCAGGTGTTCTGCATGTTTTTTCCTGGGTTACTTTCCTAGTGAGCGCTCACCCACCTGGAGGAGGTGAGGGCTGTGCCCCTCCCCCATCCGTGCGTTTGAACCTGGCTAATCTCAGAGTGACTGGCCTGCCTGGGCCACCTCACACGGGCCCTTCGCTCCCTCCTTCCTCCCCACAGAAGGATTTCAGTCCTGGATGTGGCGAGGCCTCACCTTCCTTCTGCCCTTCCTGTTCTGTGGCCACGTGAGTCCCCCTGGAGTTTGTGGGTATCCCCTACACTGGGCAGACCTCCCGGGAACAGAAGGTCTTCAGGGCTCTCCCTCTCTCACCAGCCATCCCCTAGCTGGGCCCCACGGGGTCCTGGGGCTGCGACGGCCCCAGTGTCCAGGGATGCCAAAGGCAAGAGCCGGAATGGGCCCTCGGCACCAGCACGCCCAACCCCAGGCGGGGTGCCCCAGTTTCATTTTGGGGGGGCTGTCAGTGTCTCAAGGGCAGTGGACAGCAGAAGCTGGGGGGCTTGGTGCTCTCCCTGGGCTTTCCCACGTGGGTCTCCAGGGGACTCCGGTGGGCTGAGCAGTGCCTGTCTCCCCTCTGCAGTTCTGGCAGCTCTACAATGCCATCACGTTATTTGAGCTCTCCAGCCACGAGGAATGCAGAGAATGGCAGGTATGGTGTTTGTGTGTGTGTGTGTGTGTGTGTGTGTGTGTGTGTGTTTTGTGGTGTGTGTGTGGAGCGTGTGTGCGCATTGGTTGGGGGTTTCGTGAGGAAGGTTGGGGCCGCTTGGGGAGAATTCCTTCCTCCTCAGTTCCCCCTGCCCCCTGCCCGCCCTGTAGGGCCCTGCAGTCCAGAGCTCGCTGCAACTGGGGCCTGGGAGACCGTGGGAGGGAATTCGGGAGACCAGGGAGCCCCTCAGTGGTCTGAGAAACCCAAGGAGGTTCGCGCTAGGAGGGGGGCCGCGGGAGGAGCCCCCCAGGACTCTGCCTGACCCCGTAGGACTCACACCCTTCACCCAGTTAGCCCAGATCTCTGCCTTCTGCTGGCAAACGCTGCAGTTCGCAGGTAGCTTGTGCCAAGGGGGTTCTGAGCTCCCGGGGGGCGCGGGGGGCATTTCAGCAAGGAGAGCTGACCCAAGCCGGCGCGGCCTTTGCCTTCTTTCTCTTGTGCTCTCTGCCTCGCCTTCCCTGCCCTGGGCACCCCCTTCTCTGCATGCCGCCCGCCCAGGTGTTCGTGTTGGCGCTTACGTTCCTTGTCCTCTTCCTCGGCAACTTCCTGACCACACTCAAAGTCGTGCACACCAAACTCCAGAAGAACAGAAGCGAGGCCAAGAAGCAGTGAGCCACGGGACCGGCGCCCCTCGACCCCCGGACTTTGAGACTGCAGGGGATCCCAGGCGACACCCTCGCTGCCGGGTTCCTCCCAACCAGTGCCAGTGGCCACTGGCAGCAGTGACCTCAGGGGCCAGCGGCATCGCTGGGAGCAGAGCCGAGGCCCCGGTCCCCGGCCGGACAAGAGGAATGTGACCCCAACCTGTCCGTGCAGTATTAGCCCGCCCCAGCCTCCCATATTTATGACATATTTAATATCGACGCACCCCCTTCCCTAGAATCTGCCGCCCTCTTACCCCGCTGCTCTCCGCGAGACTGCGTCAGTCTTCCTGGGGGGTGGGGGAGGCTTAGCCTCAGGGTCCCCCTCTGTCCCCCATCCTGTCGTTTGAGCCCCTCAGGTTGGGCTTCGGACGTGCCTCGCTGGGGTTGGGTTTCCGCTGACCTGCTACTTACTGAGTCCCAGGCGGGTGGAAGGAAGCCCTTCCGTGTCCCAGGGAGCCTCCCTCCCTGGGGCACCGCTTCTGCTGTAAGCTCCCGGCCTCCGCGCGCCCGCCGCGCGGGTGTTCAGGTTCTCGGAGAACCGCTGTCCGTCTCTTTGTGCCTCGTACTCTTTGTGCTTCCTGAGTCTGCAGCCTGCTGGCCGCCAGGTGGCCCTGCCTCCCACAGGCCCAGGGCTTGGCCTGAGGCGGGAGGGTTTTCTGAGGGTCACCACCAGAGGGCGCCCCTGCATCGTCTGGCTGGTGTGAGGGGTTTTTTTTTTTTTTTTTTTTTCCTCTCAAAGTTTGGGTCCACTTTTGTGGGCTTCATGACTCCCACCCCTCAGCCCACCTTCCCAGATTCTCTCCGTGAGCACTCAGGGCGTGGGGTCAAGCCCCTAGGCGCTGGTTGGGACGTAAGCCAGCGTGGAGGTCACCCACGCTCAGGCTTCCTCCCTTCACCTCAGAGCTTCTGGAACGTGGGGCTCACTTCGAGGCGGCGGCCACACTCTAGAGGCCAGGGCAGGTCTGTTGGTCACCTCACGTTAGGTTCTGTATCTGTGGGGAGGGTGAAGAAGCGAACAGTTTGGCTGCATTTTCTGCGTCTTCTCCTCATATGGGCCTCAGCCGTCCTTAACGACTTACTTAGAAATCCCTGTCGACCAGAGTACATAGATGGTGTCCCTAATCATGCTCTGGGTGTCAAAGGGGATTAAACTTTTAAAGTATGAAACTTCCCCTCCCCTCCCCTCCCCCCAGTAAGATGCCACATAAAAATCCAGATTTCCACTTTCCCTAGAGAAATGGAAAGATCTAGAAACATTCCCACAGAGCAGCATCTGGCTGGGCTGAGCTGCCTTGTCTAGGGTGGGGTGCTTGCTTTCTAATTTGCCACAGGCCCCACCACTCCCTTTCATCCCTGCCCTACTTCACTCATTTGGGTCTCCCATCTGGCCCCTTAGGCACTTGGGTTTGCCCTAGACTAGGAGTTGGTGGACTTTTTCTGTGAAGAGCCAGATGGCAAACATTTTAGGCTTTGAGGGCCAGATGGTCTCTCACTCTAGTCTAGTCTGCAACTGGAGGGCAGAAGCAGCCAACGCGGAAACGAATGGGCGTGGCTGTTTTTCACTAAAACTTTATTTACAAAAATAAAGATTTGGCCCACAGACTGTGGTTTGTGGACCTCTGTCCAAGACCATCATTTGTCCACGGAGCCTTGGACCGAATGCTCTCTTGATTCCCCAGGGCGTGGCAGGGCCTTGGGGAACCTAGGTGGGGTGGGGTAGACTTCAGAAGTCTCTTTCTCAGGCCTAGTGGGGGCTGAAGCACTGGGCAAGGGAGGGGGCCGAGGCAGGAGATACCGGGGATGGCAGGACCACCTCAAGCCATTATCTCATCTTAGGTAACGCTGATCCCTGGGCTTACTCAGGAGCCACCAGCTCTCAATCTCCGGGGCATCAGAATCACCTGGGGCACTTGTTTCAAAACTCTTGGGCCCCTGACCCCAGACCTTCTAGGAGGTTCAGTGAATCTGCACTGGGGGTTAATCAAGTCTGTTCTCGCAGGAGGCCAGGATGGCCTTGGTTCCAGATCTCCACATCTTGGCAGAATTGGAGGCTGTGAGAGACGGGAGCTCGATGACTATTTAAATGAGCCAGTGCCGTCCTTCTGCAGACAGTCTGTAGAGAGACCTGACTTGCCCAAGATCACTCGGAGCTGATGTCACTTTTTATCTCGGGTTTCTGGCAAGTAGTGGCGAGCGGAGGGGTTGCAGGTGAGGAGACACTGAGCGAGGGTCACATGGATCAACCAGAGAATACTTTTTGCTTTTTGAGAGAGGTTCTTCTCTGCCTCATGTGCGTCCAGCTCTGGAAAGATGGCGGCCAAGCCGAGGGCTGAGACTTAAGTCCTCTGTTTGGAAGGGAGGAGGGAGGGGGCTGGTGCCGGCCCCCCACGTTTGGGGCTGGGGCCTGTGTTCTTGTGATAGGCCTCGGTCCCATCCTGGTGCCTGAGTTCCTGCGGGGAGGAAGCAAGAAGCTGGAGGATGCAGCCGTGCCTATCTCAGGAAACCAGGGAGGCGGGTGACTGGGGAGAGCAGGCTTGGGGGCCGTGTGGAACGCGGCCAAGTCCACATTTATCCTCATACCAGACGTCATTTCTCATCTCAAGCACAGGCTTTGAGGACCTATTGGGTGTGCAGAAGGGGACACACAGCTGGGGGTTGGTAGTGATGAGGGCACTCCTGAGTCCTGGGGACAAAAGCTAGTTCCAGGGTACAGAGGGACTGAGTCCAGCACCCTCGCTCACCACTACCAAGCAGGCTGGAGGGGAGCTCGTGGTCAGAGCCCCAGCTGGGAAAGGAGAGAGTTCCAGAATGTTCCAAGAGCCTGGCCACAGGCTCCAGACACCAGGCCCTGGAGACGCCCGACTCCGAGTGCCCTTGGAGAGCTGGGGAGGGTGCAGGATCCGGGGAGTAGTCTGGAGCTGGGGACCTGGGTCCTCTCAGTTCTATCGTGAGGGCCGTGGGCCCCGCCGGGAGGTGTCAAAGCAGCAGGCACAGGCGGTGTTGTTTCTGCCGCTGTGCTTTCTTCAGAGCACTGAGGGCAACTTTGGCGGCCTCTCGGAAGACGTCCTCCACGTTCTCCCGAAACTTGGCAGAACATTCCAGGTAGAGGGCGGCTTGGATCTGCTCGCAGGCGCTCTGGCCCTGGTGGGGGGAGGGGCCGCGATTAGACGAGGGGCCTGGAGCTTGCGGTCTCCTGTGAGACCCCTCACAGATTTGGGGGCTTGCTGGGGGCAGAGGCCTCGGGGTGGGGACGCTTCACCCCAGGGCCAGCACTCTCCCAGTGTGTGCGGATGGACCATGAAGGCCAGTGTGGTGTGGCCTATGGGCTGTAGCTGCTGGGAGCTCTGTCCTGGCCTCCTGCCCACGCTTCCCCCGAACTCAGGCAGAGACGGGGGCTGACTTCAGCCGAGAACTGGGGTGGTGTGTTGTGTCTGCCAGGCCTGTGAGGAGAGTTGAAGGCCTCACGACAAAAGGGCTTCCTACGTGCTTCTCTCCCCTGCTCTTCCCGAAAGCACAGTTCGGGCAACTGAGCTGGCTATTAAGAGTAAAAACAGTATTTCTAACACAAATTTATTAATGCCTGTTCCTTTTTATTAAACTTCATTAGTTTTCCTTCGTGTTCCTTTTATTCTGCCATGCCTTACCCAGAAGGCCGCAGGGTTTGGTCAGGCTCATGAAAGGAACCCTGCTTTCCAACGCGGGCCTGCCCTTCCAGGCCTCTGGGGATGGGACAGGGTGGTGGTTAAGGGCTCAGGCTCTGGGGCCAGAGTGACTGGGATGGGATCTTGGCTCCACTTCAGGTTAGCTGTGTGACCCTGGGCAAGCTACTTAACCTGAGTCTCCATCTCTCCTCTGTAACATGGAGGGCGCTAATAGTACCTGCCTCAAGGTTATAAGAATTAAATGAGGTAAGTAATGTAAAGTGCTCAGGCAAGTGGCCTATCATTATTAATATCTAAAAGTTATTATTCTTAACCCTGGCAGTCCAGTGGTTAGGACTCGGTGATTTCACTGCCGTGGCTCTGGGTTCAATCCCTGGTCAGGGAACTAAGGTCCTGCAAGCTGCTCGGGGCGGCAAAAAAAAGAAAATCATTATTTTTAGAATCCTGCTGGCTTCAGCTCCCGAAAGGCTGCTAAGGCACACCAAATGCAGAGGCCAAAGACCTGGGAGGCTCTCTGGCCATGGCTGTGTCCTGGGCTCCTGGCGATGGGGTGCAGCGGAGCGGGGCGGGGGAGGGGCCCCTGGCCCACCTGCGTGTAGGTGATGGGCTCCAACTGGGCCGCCCGGAGCTTGCGCAGCTGCTCCTTGTCTTTCCTCAGGTCTGTCTTGCAGCCAATGAGCACCATAGGGATCCCACGGCAGAAGTGGGTGACCTCCGGGAACCACTGTGGAAGGAGAGGGCGGGCATCAGGGCTGGGGCCCCGTCCATAGCCCCTCCTCCAGAGGCAGGCGGGCTGGGAGAGGGGCCTTACCTTGATGAGAACGTTGTCATAGCTGGTGGGGTTCATGACGTCATAGCAGATGAGCACGAGCTGGGTGTTCTGGTAGGACAGGGGCCGCAGCCGGTCATAATCTTCCTGCCCTGAAACCAGACAGCAGGTGGAGGTCAGGGAGGTACCACTTACTTCTCTACCTGAGTCCCCTGTCTGGGCTCCGATGCACGAGGGGTTGGGGGTCTCCTGGGCAAGAGACTCTAGGCCTCGGTTTCCCGTCTGTAAAACAGAGGTGGCAGCCCACAGTCCTACACGAGATAAAAGCCATGCAGGGACTTCCCTGGTGACACACTGGATAAGACTCCACGCTCCCAATGCAGGGGGCCCAGGTTCGATCCCTAGTCAGGGAACTAGATCCCACGTGTATGCCGCAACTAAGAGTTCACGTGCCACAACGAAGGAGCCCACGTTCTGCAACTGAGCCTGCCTGCTGCAACTAAGACCCATCTCAACCAAATAAATAAATATTAAAAAAAAATAGCCATGCAGTGATCAGAGATGGGCCTGACTGCAGGGTAAGTGCTGGAAAAACTGCTAGTAATCATGCCAGTGATGATCACCCCTCCCTCCCATCCTTATCCCTGGTGCTCAGGTTAATAGTGCAGACTCTGAAGCCAAATCCGAAGTGAAGCCTCCCCTCCCTGAAGTTTCAGACCAGTGGGGTTGGGTAGGCCCAGGACACTGCAGTCAACCGTGGAGTGCGCCCCCCACCCCCTGCCCCGGCTGAGAGGTGCATGGCCTCTGGTTTAGCTCCTCCTGCCATTCCTGCCAACACTAGGAGGAGGGGGGGGGGTGCTAGAGGTGACAGACCGTGCGCCCATCCAGGTCCACTCGGCACAGTGGCTGTCAACCCCTCTGCATACCAGACTCACCAGGAAGAACTGACAACTTCTGACACTCGGTCCCTCCCAGCACCACCTGAATCAGAACACAAGGCTGGGCTTGGGCGACGGTTGGTTTAAAAAAAAAACTTTTTTAGTAATTTTTTATATTGACAATTTCAAACTTACAGAAAAATTACAACAGAGAGCACAGAACTCCCTTACTCAGATTCACCGAGGCCCTACGTTTTGCCCACTTGCTTTATCTGTATATATACACTTTGAACCACGTGAGAAGGAACTGCAGACCTTCGGCTCCCCCGCCCCCACCCCCCCCAGGGGAGAGTTCCTATGCAGTTTTTCTAAGAACAAGGACGTCCTCTCACCTACTCAGGGCAAGTATGAAACTCAGAAACCAACACTGACATTGTACTCTTCTAATCCAATCCATAAGCTGTATTCAGATTTCACCAATAATGTCCTGTAGTATTTTTTTCCCTAGTTCAGAAGCAGGCCCGGGATCACACACTGCACGTGGTTGTCATGACCTATTTTTTGTTTAAAACTACCACAGTGAGAACTGAGAGTCTTTCAGGCCCTATGGCGACCCCTGGCCACCTCTGCAGAAAGACCCAGGCGGTGACTACCTTCCAGGGAACACAGAACTCAGAGCCCAGGAATTCCTGCCCCTTCCTCTAGCCTGTGGGTGCCAGGGAGGTGCCACCTTGCACCTGTCCTCTGATCCCTCCGTGCCAAAGGCCTCTCAGGACAAGCAGCCTCTTCCAAGAGCACAAACAGGACACATCCTGCTCCCAGACCCCTGCTGATGACAGGACACGGCCGCCATCTCCTTTCCCACTGGCCCTCCTCAGCCCAGGGATACCTGATGGTGTGCAGTGACTGGGAACCCAGATCTAATGATGGCTGGGCCGGGAGGACTGTCTGTGCTGTCACTCAGCCAAAGTTCCCTCAACACTGGAGAAGGGGTGAGGGGTAGTCAGGGCCCGGCAGACTCAGGCCCTCCTGCCCTCATTACCAGAAAGCTGGAGAGATCCTTGTAAGATGGTGGGAAACCGGCCCAGCGTGCTCTTCCAGCCCATCTCCCCTTCCCATACATGTCCCCTCTCCTGACCTTTGTCCACATCTTTCTGATAGGGTAGCCACTAGCCCCATGTGGCTATTTGAGTTAATTAACATTAAAAATTCAGGTTCTCCGTTGCATTGGCTACATTTCAAGTAATTAACTGCCCCACGGGGCTAGTGGCTACCGTAATGGGCAGTGCGGGTGCGGAACATCTCCATCATTGCAGAAAGTTCTACTGGATGGCATGGCACCATCCTCATCCAAGCCACCGTCAGTCTTCTGTGCCACCTCCTCCCTGGTCTCCTGCTGCCCCTCAATCCATTACCCACCTGGCAGCTGGATGGATGGTAACACAAGTAAAATCACACCCCTCTCCCCTCAACTGAAACACCTTCAGTGGCTCCCTACTGCCCTTTGCAGAGAATCCAAGCCTCTCCCAGTGGTCCACATGACCCTGCTGCCCACCAGTCTCGACTTCATCCCCCTTCCTCCTGCCCCACTCACTCGCTGCAGTACAACCAAGGCGGCCTCCTTGCTGTTTCTCAAACCTATCAAGCTCTTGTGCCACACCTGGAATGCTTTTCCCTCATTTTTTCCCCCATTTCCTTCCTAGCATTTTATTTTTAAACATTCAGACTGACCATCCACAGTATTTCCTTTTTCAAGATAATTGCCTTCTCTCTACTACTTACTGGTAATGCCACCTTATACGTCACCCTTTTTTTTTTGGCGACCGCGCGGCCTTGGGATCTTGGTTCCCCAGCCAGGAATTGAACCTGGGCCCTTGGCAGAGAAAGCCCAGAATCCTAGCCATTAGGCCACTGGGGAACTCCCATCACACTTTTTAGAGTGCCTTTGGCTATAAATGATTAAGAAACCTTTACAGGGACTTCCCTGGTGGCGCAGTGGTTAAGAATCCGCCTGCCAATGCAGGGGACACGGGTTCGAGCCCTGGTCCAGGAAGATCCCACGTGCCGCGGAGCAGCTAAGCCCATGCGCCACAACTGCTGAGCCTGCGCTCTAGAGCCCGCAAGGCACAACTACTGAGCCCGCGAGCCACAACTACTGACGTCCACGTGCCTAGAGCCTGTGCTCTGCAACGAGAAGCCACCGCAGTGAGAAGCCTGCAAACCGCAATGAAGAGTAGCCTCCGCTCGCCGCAACTAGAGGAAGCCCGCGTGCAGCAACGAAGACCCATGAAAAGAAAAAGAACAGCAAAGACCCAACGCAGCCAAAAAAAGGAAACCTTGACAACAACCACCTGCCTGATGTGCTAGTCAGGGATCTTATGAATACTCCCATTTACATATAAAGAAACATGAGACGTGAAGTGACCCCTCTGAGGTCACCGAATCAGAGCCAGGCCTGACTCCACATTCATTCAAGTCCAAGGCCAGCGTTCCTTCTGCTGATACGCGGCAACGCTCTATTCTGCTCTGTAGTGTGCTAAAACAGGTTCTGGGCCTCTACGATGTAATGATGCGGCTCAGAATTCTGGCCTCACATACGCTCTGATTCCCTTTTAGAAACACGGCAGGAGAAGACAAGCAGTTGTAAAATGGGGCTACGGTGTTCTGACGTCTCCTCCCATCTTGCCCGGCTGATTCCTCAGGCCTTCCCTCACCATGCAAAGTCCATCCACAGCCTGTACTCACACATTTATTTGTTTACCGCCTGTCTCCCGGGAGACTGTAAGCACCCTGAGGGCAGGGTCGTGTCTGTCTAAAAATCATTCCTGGCACGGGGTAGGTGTCCAGTCACTATTGGCTGGTGGGTGGTTGAGAAGTTGTTCATCTCTTGTCAGACGCAGCAGAGACGAGGGCTGAGACATGCCACTGGGCTTCGCAATTAGGGCCTGTGCTGACTGCAGCAAGCTTGATGAGGGCGGAGTCAGACTGCAGTGGGTTGAATGAGGAAGTCAGACCAAGCCTGCTCCTGGCTCAGGGCCTCTCCCTTGCTGTTCCCTCTTCTAGAAGGCTCTTCCCAGGTAATAGCATGGCTCACTCCCTCCTTTCCTTCAGGTCTCTGCAGAAATGTCACCTCTTCCAAGAGAACTTTCCAGACTGCTCTGAAACAAGAGCCTCCTTTGCAGTCTGTCCCATGACCAACTATGGCTTTATTTTTCTTCCTAGCAAGTATCACTACCTGACATCACAGTTGTTTTTTTTTTGTGGGGGGAGATGTCCCTCATGAGCACTTAAGACCCTGAGGACAGGCCATCTCTGTACTGCTCACTGTTAGATCACCTGGCGCACAGACAGGCTCTATAAACATTTGGGGAATGAACGAACAAACAAATGAGCCGGTGAATAAAGTGGAATAATAATCTCCATGGCTTTCAGGTTTGCAAGGGCATTTCACTTCCATCACCTGATAATTTTTTTGTTGTTGTTGGCCGCACCTCGCAGCGCGCGGGATCTTAGTTCTCCGACCAGGGATCGAACGCGTGCCCCCTGAAATGGAAGCGCGTATTCCTAACCACTGGACCGCCAGGGAAGTCCCACCCGTGTTAATTTAAGCAGTCACCCCCCCACACCCCCCCGGGAGGCTGGGCGGGCAAGTTCTTCCTGTTAGGAGCCCACGTGGCTGGGGGTGGGGCTGCAGGTTTCAAGGTCACTGACAGGCTCCCTGTGAGCTGAAGCACCAACGCAGTTCCCAGCTCCAAGGCCAGTTTCCTGCCCAGACGCTGTAAAAGCTCCAATCCTCCCGGGAAGCCTTCCTAATTGGGAATTAATCTCTGGACCTCAGTTTCCTCATCTGTGAAATGCATATGTGAGGAGCAGGTGAGCCTCGATAACAATAGTAAAAATGATTAGTATCAACAATATTTATCGGCAGTGCTCTCGCTCATCACGTGCCAGGCCCCATTCAAAGCCCTTTACCTGCATAGACTCATCACTCCTCACTATGATTCCTCACTACTGGCTACTGTTTTTGTTTTGTTTTGTTTTGTTTTTGTCGAGTCATGCAGCTTGTGGGATTTTAGTTCCCCGATCAGGGATTGAACCCAGGCCCTTGCCTGTGAAAGCGCGGAGTCCTAACCACTGGACCGCCAGGGAATTCCCACTACTGCTATTGTTATCACCAATTTACAGATGCAGAAACTGAAGCACAGAGAGGTGAAGTGACTTGCCCAACGTCACACAGCCAAAGGGAAGCTTCATAAAGGACAGAAGACCATAGGTAGAACTACTGGGGTGCTTCTCTCTCAATCCACCCCAGAGGATAGGGAGCTGTCCTCACTCTACAAGCCCCAACCCTGACCCAGTGAGGAAAGGCTGCCAACAAGGGGATCTTGAGAGGAAGGGACTCTGGGAGAGGATGGGTAGCCAGCCCAGATCCCACCACCTCTTCCCAGTTGTCTTCTTTTTTTTTTTGCGGTACGCGGGCCTCTCACGGTTGTGGCCTCTCCCGTTGCGGAGCACAGGCTCTCGACGCGCAGGCTCAGTGGCCATGGCTCACGGGCCCAGCCGCTCCGCGGCATGTGGGATCTTCCCGGACCGGGGCACGAACCTGTGTCCCCTGCATCGGCAGGCGGACTCTCAACCACTGCGCCATCAGGGAAGCCCCCAGTTGTCTTCTTGACTTGACTGTGCCTGGCTCAGCTTTCCCCAGGAGTTCAGTGTGAGCCTCCACATAGGGACCAGGCCTGCAGACTATGGACTTCTGGGTGCTGTCGACCTCATGGCTCCTTGGGAGGAGTGGAGTGTCCTGGACACCCCACCCCTATGAGTCAGGAGAGCCAAGCTCCACTCAGACTCATTTTCCATGATCTTGGCACCTTCCCTCTCTGGGCCTCAGTTTCCTTATCTGAAAAAGGGGGTGATAACCCTGCCCTTGATATTGGAAGTAAAGGACTTGTAGGCTGAGCAATGCTGGGCAAAGGTGTGGGCCTGTGGTTACTATTGAAATAGAAACTGAATGGGGACCTGGGTGGGGGATTCTAACCGCAGATCTTGGGACCCACGAGCTCTAGGAGGCCTCCCATCCACTAGGTGATACAATTACCCTCCCCATTTACCCACAGTGATGCCAAGGCTTAAAGGGGGCAAAGTCATCTGCCCAGAGGCGAACAGGGGTCCCACTCTGGCCTCTGCAGATGGGCTTGAGAGGTTAAAAAAGCCCCCCGAGGGCTCCCCTGGTGGCGCAGTGGTTGAGAGTCCACCTGCCGATGCAGGGGACACGGGTTTGTGCCCCGGTCCGGGAAGATCCCACATGCCGCAGAGCGGCTGGGCCCATAAGCCATGGCCGCTAAGCCAGCACGTCCGGAGCCTGTGCTCCGCAACGAGAGAGGCCACGACAGTGAGAGGCCCACATAACGCAAAAAAAAAAAAAAAAAAAAAGCCCCCCGGGTTATGTGCAAAAGGACACATTTGCTTCTGGAGAGGAAAGGTCTTCTGAGCCACAGCTCCCCCGGAAGCTGCCCATCTTCCTGAAGCTGGCGGTGCCGCAGGGCCTGAGGAAGTGAGGCTCACGCGAGCGTTATTTCCTTTGTGGGAAGCTCTGCCATGACAGTCATCTTCCCGGGGGCATGGTCTCTAAGACCTGGTGCCGGGTTGAGGAGAGGGTGTCATTGGGCCACAGTGGTCCCCAAATCTGCCAGAGGACATCTACAGGGCACGTGGTTCCCATCTCTGGCCGGGGTGTTGGTCAGGGGAGGGAGGGGTGCAGGCAGCGTGAGAAGGGGAAGCTGCCAGAAGAGGAACCCACTTTTACTAGTGCTACTGGGGCCCGCCCACCTGTGTCTCCTAACCGCGGTCTGGAGCTCAGACCACGCATGCGCCATAGACCCACAGCGTCAGCTCCCCCGCCTCCAGGGCTCCTGGCTCCTAGGCACCCCTCTTGTCCGTGATTCCTGTCTCAGCGACTTCTTTGCGCCCCACTTTTCCTACTGTTCCCATCTCTGGCTGGGAAGGGGACCACAGCTCCCCACCTCCTGGGGCAACTCCAGCCAGTCCTGTGACGCCCCACCCCAAAGCCCAGATAGCTCTGTCTCTGGTTGGTGTCTTAACATCCCACCTCGCCCCCACCTCCCCTCTCTCTGCCCAGGAAACTTCAGACTTCACCGCAGCTTCCTGCCTCTCAGGGTGTCTGGGCAGGCAGATGAGCTGCTAGGGCAATGGGTGCTCACAGCGCCCGCCCCCTTCACCTTTGCGCACTGAGAGCTCCGTCACCCCTCCATCCACCCTCCCGCCGCAGTGGTGTCTGTAACTGCTTCCGCAGGACGGAGACAAGTAGCCAGGCTCTCCTCCCACACGGACCCCTGTGGCTGAGGTCCTGGGTGTGGAGAAATTCAGCCTCTCGGGGTGGGCCACCCCATCCCACAGCTCTGAGCACCACTGGTTGGCTGGAAAGATGCTCGCTCCCCTGCCCCCCACCTCCCACCATAGGGTCTAGCCCATCAGGTTCGAGAATCTTCTACCATAACCTTTACTAGACTTGGGGCTTCCCTGGTGGCGCAGTGGTTAAGAATCTGCCTGCCAGTACAGGGGACATGGGTTCGAGCCCTGGTCCGGGAAGATCCCACATGCCGCGGAGCAACTAAGCCCGTGCACCATAACTACTGAGCCTGCACTCTAGAGCCCGTGAGCCACAACTACTGAGCCCGCGAGCCACAAGTACTGAAGCCTGCACGCCTAGAGCCCGTGCTCCAAAACAGGAGAAGCCACCGCAGTGAGAAGCCCACGCACCGCAACGAAGAGTAGCCCCTGCTCGCCGCAACTAGAGAAAGCCCACACACAGCAACGAAGACCCAACGCAGCCATAAATAAATAAATAAACAGATAAATAAATAAATAAAACCACCATTACTCATCTCTACCTGGGCCACTCCCTTCACCCTGTCTCTATCTTTTTCTAGTTGATCACCTGGCCATTCTTTCTGCCACTTTCTTCGGATATCTGTCCACCAGAGAGAGAGACAAATCTCATCACCTTTATCACAAAGGACCTTCTCCAGGGGTGTCTCTGCACCCAGGTTTCTTTTTCATTCATGCATTCCACAAGCCTCGCTCTAGGACAAGCACCACGCTGGGCACTGGCGTGTGGAAGAGAAATGACCCAGGCTTTCCTTCATGCTCCTCCTGACAGTGGGGCTTCCCAAGTCACAGCGGGACACCCTTGAGGGGACAGCCACGTCTCTTCCCCCCAGAATATCTCTCCTGGGCCGTCCTGCTGACTGTGAGGCCAGTCTACTCCCCCAGGGATGCCACTGAGAGGTTCAAACCCCAGCTCTGCTTTTCTGCCGCCTGGAACAGTCCTGCTGGGAAAGCAGGGGGTGGGGGCCGACACAGAGCTCTGCAGGCAGCGGGTTCAAAAGAATAGGCTTGGGCTGGGGCCTGGGCCCGAATGGCAGGAGGTTAAAAAATCACAATGACAGTGAGCCCTTTGCAAAAGCCAGGCCCTGCACTAAGGGCTGCATGTCACATGAATTTGATGTAATCCTCACAACTATTTTAGCCTTGATTACAGAGAAGGAAACTGAGGCCTAGGTGTCCCCACTGACACGCAGCCAGGGGAGCCAGCATCAAAGCCCAGGTCTGACTCCAAAGCATGTGGCAGGAAGTTGTGGACAGGTAATCATTGCCCTGAGTGGTCACTGCTTCTGGTGATTTGGGAAGGAGCTCTCCCCATCCCTCCCACAGTAACTCTTAGTGAAAATCATTCCTTATACCAAGTAGAAGCTTTCCAGAACCTCTACAGGACAATCTACGCTGATAAGTTCTTTGAGCATCTTTCTCTGGGTGAGGCCAAAAAGACCAGAAGTGATCCTTACTCTGGGTCCGATGAGGGAGGCTGCGGTGAAGCCCTGAGGGCAGAGGAAGGAAGAGAGTGAAATCTTCCCTCTGACTCTCCCTGCCCCACCAGCACTCCACCCACAAAGTGGGGTTAATGAACCTGCCCCCACCTGGGTCCCGGACAGGAAACATGTGAAACTGAAAGTGTCCCAGACACACCACGATTTTTACTGCTCTTGTGGCCACGCCCTTGGGAATTCCTCAGACACCATTGGCTTTCCCAGTTCAGGGGGCTGGAGGCATGGCCCTGTTCTGGGGGCAGCCCTGCAGGGCCCTCATCCAACAAGAGAGGGCCCTTAGAGGCCACTATAGGGGGGACACACCCATATGGCAAAGTCAGGAATGAAGGAGGGGCCTGGGGCTGGGAGAGGCCCTTTCCTGAACCTCTCCAGGGTGGAATGAGAGATGTTACTGGCAGCCTTATGGAGCGGAGGGCAGGAGGGGGTGGTCTTGGATTTTGGCCCTATCCAAGACAAGCTGGAAGACTTCACCTCATACATACAAGGCTTGGCCGACAGGGGAAGGGACACCTGATGACATAGTTCCCTGCAAATTACTAAACACTGAGTCACAGAGGCTGGGTGAGGCCCCAGCTGGGATCCTGACCTTTGCTCCCCAAAGTCGATTCAGCCCAGAGGGGCATCAGGGCAGGATGGAAGCTCCCCAAGGGTACCAGTACCAGCAGTGTTACCCAAATCCTCCCGTTGGCTGTGCTCCTCCACCTATCCCTCAACAATAGGAACGCTGATGACTGTGACGCAATTAGCATAAATACACTTGCCTTAGGAGCTGCAGGTGGCCGAGAGAACCTTATTTTGGACCTACATTCCCTAGAGCTCTGTTCCTTCTTGAGTGCCAGGAAGAAACAGAACTGTAGCCACAGAATCCTAGAACCACAGGCTCAAAATTATAGACCATAGAATTCAGAGTCATGCACCATAGTCCATGGAATTCCAGAAACATGGGACTCAGAATGTGTAGCTCTAGGGCCCTAGAGCCTCAGGACTGTTGGCCACAGAATCCTGGAGTCACAGGCTCTGATCTATAGCCCAAAGTATTCTAGAACATAGGACCCAGAAATGCAGCCCACTGAACCCTAGCACCAGGGGACTCAAATCTGCAGCCCACGGAACCCTGAGAGACCACAGCATGTAACAGAAATCCTAGAACCATGATAAGCAGAAGCAAAGCCCACGGTTTTCTAGAACCATAGGAGAGGAAGGAACCCCTGAGCCCTCAGAACATCAGCGCTAAGAGGGTGGCTCAGGAACTCACCCCTTCCAAATACCCTCCTTTTACAGATGGGGTGACTCTGTCGGCCTCCAGCACCACCCAGTCAGGCGGTGGTCAACCGGTTCCCAGCCAGCGCCCCTCCGCAGCCTCCAGGAGTGACGGGATGTCAGGGCCCCGGGAGAGGCAGAAGGGCGGGCGGGGATGCCCGGCGGGGGATGCCCCTCAGGGGAAACGCTCCTGGCGGACCCTAGGACCCTCGCCGCGCAGACGCACTCACCGGCGGTGTCGTATAAGTTCAGGGTCACCTCCTTGCTGCCCACGGTCACGCTGGCCGTGTACTTCTCGAACACGGATGGGGCGTAGTGCTGTCGGAGAACGGGCAGGGTTGGTTCTTAAGGGGTGCGGCGGGGACCCAGGGTCCGACTGGATCCCCACCCCCACCTTCACCCCATCCGGCTCAGCCCCCCTCACTCTGCTGGGCTCTGGAATTCCCGAGGGGGCGCCCCGGGGTGACGGCCGCCTCTCCGTGCGCAGGACGCCAGGGACCTGGGGTCCGGGTTCGGGGCGCAGGCTGAGGTCTGTCCCTCACCCCCAGTGGTCCCAAGCCCGTCTCCCTCGCCCCCAGCCTGCCTCCAGCCCCCCGGCGGGCCTCACCTCGGGGAAGGACCCCTGGCTGTACACCATGAGCAGCGAAGTCTTGCCGCAGCCGCCGTCGCCCACAATCACGATTTTCAGCTCCTTCTTGCCGGGGCCCGGGGCGGCAGTCGGGGCTGGGGCCCCAGGCTTGTCCATAGCCGGGAGCAGGTAGCACTGGCGGCGGCGCCCTGAGGAGAGCGCTATGGTTGATTGATCCGGGGCGGGCGGGGCGCGGGCTGGCCCCTAGGGCGGGGCTAAGAGAAGCCCCGCCCCCGGAGACGGCACCTCCTCCGCCAGGCAGCCAGCCGAGTCGACCTCCCAGACTATTTCCTTCCTGCTAGGCTCTCGGCCCAGAGTCTTCACCTCTCATTCCCAGGGAAACTGAGGCAACTGAGAAACGGAGTGCTTAGCGGCAAGCGCAGCTCCCATCTCTCCTGCGAGTCACGGCGCCCCCCACACCCCAACCAGCAAGATCTGATAGTTTCCGCCCCTTCCCGCCTGGCACCCTTGATTGGCAGTCTCTGTCTTCAGGCAGGGACCCTCTGATTGGCCGACTCGGCCTCCTCCATCGGGCAGGGTCTCTTTGATTGGCGGACTGCCCCCCAGCCCTCGGGTTCGCGAAGCCTTGGTCTCAAGCTCTGGGAAAAGCCCCCCAGCTTCGTCCCGCCCCAACTATGTGGCCTCGGGGAAGTCCACTCTGACCTGTTTCCCCCCAGAAGGTAGCGTCGGTGGTTCCAAGAAAGATCCTGGCATAGGGGTCCTGTCTGCCCACGTGGTCTGGCCCTATAGGAGTGAGCCTGTGTGTGGGTTGGGGAATAGCGGTTCCGCTTACCTATCACCCCACCTCCCAAAGGTGGAGGTCTGGCGCCCTCTGCCGGGCGATGGCCTCGGCGCGGCAACTTTGGTAACAGGTGAGTGGCCCCAGAACCCTTTCGAGGGTTGGCCCCAAACCAAGCGGGCGGGAACCTCTTTCTAACAAGGCCCAGAGGCGTGGGAACCAAGCAAGACGCCGTCGAGAAGGGGAAGGGGAAGGTCAGGGTAAATCTAGTTGAGATCAGCTGGGCCCCCTTCCGTCCACTTTGGAGACTGATAACCCTGCTCCCACCATGAAATTTGTGTTCTCCAGCCAGCAGCCACATATCCTTCATCCCAAGCTTTCTCCTCAACCCCCGGACCCAAACTGCTATTTACTGAGCATTCACTCTGGCCAGGTACTATCAGGGCGTCTGGGCGAAACCACCCCTGCCTCCCACCCCTTCCCTCCCTTGGACTGTCTTTTGCACAAACCAGGCCAGTGGTCAGGAGTGGCAGAGGGACCCCCAGGATCAGGCATGTACCAGGCAGGCACTGGGACATGGCTAGGTGAGAGAGCAGAATCTTTCCCAGCTGGGGAAGGACATCTGACAGTTTCCTCAGAGAAGGGCTGGCAGGATTCAGGATCTTCTTGCCCTCACCCCACCCAGAAGATTCCCCACTTTCAGGTACTCAGCAAGGATCAGGTAAACTTTACTTAGGAAAGGAAATCGTCAACCTGGCACCATAAATGCCAGGTCAACGTTTTCAGAGAATGCAATGCATAATCTGACCACCAGATGGCAGCAGAGACTGCCCCAGGAAGCCCCCAAAGAGCCCAGATCTGGGAAGAGAAGACCCAGCTCCAGGTTCTTAAGCGGAAAGCCCTACTCTGTCACCGGGCCAGAGGGAATCTGCTGGGTCAAGCACCCCTAGACAAATTTACAGCAATTCATTCATTCCTTCTTTGCAGCACACGTTTATTGAGAGGCAATTGTGTTCCTGCCTTTGAGGAACTCAGTCCTGGGGAAAGCAGTCTAAAGAAGTCTGCGAGACGAGAACAATTCAGACACCGGAGCCCCTGTGGGGTTCAGAGGAAGTTGAGAGCTAGGCAACACATGAACTAAGCTTGGCAGTGCTGGCAGGAAGGTCCAGTGGAAGTAGGATGGGTATCCAGCCTGAGTAAATGCATGGTGGCTGGAAACCCCATCAGGTTTGGCAGTGGCTGGGGCATGAGGAGGGAGGCCAGACATGGTTGTCAAGGTGGTGAGGGTTAGATCACAGTGGCCTGGCTATCAGGCTCAAGATGGGTGTCAGACAGAGGCTCTGAACAGAGGAGCCCAGCCAAAGCTCTTTCCGGTGACCAAGGGGGAGCTGTGATTGGCTGGTGAGGACAGAGCTGGGGCCATCTCTACACAGTGGCAGCCTGGGGCTGGCAGGAGAGGAGGGGGAGGAAGCCATCACTCAGGGAGAGGGAGGATGGAAGAGGGCTTTGAGGGAGGGGAGGACCACTTACCTTTGAGCCAGGCACAGGCCTGACCTCACATCAGATACCCTGAAGCTCAGGAAGTGACTGGGAGAGTAAGACTACCTCATCTGGGAAGGGCCTTGAGAGAACTCACTTAAGAGTTTGCCCATTCTGAGCAAACTGTGGGAACTGCTCCAGCCCGTAGGGAGAGGGCACTTGACTTTTCCTCAAAATCCTGAGACCTCGGATTCCACCTTTTCTGTCTAACTAATGGATTTCAACTTATAACAGAAAAAATGACTTACACGAAAGCAGGTCTTCCCAGGCCGGCCCAGGTCCGGGCAGGACAGCTGACACTGGCCCTAGCCTGCCCACCCACCCCTGCCTGGCTGAGAGGCTGGCACAGAGCCCCAGCCCCACCCGGCCTGGAGCGTGTTTGATTTGGACCTGGCTCCAGTGGTGGTGTAGGGGCTGGATCTGTAGCTAAAAATACCCAGCAGCCAGGCCAGCTGCTCGGAGCTTCCTTGGAGGTGCTGTGCCAGGGCAGGCCAGCTGAGGCACTGGGAACACCCACAGGCCCGGGGAGCCCTACTCCCTTACCTGCAAAATGTTCCGAGGACCCATGCCATTCTTCTATTCACCAGGAATTCCTGGAGAGATTTAGGAGGGTAAGAAACAATTCTTTAAACTGGTTCTTGCCACAAAGCTGTTGAGACACAGAAGCCTAGGGGAGCTGGCAGGTGGCATCTGCGGGGCTGAACTGATTTGTGCTCACATCTAGGCCTGGGATCTAGTGAGGCCAACTGACCACAAGAGAGAAATAGGGCCAGATCCACTTCTGTCTTGTCAGGGCAAGGTCTGGCCAGCACAGGTCAGGACAGGGACGTTAACGACAATGCTAATGGCTTCCACTTCCCTGGTGCCTCAGCATACTCTGGGAGGTCACTACACACCTGAGGGATCATCCACCCCACGTGAGACAGAAGTAACTGACCATCCTCTGGGGCCCCAGGGATGGGAGGTGGCCCAGCACAGCCTGGGGATCAAGGCTGTCTATCCCTGTCCCAGGACTCTCTCCAGGCTCAACATCTGGTGGTGGGCTCAGGGGAGTCACCACCAGAGTACAAAGAGCTACCTCCACCCACAAAGCCAGACTCAGAGACAGGTCAAAGGTTGTCTGCCAACCTCCTCCTCCTGGTTCACAGGGGAGACCACGACTCCTGAAGGGGTAGGAACTCATCGAGGTCACTGGCCAGATGGAGACAGCACTGGACCCAGGCGGCCTCTGAGATGGCGGGGTGCCCATCTCCACAGTCCAGGCAGAGGTTCAGTTTCCACCCAGGGGGTCCAAAAGTCGTACTCCACGCCTCGGCTCTCGCCCAACGGGCCGTAAGGGGCGGGCCCCTGGCATCCAGTAGGAAGGCAGGTCCGGCCACCTCCAGCCGCCCTTCCGCTGGCGTGGCCCTCTCCAGGCAGGCTCCACCGGCTGGGCGCCAGGAGCAGCCCCGCCCCGAGCTTGCTGGGTGACCGGTGGGTGGAGCCACGCTCTCGGCAGAGGAACCAGTCTGAGGACTGATAGGCTGCCCCGCCCCTCCCTTCACCTAGGAGGTACTGGCGTGCCAGACAAAGAAATTAGAAAGAGGGGGTGAAAAAAGGGAGCGGGGAGGGGTACGATCCTTTCAGGTCATCGGGACCCCTCTCCCTTCCAAGAATCACACCCGGACCACAGTGGAGCGCCTCATTGTTCCCTAATTGGTCCCAGGGCGGGAGTGGAGGAACTGGCTGTAACCCTCCAAGCTGCTGCTGGGAGGGAAAGGTTTAAATCAATTATTTAACTATCCAACGACCACGGGAGGTAAAGACCCCAGCCCCGTGGAGCCCCAAGGGCTCTATCAGAAGGGATGCAGGACACCCTCAGGGGGCAGAAAGGTCACCTGAGAATCCAGGGAGTTGAATGAACTCATCAATGGCAGAGCCGAATTTAAACCGCCAGATTGGGGCAGACTGTGGAAGGAGGGAAAGGCTCGTATGATACTAATAATGTGAGCCTCGCCAACTTTTACAAAGTGCTCACCCTGGGTAGGGGGAAGGGAGTCTGCTGCCAGGTGTGGTCGGCTGCACCCCTTGCCCCCCAGCAAAAGACAGCATGGACCAAATCCAGCTTATCTGGAGACCCTCATGGCGCCAAGGCATGGCAGCCAGAAGGACCTAAGAGTACCACGCTGGTTACTTTCAACCAAATAGCTTTCCCAGCTCCCAGGCGGTGACGCCAGCAGACAGCTAGCACTGGCAGGAGCCCAGAATAACCCAGCAGCTGGGGCGAGGGGGTGCCATGCACACAGGTGCTGGGCTGGAAGACACCTGAAATCTCATCCTGACTGCCGGTGGTGACCTCCTGACCTTGGGTGAGTCACGTTACTCTCCGGGTGGGGGGAACCCCCCAAACCATGACCCATCATGGAACAACAGCCTGTGGACTTGAGAAAAGGCCACCATCCCAACTCACACGCTGGAGTAAAAATGGAGCTGGCTCCCAGCCTGCAGAATGTCAGCCTTCCCCTTTGCCCTGAGACTCTGCCACGTGCTACGAGGTGGGCTGGTGGGGGAGGAGCTCTCGGACAGCCCAGCCCCACCCCCCGCAGCCACCTCCGAAGAGGGGCCAACTGGTGTGAAGCCTGTGAGGCCGGCCCCCTTAATCGCACTTAATCCGCCCTCCACCCTTTACTGCAGGCTTCATTATCATCACTTTACACAGGAGACTCGCCCAAGGTCAACTAGCACAGGGGAGAGTCAAACCCACAGCTGCCTGCCTTAGAGCCTCCCTCGATTAAGCACCAACACGCCCCCAACAAAACCTCTGGGCAAAACCTCTGGGTCAAGCCCTACGGCTCCCCCAGTCCTCACTCCAGCCCCCAAGCTGAAGAATGGGATAAAAGTGAGCAGAGCCTATTAGACCCGGAAGTCAAGCCTGGGCCCGAACGGGGGAGGCGGCGCAATCAGCAGCACCTGGACCCAAATGGCTCATCAAAGTAATCACAAACTAAAGATCACATGGGGGAGGGGTCAGAGATCAAGAGCCGCACTGTCTCCAGCTGCGGAGCTTCCTGGAGCTAAAGAGAATGGGAAACTGCATGCTGTCAGCTAGCGTAAGGAGAATAAGGAGAGAGCTGCCATCTCTACGAAGCGACACCTCCGCACCAAGAAATAGTTCGGGGTTCCAAGAGCACATGCTTGGATCCTCACAACACCCCAGGTGTTACCTGGCCCAAAGGTTCTCAAAATGTCTCCACACGGCAGCATCAGCATCACCTGGGAACTTGTTAGAAATGCAAGCTCTCAGGCCCCACCTACTGAATGAGAAACTCAAGGACCGGGCCTCGGAGTCGATTCTAATGAGCCACCCGTGTGATTCGGCTGCACACTCAACTCTGACAATCACTGACCCATCTGTGCAGATGGTGAAACTGGGGCTGAGGATCTGTGCTGCTTAGGCAAGGTCACAGCAGGTGAAATGGCTAGCCAGGTTTCAAATCCGGGTTTCTCCCGTTCTACAAACAGAGCTTTTTCTTTTTCTTTTCTTTTGTTTTTGGTGGTGGTGGGGGGCCTGGGTGAGGTGGAATCGTGGGAATTCCCTGGAAGGGGAAGAGTCAAGAAACCTCTTTCTTAAAGAAAGCTGGCCCAGATCTCAAGTCTTTCTGTTCTTCACCTCCCTGGCAGCCAGACATCAGAGGGGAAGAGGCCAGCTCACACAGTCACCCCACACGCTCCCAGCTGAGGCCGGAAGGGAGGGCCAGGGCCGGGCCCGGTTTCCTGGCAGCTGCCTGTGTCTTTCAGAAGAGGCATCCAGGGCACTCCACCCACCACACAACTGGGAAATATTGGGTTGGCCAAAAAGTTCGTTCGGGCTTTTGTAAGATTTTACGGAAAGACCCGAACTAACTTTTGGGCCAACCTAATACATGCAAGTGCAGCCTCTCCTATGCTGCTAAATATGGCAAAGAATTGCACGCCCCAAACTCCTGACAACGGAAGCTGACAGGCGGGGATGGATGGACCAAGCAGGCCCAGCAGGCAGCCGATTTCAGTCCCACACATCTGTTGGGGGGGGGGAAGGGCTGCAGAACCAGACTAGCAGGTTTGGGGTGCCCGCCCTCCCTGGGCTCCAGGCCAAAGCCCCCCAAATCTCTCTCGCAGGCTGGGAAAGGGCTCACACCTACCTTAGTAGGAGGACTGTCAAACTAGGCCTGCTTCTGTCCAAAGGAGGACGGTCCACTCTGGGGGTACCGGGCCCCTTCTCCGGTCATGATCCTGGGGGGAAAAATCGGAGGGTGTTTTAGGGCGTCGATGGCCACAAACCGGATACGGTCTCCATGAGGGAAGGGGAGCCTTACAAATGCCGCTCCCCCCTTCCCAGCTGCCAAGGCAGCCCTCACTCCAGAATGAATAGGAGGGGGGTGTGGATGAATCACTAAGGTTCAGCCGGGGCGCCGAGCAGCAGGCGGCGGCTCATCTGCATTTCCAAAGGCCCGCCCCGTCCGCATCCCCTCCCCCAGGAAGGGCCGGAGATGCGAGGGTTTACCCCAGAGCCCTCCGCCTCTGGGGATCCCGGGGCAGGCCCGCTCGGCTTTCCCAGGCCCCAAACCCCACCCCACCTTGCAGAGCGCCGGCTGTGCCTGGACGGCCACCTAGGGACGTCGGTGGCCAGCGTGAGGGCCTCACGCCCCAAGTGGGGACAAAAGGGGCCCACCCGCCCCTCGGGCTCGGCTATCAAAGGGCGGTTGGAAGCCGGACGTGGGCGCCGAGGCTCGGGGTGGGCAGCAGGGACGGCCTGGGATCAGGGCCGGGCCGCGGGGAAGAAGTCCGCGGCCTCTGGAGGAGCCGATCGGGGTCACGGGGTGGCCTCGAGGCCCCGACTGGCCCGGTGGCCCTTTGCTACTGGCTCCCGCGCGGGAGGGAAGAGAAAAGACCCCGCGACCGCGCCGGCCTCCTCGTGCCTCCGGGGGCCCCCAGGTCGGGAGCGGGGTCCGAGGAGGCTGCGGAACCCGCGCTCTTCGTCGAGGTTTCCCCGGGCCAGGGGCGTCCCCGCAGGCGGAGGCCTGGAACGCGGGCGGCGCCGCGGCGGCCTCCCCTCCCCCCACCCCGGCCCCGCCGCCTCCTTCCCTCCTCCCGCCTGGCGCGCGGCGGCCGCCACCGCCCGAGCCGCGGGCGGCGCGCGAAATGGCGCCCGTCTGACCGCCTCGCCCGGCAGAGGCGAGCGCGAAAGCCGCGGCGCGCGACGCCCCCAGGCCCGCGGCCCCCAAAACGGCCTCCGTGACCACCCCTCGACCCGGGGTGCTGTGTCCTGCAGGCTCTCGGGACCCGGCCCGGCCGAGGGGCCGCCGCCTGCTCCGGGCTCCCAACGACAACCGGGAAAGGAGGGAGGAAGGAAGAAAGCGGCCGCCATTAGCCACCCGCAGTCCCGCCCTGGCTCCTGCCCCGGCCTCTGCCTCGGCCCCGGCCCAGCCGGCGGCTCTGCTCTGAACCTGAAAATAAAACTCGTGTTTGGGAGGGAGGAGCGAGCGCGGCCGGGAGCACAGGCAGCGCTCGGGCTGCAGGCGAGAGAGATGCTGCGTCATGGTGCCAACATGGACGCCGGCCTTTTGTCCTTTTTCGCTCAGGAAGCGCAGGCGCACCCCGGAGCCCCGAAAAGCCGGCTTCGGAGGGCGAGACCCCCACAACCAAAAGGGAAAGAGGCCCCAGGCCCGGAAGGAGAGGCTTCCTCGGCTTTTGTGCCCCCATTCCCCAAAGCACTTCAATTTCTTCTCCCCCCAAGGCTCAGACCTAGAAAAGCGAGGAGGACGAGCGCAGGCGGCTCCGTGGATGCCCCACGTCGCTGGGGAGACCTTCCTCTCGCCTCCGGGGCAGAAGGGGCAAAAGGGTCTGAAGAGCCCTCCTCGTCCCCACCCCCCACCCCTCCCGATCCGGCTGCCAAACATGAAGCTCCTGAAACCTTCTCCCCTCAGCTCCCAAACATTTGCAGCCCTTGGCCTGCTCGAAAAAACATTTCCTCGAAGGGGTAAAAGGCAGTTTTGTTGTTGTTGTTGTTGTTGTTTTTACTTACCCGCTCAGCCCGGTGCCATGGAGTCTGGAAGATCAAGCTGGGCGGAGGTTTTGGAGGTGTTATTGTAAAAAATATCTTTTAGGGGGATTGTTTAGTTGGGAATATTTGGAGTAGTGGTGGTGTCTTTTTTGTTGTTACCTTTTTAAAGTTACACTCTCATGGCATTTTCAGCTCCTTCCACTTCTGCAAATTTTCCAGGGTTGGGTTGGCAAAAGGCGGCTTCGCTGAGGACTGTTTACTGCTCTGGATATAGCAATGGTGTGACCGTCATTAAGAGACAAAAGGCGAAAATACACAGTCAAATCAAACAAAAGGCAAAAGACGCACCGGCCATCCCAACCACCATAGAAAATACCCCCGAGTTAACGATGGTGTTTGGCTCGAACCAGCTAGGACTTGTTTTCCAGTTTTAATCTAGTTTCCTGTGACGGCTTTAGTCTCTTTACACAAAGAGGTCTTCCTTTCCCTCACCCACCCCCCTACCAAGACGAGAAAAACAGAGATGTTTTTCTTCAAATAGATTTTCAAAGAAAGTGTACATGTTACTGGGAAGAAAGCTGACTAGCATTTATTGCTATAAACATTTTCAAAAGCTTAAAGCTAAAACCCTAGCTGTATAAAAGCAAAATCGTCTAAAAGCATTTTAACTGTTTTATGTTAGACAAGAGCGACAAAGACATACATGCAGATGAAGGTTCAGAAAATTAAGGACATCTCAGCAACATTAACAATGAAAACTGCACTGCGTAAGGACAGAATGGACTGGGTACTTACAATGTAAAAGGTTTTTAAAAAACTTAAAAGAGTAACGACTGCTTACAATTTTTTGTTGCTGCCATTTCGCTAGTCCTAAAACTATACATTTAAAACATTACCTTGTTAAAAAGAGAGCAGAAGGAGTTAATAAGATGGCCAGGTTTAAGTGTTTAATAGAGGAAACTATATATATATAAAAATTTATTGTTCAGTCAAGAGAATACAGATTAAGACAGCTCCAAGCTCCCCCCACCCACCCAAGAAAAAAAAAAGAGGAAAAAAATTAAATATGTCGTTTACTTAGGTTTTTTGGAATTCAAAATTGTTAACTGCTGACATTAATGGTGTGCTATGACCTAGTTATACAAGACAAAGATGGATTCCAAGTCATAAGGAAAAATCCAGATCTTTTTAAAAAGTCTTCTTCATTCTTCCAATTGTGAGTCCTTTAGCCTGTTGACAAATGTTAAACACAACACTGAGGCGTCCTGAACTGGATGGTGGAGTCAAAGGAAAAACATTCCCCATTTGCAACAAAGGAAAAACCCACTTGGCCATTTAATTCCATTGCAGAAAAATGGCTCCCCTCATCTGTTGGCCTCTCCTTGGTGTCTGATGAAGGATGTTTTGAGAGCAGCGTCTAATAACTCAAGCCCTATAGAAGCCGCGCGCTGATTGGCTGCCGCACCCTGCCGCCCTGCTCCAGCCAATTACCTACCCACGGCCAAATTACAAACCCCGAAAAGAGCCCCAATGTGAAATACACCACCACGAAGCCCCAGCGAGGCGACTTTCTCGCCTCGGCCGCCCGACAGGAGAGGCAGAGGGGGCTACAAACGCGTCCTCGCGAAGCCCGGGAGCCTTGGAGTTGAACTCACAAAATGGAAGCCGCGCGCTGATTGGCCGCCGCCACTCCCGGACCTTTAATAAAGAAAGGGGAAGGAAAGATAAATGCAAAAAAGGGGGACTCTCTCCTTCGTCGGTGACTGGAGGAAGGGGGGGGTGCGGGGAGAGAAGCATGTGTTCACAATTACAGGGCGCTCCTCTCCAAAAATAAAAACAGAAAGAAGCTTCTATCACCCAGGTCCAGGCAAGGGCTGCATCCTCCCAGGAATGTGAATGCTAATTTGGTTAAAATCCTGGTTTCCCTTCCCCAGCTCCGCTCCGGGGGGAGGGGGTCGCGGGGCAGAAGAGGAAGCCGGAGCCGAGATACCTCGATTGCAACTCGTCTTGGAGCCTCCTTGCCGCCCCTCACGGCTCCCAGCGTCCAAACACACAATCACACACACACCCCAAAACCCAGCCCTTTCCCCTGAGCCCCCACGCGCCCACCTCCGGTTTTGGCAGTTTGGAAACAGTTTTGGAGGCCCCAGGCGCACGCCGCGGCGGCCGCGGCTCGGAGGGTAACCCCAGCCGCGGGAGGTAGAGCTCGGGGAGACCCCCTCCCCCGCCAGCCAAGCCCCCCACCTAAGTCCCAGCAGAATAAATAAATTAAAAGGCCTTCCCCCCGGGAGGGGGGAGGCAGTGTGGGAGCGCGAGAGTGAGGGGTGGGGGGCCGCTGGGGCCCGGGGCTTTGGCGGCGCAGCTGCCGCCGCCGGGAGAGTGCCTGGGGAAGCGGCGAGGAAGGAGAGGGGAGGAGGAAGAGGAGGAGGAGGAGGAAGAGGAGGAGGGTGAGCGCTCGGGTCGGGCTCCTTAGCGGTGTATTGTGGGATGTGCGGCTACTGGGAGCCGAGCCTCCGCCGCCAGCCGCCTCCCGGGCAGCAGCAGCAGCAGCAGCAGAGGCGGCGGCAGCAGCTCCGGGCCCGGCAGCCGCGGCGGCGGCGCTCCCCCCTCCCGGCCCCCAGTCCGGCCGCCCCGGCCTCGGTTCCCGCGGGGGACACCATGTACTGGCTGGCGGCGCAGGGAGGCCGGCGCCCGGCGGGGATGTAAGCGCGGCTCGGGGAGGGAGAGGCCGCTGCCGACAGCCGGGCGGCCCGAGCCCCCAGCCCCCAGCCCCCAGCCCCGGCCCCGGCCCCCGCTCCGGCCGAGCGGTCGGGCGGGCGGGCGGCGCCAGGCCTGCCGCGAGCCCCGCGCCCGAGCCGGGCGGAGCGAGCGAGCTAGCGCCACGCCGGGCGGCCGGGCGGGTACCATGGGCCGGAGCCCGGGTCCTCCGGGTGCCCCGGGCCCCGCCAGTCTGCACCAGGGACCCCCGGGAGCCCCTCGCAGCCGCCCCGAGATGGTGGCCGAGCGGGCGGGCGCCTAATTCTCCGGAAGGGTTATTCTCTCGCTCCATTCTTATTTTGGGGGGAGCCAGCGAGACAGCTCCTTTTGGGGCGCGCTGGTAGGGTGGGAGGGGGTGGGGGCTGGACGATTTGATTCCTTCGCGTGTGTGTAGAAGCGGCCGCCGCCGCCACCGCGGCGGAGACGACAACAACTTGCTCGTTTTCAGGTTGGGTTAACGGCATGGAGAACAGTCACCCCCCCCACCACCACCACCAGCAGCCCCCGCCGCAGCCCGGCCCTTCGGGCGAGAGGAGGAACCACCATTGGAGAAGTTACAAGTTGATGATTGACCCGGCTTTGAAAAAGGGGCATCATAAACTGTACCGCTACGATGGGCAGCATTTCAGCCTGGCGGTGAGTAGCCGGCGCGCCTCCCCGCCGCCCGCACCCACCCTCCGAGCCGTGGCGAGGAGGGTGGGGGCGGAAGGGTCCGATCGGCCCGGGGACCCCCCTCCTGACCACCCGGCTAACTGTCAGCCGGGTCCGCGGTCCTGGAGTTTGACAAGTGCCTGGAGAAGGGCGGGGGGGGGGGGGCTTGCCCCTGTCCCTGGGGAGTTGGACCAGGCCACCCATTCCGTCCCCTCCCCCCCCCACCGCTTCCTCCCCACAGATGTCCAGCAACCGCCCGGTGGAAATTGTCGAAGATCCCCGGGTCGTCGGGATCTGGACCAAAAACAAGGAGCTGGAGCTGTCGGTGCCCAAATTCAAAGTACGGCCCCTCCCCCCTGCCCCGCGCCCCTTCCCCCCCTCCCCAAGCCCCGAATTCGAAAATAACGCCAGTCTTGACCGAGCCCAGCCGGATTCTGAGTTCCCGCCGTCCGGGGCCTGGGAAGTTTTGGCGGGGAGGGGGAGATGGCAAAGAGAGGGGTGTCCCCTCTCGGCTACTGTAAACAGAATAACACTCGGTGAAACTGTAATCAAGGCGCTGATACAGTATCCTGTCCGCCCAGCTGGGGGCTCCGGGTCCCCACCTGGCTCCTGCCAGCCCAAGGGCTCGGCCCTGGGACCCGCCCCCCTTCCCAGCCTTGTGGCTTTAGGGGTACAACTTCCTAGCCCAAGGGGTCGCCCCTGCGCTGGCAGCAGGGAGAGGAGGATAGAGTAGGGGGTGGGGAAAGAGAAACTGTTTCTTTTTCCCCTTTCCTTTCGAACCCAGAGGACTTCCACGTTCCAAACGATTTAATCCTCCGCTTCCCGGGCCCGCCCGCGTGCATTTTTTTTTCCAAAAAAAAAATTTTTATTTTTTACCTTTCATTGTTTTCAAAGGGCGGGCGAGTGGGGAATTTTGTGTTTTCCATTCGGTTTCAGTGTTCTCAACCTCCCTTCCCCCTCGTCCCCTGCCAGATCGATGAGTTCTATGTGGGCCCGGTGCCTCCGAAGCAGGTGACATTTGCCAAGCTGAATGATAACATCCGTGAAAACTTCCTGAGGGACATGTGCAAGAAGTATGGGGAGGTGGAGGAGGTGGAGATTTTGTACAATCCCAAGACCAAGAAGCACTTGGGCATCGCCAAAGTGGTCTTTGCCACGGTCAGGGGAGCCAAGGAGGCGGTTCAGCACTTGCACAGCACTTCGGTCATGGGCAATATCATCCACGTGGAGCTGGACACCAAAGGTGAGTGGAGGCCCGCTCAGGACAGCCATCGCGGAGGAGCCACAGGACCTGTCAGTGTGACCCCCTCCTCTCCCAGAGCCCCTCTTGCAGTGTTGGGGAGCCCCTCACTCTTCCTTAGGTGCCCCCTACAGCCTTTTCTTTTGCCCCCTCCTGAGGGTAGAGTCACGTGGAGCTAAATGTGTTGTCTGTTGCTAGGAGACAAGCTGTAATTTACCAAATGTGCAGGTCCTTGGCGACTGAACCCCAAGGGACCACCCGGAGGCTTCCCCACCGCTGACACCCCCTCGGGCCCCGCGCGGAGCCCTGGTGGCCTGGGTTTAGGCAGTCCCCAGTGTTGCCGTCTGTGTTAGGAGAGAAAGCAGGGTTCGTTTATTTGTGGTGGGGGCGCTGACGGAGAGCCACTAGAACGCCTTTAAATATCCAAAGAGTACGTCCCTCCACTAAAAAGAGAGTCCTCCAGGGATCTGGAGTGCCCCTCCCCCACAGGCCGCCCCTTCCCCTTGGAAGTGGGAACCAATCTGGGCCCAGAGTGTGGTTTCATTGATAATGCTCCCGTTGGAGCTGGGCGGGCTGCTCCCGGTGCTCTAGGGTTGACACTGTCTTCCCTCCTCTCTCTTAAAGAGACAGCACCACCTCCCAAGCAGCGGAATCCCGCTCTGTGCTCACTGAGCCTCTGAGCGGCTGCTGGGAGAGCCGGGCTGGGGAAGCCATACCTCCCACCCTCAGGGTCCTGGGAGGCTTCTCCTCCGTGCTGGCTGGGGGGCTGGCAGGACTCTAGGGCATCCCCTAAAGTTTGCCTGTGACCTCTCTAGAGAAGTTCGTACCAATACAGAAGAAAGTGCCCGGTGCTCTGAGGCCCAGCCAGCCCTGTGACTGGGCAGGGACTGTTGGGTCCAGAGCCCCTGGGACGTCCCCTGGGAGACCCTGCATGGGAGGGTTTAGGTGAGTGGCTTCCAAGGGTTTCGTGAGCACGGGGTTTAGGGGCAACTCGGGCACACCAAACCCAAGACTGGAAAATGTAAACCTTTCTTTTTCGCCTTTAATAATGAGCACATATTGACTGTCTCTAAGACCTTGCTTGGGGATGCGGAGGGATACTGCTTCTGGGTGGGCACAGTTATCCTATAAACTCTTGCCAAACCTGTGCCTAATTCTGAGGTTCCTCAGGGCACAAGCCAGGTTCCTGTTCCAGTCACAGCGCCCTTCACCCCCCTTCTCTAGTTTCTCAAGTCTCTGTTGGGGAGACCCCCTTGGGTGGTTGCAGGCTGACCTCTCCCTGAGAATCAAATGTAGAGCCCCTCCCCCATCACATGCCCATTTTAAGGAGTAGTCAGCCCTCACCAGAATTTCATTTCTGCAAAAAAAAAAAGAAAAAAGAAAAAAAGAAAAGGCCCTTAGAGACTGCCACCAAGTTTGTATTTCAAGAAAGAGACCGGTAACGAGTGGCTCAAGGAATGCGGCTCCTTTGCATATGTCGGCAGCTGCCTCGGAGGGCTCTATAAATACAGACAACCTGGCCCCCTGGTCTACAGAGGCCTCTCTCTGCCGGGGGTGGGGCTGGGGCGGAGGGTTACCAGAGTGGCTCCGTGGGCCGGGCGAGGACCTTGCGGAGTTCACAGTAACACAGTACTAGAGGGCATTTTACAAACTCTGACAGTCACCTGAGAGAGTTAACAACAAAACTGTCACTCCTGTGTCACTGGGTTTCCTCTTCACTTGCTACAAGGCCCTGGATGTTAAGTGGGAAGGTGAGAGGATGGGGATTACCCCTTTCTTTGGGTGGCATGGCCCAGGTGACAGGAAGGGGCTTTGTGTTGGGGCTGGCATTTCTGTATTTGGGGGAGTCCCAGCGCCACGAGGCATTAAATTCTGAATCTCAGGATCAGAAAAATCATACAGTTTAGGAGCTTCATTGAACAGATCGGACTCCGGAGTGAGGTGATAGGACTCCTGAGTGAGGTACAAAGAGAGAGAAGTGGGAACTTGGTCAGGGTCACTTAGCTTCCCTAGGCTTGGGGTCCCAGGCGCAGGGGCCCCACAAGGATGCCCACCTGTGCGGGCTGCCCCATCCTGGAGCCTCACTGAGTCCTTCCTCCCTTGCCTTTTCCACAGGGGAAACCCGCATGCGGTTCTACGAACTGTTGGTCACGGGCCGATACACACCCCAAACCCTCCCAGTGGGCGAGCTGGATGCTGTCTCTCCAATCGTGAATGAGACCCTGCAGGTGGGTTTATGGCTGTCAGTCCTTTCCCCGCCTCCCCACCCCATCACCAGCTCCCTGGATGTGGCTGGCCCCCACCCCACTTCACCATCTCCAGTGTCAGACACCAGGAAAGGAGCCTGGCTGTGCCCACCAAGGCTTCCAGCAGGGGGTCTGAAAGCCCTGTTTGCCAAAGCTGTCCTCTGGCACGGCCCCCAGCCCTCTCTCTGCACACACTGGGATTCCCATCCCAGAGATCCAGAGTCCATGTGCTTTCCACGTTAATGCTGAAACACTGCTGTGTCCAGGATCCTAGTCTCTGGTGTCCCGTGCACCCCTCTACCCCTGCCGCCAGGAAGCCGAGTTCAAGTCCCTCCTTCCAGAGCAAGATGGATTCCTTCCCCACCCACCGCCTCCCAGGACCTCACCTGGACCACCATCTCATGGGGAGGTTCTCATCCCAGCTCCTACCCCAGCATCAACCCAGCCACCCTCTGGAATAGCTTTTCCAGAGTGAACAGTCTTTGCTTACTTGCTGGTCAGCTGTTTATCAGGCACTTTACGTGTTACGCTATTTTTTTTTCTTTTCCGGTACGCGGGCCTCTCACTGTTGTGGCCTCTCCTGTTGCGGAGCACAGGCTCCGGACGCACATGCTCAGTGGCCATGGCTCACGGGCCCAGCCGCTCCACGGCATGTGGGATCCTCCCAGACCGGGGCACGAACCCGTGTCCCCTGCATCGGCAGGCGGACTCTCAACCACTGTGCCACTAGGGAAGCCCTACGTGTTACACTATTTAAACCCTAAAACATCAAGAGGTTGGAGGGACAAGGCCCTTGGCCACCCCCTCACTTCCAAGACCATCGTCTGCTATCTCTACCTGGAAGGTCTTTGATATCTGACAGCCTGGGGCAGGAAGGAAATCCCAGTTCAAACCAAGATGTCAGGGTCTTATCTTTACTCTGCTTTAGGGATTAGGAAAAACCCTCAAGGTTCTCTGAGGATAATTGGCTACCCCAAGATTAGAGAAGGTGAGGACCATCCAGACACTCCTCTTTAATCTCCCCCCTTCCCCCTGCCGCCGCTGCTTCCGTTCACTATGCTGCAGCTCTAGAGTGACCAGTTTGGCTCCGAGCTCCCCGGTAGCTGGAGTGAGAGGGGAAAACAGTCCCATTCTATTGCACATTTTCCCCCCAGTGATCTCAGACCTCTCTCTCTCTCTCTCTCTCTCTCTCTCTCTCTCTCTCTCTCTCTCTCTCAAGCTGTCAGATGCCCTGAAGCGCCTCAAAGATGGTGGCCTGTCTGCAGGCTGTGGCTCTGGCTCATCCTCTGTCACCCCCAATAGTGGTGGGACACCCTTCTCCCAGGACACTGCTTATTCCAGCTGCCGCTTGGACACGCCCAACTCCTACGGACAGGGCACACCGCTCACGCCGCGCCTGGGCACCCCCTTCTCGCAGGACTCCAGCTACTCCAGCCGCCAGCCCACGCCCTCCTACCTCTTCAGCCAGGACCCCACAGCGACCTTCAAGGCTCGGCGCCACGAGAGCAAGTTCACGGACGCCTACAACCGCCGCCACGAGCATCATTATGTCCACAACTCTTCTGCAGTCACCTCAGTGGCAGGGGCCACAGCCACCTTCAGGGGCTCCGTGGACCTCCCATTCGGGGCAGTCAGCAGCAGTGGGGGCGGCAGTGGCCCTCCATTCAAGGCCCAGCCACAGGATTCAGCCACGTTTGCCCACACTCCACCGCCTACCCAAGCAGCCTCCGCTCCTGGAGTCACATTCAAATCAGCTTTCTCTCCATATCAGACTCCTGTACCCCCTTTCCCCCCGCCCCCTGAGGAGCCCGCTGCCGCAACCCCCTTTGGGGCCCGTGACAGTGGGGAGTTCCGGAGAGTACCTGTGCCCCCGCCCCTGCCGCCCACTGAGCCCCTGACAAAGGAGAAGCCAGGCACGCCACCTGGACCCCCGCCCCCTGATGCCAACAGCATGGAGCTGGGCGGCCGGCCGACCTTCGGCTGGAGCCCTGAGCCCTGTGACAGTCCTGGTACGCCCACGCTGGAGTCATCGCCTGCAGGGCCCGAGAAGCCCCACGACAGCCTGGACTCACGGATCGAGATGCTGCTGAAGGAGCAGCGCACCAAGCTGCCCTTCCTTCGGGAGCAGGACTCAGACACCGAGCTGCAGATGGAGGGCAGCCCTATCTCCTCCTCCTCCTCCCAGCTCTCCCCACTGGCCCCCTTTGGCGCTAACTCTCAGCCTGGCTTTCGAGGCCCCACACCACCCTCCTCACGCCCATCCAGCACCGGCCTGGAGGACATCAGTCCCACACCACTGCCTGACTCGGATGAGGATGATGAGCTTGACCTGGGCCTGGGGCCCCGGCCCCCACCCGAGCCAGGACCCCCAGACCCTACCGGTCTTCTGGGTCAGACAACTGAGGTGGCCTTGGACCTGGCTGGAGACAGGACCCCCACCTCAGAGAAGATGGATGAGGTACCATGGTGTCTGTCCATCTCTGTCTGGGATTGGTTTTGTCTGTCTTGTGGCTCCCTCTTTCCTCCTTGAAACATTCTCCCCGTCGGATAACTAGCTAAGACACAGAAGCAGCAGGACTAGGGCAGCCAAAATAACAGATCACAAATAAAAAGAGAATGAAAAGAGGATACGAAAAGCACCAGGGGCTGTGACTGAGCAGCTGGTTTGCTCTGAGCTCCCTAGCAGCTTTGGTGAAAAGGGAAACATGACCTAGCTCTGTTGCTCTCCTTGCTAGGTATGGGAAGTCAAGACCTTTTTCTGGGGATAAATTCTGACTTGAGCTTCTTTGGTTGGAGTTTGCTGAGATCCCAGAGAGGTGGACTGTGGTGATGGTTTGGGGCCTCCTTCTCTGTTGGGAGGCTGGGACCTGATCAGGACTGGTCCTGACACTCAGGCAGATTTGGGAAGAGGGATCAGCCAGAATGTTCTGCTGAGCTAGGTCAGGTGGCAGCTCTGGAGCACTGTCTCCTAGAACCTGGTGCCCTCTGAAGAGATGGGAAACTGTGGTGGGCAGGGAGGACATTGAAATGTTCCTCCTCCCTCTCCCCCTGCGTCCAGGACTGAAGGAGTTAAGGGCTAGCCCAGGGGGAGGGCCACAGCCAGAACCGGGCTGAGTTGACCACCCCCCACCCTCTGCCCACCCAGAGATCCTCCTCTGGGGTCTCACTGCAGCCTGAGGGTTGGGGTGGGCGCTGCTGCATGCCACATTCCCTTGGGGGAGGATTCCGTCATCTTCCTTGGCTCTGCTCCTCCCCCCTCCTGGTCCAGGCACCTGCCCTGGCCCTCCTGGCCTGGCAGGCATGAACAGCAGGAGCTCAGACACAGCTCTGCGCCCCCCCGTGGGCGGTAGGGAGGAGGGTTCCTCCTCCCCGAGTCCTTTGATTAGGCCGATGTGGCCGCCTCAGGGAGGAACAGAGAGGAACTTGGCTTGCCTGGGAGGGGATTGCAGGTGGCTGGGGCTCCTGGGGGCCTCCAGGCTGTTCTGGGGAAGTGGTTTCTGGCGCTAAGGGGTTCAGGCAGGGAGAGCTGACAGGTGTGCAGAGGTGGGGGGGCTGCTGGCCCTGCTGCCAGCCTCCCTTCTTCCCTCCCTCTCCTGCCGGAGGTTAGGGGATGTTTATTTAACCATGCTCACTGGCTGATCCAGGGCCGGGAAGCCCAGAGGAGCCAGAGGGAATGGGCTTTCCCACGGTGTCACTGTAGGAAAGGGGAGACTGAGGCCCAGAGAGCTGGGGTCGGGGATGCCCCGGGACATCAGCCCAGGGAAGCCCGGGAGTACTGATAACCTCCAAGATGGCCCTCGGGAGCCCCCTGCTGACAGTCGGGAGAGCAGCTCCCGGGTTCCTCCGGCCTGAACCCGAGGGAATCCCAGCCTAGGCTGACCACAGGGGAGAACAGCACAGGGGGACACGCCCTTTCTTCACAGAGGCTGTTAAAAGTTCCGGCTCCGGTCCTTAAGTCTTGAGCCCCACCCCTGTCACTTACTGGTCATGTGGCCTTAGGGAAGTTACTTTCCCTGCCTGAGTCTCAGTTTCGTCATCTGTGAAATGGGATAGTGAGAGTAGCTGCCTCACAGTAATCTCGGCTTAAGTGAGGTGCCACCTGGGAAGCTCCAGGCACGGCTGGAGCTGATGCCGGCCATTCAGCCGCCAGTTCCCGCCGGTTCTCTGCCCCTCGGACGCGGGAGGGGCGGAGGGAGGGGCAGGGCCGCGGGCTGGGCTGGATCAGGGTCTCCCTGTGATTGGCTGGCAGCCGTGGCGGCGTTAACCCTATGCGTGCTGCGCCTGCCTTGCTGGGCGCTGTCCAGGACTGATCTGGCGCTGTCCCTGAGTATCAGGCTGAGCCTGCCAGTGCCTCCCTCAGCATGTGTGTGGGACCCTGAGAGGCAGAGTGTGTGTGTCTGTAGAGGGGACAGAGCAAAAGCGAGGGCTTTCTTCTGCCTTAGGTTTGCTTTTCCTCTTCTCTCTCCCCGCCCCCCATTTCCCTTTGAAGCCTCCCTCACCTGTACGTCTGACCTCTGACCTTACAGCCTGCACAGACCCTGCCCCCTCAGCCTTCAAATGCACTCCCTGGCAACCTACAAAGGCTCTGTCTTCCCAGCCACGTTCCTCCAGGCCAGGGCCTGAGCCCCCTTCTCGCCTCGGGTCCTGACACAAGAGCCTGGGGGTAGCCCATCTCTCCTCGCCCTACCCCTGCTTTGCCTTCTTGCTCCACCTCTACCTTGTGGACCCCGTGCCCCCCTCCAGTTCCAGGCCTCTGCATCCACCTCCCCAAAGCCCCATGTCTGAATGAAAAGAAGTCCTTTCCCGTTTCACAGCCAGGTCATGCTCGACTCCTCCCATTCACGTGGTGCCACGGTCCTGGATTCCCACAACAGCCCCCTGACGCCTCGCTCAGCAGGCACCCTGGGCTCGCATCCCAGCCCTCTTTCTGACTGGCTGGGCGTCTTGGGCCAGTGACATATGGATAGCTCTCTGAGTGTGTTTCCTCACCTGTCAGAAGGGATTGGACTAGAGCCCTACGTTGTGAGGTTAGGGTACAGATGAGAAATACGAGATATTATGTGCTGACAACACTCAGCCCCACCGCGGCCCGTACTAAGACTATATGAAAAGAGTAACTAAGGAAAAATGTAAAGACATACCTCCTATTCGTGCATCCTTACTACTTGCTAAACGCCCCCGCTGCTCGTGTCACCTTCTCTGCCAGGCCCTCTCTGCCACAGTGAAGACTACAGGCCAACTGGGAACAAAGGCTAGTGAGCCACTTCCTGGTTCAAATCCGGGCTCCATCTCTTAGTGGTTGTGTGGCCTGGGCAAGTTCTTAAGCTCTCAAGTGTTCCAACTTCCTCGTCACTAAAACTGGTGATAACAGACCTACTTTACAGGGTTGTTCTGAGGATTAACTGAGTTAAGGTACGTAAAGTGCTTAGAAAGGTGCCTGGCCTGTAGAAAAGGCTAGAGAAGTTTTAACTATTAGTATTATCTTCTCTGAATGCAAATTGAAACAGTCTCTCAAATTGAAACAGAATCTTTTTCCCTCTTCACACCTCACTCCCCTTCCCGGCTTTCTTTTTCTCCATGAAGGACTATATATTTCACATTCCTCCTAGTTATCCTTTGCCTTGTCCCTCCAGAAGTTCAGCTCCAAGACAGCAATAATTTCGTCTGTCTTGTTCACCACTGTGTTCCTAGCACCTGGAACAGTGCCTGCTACACAGCAGGTGCTGAGCAAATGTTTGTTGAATGAATGAATGAGTGAATCTGCATGATAACCCCGTGAGGCAGGTGCTGTGGTGCTCATCATGCAGATGGGGAGACTGAGGCTTAGAGAGATTAAACGACTTGCTTGAGGCCACGTGGCTAGCAAGGGGGGGGACCAGGATCAGAGCTGCGGAAGCCACGTTGCTCTCTCTGTCTTGTAGAAGGCTCCTTCTCTGACCTGCGGGTGTTCAGCAGGGGGATCTGGGAGCCTGCTGGGCCACCCGGGCTCACCCTCACCTCTCTCTCCTTGCTCTCCCTGCAGGGGCAGCAGTCCTCGGGGGAGGACATGGAGATCTCAGATGATGAGATGCCCTCGGCCCCCATCACCAGCGCTGACTGCCCCAAGCCTATGGTGGTGACCCCCGGGACGGGGGCTGTGGCAGCTCCCTCTGTGCTGGCCCCGACCTTGCCGTTGCCGCCGCCCCCTGGCTTCCCACCACTGCCCCCGCCCCCGCCGCCCCCCCCGCCCCAGCCTGGCTTCCCCATGCCCCCTCCTCTGCCCCCGCCACCGCCCCCACCGCCCCCAGCCCACCCCGCTGTGACAGTGCCCCCGCCACCGCTGCCAGCACCACCGCCCGGTGTCCCACCCCCGCCCATTCTGCCGCCGCTGCCGCCCTTCCCACCGGGGCTGTTTCCCGTGATGCAGGTGGACATGAGCCATGTGCTGGGCGGCCAGTGGGGAGGCATGCCCATGTCCTTCCAGATGCAAACGCAAATGCTGAGCCGTCTGATGACGGGCCAGGGCGCTTGCCCCTACCCGCCCTTCATGGCCGCCGCAGCCGCAGCCGCCTCCGCCGGGCTGCAGTTCGTCAACCTGCCGCCCTACCGGGGCCCCTTCTCCCTTAGCAACACTGGCCCCGGCCGCGGGCAGCCCTGGCCACCCCTGCCCAAGTTTGACCCGTCAGTGCCGCCACCAGGCTACGTGCCACGCCAGGAGGACCCGCACAAGGCCACGGTGGACGGTGTCCTGCTGGTGGTGCTCAAAGAGCTCAAGGCCATCATGAAGCGGGACCTGAACCGCAAGATGGTGGAGGTGGTGGCCTTCCGGGCCTTCGACGAGTGGTGGGACAAGAAGGAGCGGATGGCCAAGGTGGGTGGGCGGCGCGGCCCTGCAGGGGGGCGGGCGGCAGAGACCCGGCCAGGCAGCCTCTCTCCTCCCCAGGCACGTACTGGAAACACCACCACCCAGACCCCCAAAGCAGGATAGTGTGAGTGTTATTTTGTGAAACCGGTGTGTCGATGACACAGGTGTGTACTTACAATGCGTTCCTTTTGGGTTCCAACCTCCAAAGCGCGAGGGCCCCTGCTCCGGTGCGGGCAGCCGTAGTAGCCGCTTTGCAGGTGAGGAAGCCGAGGGTCAGGGAGGCAGAGTGGGGCCCTGGGGGCGTCCTGAGTAGTCGGCACAAAATGAGGTAGGTTCCAGGAAAGGAAGTGCCCAGTTACCACGTGGCTGTCACTGTTGAGAGGACGGCAGGCTGCTCAGGGGACAGGGCTGGTGGCAGCGCCGTAACCATGGTGACCTCCCCCTCCTCTCTTGCACCCCAGGCCTCGCTGACCCCGGTGAAGTCCGGTGAGCACAAGGACGAGGACAGGCCGAAGCCCAAGGACCGCATCGCCTCCTGCCTGCTGGAGTCGTGGGGCAAGGGCGAGGGCCTGGGCTACGAGGGCCTGGGCCTGAGCATTGGGCTGCGCGGGGCCATCCGTCTGCCCTCCTTCAAGGTCAAGAGGAAAGAGCCGCCGGACACCACCTCGTCTGGCGACCAGAAGCGGTTGCGACCCTCAGCCTCCGTGGATGAGGAGGATGAAGGTTTGCGCCCCTCCGCTCACCGGGTGCTGGGGTCTCCTCCTCTCCCGTGCACCTGGCCCAGCTCTGACAGCCCTCCTTCCCCACAGAGTCTGAGCGGGAGCGGGACCGCGACATGGCGGATGCCCCCTGTGAGCTCGCCAAGCGGGACCCCAAGGGCGTGGGTGTGCGGCGGCGGCCAGCCCGGCCCCTGGAGCTGGACAGTGGCGGGGAGGAGGACGAGAAGGAGTCGCTGTCGGTGTCCTCATCGTCGTCGGCGTCCTCGTCCTCGGAGTCCTCGACAACCTCGCCCTCATCCTCAGCCTCCGACAAGGAGGAGCGAGAAAGCGCGGAGGAGGAGGGGGAGGGGGAGGAGGAGGAGGGGGAGGAGGAGGAAGGCCCCAGGAGCCAGATCTCCTCCTCCTCGACCTCATCCCTGTCCGATAAGGTACCGTTCGGGCTGGGGAGGCCTGGGGTGCTGGGCCAGGGGAGGGGCCCTTCGGCTCACCTTTCCTCCGTCCCCCCCCCCAGGATGACTATGATGAAGACAGTGACGACAGGGACGAGTCTGAGAATGACGACGAGGACGCAGCCCTGTCGGAGATGAGTGAGAAGGAAGAAGGGGACTCAGATGGAGGTGAGCGGGGCTCCCGGCCCAGCCCGGGGTCCCTCTGCAGAGCGCAGAGCCCGTGCAATAGTCAGCTATACTCTGGGGGCAGATCTCTTGACTTTGAAGTGTGAACTCAGTAAAGCACAAACAGGGCATGCCCTATAATTCCTTTCTCGTGAAGTGTCCAGAAGGGGTCAATCCACAGAGACAGAAAGCAGACTAGTGGTCTCTGGGGTTAGGGGACGGTGGATAGACGGGTGATCGCTAAAGGGAACGGGCTTCTTCTAGACAAGGGCTAGTTATCCACATTGTGAATATATTGAATACCACTGTATCGTTTACTTTAAGACGGTTAGTTTTATGTGATGTGGATTTCACCTCAGTTTAAAAAAACGTGATGACTAGTTAGTACCGACGCACGCACGCGCACACACACACACACACACCTGAGGGCTATGTTCAGCCCAGTGCCGCCAGTTGTGAGACGTTTGGTGAAGTACCTGGCTGGAGCACAGCAGATAATGACAGCGCCCCTGCCTGTGTCCCCCGCCCAGAGGAGACAGTGAGCATCGCCACCTCCAAGGCTGGAGCTGAGTCCTCCAGTGAGAGCTCTGAGTCTTCTGACTTCGAATCAAGCTCCGGGTCCTCCTCGTCACCTTCCGAAGATGAAGAAGAACTGGCAGCAGGGGAGGAAGATGAGGCGGAAGGGGAGGAGGCAGCTGCAGAAGAAAGCGTGGCTCCCGCTGCCCCTGACGAGGACTTTGAGGACGTGGCCACAGGAGCATCCGCGACGGAGTCACTGGTCCCAGAAGAGGAGGTGGACATCGAGGCTGAGGACGAAGCCTCCGAGGCACGGACCCCAATACTGGAAGAGCCTCCCTTGCCTGTGGGTGTCGAGGAGCTGGCTGGCTGCAAGGAGCCCCCCGACGAGCCAGGCCTGAACCAGGAAGGGGCCAGGTTGCTGTCTCCAGAGCCCCCTGCTGGAGAGATGGAGGCCCGGCCCCTGCCATCCCCGGAGCCCACCCCAGGTAACACTTGCAGACCCTGGGAGGGCGGTGGGCATGGAAGCAGGATGTCCTCACCATGAGAATGAGCCCAGCCTCCTTTATACTAATCACTTCACCTTAACTAGTCAGTTTCCTCATCTGTAAAATGGGATCCGTGGATTGTGCTTCCCCCGTGAGGTCATATGGGAGGACAGAGTGAGATGGCTTATGATGTGCCAGCATGGAGCCTGGCACCTGTTAGATCCCAGAGGGGTCTGCTGCTGTCACCATTCCTCTGTCAGTATTTCCCTGGGGTTTAGTCCTTGGACCTTTAATTAGTCCCATGAGATGCTCCCAGAAGAGGGGCTGTGGGTGCAGGTGTGTATGGTCATTTCAGTGACAGAAAGCAGCAGAGAAGGCCTCGGGGTGCTGGGCCAGTTGAGAAGAGGCCATGGACGCTGCCCCCTCCACCATCTTGGTGGAGCTGCACAAAGCATGTTAAAGGCTCTAACAACGCTGTCCAATGGAACTTTCTGCAGTGATAGAAACGTGCTGTCCAATAGAACTTTCTGCGGTGATAGAAACATTCTCTCTCTGTCCTGTCCAATACTGTAGCCACTAGACACAGTGTTGCTAAGAGCAGTTGAAAGGTGGAGAGTGCCACTGTGGAACAGAATTTGTGACGTCTCATTTTCATTAGTATAAACTTACATAGCCACATGTGGTTAGTTTGTACCGGTAATAGTCCTTGAGGAAAGAAACCCGTTGTATTTTGTTTAATTCTGTGTTATTTGGCTATAGAACCACAGGTCTTTGAATATTGTTAAACGTATTAACGGAGCCTCTATTGTCGTCCCCAGTACTGTTTTACGAACTGATAATACAACAGTGGACCAAACAGACAAAAATACCTGGGGCTTACACTCTGGGGCAGGGTGATGGATGACAGCAGATAAGTTAGAAAATGTATTCTGTGACAGTAGAGATAAATGCTAAGAGAAAACCTTAAAGGCTCTGAAAAGTCCTGCAGCAAAGAGACTTGTTGGATTTTATTTGATAGAGGTCATTTTCTTGGTCCATGGGATGTTCCCGGTTCACAGGAACACCGTTCTAAAGACAGTGTCGAGGGCTACAACCATGTCTCCTGCATCTTTGATTTACTCCCACCAACATTTATCAGACACCTACTGTGTGCCTGACACTGGGCCGGGTGCTGAGCGGTCCTTGAGCGGCTTAGCTGGAGGAGGACAGTCCGTATACTCACAGAACCCCTAGGGACCCAGAGGGTATGAGTGCATACCCAGAGACGTGTCAAGTGCATAGTAGGGCAGCATAAGTAGGGTGCTGAGGGACATCTGAATCAAATAATAAAGGTCTGGTTTTTGCCCACCTCTCTGCAGAGAACAACCTGGAAGCGGAGCCTGCGCCCCCCGCGCTGCTGTCCTTACCCCTGCAGCCACCGTTGCCGCCCGCTCGACCACCCCGGCCACCCAGCCCACCACCAGAGCCCGAGACCCCAGACCTCCCGCTCCCAACAGTCCCTCTGGAGCCTCCCCATGAGGACCAGCCCCCACGTACTCCAGGCCTCTGTGGCAGCTTGGCCAAGTCTCAGAGCGCAGAGGCCGTGCCGGCCACACCGAGTGGGGAGCCCCTGCCGTCGGGGGGCAGCAGTGGCCTGCCCCTGAGCTCCCCGCAGCTGCCAGGCAGCCCCTTCTCCTACCCATCCCCATCCCCCGGCTTGAGCAGCGGGGGCCTCCCGAGGACACCTGGCCGGGACTTCAGCTTCACACCCACCTTCCCTGAGCCTGGTGGGCCCCTGCTCCTGCCTGTCTGTCCCCTCCCAGCTGGCCGGCGTGATGACCGGTCTGGCCCCCTGGCCTCCCCTGTGCTCTTGGAGACAGGCCTGCCGCTCCCTCTGCCCTTGCCCTTGCCCCTGCCCTTGGCATTGCCCGTACCCGTCCTGCGGGCCCAGACTCGGGCCCCCACCCAGCTGCCACCCCTGCTGCCTGCTCCGCTGGCCCCCTGCCCACCCCCCATCAAGAGGAAGCCGGGCCGGCCCCGGCGATCCCCGCCGGCTGGGCTATCCTTGGATGGGCCCTTGGTCCGGCCGCCAGGAGGGCCCCCCCTGGGCAGGGACCTCCTGCTTCTGCCAGGCCAGCCACAGACCCCTGTCTTCCCCAGCACCCACGACCCCCGGACCGTGACCCTGGACTTCCGGAACGCGGGGATCCCGGCTCCCCCCCCACCCTTGCCCCCCCAGCCTCCTCCGCCCCCACCTCCGCCACCTGTTGAGCCCACCAAGCTGCCCTTTAAGGAGCTAGAGAACCAGTGGCCCTCCGAGGCCATCCCTCCGGGTCCCCGTGGGCGCGACGAGGTCACCGAGGAGTTCATGGACCTGGCCAAGGTGCGGGGGCCCTGGCGCCGGCCACCGAAGAAGCGCCACGAGGACCTAGTGGCCTCAGCCTCCCCCGAGCTCTCACCGCCGCAGCCCCTCTTTCGGCCCCGCTCGGAATTTGAGGAGATGACCATCCTGTATGACATTTGGAATGGCGGCATCGACGAGGAGGACATCCGCTTCCTGTGTGTCACCTACGAGCGTCTGCTGCAGCAGGACAACGGCATGGACTGGCTCAATGACACGCTCTGGGTCTACCATCCCTATATCCTGCCAGGCAGGGTGCGGGGGCTGCACCTCCCAGGATAGCGCACATCACTGTCACTTACGGAGCAGTGTCTATGCCGGCACCATGCCAGGCTCTGTACAGAGTCATCACTGGCACTTTTAAACACTGCCCTCTGTGCCAGAATTGGCAGGTCTGGGGGCTAAATGTAACAATGTGATTGTACAACATGACAGAAGCAGGGGCTGACAGAAGGTTCACTCTCCCTGGCTCCCTCCCATCGCCTAATTTAATCTTCCCAACAGCCTAGTGAGGTAGGGGCTGCTATTATTCCCATTTTACATCTGAAGAAGCCGAGGCTCAGAGAGGTTAAGTTACCTGCCCGAAGTCACACAGCTATGAAGTAGCAGAGTAGAGATTTGAACCCAGGCAAATCTGGCTCCAGAATCTGCGTTCTCAGCCACGATGCCACGCCACAGTCGGTTGTTACCACAACCCTATGAAGTTGGCGCTGCTTTTATCCCTGTTGTACCAGATGAGCTTATTGAGTTTATTTACTCTGTGTCAGGAACTCTGCTAAGTGTCTGTAGTCATTCCACAGGGCATCGTCATCCCCGATTTGCATATGGGGAAACTGAGGCAGAAGGTGGTTTTTTTTTTTTTTTTTTTAAAAAAACAAAACAAAACACCCAAGGCCATGCAGTTGGGTACCTGTCAGAGTTCTGACCATGGTGGAGATGACCAGTGGGCAGGTGCAGGGAAGTGGTGTAGGTGTGGGCCGTGGAGCTGGGCGTCCTCGGCCCCCTGCAGATGGGTCTGAGGGTGGAGAGGCCAGGCCCGGGAGGGCGTGTCTCCAGGCAGGACTGGGAGGGCCTCTCCGAGAATGTCCATGTGGCCCTTGACCCACACCCACCCACCAGCCTCTCTTCAGCTAAGAAGAAGAAACGGGACGACGGCATCCGGGAGCACGTGACAGGCTGTGCCCGCAGCGAGGGCTTCTACACCATCGACAAGAAGGACAAGCTCAGATACCTCAACAGCAGCCGCGCCAGCACCGACGAGCCCCCCACGGACACCCAGGTACGGCCATCGGGGCCTAGACACCCCAGAGCCTCCCGGGCTGCGCAGAGGGTGGGGCCCTCCTGGAGGGGGTGTCAGGCACCGGGAGCGGTTGTGGAGCCAGAGGGGCTGGTGCATGGAGCACGGAGCGTGCCACTCCCCTGGGTGCTCAAGTGTGAGAGGTGAGGTGAGGGGCAGGTAGGGGAGAGCCTCCGAAGGGTTTTAATCAGGGATACGAACAGAGTTGAGTTGCATTTCCAGAAGTTTCCTTCATTCTTCTTGAAATTGAGGAAATAAATTGGGTAGGTTGGACATGGGGGGCCGTGTGGGAAAAAGAAGATGCATTTGAAAGACTCTCAGGAATATTCGAACATGAAGGTCAGATGGATGGGACTGGGGGCCTGACTGGTTACAGGAGGCAGAATGGGGTGGGACGCTGCTGGGTCCAGCCTTGGGGACTGCGTAGCTGGATGCCAAGCACTGAGGTGAGAAGGAAGGTGGGACCCCCACTTTGGGATGGTTTGAGTTTTGGGGTTTGTGGAACATCCAGGTCGTGAGGTCTGGCGGACAGTTAGATGTATGGGTACAGTAGAGAGCTTGGGAGAGGGACGTCTGGTCTGGGGACCTAAATTTGGGCATCATGAGGATGGAAATGTTAGCCAAAGGCCACAGCAGGGGTGAGCCGACCCGGGAGAACATCTGGAGGGGAGTGAAGCTCCAGGTGTCAATGGTGCGGACAGAGGAAGAGGGGGAGGCCAAGAGAGGGAAGGGATGCGAGGCTGCTGGGAAGAACCGTGGTTTTGAATGAAGCCTCGGGGTGTTAGGTAGACAGACACCCACCATCTCTGTCCAAAAAGCGGAGATGCTTTCAAATCTAGCTGAGAAGGGAAACGATGGCAAGAGTGAAGAGAACGCTGTGTCGTCTTGTTTAAGATTAGAGGAACTTGATCACGTTCAGATTCTGACGGGAAGGACCCCGTAGAGGAGAGGTGGCTATTAGGACGCTCAGAGCAAGGAAGCTGGGAAGCTAGGGCCACAGAGCTTACAGTGGGGTTGCCAAGGATGAGACGGGGATGCAGGTTCCCTGTGGCCAGCTCCCCCAGGCGGCCGCACCCCTCTCTGATCTGTCACCCGCCGTCCCCATCCTTGTACCCATCCTCACAGGGCATGAGCATCCCAGCGCAGCCTCACGCCTCCACACGGGCCGGCTCGGAGCGGCGTTCCGAGCAGCGCCGCCTGTTGTCCTCCTTCACTGGCAGCTGTGACAGTGACCTGCTCAAGTTCAACCAGCTCAAGGTGAGGCTGGGCCCCACCTGGGGCGGCCGGGGCGGCCACAGAATCCAGGACCAGGGCTCTCACCCTCATCCCCTTCCCTCCCCCAGTTCCGGAAGAAAAAGCTCAAATTCTGCAAGAGTCACATTCACGACTGGGGCCTGTTCGCCATGGAGCCCATTGCGGCCGACGAGATGGTCATCGAGTACGTGGGCCAGAACATCCGCCAGGTAAGCACTGCCGGCCAGGACAGGTGTCGGGGTGGGGCTGTGGCCAGCCCCGCCCAGACTGAGGCCTCTTCCTGGCCAGGTGATTGCGGACATGCGGGAGAAACGTTACGAGGACGAGGGCATCGGTAGCAGCTACATGTTCCGGGTGGACCACGACACCATCATCGACGCCACCAAGTGCGGCAACTTCGCGCGTTTCATCAACCACAGCTGCAACGTGAGTGCCCGGCTCGGGGCCGCCGCCCCTGCTGCTGTGCCAGGAGGACCCTCAACCGGAGGGCACGGGAACCGGCGCGGCCTCCTGCCCGAGCTCGGGGCCCACGAGGATAGTGGGGAGGGAGGTGGAGGTGTGAGGCCTTATCCGAGGAGCCGTTCTCCTCTGAGCTTCAGTTTTCTCATCTGCAAAATGCGCATAATGAGACCAGAGGTGCTCGTGACGTGGTCCACACAGCTGGTATTAACAGAGTCCCTTCCCCGTGCTGGGCGTTTTCGATGCCTCTGGGGCAGTGCTGGCCAGTAGAACTTTCGACAGTGACGGAAGTGCTCTGCATCCTTGCTGTCCACTGATATACACGTGTGGTGTTGAGCGCTTGAAACGTGGCTAGTGTGGCTAAAAAACTGAGTGTTTTTTTTTGCGGTACGTGGGCCTCTCACTGCTGTGGCCTCTCCCGTTGCGGAGCACAGGCTCCGGACGCGCAGGCCCAGCGGCCATGGCTCACGGGCCCAGCTGCTCCCCGGCATGTGGGATCCTCCCGGAGTGGGGCACGAACCCGTGTCCCCTGCATCGGCAGGCGGACTCTCAACCACTGCGCCACCAGGGAAGCCCCCAAAACTGAGTGTTTAATTTAAATTAACTTAAAGAGTCACACTCAGCTACTGACGGCTGACATGGCACAGGTCTGGGTGTGGAGGTGGGCGTTGATAACAAGGGTGGTCTTCTCGTGAATATAAGCACAGGGAGCTTCAAATGGAGGACAGGCACCCCTGGCTGTAGGTTCAGGTCTTGGCATCGCTACTTAGTGACCGACTGTAGGCAGGTTACTTCATGTCTCGGTGCTTCAGTTTCCTAATCTGTAAAACTGGGATGATAACAATCCCTCCTCGTAGGGTGTTGGGAGGACCAAGCGGGTTACCGAGGGCAGGCCTTCTGTGCGGATACAGCGGGCGCTCAGTACGTGCCAGCTCGCACGACTGTGACTTGATCATACTCTGGGGCCTGTAGGGACTTCGCTGTGCGTCTCCTGTGAGAGCTGAGGGGTAAGAGGGAATTACCCGGGTGCGGTAATGAGTGAGTGAGGTGAGGCCTGGGGCAGGGAGGGAGAACACCTGTTTGAGGGGCAGTGGGATGAGGTAGGGGGCAGAGGGCAGGGTGAGAGGATGAGGTTGGCGGGGTTGGTGGTGGCTGGGTCACTCAGCCTTGTAAGCAGAGCTGAGAACTTTCTCTAAAAGCCGAGGCCGGCTATTGCCCTGGGGTGACGGGATTTGCTGTCCCTTTGGAAACATTTCCCTGGCAGCTGGGTCAGGAGTTATTCCGAGTTCAGAGAGGGAGCGGGAGCCACTGCAGTCCAGGCAAGTGATGACAGAATCAAGAGGCCCTTTGAGGCAGAAGCCGCTGGGCATGGTGGGCTGGATCCAGCACTGCTAGAGGGGAGGCGGGGGGCAGATGCTTGGGGGGCTGGGTGCGTGGGATGGCCGCTCCCTAGGTTTGAGTTTACTGACTCAAAGTTGTCTCCTTGAGCTGCCACAAGGTGGATATGGAGCAACTAGTTGGATCTGGGGGCCTGGAGTGCAGGCAGGCAAACCTTTTCTGTAAAGGACCAGGTAGTAAGTATTTTTGGCCGTGTGGCCCAGACCATCTCATAGCAACTACTTAACTGCCATTGTAACAAAGGTAGCCATAGGCAATATGTAATGAATGAGCGTGTGCCAATAAAACTTTATTTTCAAGAACAGGCAGCTGGGGCCCGGAGTTTGCTGACCCCTTCTCTAGAGCTCAGAAGTATGGCCTGGGCTAGAAACATAAATTTGGGGATCACCTGCGGTATAAAAGTAAATTGGATATTTCCCTGCGAAATTTGTTATTATTACAATCATGATTCTTATTTAATATCAGAGACAGGGGGCCCTGGTCCACCAGATGGGGGAGCCGAGGCCTAGGGCAGGTGGCCAGTGGGCAGTGGGGTCATGGGGCCAGTACATCAGGCCTTGAGCACGGGGCTCGGTTGGGTTTGGGGGACTGCGGTCAGGGAGGGCCTGGGTGGGGTCCCAGGTGGTCGGCTCACCCTCCCCCCTACATCCCACCCACAGCCCAACTGCTATGCCAAGGTCATCACCGTGGAGTCGCAGAAGAAGATCGTCATCTACTCGAAGCAGCACATCAATGTCAACGAGGAGATCACCTACGACTACAAGTTCCCCATTGAGGACGTCAAGATCCCCTGCCTCTGCGGCTCCGAGAACTGCCGGGGGACCCTCAACTAGGCCCGGTGCCTGGGGATGTCAGCCGCCCCCGGCGCCCGAGCGTGGACCCCTGGCCCCGGGGCCAGACCCCACCTCCCACCCCCATTTCAGGTGCTGTCCCTCTACCCAGCAGCCGTGCCAGGGCCTGGCGCCCCCAACACTACCCCCAGGACCCACCGCAGCTCCGGCCCCTCAGTGGGAAAGGGCTTCTCTGTCTCTCAGCTCATGTCTCTTTCGTTTTTTTAAAGAAATGCTCCTTTCGGGACTTTGGTTTCCGGTGTAAATGTCTCCCCCCACCCCCTACCTCCCCGGCGTCTCCCCTTTCTCCACCTCTTTCTCTCTGTCTTCTCTGTCCAGCCTTCCCTTCCCGGTCAGCCTCTTCCCATGAATGCTGCTACGTTGTTTTCGTCTTCTCATTCTTTTCTTCCTCTTCATGAGAAAAGACGCTTTAACCATTGAAATGTGAAGGCAGAATCAGAGAGCGGGGACCCCAGGCAGGGGCTGCGTGGTTTGATGGTGTGTCGGTCCACGTTCTGGAACCCTCCGGGCCCGGGCGCCGGGCCAGGTGCTGCAGAGGAGGGGGGTCGGGCCAGGCGGCTTTGACCTCAGAACACTACGGAAGGCCCGCTCTCTGCCGGCGGACTCAGTGAGAAGACCCCCCCCCCTTTCCGACCCCCCTCCAGTCTGTTTTCCCCAGCAGCCTGGGGGTGCCTTCCCCCCTCCCCCAGCAGACCCTGGTGGAGCCACGCTGGTCCCAGGCAGGAATTTCCCCTGGGGCTCTCCCTGCCACCCCACACCCCTCCACCCCCCAAATCTTGGGTTCAGTGTTTACTTTCTCATTCGAATGCCAGCGGTGGGGGGGGGGCTGGGGGCGGCTGCGGGGGGGGGCTGGAAGGGTTGTGTTTACTTACCCTCTCCTGCCCTCACCTTCACCCCCAGGGGAGAGAAGCACCTCCCACCAGGGCAGGCGGGTCCCGAGTCCCGCCACTACGGGTGTCTGACCGAATGCCTGACCGAATGCGCGTGTGGCGTATTTTTGTTTGCTTATAAGCTTCACCCGCTCGCCCCCAGCCTGTAGCCTGACTCACCCTGCCAGCAAGCCCCTCGCCCCAAGAAGTCAAGAGCATATTTATTTTCAGAGTGAGAAGATTTATTTCTCCCAGAGAAAGGAAAATCTTGGAAAAGATTGTAAAACTCAGATCTACGTCTGACAGGTTTTTGGTTTTTTTTTAACCCTTGGCATCATCTTTAGAGTTCCTTTCCACGGATTTTTTTTTTCTTGTGCGTGTATAAAATCAAAACAAAGGGGAAAAAAATAGGTTTTTGAAGTTCAGAACAGATTTCTGTACATAGGCTGCCATAAAGGACTTTTTTTCGGGAACATTGTTTCTTGTAGAAACATGTGGGAAGACTTTTTTGCTTATTTCTTTGTACTTCCAAAAAAAACCACACACACACACACACACACAAGCAAGTCCCCCGCACCCCAGAAAGCAAAGAAGGCATGTAAATAATTTATGGAAAGTGACTGTTGTGACCAGGAGTCATCCTCACCAAGACGGGAGAGCTCCCGGCGGGGCTGCCCCGACCCTGCAGATGCAGGCCCGGAGCCTCTGGTATCTCAGCTTGTGTCAAGCTTGTTATCATGTAAATTCTGTACAAAGAATTGTTATTTTTCTCTTTTTTTTTTGTCGTTGGTGGTTTTGTCGTGTTTTTCTTTTTTTTTTTTTTTTTTCAGTTTCTTTACCCCATGCCCTCTCTGTTTGAGACTATGCCCACTGGTTTCAATCTTCATGAAATCGGTGGCATTAAGACACGGAGGGGGACCTGGGCACAGCGGCAACCTTCTCTTCCTTTTGCGGTTTTCTGCCTCATTGTGCAACTGAGGAAATATTTATTTTTCACATGAGGAAATGTGTAGTTTGTAGAGATGGCCGATTTAAGTTACTTCTGGAGCCCCCAAGGGGCTGTCTTCAGTCTGTCCCCTCCTCCCCTAAAAGAAGTGGGGCAGGGGTAATGTGAGGAAACCAGGGTCCAGGGTCCTGCCTCACCCCTCACTCTGGCCTCACCTTGCCCAACCAGCCTTCCCTAAGGGCGAGCAAGGGCCTGGACCCTCCCTGTCCCCAGGAACCACCCCCCCCCCCGTCCCACCCCTGAAATGGCTTGTAATAGCCAGAAATGTGTCAACTCATTTTTCTTTCAATGCCTTCATTTTCATTGAACAAACCTCTGCTTTTGAAGAATTGGGGGTTTCTGCTTTTTCTTTTTCTTGTCCCTGCCCCCCGCCACCTCCCTCCTCCAGCAAAGAAGAGAACCCATAAGTTTTAGGGATGTTTGTGCATATAGATTTTCATCGTACGTAACTTGTTTTGAAGAGAAGTGTTTCCGTTGTGGGTGTGTCTTGCTGTAAATATTTGTTCATATTTTTGTGAATTCAATACTATGTACCATTGTATTATAGTAACTTTTATAAAGCAAACCATAAATATACTGACTTTTCTTACAGATACGCCATCTCCCTTGCTCTCCTCTCTCTTCTCCTCCTTCTTTCTTTCTGTTGGGGGCACACCCTGCTCGCTAAGGAGCGGGTGCTCCGGTAGTCAGGGGTAGGGGTGGAAGGAGCTAGGTGGGGTGTGGTACATTCAGACCATCTGCTTTTTTAAAAACATACATATTTTTTTCTTCCACTTTTATTGAGCTGTAATTGACATACAGCACTGTAAGACCAGCTGTTCTTAAACTCTAAGCCTGTAGGTGGATTCTTTGAACTGGGACAAGTTATATAGTCAGACTAGACCTTCCACAGCTTTCAAGTTTTCCCTCTAGAACTCTTCTTAAAGCCTTAGGTATCTAACACTGCTAATGGTCTACAATTAAAGGAAACAAGATCAAATATCCTATTTCTATTACTAGAAGATCTTGGAAAGGTGGTACCTCAGAAATGATTAACACTAAGGGGACATCACTCTGGTCTGTGAGGCGGGAGGGGGCTGATAAAACAGTCACCAGTTGAGAAGAATTAAATGTATGCAGTGTTGTGGGTATTCCACAGGTTCTGTGCCCCATAGGTCTCAACTCTGCCTGATCCAGTGGTGGGGTAACCGAGGGACCCACGGAGAGTTTGTTAGAAGATGTCCACTTATCTTTGAGAAGGACAGGCTCAGAACCTCAGCAAAAAGCAGCGTGACTGAAAAGAAGTTCACTTCTTACTAAGGAAGCGCAAATTATACCATGATACCACTTCCCCTGTCCAGTGGCAGATACCAGTGTTGGTGAGCGCGGGGTGAGGGGCACTCACGCACCGTTAGTGGAAGCATGAGTTGCTGCAACCTTTAGGAGGAAAAATGACATGTTAATGATCAATATTTAAAATGCACATAAACTCTTGGCCCAAATGTTCCACTGTCAGGAATTGAACCTGAGAGCCACGAGCAGGCAAGGATACTGTACAAGGACATTCTTTGCAGCCTTACTTGCGAGCAAAGAAATGAAGGCAAGGGAGGTGTCTCATTGGTGGGCTGTTTTCTTGGAATTGTCCATCCAGACAGGTGGACACAACTAGAGTTGGATTCGTGGGAACAGAAAAGGAGTTGACAGGCAGGGCCAGAAAAGAGAAGGTAGGGGCAGCTGCTGGCCATTCGCTTATTCATTCAACCAATATTTATTGAGCACCTACTATGTGCCAGGTACTCCTCTAGGCACTGGGGCTACAGGAGTGGAGAAAACATACTTCCTGTCTTCACGGTGATTGTGTCCTTGTGGGCGAGTCAGGCAAACATGAAGAATAAATGCTATGATAAGGAGAAAAATAGCTATGAGAAGTGGGTGTCAGTGGGAGAGAGGCGAAACTTTAAACAGGGTGGTCAGGGAAGCCCACTTACCTGACATGTGAACAAAACTCAAAGGAGAAAAGGGAGCCAGCCCTGTGGAGACCCAGGTCAAAGGAGATAGGGAGTTAGCCTGTGGAGACCTGGGGGAAAGGTATTCCAGGCAGAAGGAACAGTGAGTGCAAAGGTCCTGTGGCAGAAGACTGTCTGGTGTATTTGAGGACCAGCAAGGAGGCCTGTGTAGCTGCAGCTGAATGACGGGGAAGCGTGAGTAAAGGAAATGAGCTCTGAGAGGTAGACCTGGTGGGGGAGTGGGGGAGGCAAATGCTGCAGAGCCTTGCAGGGCAGCACAGGGACAACCCAGGGCGTCCAGCCCAAGGCTCACCAAAGAAACACACGTGCAAATCTGAGTTTCTTTCAGCTTTCCTCTCCAACCTGCTGCCGTATTTTCCACCTCGATCAATGGCGTTTCTATCCCACGCCTCCACCCACCACTGCTGCCGCCTCCACCCACCACTGCTGCCGCTGGTTACCTAAGCTCAAAGGCTGGAAATCCTGGGCTTCTCCTTTCCCTCAGCTACCAAGGCTGATGGTTCTTCTACGGTATTCAAATGCATCCACCTCTCCCTCTGTCCCTCAGTCCCACAGGGAAAGTCCTCTCTTCACTGCTTCTGCTGTGGGGGCCAAAGCAAAGCCTCAACTCAAGACGTCTGCATCAGAGCAGACGGGGCTGTGCTGGAGAGGGGCAGGTGCCAGGTAGACTTGGGCGAGAGCCCCTCATCCAGGCCCCTCTCTAGAAATAACAAGAGCAGACACATAGCACTGACACTGTGTCAGCAACAGTTTTAAACATCTTTGATATCAAACTCACCGTACTGCAGGACTCCCCTGGCGGTCCAGTGGTTAAGACCCCGTGCTTCCACTGCAGGGAGCCTGGGGTTTGATACCTGGTTGGGGAACTAAGATCCTGCATACCCCTCAGCCACAAACAAACAAAACGAACAAAAAACAACAACCAAAAAACAGTAGCGCTAGGAGGTATTATCCTTATTTAACAGACAAGGGAAACCGAGGCACTGAGAGATCAAGTATCTTGCCCAAGACCACACATAGCTAGCAAGCGGCTGACCAGGTAGTGGGGCTCCCTAGTCTGTGCTCAGCTAATGAGCGTTGGCTCTGTCCATGCCCCATCTGAAGAGGCACCTACTGCCCTGTGCCAGCTGGTTGTCACTGCACAGGAAGGCAAGGCCAGAACTGCCTGGTTGTCCCAGGTGGAACCAGAACTGTAGAGTTTGTATGTGAAATATCCTGACCTTCTGAAAGGTTGACTCGAATTTGTTAAAATCAGGCAGACGAAATAAAATACATCTGTGAGCCAGATCTGGCCCGTGAGCTACCAGTTTGCAGCCCCCTGTGTTACAGAATTTCCCTTCTTTGCATGAACCATGGGAAAATAGAGGGAGGGTATCTTTGGCCAGCAGCACCGGCCTGGGACCTGCCGTTGTTCCTCTGGTTTCTCACTGCTGTTCTTTTCATTTCTGAATTCATGATCCTAGAAGCCCTGATTTCTATAACCTGAGGGGGGTGGAAAAATTCCTCCCAATTCCTCCATTACACCAACTCCGATTTTTTTTTCTTACACTGAGATCCACCTGCTTCTAGTTCTGAGTTGACTCCTCCCCAGGGAGGGTTGTCAAGCATCAGAAGTAGGGAATTCCCTGGCCGGCCGGTGGTTAGGGCTTCATACTCTCACTGCCCAGGGCCGGGGTTCAATCCCTGATCGGAACTAAGATCCCACAGGCTGTGCGGTGCAGCCAAAAAAAAAAAAAAAAAAAGAAAAGAAAACGAAGAAAAGAAAAGAAAGAAAAAATCAGAAGCAGAAGAGATCCTATTTGCCCCCACCTCCTCTTCTCCAGTTTTGAAGAAAATTTTCCTTCTGTTTTAGGACCAGTAGCTCCTTTCCCAACTGTGTCACTCTTTTTTGCAAGGGCCATTCACACCTGAGTATGAACTAGCCTCTCTTCAAATGGAGTCCACGTCTGGAGCAGGGTTGGGGGGAGTAGAGCTGCACAGGGGGTGTGGGGGAGTAGGCACTGGTGCCTGCCGTGCTGCTGGTAGAGGGCAGAAGCTGAGGGGCGCAGATCCTTTCTACCAGCTCTCACACCAGGAACCATGTGCCGTGGGTGCTGAGCGAGAATGATGCCCCAAAGTCCCTGGGCTAACATTCTCCTAAGTCCAGTGGTTTGGGTTCAGGGCAGCAAAGTTGGGTACAGCTCATCCTTGGAGATCAGAACGCCATCAGACAGGATGCTGCCAAGCTTTGTCCCACCTTAGGGCCTTTACCCTTGCTGTACCCTCTTCCTGGGATGCTCTTTCCCCAGATTTTCCCATGGCTGGCTCCCAAATGTCACCTCCCAGAGGGGCCTTCCCTGGATCGACATTAGTCCTTCACCTCTACACAAGCTCATCACCCGCTTTATTTTCTTAATAGCATTTACCACTCCACAAAACGCTATTGTCTGTCTTTCCCTTTAGCGTGTAGGCCCTCTGCACCTCTTGGTTCCAGAACTCCCCGCGACCGGCGCGGTCCTACTCAGCCCAGCGCTAGCCCCCGGCGCCTCCTCGGCTCCCGCAGCCTCTGAACCCCTAACGCGGATGTCTCCTACAGTGCTGCCGCCCTGAGCTCCCCCTGGCGGCCAAAGAACCTCACTGCTCCAGCCCGGCACAAACACGTGGACACCGCCTTGGACCCCAGTCCGCTTTATTCCGGAGGGCGGGAGACTGAACAGCCCAACCGAGGGGGCGAGTTAGGAGGTAGGCGGAGTCTTGTGTGTGTGGGAGGTCCCGGAGGCGGCTGGTGGGCGGGGTCTAAAGGGAGCGGCCAGTAAGGAGGGCTCGCTCGCTGTTCAGGGCCTGTGGAGTGGGCGCGTTCCAGGACGAGGGGGCGTGGCCCACCGTGCGCCGGCAGGTGGGCGGGGCTTCGGTGGGTCAGTCGGCACCAGAGTGGCCTACATGCCGGCTACGGTGCCGTTGGTCTCCATGTCGGTGAGGTTGCCCCGCAGGTCCTGCTCCTCCTCGAAGGCCTTGAACAGTGAGTTGAAGTTGCCGGCTCCAAAACCCTGGAGCGGGAGAAAGGAGGTGAGCTGCGGACCCAGAAAGCCAACCGCTGGGGACAGGCGGTCCTTAGTGGTACCTGGTGGTTGTAGCGATGAATGACTTCCAGGAAGAGCGTGGGCCGGTCCTGCATGGGCTTGGTGAAGATCTGCAGGAGGTAGCCTTTCTCGTCGTAGTCCACCAGGATTTTCAGCTCCTAGGTGGGAGACAGGGGACTGGGTAAGGGGGAGGCTGGCTGGCCCCTCTAGCCTGAAATGGTGGGATATTTAGAAAGGCCATGGGGGCTCCTGCACCCCCAAAGCCAAGAAAAGACCCTTTTCTGCAGCAGTTCCAGACACCTCCACCTCCCCGCCTCAGCCCCTGTGTTAGCCACCCAAGGCTGGCCTGGACCACCCAAGTAGCACCCACACAGCTCTCCCTGCTTCTGCTCTTGCCTCCTTACAATCCATCTTCCTCACATTCAGGGATCTTTCAAAAATCAGATCATCTCCCCTGTTTAAAACTCTCCAGTGGGGCTTCCCTCGTGGTGCAGTGGTTGAGAGTTCGCCTGCCGATCCAGGGGACACGGGTTCGTGCCCCGGTCCGGGAAGATCCCACATGACGCGGAGCGGCTGGGCCCGTGAGCCATGGAATATTATTCAGCTATAAAAAGGAACAAAGTACTGACACGTGCTACAATATGGATGAACCTTGAAAACATGATGCTGAGTGAAAGAAACCAGTCACAAAAGATTATGTGATTCCATTTATATGACATGTTCAGAAAAAGCAGCTCTATAGAGACAGAAGATCAGTGGTTGCCTAGGGCTGAGGGTGAGGAGGTGGAATGGGGAGATTGAGAGCTGGTGGCTAAGAGGTTTCAGGTCTCCTTTTAGAGTGATGAAAATGTTCCAAAATTGATTTCAATGATGGCCGCATAATATAGTGAAGAGCCAAAAACCACTGAATTGTGTATTTTAAAAAATGATGTATGTTATGTGCCTTAAATATCAATAAAGCTGTCAAAAACAAAACCAGAAAAACCTCCAATGGTTTCTGGCCACAGAAGAACAAAATCCGAACTCCTAAATAGCCTACCAGAGGAATCGGCTCCTGCCTACCTCTTTGACCTGGGCCACTCCTCAAACACTTCCTTTCATTCACTCTGGCCCTCTTTCTGTTTCTCAAATACTCAGAGCTTGCTCTTACCTCAGGACCTTTGCACTTGCTGTTCCCTCTGCCAGGACTGCTCTTTCTCTAGGTCTTCACACAGCCGACTCCCTTTCATCATCTTGATTTCACTGAAATGTCACCTCCTCAGAGAGGCCTTCCCTGACTGCCTCCTATGTAGCAGCCCCAGATCACTCTCTGTCATAGCCTGTTTTAAGTTTCTGCACAGCACCAACTCTCTCTCTCTCTCCAATGGTGTTTGTGTTATTTATTTGTCATCTGTCTTCTCACTAGAATGCAAGTTCCATGACGGCAGGGACCTGGTCTGCTTTCCCGGCTGCATCCCAGTGCCTGATGCAAGGTTGAGACAGCATTTATGAGGCAAGATGGAACTCAGGGCTTGTTCTCCTCGGCTGACCGAGGATCCTGTTCGAGGCCTTACCTCCAGAACATCAATATTCTCCTTCACCCGGATCTTGGCCGACTTGAGCTTCTCCCGCAGTTGTTTGTAGTATGTGGACGGAACAGCCAAAAACTCCATGCCTCTCTCTCTCAAGTGGCGAATCTGTCTCAGAGCAGGGTCAAGGTCAGTCCTTCTCTCTCCATGCTCAACACTCCCAGCCAGGGGGAAGTGCTGGGCCAGGAGGAGGCAGGGTCCCTACTCCAGCTTCCCCAAACTGCCAGGATGCAATGTGACCTCATCCCCTTCCTCCTCTGGGCCTTGTGGGTCCCGATGGAAGAACAGCAATCACTAACATTTATGGGACCTCACTACGTGCCTCTCTCGAGCACTTTCTATGTACTGTCTCGTTATGTCAATGCACTAATATTTTGAGGCATTTAGATGATTGTTCTCCCCATTTCATAGCTGGGAAAACTGAGGCATTGAGAGATTAAGTATTAATATCTATTCTCAACATAGGAGCCAGAGGGATTTTACTAAAATACAAGTCAAATCATGTCACTCCTCTGCTTACCAATAGTGGTGTTTCAGAGTCAAATTTAAGGTCCTCACGATCTGCCCCCACTCCTACCTTCTGACCGCATCTCCTACCCTTCTCTTCCTTGTTCATTCTGTTCCAGCTGTTCCTTTAACCTTCCTCTACCCTGGATGTCCCTTATTCCTGGGGCGCTTTCCCCAGATTTCCACTGCTTACTCGCTCCTCTGCATTCTTTTTTTTTTTTTTTTTTTTTGTGGGGGTACACGGGCCTCTCACTGTTGTGGCCTCTCCTGTTGCGGAGCACAGGCTCCAGACGCGCAGGCTCAGCGGCCATGGCTCACAGGCCTAGCCGCTCCGTGGCATGTGGGATCTTCCCAGACTGGGGCACGAACCCGTGTCCCCTGCATCGGCAGGCAGATTCTCAACCACTGCGCCACCAGGGAAGCCCAATGTCTTCTGCATTCTTAAATGTCTCCTTCTTAGCGCCAGGACTTTGGTGACCGCCTAATTTAAATATACAAAGTCCTGGGACTTCCCTGGTGGTCCAGTGGGTAAGACTCTGCCCTCCCAGTGCAGGGGCCTGGGTTCGATCCCTGGTCAGGGAACTAGATCCTACATGACGCAACTAAGAAGCCCGTGTGCCACAGCGAAGATCCCGTGTGCCGCAACTAAGACCTGGCACAGCCAAAATAAATAAATAAATAAATAAATAAATAAAAAAGAAAAACTTGAAATTAAAAAAAAAAATGTCCTTTACCCTCCCTCGCCCATGGCCCTGCCTTATTTTCCTCTAGAGCACTCACTGCCGTCTAACAGAGAGATTTTACTCATTTTGTTTTGTGCCTCCATAAGGGTAGAAACTATTGTCTTGTTGGCTAATGTGTCCCAAGTACCTGAAACAGTGCCTGGCACACAGTGGGTGCTCAATAAGCATCTGTTGCGTGAATGAATGAATGAAGTTGCCATGGTCATGGTGAATTCTTGGTTGGGCCGGGGCTGAATGGGACAGGCCAGGCTCTTGTCCAGTTGGTCGTACTGCCACATTAAGAACAGGTAGGACCCAGCCTCCCCAAGGGCTGGAGCCATAGACTCAGGACATTTAGTTTAGATGAAAGGACCTAGTGGATCTTGTAGCTTACTATCCTCATTTTCAATTTGATGCAACTGAAGCCCAGAGAGGGGGTTGAATCCCCCAAAGACTCACAGTACGTTACTGGCAGAACCACATCTAGAGCCCAGGCTTCTTGTTACTCTGGCACTTGCTACTTCTGTAGCAGAGAGACCAAACTCTCTAGGGTGGGAATATGCCTGCACATGAATGGCATGAGCCAGTAAGGGAGCCCTGTCAGCCGTCTGGGCTGACGAAGGGGACCCAGGACTGCCACTCATCACCCCCATCCCCAGCCTCTGACTCCGTTTTGCAGAGTTTGGCTCTGGAGCTGAATGGGAGGTGAATTAGGACCAGGAATGGGCTTCTAACCGCTGTGATGATGTCTTCAGTCTTGAGAGCGATGTGCTGGACCCCAGCGCCCCCGTTATAGTCCACATATTCCTGTGGGAGGGAAGCAAGGAAACCATTGTCAGTGGCCCCGTCACCCACACCCCTGCCCCTGCAAGAGCCCTCAGACCTCTTCCCTGCTTCGTTCTTCCCCAGCCAAGGCCCCCGGGGCCCGAGGGAGGCCCCACCTGGATCTGGGACTTCTTCCTGCCCGGCGCTGGCTCGTTAATAGGCATTTTGATGGACTCCTCGTAATTGGCCACCACGATGGACCGCAGAGAGCTGTACTCCGTGTGCACCTGCGTGTCATCCACGGACCAGAAACGGTGGAACTGCAGGTTCTTCAGGTACCTGTGGGGGGTGGCCAGAAGGGCACAATGGCTCTGATGTTGGCCTGGGACCTGCCCCCTGCCCCTATGCCACCTTCCAGAATTTGTTCCCTGAGCAGGCTCCAAAAAGGGTACCACCTTTCACATCACGCGCATCATAGGTCTGTACCTTTATTATGACAATTTTCTTTTGGGTGGAAGTAAAGCATCTGATAACAAGATCCGTATACATGGCACCACTCCAACAGATGGAGGTGCTTTTGAGAAAGGGTACTTGCTTCTAATTTGCACACACGTGCTCTTTGGGTAGTGACAGCCTTCCTCCAAGGCTCCCTGGACTGTGACACCCCCTGTGTTGATTCCCCAAGGTTCCTCAGAGGGAGGACCGGTGGGTCACTTTGGGCCTTAAATCCTCTGGCCTCCATGGTGACAGTTTTTCAGGGAACAGATGAATCAGTGACCTCAGACTAACCTGGCCCCACCTCGTGCTCTATTTCCTGACAACACCTGGGAGTGGGCCTGTCACACATGTGGGAAGGGCTTGGGCCAGGGACTCACCATTCTGAGGCAGACAGCATCTCCTGATCAGGCTGGTTTCCCACAATGTGATCAATTCTCTCGAGACTGCAGTTGGGCCTGGGAGAGGGAGGCAGTTAGGGGCTGAGGAGAAAGCTACTCCCTAAATCTCTTCCTTCCACCAGCCCCTCAATAACAGTAACTGCTCATTATTCCATAGCACTTACTATAGACACTTTATCTGCATCAACTCACGCACTGTTACTAGCCCCATTTTACAGATGAAGAAACTGAGGCTTAGAAAAATAACTTGCCAAGGTTAAATAGCTGGTAAGTGACAGAGCTGGGATTTGAACCAAGGCAGTTGGGTTCCAGACCCTAGGCTCTTGGCCTCTATGCTGCCTCTTCAAGCCATCCTGGGATGCTCAGGGGCTCCCCAGCAGGGACCAAGATGCTCTGTCCCCTCTGCATGGAAGAGAGGGCACCCCACCCTTGCCCCAAGGGGCACTCACAGCTTGGAAAGTAGGGGGTCGACGAATGCTGGGGCCTCGAATCCAGGCAGGAACCAGCCGGTGTAGTTCATCTTCTCTACCAGGGTGTGTGTAGTATCCCCATACTGTGGGTGGCGAACAGCCTGAGGTCCCATCCCTGCTGAGGCCAGGCTGCATTTCATGGTGCCAACACCAGACCTGGCCCTAACTCCAAGTGTGATTTTGGGCAAGTCACTTCCCCTTTCCAAAATGAATTGCAGTCTGACATTTGGGAATTTGACAGTCTGTCTGCCCCACAGGACCAGAAGCTCTGTGGAGGCGGGGATGCCGTTTTGCTCATGATGCTGTCCTGGCACATAATAGGTGCTCAATTAAAATGTGTTGCCTGAATGAAGATGATGAGGGTGTTGGATCTAATTATATGGAAGGGCCTTTTCAATCATTCTAACAATCTTTGAGTTGTATTAAATCTTGAGGAGGAAGGACCTATGATTGTATCAGGTAATCTTCGCTGCGTGTCTGTGATATGCCAAGCGCTGTTCTAAGTGCTATACACGAATCATCTCATTTGATCCTTTAAATGACCGTGGGAGGAGTTATAGCTGAAGAAACAGGCACAGGACGGTTAATTAGCGTGTGGCAGATCACACAGGTGGACCACGCAGGTGGTAACTTGCTCATTTAAACGGAGTCCCAGGGAGGTGAAGTGATTTGCCCAAAGTCACATAGCTTGAGTGGGGTGGGGCTTCCCTCCCACCTCCTTCCCCAGACCCACCCATCTCCTTCCTTGCATCCCCATGCTATCAGCCCCCACTGGGGAGGAAGGGAAGCCCAGAGGCGTGACTGGTAGCCCTCCTCAGCCTCTGCACACCAGCCAAGAATACAGGAGATCAGGGTCCAGGGAGAATGTCTGCACTTTGAGGCACAGGTGTGGGATGGTATAATGGAGTCAGGGGCTGGGGAGGGGGGTCCTGGCGTCTAAGTGGGTGCTGACAGCAGGAGAGGTGGGGCACTGAGGTTAACTCACCGTCTGCAGCACAGCAAACTTCACCTTCCCAAACTTATCTTGCTCTACCCAGGGTTCCCGCACGATCTTGGCGCCTCGTTCCCGGGCTTTCTGCAGAGGAGATGGGGTGGGGAGGTGGTCAGTGCTGGACCCTCAGTGCTGGACCCTTTGGCTGCCCCTGCTGGATCCCTTCTGCGTGGTCCTGCCGCAGCCTCCTCCAGTTTTTCCAGCCCCAGGCAGGAACTCCAGCGAACTTTAGCTGTTGCCCTTGACACCCATGGCTCATGCCCATTTGGCAGATAGGGAAACTGAGGTCCAGGCCCAGAGCTGGGGCTATTTAAGACAAACCAGGTTGGGGTGGGGGTCTGTCCTGCCTGTCCTGTGCTAACTCACTCTGTGGCCCTTCGCCCTCTCTAGTCCTCAGTTTCTTCATCTGTAAAAAGGGTGGTTGGATAAGACAAATACAAGCTGACATTTATTGAGCACCTACTATGTGTCACACCCTCTGCCAAGTGCCTTACATGCATGAATCATGTATTTGATATTTAGCAAAACCTTATTACTGCATGTCTATGCTTATCACATGTCAGGCACTGTTGTAAGTACTAGCCTCTTTAATCTGCACAGCAACATTACATGAAAGGCACTATAATTGTCTCTATTTTATAGATGAGAACACTGAGGCACAGAGAATTTAAGTCACTCACCTGAAGTCACACAGCTAATAAGATTGAGACCCAGCAGTCTGCCTCTGGAATCTACACTCTGAACATCTAAACTGCCTCTTGAATACAGCGTTTGGTACAGTCATGCTCAAGAAATGATGATTGTGATCTCGTTTCCTCTTTGTAACAACTCAGTGAGGTAGGTGGTTATCCCCATTTTACAGATGCAGAAACTGAGGCTCAGAAAGAGGTTGCACGGCTACTAAGGGGCAGAGTGTCACTGGAACTCAGGTGTGTGTCAGCCAACATCTGGGCACATCACTCCAGCGTGGCAGTGTCCTCCAGCCCTGACTGATGGGGGTCCCTGTCGCAGACAGAGGGCAGGCCGAGCCTCACTGCTTCGTCTCTGCGCCAGCCCAGGTGCGGCCTCACCTGCACGATGTAGTCACAATCCTCCACCTCGAAGGCAATGTCCTTCACTCCGTCGCCATGTTTCACCAGGTGATCGCCCATCTCTGTGGCCGGCAGGGGAGGCAGGTGGCGCTGGAGTCATGGCCCCTCCCCTGTACTCTCAGCCTTCTGAGCTTCATCTCCTTCTAGGCTGAGGCCCCCTCCCTGAACCCTGGTCCACCCCTGTGTCCCTAACCCCCACCCACAATACCACGTCTCCACTCCCTGGCACCCCGAACCCTCTGGGGCCCCTCACCTTTGTTCCAGGGGTTGAGGGCAGAGGAGAAGATGAACACAATCTAAGATGTAGAGGAGAAGGGAGGTGTGGCTGGTGGCTCAGGTGAGCTTCTGGAGGTGCACTCCCGGCCCCCCTCCCTGCCCACCAGCGAGATACCCCTGGTGGGACATTAGGACAAGACCCCTCTTCCCAGCCAGGCAGGACTGTTGACGCTGGGTTCCTGTCCTTTCTCAGCCTTAGCTTCCCCTCTGGTCCTGAGGGATGGGGGCTTCTCCCGTGCCAGACCCTCCTGGGGCCTTGGGATGAGCTGCCGGTCAAGCCTCCCAGTGGGGAGAGCCCCAGGGATCCATGGACCAGGGCACTGCTCAGATTTCCAGTCTGACGTCTGAGGCCTTTGCCAACTTTTCCTGAACATCTCTGAGACCAGCGTCGGGCCAGGCCGAGAAGTAGACCAAACCAAGAAGGTCCCTGTTGCATGTCGTACAAAGGTGCCGGGGGAGGGCCCAGTGGAGGCTGACCTCAGTGCACGCTCTGCTAACCACACCGGGCAGCCTGGAAGAGCACTGGGCCGCCTGGAGGAAGGGCTTCCTGGCCTCCTGCACCCAGAGGTGCCAGAGCTGTCAGGGAGCTCAGAGACCAGCAGGGAGAGAGATGGCCCTCCTGGATGGGTAGGGTCCTGGGTGGAGACTCACCTTCCCTTGCTTGATCACGTGGCTGACCATCTCCCGGGAACCCGTCTCCAGGCCCTTGTAGGCTAGGGGTTCAAAGCCCATCTTGCTGCAGTAGTACGACGCAGCCTGAATCACAGAGTTGCACAGGCCCGTGAGGGTCGAGGGGCCAGCCCCCAGTCCCCCAAGCCTATCTGCCCTGTTGCCCCAGGTGCCGAGATCCTCCTGGGAAGAAAGCCTGCTCCCTGGCCCACGCTGATCTCAGATAAGTTTCCCACTGGGGTCTGCGGCCCTGATTGTGTAATTAGGATCCAAAGAGTGACTGTCCATCCTGGGACTCTCCCAACATTGGCCCTGATCCTCCCGTCCCAGGGCCCAATCACAGACCCAGCTGGAGACCTGCCCTTGTCCTGGAGGCCCCCTTGCCTGCCCTCTATCCACTCCCAACACCTTGCCCAGCTTTTACCTGCTTCGCGTTGCCAACCCAGAAGGTCACGGAGTGAAAGTGGAGGAATCGGCCTCTCTCAGGCTGCAGAAGAAGAGAAGGGGCAAGGCTCAGTCCCTAGAAGTGGGTCTAGAAAAGTGCAAGTGGAGAGGTGTGCCCTAGCCACCTCCCTTGTCCCACCCTCAATCCAAGAACTGAGGAGAAGCCAACCCGCCCCACCCTGCTGCCCTGAAGGCTTGCCAAGCCTCAAAAGGTTTCTCATGTAGAAATTGAGCTCCTGTGGGCTCAGGATTGGTGAGCCCCCCTCTCCCCCGGGAGGCCTGCCCAAGTTTCACAGGGGGAAACAGCCTTATGCTACAGCGACACAGATTTAAGTTAGACCTTAGAAAGAACTTCCAGACAGGATTAAGAGATTGGCAGGAATTTAAGAAGAGGTAAAAGTTTTTCTTAGGAGGGCAACGTTGAGACCAGCTCAGTCTAGACGTGGCAGGGGGGGACAGAGATGAACTTGAGTGTGCATCCAGAACGTCACGTAACCCTTGTAGCTATTATTCCTCTTCTGCTCTTTGCTAACATCCCAGTCTCCCGGGGCCCTGACCCCACATTTCCCTTCCTGCTTACCTTCTCTCCTTTGTTGCTGTAAGTCGTCTAAGGAGAAAGAAAAGGACAGTAAGACATGGAAACTTGGACACAAGGTGCTTCTGGAAATCTCACTCCAGATCCGTGCCGTTGGCAAAAGCTGCCATGGCTCCAGGCAGGCTCTTACCATGACTGATCTTGGTCACACTTCCTGCTGGGAAGACTGGGATGAGAGGCCAGCAGAGTGCTGGACAGAAATATTTAACACCCAGCAAGTCCCGCCCCTGGCCTCCTGGCCTTCCTGGGGGTGGGAGCTGATCCTGGAAGCTCCTAGGCCTGGAAGCCTCTGATCCAGGCATGGCCTCATTGGACAGGGTGATGCTGTCAGGCCTAGAAAGGGGGAGTGACTCGCCCAAGGCCACCAGCCAGTTGGGGGCAGAGCCGGGGCCAGAAGCCAAGGGCACATTCTTTCCAGGACCCTGGGCTGGGACTGCGATCTTTGCCCTCCAGAATCCAAAGCTGAGAAGCCAAGGCCAGCTTGGGTGCAGAGGTGGCTCCAGAATTCTTATTCAGGGAGAATTTGAGGGGGATTAGGGACTGGTCTTGAAGCCAGCCACTTGTTTGCATAGCAAGTGTATGGTTTATATTTAGGTAAAAAGGTTGTATTCAATAGTGGTTAGAGGCATGGGTGTGGGGGTTTGAATCCTGGAGGTCTACATACTCTGTGACTGGGGAAAGTTACCGAACTCCTCTAAGCCTGTCTCCCATCTGTAAAATGGGAACAATAGTAGTGTAGCAGGGCATTAAATGAGATAAACGTAAGTTTTTGGAATAGAATATGGCACACAGTAAGATCTCTGTTAATGTTGGTTATGATTAGTTATGTTTTTTGGGGGCTTTGTGGGGGGGCGCTGATGGAGAATAGGGAGGCCTTGGCGTTGCCACAGCCTGGGTGTTGGGAAAGAGGTTGTGGCCCTACCCCTGGCCCAGAGTGGTGGGAAGGGGGAGCTTACGGCCCTGGGAGGAGGAAGGCCTGGGTTACTCCCCAGCATCCCCCATACCCGAATCCTCAAGGCTCACTTTCCTGGAAGATGGAGTGGTAACTGCTGGCCAGCTGTGGCATTTACCTGAGGGCTCCAGGACAGCCCCCTGCCTCTAGCTCCACGTCAGTCCCCAGAAACTCTGTTGCTGAGACATCTTCCTGGGGAACTGACTTCATCAACTATCCTCATTGCCTGGAAACTCTTCCTAGACCCTGATGCTGGCAGTCTCAGCCGGGGACTGTGCCAACCCCACCCCACCCTCTTGCATTTTGGCTCCCTAAATGTCCTGTGTTAGCCGTTTTTGTTGTTGTTGTCTTTTGAGAGTAATATTTATTTTGTCCTGATTATAAATAACTCATAGGTTTTCTTTCCAATTTATTTAAACTAAAAAAAAAAAAGTTTATGGGACTTCCCTGGCAGTCCATTGGTTAAGACTCTGCAGTTCCACTGCAGGGGCCGCGGGTTCAATCCCTGGTTGGGGAACTAGATGCCACGTGCATGCCACAACCGAGTCCATATACTGCAGCTAAGAAACCCGCATGCCACAACTAAAGATCTGAGATGCTGCAACTAAAGATCCTGCATGCCACACCTAAGACCTGGCACAGCCAAAATAAATAAATAAATATTGAAAAAATATTACACTGTGTATATATATACACACCACATTTTCTCTATTCAGCCATTGATGGGCACTTAGGTTGCTTCTATATCTTGGATATTGTAAATAATGCTGCAGTGAACATGGGGATGCAGATATCTTTTCGAGTTAGTATTTTTGTTTTCTTTGATATATACCAAGAAGTAGAATTTCTGGATCATAATTCTACTTTTAATTTTTTGAGGAATCTCCATATTGTTTTCCATAGTGGCTGCACCAATTTACATTCCCACCAGCAGTGCACAAGGGTTTCCTTTTCTCCACATCCTTGCCAATGCTTATGTCTTGTCTTTTTTTTTTTTTTTTTTTTTTTTTTGCGGTACGCGGGCCTCTCACTGTTGTGCCCTCTCCCGTTGCGGAGCACAGGCTCCGGACGCGCAGGCTCAGCGGCCATGGCTCACGGGCCCAGCCGCTCCGCGGCATGTGGGATCTTCACGGACCGGGGCACGAACCCGTGTCCCCTGCATCGGCAGGCGGACCCTCAACCACTGTACCACCAGGGAAGCCCATGTCTTGTCTTTTTGATGATAGCCATTCTAACAGGTGTGAGGTGATAGCTTATTGTGGTCTTGATTTGCATTTTCCTGACGATTAGTGATGTTCTGCATCTTTTCATGTACCTGTTTGCCATCTGTACGTATGTCTTTGGAAGAATGTCTAGATCTTCTGCCCATTTTTCAATCCGATTATTTGTTTTTTTGCTAGTGAGTTATGAGTTCTTTATATTCAGTATATTTTAGATGTTATCCCCTTATCAAATATATGATTTGCAAATATTTCTTCCCACTCAGTAAGTGGCCTTTTCATTTTGTTGATGGTTTCCTTTGCTGTGCAGAAACTTTTTAGTTTGATGCTAGTCCCACTTGTTTATTTTTGCTTTTGCTTTTGGTGTGAGAAGGCTTTTTTTTTTTTAATACAGAAAAACAATCTTGGCAAGTTATGACCTCTTGGATCATTCAATCCAACATTCTCATTTCTCAGATGAGAAAAACTGACAAACAGCAAGAAAGTGCCTGACATTACTCCCCTCTTTTCTTACTCCCCCTTCTCCCTCCCTGCCTCCCATGTCTTTCCCTACCAGCCAGGGAGCAGAGAGGGGCTTGTAGCAGGGAGGAGTCCCCCTCCCCACCCTCCTCAGCAAAACCTGCTAGGTCCCCTGGGCCACTCTCAAGTTTCCACCTCCTCCAGGAAGCCCTCTCAGAACTCCCCAGCCCCAGGTCAGAGGTTCAGCTGCTTAGTTGCCATGGGTCAGCTTTAGTCAGCAACCCCCGAGGTGGGGCCCAGGACAAACAGAGAACTTTCCTAAGCCACCCAGTTAGCAAGTGGCAGAGTAGAACTGGAATGGGAATCAGGCTATTCTAACTCCAGAGCCCACACTTTTCATCTCTGTCTTGCCTTCTAGACAAATGGGAGATATTGATCCGCCAACTAGACAGATGGGGAAACCAAGGCTCGGAGAGGGAACATATGTCCCTGGGGTTGTGGAGCTGGTAAGAACAGAGATCCAAGCTCTGGCCTATTTGCTTCTGAAGCTGGATCCCCTTCCACCGGGCCAGACACCTTTTTCCTTTTCTCTGTTTTCTGGGCAAATCTGGAGGCAGGCGAGGAGGCCCCACCTCCTTATCCTGCCCCTGTTGGGCCAGCCTGCCCTCAGTGCCCACCTTGGTCTCCCGGGTCTAGGTTTCCAACCAAGAAAATGGGGGTGGAGGTGGCCCAGAGTGGCGCTCACAGGCCAGAAGGTTCCACGGTGGGCAGGTGTCTCCGCACAGCCCTCCCATCCCAGGTGAGGGGGACCTTGTCCCCTTGCTCTCGGCAGCTGAATCAAACCCCCGCTCGCGGAACCTGGCCTGGCCTGTGTCCTCGGCACAGTCAGTGTTTGCTGAATCAAGGAAGCGTGTCAGCAGCAGCCTTGGATGCCAAAGGCAAGTGTCCGGCTCAGCTGGCCAGGGCTGTTGTCTTCCTCCCTCCTACCCTCTGGACTTTGCTCCCAGAAACACTGTGGGTCTCAGTCACGCTCGGGATACACCCCTAGGTGCCTCCCCCATCTGTGGGCAGGGGTGGGGGGGGGCCCGCAGGACCCAGTTTTTGGAGCCCCCGTGTCCCCTCCCAGATGCTCCCTCTCAGGCTGGGCCCAGTTGGAGAAGAGGTTAGCAGCGGATGGGTGTGGCTGTCTTGGCTCTTCGTTCCCGAGTGGCCAGTTTACGCCCCTCCTGAGCTAGGAGCTGGGTTCCAGAGGCCTTGCTCAAGGAGCTCACTATTCAGATGGGCTCACTGACTCACCCTCCACTGTGCCCTGGTGTGTAGAAAAGGGTGAACACAGCAGGCTTGAGGCTGCTATTTGTAGAAAGACCTGCTTGCGAGGTTGAGCCTTGGTTGGCATCGAGGAACTTGGGTTTCAGGAAGGTTCCCACCATCCCCAGAAATGATAAGAGGCCTAAACTGTACAAACAATGTGGCTTATGCCGAACACCTGCTTGTCTCTTGGGAGCCTGGGATTTTGGTACGTGCTGTGTGGTGGGTGCCTTCATGACCAGCCTCCCATGAAAACCCTGGAGCTTTAGGCTCAGGCCCACTTCCCTGGTAAACACTTCATAACCTCTTGCTGGAGGAAATAAGTGCATCCTGTGTGACCCCACTGGGAGAAGACCCCTAGCATCTTGCTCCTGGTTTCCTCTGGACCTTACCCACACTTCTTTTCTCTGGGCTGAGTTTGCCTCTTTTGCTGTAATACAACTTAGCCGTGAGTATGACTATATGCTGGGTCCTGTGATCCTTCCTCATACATCATCAGACTTGGGGGTGGTATTGGGAACCCCTGACACAGTGGTGGCAGCAGTGGGATTCTCCTGACAGACCCTCGACTCACTGAAAAATGGCAGAAATACTGTTTTGGGAAAGGAAGGATGGATTTGCAAGGGATGTCCTTCCTAAGATGTGAATGTGAGATTCCTAGCTGTGTAATACTGTCTCTCTTCTTCCTCATGACCATGACCGAGGTGGCCTTGGCCCTGAGCTCCTTTCTGAAGACCTTGCTGAGCACTCAGTGCCTGCCAGGGGCCTTCGGGTGGCCTACGTTGCCTCCCAGGATGGTTGACCAGCCTTTGATGCCTGGGTGGCTGTGGAGTTGCCGGCAGTGTGAGATAGCAGCTTAACTATAGCCGAACCTGTTGTGAGAGGTAAAAATTACCTCTGGGGTTTGACGGCAACAGATGGAGCCCCAAAAGAGCTGACTAGCTGCATCCCTGTGGTTTCTCCAGGCTGCACAGACCAAAACGAGGGGGAAATGCCCAGTGTGGGTGTTGCCTTTGGTTTTTTGTTCTCTCCTCTAGACAGGAGGAAGAACAGACCAAACATTCCCAAAAGTGAGCCTTAGGTGGCCCCCCCAGATGTTGAAAGTTTGCATTAGTTTTTCCTCTAAGGGGGAAGAAAAAAGTTAAATCTGTTCCCAGAGCTGGAGAAAAGCTTTAGATAAACCAGAGGGGAAAAAAGGGCAGGGGGTGATGCTCTAGCTGCTGCTGCCATAGCCTCGCCCACCCGACCCCCTGCCCCCGTCCCGCCCCTGCCGTGAATGTATTGCTAGGGATTTAAATAGATTTGCAATGAAAATAAAGGGGGAGGAATTTTTTTAAATGGTTTTGCGTTTTATAGCTATTACATATGGATGTACGATTAAAGCAGATATAAAATGTTACATGATTATAATTTCATAAGTATGAGAAGGATCATCATTAGGGAGAGCTGCAAGAAAAAAAAAAAGCATCACTGGGACAAAACTTTCTTGCATTTTGCCACATGGGCAGCTTGGAATTTGAGTTCTTTGAGTATCGGAAGCAGAACAATTATTACTATGATTTTTGCCTATTGGATCCTTCTGAGAATAAAAAGGAGACAGTGAAAAAGAGAGGCAGTCTCTAAATGGAGATACACTTTTGAGGTTTGGAAACAGTCTTTAGTTGCTAATGAGCTCCTGTGAAATCACGTTTGGAAACAGTCTTTAGTTGCTAATGAGCTCCTGTGAAATCACGTCTGACTTTAGAGACAGTTTGCCATGACTTGCATATTCTTGAGGGACTCAGCTTGTGTTCTAAGGCCAACACGACAAAAAGGGCATGGGAAGGCCTCGGTTGTCTCCTGAACTTGGGACACAGCTCTCTGGTTTTGCTGCAGCAGAAGAGAAGCTGCTGTTCCCCCCGACCCCAGCTTTATTGAGGAGTAATTGACAAACTACTGATAAGAGAAGCTCATCAGGCCTGAACTCCAAAATGTGGCTTATGCAGGTCATCTGCTTGCCTCTGGGAGTCCGGAATTTTGGTACATTGTACCAGGCAGAGGCTTCGCAGGATTTCCAAAGATGTCCATGGCAAAAAAAAAAAAAAGGCATAAGATCTCACGCTATAGCTACTACCCACATGAATCCCCACCCTCATTTATAAGCCTGTTCATTTGTCTTGGTTCATCTACCATCATCGAAAATACTGTAAACAACTTAAATGTCCATCAACAGGGGGTTGGTTAAATACAAGGAAACATTAAGTAACTATAAAACGAATGAAGAAACTTTCTATCTAGTGGTGGGGAAATACCTTCAGGATACATTGTTAAGTTAAAAAACCAAACAAGGCGCAGGACAGTGTTTATAACTTACCATTTGTAGGAAAAAAACACTGTTTATGGATCTTTTAAAATTTTGTTCTTTATTTGAATTTTCCAGTGTAAAACATGTCGTTGATTGTCAGCCACTGAATGGAATTTATTTATTTTTAAGTTTTATAACTTTAAGTATTTGTTGATTTTAAGTGTAGTTGGAGTATAGTTGATTTACAATGTTGTGTTAGTTTCAGGTGTACAGCAAAGTGAATCAGTCCCAAATGGAATTTAAATAAAGAGAACCAGTTCAGCCTTGCCGTTTGGAATCCTCTTCTTCTGGGAGCACCCCAGGCTATAGTTTATTTCCTTCTCTTCATGTCTAATTTCCCTTCTGGTTCGGCAGCACAAAATATTTGCATGATTTCAGAAGTTTTAAAATGGCTTCTTGAGGGTCATAGTTATTGAAGTGTAATTTATATAGAGTGAAATTCGCCCTTTTCAGCGTACATTTCTATGAGTTTTGAAAACATATAGTCACGTGACTGTCACCACTATCAAGATATAAAACAATTCCATTACCCAGAAACATACCCACCCCCCCCATTCACCGCTGTGTACCTTTATAGTCAATCCCTCCCCCACCCCATTCCCTGATAACCATTGATCTATTTTCTGTCTACATAGTTTTGCCTTTTCCAGCATGTCGTATAAATGAGTCAGACAGCAAGCAGCTTTGTGAGCCTGGCTTCTTTTACTCAACATCATGCATTTGAGGGTCCTCCATGTTGGTGCCTCTATGGGGACTGTATTTCTTTTCATTTTTGAGAAGAGTTTCGTTGCATTGGTCTACCAGAGTTTGTTAACACTTCTTATTAACTCTTTAAAATCAGCTGACTGACAAATCGAACAAGACTTGAGTCTTGGTTACAAGACAATATAAAAGTAGGGACTGGGCTTCACTGGTGGTTGAGAATCTGCCTCAATGCAGGGGACACGGGTTCGAGCCCTGGTCCAGGAAGATCCCACAGGCCGAGGAGCAACTAAGCCCGTGTGCCACAAATACCGAGCCTGCACTCTAGAGCCCACGAGCCACAACTATTGAAGCCCGCACACCTAGAGCCCGTGCTCCGCAACAAGAGAAGCCACTGCAATGAGAATCCTGTGCACTGCAGTGAAGAGTTGCCCCCGCTGGCTGAAACTAGAGAAAAGCCCGCGCACAGCAACGAAGACCCAACGCAGCCAATTTAAATTTATTTAAATAAATTTTAATAAATTAATTTTTTAAAAAACTTGCGACTTAAAAAAAGTAGGGGCTTAGAGACACTTTCCTTCATCTTACAAAGAGAAGAGTTTATGCTATGCTCTCTAACCATGTTACCTCAAGAAACAGAAGTTTCAGAATTTTATTTATTTATTTATTTATTTATTGGCTGCACCACGAGGCATGAGAGATCTTAGTTCCCTGACCAGGGATGGAACCTGTGACCCCTGCAGTGGAAGTGTGGAGTCTTAACCACTGGACCGCCAGGGAAGTCCCTAGAATTTTATTTAAAGCAATAAAGAAAAGCAATTGAAACCCAACTAAAATAAGTTGTATGGAAGCAGGGAGTGGAAAGGGGCAAAATTGGTGTGAAAAAGTCCTTTTTCTTAAAAAAAAAAAGTCTTCGTCCTTCATAATGAGCTGTCAGTGAGTAGGTAAGTCCAGAAAACAAAACAAGAAGCTCCCAAATGAGTATGGCCTCTAAGAAGAGGAGGGAGGTGTATGGGAGCAGGGAGGGAGGCCATTTCTATTTCTTAAAGTCCTTTTATTTTTATTTTAAGAAATTTATTTATTTAGGCTGCGCCCAGTCTTAGTTTCGGCATGCAGGATCTTCACTGCAGCATGCGGGATCTTTAGTTGTGGCATGTGGGATCTAGTTCCCCAACCAGGGATCGAACCCGGGCCCCCTGCATTGGGAGCGCGGAGTCTCACCCACTGGACCACCAGGGAACTCCCTTAAAGCCCTTTTAGAGGACAGTGACCACAAGGGTCACAATGAGGGTTTCTGGGGTGCTTGGGAATATTGATTACAAAGTGTGTTCACTTTGTGAACATTCATTGAGATGTGTGTGCCTAAGATTTGTGTACTCTCAGGATGGATATTATCTTTCAATAAAGAAAACAATTTATTGTGGTGCAATACACATAATGTAAAACTTACTCTCAGTGACACTTAGTATATTCACAATGTTCTGCAAGCAGCAATACTACCTACTTCCAGAACATTCTCCTTATCCCCAAAAAGAAATCCTATACCCCTTAGCTGTCACTCTCCAGTTTCCCTGCCCTCTAACCCTAGACGACCACTAATCAGCTTTCCGTCTGTATGAATTTGTCTATTCTGAACATTTTATATAAATGAACTCATGCAATATGTGGTCCTATGTGACTGGCTTCTTTCACTCAGCACAATATTTTCAAAGTGCATCCATGTTGTAGCCTGTGCCAGTTCTTCATTTCTTTTTATGGTTGACTATTCCATCATATGCATATACCACATTTTTGTTTATCCATATTCATCAATTGGTGAGTTGATTTTTGGCTATCATGAATAATGCTGCTAGGACTGTTAGCATACGAGTTTTTGTGTGGACATACGTTCTCATTTCTCTTGTGGATATACCTAGGAGTGGAATTGTTGGGTCATAGAGTAAGTCTGTGTTGAACATTTTGAGGAGCTGCCAGATTGTTTTCTACAGCGGCTGCACCATTTTGCATTCCTACCAGCAATGCATGAGAGTTCCAATTTCCCCACATCCTCCGCTAACAGTTATTGTCATCTACCTTTTTTATTCTAGCTGTTGCATCTCTTATTGAAGTGGGTCTCCCCCACCCCTTACCCCCGACACTGCACGTCTTGTGAGATCTTAGTTCCCCGAGCAGGGATCAAATCCATGCCCCCTGCAGTGGAAGCGCGGAGTCCTAACCACTGGACCGCCAGGGAAGTCCCCTCATTGTGGTTTTGATTTGCATTTACCTAATGGCTAACGATGTTGATTATTATGTGCTTATTTTTAATTTGCATACCTACTTTGGAGGAATATCTGCTCATATCCTTTGCCTACATTTTAATTGTATTATTTGTCTTTTTACTACTGAGTTGTAATGGTTCCTTATGTATTCCCTTTTCAGGAATCAAGTCCCTTGTCAAATATATGATTTGCAAATTTTTTTCCCATTCTGTGGGTTGTCTTTTCACTTTCTTGCTGGAATCATGGGCAGCACAAAATTTTTTAATTTTGGTGAAGTCTGACTTATCTATTTTTTCTTTTGGTGTTGTATCTAAGGAGGGGGGCTGATTTTTTAACTTAAAAGATCTTCAGCTGAAGGAGTGTGATCTGTCTCAAATTGTCACCTCTGGAAGCAGAGCACTTTAAAAAAGATAATAATAAGAACAACAAAAACTCAGATTTTCTGGTCGCTTTGTTTTATGTGCCAGGCACTGGACTAAGCACGCTAAGTGCTGTGTCCTTTATTTTTATTTATTTTTTATAAATAAATTTATTTATTTTTGGCTGCGTTGGGTCTTCGTTGCTGAGCGTGGGCTTTCTTTACTTGTGGCGAGCGGGGGCTACTCTTTGTTGTGGTGCGTTGGCTCAGTAGCTGTGGCGCACGGGCTTAGTTGCTCCACAGCATGTGGGATCTTCCTGGATCAGGGCTCAAACCTGTGTCCCCTGCATTGGCAGGCAGATTCTTCTTTTTTTTTAATTTAAATAAATTTATTTATTTATATTTGGCTGCGTTGGGTCTTCGTTGCTGTGCGTGAGCTTTCTCTAGTTGTGGCGAGCAGGGGCTACTCTTCGTTGCGGTGTGTGGGCTTCTCATTGCGGTGGCTCCTCTTGTCGTGGAGCACGGGCTCTAGGTGCGCAGGCTTCGGAGTTGTGGCACACGGGCTCAGTAGTTGTGGCTCGCGGGCTCTAGAGCTCAGGCTCAGTAGTTGTGGCACACGGGCTTAGTTGCTCCGTGGCACGTGGGGTCTTCCCGGACCAGGGCTCGAACCCGTGTCTCCTGCATTGGCAGGCAGATCCTTAACCACTGCGCCACCAGGGAAGTCCCTATGCCCTTTAATTATTAAATCCTCTAACAACCCTGTGAGGTAGGGGCTATCATCCCCATTTTACAGATTGGAAAATGGAGGTTTACAGGCGTGTCCTTTAGACCACAACTAAAAAGTGACAGAACTGAGAATTGAACCCAAGCCTGACTCTCTCCAAAGTCTATATGCTAGCCACTTCCCACCATGCTGTCGTCGTTTTTGGAAAATGCTTTGGGAATGACCCCGATCCCATTTTCAAGCAGCAGGAGCAAACCAGCCTCCTGGACCCTGGAGAAACTTCCTCTTCCTTTGGCGTGTGGCTGACTGGGAAGGGTTGGCTTGGCGGGGGTGCAGGGAGGGGATATGAGGGAGGTAGGAGCACTGCAGGCCTGCAGGGGGGCTCTGTGGACAGGCTAGCAGGGAGCAAAGCCCTGGTGTAGGCAGAGGTGGGGACTCCTGCTGAGCAATCTTGGGCAAGTCACTTCACCTCTCTGAGCCTCAGTTTCCTCATCTGTAAAATGGGAATTATAGTAGTACCTCCCTCATAGGGTTGTTACTAGGATCATCTGAGCTAGTGTACGTAAAGTGCTTTGCTTGATGCCTGGCACACGATAGACTCAATTAACAGTTACTGATCATGCTTATTATTATAAGGAATGTGGGAGGGTCTCAAATATCAGGTTAGGGGGCTTGGGCTTTATCTTTGAGAGAATGAAGAGCTTTTGAAGATTTTATAGCAGAGTTGCAACATCATCAGGACTTTAAAGGCTTCTGCTCAAGGTCAGCACAGGGAAAAGCTGTGGATAGCTGCTGTGCTTGGACTGGAGTGGCCCAGTGGCTTATTTGTGATTCTTTATTATATTTGAGGAACATAAATAAACCAAGAGACTTTTTTTACATTTGAAAATTGGACCCCCAAACAGTTAAACAGCCCTGTGCCCTGTTTCCTAGAATCTACAACTCCAGACTCCCAAACAGACAGAACTAATGAGGATTCAAGGCACAAGAGGCACAAGCCCGTGGATAGAACCTCCCCATCCTCTGTCAGGCTCCACAGACTCCCCAACAAGGGCTGAAATAACAGTTGGGGAACAGAGGGTGTGAGGGCTGGCCAGGGTGCCCAGCTGTTATCAGGGCTAGAGCAGCGGGGCAGGACCAGCTGGGTGGGGCTGGTCCTTATCTCTTGGGGCACAGAGCCCACGTGCCTGAGCTTTGGGGTGACAGGCAGCTGTATCACCAGGCATCAGTGGTGGCCTGGAGGGTCCAGAGAGTTGATGGCATGGGATACGGGATCCCTGGGCTCTGGAGACAATGTGATCTTGGGCCACGTCCAGCTCCTCTCTGAGTCTCAGTGTCCCAAACTGTGTAAGCAATGGGTGCCCAGGGTCTGATGTGCCCAGGACAGAAGGCTGTCTTCTGTGCTTGGCTTTGGGGCGTTGAGCAGTGTCCTGGCTTTTGTTGGTTTTGCCTCTCCAGCATCCATTCCTCCTTTAGCTACAGCTTCTCACTCTTCCTTTGAGGAACCATCCCTTCCCCTTCTCTGTCCATGTGGTTTGGGGGCATGTGAGCCAAGACTGGCCAATAAGAATCTCTGTGATTGGTTCAGGTTTGGGTGCCTGACCACAGCCAGCCAATGTGGGTTTGCCCTGGGATTTTTGCTTGAGAAAGAGCCTGTCTCTGAGCTCTGGGTTTGCTGAGCTAATTGAATGGTGCTGTGGTGCCCGTGTCTGACTCCATGGAGGGCAAATGTGCCTGTGTATAGAGCCAGCACAGCAAAAGCAACGATGAGAGAAGGAGACAGATTCCTGATATCTGAGTGACCTGTTCCAGGCATGCTTCTGGGTGAGCCAAAATTTCCCCTCCTTGGGACTTCCCTGATGGTCCAGTGGTTAAGACTCCGTGCTTTCACTGCAGGGGGGCATGGGTTCAATCCCTGGTTGGGGAGCTAAGGTCCCCCATGTTGCGCGGCATGGCCAAAAAAAAAAAAATTCCCTTCCTTTGTTTAAGCTACTTTGAGTTGGATTTCTGGTATTTACAACCACTAATCCTGACTAACACAAAGAGACTAAGACTAAGAATAATAGTAACAACAACAACACTGTCTATGAGCACTTATTCAATATCAGGAACCAAGGTGGGAGGCAGTGGCAGTTGTCTGTTCAGCCACTGGCATTGATATTGTTGAGATTTGCTGGCACAAAATGATAAAGTCAACAGACTTCTAGCAGTTTTTATTATTATTTTAAAATTCTCTATGGGCAGTGCAGCCCTGGGGTAGGCATGGAGATAGATATTCTGTTCCACCTCCCTTCAAGGAAGGACTTGCTGCCCAGGTGCGGGGGTGGGCATGGGGGGAGTGGCTAGCTATCAGCTCCTATGGGATCTCCCGCAGCTGCATGGACTTTGCCCGAGGTCACCTCTTCCCAGGGCAGCCCACACCTGGTGGCTGAACAAGGCAGGGGTGGAAAGGTGGCCCTTTCAGCCCAGTGGGGGACAACTCTGACCCACAAGTCTGTTTCAAGAGCCCCTGGTTGGGGTTGACCAAGGCCTGTTGGGCCTCCACCACTGACTACTCCTTCTCCCCAGTCTGGCTTACCCCCTTCATTTCACTGGTGTTGACACCTAAAAACATCTTGTACCCCAAACTCTGTCTCAGCCTCTGCTTCTGGAGAACCCATTCCATAACCAGCCTTGCTACCTGCACCTGGGGTGGGCAGCACCCCCTGCCTCTCCCCACTGGGTGTGCCACTCCCAAGCACTGTGCCTATTTTATCTTCTCAACTCACTATTATTTCTCCCATTTTACAGGTGAGGAAACTGAGACTCAAGAAGATGAAGACTTGCCCAAATAATAAATTGTTGGGACTTGCCTGCTAGCTCAGTGGGGACATGGGTTCGAGCCCTGGTCCGGGAACATCCCATATGCCGCGGAGCAACTAAGCCTGTGCACCACAGCTACTGAGCCTGTGCTCTAGAGCCCTCGAGCCACAACTACTGAGCCCGCGTGCTGCAACTACTGAAGTCCACACGCCTAGAACCCGTGCTCCGCAACAAGAGAAGCCACCACAGTGAAAAGCCTGCACACCTCAATGAAGAGTAGCCCCCGCTCGCCGCAACCAGAGAAAGCCCACGGGCAGCAGTGAAGACCCAACACAGCCAAAAATTTTTTTTTAAAAATTAATTAATTAATTAATTAAACAGAAAACAGGCTGTGAGCAAAAAACCAAAATAACAGTCAAGCGTCCATATTTGGACAGAGAGCCAATAGTTTGCTCACCCCTGCCCTAGACAATCAATACAACAATTAAGCATTAGTTTGTAGCAGTTGCTGAATTCTGTGGTATAAGTACCCCTATGGCCAGTTTCAAACTACCAACGTACGGTAGTTTGAACTTGGAGTTGAGAACAGCATAAGTAGTAACATATCACACAGAAAAATAGGCAAAAGCCTAAGTAGTACTAAAATGTAGTGAAATAATTAGGAAATGATGAGATTTGGGCACTTATTACCTTTGTTTCCATGATAGTTTATTTAGTTGTAAGTTTATATTAATTTTTTTCCTGCTTTTTAATGTAATTTTTAATATACATAATTTAATTTTAAGTAATCTGGTATTTAAAAAAATTTTTTTACAAACTTCCTGAAGAATTCACAGTGGGCTTTCCTGAGCCTGTAGGAACTGCTGTGCTCTGCTTGCCTGAGGTTTCGTGGGCGGGAGGCCCCCGTGACTGGGGAAAGGGCAGAGGACATCAGTGGCCCTGGAGGAGGAGCAACTGCTATGACATCAGGGCCCAGGGCACATCAAAGGGTTTTCTCTTTCCTCTCTGGCCAAACAACTATCTCGTCAGTTGCTCCATTATTTGCATAAGCCCAGGGTGCAGTTACTCAAGATCAGCCATTGATCCCTTTCGAACTGAACCTGCGTCCCCACCATCCAAAGTCCCTAAACTTTTGAACACCTGACACCCTTCAGTTCGGAACACTGACCTTCATTCTTCACAAGGGTAATAGGGGAGTTAGCTTTGGCCTCCGATTTGCTGTGTTGCCTTCAACATATTGCTTAACTTCTCTGAACTCCCTTTTTCCATTTCTGAATATTAGGGAGCGCTCTTATGAGTCTTCGGTACATACAGAAATAGAAGTGACTATGTGTCCAGTGCTTTGCATTTAATATAACAGCCCTATGAAGTAGGTGTTATTATTATACCCATTTTACAGTTAAGGAAACTGAGGCGTGGAGAAGCTAAGTGGCTCATACTATAAGTGATAGAGTTGGGATTCATTCCCTCTACTCCCAGTCCAAGTTTCTCATTTTTTTCTGGTGTGTCTCCCTGCATCTGGAGATCTTCAAGATTTTTACAGATGAAAGGGGTCTGAGGGCTTCCCTGGTGGCATGGTGGTTAAGAATCTGCCTCCCAATGCAGGGGACACGGGTTTAAGCCCTGGTCCGGGAAGATCCCACATGCCGCGGAGCAACTAAGCCGGTGCGCCACAACTACTGAGCCTGCGCTCTAGAGCCTGCCTGCCACAACTACTGAAGCCCCCATGCTCTGGAACAAGAGAAGCCACTGCAATGAGAAGCCCACGCACCGCAACAAAGAGTAGCCCCTGCTCACCACAACTAAAGAAAGCCCGCAAACAACCTAAATGCCCATCGACAGACAAATGGATAAAGAAGGTATGGTACATATATACAATGGAATATTACTCAGCCATAAAAAGGAATGAAATTGGGTCATATGTAGAAACGTGGATGGATCTAGAGACTGTCATACAGAATGAAGTAAGTCAGAAAGAGAAAAACAAATATCGTATATTAACGCATATATGTGGAACCCAGAAAAATGGTCCAGGTGAACCGGTTTGCAGGTCAGAAATAGAGACACAGATGTAGAAAACAAACGTATGAACACCAAGGGGGGAAAGCGGAGGGGGTGGTGGTGGTGGTGGTGGGAGGAATTGGGAGATTGGGATTGACATATATACACGAATATGTATAAAATAGATAACTGATAAGAACCTGCTGTATAAAAAATAAATAAAATAAAATTCAAAATAAAGCCCACGCGCAGCAAAGAAGAACCAATGCAGCCATAAATAAATAAATAAATAAATAAATAAAATTTTTTTAAAAGGCGGGGGGTCTGAGTAGTCATTAGTCCTGGGTCTTGAAACCCAAATGCCCCAGAAGCCAGGAGGGTGACGTAGAAGAGAGAAGAGCTGGGTGGAACTGTGGAGTCGTAGGCTCACGCCTTGTCAACAAGGGTGATGATTACTTAGCTTCAGCCAGTTATATCCCCTGTGGGGATGTGGGCTAGTTTGGCCAGATTTTGTTCAAGAGAAGCTGGAAATTTGAATTTTTATGTGAAATCCATTGATTTAAAAATTGCTCTGTTTTTGGGAGTTCCCTGGCTGTCCAGTGGTTAGGACACTGCACTCTCACTACCAGGGGCCTGGGTTCAGTCCTTGGTTGGGGAACTAAGATCCCACAAGCCTCGCGGTGTGGCCCCCCCCAAAAAATTGTTTTCATTCCATTAATAGGAAGTAACCAGAATAGGTAAATCCATAGAGACAGAATACAGATTGGTGGGTGCCAGGGGCTGGGAGGAGGGAGGACTGGGGAGTCACTTCTAATGGGTATGGGGTTTTCCTTTTGGGGTGATGAGAATGTCTTGGAACTAGGTAGAGGTGGTGGTTACACGATGTTGTGAATGTACGAAATGAATTGTTCACTTAAAATGGTTAATTTTATGTCATGTGGCTTTCATCTCAATAAAAAAAATTGTATTCTAACATTTCTCTTTTCTTTTCTTTTCTTTTTTTTTGCGGTACGCGGGCCTCTCACTGTTGTGGCCTCTCCCGTTGCGGAGCACAGGCTCCGGACGTGCAGGCTCAGCGGCCATGGCTCACGGGCCCAGCCACTCCGCGGCATGTGGGATCTTCCCGCACCGCGGCACGAACCCGCGTCCCCTGCATCGGCAGGCAGACTCTCAACCACTGCACCACCACGGAAGCCCCTAACATTTTTTATGTGTGTTTTTTTATATTGATAGAAAGAATTTTTATCAAAGGTTAATAATACACATAGAAAAATGCAAAAAGTATATGGCTTTCTGAATTTTCACAAACTGACCACACCTATTTAACCAGCTCAGATATATATTTTACTTTATTTTTTGTAACAGAATTAATGCAAGTTGATTTAGAAAAAAATACACATAATTAAAAGTGAAAAAAAAGAGAAAAAAGGAAAAAGAAAGTAAAGAAAACTAACCCATTCATAATCCTTCAACCACAGAAAACCACCGTGGACAATTCGGGCATATCCACCCAGACCACTTTCTAAAAATGTATAAACATATGATACTTTTCTGTGACATTTTGTATATATTTTGTAAACACTGTTCATGGTAATAAATACCTGTGTTGATCATAAGTGTGGGTGTGTTTCTTTGAAAGGCTGTGTCGTGATTATTTTAACCAACTCTAGAACCAAATGTTTAGGTTGTTGCCAAAATCTTGCCATTAGAAACAGCATCTACAATGATCTATCTCACTTGAAGTTACAGTTTTGTGCTCTTAAACAATTATTCCTGTGTTAAATTACTCTGAATTCATATTAGCAAATATCCTATTTTCTAAATTGCTTTCTCTCCTGCCCTTTCTACTCTGCCCAGCTACTAAATAATAACGATCTCACATGTATAATCCCCTACCTTGCTTCATGCTTAGGCAATCATATACAAGCATATTACGGGCACATATAAGGGGGAAATGACTTTGTTGTATGAAAACAGCATCATGCACTATGTGGCTCTCTGCACCTTACTTTCCCCAATGTTTAAGTATTGGCATTTGTGCTGGATATTCTGTGTGCCCCTCCAAGGCTCTTCGCTCTCTGTCTTACTCTACGCCCTAAGCCCCTTTGCTCTCCGGCAATCAGAGGCTCCAGCAGATGAGAGGAGACGGGAGGAGACTGGCAGTGGGGAGATGGGGGGTGGGGGAGCCCCCTCTGCCAGATGTTTTTTTAAAAATATTTATTTATTTGGCTGCTCTGGGTCTTAGATGCAGCATGTGGGATCTTTAGTCGCGGCATTTGGAATATAGTTCCCTGACCAGGGATTGAACCCGGACCCCCTGTATTGGGAGCATGGAGTCTTAGCCACTGGACCACCAGGGAAGTCCCCAGATATTTTTTAACATTAGCTGTGTTCCTCTACTGAAGACCACACTCCTATGGGTGGCTATGACCCTCTCTGGGATCCCAAACTGCTCCCTCCCCTTGCCCCTTCAGATCTGGGGGTGATAGCTCACCCCATTGTTGCCAGTCCTAGCCGGTTTCATTATCCCTTATTTGCTCCCGTAAACTTGCCGGTGACTCTGTAAATAACCTTTTCATTAAACATACCTTAAATACCCTTCTGAGTATGCCCGCTGTTTCATGATGGGGCCCTGAACTGACTCGGCAACTAAAATTCTTAAAACTCTCAGTGAGCCAACTCACACAAATCTGCCACCAGTTAAGACCTTGGAGGGAATTCCCTGGTGGTCCAGTGGTTAGGACTCCACGCTTTCACTGCCTTGGGCCCGGGTTTGATCCTTGGTCGGGGAACTAAGATCAAGCTTCGGGGTGTGGCCCGCCCCCCCAAAAAAAGAACTTGGAGTCCAGCCTCTTGATTTATAGATGCAGGTACTGAGGGTTATTGACTTCCCAGTTTGCCTGGCTCCCAGTAGGCCAGGGCAGAGGGAAAATATGGAAGATCTGCAGGGTGCTGGAGGCGGGGAGTATGATTGTGACTGCCCAGGTCTTGTGGGTAGCTCTCGGGTCTACTTCCCAATTCCCTTTCTCCTGGCCTCCTTCTTGTTCTGAAATGAAAATGAGGAAGGTATGGATGTTTGGAAGAGGCAAACAATTTAAGTTCTCCTACATCTTGGTAGCTTTGTAAAACAAAGGCTATGTTGCCTGCCTGTGGCCACTGCAGGTAAGATGAACCAGAACATATGCACCGCAATGTTCATTGCAGCAATCTTTACAATAGCCAGGACATGGAAGCCACCTAAATGTCCATCGACAGAGGAATGGATAAAGAAGATGTGGCACATATATACAATGGAATACTACTCAGCCATAAAAAAGATTACCATTTGCAGCAACATGGATGGACCTAGAGATTGCCATACTGAGTGAAGTACGCGGAAGACACAGAAAGACAAATATATGGTATTGCTTACATGTGGAATCTTAAAAAAAAGGGCACAAATGAACTTATTTATAAAACAGAAGTAGAGTCACAGGTGTAGAAAACAAATTTATGGTTACCAGGGGATAAGGTGGGGAGGGATAAATTGGGAGATTGGGATTGACATATACACACTACTATACACAAAATAGATAACTAATAAGGACCTACTGTATAGCACAGGGAACTGTACCCAATACTCTGTAATGGCCTATATGGGAAAAGAATCTAAAAAAAAAAAGGAGTGGATATATGTATATGCATAACTGATTCACTTTGCTGTACACCTGAAACTAACACAACATTGTAAATCATCTATACTCCAATAAAAATTAAAAAAAAAAAGATGAACCAGAACAATCGGAATAGGGAAGGAGCAGATTATTCTCTCTGTGTGTTCCCGTAGAATCCTTGATTAAACGCTCAGTCAGATATCTGAAGCTAAGCCTCAGTTCACAGCCTCTGAGTCCTCAGTGCGTGGGACACACAGGTAAACATGCATTTATGATACCAGATGGAAAGTGCAGTACACAGTCCAGGTTTGGAGCAGGTTAGAGGATGATTCCCAGGAGAGGTGATGTTTGAGCTGGATGGATCCTATTATTTTATTTTTATTTATTTATTTATGGCTGTGTTGGGTCTTCGTTGCCGTGCGCAGGCTTTCTCTAGTTGCGGCGAGCGGGGGCTACTCTTCGTTGCGGTGTGCAGGCTTCTCATTGCGGTGGCTTCTCTTGTTGTGGAGCACGGGCTCTAGGTGCTCGGGCTTCAGTAGTTGCAGCACGCGGGCTTCCGTAGTTGTGATGCGCAGGCTCTAGAGCGCAGGCTTAATAGTTGTGGCTCGCTGGCTTAGTTGCTCCGCGGCATGTGGGATCTTCCTGGACCAGGGCTAGAACCTGTGTTCCCTGCATTGTCAGGCAGATTCTTAACCACTGCGCCACCAGGGAAGTCCAGAGCTGGATGGGTCTTAAAGGAGGAGCTGAAACCAGCCTGACCTGAGATGATGTCCTAGAGAAGGGATGAGCAGGTGCTAAGACCCAGTGCTGAGAGAGACTGAGCAATAAATGTGCCAGAAACTGCTGGCAATTTAGTGTGGCTGGATATGTGTGTGTGTCTGTGTGTGTGCGTGTTGGGGGCGGGCGTAGGGGTCAAAAGTCAAGCAGGGATCAGAAAGGTCTTGAAGGATAAGAAAAGGTGCTGGAAAGCCATTGAAAGCTTTTAAGCAGCAGAGTGACCATGTTATTCCTTGGGTAGGTTATTCTGGCTGCTGTGTGGAGAACGGATGGAAGCGGCAGCTGGCAGTTGAGACAAGTTGAGGGGCCTCGGAAATCTGGGGTGGTGAGATGAGAGCAGAGGTGGAGGTGATGGAAAGGCTTTGAGAGCTATGAAAGCATATGAAGGGACAGGATCTAGGTCCATTATAATAATAACAACTTAATATAGTGACTTAAACAATAGCTCTGGTTTCCGACTGTATAGGAAAACAATTTTTTTTTGGAAAAATAAATTTCAAACCCTCACTGAGATTTACCTATTGTTACATTTTGCCTCTTTTTCTCGCTCTCTCATTTTATACATACATACATACATACATATGTGTGTGTATAGCTTTTTTTCCTGAACAACTTGCAAATTTGTTTCAGAAATCATGACACTGAACCTCTAAACACTTCAACATTCATTTCCTTTGAATAAGATTTTCTAATATAATCACAATACCATTATCTTACTAAGGAAATTTAATATCCATACACTATAATATGAAGTCCATATTCAAATTTCACCAATTGTCTTTTTTTTTTTTTTTTTTAATTTATTTGGTTGCACCAGGTCTTAGTTACCGCATGCCGGATCTCTTAGTTGTGGCATGCATGTGGGATCTAGTTCCCCGACCAGGGATGGAACCTGGGCCCCCTGAACTGGGAGCGTGGAGTCTTAGCCACTGGACCACCAGGGAAGTCCCCTAATAATGTCTTTTAAAGCTGCTGTTTTTTTTGTTTTTGTTTTTTGCGGTACGCGGGCCTCTCACTGTGTGGCCTCTCCCGTTGCGGAGCACAGGCTCCGGACGCGCAGGCTCAGCGGCCATGGCTCACGGGCCCAGCCGCTCTGCGGCATGTGGGATCCGCCCGGACCGGGGCACGAACCTGTGTCCCCTGCATCGGCAGGCGAACTCCCAACCACTGCGCCACCAGGGAAGCCCTAGAGCTGCTGTTTTTTATTTTATTTTATTTTTGCGGTACGCGGCCTCTCACTGTTGTGGCCTCTCCCGTTGTGGAGCACAGGCTCCAGAGGCGCAGGCTCAGCGGCCATGGCTCACGGGCCCAGCCGCTCCGCGGCATGTGGGATCTTCCCGGACCGGGGCTCGAACCCGCGTCCCCTGCATCGGCAGGCGGACTCTCAACCACTGCGCCACCAGAGAAACCCAGCTTTTTAAAATTCAAAGATTGTGTGTTGCAGCTAGTTATTGCGTCTCTCTCTTTTTTCTTTTGTTGCATCACTGTTAGAAATGTTTACTTAAGAGGTAATTGAGGCAGGAGTTCCCTGGTGTTCTGGCGGTCCAGTGGTTAGGACTTGGCGCTTTCACTGCAGTGGCTGGGGTTCAGTCCCTGGCTGGGGAACTGAGATCCCGCAAGCCATGGTGCGGCTGAAAAAAAAAAAAAAAAAGAGAGATAATTGAACAAAATGTAGGAGGCCTAATGTAATCAGTTCTACTTTCTTCTGTGTAAAGGTTATTTTAGCAACTTTTTATTTTGAAATAATTTCAAAGTTACATAAAAGTTTCAGCGATAGTACAAAGAATGTTCCTATATGTTTCACCCGGAGTCACCAATGATTTACACTTTGTCACATTTACCTTTTCATTCTCTTGTCTACAAATCTATCTACATATATAGAGAGATTTTTTTCTGGACCATTTGAAAGTAAGTTGCTTCTCTTGCCTCTAAATACTACAGGGTGCATTTTCTACGGACATTGTCTTAAATAACCCAATAGGAGTATCAAAATCAGGGAATTTAACATTGGTACTATATTCAAATTTCCCCAGTTGTCTCAAGGATGTTCTGTATAGTTTCTTTTTTGTTTCTTTTTTTTTTAAGGGAACCAGGATCCAATGAAGGATCACATATTGCATTTAACTGTTGTGTCTCTTTAGTCCTTAATCTAAGTGATTGCCTAGTTTCTGTGTGGATATTTCACAATAATGACCTTTTTGAAGGGTTCAGGACAGCTGTTTTGAAGAATGTCCCTCAATTTGGGTTTGTCTGCTTGTTTTTCATGACCGGATTCAGGGCAAACATGTTTGACTACGACATAGGTGATGGTGTATCCTTTTCAGTGCAAAATCTTAGGGGGGACATGTTAAGATGTTAAGTGTCACCATTTGGTTAAGCTGGGTTCAAATTTGGGCTGTTTATTTTTCTAGTTGGGCAAGTGGATTATTGAGATGGTTTTCTCAGCTGTCAAATGAGGGTAATAATAATCCTCATTTATGAGGTTGTTGAATTCATACACATAGGGCCCTTAGAACAGTGTGATGCACTGTATTCGATAAATTATTAGTATTACTATTACTGTCATCATCAATACTATTTGTACTAAAATTTATAGAGACCTTAATATGTGACAGGCACTGAGTCCACTGCTCAATACTTTACCCCTCCAGTACCTAGGACAGTGTATGGTACAAAGGAGGCATTCAATAAATATTTGTTGGCAAAATGTCAGCACTATGAGATAGATTGCTATCAATACCCAACCAACTCACAGATGAGGAAACTGAGGCTCCGAGGAGTGAAGTAGTTTACCTAGGTCACTACTGGCAGTAAGAGGCAAGAGCCCAGATTTGAACCCAAGCTTGTAGGCTTTGTGAAACAGGGCATGAGGAATCTGACTATTTTGTAAACCCTCAAGCGCTGTGTAGATGCAGAGCTGAAATGGAGCACCATGCACAGTGCTCAGGTACAAACGTGCAGTAGGCGCTCAATACATAGCTGAATGAATGAGGAAAGAAAATGAATTAACTAGGAAGAGTTCATCATGTCCTGGTCGCGGCCAGCGCTTGGGTGGGACAGGGAATCCTTCCGTCTTTATACCTCCCCTCCACGAGTCTCCACAGGACCGCGTGTTCCCGCATTGTGGGGCTTCCGGTGACCACGCTCCGCTGACAAACCACGCCCCTCGCTTTTCCAGGCTCCTGCGAAAGGCCGCGGTGTTTTGGCCCGCGGGCGGAGCCGTAGGCACAGTCTTCTCGGGCGTCCGCGGTCGGGAAACCCGCAGTCAGGGCTTCCGGGCCGAGGTTCACGATGTCGGAGAAGGAAACGAGGGAGAGCGGAGGCTCCCCGGAGGCCAGCGGGGTGACTGTCAGCGACATACAGGAACTGATACGGCGCAAGGAGGAGATCGAGGCGCAAATCAAAGCCAATTATGACGTGCTGGAGAGCGTGAGTGTGGGCACGGGGCTCCCGGGCGGGCGTGGGAGGCGCCCGGAGGCCTTCCCAGCCCGGCCCCCAGACCCGGGGCGGGGACTGAGAGACCAGGGCGGCCTCCGCTTGAGCTCTCAGCTGTGGATCTCTCCCTCCCCGGGAGGCCCAAGGCGCAGCAGTTTCGGCCTCTGTGGGCAGCAGACATTGAGGCAAATAACGTGAATAACTATGAACAGTTAGAATTGATGTTCTAGCAGGTATTTGTGGAATTCTTGTTGGGTGCGGGGCGCAGTTGTTAAGCGCTTGACATTGGTTAACTCGTTTAATCCTCCCAACAACATTTTGAGGTGAGTTCTGTCATTTCCCCCATTTTAGGGATGAGGCAACAGAGGTATTACTTAAACCTGCCTCAAGTCACAGGGCCAATAAGTTTGCAGAGGCAGGGTGATAATCACCTCTATCATCAGTCCTTGTTGAACGGTTACCAGATGTCCTGTGCTTTACTAACCACTTTACCTCAGAGCTTCTTAAGCTTTAGTGTGTATTCGAATCACCTGGAGAGCTTGTTAAAATTCAGATTCTGTTGGCGGACAGATGTGTGGGAGCAGCTACTGCATTTCTAGCAAATTCCCAGCGATGCTGATGGCACTGGTCTAAGAACCCAGCTTTGAATGACAGGAAAGGCTCGGCTTGGGGAAAATCCTTGCCTAGGGTCAGGTAGGTTGGAAGTGGCAGTGGTGGGGCTAGTACTTAGCCACACCCCACTGGCTCCAAAACGGATACAGTTTTTCTTAAGCCACCTAGTATAAAACCGCAAATCACTTTGCTGGGGAAGAGTAAATGAATTACATTCTATGTAGGGCGGATGGAATTCATTTTAGGTGATGGGAGTAAGATGAAGTATCATATGGAGGTCAGGGTACCATTTTACTGGGCGCTGACTATGTGCCTGAAGGGGGCCGGTTTATGTATGTGTTATATCGTGGAATCCTCTCAACTACTCTGTGAAGTTGGTTTGTTACCCTGAGGTTCAGAAAGGGGAAGTCACTTGTTCAGAGTCACAAAGTGGGATTCAGATCTTATGCCTGTTGAACCCAGAATCTGTGCTTTCAAGTGTTGTGCCAGCAAGTTCTCACACCTTAGTTACTTTGCTACTGCAGTAGGATATGCTCTATCTGTATACCTCCTGTACTGTTACTCCCTTGATATTTTTCTTTAAGTTGCCTCACTTTTTTACTTAGATAGTTTTATTTTTAAAGGAAATCTTATAACTTCACAGCATATGAAAAAATGAGACTCTCTTTCCTTAAATATAAAAGTGTATATCAAGGTGATCCATCCAACTCTCTGTCACCTGATAAATGGATAGCTGAAATGTGTTCTATCCATGCAACTGGATATTAGCCAATAAAAAGGAATGAAGTGCTGGCACATGGCTACAAAAGTGCATGAATCTTGAAAACGTTATGCTAAGTGAAAGAAGTGCATCACAAAAAACCACACATTTTATAATTCCATTTATATAAAATATCCAGAATAGGTAAATCCATAGACGGAAGATAGATTAGTAGTTGCCAGGGGCTGAGGGGAGGGGGGAATGGGAGTGACTGCTAGTGGGTCTTGGGTTTCTTTTTGGATGGTGATGGAAATGTTCTAAAATTGATTGTGGTGATGGTTTCATAACTCTGTGAATATTCTAAAAACCATTAAATTGTACACTTTAAATGAGTGGGTTGTATGGTGTGTGAATTATATCTTGATAAAGCTGTTAAAAACAAAATGGAGAGGGCCAGAGATAACAAGTGATCTGGAGGTGATATAAAGACCAGCACCAAATGGAGACTTTCTCCCTGATTATTGAAGGGTTGAAGATAATTAGAAAGAGAATGGGTTATTTAATGCCCTGTGTGTGAGTTGCCAGTGGTGTGGGTCCCAACTTTGGAAAGCAGTGTCTGATGTGGTATTGACTTGGAGAGGCCAGTCAACTCTTAGTCATCATGGGCAGGCACGAGGCAGATACAGATATTTAGCCCCTGGCACATTTATGCTGTATCTATAGAGAGTCCTGCGCTAAGAGAGTATACGAGACCCCCTTCCCCGTGAACAGGAAACAGTAGGTGTAACCCAGAGGCTTTCAGAGAGAAAGGGACAGACACGAATGGAATCCCTCCCGCTAGCACGTGTGTACACTAGGCAGCTGGTCTCCGTGCTGATAATTACAGCCATCACCTATCACTTTCTATGTATATTAATTTCCTAGGGCCATCATAAGGAATTACCACAGCTTGGTGGCTTAAAACAACAGAAATTTATTCTCTCACAGTTGTAGAGTCCAGAAGTGTGACATCAAGTGTGACATCAAGTGTTGGCAGGTTTGATTTTTTCTGGGCGCTCTGAGGGAGAATCCGTTCCATGCCTCTCTCCTAGATTCTGGTGGCTGCTGGCCATCCTTGGCTTGTAGCTGCATCACTGCAGTCCCTGCCTCTGTCTTCACATGGCCTTCTCTCTGTGACTCTGTGTCCCAAATCTCCCCCTCCTTTCTTTTATCAGGATACCCGTCATTGGATTTAGGGGCAACCTTAAATCTAGGATGATCTCTTCTTGCTGATCCTTCACTTAATTATATCTGCAAAGATCCTTTTTCCAAATAAGGTCACATTCACAGGTTCTGGGGTTTAGGACTTGGACATATCTTTTGGGGGCCGCTGTTCACCACTCTGTGAATGTGCCTGGCACTGTGCTAAGCACCCTACATAGGTCAGCTCGTTAATTCTCAGAGCAGGTGGGAAGGGAGGTAAGTGCCGTTATTCCCATTTTATAATTGAAGAAGCTGAGGCCCAGAGAGGTGAATCTCTTAACCAAGGTCACCCAGATTGTATGTGGCAGAATTGAGCTTGAAATCAAAGTCTGACTGAAAATCCCTGCTGTATGTCATATAACATGTTTCATTGCTTTTGTGCACCATGCTCTGACTTATGTAGGAAGAGACTTTAAAACATTAAAACAAGGGAATTCCCTGGCGGTCCAGTGGTTAGGACTCTGCGCTTTCACTGCCAAGGGCCCAGGTTCAATCTCTGATCAGGGAACTAAGATTCCACAAGCTGCGCGGCACTGCCGAAACAACAAACAAACAAACATTAAAACAAATGTATTGTTTTCCATAGGGAATACATTGCCGTGGTCAAAATTCAAAATCTACAAAAGGATACATAATAGAAAGTCTCTCTCCCTCTGCTGTCCCCTAGCCTCCCCCGTTCCTCTCCCCAGATGGCAACTGGGGTTCCAGTTCAGTGTTCCTTCCAGGGATGAAAAGCCTGTTTGAAGGCCCCTTTACATCTCTTTTTATTTTCAGAAGAACCAAAGTCTTGCCTCAGCTGGGTGCTCTTTGAGGTTTTTACTCCCCTCCAGCTTCCAAGGCCACCAGCCAGGTGTCAGCTGCCCATAGGAAGGAGGGTTTGGAGGAGTGGAGGAAGAGGCTGGCCTTGGGGGTGATGCTCAAAGGAGTCTTTAGTTTTATCTGCACTGCTCTAACTTCAAAAAAGGGGAATGGATTCGTGCATTACTGGTGTTATTAAAAGTCAGTTAAAAAATGGTGCCCGCCACAGAGAGCAGTCATGAGAGGATGTGGGAAAGGACCTGGTCTGTGCCAAGTGATCAGTATATGGCCTCTCTCGTTACTGTCACCTTTATTATGACTGCAGAGGACAAGAGTCTGGGGAAAGAGGCCCGAGGACTTCATACGTGTGAAATCTTTTTGACCTCATTTCTTCCCTCCAGCAGAAAGGCATCGGGATGAACGAGCCACTGGTGGACTGCGAGGGCTACCCCCGGGCAGACGTGGACCTGTACCAGGTCCGAACCGCAAGGCACAACATCGTCTGTGAGTGACCCTCTCTGGGGATGTTCCCCCGCCTTGCAGCAGGGGATGTTTAAGGCACACAGAGGAATCGCCAGTGTTCGCAAAGCCCCCTTTGCCATGTAAAGTAGCAAATTCACAGGTTCTGGGGATTTGGATGGGAACCTCTTTGGGGCCACTTTTCACGCTGCCACAGGTAGGCAACCAGCAGTCTCTACCACAAAGTCATATTAGAAGGGAATTTATCATCCACCTTTCTCCCTTAATGACTTCTGTTTTACCTGTGAATCTTGACTCTATATACAGCGTGCTTTGGTCTAAGGCCAGGTTTCTCAGTGAGAGTACAGGTAGCCCTGGGGTGAGACCCAGCTGAAGATGCCACAGTTTCCTCAAAGTCACACTATGATCGTAGGACTTCTTAGAGTGTCACTTTTCCTTGAAGATGCTGGGAAAAGAAGCATGCCATTTTAATATTAAAACAAATAGGAAGATACAGAGTAGGGAAAAACCGTGTTAAGACAGTCAGACTGGAGGGAAATTTGGGGCTTTTGGCTAAACCCTTGGACGCCCCAGGGAAGCAGTCCACTTGCTCCCCGGTTAGGAGGATTCTGGGAGAAATTTGAGAAGCCCTAGCCCACAGTGTGAGGGCGGGCACCGACTTATTTTTTTCCAAATGGTTGGCCTGATGTTACAACACCATTTAGTCTGTTCTTTCTCCGTTAATTTGAAACACTAACAATATTGCGTATTAAATCTTTAGACGTGCTTATGTCTCTTTCTGGGCTTTTTGCTCTGTTCCGTTGATCTCTCCTTTTGGGTGCTAACATCATGCTATCTTAATGACTTTAATATATGTAAGAGTCTGTTTGAGCGATTCCTTATTGGTCTTCTTTTGAAAAACTATTCTCACAAGTTTATTTTATTTAAAAAATAGACTTTTTTTAAAAAAAATTATTATTTATTTTTGGCTGCATTGGGTCTTTGTTGCTGCGTGTGGCTTTCTAGTTGCGGTGAGCAGGGCCTACTCTTCGTTGTGGTGCGCGGGCTTCCCATTGCGGTGGCTTCTCTTGTTGCAGAGCTTGGGCTCTAGGCGTGCGGGCTTCAGTAGTTGTGGCTCTCGGGCTCCAGAGCTCAGGCTCAGTAGTTGCGGCACACAGGCTTAGTTGCTCCACAGCATGTGGGATCTTCCCGGACCAGGGCTCGAATCCCTGTCCCCTGCATTGGCAGGCGGATTCTTTAAACACTGTGCCACCAGGGAAGCCCCAAAAAATAAACTTTATTTTTTAGAACAGTTTTAGATTTACAGAAAAATTGGGAAAATAACACAGAGAGGTCCCGTATACTCTGTACCTAGTTTTCCCCATTACTAGCATCTTTCCCTTAATATGTTGCATTTGTTATAATTGCAAGTTTGTTTTTTGAAATGTACTTTGGAAACATTTTGTTCAAGGAAAAAATTTTTTTTGAATTCTGATTAGAATTGCAGTATATGGTGTATGAAGTCATTCATTCCTTTACCCAGCAGCAGTAGCTTGAGACTTACTGTGTGCCAGGCCTCTCTGAAGGCTCTGGGGTCCTCGTGGAGCTTATCACCTGGGGGACCTTTTCTAGTCAGAGTGTATTATACACTGACACCATTTTAAGTCTTCCTGCCCAGGTTTATGTCTTCATTTATTCAAGTCTGGGCTCTTTCTCGTGTCTGCACCAGTGGGTTGAGTGCTAGAGGCTCGTAATGCCTGAGGGCCTTACCTGTTCTCCAAAGTGACAGTAGCAGCCGAACAAGGTCAGGTAGCCTTGCGTGCCCACAGTCCAAGGTGCCTGGAAAGTCTGAAAGTCTGTGGCCTATGGATGCTAGACATGGATTGGCAGGCAGTGCTGGTTTGTTCAGGCCTCTGGAACTCTTCACAGGGAACTGGCTTTCTTTTCTTTTAAGTTTTTTTTTTTTTTTTTTTGATGTGGACCATTTTTTAAAAGTCTTTATTTAATTTGTTACAATATTGCTTGTTTTATGTTTTGGTTTTTTGGCCACGAGGCATGTGGGATCTTAGCTCCCTGAGCAGGGATCAGACCTGCACCCCCTGCGTTGGAAGGTGAAGTCTTAACCACTGGACCACCAGGGATGTCCTAGGGTACTGGCTTGAATGAGGTGCCGAATCCAGAGCCGTAGAGGAAGTTGTCTTTAGGTTAAAAAAAAAGTTAACCCAGCTCCCAGCCACTCTGGTAGCCCGGCCTGCAGAGATGACTTGCTTGGCCCACACAGTCTTTCCCAACATCCTGAGTTGACCATCAGTACTGAAAAAAATCCGAAGGTTTCATCCCCAAACTCCTAATTTCCAGCTTTGCTCTCTGTTGCCTCTCCCAGACTGAATATCACCAGTCACGTGTTGGTAGCCTTGGCATCATTTTTTCTTCTAGAGGCATTACGAGAAAAGCGAAAGCCTTCTTAGCCCAGCCTGCTTTACTCGTGTTTGCCCCTTGTGAGCGTTTGAGTTTGTGGCCATGGATTCACCTGGTCAGTTCCCTCCTTCTGCTCACCTTTCAGGTCTCAGCTGAAATGGTGCTGCCTTTGGGGAGCCTTCCCTGATCTCCTAGTCACTGAAGTCATCAGGTGTCATTGCAATCACTTGTCCCACAGCTGCTTTCCTTGCAGGACTGTAAGCTTCATGAGGGCAGCCCCTCTGTCCTGTTCACAGATAGGTCCTTAGCTTCTAGCACAACGTCTGGCATATAATAAGTGCTCGTTGAATAGTCAGTGAATGAATGTGTGGGTCTTGTGTCCTCAGCTGTCTTCTTGGCCCCTGACACGGTGCTCTCCTCCAGGCTTGCAGAACGATCACAAGGCGGTGATGAAGCAGGTGGAGGAGGCCCTGCACCAGCTGCACGCTCGCGACAAGGAGAAGCAGGCCCGGGACCTGGCCGAGGCCCGCAAGGAGGCCATGAGCCATGGCCTGGGCCAGAGCCAGGACCTCAGCCCTGCTCAGGCCTTCGCCATAGTGAACAGCATCAGCCCCGGCTCCCCTGCCAGCATCGCAGTAAGCCAGGGCCTGGCCCCCTAAATCCACACCCCAAGGGTGCCTTGGGGCAGGGTTGGGGGTGGGAGGCTATGGACAGACAGACCCACGCTGTCACCAGTGCAGCAGACGCCGATGAAGGCCCGCTGCAGCCCAGCAGGAGTCAGCCCCTGCTGCCCACTCAACTAGCTGCAGAGAGACCCTGGGACACAGGGTGACCCCGGAGAGGGAAAGAGGCTCTCTTCTCAGGGCCGATTTTAGCTGGGTGTTGAGTAATGGACACGAGAATGACAACAGTAGCTGCCACTTGCTGAGCCCTTGCTTAGCACCACGTATCCTGCCAAGTGAGTTATAGCTTCCCTGGTGTCTTTAGAGAAGTTTTAACAGCTTTATTGGGATATAATTCACATACCATAACTTTAACCCTTTTAAGGTACATATATGATTCAGTAGCTTTTAGTGTATTAACAGTCAATTTTAGAATATTTTCATTATCCCAAAAAGAAACCCAGTGTCAATTTGCCATTACGCCTCAACCGCCCCATCCCCCCAGCCCCTGGCAACCACCGGTCTGCTTTCTGTCTCTCTGAACTTGCTTATTTTGGACATGTCATATATATGTAATGGAATCATATAATATGTGGTCCTCTATGACTGGCTTCTTCCTTTTAGTATCATGTTCTCAAGGTCCAGCCATGTTGGAGCATGTATCTCAACTTCATTCCTTTTTTAATTTTTAAAAAAATTTTTACTTTTTATTTAAAACATTTTTTTATTGGAGTATAGTTGATTTACAGTGTTGTGTTAGTTTCAGGTGTACAGCAAAGCGAATCAGTTACACATATACACGTGTACATATATCCACTCTGTTTTTCTTTTCTTAAGAGTCTTTTCCCATGTAGGCCATTACACAGTATTGAGTACAGTCCCCGGTGCTCTGTAGAAGTTTATTATTAGTGATCTGTTTTATATATAGTAGTGTGTATATGTCAGTCCCAGTGTCCCAGTTGATCCCTCCCTCATGTTCATTCCTTTTTACTGCTGAGGTTAATGTGCTGTCGGGATGGACCACGCTTTGTTTATCCATTCCTCAGTTTCCATTTTTTGGCCGTTATGAATAATGCTGCCGTGAACCTGATGTACAAATTTTTATGTGTACCTGCATTTTGCTGTTGTTGTTCAGCCTTAGTCTAGTCTTTTTTTGAATTTTATTTTGTTTATTTATTATTTATACAGCAGGTTCTTCTTAGTTATCCATTTTATACTTATTAGTGGATACATGTCAATCCCAATCTCCCAATTCATCGCACCATCCCCCACCACTTTCCCCCCTTGGTGTATGTGGACCTGCATGTAATATTTAATCCCACAGCCGTTCTCTGGGGTAGGTACTAATCTACCCCATTTCACCCATGAGGAAAAGCCTCAAAGACCTGAAGTACCTTCTGCCAGGACGCACAGCTTCTAGAAGGTGGACCTGGGTCCTGCCAGTCGTCTTTAGTGATCACAAGACTGCAGGTTACACACAAGCTCTGTTTTATTCACCACTGTGTGCACAGCATCTGGCACAGAGCTGGCGTCAGCCTGCGACGAGTATTTGTTCAAGGGATGGGTGAATTGTGATCTGTGCTCTTAGAGTGACAGGATCACTCTAGTCCTGGGTCAGTGTTGTGCCCGTGGCTGCTTGCCTGGGGGCTTTTAGGGCCAATGCGTCTGAATTCTGACCCCTGAACAAAATAGGCCAGATGGGCCTGCCTCTACTTGCCCCCAAACCTGGGTCAGGACCCCAGAGAGCTTTTCCCCATTTTCCTCCAGGCCTATACAACTGCCAGCTTTTCTCAGACACTGGGCAGACCTGGCCACCTTTTATTAGATCTGCCCCTGGAGGAACCCCCGGAGGAGGTGGCCCAGTTATCCACCGCCCCTCCCTGCCCGAGGTATCTAAATCCCAGCCTCTTTGCATCGTGCCTGCCGTTCTCCCCTGTAGAAAACACGCTTATTAAATTGGGAGCGTATGGGAGGGTAAAGAACACCAGAAGAACATTTAACCTCTAGCCTGATTTTCTGTTTTCCCTTCTCTCTTTAGGGTCTGCAAGTGGCTGACGAGATAGTGGAGTTTGGCTCTGTGAACACCCAAAACTTCCAGTCGCTGCAGAACATTGGCACTGTGGTCCAGCACAGTGAGGGGGTGAGTTGGAGGTATTACGTGGCATCTGACCAGTAACCCTGGAATTGCCGGGGCCAGGAAACGTGGCCGGGGCCTTTGACGGCTGCCCTCAAAATGCCGTTTCTCAGGCACAGTCCCCGCTCGGGGCTTTCGCATTTGCTGTTCCCTCTGCCTAGAATGCTAATCTTCTTCCCTTACCCCCTCACCTTCCTTCCTTCCCTCCCTCCTCTTGTACAAATGCCGCCTTCTCAGTGAGGCCTTTCCAGCCACCCTGTCTAAAATACCCCTCTCCTGCTTCCTATCCTTGTTTTCATTTAACAAGGTTTCTTAGACATCTTTTCATCTGGGCACACACCTCGCTCTTTTTCACGGCTGCATAGCACTCCATGGTATGAATGGATAGAAGTTTGTCCACCCGCTGCCTTATCAGTGGACGTCTTGTTCATTTCCAGTTTTATGCCAGTGTGAATAGTCGTGCATACTTGTTCACAACTGTGCACACCTGGAAGTAGAATTACAAGCTCTCAGCAAATGCACACTTAAGATTTTAATAGGTAATTTGAAAAAGTTCTATGAATTTGTACCCTGACCAACAGTATGTGAGTCCAGTCGTCCCTCAGTATCCACGGGGGATTGGTTTCGGGACTAGTGCAGATACCAGAGTCTGTAGATGCTCAAGTCCCGTGGTTGGCCCTCCGTATCCACGGATTGTGCAGTACTGTATTTATTGAAAAAAATTCACATGTAAGCGAACCTAAGCAGTTCAAACCCATGTTGTTCAAGGGTCAACTGTGTATCATATCATCAGCAGTACTCTTATTGATCTTTTAATAACTTTGCTAAAATGCCATCTTGTTTTAATTTGTATTTTCCTGACTACCAGTGAGATTGAGTACCGTTTCTATGAATTGTCTGTTAGTCTTTTTTCCCCACTTATTTTCTGTTGGGTTATTTGTCCTTTTTAAAAATTGATTTGTAGGAACTCTTTCTATATTCTATATATTAAATCTTTGCCTGTTTATACATTGCACATGTCTCTCCTGATTAGCTCCTTTTCTTTTAACTTTATGGTAACTTTGATTACTTGAAAGTTTTTTTTTTAATTCACTTAGATATCCATTTTGTTAAATTTATTAATATTATAGGGCTCTTTGCTGCCAAAACCATGCCTGAGGATTAAAATAAAGAAATACAGTACAGTGCATAATAGTGTAGTACTGTTCAAACAGTAGTATATTAGAGCTCGATTTGTGTGCCTTTTGATAATTTCATTCCTTAAAGATATAATAAAAGTTGAAATTCAAAATAGGCTGCAGCCTTCTAGTTTCTGGCAGAATATGCCATTAAAAAACACTTCCACTTAACCATCTCATCTTGTTTCTCAGTAATGTAACCCCAACCAAACCTTTTTTTGGCAAAGATCCATACTTTGCAGGAGAAATATGGGGCTCAAAGTACAGAGAAATTACTAAAGTTTTTGGTTCCCAAATGAAATCTTCAGTTCAACCGACAATTCTTGGTTTGTCTTGCACCCACAGCCCCCACTTGGCCACACTGCTCATCCATGTGTAACTCATCAGAGGGCAGGCATCGGGCCAAGAAACAGTTGGCCAGTGTTGGCGCCCTGCTAGAGGTCAGGCCCTCATTTCTGCACTGACTGACACCTTCATCAAGTCTGTACTTATGTGGAAGTTTAGAATTTTGATTTTGTCAAATTCATCAGTTTTTTGCTTTACGGCTTTGGCATTTTGTGTCTTCTTAAAGAAATTCTTCTAGTACTTTTGTCTTTAGCTTTTCTTGAATCTGTCTGGAATGTATCTTTTATTATTATTATTATTAATTTATTATTATTTTTTTGGCCACACCGTGCAGCTTGCAGGATCTTAGTTCCCTGACCAGGGATCAAACCTGAGCCCCCTACAGTGGAAGCTTGGAGTCCTAACAACTGGACTGCCAGGGAATTCCCTATTGTTGTTTTTATAACAGTTTAATCGACGTACAATTCACATACCTTATAGGTCACCCATTTAAAGTGCATAATCCAGTCATTTTTAGTCTGTTCATAGAGTTATGCACCCATCACCACAGTCAATTTTAGAACATTTTCATCACCTCAAAAAGCCTTGTACCTGTTAGCAGTCACTCCCTATTCCCCCCATATATACCAGCCCCTGGCAACCACTAAACTACTTTCTGCCTCTATGGATTTGCTTATTGTGGACATTTCATATAAATGGGATCATACAATATGTGATATTTTATGACTACTTTCACTTAGCATAGTGTTTTCAGGGTTCATCCATGTTGTAGCATGTGTCAGGAACTCATTCCTTTTTTTAAAAATAAATTTATTTACTTACGTATTTAGTTTTGGGTGCGTTGTGTCTTCCTTGCTGCGCGCAGGCTTTCTCTAGTTGCGGCGAGCGAGGGCTGCTCTTCGTTGCGGTGTGCGGGCTTCTCGTTGCGGTGGCTTCTCTTGTTGCAGACCATGGGCTCTAGGCGTGAAGGCTAAAGTAGTTGTGGCATGCGGGCTCAGTAGTTGTGGCTCGCGGGCTCTAGAACGCAGGCTCAGTAGTTGGGGTGCACAGGCTTAGTTGCTCCGCGGCATGTGCGATCTTCCTGGACCAGGGCTCCATCCCGTGTCCCCTGCATTGGAAGGCGGATTCTTTTTTTTTTTTTTTAAATGGACCAAATTATTTAATTAGGTTCTTTGTAAGAAGTTTACAACACTACTTTGTGAGGATAAATTCTGTTTGTAAGAGCGAACACAGAGTGGAGGTAGCCCTGGAGTTGAGGAACAGCTTTGATTCTTCGCAGAATTTGTGAGTCCACAGCTTTCTGATCAACCTTCCGCTGCTCTGTAATCTCGTATTTCTCTCTCTCTGTGTCGAAGATCTCACCTTCCTGGTGCCTGGGCTTATGCAGTTTCTTCTTCTTGAAGTAAGCGTCAGTGAGATGTTCTGGGATTTTCACACCACTGATAGCAGTTTTGGTGGAAGTGGCAATGACAGATTTCTGGCGTGTTCTCCGCAGAGGAACTCGATTGAGGGACAGAGGCCCGGTCACAAGTAGCGAGCCACTGCTCAGCTGCTTCAGGAAAATGACCCTCTTGCCTCCGTGGCGCCCAGTGAGGATAACCAGAATGGTCCCAGGAGTGATGCTAGCGCGCAGTTTTCTCACATGCTTACTGAAGGGTTTTTTGCCGTGACTCAACAGCTTTCAAGGCACATCTTCAGTAGGATAATACCTAGGCATTTTGCGAGGTTTAACCAACTGGGTACCACCATTCTTGTCACCACCAACTGGTTTTGTGACAGTAGCAAGAAGCTTCACCTTCTTTTTCTTTTCAACCTTGGATTTAGCTGCTGAATACTTCCTCTTGTACAAGGCCTTTCTGGAATACATAGCCAATAGGGAATATCTGCCAATTCCTCTGACCAGGACAGGGTTTCGGCTGCAGTGGGGCTTCCGCTTCTTAACCTGCTTCACCTTTTTAACCTTGCCACCAGCATCAGCCTTCTTGGCTTCAGGTTTTTTCTCCTTAGTATCTGGCTTCTCAGCCTTTTCACCCACCGTCTTGCAAGATGGGAAAAAAGGGCAGGTGGATTCTTAATCGCTGCGCCACCAGGGGATCCCAGGACTTCATTCTTTTTTATGACCGAATAATATCCCGTTGTATGGATAGACCATATTTTATTTATCCATTCATCAGTTGATGAATATTTAGGTTGTTTCCACTTTTTCGCTATTGTTATAGAGTCATACTTCTGTGAACATTCTATGTAAGTTTGTGTGTGGTCATATGTTTTCATTTCTCTTGGGTTTATAGCTTATCTGAAATTAGTTTTTCTGAATAGTGTGAGGCAGGGCACCAAACTTAATTTTTTTCCCCAGATGGACAGTAGTTGTCCCAACACCATTTATTGAAAAGTTAGTACTTTACCCACTCATTTATATTGCCACCTCTGTTCTATAATTCTTATGTGTGCGATTCTTTATTCTGTTTCTTTGATCTGTTTGTTTGGAGCCTTTCTGGGTTCCCCGGAACAAATCCATTTGTTCCTGCTCTGCTTCCCTTTAACCGCTGGCTATAAAGGGTGTATTATTTGTCTATTGGTGAGTGAGAAATCACCCCAGAGCTTTAACAGCTTGAAGCATCAAGCATTTATTATCTCATACAGTTTGGGCGGTCAGGCAGTGTCCAGGAGCCATGTAGCTGGGTGGTTTGGGCTCAGGGTCTCTCATGAGGTTGTGGTCAGGATATAAGCGGAGGCCGTAGTCATCTGAGGGCTTGACTGAGGTTAGAGAATCTGTTTCCAAGATCCCTCACTCACATGGCTGTTGGCAGGAGGCTTCAGTTCCTCATCACAAGGGCCTCTCCATAGTGCTGCTTGAGTGCCCCACAGCGTGGTGGCTGACCTCCCCAAGAATGGGCGGTCCAAGTGAGAGCAGAGAGGAGTCAGCAGCCCCTGGCCTGACTCAGTCTCTGAAGATTCACACTCTCACTTCCACTTTATTCGTTAGAAGCGACGAAGTCCAGCCTACACTCAAAGGGAGGGGAATTATTCTTTAGCTTTGGAAGGAAGGAATTTCAAAGAGTTTATCCTTGTGGCATGGTACCTTTGTTACCTCTTTCCTGTCCCATCATCATTTTAGTGAGATTTCTAGAGATGATGCAGATGTAGGTTCATTCTGTTATGTTTACCCAAAGTCTCAGTTTTTCTCTCCTTCCTCCCCACCCCACCCCTAGCTTGCTAGTGTGTCATAGTTTACTCATGTCTCTTGGGTACCTTGCTGTGCATACTTTTAAACTTTGTAGTTGTCTGGGCTCATTGTTAGTGGTTTGCTTTGTAAATACGTCTTTTTTTTTTTTTCCTGGTAGAGGTAATACATACACATGGTAAAAACAGAACCAAAGAACATGGAATGAAAAACCTCCCTCTCCTCCAGGTGCATTTCCTGTCCTCCAAAGGCAGCCACTTTCCAACTGTGTGTCCTTCATACCTCAGCACACAGAGCTACTGGTTGCTTTCATTAAGGTCTAATTGACCCACAGCAACATTCCCCCTTTTCAGTGTCCAGTACTGTGAATTTTGTCAACTGTATGTAGTTATGTAAATGTCACCACATGAAGATACAGAGCAGTTCTACAGCCCGAAATGATCTCATGCTTTTGTAGGTAAGCCCTCCCTGCACTCCCATCGCCCGGAAATCACTGATCTGTGCTCCATCCCTGTAGCTTTACCTTTTCCAGAATGTCATATAAGTGAAACTGCAGAGTATAAAGCCCTTTAAGTCTGGCTACTTTCACCCAGTGTCATGAACTTGCCGTTCTTCCACATGGTCACGTGCATCTGTAGTTCATCCCTTTTCACTGCTGAGTAGTGCTCCACTGTGTAATGAGCCCCAGACTCTTCATCCATTTCCCAGTGTGGGGCATTTAGGTTGTTTTCCAGTTTTTGGTGATTACTCATAATAGCCACTGGTTTTTAATTTGTCTTTTCCAGTTAAATATATTCTTAGGCTCTTTATAGGCCTATAAATCCTTTTTTTTTTAAAAAACTGAGGTATAACTGACAAATAACATGATATTAGTTTCAGGTGTACAACATAGTAATTCAATATTTGCATATATTGGGAAACGATTGCCACAGTAAGGCTAGTTAACATCTGTCACCATACATAGTTACACGTTTTTTTCTTGTGATGAAGACTTTGAAGATTTACTCTCTAGCCACTGTCAGATATGCATAGAGTATTACCGTATACCAGAATGCACAGTGTGGTGACTATAGCTAATAATACTGTATAAGGCCTTCTTTACAAAAGTAGTCATTGAATGTTTTCTTTGAATGTTTTCTAACAACAGAACCTTTTCTTCAAGTGAAATTTCCTGGGGAATTCCAATATATCAAACAGATAAAAGCTGAGCTGCTGGGATAAGCTAGAGGGGGTGGGGGGACCTCACGCCCTCAGGGCCCGGGGTGCTCCTGGAACCAGAGCCCAGCTTGAGAATCAGGGGTCTGGGTTTTTATGGTCTCTGCTCTATGAATTAAAAAAAGTTTTTTAAAACCCCACAGCATTCTATTGTTAGACTTTTAGGTACTTTCCAATTTTATGGGAACCTGAAAATTAACACTCTTGTAGACAAAGCTCTGTTTCCTTAGATAATTTTCTAAAGGTGAGTTTCTGGAATGCATATATTTTCAAAGGAAAAAACCCTTAAATTAAAATAATTTTTCTTTATTATAAAAATAATGTGTATTTCATTCAGCCATAAAAAGGATTGGTGTACCGATATGCTATAACATTAACGAACCTTCAGAGGATTTCTGGTAAGTGAAAGAAGCCAAACAGAAAGGGCCACATATTTAATTAATTAATTTATTTAAATTTATTTATTTAATTTATTTATTTTTGGCTGCGTTGGGTCTTCATTGCTACACGCGGGCTTTCTCTAGTTGTGGCGAGCAGGGGCTACTCTTCGCTGTGGTGCACAGGCTACTCGTTGCGGTGGCTTCTCGTTGTGGAGCACGTGTGGGCTTCAGTAGTGTGGCATGCGGGCTCAGTAGTTGTGGCTCACGGGGTCTAGAGCGCAGGCTCAGTAGTTGTGGCGCACGGGCTTAGTTGCTCCGCGGCATGTGGGATCTTCACTGACCAGGGATTGAACCCGTGTCCCCTGCATTGGCAGGCGGATTCTTAACCACTGTGCCACCAGGGAAGTCCCAGACAGGGCCACATATTTTAGAATTCCGAAATGTCCAGAATAGGCAAATGCACAGAAAGCAGAGACAGAAAGCAGATTGGTGGTTGCCAGGGGCTCGGGGAGGAGGGAATGGGGAGTGATTGCTAATGGGTATGGGGTTTCTTTTTGGGTGATGGAAATATGCTCTGAAATTTGTTAGTGGTGATGGTTGGACAAGTCTCTGAATATATACTTTAAAATGGTGAATTTATTGTATATGAATTATATTTCAATAATAAAAACAATGTGTTTTTATTGTGAAAAAAAATCACACAATGCGAACGTATTTCAAGTAAGAATAAAAGTCCTGGATTTCTCCCTCCCTTGTAGTACCTTCCCTGCTCTGAGTCCTGGGCAAGGTGCAGGCGCTACAACAGGGAACAAAACAGGTCAACCAAGGGTCCGTGGGAACATTTTAGTGGGGGAGATGAGCATTAATCAAATAATCACAGATGTGTAATTGTACACTCCAGTGAGTGCTATGAAGGGACAGTTCAAGGGGGCTAGGAGAGCAAATAGTGGGGTTCTCATGTAGTTTGGGGTTGAAGGAGAGTGTTCCTGAAGACATGGCCTCTAAGTGTATTGAAGTTTATCAAGACTGGCAGGGAGAGGAGCCCACCAGCAGGGTCAAGGCCCTGAGGTGAGAGGATCAGAGAAGGCTGATTGGAACCCAGAGCAAGGAAGAGGGGGAGAGGGGAGGAGGCAGGGCCCTTCTTCATTGTTCCCGAGCAGCAGTAGAGAGCTTCTTCCAAGCTGGAGAATAACAGCTGCAAGCAGCTTCGTGCCTTGAAAAGATTTCTCCGGAGGCCAGGTAGAGAGCTGACTGGAGGGCTGACAGAGTTTTAGCAGCCAGGTCAGGAGATGATGGTGTCTTTGACGAATGGGCTGGAGGTGCAGGTGGGCAAATCAGAAAGACATTTAGGATGTGCCATAGGTAGAAACCCTCTGGATTTCTAGCTCTCCCAGGGCCATCATTTCCAGAACTGGAAGCACGTCAGTGAAGCTCTCACACATTTTCTGGGTGTGGGTGTGTATGTCTACAGTGATTGCTTTTTGAAAAAGAAGTCACAAAGAAGACCTACTCTATGTACTGTTCTCGATGTTTCCCCCTTTGAAGGGATTTCCATGTTGGTACACGTGTATCGGTACACATGTACCATATTCCCTGGCTTGGTTTCTCATCGTTTGTTTAACCAGCCCCCCAACCTGGACATTTAAGCCATTGCCAATATTTGGCCACCACAAATAGTGGTGTCGTGAATATTCTTATCTTGTGTGAGGGTTTCTGTCAGATTTCTAGAAGTGGAATTACTGGGTTAAAGGCAATGCACATTTACCGATTTGATAGGTGTCGTCAAGGTGTCCTCCCAGAAGCTTGCGTTAGTTCATGTTCTCTCCAGTAGTGTATTTGAGTGCTTATTTCTTGACCCCTCCCCAACTGTGTTATTGTCAGTCTTTTATCCTGTGACAGTCGAGGTGGAAAATGGTGTCTTTTTCTGTTTTTCATCATGCTTTATTTTTTCTGATTCAGAGATCCCATTGATAGATCTGCCTTAATTTTTTAAAATTACGGTAAAATGTACGTAACATAGAATTTACCATTTTAAATGGCGTTACGTACATTCACATTTGTTTGGCAGCCATCTCCACCACTGTCCCTAGAACTTTTTCATCTTCCCAAACTGAAACTCTACCCATTAAACACTAACTAGTCATTCCCATCTCCCCAAGGTTCTGGCAACCACTAATCTACTTTCTGTCTCTATGAATGTGACTGCTCTATATATAGCCCTCTAAGTGGAATCACACTATATTTGTCCTTTTGTGACTCATGTGTTTCACTTAGCATAACGTCTTCAAGGTCCATCCAGGTTGTTACATGTGTCAGAATTTCCTTTTTAAGGCTGAATAATAGGGACTTCCCTGGTGGCGCAGTGGTTGGGCATCCGCCTGCCAATGCAGGGGACATGGGTTTGAGCCCTGGTCCGGGAAGATCCCACATGCCGCGGAGCTACTGAGCCCGCGTGCTACAACTACTGAAGCCCGCACACCTAGAGCCCGTGCTCCGCAACAAGAGAAGCCAACCCAATGAGAAGCCTGCACACTGCAACAAGGAGTAGCCCCCGCTCACCACAACTGGAGAAAGCCCGCATGCAGCAACGAAGACCCAATGCAACCAAAAATAAATAAATTTATATTAAAAAAAAGGGCTGAATAATATTCTGCTGTGTGTATATACTACATTTTGTTTATCCTGTAATCCATTGATGGCCACTTGGGTTGCTTCTACCTTTTGGCTATAATGCTATTCACCATTTTGGTGAATAATGCTACTATGAAATGGGTATACAAATTATCTGTTCAAGTCCCTGCTTTCAGTTCTTTGGTTATATACCCATATGTTTAATTGCAGGTTGATATGGTTATTCTATTTTCAATTTCTTAAAAAAATTATTTATTTATTTATTTTGGCTGTGGTGGGTCTTTGTTGCTGTGCGCAGGCTTTCTCTAGTTGCAGCGAGTGGGGGCTACTCTTCATTGCAGCGTGCGGCCTTCTCATTGCGGTGGCTTCTCCTGTTGCGGAGCGCGGGCTCTAGGCACGTGGGCTTCAGTAGTTGTGGCTCGCGGGCTCTAGAGCGCAGGCTCAGTAGTTGTGGCGCATGGTCTTAGTTGCTCTGTGGCATGTGGGATCTTCCTGGACCAGGGCTCGAACTCGTGTCCCCTGCATTGGCAGGCGGATTCTTAACCACTGCGCCACCAGGGAAGCCCTATTTTCAGTTTTTTAAGGAATAGTCATGCTGTTTTCCATAGTGGCTGCACCATTTTACACTCCCACCAGCGGTGTACAAGGGTTACGATTTCTCCACATCCTCACTGACTCCTATTATTTTCTGTTTTTTTTTTTTTTTTTTTTTTTTTTGCGGTACGTGGGCCTCTCACTGCTGTGGCCTCTCCCGTTGCGGAGTACAGGCTCCGGCCGCGCAGGCTCAGCGGCCATGGCTCATGGGCCCAGCTGCTCCGCAGCACGTGGGATCTTCCCGGACCGGGGCACGAACCTGTGTCCCCTGCATCGGCAGGCGGACTCTCAACCACTGCGCCACCAGGGAAGCCCCCCTTTGTTTTTTTTGATAATAGCCATCCTAATGGGTATAAGGTGATATCTCATTGTGGTTTTAATTTGCATTTCTCTAATGATGAGTGATGTAGGCCATCTATTCGTGTGCTTATTGGCCATTTGTATATCTTTTTTGGAGAAATGTTTACGTTCTTTGCTCAGTTTTTAATTGGGTTGTTTGTTGTTGCTGTTGAATTCTGTATATATTCTGGATATTGATCCCTTATCGGATGTATGATTTGCAGTTATTTTCTCCCATTCTGTGGGTTGCTTTTTCACTATGTTCACAGTGTCCTTTGATGTACAGAAGTTTTAAAATTTGATGAATCTTGTTTTAACTTGTAACTTTCTTTGGTATATATTGTACCTACTTTAGTTTTTTTGTTAAGGTAATACATACGCATAGTAAAGAAGAAATAATGGTACAGAAAGATAAAAAAGTAAATGTCTTCTTCTCTTACTCCAAACTGCTAGTGCTTCTTTCTGGAAGTAACCACTGTTAACAGTTTATCTTCCAGAAAACTTTGTATGCACCAAGCAACACATATGTCTATTTATTTATTTAGATTAATTAATTAATATTATTTTTGGCTGCGTTGGGTCTTTGTTGCTTCGCGCCGGCTTCCTCTAGTTGCGGCGAATGGGGGCTACTCTTTGTTGCGGTGCACGGGCTTCCCATTGCGTTGGCTTCTCTTGTTGCAGAGCATGGGCTCTAGGTGTGCGGGCTTCAGTAGTTTTAGCACGCAGGCTCAGTAGCTCCGCGGCATGTGGGATGTTCCCGGACGAGGGCTCGAACCCATGTCCCCTGCATTGGCAGGAGAATTCTTAACCACTGCGCCACCAGGGAAGTCCTATGTCTATTTATTTATTTATTGAATTTTTAGAGCTTTTATTATTATTTTTATTATTTATTTTTAAATTATTATTTTTAAATTGAAGTATACTTGATTTACAACACATATGACCTTTTAGGACATATATTCAAATGGATTCATACTTGGCTGGTTTTGTTTTGTTTTTACTAAACAAACTGCTATTCACTATACTGTATTTGACCAATACCTTATTGAGGGATATTTTGGGTGTTTTCAGTTTTTGAAATTTATAAACAGTCCTGGGATAAATGCTTTGTTCATATATCATCTTGTACTTTTGCAGAATATATCTTATATGCACCTTTTAAAGATGCTTTGTTGTTGCTGGGGGCAATTGTGTTCTTCCAGGAAGAGGGTACCAAATCTGTAGCCCCACTGCCTGCCCCCAGAGTGCCACGTCCTCCACATTCTCACCAGTTGTAGGAATAATGCCTAAAATAAGCATCCTTACTACTAGTCTGGTGGGTGGGACTTCCCTGGAGGTCCAGTGGTTAAGAGACTCCACGCCTGCACTGCAGGGGGTGTGGTTTTGATCCCTGGTGGGGCAACTAAGATCCCACATGCTGTGTGGCCAAAAAAAAAAAAAAAAAAAGGGCAGTATCTCAGCACTCTAGCCTGAATCTCTTTGAGTTACTAAGGAGGTTGAACATAAAATGAGCTCATTTTCCTTTCAGAAGCCCCTGAATGTGACAGTGATCCGCAGAGGGGAGAAATACCAACTTAGACTCGTGCCGACACGCTGGGCGGGAAAAGGACTGCTGGGGTAAAGTATCCGTGTCCGTTCATTCACACTGCAGCGTGCACTGCATGCTTGCTAGACACAAAGCTGCGGGCGGGAGGTGGGGTCGTTGGGAAATGAATTTCCAGACTGCCTGTGGCAACTCATGATAAATCCTTGTGGCGGGAATGAGATTCCAGGTATGGAGGTGGAGGGAGCCCTGGTCGCTCTGGTTCTTTTATTAACTGGACGTTTGCTTTGAAAGAATGAAAGCATGTAGGTGAAAAGCTCAGGACGGCTCACTTCTGATCTTCCTGAATGGAGCCACAAACTTACACTGTTCCTTTTTTTTCCTTCCAGCTGCAACATTATTCCTTTGCAAAGATGATTGTCCCTGGGGAACAGAAACAGGAAAGCATATTCCCTTGCCCCAGACTTGGGTCTAGTGGGCATTTCCTCCTTCTCTTCTCTTCCTGAAGCTCAAGGATCTGGAAGAGGCTGGGAGCCTGAACTTCTAGGTGGTGGAAACGCTGTGGCCTCCCAGTGTGATCTCTTGGGATTAACGCATTGTTAAAAACTAGATTTGTGTTTAGCATCTTTTGCAAATTAGGCCACGGCCCTACATGGGAATCCTCTGGATTGTGAGCAGGTGGGCGGGAGTTATTCTGGTAGGTGCTGATGTGACTTTATGCTTCTAGAAATTTTGTTTTTTTCCCCCAAATAAACAGTTTTACAGTGTTGATATGAACATGTTATCACCCCAGCTGAATTTCCTGTGAACTTCTCAAACCAAAGCTCAGGTGGGAGTTAGATCAGCCTCATGAAAGTTGGGCAGAACAAACTAACAATTGTACCGAAGTCAAGATTTGACCAGCAACATCTCTGGGATGTCATCCTTTAGTGAATGGGGGTTCCAGACGCTCAGGCTGCACCTGCGTTTGCACTGCGGCATTGCTGCTCTGGATACAGGATAATTGAGTCTCCTGGGCCTGCCCTCGGATCAGCACTTTTGTAGACTGCTGAGGTGTGTTGACATTGCTGATGGGAACCAGCAGTGTGTGCAGAGCTGTCTTGCAAATGCTGATTCCTCCTTCCTTCCTTCCTTTTATTTTCTCTCTTTAACATGGCAAAGTGAGTTTCAGTGATTCCTAGTGCCTCCGTGCTTTACTTTTTTTCTCTCTTCACCATATCACAGTGTTTTATTTCCACAGTTCTTGCAGACCACTTTCTGTTTCAGAGGGCATCTGGCACATTCTACTGAGGCATGCTTGGGTTCCTCAGGCCTGGATTTGCTTGGCTTAGATACAGATATCAGCTCGCCCTGACGGGAGTCAGTACTGGGTGGGCCAGCCATGGGTGCTCGTGCTCGGCTGGAAAGCCTTCCTGTTGAGTGTCTGCCCCCAAACACCATGTACTCTAGCTGAATGTCCACGTGGATTTCCCCCCTTGTAGCCACAGTCGTGCTGTGTTTACCAGTGTTTAAATTGTTTTTCTAATTCCACGTGTTTTCCAATCTTTTATAAGCCCTAGACTATAATAAACACAGCTTGCCCCATCCAGCAATCCCTTTTATTTTTTTTGAGATGTATGCAAATGCAGCAACCAGCATTGGGGTATGAGGGTGGGGTGGGGATGGAGAGACTCATTCACATCCTCCTAAAATGATAGCAGCAGAGAGTCTTCTGCATCAGTGCCTTTGGCTGGTTTCCTGCAAGCCCACCCCGCTTCAGAAACCTCAGGATGGCCACGCAGGTGGGCTGCCTTTTGTGAGGTTCTAGTGGAGAGACACTTGGAGGTGGAATCATCCTAATAGATTTAACAAACTGGTTTGGCAGAAACGTTATGTGATAAGATAACGTAACCTATGAAACATTTAATCCCAGCTGGCTAAAGTTTTCTGTACAACATCTAGTGCCCGGGCGAGGAGGTGGGGAGGACAGCTGTGTGCTGCACCAATGAGACCGGGAAATTTAGTTTGCTTTTGACAAAGAGAATTTTATCAAACCGTTCGTACTTCTTCACATAACTTTGTCAAGTCTTCAGAAAGTCAAGAGTTGCTAGGATTGGCCGCTGCAGCTTCTCATGGGATGGCACCAAGGGAAAACATGGGGGAGAGTGGGAGGGGAGGAGAGAGGTGAGAGGAAAGCCAATTTCACCTCCCAAGTCGCGGCGGCAGGGGGCGAGCTCGACCAGCTCCCCGCTCCCGCTCCCGCTGCTTTCTGGGCACGTGACCGCTGTCCAGCCTTCTTGCTTTACGGCCCGTCGCCTGCAGGCGGCAGCGATTACCATGGAGACGGGGCTTGGGTGGCGACCGTAACTAGGGAGCCCTTGGAGGAGAAAGCGGCGGCAGCTGGAGGCCGGGAGGTGGACGAGGGGTTCACGCGGCGGGAAGACCCCGGCCTTTGAGGACCAGGGTGGGCGCGCTCTGTGAGTCAGGGGCGGGGGCTCCGGCAAGGAGGGGCCTGGTGCCTCTTGGGGGGGCGCTCACCCCACCTGGGCTCGGCCTGGGGCAGCTCCAGGCAGACCTGAGCTGGAGGAAGGGGCCACGCCTGGGCTTTGTGCCCCCACAGACGCACACGCCTGCTCCCCGCACCCCCCATGAGGAATTTGGCAAAGTTTGGCAGTCGGAAGAGGCTCTGTACTAAGGGCCCTAGAGTTGAAATCTTAGCAATTTTTCAGATGGCGGAACTGAACATTGAGAGGTCTGCTGCTTACTCGCTGTATGATCTTGAATAAGTCACTTCACCTCTCAGAGCTTCAGACTCTTAAGTTTGCTGTAAGAAATAAACGAGAGAACATGTTAGGCTTTTTAAGTTTCTAGACTGCTACCATTTCTCAAGCAGTCTGTGCTGCAACTGGAGCATTTTACATGCGTCATTTCATCTAATCTTCACAACACCCCCAGAATTTAGGGTTATCATTTTAATTTTGCCTGTGAGCAGATTTAGACTCCGAGGGGTAAAGTGACTTGCCCAAGGTCACAGAGCACCTGAGTGGTGGAACTGGGATTCAATGCCAGGAGAGGCTGACTGGAAAGCCAACACTTTTAACCGCTAAGGTACCTGCTTCTTCCCCTATTCATATTATTAGAACTGTTGCTAATGCCTGGGTTATCATTTTGCTGCCTGTGGGAATATGAATATATATATACACTGAGTTAGAGGGCTCTAAAATTATCCTCAGAAAGATGAGGCCCGGGATCAATATTTTTAAAGATTTGAGACAGGCTTTCCCAGGAGTATGGCATTCTTTTTATTCCCATGGAAAGGAACAGAGCTGGTATTGCACATTTCATTGATGGGTTTGTGGACCAGGAAATCAAAATGGAAAACAGAGGGCCCTGCTGACTTTTATGCTCAAAATTTCTCTAGAGACATCTCCAAAGAGAAGAATGTCAGATGCAGAGGAAAACCCACTGGAAGAAACAGAAGAATATGGAGAAATAGAAATGGAAGAAGGAGAAGAAGAAGAAAAATATCCAAATGATGAAGGGCTAGAAAATATGCAACAGGAATTAAAAGAAGATAACACATTAGCGTGGAGAGGGTCTCAGGAGGAGGGGGAAGTGGAGGGGGAGGAAGCGGAGGGGAAGGAAGAGGGGGAAGAATTTGGGAAGGAGGAGGCAGCAGGAGCACAGGAAGAAACCACAGTGAAGCCCCAAGAAATCACCAAGTCCATGATCAGTTTGGAGAGACTTACACCGACTGATTCCCAATCAGTCTTGTCAGGAACACTCCCAGTAAGTAGGAATTTTCATTCATTCAATCATTTGTTCATTCATTCATTCCTAATCATTAATTGAATGCTTGTTACCCACTTACCTGCCAGGCTCTGCGGATATAAAACCAAGTAAGACACAATCCATTCTCTTAAGGAGCTCTAGAGTATGTAGGGAGGCAAACATTATAAAACTAAGTGCAGTGATTGAGAGGTACCTAGGAGATATGTATCTATATAAAGGCCGACTTGACCCAGCTTGGAGGATGATCAGGGAAAGCTTCCTGGAGGAGGTGTGTACCAGGGCTGACTTAAAGGACAGGGCTTAGCTGGAGTGTGCTTGTCTAAACAGCCTGTAGAAATCACCTCTGGTCCAAGGAGAAGTGACTCTCTGTGGCTCTGTGGTGGTTTTGGAGGCCACCAGTGCCACCTAGAAGAATAATTTTGCTGTTATGGGTCTGCTAGTAGGCCAAGGATAAACCTGACACACCCACGATTCTTTGAGTACAGAATGTCCCAGGCTCTTTTTAAAAAGTGCTTCATAATTCCGACGTGAGGCTAACACTAAGACTGGCTGATTAGGAAGAGAAAGGAAACTAAATGAGGGCATGTAGCAGCGTGTACTGTATTTGGAATCACAATCTCCTTTCTATTTCTTTTTTAAGAAAACCTATAGTGGTAGAGAGTCAAAGCATTCATTACAATCAGAGCTTTTGGAAACACTCGAACTTCCAAGAAGCATGGCCTCACAATTAGAGTTTCTTGATTTGGATCTAACCACTTCTGCGGAACAACAGCTTAGTTCCCCTGAAAAGCAGCCTTCGGGCGAGCTTGCAGAGAGAACTGACCAGAGGCCCCAAGATGAATTGGGACAAGAAAGGAGACACTTGGAACCAGAAAGGGGAGACTTGGAGCCAGAAAAGAGAGAAGGGAGAAAAGAAAAAAGAGTATTATACGTAAATGAGAAAAAAGAAAAAGAATTCCAGCCCAAAGCAAGCATCCCTAAGGTGTCACTGGTCTCCACTGCCACCGAGGACATTTTGTTCCAAAAGGATGACGGTGCCAACGTGTATCCCTTGGTAAGTGCAACATGCTTTTAAATTTCCCCCAGTGTTTTGAGAGTATTGTGAAATAGGGGAATTTTATGCATATGGAAAAAAATACCACCAGAAAGCTCCTTTTTAAGCTAATCACAGACCTGTGTCTTTGTAAAGTTCAGTTTGGAGCTGTGGCTGGACATGTGTGACAGTATGTGGACAGGAACGCTGCATCTGGGTTCAGCAGCGTTGCTCTGCAGGCAGGAAATTCCACACGTGGTTTGTCCGTTGTATAGGACGCTGTTTTCTTGGGGGAGACTCAGAATCGACCTCTCCCCTTTCCCCTCTCTTCTCGCTCCGTCTGTCTCTCTCCCTCCCTTTCCCTCTCTCTCTCCCACATCATGATACTCCTCCTCCGTACCACCAATTCCTTGCCTTTCCCTCCTCTCCTCGCCTCTTCTGCTGTAACTGGCTTGATCCCTTTACCAGCTCCTAAAACCACCACAGGTTCCTAAAACTATCCATCCCAAGATAGATCAGTAAGTCAAAGGTCTGGAAAAAGTGAAAGCCACCGGGAAAAGCACCAGGCGGTCCAAAGGAGTCTGCCTTTGCTGCCGCTGACAGTGTTCCAGGGAGGCGCCATCTGCGAGGGTAAAAATATTATCATTTGCCAAGAGAAGGAAGAGGAGGTTTTTTTTTTTCCCCTTCTCCTTCTTTCTTCCTCCATCTGCTACTTTCTGAAAATTGTTTCCTAGGATTCATCTTTTTTTCTCCCCCCACTGTAGATTCATGCCTTTGGAAGATTTGTAAGTGATGGACTGTGTACTTAATGCAGTTCCTAACACAGAGTGAGCACTTGACAAGTGTTAACAACTAGGTGATGGTGGTGACGGTTGTGCTGGTGGTGGTGACGGAAGGATGCCGAGGGGGAAGTGCAGAGAACTGACAGCCTCCTTTCTGTAGATTTGGCTGACTTTGAGCAATGGAGTTAAAGGTTCAAGCTTGCAATTGCTCAGTCTGAAAGAAAGAATAATTGAGTTTATTTATTTATTTGGCCACACTGAGCGGCATGTTGGATCTTAGTTCCCCAATCAGAAATTGAACCCTTGCCCTCTGCAGTGGAAGCTCAGAGTCCTAATCACTGGACTGCCACGGAAGTCCCAAGAATAATTGAGCTTTAGAGCCCATGAAGACATTTGTCTTGTTTAGCCAACTAACCAGAAATCAAGTAACGTCACTAATTAGAGCAAGCGATCTTTTTATCCAGGCCCCAGCTACCTGGACTTGACAAAAGCCACTACACAGGTCTGGGCCCCCTGTTAGCCTTGGACTCACCGCAGAACCAAATTTTCCTAGGCCTTCTCTCTTTGCAGGTTTGCTTAGCTCTTTGGGTGTGCCGTCTTTCTTTTTCCTTTCCTTTCGCCTTTATTGTTTCTTCTTTTTGTTAAAATGAATCAGTGCTCTTTATAAAAAAAATATACAAAGGCAAAGATTCCTCTTCTCGAACACACTCCCATCCCAATCCCATTTTCCTGAGGTGACTACTGTTGCAGTTTGGTATAACTATCTCTCCAGACCTTTGTTGGTACATATATAAACACGTATCTGTGTGCACACACGCACACGATCTGTGTTTTTAGTTGTTGGTTTTTGCAGTGAGATGTTCTGCATTTCTGCATGAACGTTTTTGCACTTAACATGTCTCAGAGGATTTTTGGTATCAGTGCATGTATGTCCACTTCCTCATTTTAGATTCGGCTGTTTCCTTATTGATGGCCATTTATGCTGTTTCTAATTTCTTGCTCTCACCAAAGGTGCTTCAGTAAGTGTGTGCCTCTCCATCTCTGTGCTCGCAGCATCCTCCTTTTCCTTTGGGCTCCCCCAGCTTATCCCAAAGGCCTGTAATAACTCGCAGTGCTCATGGTAAATAGACCTAACCATGAATACCATCTCCAGCCAAGTAACAAGGTATCATGTGTTTATGAGAAGGAATCATATAACTATCAAATACAGTGAAATCTGATTTTGACAATAAAGTTTTGTTTTCCAGATGACCATGTTTTAGAAGAAGATTGATGTAAGAGGTGGCTGTCTCCATCATCATTCGCCATGAGTGTTAAAACTAGTGCAAAATGCGATGAGCGTTAGTACTGTGTGAGTTCGGTTAACGTGAGGGCTGCTCAAGCAAGGAAGTTCTGTTACTACTGAGTGAGATCAGCCTAGTTTTGACCTTGAAAGAGGTTTACCTGGAGACAGGAGTCTAGTTAAGAGTGTTTTCTTTTTATAACTAATCTGTTAAATCTCAAAACAAATTTCTAGGACGACTATAAGGCCTTTTAGAATTAACAGGTTTCCAGAAGAACCATCTCACTTGAAGAAATTGGCTCTTAAGAACCAGCCAGATATGAAATAGTTCCGTTCCTAGAAGTTGCAGCTTGAGGCAATTATGATTCCGTGATTCTACCACTCACACCCACACAATAAAAGACCTAAATATAAATATAAATTACAGCGAATGAGCAGATGGAATCAGGAGAGAATGGGGAATGAAGGGTGTAGGAGAGAGAAATCGGCCACGTTGCCCACTCTGTCTTGGGAGAAATACACGGTACATCAATTTAACCTTAAGTATCATTCAAAGATCAGAAAGGAAACTCACCAGATTTCATTTATTTTTTTTTTCTTTCGGCCGTGAGGCACGCAGGATCTTAGTTCCCCGACCAGGGATGGAACCCGCGCCCCCTGCAGTGGCAGCTCGGAGTCTTAACCATTGGACCGCCAGGGAAATCCCCATCACCAGATTTCATTTCTATGCTCCAATATAACCCACTGATTTTTGGTAACTAATCACTTAGCCATCACTTTAAATACTCTACCACATCAGCCTTGGTTAATTTTTTAAATAGACTTTATTATTTGGGGGCAGTTTTAGGTTTATAGAAAAATGGAATGAAAAACACAGAATTCCCACATACTCCCTTGTGCCTCCTTCCCCCCTCGTCTCCTCTATTATTACCATCTTGCATTAGTGCAGTACATTTGTCGCAATTGATGAGCCAATATGGATGAATTAGAATTACCTGAAGTCCATAGTTTACCTTAGGGTTCACTCTGTGATGTACCTTCTCTGGTCTTTGACAAATGCATAATGACATGTATCTACCATTGTTGTTTGATACAGAGTAGTTTCACTGCCCTAAAAATGTCCTGTGCCCTACCTGTTCATCTCTCCCTCCCCCTTATCCCCCCCCCCACAAGCCCCTGACAACCATTGATTTTTATTGTCTCCATAGTTTTGCCTTTTCCACAGTGTCATGTAGTTGGAATCATAAGTTTGTGGCCTTTTCAGGCTGGCTTCTTTCACTTAGCAACATGCATTTAAGGTTCCTCCACATCTTTTCATGGCTTGCAAGCTCATTTCTTTTTATTGCTGAATAATATTCCATTGTATGAACGTACCACAGTTTATCCGTAATTTTTGTAAGAGACGTTGAATACAAAAATATACATAAACAAACTGCTATTGAATTGGAAGCAGTAGTTGGATAGTACCTATTATTTTTCATTTCATGAAATTTTTATTTTGGACTTGTTCCTGGCAGTGTGGAATTTTTAATCCTCCTGAGGGAATTTTGTCTCTTTTATACTTTATCCTTCCAGGGAAAATCGTGTATAAGGAACAAATACCCAGGCTGAATAGTTGCCTTTCTTATGAAGTTACTTAGTGACTTTATTATAACTTGTCCATTCTACGTACTCTCATTCAGTAAATTGAATTTCACGACATTAAGTGCTCACTGTGTGTCTGGTACTGAGCTGGGTCTAGGTCCTGGGGAGAAGATGAATAGGAAGTTGTTTCTATTTACTGTTGAAGACTTTCTTCTTTTAAAGGAAACGTCTTTATTGAAATATAACGTATAAACAGAAAGCGCACACGCAAGTGTAGAACTCATTGAATTCTTACACAGTAAACACGCCTGTGTAAGCACCACGTAGCTTTTCTTTTCTTTTTATATCGAGGTAGAATTCCCATCCATAAAATCCATCCTCTTAACTTTTTCTTAAAAGATTGTGGTAAAAGGCACATAACATAAAATTTACTACCTTAACCATTTTTATGTGTAAAAGCTCAATGGTATTAAACACATTCACATGGTTGTGTAGCCACCATCATCACCCATCCCCATAACCCTCTTCATCTTGTGAAACACACACTGTACCCACAAACACCAGCTCCCCAACCCCACCCCGGTCCCTGGCTAACTGCCCTTCTACTTTCTGTCTCTATGAATTTGACTACTCTAGGGACCTCATATAAGTGGAACCATTCAGTTCGTATTTGTCTTTTTGTGACTGGTGTATTTTACTTATATAATATCCTCAAGGTCCGTCCATGTCGGAGCATGTGTCAGAATCTCCATCCATTTGGAGGCTGAATAATACTCACCTTTTGTTTATCCATTCATCTGTTGATGGACACTGGCTTCTTTTCCACCTTTTGGTTACTGTGAAATATGCTGCTATGGACACGGGTGTACACATATCTCTTTGAGACCCTGTTTCCTGTTCTTTGGGGTAGATACCCAGAAGTGTAATTGCTGGAGTATATGGTAATTGTATTTTCAGTTTTTTGAGGAACCTCCATACTGTTTTCCACAGCAGCTGCACCATTTCACACTCCCACCAGTAACGCACAAGGGTCCCAGTTTCTCCACATCCTTGTAAAGTTTACCCTTTAAAATTAAAAAGAGTTTTTAAAATTTATTTTTGTTGAAATATAGTTGATTTACAATGTTGTGTTAGTTTCAGGGGTACAGCAAAGTGATTCATATGTATACGTATATATATATATTCTTTTTCAGATTCTTTTCCCTTATAGGTTATTACAAGATATTGAGTATCTGTGCTATACAGTAGGTCCTTGTTGGTTACCTATTTTATACATAGTAGTGTGTATCTGTTAATCCCCAACTCCTAATTTATCCCTCCCACCCCCCTTCCCCCTTTTGTAACCATAAGTTTGTTTTCTATGTCTGAAAATTTCCCTTTTCCAGTATACAGTTGATTGGTTTGTAGCCTGTTCTCAGAACGTTTCCGTCGCCCCAGAAAGAAACCCATACGCAGTAAGCGGTCACTCCCCATTCCCGCTCCCCTCACCCCCTGGCAACCACTCATCTGCTTTCTGTCTCTAGGGATCTGCCTGTTCTGGACGTTTTATGTGGATGGGGTCACACAGTATGTGGTCCTTTGCATCTGGCTCCTTTCACGTAGCATCACGTTTTCAGGCGTCATCCATGGTGTAGCGTGCTCTTGAGGACTTCTCAAGGTGATGTCTCTTCATTGGCTGGTGATGTGAATCCTTCTCCTCCAGGACTCAGGCAGGGAGTACCCGGTGTCACAGCTCTGGGTTCGTGCACCGTAGTGTCTTCCCGGTTTTACCTTTGTCTTCCAGGCCATGACCTGGTCATTCGGATGGAACAGTTCCCTTCCTGTTTACTACATTCAAGATGAAAACCAGAGAGTTCTTCTGTATGCCAGTGCTCACACTGCGGTCATCTACAATGTCTTCAAGAATAACCAGCACCATCTTCAGGTTTGCAGGTTTTCTTACTTCAAGTGAAAGTGGTTGTTTTTAACCTGAATACAGCACTTTGGTTGTTATTGTTGTTGCTTTTTAATTAATTAATTAATTAATTTTTGGCTGCGTTGGGTCTTTGTTGCTGTGTGCAGGCTTTCTCTAGTTACGGCGAGCAGGGGCTACTTTTTGTTGTGGTGCGCAGGCTTCTCATTGCGGTGGCTTCTCTTGCTGCGGAGCACGGGCTCTAGGTGCGCAGGCTTCAGTAGTTGTGGCATGCGGGCCCAGTAGTTGTGGCTCGCGGGCTCTAGAGCACAGGCTCAGCAGTTGTGGCGCACGGGCTTAGTTGCTCCGTGGCATGTGGGATCTTCCCGGACCAGGGCTCGAACCAGTGTCTCTGCATTGGCAGGTGGATTCTTAACCACTGTGCCACCAGGGAAGTCCAGCACTTTGGTTTTTATTTCAGGGGTCAACTTCATTCCATCTCATACACATTTTCCCTCTTCTCTTCTGAACCATAGCAAATTTTTTTTTAGAAACACATTTTATTGTGCGTTTTCTCTCTGATTCTAATCAGAATAGTAGTTGACTTTAATATTATAGTAACTAAAATCTAAAGCATCTGTATTTTTTACATTTCTGTAAAAATGTGGTCAGGAGAGACCATGTTGTCTCCACAGGACTATGGTGAGATGCAAAGGGCAGGGATTCGAACCTAATTAACACTCAGACTCCTTTCCAGGGCTCAAAGGGCTTTGATCCTCCTACTCCTGCTGAGAAATGAGTGTTAATATTCCCATTTCACAGGAGAGGAAACTGAGGCTCAGAGGGATTTAGCTGACTTGCCCAAGGCTGTGCTAGCAGATGCTGAAGCCAGGTCTTACATCCAGGTCTCCTGACTTCAAAGCATTAAGTAGGTCAGTCTTTCCTCCTGTCTCCTCCCTCCAGCACTTGGCTTTATTTACACCCTGCTCTGTGCCTCCCCGAATGCCCCACATGCCTGCCTTCCCCTCACCGCTCTGCCTCCTCTGTTCCGGATATTTTTGACCCCTTTTTCATCATTTACCTGTCCAAATGTCACGTTTCCCTGGTGTCCGACTTTCCACTAGTTAACCCGGTAAACAGTTCCATGTTACCCTTTTCAGTTGACATATAAGGACCTTCCTTAGTCAATGCCTAGATCAGAAACTTCACAAAGTATTTTCCAAGAGCTCAGCCAGTATTCAGCATCGTGCCAGGGATCCAAGACACGTGGGTGTAACTTAAGGAATTTGCTTTCTAGAAGTCCTGAAATACACACACAGTCAGCAAGCAGACCTTCTCAGAGCTTAGTTGAATGTGTAGCACTGAGCACAGAGGTAGCAGCAGGGGGAGAAAGCACAGTGTGGTGGGCAGGCTCAGAGTCAGGGGGGCGGGCAGGGCAGAGGGGCTGAGAAGTAGGGAGGCGTCCAGCCTCCGCAGAGTTGGATGGCTGGGAGTGGCCTTGGCCATTCGTTCGTTCATTCATTCATCCCACGTGTATTTATCATAACCACTATGTTTCAGGTGATGGCTCTGTAGTCATGAACAAAATAGATCTAGTCCCCCCTCATGGAGAGACAGTCGTTAAACAAGTGAACATAGAAGCATATACCTAAAGATTTTAACAGTTGCTCGAAAGGAAACGTGAAAATGCTCTAAGAGGGAAGAATCAGGGTGAGAGGAGATTCCTCTGGATTGGGTGGGCAGGGAATAAAAAAGTGCTGTTTGTTCCAAGACGTGAAGGCTGAGCATGAGCTAGCCCGGGGCCGTTTTGCCGGGGAACAGGATCCCAGACAGACAGAGCTCCGAGTTTTCAGGCCTCGTGCGTGAGGCCCATAGAGAGGCCAGAGTGACCGAGGGGTGACACGGAAGGAGGGAAACAGGGGTTGTTTCCCGGCTGCCATCTTGTTTGTGTTTCCAGAAGATTCCTCTGTTGTGTGGGGAAGATCGTAGGAGGATACGAGTGAAAGCAGAGGCCCGTGAGGAGGCTTTGGTTCCAGAGCTGCTCAGTGACCTGAGTGAGCAGTTTTGGGGGAGATGAGGCTGGTAGAGAGGTTCGAGGGGGCTGGAGGTGGGGTGACCTAGACATGTATTCTCAACGTGGGTTCAGAGTCGGGTATACGCCTCGACCCCTAGGAAGCCACTGTTCTTGCAGGGAGTGCAGCTTACCCTGAGAGTGTTTTGAGGGGAAGTTTGAAAACCTCCGGCTGTAGAGAAACACCAGGGAAGGCGGGTGGGAGTAGGATTTTCAGCCAGCGGCATCTGGAAAGGGAGCTCAGGTGTGCCTCCGGGGCCCCGCCTTTCCTGCTGGTGCCAGGGCTGGGCCCCCCACAACCCCTGTCTCAGAGCGACTTCTCTCCACGTCTGCAGGGCCACCCCAACGTCATCTCCTGCCTCTGCATCAGTGAAGACAGGCGCTGGGTCGCCACGGCTGACAAAGGGCCCGACTGCCTGATAATCATATGGGACTGCTTCACGGGGTAGGCATGTCGCAGCCACTTCCCCCCGCGTTTTTGTACAGTGTCTGCCACCGTGACCCGCAAAAAAAGGAGTCATGCCGGTCCAGGGATACAGAAGCTGGTGCTGGGAGGCAGGGCGAGGGGCGAGGTTCTCAGGGGAGGTTGTCTTATTGCCTCAAGGCCTGTTGGGATGACATTACTTTGGTGAATTTCCCATGGGTGATTCTTGGCTCTCTAAGCCCAGAAACTTGGTTTGTCGGTGGCCCCCAGGCAGACTGGGCTGAGGGAGGCTAACCCACACTCACCCAGCTGGGAGACCCAGAGAAATTATGTGACTTTCACCATCTGCCAAAAAAAAAAAAAGACTAATCGTACTTACTGTCTTCATTTCCCCGGGCTCTGTAAGAAATTACCCCAATCTGGGTGGCTTAAAATCACAGAAATTTATTTTCTCACTGTTCATGAGGCCAAACGTCTGAAATTGGGGAGTCTGCAGGGAGCTCCTGGGGCCCTGAGAGAGAATCTGTCCCATGCTCCCCTCCTCCTTTGGGTGGTTGCTGGCATCCTTGGTGGTCCTTGACCTGTAGACACGTCACTCCAGCCTCTGCTTCCATCTTCATGTGGCGTTTCCCCCTCTGTGTCTCTCTGTAAGGTCTTCTCTTTTATAAGGACTCCAGTCATTGGGTTTAGGGTCCACCCTAACCAGTATGACCTCGTCTTAACTAATTACATCCGCAGAGACTCTCTTTCTGTAGAAGCTCGCTTCTGAGGTTCTGGGTGGAATGAATTTCGAGGGGGCGCCATTTGATCTACTCTACTTACCCTACGGGATTGTTAGGAAGATCCAGAGCACAGCACCTGGCCCAGGAGAGATGCTCACAGATGTGTGTCCTTTCAGAATTCCTGGTCCTAGAGGTAGAGAGTAGTGCTAGATTCACTGACAAGACTGTAAGGCCTTGGTTGGGTGTGTAGGGGGGTGGGATGGGGGGAGGTGGGGGGCGGACGAGTCCAGGTGGAGAAGAAGTTTAGGAAGAAGTTATGTTGAATGTTCTGTGACACAGGAACTGCTCTCTCCCAGGTGACCGGTGGCCTCCATAGGGCCATATTACCTAATCATTTCCCCTGGCCCCTCTGACACCATGTCCCCTGGTCCTCATCCTGCTTGCTGTCTGTTCCCTCTCAGACTCTTTTCAGCCTCATCCTCCTCTGGCCATTCCTTAGCTGTGGCCTCAGGGCGTGAGGACGCTGTTGGTGATGTTCTCCAGTCAGGCAGGAGCAGAGCCAGGGTTTGAAACTGCGCCATCTTACTCTCAACAGCCGTCTCAGTGTTTCCTGTCTGCTGATGGGGAAGCTGCTGGAGGACAGTCCACCTGCATGTCCCGTGGGCATCTCCTGCTAAAATGTCCAAAAGTCCTGCGCCTCCACCTCCAAATAACTTCTGAACCCACATCCACCACCTCTGCCCACCCTCTCCTGCTTGGGCCATTGCAGTAGCCTCCTGACCGATCTCCCCCACTGCAGTTTCGCTCTTCAACCCAGCCTCCGTGACACTGAACCACTTTTAAGTGTATATACAATTCACTGGCATTGATGACATTCACAGTGTTGTGCAGCCGTCACCACTATTTCCAGAACACTCGCAGCACCCAATCAGAAGATCTGAACTAATGAAGTCCTCATTCTCCCCTCCCCTCAACCTCTAATCTACTTTCTAGCTGTAAAGATTTGCCTATTCTGGACATCTCATGTCCATGGAATCATACAATATGTGGCTTTTGTGTCTGGCTTCTTTTACTTATAATATTTTCAAAATTCTTCCATGTTGTAGCATGAATCAGTACTCCATTCCTTTTTTTAGCTGTTTAAGATTCCATTGCATGGATATAACACATTTTGTGTATCCGTTCATCTGTTGATTTTTTTTTTTTTTTTTTTTGCGGTACGCAGGCCTCTCACTGTTGTGGCCTCTCCCGTTGTGGAGCACAGGCTCCGGACGCACAGGCTCAGCGGCCATGGCTCACGGGCCCAGCCGCTCCGCGGCACGCGGGATCCTCACGGACCGGGGCACGAACCCGCATCCCCTGCATTGGCAGGTGGACTCCCAACCACTGCGCCACCAGGGAAGCCCCCTGATGTTGTTTTAAATGCACATGTGTAAGGGCACTTCCCTGGTGGTCCAGTAGTTAAGACTCCGTGCTTCCACTGCAGGGGCCACGGGTTCGATCCCTGGTCAGGGAACTAAGATCCTGCCTGCCTCGAGGCCAAAAAAAAAACACACATGTATGGCCATCATCATATATCATCATATGGTTTTTCTTTACAACATTTTGAGCATGATCTTTTCCCATGCGCAAAATCCTAACGGGCTCCCCTGCTGCCCGTTGTCAGCTCAGCCCTTGTTACAGGGAGTACACGCTCACATCCTAGCCATGCAAACACTTCCCCCACGAAATCAAATTCCCGTTTGCTTGCCTAGCGGTCATCTCTAGCGATTACATGCTTTTCAGCTGCAAGAAATGGCACATCCACCTGACACACACCAGGGAAAGTCATCTCCTGCATCAGGAAGTCCTGAGGCAGGAAGGATGGGCCCCTCTGGTGCCTCTCTTCTCTCAAGCCTTTGCTGACAGCTCCCCTGCCCCAGGCAGAGCTGGCCTCCATTCAAACAGTGTTTATCCTTTGCTTTTTTCTTGTTTATAGAGCTGTCTCCCCCACTAGACCGGAGGTGACTCTGGCAGTCATTTTTTAAAATTACAAAGTGAAGTGTATCTGTGGTTAACAATTAAAATGATATGTCCGTATGAGTTTTATGATATTGCAAATGATGACTCTGGGAACCCAGAAAGGATTCTCTGGTTTTAGAATTAATATTCACCTTATTAAAGTGATAAATGGTACTTCTTCCTTGAGACATTAGTTCAACTTAAATCTTACTCTGTAAATCTAGCGTATTTTTGCAATTGCCTATAAGGGGGCTTTGATTAATGTTTGGTCTCACAAATTTTATTAACTCCTTTTAAATATTTTAACTGCATTTAGAAATTGAGTATATTCAGTTTCATCTTTAAGTTCTTCAGTAGTCTGATTAACAAATAAATCCTTCACCAGTACTTAAGTAATTCTTGTAAATCTAATAAATTAGACATAAATATGGCAAGTCCTAAGTTCTCTTAAGTGTTCACGTATTGTTTATAAACCTAATACAATTTGAATTTAAAATCACAAGCCTAAATCAACTACAGACTTTCAATTAGAATCACAAATTAATCTGTTAGAGACTCTAATATGTTAAATTCTGTTAAACATGACGCATTCTTAAAAAAAGTAACAAATTCTCTTATCACAAATATGTTAAGAGTACAGGTCCAACTGACTTATCTTCTCTGCATTTAATTCTAAATATCCCTGGGGATGAGATACACCTTCCCACAAAGAACGTCATTATGTCATTCCCAACAACTTTAGGACTCCCTTCCCAAGGCAATTTTTGGGGCCACGTCTCAGTGGGATAAAATATCTCAAGTGACAGAGAACCAGACAGGTCCTCAGCTAGGGCACAGACTTGGTTCCAGCCAATTGGGACACCGATGTGACATACTGAGGCTTGTGTGACATACTGAGGCCTGTGTATATTCGCTGTAACAAGGTCTCCATAATGAAAAAGCAACGGGGGGTCTGCATAGCCCGCATTCCGGGATTAAGTCTTCCTACCACCCACTCTTCCAGTGGAAGTCAGGGACCCCCACCACATCACAGCTTACTTCCATCATTGCTCCAGCTATTTCTTGCATTTCTTTGGCTCTCTCAGGTATTCAGATATCATCTAATTAAATTTTGCGTGTGTTAAGGCTTTTTCTGCATCTTACAGTTCTAAAGTCTTGCCAGTGACACAATACAGATGAGTAAGAAAAAAAAAAAGTAAGTCCCCCTTCACCCAAACCTATATCCAGAGTCACCATTGTAGTTTGGAGTTCATTCCTCCAGACTTTTTTCTATACACACACACACACACACACACACACACACTCTCTCTCTCTCTCTCTCTCTCTCTCTCTTTCCTCTCTCTCTCTCTCAGGATGATGCTACGTCTACTGTTTTGCTATTTGCTTTTTTCCACAAAACTTTGGTCACTTTCCCAAATCTGCCTCATTTGTTTTGAAGGTGGCATGCTTTTTCATTATATGGTTTACCATGATATTTTTTAAACAAATCCCATATTAATGGATATTTATGTTGTTTCCAGATTTTTGCTATTAAAGCAGTGCCACAATAAACATGAACTGGCATTTATCTCTGTTTACTTTTGCTATTATTTCTCTAGGAAAAAAAAAAGTTGTAGAAGTGGAATTGGCGAGTCTTAGGGTCTGTGCATTGAGGATTTTGACAGATGCAGGGAAGTTGCTGCCGAGAAAGCCTGTGCTTGTTTACACTCCCCCTTCTGGAGGAGGACGCCGGCTTTCCTGAGAGCTAGGATGGTGTCCTAGACATCTTGTTTCATGTTCTCATCCTTCACGCCTGGCACAGAATCAGCGCTCGATAATGAAGGAGAGACTAGAGCTCCAGGAGAGAACAAATAGCATGTTTCCGTGCTGCCCTGAGTTAGTTTTTGTTTTAAATTTGAGTAAAATTCACATAACATAAAAGTAACCATTTTAAAGTGAACAACTCAGTGGCATTTAGTACATGCACAGTGTGGCGCAACCACCGCCTCTTCTCTGGTTGCAGAACATTTTCTTCACCGCAGAAGGAAACCCTGAAACCATCAGCCTTCACATCCCGCTCCCCAACCCTCTGGAAAACACACACCTGCTTTCCGCCTCTATGGATTTGCCTATCTTGGAGGTTTGATATAAATGGAATCATACAATCTGTAGCGTTTGGTGTCTGGCTTCTTTCACTCAGCACCATGGTTTCAAGGTTCATCCGTGTTGTCGCCTGTGTCAGTGCTTCACTCCTTTTTTATGGCGGAGCAACTTTCCATCATGTGGGTGGACCACGTTTGTTTCTCCGTAGCTGTTCTGTTCCTGACCTGGGTGTCCCCCGTCCTGTCTTGCAGCATTCCTGTGCACACGATATTCGACAGCTGCCCAGAAGGTGATGGCATCAGGGCCATAGCCATCACCCACGATGCCAAGTACCTGGCGACCATCTCGGACGCTGAGATCCAGGTACAGGGCTTGTCACGGCAGCTTCAGCGGCTGGCCCGCCCGTCACAAGTGTCCCCGCAAGCAGCTCTGCTCAGGCCGTGTGGCGTCTGTGGTTCTCTGGGTGGAGGGGGGTGACCGGTCAGGGGCTCCCTGCCTGCAGCTTAGCTCACTGTGCTTTGCTTAGTTAGCGGAGGTCACTGGCTTACCACAAGAGGTGTAGGTTCCTCCAGTAGCCTTCAGGAATCTTCTCACTCTCCTCTGTCTGCCATCACTTACAGAAAGTTTGCATCTGGAGGTGGACTTTAGCGGTGGAAACACCGGCCTGCACTCTTAACCTTCCCAAAGAGTATGGTTTTCAGGTGAGTTCATTTCGAGCCTGTAAAGATCCACCTAAAGGTACACTGAAGCCAGTTCAAAACTACTTTTTGTTTTACTGGAGCTTTGTTATGGTGTCCAAGAGCTTTTAAAAAACTCCTGTCCATGATCTCATTTTATTTTTGATTATAATAGCTAATTTTTTTTTTTTTCCGGTACGCGGGCCTCTCACTGTTGTGGTCTCTCCCGCTGCGGAGCACAGGCTCTGGACGCGCAGGCTCAGTGGCCATGGCTCACGGGCCCAGCTGCTCCACGGCATGTGGGATCTTACCGGACCGGGGCACGAACCCACGTCCCCTGCATCGGCAGGCGGACTCCCAACCACTGTGCCGCCAGGGAAGCCCCGCTAATTTTTTTGATCACCTCTTATGTGCCAGATTGTGCTAAGTTCTTTGCATACAGTATCTCATGTAATCCGTGCAAACATGCTGAGAAGATGTTACTGTGGGATTCATATTACTACTATTAACTATCAAATAATTGGTCTAAAGTCACCCAGCTAGCAGCCTTTCTTATTCTAGAAGCATGTTCTGAACTGCTCTGCATGTAGGGGAGTTATTATTCTCGATTTGCGTGAGGTGACTTGCCGAGGGCACCCAGAGCATTGACTGTGCTGCTCTGCATCGTCTCATTCATGCTCGCAGCCGTCATTCACCTGCATTTATTGAGTACCTACTGTGTGCCAGACACTGTGGTAAGGATGTACATGGCTTGTTTGAACCAGAACCCAAGCAGGGGGTCTGGGTGACTGGACTCAGCAAGGCACACATCGTTATCAGCTTTATGTCTCTCCTGCTCTCCCTCCGCCAACATTCCTTCTGCTCCCTCAAAAAAATTTCCTTCCTTGTTTTTTTTTTTTTTGGCCACACCACATGGCTTGTGGGACCTTAGTTCCCCGACCAGGGATCAAACCTGCACCCTTGGCAGTGAAAGCGCGGAGTCCTAACCACTGAACCGCCAGGGAAGTGCCCCCCACAATTTCCTTACTTCTCAAAGCTACCAGCCATACCTGGGTATTTAGGATGGGTTTTTCTATTGCTACCAAAAATGCGTTGGGGATTTTGATAGAGATTGCATTGACTCTATAGATTGCTTTGGGTAGTCTTGTCATCTTAACAGCATTGTCTTCCAGTCCACGAGCATGGATATCTTTCTGTTTATTTTATTTGTTTCTTTTTTAATAGATTTATTTTACTTATTTATTTATTTATGGCTGTGTTGGGTCTTTGTTGCTGCATGCGGGCTTTCTCTAGTTGTGGCAAGCGGGGACTATTTGTTGCGGTGCGCGGGCTTCTCATTGTGGTGGCTTCTCTTGTTGCGGAGCACAGGCTCCAGGCGCACGGGCTTCAGTAGGTGTGGCGCACGGGCTTTGTTGCTCCGTGGCATGTGGGGTCTTCCCGGACCAGGGCTTGAACCCGTGTCCCCTGCATTGGCAGGCGGATTCTTTGGTTTTTTTTTTTTACATCTTTATTGGAGTATAATTGCTTTACAGTGGTGTGTTAGTTTCTGCTTTATATCAAAGTGAATCAGTTATACATATACATATGTTCCCATATCTCTTCCCTCTTGCGTCTCCCTCCTTCCCACCCTCCCTATCCCACCCCTCCAGGCGGTCACAAAGCACCGAGCTGATCTCCCGGCAGGTGGATTCTTGACAACTGCGCCACCAGGGAAGCCCCTGTCTTTCTGTTTATTTACGTCGTCTTTAATTTCTTTCAGCAGCAGCAGCATTTCGTAGTTTTCAGCGTACAAATCTTTCACCTCCTCGACTAAATTTATTCCTAAGTATTTTTTTTGATGCTATTATTAAGTGGAATTGTTTTCTTAATTTTCTTCTCAGAATGTTCATTGTTAGTGTATAGAACTTCAACTGATTTCTATATTGCAACTTTGCTAAATACACACGGCTATTGAAATTTCGGGAATTCCCTGGCGGTCCAGTGGTTGGGACTCTGCATTTACACTGCAGGGAGCTCAGGTTCAATCCCTGGTTGGGGAACTAAGGTCCCCACAAGCCGCGTGGCGTGACCCAAACAAACAAAAATGGAAATTGATTAAAGTTAAAGTACAAATTCATTTCCTCGGCTTCACTAGCCACATTTCAGCCACTCGTTATCCACATGCGGCTGGTGGCTACATTGTTGGCAGCACAGGTGTTAGAACACCTCCACCGCAATGGGAAGTGCTGCTGGACAGCACCACACAAGCCCCCCCAGCTCTGGGTGAGCCCCACCCTCAGCCTCCTCTGGACCTGGACCCCAGTGGGCTGAATGTAGCTGGGGAGAAGCACCCAATCCAGCAGATTCATCCTACTTGCAGTTCAGTCACGAATTTCAAGACGGCTCTGGGCCTGGCTTGGCCACTCTGGTCGGCTGTGACACTTTTCATTTCCAGAGACGACAGTTACACACCTGCTCGTCCCACCTCCCCACTCCATTTCCCATGCTCAGCGGGTGACCGCCCCCAACCCCGTGTTTCATTGAGAAAATGGAAGCCATCAGATACAAACACGGGCCTGTTCTCCCTCCCCAGCCTGCAACACACCTTCAACCCCGCCATCTTCTCTTTTCCCCTCTGACTGCGGTGAAGGGCCAGTGCACTAGATCCCCCCCACACCACTGGCTGCCTCAGGGCCCTTCTCCTGCAGCTGTCAACTCTCCCTCTACTGAGAATAAACACGCTTCAGGACCACCGGTCCTGAGAGAACTCCTCCGACCCCACGTCTCCTTCCAGCTACGCCCTCTGCCCCTCTTCCCAGGGAAACTTCTCAGAAGCGCTGTCCACACTTGCTTTCTCTACTTCCTCATCTCATTTACTTTTTTTTTTTTTTTTGCAAGAAATAGTTGACTTCTTTACACTTTATTGCTAAATAAGGCATACATGCAAAATGTGTACATTTTAAGGAAGAAAATAAAATGTACCTGTGTGCTCACCACTGGATCATGAAATAGAATGTTACCGAAACCCTAGAAACCCCTGTGTTCCCCTCCCCGATCTCATCCCAAGCTTTGCTCCCGAGTTAACCATTATCCCAAATTTTGTGTTATACCTGCCTGTGCTTTTCTTTACACTTTTCCCCAGTGATGTATGTATCCTTCAATACTGTCTTCTTTCATTTTACCTGTTCCTGACCTTTCTATGTTTGGAATCAGACTAATTGCTTCATCTGCTCAGCATTGTTTCTGAGATTCACTGATGTCGATTCTTGAGCTGGAATTCCTATTCACTTTCACTGCTGTACAGTTTTTTGTTCTTTGAGTGTCACACAACTTATTTATCCATCCTCTGTTGATGGACATTTCTGTTCTTTTCATCTGTCCTCCACCCACCCACAGCTCTACCAGAACTATGCTTATCACGGTCACTGGTGTTCCCAAATCAAACGGACGTTGTTGAACCCTCATCACACCCTTCCCAGTGGGGTCACAAGACGCTTCTCCTGCTGTCTCCCCGGCCGTTCTTTCTCAGGTTCCTTTGTGGCTTCTTCTTTCATTTTACACCTTCTAAATCTTGGCGTTCCTCAGGGTTTGGTTCTGGGAGCTCTTCTTCTGCCTCTTCCTCTTCTTGCCATGCTTGCTTCTTGGGTATCTCATCCCAATGGCTGTAAGTACCATTTATTTCCAAGGTCAATGCTGGACTTCTTCCTCTCCTCCCTGTCTGCACTGCCACCATCTAGTCCAGACCACAGTCACCTCTGCCTGCATGACCTCCGCATCCTCCCAGCTGCACCCTGCTGCACCCTTGCCAATCTCCCCACAGCAGTCAGAGTGATATTTTTTTTTTTTTTTTTTTTTTTTGCGGTACGCGGGCCTCTCACTGTTGTGGCCTCTCCCGTTGAGGAGCACAGGCTCCGGATGCTCAGGCTCAGCGGCCATGGCTCACGGGCCCAGCCGCTCCGCGGCATGTGGGATCTTCCCGGACCGGGGCACGAACCCGTGTCCCCTGCATCAGCAGGCGGACTCTCAACCACTGTGCCACCAGGGAAGCCCCAGAGTGATAGTTTTTAAATAAGCAAAACGGGTTATATCATATCACTCCCTGACTCAGAATCCTTCAATGCCTTCCCTTGTCCTTAGAATAAAACCCAGACTCCTCACTATGGCCTTCAAGGTATGATCTCTTCCCTCTATCCATCTCCCAACATCGACTCTCCTGTTTATTAATGTTACTTTGCATATTTTAATGAATTTTATGAAATAGACTCTTTGTGGAGGGCTCTGGCTTCTTTCACCCAACATAATTTTTTTAAAAGATGTATTATTTATTTTTGAAATTTTTATTTTTGGCTGCGTTAGGTCTCTGTTGCTGTGCATGGGCTTTCTCTAGTTGAGGAGAGCGGGGGCCACTCTTCGTTGCAGTGCACGGCCTTCTCATTGCGGTGGCTTCTCTTGTTGTGGAGCACGGGCTCTAGGTACGCGGGCTTCAGTAGTTGTGGCTCACGGACTCTAGAGTGAAGTCTCAGTAGTTGTGGCGCACGGGCTTAGTTGCTCTGCGGCATGTGGGATCTTCCCGGACCAAGGCTCGAACCTGTGTCCCCTGCGTTGGCAGGCAATCCTTAACCACTGCGCCACCAGGGAAGCCCTATTTATTTATATATATTATTATTTTTGGGCTGCCGTGGGTCTTCGTTGCTGCGTGCGGGCTTTCTCTAGTTGCAGCGAGTGGGTGCTAGTCTTTGTTGCAGTGCGCGGGCTTCTCATCGCGGTGGCTTCTCTTGTTGTGGAGTACAGGCTCTAGGCGCACAGGCTTCAGTAGTTGTGGCACGTGGGCTCAGTAGTTGTGTCTTGTGGGCTCTAGAGTGGAGGCTCACTAGTTGTGGCACACACGCTTAGTTGCTGCACGGCATGTGTGATCTTCCTGGACCAGGGCTCGAACCTGCACTAGCAGGCGGATTCTTTTCTTTTTAAATAAATTTATTTATTTTTTATTTTTATTTTATTTTTGGCTGCATTGGGTCTTCGTTGCTGTGCGTGGGCTTTCTCTAGTTGTGGCGAGCGGGGGTTACTCTGCATTGTGGTGCATGGGCTTCTCATCGCAGTGGCTTCTCTTGTTGCAGAGCATGGGCTCTAGGCGCGCGGGCTTCAGTAGTTGTGGCATGCGGGCTCAGTAGCTGTGGCTTGTGGGCTCTAGAGCACAGGCTCAGTAGTTGTGGTGCACGGGCTTAGTTGCTTCACGGCATGTGGGATCTTCCCAGACCAGGACTTGAACCCGTGTCCCCTGCATTGGCAGGCGGATTCTTAACCACTGTGCCACCAGGGAAGTCCTTTGTTTTTTATTCTTTATTTTTATTTATTTTTCTCCCACCCTATGTTTTATTCACTTTTTTTTAATACATCTTTATTGGAGTATAATTGCTTTACAATGTTGTGTTAGTATCCCCCATCCCCTCCCTGTTGTGCCTCCCTCCCACCCTCCCTATCCCACCCTCTAGGTCGTCGCAAAGCACTGAGCTGATCTCCCTGTGCTGTGCAGCAGCTTCCCACTAGCCTTCTATTTCACATTTGGTAGTGTATGTATGCCGATGCTACTCTCTCACTACGTCCCAGCTTCCTCTTCCCCCTCTGTGTTGTCAAGTCCATTGTGTACATCTACATCTTTATTCCTGCCCTGCCACTAGGTCCATCAGTACCATTTTTCTAGATTCCATATATATGCGTTAGCATACGGTATTTGTATTTCTCTTTCTAACTTACTTCACTCTGTATGACAGACTCTAGGTCCATCCACCTCACTAAAAATAACTCAATTTCCATTTTGTGTTTTTTAAACCATTTTTTCTTCAGATCTAGAAGTTCCACTTGATTTTTTTAAAAAATAGAGTTATCTGATTGCTGATCATCAGGGAAAGGCAAATTAAAACTCCAGTGAGATATCACCTCACACCTATCAGAATGACCACAATATAACAAATATTGGAGAGGATGTGGAGAAAAGGGAACCCTCGTGCACTGTTGGTGGGCATGTAAATTGGTGCAGCCACTGTGGAAAACAATATGGAGGTTTCCCAAAAAACTAAAAATAGAACTTCCATATGACCTAGCAATTCCACTCCTGGATATATATCTGAAAAAAACCAAAAACACTAATTCAAAAAGATACATACACCTCAGTGTTCCTAGCAGCATTATTTACAATTACCAAGATATGGAAGCAACCTAAGTGTACATCAACAGATGAATGGATAAAGAAGATGTGGTACATATATATAATGGAATACTACTCAGCCTTAAAAAATGCCTGGATCTCCTGGGGGTCTCTTTCTGTAGATTACTTTTCTCCCTTGTTTTTCAGTCATTTGGACATGTCTCTTGCCTATGCCTGGTTGTTTTTCATTGAATGCTAGATGTTGTGCTTTAAAAAGCATAGGAATAATTTGAGGCTCAGGTTGATAATAACTTACTCCAAGGAAGACTTACTTTTGCTTCTTAGAGGCCTTTGGCAAAGTGGTCGCCTCGATCTAATCAGAGATTGAGGTGATTTGAGGCTGATTTTCAGCCTTTGTGAGGCCTCATCCATGCACTTGCTTTCACCAGTTCTTCACCCCACCCAGGCCTTTGTGCTGTCCTGAAATTGATCATCTGACATTGGCATTGGTATTTTACATTCCTGAAATGAGGCAGCAGTCAACAGACAAGGAATAGGAGATGGGGTGGGAGAGGCAGGAATGGAACTTAAAAAGCATTTCTCGGAAAGCAAATACCATATGCTAACATATATATATGGATTAAAAAAAAAATGGTTCTGAAGAACCTAGGGGCAGGACAGGAATAAAGACGCAGATGTAGAGAATGGACTTGAGGACACGGGGAGTGGAAAGGGTAAGCTGGGATGAAGTGAGAGAGTGGCATGGACATATATACACTACCAAATGTAAAATAGATAGCTAGTGGGAAGTAGCTGCATCGCACAGGGAGATCAGCTTGGTGCTTTGTGACCACCTAGAGGGGTGGGATAGGGAGGGTGGGAGGGAGACGCAAGAGGGAGGGGATATGGGGATATATGTATGCATATCGTTGATTCACTTTGTTATACAGCAGAAACTAACAGAACATTGTAAAGCAATTATACTCCAATAAAGATGAAAAAAAAATCAAAGAAAAAAAATATTTCTTGGGACTTACCTGGCAGTCCAGTGGCTAAGACTTCACCTTCCAATGCAGGGAGTGCGGGTTTGGTACCTGGTTGGGGAGCTAAGATCCCACATGCCTCAGTGCCAACAAACCAGAATGTAAAACAGAAGCAATATTGTAAGAAATTCAATAAAGACTTTAAAAATGGTCCACATCCAAAAAAATCTTTAAAAAACAAACGAAGCATTTCTCCAACCCATCTCTCATCTGTCTCCTGCAGCCCTCCATGTCAGGCTGCAGCTGCCCGCCTCCCATGCATATATCATTTCAAGACTTATGCCTTGTCTCCCCAGGGATTTCTCACTTGTTACTTAGTTTCTGCATTTCAGGTTTCCTTCACTTCTATAGTGTCTGCAGGGTTGATTTTTGGGGAGGGAGCCAGGCAACCCATGCTACACACCATCTTGGCAGGAATCAGAACCCCCTTCCAATATTTTGCATTCATTCCAAGTTCCCTTGTGGCCCTGTTAAATTTAGAAATGAATACACAGCAGTCTTTGTCCAAAAGGACACAGAATAAAGGTTATTGGTGAATATACTAGTTTACTTTTGCTTGCTCCAATTTATAGATGATGAATTATAATAAATAAGACTAAATAAGAAAGGAAACACGTTTGAGACCATTAATTTTAACACTCAGTATTTAAATTATATTCCTATTGCTTACAAAATGCCATGTCTTTTTTTTTTCTTGTTTTTTTGTTTTGTTTGTTTGTTTTTGTTATTTTGACCATGCCACGAAGCATGTGGGATCTTAGTTCCCTGACCAGGGACTGAACCTGTGCTCCCTGCAGTGGAAGTGTGGAGTCTTAACCACTGGACCACCAGGGAAATCCCCCATGTCTTTTCTATTTTATATTCCTACTCAGTTATTTAATTAAAGATATTATTTAGGGCTTCCCTGGTGGCGCAGCTGTTGAGAGTCCGCCTGTCGATGCAGGGGACATGGGTTCGTGCCCCGGTCTGGGAAGATCCCACGTGCCGTGGAGTGGCTGGGCCCGTGAGCCATGGCCACTGAGCCTGCGCGTCTGGAGCCTGTGCTCCGCAACAGGAGAGGCCACAAAAGTGAGAGGCCCTCGTACTGCAAAAAAAAAATAAATAAATAAAATAAAATAATTTAACATTCAGCTTAACCAGAGAGAAACAGAAAACGTATTATAATGTAACATATTTTCATACTTTATATTTCAGAGCTACCTTACTTTTAATCCAACAAATAATAAAGAATTGGTGAGCAATAGTAAAACACAAGCAATATATTATATGTGGGTAAGTAGAAATATTTTCATTTGTTTTAAATGTATAAACAAGTATGTGTTTATTCTTTAAGTACAGATCTTTTGGTAATGTAACAATATAGTATCTACTTAGAAAGCAATAAACATATATTAAAATGTTTTGATTTAATTATAGCATTTATTTTAGTCCCATTGGAAATTAGCATATTAAATCAGAAGCAGATAATTTAAATTTCATTTAAGTTTTTAAAGTAATGTGGCAAATATTTATGTAGATATATTTAAGGTCTAAAATATATTCAAGATCAAGTGTTTTTCAAGATCTTGGACTTTATTCCCTTTCAAAAAGGAATTAACAAACAGATTGGTCATATGTATACTGACACAGGGAAAAATCATGAGATTAAAAAAATATCAAAAGTTAAACATAAAATTACCATATGACCCACCAATTTCTAGGTATATACCCCAAAGAATTGAAAACAGGTGTTCAAACAAATACTTATGCACAAATGTTCATAGCAGCAGCATTATTCACAATAATCAAAAGGTAGAAACAAATCAAATGCCCATCAACTAATGAATGGATAAACCAAATGTGGTCTACCCATATATGGAATATTATTGAGCCATTAAAAGCAATGAAGTACAGACACCTGCCACACCGTGGATGAACCTTTAGAACATTATGCTGAACGAAAGAAGCCAGACACAAAAAGCCACATACTCTATAATTCCATTGATATGAACTGTCCAGAATAGGTAAATTCATAGAGACAGAAATCAGGATGGTGGTTGTCAGGGGCTGGGGGGGATGGGAGGTGACTGCTTAATGGATAGAGGGCTTCCTTTTGGGCTGACGAAAGTGTCCTGGAACTAGAGGGAATGATGGTTGCACAGTATTGTTAATGTACTAAATGGCACTAAATTTTACACTTTAGAAGGGTTAATGGTTAATTTTATATTAAGTGAATTTTCCTCAATAAAAAAAAGCTCAACAAAAACGCCTTGAATTGCTGATTTTCAGTGATATTCATTCCTTCAGGTATTAATTATAGCTTCAAAGCCTTATAAATGTAGAATTCAAATTTGCATTAACTACCACTTAGTCACAATCATTTGTGGCGTTTTTTATGTATTTACTTTTTTTTCAGAATGTTTCTAGATGTCCCTAGAGACAGCAGGTTATCCTACCTGTAGAAATTGCAAAGCTCTGACGCTGTTCAGATGCATTTGTTTTGATTTTTGCTGTTGTAGCTCTTCTTTTGGAAACCAAGTCTTTTTTTAGTAGTGATTTTTTTTTTTCTGTGCTTATCAGTATGAAGAGGGAGATATACTTGTTCACAGTGCCCCACTTTTAACAGAAAAAGTGAGTATGCCTGTTGTGCTTTTTTTTACGCCTGACTGTGGAGAATAAATATGTGTGTGTCAGCTTAGTCATTTTGGGCTTCTCTTTGTATGTATCTTTATATTGCAAAATAATTTGAAATTTTTACTTAGGTCCTTTACCATACTGAATGGCCAGTTAAAAATAATGGATGGATTGTTCAAAATAATATGGATAAAAATAAATGGCAGGGACTTCCCTGGTGGTCCAGTGGCTAAGACTCTGCACTCCCAATTCAGGGGACCTGGGTTCGATCCCTGGTCAGGGAACTAGATCCTGCATGCCGCAACTGAGTTTGCATGCCGCAGTTGAAGATCCTACACGCGGCAGCAAAGATCCCTTGGGCCGCAACTAAAAACCAGCACAGCCAAATAAATATTTTAAAAATAAATAAATAAATAAGTAAATAAATGGCAAAGAAAGTTTACTACCATGAGAAAATACCCAAGAAAGTGATGATTTTTATAATGTATGTGTGCACATGACAAAAGATGAAAGTTAATTTGGGGTGAAATAAGTAAAGTAGTTGAACATGAGTGGATCCCTTTAAGCTGCTCAGTTTTCAGAGCAATAAAAATGATACTGGGTGCACTTCCCTGGCGGTCCAGTGGTTAAGACTCGGTGCTCCCAATGCAGGCAGCATGGGTTCCAACCCTGGTGGGGGAACTAAGATCCTGAAAGACGCAGGGCCAAAAATAAGTCAATGGATGGATAGCTAGATAGGACCTTTTTTTTTTTTTTTTTTTTTGCGGTACGCGGGCCTCTCACCGCGGGGGGCCTCCCCCGCTGCGGAGCACAGGCTCCGGATACGCAGGCCCAGCGGCCACGGCTCACGGGCCCAGCAGCTCCGCGGCATGTGGGATCCTCCCGGACCGGGGCACGAACCCGTGTCCCCTGCATCGGCAGGCGGACTCTCAACCACTGCGCCACCAGGGAAGCCCGACAGGCCCATTTCTAAAAGATGCTGTTGGGTATTTAGATGTTTCGGAGCCAGTAGAAAGGTGGTGAGCCAGGTGTTGGGGGGAACGTTTTATCGTTCCTGCTTTCCTTGAGTGATTGTACCTGAGGTGGGCCTCGAGTCCTGTCGCCTGCAGCAGTTTCTGCTTTTGATACTCACATAACCTGCTCTCTCTCTGCAGCAGACAATGATTTTTCTGCTTCCCTTCTTCACCTTTGGTTTGACCAATAAAACTTTATTTTTCAAGAGGGCAAGCCAAAAGACGATGGACACAAGGCAAGATTATCCTGTCTGCAAACTTTGCTTTTCATACATCAAAGTATCAAAAAAAAAAATACAGCCAGTTCTCATTATTTGCAGCAGTTATGTTCTGTAAGGTCTCTGTAGACCTGAATTAGCGGATGCTGGATCATTGCTCCTAGGAGAGATACAGGAATAGGCTCCTGCCAGCCTAGGGCCACAGTACTTTCACCGACTGACAGATACATGACCTTGTTTTATGTATGTTTCTGTTTAAAGACACCATATTTAATATATAATGTTGGTTCCTTAATGTTGGACTCACTAGATAGAACTCCTGTCTGAATGAGGCTTACCTAACACAGGTGTATTCTCTGTAAGGCACGTCACAGCCTTCTTGGGCTTAGGAGCACTAGACAGCATTTCAGTACCATAGTCAGGAGCCAATTTAAATACCAAAATCACCAACAAAAAGCACCAAAAAGGACTTCCCTGGTGGCGCAGTGGTTGGTAGTCCGCCTGCCGATACAGGGGACATGGGTTCGTGCCCCGGTCCGGGAAGATCCCACATGCCGGCTGGGCACGTGAGCCATGGCCGCTGAGCCTGCGCGTCCTGAGCCTGTGCTCCTCAGCGGGAGAGGCCGCAACAGTGAGAGGCCCGTGTACTGCAAAAAAAAAAAAAAAAAAAAAAGCACCAAAAAAATTTTAGAACATCACATTAAACAGGCTAGGAAAAGGACACTTGTCTCTCGTTTGAGAGCTGAAACAAGAAGGCACAGAGTTGCCTTGTTTGACCTCAGCTGGGAATGTCATGTTTTTCACCACTCGGCACATGCACACATCTGCAAATGATTGTGAAAGTGCCACGAGGATTGACTTGGGAGTTACAAATAAATATCAGAAAGTAAGGAAAATCACAAATACCGAATCCACAAAGAATGAGGATCGGCTGCAGTTTGAAATGATAAAAATGCCTCGTGTTGAAACAGGGCTGTTCTTAGAAAGAATGTGATGTCCTTGCTTGACCAATTGTGCTTCTACTGACCCTCTTGTGTTCAAGTCAAAGAGGTCCACCTTAGGATCTTCTCTGCCTAAGTAGAGAGTCAGGCAGCAGGCTTACTGTACCATATGACAGATTGCCGAGTTTCCTTCATGTATTCATTCAGTAAACATTCACTGAGGGTTCACTCACTGCTCTGGGTTCTTTCTATACTTCATCTCTAAGACACTCTCTAAGAAAGATGGCCTAGTGCCTTATCCTACGTAGCACACATTTAATAAGAAGTCTTGGGGCATTTCTATGTACAGCACTTAAATTTCCACTGATGGGAAAATAATTTATGATCAAAAATAAACTGAGAGCATTGTTTTTGTTTTTTTTTTTTTGCGGTATGCGGGCCTCTCGCTGTTGTGGCCTCTCCCATTGCGGAGCACAGGCTCCGGACGCGCAGGCTCAGCGGCTATGGCTCACGGGCCCAGCCGCTCCGCGGCATGTGGGATCTTCCCGGACCGGGGCACGAACCCGCGTCCCCTGCATCGGCAGGCGGACTCTCAACCAGTGCGCCACCAGGGAAGCCCGAGAGAATTGTTTTATAATGTTTTACAGCTGGAGCATGCTTTGTCCACAACAGACATTAGTTTCTTTATCAGTCTCTGAAACCTCAGTAAGAGAAGTTGAACAGATGTAAACGATGATTAATCACTCCTTCATTTGCTTTAAGCAAACAGTTTAATTAAGCCAGTATATAACCCTTCACTTGCTCTTAGCAAACCTTCAGAGGTTCAGAACTGCCTGATCATGGCAATCCATGGGGGAGGGTTTTTTTAAATGATTTTTTCTTTTTTACTTTATTTTTTTCCTACTATATTTAGGTAAAACATTATAAAATGTCGTGTTGATAAATGTTTTGTTTTATATTTACTACCAAAGGTAACTCATAACCTGTCTCTTGAAATGCAGACATTCAACAAGCTCGTGGGAAAATTTAGCCAGTCAGTCTTTCATTTGAATTTAACCCAAATACTGTCGGCGACAATGGAAGGGAAGCTGGTTGTCTGGGACATTTACCGCCCACCGCTGTCTGCCTCCACCTCTTTGGGCTTTCCCCACATCATACCTTGTAAACTGGTTCATTTGCAGAAGGAGGGTATCACTGTGCTTACTACAGTTGACAGGTACTTAATTAATTAAAAAGTAGCTATAGATGATTATAAAATTATTTTAAAACCCTTTTGGAGGTATACACGTATGTTGTACACGCATAGATTGTTTCTGGGGAGTGCCAATTAACTGGAAACACTGGCTGCCTCTGAGGAAAAGAACTGAGAGCTAGGATCAAGGACGGGGGTGGATTTACTTCTTTTTATAGTCTCATTTGTACTGATTGGTTTGCTTTTTTAAAAAAAAAATCATGGGCATGTATTACTTTTTTTTTATAGTAATTTAATATTTTATTTATTTATGTTATTTTTGGCTGCGTTGGGTCTTTGCTGCTGCGCGCAGGCTTTCTCTAGTTGCAGCGAGCAGGGGCTACTCTTCATTGCGGTGCACAGGTTTCTCATTGCAGTGGCTTCTCTTGTTACAGAGCATGGGCTGTAGAGCACACAGCCTTCAGTAGTTGTGGCACGCGGGCTTCAGTAGTTGTGGCTCGTGAGCTGTAGAGCGCAGGCTCAGTAGTTGTGGTGCACGGGCTTAGTTGCTCTGCGGCATGTGGGATCTTCCTGGACCCGGGCTTGAACCCGTGTCCCCTGTACTGGCAGGTGGCTTCTTAACCGCTGCACCACCAGGGAAGTCCCAGGCATGTATTACTTTTAACAGTCCTTTTGTGTTGGTGAAACAAAAAGTAACTAATTTTTTTTCTTCTGCCCTAATTAGACTTATTTTGCCCATACTTTAAATTTAAGAAAAGGACATAAATAGCTATATATTTTTTCTGATTACAGAATAACATTTACCCATCATGAAAAGATGAACCACAATATAACTTTATAAAGTTCCCTAACTCTTTGATTTTGAGAGGCTGCGGGAGCACATAGATGATCTAAGCCTTATGCCTTAGCCTCAGACATAAAGGGGTTCACATTGCCAGATGCATCCCTTCCTTGCCAAGTGACCTTGGACAAGGGACTTAAATGTGCTGAGCCTCCAGTCTTCCATCTGTAAAGTAGGCATAGACAATACTGTCCCTCCAGAGTGATTTTGTGAGGATGGCTTGCGGAATCTTAGTTCCCTGACCAGGGATTGAACCCTGGCCCCGGCAGTGAAAGCTCTGAGTCCTAACCACCGGACCTCCAGGGAATTCCCAAGCCTTGTAAAACTCTTAGCATGTCATCTGGTACAGGGGAGCTCTAGGTAAAACAGCCATTATCAGTGTGCTGGAGACGATTGCCTCGTGACAAGAACCCTGCCCACATGGTTGGAGTCACTGTGCCATCTGCTTCCCAGAAGCCCATTGCTTTCTTGACCCTTTCTTTTAATACAGAGGAACAGTGAGGTCCTGGCGTGGCTTTACAAAGACAAATGCAAATCGTCATCTTCATTCACTTGATGAGAAAAGACAGTAGTAGAATTGCAGTTGATGATGCAATCAACTTTTAATTGTTGGGGGTTAGGACCCAGGGAAGACCAGGCCTGGGTTTCCTTTTCTCCATGTTAAATAAAACCCAGCCAGGACCCCAGAGCCCTTGCTGGAAAAGGTCTCAGGAAACACTTGGCTTGTTTTGCCATTTCTGTCCAGCAGAGGGCTGTGAATGACATTCTCGCCAATTACTCGGCCCACCTGCCTTGCTTATTAATCAGAAACCTCATTTAATCACTTTGCGTATATAAGAGAAAATTCATCCCACACCTCCCCCCGCCCCCCATGATTAGAATTATGTCAGAGGCTTTAAAAAGAAACAAGCTCATTTGGGATGGCTCTGAGGACTGGAAATAAAAGCTGTTTTGTCACGCAGCACTGCCTTTGGCTGTGGTGACTGGACAGGGTTTTACAATCGATTGCTCTCACAGCAGTGTCCTCCTGTATCTCGTTGCCAGCCTGCGTGATTTCAGAGGAATGGTTGATGGACTCTGTTGTCATCTGTAGTCTTACGGCAGAGGATGTAAATCACTGCCCACTGCCATTGCATGGGGCTGATCTTGCGGGGCAGGGAAGAGGAGAGCAGAGAGCATGGACTTTGCATAAGATACACCTGGATCCCTGCATAGCCTAGCCTCGTGGCCCTGATAGGGTTGCCAGGTTTATGTACGTCCCAAATGTTGCATGGGGCAACTGCATTTGGGACCATGCAATATATGGGACATACTTATTCTAAAAATTTACTCATTGTTCATCTGAAATTCAAATTTAACTGGGTATCCTGCATTTTTACTTGCTAAATCTGGCAATCTGAGGCCTTGAGCCTTAAGTTTCCTAGATGTGAACTGGGATGACAGTAAAATCAGCCACATAAGGGCAATATTTTTTTTTAATAAATTTATTTATTTTTACTTTTGGCTGTGTTGGGTCTTCGTGCTGCGTGCGGGCTTTCTCTAGCTGCAGTGAGTGGGGGCTACTCTTCATTGTGGTACGCGGACCTCTCACTGCGGCGGCTTCTCTTGTTGTGGAGCACAGGCTCCAGGCACGCGGGCTTCAGTAGTTGTGGCTTGCGGCCTCTCTAGAGCGCAGGTTCAGTAGTTGTGGCGCATGGGCTTAGTTTCTCAGCAGCATGTGGGATCTTCCCGGACCAGGGCTTGAACCCGTGCGCCTGCATTGGCAGGTGGATTCTTAACCACTGCACCACCAGGGAATCCCAGGGCAGTATTAAGTGAAAGTTTTTACAATGCCCGGAGTCCAGGGGCTGACATATAATTAGGTGTTCAATAGATGGTACTCATTACCATTATTTAACAAACCGACGTTATTCTCCATTTCAGCTATATTGTCACAGGTGACATTCGGGGTAACATCAAGTTCTACGATCACACCCTGTCCATTGTGAACTGGTACAGCCACTTCAAACTGAGCTCCATAAGAAGCCTGTCCTTCTCAAAGACGCTGGCAACTCCTCCGACTGAAAATACAAACTATCCTCCAGACTGCACTTTAAAAGGTGACCGTTTTATTGTAAGGTGAGTTGTTAATGAATCTCATCATTTGCATGGTCAAAAAGTGATGTCTTCTTTTAGTTTCTGTACAGTGGGATCTTCTTCCTATTCCTGGGATGTGAACTCGAGGGTACTGGCCTCCCTAGTCAGTCCTTTACCTGCCTTGCAGATGGATCTCCTTGGCTGATCACAATCACTATTTAATCGATTTTTTAAGTGAAACATCATTCTCCTGTTAAGAATGTCTAGTGGTGGGAAGCTGGAAAGGGCTCTAATCTCTGCTGCCTCTGGAGTCCTTTGCTGTAGGTTGGTCTCCTTTCTCGAAGCTGAGTTTGTCCTAGCACTACAGTTAAAGGGATTTGATAGTTAATAGCCATAACATTTCAAGACAGAATTATCTGTGAGTCTGCTTAATTACCCTTGTGGTATTTGCAGGCACATCTGTATGTGTGCACCGAACTCCATATTTGCATACACAAATGAATATTTGCATGTGCAGATTAGCTAATTGTACAACTGACTGTCCATCTGCATACTTAATGACTCAATTTACATGTAGAAATGTGGGCTTTTTCACTTGCAAATGGAGGCTGTTGGGTATTGGTGGTATATTTTTGGAGATGTTGGGTTAATAATGTCACTAAATTACAGACGACAGAGGCGTTTCATGTGTAATTAGCAGCAGAATAGCTGGCGTGCCCCATTCCCTGCAAACACTGATGCTGTTGGGTCTCTCCTTGGCAAACAGGAATTTTATCATTGGAACGTCGGATGCGTCAGTGTACCACTTAACAGCAGATGGGACCAAACTTGAGAAGTTATTTGTAGAGCCCAAGGATGCCATTTGTGCCATCTCCTGCCACCCGTACCAACCCCTCATTGCCATCGGGAGTTTCTGTGGGGTGATCAAAGTGTGGGATTATGAACAGAAAAAATACCTCTTCAGCAGGATCTTTGAGAAGGGGCTTGGAGTCCAGAGTCTGACCTACAACCCCGAAGGTATTTTCATTTTGTCAGCCTGTCTTAGGTTTTAAACTGAAAACAGACCCAAATGGCTAATCCCTTGGCTGTCACAGCTCCAGGAAAGTTACCTTGACCCTCTCCCCGCACCAGGCCAGATGGGACGCCTTCTCCCCCTGGACACTGCAGAGCTCCGTACCGCCTGGTCTCATCCCACGATGCCATGCTTTCCAGTTTACTTCTCCTTCTCAGGACCTTGTCTGTCGTGTTCGTTGCTGTCTCCTTGGCACGTAGAACAAGGCCTGGCGTGGAGTCGATGTTTCTTGAGTGAATGAAGTCCTTTTCGATCATTGTTCTCTGGCTTGTGATTTCAGGAGCTCTCCTTGGAGCTGGCTTCACAGAAGGGACCGTTTACATTCTTGATGCAATGTCCTTAGAAAGTGAAATCCCAGAGCCTTTCAAATATTCCAGAACCAGTGTGACTCACGTCAGCTTCTCCCATGACTCCCAGTATATGGCGACCGCTGTGAGTATTTTCACTGAGTGCCGTCCAGGGGCTCAGCAACCTTATTTAAAGCCACAAGGGGGAGGGGCTGGGAGTTAGGGGGGATGGGGAGTAGCTGCTAGAGGTTACAGGTTTCTTTTGGGGGTGATGAAAGTGTTCTAAAACTGTGATGATGGATGCACAGCTCTGTGAATATGCTAAAGCCCATTGAACTGTACACTTCCAGTGGGTGAATTGTGTGGGAGGTGAATTATATCTCAATAAAGCTGTTATAAAAGGAGAAAGGGGTGGGGGAAGTGGGGGGACTTCTGCCTGAAAACAAGACCAGGGCCTCAGAACTTCCAGACTTGGATTCTGCTACTCTGACAGCTCGTTTTGGTTTGTTAGTTTTTTGGAACCCTTTCTCTGCATCCAGGATTTTATCTTTCCCTTTGATTTTTGACGAGATGACATTCTCATTTAAGCGGAGTCTTCCACCGAGCATTTCGGATTCTGGTCCTTCCCTCTGTGAATAGGGCTCTTAATCTCAGTAAAGATTTTTCTGGGACCCCCCAACATCTCCCTTCATGCCAGTTCTCTTGGGGGATGGGGTGGGGTGCGGGGAAGCAGCCGGCTTCACTTGAACCTCTGTCCCTTACACGCTTCCCAGCAGCACACTGACTCAGGCGCCCCAGGTCCCTTCAGGCTGCTCCCACCCTCTCCCCGACCCCTGTCACTCTCAGCCATCATGTATATATTTTTTAATCGTACCTTTTAAAATTTTGTGTAGCCGGATAAAGAGAAGGGAGGACAGAGGCAGAAAGAGTCAGGGTTTCAGTTTCCAACAGAGAATGAGGTGGGGACCAGCAAGGAGAGTAAGACCATAGTGTCAGACAAATACCATCTCTCCCTGCCCCCACCTACCTACTTTGAACCTTGATTTTCTCATCTGCAAAATGGGCATTATTTTACTACTTGCTCCAATAGACAAAGGTTTTCCTTTTGCATAAAATTTCTAAAAGCAAAGTTAGTATGAAAAACATAGTGATGATTCTTAAGTTAACAAAATCTAAAAAGGAGCAACTTCTGCTCTTTTGCTCATACTCAGGATGTAAGTTTCACCGTGGCTGTTTACGTGGTGAGAGTCAAAAATGGACGAAGGGTCTGGGAGTATTTGGCAAGACTTCGTTCTCATCGCAAGAGCATTCGAAGTGTCCTGTTCGGGGTTCATCTGGACAGCAATGAGCCGAGACTGCTGAGCCTCGGGAGAGACAGACTCTTGGTGAGCTGTTTCATTTTCCTTTGCCTGGTCACCAGGAACATGTCTCGTTCTCGTTACCTCCCTGGCTTCTGGCACAGAACCAGACCCACAGTACTTGTGTTTGTTTGAGAAAATGAATGTATGACAAAGTAGCGAAAACCTTTCTGAGTTGGCACTTGGCCTTCACACGGCTCTGACACCACACAGGGACCTGTGTCCTGAGTAAGGAGGCTCCTGGGAAGTGGCACGTTGACGGCGGGGTGGGGGTACTCCCCACAGCACCGACAGCTCAGCCACCCTCGCCTCTCAGTGTATGTTTCGAAGCCAACACTTACACTTTCTGTGTGTCTAGGGGACAGGGCCAGGCTTTTACCTCAATGTGACAACTCAGAGAATATCAGAGGGAAAGGTAGAGACAGCGGCAAATGCAGTATTACATGATCGAGCCAAAAGATTCAAAATCAATCGATCTATCTGTGCATCCATCTTAACTTCCTTCCTTCCCTCCCCCCGTTACTTCCTTTATTCTATCCATCCTTCCTTCTGTCCATCCATGCTGGTCTGGCCACCAAAGCCTACATATGTGTGAAATTCAGCAGGTGGCTAATTTATGACTGTCAAGTGCTGAGATTTAGATATGAATTAGTTCCTACCCTCAAAAAGTTCCCAAGAAAAAAAAATAATAATAAAAAAAAAAAAAAAAAAAAAAAAAAGTTCCCAAGATAATGATAAGTGAAGCAGTACAACATAACTGTAAGAGTTCAGGTTTTGGAGTTAGTTGGACCTAGATTTGAATTCTCATCCTCCCACTTCTTAGCTGTGTGACCTTGGGGAAACCACTGAACCTCTCTGAACATCTGTTTTCTCATCTGCAAAATGGGCACAACAGTACTGCTTTGCTGGGGAGTCGTGAGTATTAAATGGCATCATCTTGCTCATAATGGATACTCCGTATTGGTAGCTTATTAGAAGTTTGGGCAAGTCTTCTCCTAGAAGTCCTGATGCTGTCTCTCCGCAGAAAAGGACTGTTGACTGACTTCGTTCACCTCAGTCCTCATGCGTATTCATCTGGGCTTCTCTGTAGATCGAGTATAATCTACTCAAGAGCTACAAAGACCACCTGGAAGTCCTGGACATTCAGCGAACCGACCAGGGCAGCTACCCCACCTGTATGGTCTGGTACCCGCCACTTACCAAGGAGCTCTTCCTCCTCATTTGCAACAGTGGCTACAAAGTGAAGCTTTTCAATTCAACCACAAAAATGTGCAGGTAAGCACGGGAGCTTCCCGCTAATGGCACGTAAATCAGTTTCTCAGCGCCTGGCTTATTTCAAGTCCCACCTTAAGGACCTGCAAGCAGCTTGGCTACCATCACAACCCTCCTCCCTTTGCAGAGGAGGAAACTGAGGCACAGATAAGGGGGGAAGTTCTCACCAAAGGTCACATGGTTAGGAAGTGCCAGAGTCAGGATTCAAACCCAGAGCCCTTGTTTCTGAGCCCAGCACTGCACAGGGATAAGGTACCCAGAGCTCAGTGCCTGAGGCTCAGGGAAGGAACTGGACTCCAAGGCTCCGGAGAAGTTGCTGATGTGTGATAAAATCTTCTGTTCTTCCCTCGTGGATAAAAACAGATAGTTTCAGAATGGACTTGAGGACACGGGGAGGGGGAAGGGTGAGCTGGGACAAAGTGAGAGAGTGTCATGGACATATATACACTACCAAATGTAAAATAGATAGCTAGTGGGAAGCAGCCGCATAGCACAGGGAGATCAGCTCGGTGTTTTGCGACCACCTAGAGGGGTGGGGTAGGGAGGGTGGGAGGGAGACGCAAGAGGAAGGAGATATGGGGACATATGTATACGTATAGCTGATTCACTTTGTTATACAGCAGAAACTAACACACCACTGTAAAGCAGTTATACCCCAATAAAGATGTTAAAAAAAAAAAAGAGAGGGAGGGAGACGCAAGAGGGAAGACATATGGGAACATATGTATACGTATAGCTGATTCACTTTGTTACACAGCAGAAACTAACACACCACTGTGAAGGAATTATACTCCAGTAAAGATGTTAAAAAAAAAAAAAGAGAGGGAGGGAGACGCAAGAGGGAAGACATATGGGAACATATGTATACGTATAGCTGATTCACTTTGTTACACAGCAGAAACTAACACACCGTTGTAAAGCAGTTACACTCCAGTAAAGACGTTAAAGAAAAAACGCCAGATAGTTTCACCTGAATACCTCCAGTTGTTTAATTTTTCTTATTCTTCGTTCTTAAAGGAGTTTTAAGTTCAACTAATAGCATTCTTTGTTCTCTCAGCAACTATTTACTGGGCCCCTACCTGAGCCAGGTGCTGTTCTAGGTGCTGAAGATGGAGATGAAAACAAAAGAATGTTTCTGTCACCATGAAATTTGCATTTTATTGGGGAAGTGGAGTTCATGTTAGAAGCTGGGCTGGAGACCCATGTTTGAGGTCAACACACCTGGTGGTTTAAAGCCATGAGATGAGAGAAGATTCCAGAGGGGAACGGTAGATGGAGAAGCGGTCAGAGGACCAAGCCCAGGGCATCCAAAGCTTAGCATCCTAGAGCAGTGGTTCCTCCATCCCGAAGTAGGTCTGCATCTATGGCTGGCCTCTTGTGCTGCTAGGCCTGTGGGTCCAGGCTTTGCCTCTCGTGATCAGCACTGATTATGGTGCACGATCCCTGTGTCGGGGCCCTGCATTTGTCATCCCGTTTCATCTGCAATAACCCTGCAAAGGATTGTGTCACTGGGGATCAGAGAGGTGATAAAACTTGCCCCAGGTCAAGCTGCTGGTCAGGGCAGGACTTGACCCTTGAACCAAGCTGTGACTTTGTCGTCTCCTGGGCATCACTGGGCCCTGCTGCAGCCCTGGCTTTGGAATCCTAGCTAGTCAGCCCTGGCAGGCAGCCTCTTTCTGCCTGTGGTTTGGCTGCCTCGTGGGTATGGCTGGGAAGAGCAGAGTCAGGAGAAACTGGAGGTGAGAATGCTTTAGTGACCCCACCGAGGAGGCGGAAGTCGAAAAACACCAACAGCAGCTGACCCCATGCTTGAGGAGGACCTTTTCTTGGAAATGTATCTCAGATAAGATAGGTCCTCAAAAGGCCAGGATCACCCAGGATCTTTTTTTTTTTTTTTTTTTTCCCCAATAACCCTTTTTAGAAGGGCCCAAGGAAAAATGACTGAAAAATGCCATTTCATGTGGCAGGGACAGGAGAGAAATCCAGCACAATTTTTTTTTTTTAACTATTAAAACACTGGGAAGGAGACATTTGAAAGAAATATGTAAAAAGGAGTTTTAGGAAGATTTCAGAGTCTTTGTACATCATCTTTAACGGACACAAACTTTTTGGACAAAGAATATCCCACAGATGTGCCCAGTTCTGAGAACCTCTGCATTGGCTGAGCAGGTGGCTGGGGGATGTGGGATGGAGCGGCCCAGGCTTGGAGTTGCTGCTAACAGTAACAGCCACAGAGCCAAGCGGTGAGGAGCTTCTGCCACTGAAGATCAAGGGGAAATTAGCATAAAGCAAATTTCTTTCCTTTTTTTTTTTTTTTTTTTTTTGCGGTACGTGGGCCTCTCACTGATGTGGCCTCTCCCGTTGCGGAGCACAGGCTCCGGACGCGCAGGCTCAGCAGCCATGGCTCACGGGCCCAGCCGCTCCGCGGCATGTGGGATCTTCCCAGACCAGGGCATGAACCCGTGTCCCCTGCATCGGCAGGCGGACTCTCAACCACTGCGCCACCAGGGAAGCCCCTTTTTTTTTGTTTTGTTTAAATGTTTCCATCCATTGCATTTTTTGTTGCTATTATTTTTTCTTCCAGTTTTATTGAGATATAATTGACATACAGCACTATATAAGTTGAAGGTATACAGCATAATGATTTGACTTACATACATCGTGAAGTGATATCACAGTACGTTTAGTGAACATCCATCAGCTCCTATGGGTACAAAATTAAAGAAATAGAAAAACTTTTTTTTGTATAACTTTTTATAACAGTTCTTTTTTAAAAAATTTATTATTTATTTATCTTAATTTTTGGCTACGTCGGGTCTTAGTTGCGGCACGCGGGCTCCTCTCTAGTTCTGGTGCGTGGTTTTAGTTGCCCCGTGCGGCATGTGAGATGTTAGTCCCCCGACCAGGGCTCGAACCCGCGTCCCTTGCCTTGCAAGATGGGTTCTCAACCACTGGACCACCGGGGAGGTCCCTAGAAAAACATTTTTTTCTGTGAGATGAGAACTCTTAGGATTTACTCTCTTAACAGTTCTCATATGTGACACACAGCAGGGTTCCCTCTATTTACCATGTGGTACATCACATCCCTAGGACTTATTTATCCTGTAACTGGAAGTCTGTGCCTTTTGCCTGCCTTCATCTGGTTCCCCCTTCCCCCAACCCCTCCCTTCTGGTAACCACAAATCTGATCTCTTTTTCTATGAGTTTCTTTGTTTCTGAAGTATAATTGACCTATGACACTATATTAGTTCTCGTTACACAACATAGTGATTCTGTACATTTATGCATGCTTCCATTCATTTCAACATGATCACTACAATATGTCACTGTACAAAGATATTACATAGTTATTGACTATATTCCCCACGCTGTACATTTCATACCTGTGACTCATTTATTTTGTAACTGAAAGTTTGTACCACTTAATCTCCCTCACCTATTTCTTTCCTCCCCCCATGCCTCCTCCCCTCAGGCAGCCACCGGTTTGTTCTCTGTATCTGTAATTCTGTTTCTATTTTGTTACATTTGTTCATTCGTTTTGTTTTTTAGTTTCCACATATAAGTGAAATCATACAGTATTTGTCTTTCTCTGTCTGACTTATTTCACTTAGCATAATACCCTCTAGGTCCATCCATGCTGTCACAAATGACAAGATTTTTATTCCATTGTGTATCTTCTTTATCCATTCATCTTTTGATGGACATGTAGGTTTCTTCCATATATTAGCTATTGTAAGTAAAGCTGCAATGAACATAGGGATGTGTATATCTTTTCGAATTAGTGCTTTCATTTAGAGCCATGAAGTTAGGAGTTTCTGCCGTTGAAGATCATTTGGAAATTAGTATAAAGCATCTTCCTTAAAAAAATAGTTTATTGAAGTGAAATTCACATAACATAAAACCAACCATTTTAAAGTGAACAAATCACTGGCATTTAGTCCATTCACAGCGTTGTGCTACTACCACCTCTATCTAGTTAAACATTCTCATAGTTCCAAAGTAAAAACACCTTTGCATAAAGCATCTTTTAAGTTGTAGGAACAATAAAGCCCTGTAACCACAACTTAATTGGGAAGGAATTGCCTTTTGATGATACATCCAAAATGATTAAAAAATGCATTTAAAAGCATTTGGAAGAACGTGAAGAGGCAGTTCACAGACAAAGGCCAATAAAGCCTATGAGCAGATGCTCACCAGTACATCAAAGATGCAAATGAAAACAAGACATCATTTTTCACAAATCAGATTAGCAAAGATAAAAATGATGGATAGCGCCCAGCATTGGCAAGGGTGTAAGGGAGCCAACCGGCTGTTGGCGGACGGGGTTGGGAGGTGTGGGGACAGCAGTTTGTTACCCTCTATTAAATTATAGCCTGTCTTCTGACTTCTAGGAATGTAGCCCACAGAAGTACTCACACAGGATGCCAAGACATAAGTAAAAGGATGTCTTGTTTGAAAATATTTTTAAAAATGGAAACAATCCAAATGTCCATTAATAGGGAATTAGTTAAATGATGGCTCGTCAGTACACTGAAACATGATGCTGCTTTTAGAAAAGGAAAAAAAGAAAAAAGAGATGATAGCTCTCTGCATAGTAACACGGAAATATCTCCAAGGCACAATATGAGATACAGCAAATTGCCAAATATGCATGAATATATTTTCATCTAAAATTATATTTATGTGACTTATATATTTTCATCTAAAATTATAATTATATGGGCTAGAATATATATAAAAGAAATTCTCGAGTCGTATACACCAAACTATTACCCATGGTTATCTTGGGATAAAGGGTGCAGCCATATAGAGTTATGGGTAGATTTTCTACTTCATGTCTCAATACTTGAAAATTTTCACAATGAATATGTAAAATGTTTTCAATCAGAAGAAAAAGATATTAATTTTATGAAATTGTTAGAAATTTTGACAGTACTAGGTAGCAGTTATATAGCTCCTACTATGTGCCAGGAACCGTTCTGAGTGCTTTATATATATTAACTTGTTTTGTGCTCACTACAGTCTTATGGGGTAAATACTGTCATTATCCCTATTTTACCAGTGAGGGACCTGAGGCCCAGAGGGGTTGACTAGCTTGACTTTTTTTTCTTTTGCTTATTTATAATTTAAATTAAGGTATAATTCATATACCATAACATTTACCATTTTCAGTGGCTTTTCACTATATTCACAAAGTTGTGTAACCATCATCACTATTTAATTCAAGAACATTTTCATTACCCCCCAAAAGATACCCCAAACCCATTAGCAGTCACTCCCCATTCACGTCCTTTCCCCACTGATCCCCCACTGCTCCACCCCTGGCAACACCAGTCTACTTTCTGTCTGTATGGATTTGTCTGTTCTGGACATTTCATGTAAATGGAATCATATAATATGTGACTTTTGGTGTCTTGCGTCTTAGCATCATGTTTTCAAGGTTCATCCACGGTGTAGCCTGTGTCAGTTCTTCATTCCTTTTAATGGCTGAATAGTACTCCATTGTATCCACAGACCACATTTTGTCTATTCATCCATCAGTTGTCAGTTGGGTTGTCTCTACTTTTTGGCTATTATGAACATTTGTGTATCAGTTTCTGTGTAGACATCTGTTTCATTCCTCTTGGATGTAGACCTAGAGGTAGAATTGCTGGATCATATGGTAACTATATTTAACCATTTGAGGAACCGCCAGACTGTTTTCCAAAGTAGCTGCACCACTTTACATTCCTGCCAGCAATATATGAAGGTTCCAGTTTCTCCACAACTTGCCCCTAATTTTTTTTTTTTTTTTTTTTTTTGCCCCTAATTTTTAAGGGTCAGAGCTGGGATTCAAACCAGAGCCTGTGCTCTTAACCATCCTCTTCCCTGCCTCTACCCACTCAATGATATTGGAGGAAAGTCCTTAAACATTTCTACTCAAACGACTAGAGAAGGGTGACCTATAATTTGCCGATGCATTGTCTACCAGCTGGTCGTTTTAGTGTTTTTAACATTTCACCTAATCCTCTGTGCACGTAAACCTGATGCTGGGTCGTCCAGCCTGATACTCTCCTGCGTCCTGCAGCCCAGTGGTCACGGTCAAGTCCGCCTTCAGAGTTCACCTCTGCTCACCTCTTCGGTTTTACCTCCCTCCACCACCAGCCTTCTTTCTCCTTTACTGTTTCTGCAGTTTTCAAGCAATAGTCCACGTCGCATAACTTTGACCTCCTGTGCCCACTGCCTGTTTTTCCGTTACCTCCGTATTTTCTCTCCCTTTCCAATTCACCTTCCCAAACTCAGCTCAGATGTCTCCTCACAGATGTCCCATCACTCCTTCCTCAGTGCAGGCTCCGTGCCGGGAATTTGCCTGTCATCCCACTTCTCCCCTCATGGTGCTTCCATGTCTGTTGTTCCTGCAAGGCTGTGAGGTTAGCAACCAAATCTCACTCATTTCCGAGTCCCGACCTCCCGTCACGGTGCCTGGCACAGAGAGGTGCTCAAGAGAGACATACAAGGAGCATCTCCTGTTCCCACCAGACACGGGCTGGGTGCAGGGGACACGGGGAGAAAACACATCCAAACGATGAGGGCCTTAAAATATAATAAGATGAAATAGCTACCGTCCTTACCCTGGGGCAGACCCAAGTTTTGTGGGGTGTGAAGTGTATTTGGCTTTGTGGGTCCTCTTTTAAAAATATATATATATATAATTAAGAATAAAAAGTGGGGACTTCCCTGGTGGCGCAGTGGTTAAGAATCCACCTGCCAATACAGGGGACAAGGGTTTGATCCCTGGTCCGGGAAGATCCCACATGCCATGGAGCAATTAAGCCCGTGTGCCACAACTACTAAGCCTGCACTCTAGAGCCGCGAGCCACAACTACTGAGCCCGCAGGCCACAGCTACTGAAGCCCGCACGCCTAGAGCCTGTGCCCTGCAATAAGAGAAGCCACCGCAGTGAGAAGCCCACGCACCGCAGCGAAGAGTAGCCCCCGCTCGCGGCAACTAGAGAAAGACCGCGTGTGGCAGCAAAGACCCAACACAGCCAAAATAAATAAATTAATTAATTAATTAAGTAAAATAAGCTACAAGGATATACTGTAAAAAATATATATTAAAAAAAATAAAGAATAAAAAGTGGTTAGTGCCCCTCCCAGGCCTCAGGAGGTATGTGTGCAAGGAAGGGGTCCTGATGCTCAAGTCTGGCCAGCTTCAGGGAAAATCCACCTCTGGGCTTGAGGTCCTGTCCCGGAGCCTCCCCTCAGATCAGATTCCTAATTAGCGTAAGAGTGTCTGAATTCAGAAGTCGGACTGCTGTGAGGGTGCAATTCATTACAGTTTGATGCGCAGATGGAGTTTTGGGGATCCGCGCGTTGCCTGTAGACCTGCTGTCAGCTGTCTGGACACCAGGCTGAGGTCTTGGCCCCGCCGTGGGGATGGGGGTGTTTCCTCGCACCCTGCTGACGTTCCTCCCGTCCTTGCAGCATTTTTCCCATCCCTTGTTCGCATGCACGTTCTCGAGGCATAATGTTCCCTTCACTCAGCTGTCAAGGAGGAAAGTCAGAGCCGCGGCTGTGAAGAGCATCCTTCACAAGCAGAGTTTCCCCAGAGCGTTTGCCGTTTGGAGCTGTTGCCCCTTATTTACGGCCGCTGTTAGCAGTTGAGGGAGAGGTTCTTACAATGAGCTTAGCTGAGCAGCAAGACAGGAAATTCAGAATTTAAAAAGTATAGGGCAACGTGAAAGGGAGTGAGTTATAAAACCTGCGTTGGGATTTGTGGAATTTAGAAAGCGTTCCTTTTTTCTCTTGCAGAAAGACACTCCTCGGGCCAGTTTACGGATCTCCCATTGAGCAGATACAAATCCTCCCAGTGAAAACCCCTCTGGAACTTCAGAAGCGCTACATGGTGTTTATTAACAGGGACAAGGTACCAGCCCTTTGCTCTCTGCCCCGTAAGGTGACCGTGTACTTGGAGCCGGAGGCAGTCTCAGGTATTTCAAGACTCAAGAACGCCGGCTTTCACAGCCAAGCCCGCGACTCCCATCCTGCTTCACAGTGAAAATGGCCATGAATGAGCGGGAATGACTCTCAGAAGAGTCACCTCATTTTCTCTGCTCCCAAAAGTACAAGACACATGGTCCACCAAGGGGTTTTTCTTTTCTGATTTCTTTACAAGGAAAAATCTTATAAAGACATACAAGTTGGTTACACTTAGTTGTATATTTGATGACTATTCTATATGGGAAGGCGCCAGAATTGTCCTGGAAAAGCCTGGACGTGTGACCATGAATATAGGAGGGAAGCTTCCTTTCTGTGTCCCTGGTGGAACCTGCGTCTCTTCTCCCAAGGGACCACCGTGCAGGGCACAGTGTGTGCGAAGCCCCAGCCATGGGAAATGCAGCTCTCACACACTGAGATGGCTGGTTCTAGATACACAGGTCCTTCCCTTAAACAGATCTGGAGGTTACAGGTGACCCTGCCAGGCCCGGCCTGGGGCCCGGTTATCTGAATCTGAATATCTAGTTACATCTTCCTTTCTAGGTTGGACTTCAGATCTTACCAGTTGATGGCAACCCACATAAGACATCTGCTCTTATATGCCACCCCAGCGGGGTGGCTGGAATGGACGTTTCCTATGATGGCCGCTACGCCTTCACAGCAGGAGGGCAGGACCGGTCGGTGGTGCAGTGGGAAATCAATTTAAGGTACGTGATGCGGCGAGAAGCTTGGCCGCATAAGAAGGGTGTCAAGTGGAGACCCCTTCTTTTCACTCAGGAACAGCAGACAGGTATTAAACCCCTACAACATGCCAGGCACTGTGCTAGGCCTGCGGGTACAAAGACAGCCAAGACTCAGGCATTGCCTTTGGGGTGCTCCCTGCGACACCCGCTCGTATTAATGTGCAGACAAAAGGTTACTGTTCTGTCCCAGGGACCCATGGTTTTTGCAGGTGAGGCCATGTGATTCCACCTTGTTCACCCGGGCCCCATGAGTTACTTCTCACCCTGTCGCCGCCTGCAAATTCACACCAGTTAGAGAGATCTAGCCTGAATCTCCAAAGAGTGTGTTACAGAAATAGTAAGAGTATCATTTGAAATGTGTATTTTCAGTCTACTCTTCTCACCCCCCTGCCCTGAGCTGAGAATCTCTGCCTAGGGCGAGGCTGGAGAATTGCATGTTTGAGCATCAGAGAGACACGGACTTTGAAGTCAAAGAGACAAGGGTTCAAATCTGAAGCCTACTCTCTGCTAGCTGTGGGCCTGAGGGCAGGTTTCTTAGCAGCTCTGATCTTTGGATTCCTTGTCTGTGAAATGGAGTACATGGGGGTAAAAATAGGGACTTTTACAGGATCCTTGTAAGGATCAGGTAGGCTGATATATGTAAAGCACACAGCACAGAGATAAGGACTCAGCAAATTAATCATTTCCTTTTGTCTCTTCTTCCTTATAAAGGCATTTGCTTATGAGCTCAGGATCTTTGTTACTAAAAAAGGGGGTAACCACTGTGGTGATCCTCTCATCTCCCCAAATTCAGTGAGCAGCCCCAGGGCAGAGCCAGTTCCTTGCCTGGCCACCTTCTCCAAGCCCCTGCCTCTCAGCCAGGGTCCCATTGAGGAGCTGGGTAAAAGCAGCTCGGAGGCACCAAGCTCCCTAAAAGAACAAACCTGATTCATGGCTCCCAGTAAAAGCATACCCCTTACTGTCTGCCACGTGCACATCTTTCTTCTGTGCAGACATCGAAGCTTCGCCCCTTAACCTGAATAGGAGCAAGAACAGCCAGGTTAATCCGCTTTGGAACCATGGGGGTTTCAGTTTGCATTTGCAGCTCTGACCTTCACCTCTGCCTTCACCTAAGAGGGCAGATCTTGGGGATTTAGAAGCTGGAGGTGAGCTCTCCCCTTGAAAAGAACCTCCTGATCACATCCCCAGAATGAGCTGCTTAATTCTTGGACACTAACCTGTTACCTGGACTGATGGGGCAAGCAACACCCTGGTGAGAGAACAGAGTCTTCCTTTTTTCGTTTTTGTCCTCTTCTCAATCATCTTGGGATCTGCACTAGTAGAGATTTAAAAAAAAAAAAAAAAAGCACCCACTTTCCAGTAGCTTTCCTGTGCATGGCCAGAGTCCAGGCTTCTGAGAATTTCAATTTAATCTGTTTCAGGGACAAAAGATCATTATAAACTAATTAGCACTTCATTGCTGCTTCTGGTGTTTTAATATGTTCAGTGCTTCACTAATGGGAAGAAATATAAAAACCCTAAACAAGTAAACAAACAAAATTCCCTACCAGACCTACTGATGGTGAGCCGTAGGGTGAAATGAAGATAAGTCCTCTCACGTTCACATTATTTTAACCAGTGCACTCCTAGGCCCCCAAACTATCGTTGCAGCATCTCAAACTTCCCCTGGGAGACCCCTTCCCTCATCTTTCTCCCTGTCTTGTCTGGCAGGCCACCCTCTTTCTCTCCTTGTCTGGCATCTGTTTTAAAATCCCCCATTTTTGTGCTCAACCTCATACCCCCCTGTAATCCTGCTGCCTTGCTCAGACAAGAGCAGAAAGACCTGGATTCAAATCCCACCTCCCCTACTACTTGCTGTATGACCTGAGGCAAGTCCCTTCCCTTCCCTGAGTCTCAGTTTCTCCGTCTGTTAAATGGGGATATTATCACCATGTTCAGAGCTGTTTTGAGGGTGGTGATTTCTACCATTGCTATTCCCCCTCCTCTCCCCCTCCCTCCCCTCCCCCCCCCTTTTTTTTTTGCGGTATGCGGGCCTCTGACTCTTGTGGCCTCTCCCGTTGCGGAGCACAGGCTCCGGACGTGCAGGCTCAGCGGCCACGGCTCACGGGCCCAGCCGCTCCGCGGCACGTGGGATCTTCCGGGACCGGGGCATGAACCCGTGTCCCCTGCATCGGCAGGCGGACTCTCAACCACTGCGCCACCAGGGAAGCCCCCCCCCCCCCGCTTTTGTTGTTGTTATTGTTGCTAACATGAAAGCCTTTGTTTTTAATTTGGTTGATACACATTTGACAAAATATTTTAGAATAAAATAATCCATGAACAGGCACAAGGTATTTACAGTAACAACTGTGAAAAACATAAAACTGATGTATTCTTAAACAGTAAAGTCTATTTATAAATTTTTTTGTCGTGAATCCGGAAGACTTTCAGTTCTGCTCATTACCCTGGTCTGAAGCCCCGACAGATGGTGTGTAAGGCCCAGGAGTAGGAGGTGCAACTCTAACACATTTGGCAAGTAAGGACCATCTGTTGGTTTGAGCTCACGGGGAAGTGAAGGGCCAGATCTTGGGGTTAGGTGCCCTTTCTCCTCCCCCTGCTTTCCCTCCTCCCCCTCCCCCTCCCCCCCTAGGGAGCGTTTACTGGGCTCTTGCTATATGCTGGTTGCTGTGCTCACTGTTTCTTGGGCTTTAGCTCATTCCCCACAGCACTGAGTATATTTCTGGGCACACACACAGTAGGTTTTCAATAAATGTACCTCCATCTTGTGCCCCAATGGCCTCTTTTTTTGTGGCAAGCATTAGAACCCAACTTAGGCAGAAAGGGGAGGTTACGAGCGGGTCCTGGGGTCTCGGGTCACCGCACTGCGGGGAGAGCAGCCCAGCCCACCCTCAGCGTTTGCTCTCAGCTCGCCTCTGCTGTTGCTGTCTCTCTGCAGAGCTGGATTTCGTCACTCAGTGGGGACTCGGCCACTGACAGTCCCCAGATTTCACACCAGAGAGAGGGAGTCTCTTGCCCCAGCTCTGGTGGGACAAGCCCAGCCCTGTCCCTCTGGCTCTCAGGTCAGCTGAGCTGACAGTGGCCGGGAAGCAGGGGACACGGTGTAGTCCTGACTGCTGGAGGGCCGTTCCCAGAGAATCCAGAGCTCTGTGAGCCTGTCCCCTGGGGCCTTCAGGTGGTGACAGGCTCCTCCATGTCACTTGGGCCTTTACCTGGCCCTGCTTCAGAATCAAATGGCCAATAGTGGCCTCACTGCCCTCAGAGCCTGTTGGGATTGGGCCTGGGCCTGGCCTGGAGGCCACAGAGCGGGAGCCCTCTCAGCTGGACACCTGCCTCGATGGGTAATATCAGAGCCAAGAGCCAGGTGAAGACTGAGCCCTACTGGAGACGGTCCTCAGGCCCGCCTGGACCCCAGGCCCACCTGGAGAGTACACCAGCTCCATGGACCTCACGCAGCCTGCTTGGGTGGGGCTTGTGCGGGGCTGTGACAAGAGGACCGAGGACTGTTCTGTGGCTGACTCTTGCAGGAGAGCTGTAGGTGCGCCTCAACACCCAGTTCAACAGTAATCATAGTCCTGAGCCAGGCCCTGGGCTTTCCATGTATTGTCTGACGTGTCCCCACAGCTATCCTGTGACGTAGGCACTGTTGGTATCCCTGTTGTACAGATCTGGGAACTAGCTCAAGGGGTTCAGTGATCTGCCCAAGCAATGGAGTAGTGTGCTGGGGCTGGGATTCGCATCAACCCCACACCTCAACAAAGATTCATCACAGGAGAAAAATAAAGGGCTTCATGTGGAATCCTCTCTGTGCACTCACTTTAATTCTCACAACAATCCCCTGAGGCAGACCCTGTAATTATTTCCATTTTACAGAATGGGAAGCTGAGGCCCTGAGTGGTTAAGTCACTTGCCCGTGATCACACTGCTTGCAAGTGGCAGAGCCAGGGCTCACAGGCATGTCCCTTTGACTCCAGCTTCTGTATACATAACCACTTCCCCGCCATGGTCTGCACAAAGTCTGTCTTAATAACCCTACAAAGCGGCTAATGGTCTGATTAGCAAAAATCCAGTTAGTGGATTATTAAGGTGATTTCATATTATTATTAGCATTTTGTATGAGGTAAAGTCAGCCTCATACAAAAAGTAGGTTTTCTTACCACTTAAAGGTCCTATTTTTGGAAAAATCTGACCCTGTGTTAGAGAGCAGAGGGCTATTTTTATCTGACTGGCGTGGGTCCCTTGCGGCCTCCAGAGTCTTTATGGAAGCAATTAGCGACGGCCACCCACCTGTGCCACGTCCCATTCTTCTGGCTCTGGTCACGTGCAGATCTAAAGTTACAGGAGGGCCACTGGGAAGACTGTGGACTCACCACCTTCCCTCCCTCCCTCCCCCCAGAGATTGCAGACAAATTGCCAGGCGTCTGCCCTGTCATCCACGAGAGAATATCATCGTCATTAAGGCGGGTGCCACACTTGAAATTGAATTTTCCATTTGCAGCTTCATTTTGGAGGGAATTTACTTAACGAGTTTACAGAGACCCTAGTCGTATCCTCGCTGTAATACCCTCCGGAGGTCCGCAGCTGGGCAGCCTTGCGGTGCATTGTGTTCCTGACTGACTGCTGGCTAATAATGATGTTTCTCTCGTTGTTCTAGTGCCCTGGAGGCAGCAGTTTCTCTTGGGGGCGAAGACCTGACCCCATTCTATGGTCTGGTGTCTGGTGGCAGGGAAGGAAAATTCTACAGGGTAACTACTATCCTCAGAGTAAACACTTCCTGGTAGCATCTAGTTAAGTCTGTAAAACAGATGTGCCCGGGGTTAACCTTCTTGCTTTTTGCCAAAGCTGTTTTCCCCACTGAGCTTAAAATGTACTTTCTAGAAAATGTCCTTGAAGTCTAAATGGCTGCTTCAGACTTAAGCCAAAAATGCATGTTGTGTTTCCGCTTCATTTCCACATAGGAGCTGGAAGACTATTTTTACTATTCTCAGCTCCGTAGTCAAGGTATTGATACAATGGAGACCAGAAAGGTGTCGGAACACATCTGCCTGTCGGAGCTTCCTTTTGTCATGAGAGCAATTGGCTTTTACCCATCGGAAGAGAAGGTAGGTAGAATGAAAACAAGAACAGCCGTGCGATGTGTTATTTATAAAAACGACCTCGGGGAGCAATCATTATAGGTCAAAGTAAAAATTTAACACTATTCTTACATAAATGGATCAGAAAGGAGGTCCTGGGCATAGCAGATGCACTGCTTGGAAACAGACTTGCCATAAAGATATTCTTGTAAGGCGGATTCCTTACCAGAGTTTGATTCCTTACCAGAGTTTGATTCCATGGGCTTTGGAATTAGACAGAAGGCCCCTAACTGCATGAGGACCAGCCTCATCCAGTTCAAAGAGTTGATGCCCGCACAGCACTTGGCACAGAGTAGGCTACGTAGGAAGAGCTCAGTAAATGTTTGCTGTTGTGATCCTTTCCCTGTAGTTGCCATTCACCTGGCCTGTGTGAATGGGCTGCTCCTGCGAGGTGGGTGCTCATCCCGGGCTGCAGATGGAGCTCAGGGGATGCAGCTGCTCCTCAGAGCCTCGTAGCACACCCCAGCTGTAAGGGGCTCCCAACAGGGACCAGAGGAAATGGTCCTCGTGGAAACTGTGGCTTAAAATGCAACTGATTGGGTTCTCTTACTGGAAATGCTAACACATTCTCATTGTAGAAAGTTTGGAAAAGATACACAAGTGGAATGAAGAAAATAATTACCTATAATCCCAGTACACAGAGACAACAGTTATTGGTATCTTCCTGGATTGATTTATATATAATGTGTATATATATATATATATATATATATACACACACACACATAAATAATTTTAAAAAAACTAATGGGTACCATATTGAATATATATTTTTATCCTATATTTTCCCTTGATATTATGTAATATGCATTTCCCATTTCATTAACAATTCTCTGAAAACTTGATTTATAAAGGATATAGCTTAATTTTAAAACTTTGTCTGATTTAGAAAATAGACCTGTAAAGAAGAAAATAGAAATGACTCAGAGGTAATCATTATTAACATTTTGGTGGACTTCCTTCTATTGTTTTATGTTTAGATATAGATAAACAAAGAATTGTCATTATATGGTGTATATAGGTATATATGTCAACATTTTGCAGAGTACGTTTTTATGTATATGTATACGTGTATAGCAACATTCTCAGTAACTGTTGTTTTGTGAGCATGTGGTGAAAATTCCTCGATAATATGCTTTTTACCCCGGGCTTTATTAAGATATAATTGACATATAACATTGTGTGCATTTAAGATATTCAATATAGTGATTTTATATACATATAGATTAAAAAATTATTACCACGGTGTGGTTAGTTAACACATCCATCCCCTTGCATAGTTACAATTTTTTGTGTGTGATGAGAACTTTAAAAATCTACTATGTTTGCAACTTGCAAATATACTGTACTGTATTGTTAACTAGAGCCCCCATGCTGTACCTTACATCCCCAGGATATGTGTATCTTATAATTGGGAGTTTGTACCCTTTGACCACTTTTCACCCATTTCTCCCACTCCCCACCCCCTGCCCCTGGCAACCACCAATCTGTTTCTGTTTCTTTGAGTTTGTTTGTTTTTGTTTTTTTTTGCGGTACGCGGGCCTCTCACTGTTGTGGCCTCTCCCGTTGCGGAGCACAGGCTCCGGACACGCAGGCTCAGCGTCCATGGCTCACGGGCCCAGCCGCTCCGCGGCATGTGGGATCTTCCCGGACCGGGGCACGAACCCGTGTCCCCTGCATCGGCAGGCAGACTCTCAACCGCTGTGCCACCAGGGAAGCCCTCTTGTTTTCTTGATAAAAGCCATTCTGACAGGTGTGAGGTGATAGCTCATTGTGGTTTTGATTTGCATTTCCCTTATGGTTAGTGATGTGAGCACCTTTTCATGTACTTATTGATCATTTGAATATCTTCTTTAGAAAAATGTCTATTCAGGTCTTCTGCCCATTTTTTAAGTGGGTTATTTGGCTTTTTGCTATTAGTTGTGAGTCCCTTATATATTTTAGATATCAACCCCTTATCAGATATGTGGTTTGCAAATATTTCCTCCCATTCTGTAGGTTGCTTTTTCATTTTGTCGATCGTTTCTTTTGCTGTGCAGAAGCTTTTTTTTTTTTTTTTTTTTTTTGTGGTACGCAGGCCTCTCACTGCTGCGGCCTCTCCCGTTGCGGAGCACAGACTCCGGATGCACAGGCTCAGCGGCCATGGCCCACTGGCCCAGCCGCTCCACGGCATGTGGGATCCTCCCGGACCGGGACACGAACCTGCGTCCCCTGCATCGGCAGGCGGACTCTCAACCACTGCGCCACCAGGGAAGCCCTGTGCAGAAGCTTTTTGGTTTGCTATAGACAACATGCTTTCGAAAGGCTGTATACTCAGTTGATCCATTCCCCAGTTGACAGACACATAGGTTGTCTGAAGTATTTTGGCTGTCAGAGACATGGCTGTGATGCACATCTCTGTGTATGGTTTTTGCATACTTCTCTGATTATTTTCCTGGGTCAGAGTCCTAGAAATAGAATTACTGGGTCAGAGAATATGAACTTTAAGGCCCATTGCCAAATAGTCTTCCAGAAATGTAGCATTTTGCAGCTCACCATCAAACATACATAACTCCTGAAACCCAGCTAAGACTCAATGTTCACATTAGGTGTCCGAGCACATTTTAGTGATGTGAGCTGTGGTCCCAGTCATTTCCCTTGGCTTCAGTGGCCTACCCAGAATCACCTTTTTTTGGGTGCTCCAAGTATGACTGGAAGGTGACTTTTATTCTCCAAGTAGCATCTGGAGAAATGAGTTTTCAGAGCCCATAAACCCAGCTGAGTCTTGAATGAGTACCTTAAAAACATCAGGGGGACTTCCCTGGTGGCGCAGTGGTTAAGAAGCCACCTGCCAGTGCAGGGAACACGGGTTCGAGCTCTGGTCCGGGAAGATCCCACATGCCACAGAACAACTAAGCCCGTGCACCACAACTACTGAGCCTGTGCTCTACAGCCCACAAGCCAAAACTGCTGAGCCCCCGTACCACAACTACTGAAGGCCACGCGCTCTAGAGCCCGTGCTCTGCAACAAGAGAAGCCACAGCAATGAGAAGCCCGCGCACCACAACGAAGAGTAACCCCCGCTCGCTGCAACTAGAGAAAGCCTGCATGCAGCAGCAAAGACGCAACGCAGCCAAAAAAAAAAAAAGTCAGGGATTCTTTAAGCTCCTCAAAAGGTCTTTTGACCAGTGTTCATTTTGTAAAAGTATATGGTCAGAAACAGAAGCAACTACCCGTGAAGTTTGTGCAACCCACATAAAAGTGTTCCCTAGAGCTGTGTTTCTAAAGCATGTTCCTTAGAACATTGTTTCCCAAACTGGCAACCTGCAACAGAATTACCTGGAGCATTTATTAAAAAATCAGATTCCTGGGCCCCATCCCAGATCTAGCCAATCAGAATCTCAGTGTATGGGGCCTGGGAGTCTGCATTTTCCACTTTGCCCCTTACCTGGTAGTCCAGCCGGTAAGAGGCCCTCCTCCACAGTGCCGCACAGACTCAGTTGCTACCTGCAGTGTCTAAGGATCATATTCATATGAAACTCACCAAAATGCCATCATGGGGGCTTCCCTGGTGGCGCAGTGGTTGAGAGTCTGCCTGCCGATGTAGGGGACACGGGTTCGTGCCCCGGTCCGGGAAGATCCCACGTGCCGTGGAGCGGCTGGGCCCGTGAGCCGTGGCCGCTGAGCCTGCGCGTCCGGAGCCTGTGCTCCGCAACAGGAGAGGCCACAACGGTGAGAGGCCCGCGTACCGCAAAAAAAAAAAAAAAAAAAAAATGCCATCATGAGCCATATGTCTCACATTTCCTGTAAGCACTCAGGAGCCTCTCTCTGATGGCTGCAGATCCAAGCCTTCCTACTAGGGAAGCAGCACTGGGTAGCGGCTGGGAGCACAGGCTCCTGGGTCAGGTGGCTCTGGGTTTGACTCCTGACTATAACCACTCGCCAGCTGTGAGACTTGGTCAAGTTTCTGAACCTCTCTAAGCCTCAGTTTCCTCATCTGTAGAATGGGGCTAATAGTAGTACCCAGCCCCTGGAATTATTCTGACGATTAAATGAGTATCTGTTTAGTACAGTACAGGGCACATGTTAAATGTTTGAAAAAACACCATCCAGTATTATTACCTCCACCATCCATCCTATCCTCGTCTCTGGATGTGTGATTATAAAAGGCCTTTAGATGAATGTCTCTCTGACCCTGTGGATCTTTGTTTACAATACCTTCTCTAAAATCAGTTTTTTATTTTCTTGATTTGTCTGGTAAAGAGACTTTATGTAAATGGCCGAAAGTCATCAAACTGATGGCAGCCTTCTCACTCAGGATTCTTGATTTTAAACCCCGGGCCCGTGTAAATGTGTCCTCTGCAGTCCTGCTTTGTCGATAAGGGAATTCTGGGTGTTTATCTTTTGTGACTGTCACCCACCTGCCACACGAATCGCTGAAGGAGGAGGGTGGCGCAGAGTGGCTGTGGTTTTTCTGCTTCCTCTAGAAGTAAGAAGTGTGATTACCAAAGGCTCACTCCGTTGTCCTGTCATTGGCCAAAAATAATAAAGCTTAACAACCTATCGAAATCTTGCTGATGAGTCAAAAGTACCCAGAGGGACTTCCCTGGCGGTCCAGTGGTTAGGTCTCGCTGCTTTCACTGCCAAGGGCCCCGGTTCAATCCCTGGCTGGGGAACTAAGTTCCCACAAGCCACGCAGCGTGGCAAAAAAAAAAAGTACCCAGAAAAAAAGGTTAGTCTGCAACAAATGTTATAAAGTGACATGGAATATTATTTTACCCACGTTAAAATGGTCATTGCAAGGTTGTCACTGACTGTTGTGTCACTGACTGTTGTGTCCCCTCCCACATCAGCTGTTAAAAAGGGGCTTCAGTGCCCCACTCAGTGTCTCCGTAAGTCCCCTGGAGTCCAGGGTTTTTAATCCACTTAAAAAATAAATTTACTCTTTGGAGATGTTTTCTGAAGGCCCCCGATCCTGATGTGGCCACATCTGAGTGCAAACACTGTTCGCTGATGAATTAGTTTATATCTGAAGCTCCGAGGGGAGAACTTTTTGATCTCTAGTTTCCATCAGATTTATAGCGATTTTAATAAAAATGTTTTCGGGGCTTTGAAACTTTTAAACCCAGGCTTCGTCATGGTTAATGAAACATTTCCTCTTAAGATGCAGCTGTTCCCCCTCCCCCGAGAAGTGGCATGAAGAAGTATGTGCCGCTGATAAGAGTATTTTCACACTTGGTTACTTGAAAGACTTAGAAACACAGACTCAAGCCAGCCCCCCAAGGCTCTACATTATTTATATTTTTTCTTACGTCATTTTAACTGCCTTGGGGATTTGAATCTAGTCAGTGTGGTAGATTGAAGCCAAATTATACAAGAATGTAACCCTCCCCAAAGAATCCCTAACCATTCCCATCTTCTGCAGAACACAGCCAAAGAGGTGAGGTGGGCTGCTCTTACAAATCTTCATTTTTTTTAAAAAGAAAGATCTGCAATGTTTATAATGTTATAAACCCTAAGTTTGGGTTCCTAAGTTAGGGCTCTTCACAGTTTGTATAGCTGATTTCACATATGAGAAAGTGTCATCTTCCAGCTCTACAGATATATTTTCCCCCCCGGGACTTTGGAATATCGTGTTGGGGGCCTGTGCGTCACGTGTGTCCCCTGGTCACTTGTGGCTATGTTTCTATTTAGCTTGCAGAGCGTTATAGATTCTTGATAGGTTTTTGCAATGAATTAACAGCAGTTCGACCACTTAGTTCTATAAACTGAGGCCAATCCTGGCAGAGAGGTGTGTGCCCAGCAAGAGCTCACATCGTGGAGGCTCAGCAGATCTTGGTCGGACGAGTACACGAATGAACGATATGCTCACCAGTCATGTTTGACTGCAAAAACAATAAGGAAGACAGAATCCCTGACATTATTTTTGTTTGATCTCAGAGTAAGGAATAGTAGCCCTAACTATTTGGTATACTCAGCAGCTTTAGCCTCGTTTAGGAGGGTTTGGAGAGGAAATAATCACTTAACTTCTTAAACGTGCTTACCTTTGGACCCAGCAATTCTGCTTTTAGGAGTATATCCCGCAGGAAAACTCAGGCAAGTGTAACAGTGATGTACTGCGGGATAGTTTGTAATAGTGAAAAATTAAAACGACCTTAAGGTCCGTTGATAGGAGATGGGGTGAATCAAGTAAGGCACACCTACACTCAGTAGTTATTAAACAGTGAAATGGACCGATGATTCTTTTCTTTCTGTTCTCTTCTTTTTTTTATTTTTTAATTTTATTTATTTGGCTGCCTCAGGTCTTAGCTGCAGTGCACGGGCTCTTTGTTGTCGTGCGCGGGCTTCTCTCTAGCTGTGGCACGCAGGCTCCAGAGCGCGTGGGCTCAGTAGTTGCGGCGCATGGACTTAGCTGTCCCGTAGCATGTGGGATCTTAGTTCCCCGACCAGGGATCGAACCCACGTCCCCTGTATTGGAAGCGGACTCTTAACCACTGGACCATCAGGGAAGTCCCTGACCTATGATTCTTGACTCAGAAAGAATGTGCTGGTTTTGTTGTTAAAGGACAAAAGGAAAGTTGCAAAACAGTATGTAAAGCATGACCTCATTTCATTAACAATAATATATAGATCTCATATATGCCTAGCAAAACTGAAAGAACTTCTTCCAAACCTTTAACGACACTGACCTCTGAGGCACGGGATCCGTGAGAGCTTTTACTCTCTACTTTCTACATATCACCCCCGTCAGCTGGGGCCTCTGGTACCAGCTGGAACCCAGCCCTGGCTCCCACCCACAGTCTGAGTTCGGGGCTGCCCTGGGGGCTCGCACTCTCCTGGCCTCGGGGCTCCCCCGTGTGCGTGTGCACACTCCAGGTCATTCCAGACGTGACGCTCAGCATCTTCCTCCTTTTCCACAAAAACAGAAAGCCCATCCACACAAGACAACTTCCCTGGAACACTGGGAATCACCAGAAGGATTCACGCATAACCGCATTCCGCAGCGGTTTACCTAAAACTCCTCATTAGATCTTCTCCCCCGTGCCGATGACCACCCCCAGGGGGGCTTCCTTGCTGGTCTTGACCCCCCACCGAGCTCTGCTCCCCCTCTTCCTTCCCTGTGGAGCACCCCCTCCCGTCCCTCTGCTGGCCGTGCCAGTTCAGCTCTTGGCTTCTATTTCCAAATCTGCAGTATAAGCCCATCTCTAGGGTTTACAAATGAAAAAACTTCCCATTTAGTCGCATCCACTCTTCTTAGAAGACCATCGTGGCTGTAAATTGCCGGGGAGAGGGGAGGCTCATACATACATTTCTGTAGAATTTAATTTTTCTTAACTACAAGCAGTAGCTTGTATTGCTTTTGTATTCAGAACAAAACCCAGAAAGATAAACGAACAAATCCTCCCCCAGCCTTGTGTACTAATCTTTGTGGCTAAACTGCAGTCCCAGCTGGGATGGAGGGAGCGTAGCCAGGTGGCACAGCTGCCCACCGTAGGAGGAGGAGAAATTTGAGCCAACGGTCATGGGCACAGTTTCCGCTCTGATGAAGACCCCAGGGGAATTGGGAAATTTGCACTTTGAAGAAAGGTCCTCAGTGGGTTGGATTTGTTCTGAAGCATAAATATCACGAGGTGTTTCCAACCTGAAAGTGAGAGAAATGGCCCACTGCCGTCGGGAGGCCTTCCTGGTCCACTGAGAACCCTACTCCAGGGAGCACTGCTGTTGTCACCCTTACAGCATCTAAAGAAAGAAATACTAAAATGCTGTGCGGCCACTAAAAAAGAATGCAGCTGACGATATCAATAACACCAACAGCGGCAACAGCAGACCAGCCCTTCTCGCTGGAGCGCTCGCTGAGAGCCAAGGACCGTGCCAGACCCCCTGGCGTTTAGTCCTCACGGCAAGAAGATGCTTTTATCATCTCCATTTTACCAACCAGGACAGTGAGGCTTAGGGGGATGAGGAAGCGTGCACGGCCACTCGGGGCCGCGGTCTGTACCCCAGCTGGCTGGTCTTAGTGCAAACAAAAGTCAGGACATCAAACACTGGCTATTGCTGAGGGATGGGGAATGGTAGAGCACTTTACTTCTATTCTTTACATCTCCAGTGTTTGCATTTTTTATAACAAGCACATATTTATCTTTACTGGTTTTATGATGGTAAAAGAATAGATCGTAGTCATGGTGAAAATTACATTTTTAAAAACTGATGGCATTTGCTTTGTTACGTGCCTTTGCCATTGCTTCACCTCTGTATTATATTTCTTTTTTTTTTTGGCCTCACCGTGAATCATGTGGGATCTTAGTTCCCCAACCAAGGATCAAACCTGCACCCCCTGCATTAGAGGTGCGGAGTCTTAACCGCCGGACCGCCAAGGAAGTCCCTATTTTTCTTCCTTTTGTTATTATTATTATTATTTTTGGCCACGCCTCATGGCTTGCGGGATCTCCCCTGACCAAGGCAGTGAAAACGCAGAATCCTAGCCACTAGACCACCGGGGAACTCCCTATTTTTTTTCCTTTTAATCAACTTTATTGAGATATATCACATATCATACAATTTACCTATTTAAAGTGAGTCAATGGCTTTTAGTATGTTCACAGGGTTGTGCAACCATCACCACTATCGAATCCTAGAACATGTTTATCACCCTAAAAAGAAACCCTGTACCCATTAGCCGTCACTTCCCATCCCCCCTCCTCAGCCCCTGGCATCCACTAGTCTACTTCCCATCTCCGGATTTGCCTCTTCTGGACATTTCATATAGATGGAATCATGTGATGTGCGACTGTTTGTGTCTGCCTTCTTTCACTGTTTTCAAGGTGCATCCATGTTGTAGCATAATCAGTACTTCACTCCTTTTTCTAGAGGAGTAAAGAAAAGAGAAGCCACTGCGGTGGCTTCTCTTGTTGAGGAGCTCGGGCTCTAGGCGCATGGGCTTCAGTAGTTGTGGCTCGCGGGCTCCAGAACGCAGGCTCAGTAGTTGTGGCACACGGGCTTAGCTGTTCCGCGGCATGTGGGATCTTCCTGGACCAGGGCTCGAACCCATGTCCCCTGCATTGGCAGGCGGCTTCTTAACCACTGCGCCACGAGGGAATTCTGTCATTCAGATTTTAAAACCTTTAAAAACATTCACCTGGGGTGGGGAAGAATCCCCGGAAGTGCTTGCAGCCTGGGCCCCATGAGGGGCTGGGCAGAGGTCACCATAAAAGGCGCTGGGAATGGTGGTGGTGTCATCTCTGAGTCTCCCCCCGGCCGGCAGACAGCGGGGAGAGAGCGCTGTGGCCCAGCACCAATGGCTGGCCCTCTCCTGGGTCGGCGTCCAGTGGGCAGGACCTGACGGGAGGCAGCTGTTGCGCAGGTAGTTACCAGAGAGGGGGGCAGTTGTGAGTGACAGAGTGATGCGCCAACAGCAGGGGCATCTCCAGCCCTGAAAGCTGCTGCCCAGACCCTCCTTCCCTGCACCAGGTCAGTGCGAAACGCCACCGCGATGGGCCACACGGAGGGCGTGTGAGGCGAAGAGGATGCTGTGAGGAGAGACTGTCTCCTCATTTGCCAGGGACGGTCTAGAGAGCACTAGGTGTGTCTAAGGAGGAGGGAGAGTCCTTCCAGCCTGCGAGTCTATGAAACTATCACAGAAGAAACCGACCCGCACCAGGAGCCCGTTTATAAAGACGAGGAATGGCGCCAGTTCAAGTGTATCATGTTCCTCTCCGTTGAACAGGGAGGTTATAAAACTTAATTATAAGACACAATTGTAAGGCCATCAGTGGCTTCCTGTGGCTGACAACAGGATCGCAAACCCAAAGGCCTATGGGGAGAATGACAGTGGCAGGAGTAAAGCAGTCCTGGGCCAGGGGACCCCGGCCCTCCAAGGACAGGCCACCCTCACGTCTCGGGGCCCAGGCAATGGTACCAGCAGAGGTCCAGGGGCCGACTGTGTAAATGTTTAAAAGTTATAAATCAGGAATTCCCTGGTGGTCCAGTGGTTAGGGCTCTGCGCTTTCACTGCCGAGGGCCCAGGTTCAGTCCCTGGTTGGGGACCTAGGATCCTACAAGTTGCATGGCGCGTGGCCAAAAAAAAAAAGTTATAACTCAAATGACAAGCTGTTGAATAGATAGTCGACCTCGACAGTTCTACCTTTTTAAAAAATTTTTAATTAATTAATTAATTCATTTTTGGCTGTGTTGGGTCTCGTTGTTGTGCACAAGCTTTCTCTAGTTGTGGCGAGCGGGGGCTACTCTTCGTTGCGGTTCACAGGCTTCTTGCTGCGGTGGCTTCTCTTGTTGCAGAGCACGGGCTCTACGCGTGCGCGGGCTTCAGTAGTTGTGGCTCGCGGGCTCAGTAGTTGTGGCTCACAGGCTCTAGAGCGCAGGCTCGGTAGTTGTGGCGCCCAGGCTTAGTTGCTTCGCGGAATGTGGGATCTTCCCGGACCAGGGCTTGAACCCGTGTCCCCTGCCTTGGCAGGAGGATTCCTAACCACTGCGCCACCAGGGAAGCCCCCCTTTTTTGAGTTTTAAGAGAACTTCTTCCATGGCCTCATTGTGCCCACGGTGTTTCATTCATTCAGTAAACGTTTCTCTGGGCCCCCACAATGTGCCGAGCTCTGAGAAAGGCTGCTGTGGAAATAGAGATGAACACTATTGCTACAGCTTAATGGAGGAGACAAATGTGGGCCTGAAGAATTAGAATATGCCTCACAGCTGCCACCCACCATTGCTCTGTGATGAAAATCACAAGCCGGGTGCTGATTCTTTTTGGCATGAGCATCACCTCCGCTAGCCGCTGTGGTGTAAGAGCTGGTTCTCAAAGCTGTGGCCCCCAGACCAGCAGTCTGTGTATTTTTTTTTTTTTTTTTTGCGTTATGTGGGCCTCTCACTGCTGTGGCCTCTCCCGTTGCGGAGCACAGGCTCCGGACGCACAGGCTCAGTGGCCATGGCTCACGGGCCCAGCCGCTCCGCGGCATGTGGGATCTTCCCGGACCGGGGCACGAACCCGCGTCCCCTGCATCGGCAGGCGGACTCCCAACCACTGCGCCACCAGGGAAGCCCCAGCAGTCTGTGTTTTAAGGGGCCCTCCTGCTCATGTTGATGCCTGATAAAGTTTGAGATCCCCTGCCTTAAAGCCATACTTCTCAACCTTGGCCACACATTCATATCCCCTGGGGAGCTCTTAAAAACTATGACTGCTTATACTCCACCCCAGAACAATTAAATCAGGATCTCTGGGAATGGGGCTGAGGCCTTAGAATGTTTAAAGCTCCCTGGGTGAATCAAATGAACCACTGCCTTAGTGGATGACAGGCCGGCGTGAGAATGCCAATAAGAGGCCGGGCTGAGCCAGCCAGAGCGCTCTGGGCGACCGCGGGGCCTGGGAGGGCTCTGGGCATTCCATTTGGGCTCCGAGGTTCCTCTCCCAAGCACGAACCTCGTTTAGGTACGTAGCAGCACCTGCCTCTTCAACTAACCCAGAGTAGGCTCGGGAAAGAAACGTCATGATGCTGAAGCTGCCAGCTCCCTGCCTGTTGAGCAGTGATCTTTGGTCAGTCATTTGGGGAAAGAGAGTAAGAGGTGAGTCACCTACAGAGTGGTTTGTGCCAAGAATGTTCCCTGAGATCTTTGGAACGCTCCGGGTGTGAGTAACTCCAGGCACGTTTGGATTCCTTCTTTGGCCTCTTTGGGTTAGTCTCCTATTTCTGAATTGAGTTTGAATCGTATATTACGTTTGTAAAGTACACGTGTCATTTACGTTATAATTTATGTATTTATAAATTATAATTTATGTTATAATTACATGCATTGTAATTAGCAAGGTCATAGGAAGTATAAGAATCACAAGAACAATTACTGCCGGTTGAGTGCTGACTGTGTTAGGCACTGTGTCAGCACTTTAGGTACATTGTCACAGTAAGCCTCAGATCAGCCCACTGCAAATGGTTTACCATATTACTCCCTTTTTCAAGACAGGAAACTGAGGGTAAGGAATGTTAAGTTACTAACCCAAAGTCATATAGAAAATGGCAGAACCAGGCTTTGAACCTAGGTCTGCCATCAAAGATCATAGTGTTAGCCCCAGTCTCCTTTGGCTCATAGTAAGTGGTAGCACATGCATATACTAATAGTATTAAAATCATATAGTAGAATCTGTAAGTAATATATGCTACTGGATAGTTTTATTTATACACAAAATTGTACATAATTTAACATGCAGTTGTACATAATATAAACTCAACAAATGCTGTATATGAAAATGTTACCAATTAGAACTACTTGCATAGTACCAATTATGGTTCGTTTGTATCCATAACCAATGATGTTATATCTAAAGACCATTCCTGGAATGTTGCATTGAAGATATATGGCTTCTTTGAAAATATTAGGCGATTACTAAGATACAGTGTAAAAAGGGGAAAAGCAGGATACAAAAAAGGATATATACACGTACCAGTTTTGCAAAAAAAAATAGACACATGTGTTTTATATGCATGGGAAAAAGTGGAAGGAAAGTACCCCAGATCTTTCACAGAAATGATGGCTGGACTGCAAGAGGTTTGTATTTTCTTCTTGATACTTGGGGCAAGACCAAGACACTATGATGTTCCAGACAGGCTGATATTTGGCATTGCTTCAAACTGGTGCTCTTTCTATTTTTGTTCTACATTTATTTAGTGGACAGGGAGAAATTGGCTATCTACTGATAAATATTGTGTACAAATATAGATTCTCTTTCTGATTCATTCCTACAGACCAAAAAAGTTCAGGTTCTGGGGGAAAAAAATTATTTCCCACTTTTCTGTGGCTCTTATTCTCTCTCTCTCTCTCTCTCTCTGTAAAATTCAAAACCCTGCAATTTGGAGGGACACATATTAGTTTCAAATGTAGACACTAAAATAAATTACTCATTTCTAGCCCTTTGTCAGGCACAGTTCAGGTTTCTGAATTTTAGCCGGCTGCAGTGTGCGTGGTACAAAAATAGTGCACAGAGAAGGCTGATGGGAGTGGGGAGTGGTTTCGTTTGTTTCTGTGTTCTATTTCTCTCCTCCTTGCATTTTGCCAGTTACGCAAGGAGCCCTGTGTGGAGACCTGCATTAACTGGCACCACATTTCCATTTGAATCCGCAGACATGTCAGCACTCTGCTCATTCTAGGAAATTTGGAAAATACGCAAAGAATGACTTTCCAAATCAGAAAGCAGCCCTCACAGAATGAGTTGGGAATTGTTCCCTTTTCTTATGTTTTTGGGAGAGTTTGTGGGGGATTGGTATTCTTTAAATATTTGGTAGAATTCACCAATGAAGCCATTTGGTCCTTGGTTTTTCTTTGCGGAAGCTGTAAAGTTACTAATTCAATCTATTTACTTGTTATAGGTCTGTTTAGATTTTCTCTTTCTTCTTGAGTCAGTTTTGGTCATTTGTATCTTTCTAGGAATTTGTCCATTTCACCTAAGTTATCTGATTTGTTGGCATATTATTGCTCATACTCTTTTTAATCTCTGTAAGATTGGTACTGGTATTCCCTCTTTCATTCCTGATTTTAATAATTTGAATCTTTTCTCTTCTTTTTCTTGGTTAGTCTCGCTTAAGACTTGCCAACTGTGTTGATATTTTCAATGAATGATGGCTTCTTAGGTCTTCATTTTAAAATTATATCACATAAGTTGTATGTATGTTACATAGAATCTTTTGAGTATATAAAACATTGCAGGATAAAGATGGAAAAGAAAGAAAGGAAAAAAGAATCATGGTGCAGTTAGTTGCCTTAAGAAACTTACCACAGCCTTAGGTCCTGTATTTGAGTTTCACACTGAATTATTTGCTTGTTCATCTAAACTAATTTCTAAATTCTTCAGGATTCCATCTTTTAAATGAAACTAATATCTTCTTCACAAAGCAAGGATGTAGTAGATACACTGTGAGATACTTAGGTGAAAAGTGAAGAAATGAAACACTGTTCATGCCAATGCTAATAGTATTGACCAGTTGGACAGTGGATCAAAGCTGCTGTAAAATTTAGTACCACAAAGTGGGTGGCTTCACACAACAGGAATTTATTCTCTCATGGAATTCTGAAATCAAGGTGTCAGCAGGGTCATGCTCTCTATGAAACATGTAGGGGATAATGTGTGTCCTCGCCTCTTCTAGCTTCTGCAGTTACCATCAATCCTTGATGTTCCTTGGCTTAAGATGTATCCCTCCAACCACTGCCTCGGCCATCACATGTCCATCTTGGCCCTGAGTGTCTCTTTCCTCTTTTTATGAGGACACCAGTCATATTGTATGGAAGGCCCACCCTCCTCCAGTACAACCTCATCTTAACTAATGACATCTGCCCTGAGGGACTGAGGGACTGGGGGTTAGGACTTCAACCTATCTTTCTTTGGAGGGGGGATACAGTCAACTAATAACATACATGTTCTAAGCTAATGGTGAACATTTGTCTGTTACTCTCCAATTCTTAGAAGTCTATCAAAGCGTCTTTTCTGCTTACCATGGTCTTTTTTTTTTTTCCCCCCTAAACCTCTTTCCTAGATTGAAGATATGTTTAACGAAATCAGATTTAGTGAGTATGTGGACACTGGAAAACTAATTGACAAAATCAACCTACCAGATTTCTTCAAAGTTTACCTTAATCACAGGCCACCCTTCGGTAACACCATGAGTGGCATCCAGCGGAGCTTTGACATTCTTGGTTTTACCAATTCAAAGGGAAAGAAAGCTATTCGAAGAGAGGATTTTCTGAAACTGCTTCAAACCAAAGGTAAATACCTAAATAGGTATATCTCGTAACACCCTTGAGCCATTCCCACTGGAGAGAACTGAGCTGGGAGACAGACCACCCCCCGGCATCTCTGATTTGACTGGACTTCAGCCGCGAGGATGCCGCTTACTGACCCACGTGGCTGGCAAACACGGGGTAAAGGGAAGGATGCTGGGAACCAGAAGGATGCAGTTTATGTTCCAGCTTCCTGGAGCTGCAAGATTCAGGGCCTTCACTCGTAAAGCAGGAATACAAGTGTCAGCCATCAACCTCACAGAGCTACTACGAGACTGCGTTGCATTTGTGAAATAAAACCACACCAAAGTAAAACTTTTCATTTTTACCTGTTCTTTTCCTCATCGTACTTTTTTAAAAAATACATTTATTTATTTATTTTTGGCTGCGTTGGGTCTTTGTTGCTGCGCTTGGGCTTTCTCTAGTTGCAGCAAGCGGGGGCTACTCTTCGTTGTGGTGCGCGGGCTTCTCTCTTCGTTGCAGTGTGTGGGCTTCTCATCGCAGTGGCTTCTCGTTGCGGAGCACGGGCTCTAGGCGTGTGGGCTTCTGTAGTTGTGGCACGCGGGCTCAGTAGTTGTGGCTTATGGCCTCTAGAGCGCAGGCTCAGTAGTTGTGGCGCACAGGCTTAGTTGCTCCGCAGCATGTGGGATCTTCCCGGATCAGGGCTCAAACCCATGTCCCCTGCATTGGCAGGCGGATTCTTAGCCACTGCGCCACCAGGGAAGTCCTTCCTCATCGTTTTATGTGAGGAAGTCAAGTAGCCCTTTTCTCTGGGTGATCATTTCATCTTAGCCAAACTGCTGCTTCTAGTGTGAGGGAATTTGAAATGAAGCTAAGCACAGTCTTTATCAGAGTGCTGTCTTCTTTCTCTGCACAAGCCCCAACACAGTCCCCTGGGTTGGAGTCTCATTTTTAGCACCATATAAGGAAGTCTATGTGACAGTAACATGGGACTCCCTAGAATGTTTTTGTGTCTCAAGGAAACAGTGGAATCATTCTCTTGAAGACCCCAGAATGATGATGTTAAACTCTGACGTGAGGCTCAGTCCCATGAGCTGAACAGCCTCCTTTTCCCTTTGTGATGCCCAGGTGAGCACATGACGGAAGAGGAGATGTCTGACTGCTTTGCTACACTGTTCGGACTGAATCCTGAGGGCTGGAAATCCGAGCCCGCAGCCTCTTCTGTCAAAGGTACTACAGTGGGCTCTGTCTGGACACGTAGCTGAGCTGCACTAATTTGTTGGCGACTTAAGTGCATTTAAGTCTTCTAACTGGTGCAAGCCACTCTCCTTCATACCATGCACACAACAAAGCAAGTCTGTTGGGAACGCAACATGAATAAGTTATAAAAAGACCAGGGAGTAGTGGTCATGTCTAAGAGATGAAAGCTTTTGTTCTTGTGCTCCATCCTTCCTTCGTGTCTCCCAGCCTTGTTTCTTCCCATTATTCCCCCGATTCAGTCCTCATCTTTCCAGCTTGGGTAGGCGAATCTTGGCCACTAGTAGAGGATACAGTTCAGAAGCTCTTTCAGAAGAGGTATCGTCAGGAGAGCCTTGGATGAGGAGAGGGCAGGGACTCAGCAGGCAGGCACGAGCCCGACTTCACGCTGCCAGAGCTTGAACATCTTTAAAGATCATCCTGGGACTCCCCTAGCAGTCCAGTGGTTAGGACTCCACGCTTCCACTGCAGGGGGCGTGGGTTCGATCCCTGGTCGGGGAACTAAGATCCCGCATGCTGTGCAGTGTGGCCAAAAAAAAAAAATCCTCCTCTCCTTTCCTGTCTGAGGATTTCCCACCTCCTTCTTTTAGCTCACTGACGCCCTTGTGCTGGAACGTGTCCATGGACAACCCCGAGTGCTGCCCTGCTGCCCCCATGGGGTCGGGAACAAAGACTCCTCACCAGGCTTCCTTCTCCCTCTCCTTCTGTTGTCTGTTCCCAATTTCAAATTGAACAGAGTTCCTAACACAGATGGTTCTAGACTCCAGGATCTGATTGGTCATTTCCAACCTGCAAGCTCCTCTACGCCATTCCTTGTGTACCTGGGATCTCAATGTAACTTTCCCAATTGTTTTATATACACACACATGTATACAGTGTTCCTAAGTGTCTCAAAACAGTAAAATCAATGATGCCTTGTAGTTGAGGCTTTCCAGTGAAGTGTGCAGAGTTTGGGGTAACAGTGCTCCAAACCCAAACCACAAAGGAGGGATTTTAACCAGTTTCCACCCAAAGGTTTTCACGGAATCAGGGCCAAATCCCAGCACAAAGCTCCTCTCACTTTTGTTTAGTATCATTTCCTCATATTTTTGGAAAATGCTTCTGAGTTAGAAACCTAATTGTTATGAAGGCATTTGCTTTCTTTTCTTGTCTGGTTAGGTTCAGAAATTTGCTTTGAAGAAGAACTTCCAGACGAAATCACTGCAGAAATATTCACGACTCAAATTCTTGGCCTAACCATTTCCCAAGATTCTGGACAAGATCCTACGGTCAGTGAAGTTGAAAGGAGTGCCTGAAGCACAAAGGACTTTGTGTGTGTGTGTGTTTTCCACAAGGCACTGCTTTTCCCGCATTTCCCTACCCCTACTCTAATCTTCAGAACGTTTAGACATTAAAAGCAAATTTCTGTTAAGCAATGGAATTCACAAAGTTGGACATTCCACTGTTTCTGAAATAGAAAAGTGGGTGGAGGCAAGAAAAACGATGGCAGCTGGATGGAAAGGGTGTCTGGAGACCCCGGCCGCCATTCTCGTGCCTAATCCACGGCAGTGCTGCCTGGAGGGGGTTTGGACAGGACGAGAAGGTGGCGTGGTCCCCGGGGGCAGGGGGCGCCTCAGCCAGCAGCAGGCCTTCCTCGTGGCAAGTGTGGCCTTATTTCTATCCCCTCAAGTGGCACCTGGACCCTTAGCCTAATGTGGCCTGATATGGGTCATCCCAGCCTGCTATTAGGCTGGGGCGGGGGCGTTGGGTGCTCTGGGCTCCCGAGAGCCCCGGCTTGTGGCTTCTTATGAGCAAAACCCGTGAGCAGTTGTGTGCAACCGTTATGAAGAGCATCCCTGGCCATGCTTAACGCCGGTGACACCTGCCAAAGAGAATGCAGAACAGCAGCCCCGGAGCCCTGTGTGTACCGCAGCTGGACCAGAAACGGCCGGCCGGCCTCCCCGGAGCAGAGCTCAGCAGACGGGAGCCGCCCCCTCACACAGCGCACGCGCCGCATAGGCCAGTGTGGTTGATTCGCAGCCTTGAACTCCGCTGGGCTGCAGAACTCGTAGCAGGCGAAAGCAGTTACCCGGCGCGGCTCGGGATGTTGAGGGAACGTGACTCAGGCTTCAGCAGCATTCTGACCTTGAATATAGGCTACCCTCGTCGTATAAAACAGGTGGAAGTTATGGTCTGATTTTAAGAGTTTTGTCCTCAGTTATGAGGTCTTACTCAGGCAAATGGGCCAAAGGTTATTCTCCACACGTGCTTAGTCCGACACACCCGCCGGCCAGTACCAGCTCCTACCCCGGAGAAACCAGCCTTTGAGATGATGTTTCTGACCCCCGGAGCAGGGGTCTGTGTGTGAGAGAAACAGAACGGCTGCAGCTCCCTCCTCCAGGCGCAGAGCCCCCTGCGTGGCGGCCGTTTGGAAACCTAGCTCTGTGGGTCCTTGGGACAGCCTGGAACACAGAACAGAGCCGTATCCCCCACCCCGGCTGTGTCACCACCGCCTCGAGACAGCCGGCGCCCCGCTCGTCACACTGTATACCTCCAGGGCTTTGCAACCTGGTTTACATTTGGTTCTTTTTGAAAAACACAAAAAGAAAAACAAGCTTTGTGAATCAGCTTTGCAGCTGCTAAGGGCTTAGGAGAGACAGACCACCAAGCCAGTTAAAAAGTTCCCGGGGACATTTTAGGGAACAGAAAACTCTCAAGTGACTTGTTCTCTTCAGAAAATAACTCAGAATTGGATGCACTCTGGACACCCACCAGGGGCTTCTTTCATCAGGTCCGGCTCCCTCTTTCTGGTTCTTGTTGACGACATATATTGGAGTCATCGTCCGGAGCAGAACCGGCCCGTGAGCAGTTGGACCCGCGGCGGCGGGGCTGGTGAGCGGGAACTGCCATCAGGCCCAGGCTGAGCCGCTCACTCTGCGCTGAGTCGATATGGGAAGGGTGAGGGTCAGTGCGGCCGTCCATCCGGGAAGGCCCAAATACCAGGGGACAGCAGCATCCGTGTCAGCGGCGTTCCCACCCTGCTCCCAGCCCAGCCAGGCCACGGGCGCCCCTTCTCACCCTTTCTGCTGGTGCTTTTCCTGGGGTATCTCTCAGCTTGTCCGACCAGGGTGAAGAGCAGCTTATGTGCACCTTCCATCCCCGGCGGGGCGTCTTCACCTGCTGGTCACGCAAGCGGTGGCGAGGCCGGGCCCCAGCACCCGGGTCCAGGGCAGGAAGAGGAGGACTGCCTTCCTGCCCAGAGAGCAGAGAGCTCAGACTCTCCCAGCCATGTGGGCAGCAGAGCAGCGACACCAGAAATGGAGGGAGCAGAGACCCAAGACGGACGGTCTCGCTGGGCTTGTACATCGGACGTAGGGGCGAGACGCTGGACCCCAAAAAGCACCATGTGATGTTCTTTTGAAAAAATAATACTGTTTCAGATGGGGCCTCTGGCTACTGACCTCTGCATCCTGGCCTGTTGCTTCCAGAGTTCAGGAGCCCGTGGAAAAGCCATGATCGTCCAGGAACCACCCAAAGCTTCCCCCGCCCCCCACTCTCTCCTCCAGACCCCCAGGCCCCTCCTGGGCAGGACGAGTGTCTTGTTTGCACAGCACCAGCCCAAGGGCCGGGCCGGCCTGGGCTTGCATCCTGCCTCTGCCATTTAGTAGCACCCTGTGTGCCCTTGGGTGTGGCTAATCTCTTAAACCTCAGTTTCCCCCTGGAACAACTCCTGGGGTGGTGGTGAGGATTAAAAGAGATATTGCAGGTAAGCGTTCCTGGTGTAACGTAGTGCTCAAAGTAGGACAGCAACTATTATCACTGCAGGCAGAAACTGTGCCCGAGACTGGGGAAGACGTTTGATGAGAATTAATCTCTCCCGACTCCAGGGTTTTAGCATCTGTTAACACTTGCTCAAATAGGGGTCTCTGCAAGCTTTGACAAAGGACCCTTGATAAATATTTGTGGAACGACTGAATGAATGAACGTGAAGCTTCAGTGCTCTTTTAATAGCTGACTTAGCTTTTGAATCAAAGTGAATCCGGCCCCCACAGGCCGTCTGCATCAGGGTCAGCAGACTCTCTGGAAAGGGCCAGAGGGTAAACAGTGGGGATCTGTGGGCCGAGTGGGCTGGTGGATGCCTCACCTCGGCCGCTGGAGCACAAACGCAGCCACACAGACTCTGGTCCAGGAAAGAACGAACGTGGCCCCCTTCCAATCAAACTTAATTTGTGGACACTGAAACTAATTTGGATTTTGTGAGAATTTCCACATACCGTGAAATCTTCTTCTTCTGAGATTTTTTTCAACCACTCAAAAATGTGAAAGCCATTCTTAGCTTGCGGACCACACGGACACAGCAGCCCGGATCTGTCCTGCAGGTTGGAGTTTGCTCCACCTTCTAGGCCAGGATGACCCTTTCCAACGGAGTTTTACAAGTACGACGAATGTGTATAACACCTGACTAGTACTCTTCAAAATAGCCCAGGTCATGACAAACAAGAAAAGGCTGAGAAACTGTCCCAGGTCGGAGGAGACTAAGGCGACACGATGACTAAATGTGAAGCAGGATCCTGGGTTTCTGGAACGGAAAAAGGACATTAGGAAGAACCCGGTGAAACCCAGAGGAAGTCTGTGGTTCAATTGATAGCATTGGGCCAAACTTAATTTCTTAGTTTCGATCAATGTATCTTGGTTGCCTAAAAGTGCACACGAGGGAAGCTGGGTGAAGGGTCTGTGTTAACTCTCCATACTACCTTTGCAAATCTAAAATATTTCAAAATCAAAACTATATTTAAAAATGAGGGAATTCCCTGGCAGTCCAGTGGTTAAGACTCTGTGCTTTCACTGCCGGGGCCCAGATTCGATCCCTGGTCCGGAAACTAGGATCCCACATGCCTCGCAGCGCGGCCAAAAAAAAAAAAAAATCCTGTACCGCCTTTCTGCCTCAGCCACCCCTGAGTTGTTTCCACGAGCTGCCCTGTGCCCCGCAGCTCTCAAGCCAATGCTCTTGAAGCCAGTCCGGGCCCCTGCTCGTGGGTTGCCTCATGTGCCAGCTGTCCTCTGTGAACCCGATGTGCTTCGCGACAGTGCAGACAAAAAGGGGCTTTTTTTTTTTTTTTTTTTTTTTTTTCAGAAAGATCTGTGTCCTAAAGCCATGGCTGCCCTAGACCCTGGGGTTTTTGGCCTGACCATGTTCTTGAGAGATCTGAATGACAGAGGTTCCCCTGCAGGCAGTGGCTCAAAACTGACTATAATAAATAGACACAGGACACTGGGACTCAACAGTAAGTTGCCACCCTATTCATATGTCATATAACATCCTCTGCTAGCTTAGCTTAGAGGAATATCACGCGCACACACACACACAGGCACACAACCCGAGTTGATGCAACATTCTTCCAGGGCAGTGTGATGCTGAGTGTAGGGCCCAAGCTCGTGGGACAGTAAACCTGTCGCGGGGTTCTTTACCGTGTTTCCTGAGCTGCTGATGCCCGAGGCAGGCCTCTCGCCCCCGCCGATAACCATGGGTATTTATCAGTGCCCAGGTGAGAGGCATCGGGCCCCGAAGATCACTCTCCACTGTTGGCAACCCTGCCTTTTTCTCCATAGTTTGAAATCACCAGCTGTGAGTGGGGAAGTTCAATACCAAGGTCGCCCCCATGGAAGGGAACGAGCCATTGTGTTCGGCCCTGCACCCCCTCTTGTTCTCTCCTTATTTGTTGGTGGGAAGTCACAAAACACTTCAATGTAAACATGGTATTTATTTTTTTAGATCTTAGTCGTTAAAGCAAGTGGGTTTTTTCCTTTGGGCGGGGGCGAGTTTAGTTCCAACAACCACTACAAGCTCTTTGCCAGCACTTCAGACAACACACAGCGTGTGCTGTGAAGGGTAGTTCCCACAGCGTGTCTGTCCTGGCGGAGGGAGCAGTGGGCGGTATTGTGGACCCTGGTTCTGATGCAGAGAGAGCACATCAGGTGTAGGCGCTGTCTAAAGTGCTGGCCACCACCCAGCTTCTCCTCCGTGTGCATCTGATTGCTTCGGAGATGGACTTCATCCATCCATTCATTCACGAATTCAGCAAAGGGTGAGTGTGCGCCCGCACTGCGGTAGGGCTGGGGGTACAGGGGTGGACAAGACGGGCATGGCCCTTGTCTTCGGGGATCTCTGATTAAACAAACACATAACTATGTCGTTGCAAACTGCAGTCATAGAGGAAGAGCCAGGGGCCTATGAGATAGAATATCATGAGGGAAATGTACTTTAGTTAAGTGATCAGGGCCAGTCTCTCCAAAGACGAGGCTTGTAAGTTAAGAGACAGTCATGGAAAGAGTGGGGAGAACCTTCCAGACCGAGGGGACAGTGCCACCAAGGCCAGAAGCATTCAGTGAACCAGAGGTTTGTGTGGTCAGACCCTAGAGAGGGACGTAGGCTCAAGGTGGGGTCCTCAGGAGTCTAGAACGACCTCTGGCATTCCTTCAGCACTGCCATTGCATGGTGCTTCCTCTCGAGTCCGAACAGGAATGTTTTCAGGTGGGCGATGGGCAGGAGGAATGGAGGGAGGCCAAGTCTTCAAGAAGATGATCTGGCCTTTCTCATTCCTTCACTTTCAAAGAGTCTTGATATGGGACTTCCCTGGTGGTGCAGTGGTTAAGAATCCACCTGCCAATGCAGGGGACACGGGTTCGAGCCCCGGTCCGGGAAGACCCCACATGCCACAGAGCAACTAAGCCCGTGCACCACAACTCCTGAAGCTCGCGCGCCTAGAGCCCGTGCTCCGCAACAAGAGAAGCCACCGCAGTGAGAAGCCCCGCACCACAGCAAAGAGTAGCCCCTGCTCGCCTCAAGTAGAGAAAGCCCGTATGCAGCAACAAAGACCCAATGCAGCCAAAAATAAATACATAAATAAAATTTTTTAAAAATTTAATTACAAAACCTTAGAGAAGCTTTTAAAAACAAAACAAAACAAAGAGTCTTGATATGGGGTATGCTGCTGCTCAGAGGATCCCAGGAAAGACTATAAATAAGTCTTGTGAGGAACCAGCCCTGAAGCTGGTGTGGTCTCTCATGTGACACTGGACAAAGGTGGGAAAGCTCCCAGTGGGTTTCAGCCCCATGAACCTTAAACCCTGAGTCGGCATCAATACATCCTTCTTAGTTTTACAGGGATTTCGACATTTTAAAAAGATGTAACCACAATTTTCTCCGTGATCTTGTCCCTTTGTGCACAACCATGTTTAACTACACAGTCCCCTGAGTCGCTGGTGGTATCCCAAAGGCAGCCAGGTGTACAGTGAAGCTTCACCAGAGCTCGCCACTTACCCCTCCCTCAGTGTGCTGTCCGTCACCTCTGCCTTTCACTAGGATATATGCGAGAACAGCAGTAACTTGTGCCAGATCCTCTAACAGTGACCTCAGTTGAGCTGTGTGCCCTGGTGCTAAGGCCTAAGATAAAGTGTGGCGGGAAGCATGTTTCTTTCCCTTTAGAAGGTTATATTGTAGCGAGGGAAACAGACCTGTCAATAATAATACAGTATTTTGTGATATGACATAGGGGCGTCCAGAGCAGATGGGGCGGGAAGGAGGAGGCGATCAGGGCAGGTGGAGGAGACATTACATGAATGAGGCGCTCTAAGCCCATCTGAGCAGTGCCGGGGGGAGGTGGCAGGAGAGCAGCCCAGAGAAGTCAGTGATCACATTATGGCTGGCCTTGTGTGCTGAATCAGGGAGGTTAGGCTTGATATGAAAGGGAAGGGGGAGAAGTGGATCAAACTTGGATCTCAGAGGCGTAGGGCTGGGTGATGGGCAAGAGGGATTGGCTGGGGAAAGGGCCCACAGCAAGGGGATTGTTATAGTAGTTTGGGGAGAAGTGAAAGATTGCAACAAGAGAAAAGACATTCAGGAAGGATAAGTATACAGACTGAGAGGCAGCTTAAATAGGGTATCAGCCATGATCTTTGGTTTCGAGCAATAGCAATTGGCTCTGGTTAGCTTCGGGGAAAGGGACTTCATGTGAAGACCATCAGGTAACTCATAGGCTCAATGGAGCGACTGAAGAAGCAAGCTCTGAAAATGACGAGGAACCAACGGCAGCCAGGCTGCCAATGGCGCTGCCACCACTGGGAGCTCAGTGCCTCAGATACTTAGGCTCTCCAAGGGCCACTTCTGCTGGAAGTCATTTCTCCGCTGCCCCTACACACCCTCAAACATCAAAGTCAAAATCAAAACCACAATGAGATACCCCTTCACCGCCACAAGACTAATATGAAAAAGACAGACGATAACAAGTGTGGGTGAGGATGTGGAGAAATTGGAACCCTCGTACATTGCTGGTGGGAATGTAAGATGGTGCAGCTGCTTTGGAAAACAGTCTGGCAGTTTTTCAACACGTTAAATACAGAGTTACCATATGACCCAGCAATGCCCCTGCTGGGTATGTAGCCAAGAGAACTGAAAATGTACATCTGCACAAAAACCTGTGTACTTATCCCCATAGCAACGTTACCCGTAACAGCCAAAAAGTGGAGACAACCCAATGTCCACCAGTGAATGAATGGAAGAACAAAATGTGGTAAATCCATGTAATGGAATATCATTCAGCCATAAAAAGAATGAAGTATTAATACATGGGATGAACCTTGAAAATATGCTAAATAAAAGAAGCTAGGGGGCTTCCCTGGTGGCGCAGTGGTTGAGAGTCCGCCTGCTGATGCAGGGGACACGGGTTCGTGGCCCGGTCCAGGAGGATCTCACATGCCGCGGAGCGGCTGGGCCCGTGAGCCATGGCCACTGAGCCTGCGCGTCCGGAGCCTGTGCTCCGCAACGGGAGAGGCCACAACAGCGAGAGGCCCGCGTACCACACAAAAAAAAAACCACACACACACACACAAAAACACCTTAAAAGGGTGAATTTTGGGACTTACCTGGCTGTCCAGTGGTTGGGACTTCGCCTTCCAACGCAGGAAGTGCGGGTTCAGTCCCTGGTTGGGGAGTTGGGATCCCACATACCTTGGGGCCAAAAAAAAAAGGCCAAGACATAAAACAGAAGCAATATTCTGGCGGGTTCAGTGGAGACATCAGAAATGGTCCACATCAAAAAAAAAAAAAAAAAAAACAACCAAAAAAAGGGTGAATTTTATGGTATGTTAATTATATCTCAATAAAGCTATTATTTAAAAATAATCGACTGGCAACCCAATTAAAGAAATGGGCAGAAGACCCGAATAGACGTTTTCTAAAGAAGATGTACAGGTGGCCAACAGGCACATGAAAAGATGCTCAACATCGCTAATCATCAGGGAAATGCAAATCCAAACCACAAAGAGACATCACCTCACATCTGTCAGAATGGCTGTCGTCAAAAAGACCACAAATAACAAATGTTGGCGAAGATGCGGAGAAAAAGGAACCAGTCACTATATTATATTCCTCAAACATATTATATTGTAAATCAACTATACCTCAATAAAAAAGAAAATCAACCTACTAGACCATCCACCTGGGTAAGGTTGGGACCCATGCCCAGGACCTAACCCCCTGGGAAAAAGAGGGACAAGCCGCCTCTAGCTTCTGTAGTGGGGGGCAGCCTCCATCCACAAAGGCTCACCCAGAACTAGGAAGGGTATTCAGATGCTGGGCGGCCAAAATGACTGCACACGGGGGAGCGAGAGAAGACATTCGGGCAGCCTCCTGGATTTCTGACCTAAGAGCTCACCAAGCACATTGGTAGATGCATTCCAACTCTGCTCCAGGTCACTGGGTCATGACCGGACTTCTGTGTTTAATCATTCATTGTTGGAAGAGCCTGCGTTACACCGTCTCACCTCTGAACACATCTGTCTCTTGAAGCACTTTATATCTACTATCTCTTTGTTTCTATATGGCCTCAAGTGGCCCAACTTTTAGGCAAGCCAGTGGCTGCATGCATGGATATACAACTTGCTAGTCTATTAGTATTTGAGCTGGTGACCATTTTTAGAGCTGTAATTATAGGCAAGAAAAAGTAGGCAGAGAAGCAAATTGGAGTATTTGATTTATCAAGGAAAATTTTTTTAATGGCTCCCCAGTCTATCTGAAATTCATCATCAGGCCCACATTGTGGGGGAGACGTTCCCTACGATAATTCGGGATCCCGTTGGGCTCCACCAGTGGCGTGCTGGTATAGAGTTACCTGTCCTCTCTGGGTGGGGGAGGGACAGGAGGGTCCTGAGAGCACTCCCACAGGGCTGATTTACAACTCTCCACATCCTGATGACTGTGGAGTGGGGAGCACCGGTCCAGAGACACAGTCAGGAGAGCACGGCTCTGGCCAGAACTCTGCTAACTGGCTGTGTGACCGGATGGTAGCGTCCCTTTTTTTTTTTTTTTTAATATTTTATTTATTTTTTTATTTATTTATGTAGGCTGCACTGGGTCTTAGTTGCAGCACGTGGTTCTTCGTTGCGGCATGTGGCATCTTTGTTGCGGCATGCAGACTTCTTAGTTGTGGCACGCATGCGGGATCTAGTTCCCTGAACAAGGATCGAACCTGGGCCCCCTGCATTGGGAGCGCAGAGTCTTACCCACTGGGCCACCAGGGAAGTCCCAGTAGCATCCTTTTCTGTGAAAGGAGGGAGGCTTCAGCCTCCGCAGCTCATCCTTTCTGTTCCTGTCTCCGAGTAAGGGACTGTATTTCATTCTGTGGTTGGAGTGTTCCCTTCATAGTTTTCCCTCTTGGCTGGGCCTTGCTAACGACCTGCTCCCCAAACACCAAAGCACCTCTGTTTATGAAAACAGCGCTCGGTCACAAGTTGCTAGGCAAGGACCAAGGTGCCCAGAAGCGCCAGGGCCGGGCCTGCATTTTCCTCACAATCACCCATCTCCATCTCTGTTCCAGAGTTATCCTTCCCCTCCCCACACCTCCCACCCCATGGTGAATGAGCCTTCATCCCGGAGGAGGAGTGACATAAGGGTTGAATTTACCAGCCTAGGAAGAGTAGTTTGACTTCAAACCCCAGTGTGGGGCATACTGATGCAAAGATCGTCCAGGTCTGTTATTTAACAAATGCTTTCTGGTATCTAGCAGTTACTGTGTGCCAAGTGCTGTTCTAAATTCTTGACAAATACTGTTTTGTTTTTTGTTATTGTTGTTGTTGGTGGTGGGTTTTTTTTTCGGTACGCGGGCCCCTCACTGTCGTGGCTTCTCCTGCTGCGGAGCACAGGCTCCGGACACGCAGGCTCAGCGGCCATGGCTCACGGGCCCAGCCCCTCCGCGGCAGGTGGGATCTTTCCGGACCGGGGCACGAACCCGTGTCCTCTGCATCGGCAGGCGGACTCTCAACCACTGCGCCACCAGGGAAGCCCTGTTGTTGTTGTTTTTAATTGAAGTATAGTTGATTGACAATGTCGCGTTAGTTTCAGGTGTACAGCAAAGTGATTCAGTTATACATATATATGTATTCTTTTTCAGATTCTTTTCCCTTATAGGTTATTACAAAATATTGAGTATAGTTCCCTGTGCTATATAGTAGGTACTTGTTGGTTATCTATTTTATATATAGTAGTGTGTATATGTTAATCCCAAACTCCTAATGTATCCCTCCCCCCACTTTCCCTGACAAATACTGTTTTTAATTCACATAACTCTGTGAGGCAGGTCTTATTTTCATCCCCATTTTACAGATGAGGCACAGTTAGGTCAAGACACAAGCCATGACTAAGTAACTCACCTCTGGAACCCCACGATCACTCCTTTAACATGTCTAAGATTATCACAAACATTCAGAGAGAGCTTGACTTCCAGTCTCTGGTAACTAGTTATTCAGACCAACGCTCAAGCTGAAAGCAACTAAAAATGCTAGAACATATGCTAGAAAACATATTTTAAAAAATCCTAAAAGCCACCACATGCTGACAAGATAGTAAGGAATAGGTGAAACTGAAGGAAAAAGAGAACCCTGACAGCTAATCCAGCAAGGAAGCCACTCGAACCCTGTAGATATTTGCCAAGTCTGGCATATTTGAACTTCAGTGTGAATGGTTTTCTTGAGGCAAGAGGTCGGAAATCAAAGTCCAGGGTCCACGCTGGGTGGGAGATGAGACCTCGCCCAGTGGTGTGCTGGTAAATGCTTATCACCAGCCCTTGGTGAGGTTGGGAAAGGGTCCTGATGTATTATAGCATTTGCCAATTTCCACAGTGTAAATGCTCCGCCATGGCTGATTTAGAACTATTGATAGGTCACTGAGCAGAGTTGGGAAGCACAGCCTTGCCGGTCAGCTGCAGCACATCACTGACCCCACCCTGGGTACAATAAGCAAATCAGTCTCACTCACTTAGGCAACCTATATTGGCATCACCTGGGGGTCCAGGGACCCACGAGCCCTGAACTTGGATGTTGGTCATCCTGCACTAGCAGTGCCCTCAGGAGTCTGGCAGAGCAAATGTAAAGCAACTCGAGAGGAAGGTAACTTCACTCTAGGCCTCAGATTATCCCTATAAATAAATTTTAAAATACAATGTCCAGCAAGGTCAAGGAGAACCAGACAGATCACAAAGAAATAGGACACCATGAGTAAGAACCAGCAGAAACAGACTCTCAGATACTTCAAATATCAGAATGATCAGACACAGACTATAAAACAAGTGTGCTTTGTTGAAAGAAAGAAGTGTAAAACTGTCTGCAGGGGACAGGAAACTATAAAAAGTGCCAAACTACGTTTATAAAGAACATTTGTAGAGCGCCTTATAGTTTAGCCGGAGATCAAACGCACAAACACCTTCAGGGGCCATGTGGTAACACAAATGAGTACGGTGACTGGGTGACACATTGGCGACCTAGTGAGCTCTATCTGAGGGGCACAGGGCTTCTCGGCTCCAGCTGATTGTTGCCATGTGGCACGTGGGGCCCAGTTTGCAGGTCTTCTGCTATCTCTAGATCTTTTTACTGTGGCAAAATACACATCATGTAAAACTGACCACTGTAACAATGTTAAAGTGTGCGATTCAGCGACAGAAAGCACATTCACAATGTTGCACAACCATCACCACTACCTACGTTCAGAACTTTTTTATCACCCCAAAAGGAACACCTGTACCCATTTGAAGTCACTCCCCGTTCCCCCCCTCCCCACGGTCCCTCTGGTTTCTGTCTCTAGGGATTTGCCTAGTCTAGATAACTCATATAAGTGGAATCATACAATATGTGTCTTTTTGTGACTGGCTTCCTTTACTTAGGATGTTTTCAAAGTTCATCCATGCCGTGGCATGTATCAGTACTTTATTCCTTTTTAATGGCTGAATAATATTCTATTGTATAGATATGCCCATTTGTCCATTCATCATTCAGTACTTGGATTTTTAAATATATGTTCCCATTTTTCATTCAAATATATGCTTTAAAAAGTTCTGTGTAACCTTAAGCATGTATCTGCTGGCCAGGTAAGTCAGAGGGCCAATGGTATGAGACTGCTGCCTTATGACCCACTGTTACGTGTTTTCCCATATAATCCTCACATCAGGAACTCGGGGTTTGGGATGGTAAAAGGACATGCATAGGAAAAGGCCTGCAGTGCAGCTTCCACTCCGTATCACCAGAAGCTTTTCTCCCCCAAACCAAAACCTCAGGGGAAAGGGCTTGATTTTAGAATGAGCAGAAGACAAACATCTAGCTCATGGCTGTGTCCTTGAACTTCCCTGGGACTCAGTTTCCCTCCATGTAAAATGACTGATGTTGGGTTAGTTGATCTCCAAGGCACTGGGCTTGCTAACGGGGTCATTCTTTTTCCCCAGCATCCACCTGGGCACGAATTGGCTCTGGTCAAGATAATTTAGCTGCAGCTGAACATAAGGTTGAGGCCCCTGGCTTATCCTGGTAATTGCAGATTCGTGCGGAGCTGTCGTAAGGCACCACGGGGAAGAAACCAGCCCAGAAGTCCTCCTTGTCGCTGGCCAGTCCATTTTACCTGGCAGGGTCATTTGTGAGGTGGCAGCACCTGGGCTGAGCCTGGGACTTACATCAGGAGTGACTTAAACTCAACTCGTGGTTCTCGAACAGAAACCCCAGCGTGGGCTCCCTGACCTTATTTATGGCCAGGGCAACTTATCACTAGGAGGAAAGGTCTAAGAGCCCCTGTTGAAACGCTGATAAATAATCATCGAGCTTTTCCTGCGCCGAAAGCTCTTTCATAAGCAAGGTCGGATGTCTCTAGTGGTCACCCCAGGCACCTTTCCTCCCACCCTCGTTTTCCAGAAGGACTAAGGATAGGGAAGCGACGTCCTAGCTCGCGTATTTAAACCGGGCAGAGGGTCAGCAGAGGTCCGCGTTTCTCAACTCTTTCCAAGAGCACCTCGCGTCCCGAATCGGCGCCTTCAACTCGGAGAAGTCGGGAGCCCCACAGGAAACTTCCATTACTGCAGACGCTGCCACACACCCGGGGCAGCGGATGGGCTGCCGCGCTGGCTCCCCAGGAATGCGCTCCCTCCACGGCCGGCCGCCCCGCCGGCCCGCCCTCTCCTGGGGACCCCCCGGCACCTGCGGCCTCCGAGTAAGTGTCCGCGCGCACGTCCGCCGGCCCGCCTCCCCTCCGCGTGCCCGGAGCCGGGGGTCGCCGGGTACCCCTCGTCGCCTCCCCGGGGAGCGCGGGGTCGCGGGCGCCTCCCCCGGGTGGGCGGAGAGGCTCGCGGCGCTGCCCCGTGGCGGCAGCGGCGCCCGGAGGCCGCACTACCGGCGGCCGCGGCGGCGCTGCTCCCCCTGCTCGGTGCAGCTGCCGCCCGGCGCTTGCGCACTGGGCCCTGGGCGCGCGGCGGCACTAGGCTTTGTGTGTGTGTGTGTATGTGTGCGAGTGTGTGTGTGTCTGTGTGTGTGTGTGTGTGTCTGTGTGTGTCTCTCTGTGTGAGTGAGCGGGCGGGCGGGCGCGAGTGTGGCCGCCGCGGAGCGCGAGCAGGACCCGGCGGGCGCGCTCCCCCAGCCTCTCTCTCCCCGCCAGAACCATGTCGGGCAGGTCGGTTCGAGCCGAGACCAGGAGCCGGGCCAAAGATGATATCAAGAGGGTCATGGCGGCTATCGAGAAAGTGCGCAAATGGTAAGCGGAGGCGCCGGCTTGTTCTCTCGTTCGGTTGCAGGCTCGCGCCGCGGCCGCCCCGAACCCCGAGACCAGATACAAAAAGCCGGCGGGGCGCAGCGCCCCGGGCCGCCCGCGGGCCCAGGAGTTGGAGAGGGCGGGCGGCGCGCGAGCCGGGTCACCTGCGCGCGGCGGGGGCCGCGGCCGCTGCCCAGGTGCGCTCGCGCCTGTCGCCCACCTGGCGCGGCGGCGGCAGCCTGGAGGCGGCGGGCGCCCCGGGCCGGGCGGTGGAGCGGCGGGCAGTCCCCGGCGCGGCGCTCGGCTCCCGGGAGGGGGGCTCGGGGCCGGCCCCAGAAGCCATTTCGTTTTGTGCAAGTCACATGAAAGCGGCTTCCCGCGCGCCGGGGCCGCGATGCCGGCGGCAGAGGGGAGAGCGCGAGCTCCATTGTGCAGGCACCGAGCGGGCCGCCGCCGCTGTCTCCGTCTCCTACCCGCGCGCCCCGGGCGGCGCAGCGCCGGCCCCCGCGCCCTTGCCCGCGCCGGGCCTCCCTCCCCCCCTCCCTCCCTCCCTCCCCGGCCGGCTGGCTCGCTCGCTCCCCGCCTCCCAGGCCCGGCGCCCTCGAGTCTGCGGAGTTTGCAGAGCGCGAGCCGTTTAAATTTAGCGCTTTGGGCTGCCTGGAGCGAGGGCTCTTGGCGAGGAAGAAAGATGGGGGCGAGCGCGAGGAGGAAACGCCGGCGGCGGCCGCGGGGCCCGGGGCTCCGGGCTCCCCCCTCCCGCCCCGCTGTGCCCGGACCCGGGCGCGGGGGTCTGGGCAAGCGAATGTTGGGGGCCAGACCCCGGTCCTGGGCCGCGTCTGCCTGTCCGAACCCGGCAGCTCGCGTTTGTTTTGCGGAGAGAGCCGTTGTTTTTGTTCTCTGCGCGGGGGGCGAGGGGGACTCGGTGTCGGCCGTGCGGTTTCTCCAGCTCACGTGAGATTCCGTCCGGCGTGGCCTGGTTGTAATTAATACGACTGAACGTTTCCCCGGCCTCGTCCGGGTCTGTCTCGGAATCGGCCCGAGGGCCAGGCCCGAGGCGCGAGCCGATCGCCAGGTTGGGGCGGACTTGTTGAAAACTCCCAGCTCCCGGATTTCAACTTTATTATTTTTTTCCCACGGCCTCACCAGGGTCAGGGAGGGAGAGGAGCCGCAGCGCCGTTCGAGTGTCAGCGCCCGCGGGCTCGTCCTGACCCTTTATTTAAAGCCTGCAAACCCCCGCAGGCCCCGTGGCGGGCTCTGTTTATGTTTAGGGGTGTCATTTCTTGAGTAACGCCTCGCCTCGTTCCCTCAAAACCACTGGGGGCTAGCCTCCAGTCTAGCCGTGTCACAAGTTAGCTGTCCTTTCTGAGTCAAACCCAACAAAAAAGGCAAGAGGAAAATCAATAAAGTCCACGTGCTCCCGGGCCTCCTATGGAAAGGGCTGTCTGCAGATGGCCGGATGCCCGGCCGAGGGCTGGGTTTGGCTCTAGTGGGACAAAGAATTTTCAGAACCGTGAGAAGGGAAGGCCTTCCAAAGTTGAGATCCAAGTCTTCCCTGCCGTGGGAGCTCCCCTGGTGCGCAGGGCGCCCAGTGCCCGGACTGGAGCCATTTAAAAATGGCAGAAACAGCTGCAGGCCAAAACGCACACGGGAAAACAAGCCCACCACCCCCTCTCCTGCGGGATTCCCAGAGGGAAGGCTGGAGTGGTCCCCTGCCTGAACGCCTGTGCAAAGAAAGAGCTGTTGTCTGGGCCTGAGTCCCTTCTGTCAGCAGCCTGGAGGTGAGAAAGGGGTGGGGGCCAGCTGCCTTTCCGTGCTGCAGGAGGCTTGGCGGGGCCTTGCGCTCCAGGTTCCCAGCCTGGCGGAGGCTCCTGCACCCTGACAGCTGCTCTGCTGGGAGGGCAGATGGAGCTGTGTGGGGTTTTCCACCCTGCCGGCCCCAGAGCAGCCGGCCTGGTGGCCCTCAGTGTTGCTTAGCCCGCTGCTGGCGAGGCCTGTGTTTGGGGGGACAAGAGGAGAACGTGTCTCCCTTCCTTTTTTGTGTCTTGGGAAACTATGAGTCAAGTCCTCTAGAAGACCTCAGCCTTTGGGATCTCATGGCTGGGCTTCCAGTGTGACCTTGGGCTAACCACATAACTTCTCTAACCAAGACAAGAGGTTCCTGTGCTACCTTCTCCCCTTCTGGAATAGCATCATGTCTCAAAAAGCACTTATCCTGCACACAGGAGCAGTCATTAAATGCGGTCCTTACTGTGGGGTAGAAACTTGCATTTTGCTGATTTTTTTTTCTTTCTTTTTCTTTTTCTCCTGCCCATTCTAAGTAAAAAAAAAGCCTTTGCCTTGTTTCCTGGGTTTCCCCAGCCCCGAGAAGCCAAATCTCACCCTCGCTGTGCCTTCAGAATGCGTCTTCCAGTCAGCCCTTGTGGTTTGGGGTTGTTTATTAACTGTGTGGCCACCAACCGTGCATTTCACCACTGGCTGGAACACTGGGTTGCCAGATTTAGCAAATAAAATTATGGGGCACCCAGTTAAATTTGAATTTCAGATAAACAAAGAAATAATATTTTTAAATACTTCCTTTTTTTTTTTAGTGTAAGTATGTCCCATGCACTAATTGAGACATACTTATACTAAAAAAATTATTCGTCATTTATCTGAAATTCCAATTTAACTTCTGCATCCTGTTTTGTTTTGTTTTGTTTTTTTAAATCCAGAATGGAGGTGCCTGGCATACCACTTAGCCTGTAAGCCTAGGGTGGTATTTCTCCTCAGTCCCAGGGTCCCCTAAAAATTCCCCCTTCTGCCAGCCCTACCCTTCCCCTGCTGTGGAAAAAGCCAACAGCCAGCCGTGGCCACCCTGTCGGTAGCTGCCGGCCGTTTCTCCTCTCCTTTCTGTGTCCCAGCAAGGCAGGTTGGTGGAGTGAGAGGCAGCTAGAACAAGAAGGAAGAACGAAATGGTGGGCTCCTTTTGGGGAAGCTGGGGCAGGGTTAGGAGGCCCCGTGTGGGCGGAGAAAAGCAGGGCAGGGGGAGTCCCTGGGCGGGAGGCAAAGCCTTGAGCCTCGAAGTAGGCTTAGGCCTTGGACCCCTGGATCCGTGGTCTGAAGGGTCCCTCGGTGGCTTGTGAAGACAGAGAGAGGCCTGTTCCCCGAGACTTCCCGCCCGTCTCTGGGGGCGAGGGGAGGTTTGACTGTGCCTAAACCCTCACCTTGGTACTTCCAGGGGCACCCTTCTACCAGGCACAGGGCAGGTCAAGTGGGCCTGGGCCTAGTTAGGATGAGGCCAGCTGTAGCCAGGCCTCCTACGGCATCAAGGACTAGCCCTGAGAAGTGGATCGGAAGTGAGGGGTTCGGAGCCCTCTTTGAGGGAGTCAGGTCACCCTGGCTGGCTAGCCCTTCCTTGGACCTGACCTTGGGGGAACATTAGACATTGCCCTCGGCCTAGAGAATCTGGGGAGAAGGGTGCGCATAGTTTACACAGGAGCCCGTGCTGGGGAGGGGCGTTTGGGGCTCTATTCCTACAGCTGGGACCTCATTTGCTTCTTTTGTCCAGGAGCCCAAGCCTGGTGGGGAAGAGAGAGGCACTTAAGCCTGGCTGGTTACCGGGGGCCAGCAAGGCAGGAGGGCTCAGGCCGTGTCCAGGGCAGCTTCGTGGCAAGGTTGGGCTGCGGCCTGGTGGTTGTGGTGAATCCGAGCCCAGTGCCTGCAGGTGGCGAGACCTGGGGGATCCGAGGGAGCCCCAGGGCCCCATCTGGAGAGAGTCAGTGCTCCTCGGGGCATGTGGGCCCCTCGTGGCCAGAATGTGTTTTTGAGAGTGGCCAGGAATCTGCATTTTAATGTGGGGTCTGGCTTCTTTTTTTTTTTTCTTTAAGTCTGGTAATTGATTCAAATTTTTAAAAGTACCGTGCAGGCCAGACAAAACACGCCCGTTGGCTACTTGTTTGCTACTGCGGATGTAATTAAGTACAGCTTAATACCTTTCTTTGGGCTTGGGGGGCTGTGTGTTCTAGGGTGATGGGTTTGGAGGTGGTAGTGGGAACTCTCAGCTGCTCTCTGGAGTCCCTGTGTCATTTCCCGAGGCGCTGCCAGGCCGCTGGCTTGATGACACACCCGGCGCTCCCTGGATGTGTCTCCGAAGTACCGGCTACTCACTCAGTGACTTGCCCCTGAGCTCTGGGGCCTGTGTCTCCCTGGGTGGCTGCTGGCCGGATACCAGGCTGAGGTCGGGTTCTCAATGCTCTTCCCTCTGTCCCATGGCCCCTCAATGCCCACACCTAGAAATGCAACTGGAGAACGGTTTCTAATCCCTGGGGTGAGTTGGGAACTCGGACCAAGGGAGGCACCAGAACCTACCTGTGTTCAGGTCCGAACCTGCAGGGCCTGTAACCTCTCTGGGAAGCTACCTGCCACTTGATACATTCATCTTGGCTCAGGTGTGGCCTGCGAAGCCCAGATCTGGCACACTTTCTGCCCTGAGAGGTGTCCTGTCTATTGCAAGTCAATTACTTTTTTTTTTTTTATAACACAATCAAGCCTTGGATTTGCTGACCTACTGGGGCCCGGACCAAAGAAGCCAGTTGAGGGGCTGGTGAGTAGTGAGTGCCTTTGGCCATTTGCATGGGATTTGGGCGATTTGTCCAGCTTCTGTCACCGATGTGCTCTGTGGAGTCATTTCTTAGTAGTGTTTCACGGGAGACAGAATAGCAGGGGTCAGAGCCCGTGTCCAGTCCTGGTTCTGCCGTTGACTAGCTGTGTGACCGTGAGCTACTGGTATAACTTCTCTGGGCCTCCCATTTCCCCATCTATAAAGTGGGGTGACAGTAGTCTCCCTCTCACAGGTCTGTTGGCAATTGTCGGGAGAGAGGGCATGTAAGTAAAGTGCTTGGCACGGAAGCCCTCAGCGCACAATGGCCATTATGATTGTTGCTTTGTCACCAGGGTTGTTTCTTGGAACGTCTCTGTCCCTTCCAGGCACCTGTTGATTATTCAGCACGAAGGTGGGGAAAGACTGGGGTTGTGGATCGTCCATCCTGCCTCTGAGAGGCTGGGGACAGGTGGGTGGTGACTTAGGTGCCTGACTTTGTTTAATTCTCTCAGGGCTAAACGGGGCAGGGATGGGGCAGGGGAGGCTGCTCCAAAAAGCAGTGTGGCATGGAGGTTTGAACACTGGCTCTGGGGAGAATGACTCCACCTCCCCCTGCCTCAGTTTCTTTATCTGTCAAACAGGAAAGGCGACAGTTGCTGCCATGAGAGCTTATGGGATGATTAGAGTATGTGCAGTGCTCAGCACACAGAAGGCACTAGAAATGGTCATAGTAGAATAAGGAAAAGCCAGGCCCTAGCTTCCGCCAGCCGGGGACTTTGGGACCCGCGCAGGCACAGTTTGGGGTATGGAAGTGTCCGTGGTTTGGGTCAGCTGGTTTTGAGTGTGCTTGGGCACCCGGAACCCCCAGTGGTGAAGGGGTGCCAGGTGGCGGTAACGTGTCCCACCAGCTTGGGAGGGCTACTTGCCCATGGAGGAGAGGACCCAAGGCCAAGGTCTTGGTGGGGAGGCTGGACGAGGCGCCCACAGCCACACGTAATTCTCGGCTCTGGTGGACCCCGTGTCGCTAACGTTGCTGAGGGCTCCCGGCCGCTATGCCACCTACAGCAGGTGTACGTCTGGCTGTCCCATCAAATCGTGGACTCCAGAGCCCAGCTCCCTGGTTGAAACCCCAGCTTTCCTTCTGAGGGGGGCTCTCCCTTAGCCGTGGTGTCCTCAGGCACGTGGCCTCTGGCTGTCACTCCTAGTGTTAGGGGCAGGAGGTGACAGGACCTGACTCGTAGGCTGCCAGAGGTCGAGGACCGAAGTTGGGAGGCTGGGGTGATATAGCTAGAGAAGGACGATGCTCGAAGCAGAGAGGTAGGAGGAGAGAGTGGTAATTACCATCATTACCCTTAGTGGAAAGCAGTCACCCCCTTTCCTTCTCGTGGCTTGTGATTTGCTTCTCACCATCAACCTGCCTTTGGCAGCTGGGGGCCCCTGGGCACTGTGCCCCAGGAGTTTAGGATGTGGCTGGGGGTGGATCGGGGGCAGCTGTGCAGACGTTAGGAGCTGAGACCCTGGAACTGAAGCCTGTCTCCGAACCGACGTATAGGGTCTTGGGGCAGGCAACCTCCCAGCCGTGGCTGCCCGCAGACGGGGCTGTGCTTCCCTGTCGCAGCCCCTCGGTTTCAGCATCTGGGGACTGCCCTTGGGGCCGAGGCCACTGGGCATCCAGGTTCCCCCCTGCCCTCCATTCCCCAGGGCTGATCTAACTGGCATTTGCCCGGAAGAGCCTGGGGTGGTTACTCATGCTGTCAGCGCCTGCTTCCCTTCCCACGACCTCGGAGGCAGGGTGCAGGGTGAGGGGGGCAGGGTGAGCCCCTGGGTGCCCTTGGGGAAGACCCTCCCACCCCCACAGAGGAAATGCCCTGTTCTGAAGCCCTCTCTGCTGCTCAGAGGGGCTCGGGTGGCCCAGTTCGCCGGCTCTGGGGGGGTGAAGGCTGGAGGAACCGGGGCTGATTCCCTCCATCCAGAGGAATCATCCCAGTGGCAGCCCCGCCCTCCCCTCCGGTCTCACGGGGCACTCTTCCAGGCACAGGAAGCAGTCGACATGCGACATGCTTTGTCTCCCTCGCAGCAGCCTGGAGAGATTGACGACCCCATGTGGTCTAGCAGATGGGGAAACTGAGGCTCAGGCTGGCGAAGTGACTTGCCCAGGGGCCCCCAGCCAGCGAGCGGCAGAGCTGGGATTCAAGCTCTCGTCTGTGTGATCCGGAGATGTTCTCTCAGCCCTGCCTGGAGCTGTCACCGCGTCACAGCTGCTCCAAGGGAGTGCGGCCTGTGCCCCCCGCCGGCGTGAGCAAGGGCCTGCCCCCGAAGCCCCCCGGTAATGGGTTCTTCCTCGTCCTCTGCAGGGAGAAGAAGTGGGTGACTGTGGGTGACACATCCCTGCGAATCTACAAGTGGGTCCCTGTGACGGAGCCAAAGGTTGACGATGTGAGTATGTGGGGCCGGTCCCCTGGGGTGGGGCTGTCCATCCACACTCCCTCCCATCACAGGGAGAGGGGGCTGTCCACTGCCACCCACCATGCGGGGACCCTGGGGCCAAGGCCACTTGGGCAGCAGAAGGACCCAGCTTAGGGCTGGAGAGGCTGCTGAACCTGTGTCTACCCCTCCCCCCATCATCCAGCCCCAGAGTTTGGCCCTCAGAGAGGTGGGGAATGTCCCCTGTAAGTCACCTCTTCGGGGCTGACAGCCCCATGGTTTGCCAGTGGGCACACTGCTTAGTGCAGAGTTATCCTCTCCCTGAGGCCCTGGGCACCATGGCTTTGCGGTGGGCGTGGCGGTACCTGCAGACAGGTACCTCCCCCATCGTTGTGGTGTCATTCTTGGCACCTGACCATCTGCCAGGCACTACTCTGTGGAGTGAGCTCTTTATCCACTCTGGACAAGGGAAGACGCAGGCTCAGAGAGGCAAAGCCGTTTCCCCAGAGTCACACAGCAAATGTCAGGTCTTTTGACTCCAAAGCACATACTCTCCACTCTTGGAGAGCCTTCTGGTGGTTGGAGCTGCTGGTGAAGGGTGACCCCAGCGTGAAAGTTTGGTGCGGAGAAGCAGGGGCCATTGACAGGGGAGGGTTCCAGGAGGGGCGGCGACTATGACCGCTAGAGGAAGGCCTCGTGGCTGCGCTTGCTCTCAGGGAGGCATTGATGACAGACCTGCCCCGCATCACGGATAGTTTTTCAGCCTGGTGGGTCCCAGGCCAGTTACCCTCAAAGACCCACAGGTCAGCTGCTCTCATTTCCAGTCAAAATCCAGAATGGTCCCACTGACAGGCCTTTGCATGGGCTGTTCGTCCTGCCTGAGTGCCTTCCCTACTATGCAAGGATGGCTCAGCTCACACTGACCACATGCCTCCAGTCGTGACAGTGGGCACGATTGGTAGGTTTCTAGGGGCCATAAAGCGGGGCAGAGACTTCCCTGGCGGTCCAGTGGTTAAGATTCCACAATACCACTGCAGAGGGCACGGGTTCAATCCCTGGTCAGGGAACTAAGATCCTGCCTGCCGTGTGGCGTGGCCAAGAATAAAAAAAGAACCACGGGATAAAGCCTCTCTCCACAGTCTCCAGTGACCTGCCCCACGAGTCTTGGGTCTCCTGGCAGGGCTGAGGCTCCATTCTTGACCCTTTGATCACATGCAGCCCCTGGGTGGGTCGGTGCTGGGCTGAGAACGTGGGGGCTTGTCATCCCCTCTGGTCCTCGCCTGGGCTGGTTCGTGGAGCCACCAGGGCTGCTTCCCCCAGAGGCACCGACATAGACTGTCCTGGCCTTTGGTGCCGGCCGTTCCGGAGGGAGAGCAGAGTGTAGCCAGCCTCCTCGAAGGCAGCTCCTGGCTCTTGCCCACATCTGTGCCTTGCACATCATTAGGTGTTGTATAAACGCCGGTTGCATTTGAGAAGATGTGGTCCCTGCTCTCAAGGAATTTATAATCTTGTTGGGGGAAGATAATTATAGAATAGCATGAAACAGACATCAGGGAAGTGCCAAATGGATTGTGACGAAGGAGAGAATGTAATATATGGGCTATCAGGAAGGACAGGGCAGCCTGGGGCTGGGCAAAGACCTCAAGGTTTGGATTTGGACAGACTACCCCCAATTAGCCTGTGATACCAGACGGGTGACCCCACCTTGCTGGGTTAGTTCCCTCTTTTGTGCTGTAGAACAGTAACATCCAGCTCCTGGGGTTTCTGCAACAGAGCAAAGGCAGTATATCATATGGGAAGAATTTAGCTCAGCACAGCTGTGCAGACAGTGCTCGGATGCTAATTTGCTGTCATCTCTGAGCCAAGATGTACAATACTCCTCCCCCCTTTCTCTAGGGTGGTGGGTCCCACGCCTGGCTGAGCATTAGATCCCCTGGGAGTCTCAACAAAATGCAGGTTCCTGGGCCTCACCCTGGATAGCTGGATCCGAATCTCTGATGGTTGTGGCCGGTAATCTTCAGCGGGAAGGGGTAGCTTTCCATGTTTTTGTTTTTGGTTGGTTTTTTTTGACCGCGCGGCATGTGGGATCTTAGTTCCCTGACCAGGGATCAAACCCACGTCCCCTGCATTGGAAGCGCGGAGCCTTAACTACCTGACCGCCAACAGAAGTCCCTCTTTTCTTGTTTTCAAACACCCAGTAACGACGTGGTTACATCATTTTTTTTTTCTTCAGAACTCTTGAAAATTGTCTTCTCTTAAATAGGTAAAACACGTTACAAAATTCAATTGTTACTTTAAAACTCTTTTTTAAAACTAAAACGATTCACATGCCATAAAATTCACTCTTTTAAAGTGTGCCAGTCAGTGTTGGTATATTTACAGCTGTGCAACCATCACCGCTGTAATTCCAGAACGTTTTCATTACCCCGAAAACAAAACGCATACCCTCCCCAAGATCCTGGAAACCACCAGTCTACTTTCTGTTTCTATAGGTTTGCATATTCTTCAGATGTTACTTTTTTTTTTTACAGTCTTATCTTTTTATACATCTGCTTCCCATCCCGGCTGAACACCTCCAACCCCATCCAGCTCTTTTCCTTGGAGACAACCAGTATTTGTTTATCCTTCCAGAGAGCTTGTGCGCGCAAAACTACAAACACACGCTCATTTATGCTCTTCCTTTACCACCTGTGGCAGCACCCTGTTCACATGTTCTGCATCAGTACATCTTGGAGATACTGAAATATTTTAATATGTGAATATTTCTGCGGATTCTTCCATATTAGAACAGGAAGAGCTTGTACTTGGACTCTGTGATTGTCACATCCCAGTGTGTTGAGTGAATGTACTGTAATGTGTTTAACAAGTCTTTTACCAATGGACACAGTTAGGTTGTTTCCACGAAATTCCATTCCATCCGTAAAAAATGGAACCATGTACAAAAGCATTCCCTTGACCTTTCCCTTCTCCCCTGGGCTTTCCCTCCTCACCTAGTCCCCAGTGTCGGGCCGGAAGTCAGCTGACTGTCTTTGAGGAAGGCAGTCCCAGGGGCCTGAAGATGGTGGAAATGTGTGAGCTGTCTTTTCCATCCCTTACCTGGCATCCCTGTACTGTACCTGCTTCGGGCAGGGTGACCATGGCCTTTTCCCCAGAGGAAATTCCCGCCAGCCAGGGTGTTTGCATACCTGTGGGGCTGGCCCCAGAAGCAAGGCAGCCTTACCCCCAGCCCCCCATCGCAGCCCCGGAAGCCTCCCCTCCACAGGGCTCCTTGATTCCAAAGCAGGTGAGGCTCCTCCCGGGACGTGTTCAAATGCGGGCCAGTGGAGCCCTCCAGAGCCCTGGGGGCTCCAGGATGAGTCAGCGGAATAAAATATTCATCTCGCTCCTCAGGGTCTCACTCGCGCGTGTGCACACACACACACAATTTGATGACTCGGTTTCTGCATCATTTTTCTCCTCCAGAAAAACAAGAACAAGAAAAAGGGCAAAGATGAGAAGTGTGGCTCAGAGGTGACCACCCCGGAGAACAGCTCCTCCCCGGGAATGATGGACATGCACGGTGAGCTCCCCGCAGCCAGCCAGCCAGCCGGGCCCCTCTCCTGCCCGCAGCACTTGGTTGTGTTTTTGTTTTACCAGCAGGTTTGTTCACATTCCAGTCGAGGGGTAGGAGGGCTGGGCAGGACCGGGAGGCTTCTGTGCCAAGGAGGAGGCTCAGCAGAGGAGAAGAAGCTGCTTTTCCCAGAGCAGCAAAGCCAAGAGTCATAAAATGAGCCAGAGACATTAAATAAGACCTCCTTCTCACCCAGTGACACAAATGTCACAGGACGTGTTCTGTTAGCCCCATGTGCCCAGGAAGTTTTTTGGGGGAATCTTATCTTTTTCCCTCCTGGGCCTGATGTATCATATGAATGATTCTTATTTCCTATTTCACTTGGGCTACTGGGAAGCTCTAACTGGATTTCTGACTTCATGTGAATCAGTCTGGGACCCTAGGACCTTCCCTTCTACATCGACTGCCTAACTTCCTTTGCTGTGTTGTTTCAAAAGTTGTAACCAGTGTCCCACTGATCAGATCCAGGCTGTTGACATGCTTTAGCCAGTCTGCAGTTTTGATGCTACTGGTGGGTTTTTTTTTTACCTTTTTATCTGAGAGGAAAGGCACAAATCGTAAGTGTGTGGCTCCATGAGATGTTCACAAACTGCACACACCTTTGTCACCAGCCCAAATCAGGACAGAATGTTCCCGGCAATCCCCGTGTTGTCCCCTCCCGGTCATTCCCCAATCCACCATGGAAAACCACTACCTGACTTCTAACCTCAGAGAGTTGAACCAGAAGTTTCTAAAAAATTGAGTTTCTGATATTTATAAATCAGAAAATTTGCATTTCTCCCATCCTTTGAGAAATCAGATCTGCCAGCCCTTGGGCGTGTTCTTCCTCGAGGCCGCAGCCCACTGCAACAGGAGCAGCTGCCCCTGCGGGGAGAGCGTGGCCTCTCCAGGCCCATCAGGCTCACCTCCTGTTCTGTCCCCAGCCTGGCCCTGCCGGTCTAGGAGCTCCCAGCACTTGCCTTTCTCTGTCTTGATCCCAGCTTCAGTGTCTTTGTACTTCTGACCACCCAAGCCTTTTTGCGCAACAAGGTGATGTTAGATAAATAAACAAGTAAGTCAAGAGGGAATATTGGTTGGATCTAGTTTGTAACCCTCCAGATCCGGGCTGTCTTACTCTGGGGGAAGGGAGGCCAGCAAACTTCCCCATTTGCCCAAACTGACTAGTCTGGAAAACAGTCCCAAGCTCCAAGGGCAAGGAGTCTTGCTTGTTGCTGAATTGGCTTCAGAGAAGCACAGGGGGGGTGTTCGCTGACAGTTAACGTGTCAAGAAAGTGTCTTACACACACACACACACACACCCCAACAACTGGCCGTATAATTTTAGTCGGGATGCATTTCATTTTCAGAAATAGGTGTTTGAGTTGGGACGCACCCTGTCCCTCTGTCGCTGGTTAGCATCCCCACTCTCTGGGGACCGAGGAGGCCCCTGGCCTGGCTCAGTTTCAGTTAATTCATAGAATTACAGGTGAGAACCTTTTCGAGCAGAGGGCAGGATCCCACCTGGATTCTAATGTGACTCTCCTAGGATCTACCCATCATGGCGTGGTCCTGGGCTAGGTATTGAACACGTAGCCTTGGGGTGGTAATGCCTACTTCACAAGGTCGTTATGAATATTGAATAAGGTAATCCCTTAAAGGCCTTGGCATATCAGTAGCTAACATCTAAGAAGCTGTCACAGTGTGCCAAGCATCTTGCTCAGCCCATTTTGGGCATTACCTCACTTAATCCTGGTGATGAGCCACCTTTGTACAGATGGTGAAGCTAAGGCTCGAGGAGGCAAAGTAACTTGTGCAGAGTTAGGAAGTTCATAAATGCCAGTGCTGAAAAATCTAGAATACTGAGCAACCCAGGTCCCCGACTCAGGAACCATGCTCACCTTCCATTTTAGTACATGTGCAGCCAAGAAAGACCAAGTCCACCTGCAGGGAGTGAAAGCTCAGGGAAAGCTATGGGCCTGGTTAGAGTTATCTGGAAGGCTACAGGCGGGACGATGGCCACAGGAGGACATGAAGGGACAGGGCATCTGTTTCCAGGATCCACCTGAGGTCAGCCCAAGCATCAGGGTCACGCCATTACCAGGTTACCAGGCAAGGCTCAGGGCAGCTGACTTGTTAAACGTTAGCGCTTACTGTCCTTAATTAGCACGACCTAACGCTGGGACCCAGAGGTTGAGCCTCCGCCTTCTGTGCTTCCAACACACACGGCCATGTATCTTGGCATAAGAAGGAGGCTGAGATTTTCTCGAAAGGTAAATCGAGGGCGTTTATATCTTTTTTTTTTTTAAGTCCCAGAATTCACGAGAGGATGCTTTTGTGTATTGAGCGCCCCAGAGTACACTTAAAATAAGATGCAATTTACCAAGTCAGGGCTGCAGGGCTGCCTGGCGCTTCCTCACCAGGTTGAGGTAGAGGAAAGACTCGGGGTTTGGGGCTGGGCAGACCAGCCCGACCCAGGGGCTCTGCTGCTGGGACTCAGTTTCCCCATCTGGGAGGTTGTTGAGATTAAACGAGGTGACTGTAAATGCCCTGGCCTGGTGCCCGGCATGTAGTAGGTGCCCTGGATGTGTCGATGTGCTTCTCGTTTTCTCTCCTCTCCTTCCTTCCCTGTCTGTTTCTTTCTTTCTCTCTCTCTCATTTTTACAAAAATGGCCTTGGTTCCAGGTGCACAGCATGGCCCAGGAAAGCAGGGTAACACCACATGGGTATCTGTAGTTTAAAATGACTCTTTGCTCGCTTCTCGGCCTTTCGGCTAAGGTCAAGTGTAGTATCTGTTCTTATCAGTTTAATATCTGATACGTCCTCTATCCAAGGACAATATATTGAATGGATTTTTGGAGCAGGCGGTTGGAATAGGAGCTTGCTATGTGTGGATGTGTGTCCCCTCCACACATCGACCTGGTATTGCAGTACCCCCAGGAATGGTGCACCCCCTTGGGGAATAACTCAGTATCAAAAAGCAAACTGTGGGGCCTTCCCTGGCAGTCCGGTGGCTAGGACTCAGCACTTTCACTGCTGAAGGCCCGGGTTTGATCCCTGGTCAGAGAACTAAGATCCCACAAGCCTCACGGTGTGGCCAAAAAAATAATAAAATAAAATGACTCTTTGTGCCCAAGAAAGGGTGTCCAGGGCAAGGGGGGGATGTGCCCCAGTATCCCCAGCTTGGCCCCCCAGCTCAACCCCTAATGCCCTTGCCCAGCTAACTTTCTTCCCCTTTTCCTTTTTATTATGAAAAAATGTCATAATAGAGAATAGTAGAGAGAATAGTATGATGAAACCCATATGCCTACCCACCTAGGTTTTCATAACATTATGCTACATTTGCCTCATCTGTTTTTTTGAATGTGTTAAGTTTTTTAATTGAACTACGATTTACAAGTAAAAAAATGCACAGCTCTCGAGTGTAAAATTCAGGGAATTCTGACAATTGTATGCAACCCATGCTAGAAGATTTTAAAGTACATTTCCCCACATCATGATACTTAAGTCTGTACCTAAACACTTCAGCACGCATCACTGATAAATGACATTTCTATCTACCCACTGTACCATTATCACTCCTAAAAAAATTAATTCCTTACTTTTAAACTCCAGACTGTATTCAGATTCCCCATTTGTCCCAAAATGTCTCTCAGAGCTGGCACATTCAAAACAGGGTACAGATAAATTCCATACGTCATGCCTAGTTGTTAGGTCTCTTAAATTTCTTTAATCTGTAATACGACCGTAATCTTCTCTGCTTCTCCTTTTATTTCTTTTTCTTTAGTTGCGTTGACTTGTTGGAAAGCCTGGGCCGGTTGTCCTGTAGAATATCCACTTTCTGTTGTGAACTTGTTGCCCTTTCTCTGCCTTTTATTTTGTATCAAATGGAATTGGTCCACAGCTGGATCAGATCCGATGAAACGGTTTGACGATGCTGCCTGTGGGACCACTTTGGCCTTTGCAGTGCTTCAGAGCCAGGCCCACAAGATGTCTGGTTTCTTCACCCAGAACGAGACCTCACGTGACCCCCAAAGATTTTGTTTTATTTATTTATTTTTGGCCACACTGCGTGGCATGTAGGATCTTAGTTCCCTGACCAGGGATCAAACCCGAACCTGTGTTGCCTGCAGTGGGAGCTCGCATTCTTAACCACTGGACTGCCAGGGAAGTCCCCCTTTTTTTTTTTTTTTTTGGCCCAAAGATTTTCAACGTGCCGGGCCACCGTCTGCGGTCGGCTGCCGCCGCTAACACAGGAGTCCCCTCAGTGAGTCGGGGAGGGGGAGCTCAGATGAGCTTCCACCCCGCGCAGGACGTGTGGGGCGGCCCTGGGTGGGCAGCTCAGCGGCCTCAGGAGGAAGAGGTGTCTCCTCCCCCCGGGAGAGCGTCCTGTAGGGCTGCGGGCAGCAAGGCCGGGGGGACTGAGCCCCCCCCCGCCCCCCCCCCCCGACTTGAGTCAGCAGCCGCGGCATTTCACGCTGTGGTTCTGTTCCCCCCCACCCCTCCCCCCCCAGATGATAACAGCAACCAGAGCTCCATTGCAGACGCCTCCCCCATCAAACAGGAGAACAGCAGCAACTCCAGCCCCGCCCCCGAGCCCACCTCGGGCGCGCCCGGTGACGGCACCGACGCCAAGGCGGATGAGGCCCAGGCCGACGGGAAGGAGCTCCCTGGGGCCGAAGGTATGTGCCCTCAGGGGCTGGGCTCAGAGGGGGCCTCTCTCCCGCCAGCCTTCAGCCAGGCAGTTGGAAGGGTCTTTAAGGAGGTCCTGCCAAGTGCCGGCCCCCAGAAGGTGACGGTAGAAGAAAGGTAATGCCTGGAGCTCATATTCTTGAGGGGCAATTAAAAAGAATCATACAATGTAATATTTGGAAAATAAGTGCTTTGGAGAACTATAAAGTAAGAAAGGGGAGTGGGTTAGGGTTGCATTTTAAATAGGATGGTCAGGGAAGGCCTCACTGAGAAGTTGACATGAGAGCAAACGAGGCTCAGGTTAGGGGAGGGAGCAAGCCAGGTGGGAGAAGAACATTGGGGGCGGTGCAAAGGCCCTGTGGCAGGAGCGTGCTCAGCGTGGCTGGAGAAGAAGGCATGAGGGTCTCAACAAGCGAGATGAGGTCAGAGAGGAGGCGGGACCTCGAGTTTCGGGGCTCATAGGCCACTTCACAGACCCGGGTCTTTATGCTGAGTGAGACAGGAGCCCTTGGGAGTTTGAATGCCGTGATATGAAGGATCACCTTGGTTGCTGTGATTGAGATCAGACGATGGGGAGGCCAGGGTGGAGGCAGGGAGACCAGCGAGGGGGCTACTGTAGTTGTCCAGATGAGAGAGGATGGTGGCTGATGAGGTGGTAAGAAGGGGTCTGATTGTGGAGGACGTGTGTATACGTGTATATGTGTATTTATAGGTTGGTTTATTTTGAGGCTTCTGGCTTCTCTTTATTTATTTGTTTAATCTTGAGTCTTCTATTTATTTATTTATTTTAATGTTTATTTATTTGGCTGCACTGGGTCTTGGTTGCGGCGCGCAAACTCTTATTCGTGTCACGTGGGATCTAGTTCCTCAACCAGGGATCGAACCCGGGCCCCGTACGTTGGGAGCGCAGAGTCTTAGCCACTGGACCACCAGGGAAGTCCCTCTGGATTCTCTTTAAATGAAAAATTTTCCAGTATACAGAAAAATTGAACGAATAGTATAATACTCTCCTGTATACCCACCAGCCAAACTCGTCAGTTGTTAATGTTTAATGTTTTGGGGTTTTTGGTTTTTGTTGGAGGGGGGTTGTGGTTTGGTTTGGTTTTTTGTGTTTTTTTGTGTATTTTTGCTTTGCTTAAAAGTATTTTTTTCTGAGGCCATTTGACATTGAGTTGTAGACCTTATGACGTTTTGTCTCTAAACACTTCAGCATGCATCTTTTAAAAATAAGGACATTCTCTTACGTAGTCACGATGACCATTATTGCACCTAAGAAATTGAACAGTAGTCCCTGATTGTCTAATATCGAGGTGTGTTTCGGGGGCAGAGGTGAGAGTGTGTTCGATGGGCGGTGCGGGGGCTGTGAGAGAGGGGACTGGAGAGTGACTCTCGGCACCTGGAGGGACGGCCTTGCCCCCACCTGTGATGGGAGAGGTGGAAGGGCTGGGCCAGTGGGGTGTGGAGTGTGGAGGGGCAGGGCCAGGGCCATCTTGAGTGCCTGCAGATGCCCGAGTGCAGAGTTGGGGGTTCCAGGGAGAGGTCCGGGCTGATATGCTCTTACCTGGTGGGGCAAGGCAGCTGGCCTGGAGTCCGGGCTTCCGGATGCTTGGGGAGGGCGTGCATCTCCTTGGGAGAAGGCCGTCCTGTGTTGCGGAGTTCATTCACATCCCCTTCCGTTCTGTTCCACACATTTCACCCACGTCAGCCCCATGCAAAACTCCATGCCAGTCCTGGGTGACAGTCAGCTGAGTCCCACTCCTGACTCCCAAGAACTCATGGGCAAGACAAGCACTGAAGCTGAGAATTACAGTCTACAGAGGTCGCAGACAGACGAGATCGAGCATGTGGTGTGCGGGTGTGACCGTGGAGCCCAGTGGTGTTTTTATTTTTAATTGGAACTCGATGCCGAAATTTTTTTTTTTATTGGAGTAAAATTGCTTTACAATGTTGTGTTAGTTTCTGCTGTACAGTGAAGTGAGTCAGCTATATGTATACCTATATCCCCTCCTTGGACCTCCTTCCCCCCCATCTAGGTCATCACAGAGCACTGAGCTGAGCTCCCTGTGCTTTACAGCAGGTTGTCGATGCCGAGATCGAAAAGTTGAGCGATTTCGCTTAAAATAAGATCGATTTCCAGCCTCTCTTGAAAAGTGGGAAGATCTGGCAATACTGGACCTGCATTTCCATTGAGCAGCAACCAGCTAGAGCAGAGATGTGGCTGCCTCTCCAGAGAGGGCCAAGAGGACCTACATTCACCAGTTACCACACTCCCCACCACGCCCTATTGTCTCCCTGACGCTGAGGCCAAAGGCAGTTGCCATGTATTACACCGTGAGATCACTGTTGTTTTCTGTTTTTGTTTGTTTGTTTTTTTGGCTATGTGGCTTGTGGGATCTTAGTTCCCCGGCCAGGGATTGAACCCGGGCAATTGGCAGAGAAAGCGCAGAGTCCTAACCACTGGACTGCCAGGGAATTCCCTGTTTTTCTCATTGTTGATTTAAAAGGAAAGTTAATATGTTTCTTGAACCTTTTTCTCTAGTAAGAGTGGAAAAGTAAAAGGCTGAGAGGTTGGGGGAATGCACATTTCTTTGAGGAAGAAGAGAATATTCCTTTAGATTTTCTTTACAAAGCTTATTTGTGTCGGAATTAAATATTTGTCTTATTCATGGCACTGCCTGGCCCCTAAGGGGGCTTTTGAGCTCACAGTGAGATGCAGTAAGGAAAGGGAGCCTGGAAGGCTTCCCAGAGGAGGTGCTGTCTGACTTAGTCTTAAAGGATGAGCAGAGATAGGAGGGAACTGAGCAACCCAGGCAGAAGGGACTGCAGGGCAGTGCCTGGGGACCTGCGGGGGAAGATGCCCATGTGCCAGGAGCACCTCTGTGAAGGGGGTGCAGGTAACCCTACACAGGGGAAACAACCATGAATTAGGATGCAGACTGAAGTGCGCCCCCAGCTCTCCAGGGTCGTCCCCCTCCTCAGGGCGGACCACTGCTGAGTCTGTTTTGTAGCCTTCCAGAGATAGTCTGCCCCTAGAAGCATCTGTATAAGATGATAACCTTTCTCTTTAGAACGCTTTCACTTAGCCATCACCATGGAGATAATTCCACGTTAGGACACACGGATTTGTCTTATTTTCTTTACCAGCCTATCATTGAATGACGTGAATGTGCCATGATTTATTTAAATAGTCCCCGCGTTGGTGGTCATTTGGGTTGTTTCTGTCTTTTTCCTACACCGACAGTGCTAGAGGGAGTCTTGTGTGCACTCCTCTTTGCTTCTTTGCTCAGGTGTGAGTGGGTGTGCAGGACGCGGCCCTGGAAGGGGGCTGTGGAGACGAAGGGCATGCCCTCTGTAGGCCCTGCGGGGTCTTCCTCCAGCGAGCCGGTGGGCGGAACGGCAGAGCAGGGCCTTTCAGCCTGGGCACTGTGGGCATGTGAGGCCGGATGAGTCTTTGCTGTGGGGAGTCCTGTGCGTGGCGGGGTATTAAGAAGCACCCCTGTCGCTAGATGCCAGTAGCATGCCCCACCCCCAGTCGTGACACCAAAAATGTTTCTAGATGGGGCCAAATGTCCCCTGGGGGAGCAGGGGACAGAATCGTCCCCAGTTGAGAACTCTGTCCCAGGGACTTTGGCGCCGCCTTCTCCCGTGTACAGCACGTGGGCATCCCCTCTCGTTCCCATGGGGCCCCCCCGCCCAGGCCTGGCGGGGGGAGGTGCTGGGACGGGGCCATGGACACAGGACAGCTCGTCACATCTGAGCCGACCCTTGCTGGCCGAGTGGCCTCAGGCCAGCGGCATCACCTCCTGCGTGCCTTCCTGCTTCCTTGTTCATAAGATGAGACCAATAAAAGTTGCCTCTCCTCAGGAGGCTGGAAAGGAGGCGGGGCTCGCGGGGGTGGGGCAGCGGGAGGGCGGAGCGATCCTGGGGGAGCTGGGGGCGGGGCCTGCGGGGCCAGGTGTGGACCACTCCTGGCTTCTTGCTTGCTGGGTTTGTTTGCTTGTTTGTTTTTGCATTGGGAGTCTTAACCACTGGACCGCCAGGAAGCCCCAGTGGCTTCTTACTTTCTGGCCATAGCCTCGTTTCTCCCATGTTTGGGGTGTGCGGCTGCTTTGCCCTAAAGGGTCCAGTAGAGCTCGGCAGCGGGACTACGTCTGGGGTCGGTGCTTCCATAACCTCTCCCTACCATCCACAGCCCCACGCCCCATCACAGGTCCAGGTGGGAGCCACACCGGGGTCCCTCCTGGCCGGGCCAGGCCTCTGGGCCGGCACAGTTGCCCAGCTTTGACCAAGCGGGACCGCGCTGGCGGCCAGGCCTGCCTGCCCACAGCCCGGGGCTGCCGAGCTCCTGCGGGAAGGACAAGAGGCGGACCCTCGGGCCTTCCCAGGTTGGGGCCTACTGCCTGCGGGACAGGGCGGGTTGGTCGCCAGCTGTTGACCTTGCTTTGAACTTGTTTACTGCTGAGTGAGTTCAGGGAATGACATAATGTCCAAACTCCCTGGACTAAATTTAGGCCCTTGGAAAATAATTTCCCCTGAGCTGGTTCCAGTGCTGTTGGGTTAAGAGAATCAGGCCGCTGCAGCGAGGCCTGGAACGCTCCGCCAGCTCTAAGGCCAGTTCCCACTGCGCTCTTGGGCCGGTCAAGGGATTAGTGTGCCTTTCTGGGTGACCGGCCACCTTCATGATTTCTAAGCCTGCAACGGGGCCCTTACCTTCCTCTCCACTCTGCAAAGCCCACCGGGTAGGGCAGAAAAGGATCTGTAGTCACAGAGAAGGAGGACGATAACAACTGCAAAGGTTTGTTAAAGCAAACATATATTATGAACTAGAATATAAGGTTAACATGGATATTTTCTTTTTTTTAAATTGAGATGAAATTCCCGTAGCATAAAAGGAAGCATTTTAAAGTGAGCAGTTCAGTACCATTTAGCACATTTTAGTGCTGTGCAGTCATCACCTCTGTCTGGTTCCAAACTGTGCTCGTCACTCTAAAAGGAAACCCTGTATCTTTTGGCTGTCACTCCCCATTCCCCCCAGTCCCTAGCAACCACCAACCTGGTTTCCGTCTCTGTGGACAGAGACAGAAACATTATCTGGACATTTCATATATATAAAGGGAGTCATGGAATATGTGACTTTTGGCGGACTTCTTTCATTCAGCATCATGTTTTCAAGGTTCATCCACATTGTAGCCTGTGTCAGTGCTTCATTCCTTTTTATGGCTGAATAATATTCCATTGTGTGGATGGACCACATTTTGTTTATCCGTTCATCCGTTAATTGACATTTGGGCCGTTTCTACCTTTTGGCCGTCGTGAATAGTGTCGCTGTGAGTATTTGTGTACAGGTGTCAGTTTGAGGACCTGTTTTCAGTTCTTGTGGGTCTATCCTACAAGTGGAATTGCTGAGTCGTACAGGCATTCTATTTTTAAATTTTTGAGGAACTGCTGTTACATGGATTTTAAAGGTAAAACTAAAAATATCAAAGATATGTCAGGTTTTTGGGGAGTTTATTTCTCTGCCCTAGATAATCCCTCATTTACTCCCACCTGGGATTATTTTGCTGCTTGGATACTTCTGTCTTTCCATTTAATCCTCACAGCGGCTCAACGGGGCGGCTACTGCCAACCTTGACTTTACGGAGGGTGAGGGATCTGAGACCCAGAAACAAGTGGCAGAGGCAGTATTAGAACCCAGGCCGGTTTCTAGACCCTGTGTCCCCCTCCCCAGACACCAGCTTGTAGGTGTAGCCCAGGAGCCTCAGTGAGGTGGACCCCTGACCCTCCCTGTGGTGGCAGGAGAACCCAGCTCAGACCCTGGCGGGGTGTCGGGTTTCCTGGCACTGCCCTGAGCGGATCAGGACTGCTGGTTTAGGGGAAGTGAGAGCGTGTGTTAACCGAAGCTCCCCTGGGCTCCCCTGGGATGGACGGGCTGAGGGTCAGCCTCCTTGGGAGGAGGGCTGCAGCTCCTTCCCGCCCTGTCCCCAGCCCTGTGTGCCCTGCTGTCCTCAAGCCCTGAAGTGCTGCCTGCTTTCCCCCATTTCCCCATATTGCTTGCCTGCTTTAGAACTTAAGCCTGGAATTTTTTTTCCCCTTTGTTATGCCTCTGCCTCAGAAACCCCAGAAAGTAAGGTGTTCTTGAGTATTTTAGTGCACTTTTTACACATTAGGGTGACATATGTTGTTGGTGTCTTGAATGCAAGCAGAGCTGAGCCCTGGGCGTGATGTGGCTGCTCCCTCCCTGCGCTCTGTGCCCAAAATAAGCTTCAGGTATGATGGGCCGTTCCCCCTTCTTCCAAAGCCGCATCACCTCACACAACCCGCTAAGGCCTGCACCTTCCTTCTGCTGAAGGAACATGGTGGGGGGGAGCAGGGAGACCAATGCATGAGAAACAGCTCAAATGACTGGCAAAACGGGACTCATTAAATAAGTGATTGCTTGATGGAATGCTGTGTGGCCATCTTGGAGGCTCTTGTATTTACAGAGTTTTTGAGGACATGTATTTTGGAGAAAGTCTTCCAAAATACTATGAGATCCCTAGTTGGGGAGAGTGTAGAACTGTATGCATGTAGGGAGAAAACATCTGGAAAGATGGATCCTCTAAATCCTCTAAAATGTTAGTGGCGTGGTAGCTGTGGATGGCAAGATAGTTGGTGATTTAATTTTTTTCTGTATTTTCTGTTTCTTGCAATGACAATCAGAAAAATATCCATATTATTAAGAGAAATGTTTACAAAGGGGCAAGTTACTTCTGTGGATTCCCCAGCTGGAGAAGGCAGGCTCCCTAAAGGAAGAGGGAGGAGTCAGCAGCCATGATGGTTGGAGCGTGCTGTGTCCACCAGAGGGCGCCAGGTGCACGCAGCACAAAGCATCCTGTAGCATCCTTTAGGTGGCCTCTCAGGGCACTTGGTAGGTAATAGGTGTGCAAGGGGAAGGGTCAGAGGCCGCAGGGCTAGAGTGGGGCCTGGCTGCTTAAAATGAGATCCCTAAGAATAAGCAAGACACTTCCCAAGCCCCCCAGCCTCCTTGCCGTCCTGACAGACCGCCTGGCCACAAAACTACCCAATTCCAGGTATTTTTAGTAGTTGGTCCATCTGGCTCCGCATCTCCCGTGTCTGAAAACAGCTTCTGTCGTCTTGCTTTTTCCCTCAGATGCTTCTGACGAGCAGAATTCACAGTCTTCAATGGAAAACTCGATGAACAGTTCAGAGCAAGTAGAACGGCAGCCATCTGGAGATGTGGGTCTGGCCGCAGAGACATCCACAGTCTCTCAGGTACCTCGGTCGAGGTCTCAGAGGGGCAGCCAGATCGGCCAGGAGCCCGCTGGGGTGTCGGGGGTACGTCAAAAGGTGTTTTGCTGTTCTGTTTCGTTGTTTGCTCTTTGGACAATTGGAACTGTCTGGTATTCATTGAGCAGGATGTGTGAGCATCCTTCTGTGTCTGAGCTGGTCACTGGGGCCCATGGAGAAGGAGGAGACACACGGGTCTGGCCCTTGGGGTGGGTTCTTTATCCCAGCCCCAGCCTCACCACTTTGTTTATTCGGGTCCACAAAAGCACTGCCCAGTCTCAGTGACCCAAAGTCAACTTCCCTTAGAGCTGGGAAGATAAGACTTCAAAATCCTAAATGCCCAATGAATCATCCTTTGGAATTTCGCGGCTGACAACAGTCCCCCTGCTCGGACCCCTTTCTGGGTCATCACCGTTTGCCACAATCTGGTCTGAATCAGACAGTGCAGACTCAGGTGGCTTTGTGGACAGGAGGAAATGTCCCGGGTTCGAATCCCAGATCCTTCACTTGGCACACATGAGCCTCAGTATCTCCAGCTGCTAAAATGGGATCACGGAACTGTCTTGGGGCCAGGGTGCGGGCGAGAGGAGAGAATGTGGCTAACACACTTAACACAGAGCTGCGCGCACGAGATGCACCAGTGTTGCCTCGGCCTCCATGGTGATTTTTTACCATCAGCCCTCTGTGCTTATCTAAGAGGTCTGAGGACTCAGGTATCAAAACTTCAACTAATAAAACTGTTTCCACTTTGCTGAGTATTTTCATACCTGGGGAGAAATTGACAAGTAGCAGAAAGAAGTCTATACATCTGTCTGTCTGTACTCTGGGGAGCCTTCAACCAGGGCTTCCGCAAAGGAAAGCGCCTCTCAGATTTTCACATCTCCATACCCTTGGATCTGCAGCCCCTTTTCAGCCTATAGAATACCCTTCCAAAGGCCCAAAGACCCAGAGGTGGTGTTGATGAAAGATGTCTTTGCAGTGGCAGAAGCAATCGGCCACAACCTAAGTGTATTGGAAGGATTAAATAAATCTGGGGTCATGGATAAAACAGCCTGCTATGCAGCTGTTAAAAAGAGTGTGTTGACCCAGGTACAGATAGAGAACAAAGAAATATTCTCACAATGTGAAATGAAAAACACAAGGCAGAGCCTCGAGCATAGCATGAGCCCATTTGATTAAAACTACGATACAAGTCAAAGCCTCATGTAGATAGAGCTGGTAAAACCAAGAAGCAGCTGGGGTCTCCTGGCCTCTTGAACTCAGTGGAGGAAAGATAGCTTGAAACCTTGATCCACACCCTGGGGGCATGTAATGCTTTCCACTGACATCTGAAAAGTCCAGGGGTCTTCCATTCTAACGTGCCTCCCCCACTCCCATTTCCGGGGACCCAGACCTGAAATGGGATCTCTTCTGCCGTTTTCATGCTCACATAGACATGCCACCTGTCTCCAGAGCTGCGAGGTTTGTGAGCAAGGCGAAGGGTGCGCTGCACTAAAGCAAACAGCTTGGCATTGGTGTTCAGCCATTCCTGTTTAAAAAAGAAAAAAGCCTCCCCGTCCCCTTTCTCAGCCCCTCCCTCCTGCCCTCTCCCTTACGCAGGACAGTTGTCCTGTCTCCAGAGTCCACTCCCAAACTCACATACTGTCCCCCACCGCGCCCCCCATGCAAGTGCTCTGCAGACACTTCACCTGAACGGGATCCACCTTCCCCGGAAGGCACGAGCTTTTAGCACTTTCATAAGGAAAAGGGAGGGGTGCCTCCCTGCCGTACCTGCTCTCAGGGTTTTCCTCAAGAAACTCATACACATCCTACATCAAGGCCCAGGGCTCTCTGTTTCACATTTAGTGGGTACCCACTGTGTGTCGGGCAGTAAGCTGGGTACGAGGTAGCCCGGGTGAGCCAGCAGACATGGTCCCCCAGCCCTCGCGGGGCTCACGATGGGGTCGGCGGGTGTGGAGGGGGGGCGAGACACAGCCGGGAGACAGCAGACACAGGTGGGCCACGGTTCATGCCGCAGGAGGACGGGAGCGGGGCGGTGAGGAGATGCTTAAGAGGGGCAGAGTGCCCTCCTGGACGGCGTAAGCGGGGGGCAGTGGAGGGCTGAGAAGTTAGGGAGGCGAGGGCAGGCTTTCTAGGCAGAGGGGACCAAGGGTGCACAGGCCCGGAGACAGGAGCCGTCCTGAGGAGCGGAAGGGGAGGCTGGACGAGGAGGGCGGGACGGAGGGGAGAGCGGGAGGCCGCCTCTGCCTGGCGAGGAGCTGGGCTTCTGTTCTGAGGCCAGTGGGACAGCAGTCTATGTAGGATCGCTACTTTGAGAAGCTCTCTTGGGCTCTGCTCAAGGCCGGGTAGGGCGGCCGTGGAGCGGCTGCTGCACCAGCCAGATGAGGGTTGGAGGCTCAGGTGTGGACAGGGTGGCAGGCAGAGGGCAGAGGGGGTGGGCCGAGGGTCTCTGGAGTTGGAGTTGGGTGTGCGGGCATGGAGAGGAGGGAGGGCTCCAGGGTCCACTGTATCCCAGGCAGACAGTGGTACTGTCGCCAGCTGTGGGAGCACCGGTTAGGATGGGCGAAGTCAGGAGCTGGATTCGGGTGGTGGGTCAGGTTGGAGCTGCCTGGGATGGTGGCGTGAGAAGGTCGAGGGAGAGGCAGACGAGTGAGCGTTGAACTTTTTTTTTTTTTTTTTTTTGCGGTACACGGGCCTCTCACTGTTGTGGCCTCTCCCGTTGCGGAGCACAGGCTCCTGACGCGCAGGCTCAGTGGCCATGGCTCACGAGCCCAGCCGCTCCGTGGCCTGTGGGATCCTCCTGGACCGGGGCATGAACCCACGTCCCCTGCATCGGCAGGCGGACTCTCAACCACTGCGCCACCAGGGAAGCCCTGAACTTTCTTTTTTTTGAGTCCCGGGACTTCTTGGGAATTTGGTGGCAACTATGGACCCTTCCGCCAGAATAACAGACTTGTGTACATTCCACAGTGCTGAGTGTCTGCCCCGGGCCGGGCACCTGTGCTGAGCCCTGGATGAGCAGTTGTTAACTGAGCCCTGGATGAGCAGTTGTTAACACGGCCAGGTTGGTCTAGCCTTCGAGCTTGCAGAGGTAAACCTGAAACTGTGGATATAATTACCCTGCAGCTAATGAGAGATTGGAAGACATGAGTGACATGGGCTTGGTGGACACAGGAGCAGCTTGGGTGTGAGGCTCCCCGTGGGTCCACGAACCTTTTTAAGTCCACGAAAGGGTCACAGGGTCAGAACCGCGGACACCCGCCCTTGGGTCCTTCCTGGGCTGATCTGCAACCTCCCGGCTGACCTGAGTCGCTTTCCTGGGGCCTCAACCTGTGTTTCTCTTTTCTTCTTCTTCCCCCAAGGATCTGGAAGGAGTGCCACCCTCCAAAAAGATGAAACTGGAGGCGTCGCAACAAAACTCCGAGGAGATGTAGATACCGGGTTCAGTCCTCTGATCCACTTCTCACGGGAGATGCATCAGCAGGCCTAATCCTAGAACAACCTCGCCCAAGCGGATCCCTGTTGGGTGCGAAGGGAACTACTAACTTTTCAAGTTTACCAAGTGCAAATCCAAGAAAACCTAGAATGGCGTAACTTCTCAGACACTGAAGAACTTCTTGCTGTGAAGCAAAACACTCGAATCTTGAAGTGACTGTCCTGGGGAAGGCAGGGTCGACAGCTCAGGAGCGTCTGCACACTGTCTCTGAAGCCAAGATTACATTTGTGTTGCTGCTGTATTTTTTTTTTTTTTTCCACTTCTCTATTTAAGGATGTAAGCTATCCGAGGGTGGTACCGATCAGGAATTCCGCTTTTTCATCGGGGCTTTTCACTGTTCAACTGATTCCTTCCACTTTCTTTTTTTGTGCCTTGTGCCCTTGAGGTGACCTCTGGCATGTTTTCCTGGTTGTTTTGCATCTCCCCTTGCAAGTGCCCTCTTGGTTCAGTTCAGGCAGCCATTGCCCCGGTCCTCACATCTCTCTCCTCCCTGCCCCAGGACTTCAGCTGGAGCGGACCAGGCAGGGACAAGGAGAGCCCGAGGCTGCAGAAGAGCAGGACCTCCCCGGCAGCCTGACTTCCCAGTCCAGGGGGCTGAGGGACACACCCTGAGCCCCAGTTGGGGACAGCACCGGCCTCCAGGGTCCGAGGAGTCTCCGATGTCTGGGCACCATCCCCAAGGGCTTCCACAGAGCCCTTCGATTGTCCTGGCACTTCCCCCTCTGCCGCCACCACACCGCGTCCTCCCGCACCTCCGAGGACGGACTGGCTTCTGCCGCTGACTGCAGGGTTGTCTCCTTAAGACGATAAAGGGGCGGAGGAGGCTGGGAGCAGAAGGGAGGAATAGCTGGTGCTGAACTTTCTCTCATAGGACGTTGCTTGGATTTCAAATCCACAGTTACCTGCTGCCCTCTGCTCGCCGCCCTCCCCCCCAGCTCCACCCGTCCCCACCTGCAGAGGAGGCGAGGTTGCAGTCGGCCAAAATCCAAAATCCGCTTGCTTCTACATACGGTTCCGACTCCCAGAGCCAATAGTTGGATCGTGTTTCATTCCCGGATGCGCCGACGCTCCCAGACGCTGCCACGGGGGAGCGGGCCTTGAGGGTTGGACCTCGAAGGCCAGAAACGAGGCACCGAGGACCTGGAGAGCTTTGCACTCCTCCAGAAAGGGGCAACCGGGTCCCTCCCCTGCCTCCATCCCCTGCCTGCACTGGGACAGCTTCATCTCACTAAAATGGAGATGCCCCCCCGCCCTTGGACAAACTGCCTAATTGTTTGGTTCTGAGGCCTGGTTTGCTCTTAATTCCTACACGGACTCCTCAGACCTTAACCCTTTTCCTGAGCTTTCTTTACTGCACTGGAGTTCCAACTCCCTTTGAGTTGTATGGCGGGGAGGGAGGGTTCAGGGGGTTTGTTGGTGGTTTTATTCTTTTTTTCTGTTTGTTTGTTTGTTTGTTTTTGTTTTGGCTAATTGGTGCATATTCAGGTACCACCTTGTTCCCATGTGGATCTCTCTCCTGACCACCATGGGGAGTGTCTGCCAGGTTCCATTTTCTAAGAGTGTCTGAGGGTGAGGCTCTTATTTGTTTTTTAAGGGAGCCAATCTATTTCCTGCACTTCAAGAAGAATCAAAATGTTCCTGAATTTCAAATACCTCATGCAAAAATGTCTCCTGAAACAAGGGAAGAAAAAAAAAAAAACGAACTTTGAAAATCTTAATGTTGAAGTTAGCGATGCCGAAAGGTTTCTGTCTTAAAAAAAAAAATCCTTATCAATTTCGCCCCTCAGGCAGGCAGTTCTGCGGAGAACTGTGTCCTGCGTTACCTCTCAGCGTATCTCAAGGCGGCTTTACCTCCAGACCCTATAGAGTTAGAGTTAACTTTTTCCTTTGCAGCAAAACTCCATTTGGATGAAAGATGAATTTGGATATTTATTTCCTCTTCTTTTTTGGGAAACGAAACGAGAGGTTACAAGCAAGACAGCTGAAGGAGAATCACACACGTATCCGTGGAAACAGCAGGGTCCTCTCGACAGGCAAGGGGAGTGGACACGGTTAAGGATGAACGAAGAGGACACCCAGGATACGAGGCTGCCATTAGTTTTTCTCTGAAGTGCCTGAAGGTAGGAATGGGCCGGGGGTCGGGACCGACGGGGCCCCTCCACGGCCATGCCAGGCAGAGCGCCAGTGGCCCTGCACTCCATCCACGCCGGCCGGGAAGGCCTTCCATGCGGGATGATGAGACTGCAAAAATCCAGACGTGCTTCCTTCCCCGACGCGGCTTGCTCCTCAGCCGCCGTTCCCCACCCCTCGCCCCCAGTCCCACCACAGAATCTAAGACCTTTCAGCCGGCGAGCCAGAGGCGGGGGTCCTAAGCGAATGCCTTCCGCGGACACCAGGCCCCGCGGCCTAAAGGGCTCCCGGGGCAAACTTACTCCCCGAAAAACTTGAAGTTGGGGATGCTGCAGCTACACATTCCACAGAGCGCTGGCACTTACCCCCATAACCCGAAGGCGGTAGACCGACTCAAAGGGTGGTGACCTCCCATTACCAACGATGTCATGGTTTGGAATGTTCATTATCAGCCAAGGACCTGCTTAGAGGTATAAAGACCTTTTTTCACTGTTACCTAATTTTTTTTTTCTTAAGATTTTTTTTTTTTTGGTGTGTTGTACAGCAGTATAATTTTTCACTTATTTATTCCATCAGTAGATATGGTTTGTACAATGTACAATGGTTCCATTTCAGAAAATAAAAACTCAAATCATGAACACGATGCGATTTTTGTAGCATCATGATACAGAGTAAAATCCAGTGGATGGTGAGAAGGTCCCCCACCGGCTGGCGTCTCCTGCACGGCCACGTGGCCCTGACTTTGTACACAACTTGCACACAGGCACTGTGGCCTCCGCCTCCCGTGGTCGGTCGTGATAGCTGCCATGATTAAGCACCAGCTGGATGCTGTGGGCGGGTGTTGTTTGCCATCTTATGCAGACAGCCTCTTGCCGAGTCAGAGCCCCGGTGTAAATTACAGCCACGCTTGGCCCCCCAGCCTGGATCCTGGCCCAGGACACAAGTTTGCTGCGTCCCTGACTTTGGGAGGCTCTGGCCCATGGCAGGGACTCTGAGGTGTCAGTTCACAAGCAGCTTTGTCTTGACTTGTCTTAACTCGTGGTCAGGCTGGAGGCAGAGCTGCCCCAGGGCCCTTCTCCCACACCCCACCGCCCACCCCCAGCAACTCAGGCCCTTTCTCCCACTCAGCTCAGACTCCCTCCCCCAGTGGACTTTTTCCTTTCTTCTCTGTGCAGTCTCTCCTCTTCTAACTCTCGCACCTGAAACCAGGCCCTGGGGGTGGGACGATTGTTCTAGTGGAGGCCTGTGCTAAGTCACCCATGTTGACCGTTGACCGACCTGCAGGCAAATGTTCTCTCCTTTTTGTTTTGTCTGACTCTCTTCCCCACCCCATTCCTTTTTAACAAGTTCCAGTGTTTTTACCGGGATTGGTTGCTCAGCAAAATAAACTGATACAGAAAGTTCAGCCTGACAACACACAAATTATAGGGGCCTTGTTTGCTTAACAACAAAAAAAAGTACCTTAGCGGGCACACTTTCACTCTCTCCGGTGCTCCTGTGCTCTGTTCCCTGGGTCTCAGTCTCTGGATGAAGGTCCCTTCCTTCCAGACTTGTCTCTCTGGATCTCCCCCCTTCTCTCTGCCACTCTTGTCTCTACCCCCCTGGGTCTCTGTCTCAGGCATTCTGCTTTACCTTCTCTGTCTCAGCTCCCTGTCTGTCTCTGTGGAGGTGTCTGACTTCTCATCTCCCTCAAGGAGCAGTTGTGCCCAATGGCGGGAAATTTAGGCTTTACAGGCCTTCGTTGAGCGCCATCTGTGTACTGGGCCCTGGGCAGCAGTGACTCAAACTTGACCCTTTCTCTCTAGGCAGTTAAGCTGGCGCATTAGGATGCCCAGCACAGTTTGGAATTGGGGGGGAGGTGCATTTTGATGGCAGGGATCAGGGAGGCTCCTAGGATGGTGAGGAAATCCAGGCATGGAGCTAAGAAGCTCATTTTTCCTTGTGGACGCTAAGGAGTGGTTGGAGGTTTCTGAGCCAGGGCTATCTATGCTGGACTGGGGGCAGTGTTGCTAGTGAATGGCATGGATTGGAAAAAGCCAGGCTGGAGGTGGGGGCAGGGCAGCTATGGAACTGGACAGTAGGTCAAGCAGGAGGTCAGGAGTTGGCAAGAGGGCCCGTGTGCCCGCAGGTGATGTGAAGGCAGTCAGCACTGCAGCCAGGTAGGGTGGGGACAGGTTGGGGAGGAGGCAGGCAGAGAAAGCTCTAGTCCAGGTCCAAGACTGGACCAAGATAAGTGTCATAGAAGTCCATGGTTGGGCTGAGGAGGGATTGTAATCCCTAAAGACCAAGTCTACCCCCCCACCTGTCTGGTGAGGAATGCATATTTTCCTCCAGAGGCTCATAGTAGACACTGGTTGTCTTTGCCAGTTGCATTCCCTTCTTCCAGTAGGGGTCTCCCTCACCCACTCTCAGTCCCAAGTCTGGCCAAGTGACCCAGGCCCCTCCCCCTGGCAACAGCAATTGGGTCAAGGATGATCACATGACCTAAAGTGGCCCAATGAGAGTCAGCCCTGGGATTTTTGTGGGAACTGTTGGGAAAGAGTTCTGCTAGAGTGTTGGCTGGAGTTGTTAAATGGAGCCGCTGGGGCCACCTTCGCTCCAAGGTGGGGAGAAGCCTGCCTGAGTATGAAGCCAACACAGGAGAGTGTTGAAAGATGGTGAGTGTGAGCCTCCTGAGAGCAGCATTTGAGCACTGGGACCCAGCCAGCCCTGAAGCCAGCCCTCCTCCTGAACTTTTCTATTTTGTGAGCCAATAAATGCCCATGATAGTTTAGGTCAGTTTTCACTGGGCCTTTCCCCACCTGAGCCCCCACCCCTCCACCCAAGGGCTTGGAGAGTCTCCTGGACAAATCCAGAAAGAGGGATGGTTGCTAAGATGGTAGCTCTGACTCCTGACTGGGTGTCATTTTCTTGGAGGGAGTGTCTCTTTCCTCCAAACTTTGCCCTTTCAATGCTCCCATATGAGAAGAACTCGGAAGTTTCACAGCTGATGACAAACAAGGAAATAAGCAGAGACTAACATGGACTTGTTTTGGACTTCCGAAGCAGCCCCTTCTAGAATCCTCAGAACTCCAGCACTTCAGAGCTGTGTGACCTCAGGTAAGTATCTTAACCTGTCTGGGCCCCAGCTTCCTTATCTGTAAAATGGAAAGAATAATTGTGCCTACTCAGGTTGCTGTGAGGATTAATACATGTAAATTAATAAGTACATGTAAAGTGCTCGGGACGAGCCCTGGCACATAGTAAATCTCGGTGTTAGCTGCTGTTGTTATTACCATTGTAGTTATTATCCTCAGGCACATCTAGACTCCAGAAACCCAGCTGCTAGAAAATGAAGCACAGGGACAGGCATAATCGCCCACTCCCAGCTGCTTTGGGCTTGCGCTCTGAGTTACACTTTGCTCCCTGAAGACTCACCTCTCCCCCAAATGATTGACACTGGAGTTATCCACCAAGCTCGCCCCATGTGATCCAGAGCCTGAGTGATGCCTTGTGGGATGACTAGAAGCCCACCAGGAAACAGGCAGAAGGGAAGACATTCCTGGTCGAGGGAAGGGCTTGAGCAAAGGGCTGGAGATTTGACAACACATCCCCGCTGCAGGCACTGGCTGCTCTATAAGACACGCCCAAGCAGGGAGCTTCAGGCCTGGGTCTCAGAGGAACAGCTCACTGGGGACTCATTTTTGCAGCCTCTCTCCTTTACCATTGCTCTCCCTCCACAGGCTCTGGGGGGGAAAGGCCTCTGGGAGGCAAGGACCAGAATGTGGTGCCAGGCCTGTGGATCCTGTCTCCCTCTGGGGTACCCCTGGGTACACTGGTGCCCGTGGATGCACTGGATGACTTGGAGTCAGTGGCTTGATCCCTTTAGACTTGGCCAGAGATAACAATCTGCTTTGCATCAAAGAATCTCAAGAGACTCTTAAATCCTGCTTTTCTCCCTCGGGGCTCTCTCAGTCATGAGCTCATTTGACCTCCTTGTCACCCTGGATAGTAGTTTAGAGCAGGGATCAGCCTCCCCATTATACAGATAAGAAAACTGAGGCCAGGGAAGTGACTGAACAAAGGTCCTGCAGGGACTCAGTGAAGAAGGCTTTGGAACCCAGCCTGTCTTCCACTAGACCAGGGGTCAGCAGATCCGGCCTGCCAGCTGTTTTTGTAAATAAAGTTTTATTGGCACACAGCCATGCTCATTCACTTACATATTGTCCCCGACTGCTTTCACGATACAACAAGCAGAATTGAGTAGTTGCTACAGAGACTGGCTTGCAGAGTCGAAACTATTTACCACCTGGCCCTTTGCAGAAAAAGTCTGCCAACCCCTGCACTTGACCAGTTTCCTGTTGAAACACTGTGTGGCTGAAAGAATATGATAATGATATTAATGATAACAATAATAATTACCTACTATGTGCCAGGCACCATGCAAGACTTTCCTGAATTTTTTATTGATATGAAAGGGCATAGCTCAATGAATTTTCACTGAGTACACCTGCAAAACCAGCACCTGGATCAAGAAACAATATTACTAACCCCCTGGATGGCCCCTCCTACCGCTTCTAGTCACTACCCCTTGAAGGGTAATCACTACCCCGACGTCTCTCTTCACAGATGTTTTCTAAACTTTAACATTTTCTGAACTTTCTATTCATGGAATCGTACAGAATGTACTTTTTTTTTTTTTTTTTTTTTTTTTGCGGTACGCGGGCCTCTCACCCCTGCGGCCTCTCCCATTGCAGAGCACAGCACAGGCTCCGGACGCGCAGGCTCAGCGGCCATGGGTCACGGGTTCAGCCGCTCCGCGGCGTGTGGGATCCTCCGGGACTGGGGCACGAAGCCGCATCGGCAGGCGGACTCTCAACCACTGCGCCACCAGGGAAGCCCCAGAATGTGCTCTTTTGTGTCTGGCTTCTTTCACTCAACAAGGTGTTTGTGAGATTCATCCATATTGTTGCATGTCATTGGAGTCATGACACTCCTGCTGATGGGCATTTGGCCTGTTTCCAGTCTCCATGGAGTATTATGAATATGCAAGATATTGGACCTCATTTCACCCCGGCTTCAACATGAGAGGGGGACCAATTAGCCTCATGGTGCAGATGTGAAGACTGACGTTAGAGACCATGGTGCCCGTGAGGTGACACAGCAGGTAGGAAAAGCCCTCGGCGCAGGAGTCCCTGCCGTCCTGGCTCTCTGCCTTCCTCGTTAGATTCTGGCTTGGAATCCCGCTGTGACTACAAACTGTTAGATCCCATTTATAAGAAATTTCTAGAAAAAGCAAAACTATGGAAACAGAAGGTAGAGGCTGAGTTGTTTGGGGCTGGGAGCAAAAGACTGACCACAAAGAGGCAGGAGGGAATGATTTGGGGCAACTGAATTGTGAGAATAATTACACAACTGTATCAACTTACTAAAGCTCGTTGAATTGTACACTTAAAATTGGTGACGTTTATGGGATGTAAATTACACCTCAATAAAGCTCAAAAAAGAAAAAATCCCAAACCCACAGGCATCTATTTCCTCACCCCCCCACTCACCCCCGTGCCTGAATTTTCCCTAGAGGTGTGAGGATGGCTGTGCAAACTGTCCAGAGCTGTTGAGCCGTGGAACTCTTGTCACTCCCCACCAGTCTGACCTCTCACTGCAAAGGCACGGGGGTCTCCCTCGCTGAGGTTTCATCTGAAGCAGTGGGGATCCTGTTTGGCTTTGCTATATCCGACCTGTGCCCGGCGGGGGTCAGAGAGCCACGCGCAGCGGATGCACCGGCCCCAAACTGTTTCTCCAAGTAGTCCCCAGAGATGGCCGCTGCCTTTCAGTTTCTGCACTTGTTTATTTTCAAAGGGACGTTGCCAGACCGCTAGGCCCCCCCTGCCCTTTCATGGTTTGTTTTATGCAAGAGATTTCAGGAAGAAAGAGAGGAGGTAAAGTGACCTGAGACCAATTATTCTGCCGGCAGAGAACGGCAGCAGGCCCCAGCTGATAGGTTTGAAGGTTGTGTGGGGTCAGAATGCTCCCTTGTTGCCCCCAGAACAGGAATCCTGATAGTGTTAATAATCATTGCAAGGAATTCCCTGGTGGTCCAGTGGTTAGGGCTCCACACTTCCACTGCAGGGGCACGGGTTCCATCCTTGGTCGGGTAACTAAGATCCCACATGCTGCACAGCCATAAAAAGAAAAAGAAAAAAAGAAAGAAAGAAAAGAAAAGAAAAAAGAAATCACTGCAAATATTCAACAATGGACACTGGAATAGTTGGACATGCATGTGCAAAAGGAATGACTCTCAGCCCATTCCTTACATCTTATTGCAAAATTCACTCCAAACGGCTCATAGACCAAAATGTCACTCTAAAAATTCTAGAGGAAAACACATGAGAGGATCTTTGTGACCTTGGGTTAGGCAAAGCTTTTTTAGACATGATATCAAAGGACTAACTATAAAAGAAAGAATTGATAAATAGGATTTCATCAAAATATAAAACTTATGTTCTGCTAAAGACACTGTTAAGAGAATGAAAAAGAAAAAACACAGACTGGCAGATAATCTTTGCAAAACGCTTATCTGATAAAGGACTTGTATCTAGAATATATAAAGAACTCTCAAAACTCAGTAATAAAATAGCAAACCCCCTGCTCCCACCCCTGCCCCCAAAAAACTAGCAAAATATTTGCATAGACATTTCATCACAGAAAATATACGGGGACTTCCCTGATGGCGCAGTGGTTAAGAATCTGCCTGCCAGTGCAGGGGACGTGGGTTCAATCCCTGGTCCAGGAAGATCCCACATGCCACAGAGCAACTAAGCCCGTGCACCACGACTACTGAGCCTGAGTTCTAAAGCCGGCAAGCCACAACTACTGAGCCCACACGCCACAACTACTGAAGCCCGTGCGCCTAGAGCCTGTGCTCCACAACAAGAGAAGCCACTGTGATGAGAAGCATGTGCACTGCAAGGAAGAGCGGCCCCCGCTTGCCGCAACTAGAGAAAGCCCGCGTGCTGCAACGAAGACCCAATGCAACCAAACATAAATAAAATTAAATTTAAGAAAATATATATACGGAAGGCAAATGAGCACATGAAAGATGCTGAACATCATTAATTATTGGGGAAATGCAAATTAAAACCACAGCAAGATACCATTATACTCCCACTAGATAGCTGAAAAGACCAGAATACCAAGTGCTGGGGACGATGCAGAGCAATGAGAACTCTCCTCCACTGCTGGTGGGATGGTAAAATGGTACAGCCATCTGGAAAATCGTTTGGCAGATCCTTATAAAGTTAAGCCTAAACTTACCCTACAACCTGGCCATCCAACTCCTAGGTACTTATCTAAGAGAAATTAAAATGTACAAAAGCCTGTTTTCGTAATCACCAAAAACTGGAAACAACTAAATTGGCCTTCCACTGGTGAGTGGATAAATAAATTGTGATACAGTCATAAGGTAGACTCAGCAACAGAAAGGAATAAACTACAGACACCCTTGGCAACAGTAAAGCATCTCAGATGCGTTATGCTAAGTGAAGGAAACCAGACTCAAGGCTGCTTACTGAATGATTCCATTTATATGACATTCTGGAAAGGGCAAAACAATAGGGACAAGAAGCAGAGCAGTGGTTGCCAGGGGCTGGGGTGGGGAGAGGGGTTGACCGCAAAGGGGTGAGACGGAATTTGTGTGTGAGACAGTGTTGGGAACTATTCCACATATATATATATATATTTTTTGGTCACACCACATGGCATTCAGGATCTTAGTTCCCTGACCAGGGATCGAACTTGGGCCAGGGAAGTCCCATCATTATTATTATTATTATTATTATTTTATTCCACATCTTGATTGTCGTGCTGATTACATGATGGTATATGTTTGTCAAAATTTGTGGAACTGTACAAAAAAAAGAGAGAAATTTGTGTAAATTATACCCCAACAAAACAAGACAAAAATAATAATAGCCAACATAGCACCACCTACTATGTGCCAGGCACTCTTGAAGCTCTTTACATATACATATATTAACTCACTCAATCCTCACGATAACCCAGAGAAGTAGGTATTAATTATTCCCAGATTGTGAAAGTTTTGTCCCCAGAGCTGTCTCACCTTCTTAATTTCCTCGCCTTCGGTCTGATCCCTAGTGCCCTCTCCCTTCTGTAACCTTCACCTTCTCCTGTGGCTGTCTTCTCTCTCCCACAGACACAGCAGGAAGGGTTTCCACTTAACTTTTTTCCACTGAGGGGCACAGAGCTAATCATAAGGTTTAGCAGAGATTTCAAACTCAAATGCCTACTGGAACCAGGCAGGTAATGTAAATAGCAAAACTCACTGGGATGACAGGGAGTGGTGGGGACTGTGGAAAACTGGAGAGCTATGCTGTATCTAAAGGGAATTGTCCCTCCTTAGCTCCAGCTTCTACCATGTGGAAATAGTAAGAGCCCAGTGTTGTCAGATCTTCTCATAGTTCAAGAAAATCCTAACACGCTCACATTTATATGAAGTGTCATGATTTTTTTTTTTTTTTTGTCCGCGTCGTGTGGCATGCGGCATGTGGCATCTTAGTTCCCTGATCAGGGATCAAACCTGCGTCCCCTGCATTGGGAGCACAGAGTCTTATCCACTGGACCACCAGGGAAGTCCCATGATTTTTTAAATGTTAGCAAATAAAAAACTTGTTTGGATATTAGTTTTTACTCTTGTAAAGGCATGTTCATCCCTTTCTTTTCCTCCAGAATCACCCACAAAGTACAAGAAACCCAGATACAGAAGCAGAAAATCCATAGTTAGTGAAACAAGGCAACATCTGGAGCCCCAAACCACCATATACAAAAGTGGACAGGAGAGTGGAGGAATGGAAATGAACTTTGCGAGATGGAGGAAGACCAGACCCAAGTGCTGCAGAAGTAGATCTCAAAGAGAAGCAGGCCAGTCCTCGCCGAGAATCCCAGAAAGCCCCAGGACTGCAGAAAGCAAGGGACTGAAAATGGGGTTTGGCTGAAAGTCTGTATATGAGATAGTCAGACCTCCACCCCCGAACCCTCTGCATCCTGCACACACCTCCATCTTGCACAGTCTCTGCTGACTGTCCCTCTCTCCCTTCTGCTGCAGACAGGAGGTTTAGCATCTGGAGAAATTAAATCAGAGAAGCTCCAGAATCAGAGGTAGTAGGCACAGAGGCGTGCAGGGAGTTGTGTTTTTTTTTTTGTGCGGTACTCCGGCCTCTCACTGTTGTGGCCTCTCCCATTGCGGAGCACAGGCTCCGGACGCGCAGGCTCAGCGGCCATGGCTCACGGGCTTAGCCGCTCCGCGGCATGTGGGATCTTCCCGGACCGGGGCACGAACCCGTGTCCCGTGCATCGGCAGGCGGACTCTCAACCAGGGAAACCCTGCAGGGAGTTTTTTAATAAGCCATCTAACATGATTTAAATTTTTAAACGTTATTTTATTTAAAAAAATCTTTAAAAATCATAATTTTAAGAATTCAGTTTTAAGTTTTACTTTATTTTTTTGCTCTGAGCTGTTTCTTGTGTCCCCTATCTTTCTCTTACTTGAATTTTTGTTTTGCTGGAGAACAACCTCCAGTAATTCTTTCAAACATGGACTACACATGAAAAGGCGATTGAACCTGTATCCTCCAAGATTTATTGAGGTATAATTTACATAAATAAACTTCACCCTTTTCAGGCATAAACTTCCATGGATTTTGAGAAACTTACACAGTCATGTAACCACCACCATAATCAAGAGCTATTTTCATCACCCCAAATAGTTCCCTTGTTCTTCTTTGTAGTTAGTTCCCACCCCTCCAGCTCCTGGCAGGCAATAATCTGGTTTCTGTTCCTATCATTTTGCCTTTTCGAGATGTCATATAAATCAAGTCAAACACTACGTGGCTTTTTAGGTCTGCTTTTGAGAGTCATCTAGAGTACTGTATTTATGGAAACGTTTGAAATCCAAAAGTATGGTCATCATCGGTCATCAGTGCTGTTCACCAGATATTTCTGACTGTCTGTTTTCTGGCCTTATGATGGGGTTGTACTTCCTGCCTCCCTTATGCTTGGTGGGGCCATGTGATTAGTTCTGGCTGGTGAGTTGCGAGTACTCATCACTTCTGGCTCAGACCATTTAATTGACCCCGTTGAGCTCTCTCTCGCTGTGCCACAGTGATGGGCAACAGAGTCTGGGAGTGACTCTGACCAGCAGAGCGCACTGCCACCCTGTGATGGACATGTAGCCAATAGACAGGTAGCTTAAATCAGAAGCACGCCTTAGTGGTTTTAAGCCTTTGAGATTTGGGTGTGGTTTTTTATTGGAGCACAATCAGCCTATGCTGACCCATACAGAAGGTTTGCTTTTTTAGCACTGGGAAATTTTCTTTTATTGCTGCTTTAATTATTTCCTTTCTCCAATTTCTCCTCTCATTTTTACTTCTTCCTTTCTGGAACTATCAGGCAGCTGCTGGAACTTTCGTTGGAAGAATCCTCCACGTCACTTAACTTCCCTTTGTCCTTTTGGCAGTTTTCTGGGAGAAATTCTCAGATTAATCTTTCAGTTTATGACTGTGTCTTCCAGACTTATTCATTTTGCTAGTCAACCTGGCATTTTTTAAAAATCATAATTTTGTATTCATCGTTTTCCAGGACCTCCATTTGCTTCTTTTTCATAATGGGTTGTTGCTTAATGTGCGCAGAATCTTCTACATTCTTTCTAGGGCTATTAATTATTATAAAGTCTTCTGTTTGTTCTGTTAAGTTTATCCTTTCACTTGTTAGTTCTCAGGTAGCTTTCTTCCAGAGTGTTGGCTTTCCTTAATTGTTTGCTGACTTTTGCTGGTCTGTAATACTTTGTATTGGGGACTTTTTTTTCCTGCACCGTGCAGCTCGCGAGATCTTGGTTCCCCGACCAGGGAATGAACCCGCCTCCTTGACAGTGAAAGTGCAGAGTCCTAACCGCTGGACCATCAGGGAATTCCCTGTATTTGGGAATTCTTATTTGCCTGTTTGCTGGTTTGATTACCATGGAGTGCTGCTTCTGATTTTGGGGGAGAAGATGGTTATCCTATGAGATTCTTTGTTCTTATGGTTTGTCGGGTGTGGAAGCTCTTTGTCCTTCATGGGAGTTGTTGGCTCCCCTGGGGCACTGCCCTGCGTGTCCCCCTGGGCACTTGCTGTTGCTGCCCACTACTCAGTGGGGGCGGGCAGTCATCTGCAAACTCTTCTATATTTTCCAGAAAACTGCCCTTGAGACCTCTTTCTAGCCATTGATTTGTGAGCCTGGAGCAACCTCCAGGTCTCACTCTTGGTGGTCCTCTGCTTTTAACTGAATTTTTAACTGCTTTTCCTCAAGTCTTGCTTCTTTTCTAATACAATCTTTAGGAATTTATAGTGAGGATTAAACAAAGCATGTGTGTGCACGGAATATGGCCTATATGTTGCCAGTTTGCAACTTCAGCCTTAAGAGTTTATCTCCTCCCAGGAAATTGATATTTATTTATATATATTTTTAAAGTATTAATATATATCCTTGCGACTTCCCTGGTGATCCAGTGGTTAAGACTCCACGCTTCCACCGCAGGGGGCGCGGGTTCAATCCCTGGTCAGGGAATTAAGATCCCACATGCCGATCAGTGTGGCCTTAAAAAAATTTTTTTAAAAATAAAAGTATGTATCCTTCCACATAGATGCCTTTTGTGTTAAGAAACCAAAGAGAAATAAAGAGTGCCCTGCAAAGAAAAAGGGTATACAAGTAATAATTGTCTCTTTTGGGAATTAGAAAATAGTCACCCCCCCACCCCCAGAGATAACCAGTGTTAACATTATGGTGCACTTCTGACATACACACATAAATATATGAATTTTAAAAAACTGGGGACTTCCCTGGTGGTGCAGTGGCTAAGGCTCCACACTCCCAATGCAGGGGGCCCAGGTTCGATCCCCGGTCAGGGAACTAGATCCCGCATGCACAACTAAAGATTCCCTGTGCCACAACGAATATCCCACGTGCCGCAACTAAGACCCGGCTCAGCCAAATAAATAAATAAATATTTTAAAAAAATTTATATCAAGCTACTGATAACTTTTTTTTTTTTTTGGCTGTGCTCTGTGGCTTGCAGGATCCTAGTTTCCCAACCAGGGATCCAACCCGTGCCCCCTGCGGTGGAAGTGCGGAGTCCTAACCACTGGACTGCCAGAGAATCCCCATGGCTAACTTTTTAAAAGTTCTTTTTCCACCCAACAACATATTATGGACATCTGTCCATGTCAATAAATATACATTCGCATAATTTAAAATGCAGTGTTTTGTTATATTGGGGACTATAATATATTCAATGAATTCCCTCTTGTTAGACATTATATTGTTTCTAATGCCCACTCTTTACAAATGATGCTGTATTCACCATCCTTGTACCCACAGCCTTAGGATAAAATCATAGAGGTGGAATCGCTGTATCAAATGTGGCTGGGCATTTAAGCGTTTACCAAGGAGAAAAGTCTTGGAATAAAGGAAGGCAACTCAAAGGGTGGACTTTCAGACGTTTGCAGCCAGAGTTGGGAGCAGTGGTTTGGGCAAGTGGGGAGACCCTCAAACTCACACCAGCTGCCAGTCCATCTGGCCTATCCCTCCTTGGAGACATCCAGGGAAGGAGTTAGTGCAGCCACTTTGGTAAGAGACATTTGTCCCAACACGCTCCCCTTTAGGAGGCCCTTGTCAGGAGGAAGGCGGGGGAGGGAGCTCAGCCTCCACCGGAATCTGGAAGTGAAACTGGCTTCAAAGCAGAGCACAGGAGCAGCAGCAGAGGGCACCGGAGGCCCTGCTGAGACTAGAGTGGGAGCTCCTGCCCCAGGGACATCACTGGCCCTCTTGCTGCCCTGTCATCCCCTACTGTCCCTACGTGGCCCCCACCCCAGGCTGGCATTGAGCCCCTTGACAGCTTTCTATAAATGTCAACTCTTAGGTTGGACCATATGAAATTGCTGTTTCTGTAGTCAAAAGTGGTTGAGTATTGGCAATTTCTAGGTGCCTCTGGTCTGGCTGCTTCAGTCTCTTCAGTCTGTAGTCCATTTAATACTCAGTGCTCATTCTTTGCTAGGCACTGTGCTAAGTACTTTATAGTCATTTTTTAATTGTCACAACTTTCTGAAACATAGGAATCATTCCCCACTTGACAGAGAAGACAACTGTGGCTCAGAATTGCAATTGTTTAGGGGCTGGTTCGCCCTCCAAATTTAAGATCTTAGCAATAATGACAGTATTTTGAGTTTTAGTGGCTCTGTCACGTACTAGTTGCGATGCCCTGGGAAAGTGCCTTAAGTAAGGTTGACTAAAAAGGCAGGTTCCACCTTTGTGGAGGTGAGAAGCGTTAGTGATCTTTCTTTCTTTTTTAATTAATTAATTTTTGGCTGCTCGTTGGGTCTTCGTTGCTGAGCGCAGGCTTTCTCTAGTTGCGGCAAGCAGCGGCTTTTCTTGCTGCAGAGCACAGGCTCTAGGCGCCCAGGCTTCAGTAGTTGTGGCACGTGGGCTCAGTAGTTGTGGCTCGCGGGCTTGGTTGCTCCGCGTCATACGATATCTTCCCAGACCAGGGCTCGAACCTGTGCCCCTGCATTGGCAGGCGGGTTCTAACCACTGCGCCACCAGGGAAGTCCAGTGAAGCTTGATTTCGCGTTAGAAAAACCCCTTTGGTATTCAGCGACTCAGCTTTATCAATAAAATGGGGACAAAACCCACAGCGCCCAGCAATATCTGTGAAAAGCCGCAGTTCCGGACCCTGCAGGGCCTGGGAGACGGAAGGAGCGCCACCCCCACCGACCACGTGGAGCGCCCGCCCGGCCTGCGGCGAGGCAGCAGAACGATTCCCCGGAGCGTGGGGCGGGATCGGCACGGCCCGCTCGGCCAACGCCTCTCCTAGGCCAAGACACTGGAGAGTGGCACCGCCCGGTTACCAAGTCCCGCAGCACCCCGGAGGGAAGGGGGTGGCGAGGGGCGGGGCCTGGAGGCGTGGCCTCCGCCTACCCCGGCCCCCCGTTTTTGTCCGCCCAGACACGGAAAGGTTCCCCTGCGCCTTTAAGAGGCCGAAGCGGGCGCCCGATTGGCCGAGACGCGCCGGTGACGTCACGCCGGGGCCGGCGCCGAGGCGGCCCTGACGGCCCGTGCCCTCCCCCTCCCGCCCCGCCGCGCGCTCGCGGACAGTCGGCGCGCGGGCCGGGCCGGCGCCCCGTCACGTTTCTTCGCCCGCGTCGCCCCGGGCTCCGGGGGATGCCCCCGGCCGGGCCCCCCCATGGCCGCCGACGTCTTCATGTGCTCCCCGCGTCGGCCCCGCAGCCGGGGCCGCGCGGTGCTGCTCAAGCCCCAGGTGCCCGAGGACGACGACGACTCGGACACGGATGAGCCGTCTCCGCCGCCTGCCTCCGGCGCGGCCACCCCGGCCCGGGGCCACGCGAGTGCCGCGCCACTGCCGCCCAAGGCCGGGTCGGGCAGCGAAGAGCCTCCGCGCCGCCAGCAGATCATCCACAGCGGCCACTTCATGGTGTCGTCGCCGCACCGCGAGCACCCGCCCAAGAAGGGCTACGATTTCGACACGGTCAACAAGCAGACGTGCCAGACCTACAGCTTCGGCAAGACCAGCTCCTGCCACCTGTCCATCGACGCCTCGCTCACCAAGCTCTTCGAGTGCATGACCCTGGCCTACAGGTAGGACCCGGCCGGCCCCACCTCTCGAGCGGAGCTCCCTTTGACAAAACAAGCGTGGAGGGCTGGGCCGCCTGGGGATCTCTTAGCTTCAGGCATTCGCTTTGGGTCTTCCCTCTTCAGGAGGGTTTATGGGTCTGGGGTCCCTAGTGGAAGCGAGAGGGGCGGGGGTCCTGGCCTCTTCCCTGTCAGCAGGGCTTGGGTTCTTCCGGCTTCACGTTCCCCATGCAGGCCCTCACCTCCAATTCCGAGGCCACCGATTTCGGGTAAGAAAAAGGTGTAAATACAGGCTGTACCTTGTGTTACGCGACTTTATCCACCCTTCCCCCAAAAGCTTTGTGTGTTTCCAGCAATTGCCAGTAGTGGTTAGGACCACCTGTCCAGGGTGGCTTAAAGTCGCTGGTTCCAGTATTTAATGGTTGAGTCAAATTTCTGAGCCTGTTTCCTCCGTTATAAAGAGGGGATGACAGTAGTGTCTGCCACCATTGGCTGCTGTGGGGATGGAACAGCAGGTAAAGTGCTTATTCCAGTACCTGGCACATAATTAATTGCTCCAGAAGAGTGTGAGCTCCTTTTCTTATTGCCCCAGCAGAGGGAGGCTGGGTCCTCTCACATCCCCTTTATTGGGAAGCCCTCCCCCAACTTCGGATGGGCCCTGGCTGCCTCCTAGGAAGACTTGGAGCCACAGCTCTTGGAGGTGCAGGCTGTCCTCCTGGCAAGCTGGAGGGTTCTTTGGCTGGCTCTGAAACGTTATATGGAGATGTCAGTGTTTAGGGCAGGCATCCCAGGCACCATCCTGACCTGTGGCTCCGGGTCTAGGCGGAGATCCCTTTTTTCTAAGTCACAGAAATGCGTGGTCCTCATGGGTTAACGTGGCCTTCCACTCTCCCTTTCTCGGTGTGTTTGTTAGGTATTTGCTTCCGATAATTTCTGCCTCAGCAACAGAACTCCTGTGGACTAGCTGCAGTACAGAGCAGCCCAGCCCTGCCCAAAGCTCATGATAGGATCTCCGCAGAGTGGAGGTTACTGCAGTAGTAACTGGACTGGCTGGGGTTGTCTCAGGTCTAGTCTGCAGGCAGCGCAGGGAAAGTTTCCTTGGAGACTCCAGAAGCAGTGTAAAGAAGAGTAGGAACGTTACCCTCCCCCTCCCCCCTATTTTTGGAGAGTAGGGAACCCCAAATATATCCAAGGTACACATTTACCTGAAGTTGAAACACTAGATATACATGGCTCTGGGTGGCATTTTCCCCTCTGGAATAAATGATTAGTCAACTTGTTCCTTTGTTATGTTCCTGAAACGCACCCCACTCTTCCCGCCCCCATTTCCTCTCTTGAAGGCTTCCCTGATGGTTTGTTTGCCACATGGCTGCATTACATTACCCAGAGCTCTCCTCCAACCCCCCTTGCGTGGCACATTGGTTAGGCTCTGCTCTGATTCTCTGGTCTTGCCAGTTTGAGCTGGCACTGAGCCTGTGAAGATGTTCTGTTTTTTTTTTTTAAAAAAAAAAAAACCAAACGGCATTGAGATTGCAGCCCTCTGCCCTCGTTTAGCCCTGCTTACCCAGTCTCAAATTTTGAGCACTTCATTGGAATCAAACACAACTAGATTGTAGCATATGCTACAGTGTGAGAGAGCCCTTTCAAACAAAATTGGAGGTGAAAGACAGGAATGTGCTTTATTAAGCGAACTTAATCCTCTTCTTTATTTTAATATAAACTTCTCCGCGTACAAAGAGAGAATGGTTGATTGCGTAGCAGGAGGCATGGGCTCGAAAGCACTCACCTAAGCTCTGCTAAAGGAAAAATAAACCAGTCTCCCCACTTTGCCCTCCGTTTGGATAACCTAAAGGCTTATTATTAAATAACACCAAAGAATTTTAGTAATGGTATTTTTTTTTCACTTCTTTCAAAAATATTTTGGCAACTGTCCATTGCTCATTTAACTTTCTTGGTTGCAAAATGCACCCTTAGTTTGGTTTGAGGCTTACCTGGTTCTTCAAGACCGCCAGCCCCTTTGGCTCTCCTGCTTTGCTGTCATTCCCCATGTAGAGTCCTGCCACTGCAGGTCCCTGATATGTGTCCACCTAGTAATTTCTCATGAAGATGCTCTTTGTGTCTCCGCGTGGGGCTCGTTTGGATGGCCCCAGAGTTTAGTTGGCAGTGTGGAACCCGGGTACAGATTGACAGAGGAGTGACTCGAAACCAGTTGTCTGGGCCCAGAAAGCAGCGTGAGAACAGATGTGAGTTTCTGACCTCAGCTGTCCTGCACGACCACTAGCTGGCTTTCAGAGAAGGGGGGTTGAGATATGGGGGGCAGGGAAGAGAGAAGAGTCAACCCCAGAGGTGGCCCGACTTCCCTTTCAGTGCGGTGTGAGCCTTCACCACTGGTTTCCAGGTTTTCTGCTCCTGGGGCTGAGAGGAAGGCCAGCTGGGCCTCCTCTTCTGTCTGACTGTTTGTGGCCTAGGCTCTTTCTAACTTCAACTTCCTGTCTGTCCCCTGGCCTCTTCGTTCTAGCCGCCTAACTCTCCCTGGTACACTCTGTGCTTTTTTTTTGGTTTGGTTTCCTGTTAACTGCTGCCTCCCAGCTGTTTCCAGATGAGGCTCAACAGCTCTTTGGGGGAGGAACTAAGTGCAGGGGAAGTTGTGGTTGTTTTTTCCCCAGTCGTGTGAAGTGGCCTAGGGACTCTGAATATGATCTGTTCCTGAACGTGCACTCCTGAAGGATCTTTGGCAAGACTGACTTCGGGTGGGGGAATAGGGTCTTTGAGGAGTTGGGACTAGGTGTGAATGTGCCCCGTGGTCCACCTGGGCAAGTGACAGTGCGGATGGATTCCAGCTTCATGCAGCTGGCATCCCTGTCCTTCCCACACTGTGATGCTAAGAAGCCCTGTAGTGAAACATCTTGCCTTGGTCCCACAGTGTGTGTTCAATTACTGGGACGTTTGGGAGGGGAAGAAGTCGCCTCTCCCCAAGGCAGAGCTTAGAAGTTCATGGCTTACCTTCTCTAAGGCTTCCTGTCTGCCACTGTAAAATGGGGAGGATAAAGCTCCGCTGCAGGGTGGAAGTGAGGATTAACTGAGATAATGTCTGTGGATGTGTCTAGTACCTGACAAATAAGAGGCAAGAGGAGGTTTAATGGGCTGAATCCATTCTGCATCCTCATTCAGCTGACATTTATTAGGAGCCCAAGTTTCTTATCTGTAAACTGAGGGAAATAACGAATCTGACTGGGGTCTTTAGTGTGGCTTTCAAATGCCTGCCTGACAAATGCTAAATGGATGCATTCTTGGTTTGTCCATACTTTCTAAGGCCCCACAAAGGAGCTATGCACTCTAGAACATAGTTCATGGTCCTTGCCCTCTTAACACTGTGAGGAATGTCACACGTGTAAATCACCCACGTGGATTCTGAACACATCTAGTAGATAGCTTTTTGTGGTTGGTTTTGGTTTCGCTTCTCTCTCTCTCTCTTTTTTAAAATTTATGTTATTTTTGGCTGCGTTGGGTCTTCATTGCTGCGCACAGGCTTTCTCTAGTTGCGGCCAGAGGGGCCCACTCTTCGTTGTGGTGCGCGGGCCTCTCATTGCGGTGGCCTCTCCTGATGCGGAGCACGGGCTCTAGGCGCGCGGACTTCAGTAGTTGTGGCGCGCGGGCTTCAGTAGTTGTGGCTCGCGGGCTCTAGAGTGTTGGCTCAGCAGTTGTGGCCCACGAACTCTAGAGAGCAGGCTCAGTAGTTGTGGCTCACGGGCCCAGTTATTCCGCGGCACGTGGGATCCTCCCGGACCAGGGCTCGAACCCATGTCCCTTGCAATGTCAGGTGGACTCCCAACCACTGTGCCACGAGGGAAGCCCATCGCTCCTCTTTTTACATAACTCTTTATTAGGGAGCCTTGGTGTGAATGTCTGGGGGGCGGGGGGAGAGATAGTTCTTTTATGTATTTAAAGATAAGCAGTAGCTTTCTGGACAGTGGATTTCTGCTCCAGTGGATATTTGAGGAGACCTTTTAATTTGGACCTGTAAGATAGCCTTGGGATATGAGTTTCTAGAATGTAACCCTGTATACGTATGTATAGTAAACCTCTGTTCCTGATCCCCAAGGATTAAAGGTTTAGAGCATCTCCTCCTTCAAGTTTTAAGTTTTCCATAGAGGAACTTTCTAATCCTAGGTGCGATAACTAGCTGTAAATGGGAACCATTTACACAAATGACTAAATTAGTTTTATTCTTCTGCAACCATGCTGAAGAGAAGCAGTTTCTCTTCTCTTGCGCTTTCTTTGGTCTTTAATCATAATATGGTGTCCATTAAAGGGCTGCACTGAGATGGGAGTGCGGGCTGCAGAGATGAGAAAAGACCGTCTCTGTCCTCCAGGAACTCACAAACCTGGGGTGGGGGACAGATAAACAGACAGTTGTAAAACAGTTAGCAAGGGCTATGATAAACAACGTGAACCAGGTCCAACGGCAGCACCAAGCAGGGTGCCGAAGGCCACTGTGTGTGTGTGTGTGTGTGTGTGTGTGTGTGTGTGTGTGTGTGCATAATCGGGATCAGTGTGGACAGTTTCCCCTGACATTGGGCTTTCATACCTATCTCCCCTTCCCCGTGTTAACTGTCAAAAATCATGCAGGAAGCCCCAGAGTTCCTTTTGCCTATCTTCTCCTTGTTGGTAGTCCAGGACCAAATTTCCTTTTTCTGTAGAGGCTGAATGGCTGATTGCCTTCCTGATGGAAGGGCGAAGAAGGGTGATCAAATTGGGAAGAGCCCGGGGAAAGGGGTTGGAGGGGAGGGTGGAGGGAGTTCATCTGCTAGGGTGGGAGGAGGGAAGAAAATTCGCACCAGCTGAGCAACTCCCGCCCTCCTGGAGTCTCTGCGTTGTCCTAAGTCACAGTAACCCTCTCAGGCAGGTGATGATGGAATTCCTATTTTTAAAACTTACAAAAAAAAAAAAAAAATGGAAAGAAAACCTGAGCACAGAAGTTAATTTGCCCTGTTGCTGGGAGGTGAGGCAGCTTGTCCAAGGCGGTGTCTCTGGGAGCTGAAAAGGAGTTGAAAAGTCACCTCCCTCATCTGCTCACAGAAGCCTGCAGTTCTGTAAGAGAGGAGGTGAAAGTGCCAGTTCCTCTAGGAATGTAAGGCGGGAGAAACCAAGATGGGGAGAACAAATGCCCTTAGGCAGCTCCATGCCCTTCCTCGGCTGCCCTTCCCCACTGGTAAAATCCTGCCCTTCCTTCGAGACTGTGGCCCTGCCGTCTTTCTCGAAGGGAGTGAATGCCACAGTCCTCTGCAAATCCACGACCTTATTGGTTCTGTGTGGTCTTCTTCCACAGACCTGACTTCCCAAGATTCCTGCTCTCTTCACCTTTGACTTTCCCACGGAGCCTAACAGTTGTCTGGCACGTACTGGGTGGCTAAGAACTATATATGGAATTGAAAAGGGAAGCTCAGGGGCCTAAGCGGCCAACATCAGAAACTTGCCTCTGGTGAACCTTGTTTATCTTCAGCTCTGCAAAGACAAATACACCCTCTGTGGAACAGTGCTTTAGGGGTGTTGGTGTGGAGTGGGACAACGAGGTGTTGTTTTGCTGGGTAGTGTTTGTGTTGTGACCCACACGGACTGGGGCTGTAGGCAGATGAGTGGCCCCTCAAGACGTCCATGTCCTAATCCCCGGGACCTGTGAATATGTTAGGTTACATGGCAAAGAGGAACTAGGGTTGCTGATCGGCTGCCTTCAAAGTGGGGAGATTATTTTGGATTATGTGGGTGGGCCCAGTGTAATCAATCACAAGCGTCCTTAAAGGTAGACGAGGAAAGCAGAAGAGAACCAGAGAGGGAGCAGCGGGAGAAGGACTTGGCCTGATGTTGCTGACTTGGAAGATGGAGGAAGGGGCCGTGAGCTAAGGAATATGGGCAACCTTTAGAAGCTTGAAAAGGCAAGGAAACAGATTCTCCCCTGGAGTCCTCAGACGGGACCCAGCGCTGCTGACATCTTGATTTTAGCCCCAGAGACCCGTTTCAGACTTCTCACCTCCGGAACTGTAAGACAGTGAATTTGTGTTGTTCTAAGCCACTCGTTTTGTGGTCATTTGTTACAGCAGCAATAGGAAACTAATGCAGACCGGTCTCAAAAGTTTTTTGAGATGATGTTTTTAAGCACATAACACAAGTATAAAAGTCTTTCTTAAGGCTTCTTCCCCACAGGAGAGCATAGCAGCCCACCCTGCAGTTATGTCAAGGTGTGCTGAGTGTATTAGGCACGACTTCAGGGGATCTAGTGATAGGAGGGCCCTCAATATAAAAGAAAGTCTGTAAAGTGGTCTTATCATGGTTCCCTAGCACAGTTTCTAGAGTAGGGTATTGTAGAAAGTTAATAGTACTTATCTTTCAGGATTCTTATATGGCTGATGAAAAATTCAGTGTGAGCTCCTGTTCCCCAGAATTGAGTTACTTCTTGGGTATAAAATGTGCAGTTCAGACAGCAAATATCTTAGGTATTTTCTATCTTGTTGGAATTCTGTCTGTGGTTAGAATTCCAGGCCACAGGGCTTGAGTTTTAGGCAGAGCCCTTTTGGCCGTGTGGATCAGGGACCCTCTGGTGCTAGCGCGTGTGATGGGGGTTTAGTGCAGGGGTCAGGAAGGGTGCTGGTACTCCCGTGAGCCTCCAGGGTTACCAGGGCTGCCGGGCTTCAGTGCACACTGGAGTTGGGTCCCAGAGCACTGTGGGCCCTCGGCAGGGGGAGCTTGCCCTTCCCTTAAGGTTCACCCCCATCAAGTGACTCAGCTCCTCTCTCAGGCTCTGCTTTTCTTTGGGATCTTCTGCTTCCAGCTGGCGCTCTCACCTGCTGTCCTGCTCTTCTCTGCTTCCAAGCTCTTGCTTCTGGGAGCTTCTGCGTCTGCCTGACTGGAGCTCGCCGGTGGCCTGTGTTTCGCACACAGACCTGCTTAAAGCTTCCCATTACTGTCAGTGCTCTTTGCCAATTGTCTAATTAAATTAGTCCATCGTCTCCAATTCAGCTACTTGAGAAGGAGACCAGCAGCGCCCTCCCTCTCTGAGCAGCACCTCAGGGACCCCAGAGCATGAGTCGAGCCATGGCCTTTGGACAGGATGCCCTTTCCTTCCAGAAGTATTAATCAGGCCTCTCTTGTGTGCCAGGCACTGTTCTAGCCTTTCAGGGTACAGTAGTAAACAGGACCGATTAGTCATCTGCCTTCATGGCATTTATATTCTTTTTTTCCTTTCAGTTTTATTGAGATATAGGTGACATACAGCCCTGTACACATTTATGGTGTACGGCACAATGACCTGACTTACAGGTATTGTGAAATCATGGAGTTTGTTGTCAGTTGGGGGATTCAGTGTGCAAATCAGGTTTATATCGTTACTGCAATAAAGAACATAAAACACGCTGGGAGGTGGAAAGTGATGGGGGTGGGCAGGGTGGGGGACACCGTATCTCCGCGGGTCGGAGAAGTGTTCTGACGAGGTGACATTTCAGGTTGAACTGAAACCTGAGTGGCAAGTGGGAACCAGACGTGGGTAGTCATTCCAGGCGGTGGAAGAGCCCGAGGCAGAGGCCCAAGGTGGAATGAATTTGGCACATTCCGGGGCTAGGAAGAAGGCCAGCGTGGCTAGAACATTGAGGGCAGGGTGAGTGGTAGGAGAAGAGGAGGGAAGGGGCCTTGGTGGGTGGTGAGAGGTCAGGATATTTGCTCATTGCTCTGGGGAGTTGGCTTGTTGAGGCTGCTCAGTGGGGACTAGGGGATGGAGGGCAAGGGGAGCGCACGTGGGTCCCAGGGTGGGGGCAGCGGAGGTGGTGAGAAGTGCGTGGCTGCAGGGCGGCTTTGGGCTTGCCGGTGGATCGGACCTAGGGGATGTAAGGAAAGAAAGAATCAGCAGGGACCCTGAGGGTTTTGGCCTGAGCCGTGGGTGAAAAGAGGAAGCCGAGGGAGCCCTGTCAGCCACGTACGTGGCTGGTGTGAGTGGTGCTGAGGACCCTGCTGTGTTGCGCTGTTCACTAAACTTGGCCACGTGGGCCGTGGGCGGAGCAGCTCCCCGGGAAGGGGCTGCGAGGGGCTGTCAGCGTCGGGGGATACCGTGGTGTCCAGGGAGGTCCTCACTGTCTCCAGAGCAGTTCTCCACTTAGCCCTGACCAGTCTAGACCAGTCCAGGCGCCGGGCTTCTTTCTTCTGTCCCAGCTGCTCTGTCTTGCCTCCCTAACCCCTGTTGTGCCTCATGAGGGGCCAGTTGGCTGTGGGAGGTTTTGGCGTTTTGAGCTTGTATTTGGGATGGCAGTTTTTTGTTGTTGTTGTTGTTAACAGCTTTATCAAGGTATATTCATGTACCATAAGATGCAGTCATTGTAAGTGTGCAGTTCATTGATTTATTTTTTTGTTGTGCGGTCATTATCACAATCCAGTTTTAGAATATTCCATCACCCCACTAAGATCCCTCCTGCCCTTTTACGTTTAATCCCGGTTCCCACTTTAGCCCCAGACAACCATTAATCTGCTTTCTGTGTCTATAATCTGCTTGTCTGTGCCTTTTCTGGACATTTCATATAAATGGAATCATACTGTACGTGGTCTTTTGTGTCTGGCTTTTTTCACTTGGTGTAATGTGTGCAAGGTTCATCCATGTTTATAACACATACCCATATTTTGTTCCTTTTTATTCCTGGACAGTATTCCATTGTGTCAATATACTACATTTTGTTTATCCATTCATTGACAGGCAAGTTTTTGAGGGAAGCCTAGTAGCTTCATTATTTGGATGTTGACTTTTCCATTTCCTGTAGTAAAGGTCTCTTGCAGATTCAGCTAGGAACTTCCTTACAAGGTGAGAACAGGAAATGGCAGTGAATATGGTGGAAAGATGATGGATTCAACTCCACTGGATAGTGGTGCCACTGGTTGGCAGCATATCCCTTAGCCTCACAAGTCTGGGTGTCTTTAACCGTAAAGAAAGAAAAAAAGTGAGAGGGGAAGGGAGGGGTTAGACTAGAATCATGGTTACCAATCTTATTTTTCTTCCATGGACCTCATGTTTTTGAGAGATAAAGCCTTAGAAACAAATTGTACTCAGCAATTAAAAGGAACAAACTACTGGTATGTGCAGCAACACAGATGAATCTCAGAAACATTACGTCCAGTGACACAAGCCTTACCTAAAAGATTGTATACCGATTCCATTTATATGACGTTCTAGAATAGGCGAAGCTAATCTACGGTGAAAAGAAATCAGACCAGTCCCTGCCTGTGAGGGAGGTTGAAGAGGGGACTGGCTGGTGAGAAGCGGGAGAACCTTTTAGAATGATGGGCACGTTTTATATCATGAAGGGGTTGTGTATACATTTGTCAGAACTCTCTGAATGGTACACTCAAGATTTGTGCATTTTATTATGTGTAAATCTCACCCAAAACAAAAAGAACCATTGACAAATGTTGAACTCAGGGACGAAGTGTACTGATGTCAGCATCTTATCTTTGAAATGCTTTAAAATAGTGGCTCTCAAACTTTTTGGTCTCAGGACCTCTTTGTGCTCTTAAATATTGAGAACCCCAAAGAGCTTTTGTTTGTGGATTATATCGATGTTTACTATATTAGAAATGAAAATTGAGAAAAAGTAAAAATATTTGTTAAAGTACTTTAAAAAATAATAAACCCCATTTACCATGTTTACATAAATAACATATCTTTATATAGAACAACTATTTTCAAAAAAAATAATGAGAAGAATGACATTGTTTTACCCATTTGCAAATCTCTTAGTTAATGCTTAGTTCGAAGACAGCTGGATACTTATATCTGCTTTTGCATTCGTCTGCTGCAATATCGAATGTCTGGAAAACCTCACCATTCTTGAGAGAATGAGAGTGAAAAAGGAAAATAACCTCTTAGTATTATTTTGAAAATAGTTTTGATATCCTGGACCCAGAAGGGGTCTCAGGGGCCCTCAGGGGTCTCCAAATCACACTTTGAGAACCACTGCTTAAGCAAAATAAGATGGGTTGTTCGGTGGGTAGATGAATTTTGATAAAGTAAATACATCAAAGAGGTAATCGTAGCATTCAGGTGGTGGGTGCATGGGCGTTCACCATCTGATTCTTTCAATTTTTCTGTATGTTTGAAAATGTTCATAATGTTAGAAAAATGAGAAAAATCACATTATTTAAACAGTGGCCATCTGGCTTTATCATGGACAAATAAATATGTTTGAAAATATTGAAAACAACTTTTGGAATGAAGTACTGACACATGCTACAACATGGATGAACCTTGGAAACATTTTGCTGAATGAAAGAAACTAGTCACAATGGACCACGTGCTGTGATTCCATTTGTATGAAATGTCCAGATTAGGCAAACCCATAAAGCAGAAAGTGGAGGAGTGGTTGCTGTGGGAGGGAAGGGTGGATGGTCACTGCTAACGGGTATGGGTTTTTTTTTCAATTAATTAATTTATTTTTGGCTGTGTTTGTTGGGCCTTCGTTGCTGTGCGCGGGCTTTCTCTAGTTGTGGCGAGCGAGGGCTACTCTTCGTTGCTGTGCCTTCGTTGCTGTGCCCGGGCTTCTCGTTGCACTGGCTTCTCTTGTTGCGGAGCACGGGCTCTAGGCGCATGGGCTTCAGTAGTTGTGCACACGGGCTTAGTTGCTCCGCGGCATGTGGGATCTTCCCGGACCAGGGCTCGAACCCATGTCCCCTGCATTGGCAGGCGGATTCTTAACCACTGCGTCACCAGGGAAGCCCAAGTATGGGGTATTTTAAAGGAGTGATGAAAATGCTCTAAAATTAGGGAACGGTGATGGTTACACAACATTGTGAATATACTAGAAACCAGTGAACACTTTTAAAAGGTGAATTTCATGGTGTGTAAATTATGTCTCAGTAAAGCTGTTACTTAAAAAAAATCCAAACAGTTTAATTTTTCAGCATTATCTTCAGGGAGGCTTACTTGGGAAGCACTGGACGATATGATCTTGAAGATCCTAAATATGTCAGTGTCTAGAAATTCCATGACTCTCTATCTTCCATCTCTTCTGTGTACAGTAAATGAGAGACTGTTTGGGAAGGTGACCTGTCCTGGGCATTTCCCCTAGATTAAAATCGACTCAGGAATTCGGCTCTCCAAGTTACCTCATAGCTTGGTAAATCACCCTAAGGTTATCCTGATAAGACCTTTTTTTCTTTTAACATTGTCTGGGTCAGGGGTCACAAAGTCAAATGCCCACAACGACCAGGAAATAAAGTGGTCATCGGTAAGGCAGAGAGGACATTTGCTGTCTTTTATTTTCTGGCTTTTGAGGTAGTCGTGGTTACAGAGAAACATTTCTTTATTATGAAAATCATGCAAGCATAAACTGCAGTTGACTGGGCCTCCCTGATGGAAGGGCAGCAGGGAGTGGAGGGGTCTGTCGTGAGCTGGAGGGTACGTGCCTGGTCTAGAGGGGGCAGCCATCACTCAGCTCCAGGCGACGTTTGCCATTTGGGAATGTGAGCTCAGTGTACGCGGTCTGGCATATTTGAAAATTGGAAGAAATCTGAATTTGTGTGTGAACTCTACATTTCAGTTTCTACCTAATGTCTGAGTTCAGGTATTAGGAATTCTGGGGAAATGAGTTTAATCTCGGTTGCATCTAGTTTAGAAGTGAGTCTTGGCCTAAGAGATGAAGGGGTGTGTGGTGCTGTTTGCCACAGGTCAGCCCTGGCACGAGGAGAGTCCTCTTAGGTGTCCTTACTCTTAGTGTCCCTTCATGCTGTGTTGAAGTTGATGCGATCACAGGACCATCATCTTCTGAATACAAAACCTAAGACTCTCCTCCTGGTAAACCCCAGAGGCATACGTGCTCCTGGTCGACAGTTACTCTGAGTTATGAGGAACTAGGGCGATTATTTTAAATAATCCTGACTTGGAGGTGGAGGGTTGACTCTCCATTTTGTGAAGTTATTGGACGGTAGGTTACTCATAGCTTTACATTCCATTTCTGACTGTTACCCCTTAACTTCACCACCGTAACTGCCTGGGGTGGGGCTGTTTTCATAGGGTGATTCTGGGGTGGAGGAAAGGGATAATCACTTGACTTAACTCCAGACAGTTGATTTGGTTGTAGGTGAAACAAAATTATAACTTGAAGTTAGCCTGAGGAGGCCTCTCACTTGGCTCTTGTTTAAAGTTTCTAACCTATGCTTTTGACGTTGCGTTGCGTGCCTCTGGCTTTGCTTCCCCAGTTAAGTGTGTATGTGTGCGTGTGCACTTGTGTGTGTGCTTCCCCAGTTAAGTGTGTATGTGCGCGTGTGCACTTGTGTGTGTTTCCCCAGTTAAGTGTGTATGTGTGCACTTGTGTGTGTGCGTGCGTGTGTGTGTACGTGTACTTCAGGTGGTTAAGAAAGGAATGGACATGCTTGCTTTGAACTCTCCCCCCAACACACACTCACACATGTTCCCATGCAGCCACCCTGCAAACGTTCTGAGCCTTTCCAGCTCTTGGATTTTCTGTCTATATTTGATCTGATCTATAAAGGTGTTGGCAAATAGCTTTATGGTTCTTAAAGGCCATGACTTTGCTTCTAAGCCAGATTGAAATAGAATTTGTACTTCTCAGGGGTGCAGTTAAGCACGCTCACTGAGAAATTGGGGAAGTAATCTTCAAAGCTTATTTAGCACCTTACTTTTTGGAATTTGACTGTATTTCTGGGTCTCCTTCCAGGGGAAGGAAAAAAAAAATCCCAACACCCACAGATAACTATTGTCAATTCCCTGGTGTTTATCCTTCCAGACCTTGTGGGGGTTTGTTTTTTTGGCAGGGTAAGTGTATTTTGTTTTTCTGTTTAATAGACTGCGAACACCTTTCCAAGTCCCCAGATACTCATCTACAGTATTTTTTAGTGGCTGAATAGTATTTCATTGTCCACACAGTGAAATGTACTGTTATTTATTGGAACCCTCTCGGGTGGTCATTGAGAACATTTCATGATATTTTTGTGTTTCTGAGCCCCTGTTCTACTTACCTTATCATATCCCTACTTTCTCTGAAAATGTCCCTCTGCCTCTTCCTCCTTCCTGACAGAAAGAACCATTTACCTGAGAACCTTTGGAAAAAAGGCACCTGGCCCGGCCTGTCCCACCCTCCTGCCCGCATGGATAAGGTGTGTGTGGAGGTGGTGGTGACAGGTATGCAGCTCAGCAGCAGCCTTTGTCTGTGCCTCAGGCTGCAGAGAGAAAGGCTGGCTGCATTCTCAGCCTGCAGAAGGGCAGGGGACGCGGCGGAAGGCGTCTGACGCACCCCTCAGCAGCATGCCTGGACCCGGGCTGAGCTTGCATGTTCACGCCCCGAGGCCAGGGCTCCCGCACTCACGCCAGCAGGTGGATGCCATCGCTTGGCTTTTTGTGTTTCCAGAGGCAGGGAGAGCGTTGAGCTTCACGAAAGGTAGTGATTCCAGCTGTGAGTCTGCCCAGCTGTGGCGAGCTCACCTGAGATGGGGAGTCGAGTGGATGCGTGTTCCTGCGAGCCACAAACCAGACGCTGGTGTGACTTGGTATATGGAAAGGAAAGCTGACTCAACTCTCTGGAAAACAATTTAAATACTGTCTGTCGCATCGAGTCCAGAGATGCTGATTTCTGGCTTTTTGGCAGCCTTACTTGTCAGCGTGATCACTGGTGGGGCTTCTGTGGTTCCGTCTATCCGACCACCCACACTGGTGACAGAGTGGTGGCAGAGGGGCCGAGCCAAGACAAGAGGCCTTCGGTGACGTTTTAAACGCTGGATCAGGTCATTATGCCTCCCTCGGCCCAGTGGCAAGGTTAGGCTGCCCCTGTGGCGTCCGGGTCCGCCGGCTACATCCTGGCCCAGAGCCCCTTGCTGTGGCCTCCCCCTCCTACCCCAGCGGAGCCTGGCCCCAGCCTCCTAGCGCTCTCCCAGGCTGGTTCCCTATTTATTGGACCAGTGTCTATTTCCTTCTGGCTTTGAAATTCATGATTTTTTTTCCCCCACGAGAAACCTTGGCAGAAGACTTTGTTCCATGGGAAAAAAGCCTTCTCAGAAAAGCAAGGAACCCACTTATGAGCTCAGCCCCTGGCTTGTCCTTGGTGATGTCCTTGCACAGTACCTGAGAGCCAGCAGGCAGGTGGTGCTGGGGAGACTTACCGCGGTGGGCACGGCCTCCTCCAGAGGCTTCTCTGGGAGAGCAGCGTACCGAGGGCCTCCTGATTACAGTTGAGCTGGCTCGGCCTGTGCGTAGCCAGCTGCTTTTTGCCCGATAACTGTGTGTGCTTATCTCTGTTTTTATGCCGATTGCTGGCTCCTTGGAGTGATGGGTGTGTTTGTGGTAGGGTGTGAGGTGATTGCCACTGATTGGTAAAGTATGGATGAAGTGAGCAGGGAAGGGTGTGGTATGAGAAATATTGTAATCTTCTGGTCCCTCTCATCCCTCAGTTCTTCCCTGCAGAGAAAATTTCTTCTGCTTCCTATCCTAGAGGGTAACAGCTTTCAGGCTCCTGTGAAGCTGGGAGCAGCCACCTCGGCTCAGTAGCTCCAATTGAGGTCTTGGGTGTGCTGCCGTCCCTGATCGACTGGAACAGTGACCCAGCAGCACTGTAGAAAAACTTGACATTTCAGCCCTGTGTTCTTTGTTGTCTGGGATTGCTGGAAATGCATCAGCATGTGAGACTCAAATATGTCCCTGGAGTAGGAGCTCCACGGCTGCACAGCAGTCAGCTCCGGTGACGTGTCATCACTGAATGGCAGCTGGCTTGCCCGTGTTGAGTCACGTGCGTTGGCCGCTGTTGATAAGTTTATGTGTGTAACTTTTTTCCCTCTTTTTAGCATGGTGTCTCAAAGTCAGGGGTAGAAGTGAGGAGAGGAGTGCAGGATTTGGTGGGCTGTTGCAGTCTTCTGACAAAACCATCATTGTTTGGAATGAAGTACCAGTTGGTTCGGTTTGAATGGCTCCATCGCTTCAGTGCTCTGAAACGGCTGTTATTCTTTCACCTCAGCAGCGTTCCTGGGGGGAGGTGGAAGGAGGACTGCTCGATCCAGAGGGGAGAAACTGCTCTCCTTTGCCCTCTCTGCTCAGCAGCAGATCAGTTAACCATCCAGAGCAGACAGTCTTCTCCTGGTCAGCGGACATCCCAGGCCACTCCTGGACCCCAGCTGGGTCACAGCCATCGTGGCCTCTTGGAGGAGTGGAGCTTTTAGGAATCAGGCTGCCTGCTTATGGCCTCAACCTCCCTTGGCGCTCACCTGTCCCGGCCAGGCTCCCTGCCTGCTGCGCTGCTGCCCAGCTGACCTCCCTGCCGACCTGTTAGCCTGCCGTCTGTCCCTGTCATGTATGATAGCTCAAGCTGCGGAGTTAATCCAAAGAGCGAATCATTCCTCTGGCTGGACTCCCAGACACAGTCGCTTGAGCCTGGGACAGACACTCAGTGTTTTGGTTCTTTCTGATGCTGATTAGGTTGCGTTGTCTTACCTCTGCCCCTCGTTCAGTTTCGTGTTTGTGTGGTCAGATTAGTCAGATCCAGCTGTGTTTGTGGAAATCCCAGCCTCTTGGGTGAGGACAACAGGAACTTGCATTGCAGTGGAGGAGCTCACATAGGAAAGACTGAGCCTCCTCCATTTGCTTCCAGAGTCAGGAACTTCATTTTCCTGCACCTGAATTGATAGCTCTCCAAATGCAGTGTGGTCGCAATATGACATTTGAAGAACTTAGGAGAAATGCAGAGTATGAGAAACCATTTTTTTAATGACCCTGGCCCCAGACTGGCAAGTTAAAGTGATTTTTCTCAGAGACGGAGATGCAAAGGCAAGGAGATTCTACGAGGAGGACAGAGCCAGACGGACGGGAGGGGGGTGATGTAAAATGACCTTGTCCACAGCGTTAGTTCTTCCTCAGAGATTGGAAACCACCTACATGGTGTACTTTGGGGAGCACAGAAGAATCTATCAGTGGAGCTAAATTACTTCTTTAGTTCAGTCCTTTGAGTTTTGTGGTATTAAAGTTGGGTGGATAGCTATTAAAATATATTTGCAAAAATGACTCATTTATTTGCCCTTCTCTTAAGGACTAGAGCTTCCTTTGATATAAGCCAGTTTTCCAGATCACTGTTGTTTATTTCATGAATCATCTCTTTTATAAAATTAACCGTTCTTAATGGGAAATGGAAATCCCTCTCAAATACGTAATAATCTTCACTGCTTTCTTGAACATACTGAGTCTAATATAACATTTGATTATTTAGGAATCTATTTCTGAATGTTACTTATTGTAGTATTAGTACCACAGTGACTTCTTGATGAAGTTGCACTGATCAGGTATGTTTACTTCTCTACTCAACCATCTCAGCCTCTCTTGTGAGTTGAGTTTTCAAATCTTTAATGATCGTCTCCTCCAGGCTGTTGGCTGCCACTTGTTCTGCAGTGAGTTTGCCATTTACTCTCCCTTTTTGTCTTGTGCCTCTCATTTTCTGTTGGTTTGCATAACTTGTTAAATTGAGTGTAAAATGAGAGTAATTAACTTAGTGAGAGTTTAGAGACTCTCTGAGTCAATTGCACAGACCTTTACTATCTATCTTGAATTATTTTTACTTACTTTGGTATAACTAAATTAAGCTCCAGATAGTTGCGAGATAATGCTATACATATAAACTTCTTTTACAGTGTAATTTTAAGCCATTATTATCCAGTTACGTCACTGAAATTTGTTGACCAGGCTAACTTGTTTGTATGAAAGAAATTATCTGCAAATCTTAAGAATATTAAGCTCTTAAGAAAATTACAGTTTATTCTTATTTCTGAAATGTTAACTCCAAATCACAATGGTAAACTATGTCCCCTGGCTAATTAAATATTACTTTCTATTACTTATCAGAAGGAAAATCACTTTTTCCCCTTTTCAAAATGGAAATAGTTTTATGGAGGGTCCTCTCCAGCTCTTCTCCTTATTATATAGAAATGCATGCTCATTGTCAGATGGAGAATTCAGACATTTCAGAAAGATAGAAAGAAAAGAGCAGCATCCTCTGAAACGTTCTTCTTGGATTTATTTATTTTGTCACTGTGCCCTTTTTACTTTTTTCTGTGCCTGTATAGGTAAAAATAGACCTGTACCATCATTTTCAGTTGTTTTTTGAAGAGCAAAAGTTTTTAATTTTGATGAAGTCCAATGCATGTTTTTTTAAATGGTTCATGCTTTTTGTGTCCTATTTAATAAATCTTGCCAAACGCAGGGCCTCTAAGATTTTTTCCTATGTTTTCTTCAAGAAGTTTTATAGTTTTAGCTCTTACATTTAGGACTATGCTCCATTTTGAGTTAATTTTTGCATATGGTGTGAGGTAAGGGTTGAGATTCAGTTTAAGAAGTACTTTGATGAATGTTCTTGTTTATAGCTTTTCTCATTCTACTTAACTATTTTCTTAAGATAAACTCTTAAAAGTAAAACTGTAAGATCAAAGAGCATTCACACTGAAATCTTTGATATATGTTGCCAGACTGGTTTTCAGAAGTTGTACCAATTGGAAAAGAAAACCTCCAGAATGGGAGAAAGTATTTGCAAATCATACATCTAATAAGGGATGTGTATCTAGAGTATATAAAGAACGCTACAGGGCTTCCCTGGTGTCGCAGTGGTTGAGAGTCTGCCTGCCGATGCAGGGGACACGGGTTCGTGCCCCGGTCCGGGAAGATCCCACATGCCGCGGAGTGGCTGGGCCTGTGAGCCATGGCCGCTGGGCCTGCGCGTCTGGAGCCTGTGCTCCGCAACGGGAGAGGCCACACAGTGAGAGGCGCGCGTACCGCAAAAAAAAAAAAAAGGACGCTACAACTCAAAAATAAAAAGACAAAACAGCCCAATTAAAAGCAGGCAAAGAACCTGAATAGATATTTCTCCAAAGATATACAGAGGACCAATAAACACATGAAAAGATGTTCAACACTGTTAATCATCAGAGAACCCTGGCGGTCCAGTGGTTAAGACTACGCCTTCCAATGCAGGGAGTGCAGGTTCAATCCCTCGTCGGGGAGCTAGGATCCCATATGCCTTGCGGCCAAAACACCAAAACATAAAGCAGAAACAGTATTGTAACAAATTCAATAAAGACTTTAAAAAATGGTCCACATCACAAAAAATCTTTACAAAAAAACCTCCCCCCCCACACACTGAGATACTGCTTTACACCCACTAGGTTGTGATAAATGTTGGCAAGGGTGTGGAGAGATTGGAATCTTCCTACACTGCTGGTGGGAATGTAGAACAGTGCAGCCTCTGTGGAAAACAGCCTAGTAGTTCCTAAAGAATTGAACATAGGGACTTCCCTGGCGGTCCAGTGGTTAGGACTTCGCGCTTCCACTGCAGGGGGTGTGGGTTCAGTCCCTGGTTGGGGAACTAAGATCCCACATGCCCTGTGGCCAAAAATTTAAAAAAAATTGAACATAGAGGTGCCATTTGCCCCAACAGTTTCACTCCTAGGTATGTACCTGAGAGAAATGACAGCATATGTCCATATAAAAACTTGTACACAAATGTTCTTAGTAGCATTATTTGTCGTAACCGAAAGGTGGAAACAGTTAAAATGCCCACCAGCTAATGAATAAATCAACAGAATGTGATATATCCATACAATGGAATATTAGCCATGAAATGGAATGAAGCACTTGCTCTAACATGGATGAACCTTGAAAACATGCTAAGTGGAAGAAGCCAGTCACAAAAAACCACACATTATGTGATTCCAATTATATGAACTGTGCAGAATGGGCACATATAGAGAAACAGGAAGTGGGGGACTTCCCTGGCGGTCCAGTGGTAAAGAATCCACCTTCCAATGCAGGGGATGCGGGTTCGATCCCTGGTCGGGGAACTAAGATCCCACATGCCGTGGGGCAGCTAAGCAACTACTCAGCTCACGCGCCACAACTAGAGCCTGCGTGCCGCAAACTACAGACCCCATATGCCCTGGAGCCCTCACGCCACAACTAGAGAGAGAAAACCCACACGCCGCAACTAGAGAGAAGCATGTGCACCGCAACGAAGACCCAATGCAGCCAAAAAGCTAAATAAAATAAGTAAATACTTAAAAAAAAAAACAGCAAGTGGATTAGTAGTTGCTTAGGTTAGGGAGCTGATGACTAAGGGGTACAGCATATTTTTTTGAGGTGGTGAAGATGTTCTAAATTTGATTGTGGTGATAGTTGCACAACTTCTGTGAGTACACTAAAAACCATTGAATTGTATGCTTTAAATGAGTGAATTGTTTGTGAATTATGTCCCAATAAAGCTGTTACTCCCTAGAAAGAAAAGGTTTACCAACTAATATTCCCACTAGCAGTGTACAAGAGCCCATTCCCCCACATTCTCCCCAGCTCTGGGTTGTCATTGCCGTAATTTTAAATTTTAAATCAGCACTATTGAGGTTTAATATGTAAACAATAAAATTCACCCTTTTAAATGCACAGTTATATAATTTTGACAAATGTATTCACATGTGTAATCACTGCAGTCCAGATACAGGACATTTCCATCACCCCAGAAGGTTCCCCCAGACCCTTTCCAGGTATTCCTCCCCATCTGTCTCTCACTATAGATTTGATTTGTCCTGTGTTTTGTGTAAATGGAATCATACAGTATATACACTTTTTGTCTGACTTCTTTTGTTCAGCATATTTTTAAGACTCATCTGTGATGCTACTTGTATCAGTATTATTGCATGGATTTGAGTGTTTCTGTACCAGCCTTGGTGTGGACGTATATTTTTATTTCTCTTGGGTAAATGCTGGGTCATATGTAAGTGTATGTTTAACTTCATAAGAAACTGCCAAACTGTTTTCCAAAATGGCTGTACCTTGGGACTTCCCTGGTGGCGCAGTGGTTAAGAATCCGCCTGCCAATGTGGGGGACATGGGTTTGATCCCCGGTCTGGGAAGATCCCACATGCCACGGAGCAGCTAAGCCCGTGCGCCACAACTACTGAGCCTGCGCTCTAGAGCCCACGAGTCACAACTACTGAAGCCCGGGCTCCTTAGAGCCTGTGCTCTGCAACAAGAGAAGCCCCTGCTCACTGCAACTAGAGAAAGCCCACGCGCAGCAACAAAGACCCAATGCAGCCAAAAATAAATAAATTAAATAAATAAATTTTAAAAAATCCTTTTTCAAAATAGCTGTACCTTTACAAAAATTTTGTGTACCATTATTACTGTGCGTTCAAAACTCTGTTAATCTGATAGGCCAAATTGTGGTACGCGGGCCTCTCACTGTTATGGCCTCTCCCGTTGCGGAGCACAGGCTCCGGACGCGCAGGCTCAGCGGCCACGGCTCACGGGCCCAGCCGCTCTGCGGCATGTGGGATCTTCGCGGACCGGGGCACGAACCTGTGTCCCCTGCATCGGCAGGCGGACTCTCAACCACTGCGCCACCAGGGAAGCCCTTTCTCTGGTGTTTTAATTTGCGTTTCTTTGATCTCTAGTGTGTTTTTTGTTCCCTGAATTTGACCATTTATTTTATATTTGTGAATTTCCTTTTAGTTCTTCCAATTTGCTCTTTCTTTTTTTAGTTGGGATGTGGGTCTTTCCTTTTCCATTTTTTTTCGACTTTTTATTAGAAAAAGCTTGTAACAGAAAAGTTGAAATAAAGGCGCAGCCGTCACCTTTCTAACCACCACCTACGCAGCCCACATTTGCTAGCTTTTGCCGTACTTGCTCTATGTATACGTCTTCTTACTTTCAAATGGCTCAGGAGAAGAAGTTGGAGACATCATGACATTTTATTCCTCATTTCATAACCATTATGTCATTTCATGCCAAAAAATACTAATTTATATAACATGCAGTCTGTATTAAAATTTCTCCAGTCAAAATGTCTTTTGTAACTGGTTTTTCTGAATCAGGATTCAGTCAAGGCTTATACTATGCATTTGGTTTTCATCTCTTTAGTCTCTTTTAACATAGAAAAATCATTCTACCTTTTCCCTGTTGGCATCGACTTTTGGAAGTGACCAGTCCAGTTGTCTTGAAAAACGTCCTACATCCCGTTTTTGTTTTTTGTTTTGTTTGACGTGTTCCTCTGGGTCCTGTATTTCCTGTAAAGCACATGGTAGGCCCCGAAGGCTTGATTACATTTAGGTTTAACATTTTTGATGAGTGTGCTTCACAGATAGTCACGTCGAAGGTACACAGTGTCAGGGTGTCCTACTATTAGTGATACCAAATCTGATCATTTGGTTGCAGGTAACTGCCAGATCTCTTAATTGTAAAGGTATGTTTTTCTCCATGCAATGACTAGGAATTTGGGGAGCTTAACTGATTGCGTAGAACTCCTTACGCAGTAACTTTTTTTCACAGTCTTTGTCTCAGTTTGGCACTGATATTCTAACTTTGCTTCTTGATTTTTTTGATTTAGAAGAGATTTTTCACTTTTATATATTTAAACGCCCAATAGTACAAGAGATTTCTTATCAAACGTCCCTTTCCTAAACCCTACTCTCCCCGTTTTTCCTTCCTCTCTCTCTCTCCCCCACACTTTCTCGTTCTGCTTTATTTAAATAACTGGTATGAGAAGCTAGCTCTTCCTCCTTGTCTATCATCTTTTTGGACTACAGATTCAGAAAATTGCACTTAACCCAAATGTGAGGTATGGACGCACTGACTTTCCATAGCTGTCTCTTATTTTTCCAAGAACATAACTGCTGTAGCTGATCACAGCCCTCTGGCAAAGGGGAGGCAACAGTGAGATTGAGACTTTGGTCCTTAAGGCTCCAAACAACCCATGCTCTTATCTTAGCTCCTCTCATCAAAGCTAAGGATGGAGGAGGGAGGGGACCAGAAGTCAAAACTGCTGATACTTTGAGAAAAGACCCTCTTTATTCCTCCTGCTTGAAACGCCTTTTCTCTCCATTCCCTTTCCCTGATTAACTCCTGCCCATCCTGGAGACTTGGCTCAGGCATCCTACTTGAGGAAGCTGTCCTGGACCCGCCATCGAGTACCCTGCCCTGTGTTTCCATACACTGCACACATGCCTTCGCTCCCTCGAAGGATGACATTTCTGTCTTTCCCATTAGCTTGTAAGGTCCAAGGATTAAGAGCCCGGGACTAGCTTTGTTGCCGAGTCCTCCACACAGAGCCTGACACATCGCAGGCTCTTGACAAATGTTGCTGGGAGGTTTCACTTCCTGGCCTGCAAATGATTTCTCCCGTACAGTTATGGATGCGTTTGCTTCCTGGGTGTGAAAGCAAGTGGCGTTGCAGGCTTTTTTTTTTTTTTCCCGTATGCGGGCCTCACTGTTGTGGCCTCTCCCGTTGCAGAGCACAGGCTCCGGACACGCAGGCTCAGCGGCCATGGCTCACGGGCCCAGCCGCTCCCCGGCATGTGGGATCCTCCTGGACCGGGGCACGAACCCTCGTCCCCTGCATCGGCAGGCGGACTCTCAACCACTGCGCCACCAGGGAAGCCCTGCAGGCTTTTTTTGAGAGATGTATTTCTCTGTACCTTATAAAGAGCTGAGGAATGAAAACTCTGGCCTTTCCCTTTTTAAATGTTCCAGCTGCCTTCTAGCTGCCTTCTCATCATTCTAGGGTAATCGTTTCTCACTTGGTACCTTTCATTATTCTTTATTCTTCTAGAGTCATAGAATTATGGGCCTTGAACTGAAAGAGGCTTACCCTTCAGCGACACAACCTAAAATATAAACCCACAGACCTGTCCACTTTCTCCTGGAGCACCTGCAGGGTTTAGAACTGCATCCTCAGCATTCCTTCTCGGGTTTTTCCTCTCTCCCTCCAGCCCTCTCCCAGGTTTCCCCTCGCTGGTCTGCCTGAGTGGTGCTTGATAAGGGACATTGCTGTGAAGGGGGCCTGAGAGCTGCGGTTAGGGGTGAGTGATCAGTTCCCGGTGGTGTTTTTTCTTGCTCAGGAGGCTGGGAGTGCAGAGAATGGGAGGCTTCAGTTCCTGTTCAAGAGCTGTTAGCCTTTTCTACTACGTAGATACTCGTCTGTGGTGGAGAGTGAAATAGTGCTAATAAAAAAAGAGAGACAGTTGTATCTGTGCCGCCAATACTGGTGGGATTCGATTGCGTTTTCATTGAAGAATCGCGTATCTAATCTCTAAATGGTAGTTCTCTCTGGCTCTCAAGGACCTTTGCTCATCACCCACCCCTAACAGTCATTCTCTCTTTGTCCCCTGAGTCGAGTTGCTGGGAGGGAGGCTTGGCTGCTGTGGCCTAGAGGCCTTTAATTGTGCTTTATCACAGCCCAGGGTCAGAACAGTTCCGAATATCATGGGGAATGTCAGCTGGATGCATTAGTCCATTTTATTGAGAACCTCCTGTGTTCCAGACCCTGTTAGTCCATTCTAAATACCTTCTTTGTTTAATTCTTACCACAGCTCTGTGAAATAGGTTGTTTTTCTTTTCCCCAAAGAAAGTGAAGTTCAGAAAGGCCAGATGTCTGTGCGAGGCGGCATGGCTGGCAGGTGGGCAGGTCACAGGGTGGTTAGGAAAGCGTCCTTCTGAGTAAAAAGCTTCTACTGTACTTCAGAGTCAGCCCTAATCGGGAGGCACGTGGTGTTTCCACCCGTGAAGGTGGCCTGGCCTGAGATTCTGTTGATAGATGAATTTTTATGACATCAGGACAGCACAGTGGACAGGATCAGATTTCCTCAGTAAAATCTGGAATTTTGACATCAGATGAATCAGATGTTATCCTTCTTCCTTATGCCAAGAAAGTGTAGCTGCCCCTTGCAATAATATGAAGACTCTGCAACTTTACAGTTAAAAATCCTCGTAAATGGTTGGCTTTAGGTTTCGTTCACAAGTACCTCTCCCCCTACTCCTCCTCTACCAAAATGTACACTGGTCCCCAAAGATCTGTGGAATAAGAAGCACAAAATCTCTTTGCCATTTGGTTCAGTCTGTCGTACCGCACAAGCTCCCACCTGGCCCATTTGTTGATTTTGTGTGTGAATGTGGAGGGAATAACTCAGCATATCAGGGACTTCAATTTTGAGAAAATAAAATGTTCATCACTTTTTGAGTTGACTTTTTCCCCTGCTCTGTAGTTTGTTGAATTATTTTGCCTTAAATATTCTCATTTTATTTTTGTCTGTTTTCCCAGGAGGCCTTGAAACAGGGAAATGAGAGAGATAAGTTACCCTGACCTTGATTTTTATAGCACTGTAGTAACTAAAGGTGTGTCTACCCTCTCATGGAGCCATAAAAAACACACTTTTCTTTTCTTTTTAAGCATTTGCAACAGCAGTTAAGATGGGAAATAACTATGCGGCTGGGTTCATAACATATAAAGGTCTGAGGTTAAAATTGGGATATGATAATAAGTCAAAACTTCTTTTTATCTTTCACCGCTGTTTTTAAGTTTGGTTTTATGAGTAACAAGTTGTTGCTTCTGACAGAAAGGGCATAGTGAAAATAAGTATATCAAAAAGGAGAAATGTAGGTATTTTGAATGTGATAAAGACGTAATATTTACGTGTGTCTCAGGAGACAGTGTCGGCAGGGGGATGTTCATCTCAGCTGGGCCGGTGTGGAGATATACAGCGTTCCTGAAGCAGGGACCAGTCTGATGGGATCATCTAGCTTGCCTTCGATTTCGTGGGTTTGTCTCCAGCTCTCCTGCTCATCCCCAAAGGTTGGAAGGTTAGCAGGTTGATTAAAAAGCAGCATGGGAGAAGGATGAGAAGAGGGAGAGATTTAGGGTGACAACTGATTCTCAGCAGCAGACGGAAGGGAAATTCTCTTTAGCTGGCAGAGGTAGAACAGATTTTATTTTGGAACGTCTATTAGGGGAAGAGGGCTGTGCAGAGTTTTTTATTTGTTTGTATTGCTTTTTAAAGTCCCCCTCCTCAGAGATAAGCCAGAAGTCTGTGGTTGTGGTGGGGTGTTGCAGACCTTTCTAGTCCCTCTTCTGCTTAATGGTAGCTGGTGTTACCCTAACACCCCTCTACTATGGGTGCCTCTCAAGTGTATTCTTTAGGGCCAGCCTCTGCCTTTCTGGGGAGGGGTACAGTTCTAGACCCTGTGAACTGGAAAGGAAGTTGGAGTAAGCTAATTCAGTTCTCTCTCATCTAAAAAAGGGAAACTGAGGCCAGGGCGAAGAAATGACTTGTGGAGCAGAGATGGCGTCACATTGCTATTCAGCGTCAGAACTGGGCCTGCAGCGCTGGGGCCTGCCACCTGGTTTTGTCTTGTTCAGTTTCTATTAAGACCCTTCATTTTTATCTAGGTGTCTTCTCTAAAATGAAGCAAGCCTGGAAAAAGTAACAATCAGTTAATTTACAAAGCCCTGTGGTCTGATTTTGAATGTTGGGGGGAAGAGAAGGGAGGTGGAATGTGGGGGGAAGATAAACCGAGAACAAACGGACAATAACACATCCATGTGAGAGTCTGGAGTTCAGGCCAAGGGGAATTTTAGTGTGCATGACGGGGGGCGGGGCTGAGAGGGGAAGGGACTGTCAGGGGGCGGTACTGACGGGGGGAGGACTGACGGGGCAGGGACAAATGGGAGGGAGTGCCGGGGCAGGGACACACAGGGGAGGGGCTGATGGGGAGGGGCTGGCAGGGGCAGGGGCTGACGGGGGTGGGGGGGGGAGGGACTGACAGGGGGAGGGACTGACGGGGCAGGGACAAATGGGAGGGAGTGCCGGGGCAGGGACACACAGGGGAGGAGCTGACGGGGCGGGGCTGGCAGGGGCAGGGGCTGACGGGGGAGGGCCGCTGGAAGGGTCCTGGAAGGGTTGGGAGGTGTGGGCCGGGCCAGGGGCTGGAGTGGGGCTGGGGGGGCGGGGCCCGAGGGAAGAGGGTTTTCGCTGTGGAGTTCCCTCAGCACCGACTGTGCGGTGGCGTTTTGCTGGGCTCGGGGGGAGGTACTGGTGAGCAAAACAGACGGAGTTGTTACCCCCCCTCATGGAAAATGCAGTCGGTTGTGGAGACACACCGTCAGCAGACACACACACAGGCAGTCGCAGATTGTGGTAGGTACAGGGTGTTGTGAGAGGTCGTAGCCAACTAACTCATTTACCTTGAGAACCATCCAGGAGGGAGACAGGGAAGGTGAATGAGGTTCTTGTTTAACCCAGACACGTGCAGCTGCGGGGCTCTACCGGGATGAATACGCAGGGATTCTCTTCTCTCTAACAAGCAGGGCAACCCCTGAAGGAGTCTCAGTGGGGGAGAGAGATGAACAGATACGGGTTGTCCAGGTCATTCTGGCCTCCTGGGTGGGTGGGGCGGGGGGGGGCAGGCAGGAGGGGAGGAGCCCAAAGAGGAAGCCTGGCGGAGTTTGGCGGGGACCCGTGTACACCCTGCCTCCCGGCTCCCCCTCCCCTAGCTTTTGCCCCATACCACTGAGGACCTCCGAACACCGCAGGCCTGTGGTCGCCTGCCTGTCTGTCATCCTCCGGAGCATATAAGCTCCACGAGGCTAGGGACTTGGTTTTGTTCACTGCTCTGCACCTAGGACAGTCCTAGGTAACAGATTTGGGTGGATGAATCAGGGTAGTGTCACGAAGAAAGTGGTGTTTGAGCCAGATTAATCTGGCTACAGTATTCATGCTGTGTATAGCCCATGTGCAGCCTGAAAACGTTCCAGTTCTTACCATCAACCCGTTTCTGGTGTTAAGCACTGTTTTACACAGGGCATTATGGTAGGTACTACAGAGAATTAACGATTGGCTTCAGCTTCTGGCCCCAGAAAGGTTAGAATTTGTTAGGTGTACCCAGAGCAACTTCAGTTAATTTATACGTAGTGTCACTGTGATCCTAGTTACGTTGTCAAAGTTATTGTCAAAGGTTTGAAGTTTCAAATTCAATAAAGAACAGATTCCATGGGTTTTTTTCTAATAGCCAACGTTGACTTTTAAAAAAGGACCCAATGCTTTTTAAAGCCTATTTATAGGTCTTGGCTACCCGGAGGATGTTACCTTATCCTTTGAAATGCATCAGACAGCTTCAGATTTCTCTGCCTTTTAAGTAGGTTATGTAGCTGGCGGTGCCTCAAAAATGGCTAATAATGGTGATACTAACAAAGTTGTTTCTTGCCAGTCTTCCTAGGAACTCAGAAACATTTGCAAGCGTGATCTATTTCTGTTATATCTCTGGCAGCCAGTTTCTTGACTCCAGGTGTGTACTCTGGCCGGAGACCTCTGTTAATTTACTTCCTCTTTACACCAGGTGTCCGAGATGGGGTGGAGTTCTTCCACTCTTTACATAAAAATCTTAACCTTGGTGAATACTTGAACCTATTAATTACCTTTTCCTGTACGTGGATGAAAGTGCTAGGGAAAGGCTGTATTCTTTGCAGGTAGTTGGTTATTCCTGGTACTGAATATAGTAGAAACCTCTCACTTATATCTGTGGGTTGGCCACTTTGATCCGGGTGAGGGTGGCAGTTACCATATCAGCTGCAGGTGCTGTGCTGAATACAATAAAGTGTGAATAGTGCTTGTGTTTGGGTGTGTAACTATGTGATTTTGTTTTGTTCTGCTGGCTTCACTTTTTAAACGTTCTTTTGACATTATTCTGCGTATTATGATTAGAAATGCGAAGGATGTTTATGAAGAAAATTACAGAAGACAGCTTCAGGTTTTTAAAAAAACCTATTTTTAAAAAAACCTATTTTTGAATAGGTTAAGTTGTTCGAATAAGTAGAGAAGCATAGGCCAGTCTAGGATGGAGATGACCCAGCTGGAATGGTCAGTGGTGGACACACACTGTGTAGCGTATTTGTTAAGTGCAGCTCCAGTCGAAATGCCAAAATAGTTTTCTTTTGAGATTTGACAACACGATTGTAAAGTTGGAACATGGAGGAATAAATAGGCAAAGATTCTAAAATTTGTTTTAAAAAATGATGGGGCCAGGGACTTCCCTGGTGGCCCAGTGGGTAAGACTCCACGCTCCCAGTGCAGGGGGCCTGGGTTCGATCCCTGGTCAGGGAACCAGATCCCACATGCATGCCACAATTAAGAGTTCACATGCCACAGCTAAGAAGTCCACATGCCACAACTAAGAAGTCCTCATGCCTCCACTAAGAAGTCTGCATGCTGCAACTAAGAGCCGGGGCAGCCAAAATAAATAAATAAAATTTTTTTTTAAATGCTGGGGACTAACACTACCTAGGTAGTAAAGTGTATCACAGATTTATAGTTATTAAATCACTGTAATACTGAGACAGGATTCGACACGAATCAGTGATATGAGGCCCCAGAACAGACCCTAGTGTATATTATAATTTAATATATGTTAATGGAAGTGTCATAAATTAGTGAGGGAAGATGAGATAATCAGATAGCCTTTCGGAATTTATTTTGGTGAGCTGTATAAAGAACTAAATTGATTTTTCCCCCAGATGAGTCAGAGTTAAATGTAAAAAGTAAAACCATTTAAAACATAGGCACAAAACACCAAAAGAACTGGGGTGCTCAGAAGTGGTCCCAGGTATTATATATGAGAATGTGGTGTATGATGGCGATGATTTTTTAGTCTAACAGGGGAAGGATGAATTACTGAGTGAATAAATAGGTAGGAACCATTGACTGAAGCAGGATCCCAGTATCTTCATGAAACCAAAACAACTTTCAGATGGAGCAAAGGATGTAAAAGGTGAAGCTATGAAAGAACTAGAAGAAAACATAGATAAGTGTTTTCACAGTCTTGGGATGGAAAAGCCCTTTTAATTATGACACAAAAGATAGAAACATAAAAGAAAGGACTTTAAAATTTTGATTGCATTAATGAACAATGTCAACTAAAACAATAGCAACAAAAACTCACCATACATTAAAAAGCTAAGTAGAGTAAAAAAGCAAAACAAAGCACATCAGAAATAGTCGAGGCAAAGATAAATAGTCAAGAAGGACACATTAACTCTGCCATGTGTGTGGCAGACATTTCCACCAAATTAAGAGCTTTCAAACAACAGAAATCGAGCAGAAGACATGCAGACAGTTAACATTAAAAAATCCAATGGCCAATAAACATAAAAAATACTAATAAGTGGGAACTAAAAATTAGTGATCTAAATTTTTGTTTGTAAGATTAGCAGACACTGGGACTTCCCTGGTGGTTCAGGGGTTGAGACTTCGCCTTCCAATGCAAGGGGTGCGGGTTGGATCTCTGGTCAGGGAGCTGGGATCCCACATGCCTCAGGACCAAAAAACCAAAACATAAAACAGAAGCAATATTGTAACAAATTCAATAAAGACTTTAAAAATGGTCCACATCAAAAAAAAAAAATCTTTAACTAATTTGAGTAATTGTTTGGGGAAGTAGGTACTATTCACTGCTATTAGGAGTGTAAATTAGTATAAACCTTGAAAGATTCTTTGACTATTACAAAATTATAAATGTACAAATACCCTCTGATTCAGCTTTCCAATTTCTAGGAATTTATCTCACAGAAACAGTCGTGCAGTTGCACAAAAATGTAAGTAGCAGTATGGTCATCAAAGCAGTATGTTTATAATAGTGAAAAACAGAAACAATGTATGTCCATTAATATAAACGAATCCTATTTATTGAAAAGTGGTTAAGTAGATTGTGATAAATGTATAGAATGGAATATTTTGTAACCAATAAAAGCTGTATATAACTGTAATAAGATGTCCATGACCTGTAAGTGAATTATAAAACAAAATAATTCCATATAGTTAAATACTTTTTTCATATGTTTTAATCTGAACAAATACACACATATATACATAATCTAATAAATATATATTGTAAGGATTTAGGGCCAACTACAAAGTGGCAGAGAGTAGTCCACAACTCCCTTTTTTTTTTTTGGCCATGTGTCGCAGCTCGTGGGATCTTAGTTCCCCGACCTGGGATTGAACCTGGGCCCACGGCATGAAAGCGTGGAGTCCTAACCACTGGGCTGCCGGGGAATTTCCCAAGACTTCCCTCACTTCTAACACCAATTGCAAGTTCCCAAAACCATCCTCAGGTTCTGTAATTGCTAGAAGGACTCACAGAACTCACTGAACACTGTTATGCTCATGCTTACAGTTTATCTCAGGGACCAGATTCAGATTAAATCAGCCAAGGGAAGCCATGCGTAGGGCAGAGTCCAAGAGGGGTCCAAATGTGGTGCATCTGGTTGTCCTCTCCCAGTGGACGGCGTTACCTCCCTCCGGCCACGATGTGTGATGCTGTCAACCAGGGAAGCTCACCTGAGTCTTTGGTCTTCAGAGTTTCTATGGGGGCCGGATCACTGTCTGTGTGGCTGGCCTCTAGTCTCCAGACCCTCCAGAGATGGCTGATACCTTTAGTCATGGGTTCCTCTGGAGATTGGAACTGACACCCCCTGCTCCAGAGCCCCCATTGTAATTACATAGTGAGGTTGTCCTGTGGCCAAAGCCCCAGGCAAACGCAGATACTCCTGTTGGGCAGGACATTCCAGCGGCCTAGAGGTTACCCCTCAGGAGATGAGGGCAAGGGCTAGGCTTCTCTTTGAATAAGGTTATTTCTTCACTACACAATGTTATCACCAAAATTTAAACAATAGTGATCTCTAGGTGGTGGAATTGCAGGTGACTTTGCTTTTGTTCTTTGTACTGTTCTGTGTTGTTTGAATTTTCTTTCAATGTGAGTATATAATTTATTTAAAAATCAGATAAGACTAAAAAGGCTAAAAAAGAGATTAAAATGAAAAGTAAATCTCTGGATAGGGTGGGTGGGCAGGCAGGGAAGCAATAAAAGAAATTCTAAAGACCAGTAGATATGACTACACAAAAATATAACCTACTTATTCAAAGACATGCTATAAAAAGAAGTAAAAACCAAAACCTAGGGGAAACATTGGCAGAAATATCACAAAGCGTTAATATCATTAATATTATAGTATTACCAATATAAAATAGCAAGAAAAAAACAACTGACACTTCAATGGATGGTGAAAACTGAATAAGATCTGTCATCTAAGTAACAACGTTCCCAAAGCTGGTTTCCTGGTTTTGAGGTTGTGCTACATCTAGAGAAGGTGCCACCACCGGGGAAGGCTGGGCAAAGGGTCCATGGGACGCTTTGTACTATTTTTTTTTTTTACTTCCTGTGAGTGTATAATTATTTCCAAATAAAAAGTTTTTTAGAAGACAGAGGGCACAGATAGCTCATAAAGTAAAAGAGACACATAGCTAATATGCAGATTTTTAAAAGTATTTTATTAACAAGTGATGCAGTTGAAGTGAGACACCACTTTTTCCCGTTGTAGGTCTGGCCCCATGCTCAGTCTAGAGGAGTCGGGAACACCCTGGGTTCTGGATTCAAGTTTACTCTCCTGGCAAATAGACATATGGTTATGGCTTTAACTGGTGCCCTGCCCAGCATCCCTGCTCCTGCCTGAAAGGCCAGTGGTGGCTCGAATCGGACAGGAAACTCTAGGCTTTAACACTCAGGAACATGCCCAAGACTCAACTTCAGTGTTCAGCAACATGCCCCAGATTTGGGCAGCACTTATCCTGCACCAGGCCCAGTCCTTTCACGCCTCCTGTGGTCCCCAGCTCTCCTGTCGGGGAGGGGACATCGGCACCCTTTTTACCAAAGGCGGGGCTCTGACAGCTCCCGTTGTCACCAGCCCAGCGCCACTCTCTTTCCCACCACCACTCTCTTTCCTCATTTGCTTGGGAATGGTGTAAGCATGGCGGTGTCTGTCCCCAGGTGGGAGGCTGGGACACGGGAGGGAGCACTCCCAGCAGGGACACATGTCACTGTCCTTCACAGTCAGGGCAAAGGGGGTCACCGCTGCAGCTAGCCCGATTTTGCCTCTTTCAACTCCGTCATGGTGCTCTAATTTTTGATGGTCATATAAGTGATTACTCCCTGCTTTTTACACAAAACAGACAATCACAGTCCTCACAAACATGCTCACACATGTGAGCAGACACACACCTAGACACACTAGCACACCCACACACGCACTGTCTCACGCACACACCATACATACCACACACACACACATGCATGCCCCACACACAAACCACACGCACACACCCCTTGTCAGCAGGACAGACCTGGAATGAGGACCTTGGGAGCCCATATTCCTGCCTTGCTGCCAGCGCCCTCTGATCCTGCTTCTCCAATACGACTTTCTTTGAATGTTAAAAAAGAAAACAAGATGCCAAGTGACCCAGGAGGAGGATGAATTTGGGGTGCAGGTGAGAGGACCCACGCCTGGGCGTGGGAGCAGGGCCTGAAAACCTCACAGGCTTTCTCCGGGTGGAGACTCTGCTTGGGCAGGTGGCCCAGGGCGGAGGGCCCGTGGCTCCAGGGCGGTTCCATTGAACACGGTGCCCTCCTCCTGCCATGCCGCTCGCAGGGCCGCTCCCCACGCCGTGGCTCCTCAATGAACCTTTGTCTGTCTGGAGCCTGTTAGTTTTGGCTCCTAGCAGCCTGTGGAACCAGGCCCAGATCCCAGGGAAAGCCAATAGAGACCGCTCTTTTGAAGAAAAAGAATCGGAGTCCTGGAATAGAGAGACCAGTCTGAGCATTATTCATCCAGTCACTCATTAAAGAAACCACTTATTAGCTATTATCCTCATATTTGGATCTGGTGCACAAAACTGACTTGTATACAAGTTTTATATCTGCTCATGTGATTAATTTCCTTCCCCAATTAACTAGAAGCCCTATAAGGTCTTGGACTATACCTGGTCTTTTTCCCTTGTTTATTTTGAAAAAATAATACATTCCTGTGTTATATTTAAACACTAAAAAAATGGTAAACAGTGAAAACTAACTCTCTGACTGAGCCCCCTTAATTCTGCGATTCAGCTCTCCAACGGGAAATCACTGCTTCACTGTTACCTGTTTCTTGTGTATCTTTCCTGAGAGTGACTGGTTGTCTTCCTCTCTCCTTCTCCCTCCCTTCCTGTGTGTGTGTGTGTGTGTCTGTGTGCATATCTCCCTGCTGCAAATACAAATGGTGGCCATCCTGTATATCTTTCACCTTGTTTTTCTTTCTCACTGAATACATCTTGCAGATCTTGCCCGTACATCAGCACATATAAATGGGTGTTGTTCCCAGCTTTCTGCTCCCACAAACAGTACTGCAGTTTAATGTCTTCTATTTATGACTTTGTGCCCACGTGCAAATGCGTCTACAGACTCAACTTCTAACAGTGGAATCGTGAGTCAGAGGGATGTGCCTTTGAAATGTTGATAGACAGTTGCCCGCTTGCCGTCCAACAAAGGTCACAGTTGTTTTTGACCATCATCATGTCCCCAGTGCCAGTGTAATGATCAGACCTCTCTCCCTTAACCAGAATTCTGGGCCGATTGGGAAATAAAACTGGAGTCAGTTCACACCAGCACTCTTCACAGTGGCCAAAACGTCAAACAACCCAAGTGTCCATCAGCAGATGAAAGAATAAACAAAATGTCTCGCCATCCAGTGGAATATGATTCAGCCATAAAAAGGAAGTACTGATACATGCTACAATGTGGATGACCCTTGAAACTATTGTGCTGCGTTAAAGAAGCCAGACATAAAAGGCCACATATTTTATCATTCTGTTTATGTGAAATGTCCAGAAGAAAGAAATCCATAGAAACAGAAAGTAGATTGGAGTTGCCAGAGGCCAGGGGGAAAGACCGCTAGTAGGTGCAGGGCTTCCTTTGGGGGTGATGAAAACAGCACTGAAGCCAGGTAGCAGCTCTGGCTGCACAGCATTGTGAACGTACTGAGTGCCACTGATGTACATTTTTAAATGGTCAAAATAGTAACTTTTATGTTACATGTATTTTACACAACAAAAAAGATTCAGCAGATGCTGGCTAAATTATTCTCCGTATTGTTGATCAAGCTGAGGATGTGGCTTATAAGGGAACCCCAGACTGTCTTTCCAGGCAGCCCGGGACTAAGAGAGGCGTTCCTGACCCCAGGCTCTCTCTGTAGGAGCAGAACAGGAGGGGCCTGGGCCCTCAGTGGGCAGCTTTCCCACAAGAGGAAAGGAGAAGGGCCTGGCCCCCCATGTCAGTGCTGCTTTCCACACTCCGTAGCTCACCCACTCCACCTAGCTGGGAGGGAGTAAGGGGGAGACAGGCCTAGGAATGTTTTTGTTTGTTTTATTTTATTATTATTTTAAAAATTTATTTATTTTATTTTTGGCTCCATTGGGTCTTCATTGCTGCCCGTGGGCTTTCTCTAGTTGCGGCGAGCAGGGGCTACTCTTCGTTGCGGTGCGTGGGCTTCTCATCGCGGTGGCTTCTCTTGTTGTGGTGCACGGGCTCTAGGCACGCGGGCTTCAATAGTTGTGGCACGTGGGCTCAGCAGTTGTAGCTCGCGGGCTCTAGAGCGCAGGCTCAGTAGTTGTGGCGCATGGGCTTAGTTGCTCTGCGGCATGTGGGATCTTCCTGGACCAGGGCTCGAACCCGTGTCCCCTGCATTGGCAGGCGGATTCTTAACCACTGCGCCACCAGGGAAGTCCAGTAAGTATCTATTCGAATTATAGTTTTGTCTGAGTGTATGCCCAGGAGTGGGATTGCAGGATCATATGGTAGTTCTACTCTTAGTTTTTTGAGGAACCTCCATACTGTTTTACATAGTGGCTGCACCAATTTACATTCCCACCAACAGTGTAAGAGGGTTCCCTTTTCTCCACACCCCCTCCAGCATTTATTATTTGTAGACTTTTTAATGATGACCATTCTGACTGGTGTGAGGTCGTACCTCATTGTAGTTTTGATTTGCATTTCTCTAATAATTAACGAAGATGAGCATCTTTTCATGTGCCTGTTGGCCATCTGTATGTCTTCTTTGGAGAAATGTCTGTTTAGGTCTTCTGTCCATTTTTCGATTGGGTTGTTTGTTTTTTTGTTATTGAATTGTAGGAGCTGTTTATATATTTTAGAAATTAAGCCCTTGTCAGTCACATCATTTGCAAATATTTTCTCTCAGTCTGTAGGATGTCTTTTTTTTTTTTTTTCGGTACGCGGGCCTCTCACTGTTGTGGCCTCTCCCGTTGTGGAGCACAGGCTTCGGACGCACAGGCTCAGCGGCCGTGGCTCACGGGACCAGGTGCTCCGTGGCATGTGGGATCTTCCCGGGGCACGAACCTGTATCTCTTCATTGGCACGCGGGCTGTCAACCACTGCACCACCAGGGAAGCCCTGTAGGATGTCTTTTTGTTTTGTTTATGGTTTTCTTTGTGGTGCAAAAGCTTATAAGTTTGATTAGGTCCCATTTGTTTATTTTTGTTTTTATTTCTATTGCCTTGGGAGACTGGCCTAGGAAAACACTGGTATGATTTATGTCAGAGAATGTTTTGCCTGTGCTCTCTTCTAGCAGTTTTATGGTGTCTTGTCTTATATTTAAGTCTTTAAGGCATTGTGAGTTTATTTTTGTGTATGGTGTGAAGGTGTGTTCTAGCTTCATTGATTTACATGGGGCTGTACAACTTTCCCAACAGCACTTGCTGAAGAGACTGTCTTTTCCCCATTGTATATTCTTGCCTCCTTTTGTCAAAGATTAATTGTCCATAGGTGTATGGGTTATTTCTGGGCACTCTATTCTGTTCCATTGATCCACATGTCTGTTTTTATGCCAATACCACGCTGTTTTGATTACTGTAGCTTTGTAGTATTGTCTGAAGTCAGGGACGGCTATGCCTCCTTTGTTCTTTTTCCTCAGGATTGCTTTGGCAATTCTGGGTCTTTTATGGTTCCATATAAATTTTAGGATTGTTTGTTCTAGTTCTGTGAAAAATGTCATGGATATTTTGATAGGTATTGCATTAAATATGTATAGTGCTTTGGGTAGTATAGGCCTTGGAACGTTTTGCCCGTGGGTTTCCAGGAAGCATCAGGAATGGTGAAGAAGTATTGCCTCACAAGCAAATGTGGTTGCATGACCAAATGAAAGGACTCCACCACTGTCTGGGCCCCACACCGGTAGACCCCAGAACCGTTGCCTGCTTTCTTTTGGACAGATGGTCTGGCCAGGAATTAGGACCTGGGACCTAATCCTACCTGGGACCAACAGAACCCCAAGTTCCCGCCCCAGTCTCACTCTCCCCCGTTCTTCTTAATTCCAGCTCCTCTCTGTGCAAGGCTTGCATTTTAATTTTCATTCCAAAGCAGTCTCTTGCCAGACTCTGAAGAATTCAGTTTGCTCGTTCCACCCAATGGCAGTTTTGAGACAGACTTTTGTTGTGCTGTAGACTTCCTGCCCGTGTCATGAACCTGTCTTCTAGGAAGGGCTGCAGTGGCAGGGTGGGGATGAAGGTTTTTCTTTATGGAAAAGTTTAGTACTCAGTAATTCCATATTTAATCGCACCTCCCACGTGCCAGGCACTGTGCTGGGATGAGTCAGACCCAGACCCTGGCCTTCCCAGAGTAAGACTGGGAGAGTGGGGGGTGAATCAGGGTCATTGTTCTGATCAGGAAGCTGGTGTGTGTGTGGGTTCCCAGGCGTTTAAGGAGGTGGGATTGGGAGGCAAGGCTGGAGGAGATCTTGCCAGTGGTCTTAGAAAGTTTGATAATGTGTTTCTGGTAACACTTTATTTTATTTTAAAGATTTTTTTGATGTGGACCATTTTTCAAGTCTTTATTGAATTTGTTACAATACTGCTTCTGTTTTATGTTTTGGTTTTTTGGCCCCAAGCCATGTGGGATCTTAGCTCCCCAACCAGGGGTTGAACCCTCACCCCCTGCATTGGAAGGCAAAGTCCTAACACTGGACCACCAGGGAAGTCCCAATGGTAACACTTTAAAGAAGGAATATGGCAGAACCCTGAGTTAGACTAAGAAGTATCCCAATCAGCCGTGTCTGGAAGCCGAGTGAAGCTGGGACGGGGCTGAGGGGAGCAGGAATCCGATCATGGTTGCTTTGTGGGCGTCCTGCTCAAGGGAGCTCCACCAAGGAGCCGCACGGTCCCTTTTAGAACTCTTCGGAGCAGGCTTTCCTGTATGTTCCGTGGGAAACTAGACTTGGGGTACCTCCATAGAAAGGGTCCCAGTCCTTGTCTTCGGATGTCTGTATAGGGAATGTCTCCTCACCCCGTTGAAGATTGACAGTGACATCAGCACATCAAAGGCTCCAGGGAGCCCATCAGTAAGGAAACGTCTCTCCACCTCTGCGGGCAGTTTAGGTTTTGGTTTTGGTTGCAGACTTACTTCTTTGCGTTGGTTGAGCGCCACCTGTTGGCTGTTGAGATATTACAGAAGCCTCAGTTGATGGGTGATAGCAGTTGGAAATAAACATCAAGGAAGAGGGAAACATCCCAGCAGTTGAGGAGGAAGAAGATGAGAAACCCAAACTATACCCTATCAGATTTGGTTTCTAGCCTCCAGGGTTTGATCTCTCTCTGAATCTTCCCACCCCCTTCGTGGTAAGTAATTGAAGCTGTTGCTGTTGCCTGACTTCTCTGAGAAGATGCTCTATGCTCACATCAGCCACTTTGTCTTAAGTAACAAAGCAGGAGTAAGGGTGGGTTTATATTAAGCCCGGTGGTCAGTCCTTAACAGAATGTTGCAGGGGACTTCCCTGGCGGTCCAGAGGTTAGGACTCCGCGCTTCCACTGCAGGGGGCACGGGTTCGATCCCTGGTCAGGGAACTAAGATCCCACATGCCATGCGGTGCGGCCAGAAAAAAAACAGTAACAGAACGTTGCAGGACTCCAGAGTTTCTCCCCACAGGAGTCCTCGTTTTCCATCCCATCTCTTCTCCTGCTTCTGTCCTCGGCAGCTGTCTGCAGGTGGCAGATGCCGGGTCAGGATTCTGGTCCTGCTAGACACACAGAGAAAGTGGTGTTTGAATCCTGGCCTTCAACATAAGGAAGCTGTCAATTATAGAGAAGTTTTGTTTTCCCTTAAGGAAATAAAAAAGTAGGGAGGGTTTTCTGTTTTGTTTTGTTTTCTTCTGGAACAGGCAGGAACGCCCTGCCTGGCTAGACAGTGGGTTGCTGGAAGATCTTTCAGAGGAGGGGAAAGAGGGTTGGTTTGCCCAGAGGCGGGACCAATATACTCTGGTGTATACTCTGCCCTCCAGACTGGCCTAGAAGCATCCCCCCACCTCCCCCTCCCCCCAGCTCCTGCCATTCTGGGTGTTTTCTACGGCCTTGACCGGACCTGTGTTGCTGTCCTGAGGGCCGTCAAGCCAGGCAGAAGGACCAGCACAGGCCTTTCCGCCCTTCCTTGGTTTAGCTGAAGTTTCCTCATCCTCTGGGCCTCAGCTGAGATGTTACCTTCTCCAGAACGCCTCTTGTGACTGCTCAGACAGGGTTAGTTATGCCGACTGTGTTCCCACAGCCCTTTGCTCTTGTTCGAGGCACGCAGCACGTAGGCAGGACTCATGCCTCAGCAGCTCATGTGCTCCATGAGGGCCGGGACCTCGTCCGCGTCACCCATACTTTTCCTCCCCTCCTAGCGTGTGCACGACACACAGTAGGTCCTCAACGCTTATCGAGTGAGTAGATGGACCCAGGCCTGCCTTCCGGGCCCTGAGGAAGCGAGTGGCTCTGCAGCTGTGCGGGGGTCAAGGCTGACCTTTGCCCTGGCCTCTGCTCGCTGGTGTCGAGAGGGGTCCCGTGGGTGTCACCTTTTCTTCCTGTGGGGAGGAGGCACCCCACGACAGTGGTGGCAAACACGAAAGAGAGGACTTTTCAAGTCAGGAGGTGTTAAAAGCCAGGCCTTCGGAAAATAACTTAAATCCAGATCACTGAGGTGGTTATTAATAGCTTACCTTTACATTTAACCTTAGGGTTTACCTGTCCTGTGTGTCTAAGAACGTGTGCGTGTGCGTGTGTGTGTGTACATTTAATCCTTATTAAAACACTCTGGAGGCAATGGTGTTATTGTAATTTTACCCAGGAAACTGGTGTGTCAGAGAAATTAAGTGACTGTGAAAGTTCACAGCCAGTACGCAGTTGTGCCACAGAGGCTCAGAAACACTGGACTGCTGGCTATTAAACGTAGGTGACAGCTGGGGTGGAAGTGCCTTTGGACCGGGGAGAGGTGGGAGGAGGAAGGCGTGTGACGGGCTCGAAACCCCTGACCCTCTGAGCTGAGGTGGCTTCTGTCTGTCTGTCCCTCAGATTCTCAGAGGACTTGCTGTGACGTTTTCTCTGGGGGTGGGTCACAGCCTTCTTCCAAAGCCTAGGCCAGTGCTGGGTTGAGTTGCGGCGGGGGCATGAGGTTTGCCAGGTGCACCGCCAGGGGCTTCTGCTTTATAAACCAGGTGTTTGGGTTCAGGGAATGTTTATCTCTCAGGCAGTGCGTCTTTGAAGACCCCAGATGTTGTGACTGCTTGTCACATGGAATTTCTGAGTGGGTTTGGAGAAGGGGCAGGGCTGTGGCCTGCAGTGATGTAGAACCCACAGAACCGCCTTTGTATGGACCAGTGACCGTGCCTTGCCCATCTCAAGCCATCTGAAGAGGGGAAGCCCTATGCCAGCTGCTCAAAGGTGGCTCCTGGCACAGCCCTTGAAAAACTAAACTATCTGAGAAGCCTGTGCCACCAGGCAGCATTCCTTGCCTGCCGTTAGCTTTGTTTGCAAGGGCCCTTTAAGTCATTCAGTGAAGAATTATTACACGAGCCCCTGCCCTGTGCCACGTTCTGTGCTGGGTGCTTCAGATGGGGGTGCCGGAAGGGCCCTCCCCTCGAGAAGCTGCAGTCTAGTGGCAGGAGGTGTGGGGACACATTGCTACACGGGGAGTGGATGAGTGCTGTCTTTGAGGTGTGAACAGTGCTCAGGGGTCCTGAAGGGATTGGCGGCAGCCTGGGAGAGGCCGGTGCCGGCTCGGAGGGGATGATGTTTGAGCATCATTTAGAAGGATGAGTGGGTGGCCAGGGGCGGAGGGAGGTCTGTGCAGAGTGAGGAACGCAAGCACAGGGGCCTGGAGGCAGGAGAGGGCCCCGCAGTTTCTGAGGCCAGTGGGACGTTTGTGTGCCTGGACTGTAAGTGCCTCAGGGGGACTGGTGGCAAAGGAGGTGGCCGAGACCAGGTTCAAGCGGGCTGGCTTTCGTTCGGTGGTCAGCAGATTTATTTTTTCCTTCCCCCAACTTTACTGAGATAAAATTGACATATAACGTTGTTTAAGTTTAAGGTGTACAACGTGATGATTTGATACACGTATGAGGCAAAATCAGCAGATTTTTAACTTTTAATTATGGAAAATTTTAAAGATATTCGAAAGTAGACAGAATAGGTTAGTGAACCCCGTGTAGCATCACCTCACTCCAGCAGTTACCAACCCATGGCCGATCCTGATTCCTCCATACCAACACCATTGCCCCCTGTACCCCATCCGTATCACTTTGAAGAAATCCTAAAGTGCCTTGTGTACCCTATCAAGCCTAGCCTGTGGCTTGCATGGGTTTTAATCCAGAGTTTTGAGGCCTGGAAGGATTGGGAGGCACTTTGTGATTTCATTCCATTTTCAGAGAAACCACTGAGTTTCCCCTCTTCATTGTACCTTTCAGTGGGAAGTTGGTGTCTCCGAAGTGGAAGAATTTCAAGGGCCTGAAGCTCCAGTGGAGAGACAAGATCCGGCTCAACAATGCCATCTGGCGGGCATGGTACATGCAGTGTAAGTGCCGCGTGGCTGGGCCGGGGACCCTCCAGGTTCTGCCACCAGGAGGCCTTTGCACCTCGGGGCCCCGGAGCCTGCTCTTGTAACATTGTGTGTCAAACAGAAGTCTCTCTCGGGCCGTGTGCGTCCAAATCCGAGTGAACTGGACCCTTATTGCCATCGGCACTGGGGGCCCAGCCAAGCGTCTGCAGGAGGCGGAAGTGTAGGCCGATTGCTCCCAACCTAGTGTGCTCAGTGTTGTAAAGGCAGAGGAGGAGGGACGGGTGTACAGCCGAGAGGTGACATTTGGAGAGTCGGGGAACAGTTCCTGTTTTCAGCAGGTCTGAGACGATGCCGGCCCAGGCCGTGTCCTGTGTCCAGCTGGCTTGGGTACAGGTGGGTCTGGTGACTTCTACAGGAGATCGGCGTGCTCGGGGTCCCCTAGGCTCAGGCTGGTGTTTCTCTTGATCAGCCAGACTCCCTTTCTCGCCCACACATCACTGCCAGACTCTTTTCCTTGGACCTGGACCCCTTTATTTCCCTGAAATCTCATTTTCCAAGGGAAGGAGAAGGAAAGAACCCTTAAGGGTCCCCCCTGAGGGGCGGGGTGTGAACAGAAGAGGCGGAGCTCCTGCGGGGGTCTCTGCCGCAGTGACGCTGTCTCACCCTCTCCCCGCCCAGATTTGGAGAAGCGCAAGAACCCCGTGTGCCACTTTGTCACTCCGCTGGACGGCTCTGTGGAAGTGGACGAGCACCGGCGGCCAGAGGTACTTGGCATGTGATGGGCCCTCACTCGGGAGGAGGTGACTCACAAGGGTGGGACCGAGGGCTCTGGGTCCCGCAGAGGGAGGACGCAGGACAGGGTGCTGGGGCTGTGCTGTCCTAGCAGCTGTTTTGACCCTGAGAAGCGATGGCGATGCGGAGGGCAGGTGGCCTCTGACACCCCACAGAGGCTCCCGCCTTCTCAGACCGGGCTGACCCAGGGACTGAGGGGGTCCTCCAACCGGGACTTACCCTCTACTTTCTTTTAATGTCAGTATTTCTCTGGAAGTCAACGGGGAGGGAATCTTTTTTTCTTTTTTTAAATTTTTATTTATTTTTGGCTGCGTTGGGTCTTTGTTGCTGTGCGCGGGCTTTCTCTAGTTGCGGCGAGTGGGGGCTTCTTTTCGTTGTAGTGCACGGGCTTCTCATTGCGGTGGCTTCTCTCGTTGTGGAGCACGGGCTCTAGGTGTGCGGGCTTCAGTGGCTGTGGCTCGCGGGCTCAGTAGCTGTGGCTCGTAGGCTCTAGAGCACAGGCTCAGTAGTTGTGGCACACAGGCTTAGTTGCTCCGCGGCATGTGGGATCTTCCTGGACCAGGGCTCGAACCCGTGGACCCTGAGTTGGCAGGCAGATTCTTAACCACTGTGCCACCAGGGATGTCCCACGGGGAGGGATCTTGACTCCTTACAAGGCAGACATCTTTAACTATTAAAGAATGAACTCGAGATCTTTATATACTGAGAGGGAAAGATGTTGAAGAAATAGTAAATGAATAAAAGCAAGTTGCACAACAGTACTGGAGCATCTTCAGGTTAATTTTTTAAAGCGTGTGTCTGTGTGATTGTACGTGCATAGGAAATGTCTTGAAGGATATACAGAAATTGGTTCCTCGTGGGATTAGAGTGAGGAGGGGGAAAGACTCTTCTTTCACTTTTTACTCTTCTGCATCTTTTTAGCTTTGTCCAAGCATGTCTCACTGTTACCATGAAAAGGGGAAAACTTGGAAGGTAACCTAATGAAAGACAGTTGGGAGCCATAGGACATGATCTGGTGTTAGTATTAAGCAATATCACTTTTTTCGGTCTGGTAATAATATTGCATTATTCACGGTGAACATTCTTCAGTGTCAGAAACACACAGTGAAGTATTCTTGGGTGAAATTATGTGGGATTTATGATAGGATATCTGGGACTTGCTTTAATATTTTCCAGCCATTAAAAAAAATAAAGGAATCTGAAAGTGAGGTGGGCTCTCGGAGGCCGTCGTGAACGCCTCGTCACCAGGGGTCTTCAAGGCTGTTGTGGAAGGGGCTCCCCGCCCTGCACAGTGGAGAGGCTGAACTGTATCTTAGAGGTCACTTTCCACCTGAACCTTCTGTGACGGGCTGTTTGTTTTCACCCTTTGGAAACGTGGCGGAGGCTAAGGGCATTTGAGAGCTAGCCTGGGTCTCTGGAGGTTCTTCCAGCTCCGGGAACTCTGTGCTTCTCCCCTGCCAGGCACTCTGTCTGACCCCTGCTCCGGTCCAGCCTCCAGGACCTGGGCCCCCGAAGGCCCCTGGGTTATCGTGGGCCATGAAATGAAAGCTCCCCTTCACTCAGAGGCCGGGCGTGGCCCAGCAGAGGCGGGATGCACTCTGTGGACGAAGCCGCAGGCAGGCAGCCTGCTTCTCGGAGCTGGATTGCCCGGACCTGACTTCCAGAGACAGACGCTTGCTTCTTGGCAGGGCGGCTCTTCCAGCGCCACTGCTCACTCTGCCCTGCGTCTCCCCACAGGCCATCACCACGGAAGGGAAGTACTGGAAAAGCCGCATTGAGATCGTGATCCGGGAGTATCACAAGTGGAGAACCTACTTCAAGAAAAGGGTATCTGGCTCGGGCTCCGAAGAGAGCACGTTCAGGAAGCCCCGTAGGGGAGGGAAGAAGTGAGCCCGGATTCAGAACATTGGCCCCCAAGGCTGTGGCCCGGAGCTGGCCACCCCTCTCCTTGGCCCAGCATTCTAGCCCAGCCCAAGTGGTGGCCTGCTTTGGTCGTGTGACCCCTTTGCTCTCAGTTTCTCCAGCTAGGAGCCAGGGCTCTTTATTCCACAAACGCTGGCTGGGAATCTCATCTGTGTCCAGCGTTGGCCTGGGGATGGCAGGGGCAGGATCCCTCTCCCCGCCCGCCTCCCAGAGAGAGAAGGCCTAGATGTTTCTGGAGGTTAGCCCCTTCCAGGAAGGAGAGGCCGAGGGCCTCGCCCCCTGCCTGGGCCCTGAGTGACCACCTTGGTCCTCCCTGTCCTTTCTCCGCAGCTCCAGCAGCACAAGGATGAGGACCTCTCCAGCCTGGCCCAGGTGTGTGAGCTTGGGGGCCATGAGGACTCTCATGGGACCTCCCCCTTTGACAAGAAACAGCAGTGACTTGGGTGGCCCAGCACTGCAGCAGCAGGTAGCCCCTGTGCACCCTGGGGCTAGAGGAGGGCCCCCCCCCACGTGAAGGATGTGAAGGAAATGAGCCAGTTCTCTGCTGGGGGGCTGGAGGGGGTTTCTCCCTGCAGTTCCCCACCCCCTTGCCTCATCTCTTATATGGGAACCCTGGCTGCTCTGTGAAACAGTACAGCGTATTTCCCTGATGTGATGTGCTAGGAACCCCTGAGTCACTCTTGCCCCTTTGGTTTGTCCTCCCCCCACCCCCGTCGGTGGCAGGACGATGACATGCTTTATTGGCACAAGCACGGGGATGGCTGGAAGACCCCAGTCCCCATGGAGGAGGACACGCTGCTGAACACAGACATGCTCATGTCGGAATTCAGCGACACCCTCTTCTCCACGCTTTCCTCGCACCCGCCCGTGGCCTGGCCCAACCCGCGCGAAATAGGTAACCCGCCCCTAGACTCTAGACTGGAAATGTTGCCTTCTCCACCGGGCCCCCAGGGCAGGCTCTGCCTCGGGGCCGTCCCTGAGCTGCTGTCGCTTGTCTAGGGTGAGCAGTGAGGAGAAGGGTTGACCAGCCTCCTTGCTGTGTGAGGGCCCCGTCAGGCCCGTGGTGCCACCGCCAGGGAACAGTGGAGGTTTGGTCTGAACCAGTTTCACATTTCTGATACTGTCCCTCAGCAGAGGACAGGGGCCTGGGGCGCGTGACAGGGCCTGTGACTCACTCTCAGGAAAATCATTCGCACTCCTGGGCTGGCTTCTCACCTGGCAGTGTGCAGCTGTCCAGTTAACCCCTCAGGGAAGAGCCCACAGGCTGAAATTAGAACCTGGGGTCTCTGCATAGCTGCTCATGGCTTCTGGGGGGTGTCTGTTCCCAGATACTCAGTTTATCTTTCCTACGAAAACTCTCTTTCCTGCCCTCTGAGGGCGGACGATGCCCATGAACTGATGAGAAATCCCAGCCAGTGGCCTACGTTTCTCCTCGGAAGAATCTAGAATGCGAGCAGGGCCAGGAAGATGCATTCCAGGCCCTTAATATGTTCCTACAGCACATGGTCTGAGAAGGCAAAATGATTCCTCTGTCTCCTTTCTGATTCTTACAGCACATCTGGGAAATGCAGACATGATTCAACCGGGGCTGATTCCTTTGCAGCCCAACCTGGACTTTATGGACACTTTTGAGCCTTTCCAGGGTGAGGACTCGGGGCAGAGAAAGAGCACGGCTACCTGCATCTCCCTTTACCCAGGACAACGTGGATGTTGCTTCCCTGTCATAGAGGCAACTGTTAGAATGGACCAGGGAGAGGACTTAGAATTTTTCCAGAACTTTTTTTTTTTTGCTAGTAGCTGCAAGGCCTGGAAAGTGTTTCTGGGATGTCGTTCTGTCTCCTCCTCCACGTCTCAGAGCCTCTGGTTTGGCTTTGACTGTAAGCAGTTCTCCCACTAGGCAGCAGAGTGCGCTGACGACACAGCCACCTCCTCGCCGTTTCCTGCAGTTAGAACTGGTCCTTGAGCTCCTGCCACTGTAAAAGCGGGTGCCACCCAGGCCTGGGAGTGTTTCAGAGGCCACACTGGTTGCCAGCCTGTGCAGCTCCAAGCAGAGGGCCTCCTTCTGCAGAGTTACCTCGTGGTGGGGGGGTGGGGAGATGCCCTCTAGCCATGTCATTCCTCTGGGTAAGGTGGGATTCAGTGCCTGATTTGTTTGGGTCTTAATGCAGTGGAGTGATGGGCACAGAGCTCACAAGCCCCTGATGTTGTCTTTCAGACCTCTTCTCTTCCAGCCGCTCCATTTTCAGCTCCATGCTGCCTGCACCCGCCTCAGGGCCTGCACCAGATCACAACAGCCCACCTGCTCAGGTAGAGGGAACTTGGGGGAAGGGGCACCGGACTGGTCCTCAGACCTTTGCAGCCATAAGCAAAGTGCTAGGGGTGACTAGATCCAGCGGTGAACTCACATATAATGTGTAAAGAAGTTATCCTAGCCCTCCTTGGAAGCATCCTTAGGTGTCCGTGAGGTGGGAGACTCTATCAGTAAACGTATGCTCCTGCCTAAGGCCCAGATAACCTTGTGTGCAGCGGGCTCTGTCTTGACCAGTTAAGACTCGGCCAGCGAGACAGCAAAGAAAAACGCAGATCGCTAAGAAGAGGAAGTCCCGTGTATTTCTTTTACTTTTTACTCAGCACTCAACACAAGTTGGTTACCAGCTGCTGGGACGGCTGCGCTGAGTGAGGCATGGCTCTCTGCCATTAAGAGACTCTCGGGCTGGTGCCCATATCCAGTTAGGCGCCCGTGACCTGACCCTCTCTCCCTCCATCTGGCTCCGTGAAGAGTTTCTCCTATAGAGACTGAGATCCGAACAATTGATTCCTTGTAGCGTTTCCCTTTTAGGAAGAGGTGACCTCTCTAGAAGTTGACATGTGAAACTGTCCTGGGGGAGCCTCGTGAGCAGCTGTGATCCAGGCTGCCCCTGCTCTGTAACAGAAGATGGCAGGGACTTTGGGGGGACCCCGCTGGACTCTAGAAACAAGATATCCCCAGGCCGAGAGCCAAGTGTGTGCAGACAGTCGCTGTGTCTGAGCCGTGTTATCACTGAGTTCCTAATGGAAACAAGACCCCTGCAGATGCCTGGGGAGACCCAGATCCAACCCCCGCGGATTAGCAGTCCCAGGGCTGGGAGGCGTCGCCTCTGTCCCTTCTGCCCGGGGCACCGTCCCAGGCGCCGGGTACTGTGTAGGACCTTGTGGTGTGCAGCGCTGGAGAGTGACAGCGAGCAGTGTGACTCTAGCGTTCGTTCCTCACTTCTTCTCTTCCTTCCTTAGGAAAGCATCCTGCCAACCACCGCTCTGCCCACCCCGAGCCTCCCTGACGGCTTCATTGCACCCCCTGCAGCCACGGCCCTGGACCCCACGAGTGGGCAGGGCTGTGAACACACCTCCCAGCCAGGGGACCCCTTTCTCCAGCCCGCAGACTTAGGTCCCTCTGCACCACCACTGAGTGTCCCGCAGCCCTTCTTGCCCGTGTTCACCATGCCTTTGCTGTCGCCCAGCCCAGCCCCTGCCCCTGCTTCCCCCGTCTTGCCATTAGGCCCTCCTCCCGCCACTGCCCTGAACCCCCCGACTCCCCCTGCCTTCCTGCAGCCACAGAAGTTTGCTGAAGTCAGCAAGTCGCCCCCTGTCATCACCCACACGGCCTCTGCCACCCTCACCCATGACGCCTCTGCCACCACCTTCAGCCAGAGCCAAGGCCTCATCATCACGACCCACTATCCCACCCCCTCCGTGTCCCCCTGTGGCCTGGCGCTGTCTCCGGTCAGCCGGCCACCAACCGTTGGGCCTCCTCAACCCCGTTTAACTTTCGTGCACCCCAAGCCTGTATCATTGCCTGGGGGAAGGCACAAGCAGCCCCCCAAAATAGTGCCTGCTCCCAAACCAGAGCCCATGTCCTTGGTATTGAAGAATGCTTGCCTCGCCCCAGGTGAGTCAGGTGGAGGGAAGCAAGTGGGAATCTCCCCCTGCCCTCATCCCCCGCCAGGATGTTTCCCGTCCCCAGGCTTGCAAACTCGTGACACACACATTGTGATAGGAGACAGAAGGGTTATGAAAGACTACATGTGTAGACCTAGTCTATTTTTTCTATTCTATGTTGTTCTTTTAGTTAGTCTCAACCCAGTTTGAAAAAAACATGGTCCTGGTCATCTCTTTCCCGGGTCTGTAATCTGTCCACTCCAAGGAGAAGCTGCAAAAAAGTAGCTTTGTCTCCATGCCCTGCAGCAAGGAGGTGACGTCTCAGTGGCAGCAGAGGGGTCGTGTGCTGCTCCTAGGCACCACCCCCCCCCCCGCCCTGTGCAGCCTGGTCAGCCCTGGGGCCCCCAGGTGGGCTGCCACCCTCACCTCCCCCTTGTTCTGGCAGCTGCCTTTTCAGGACAGCCCCAAGCAGTGATCATGACCTCAGGCCCTCTGAAGAGAGAAGGGATGTTGGCTTCCACCGTGTCCCAGTCCAACATGGTCATCACGCCTGCTGCCATCGCCAGGGTGAGTGGCCCAGACAGGCCCTTAGCATCCTATAACCTTGGGTGGCCCTCACCCAGCATGACTGTGGTTGGGGGTGACCTCTCTCCCCTGTGTCCCCTCAGGCTCCTGGGGTCACAGAGTTCCACAGCGGCATCCTGGTGACAGACCTTGGCCACGGCACGGGCAGCCAGCCTGCTCCCATCTCCCGGCTCTTCTCTCCCAGCACAGTGCCGGACTCCCTGGTAAAGGGCGAGCAGGTCCCACCACATGGGGGCATCGCCCAGGTCCCTGCCACAGGTGCCAGTGAGTCTGCTGTCTGGTTGGAACGGTTGGGACCGCGTGAGTGGAGTGACGGGCCCGCTCTGGACTGGGGAGGCTGCCGATGGTGCCCGGGATTGAGCCTGGGTTTCCAGGCCGGGTGGTGAGAAGCTGCCAGTGGCCCAGGCTAGGGAAACGCTCGGCAAAGGGCAGAATAAACCAGGGAAAGCGGCTGGCGCATTGCAGTGCAGGCAGTTCGTGTGCTCGCGGAGACATCGCTCAGCCTCCTTCAGAAAGGCCTGGCTCTGATGGGGATTTCCCTGGGGGTCCCGTGGTTGAGACTCTGTGCTGCCAACGCAGGGGGTGCAGGTTCAGTCCCCGGTCAGGGAACTAAGATCCCACATGCCATGCGAAGTGACCAAAAAAGAGTTTAAAAATTTAAAAAGAAAAAAGAAAGGCCTGGCTCTGAGTTGTCAGTTCTGATCCACAAAAGGGATTGAGTGGGGCTTCCCTGGTGGCGCAGTGGTTATGAATCCGCCTGCCAATGCAGGGAACACGGGTTCGAGCCCTGGTCCGGGAGGATCCCACATGCCACAGAGCAGCTGAGCCTGAGCTCCACAACTGCTGAGCCCACGCTCTAGAGCTGCAAGCCACAACTACTGAAGCCCATGTGCCTAGAGTCTGTGCTCTGCAGCAAGAGAAGCCACCACAATGAGAAGCCCACGCACCGCAACGAAGCGTAGCCCCCGCTCACCACAACTAGAGAAAGCCCATGCACAGCAACAAAGACCCAACACAGCCAAAAATAAATTAATTAATTAAATAAACTAAAAATAAAAAAGGAATTGAGGGGTCCGCGTCGACAGTTTCCAGAAAGCATGAGCCTGGTGTTGCTGTAGCCACAGGAGCCCCCGGCCTTGTCCGGCACTGGCCGGTCTTCCCCTCCCCCATGGTGTGCCGGCACCACGCCTTGGGAGCCCCCTTCCTTCCTCCCCAGCTTGGTCTTCCGTCGGTGAGGTGGCCAGGGTAGGACTGATATTACCCAGTGACGTCTGAAGAGCTGAGAGGTCAGGGTAGATGATCTTCCCGAGGCTGTGCTGCTGCGGGTTGGGGAGAAGCCAGGTACCAGGTCGGAGGGAGACCAAGGTGTCTTCCTGTCTCAGGTAAAACCGTGGCAGCTGCTCCCGGCACCCTGTGCAGAGGCATCTTCCCGAGGTGGAGTGCAGGACACGAGGGGGAAGGCTCTCTACTTACAGGAGTCAGACAGGGACTTGTCCCAGGACAGGCTTTGAAGAATAAGGACCCTCATCTGGGAAGATACAGATGCAGACTGGCTATGGGTCAGGCCCTGGAATACTGTATGGGGCTCCGGCTCAGGGAAACAGCACCTTGTCCACTGAGGCGGGTCCCCGGAGGTTAGAGCCTTGAGAGCAGGGTGGGGAGAAGAGCCGAGCAGAGGGGACTGAGCCTGAGGCATCTGTGCTGTGAAACGGGACTGACCGGGAGGGTCAGGGAGGGGCTTCCTGCGGGTGTCTCTGGAGCCTGGGCCACAGGTTTCTTCCACCATGTTCTTTGTGGGTAAAATAGCGCTTTGGTTTTTTTTTTTTTTTTCCTTTGGTTTTTTTAATTAAAAAATGTCAGGGGTGGGTACAATTGAAAAAGGTGTGAGAAAACATATATGTAGAAATTAAAGAACAAACCAAAAAAAAGAACAGGTAGCTGTGTGCTCGCCACCCAGGGTGAGAACTACAGCCTTGCAGACCCCGAGGGGCCTTGCAGAGGGGCCCCTGGTGGCCCAGGAGGCAGGCCTCCTCGCAGCCCCCAGACCTGTGACTGCAGCGTCCAGCTGGCATCCGTCAGGCCTAACGGAACCCACCCCCTGCCCCCGCCTGTTGGCAGGGGTTCCTCCTGTTTCTGCTCTGGGGCTGCCATGGAGGTTCAGGGTGGGTGTCGTGCGCAGCTGGTGCAGCCTGGTCCCTAAGGGGAGTCTCTGCTCTTCTCAGGTCGAGACTGCCCGAACTCAGGGCAGGCCTCTCCGTGTGCTTCAGAACAGAGCCCCAGTCCTCAGTCTCCCCAGAACAACTGCTCAGGGAAATCTTCTGCAGACCCCAAAAATGTGGCTGCTTTAAAGGTACCTGTTGGGTCTTGATTCCCTTGGAAGGATGGGGAGGCAAGAAGAAGCGCATCAAGGGCTTTGGGGATGGCTGCGGCCCTTACTGGAGACGCACTGGAAAGAACCGTGGGCTTGAGGGGTGTCCCACGCCAGGCTGGGGCGGCATCAGAAAGAGGGAGGTTTGCTGCTTTAACCTTGAGCCTGGTGGCCCCTCCCACCCCCCACCTACCCCCAGCCCCCTGGTGACAGTGGCCCTCAGCCCAGGAGCCAGCGTTGAGCCCTGTGGAGCAGAGGGAGGAGGCGGCAGCTGTCAGAACTGGGTCCAGGTGTGAGGGTGGCTGGGAGGGGCCGAAGCAGCAGCCTCGGGCCCTTGCTGTGCTCTCTCCTGCAGGGATGGTTTTCTAGTCCCGTCCTGTCCCCCTCCTGGCTCCCGCTGGAGCCTTTTAGCTTTCTGTCGCCCCTCCTTCCACACAGCTCTCTAGAGGCCTCAGGGTCCCAATCTGCCCCTAATCTGGGCAGCAGGTGGGGGTGGGATGGAGAGGGGAGGGGTCCCTGTGTCGCAGTGACGGGTCGATTTCCCAATAGAACCGGCAGATGAAGCACATTTCAGCCGAGCAGAAAAGGCGCTTCAACATCAAGATGGGCTTTGACACCCTCAACAGCTTGATCTCTAATAACACCAAGCTGGTGAGTGGCCGGAGGGTGGGGAGGGCCGACAGGACGGGCGGACATGGCGGGCTCGCCGCGCCCGCTGCCGCCCTGACCCGGCCACCCCTTGCAGACCAGCCACGCCATCACGCTGCAGAAGACCGTGGAGTACATCACCAAGTTGCAGCAGGAGCGCAGCCAGATGCAGGAGGAGGCCCGGCGGCTGCGAGAGGAAATCGAGGAGCTCAACACCACCATCATGTGAGGCTGGGCCTGGGGGCTCAGGTAGCACCCTGTCCTCGCTGGCACGGCACAGGGGGGGCACTCATCGCTGGTGGAGGCCTCTGCTCAGCGCTGCAGCCCTTGCCCTCCTCCTTCTCCCCAGGCTCCCCGCCTGGGCCTGCCCACTTGGCCCCCAGCCACGCTGAGCTTCCTTGGACTCTTCCTGTCGTTTCAGCTCCTGCCAGCAGCTGCTCCCTGCCACGGGTGTCCCCGTCACCCGGCGCCAGTTTGATCACATGCGAGACATGTTTGACGAATATGTGAAAAGCCGGACTCTGCAGAATTGGAAGTTCTGGATTGTATCTTTGGGTTTTCTTTGCTCACCCCCCATCCCCCCAAGCAGTGCACTAAAACCGCAGACACTGACCCTTCAGTTGCTTTAGAAAGATGCTCTCTAAATGGTTGTCATTGAGTTTGTCAAGACAGGTAATGCTAGTTTCTGTCTTGAGAGGGAGGGGCCTGGCTGGGCCCACGGTGTGGAGCAGGCTGTCCTTGGTGCCCGCCCAGGCTTGGGGCTCCCTGGGGACCTGGAACAGGCCCGCTCTGCGCTCTGAGTCCTTGAGAAGTAAAGACAAGGCTGGAGCCACTGGCAGAAGCAATAAGGTGGGAAGGAGGTGGGATCTGGTCTAACACGTCCTGGCACCAGCTCTGTCCTGGCAGCGGCGGGGAGTGTGGTGCCACCCGAAACCAGGGCTCACAAAGCGACTAAGTGGCAGAGCTTGGATTTGAAGCCAGTTCCCTCCAGGCTGTTTTCTGCGTTTGTGTCGCAGGGCCTTGACTGCTGTAATGAGGCACGGATACCTGAGTGCCGGGCTCTGTCTCTGGGGCCAAGGCCTCCCTGCACTTGGCCTTCCAGATGTCAGCAGGGCCCTTATGGGGGAAGGCTCTGCCCTTGTCACTCCCCAACCAGCCACCGCTGTGCCTCTGAGTGGACAGTGTGCACAGGGGTGGGGTCGGTCGCCGTGCCTGGGCCTGGGGTCTGACGGGCTGTGGAGGGGGTCACGTGGGAGGACGGATGCTCCAGCCTCAGCTCTGACAGGGCGGGTGGTGTCTGTGTGCACTAAAGGGCGGGTTTTAAAGGAAGAGACGACAGACACCAGCTCCAGTCCCCCAGCTTTGCTCTGGTCCTGGTCCTTGAGTGGAGCTGGCATGAGTCAGAACCTCTGTGGTCAGTGGCAGGTTCCTTGGCATCAGGCTGAGTGTGGTGACTGTGGTCGCCACCTGGGCTCAGGAACAGTTAGGGACCTCTCTCTGTTTCTCCCTCGCTCTCTCTCCTCTCTCTCTCTGTCTCTCCCTCTCTCTGTTTCTCCTTCTCTCTCTGTCTCTCTCTCTGCCTCTGTCTCTCCCTCTCTCTCTGTTTCTCCCTCTCTCTCTCTCTCTTTCTCTCTCTGTTTGTCTCTCTCCCTCTCTGTCCTTCTGTCTCCCTCTGTCTCTCTCTGTCTCTCCCTCCCTCTCTCTCTCTGTCTCTCCCTCTCTCTCTGTCTCTCCCTCCCTCTCTCTCTGTTTCTCCTTCTCTCTCTGTCTCTCTCTCTCTCTGTCTCTCTCTCTCCCTCTCTCTGTGCTTCTGTCTCCCTCTGTCTCTCTGTCTCTCCCTCCCTCTCTCTCTCTGTGTCTCCCTCCCTCTCTCTCTCTCTCTCTCTCTCTCTCTCTCTCTCTCTCCCTCCTTCCCCCTCTCCCCCACCCCCCACGCCCCGTCACAACTATGCACAGTTACTTGCCAGTCCTGAGGGGAGTTGGTCACGGGCAAGCCTGTGACTGGACTTCGTTCTCTCCACGCTCGCTTCCCTTTTCTTTAACCTGCGTGCTGTGCAGTTCAGTGTCATCATCAAGCCGCTGTTTGAGTCCTTCAAGGGTGTGGTGTCCAGCAGCAGCCTGGAGGAGCTGCACCGGACGGCGCTGTGCTGGCTAGACGAGCACTGCTCCCTGCCGGTTCTCAGGCCGAGTGAGTGGGGCTGTGTGGGCTTGGACGCGGGCGGGGCTGCCGAAAACCCAGGCTCTGCTGCAGGTGACCCGCAGACAGCTGGGGCAGGGAGGCGAGGCCGAGCCAGAGGCGCTCCTGCAGGGCAGGGGGCAAGGGCTCCCAGAGCCTCTCCTCAACTTCCTGCCACCTCCGTGTGCCCCTTTGATCAGATCTAGCTCGCATTTAGTGAGCACCTACTACTTACCAGGCCACGTATCAGGGATTTTCAGATACATTTTCGTGTTTAATTCTCGTAATAACGAAAAGAGCTGTGGCCGTGTATAAAGGCTGTAGAGATGTGATGCTAAGACAGGGGAACAAGCAGGAAGAGGTCAGCGTTCCCCGCCCACCCGCAGCGTAGGAGATGGGACTGGGGGAGTAGTCTTAAAGGCAGAGGTGTGAGTGTCCAGACCTCAGGCAAGAGGCTCTCCTGGTGTCCGTGCCTCTCCTGCTTTGGGGGCCTGAGAATCCCCACGCGGGATGTACACACGTAACCGCGTGTTGTGTCCTCTGAGGGCTTGGAGCTGGCGCCCCGGCCGTGTCTGCAGGCTACCCCCTCTGTCTTGCAGCTGTGCTGAACACCCTCCGGCACCTGAGCACCACCACGTCCATCCTGACGGACCCGTCCCAGCTGCCAGAGCAGGCGGCGGAGGCCGTCACCAGAATGGGCCAGAGATCTGGGGAGTCTTAGCAGTGCTTAGCGGGCGCGTGGCCGCGTGAGAAGCCGTGGAGACCCTTCCCGCCTGTGGAGAGGAGCCCGCGCCCCTCACCTCTCCTGACGCGGAGCTTCCAGGCCTCCCTCCGACTGCGGCCCAGGCCGCTCAGAATGCCGCGCTCAGGTCTGAAGCAGGTTCGGGTCCTGCCCACAGCAGTAGCCCAGCTTAGGGAACCCTTGCTGTGAACTCTGACTCAGCGACCTCTGTCACCGACCTCCCCTTCCCTCGGGGTACCCCGGATGAAGGGGAACAAAGGGGAACGCTGCCCGTCCCTGTCCTGTCCTGTCCTGCTGGTGGGATGTCGGGGCCACGGCGGCAGTGCGGGGAGCAGATGGGGCAAGAGGGGGCATCACCCGCTCCCCCAAGTTAGGAAACGTGAGGGTCCTTCCCGGCTCCTGTCTGGAGACTTACACACGCTGCCTCCTGTCACCTCTCAGGCGCCCGTGGGGCGGTTGGAAGGCATCCTCCTTCCTGCCCCGACTCTGACCTTGTAGATAGATTGGACGTCTGCTCAGGCTTCGCAGGGCCGGCTGCCGGGGAAACCCCACAACACACGTGTGCAAAGTGGTGGGTGCGCGTGCCCGCAGACAGGAACGGAAGCACAAGCGATGCGGAGCTGCTGCTGGCTTGGAGGGCCACTCGGGCGGGACTTCGATCTGTCCTGATCTGGTTCCACTTGGCGTTGCAGCCTCCGTGGTGACACCGGCCTGAGAATCGCGTGGCGGGGCTCAGCTGGGGCCCTGCTTCCTCGTTCTCCACCTGCTTCCGAGCCACAGCCGGGCGGGCGGCCGTGTTTGATGGATGCTGCTGGCCCTTCGGGTGCAGTGTTTGAAAGACCAGGCTCCACAGTGCTGCCATCGGCCTGGTCACCTTGTCTGGATTGTCCAGCTGGGAGCCCTAAGTCATAACAGTTCCTGGACCAAAGACGCCACCACACCCAGCGTCTGTCTCGTGTTTGGAGGCAGAAATTGAATGTTGACACCAAGCTCCAAGGTGGCTGCCTTGGAGCTGTCCCTAGGCGCCTCCAGACCAGACTGTAGAGAGTTGTATTCAGATTTGGTCCAGGTGGAGGGGGCAGTAGGCTGTTTCCGGATGTGGGAATTGCACTTGGAAGGGTTCAGAGGAGGGCACGGCAGGAGGGGCGGTCCCGGGCCCGTCCTCCTCTCAATGTGTCTGCAAGAGCAGCTCCAGATGGAAGGATGCTCTCTAACACTCAGGAAGCCCAGCCAGGGGTACCTCCTCATTGAAAGAATGTGCTTTTCACGTCCTGCTGTGAAGTTCAGAGGCCAGCAGCCTTCCCGTTCAACCTCTGTCTTCCCGACCCGAGACGGAGACTGGGCAAGTGCTGGGCAGACCAGGAGCCCAGGGGCCCCAGGAGGGGCCGCTGTGGGCCACCCTCTGAAGCTTGGATCATTTCGGAGGCTCCTGCTGGATCCCGGAGGCCTGTGGAAGGTGCTCGGGGGGGCAGGCAGCCCCACCTCAGCCTCGGCTGTTGGAGGATGGAGGCGGGGTCCTCTCTTTGCCGCTGGCTGTGCCACTGCCCCTGCCACGGGTCACGACCGATCACCTGCTTCCTCGTCCGTGCTCCAGCCCCGTCAAGGGTGCCTCGGCGGCACCCCTCCACCTCCCCAGAACCCGTGTTTACAGGCCTTCCGATCGCTCTCCTGAGGCGCGAGCACGCAATGAGGCTGGGCCAGCCCTTCATTTCCACTGGGAGGAGGGACAGGAACTCAGCCTTCCCCCCCGAGTGGACACGAGGTCTCACTCAAAAGTGGAAGAGCACCGTGGTAAGAACTCCGTGAGGCTCAAAAGGGAAAAAGGAAAGCCAGAGACGTTCCAGCCGTGAGGGCTTGTGGAGGGTCCAGCCATGAGGGCTTGTGGAGGGTCCAGCCCTCGGCCTCGCCCCAGTTCCTGTGCCTTCGTTAACCGCGTGGTGGCCGCGGAGCTCGGCCCGGCCATGACCTCTCTGAGATCACTAGCTTTCTCCCCACCCCTTGCTGGGAGTCTTTTTTTTTTTTTTTTTAGCTCCATGGGATATAAAATTGGCCTCTTCCTTCTCTGGCCTACCTCTCCCTCCCTTTGGCTGATGTAATGTTCATGATTCTGTTTTTTTAAATATTTAAGGCTGTTAGGTTGTATGAGGCATTGAAGGGTGTGTGTGTGTGTGTGCGCGCGCGCGCGCGTGCGTGTGTGTGTGTGTGTGTGTGTGTCCCAGCAGACGTTTAACTAGATGCATGTTTTGTTTTGAGCTATTTCCTTACATCTGTTTCTCTTGGTGCTCACCATCATGGCTGTAGGGCTGCAGAGCCGTATCTCTTACTACAGACACGTTTGTTTCTTGCCCCGGCAGTTTTCTTGTCTTGGATTCTTGCCTGATGAGTCTGGCCAGACGGGGGCCTAGCCCGGACCTCTGTCCTGGGGTCCCAGGCCGGGATGCAGGGACCCCGGGACCACCCTGCCGACCGCCTCCAGTGGATGCTGTAGTTTGTTTACACTCACTTTCACCCCTCCTTCTGCCCCTCCTCCCGTAAAAGAGACTTAAAAATGCTGACACTTTGGAGAATAAGAAAATCAATCTGAAAAGGAAAAAAAAAAAAGCCCGTCTGGCACGTAATCTCTGAAAGTGTTTCTGTGAAATCTTTCTGTGCCGTCACCTCCCTTCCCACTGCTGGTTGCTGTTTGACACCGTGTGGGAGATGCAGGGAGAGTGGGGCTTTCCGCAGTTGGCTGGCCCATCCCTCCCTCGGTCTCAGGTGGGTGACATCCTGCTGTCACCCCTCTCCCACCAGGCCCCCAACCTGGCTGGGGTTTTCAGGGCACAAGGGAAGAAGCAGCCCCGGCGTCAGGAGTCAGTGTCGATGTGAGCACCAGGTCTCGTTGGGGAGGGACTGGCAGGGCGCTGCGGGTGACCTCGTGCACTCAGCTCCCTCTACTCTGTCCTTGTGACCTGGTCCCGCCTCCCTTTCTAGATAGCGCTCAGCCCTCCAGCTTGTTATTGCTCTGGCCGATAGAAAGAGAAACTTCGATTCTTAGGGGACATGGCATCCCAGGGTGGGGGCCAAACCCCTTGTCCCTCCCCAGGTGAAGGGGTGCGGTGGCCTCCTCTCAGCCTGGGCCTCGCCTCCCTGTACAGCCGGCTCTCCACCTGGATGAGTGAGTCCGAGCGGCAGGCTCGTCGTTGTTTTCAAAATCACACATTCTCACTGTCCAGCTGAACGAGGGCTCATCAGGGTGGAGCTGGGGCTGTCCAGGGGGCCTGTCTGCCCGCGGCCTGCACACTTGCTCAGTGTGGACCCAGCCCCGCGCTGGCTAACCTGCCCCACTACGGTTGTTTTATCTCATCTGGGCTGCAGGGGGGCAGGCTTGGAACACTGCGTGTCAGAGCAGCTTGGCTTCCTTGGTGGCAGGCCTGCTAAGGAAGGGAGCTGGGGCGCCCCAGTGTGGGCTCAAGGGCAGCAGTGGGCGGGGGTCTTTGGCTCCATGCCCCTGGTGCCTCGTACATGAAAGAGGATTGTCACCATGTCTGAACCCAATGACAGGACAGGACAGCGAGGGTGGAGGGTGGAGGAGCTTGGACCTTCAACACGTACATTTCAGTGGTCGCGTATCCTTGACCCGCTCAGCAGGCAGGTGTGGGGATCGGAGGGGCTCCAGGAGCAGAGAGAAGCCTCAGGACCCCCCGGGTGCCTCCACACAGATCACCTGCCCTGTTTTCTTTTCCTTCTGACGCCTTGGCTTTCCCAGCTCACCACACAGGGCTGTTTCCTGTCGAGGCTTGTGAAAATAAGCCTTTGATAAAGAAAAGGGAACTTTTCCTGTTGAATGTTGGCTTTCACTATGCGTGTGCGCGTGTGTGTGTGTGCGCGCACGTGTGCGCTTGCCCTGCGTGTGTGTTTGTGGGTGTTTACTTAATGGAATTTTATTTTTGTGAAATTCTTTTATAATTATGTAGCAAAATTCAGCTCCATCTCCCAGTCCAACTTTTGGTTCCAGAGTCAACCCTGGGCGTCACTAATTTGAATAATTCTCTCCTGGGTTTCTGAATGGAGATGCGCCACTGTCAAGAGTTGAGGTTGTGGAGAGGGTTGGGAGAAACTGAAGTCTGATGCATTTCCGTAGAGTTTACATCCCGCAGTTAAAAGGTAGGAAGGGCTCAACCAGGGAGACACGAAGCCCAGGTCGTGTTTCTTGCGAGGGAGCTGGACCGCGGCCTCAGCCCGAGGTGCCCTGCTGCTGCTTTAACTGAATCTGTTCACACGGCTTGTTTTGCTTGTTTTGTAACGCCACAGCTGAAACAGCACGTTCTTTTCCTTTTTTGGGTTTCAGTTCATTGTATAAATGGTTCATTTTTTTCTGTTGTGAGCTCTGGTGACTGTGTCAGGCCTCCGGTAGGAGACAGTCACCCCTTGTGGGCAGAAAAACAAAACCCAGGAAGAGTTTTGTGGATCGGAGGCTCCCTCAGGCCTGCGCCATCCAGGGACGGCCCTTTATGCTCCACTGTTGGAAAGCGAGTCTCCACCAGCTGTATTCAACACTACAGTGCAGTTCAAAAACTACATTTGCGTCCAAGACAATAAAAAGCCGTATTTTTCTGAAAAGCCTGTGCTGCGTGGTCTTTGCTACCCTGTTGAGCAGTGGAAGAGATGTTACTGAGACCAGAGCTGAGTGATGCTCACACCTGACTCGCTCGTGCTAGCCTTGGGGGAAGTGGGTGCAGCCTGGAGCCGAGGGGCTGGGAGTGAGGAGACGGGCCCGAGGCAGTGGGGCTCCGGAGGTGGCGCTAGAAGACTGCAGTCCTAAAGAGAGGCCTCCGCCGAAAGGCCCGACAGGACAGATTCTGCCCGTGAACTCACCAGGGCCAGGTGCTCCAGGCGTTTCCCAGGTGGACAGAGTCCAGGGGTACTTGTACAAAACTACCCGTTTCCTTGTGTGGAACTCGGGCAAGCAGCAGCTTCCCTGCCCTCTTTACAGGGTGGGCACGAGGGTCACATGAAGTCACGAGCATCCGGTGCCCAGAAAGCACAGGTTATCACCAGCGTGGCCGCACTGGCCTCAGCACAGAGTTGGGGGGGGGGGGGCTGCTGACTGTTGACCCGACACTGTAGACTGAAAATGCTGGGAAGTTGACCAGCAGAGATGTCCCTTTGTTGTGGTGAGATGTTGATGATCTCTGTTTAATCTAAAAGCCTTTCTTTTAGCCCTACCATCTTCCTGTGCCCCCAGCTCCTTGGGGCTGGGCAGGGTGACTGTAAGATGAGCCGTGCTGTCCCCTTTCAGGCTGCCGGCCCCTCTACAGAGCTGCTGGCTTGTTTCACTGAACAACTGCCCGGATCCATATCTCCTAAGATGCAGTGGGTTCATATGCAGGCCCTTGTTTGATCAACCCCCCACGCCTCCCCCGAGGAAAAAAGTCTTCATGACACAAAACCAGATTTGGGGCCGTGAGAACCAGGGACCCTGAGAGAGGTGAGTGGCTCATGGACTCCTTGAGGCTAGAAGGAACTCGGTTTCCATTGACCTCATCAGTGGGTGTCCAGTTGGTTCTTCTAACTTTTTTTTTTTTTTTTTTTTTTTTTGCGGTACGCGGGCCTCTCACTGTTGTGGCCTCTCCCATTGCGGAGCACGGGCTCCGGACGTGCAGGCTCAGCGGCCATGGCTCACGGGCCCAGCCGCTCCGCGGCATGTGGGATCCTCCCGGACCGGGCCACGAACCCATGTCCTCTGCATCGGCAGGCGGACTCTCAACCACTGCGCCACCAGGGAAGCCTGGTCCTTCTAACTTTTTGAGCCCAGCCTCATGTTAGGTATGGGATTTTAAAGATAGTTGGGGTGTAATTAGGAGAAGAAGGGAGGGTTTGGAAGTGGGGAGGGAGGAGCAGAGTGTCTAGAGGGACAGACCAGGGCACTGGAGCTTCCCTGCCTCAGTGTTGGGCACTGGGCCACATGCCCCACTCTGGACAGTTCTCGAGTGGGTGGTGCGGTTATTCCCATTTTATAGAGGAAGAAATCAAAGTCGTTTCCAAGGTGGCGAGCCTGCATGGGTCAGAGCCAGAAGGCTAAAGGTTCATTTTTTATCCTGTAACGGGCCTCTCCACCGAATCTGGAGGATTATCCGTGACGTCCTTCCCCTCCCCTTCCCCTCCTCCAGCAGCAAGTCCTGTCGAGTTTGTCCTCCAAATGTCTTCCAAACACATCATCCACTTTTCTCCAGCCCCACAGTCATCATCACCCAAGTCCGAGTTGCCATCGTTTCTCAAGTTCACACGATGGTGTCGTCCATCCCTTCTCTGTCTTGTAGCCTCGACCTTATAGTCAGTGGGAGCTTGAGGAAGTCCTAGTCCGGCCACAGCACTGACTCCACGCAACCCTTCAAGGGTTTCCAGATAAAGGTCAGTCCACCCCGCTCCGTTGAGCCCATCCTGCCCCTACTTGCCTTTCCAAGCTCATTTTTGCTCTTTTCAGTTCCTTGAACATTCCATGCTTTGTTTTGTTTCACTCTTCAGGTTTTCCCAAGGCCTCTTTCCTCTGCGCAAGCCTTTGCCCGTCTCCACCCCTTTTCCTGAATAGCTCCTATTCTTTCTTCCCATTTTAATCCTTAAATGTCAGTTCTTCAGAAAGCAGCCCTAACGTTCCTCCCACCAACACACAGGTGCATGCACGCTCGCCCACGTACACGCACACACGTGCACACACCAAGTCAGACCTCAGAGCAGCTGTATTTCCTCCGGATGCTGGTCATGTTTGTCATTATCATTTATCTTCCCCGCCAGGTTCTGAGGCCCATCAGAACAAGATGCCCACGGCCACTGCTGTGCCCAGCTCAGAACCAGCACAGCAGGTGCTCAGGGCACCTGCCCAGTGGCCCTCAGCCCCAGGCCCTTCCACCAGCCCAGCGGCCCCTTCAGTACCTCCATGTCAGACAGACGGAGGGTGTGGGGAGCCTGACGAGACGGGGCGGGTGGGGGGGTGCAGGCAAGCAGCAGGTGCAGAGCTCAAGCTCAAGTGGGTGTCCTGCAGGGTTTAAGGTTGGCTCCTACGATTACATACTTAATATAAAACATCAACTTCAGTAATTCAGGTTGTAGATATGATTAGAATAGTCTCCAAATGGCATTTGAGAGCGTATCATCTTGGATGTGGACTTGATTCTATAGAACACAGTCTACCTTCTTTGGTAGCTCTGTTTTGTATGTCAAGCTCTGAATTTAGCCTTGTGTAGGCTGCTGGGATTACACTCAGGGCGTGTCTTACCTTTTACTTCAGAAAATCTCCAGCACACCCAGAAGTAGAGCTCCAGTACAGTGAACCCCTACCCACCCATCATCCACTGTAACGATGACCGACTCAGGGCCACCCCCACCGCCATCATTTTGAAGCAAATCCCAGACACCATATGGATTTCATCTGTTAATAGTAAATGTGCTTTTGTTTCCAGAATTGCATCTACGCCTGCAACGTTGGTCGTTTGAAAACTCCCAAAGGCTTTGTGAAAAACTACCAAGTCACAGTTGATGAGAAACCTGGGGCGTAGGGAGTTCCGATTGATCAGCTTTTCTGTTTCACTGAATCATTAGCTAGAAAACCCTTATTGTTTAGAGAAGGGGAGAAGCTTTCTAAGCGTCTACTTTCATGCCTTATATGGGTTTGTACAGCAAACAGTCTAACCTCTTGATCTACTCTGACTGACTGTCGCTCCTGGGGGATGTGACTGAACAGGGCTGGTTGGTACCATTACAGGTTTGTGGCGGGGATGGGGCCTTCCCACCTGTCCCCTTATCTGTCCCGCAGCCCAGATTCCAACCTGTCGGTGTCTCCTGAGTCCCCAGCATAACTGAGCACCCTCCCCACCCCCCATAGACAAAGGATCCTCCAGTTCCATGCCCTGCCACAACACCTGCCACAAGTTCCCCCAGCTTTCTCTCTTTCCTCCAGACTTTGATCAAGACACGTGTGCTGAAGGATGAATTTGTACTCAGCTCAGGGGACACACGGTGAGTTTATTGGAGACACGACAAAAGTCTGTCTTGGTACGAAGGGGTGTGAGAAGCACGGGGTGCCGTAGAGGAGCTGCAGGGAGACTGCTGGGGGGTCGGGGAGGGGGTCAGTGAGAGGCCCCTGGAAGGTGGCCCCCGAGCCAGGACCCAGCAGGACAAGAGTCAGCCATGCAGAGGGGGCAAGACCCGCAGGGAAGAGCACGTCTCATGGGAAGAAACGTTGACCAGACGCAACACCTGCCTTCGCATGGAACCTTCCCTCCCTCTCCACTGGGGCTTTTGCTTGTCTGTGGCCTCTTCCGTCCCGTGCACTTTTCTCTTTTTCCGGTTGACTCCTTCCTCTCCCCCCAGAAGCGTCTCAAGTCTCTCTCCTCATAACCAGCCTTCCTTTAGCTTTCACCCTCCCTGGCCTAGAACGCGTTCATTCCCACATACTCCACATCTCCCTACGTGGCGTTGCCATCTGCCCAGTCACTCAGGCCGGGGATTCACATGGCACCCTCTTTCTTCCTTTTCCCTTGCTTCCCACCTCTGATCTACCAGGAGGTCCTGTCAGTGGCCCCGCAAACCAGCTCAAACCCAGCCGTTTCTCCCCACCCCCACTGCCACCACCCGTCCGGACAGCGTGCATTCCCAGGTTCCTCCTCTCGCTGCCCTCTGTCATCAATTCCCCCCAGAGCTAGAGCGATCCTTTTAAAGACACCTACCACACACCGTCCTCCTCCTGCTTAATGGTCCAGAGGCTTCCTGCCGCATTTAGAGAAAAATCCATACTCCTCACCCTTTAGCTCTGTGACAACATTTCTGGGCCCGAAAATCTGTAAGATGTGGACAATAATTACGCCTGGGGACTTCCCTGGCGGTCCAGTGGTTAAGGCTCTGTGCTTCCGCTGCAGGGGGCGTGGGTTCGACCCCTGGCTGGGGAGCTAGGATCCCACTTGCCTCGAGGCGTGGCCAAAAAGAAAAAAATCCCCACGGTAATTCCGCCTGCCCCACTGGGTCACTGTAGGGGTTCAGGGCACTTGTTTTATAATCAGCATCTCCAGTGTCAGCTCCTCTTACTCTTCCTTCCTTCCCACCTTCTCCCCCGTCCCCTCTTCCAAAGTTCCCCGTTTTTATTAAGGCATTGCTAAGACCATCCTCCCTTTCTTTTTTATTGACGTGTAGTTGATTTACAATGTCATGCCAATCTCTGGGGTACAGCCGAGTGACTCAGTTATACACATGTAGACATTTTTTTTCAAATTCTTTTCATTATGGTTTATTACAGGATATTGAATAGAGTTCCCTGTGCTATGCATTAGGACCTTGTTGTTTCTCCATTCTAAATGTAATAGTTTGCATCTACCAACCCCAAGCTCCCAGTCCATCCCTCTCCCTCCCCCCTTCCCCCTTGGCAACCACAAGTCTGTCCTCTATGAGTCTGTTTCTGTGTTGTAGATGGGTCCTTTGTGCCATATTGTAGATTCCACATATAAGTGATGTCATATAAGACCATCCTCCTTTGTAGGACACTGGACGCATTCTAGTTCTCCTTCCCCACAGCGTCCTACCCGCCCCCTTTTCATTTGTCAGATCTTGTGCTGTGAATTCTTTCTCTAGAACGTCGCTGACTGTGGTCCCGGGCCTCGCCCCGGGCCCAGCTGGTACGGGTCAGAGTTGAGCTACTCCCCAGTGAAACTTCCCAGCTCTGGCCTGAAAAGTTCAGGAAATAGCATGGAGCTTCCCACCACACCCATCCTTTTGTCAAAAAATCTGCCCCCTCCCAGCCCTTGAGAACTTACTGCTCTTTTAGAACAAAGCCCCGCCCTTAGCCTGGCCTTCAGCTCAGCACTGACACTGTCTCCCCTTCCAGGTTCCAGGCGAAACGAACTCCCTGTGGTTGTGCAGTCACACCCCGCACTTCTTCCCTCTGTTCCTTTGCGAGCACTCCCCCCGCCCCCCGGAAGTCCCGATGCTTCCTCCTCTCCGTAGCCTGCCCTGGCCTGGTCCGCCCCACTTTGGACTCTGAACTACCACCAGTGCTCCATTTCTGTCACTTACATCACATGCTACCTTTTTTTGCTTGGTGCTGTAAATGTCAGTACTGCTTTCATAACATCACCTCTTCCTAAGGTAGGAACCACATCTCGTTTTATCAGTCATCTACCCGAGCACAAAGCTTTGGTGTCCTGAGCTTATGATCTAAGTCATATCTACTGCTACCTGCCAGGGATGATGCAACAGCCCTATGAAATAGGTACTGTGATTATCCCCACTGTAGAGATAAGGAAGTTGAGGCTGAGAGAGTCACAGAACTTGCCCAAGGGCATCATCACGGAGTGAGTGCGAAGCTGAGCTGCAGGCCCAGGTGAGTCTGACTATAGCGCCTCCTGCAAATGGTAACAGCCGACACGTGCCAGCCCCCAGGCTAGACATCTTTACATAACCTGTTGTTATCCTCAAAAGACCCCATATGGTGGGGATAATTATCCTCTTTTTACACTGGAGAAAACGAAGGCTTACCCTCTATGATAAGAGCACTCAACAGACTGGCAGTAGAAGGGCAGTTCCTCAACCTGATAAAGGCATCTACGAAAACCCCACAGTGAACATATTTAATGGTGAAAGACTGAATACTTTCCATCTAAGAGAGGAAGCAGACAAGGATGCCTGCTCTCACTAGGACTGGACAACACTGTCCCAGAGGGTCTAGTCAGGGCAGATTGACAAGACATAGAAACTCAAGGCATTCTGACTGGAAAAAAGCAGTAAAACTCTCTCTCTGTGCAGATGACACGATGCTTTACATAGAAAACCCTAAAGGATACACACACACGCACACACACATACACATAAGAGCTAGTAAATGAGTTCAGCAAGATCCTAGGACACAAGGTCAATATACAAAAATCAGCTGCGTTTCTGGACACTAGCAATGAACAACCCGAAAATGAAGAGACAAGTCCATGTACAGTAGCATCAGAGAGAAGAAAGTACCTAGGAATAAATTTAATCGGGGAAGTCTAAGACTTTTACACTGAAAATTGTAAAGCATTGTTGACTATTATTCATCCATGAAAAGGAATGAAGTACTGACACAGGCTACTACGTGGATAAACCTCAAAAACATGGTGCTCCGTGAAAGGAGCCAGACACAACAGGCCGCACACTGTATGAGCCCATATAAGTGAAATATCCAGAACGGGCAAATCCATAGAGACAGAAAGCAGATTGGATGTGGTCGGGGGAGGGAGAGCAGGAGCATACTTAATGGGTACGGGGTCTCCGTTTGGGAGGATGACAGTGTTCTTGGGACTTAATATACATGGTGGTCACGTGACATTGTGAGTGTACGAAATGCCACTGAATTGTACACTTTAAGATGGTTAATCTCATGTAAATTTCACCTCAATTTTTTTTTTAATGTTGACAAAAATTTAAAGAAGACCTAAATAAATGGAAAGACATCCGGTGTTCATGGATTGGAAGACAGTATTGCCAAGATGGTAATACTCCCCAAAGTGACCTACAAGGTGCAGTGCAATCCCTATCAGAATTACAACTATATATTTTTTTTTGCAGAAATGAAGAAGTTGATCCTAAAATTCATAAGGAAATGCAAGGGACCCAGAATAGCCAAAACGATCTTGAAAAAGAAGTACAAAGTTGGAGGGCTCACACTTCCCAATTCAGAAACTTACTACCAAGCTGCAGTGATCAAGACAGTGTGATACTGGCATTAAAACAGACATGTAGATCAATGGAATTCTTGTCTATCGAGAGTCTAGAAATACACCTATAAATCTATTATCAAATGATTTTTGAGAGGGATGCCAAGACTTGTGGGGAGAGAATAATCTTTTCAGTAAATGATGTTGGGTCTTAGAAGAAAACCGGTCTAAATCTTCATGACCTTGGACTGGGCAACAGTTTCTTAGACATGACATCAAAAGCACAAGCAACCAAAGGAAAAATAGAGTACACTTCATCAAAAATAAAAATGTTTGTGTGTCAAAGGACACTATCAAGAAAGTGAAAAGACAACCCACAGAATGGGAAAAAACCTTTGCAAATCATATATAAGACAAGGGGCTGGTACTCAGAACATATAAAAAAAACTTACAACTCAAACAGACAAGACAATTTAAAAATAAACAAAGGACTTGAATGGATCTTTATCCAAAGAAAATATACGAGTGGCCAATAATCACAAGAAAAGATGCTCAACATCATTAGTCAGTCATTACGGAGATGCATATTAAAAACCACTGTGAGGGCTTCCCTGGTGGCACAGTGGTTAAAAACCTGCCTGCCAATGCAGGGGACATGGGTTCAAGCCCTGGTCCGGGAAGATCCCACATGCCGCGGAGCAACTGAGCCCGTGTGCCACAACTACCGAAGCCCGTGCACCTAGAACCCGTGCTCTGCAACAAGAGGAGCCACCACAATGAGAAGCCCGCGCACTGCAACGAAGAGTAGCCCATGCTCGCCACAACTAGAGAAAGCCTGAGCGCAGCAACGAAGACCCAACACAGCCATAAATAAATAAATTTATTTTTTAAAAAACTTTAAAAATGAGGAAAGACAGCCCTTTACAGAGACACATGAGTGATAAAACAATGATTCTCAAGTTGGGGAGATCAGAGAGAAGTGTCAGAATCAATCAAAGTCTTTTTCAAATGATAGGAGTCCTTGACCTTATCTCCATTTGGAGATGACGTGGAGAACCACAACTAGCAAGCACGTGCCTGTAGCATCCCTCAGAAGTGGAGGGGCAGAGGTGGAAAGTTGAGATACAAGATGTGGAAATAATCATGAGGATCACTTCATATGAATGTGTTAATATATATATTTTGTGGGTTTTTAAAGAAATTTTCATTGAAATATAGTTGATTTATGATGTGTTAGTTTCAGGTGTACAGCAAAGTGATTCAGTTATACACATATACATATATATGTATCTATTCTTTTTTAGATTCTCTTCCCTTATAGGTTATTACAAGATATTGAGTATAGTCCCCTGTGCTATACAATAGGTTCTTGTTGGTTAACTATTTTATATATAGCAGTGTGTATATTTTAATCCCAAACTCCTAATTTATCCTTCCCTCCCCTTCCCCTTTGGTAACTATAAGTTTGTTTTCTATGTCTGTGGGTCTGTTTCTATAGGTATTTTGGGGAAAAAAAGTGGTGGTTTTGGGAGAAAAGAAAATCTTCTCCTAAATAGAGTTGAGAGGTGAAAATGGAGTGAACTTGAATACAGAGGGCACAAGTCACTGTGGGATGCTAGTTGGATCTGTCCTTCTAAAGCAGAGCCTCCGGGCCTTCTGTGGTGGCGCAGTGGTTAAGACTCCAAGCTTCCAATGCAGGGGGCCCAGTTTCAATCCCTGGTCAGGGAACTAGATCCCACACGCATGCTGCGACTAAAAGTTCGAATGCCCCAACTAAGGAGCCCACGTGCTGCAACTAAGGAGCCCGCCTGCCGCAACTAAGGAGCTCACCTGCCGCAACTAAGACCCAGAGCAACCAAATAAATAAATATTAAAAAAAAAAGAGAGAGAGAAATAGCAGAGCCTCCCATGAACCGCTGACAAAGGGCCTCAGAAGCTTTTTCGGCAATAGAGCAAAACGTTTCAGCTCTCTGGTTTCTGTAGTGGGAGAAACCTCGGTTCTGATCTCAGCTTAGCTGCTTCTTAAGCTTAGGGAGTAACACCACCAGCTAAAGAACTACTTAAATCTCTGAATCATGATTTTCTCATGTATAAAATGTTGATGACAATACTAAAATTGTTCCAAGGATTGAGTGTGATAATGTGTGTAAAACACTAGGCAGTCAATAAATGATAGTTTTTATCATTGCCTATTACAAAAAAATTAAAAATTTTTTTAAATTAAAAAATAAAAAAAAGAACACTGTGAGAGCTTCCCTGGTGGCACAGTGGTTGAGAGTCTGCCTGCCGGTGCAGGGGACGCGGGTTCGTGACCCGGTCCAGGAGGATCCCACATGCTGCGGAGTGGCTGGGCCCGTGAGCCATGGCCGCTGAGCCTGTGCGTCTGGAGCCTGTGCTCCGCAACGGGAGAGGCCACAACAGTGAGAGGCCCGCATACGGCAAAAAAAAAAAGGACACTGTGAGATGCCTCTTCACACCTTCCAAGCTGGTGATAATAAAAACAAAACAAGACAAAGCAAATGGAGAATAAGAAGTGTTGTGAAGGATGTGGCGGGCGATATTGGAATCCTTGCACAAGGCTGGCTGGAATGTTAAAATGGTGTGGGCTCTGTGGGGGAGTTTGGTAGTTCCTCCAGAAGTTAACTCCAGAGTTACTATGTGGCTCAGCAATTCCATTCCTAAGCACATGTTCCAAAGAAATAGCTGTGTGCAAATATTCATAGCAGCACTATTCACAATAGTCAAATGCAGAAACAACCCACGTGCCCTTGAAGTGATGAATGGATAAACCAAAGGTGGCATATCCATGAAGTGGAATATTATTCAGCCATAAAAATGGATAAAGTACCGACACAGGCTACCACATGGATGAGTCTTGAAAACATGCTCAGTAAAAGAAGCCAGACTAAAAAGGTCACGTATTGTATTATTCCATTTCTGTGAAGTGTCCAGAATAAGCAAATCCATGGACAGAAAGTAGGTTAGTGGCCACCAGGGGCTGAAGGGAGAATGGGAAGTGACTGCTACAGGGTACAAGGTTTCTTCTGGGGGTGATGAAAATGTTCTGGAAATAGATTGTGGTGACGGTTGCACAACCCTGTGAATATGCTTACATACAGACACACACGCAGCTAAACTGCATACTTTAGAGAGATGAAGTAGTTTATGTAAAGTTACGTCTGGTCCTAAATAGAGGACCAGAAACTGGAACCCAAGAATGTCTGCTTTTACACCAACGCTGCTGGGGGAAGAATGTTTCCAGGGCCCTTGAATAAGTAAATTAATAGAGTTGGGATGTCACAGAGCCTCAGAAGTATTGTTTTGAATATTCCTTCTCATTATAAAATACTATAGTTTTGGAGAGTCCGTAGAAGGGCTGAGAAAAGTAATATTGGCTACACTGAAAAACCGGTTATACTATGCAAGGAATAATCCGCCCTGATGCTCTGCTTCGGTTGTGCCCTTCAGCTGGGAGTCTGAAGAGCAGATGAAGAGCTGTGAACAGGGAACTCTAATTTCAGAGATCAGTGAGAAGAAATGACAAACTTTACAAGCCCACTACTGTGGTGAACAGCCTTGGGACAGCCTTTACCCATATGTGTAAAACCCTTCAGAGCTCTCCATTTTTCATCCTCTCTTCTCTGACAGCTATTTATTTCAAAATTTAAAGTGTGTTTATTTTACTGATTTCTAAAATAATACATATTAATTTTAGAAAATTTGGAAAGTCCATAAAAATATAAAGAAAATTATCCTCATCCCCAAAGATAACTTTTTTCCAGCCTTGCTTTCTGTCCCTATACTGTATAGGTATATACACACATTTTTAAACTCAATGAGAATGATGATAGATACAGTTTTGTATCCTGCTTCTATAAACATCACATTTGGAGCATTTTACCATACCATTAAGTACTCTTTGAGGAAATGATTTTGAATAGCCACATAATACCATCTTATAGAGATACAATAGGGTTTTTTTTGTTTTTTGGTTTTTTGCCATTTCCTTATTTTTAGTCACTTGGGTCACATGGCAGCCGTGAAAATGTGCCTCTCAGATCTCCTACTTTGAGAAGCTAGTGGACTGGGGGTCCCAGCTGCTGTGCTCTGAAGCCCAGCGGCCCATCACGCAGGGCCTTTGTCCCCCACAGGCCCCTCCCAGCCAGTGACAGGGCGGCAGGGACACTGAGGCTGCCTCACTCCTGGGAGGCACGAGGTCCCTCTGACAAGTGACTTGGAGGATTTCCTGACGGCCTTGCTGATCTCTCTCAGCAAAGCACCTCAGGGTGAGATGCCGCTTCCTGCCCTCCTGCCTTCTCTCTTCTCTTCAGCGCAGGCCAGGCCTGCCTCTTCCTCCCCCACTTCCCCTTACGGGCTTGTCCACGGATCAACCTTTCTTCGCGGCGAATCCCGTCTCCGGATCTGCGCCTCGGATGGCCTCGACTAACACAGGTTGCTTCCACTCTTGTTTCCTTGTTTGTTTTCTCATTAATGCTGTTATGAACACGTCAGTGTGTATATCCTGTCCCAGTTACGATCATCTCCTTGGGAAATTCCGTGAGCAGAGAATACCCGGGGAGGGTTCCCCAGTGAGGGATAGCATCCTTTTATAAGACGGGCACCTGTTTCCAGAAGTGGGTGAGTAGGCCTTTCACAGCCTCATCATCAAGCCCGAGCTCTTGTAAAACCTCTGCTGATTGGATAGGCGGGAAAGAGAGCCTTCTGTTTATTTGCCTTTCTCGGTTACTCAGTGAGGTTCAGCTGAGTTTCACATTTACGGGCTGTTTGATTTCTTGTTTTCACATTGAAGCATTTCTTTCTCCTCTCCCCTCTCCTCCTCCTCTCTTCTCTCTCTCGTTATCCATTGCCTTGTCTATTTCATTTTGATTTTTCCTCTCGTTTTTTTTTTTTTTTCCTCTCATGTTTTAAATCTCCAGAATAAGAATATGACCTTGCTTAAAAGTGTTTTTCTTACAGCTTTATGTTCCTGACTCTTCCTTTATAAATTGAGCAAGTTTTAGCTCTAAAGTTTGAGCTCAGTCTCAAAAAGTTCCCCCTGAAAAAAGTAAGTCCTATCATCATATTAGTGTTTTCTTCTCTGTGACCCTTGATTACTTGTTTTCCTCTTCTCTGTGAGTCAGCGGCACTTGATTTTTTTTTTAATTTTTAAATTTTTGGCTGCATTGAGTCTTCATTGCTGCACGCAGGCTTTCTCTAGTTGCGGCGAGCGGGGGCCACTCTTCGTTGCGGTGTGTGGGCTTCTGATTGCAGTGGCTTCTCTTGTTGTGGAGCACGGGCTCTAGGCGCGAGGTCTTCAGTAGTTGCAGCACGCAGGCTCAGTAGTTGTGGCACTTGGGCCCTAGAGTGCGCAGGCTCAGTAGTTGTGGCTCGCAGGCTCTAGAGCACAGGCTCAGTAGTTGTGGCCCACGGGCTTAGTTGCTCCGTGGCGTGTGGGATCTTCCCGGACCAGGGATTGAACCCTCGTCCACTTCATTGGCAGGCGGATTCTTAACCACTGCGCCACCAGGGAAGTCCCCTGGATTTTTTTTAAAAAATGTTTTATTTTGAAATAAATTTAGAAATACAGCAAAGTTATAGATACTACAGAGTTCCCATACACCCTTCTCCAGTTTCTCCTAAATGTGAAGTCTTACATAACCCAGCCACATCTATCAAAACTAAGAAATTAACACTAGTACAGGCTTAATTTGGGTTTTTCCACCAGTTTTTTCACTAATATCTTTTTCAGATCCCCTCCAAGATTGCATCCAATGATCATGTCCCCTTGGTCTCCACTCTGTGATAATTTCTCAGTCTTCCTCAATTTTCCTGACCCTGACCCTTTTGAAGAGGACTGGTCAGGGTTTCTGCAGATTATCCCACAATTTGGGTGTGTCTGATATTTTCTCAGGAGGACGCTGGGCTTGTGGATTTGGGGGAAGAATCCCACAGAGGTGAGGGGGTGCGCTTCCCATCATGATTTATCGGGAGCACCCGACACCCTGACTGGAGGTGTTTATGTCACTACAGGTGGTGTTGACCTTGCCCCCTTGCTCAGGGAGGTGTCAGCCGTGTCTCCGCCACTGAGTTGCTGTCTTTTGCTTCCCTACTCTGTGCTTTAGAAGCAAGCCACCGTCCAGCCTACTGTCAAGGGGAGTGGTGTCCAGCTGCACCTCCTGGAGGGGGCATATCAAAGAATTCGTGGACACAAGGTAAAACCACCACAATAATTAGTAAATATTGGGAGGCTATGCAAATTTCCTGTTTCTCCTCCATTTCCCCCATTAATTTCGGCTTTCATCTGTGGGTCTTGTCTGCAGCAATTACTGCTGTGGTGCTTCATGGTGATTTTCCTCATTTCTATGTTTATTAACTAGAATTCTGTAAGGAGCATTTTTTCCTTTTCCTCTATTTATTTATTTATATCACTACAGAGTAGTAGATGTTAGTTTTATTCTTTGGGAGGACATATGCTCATCTTTCTGCCTTATTTCCCTCTTTTGGATAATTTTTCTAATAATAGTAAAGGTGTTCCAATATAGGACAGTCAAAAAGAACGATAGATGTCCAGCCAACCACAGTGGGTGTTTGTGGAAGGATTGACCAAAACATTGTCATTGGGGGCTGGGACATTCGGGGGCTTTACAAGCCTGGTGTGGGTCTGGAGTAGAAATGCCCACAAGAGGGGCTTCCCTGGTGGTCCGGTAGTTAGGACTCGGTGCTTTCACTGCCGTGGCCCGAGTCCAGTCTTTGGTCAGTGTACTAAGATCCTGCAAGCTGTGTGGCGTGGCCGAAAAAGAAAAAGAAAACAGAAACGCCCACAAAAGTAAGAATGAGAAGAAACCAAGGCTGGACTGCATATCTCGGAGTCCTAACCTCGTGCCCCTCACACAAGAACTTGGGCAAATCATACTGTCTCTCTGGGCTTCAGTTTCCTCCCAGTTAAGGTGAAGATGAAGGTGCTGGTCAACTCAGGATCAGTGGTTCTCAGGCTGGAGCACGCATGTGAATCACCTGGCGGTTTCGTTCAAGCACAGGTTGCCGGCTGCACCCCCAAAGTGTCGGATGCAGTAGGTCTGAGGTGGGGCCCAAGGATTTGCATTTCTAACGTGTTGCCAGGTGATGCTGTTGACCCAGAGAGGACACTTGGAGAACCGTTGGTCCAGATGATCTCTCAGAACCGTTAACAGCCGTGGACTCATCTCTTCAAATGATTCAATCCTTGGCCCTGGCTATGAAGTTACTGGTGAAATGATGGAACAGACCTTTGCAGGAGCAGAGACACCGGAAATCCAGTGGGGTACCAGGCAGTACCAGACACATGAATGATTGCTCTGTGCCAGGCATGGTATTAAGTGCCTCAAAGACCTAGTTGCTGCCCAGGGAGGGACAGAGTTTGGCAGAGTGGTGAAGAGTAGGCTTGAATCTGGGTGCCGCCACTTAACAGCCATGTGGCCTTGGACAAGTGACAGAAATGACTTCTTGCCTCGGTTTCCCCACCTATAAAAAGAGGACAAGAGTGGAACTTACAAGCCCTGGCAAGAAAATGCCCAGTGAAAGGTTATTGCTGCTAGAATTAATATTCTTTGCACTAAGCCTGTCCAATGAGGAGAAATAGCAGTGACAGAGAGTGGCTGTTTCTACAACACGTCCCAAGCCCCCTCAGCCGAACACTACCTGCCTGGATTCCCAGTCACCAGTTTTCACCCACACACAAAATGCAAAACAGAGTGTGAGAAAAATTCAATATCATTTATTAAATAGTTTCCAAGGGCTCCTCCAAGGAGCATTAACAATCTCAATATGATAAATATCAATAAATTAACATAGCTGCCACCTCCTGCCATCCCAAGAGTATAATAAGATTTAAGTCTTCAGACGAAAAACATTCTATAAATAACAATGACATAACTTGAAATCTTTCTCAAGGTAGCTCATACATTTATATCTCAGTCCTCCCAGGACTTGCAATTTTGAGGCTTCATTGAGATTATAATTAGAATAATTTACTTAATAACTCATAGCAGAATTCTCACACTTAGCTGTCACTCTTTTTTTTTTTTTTTTTTTTTTAAGGCTTCACGCATTTCTGCCATTCCAAAAGGACCAGGTTCAACCAGATGGCTTTAAATGACCTACTGGGCTCCAGTGTTCAATGATTTAAACAGATCAGGCACTCTGAAAACTTTTTTAAAATAGTCACGATGAAGCTTTTACATTTAAAGCTATCTGTAGGCACAGAAACTTTTGTTTCTGGTTCATGTCGAAATTCGAGTTTACTGAGATGGTCTATGACGGCAACAACTTGAGCTTTGTTATCGAAAAATGGTTTGATCGCTCTGCAATAAGGCAAGGTGGCTGAGCTGTCGATGCTGTATGGCAGTTGGGGGTTCAGAGCGAAACACGGCGTCTGGTACTGGCTGGATTCCGGCACTCCGCTCTCTTCCTGCTGCTGTGTAAGGAGGAGGGAAAGTGGGTGAGCATTAGTTTTGCAAAACAGCCAGAAATCCCGACAACTAAGGCCTGAATGCCTCCTCTGTGAAGGGCCTGGGCAGTGCTTTCCCCTCACCAGCTCATCTAGTCGGGGCTACAACCCTGCGAGGCTGTGACCGTCACTCTCCCCATCCCCAGAAGAAATTGAAGCTCGGTTGGTTTGTGAAGCTGGTGCAAGATCAGGTGGCACAGCAGGACTCCAACCCACATGAGGCAGCAATTCCGAAGCCTGTGCTCATAACCGCTGCCCCACCCACCTCCTCTGCCCCATCTGGCCAAGGACTGCACAGCCTGTGTGCAGTCTCAGAGAGGTGGGGAAGAGGAAAGCACCTGGGTTTCCATGCTGCTCGTTGCTCTTTGTGACTCTGTGTTAAAGTCATTATAACCCCCACTCACAGAGGTGGAATTCATGCTTCTCTGGAAAGGCCTCCAAGATGCCAGGGAGAGTTTATCCAAACGCCCTATGGACTCCAGAACACGCCCTCTCCCATCCCTCTTCCTAAGGACTAGAAGCACCTCATCAGCCTGAGCTGCCCGGTCACCTGAGCTAACAACCTCCACCTTTGTGTCTGTAGAAGCCAAGGCTAAGCTTTAAATGCCAGAATGGAAGGGAAGAGCGAGGCCAGTTTCACGAAACGTTTCCACATGTTGTTATCTGTTTGTCTAGTCAAAGCGGCCTGAGAGCTTCTGTCTTGACCACGACCCTGAGAAACTGAAAGAGCATTTATATGTATTCAGCCTCATACTTTCCTAACCGTGGGTCAGGCTCAGCAGAGCCTCTGCTAGAAGCCGACTGTGTCCTAATTAAATAAAGTAGCACGCACATAGACGCCTAATTTGTGAACGGCCCTGATCTGCTGTAAGAGACACTCTTTGTGACCCACACAAGCATTTTAACATCCTGCATTCGTGGGCTATCGTTTTCAGCTTAGGCTGGCGTTGGCCGCTCCTTGGGGGGCTGCTGAATAGGTGGGGGAGATGGCCCATCTCTAGGGATGTGCTACGGGAGGGAAAATCATCTACTATTACTGCAGACTGAATATGTTAGGGATGAACAGCCTACTAAAGCCGCAGTGCGTGAGAAATTGTTGCGTGTGGGGCTGTCCGGGCTGTCCGGGCTAATCTCTGCCTCTGACCTCACACCCTCATACAAATGCCATCCTAGCCTGTCTAGTTGTTCCCAATCCTTCCTGGTGTATCCACAGCCCTAGCTTCTGGTCTGAAAAGAGTAGGCTTCTTCTGGGGGCAATGGAAGGCATTTTAAAGAAATGGCTTAGAAAAGAAATCTCGAGGGCACTTACGTAGTCATTCAAGAGTTTCTCAAACGAGGACCGTAATTCCTTGATTATAGCTTGTTGTTTATCTGGTCCTAGCACATAGGGTGCCGTATGGGAGGACAGCAAGGCTCCCGAATGGCACAGCAGGAACAGGGCAAACCTGGCAGATCCTGGAGAAAGGGGGTGATGCCGGGAGGAGCAGAGGCCACACACCCCAGCCCCCCCCCGCCCCCACTGGCTTCAACCGTTCAAGCCGTTGTCGAGCAGTGGCTAAGCCCCTCCAGTCTTCCTCTCTGTCTGGTGAGACCGCGGCCGCGGCACCCTGTGGTACCTGCGTGGGAGACCATGGCGGGAGAGAGCGAGGCTGCTTCAGCAACAGCTCCTGGAGCCAGATGTGCTCGCCGTGGTCTTCAGGAGCTATATAAAGGGCCAATGGCGAGGAAGATCACTGTCCCACCCATGGCAAAATCATTACTCAGCTTTTTCCCAGAAAACACTTTCAAAAGTCTGCCACCCAAGGCTGGGTGAAAGCAGGGCTGGAAGGAAACGCTGGTGTTACCCTCAAGGTGGGCAGACGCCTGATTCAGTACAGATACACACAGGCACACACAGGAAGGCGTACACGTCTTTGCCATTTCTTCTTGGAAAGAGCTTGTTGATTTGACTAGATCCCGGGGTGGACAGGCACAACCCCCAAGGAACATGTGACTAACCGGAGTTGAGGGTCAGTGCTCCACAGGGAATTTCTGGGGAGGGTCATGGTAAGCACGTGTAGGCGTAAAGCTGGCATGAAGTTTGTAAAATGTATTATCTCTGGAAATTTCTGAAGCGTGCCCATGCCAGAACATGGGGAAGGCCCTGATAACCACCATGAACGTGGTGAGTCAAAGCCTTCATCTCCACTCTGCTTGGCCTTGAACATCATTGGATTCTCCATGGTGTCTTTGCAACCGGAGGCCTAGAACCAGAATCCATGCTCCAGAGTTATTTGTTGAAATCACTTATTCGTAGTTTGAGTGCCAACTTTGACCAGATACTCTTCTCGGGTCTCAGAAATGACGGCAAAAAAGTTAGACAAGATCTTTGCCTTCAGGGAGCTGGTGTTCTAGTGGGCAAGGAGCAGACAACAAACACCATTAATAAACAAGAATGTAACAGGTAATGAAAAGAGCCATACAAATAAAACAAGGGATGAGATAGAGATTGATGGGTGACATACTCTAAGTCAGGGGATCAGGAAAAGTCTCTCAGATGAGATGCCGTTGAAGCTGAGACCTGAAAGATGAGAAGGAGCCTGCTTCTTCTGGGGATCTGGGGAAAGAGTGTTCCAAGCAGGGGAGACCCTAGTGCAAAAATGAGCTTGACGTGTCTGAGAGTGGGAAGCAGGTCATGGTAAGCTGGAGTGAAGTGAGAGAAGGAGAGGGTGGTGGAGAGCTGGGCAGAGGCCAGGTCACAGAGGGCTTTAAAGAACTTGGGTTTAATTCCAAGTGTGATAAGGCACCACTGCATGGCTGTAGCTGGGAAAATATAGGCTCTGGTGTACTTTAAAGGGTGAGAATGGTGTAGGCTGCTGAGCAGAGAATGGACTGTGTGATCCAAGATGGAAGCAGAGGAACCAGTTAGAAGGTTATGAAGCAGTCTCGGAGAGAGATGATGGTGGCTTGGATTAGGGTGGAGTGGATGAAGATGGAGTCTACAGAGCTGGCTGGTGAACTGGTGTGCAGATGAACTGAAGAGAGGAATCAAGGACGACTCCTGGGATTTTGATAAAGCGGGTGAGTGGTTAATGTGCCATGGGGGAAAAGTCTGGAGATGAGAAATCAAGAGTCCTGTTTGCAATGAGTTGAGTTCGAGATGCCCACTGGGCATCTATTTAATGTCAAGCCAGCCATTGGATAAAAGTCAAGAGCTCAGAGATGAGGTCGGACCTGGGTGGTTCATAGAACCCAGTGCACAACGGAAGAGACAGCCAGCAACCCCCTTCCACCCTTAACCCAAGTCCCCCTGTAATCGTTGCCGTCTTTCCTCTTCTTATCCAAGCTTCTTGACAGAGAGATCTAGACTCATTTTTACCTCACTCCCCAAACTGCCACAATATGGTTTTCATCCCAATAATTCAAAACCCTCTAGAAAAGTCCACAGTAGGTAACATTTTGGCCCCATGACTTTCACCCTCTGGTGTTTACTCCCACAATTATGTTACATTACATGGCAGAGGGGACTTTGCAGATGTAACTCAGGTTACTAGTCAGTTGACCTTAAGATAGGTTGACTACCAGGTGGGTCCAAGGTTGTCACATGAGCCTTAAAAACGAAGAGGAAGGAAGAAGAAGAAGTGAGAGAGACTCAAAGCATGAGAAAGACTCAACTGCCATTGCTGGCTTGAAGATGGAGGGGGCCAGGTGGAAAGCAGGGGAAGAAAATGAATTTGGCCAACAACCCGTGAGCTTGGAAGAGGTCCCTGCGTCCCAGGTGAGAACTGCAGCTCCAGCTGACACCTTGACTTTAGCCTGGTAAGACGCCAAGGAGAGAATAGAATCTAGTTACACCCTGCTGGACTCCTGACCTACAGAAACTGTAAGACAGTAACTTTGTGGTCTTAAACTGCTAAATTTATGGTATTTGTGAGAACCGGTATAGTCTCTAGTGACCTCATATTGTCAATGTTACTGGGTTCTTTTCAGCCTTTGTTTGACTTAATCCCTTCATGGTATGCAATAATGCCAACTACTTCCTCCTTGAAAACTTTTTTTCCCCTCTCCTTTCATGACGTTATCCTGATATATATATATATATTTTTTTTTAATATTTATTTATGTATTTGGCTGCACCAGGTATTTAGTTGTGGCATGCGTGATCTTTTAGTTGTGGCATGTGGGATCTAGTTCCCTGACCAGGGATCGAACCTGGGCCCCCTGCATTGGGAGCAGGGAGTCTTAACCTCTGTACCACCAGGGAGGTCCCCTCCTGATATGTTTTGGATATCAGCCTCAGACAGTGCCTTCTGAGGCTGAATCATCTTCCTGCTTGGCCGTTTAATGGACATGCCTCCAGGGGCCCCACGCTTGGTCTGTTCCTCACACTTTAATGTCTCTCTCCTTCAGATCTAAATGTCCAACTGCCCAATGGATATCAGCTGGACCTCAAACTCGACATAGCCAAAGACCAGGATCTGAACCGGGGTAATAGTGAGAGTGGAGATGAAGATGTGTGGACAGATTGCTGAAATCTGTAAGAGGTAGAATCCAGTGTTTAGGAGGTGATTGGTTGGATCTAGGGATAATGGAAAGGGAGGAATTGAGGACGACTTCCAGGTCTCTTGTTTGGGCAACTAAATAGATGGTGTTGCTCAAAACTGAGAGAGGATTACAGGGCTCGGGTGCTGTGAAGAATTCAGTTATTGACATGGGGAGGTGGAAGTGTTACGGAACCCTCAGGTGAAGATGTACAGCAGGCCACTGGACATTTGGATATGGAGCTTGAAGGAAGGAACCAGAGACATCCATTTGGGTGCCACCTGTATATTGTGTTGATAAAACTATAAGCCTACAAGAGAGGACCAGTGTGAGTTGTGTAAGTCAAGTGTGGAGCCCTGGGGCACACCTCCATTAACGGAACAGGTACAGGAAGAGGATTTAGTCTAAAACACCGAGGAGACATCCTCAAGAGGGAAAGAAATGTACTAGAAAAACATGTGGTCATGGAACAAGATGAGAAGTGGTTTTCAAGAAGGAGTAAACGATTGGCACCAGCAAAAGCTGCGGAGAGGTCAGATAAGATAAAGGCTGAAGAGATACACTAGGTTTGAGAATATGAGGTCACTGGGAACTTTGCTAGGGGAGTTTGAATAAATTGTTGGGGAGGCAGAAGCCATATTGTGGTGGTTTTGGAATTGAGGAAAAAGTAAAACCACCCAGTTGTGTTACCAAAACCCCAGGAGTCCTCCCTGGTTCATCTCTTTGATGTGTTTATATCACTGTAGATTCTTGGATATTGGTTTTATTCTTTAAAATGACAGGTGGCTCCCTTTTTGTCTTATTTCCCAGTTTTGGAAAATTTTTCTAATAGCAGTAAAGGTGTTCTAATATAGGACAGTCAAAAAGAATGACAGATGTCCACAAGAGTGGGTGTTTTTGGAAGGATCACAATCAACAAATTGAACTTCCTCAAAATTAAAAAATTTTTTTCTCTTCTAAACACCCTGTTAAGAGGAAGAAAAGACAAGCCTAGACTAGGAGGAAAATGTTTACCAAACACAAATCTGACAAAGGAGTTGTGAGCAGAATGTATAAAGAATGCTCAAAACTCAATTTTCTGGATTAGGCAGTGGTTTCTTCTTACTATTTTTTAAAATATTTATTTATTTGGCTGCACTGGGTCTTAGTTGCGGCGTGTAATCTTCAGTGCAGCGTGCAGGATCTAGTTCCCTGACCAGGGATTGAACCCGGGCCCCCGGAATTGGGAGCGCAGAGTCTTCGCCACTGGACTACCAGTGAAGTTCCTAGGCAATTGTTTCTTAAAATGACACAAAAAGCACAAGCAACCAAGAAAAAACATAAATTACATCTCATCGAAATTAAACACTTTTGTTTGTCAAGGGACACTACCAAGAAAGTGAAAGACAAGCCACAGAATGGGAGAAAATCATGTTCAAGACAGGGGGCTAGTATCCAGAATATATAAAAACAGTAAAAAGACAACCCAATTTAAAAATGACCAAAGTATTTGGATAGACATTTCTCCAGAGAAGATACACAAGTGGCCAATAAGCACATGAAAAGCTGTTCAATATCATTAGTCAGGCATCAGGTAACTGCAAATAAAAACCACAATGAGCTACCACTTCACACCTATTAAGATGGTTATAGTTTTTGTAAACGTAAAATAATCAGTGTTGGTGAGGATATGAAAAAATTGGAACCCCCGTATATTGCTGGTAGAAATGTAAAATGGTGCGGCTTCTGTGTAAAACAGTTTGGCATTTCCTCAAAATGTTAAACATAGGACTTCCCTGGTGGCACAGTGGTTAAGAATCCACCCGCCAATGTAGGGGACACAGGTTCCATCCCCGGTCTGGGAAGATCCCACATGCCGCGGAGCAACTAAGCCTGTGTGCCACAACTACTGAGCCTGCGCTCTAGAGCCCCCGAGCCACAACTATTGAGCCTGCGTGACACAACTACTGTGCGCCTAGAGCCCATGCTCCGCAACAAGAGAAGCCACCGGAGAAGCCTGAGCACCGCGACGAAGAGTAGCCTCTGCTTGCATCTAGAGAAAGCCCGTGCGCAGCAACGAAGATCCAATGCAGCCAAAAAAAAAAAAAAAGTTAAACATAGAGTTACCATATGACCCAGCAATTTCATTCCTAGGTATCTACCTAAGAGAAACGAAAACATATGTTTATACGAAACTTGTACACGAATGTTCACAGCAGCATTATTCGTAAGAGTCAAAAAGTGGAAACAACTCAAATGTCCATCAACTGATGAATGGATAAACAAAATGCCTTCTACCCATATACAGAAAATTATTCAGCCATAGGAAGGAATGCAGTTCTGACACATGCTACAACACAGATGAACCTTGAAACCGTTATGCTGTGAAAGAAGCCAGTCATGGAAGGACAAATACTGTATAACTCCACTTACATGAAATATCTAGAAGATGCAGATACAGAGAAAGAAAGCATATTGGTGGTTGACAGGGACTGGGCCAATGGGGGGGGGGGCTTAACTGCTAATGGGTGGTGCTTCCTTTTGGGGTGAGGAAAACGTTGAAAATTAGATTACAGTGACAGCTGCACTATGAATATAGTGGCCCTGTGAATATACAAAAACCTACAGAATTGTACACTTTAAACGTGTGAATTTTAGTTATGTAAATTAGATCTCAATCAAGAAGTTGCCTTTCCAAATTATAGGAACCAGAATCATCTTACCCCATTAATTTCACGAACCGGTGCCCAGGAGTCCCTAGAATGTCGGGCAGTGTGCTAGGTGCTGGGAGGATGGAGAGATGAATGAGATTGGACGAGTCTGAAATGGGGCCTTGGTGCTAAACGGGTTGTATAGTTGGGCAGTGATTAAAACCCCTGACTCAGGGATTAAAGAGATCCACCTTGGAATCCACTGATGAGAGCGTTCAGATTATTCGGCCTTGGGCTCATTTCTCCTCTCCAGTTCTGCCAAACAGGGATGAGAGTTAACACTTTATTCCGAGGGGGCTTCGGAGGAGAAATAGAAACAGATTAACAACTGGGAAGCGCTCAGTACCTGCTGGGGCCCCCCAAGGTTATAACCTCCAGGCTGCGGTGGGGAAGTGTATTTTTAACCCAGCGCACGTGGGGCTGAGTCGGGGTCTCAGATTCCTGGCTGGGGAAAAGTTCGCCCGCAAGGGGAGGTAGTCGGTTTCACGAGGGCCGGCGCGGCCGCGCGCCCCCGCCTGCCTGAGCACGCGCCCGGCCCTGGCGCACGCGCGCGTCCTGGAGGTTGCCTAGCAACCGGGTGGCGTGGAGAACACGCGATCATGGAGCCGCCCGCCCTGACAGTGAGCGCCGCGGTCCGGGAGCACCTGCGGAAGTTGTGTCTGCACGAGTTCCCGTGCGGCACGGGCAGCTGGGTGCGGGCGCTGGCGGGGCGGCTGGAGGAGGGGCTCGGGGCTCTGGGGGACGGAGGGGACTGACCAGGGGCCAGGCCGGGGCCTAGGGGCGGAGAGCGGGGTCGGGGTGGTGCTGGCCCCGGGTGCTGAGCGGGCCGCCAGCCCCAGGAGTTGGCTGGTCTGGAGAAACCTGAGAGGATGTTTGCGTCTGGACGTTTAGGGAGCGTCCTGACCGGGGTGGTGGGGGGATGGGGATGGATTGTGGGAACAGGGACACTGCAGGGGTGGACGGGATAGGCCCCCCGGGGCCTGTGGGCGCTGACGCAGGGTGGAGGGCAGGGACCCCCCCCCCCCCACCACCAGAGCAGGACCCCATCCTGAGCGCATCAGGCGGATCTGGGGCAGGCGCCTGGCTGTCTTAAAGACACCGGGCTCCTTTGGGGTGAAAAGCTCATCCTGAGAGCAAGGTTTGCAGTTAGGACCCTGCTGTGCTGTGGCCGCAGGGGCCATCCTCATCACCTAAGTGCACAAGGAGCATGACATTGAGAACCCGGGGCTTCCCAGGTGTGCCCGGAAGTCTTGAGTCCTGAAGGGTTCCCGGGGACTTGGTGGGAAGCTGGGGCCCCACCTACTCTTGTCGGCTGGTGTCCAGTTTCATAGAAGAGAAAACTGAGATACCAATCAAGGAACTAATTTATTTGTTTCAACAACAAACATGGATTGGGCACCTACTATGTGCCTGGCATTGTGCTGAACTTGGGGGTTTCATAGATGTCTCTCAAGAGGAAGGAGTGGGAGAGAGTAAACTCCAGGACCGAAATCTTTCATCCTCCACTTATGGCATCTAAAGGTTCTGAATCTACCTTTGCAGGCTTGCCGCCTCTTCTTCAAAAACCTTTCCTTGGCTCGTTACAGCCCACAGATTGCCTTTTGCACCTCCCGGCTTCTAAACTCTCCCTGATTGTCCTGTTTAACAATCGATTCCATTTTGAGAGTTTTGAGTCCTTGAGAGGGGCTGAGTCATAACGAGAGAAATTCTCTGCCTCCACCTCTGCAGAATAAGTTGCGCTTTCTTCCTCAAACTTACCGAGCATGGCGGGAGCTGATCCCCCGAGAGGAGGACGCTGTGGGCCCCGGGGAGGAGACGGTGGATGCCCTGCTGGGCCTGGTCTGCAGCCCCCACTCACCCTGGGCCCTGCTGGAGGGCTCGAGCGCTGAGGACCGTTTTCTGAGAGAGCTGGCCATCCAGAATCCCCTGATGCTCAAAGACAGCTTCTTCTACACCTACTTCAGGTCGCTACGGGTGGTGGACAAGCAGGTGAGCACTGGGGGCGAACACCAGGTACAGGGTTGGTGTTAGGGGGGGCCATTCCCCTTACAGGCCTTGGTGGTAAGACCTAGCTCTGCCCTCCCCTGATTAATCTCACCAGCTTGTCCACAGAGCAGGGCCAACAATCCTGGCGAGGTGGCCTAGTCTGTTACCCCAGAGAAGGCAGGCCCAGCCGGGAAGGGCCCCTAATGTCCTTGAAGCCAAAGTCAACTGAGGATTCACAGACAGACCCCTGAAGCTTCTGGTCTGACCCTGCTGGGTGTAAACTAGAATGCTTCCTTAAGACCATAGGATTCACTGTGGCTCTGGGGTAGACAGCGGAGAAGATGGGATTCCTGGCTTCAGGCGCTGACAGTCCAACAAGGGACACAGGACATGAGCTGGAAGTTGTCCAACACCTACAGTCAGAGGAGGGGTGAGGGTTGAGAGGTGACAGGCCACTGCGGCGGCCGAGGCACTCGAATCCTGGCAGGAAAGGCGCGCAAGAGAAGAAAGGGTTTGGGGTGTGGGGCGGTGCGCGTGCCATTGCTGTCCTCACTCCAGGGCCACCCCACGCACTGGAGCTCTGTGCTCCCTTTCCTCCCTTCCAGGTGAGCCTGGTGGACAACGACCTCCTGAAATTTGTGAAGCTTGAAGAGTTGGTGCTGAGTGCTAATCAAATCAAGGAGATTGACACCACCAACCTGCCCCCAACTCTCAAGGTAAAGGAGCCCAGGTTCCATTCCAGGTCTTGGAGCCAATGCTGCCCAGAGGCCCTGCCCCTCCTCTGCCCCCCCACCCCCCACCCCACAGAATGTTTGGCCATCGTGACTGTGCTAAGGGCCAGCCTCAGGCTTTGGAGAGGTAGGCCGGATCCCTCAAAAAGTTAAACCTAGAATTTCCACATGACCCAGCAATTCCCTTCCTAGGTATACACCCCAAAGAATACAAGGCAGGAATCAGACAGATTCCTGTACGCCCGTGTTCGCAGCAGTGCTATTCACAATAGCCAACAGGTGGACACAGCCCGCTTGTTACCAGCAGATGAATGGAGCGGCAAAATCCATCATAAAAAGGAATGACCTATGTACAACATGGATGACCTTGAAAACGTGATGCTGAATGAAGGAGGCCGGACACAAAAGGCCACATATTAGATGATTGCACTGCATGAAATATCTAGAAGAGGCAAATCCATAGAGACAGAAAGTAGATTAGTGCTTACCAGGGGGAAGGATTGGGGAGTTATAGCTTAATGGGTACACAGTTTCTGTTTGAGTAATGAAAAATTTTGGAAATGGATAGTAACGATGGTTGTACGTTAAGTGAATGTACTTAATGCTGCTGAATTGTCCACTTAAAAAGGGTTGAAATGGCAAATTATATATATTTTACCACAATAAAAAAGTTTTAAAAAGAGGTAGGCCAGGCTTTTTTTTTTTTTAAGAATACTTTATTTTTAATAAATTTATTTATTTTTGGCTGTGTTGGGTCTTCACTGCTGCGCGTGGGCTTTCTCTAGTTGCGGCGAGCGGGGGCTACTCTTCGTTGTGGTGCGCGAGCTTCTCATTGCGGTGGCTTCTCTTGTTGCGGAGCACGGCTCTAGGCGCACGGGCTTCAGTAGTTGTGGCACGCTGGCTCAGTAGTGGCTCACGGGCTGTAGAGCACAGGCTCAGTAGTTGTGCCTCACGGGCTTAGTTGTTCCACGGCCATGTGGGATCTCCCCAGACCAGGGCTCGAACCCACGTCCCCTGCATTGGCAGGCAGATGCTTTTTCTTTTCTTTTTTTTTTTTTGCGGTACGTGGGCCCCTCACTGCCGCGTCCTCTCCCGTTGCGGAGCACAGGCTCCAGACGCGCAGGCTCAGCGGCCATGGCTCACGGGCCCAGCGGCTCCGCGGCACATGGGATCCTCCCGGACAGGGGCACGAACCCGTGTCCCCTGCATCGGCAGGCGGACTCTCAACCACTGCGCCACCAGGGAAGCCTGGCAGGCAGATTCTTAACCACTGTGCCACCAGGGAAGCCCCAAAAAGAGGTAGGCCAGGCTTTATGACGAGTCTTCAGCTGAGCATATCAAAGTGGTCTCAATTTTAAATTAAATGCTGAGACTAGTAGATTTCGTGGCAGAAGAGGCTCAGAAGTATGGCTCAGTACTGGGCTCAAGAAGAAAGCGGGCAAGGCCTTGGAGGAGAAATACAAGAACCTGTTATTTTTGGGTTTATTCCCTATTCCAGCCAGGGGCCCTTTGGCTTTCCGAGAGACAACTGCCATGAGTCGAGAAATTGCAAAAATGTTAACTCGGGGCTTCCCTGGTGGCGCAGTGGTTGTGAATCTGCCTGTCAATGCAGGGGACACAGGTTCAAGCCCTGGCCCGGGAAGATACCACGTGCCGCGGAGCAACTAAGCCCGTGCACCACAACTACTGAGCCTGTGCGCCTAGAGCCCATGCTCCGCGACAAGAAAAGCCACCACAATGAGAAGCCCGCACACCGCAATGAAGAGTAGCCTCCGCTCGCCGCAACTAGAGAAAGCCCACGCGCAGCAACGAAGACCCAACACAGCCAAAAATAAAAATAAATATTTTAAAAGTGTTAACTCATTTCCTTTCCCACTCTCTCTGACATCACCTCCACTCCATATTTTAAAGTTTCCTTCACAACAGGAAAAGAAACTTTTAAAAAAATTTTTAAGATTAATTTTTATTGCAGTATAGTTGCTTTACAATGTTGTGTTAGTTCCTACTGTACAGCAAAATGAATCAGTTATACGTATACATATATCACCTCTTTTTTGGATTTTGGTCCCATTTAGGTCACCACAGTGCATTAAGTAGAGTTCCCTGTGCTCTACAGTAGGTTCTCAGTAGTTACCTATTTTATACATAGTATCAATAGTGTATATATGTCAATCCCAATCTCCCAATTCCTACCACCCCCAGTTTCCCCCTTGGTAGCCATACATTTGTTCTCTACATCTGTGTCTATTTCTGCTTTGCAAATAAGATCATCTATACCATCTTTCTAGATTCCACATATATGCATTAATATGTGATATTTGTTTTTCTCTTTCTGACTTACTTCACTGTATGACACTCTCTAGGTCCATCCACGTCTCCGTAAATGACCGAGTTTCGTTCTTTTTATGGTTGAGTAATATTCCATTGTATATATGTACCACATCTTCTTTATGCATTCCTCTGTTGATGGACACTTAGGTTCCTTCCATGTCCAGGCTACTGTAAATAGTGCTTCAATGAGCATTGGGGTGCGTGTGTCTTTTTGAATTATGGTTTTCTCAGGGTATATGCCCAGTAGTGGGATTGCTGGGTTGTATGGTAATTCTATTTTTAGTTTTTTAAGGTACCTCCATAGTGGCTGTATCAATTTACATTCCCACCAACAGTGCAAGAGGGTTCCCTTTTCTCCACACCCTCTCCAGCATTTATTGTTTGTAGATTTTTTAAAAATTTATTTATTTTTGGCCGTGTTGGGTCTTCGTTGCTGCGTGCGGGTTTTTCTCTAGTTGTGGAGGGTGGGGGCTGCTCTTCATTGCGGTGCGCAGGCCTCTCATTGCGGCGGCCTCTCTTGTTGCGGAGCACGGGCTCTAGGCACACGGGCCTCAGCAGTTGTGGCTCGTGGGCTCTAGAGCGCAGGCCCAGTAGCTGTGGCGCACAGGCCCAGTTGCCCCACGGCATGTGGGATCTTCCAGGACCAGGGCTCAGAACCTGTGTCCTCTGCATTGGCAGGTGGATTTCTAACCACTGCGCCACCAGGGAAGCCCTGTTTGTAGATTTTTTTTAATGATGGCCATTCTGACCGGTGTGAGATGATACCTCATTGTAGTTTTGATTTGCATTTCTCTAATAATTAGTGATGAGCATACTTTCTTGTGCCTCTTAGCCATCTGTATGTTCTCTTTGGAGAAATGTCTATTTAGGTTTTCCGCCCATTTTTTGATTGGGTTATTGGTTTTTTTAATATTGAGCTGCATGAGCTGTTTGTATATTTTGGATATTAATCTTTTGTCAGTTGCTTCATTTGCAAATATTTTCTCCCTTTCTGAGGGTTGTCTTTTCATCGGAAAAGAAACTTTCTGACACCTGCTGCGGGAATATTTTCTTCCAGGATTCTTAGAAGGGGGTCCAGGTGGGCACAGGGAGATGAGGCATGAGTACTTCGTAATTCCTCTCCTGAGTTGCCCAGGGTGGAAGCAGGGAGTGGGTTCCGTTTTGTCTGGGCTCACGGGCTGTCTTTCCACCCGCGTCGCAGGTGCTGGAGCTCTACGGCAACAAGATGACCAGCATGGAGTGTCTGTGCACCTGCCCACCCCCAAGGCTCCAGCACTTGGGGTTGGGTCACAACAAGCTTCTGGGCCCCCTGGAGAGTCTATACGTCACCAGTGATTACTGGTAACTCGGGAGCCCCACGTGGAAAGAGGGAGGGAGGGGTCGAGCATTAGATTTGGGCCATTCTATGCTGGTGACTTGGAGAACTCAGCTTTGCTCTTTTCTATAATAACTCCTGGTTGGCTGCTAAGTCCGGACCTAGGATTTATTTCTCTGACCCAATAAACAAAAAACCCCCTGAGGCCCAGGGAAGGACACCAAGAGGTAGTGGGAATGAGGGGGACCTTCTGCTTCAGGGTTTCTGTTGACACTCAGGCCAGCTAATTCTTGGTTGTGAGGGCCGTCCTGGGCACTGCCGTAGGTGGGGGAGAATCCCCGGCCTCTACCCACCAGATGCAAGTAGCACCCACCCCACACCAGCTGCGACAGCCAGCAGGTCTCTAGACAGCACCACGTGTCCACTGGGGGGCAAAACCACCCCCAGCTGAGAACTGCTGCCCTACAGACAGCTCTCGGTTAGACCTTGTCTTCTTGGTGGGTGAGCAGTGGGAAACTGAAACGCTGGATCTGAGGAGTCTCAGGGCCTCAGATACCATCCGTGAAAATCCATCAGAGGAAGCGGAGCCAGGGAGGCCTGTCAGAGAAGCTCTGAGGATTCCCGGGGCTCAGCCTCCTGGGCAGCACTTCCCCAGGCTGACGTTCATGACTGTTCCTTTCTTCACAGCCCAGAAGGGGCACGAGGCGCAGGGCAACATCGCTGCCCTGTATCCCAGGCCTCCTGGGAACGTGCTCGTGGAAGGTCCGTCCCTCTGACCCTAATTTCCTCCTTCCTCCCCTTTCCCTACTCTTGGCCAAGCTGCGTCTTCACAGCCTTGGCCGTGTGCAATTCCGGATCCCTTCCCTCCACTGACCTCAGCCGTCAGGGTGTGTAGCACAGGAAGGAAACATACACTTTGGACTTCGTGTGACAGCTGAGTTCAGACTCGTACCATGGACAGAGTTCTAAGTGTTCTGGGTTTTGATTTGGAAAACAGACTTCCGGTAACGTAACCTGCTTCATGCTGAGTATGGATTTCATAGCAACACATGCATGTGTGAAACCTCCGTCTTCTGCTGTTTTGAATTTAAAAGGATTCACTTCCTGCGAATCAATTTTGCTGATGTTTCCGCCAGTTCTCTTGAGGGAGGCTGATGTTGGGTAAAATCTGTGTGCCGGTCAGCATGAAACGTTCTTCTCGGGTGTTTTCGTCACTGGCTGGCCAACATCGCGGGCAGGATGGGAGGGGGGAGGGGGGGAGTTGACGTTCCTGAACTCCACAGCTGGGAGGCTGTCACACGTGATGGCGGGACTGTACTTAGTCCCCTCGTGGGTTTTGGTTCTGTTTGTTTGTTTTTGCGCCTCTGTTCTCAGAGCTGAAATAGATTTGCTTTCTGCTTTGTGCAGCAGGAAGGCCCTCTCCTCCAGGTTGGGGTGCAGGGCACCTCCTCTGTCCTCACTGGCCAGTTCTTCTTCACCCACGTCCCCCAGGAAGTGAACCAGATGGCTTCCTGTGGTCATGCGCCGGTCTGACTCTGGAGAGCGTCCTCCAGCTTCTAGACCCCTCGAGCCTCATGCACCCTCTTCCCAGGCCCCCCTATTTACCGACCTCTCCTACCCCCACCCGCTGCTCCTCCGCTCAGAGGCTCCCCTCTACCTTCCTCGCCAGTTTGTCCCTCTCTGCTGAGAGCCTTCTAGATGCACAACCCCGTATTAGGCTCTATGGGAGATAGACGGTTAACTGAGAAGAGGTCTGTATACGTAGAAGTCCGGTAGAGGCAGGATGTGGCGGTGGCCACCTCTATGCCACAGTAAGGAGGGAGGCCACTGGGAGAACCAGAAACCCCTTCCCAACAGGGGGGCTAACCCAGGTCAAGGGCAGCACAAGGCTTGAGAGTCGAGCATGGGCACAGCCTCCCATCCCGTCCTCAGCACCAGGCCTTGTCCATCAGGGACTCGGGGTGCTGGGGGATGCAGGTGCCGTGGCAAGGTCACAGCTACCTGTCCCCACCCCTTTGCTTACCTGGCCTCTTGACTTCCGGCGGTCCCACTCACCTTCCAGGCCCAACCTCATCTCCCTGGACCTGAGCTTCAACGACCTGACGGACCTGCAGGGCATGGTGTCCGGCCTCCGAACGCTGCGGCGCCTGAGGTTGCTCGTGCTGCAGGGGAACCCGCTGGCCCTGGTGCCCTGCTACCGGGGCTTCATCATCGATGGCCTGTCTGGCCTCTGCGTGCTGGACGACATCACCGTGGCACCCAGCGAGAAGCATCTGTTCCGTGGGCTCAGCCACAGCGGGGGTGAGGGAGCCGATGTGCAGGGCAGGGTGGGGGGCTAGGGGGACCTGCTGGCCCGACCATCACCCTACTGGCTGCACGTGTCTGTCTGTCATCCAGCTCCCTGGCTGACCCAGACCCTGGTCAGGTGTAGGTCACCTTCTTGGTCAGAGTTCTCTCCCAGATTTTGATCGTCGTGATTGAGATTTGGCGACAGAAATGGTAGGGAGGCTGGGACCATCACAGTCCCCTCCCTTCCTAGACAAATGGGAAACATTCTTTAAATTAGTTTCTTGGCGTCCGTGGTGGCTTGAGATCACCCCCTTGTGGCTCACAGCACAAGCTGCACCAGAGCCTTCTCAAGGTCAGGGTGACAAAACATTGATAAAAATAGCTATGCCTACTGAGTACCAGCACGGGCTAAGGTAACGTAGTCTCCATCTGTAACTATACTGCAAAGAGGCTACTACCATTCCCATTTTACACGTCAGGAAAACAAGGCTTAAGAGTGGCCTCTTGCCCAAAAGAGACTTACCCCAAATCACGGGTGTGTTGAACTTGGTAGAGCTGGGATTCGAACCCAAGTCTGCAGAGTGAGGCTCAGCCCTGTTCGGAGGAAAGAAGGCAGGAGCTGAGCTCGCCTGCCCTCCCCTGCTGTCTGCCTGCCCAGTCCCTCCCCGCAGCTCCCCTCACCCCTGCCCGTCCCCCCCTGCAGATCTCCTGGCGCATGAGGCGCGGTTAGTGGTGACTGTTGGACATGTCAGAGGGGTTCTGGACTCCTCGGTCTTGGACCCGGAACCAGGGCCCCAAGGCCCTTTCATCACTTACAGATATTATGTAACATACGAGTTTGTGGAAGATGAGGAAGGCGAAGGAGATGAATACGGCCGCGTGCTGGCTGAGGTGTGTCCGTGGGGGCTCTGCTCTCGGGTCCTCAGGGGCTCCTGTGCAGGCACAACGGCTTTGGGGACCCAGGAAAACCCTTAACGTGGATCTTTCCAATTCATACCCTACTCTGAGCAGGAAACTGGCTTCCGCTCAGCCTGTTTCTTGCAGCTGGAGTAATTCTCAACCGTGTTCACCCCTTCCCATCCCCCCTGAAATGGGAGCAAAGGACATAACAAGGGAGCAGCCCAGAGTTTTGCGACTAGGCTGCTGACTTCCCCACCACGTTCTCCAACTGCCCCTACACCTCCTGGCTCCCTTCCTGTCACAAGAAAACCCAGCGGTGTCATCCCACTAGGAGAAATGCCTGGGGCCAGGACTTCCCTGGCGGGCCAGTGGTTAAGACTCTGCGCTTCCATTGCAGGGGGCACGGGTTCGATCCCCGGTCAGGGAACTAAGGTCCCATGTGCCACAGGGCGTGGCCAAAAGAACCAAAAATACACGAGGGTCCCCAGCTCATGTGGAAGTTGTTACTATTTTTACTGTTAACATAGAACTTTCAGAAAAAAACAGGACTGGTAATTTTTTTTTATAACTTCCTGCCTCCTAAGTCCACGTGTTTGCTTTGCTTCACATCCATCAAACACTGGTGCCCATTTACACCACGTTCGCATAGTGTCAGGTGAGAGCTCTGAGGCCGGCAGCCCTGGATGTGTTTTCGTGTCTTCTGTGGCAGATCGTCAAGCCCCCGCCCAGCACGGAACAGCTGGGTGAGGACATTCCCAAAGAGCCCATCAAAGAGGCTGAAGACTCCGTAGGGCCTGGGCTGGCCTCCCAGTCCCAGTCCGGGGAGCTGGAGGAGTCCGGCGCCTCAGCGCCCTTGCCGCGGCCCATGGACTCTGCAGAAGAGCTGGCCAAGCTGCGGCCGCGCCTGGATCCCCGGCTCTGGCCATCCCCGGGGTAAGGATGCTCACCGGGCTGGGAACAGGGCCCAGACCACACCTGCGTTTATCGTTCTGCATTCTACTCTGTCCCCTGCCCTCCCTGACCCCGCAGCCTCACGCTGTGCCCACGTGTGCACATCTTCTCAAAGTGCCCTCCCAGCCTTGTCCCTGGTCCCCAGCACAGCCCCCTGGGTGATGGCCCCCATGTCTCCATCTCCCCTCCCCAAGGACAGTTCTCTTTAGCACAGTCCGCAAGCCCTGGTCTGACGTCATCCCCTGCAACTACGAGATGCAGCACGTGCTCAAGGACCTGGTGCGGCTCAAGGCCTTCCTGCTTTCAGGGACCACCGTCACCATCGTGGAGGAGAAGGTGGGAGGCTGGAATTCTCCAGGGGTCATCTTTGACTTCTCTGCCCCGCTTCTCCTCTGTTCCGCTCTTCTGTCGGGCATCTGTAGCCCTGCTCCCTTGTTGGCAGGGTCTCGGTGCCTTTCCAGAAAGATCCTGGCTAGCTCCAACCCAGCTTCTGTCCCCTAGATTCTCTCCTGGCCTGCGGTGCCGCCTTCCCCCAACAGTCCCTCGGCTGCTAAGAAGGGAAAGGGAGAGAAGGACAAGAAAGGGAAGGAGAAAGACAAGGAAGAGAAAGACAAGAAGGGAAAAGATGGGAAAGACAAAGCAGGCAAAGGGGAGAAAGAACCAGCCAAGGTGCCTCTGTGTGGGGTGGCCTGGGGGGGTGGGGGCTGCTCCCTCGGTCCCCTGCTCCCCGCTTCCACTCGCCCAGCCTCTCCCCACAGGAGCAGAAGGGGAGCAAGAAGAAGAAGGAGCTTCGTAAGGATCTGCGCCAGGACCCGCCCGTCCTCCGGGTGCTGGGCAGTGGCCCGGTGGACCTGGAGCCCCTGCTCTCCGGGGAGCCATTCATGTCCACCGTGTGCAACTTCGGGGTGGTCCGTACCTTGGAGACCGACAGGCTGACGCTTTACAGGGTACAGCAGTGCCCCTGGCCTCCCCTGCCCACAGAAGCCTGGCCAGGCTGTGGGAGGGAGGGGGAGGCGGGGAGGAGGAGGGGGGCCAGAACCACAGGAGGGGGTGCTGGAGGGGTGACGCAGCAAGGGTCACCTGCACGGTGGGCGGCCTTCTCGAGTGCGAGGGGCCAGGCAAGCGGGCAGGTCGGGCAGCTGCTCCCCAGGAGACCAGGAGAGGCCCTGGCGGGGGTGAGAGCACCCACCCTTTCCCCAGCATCCCCCCACTCCAGCAAGGAACTTATTTTGTGGTTCTTCCCCTCAGGATTCAAAGAAGAATAAGAGTGAGAAAGCTAAAAATGGTAAGACTGGTGATGGTAACAGGGCAGGGGGTGTTTACTGAGGACCAGTCCTAGTCCGTTCAGGTTGCTGTGAAATTCCACAGCGTGGGTGGCTTATAAACAACAGACATTTATTTCTAGCTGCTCTGGAGGCCAGGAAGTCAAAGACCAAGTTGCCAGCAGCATCAGGTGAGAGTCCTATTCCTGGTTCGCGCCTTCTTCCTGGGTCCTCACGTGGCGGAAGGGACCAGCGGTCTCCCTCTGCCCTCATGATGTAATCGCCTTCCAAATGCCCCACCTTCTAATATCATCACTTTTGGGGCTGGGATTTCAACATATGAATTTGGGGAAGGGCACAAATATAGCAGGACTTGCTGAGGGATCAGCCTGATTTGGGACCAAAGGAATGGAAGGATGGAGAATCATATCTTCCAGCTGGTGGGAGGGCCATGTCTACCCTGAGGACCAAACCCTGTGTCTTCCCTGCAGCCCTGCTGCGGTCATGACATGGGCAGGACAGGCATTCTGGGTTGGGGGCCAGGATGGAGTGAGTAGGGAGGCCCAGGGTTGGGAGTGTCCAGGGTCCTTCTGGCTCAGCGGTGGTCCTGCTTCTGCAGGACATTAGCCCTTATTTGCTGTATAAGGAGCCTGGACTTGTTGTATGGGCAGTGGCAGCATTGAAATAGGTAAGTTTTAGATTTAATTTTTTTTTATGATTATTTTATTTATTTTTGGCTGCATCGGGTCTTAGTTGAGTCATGCGGGATCTTCGTTGAGGTGCGTGGGCTTCTCTCTAGTTGTGGTGTGCAGGCTCCAGGGCACGTGGGCTTTGTAGTTTGCAGCAGGCAGGCTCTCTAGTTGAGGCGCGCAAGCTCAGTAGTTGTGGCGCATGGGCTTAGTTGCCCCGTGGCATGTGGGATCTTAGTTCCCTGACCAGGGATCAAACCCGTGTCCCCTGCATTGTAAGGAGGATTCTTTACCACTGGACCACCAGGGAAGTCCCTAGATTTAATTTTTATAACTGTCTGGCTTGGAGGGAGAGGTAGGAGACAGGTCAGTCAGCTGGGAGACTGCTGGAAAAGTCTAAAGCAAGACCACAGCAGTCTGATTCAGAACAGACAAAAAGTGGAAACAGCCCAAATGGCTATCAACGGATGAAAGGATAAACAAAATGTGGTCCATCCATACAATGGGATATTATTCCGTCACAAAGAGGAATGAAGCACTGACATGTCCTAAACCACGGATAAACCTTGAAAACTCAATGCTAAGGGAAAGAAGCCAGACACAAAAGACCATATAACGATTTTATATGAAATGTGGAGAATTGTCAAATCCATAGAGACAGAAAGTAGATTAGTGGTTGCCTGGGGGCAGGGGAAGGAGGGAATGGGGCATGACTGCTTAGTGGGTGCGGGTTTTCCATTTGGGGTGATGAAAATGCTCTGAAATGAGCCGTGATGGTTGCACAACATTGTAAATATACTGAAAGCCCCTGAACTGTACCTTTTTTTTTTTTCACACACAGACTGTATTTTATTTTTACAAGAGATAAATAAACTGACACCAAGCATTGTAAATGGATGACCATAACAAAAGCAACAATGATTGCAATTACCAAACACAACAAAGGGTTATAGTTAATAAGCCAACAAAGGAGAGAAAATAGGGATTATAAAAATATTCAGTTAGTCTGAAGGTGGAAACAGAAAAAACAAAGAACATATGGGATAAATAGAAAACAGCAAGATGGTAGACTTAAACCCAATTATATTGAGTCACATGAAATATAAATGGTCTAAACACCCAGTTAAAAGGCAGATATGATCAGATTGGATAAAAAAGTAAGACCAAGCTATCCGCCTATCAGAAACCCTCTTTAAGTATAAAGATACAAAAATATAAGAAATAAAAAGGATGGAAAAAGATATTCATGCTGACACTAATCAAAAGAAAATGGGAGTAGCTGCATTAATATCAGACAAAGTAGATTTCAGAGCAAAGACTATTACCAGGGATAAAGAGGGCCATTTCATAATAAAGGAGTCAGTTCATTGGGAGGATGTAACAGTCCTTAGCGTGTATGCACCTAATCATTGAGTTTCAAAATACATGAAACAAAAGCTGATAGAAGTACAAGGAGAAAGAGACAAATCCAAAATTATATTCAGAGATTTCAGCACAAATAAGTAATTGATAGAACAAATAGAAAATCAATAAGCATGTAGAAGACTTGAATCACACTCTGCCAATTAACTTGAGCTAACTGACGGCTTAGCTACAGAGCACTCCATCCAATCACACACACACACACACACATTCTTTAAGCGCACACAGAACTGAGATATTCTATACCTGGGCCATAAAGCAAGTCTCAATAAGTTTAAAAGAATTCAAGTCATATAAAGTATCCTCTATGACTACAGTGGAATTAAACAAAAATATTTGCAAAATCCCCCAATTTTTAGAAACTAAATAACACACTTCTAAATAACCTATGGGTCAAAGAAGAAATCAAAAGGGAAATTAGAAAGTATTTTGAACTGAATGGAAATAAAAATACAAAATGCCAAAATTAGTAGGATATAACAAAGCAGTATTTAGAGAGAAATTTATTGCACTAAATGCATATATTAGAAAAGCTTCTAAAACTAATAAGTGAGTTTAACAGGGTTGCAGAATACAGGGTCAGTATTCAAAAAATGTTTCCGTATATGAGCAATGAACAATCAGATATCACAAATTTTAAATAATACCATTTACAATAGCATTATCAATAGAAGTTCTATATGTTGAAAACTATAAAATGTTACTGAGAGAAACCAGACCTAAATCGGTGGAGATATATACTATGTACATAAATCAGGAGATTCAACATTGTTAAGATGTTGGTTTTCCTCAGATTGATCTACAGTCAATAAAATCTCAATCATAACCCTGGAGGGATTTTTTTTTTTCTTTTTTCTTTTGGTAGAAATCAGCAAGCTGATTCTCAAGTTCATATAGAAATTCAAAGGATCTAGAACAGCCAAAACAACTTTGAAAAAGAACAAAGGACTTAACACTACTGGAATTGAAGACCCAGACAAATATGGACATGAGATTTGTGATTGAATCCTTGGGTTAAAATGGTTTTAAACAAAACTTTTTTTTTTTTTTTACATTTTTGCAAATTTCTTTAATGTCTGGCTTAATTGAGGAAGCCATATTTGCATAACTGCTTCTGCAGTCAGTCTCTGTGATGTGTTGCTGTAGTTGAAGTGTATGAAGAAAATCTAACCTCACATGGACATGTACTTGGAAAAGAGGGAAATATTTTAATAGGCTTTTAAATAACTGTGGATATTCCTCTTTGCATGAGACTTGACAACTAGTAGTTTTTTAAAGGTTGTTACAGTGTGAAAACTGAATCTATATGGATGAAATTTTTCATAATCAGTTATGTTAAATTAATCCATTGGTCTACATTGCCTTTTATTTTTAACGTTGCATTTTGAATGGCTGTCTTACCCATGCACAATTGTTAACATCTGGCAATTGTTATTTGTAAAGTACTGGTTCACTGAGTTATGCAGATCTTCCAACTGTTGACACATTTTTTTTTATCCATTATCCAAAAATCGCGTTCTTTATCATCAACCATAACATCAGAAAAGTCTTTTGAGTATTGGAAAACTGTTAAGTCCATGGTGGCAGATACAGTGTTACAAAGTTCTAGTTTCTACTTGAAAGTTCAAATGTTATAAATGTATTTATCAAAATGCTTTCAGTTGTTTTCCCTGAAGTGCCAGGCTTCATTCTTTTTTTAGAAAATATCTGACAAATATTCACGTCGAAATAACCATATTTTGTCAGCGTACTTTCAAGTGAAAAAGATGTTCCAAGAAAAAGCAGCTAGTTCATCTTGTAATTCAAACTGAGACGTGTTAAATGATCTAGTTAGATGTGATTTAATTTTATTCCTTATTATGGTGAAGACCCGAGGGCGGAATCTGATTCTGAAACCGTGCTCGCCTCGGGACGGCGGAGGTGACATTTGCGTTTCCGGGACGTGTCGTGAGCTGGCCCGGGATGGCCCGGCACTGCCAGCCCGCTCATCGCTCCGGATTCACACTTTCATATTTCTTCAGAAATAAGAAAATCTTTGGTTTTAGTGTACGAAAGCGACTACCGCCCCGACCCCCTGACTGTGGAGATCCAGATCCAGCTGATCCAGGGCCACTCGACGGAGGAGGCACTTCGGAGGCTTGTCCCGTAGGGCGCGGGATTAAAGGTTGTTCTGACACCGCGGCTCCGCGTCTGTCCAGCCGCCGCCGCGAGTCCGGGTAGCGGGGTGCTGGCCGTGGGGAGGAGCGGGGAGGGGGCCTGGCCGGGAGGAGGCGGGAGTGCCTGGCTGGGGAGGAGCGGGGGAATGGCCGTGGCGAGCGGGGAGCCTGGCCGTGGGGAGCGGGGGTGGAGCTGGCCAGGGAGGAAAGGAGAGCTGGCCGGAGGAGGCGGGGGGCTGGCCGGGGAGAGCCGGGTCGGGCTCCGCAGGGCCGGGCCTCTCAGCCGGCAGGTGCGCGGGGAGCTGCGCGGACCTAGGTGGGCGGGGACCCGCGGCGGCCCCGGGCCCGCCCCCAGAGACCGTGCCCTCAAGCCCGGCCTTCGCCGCTGGGTTGGTGGGCCGCGCGGGGGCGTGGCCAGCGATCAGTGGTCGCCGCTGAGCCCTGCTCACCTTCCGCGCCCAGCGGAGAGAGCTGTGCTTACGCGGCTGCCCTGCGTTTGCTCCTCGCCTGCGTCCGCTCGGCGTCTTGGCTCAGGTAGGTAGGCGAGGGGCGGGCGGTGTTTGGCCTGGGGTGCCTGGAGCCCCGCTGCTGGGAGGCGGCTGTCCACTGTAAGCGGAGGGGCGCCGAGCCCCCGGCGGGAGGAGCCGACTTGGCAGCAGCGGGGTCGCGGTCGCACTGCCCCGCGGGAGCGGCCTCCCGCCTGCGGTGGACCGTCGGGGCCAGGTGGCCTCCTGCTGCTTGTCGGCTTCTGTTCGCCCCGCTGGGGCGAGAATGGCCGGAGCCGCGGGTTGTGGGCGGGGCAGCCTGGGGCGCTTGCTCCGGAGTCCCCGACGGGCAGCGCCGCTCGCTGTGCTCAGGCCCGGAGGGGTGTCCTCCCGCGGGGCTCTGGTCCTTGCTCTGGCGACCCCACGGGCCTTTGCGCCTCCACAAGAGCCTTTTAGAGGCTGTCGTGTGGAGAGAATGAACCAGCCCTTGACCCTTTCCCTCATCAAAGCGTGATGGGTCACCGAGCCCTGTGAGGACCCCAGAAGCAATTTCAGACCCATAGGGCTCAGCACCCACTTGGAGGGGGGCGTGCACTCGCTGAAGCCCGTGCCGGTTAAGGACCAGGCTTGGGGGCTCACAGAGCGGAGGGAGGCTTACGCTTAGCAGGTACTGAATTGGATTCACAAGCAGGTGTGTGGAGTAGGGAGCAGAGGAACGGCCGCCGCCACTGCGGTGGGGAGCTTCGGGTTAGTTCCCGCAGTGAAGCGCCTGGGGGATTGGGTGCATTGGGAGCGCTGAGGACAAAGGGGAAATCAGGTCCACAGCGCATCTCAGCCTGGGCCTCTGAAACGCACAAGTCAAAACCAAACAGCTGGCTTTGCGCCCTTCTCGGTAAGTGGCACCACCAACCCGCCCCCCACTCTTTCCCCTCCCCGGGTGCCCTCACCCACAGCAGGCGTAGCTCCCACACCTGAAATCCATTTTCCACGCCTGAAATCCATCTGGTTTTCACGTGCTCCATGGCCCGCACCGTAGTCTCAGCTGCGGCTGGTTACTGACTAATGCAAGAGGTTGCTAGCTGGTCTCCTGTTACCACTTTTGCGCTTCCACAGTCCATCATCTAAGCAGCAGCAGTAGTGACCTTCCAAACAATGTAAATTCTTATTACTGCCTCTGTTAAATCCTCCGACGTATCTCCGTGGTGCTTACAATAAAACACAGGCTCTTTCCCCAGACTTTCCCCATGGGTCTTGTACGTGACCCTCCTCAGGCTACTGCTCCCGCTTCACCACCTAGCACTTTCCTCCTTGTTCTTTCCGGTCCAGCCACGCTACACACCTCCTGTCCTGCTTCAGGAGCTCTGCACGTAACTATTCCCTCTGCCCGGCCCACTCTCCCCACCGCGCCCCCCCCGCCCCCACCAGGTCTTTATGTGGTTTGGTCCCTTATCTTGTTCAGGTCTTGCTCAAGTGTTCTTTTTCAGAGAGGGCTTTCTAAACTACCGTGCGCTCAAAGAGCCTCTCCGGTCACTCTATTCCATCACACTGCTTTAATTTCTTCTCCGTACTCCCTGAAGTTCGTACTGGTTTCTCGGTCTCTTTGTGAGAGCTGGGACCTGTCTGTCTTGCCTGCCACTGCATCCCTGGCAGCTAGAAGAGATGCTTTTGTGGCAGTGGCGGCAGGGACAACCGGGATGAAGCTGATGCGGGTAGACTGGATGGAAGTGATGGCCAGCTGGACCAGGACACGGCAGGGGGAGGGGACGAGGAGGGGACTGATGGCTGGCTACTGTGGCTCTTGGGCAGGTTACTGTACTAAGTTACCATTTCTCAGCTTTCTCTTTGTATTGCTGGGAGACTTGCTGAGAGAAAACCGGAGCTCCCTAAGCGGTAGAACTGGTGAGGGGTGGCCGCAGGGGAGCCATCCTGGTACAAGTCTATGGCTTTCCTATTTGCTTTCATGCTCTTCCCGTGCGTGTTGTTTTTTGTTTTTTTCCTAAAGCTCCATTTAAACGACTCCCCAGGAAACCCAAACTACTTCAGGCAAACCTTGTACCAGTATGTGTTAACTGGGTGTGTTCTGTGGTGGCTTCCGCCACCTGCTGCCGCCCTGCAGTGGTTTCCTCTCCCTGGAGGAGCAAACTCCCTAAGGGCAGTGCCAGGGGCTATCATCGCTGAGACATGAAACGCAGGGCCTGCCACCACGCTAGACTTTATTTTTGGGGGAATAAGCTGTGCCATTTCCACTAAAGCTCATTAGGTGCTTGAGTTTCGTGGGAAATGCTGACAACACTTGTGGTGCCTCAGTTTTAAAGTGGCTGCAAGTCCTTTTGGAGAAAAAGTTGACCCAAGAGTCCCCTAATGACAGCAGAAGGGAAGCGAGGGCTGGCATAGCAGGTGTGTTTGGTCTGTCCTCTGGGAGAGGGACTCTGGAAAGAGCCAGAGGACATGCTGTAGAAGATAAATAAAAGGACCTAGCTGCTGGGCCGTGGGTTGCTCTTTGGGACCGGGGAGGTGGAGGCCGGGCCGGCGCCGGGCTCAGTCCGCTCACCGGCTCTCTCCTTGCAGGCCCTGCCATGTTCCGCAGGGTAGGCTGGCTGGTCCTGTACAGCCTTGCTGTGCTGCTGCTCAGCTGCCTGTTCTTCCTGAAGAAGGAGGCCCACCCAGCGGGGGGCCCCATGGCCCGACAGCCCTTCTGGGCTCCCCCAGGGCCCCGGCGCAGCCAGTGTCCACCCAACCACACGGTGGCCAATGCCTCCCTGTTCCTGCCTAACCGTCACCGCCTCTTCTTGACCTATCGCCACTGCCGCAACTTCTCCATCTTGCTGCAGCCTTCGGGCTGTGCCGAGGACACCTTTCTGCTCCTGGCCATCAAGTCACAGCCTGGCCATGTGGAGCGGCGTGCGGCCATCCGCAGCACGTGGGGCCGCGCAGGAAGCTGGGCTAAGGGCCGGCAGCTGAAGCTGGTGTTCCTCCTGGGGGTGGCGGGATCTGCGCCCCCAGCCCAGCTGCTGGCCTACGAGAGTCGGGAGTTTGATGATATCCTACAGTGGGACTTTGCTGAGGACTTTTTCAACCTGACACTCAAGGAGCTGCACTTGCAGCGCTGGGTGGCAGCTGTCTGCTCCCAGGCCCATTTCATGCTAAAGGGAGATGATGATGTCTTTGTCCATGTCCCCAATGTGTTGGAGTTCCTGGATGGCTGGGACCCAGCCCAGGACCTACTGGTGGGAGATGTCATCCGCCAGGCCCTGCCCAACAGGAACACCAAGGTCAAATATTTCATCCCACCCTCCATGTATAGGGCCCACCACTACCCACCCTATGCTGGGGGTGGAGGGTATGTCATGTCCAGAGCCACTGTGCAGCACCTCCAAGCAGCCGTGGAAGAGTCTGAACTCTTCCCCATTGATGACGTCTTTGTGGGGATGTGCCTGAAAAAGCTGGGGGTGAGCCCCATGCACCATGCTGGCTTCAAGACATTTGGAATACGGCGGCCCCTGGACCCTCGGGACCCCTGCCTGTACAGAGGGCTCCTTCTGGTGCACCGCCTCAGCCCCCTGGAGATGTGGACCATGTGGGCACTGGTAACAGATGAGGGGCTCAAGTGTGCAGCTGCCCCCTTGTCCCAGCTTCGAGGGGTGGGTTGAGCGAGTAGACTTAATTTTGCAATCATGATGAGAAATCGAGAACCCTGAAACCTGGCCCTTGATGGGTCTACAAGAAATGCTGACTTTGTTTTTGTAACCTCCTCCCAAACCTTGCTAACTCTGATTAAAACACTGAAACCTGGCTAACTTGTCCCAGTATGTGTTAAATGGGCAAATGCTGCCATCACTCCATAGGGGGGACTCCTGGAGCCCCTTGGGGCTCTTCCAGTCTGGAGAGGGTGGTGAAGGAGGGAGGCTGCCTAGGGCTCCGAAAGACACACACAAACATCTTTTTTAAATGCAAAAAAAAATTATTCTCCTTTAGATACAACAGAGAAACTCCAAGGAAAAAAGGAAACGAGAAGTGTGTGTTGGAATAAGTCCTGTTAAGAGCACCAGGTAAACACTCTGCATCCAGTCCCTGGGCTTTTGGGCTTTTGGCTCCTTGGCCTGAGTTGTCCTTACAGGGCAATGGGGCCAGGTCACAGAAGGCATTAGAAACACTTACCAAAAAGAAATCTTACAAACACACAGGCTCCCCTTTCCCCAAAAAACTCACATCCCTATGGAGGGAGCAAATACTAAGTCATATTTGAAAATGTAGATGGGAAACTGAGGTTTAACAGCTACTAGTGGACACGACAGAGAAGGCCCCTTCTCTCTGGCCAGGTTGGTGAGATGCTCTGGGTGGGAGGTAAAAAGATCGATGGGTGAGAGGGCAGCTCTGCTGAGCAGGGTGAAATGTTAAACGGGGTGCAGTGCCCTGCAGGCTGCAGGGCTAAGAACCAGGTCCAGTAGAAGCCTGAGACCTTGGAGATAGGGGTCAGGCACTCACAGCTCACAATGACCTCTGGTCTGATGGGCCAGGGCAGGACCTGCCTGCCATGCCTCTGTGCGCAGAGAAAGCTGTGCTGACCTGGGGCTGGATGGCGTCTGCCCTTGCTTTTCCCAGGCCGAGTGGGCAGACGTGGGCAGCAGCTCAGGCCCTCAATCCTCACGCAGGTAGGCCTCCTGCTCCAGCTCAGCCCTCTCATCCCCTTCCTCCTGTGTTTTCTGTCGGAGTTCTTCTGTCTGTGCTTCTGCCAACTTGGTTTCTGCTTTCTGGGAAAGCTGGCGCACCTCCTGCACCTGCGATCTCACCAGCTGGATATGACTCCTGGCGGTTACAGAGGCCTGGTCCGCTCCTGCCAAAAGATAGGCCACTTATGCTGAGTGGACACAAGGAAAGCCTGGGGGCTCTGTGGTTGTCATCTGAGCCTTTCTTGGGGCCACTTCCCCTGCCCTCCCTGCAAAGCAGAGAACCCTCTACCCTCCACATCCAGGTCTGCATTTTACACTTTATTGTCAAAACCCTGGCATTTTCCTCCAGCTCTCAGCAGCCATCATTGTTATAATTATCAAATGCAATTCCCACAATCATCTTTATAGCTACTCAGCTCTTAGTATAGACGTTTTAAGATTTTAATTTTTTTAACTGTACATTTCTTTTTGACAAATGAAGAGATCACTAATAAAATTGTCAAACATCTCTTTCCTCACCCTACCCAATCTTCAGAGATAACATCTTTTAGAAGTTTAAAGGGCACCTTCCTCATCCTTTAGAATGTTACTATAAAGTAACATTTCATCTATTTACTAGATGGGCTGCTGTCCAATTCATGAACTGTTGAATAAAGCCAATTAGATCTTTTTTTAAAAAGTTCCTACATTCATATGGAATACACAGAAAAAAATTTTATGACTATAAATCTACATAATGGCACAAACAGTATTTATTGAACATATTTTGCAATTTTGTTTTTGAGCGCTATCATTTTACCTGCTGCTAGTGTATTTCATAATATAGATATCTGTATTTATTAATTCATCTACAGAACATTCAAGCAGTTCTTTTCTATGTTATTGCATTAATGAGAACCTTTAGTACAATGTAGAAAGACAGTGGAGGACAGCAGGTGTCCTTTTATTTCTGACCTTGATGGAAATGCTTCTCACATTTCACTATGAAATAGGATTATTTAACCATCATGTTTAGAACATTCTCTCTATAATTGTACTCAGATTTAAATCGGAAATGGGCACTACATTCTACTGAAGGCTTCTGGGGCATACATTGATATGATTACACAAGTGGCTTTTCTCCTATAATCTACTGTAGATATCTCAAGTAGTGAATTAAATGTTGATAGGGTTTTTGTTTTGCTATATGTAGATTTTTTTAAATTTTATTTTTATTGAAATGTAGTTGATATACAATGTTGTGTTAGTTACTGCTGCACAGCAAAGTGACTCAGTTACACACATATATGCATTCTTTTTTTTAATATTCTTTTCCATTATGGTTTATCATAAGATATTGAATAGAGTTCCTTGTGCTATACAGTAGGACCTTGTTGTTTATCCATCCTATATATAAAAGCTTACATCTGCTAACCCCAGCCTCCCACTCCATCCCTCCCCTAATGCCCTCGGCAACCACCAGTCTGTTCTCTATGTCCCTGATTTTGTTTCTGTTTCATAGATAAGTTCATTTGTCATATTTTGGATTCCACATATAAGTGGTATCATACGGTATTTGTCTTTTTCTTACTTCACCTAGTATGATAATCTCTAGTCGCATCCATGTTGCTGCAAATGGCATTATTTTGTTCTTTTTTATGGCTGAGTAATATTCCATTGTATATATGTACATCATCTTTATCCATTCATCTGTCAGTGGAGATTTAAGTTGTTTCCATGTCTTGGCTATTGTGAATAGTGCTGCTGTGAACATAGGGGTGCATGTATTTTTTGAATTATAGTTTTGTCCAGATACATGCCCAGGAGTGGGATTGCTGGATCATATGGTGACTCTATTTTTAGCTTTCTGAGGAACCTCCATAGTTTTCCACAGTGGCTGCACCAACTTACGTTCCCACCACCAGTGTAGGAGGGTTCCCTTTTCGCCACACCCTCTCCGGCATTTGTTATTTGTAGACTTTTTATTGATGGCCATTCTGACTGGTGTGGGGTGGTACCTCATTGTAGTTTTGATTTACATTTCTCTAATAATTAGCGATGTTGAGCAGCTTTTCATGTGTCTATTGGCTGTATGTATTTCTTCTTTGGAGAAATGTCTGATTAAATGTTCTGCCCATTTTTCGATTGGGTTGTTTGCTTTTTTGTCGTTGAGTTGTAGGAGCTGTTTACATATTTTGGAAATTAAGCCCTTGTTAGTCACGTTGTTTGCAAATATTTTCTACCACTGTGTAGGCTGTCTTTTTGTTTTGTTTATGGTTTCCTTTGCTGTACAAAAGCTTTTAAATTTGATTAAGTCCCATTTGTTTACTTTTGTTTTTATTTCCATTGCCTTGGGAGACTGACCTAAGAAAACATTGCTATGATTTATGTCAGAGAATGTTGTGTCTATGTTCTCTTGATAGGTTTTTTTAATATTGAATTATCATTTTATTTTGAAGATAAATGGCTATATGTGATTTATATCTATATTCATAAGTGATACTGAACTATAGTTTTTTTGTTCTGGTGCTGGGCAAGTCCAGTTTGGGATCAGGCCTATGCTGGTTTTAGACAATTATAATAGTTGGGAGGCTTGTCATCATTTTTTGGTACACTTTCTGTAACACAGGAATTATGTTTCTTGAAGATTTAATAAAACTCTCCCACAAAACTGCCTGGGCTTAGTGTCTACTTTGGGGGAACAGATTCTTTGTGAATACTATTTCAACTTTTGTGGTTACTGATCTTACTTGGATTCTTTACTTCTTGGGCCAACTCAGGATTTACATAAAAATCATAATATTCTCGTATGATTAAAAAAACCCTCCATATCTATAATAGCTCCTTCTGATGTTACTTTTGCTCTCTAAAAAGTTATACTTGCCAAACCTAATTTTTTTTTTTTCAAACCTAATTTTTAAGTTCTTTTCAAGGAACCGGAGTTCGCCTTTTTGACTATTTATTTTTGGCTGCGTTGTGTCTTCGTTGCTGCACACAGGCTTTCTCTAATTGTGGCAAGCGGGGGCTGCTCTTCATTGTGGTGTGTGGGCTTCTCATTGCGGTGGCTTCTCTTGTTGCGGAGCACGGGCTCTAGGCGTGCAGGCTTCAGTAGCTGTGGCACGCAGGCTCAGCAGTTGTGGCTTGCGGGCTCTAGGGCACAGGCTCAGTAGTTGTGGAGCATGGGCTTAGTTGCTCCACGGCATGTGGCATCTTCCCAGACCAGGGCTCGAACCCGTGTCCCCTGCATTGGCAGGTGGATTCTTAACCACTGCACCACCAGGGAAGTCCCTATTTCTTTTTAGTCTTCTTATACCTTTTCTTTTATTCCACATTGTCTGAATTTATTTTGCTTTCTCTAACTTACTGGGTTAAAAGTTTAATTTATTTATTTTCAGTTCTTCTTAGTACAGTGAACATTACCTGTCACTTATGGCTGCTGTTCTTTTTATTTATGACATGTGCCTTTAAATAAGGGTCAATTTCTATTTAAGAGCTACTTTGTATACAACTCTCTGGGTCTGCTATATACAAGACTTATGACAGTTCTAAATACTTTTAAATTTCCATTTTTCTTTATTGAGGTATAGTTGATTTACAATAGTATATATATAAGTTTTAGGTGTACAACATAGTTATTCACAATTTTTAAAGGTTCTAATCCAGTTATAGTTACTATAAAATACTGGCTATGTTTTCTGTTCAGTATATCCTTGCAGCTTATTTATTTAATACATAGTAGTTTATACCTCTTCATCCTCTCCCCACTGGTAACCACTAGTTTGTTCTTTGTTTTCTGTGAGTCTGTTTTGTTATATTCACTAGTTTATTTTTTAGATTCCACATATAAGTGATATACAGTATTTGTCTTTGTGTCTGACTTATTTCACTAAGACTAAACCTTGCAAGTCCATCCATGTTGTTGCAAATGGCAAAATTTCATTCTTTTATGGCTGAGTAATATTCCACTGTATATATACACCACATCTTTATCCATTCATCTGTTGATGGACACTTAGGTTGCTTCCAAATCTTGGCTATTGTAAATAATGCTGCTATGAACATTGGGGTGCATATATCTTTTTGAATTCACAGTTTCATTTTCTTCAGAGATATACCCAGGAGTGGAAAGGAATTGCTGGATCATATGGTGGTTCTATTTTTTTTTTCCTCTTTTTTTTTTTTTTTTGGCTGTGCTGCTCAGCTTGTGGGATCTTAGTTCCCCAACCAGGGATTGAACCCGTGCCCTCGGTAATGAAAATGCAGAGTCCTAAACACTGGACCACCAGGGAATTCCCAGTATTTTCAGTTTGTTTATTTTTACCGTCTTTTTAAAAATTTTTTTATTGGAGTATAGTTGATTTGTTAGTTTTAGGTGTACAGTAAGGTGTATCAGTTATACATATATGTATATCCACTCTTTTTTAGATTCTTTTCCCATATAGGTCATTACAGAGTATTGAGTTCCCTGTGCTATACAGTAGGTCCTTATTAATTATCTATTTTATACATAGTAGTGTATATATGTCAATCCCAATCTCTCAATTTATCCATCCCCCCACCCTTTCCCCCTCATAACCATAAGTTTGTTTTCTACATCTGTGACTCTATTTCTGTTTTGTAAATAAGTTCATTTGTATCATTTTTTTTCTTTGGTTCCACAGTTAAGTGATATCATGATATTTGTCTTTCTCCGACTTACTTCACTCAGTATGACTATCTCTAGGTCCACCCATGTTGCTGCAAATGGCATTATTTTGTTCTTTTTTATGGCTAATATTCCATTGTATATATGTAGCACATCTTCTCTATCCACTCTTCTGTAGATGGACATTTAGGTTGCTTCCAAATCTTGGCTACTGTAAATAGTGCTGTAGTGAACACTGGGGTGCATGTATCTTTTCAAATTATGGTTTTCTTTGGATATATGCCCAGGAGCGGGATTGCTGGATCATATGGTAGTTCTATTTTCAGATTTTAAGGAAACTCCATACTGTTCTCCACAATGGTTGTACCAATTTACATTCCCACCCACAGTGTAGGAGGGTTCCCTTTTCTCTATACCCTTTCCAGTATTTATTGTTTGTAGATTTTTTGATGATGGCCATTCTGACCAGTGTGAGGTGACACCTCATTGCAGTTTTGATTTGCATTTCTCTAATAATTAGTGATATTGACATCTTCTAATGTGCTTCTTGGCCATCTGTATGTCTTCTTTGGCAAAATGTTTATTTAGATCTTCTGCCCATATTTTGATTGGGGGGTTGTTTGTTTTTCTGTTACTGGGCTGCATGAACTGTTTGTATATTTTGGAGATTAATCCCTTGTTGGGCACTTCGTGTTGGGCACTTCGTTTGCAAATATTTTCTCCCATTCTATAGGTTGTCTTTTTGTTTTGTTTATGGTTTCCTTTGCTGTGCAAAAGCTTTTAAGTTTAATTAGGATCCATTTGTTTATTTTTATTTTCATTACTCTAGGAGGTGGATCAAAAAAGATATTGCTGTGATTTATGTCAGTGTTCTGCCTGTTTTCCTCTAAGAGTTTTATAGTGTCTGGCCTTACATTTAGGTCTTTAATCCATTTTGAGTTTATTTTTGTGTATGGTGTTAGAGAGTGTTCTAATTTCATTCTTTCACATGTAGCTGTCCAGTTTTCCCAGCACCACTTATTGAAAAGAGACTGTCTTTTCGCCATTGCATATTCTTGCCTCCTTTGTCATAGATTGGTTGACCATAGGTGTGTGGGTTTATTTTATTTGAGGAACCTCCATACTGTTTATTACAGTGGCTGCACCATTTTACATTACTACTAACAGTGTACTAGGTTCCCTTTTCTCCACATTCTCACCGACATTTGTTATTTATGATCTTTTTATGATAGCCATTCTGACAGGTGAGGTGATATATCTCATTGTGGTTTTGATTTGCATTTCTCTGATGATTAGCGATGTCGAGCATCTTTTCATGCACCCATTGGCCACCTGTACGTTGTCTTTGGAAAATGTCTATTCAGATCCTTCCATTTTTAAATCAGGGGTTTCTTTTGATATTGAGTTGTATGGGTTAAATTTCCATTTTGATTTTTGGTGAGGAAGCGGGGTATCAAGTAATTTGCTGAGTCTTTGTCACTTGGCATAAAAATCAATTTTTGTACATGCTGTATACTATTTGAATTTGAAGAGAATTGTTTTTGGGGGGAGAACAAAATTTTGTATTCAGTATATGCATTTGGTTAAGCTTTTAAAAATCATTCTGTTCCAACACTTAATAGTTTTGTTTTGGTCTTGACCTGTGAGTCTGAGATGTGTATAAAGCTCCATTTCTCCTTGTAAATCTGTCAGTTTTTGCCTCATTAGACACACACTTCATGATTGATGTCTTGATGAATTGTTCTGTCCCTTTTAATGCTTTTTGTCTTGAATCCCCCTTCTGATTCTGACATTGCTCTGCCACCTTTTTTGAGGTAGATTTCTTTTTGTTAGTAATGGTTCAGTTTATCTTAAAATTCTAAACCTTCCTATGCGTTTTTGTTTTAGATGTGCCTCTGTAAACAGTTTTAGCTAGAATTATTTTTTAATACATTCAGAAAGTATTTAATATGTAAATTTATTCTTGTGATTACTGATATTTGAATGTGTTCTATTTTACTTTGCATTTTCTAATTAACAGGTTTTATTTCTTAAACCTTTCCTGCCTTAACTGAATTTTATCAACTCCCCCCCCCGCCTTTTTTTTTTGCGGTACGCAGGCCTCTCACTGTTGTGGCCTCTCCCGTTGCGGAGCACAGGCTCCAGACGCGCAGGCCCAGCAGCCATAGCTCACAGGCCCAGCCGCTCCGCGGCACGTGGGATTCTCCCGGACTGGGGCACGAACCCGTGTCCCCTGCATCGGCAGGTGGACTCTCAACCACTGCGCTACCAGTGAAGCCCCTCTCCCCCCCCCAATTCTTTTTGAAGCGTTTAACAATGTCTAATGTTAAGCCATTGTCTCTCTTCTCGAGCAAGAAAGCTTAGCATGCTTTCACTTCTTCCCCAAACTGATTTGATTACTTAAAAGTTTAACACTCAGGGGGCTTCCCTGGTGGCACAGTGGTTGAGAATCTGCCTGCCAATGCAGGGGACACAGTTCAGTCCCTGGCCCAAGAAGACTCCACATGCTGCAGAGCAACTAAGCCTGTGCGCCACAACTACTGAAGACTGCATGCCTATAGCCCATGCTCCATGAGAGAAGCCACAGCAATGAGAAGCCTGTGCACTGCAACAAAGAGTAGCCCCCCTCAACTAGAGAAAGCCTGTGCACAGCAACGAAGACCCAACACAGCCAAAAATAAATAAATAAATAAATTTATTTTTAAAAAAAAAATGAACACTCAGAGCTTTTGACAAGTTTTACTAAATTTTCTTCATTAGTTTTGTATCTATCTCAGTTGCTTCTTTCTAAACTAATTTTTCTTTACAGAGTAGTTTTTCCAGAAAGTATAAGCAGTTGGTAAGCTGAGTCTTTATGTCTGAAAACATCTTTTATTCTCACATTTTAAAGATAGCTGGATGGTTATTTTTTTGTCATCTTGCATCTAGGGTTGCAGATAAGAAGATTAATGTCTGATTATACTTCCTTTGTAAGTAACTGTTTTTTCTTATAGTTTTTAGGATTTTTCTTTGTATAGTTTTTTTTTTTTTTTTTTTTACCATATGAGATATATTTATATTTTAAATTCTGTTCAGAACCTTTGTGAGCCCTTTCAATCAGTTCTGGGAAAATGTCTTTTTTCAGATAATGCTTATAATTTACTCTCCCTCTTTTCTCCTGCTAGATCTAAGCCTAGTGAGTGGTGAGGGCTGCCTGGGACTGTTCCTGCTGTAGAACCCTCAGCAAACCTCCCTGTTCACTGCACCTGGAAACCCTGCTCCCACCTTTGGTGTGCCACTACTAAAATGCTACTTTTATACTTTTGTTTCGCTGTTCATCCCAATCCTGTTTTCAGAATCTCTTATTCCCCGGGGCATTAGTTAACTAAGAATTTTTTGGTTTTACTTAAAAAATCTTTTATATCTTTAAGATTTCAGAAAACAATAGCACTTTAACAAACCAGTTTCCTAATAAGAACTTCTGTGGTGACATAGTTGGGGCCCAACCAGGTAAGATGTCAAATGAGGGGTTCCCTCAAATACATTTAATTAGAAAACCATTCAGCTCAAGCCCACTGGATGGATAGTGATGGTTTAAAAACACCTGGTGAATGAATAACTGCATTTTCTAAACTCAGGCACCAAGGCACAGAGGATGAAGCCCTGGCTACCAGGGGCAAAGGCTTTAGAATCTGACCTACTTTGCTGAATCCCAGTTTGGCTGCTTACTTACTGTGTACCACAGCATGCTGGGTGAATTACTTAACCCCCTCTATCTGCCAGTTTCTTCATCTATAAAGTGGGAATGATGACAGTAACTCCTACTTTAAAGGAACTGTGGGGGTTAAATGTCTATAAAACGTTTATCACAAAGCCTGAAATATAGATACTATTCATAAATTATCCAGGTTATTAAAAAATAAATGTTCAAAACCTATTTGGAGGGCTCCCCTGGTGGTGCAGTGGTTGGGAGTCCACCTGCCGATGCAGGGGACACGGGTTTGTGCCCCGGTCCGGGAAGATCCCACATGCTGCACAGCAGCTGGGCCCATGAGCCATGGCCGCCGAGCCTGCGCGTCCAGAGCCTGTGCTCCGCAGCGGGAGAGGCCACAACAGTGAGAGGCCTGCGTACCGCAAAAAAAAAAAAAACCACCTATTTGGAAGCAATCAAAATTTCCAGCTGACAGTAGTTTTATCATTTCTCATTTTCTAGATATTAACTAGCTTCTATGGGTCTGGTCTACAAGGGCATTAATTTTTCCTTTGTGCAGATGAAATATTGGTTAATATATTGGAAATGGGAACATTTTCCCACAAAGTTATAGCCACAATATCCCTCACTTTTCAGCTAGATGAAAACTCAAAGAGCACCTCCATAGTAAGAACTGTAACCTACCGGTTTGGTATGCAGCTTCTGCTGCCATCTCTGAGAGACTAACTGCAGTCATCCAGGTGGTTTCCAACTTCAAGTACTCTTGCTGTTTTGAAGTCATCTATAAATTAAACAAAGCACTTCAGACAACATGACTCTGCATTACGTCATTAAGCACATTTAAATGGACTTATTCAATAGTAGACTGAGAGAACAGCTACTGGTAAAACACCTTCATTCAATCATTTAGATAACCACAATGAGGCAGGAGCACTAATACAGAAACGCCAAGTAACTTTTTGCTCACCTCAACTCTGGCTCCTATGATCACCTGCCACACTGCGTCTTCCTCCTGTGAATTCATTTTCCCAAGTAAACTTGTGTATTGTCGGTACAGAGAAATTAAGGTATAAACAGCCTACAAATATAGAATAAATGAGTAAAATAAGTGAGGCATATTAGGGTTAGTGAGACTTACACCTCAAGGTTAAGTCACATTGCAGCACACTGGCTCTTCAGTCCTTCTGCTTCACTGAACCTGCACTATTGTATGAAATAGAGGCATTATCCTAGGACATCAGTATCTCCGCTTGTCAACTTTAGTGGGCTTTCCTGGTGGCACAGTGGTTGAGAGTCTGCCTGCTGATGCAGGGGACACGGGTTCGTGCCCCGGTCCAAGAATATCCCACATGCTGCGGAGCGGCTGGGTCCATAAGCCAGGGCTGCTGAGCCTGCGCGTCCGGAGCCTGTGCTCCGCAACGGGAGAGGCCACAACAGTGAGAGGCCCACATACCGCAAAAAAAAACCAAAAAACCGCTTGTTAGCAATTTAGACATACAAAAAGAACATAATGCAGATGGAAAACTCAGAAAACTGGGAATAAAGCTGCTGGAAAATGAAGGTAAAGAAACATATGAGACTTTTAAAAATGATTGATTATCCATATACTCTCTATTAGCTCAGATCAGTGGTTTTTAAACTGTCCTCACACAGAAGCCCCTGATACCCCCAACTGAACCAGATCAGCATGGTCCCCCTGTCTTATCTACTGGGCTGCTATATTTAAGATTTTTCTTTTAAAAAGGGTTCCTGGACAGTGAGGCCGACCACAGCCCCTTCCCAGAGGGTGAGTGTCCCACCTGCAGGGGCCCTACATTAAATGAGGATAAAGCAAAACTCTAATTCAAAAAGATACACGCACCCCTATGTTCACAGCAGCACTATTTACAGTAGCCAAGATATGGAAGCAACCTAAATGTCCACTGACAGATGAATGGGTAAAGAAGATGTGGTACATATATACAGTGGAATATTACTCAGCCATAAAAAAGAATGGAACAGGGGCTTCCCTGGTGGCACAGTGGCTTCCCTGGTGGCACAAGAATCTGCCTGCCAACACAGGGGACACAGGTTCAAGCCCTGGTCTGGGAAGATCCCACATGCTGCGGAGCAACTAAGCCTGTGCGCCACAACTACTGAGTCTGCCCTAGAGCCTGCGAGCTGCAACTACTGAAGCTCGCACGCTTAGAGCCCGTGCTCTGCAACAAGAGAAGCCACCACAAGGAGAAGCCCACACACGGCAATGAAGAGTAGCCCCTGCTTGCCACAACTAGAGAAAGCCCATGCGCAGCAACAAAGACCCAACTCAGCCAAAAATAAATAAATAAATAAGGAGGTGAGGGAAAGATGGATTGGGAGTTTGGGATTAGCAGATGCAAACTATTATACAGAGAATGGATAAACAACAAGGTCCTACTGTACAGCACAGGGAAGTATATTCAATATCCTGTGATAAACCATAATGGAAAAGAATATGAAGAAGAATATATGTGTAACTGAATCACTTTGCTGTACAGTAGAAATTAACACAACATTGTAAATCAACTATACTTCAATTAAAAAAAATGTTTTAATAAAATAAAATGAATAATAAAAAGGGTTCGTGGAGAAAGTCTAAAAACCAGTAATTTAGATCAGGACTCAGCCAACTTTTTTTTGTAAAGGGCCAGAGAGTGGCCCTACAGTCTCTGTTTGCAACTATTCAACTCACGAAAGCAGTCATAGAGAATACACAAAAAAACGAGCCTGACCATGTACCAAACTACAAACGCAGGCATCAGACCCGATTTGATCTGTGAGCCATAGTTTGCTAACCACTGACTTAGATGACCAAGACTTAACAAGAGGACACTTACCTTAGTATATTCAGTGATTGCTTCAACTAATGCGTATGTGGTCTGAGAGAGAAAGGTAGAGGTGCTATCTGTTACCAAAGACACAGCCCTCCTTGTTAATGCATCATTACTAAGAGAATGAGGCTCCGGTTTCTGAAACACACAAACATTTTTAGTCAATTTCGAACCTAAAGCTCGAGCTGAGATCATAGACAGCCAAGTGAAAAATGTAATTCTCACACTGCAACTGCACTATGATGCGTCTGTGTTAACTTTTCCTTTTTAAGCTTTATTTTCGCTATTTAAGACAACACATGAAAATAATTCTAGAATATGCTTTCTACCTACTTTTGTTGCTTATTCTCTGCTCCAAAAAGCAAAGTATTTCTTTTTATCAAATAAAAGGCTAGTATTTATAATCAACAAATTTCATGAAGTTATGATTCATTCATTACCACAGTGCTAGATGCTTGGGATATAAAGATAAACTAGAAAATTAATGCAATCAAGTACCATGGGAGCTGTGGAAGAAGTCTGGAGGGGCACACGTAAGACAGCAATCACTTCTACGTCGAATGAGAATAACTTAGAAAAGGCTTCAGAGAGGTAATAAGGATTAAGCTGAGTCTAAGAAAGTAAATGGTGGAGAGGGCAAATCTGCAGAATGAGCTGTACAGTCTTGATGCAGGGGAGAGGAGACGCTTCCCTCTGACCTCAGCTGTTATGTTTAAAAAAAAAAAAAGGGCAGTATAACTATCTCACGAGTTAAGGGAATGTGGTGGCCACCCTGATTAAATACTGGCAACTATGATGACAGGTCATCCCTAACTCTCCCTGTTTCTCCCATAGCAGAGGATTTATTGTATCAGAACTAACAAACCAATCCCTCTATCATCTGTTGTCTTTTTGCTATTTAAAGTATAAGCACACTGAATCACTGCCTGTTGAAAGTAGCAATCAAGAAATATCTCTGATACACGAACAAATCATGAATTTTATCATATTTATATTTCATTCAATCAACTAAGTAAGTATTCATTATGTACCTCGCACTGAGGGGCTAGAAAGGAAAGAATGATATCATCTCTGCTCATGAGAAGCTAATTTTGACCTATTCTGATAGTTTGTGTCTTCATAATGCTCTCCATTTTACAATGCACGTTTACTTCTTCCTCACAACAGTCTAGGTATTAGCACTTCTCTTTTAATGAGGAAACGGAAGCTCAGAATAGTTATGTAACTCTCCTCAAAAGTATACATGTAGACCTCAAACCAAATCTTCTCACTCCAAAGTTTCCATTATGCTCTGCTGACTCAGGGGAGTCAAACGGATTATCATCAAATATCAAAACAGACAATATAAGTGGTCAGAGAGGGAAATCATTGTTGGCCAAGAACTAGGAAAGGCTTTAAAAAGAGGTGGGATTTGGGTCTCAAGACAACTAGGATTAGAATGGACATGCGTCCTGGGTTAGAAGAAACAATGAGGAAAAGAATACATATGATGTATGCAGGGGCTGTCGGGAATCTAGCCTGGTTGGAGTGGATGGCACAAGGGAGATGAGACTGGCTAGGGCACTGGAGTGCGAGGAGAGTTTGCTGGATTTTAGTTCTGTAACACATTACGGGGAGCCACTGCAGGCTCTGAAGAATGGAAGTGGCATTGCTGTTCCTGCAGGAGAATGACTAGAGGCTCCTATCAACCAGAGGCTCCTGGCATGTGGCCTAGAACTGAGGTAACTAGGGCTTAAGAATAGTATACGAACTAGAAAGGACAAACACAGGGGACTTTGCTGGTGGCACAGTGGTTACGACTCCGCGCTCCCAATGCAGTGGGCCCGGGTTCTGTCTCTGGTCAGGGAACTAGATCCCACATGCGTGCCGCAACTAAGGAGCCGCGGAGCCACAACTAAGACCCAGCGCAACCAAACAAATAAATAAAATAGGTAAACATTAAAAAATATATAAAGGACAAACACAAAAAATCTTTTGGAGGAAGAAAGAAAAGGCTGTCCTAACAATGACTGAAAATGGCTTGGTGTTCAAGTAAGGATTTTAGGGTTAAAGGGTCATTAGTACACAGAGATGAGGGCTGAAGTGAGGCACAAAAAGGGAAAGGCTCATGAGTGAGCCTCAGAAGATGCTGAAAATACTTGTGATAGATGGAATTAATCTTGTTGCTGTGATAAACACACATTTAAGTATCAGGAACATTTTGCCAAAATGGGGTTTGCCGATTTCTTATTTAGCTCTTCCTGATAAAGCATATAACCAACGGTTTTTTAATAAGGTACCACTTTCACATCACTGTCTACTTGACAACTCCACCTAGATGTCATTTCCAAAACTGAACTCTTGGTTTCTTCCTCCCAAAACCTATTCCTCTCCATCCCAGTATACGGCAACACCATTCTCTCCGTTGCTTAGGCCTTTTAAAAGCACTGGAAGCGAAGTTATATACTTCACACCTAACCCATCGGCAACTCCTGCTGATGGCATTCAGCCCGCTCCCCCACCCGAGCCAAGCCCGCGATCATCTCATGCCTGGACCCCTGCTGGTCTTTTTAGTTCCACACAGCAACCTTTAAAAACTTATGTCAGAGCATAATAATCTTATGTTAAAATCCTCTGTGGCTTCTTTTCCATAATAAAATCCAAAGCTCTACAATGGCCCACAAAGTACAGAAGTCGAAGCACATTCTGGTCCTGAGCTAACTCTGTGAGCTGAGTTCATCTATTTCTCTCTCTCTCTCCCCCTCTCATTCCACTTTCTCCTCTTCCGTATCTCCAGAATGTAAGCTTTATGAAAGCAGAAACTTCGTTTGATTTGCTCGTACGGTCTCAGTGTGTATGGCACATAAAAGTTGCCCAATACATTTTTATTGAATGAAAGACTATTTTGTTGATACTGTAATATGTTTTCTTTCTTCCCTCTTTATACAATCTGACCAACTTGACATAGTGTTCCTACCAAATAATACTATTAAAATGGAAATATTACTATATTTGCTCAGCTCCGAAAAGATGCCGATACACTAGAAAGTGTACCATCACATGCGGGTGAGGAGGGGCGCAGGGTAAAACCATGAGAGCTTGTCAGATGCTTCACTGCCCACCTGGGACTTCAAGAGGACACAGTACACAAAGACAAACACGGAGTGACAGGACAGTACTTCACCTGGGCAATAGGAACTGCACACAGGGTTACCCCAAATCCAGCAGCCACAGTTTTGTGCCATGGTCTTATCAATTCCGAGAAACAGCGCTTCTCACAGTTAGCCACGACTGGCACACACCGTTTGTGCCTAGAAACAGAAGTCAAATTTAGTGAGGCACAACCACCAACCTGTAAAAGCCTCTTCAATTTACTGATATTTGCAGGGGCTGGAGACTCAAACTCGGGCCCCGCTGGAACCCAAATGACGACGCAGGGTGGCCTTCCACACGACAGGGCTCTGTGGGGAGCTGCGTGGACTGGAAAGGCCCGGGCCGATGGTGCCGCAGTTTAAGAGTTACCAGGTGTGGACGTTTAAGAGGTGGTCTCAAAGCTTTTTAAAAACTCAGGCCAAAATAAAACGCTTCTGCAGGCAGGCCCTCTGGCCTAGGCTGCAAGGGCTCTGATGGTCCCCTGGAGCCCGCAGGCGTCAAGAGGCCGAGGGAGCAGGGCCCGCGGGGAGGCAGGCAAGTTCCTGGGGCTCCTCCGCCCTCACGGAAAACCTCCTCCGGGAACCCGCCGCCTGCCCGAGCCTCTTCCCCTACTCTCCCCAGTGACTTCAATGGGCCAACAAGAGTCACTTCGCGGGCAGGCCGAGCGCCCCCCAAAAGACAGCCCGAGGGTGAGGGAACGCGGTTTCGGTAGGTGGGAAAACGGAAAAGCCGTCAGTGAGACACGAAGCCCGGGCTTGGCCGAGGAGGCGGGAGGCCTCTGGCCAGAGGCAGAGGCGGGACGTCCTCAGACCTCCGAGACGGGCGGGACGCCGTGACCCTCTCGGCCGAGAAGGGAAGCGCGCGCCCGCAAGGCCGGGGCTGCGGCCCGAGTGCAGCGCTCTCAGTGTCCCCTCCCTCTGTCCGACCCTGACCTACACGACCTGAAGCCCTACCTGAAGAAGAAGGCTACGCTCCGCGACACCCAACTCCGTAGAGCCGCCATCCCGCGTCTGACGGACCCCACACGCACACGCCGGAAGTGACGCCACTTCGTGAGCGGGGGGCGGGGCACGGCCCCCCCATGAGAGGGCCTCTTCGCATGACCACGCCCCCCGCCCGGGAGCGCAGCCGGGATTGGACAGACGGGGAGAGAGGGGGCGAGGCTGAAGGTAACGGCTATAACAGCCTCGCCGGACACACAACTGCCGGAGCTTCCGCGTGGGGCGGGGCGGGCCGTGTGAGGACGCGGAGCGGGCGGAGCCAAGTCGGCCGTCGTGGAGGGTGGTTGGACTGGGGCCCTTCACCTCGGGAGAGTTCTCTCGTTAGCTGGCAGTGCGGGTCCGTCAGGACAGAAGTCGGAGGCGGAGCAGCGATCTGCTGGGCAAGCTGCTGCTGGGGCGGGGGTCGGGGCGGGGGTCGGGGCGGGAGGGGCGGGAGCCGGGCCAGGGGCGCTGTCACTTCAGCACCAGGAAATAGGTGGTCCAGCCGGCTAGCAGCAGCGCCCCGATGAGCACCGTGTAGCTGAGGAGCACGAAGGCCAGCAGCTCCCGCAACAGCTGCAGCACGTGGATGGTGGTCGAGGCCGGCATCGCCCTGCGCGGGAGGCCCGAGGACCTGCGGGGCAGGGCACCCGGGAGACCCTGAGCACGCAAAGAGGACGGTTCTCTCCCCTTGACCAACCTCCGCTGGACCCTAAGCAAGCGCTGCTGAGCCAGGCACTGTTATAGGCAGCGTGGACACAGGGGGCTAGACTAGGTCCCGGCCCTCTACAGAGTGAACATACTTTCCTAAGGCTAAGGAAGCCCAAAGTGCTGATTTTCTCCATTAACAACCACCTGGACACTCTGCACTGACACTACAGAATTCTTTTAAACCGAAAGTTCCCCTCATTCTTAGGCTCCCGATCTGGATCTGGGCTCAGAGAAGAGAGAAGCCTGCGGTTCCCAGACCCCGCTGCTGCACTGGTCTTCACCCCCAGCCCTCTCCTCCCATCCACCTCATTCATTTTTAATGTTGTGAGTGCTGCTAATGGGCTGGCGAAGTAAAGCTTTCTTTTGCCATCATTCAAGCTGCAGCCCCGGCTGTCAGCGCTACTTGGGAGGGGAAGAGAAGAAAGCCTTTTGAGTAGGGGGAAAGCAGCAGACCCTCGCTGCAGCCCCTCCGCAATTCCTCTGGCCCCAAGGCTCATTAGTACACAAGAGTTTGAGGATCCCTGCTTTGTGGCCAGGCATGCTTGCCCTTCTGGCCAGCCAGGATAGCAGGAGTGCCAAGAGGTGGGTATGAATTTGATTCTGGGCTAATCTCCTTCCCCATCGTGCTCTTGGCATCTGCTCCAGCACTCTACCTTCCACCACAGATGGAATCATATGGTAACAATCACAAACCAGTTCTTTACCTCCACTGCTGCCCTGCCCAGCAACGCCCCTCAGTGCCAACCACCAGCTTCCCTTTCTCCCCATTTCACTCACTCAGGAAAGTTTCCACGACTCGTCCACCGCAGCAGCTCCACGGTCGCTCTCTGGTCTGGTGTCCAAAGGTAGGCTTGCGTGCACTCCAGCGATGTCAGCAGAGCTGAGGGATTTTCAGGCAGCAGCTGCACTCACCAACTAGGTGTGGTCTAGAGACCAATCACAATCTTCACGTGGTCCCTGAGCTCTCACGGAGCTGCGCACAGGCGATCCCAGACCAGGCGGGGCGCTGGCAACTCTGCCCGTCCTCTGCCTATGTCACCACCACGGCCCACAGAGCTCTGAACTTGCCTGCAAAGCTCCTGACTTAGATGGGCTGGGCAAGTGGTACACTAGGGGGGATTTCATGGCCCTCTTGTCTGGCTTTTCTAAACACTGCAGGTGGGATACAGTCCAAATCCTAACAAACTCCCACTGAGAGCAGTCCCATCCTACTCTGGAGTCTCAGACAAGAAGAACCACTGTACATACAACACTCATGACTGCCCAACTAAAGCAAAAGCTGTTGTCTTAAAACATATGCAAGTTCGAGCATTTGTGTGTGTGTGTGTGTGTGTGTGTGAGACAGAGAGAACCAGCTCAGAGAACCAAGAGCTCCCAAGTGCTTGATTCTAATTCACAGAGTTTAGCAGGTTAGAGACTCATTATACAGTCACCTTCCCAATGTGCCCACTTCCAATTTCAACTCCTCCAAATGTAAGGCAAAAAGAACCAGTCAGGATTTCAGCCAATAAAGAAGAGACCCTTTCCCAGATGTAACAATGAAGGGAAACGAAAGCACAAACTTTATGCTGCTTCTGATTCTTCTGCTTTTTGTAGTAGTTTGTAGTAAGAATATGTTTTGACCTTTAAAAAAAAGCAGGCAGTGTGGACATCAACCCTTTTATTAACATCCTCGTCCAGAAGCAAATGGCTCTCTAATTTGATCAGGATCTCTTATTATCAAATCATTGCCCCGCCGCAGCCGGGCTGAAACAGGAGCAGAACATTATCAAGCTGCGCAGGAAGCCAGTGAGTAGTAATTGCAACCCCAGAGAGCTGGTCATCTGGAGGGCTCTGTGTCCTGCCGAATCACAGGAAAGAAAGTACAGCTGAGATTTATACCCTCATCCCACACCAAAGTAACACGAAAAAGGCTATTAAAATAGGCCTGAGTCTGTTCCCCTTTAACTCTCACAACCTTCAAATGGATATCTCAAGTCAGTTATGTGTTCCAGCCTTTGCAGACTCTAGTCACCACCCAGTTTGGGGGTATTTTACAGCAACGGAGTAACTGGAGCTGAGAAACGTCATGTAGCTTGAAGTTCATATGCATTCATTTAGAAGAGAATCTGAGAAATTTTACATTACTGCCTTTGACTGCTGGATGACAAAACGGCATCCTCTATTTTCTACAGTATGTCATCGTTAAACCGTATGATTGAATATAATACACCAGGCTCTAGAGTATAATTCACAGTCTGTTCATAATTCATAGTCTATGTGATGTCGGTATTCCTCTGCCTTGCCATCTTGATTACAGCCCCTCTTCCTGGCTGCTTTAGATACTCTGTTTGTTCTGGTGTTGTTTTTCTTAAAGAAGTATTTCTTCTTGAGTTCAGCTCTGCTGAATACAAACACTTCCTCCTGGTGACAGGCCAGTCTTTAACATACAACTGAGAACAAGAGACAGACTCCATGTCGGATTAATCGTAATCCTTGCCGTGAGGGCAGAGCTGCAGTGGCCTATCGCATGGAGATCCCCCCTTCCCAGTTCTCCTCAAGAATTAAATGTGCTGTTTTTAATCCTCCTTCTTTTAACCATTAGTCTCTTGCTCCACCGTTAAGCTACAGTTCAAATACTTATTTCTCTGTTGGCTAAAATTCAAAAGTGTACAGTATGACACAAAATAGTGTCTATGTAGACTTCTTTTTGGCGGGACTGCTGGTGTAGAACCGTCTACCCAACTAGACAAAAGTCCAGACATGATGTAAACAATCCACCCTCTCCAAGAATAAACGTACCATTCACATACCCTTTTTCTCAGTAAGGGCACACTCCTTTGAGACAAAGACTGCTTCAAGTATTAAATGAACTTACACAAAGGCGTATAATATATAATTATCCACCACTTTCTATTTGCATACAAATGAAGCAATTGATGTTTTGAAGTCTTCTGCTGAATGCATTTTTAGGAGCTGACCTAACTATGCTCGGACCAAGCAAGTATAGAGTCACCAGTGAATGCAGACACACGAGACACAACTGAGTACCTGTTCACAGGACAAAACCCCAGCCAAGGAAACTTGACTGGACTTAAATTGAATCCCATGAGCCGAAAACACTTACAGACAAGGTGGATTTCATTCTCTAAAGCAGCTGAGACTCACAGCCGCTGGGGCTGGAAGGTATAAACTAATCTCCCTGGGATAACAAGTAGCTGAAAAAGGATTCCTAAAACAGGAATCATTTTAAGACCTTTCCAAATACTGAATGTCAAAGCCAAGTTAAATCCTCGAGTAGCTAATCTTTTAAATATTCCCTCTTCTACCCCTCATTCTTACATTAAGGAGATTTTTTAAAAGTACAGAATTTCTCCTTCACTCATAACATGCAGTGTGCTAAGAGGCGTCCACTAGCAAAAGAAAGTGAGGAAAACATGTACGGGTACTAATTAACAGTAGAAATGACACCTGGGGAAGGACACTGACTTTGGCCCCCAGCAAAGACGGGGATCAGCTAATTTGGCTGGAGACTCAGGCAAGGGCTGTGAAACCGTCAATTTGGTCCCCTTCTTGGCCTTAACTCCTCCATACGCTGGGATAGAGCGGGAGGGAGATTTCCAACTTCGCCACCAGCACCCAAGCTCCTCTGTCCTGCAGTCTAGCAGTCTCCTGTAGGAAGGGTAGCAGCTGGACTCCAAGATCATTGACAAGCTGCACCAGAGGGGGGTGAAGTCACCAGACCACGGACTGAAACGGGGCTGGGTGTTTTCTAGCAAAATAAATGCCCGAGGCCGAATAGGTGTGTCCGCAGGCTGCTGGGGAAGCACGTGTGGCACTTACCAGGGAGGGGAGCTGCCAGGTGCTGGAGAAGCCAAGCTGCCACCGCTCACAGTGGGACTGGATGGATGGTGCAGCCCACGGTGGGCAGGGAAGAAAATTGGAGGCATCTACCATTGAAATTGTCTTAGAGTTAATAACACGTGCACTAAGAACGCGTCTTTGAATGGTTACATTCTCAGGAAGCTGCTCCCTAATTATTATGTTACTCAATGTAAAAAGCCCTTGATAAGTATGGGATCCATACCAACTTAGTTGACTTAGTTGATCAGGCAGATCATAAACCTGTTCTAGGGAAAGAAGCTCTTCCAAACCTCTTGCTTTTTAGAAGCAGAAGAATCAAAAACAGAAGGAACACAACTTGCCTTAATGACCGGATAAGGTAGAGACTGGTGACACTGAATGTAATGCGCCATGTTCTGCAGGAAAAAGAAATCTCAACTCAGTGATAATACTAGCCCTAGGCCCCCAACACTCAGCCACTGCCCTAGGCATGATGCACCTTTAAGAAATTCAGCACTATTTATTAGGGGTCGGACCTTCCACTTTTATTTTCATTTTTACCTGCTTGGTCCCTGCTTTCTTAAGAACTGGACCCATCTGTGTGGCTGTATAGATTATCCATCCCACCATCCTTAATATATTTCCAGAGGTCTCTAATGAAGATCCTGAGCTCAGAACATTAAAAACTGTTATGTCTTTTACCCTGGCTGATTCTCTTCCATTCTTCTTTCTTTAAGAAATTAGGAACACAAAAGACAAGCAGAAAGGAGAAAACAGCATAATTTAAGAAGCTGACCCCAAAGTAAATTCTGTATTCTCATATTATTCCTCCATGGGGTTGTACTTCCTTCCAGCAACTTCTTCAAAGGAGCCGTTTATTCTGCAGTTCACCGGTAAGTCTCCTTTGAACGCCCTAGAAAGGTTTTTCCATTAGCGACTCTATCCAGCTGGCCCCGTTTATTAGCTTAGTGGTGGCGATGACATATTCTGTGCCTCCATCTTCCAGCTGGGAGAGAAATCGCAGGGCAGCAATTTCAGCAAAGGTTACACCCCCGAGGAAAAATATCAGAGTGACGCGGTTTTCTCCCGGTTGACCTAAGATATAAACATTTCAGAATGTTTATTGATGCTTACAGAATTATTATTGATGCTTCTCTCCCCACCTCTTAAAAAAATTACACCATTCCTAAGGAAAAGTAGTCATATATGTCTTGGTACAGACAATTCATCTGAAACTCAGGACCATGATTTTGATCTCAATGTTTTTTCTAACTTCTGAGATCCTCAGTTCAGAGGTTGAAAGCGGCTTCTCCTGAGGGAGTAATGGGTTCTAGCGCTTACAATATAATTCACAACTAACAAAAGAGGTATGTATATCGGACTCTGACTCCTAAGTACTTTACAAATGTATTTTACAAAGCAATTGCATAATACATGAAAAGCACACTAACACTACATAACCATCTGTGGATACGGGCCGTGGACTTACGTTTCTTTTGTAGCCCTGTGGGCAACGGCTGCCGTTCCTCAAAGTGGGGCCCTGGGAGGATGCGCAGAACTTCCTCAATACTCCGCCAGCCGGGCCGGGAAAGCAGCTGGGCCAGGCGCACACTGAGAGGGGCATAACCACTGTACACATACGATATGTCCGTGGGATTCTGTTAAATAATTAAAGGAAAAAAGGCCTGTAGAGAGGGCGAGAGAGAGACGTATAGCCGCCTAACTGTGGCTTGTGGGGTAACCCAAAATTACTTGATTTGGCTTTGAAGGCAGAAACACAAACCCCCGAAATAGCCTGCTCCAATATTGAAATATCCTGCTCCAATCCACCCCTGCTGGGCTCAAAAGGTTCACTTTTGACTCAAATCTTCAACAGCCACTCAAAGCATCTATAGGTACTGAAGATGAAAAATTGTTACTTGGTTTGGCAAGAAACTTCTTGGACGGTAAAGTGGAACTCCCTAGCCGAGAATATAACCCTGAACATGGCAATTCCACTTTCAGGCACTTATCCCACAGAGGGACTTGTACTCTAGAGGACAAAAGACCAAAGCACAAAGATATTAACTGCAACACTGCGCGAACTAGCAAAGGACTGCAAACGACCTGAATTTCTATCAGTAGAAATCTGATAAATCATAAAATAAGATGTATCTGAAAAACCACTAGGTAGCAATTAATTAAAAAAATTATTTTAGGGCTTCCCTGGTGGTGCAGTGGTTGAGAGTCCGCCTGCCGATGCAGAGGACGCCGGTTCGTGCCCCGGTCCGGGAAGATCCCACATACCGCGAAGCGGCTGGGCCCGTGAGCCATGGCCGCTGAGCCTGCGCGTCCAGAGCCTGTGCTCCGCAACGGGAGAGGCCACAACAGTGAGAGGCCCGCGTACTGCAAAAAAAAAAAAAAAAAAATTTTATTCTTGGCCTTGGCACTCAGCCTGAGGGATCTTAGTTCCCCGACCAGGGATCGAACCCAGGCCCCGTGCAGTGGAAGCTCAGAGTCCTAACCACTGGACCGCCAGGGAAGTCCCTATGTAGCAATTAAAAAGAACTTAAAAGAATGAGGAGATCACAGAAGGCTCTTCAAGATACAGTGTTAAGTGGTGGGTGGGGTGGGGAAAGAGGTCAGCGTTGTGAAGAGCTGAACTAATCTACGACTTACGCTGTACAACCCAGGAATTAAGAGTATCTATGTTCCCACTGGACAAAAACAATCCAATTTTGCTACTGAGGCAGGAGACTGTCAGCTTTTGCGGCAAGACGCAGCCTAATAAAGTCCCTTATGAAAAACCAAAAAAGAAAATAAGAAAAATGAAACTTACAAAGATTGGAGTAAACAATAAACATAAAGCAAAGCGCACCCTACTTTGGAGACCAGTGGTATAGAATATGCACCATTTATGTAAAAATGTTTGTCTGTACACAGAATCTTTCTGGAAGGATAGATTACAAACTGGTTACAGTGCTCGCCTCTGAGAGGAAACTGAGGTTGGAAGTGGGAGGAGCCTTGCTTCTCACCGTTTGCTTTCCCTGTACTGGATCTTTGCCTGACCCTCCCGCATTTCTCCCTGGTGCTCTGTGCCCCAGAGGCGGCCCCGTGGGCTCTGCACCAGCTGGAAACTGGAGAGAGGACGGCAGCATGAGTTGTTGCCCTGACTTCCCCTCTGTGGTGCTGCCAGAGGTTGGTTGTGTCCCTCGGCTTGTCAGACGGCCTGGCCACACAGCTCTTCTCTCCCAGTTCTGGAACAGCCCCCTTCCCCTGCCCTCAGGCCTCGGCTGGGGAGGGCTCCCCACTGCATTGCCTCTCTCTGGTCCACCCCGTCTTTATGAAACTCCCTCAAACTACCCAGTGCCAGAGCACCCTATGCTTCCTGCTGGGATCCACACGAATGCACGACTTTCTCCAAAGCATTAGAAAACTGTCGTTAGAAAACAAGGTGGATGCGGAGATCAAGTAGCGTATGTCGTTGCAATAACCTGTTAACTGGGAACTCAAATGAGGTGAAGAGCAGGAGCGTCTTACTTGCTCGTTTACATCATCCATCCAGAGGCGTAACGTTTTCCGGACGGTTGGGTAAGTATTTCTGCCCCCTGTCTGTGGTTTCAGCAGGCCAGCCTTCTCTAGGTTGTATAAGGTCAATATGTGCTCATAGCCGTACGTCTGCAAGAGAAGTCGAATCAGGAAAACGGTTTCTGCGACTTTCAAAAAAGAGCACTTCCACGTACACATGGCCAGTAGGCACATGAAAAGCTGCTCAACATCACTAATTATTAGAGAAATGCAAGTCAAAACCACAACGAGGTACCACGTCACACTGGTCAGAATGGCCATCATTAAAAAGTCTACAAATAACAAATGCTGGAGGAGGTGTGGAGAAAAGGGAACCCTCCTACACGGTTGGTGGGAATGTAAGTTGGTGCAGCCACTATGGAAATCTGTATGGAGGTTCCTCAGAAAACTAAAAATAGAGTTGCCATATGATCCAACAATCCCACTTCTGGGCATATATCCAGACAAAACTATAATTCAAAAAATACATGCATCCCTATGTTCATAGCAGCTCTATTTACAATAGCTAAAACATGGAAACAACCTAAATGTCCATCGACAGATGAAAGGATAAAGAAGATCTGGTACATATACAATGGAATATTACTCAGCCATAAGAAAGAATGAAATAATGCCATTTGCAGCAACATGGATGCAACTAGAGATTATCATACCAAGTGAAGTAAGTCAGAAAGAGAAAGACAAATACCATGTGATATCACATACATGTGGAATCTAAAATATGGCACAGATGAACCCATCTACAAAACAGAAACAGAGTCACAGACACAGAGAACAGACTTGTGGTTGCCAAGGGGAAAGGGGGGTGAGGAGGGAAGGACTGGGAGTGTGGGGTTAGCAGATGTAAACTATTATATATAGGATGGATAAACAACAAGGCCCTACTGTAGAGCACAGGGAACTATATTCAATATCCTGTGATAAACCATCATGGAAAAGAATATGAAAAAAAAGAATGTCTCTATGTGTATAACTGAGTCACTGCTGTACAGCAGAGATTGGTATGACATTGTAAATCAACTCTACTTCAATTAAAAAAAAAGAGCACTTGCAACAAATCCACTGGTTTGTACTCTGGGGCATGTTACTGAAGTCCAGGCAATGACCATCCATGGGCACAGGTGCAGGGCAGGGATGAAGCCTGCCCTATAACTGCTTGCCATTACAGCAAATCCAGCTCACTGGATCACTCAAAGAATGATGTAAATTTTTTTACTTTAAAGTCAGAATTTATGGACCCAACTTAAGTGAGCATCAAATAAGTTACAGTATATTTTTATATGGGATATAATTAGCTACTAAAAAAAGAAAGAGGCAGATCTATACATCTTGATAAGAAAGACCTTCTGGATTTATTCTTAAAGACAAAAAAATATAAGAAGACTATTACGTATAGTAGGATTTTATTTTTGTTAAAAAAGATATAGTAAGTAATAATAATAGCTAACACTTATACAATACTTTCTATGGCGGGGGGCACTGGTGTGTTCTAAGTGCTTTACATACGTTAACTCAGTCATTCTTATTATAACCCCATGAGGTAGCCACTATTATCTCCATTTTATAGAGAAGTTTAAATAACTTGCCCAAGGTCACACAGTTAATGAGTAACAGAGCTGGGATGTGGATCCAGCTGGTCTCGCCCCATGGTCTGTGTATGTAAACATTCTTTGTACATAGATGCAAAGACAGGAATCTGGAAGCACACAAACCAAACTGCTGACATTGGTCCCTTCCAGGGAGGGAAATGGGAGGAGGCGGGGGAGGGTCATGGTTTGCACCACGTACTTCTGCTTTGTTTGAACGTTATATGATGAGAATGCACGTGTCATTTGTGTAACTTTTTAAAAGGCAAAAAAACAAACAAACAAACAAAAACCCCCCAAAACCCAACCTGAATGAGTATTTAGTTTTAACGCTAACATACTTAACTGTGACTAGCAATAGCAAATAAATAGTGCCTGAGACATTTTTAAACAGAAGGGAGAATTTTAAAAACAATGGTGGGCTTTTCTTTATTATAAAGTAACAGGCTTGATTTAAGTGAGTTGGCAGAAAGTTCCCTTCCTCCATCGAATAGTTGGGTTAACAACAAGAGCACTAGACCCTGGCTGCCTGGGTTTTATCCCTGGCTCTGCCACATACTAGCTGGTGACCTTGGGGAAGTTATAGCACTACTCTGTGCCTTAGTTTTCTCATCCATAAAATGGGGATGGTAAGAGTATACAACTCAGCGCTGTTGTAAGGATTAAACAAACGAATACACATAAAGCTCTTCCAGTTGAGCCTGGCACATAGTGAAAGCTCACTAAACATTAGCTATTGTTATTATTATGCAAACACAGTAAACAATGAATACCAAGGACAATCCCTCCATGTACTAAAAAATTTAAAACATAGTGGAAACACTATACCAAAATAGCAGCTTTGGGAAGTATTTTTTTAAAAAGATGTTTTCTCCCCTGGCAAATTAGTAATTTAAAACTATACTGACCTGCAGGATTTCTCTTTTGTAATAATCCAAAACTTTTTGTTTGAGTCCACTATTGCACACGGATTGGAGGCAAACTAGTCTTAACACCTTGATCAGCGGATGCTTTTGGGCAATACAATCCTCAATGTAACTGTTGACCTGGAAACAAAATATATACCGGTACCAGCATCTGGTTTGGGGACCTAAAGAACTTGATATTTACTATTATTTTTCAAAGTCAAATATTGTGTGGTGACCTGGATGGGAAGAGAATTTGAAAAGATACCATAATCTATTCCTATATATGTGTGTGTATATGTATGTATGTACATATCTGAATCACTTTGCTGTGCGCCTGAAGCTAACACAACATTGTTCATCAACTCGACTCCAACATAAAACAAAACATGAAAAAAAAAAAAGGAGATGAGTGGGAGAACGGTTCATTCTTTTTTTCACTGTCCCTAAGCCCCCTCCGAAGTAGCTCCTCTGCCCCTGCTACACGCATCCCCGTCACCATGGAGACACACCAGCGATGGGGAGTGCAGGGCAGTGAGGGCACACGCAGGCAATCCAGCAGCCTGTCTGGACTCACCTGTCTCCACGGACAACCTCGGGAGAGGCTGCTGCATGTCCCGGGTGTGTGACCATAACAGCAGCAATTTATCAGCATAAAGTGACAGGAATCTTTTTAGAAGATGGGAATTTTCATAAATCGAATAATTTTAAATTTAGTAATAGAAGTGAATATTTAAGGGAAATTATATGATCAATCCTCTCAGAAAGCAAATCTATTCATTTATCTATTATAGTCCTTAAAGGTCTTTGATTTTAGGGGCTGGGTCTCACCTCTCCGTGCACTGCAGGAAGTGCCTTGCATAGGATAATGTTAAATATATGATACTTGATAAAATCCCTGTTTTCACATTTTGCATTTGCTCTTCAAAATATGTAGACAAGGGGCTTCCCTGGTGGCACAGTGGTCGAGAATCTGCCTGCTAATGCAGGGGACACGGGTTCGAGCCCTGGTCTGGGAGGATCCCACATGCCGTGGAGCAACTAGGCCCGTGAACCAAAATAAATAAATTAATTAATAAACTCCTACCCCCAACATCTTATAAATTTATTTATTTATCTATTTTTGGCTGGGTTGGGTCTTCGTTTCTATGCGAGGGCTTTCTCTAGTGGCGGCGAGCGGGGGCCACTCTTCACCGCGGTGCGCGGGCCTCTCACTATCGCGGCCTCTCTCGTTGCGGAGCACAGGCTCCAGGCGCGCAGGCTCAGTAGCTCATGCCGTGTCCCCTGCATTGGCAGGCAGATTCTCGACCACTGCGCCACCAGGAAAACGCCCCCCAACATCTTAAAAAAAAAAAAAAATGTAGACAAGGCATGGGAATCAAAGCAATTGCTTTTCTAGCTATAATCTTACGTTTGATAAGGTATCAATTATTTGTTAGAACAGTTTTATTGTACACATACCTTATCAGTGTCTATTCCAGACATAAACTCCTGCTCCACTGTTAATTTATCAAAGAAGTCTTCAGAAGCTAAAATGGAATTAGCAAATTTGTAACTAAGAAATTAATGTTAACCCTTTTATACACAGAGCATGATTAAGAAACAAGACACACACAAAAGAAAGCAAAAAGTTCAAATCGTCACCTGAAAAGAATCTTCTAAGAAACATGGAAACCCCTTCAACCCTGAGCTCCTAAATGACATCTAGAAACAGTTGACCACTGCACCCCTTTGCTATCCTTAGGACGCTAATAAGGACTCAAGAATTTTTTCTCAGTATCAATGAAAGCTAATTTTGAAAGAGCATTTTACTTGCATCATCAGATCCAACCCAGTTTCACTTGATTTCCACTTCTATTAATATGAAAACAATGGACTGATTTTCCAACACTTTTATATAAGATTCAAAGTATACTTTATAAAACAGGGCATGGAACAATCTCCAACTCAGCTTTTACAGCCTGTGTTTTAATGAGTAAACACATCTTCCAAGCCCTTTCAAAATACTTAACATATGCTCTCTACCAATTCTGCAGAGAGTCTTCAAGAGAAAAACAAGAACTAAAACAGAAACATGATGCTGCTCTAATTAAGTAATCCTTAACAACAGGAAAAAAACCAGACTGAAAAAATTAACCGCCTCATGTTATGGGAAGAATTTTTTTCTCTTTTTGACATTCCAAATATTTTATCATATGATTACGTGATTTTAACAATGAAAAAAACTGAGTTAACCACAAAGGGAACATTTTTGACTATAAACATTCGAATACTTAACGCTGAGAATAACATACAGTGTTAAAACAGAGCTGACCTTCCCAAGGGAGTACTGTGGTGCCAGTGATCACGGTGTCAGTCATGGTGCATGCAAGTCAGCCCCAGGTGAGCACGATCATTCCCAAGGATACTCACTAGTTACATCTTTGATTAGCTCTGCAATCGAGGTGTGGTTTGCGAGGGAGCCCCTTGCTGCCTGCATGTGGGGCAGTTGCGAAACGAACTGCTTGATCTCCCCAACGGTCTTGGCGTTGTGCCTCTCCTGAAACACAGAAAACAGCAGAACCGTTGAGCGGGGAAAATATTTTAAGTGCTCTGTTCTTTGTATTGCTTAGAGGACATTTAATTTATACTAATGAGAAAGAACAGAATACAAATAAATCAGGCCAAACCCACCTCCAACATGACCCAGAAAAACACCAAAGATAGGCTCGTTGTTCCCGTTCACTGCATTAGTACTTTTTTTTTTTTTTTTTTCGCGGTACGCAGGCCTCTCACTGTCATGGCCTCTCCTGTTGCGGAGCACAGGCTCTGGACGCGCAGGCTCAGCGGCCATGGCTCACAGGCCCAGCCGCTCCGCGGCATGTGGGATCTTCTTGGACCAGGGCACGAACCCACGTCCCCTGCATCGGCAGGCGGACTCTCAACCACTGCGCCACCAGGGAAGCCCACATTAGTACTTTTTAAGGGAGCAAATGCCTAATGTTTTTTCTTTCCAGGCATCAGATCATATTGTGATTAGTATTTGTGGGGGACAGTACTAGGTTGTCCACAAACATTTCTGAGTAAAAAAATTAAAACAAAGACATGTTAAGAGGGGAACATAAATGGCAAAACATTTCCTCCATAATAGAAAAAAATCCATTCTTACTGCTGAACTCAGTCTTGAATACTGTCCATGAATAAAGAGAACCTTCCTGGGTGATGAGAAATTTTTTTTTGTGCAAAATTTAGTAATTTAAGCCAAAAGTAAAATTTGAAGAAAATCAATTAGCAAACACAATTCCTAAGAAAGATGAAACCTGGAATACACACTCAGTAAAAAAAAATCAGCCTTCAAAAATTCTCCCAATTTATGTTTCCAAAGATTAAATACACAGAGTTCAATATCTTACTGAATTCGCATGTTTCAAAAATGAGCTTTAACCAAGAATAAATCAGTGGTGGGACAAGAGGAGGCAGGAAGGTGATAATGAAGCCGCCAATTTAAAAGCTCTGGGCTGCTGGGATTTCACTCTTATTATCACCTACCGCATCTGCAGGGTTCCCCTGCATGTTGGCTAAACTGGGAGCTTTTGGCCCAAATTGCAAGTTCTATTATAGAGGATATTTTATTTACAGTACAGCTGGCTTCCTCTCTCTTTTTTTTTTTTTTTTACAGCTGCCCTCCTCTTAAGTGAGATAGGAAATAATTAAAAGGAAGGTAAAACAAATATTTATGGTGAAAGCTTGTAAACTGCAAACACTACCACTTTCTCCCCCAAAAGGAGAAAAACTTAACACCTTTTCTCATGGGTCTGTGAAGAAGTTTAAAAAGAAAATCTTGGGTCCTCCAATGGCTGAGTCCGCAGTTTCTTAGGATGAGAACTGCAGCTCTGCTTAGTGGCTGCACTTCTGGCAGCTCTTCCTTCCTTCATGGGGTGGGCAGTCTAGCCAGAATCAGGATGACAACCAAACCGTCTCACCTCAAACGCTGCAGAGATCACCTTTGCTTTCTTGCTAAGCACGGAGCCCACTGCATTGAAGTTTTTATCTCGGATCTCAGCATACAGCTCCTCCGCAGAATTCAGCTGAAGCTTCTTTGCTTCCGTGGGAAGGTCCTTACCACCATCGCCCTGTTTCTTAGGTGCAAATTTCTCCGGAGGTAATTTCACGTAACCTGAACAACAGTGGAAGGGAACAAGGCTCTGCGTGCATTTAATGGAAGAACCAGTCAAGTGCTCAGGCACAAAACAGAATCTTCCAACTTAGGAGAGGATGGAAGCCGGCTTTAGAAAAAACTGGAGTATAGCACTGAGGTTTTGATTTTTCCACGATCAAAGTACAGAATGTAGTGACTCTTTAATATTCATATCATGGTTCCACTTTTCTTTGGGGGCACCTATCTGAAGCACTGCAGCAATGACCAGTTCCTGAACTTATTCAGGGATCAGGTTACTTTTTCACTTAAAAAAAATTACAAGGCTCTCCCCATTATCTTCCGGCATTTTTCAAACTGTAAGTCATGTCCTATTAGTAGATCATGAAATCAAGTTGGTGGGTTGCAATTAGCATTATAAACAAACAAAACATTAAATACCATAGTGCATCACATGAAGTAGGGTGGTTTTTCTTTTAAATAAAATGTTGGTTCAGTTTCACACACACATATGTGTGCATGTACTAGGTCATGATATAAAATATATCTCTTACTATAGGTTGTTGTCGAAAATAGTTTGAAAGCCCACTTCCTGTTTTTATAAATAAAGTTTTATTGGCACAAAGCCATGCCTTTTCATTATGCCTCATTTGGGGCTGCTTTCACATTATAAAGAAGTGAGATTCCACAGAGGCACTGCATGACCTAAAATATTTGCTATCTGGCTCTTTACAGAAGTTGTCCACCCTGCTCTAGAACAAGCTCCCAAATTCCTCAGCACAGCATCCAGTCCCTCCACTAAGTAGCCTTAACCCTCTTCTCCCATCTCTGTTCCTCCCAAACCAACTTCGTCACCATTTCCGGGAACACCCCACACGCCCTTATGAGTTGCCTATAAACCGGTTTAACTCTAAGAAGCTTGGCAATATGAATCAAGGGCCTTATAACGTTAACACCTTGGACCCCAAAATCCCGCATCAGAGAATGTAGCGAAAGAAAGTAATATGCTATATGAAAAAAGTTTTTTGTATACAGATGTTTTTATAACCATAAAAAACCCCCAAACAACCTAAAATGCCCAACATTAGGGGAAGGATTATGCAAATCATGGTATAATATATATTATGGATTTTAATTAAGCTGTTAAAATTATGCATATGCTGAGAAAATGCTCATATTATACCAAATCAAAAAAGAGATTCAGGGAATCCCCTGGCGGTCCAAGTGGTTAGGACTCCATGCTTTCACTGCCGAGGGCCAGGGTTCAATCCCTGGTTGGGGAACCCCGCAAGCCACGAGGTGAAAAAAAAACGACAAAAAAAGAGGTTCAGAATAATTTGGACAAGCTGATGCTATTTATTTTTTGTTAACTAAAATAAACTCTGCATAGAAAAAGACTATAAGGAAATACACCAAAATATTAACATTGGCTGTCCCAAGGTTTCGGGGGTAGGGCTTCAGGGATAATGGGAGATCTATGTTTTCCTTCTTTATTTTTCCAATTTTCCCTTAACTGATATTTGACTCATATTATGGAAAAAACTTGCTGCATAGAAACTGGGAATTTATACATATTCCTTCTCTTCTTGGAGAATCCCCTCCTACCTCTCACCTGTCTTAGACAGAGCCCCCTGAGGCTGCCTCACAGGTCATCTCCCTGCTCTAAACTCTAGCTCCCTTTAATGGTCTCCTGGGTGTTTCACTCTCTGGGACCATGAGAGGAGAGGCACCCTTGTTTCCTTCTGGTTTTTTTTTTTTTTTTTCCAACAGCCCTGCTACCTCGTTTCTTTGACTCCCACCTACTATCCAGCACAGAACTCCTCTGTCAATGAAATGGAGTTTTAAAAAGTATTTAAGATGTCATCTTTTGGAACAAATAATTTAAAAATAAGACTTTTTACAACTTTATCACTAAAGACTCTTTGTTTTGTGGAAACCCCTCTTCATGGCTGTGTCTTCACCCATTCCCTCGGCTATCTATCCATCCTTATGGTTAAAATACGCATAACATAAAATTTACCATTTTAACCATTTTACAGTGGACAGTACAGTAGCATTTAGTACATACACAACTTTGTTCAACCACAGCTAGTACCTAGTTCCAGAACCTTTTTATCCCAAAAGGAAACCCCACACCCAATAAGCAGTCACTCCCCAACCTCTTCGAGTCCTGGCCACCACTACTCTGTTTTCTGTCTCTGTGTTTTCTCCTTCTAGGCTGTTCCTTGGCTCCCTGTGATGTAATTCAGGATGGCAATAGAGGTCAGGGGCTGATGGAAACCAGAGAAGGGGGCCTGGATGGGACAGAGGGAGTGGTGGGACCTGTCGTAAACTGGAGACAGGGGCATGTCTAAAGCGGGATCTCCGCTGGGCACCAGCTGCAATGTGGGAATGTGACCTCGGGGTCGCCAGAGCTTCAGATGTTTTTAAAGACATGGCATATATGGGAATTTCCTGGCGGTCCACTGGTTAGGGCTCCGTGCTTTCATTTCCGAGGGCCTGGGTTTGATCCCTGCAGCTAAGATCCCACAAGCCGTGTGGCATGGCCAAAAAAATAAAAATAAATTTAAAAAAAGACATGGCAGGGCTTCCCTGGTGGCACAGTGGTTGAGAGTCCGCCTGCCGATGCAGGGGACACGGGTTCGTGCCCCGGTCCGGGAAGATCCCACATGCCGCGGAGCGGCTGGGCCCGTGAGCCATGGCCGCTGAGCCTGCGCGTCCGGAGCCTGTGCTCCGCAACGGGAGAGGCCACAACAGTGAGGGGCCCGTGTACCGCAAAAACAAAAACAAAAACAAAAACAAAACAAACAAAACAAAAAAAGACATGGCATCCATCAGGATTATTATTAAAAATTCTCTCCAATTTTAAATGCTGACAGAAACAAACAGACAAACATCATGTGGACCAAAACCAAATAAAACATTTGTGACCTCTGACCCCAACAGTTTGTCAGGCCTAAACTCTAGCAGGCCTTCAAATCTTCCGTTGAGTGTCCCAACCTCCCGTATCAGCCTTTTCCCCAGAATGTCTCAGCTGTGCTCTCTGCCTCAGCAAGCTGGTCGTCCCATGGTTCCCTGCAGGTATTATGCCACCTGCCCCTCGCCAGCAGCCCCCCCAAACTCTACCCCTTTTTCCAAACCCAGTACCAAGGCCACCTCTTCCAGAGGCTTTCCTGAACAACTGCCTGCCACGGCATCTATGTTCTCCAACTGCAGAGCCATCTGTTTATTTAGCCCTTGGCCTCCGCTCACAGCGGGCAAGCACAGTCCTGTGTAGTAAACATCAGCCAGCCCTTGTGTGACGGACAATGGTAGTTTGCTCAGATGTCGTTTAATTTTTTTTTTTTTTTTTTTTTAGCCACACCGTGCGGCATGCAAGATCTTAGTTTCCTGACCAGGGATTGAACCCATGCCCCCTGCATTGGAAGAGTGAAGTCTTAACCACTGGACCGCTGGGGAAGTCCCTCAGATGTCATCTAATCCTAGCGTCTGCAGGTCTAAAGTCAGCATTTTTATTTTTTTCAAATATTCTCTGATTTACTTGAAAAGGAAGCACCTTCTAAAAAAACGGCCTTTTGGATATTTTTATCAGATTACCTATTAGTAAAAGTAGGTGTTACTTTACTCACTGTTCTGAATGCCATAAATTTCATCAATGAGTCCTTCATACGTAAGCTGAGTGGCAAGAGGCGTTAACAAATCCACATTCCGATCGAGCAACAAGAGATTATCAAAAACAGGGAATATTGAGTTCTGGCTCCCTGTAAACTCTCTCTTCATCCTGATCATCATATTGGCCACTTGCTGGAAACAAAACATGGGATCAGGTGGGACCCTCCTGGGAATAAGCAGATTAAAAAATTTGGCTAAAAATGGAAAGAATCAAAAAAGTGAAAAAAGGAGAAAAACGGTGGAAGAGTGAGATGGATAAGAAATAAGCAGCTACAGAAAAGCATTCGCTGTTGGCTGCCTGTCCCAACACTTACACTTTAGCCAGTGGTAGCAGCTATTTCTCAACGGGGCCTAGTTCAGAGAGTCTACTTCTGTTATTCACAGTAGCTCTGTTCTATAAAGTTGCTGTGAATACTGAACCAGCAAATACCGAACCACTGCCCCGAGGGGCAATCGGGGTTAGGGTGCCGCGAACCTCTGGTTATAACATTTTTGTCATCTGATCAATATATAACCTTGTCTTATGTGTGTTTCTGTTTAAAGACACATTAAATATATGACGTTGATTCTCTAACACCATCACTCAGGCCTGAACGAAGCTCATCTAACATGAGATTTCTCCCTAAGGCCCATCACAGCCTCCCTGCGCTCTGAGCGCTAGACAGTGCTTCTGCACCACCTTTGGGGGCCATTTTAAACAGCAAAATCACCATCAAAAAGAGCACAAAAATGCAAAAAAAAAAAAAAAAAAGTGGCACTGAGCAGCGCATGGCATTATATAGCGGCAAAAAGGACACTTGTTTATGGTATGAGCTGAAGGCACAGGGCTGCTCTGAGTGACCTCAGCTGGGAACATGCATACTGGACAACTCAAATTACTGCCGCTCTGAGCATGTCCACAAAACACTGTGAATACTGATTTGGGGGCTACAAATAAATTTCAGTAAATAGGTGAATTGCCAAATAAAAAGGATTGACTGTATTTGTAAACAGATTCCCACTCCTTCCCTTCCTGGGGACCAGGGGACCCTTCCTCCACCACCAGAAGCACCTGCCGTTTCTCACCCGGGCGCACTCTCCTTTCCCAAAGATCTGGGGGATCGTCCCATACAGAGCTTGCAGGGTCATGAGCCCCTTGGCTGCGTGGTACAGGCTGGTCTGGTCGCTCTCCAGGTAGCACTCCTGCGGGGAGGAAGGGCCGGTTACGGTCATGGTCATCTGGGTGCATGAGGCACCCACCTCTGTCAGGCGCTGGGACTACACAGCCACTGGGTAAGACTGTTTCCACTAATTCCCCACTTTGCCAGGAAGCTGCAGACTCGGTTCCAGCCCAGGCCAGGAGGCCAACAGCTCTGCCGTCGGGGGCAGCTATGGCAGCAATTCTCCCGTGGCAGAGCCTTCTGGAAGGCACTCCTCTTAGTTCATCAGCTCTTGAATAAGCTACTGATTAAGAAAGACTGACACAGGGACTGGGCTTTCTCATTCACCGTTGTGAGTGTAAAGGCTAGGAGGACACCGTGGGAGGGCCACATAAGCGCACATATTCTTTGACCCCCCAAAGTCCCAGATGACCTCACAACAGAATACCTGGCAGTTTTTACAAACATGACGCCAATTTCATATGTACTGACAGCAAGTGAAGGCCATAACATCTTGAGAAATGAGAAAGGGGCAGCTGAAGAATCTTTAGAGAGTGATCTCATTTTCAGAAGATATATTTTACCTTATAAAATATACAGGGTATATTTTGTAAAGTAGACAAAATTATACTTTTCTGCATAGAAAAAGGGACCAAAAAATATACACACAACCAGCTAGGAAGTGAGAAGAGAGACTCTAGCAGTTCTGACATGGGTAAGAGCACAGGTTCTCGACTCTGGTTGTCTTGATCTGAACCTCGGCTGTGTCACTTCCCAACTGGTGCCCTCGGCCACTTAGGTAACCTCTCTGTGCCTTATTTATGGTCTGCAGAAGGGAGTATATTCAACATAGTATATGGATTAAATGAGGTAATTGCATGTAAAACATTTCATCCCAGTACCTGAAACATATAGTAAGTCCTTAACAAATATTAGCTTTTATTATTAGAAATTGTTTGGATTACTATTTTTTTTTTACAATCATCCACTCATAAGTCAAAATGGAACACTGTACCAGACACCCCTCACCGACCCTCCCAACGTGCTTCTAGCTTCCAAAGCCAGGAGGGAGGGGACACTGGAGGCCTTAAGCACAGGAGGGTGGGACTCGTGCTCCACCCAGGGAGGAAGGAGGGCTGTGCCTGGAAAGAGCCTGGGGAGAGTGCTTGGCGGCTCTTCCAAGTCTGATGATTTTAACATTTCACTGCATAAGACATGTCCAACTCAAGAATGTCTGAAGACATACTTTCTTGAAAAATTACCTAAAACTCCCTATCAGAGCAGAGTTAAGCTAAAAATTTAAGAAAAAAAAATTAGGGAATATCTCTCAAAATCGTATTCATTTTTTTAAACTTAAAAAGTTGTATTACTATAGACATTCTTTTTGTAATTCTTTTTAAAAAAATTTAAGAGTTGATGGCATATTAATCTTGAATTTTTTGCTCTATTATAACTGGTGGTGGGATGATTATTTGTACTAACATCCCTGTATTCTGTGCTTGTGGAATCACCTGGTATTTCAAGCCATGAGGACATTTTTGGAGGGACAAATGCTAATACCCATTAACATTCAAATTCACATATTTTTTGACCCCAAAGTCCCACATGCCTACACGATAGAATACCTGGCAGTTTTTTTGTTTGTTGTTTGTTTTGTTTTGTTTTTCTATGCTTATCAAACCAATGAAAATGAATTTTAAACAGGTGTACTTGTAACTACTTGGAATGTGTTTGTTTTCCTGACTTAATTGTAGGCAATTCTTACTTCAGGTTGGGGAAAAAAAAGGGTAGGCAGTTTTGATTTTAACTAAAATTATAGTGCTTCACTCACATAACACCAGCCAGTCTAGCACACCATATAAGAAGTAAGACCTTTTAAGGAAAATTTTACATTCTAAAATTATTAAATGGACAACATAAACTCATTCAATCATGCAGGTCCTTTAAACTTTGCTTTGAAAGTCTTAAGGAGAAAAAAATATGGTACTGTGACTAAGGCACGGGCTGGAGAAAACTTTATTTTTCTTCCCTTACCCTACTACTTGAGAGAAGTCAATACAATTTTCCATTTGTATAAATGAAAGGCCACAGTTTTTAACTCTTTTATAATAATATTCCTTGAGCCAGAAGAAGATATACATGTTTTCCACATTTTAGTTACATTTCAACAATTATGTATTATATGCTTATAGGGATCATGTTCAATGGCAAAGTGAAGTGGACTGATGGTCTCAGATGTTTCCATGTAGACAGCGTGTCAAGAACTGGCTTATATATTATCCGTCCTCCAGACTGACATCACATTTCATAATAGCTTGGTATGATGACTGCTCTCAAAATCGCCTGCATGGAAACATCCGTGCCACCGGGCCTGGTCGCGCCACGCGGGGACCTCGACGGGAAGGATGCGCGGGCTCGTGCGGGGGAGCAGAGCCCCAGCGGGTAGCGCCCGCACCGCCGCCTCAGAAGGGAGGCCTCTACCGTCCGCTACCTTGCAGTTTTTTTGTTTTTGTTTTTTTTGCGGTACGCAGGCCTCTCACTGTTGTGGCCTCTCCCGTTGAGGAGCGCATGCTCCGGACGCGCAGGCTCAGCGGCCATGGCTCACGGGCCCAGCCGCTCCGTGGCATGTGGGATCTTCCCGGACCGGGGCACGAACCCGTGTCCCCTGCATCGGCAGGCGGACTCTCAACCACTGAGCCACCAGGGAAGCCCTACCTTGTAGTTTTTACAAAGGAGGTAGGTAGATTTTATGTATACTGATTTCTATATATACATATGAAGATCCCAATAGTTTAAGCCCTGTGACTGAGCATTAGAGTTCAATGAGCTGAACTCTAATTCCCACGTTTTGTGCAGTGCAATACGGTCATAATCACAGCCCCAAAGCACAGAGAGATCTACACGTGCCTCCTGATGCCACGAAAAGCTAAATTATGCTCACTGTTTAAAATCACATAAATAAGTAAAATGACCTCAACTCTATCAGAAATCGGGCTTGAATTTAACATTAGGTAGAACTCTCAGCTTTATTATCCAGGCGAAATCTCTGACTTCTAAAATAGAATCTTAAGTGAACATATATAAACCAAGGGCTTGAAATTCTCAGCAGAAAAGAATTCTGTTCTTTTTTGCAAACCAGCGGTTAAATAAACAGGAAATCTCTCCTCTGGACAGGTTTTGTCATGCCAGGACAGGTTTTCCTCAGCTGCTACCAATTCACATTAATTACACGGATGTGAATTGATTACATGAGGGTATACCATTATGGCTACGTGATAAAGCAAATATAGCAAAATGTTAATTTCAGAACCTAGGTGATGAGTATACGGGTGTTCACTGTACCATTCTTTCAACTTTTCTGTATATTTGAAAATTTTCATATAAAATGTTGGGGGACGGGAAATCTGTACCATCAATGGAAGAGATTCACTGTAAGCAAATCAGTGGGGAACATGGCTGAAAAGAAGAGCCAAGAAACTCTCCTGGTTATAAAATTCATCAGTGGTGCCACTGAGCTCTTCCTCAGGTTCACTCTTTGAAAGCAGTGGTCACTGTAACAACATACTAGGGAAGAAAGAGTTTCAAATAATTTTTTGCACAACACCAGTGGTTCTCAAAAGTTCTAGGCTCCAGACCAGCAGCATCAACGTCACATATGCATAACTCAAAGAAGGAAATACAGATAAATATGATTACACTAAAAAAGTACGCATAGCAAAAACTACCATAAGCTAAGTCAATAGACAAATGTCAAAGGCAGGTAAAGAGCCGACAGATACAGGGCTTCCCTGGTGGCGCAGTGGTTGAGAGTCCTCCTGCCGAGGAAGATCCCACATGCCGCGGAGCAGCTGGGCCTGTGAGCCATGGCCGCTGAGCCTGCGCGTCCGGAGCCTGTGCTCCGCAACGGAAGAGGCCACAGCAGTGAGAGGCCTGCGTACCGCAAAAAAAAAAAAAAAAAAAAAAAAAAAGCCTACAGATACAGGGCCCACGTGTACAGTGATCTATGCATGAGGTAATTCACTGTAGCACTGCCTCTAAAAGCATAAGATGAGAAACAACAAAATGTCCTTCAAAAGGGGACTGACTTAATAAATCATTGTACATCCAAACAATGGAACAGTATGCAGCTTCAGCTAAGAATAAAAAAGTATTTTCATAGATGGTAGAAAATGACTCCAAGATATATTATTAAGAGAATAACGTAAGTTACCGAAGTTATATAGGATATGCTACCATTTGAATAAAAGCTCATATATACTATGAGCTGTAGCTGCCTAAAGCACTTCCAAAAACAAATTAAAAAAGAACGAGTAATAGTGATTGCTTCTGGGAGGTATGGCATTTTGAGAATTGGGTGGAGAGTGGCTTACTTTTCATTCTGTACCCTTTCTTACTCAAAGAAAATTTTCATGTACACAGATTATGTTTACAAAAGATTTTCAAATTACTTTTTTCAACATAAAGTAATATTCTTATGAGAGAAAGCATTCTTTAAAATAAAGTTGTAAACAAAACCAATATATAAAATTACATTTGGAAAAACCATCCAGAACTGGGGAACAAAGATATGCATATTCGCTAACAAACACGCGCCGAAAATAATCAGTGGGGAAAAATTGCGCTGGAACAACTGGCACTATATGGAAAAAATAAATAAGCCTCATGTGGAAAAATACAGATAAAAATAAATTAGTCCCTACTTCACACCACACACTCCAAACACATGGTTCAGGCTGAATTAAAGACCTGAACATGAAAAGCAAAACTTTAAAACTTTTAAAGGAAAATACAAGATTTTCTATGTCTTCAGGTAGAGAAGGACTTATTAAGACTAAAATAACACAAACTGAAAGAAAAAAAGTGATATACTACTTTGAAGGGCTCATACCTCCAAATTTCAAAGCTTACTACAAAGTTACATTTATCAAGACAGTGTGTTACTGGCATTAAGGACAGACATACTGATCAATGGGGTAGAGCTGAGACACCAGAAATAAACACATTTAGGGACAACTGATTTTCGACAAGGGTACCAAGACAATTAACTGAGAAAAATATACTCTTTCAGCAAATGGTGCTGGAACACATGGATATCCACATGCATATCTGCACATGCAGAAGGAAGTTGGACCCCGACCTCACATCAGATAAAAATAAACTCAAAACCCATCAAAGACCTAGATGTAGGACCAAAATTGTAAAATTCTTTGAAGAAAACATAGGAGTAAATTTGTGACCTTAGATCAGATATGACACAAAAAGCATAAGCAACAAGAGAAAAAAAGATAAATCGAACTTCATCAAAGTTAAAATCTTTGGTGCATTGAGATATCCCTTTCACCAAAAAGTGAAAAGAGCCCACAGAATGGGAGAAAATATTTGCAAATCAAATATCTGGTAAGAGACTTGCATCCAGAATATATTAAGAATTCTTAAAACTCTTATAACAAAAAGATAAATGCCCAATTCTAAAAACATGCCATGCTTAAAGACTTAAATATATGATACCATAAAACTCCTAGAAGAGAACATAGGCAAAACATTCTCTGACATAAATTATACCAATGTTTTCTTAGGTCGGTCTCCCAAGGCAATAGAAATAAAAGCAAAAATAAACAAATGGGACCTAATCAAACTTATAAGCTTTTGCACAACAAAGGAAACCATAAACAAAACGAAAAGACAACCTATGGACTAGGAGAAAATATTTGCAAATGATGCGACCGACGTGGGCTTAATTCCCAAAATATACAGACAGCTCCTACAACTCCATAACAAAAAACCAAACAACTCAATCAAAAAATAGGCAGAAGGTCTAAATAGACATTTCTCCAAAGAAGACACACAGATGGCCAATAGGCGCATGAAAAGATGCTCAACATCGTTAATTATTAGAGAAATGCAAATCAAAACTGCGATGAGGTATCACCTCACACTGGTCAGAATGGCCATCAGTTATTTGCAAAGCAGAAACAGAGACACAGATGTAGAGAACAAACATATGGATACCAAGGCGGGGGGAGGGAGGGTGGGATGAATTAGGAGATTGGGACTGACATATATACACCACTATGTATAAAATAGATAGCTAATGAGAACCTACAAGGAAATCCCCAAAAGAGGGGATATATGTATACGTATAGCTGATTCACCTTGCTACACAACAGAAACTAACACAACATTGTAAAGCAACTATACTCCAATAAAAATTAATTAAAAAAAATAGTCTACAAATAATAAATGCTGGAGAGGGTGTGGAGAAAAGGGAACCCTCCTACACTGTTGGTGGGCATGTAAATTGGTGCAGCCACTGGAAAACAGTATGGAGGTTCCTTAAAAAACTAAAAAGAATGAAATATTGCCATTTGCAGCAACATGGATGGACCTAGAGAATATTATGCTTAGTGAAGTAAGACAAATACTACATAACATCACTCATATGTGGAATCTAAAAAAATAATACAAATGAATGTATACACAAAACAGAGACCGACGCACAGAAACATAGAAAACAAACTAGCGGTTACCGGTGGGGAGTGGAAGGGGGAAGGGACAAATTAGGGGTATGGGATCAACAGATACAAACTAGAATACATAAAATTGATAAGCAACAAGGATTTACTGTATAGCACAGGGAATTATACCTAATTATCTTGTAATAACCTATAATGGAATATAATCTGCAAAAATACTGAATCACTCTGCTGTACACCTGAGATTAACATGACCATCATGTTCACAAATTTGGCAAAAATTAAACCCCGACGTTAAAAAAGAAAACGCCAAACTTACTTTGAATGCACCCTCTGATTCCATGGATAAGAGATCCCCATCAAATGGAATGAGATCTAGGCTGTACTCCTCCCTATGAATAAAGGATCCCAAAACACCTAGATCCTTCAACCGCTGTTCGCACAATAAACTACGTCGTGGCACAAACAAAATGTGGAAATCTCTTGCTGGGCCACGTCTGTCTTCACTGCAAAAGAAGGAACAATTTGTTAGCTTACAAGCTCTTTAGAGTCACAGACTCTTTCACTTACTTTATTCAAACTGCCGGGCACACAGGAGGCACTAAATAAATGCTGGCTAGATAAACATATGAACATTGACTTTCAGACCCAACTGTTAACAGTCGCTTTCTCGCTCTCTCTCTCCCTTTTTTTTTCCCTGACAGGAAAGCGTTGATTCATAGCCAGTATCTGCATTTTCTAGCTTTCTCTTAAACTATTTATGGGGGCATTAAAGCTCTCAGGTTTATTGAAGCAGGATATCTGTGTCTTGTTGAAAACAAATTGTTCTTTAACCAAACCAATGCAGCCACAGCGTCTCATATTAAAACAAAACATCACTCTTGACTCCTATCTCTCCTCGACACTGGACTTCTCAAAATAGCCTATATGCTTTTAAGATTTTAGGGGCCACATCAATCGATTATACCACAGAGTACAGACTGGGCTGAGAGAACTTCCTCTCTCTAGACTGGATGCTAAATAAAATTTTAATCAGCTCTTACTTTGCTTATGAAATTCAAGCACCTTATATTCAGTATAACCATTAGAGGTGTTTTGTTTTTTTGTTTTTAAATTCAGTGTCCTTTCTACTGATACACGTCCAAACTTTTAGCTGTCCTGAAAGAATGGGGATTTATGATAACCGCCCTCTCAAACTGTTTGAACAATGTCACAAGTTTCCCACTTTTCTTCGTTGTATTCTTCCGTGCCTGTCCCAGTTTTTCCAAAAGACCGCTTTCCAAGGTACTGGCAAGAGAAGGGGTTCACAATGAGAAGCTCAGGACATTAAAACCACGGGAAGGATTAACTTCTTTTGGCCCAAACAAGAGCTCTGAGAGATACCTGAGCACATTTTCAGCGATTATATCCATCAATTCTAGCCTGGGTCTGACAACAAAAATAATATTCTTGACATCAGCTGCTGGCAAACGACTTCCTTTAAGCGTGAACATTTTTTCCACTTCATGTTCCTAGGAAAACACACACACACGAAAGGTTAACAAAACCCCTGAAATTTACGTATGGTATCCAGACTCAGACATCATAAACACTCCCAGTCAAATGTACATCAGTACTTTGTTATCAAAATTTAGATTTCCCAAAGCCAGCTGTGTAAAGGACAAGGTTTCAGGACGAAGTCACTGCTACTGTATCTGAATTTAAATGACTCTCACGTGATGCACTATCAAAGACACCAGGTAACAGTCACATAATACAATGCTAGCCATTAGGATCAGTACAGAATCATCAGCCAAAGGACTGCTGTATACAAAATGTTAGCCAGGCATTGGTATCGGTGTTGATAAAAACCAAACAGCCTTGCAAGCCAACTACTCAGGAGGAAATGTAAACTTATTATTATTACTAAAGTACAGAATTATTATTTTTTTTAATTTAATTTAATTTTTAAATTTATGGCGGCATTCGGGATCTTAGTTCCCAGATCAGGGATCGAACCCTCGCCCCCTGCAGTGGAAGCGCAGAGTCTTAATAGCTGGACTGCCAGGGAGGTCCCTAAAGTACAGAATTATCAATCCCTGAACAAAACCCAAATAGCTCATTTACCTTCAGTAGTGAATACTGTGCAATCAGGCCAAATGGTCCTGTGAGGTACTCATCCCAAACTATTGCCTATAAGAGGGGAGAAACATTCTCTCATTACAGTTAATATCAGGAATTTCAACAATACCAACAGAAAATGGCAGTCATACATAGTAGGACTATTGGCTTCAAAGTCTGAATTAACAAAGATTGTAACTGGCTCTGGCCACATTCATATCCTACAGGTCTTAAAAAAATAGCATCAGGGTAAGTGATGTTACTGGTGGTAAATGGGAAAGTTAAGACCTAGTCATTGTCCTCAAAGGAAAGAAGGACGGTACTTTGCTGTGTATCTGTGTCATGGTATTATTATTAGACTGAACCATATGGAAACTGCCAATTGCAACAACTCAACTTTTATTTTATTTTTATTTATTTATTTATTTATTTTGCGGTACGCGGGCCTCTCACTGTTGTGGCCTCTCCCGTTGAGGAGCGCATGCTCCGGACGCGCAGGCTCAGCGGCCATGGCTCACGGGCCCAGCCGCTCCGCGGCATGTGGGATCTTCCCGGACCGGGGCACGAACCCGTGTCCCCTGCATCGGCAGGCGGACTCTCAACCACTGCGCCACCAGGGAAGCCCTATTTTATTTTTTAATTAATTAATTTATTTATTTTTGGCTGAATTGGGTCTTTCTTGCTGCACGCAGGCTTTTTCTCCCGAGTGGAGGCTACGGCTTCTCATCGCGGTGGCTTCTCTTGTTGCGGAGCACAGGCTCTAGGTGCACGGGCTTCAGGAGTTGTGGCACTCGGGCTCAGTAGTTGTACTCGGGCTCAGTACTTGTGGCTCACGGGCTCTAGAGCTCAGGCTCAGTAGTTGTGGCACAAGGACTTAGTTGCTCTGCGGCATGAACCCGGGCTCGAACCCGTGTCCCCTGCATTGGCAGGCGGATTCCTAACCACGGCACTACCAGGGAAGTCCTCAACTTGTATTTTATATATAAGTATCATATAATCGAATTATAAAAATTAAAACCTCTGATATAGGTAATACAAATCTTATTTTGACAGAAGAGGAAATTTTTTTAAATTGAATTGTATACTTTATTTTTTAAACTAATTAATTTTTATTTTTGGCTGTTTTGGGTCTTGTTGCATGCGGGCTTTCTCTAGTTGCAGCGAGCAGGGGCTACTCTTCGTTGCAGTGCAGGGGCTTCTCATTGTGGCTGCTTCTCTTGTTGCGGAGCACGGGCTCTAGGCGCACCGGCTTCAGTAGATGTGGCACGTGGGCTCAGTAGTTGTGGTGCATGGGCTTAGTTGCTCCACAGCACGTGGGATCTTCCCGGACCAGGGCTCAAACCCATGTCCCCTACATTGGCAGGAGGATTCTTAACCACTGCGCCACCAGGGAAGTCCCAGAAGAGGAAATTTTTAAAGGCTCAGAAAGTTTAAGTAACGTCCAAGGCCATATAGGGACCTTGGACGTACACAGTATAAGGGAGTCAGGACTCCAACCTAGGACTTAATGACCCTACAGGGTAGTGCTCTGGGGCCCTACCACTGCTAAACTCCAGTGTGATTTCTTTTTCTTTCATTTTTAATTGAAATTTTTATTGAGATAACTGTAGATTAATATTCAGTTGTAAGAAACAACACAGAGACCCCCTAGTACACTTTGCCCAGTTTCCCCCAGTGGAAACATTTTGCAAAACTATAGTACAATAGGTATTACAACCAGGATATTGACATTGATACAATCCATGATCTCATTCAGATTTCACATTTATTTCCTGAGCTTGAACTGGGCACGTAGGACTTAGCCTGCTTTTGTTTTCTTTCAATTGCTTCTAGCATCCACTCTACCTCTTGAGGTCCTATTTTTTCTAATACTGATTCCTGAGTTTCCCCAATTTTCCTTTTCTCTTCAGAGTTGTATTGCCAGTTACTTAGAGGGACTGATAAATCCTAAGGGGAGAGAGGAGAGGTAATACCACTTAAAAGAAATCCTATGAAGTCTCTAATCTACGGTTTCTGATTCCATTGTGAGCTGGGTGCTAATAAACGTCTAACAGGAGGAACAATACTATTTAAAGAAGCCGACGTTAAAACCTCAAATAGCTACAACTTCTCATAATCCGAGGGAGCAGCAGGTTGTAAGGTGCTGGTGCTTCATACTTTTGAGGGTATGATTTATAACGACACATATGATCTTTGTAATGAATGGACACTGGACCAGCTACGTCCCTGGGCCGGGCCCGCATCACCAGTTCCCGTGTCTGGGGTGGGAGCTCGGGGGCACCAGATCCGCCCCTCGACCTGACCACAAGCTGGTTCACTAGAGGCTGAGACAGCACGGTGGCTTATTCTGCTGCCATGAAACAATCACGATGCCACGCGGACTGCGGGCTGGACGCCTCAGGCCCCACCAGCGGGCCCCTCTCCCCGACTTAGCATTCCCGCCAGCTCTCCTCCTGGAAGCCCTAGGAAACCTCGTACACCTGAAGCCCAGGCGGTCGGTCAGGGATCTGATCAGGCCAGGCCGGACGGCGCCGGAGGGCGGTGTCGCCGCGCACTGTCCCTCACCTTGCTTCCCGCGCACTTGTCCAGGAACTCGCGCAGCTCGCGACGCACCGCCTCGCGCAGCACGTTCAGGTTCACTCGCCCGTAGGACAGGTGCGCCGCCATCTTGCCCCACCGCTCTCTTTTCCCTGCAATCCAACCGGATCGGCTTTACCCCGACGCGAGGCCCACAGACGCTGTCACGTGACGGCATGTTCACGTGACGAGGGCCGCTGACAGCAAGCCAAACCCGGAAACCGGAATCGGCGGGTGTCTGCTGCTCTCTCCCCAGGCCCTAGCGCCCGCCTCTTTCTTCCACTGCGTGGGTTCCGAGGCTCCCCGCGAGCGACAGACCCGTCCAGACCCCGCCTCAGTCCAGGGCACCTCAGTTGGGCGCTGAGAATTGGGTTTAAGGGCAGAGACCGGATCCTACTCGTCCCGTTTAAAAATCGAGACTTTCATCTTAGCAGCAAGCATACTCGCTGTAAGATGGTAACGAAGCTAAACGTGAATGGAAATCTTTTAAATTATAGCAATCAAAAAGGTCCTGCGCTTTGCCCTTTTGGTTTGTCGGCTAAAATCTACAAAAATGGCTAATAGCTGAGGGAACCTTGAGTGACTTGTCTGTTCAGCTCTTCCTAGTAGACATTCACGCGACATGGTATTTCACACAAATACTATTCGATGTGGAATCTAGGTAAAATTCCCATGTTACCTCGTGAGTTGCGAGGGTGAAACAGGGTGTAATTTACATCGTGTGATTTATGTAAAAGGCTTAGCAGGGTGCCTGTTATTTAATAATTGCTAAATAAATAACTTATTAGGAAGATATATCCGTTTCAGTACTTTGAGGTGTAAAATTGGCTATTTGGGATCTGGTGAAAGGGGCTTGAAAATGTCTGGTCTTGCCTGGCTCCCTTCAACCCTTTATACACTGTTACTAAGAAAGGATTCGCTAAGCAATTACCATGGAGTATGAATAAGCAAAGAGTGGAATTTGGAGATGATACAGTAATCAACTATACATATTTACATACTTCCACTCTCAACTTCTTGACTCTATCAAAGGCATTTAATTTTAAAATAACATGTTTCCACACGTGTAGACTGTTCCATGCCCTAGTTCTCACCCGATTTTCACAGGGATTCTTCTCAACCTGTATCACAAACTCTTCTCAACGTGCACAGGTTTTTTGCTCAACTGAGAACATGTATTATTTTAGCACCATCTGTGAGAATAAATGTTGAGCTCAGCAGGCCATGTCCTGAACTGGTAAATGAGGGCACACCCACGTAAGAGGTAAAGAAGCCCACGGTTAGCGAACTCTCAGGCATGCGTGGGTGCAAACGAGCAAGACTCGGATGAGAAACGATCCTCTGCAAACAGGACCAGGATTCTAAACGATCAACAGAGGTGTTTTATTTGTGTAAAGACCCAACTGGTGATACTGCAATACTACCGCAGTTGCCCTATAAATATCACAGACTTGTTTAGTGTTCGAGTTTTTTTCTTTTTAAAATGTATTTTTAATTGATATAATGGATATTTAATATTAATTTTAGGTGTACAACATAATGATTTGATATACGTATATGTTGTGAAATGGTCACCACAACAAATGTAGTTCATAGTTTTGAGTCTTTTCATCCATTCGGTCAAAGCTGAAGTCAAGGACCACTGTCAGGGTAATTTTTAGGTCAAAATAACGTTCAGCCGGTAACTCTGCTTTGGAAATATCTACCTGTGGCGGGGGGGGGTCAGAGCTCATAAAACAGATTGCTTGGTTCAGTTATCATTTTGGAAAATACCACAACAGCTTTCACAGAGTTTCCTTCCAAAACTTCATGCTGTAATAGGTAGTAGGTACTACATGGTGCCACTTACATTTCTGTCAGGTAATATAGTAAGACATAGCAATGGATAACCACCTTGGGTATTGATCTTATGCTGAATGGGTCGTAGAATGCTTTGAGATAATTTCCTAAAAGCAGTTTATCAACAGACTGCAGTAGAAATTGCTATTTGGGTCTCTAGTGCTTGCTCACTTAAAGAAAAACCATTATGACAAATAAACCTGAGAATAATACCAGTTTACTACACTGGCCAAAAAGAATAACCATTTATTAAAGTAGATACAGAACACTTGTTTGCTCAGATTTTAATATTGCTTTACATGTTGTTTGTGAAACAGTTCCTATTATAATATGTTTATAACCCCAAATTTCAACTGACTACAGATTTTTCACTTGTCAAACACATAGTTGATAATCTTGAGAGGAAAATACATCAAAGGCATATATACAATTATAGAAGTTCTTATTATACATGTCTCATGGAAGATACATTTATTTATTACTTTTTACATATTCTAGGAGACATTCAAATGAAGATAAATAGATTCAAACTGGTTGATAAACTTCTTGTGGTTGAGGTCCTTCAGTTTATTTTTTGTGATAAGAAAATCCAAAATTATTAATGTTGAATTTCTCATCGTACATTCATCTAAAAACACAGTAAAAAAAAAACGTGTAAAGATTGTAGATTGGTTAATTTAGGTGTTTTATAGTGGCTTATTATCTAATTAACTGACTGCTGGGGCTATCTGCTGGAGAAGGAAAAAAAAATCTGGAGAGAATTCTCCCAGTTATTTATATCTGATAAAGAAATAAAATGAGAACACAAAGAACAAGGAGCTGCAAAGCCACATGATGCTATTTCTGGCCTAGTCCGTTAGGTCCTGATGAACATTTTAAGTGTTTTCTTTTTCATAAAGGTAAAAATCTGAAAAGAAAGACACATTGTATATGTTTTTTCCCAAAATAGAGATTTTACAAAAATATATACATATAATATATAGAAGCTGAAATTATGCAAAACCAATAAACAAAAAACACCATAGAAGAGTAAGTGGGTGCAGCATAGAGATTATAAAATGTCCCCACAGCAGTTTGGGGGCTTCCCCCTCCCTTTACCTGTTTCATGATTTTATAATCACACCTAAGTATCATCAAGCCTGAAATAAAGGCACTACTGATATCAGGTAGTGCAAAGAGCTCAGATATTTCTTTAAGTATAAAATATTTTAAATGAGTAGATGAATATGCAAAGTGGCACATTTTTTCAACTCATTCCAGTGTCAAAGTTTAACCAAAACATCTAAATATACAAACGCAGCCTGGAAATATTTTAGTGCAAATATGAAAAGTAACAGCATAATTTAAAGTTACTTAAATAAGGTATTGTGAGGGTAGGAGTCGTTCTCTGAGGTCTCCCTAGGGACAATTAATGTAATGGCATCTGGTGCAATGTCTTGTTAATACTTTTTAAATTCAAGAAGACAAAATCAGAGGTGAAAACTCACCTACTGATTATTCTAACTGATAAACTTATAAGGGGAGACTAAAAGGGAGATTTGTTGAAGATCAAAATATTTCCTTAGATTTGTTGATGGGGGGTCAAAAATAACATGAGTTCTCCTGAAGTCTGCACACACAATGCTGGTGGTCAGTTGCCTAAACGCTAGTGCATCTGAGAAAGCCCAGTTCTGGATGTGAGGCTTCATCAGAAAGTCTCGTCGTCATTGCAGTTGGTCGCCCAGTGCCCGAACATCTCACAGATTTCACAGTAGGGGCGTTCCTCGCTCCGACTGCCGTGGTGTGTGGAATGGGGGGGGTCCTCAGACATCTGTGCCTGGGTAGGACAATCCTCTGTGTCGTGGAGATCAAAGCAGTCACATATGTCACAGAAGAGGCGAGGTTTCTTCTTGGACTGTTTCTCCTGGTCATCACTACAAATGTTAATGTGCATAATCAGAAACTCATCTCCATCAGAAGAAGTTCAAGAGACAGTATCACTTGTAATGAACAAAAAATAAGCAAGAATTGTGGCCAAGTCGGGGAGCCTCAAGTGTTTAAGTACTACGGTCCACGTTTTAAATTTTCACATCAAACCATTTTCACTCTCCTGCCAGATTTGTGGAAGTCAAATAACCACAAAGCAATTGTTCCTCCAATCCACTGGAGAGCCTTTTTTTTTTTTAATTTTACTGATGACGTATAGTTGCTTTACAACGTTTTGTTAATTTCTGCTGTATAGCAGAGTGACTCAGTTATACATATATATATTCTTTTTAAAAATTTTTTATTGGAGTATAGTTGATTTACAATGTTGTGTTACCTTCTGCTGTACACAAATCAGCCATACATGTACATAATTCCACTCTTTTTTCGATTCTTTTCCCATATACGTCACCACAGAGTACTGAGTAGAGTTTCCTGTGCTATACAGTAGGTCCTTATTAGTTATCTATTTTATATATAGTAGTGTGTATATGTCAATCCTAATCTCCCAATTTATCCCTCCCCCCCTTTACCCCCCGGTAACTGTAAGTTTGTTTTCTACATCTGTAACTCTATTTCTGTTTGTACCATTTGTACCATTTTTTTAGATTCCACCTAGAAGCGATATCATGCGATATTTGTCCTCTGTCTGAAGAACCTAACTTTAAAAACACACATTTATTTAGATGGAACTAAGGTTCCGCTCAGTATCGCTGGACGTGAAATACCTGTCGTAATTGTTCATGTCGTCACCGTTCCCATTCAGGGCTGCTTCCGACATCATCTCCACCTTCATCTTGAGATCCTGATTCTTCCTCTGAAGGTCCACTATTACTGAATTTAGGAAATCAATCTGATTTTTTAGGAAAAAACAAAAGCAGATGTGTAAAATGTCTGAAATGTGTTCGCTGGAGCATCAAGAAGTCTACAAGTACACTCTCAGGCTGTGGCTGCAGAGTATATGCTGGAGTCGCAGGGGCCCACAGCAGCCGTGACTCAACCGTGTTTTAGATTATGTTCTCACACACACACATACACACACACACACACACACACACACACACTGTACAGAAAGCGTAACCAGTTACTTATTACACTAAACTATAACTAAGCCAGGACTTTTATGTTCTGTAGATTTCAAAAAGCTCATGGAAATTCTCCTCCAACTACGATTTAACACTCACTTATTAGTCATGGTGAGATGGTAAATGGGTCTTCAGAGAAAAAGGAAGGCGTTTTAAAGAGAAAGCTTAAGCTCTCTTTCACCTGAGGAGGTGTGGCCACACACTGAAGGGGCAGCATTCAGGCCACCTGGGCCCAGAATTGGGGCAGTGGGATAATGAGATGACTGCCCACCAGGAGGAAACGCTCTTGTCCTAACCTGGCAAAGCAAGGGCACTTTAATTTAAAATCAGTAAGTTTCGGACTTCCCTGATGATCCAGTGGTTAAGACTCTGCGCTTCCAATGCAAGGAGCGAGGGTTCGATCCCCAGTCAGGGAACTAGATCCCACATGCCGCATGACGCAGCCAAGAAAAGAAAAAAATCAGTAAGTTTCTTCCTTCTTCTACAGATACAAAGGTATCATTTATCTAAATGTCCATTGGGGAAAAAAATCCCATTTTACAGTATTAAAAAATACATCTGTGTGTGTGTATATACTCATACATACACATCCACTTTTTAAAGAAATATCTGGCCTTTTTCTCCTGCTGGGGTAGGTATGAAACAAAGCTAGAAATCACTAGCTTTGTGATTCTCTGCAGAATCTCCCTTCTGCCATTGAAGGCAAGACCCACTGAATCTCATCTCACTTCTCAAACTATATTTTCTAAAGACTTTACCCTGTTAGCAGATACATATCAGAAAGGGGGGAAAAAGCCACAAAATGGATGTAAGTACAGTGGGAAACCACACACACACACACGTGCTCACAAATTAGGAAACATAAAACAAACCATTTGCTGATTGGAAGAAAAGCGTTGGCAGTGGCAGATGAAACAAACGGAAGCGGAAAGGAAGGGGGAAAGAGAAAACATTGTGAATTAAGTTTGTGCTCATCAGACATACAAACTAAGCAGAGACAATGCTATTCAGGGTAAATTAGGCTGTGCGTTGAATCCTTACATGCCTTTCAAAGGAGATGTCATAACTAAAACAAATCACTAATGCACTGAGTTTCTCTTTTATTTAAAAGTGAAAGAAGGCTTTCGTACCTTTGAAGTTTGAATGAGACAAGTATGTCCAAAATATATAATAAAAATTGAAAATAGATGTTTGTTGCTTGTGGGCTATACATTTCCAAAAACAGAATAGTTTGCCTCCATATAATACCATTTTTAAAACTAAGGCTATTTTGATAATTTTGGCTTTAGGAAACAGTTTTCAAGAGCCCTGTCTTTTTAAGGTAAAGATGAGGAAGGAACCTTTTATGGAGGGATTCTACTTCTATGAATTTATCCTAAAGAAATATTAGTATATCTGTAAAATGATAGGTGTTCAAGACAGTTCATTATAGCATTGTTTATAATACACCTAAAAGATCAGAAAACATCCCAAATGTCATGTCAACCAATAAGACCTGATTAAATTATGGTACACCCACATAACAGAATACTATACAGCTATAAAAAGCAAAGTGCAGATCAGTTTATGTAATATGCCCCCATATGTGCAAAAAAAAGGAGGTGGAAAGACTATTAGTCTTGGCTTGTATGTACATTTAAAAAAATCTCTGAAAAAATAAAAAAGACATTAATAACCCTGATTACCTGTTTGGGGGGCTGGGAACTAAGCAGGAGATGGTGTTTGGAGGGAGATTTTTTTTATTTTTACTTGTACGTATTTTTAACGTTGTTTAATGTTTAGAACATATGAATACATTACCTATTCAAAAGATTAAATGATTTTTTAAAAATAGCTAGCAAGCAAGCAAAGCAAAAGGAAGGAATATTACCTGACTCTCCTGGGCTCTTTCATCCTCTTCTGCCTGAGTATCAGTATTACCTTATATTTAAAAAAAGAAAGAAAGTGGAGGGGGGATTTTTAAAGAATTGCAATCTTATTTCCTTGTTACTGCATTGAAAGGGCCAGTGTTAGAAACGCATTCTCATGTGGAATCCGCACATGCGCCTCTCTGAGAACACGTTTGAAGTTCCTGTCTCCTCTCTGGACCCCTCGGACACGGTCGTCCTCTCTCAGGCCGGCCCACTGCGGGGAGGAACGCCGGTCAAGGTCACGGCCGTCATTTCCTCCTCCCCGCGGCTGCTGCTGGGGTGGCAGTTATCACCCACTGTCTTATATAAACTTCTGCCGATGCTCAGGACCACGGGAAGGTCCGGAAGTGGGGACCGGCAGGCGCGCCCCTCTGTTTAGGGCCTCATCCGACTACAGGCGGGCGGGCCCGGCACAGAGCGGCCCCGTCGGCGCGGCGCGGCGCAGCAGCCGCCTACAAAGGGTGCGCCCGCCACGAACCCCGCGTCCGCGGGAAGCAGCGGTGTCGGGAGGAAGCACGTGGCCATTTTACCTGACGAGCTGCTGAGCTGCCTCTTGTTTTCTTTGAGTTGAAGCTCCAAGTTCTTTACCTTGAGCTCAAGCTTCGCCTTGTCGGACTCTAGAGACTGAACGACTGCGCGCAAGGACTTGGCGGAGGCGTTCTCTCCCCTGAGCGCTGTGACCTGAAACACACGGCTTGGCTTAGCTTCCGGTCGGAACAGGGACGGGTACCGCCAGGGTCCCCGAGGTGGTACTCTACCTCATTCCTCAGCTTTTCCAGCTCTGCATCCTTTTCTGTGAGTAAGGCACTAGTAATACTGATGGATTTCTGCAAGGAAGCTTTTTCTTCATCTGCGTCTTTTATTAGCTTGGATTCTCTAAAAGACCAAAGAGTTAAAAATTCCAGAAATCAACCGAGAGCGGTCAGTGGACAACCGTCCTAGAACAAACGCGCAATTAACTTTAGCTAATATACAGGGATAAAGTATCACGGGGAAGTTTTACAGGGGGTTAAGGCTATTACGCTTGCAGAATGTTACTTGAAATTTTACTTACTGTGAGGGGAGAAAAAGTTTACCTATGCAGAGACATGCCAGAATCTGCATATCATTGTATCCGTTTGAATTTAAAGAAACAAGTTAATAACTTTGGAAGACGCAGAATTAAAAAACAAGACTGTTGCACCCCCAAAGAATTACTTTAAAAATCTAACCCCCCCAGATGAATTCCGTTACTTCTTGAATAAATCATTACCAAGCAATACCAACAATTAAAATACACACATGCAAAGCGATTATACAGATGTCATGCAGAGCAGTTTTATGCTGGAAGTATCGATTGGTTCTCACTAATTTCAGTAACTTTCAGCAAGTTCCAAGAGTGTGTTTTGGAGATCTTCTGGGCCAAAACAGTAGCAGAGATTATTACCACTATTCAAACGGAAGGATTATTACTTTTCGTCCATAGACTCTGAAGAGGACAGACATTAAGTTGCTCATAGAAATCAAAGGTAATGACATAAAGGCTAGAATGGAAATGTGAAGATGGATTTCCAGGTGTAGAATGGAAGCCAAGGGGCATCTGGAGGGAGAAGGTCAGCACACGGGATGTATGTTCTCAGGCCGACCCAGCATTTGGGACGGGGACCGGGCTTTCCAGGAGACGAGAACATTTATCTTGGAGTCAGGGGAGTGGGAAAAGAAAGGGAAAGATGAAGGGAAGACAGGGGAAGAGGGCAAGACACAATGGAGACAACCCCAGAGGGCAGGCTACTATGTGTTTATAAATGTGTGAGTGTATTTAAATTTTTGTGGTGAAAATTCAAACGTGCCAAGGTCACGAAAGCCAAGGAAAGACTGAGGAGCTGTCACAGATGGGACAACTAAATGCACTGTGGTCTCCTAGACTGGATCCTGGGAGAGAAAAAAAGACATGAATGGAAAAACTGGGGAAATCTGAACAATGTCTAGAGTTTGGCTAAGAGTACTGGACCAATGTTACTCTCTCAGTTTGGATCAAAGGACCAGGGGATGTAAGATGTGCCCGTGAGGGGAAGCTGGGTGAAGGGAATGTGGGACCTCCAGGTACAACCTTTGCAGCTCTTCTGGAAACCTCAGATTTTGAAATAAGAAGTTTTTAAAAAATGACATGCAGTGTGAAACAAGAGGAAAAAAGACCTTGTATCACAAAAATATTTGGGGAAAACACAGCTGGAGAAAAATTTCCTGGCCAGCCCTCAGGCCATACAACCTACTCATTTGCATCCACGTAGATAATCATCAGTGAGAGTTCATGGCTTAAACCACAACAAACCGAATTACTCCCGGTTCTATTAGAAGTAGCTGGGTGAATGCAGAGCATGTAGTGGTTCAGTATGTCTTCGAACCAACTGGAGGGATTGGAAACTGAGGCCCAGGTTAGAAATGGCAGAATGTATGTCTGGTTAGTGAGACCCAAGATATCCGGCACACGAATTACAGAATTCTCATGGTTTATGGTAAACTGAAATTCTATTCTACACAAAGATGAAAAATATAAGTGTTGTATTTATCTCATTGTGTGGCTTACACTTACACCCCAGAATAAGTAGTAAGAAAAGAATCTGAGACTTACAGAAAATGTCTTGAATTCAACACCCAAGCATTACATGAACACTTGGTGCTGTTAAATTACTAACTGCATAACACCTCGCTAGGAAATAGGATCCTGTTTAAGTAAAAACAACAAACAAACAAACAAAACCCCAAAGATTTAAGTGAAAGGAATGTACACAGGCATTTTTTCCACCTGGGAAGTAAATATCTGATTTTATCCAAAGATTCAATAACTCTTGGGCTCTTTAAGTTTCTATTAAACTTATTTGGTAGTTCACTCTATTATAAAAACCGTTTCAAGAGATTCACTTGTAAATCCAACTCAAATTTGAAAGATGCGATTTTAAATGCTTTTACTGAGAAATACCAGGATTTGGGGGTTCACGGATTTAGAGTCTTCTGTAATCAGGACTCTAGTTAGTCAAGCTCTCACAGGTTCTTTGTGTTAGGGAGGGATGAGGCCGGCATCAGCCGGCAGAAGGAAAAAGGAGCAGGTATCTTTGCTTATCGCCACACACGTCCACCCTCTAAGTGAGGCTGCTTTCTAAGAAGATGGCAAGCAGATGTTTCTCATACGAAAGTTGTCAAAAGATGCGTGGTTAAAAAAGGGATCTGACTTGTGATTTGTACACCAAATGAAGGGACAAATAGACCTTGGCAGCTCATCTTTGTGACAGGTCTTCAATGTTAGCATCTTAGGTGATTTCTAAGCCCAAATCCCACCATGCAAACCAAGAGGGGCTAAATTAAACCATTTATGCCAGCATCACTGACACCTGAGTCACACATCGCATTGACAGTGAGGCCGGTGTTACTTTAAAGCCATGCTGGCCCCAGTGACTTGGCGTTACTAAAAGTATCAAGAAGGGAAGATAAACATAACATGAAAGAAGGGTTATAGGGGCCAGAAATCTTTCCCCCAAGGGAACATATTACCCAGATTCTTTCCTTACTACTTACATAAGAAAGAAATTCCAGTAATGAAGCAAATACCTTAAAGTGTTACTGGGCAAGCTTTAAAAATGCAAGATAACAAGAACCAAATATTAGGAACATGAAGAGAACTGCAAATGCAGTAAGGAGAACTCAATTTGCACTGAAGTTCTGTGCTGTATATAGATATAAAAAAGATATGTGTGCGTGTGTGTGTATGTATATACTGCTGAGAATATTTTACAAAACAAAAGCAAGACACAGAGGGACAAAGGCAGCCAAAAAATATATACAATTTTTTTACTAAAAATATATGAAATTTATTTATTATAACGTGGATAGACTTTCTTTAGTCTTACCATTAAAGACACACAGATATAGCAAAGGAAGCAAGAGTAGGAAAGGGAAAAGAGAGGGGTGAAATGAGCATTGATCAGTAGCGCAAGCTTGGAGACAGTCAGACAGTTAGCAACCCACAGTGAGCTGAATGAGCTGGAGTGGCAGTGACCTCTTCAGGACTGGTGGACGGGGACCGTCAGCCAGTTTTCCTTCCTGACAGGAATCTTGCCTTGACACACACAGAATTAATCCTGACTCTACAAGTCCACAGCTAAGATGATGGCTCTGGAGTTCCTTCTAGGACATCAAAAAGCCTAGAGAAGGGAGAGGAGCCAAACAGGTTCCCAAATCTGCTGTAGGCTCTCTGGCCAGAGGGACACACTTCTCTACTTCCATCCATTAGAGCGGTCAAGGTTGGCTCTGCTTTATCTACCAGACGTGTTGGAACCTGTTCTGAAAGAGGTTTCCCTAACTTGGAGACCAGTTTCCCAAAGAAATAATTACATTTTTAAGCTAAGAGAAAAACTTATACTACGTGTTGCTTGCAATTTGATGCTAGATAGCAAAAAGACAAAGTACAAAAGGGTGATACTAATTTTTTAACGATAAGTAGTTTCACCCTACATCAGGAGTAAGTACTGCACTTCAACATAATGAACAACAGAGTTTGAATGAAGCAATCATATACTATGTTGACTGTGTATGTTCAGTTCTCACCTCTAAATTAAACTGTTGGCTAAGATCTTGGTTCTTGCAATGAACCACTACATTTCAAATATCTTTATGATTTAAGTACTTTCCAGATTCTTAAATTAAGAAAGTATCCAATTCTTTTTAGTACTCTATGCTACAGGTACTTAACTATTACACACATAGACCTACATACGAATCCTTTACCAAACTGACCTTCAGAAGGCATTTAAGGCCCCCAAAATATTAGCTAAAATATATTTGCATTCAGATTTCTGAAAGACATAACTTTCCATGAGGATTAATTAACAATTTGATTAAAAAACAGTTCTAAATATAAGAAACTAGGTTTTAACATTTTTCACTCCCAGAAAAATTATCATCTTTATCTGCGTTTATTGATTAAGAGTAATAATTATCCAGGACCTAAAATGGGAGCAGGGTGAAATAAGAAGAGAGGAATGGACAAGTACCCAAATTTGTTCTATCTTTTTAAGCCGTGAAAAAAGTCACATGTCTAATCACATTTTAAGAGGCATGTAATTTAGTCAAAGTCACATGAAAAGGACTGACAAAGCAATAGCATCTTTATTTTTAAAAGAGATTAAAAAGTAAAAATAAATAGATGTACAGTGAGAAAAGAGCCCTTGTAAAAATCTGAAGTCCTGGGCCTTGTGTCTGCATCTGAGCTCTTGGCCAAGTTGCCTAACTTGGGGGGTTTTAGTTTCATCATTTTTCAATGCAAGCCCCACCATATATTTCAGTGGTTTGTTTAGAGATATGAGAAATTTGTGAATTACAAGGGCTACATAAATGCAAAGGGATTACATCAGTACTCACACCAGCCTGTTTCCCTTGTCAGAATGCCTCAGGAATAAGTGCTATCAACTTGTTCACACACCCTTGACAACTGCATACATGGGGTTCTTTTTAAAGAAACAAAGCCTTATTCATGGAAAATTAAATATCCCAAGGCCCCCACGGGGGGGAGCTGTGCTTGTACCTGGGCCCCAGGTTAAGGCATGGCAGGCCAGTCACCACAGCTCATAGGCACTGGGCGAACACCTGGCTGGACCGGGGGTGTGGCAGTCATGAAACACACATGCATTCTGATGTGAAACTTTAAAGAACAATGAGTCTAAGGATGTCTTAAAAAAAGAAAGGAGGAAGGCACCCCTGAACTGAGGCCTAATTTCCTTTAGAAGGTAGCTTATGGAACCCAAATATCTTTGTGGGCTAAATAAAGCCCTCGACTCTGAAGCAGCCGCCATACTGGCAGGAGGGACAAATGTCAGCATAAACGCATGCGTCAGTGGTCAGTAAGGGAGACTTCCTCTGCTCTGACAAGTAAGAATAAAATGCTCTGCAAGACCATGAAGGAATTCTTTTTCTTTTCTATTTCATTTTCTTATTATTTTTTAATTGAGGTATAGAAGAATTCTTGATTATACTATTCCTAAAGGTTTATTTTTCTTTTTGTAATTAATAAGACAAAAAACGCCTGTCACTGTTGTGATGTACTCTACAGCAAACCACGGTACGGGCTGTGGCTCTTAGCAACAGTATACACTATGCCTACTTGGCATGCAGAGTAAAGCAGAGAATTTCTCTAGACACAAACTACACATTTTAAAAAAGCAGACAGAGACCGTCAGAAAGCATAAGCACCAGGCTTCTACATGATGACTCCTGGGGGCCCGTTTATCCTTACTCAAAAGTACTGGACGCTTCCATGTGAACAGCATTCGATCATCATCAAAGAATAACAAATAACAAAGCTCTTTTTAAGAAAGTAAGTAGAAACATTTAAAATGTTTCCCATTATTACTGAGAAAATGAAAGTTTTATATAACTGAATTTATTTGCAGATTAGGTAACATTATAGCACTTTAGTTACTGAAACTAGGAGGTAAACAGTGTAATACGAGACAACCTAATTTAGAACATTTCTGGACAAACGCAACTGAACGTGGCTTAAAAATCGAACTATTCTTTCAGTAATTCATACTGAAACTCTTACAAATTTGTCAATTATGAGTACCAAACGATCACGATGCAATTTTCTGAATATAAGAAGGTCGTATGTTTTCTACAAGTCACTGTACACAGCATGTTCTAACATTTTCCTTATTAAACACACACACACACACACACACACACACACACACACACAAAACAATATATACAAAAAGAAAGCCTACCTCTTTTTCATTTCTAACAACTGATTATTGAGCACAGATCTCTCTTCTTCCAGCTGGGAAAAAAACACACACACAACAAAAAGGTCAGTTCATAACAGGCCAGTTTCTCATCCCCCAGGTCACATTCCCATGCTCCAGGACCGCTAAAGCAACGGGCTTTCCTCAGAGGCAGTGAAAAAGGACCAAGTGTACATCAGGGACCTGAGAGTTAAAATATTAAACAATACCATGTACATGCCATATCTTAGACATTCAATAAATGTTTCCTTCATTTGTTAGATGAATGAGTGAAAACTTCACTATTAACATTCTGGTTCCTTTACTGAAACAAAAGGAGTCAAAGGTCACTAACTTGTGTAGGGCTAGGAACAGGTAATTTATTCTACACGGGCCTTATCTTATGCCTACTATATCCAGGCATTTCTTTCTCACCTATAAAATAAGAAGGTTACAGAAGAATTTCCAGTGGCCCTTTAGTTCTAAAATGCTGTTATTCTCTTAAGGATAGAAAACAAAAGATTCAGCTAGTCAACCTTGTGAGAAAAGATTCACCTCTACCCACAATCTGTACCACATACAGTTTAGCCAAATACAGTACCAATTTTAACTCACACTGTTAATAAAACAAAGAGGTGACAAAAGCTCTTACATGGTTTTTTTTTAATCAAAGGATAACACCAAAGACTATGTAATGGTTTCCAACCATTTGGGAGTGGCCCAGAATTTAAGTCACTAATTCACGATAAGTAGTCGTGGTCTTATTTCTGATTATGTGTCAGTTATGTACATGCTTTGCTATAAAGGTCTTTTATACTTTAAAAGTTTTTAAATATAAACTTGTATGTTTTGAACATAAGTTTATCAAGAAATCTATAGAGGTTAACACACAGTTTTTTTCCACTGTAGACTCTCTCCTTTCCTAGTCCATTAAGATAAATGCTTTTGCTGCATGAGTAATTCACAGATATATTTAGAAATTTGTAAAGAGTAAAAGGAAGGAAAAACAGTGGGAGGCAAACTTTAAAGGAATGAAACAAGAGGGAGAACATCTGGAGAGTGGGATGTGGAGACGAGAGGGGCTCTCATTTTTTTCTTTTGTACCCTTTTATATGGTTTATATTTATTTTTTAAACAAGGAAGCTGTTTAACTTTTATAGTTAAAAAAATTTAAAAAGAAATAAACAAGACTGGGAAATGACTACAATGAAGATATAAATGGGGCTTCCCTGGTGGCGCAGTTGTTGAGAGTCCGCCTGCCGATGCAGGGGACGTGGGTTCGTGCCCCGGTCCGGGAAGATCCCACATGCCGCGGAGTGGCTGGGCCCGTGAGCCATGGCCGCTGAGCCTGCGCGTCCGGAGCCTGTGCTCCGCAACGGGAGAGGCCACAGCAGTGAGAGGCCCGTGTACCGCAAAAAAAAAAAAACAAAAAAAGATATAAATGGATAAATGACATGGCAGATAATTCACAACAGGGAAAATACAAATAATTAATAAACACTTGGAAAATCATTCAACACTGCAAAGAACAAGTATGCAGAGATTCTCCCCATTTCTTGGAGGCTGAATTTCTTGTTCCTGAATTTCCACAGAACAGAAGTTTAGGATACTTATTGTACTGATTCTTCATAGGAAATAATGGTTTTTTCCGCTTCTGGTCCAGGATCCAATCCAGGATAACAAGCTTCATTTAGTAGTCAAATTTCTTTAGCCTGTCTAGTTCCTCATTCTTTCCTTGTCTTTTGTGACCCTTTTTTTTTTTTTTTTTTGGCTGCAGCTTGTGGGATTTTAGTTCCCTGACCAGGGATTAAACACGGGCCTTCAGCAATGAGAGCTTGGAGTCCTAACCACTGGACCGCCAGGGAATTCCCTGACCTTGATAGTTTTTTTTGACCTTGACATTTCTGAAGAGCACAGAGGCGAGTAGAATGTCCGTCAATTTGGATTCACCTGATATTCCCACATGAGTAGAGTCAGACTATGCACTTTTTGGCAGAAACACCACAGAAGTGATCCCATGTCCTTCTCAGTATGTGATATGAAGAGGCACACAATGTTGATTTTCGGTGAGGGTAACTTCAATCACTTGGCTAAAGAAGAATCTTCCATGTTTCTCCACTGTAAAAATACTACTGTTTTGTGGAGAGATGCTCTGAAACTATGTAAACATTCTGTTCCTTAACGAAATTTCACCCACTGGTTTTAGCACCAACTGATGACTCTTGCCGAAATAATTACCACGATGGATACCAAACAGTGATTTTCTAATTCCATCATTTCATGCTCTTACCAGTTGGCATTTTACCATAAGGAAGAGCTTTCCTTTTTTTTTAAAAAAGGCATTCCTATCTATCTATCTTTCTGTCTATCTGTCTATCTATCTATTTATGGCTGTGTCGGGTATTCGTTGCTGCCCACGGGCTTTCTCTAGTTGCGGCGAGCAGAGGCTACTCTTCGTTGTGGTGCGTGGGCTTCTCATTGCAGTGGCTTCTCTTGTTGTGGAGCACAGGCTCTAGGCGCACGGGCTTCAGTAGTTGTGGCTCGCGGGCTCTAGAGCGCAGCCTCAGTAGTTGTGGCGCATTGGCTTACCTGCTCCGCGGCATGTGGGACCTTCCCAGACCAGGGATTGAACCGTGTTCTCTGCACTGGCAGGCGGATTCTTAATTACTGCACCACCAGAGAAGTCCCAGGAAGGGCTTTCATTTTTCCCTCATTTACATATTTATACCTGTTTCCATGGCATATTTATATATCATGGTTTCTTATTTTATTCAATAGGCTATAATCCATTACTATCATTATTTCTTTTTTTTTCATTATTTCTTTTGATGCTCAAATTATCTCAGATTTGGCCAGTGGAAGCCCCTCCAACATGGTTCTGATAGGTTTCTGACTAATCCCCAGTTCTTTAAGCACTTCCTTGCTTTTTGGTACACAAGATATTCCAGGCTCATCTTTTAGTCTTTCTGTCTCAGCCCTGGAATCAGCCATTTCTCTAAGGACCTTTTAGTAGGGAAGAGTATTTAGAAACCAAAATCTAGGTAGTTAGGTATGCTCATTGATATTGGAGTGTTATTACTTCTAAGCCCTGTCAGTGGACTTGACCAAAATTTGAAACTTCTGCTCTTCAAAAGACACTGTTAAGAAAGTGTAATGAGAATACAGACTGAGAGAAAACACTTGCAAAACTCAATCTGATCAAGGACTTGTATCCAGAACATATTAAGAGCTCTTACAACTACACGGACTACAAACCAAACCTTAAAATGCGCAAAAGATCTGAACAGACACCTGACCAAAGCAGCAGCTCAAAATCATTAGCCATCAAGGAAATGCAAATTAAAACTACACCTGAGATACTTGGGTTATCACTTCTAGTTTCATTTCATTGTGGTCAGAGAACATACTTTGCAGGATATGATGAGACTTGTTTCATGGCCTAGCATATGGTCTACCCTGGAGAACGTTCCACGTGCACTTGAGGAGAATGTGTCTTCTACTATTGTTGAATGGAGTGATCTAAAGATGACTGTTAGGCTTAGCTGATGTTCAAGTCTTCTACTTCCTTGTGGATCTTCTGTCTAGTTGTTGTATCCATTACTCAAATAGAATACTGAAATCTCCAACTATTATTGCTGAATTATCTATTTCATCCTTTAATTCTGTCAGTTTTTGCTTTCTGTATTTTAGGGCTCTGCCATTAGTTGCATATATATTTGTAATTGTTGTATTTTCCTGAGGGATTGATCTTTTTACCATTATAAAATTTCTTCCTCTGTTTCTAGTAACAATTTTTTTTTTTTTTTCGGTACGCGGGCCTCTCACTGTTGTGGCCTCTCCCGTTGCGGAGCACAGGCTCCAGACATGCAGGCTCAGCGGCGACGGCTCACGGGCCTAGCAGCTCTGTGGCATGTGGGATCTTCCCAGACCGGGACACGAACCCGTGTCCCCTGCATCGGCAGGGGACTCTCAACCACTGCGCCACCAGGGAAGCCCCGATGATGCTTTTTAAAAATTAATTCTGCCGATGTCTGCATTTTAATCAGTGTTTAACTCACTTACATTAAATGTTATTATGCATAAGGTTACATACTTTTTTTTTCAATTAATAGTTTATTTTTTTAAAGAAGTTTCAGGTTCACAGCAAAATCAAACAAAAGGTACAGAGATTTCCCATAACTCCGTGTCTGCACACATGTACAACCTTCTCCATTATCAACATCCCACAGGACAGCAGTGCATCTGTTACAATCAGTGACACATCATTACCACCCAAATTTCCATAGTTTACATTAGGTTCACTCTTGGTGTTGTATATCCTACGAGTTTTGACAAATGGATAAAGACATGTATCCACCATTGCAGTGCTGTACAGAATAGTTTCACTGCCCTAAAGACCCTTGGTACTCTGCCTATTCATCACTCCCTCCCCCTTTTGCCCCTCACAACCACTATATTTTTGTCCCCATAGTTTTGTCTTTTCCAGAATGCCATATCTTTGGAACCATACAGTATGTTGCCTTTACAAATTGGCTTCTTTCACTCTGTAATATGCATTTAAAGTTCCTCCATCTATTTTCATGGCTTGATAGGTCATTTCATTTTGGTGCTGAGTCATATTCCATCATCTGGATGTACTTCAGTTTATTTATCCACTCACCTATTGAAGGACATCTTGGTTGCTTCCAAGTTTTTGGCAATTGTGATTAACTCTGCTGTAAACATCCATGCACAGGATTTTGTGTGGACATAGATTTTCAGTTCATTTGGGTAAATACCAAGGAGCCCAATTACTGGATCATATGGTTAGAGTATGTTTAGTGTTGTAAGAAACTGCAGAGCTGTCTTCCAAAGCAGCTGCACCGTTTTGCATTCCCAGCCGGGAATGAGAATTTCTGTTGCTCCACGTCTTCAACAGCATTTGGTGTTACCAGAGTTTTGGATTCTGGCCATTCTAACAGGTGTGTAGTATGATCTCACTGTTAACTTATAATTCCCTAATGACATCTGATACTGAGCACCTTTTCACATGCTTACTTGCCATCTACATGTCTTATCTGGTGAGGTGTCTGTTAAGGTCTTTTGTCCATTTTTTAATTGCGCTCTTCATTTTCTTGTTCTTAAGTCTTACAAGTTCTTTGTGTATTTTGGCTGACCGTCCTTCATTACATGTGTCTTTTGTAAAAATTTTCTCCCGGTCAGCAGCTTGTCTTCTCATTCTTTTCACGTTGTTTTTCACAGAGTAGAAGTTTTTAATTTTAAGAAAGTTCAGTTTATCAATTCTTTCTTTCACGATCATGTCTTTGGGGTTGTATCTAAAAAGTCGCCTCCATACTCAAGGCCATCTAGGTTTTCCCCTGTTATTTTCTAAGGGTTTTATAGTTATTCACTTAACATTTAAGTCTATGATCGATCTTGACTTAATTTTTATAAAGGGCATAACACCTGTGTCTAGATTCACTTTTGGGATGTGGGTATCCACTTGCTCCAGCAGCATTTGCTGAAAAGGTGATCTCTGCTCCATTGTATTGCCCTTCCTCCTTTGTCAAAGATCAACTGTCTATATTTATGTGGGTCTAGTTCTGAGCGCTTGATTCTGTTCCACTGATCCACTTGTCTACCCTTTTGCTGTACTCAATTATCGCAGCTTTATACTAAGTCTGGAGGTTGGGTAGTGTCAATCCTTCAACTTCGCTCTTCTTTAATACTGAGTTATTTGGGGTCTTTTTGTCTCTCCATACAAACTTTAGAATCAGTTTGTCGATATCCATAAAACAACTTGCTGGGATTTTGATTGGGATTGTGTTAAATCTACAGATCGTGTTGGTAAGAACCAACATCTTGACAATATTGAGTCTATCTGTGAACATGGAATATCTCTCCATTTATTTAGCTCTTTGCTTTTGTTCATTAAAGTTTTGTAGTTTTCCTCAGATGGACCTGGTACATACTTTGTGAGATTTTTACCTACGTATTTCATTTTGGGGGCTGCTTACGTAAATGGTATTATGTTTTCAATTTCAAATTCCACTTGTTCATTGCTTTGACATAGGAAAGTGACTGACTCTTGTACACTGAACCTTGTATCCTGCAGCCTTGCGATAATCACTTACTAGTTCCAGGAGTCTGTCATTCTTTTGGATTTTCTATGGCACGTGATCTGTGAACAAAGAGTTTTACTTTTTCCTCCCCAATATGTATACCTTTTATTTCCTTTTCTTACTGCATTGGCAAGGACTAGCAGTACGATGTTGAAAAGCAGTAGTGAGAGGGGACATCCTTGCTTTGTTTCTTATCTTAGAAAGAAAGCTTTGAGTTTCTCACCATTAAGTACGATGTCAGCAGTAGTTTTTGTAGGTATTATTTATGGGGTTGATGAAGTTCCCCTCTATTCCTAGGTGGCCGACAGATTTTATCACAATGGGTGTTAGCTTTTTCAAATGCTTCTTCTGTATCTACTGATACGATCTCGTGGCTTCTCTTCCTTAGTCTGTTGATGTGATAGATTACATTATTTGATTTTCAAGTGCTGAACCCAGCCTTGCATCTCTGGGATAAATCCTACTTGGTCATGGAATTGTATACTGTGCTCCAGAAATGGAGGAGACAGCGGTGAACAGAAAACTGCTGCTCCTCCCTCAGTCAAGTGGTCTGACTGAGCCTACAAAAGCAGGAGTATGTGTAACGGTTCCGAACGTCAGCACATCCTTCACTTCACACAAGCTAGTATTTTTCTTCACACAAGCTAGCAATTTGTTTTAAATCTATCATTCCTCCTTTTAAACATTGTTGGGTTTAATTTGCTAATATTTTGTTGTTACATACTATTTTGATTCCACTTATATTACCTACTAGAAAAGGCAAAACTATAGCACCATAAAAGAGAGAAATGGTTTTCAGGGATTGGGAAGTGATTGACTATAAAAGGAGCATGAGAGAAATTCTGGGGGTGAAGGAAATCTTGATTTTGGGGTATATTATATGACTATATACATATATGTCAAAACTCATCACACCATATACCTATGAAGGGTGAATTTTATGTAAACTATACCTTTTTTTAATACCTTTTTCTTTTTTATAAATTTATTTATTATTTATGTTTTGGCAGCGTTGGGTCTTTGTTGCTGTACGCAGGCTTTCTCTAGTTGCAGCGAGCGGGGGCTACTCTTTGCTGCAGTGTGCGGGCTTCTCATTGCGGTGGCTTCTCTTGTTGCAGAACACAGGCTCTAGGCGTGCGGGCTTCAGTAGTTGTGGCACACGAGCTTCAGTAGTTGTGGCTCCTGGGCTCTAGAGTGCAGGCTCAGTAGTTGTGGTGCACAGGCTTAGCTGTTTCACGGCATGTGGGATCTTCCCGGACCAGGGCTCGAACCCGTGTCCCCTGCATTGGCTGGTGGATTCTTAACCACTGCACCACCAGGGAGGCCCATAAATTATACCTTAATAAATATAACTTCGGGGGAAAAGGCGAGTTTGAGTAGTGTATACAATATTGCTTTTGTAAAAAACAAACTATATGTATATGCTGTTACACACATGAAGAGCAGTATGGAAAGGTACACCCAACCATTTATAATGTTGCCTCCATGAAACAACAATGGGAGAAGTAATAACTTTGAAATAGTATGTATTTGTATTGTTTCATGTTACAAACATGTATGATTATTTTTAATTTTAAAATAACATTACAGGGCGTCCCTGGTGGCGCAGTGGTTGAGAATCTGCCTGCCAATGCAGGGGACACGGGTTTGAGCCCTGGTCTGGGAGGATCCCACGTGCCGCGGAGTAACTGGGCCCGTGAGCCACAATTACTGAGCCTGTGCGTCTGGAGCCTGTGCTCCGCAACAAGAGAGGCCGTGATGGTGAGAGGCCCGCGCACCGCGATGAAGGGTGGCCCCCGCTTGCCACAACTAGAGAAAGCCCTCGCACAGAAACGAGGAGTGAACTCAGCCATAAATAAATAAATAAATAAAGCAAACTGTCAACAAGTAAAAATAAATAAACACTATAAAATAACATTACAATTTAAAAGGAATAGGGAATTCCCTGGCGGTCCAGTGGTTAGGACTCGGCGCTTTCACTGCCGTGGGCCCCGGGTTCAATCCCTTGTTGGGAACAAAGATCCCGCAAACCATGCAGCATGGCCAAAAAAAAAAAAAAAAAAAATGGGGGGGAGATTTTATTTTTTAGAGGTACAAAGATATTTACAGATAAAATGACAGTATTCTAGGATTTGCTTCAAATTAATCTATGATGGGGTGGAGGGTGAGTGAGAGTAGAATTGAAGCAAGAGTGACTGGTTAAGACTCCTCGCTTCCACAGCAGGGGGTGCGAGTTCAATCCCTGGTCTGGGAACTAAGATCCCACAGGCTGCGCGGCCAAGAAAACAAAAAAAAAGAAAAGAAAGAAACAGGAGTGACCAGGAGTTGACTGCCTTTGGAGCGGGGCACATGGGGACTCACTGTTCTGCTCACCCTGCTTCTGTGCGTGTTTGAAACTTTCTGTAATAAAAGGCTGAATAAAAGCGAGGGTTACTTTACAGGAAAATATTAAGAAGATAACATTACGGTGAAGACAGTATACAAGTGACCATGATCTGGGGAACGCTGGACCAGAAAATCTCAAACAGCTGATCTAGCCACAAAACTGTTTTATAATACAGTAAACATGGTGGGTAATTTGTTTTCAATCTATCACTTGAGAAAAATACTAGCTTGTGTGAAGTGAAGGATGTGCTGAAGTTCGGAACCATTACACAGTCAGACCACTCGACGGAGGGAGGACGGGCAGTTTTTTGTTCACCGCTGTCTCCTCCATTTCTGGAGCACGGGCAGGCACACAGTAGGCACTCAGTAACTACGTGTCGCGTAAACGACTGGGTCAGAGAACCGGTAAGCTGGTGCTCTCCTCGGGTGTGGGTTGGCAGTGACACTGAGGAACCAGGGTTCTCACAGGAGGAACTCTCTGCTCAGCCAGTCTGAGCGAGCTGGCGCTCAGCTGCTGCTTTTCTCGCCGACTTCCCCAGGGAAGTGGTTCATGTGTGGGCGACTTCAGCCTCTTCTCTGAGCAAGTGTTCTGAGGTCCAAAATAGCGGCGCTACCTTGACAGCACAAGACACATCCCCATCCCCTGTGTCTGCGGATTTCTAGTCTCGCCTCCCACACAGACTCCTGCTCTTGGAAGTGGCGAAGGTAAGGGGGAGAGAGGAGAGGAGGATTTGGTCAATTCTGTGGACAAGCCCTTTCAGAGAAGAAACAATGAACATTAGCTGTCTTGCCTCGCACACCCAGTCACACTTCTCCATGTACACAGAGCTCGCACACCCAGTCACACTTCTCCATGTACACAGAGCAAGAAGGACAAAGAGGGGAGAAAGAAGCAAATTTAATTTGACTTGAATTTAACAGGAGAAAGAAAAATCAAAGTAAATAAAAGAAAATGGCTGAGGGCAGAAAAATGTTCTTTACCACAAAGATATATTCCTTTCTAAGAACTCCCACTAGGCTTATACATTTATTTTGTAAAATTTTTAAGTAGAATATATTTTTTAAAAAACATAGATGTTAATATCATTTTCTTAGGTATAAGTTAATTTTAACTTTAAATAATATCAAACATCACCCTGATATAAAAATGAGAAGGCTTGCATACTTCCACGTTCTTTCAACTCTGTCACCTCAAATTTTGTTAGTTATATTCTCTCTGTATATTTTTCTTTTTTCTCCTTTGTCTTTGATTTGTTTCCTTTTTGTCTTGCAAATGCTTTAAGCTTACCTTCACCAACTGATCAAAATTGACATCACCAATAATAGGATAAAGCAACATCACCTGCCTCTGGCCAGGAAATGGTAATCACTTATATAGTCTTCCTGCTAAAGATGGATAACCTAAATGCCATCATGAGGAAACACCTGACAAACCCAAAATGAAGGATTTTATACAACATAACTGGCCTGTTTTCAAAAAAGTCAAGTCATAAAAGACAAAGGCAGAAGAACCATTCCAGATAAAGACAACTAAAGAGACCTGAGTCAATGAATGGAACGCATGATCCTAGACTAGATCCTGAATTGGGGGGAAAAAAACCCCACAAAAACTATCGATATAAAGGATATCACCGACAACTGCCTACACAGGAATAGGGCCCATACATTAGATAATAGTGTTCAACTTCCTGAATTTGACAGCTGCACTGTGGTTAGGTAAAAACAAATCCTTAGCCTACATGAGCATTCTGTGTTTTATTTTTACAACTTTTTGCAAAGCTTGAAATGATTTCCAAATAAAAAGTTAAAATCACAACTCTGTTCCTCATCTGTGATTCCCTAAACTGTTAGCTTAGGTGTCTATTAACCTGGATTTAGTGCTCACCTCCAGTCCCTTTTGCCAGGCTTCTCCTGAGCTAGTAAGTCCTGTATATTGAGTCATGTCCTGCTTGGCCAAATTTTACCAACAAGTAGCAGCTACTTTCCAGAAGGACTCATAGATGCTATAGCTTCTAAGTTCTTTCAAGTTTGGAAACACCTGTCTTCTTACCTGAATAATAATTGCTTGGATATGATGTTCCTGATCATATTTTCTGTCCCTTAGGACTTTGGAAACAGTGCACTATGTTTTTTTTTGTTTTTTGTTTTCTGGCATTGAATGCGGCTGCAGTGGGCTATTTTTTCTCCTTTTTATAAGGAATCTGCTTTTTCTGCCTGGGGACCTGAAAAATTCTCTGTATATTTTCAGAAACGTTCATTAGGTCTGTTTCTGATGTATTTACCAGTTCTGATATGGTGTGGTTTTGGTCTTCAATTTGTTTCCTTAACTCTTTCCTCTCTGTGTTCAGCTAGTGTCATTTTACCATCTTCTCTCTGAACAGTTGTTTTATTTACATCACTTAAGCTTTTATATAACACAAAGCAATATTTTACTCTGGGTAATGTTTTCTCATGACCTGAATCCCTCATCTCTCTTTGGATTCCTAGGTTCTTTTCTTTTCTTCTTTCCTCTTTTGGTACAGTATGGAGTCACTTGTTCATCTTACCCTGGGCTGCTCTACCTAGACCTTCTATTTGCTCACATGTAATGTAAATGAATTTTCCTTTATGCCCCTCCTACTTTATCTGAGACCTCCAAGCTACAACTGAAAAATCGGGCATTGCAGTCTATATATTTCTGTAGCCAGAGGGCCCTGGGGCAAGGGTGGGGAGAGTGCTGTTCGGGTGACTATATGATCTGCTGGAGGTGTCTCTCTGAGCTTTTCCCTTTAGTGTCCTGCATCTCATCTACTGCATCAGAAGAGAGGCAACTCTATTCCTGAAGGAGTGTGTGCTCAGCTTCAGCTCCAGGCAGATATTACAAGTTGGCTCTTTCAACGTCTACTCTCACCTCCTCTGTTTCCTTCCCTTCCTGGAGGAATCCAGCCTCACTCGTGGTTGGAGGTGACACTATTACAGAGATCTGAACTGTCCTCTCCAAGTGAAAAGATAAACCATGTGAAGAGAAGCCCTCTGCCTTTCCCCGCTTGTCCTTCCGCCTGCTTCCTCCCGGAAAGTTCTGCAGTGCCTGGGGGTGTAAGAGCCACTGAGACCGAGAGGATGAAAACTATCCTGCTGAGGGCAGCAGCAGAGCAGAGAGCGGGGGCAGGGTTCCCTGAGGACATTCTTGAGTGGCTGGACCCACGGGGACTACCTACCTGTGACCTTATCATCATTTGAGTAAAAACCCACCCATTCCCACCCACCCGTTTACTTAAGCCACCCTGTCGGCTAGACGGGCTATGGAAAATGACAACTAGCCGTTTTTCCTGCTCTGGTAGAGGGCTGGGTGGCAGAAGCAGCGCTGGCCTCAAAGATTTTTCCCTGACTGCCTACTCACGTCTTCAGTCTAATTTTCTCCAAACTGGGTTGGGCATGGGGTTGGGGAGAATTAGAGGGAAATTTCTGGGGATTCTGCTATTTGTTTTCCTTTCTCTTATCACTGTGAACAGTTTCAAACAGAGTCACAGGACAATTTTGTTTCTTTTCTTGGTTGTCAGTTTCCACGTTTACAGTGTGAACCTGATTGGCTTTGCTGGATTTTCCTGAAGGTGTTTTTAACAGGTGAAGAAGTGTGTTCATTTCACTAGGTGTGGCAGCGGGAGAGAGATTCTGTGACCCAGCTTCACTCGGCCCTACTCGCCCGGAGGCCACCCCACCTCAACTCCAGATTAAAATTTGATGGCCCACGACACTACTTTTCCAAAATAAAACATGACAAGCTAAAAACAGCGTTTCCTTTCTAAACATTCAGGTCTGGGAATGCAGGTTTATTTAAAAGGCAGGCAGTGATTCATGGATCAATTTAGATGATAACCCCAGTTTTTTGTATACTGTATCTGTTATAACCTCTGTTAGGAAGAGGTGTTGATGAAATACAGTTACTGAGTCATCTCATATCTGTCCAGTTTCCATAAGCCAACTATGACCTCATTTTGCAAATAACCAGGGGAAAAACCAGCACTATTCCCATAGTGATAGTTCAGTGTATCTGCAACCCTCACAGAGGAGAATACACGTGAGGTTTGGCAATGATACATCAGACATTTCAAAACTGACTCCCCAAGGTGACTGTTTCTATAGAAGAACTCACATCATTCTGATTATTTTTAGTATTCTCTATGAGAAGAAATAATGCTCTGCACGGTTTCCATTAAGCTTGACACCACGTGACCCTGCCCGAATTCACTGTACAGTCCACCATCCACACACAGAGCAAATGTCCTGCTCATGTGGTGACTGGCTTTTGGCAACCACAGCTCTGCAACGGAGCCATGAAACTGGAAGTAAGTGGACTGGAAGAAAGCAGAAAGAGCAGTCACACAGTCTCCATATCTTACGCTGTAAAACGGGACCTGAGGGCCTGGCTAAAGATGAGATAGTCATTTCATCACCCGTTCACTCATTCACTTGTTAAACCTGCATGTCCTGCTCTAGGAGGCCCACTGTCTCCGAGCTGTGCGGGGAGAGAGCCTGAGTGGACCACACACCCGGCTCCGAGGGTCACGCGCAGAGAGCGGAGGAGACTGCGACCCGGACCGGGGAAGGAAGCAGCCACCTGCGGACGAGAGGTGACGATGCGGCACGGGCCTCCAGCGGTGAGGGACAGTGCACGAGTAGGGGAGGAGGGGGAGAGACGGACAAGCAGACACGCAAACGGCCAGGGACGGGGTGCGGTGGGAGATGCAGGAGACACGTGAGGTGTGGAGGAAGCCAGGGGAGGAGCGTCGGAATGTGGATGGTGGTGCGCACCGTCTACAGAGCGTGCAAGGAGCCACGCGCGTACAGCCGCAGGGAAGCGACCGCTCAAGCCAGAGTCCTTGCCGGCATGCACTGGGGCAGCAGGAAGCCGACTGCAAGGGCCGGGGAAGGAAAGGGGAGTGAGAAATAAGGCAGAAAACAAACATTAAAAGTTTGGAAGTAAAGATAAGCTGAGAAGATAGGGCTGCAAGCGTGAAGGGTGTGGCGAGATGTAGAAATGAGGAGGATCTCCCCACCCGCGGGAAGACCCGAAGGCGCGATGAGATGCAGCAGCTCCAGGCAGGGGTGGAGGCTTCAGGAGGGACGGGGGACAGTCTGAGTGGAGAAAGAGGGTGAGACACTTGAAGCAAACGGATACCTGAAACGTGGTTGATCCCTTCAATAAAATGCGACTCAGCCACGAAAAGATATGAAGTTCTGACACAGGCTGCAACGTGGATGAGCCTCGAAAACATTATCCTCAGTGAAAGAAGCCAGGTGCAAATGGACACGTGCTGTATGATGCCATTTACGTGAAACATCCAGAATGAGCAAATCCACAGGGGCGAAAAAAACAGATTAGTGTTGCCAAGGGCTGGGAGGAGGGAGGGATGGGGAGTGGCTGCTTAAGTGGAGTTTCCTTTCGGGGTGATGAAGATGTTCCGCAACTAGACAGAGGTGATGGTCGTACAACACTGAATGTACTGAGTGCCACTGAATCGTACACTGTGAAATGGGTAAGACAGTACATTTTATGTTACGTGTATTTGAACACACACACACCGCGCGCGCGCGCACACACACACGCACACACACACAGCCCCAAAACCAACCCAAAGCAGCATGAAACCAGTCAGGACATCAGGAAGGAAACAGTGTGAGAGCAAACCATCAACAGCAATTATAATGACAATCTTCAAAACCATCAGTCATAAGAAAGGCTAAATTACGTGAGCTATTAGGTTGAACCATATGAAACTGCAGAACAATAGCTACTTCACAGGTTCAATCTAATACAGACTCCTTTAAAAGACGAGGCACTCTACGTGACATTTTATGAAGATTTCTGTCACAGGCGATGCCAGATTAACTCCAACACTTCTGCTTCTCACAACCCTAACTGACCCTGGTTGTCACTCCCCTCCCCTCTTTTTTTTTTTTTTTCCCCCTCCCCTCTTAAAATGAAAAACCCTACTGGGTAAAGGGGACTTAGAGAGGAAAGGAGAGGGTCTGATGGGGCAGGCAACGAGGAGTGCGCACACCGGGCTCTGCTTCTGGCTTAGCCAGCTCCACCCTGGAGGGCTGCCAGCGAGCAGGTAAGCCCCACAACTGTTCAAACACTTCCTCCCGGGGGACATGGCACCCGCTTGCCAATCAAGGCAGACGAGGGTTTCTAAGAAAGCACAGAAGCTATCATCACTCCCCACGCCTTTGACCAACCCGTCCTGCTCACTGTTAGCCCTCTTGATTTCCGGACTCCTTCATCACCTTTTAAGGTGATAGAGAGAATGCTCTACAAAACCACTGTCACAGGGGAGCAGGGATTCTTTTATTTCAACAAATAATCTGACTTCCAAATGACAAACAGGAAATGAAATAGCCCTCTTCATGAAGATGGCTTCTCAAGGAAATCAAAATCCTTAGCCCATATTCCCAGTGAGAGTCTTAAGATGCAGGATAGGATGTCCCTTGCACTCTACTGGTTAAGACTCTGTGCTTCCACTGCAGGGGGCGTGGGTTCGATCCCTGGTCGGGGGATTAGGATCCCACATGCCATGCGGCGAGGCCAAAAAAAAAAAAAAAGATGCAGAACAGATTCTGGAATCTCGTGGGTTTTCTAAGCAAAATAAATATTTGAGGCAGAAAAAAATTAACGGTAGAACTGAAAGTAGATTTTTATAGTACTGTTTGACCCCACCTACCCCACTCCTAGCTCAGAAGGTCTTTTTCTTTTAATTTTAACAATAATTACGAAGTACATAGAAATAAGTTTTATTCTCTGTAAGGGACAGGAGCAGGCAAACAGGCTTACGAGTTAGTCAGACACGAGTTCTGATCTCAGCTCCTCCGCTGCCTAGCTCTGTGTCCTTGGTGAACTGCTTCAGTTTTCAGCCTCAGCTTCCTTTCGTCCTACAAGATAACCTTACTGTCTCAGGTATGTGGTGATGATTCTGTGAAACAGCGGCAGAGCAATCCGCTCAGTACACGGTCAGCGAATGTGGTGCTGAGCAAAGGGACCGGGATGGAACTCGGGTCCTGGGTCTGTCCCATGTCAATCTAGTCTCTACTGTCTTCACTTTATTATTTTTTAAAATATTTATTTATTTACTTACTTATTTTGGCTGCGCCAAGTCTCAGCTGCGGCACGCGGGATCTAGTTCTCCAACCAGGGATCAAACCCCTGCGTTGTGAGCGTGGAGTCTCACCCACTGGACTACAGTCCTCCACTGTCTTCACTTTAGAAATGAAACATTGACTATGTCTATAGTACTACAATTAAAATTCTTTTTTTTTTTTTTTAAATAGGGTTTCTGCCAAACTCTGTAGTATATTTCTGAACAAAGTTGATCAATAGTTCGGCTCAACTGCAGCAAGTAACAAAGTGGAAATTCGTGATTTTACATAAGTAAGCAGCACCCTAGACTCTTGGAGATTATGGAGTAAGAGTAATAAAAGCCGATGATTTAATCAGTCTTCTTTAGCCTAAGGCTGCTTCTAAGTTATTTTAAGTGGGGGGATTCTCTCCACTCTTTTGAAACGTGTACACGTCAAGGGAAGCAGTATCTGCAGTCTTCCTCGGTGTCCACCGTCACTGTTCACAATCTCTAGTGTCGCAGCCTATCATGGTTTAGTTCACAGCCGCTTGCTTCTCTCTCCAGAGTAAACACAGGGCCCTACAAAGGGCCAAACAACCCCTGCTTTAAAGGGAAGTCACTGCCCTGGTTGTTTCTTGCAGGTGCTGTTTTCTAACATTCTTCAAAGTCACTGAGCTTCAAATGTTTAGTCCCAAGACCTTTTCAAAAAGAAGGTAATTCAGATACCAAGGCAAAAGAGAAAGGGCTGGAGGATGGAGAGGAACCCTGAAAACCTCTGCCCAGGGAACCGTGATGCTTCCCACTTAGTCTTTCCGGTTCTGAGTGACAGAAACAAGAAATGTAATCAACAGTCCGGTTAAGGTCAAAACGTGAGACAGGAGGCTGACCTCTGTGTGTTCTTCCCATTGGTGGATTCCACGCTCTCCGTCAAAGACGTTCAGTGAGATGAGATAAAAGGAGACGAACAGACTCAGCACTTGGCCGAGATCCTTCCCTTGCAAGTCCTTACAGACACCCTGATGTCAGAGGCACCCACAGACGCTCTGGTTTGTGCCAGGAAAAAAAGAACCTCATCTGGTCGAAGGGCTTCTGTTTTCCATGAACCCCGCTTTCTCACACAGTGACCAAAGCAGAGTGCAGAAACCCTATTTACGCCAACCCCCTTTGATCCTTTTCCTGACCCAAATCAGAAAATGACACACGTCTCCCAATGCTATTGGCTGAACGAGGTTGAGCACATTACTACCTTCTTTGGGCTTCCGTTTCCTGTTTTACACGTGGGGGTAAGGACAGTGCCATCTCATGGAACTACTGTGAAGACCGAGAGGACAGCTATCATGTATTCGTGCCTGTCACAGAGTAAAATAAGAGCCACTGAATGTGAGCTACTACCACCAGGAGCATCATTGTTGTCCTGGAGTCTGGAGACATGGGCCATTTCTCCAGTGAAGTAAGGCAGCTGTGGAAAGCTCTAACGAAGACTTTCAAGTATGAAATCAACTCTCTGAAGAGCGCTTTCACTACAAATGGCACCACGTCAATGGACACTCAATCTACTCCATCCAAATGAGAATTAATATTTGCAAAGTATGCTTGGGAAAAAAAAATTCTTTTCCCCTTGACGCGCAAAGCAAGAAATAATGACCACACAGTAAAATTCTCTTAAAAATGTCATTTTTTGGAACTTCTGCTCTGAGGCCAGGCGTGACTAACAGTCTAGCGTTTTGATTCAAGAATAAAAAGCAGAATACAGCATTCTTTAAAATCAGTTTTGCTTCAGTGTTTAATAAACTTGTCAGAAGCCTTTGTAATTTAAATACGGAAACAAGTGGGTTGTGGTTAGCTCATCGTTCATTCCAGGTGTAACACACGTTCCGTACACCAATGCACACAAGTGCACATGCAGACACAGTTCCATTAGGAGATGCTTAAACATTTTTTTTAATTTAAAGAAAAGCAGAGTCCTCTTTAAAAACAGCTGCCAACCCTCACACCAAATCTGTCTTCTTGGAACCTTTTTCTTAAAATCAATTTTGATGAAAGAAAAAAAAACCTTCGAGAAAAAAAAATTTTGAAACCCAAGCAGTAGGGAAGAGATATTGTCCCTATCCATTTAAATACATTTTTGCCATAAGATCATCTGATAAAGATCTTATTTTCTACTTGCCTGCAAGTTCCCAGCGCTTTTTTTGGTTTTGTTTTTAAAGGACCTGTCAACTCACTCCCACCCAAGTCCTACAGCAGCACGCTTGAAAACCAGGAGACACAGAACACAGGTGACTTGAAATGCCACTTGCACCACCCCACCACATGGAGCACGTTCTCTGAGGAGCCTCCGAGCGCCCTGCCCACAGCAGCAGACATCAGCGTGGCCGGGCTGGGAATGCCCACCCAACGCCCACTGACCTTTTGATGACTTGTGACTTCGTCCCTGCTTCTCCCCAGCTCCTCGGCAAGTTTCACGTTCTCTTCTTGCAGGGCTGAAAGCTGCTGGGACTTCTGAGCTGCTGCCTGCTTTAGGGTTTCTCTGCAAGGACAGTGAGTGCAGGGTTACCATAGAAACAAGACAGGCAAGGAAACTGTGGGAGACGACCAGCTTCACAGCACCAAGGAAAATATATCTGGGTCACGTGCCTGATAGGCTCTATAACAACAGAAGGCAGCATTCTCTACGTGCAGGAGGGGCCAAATGGCTTTAACCTCTCAGGAGGAGGACTGCTGCTCGCATGTATTCCATTTTTTTTTCAAACCTGATAAACACTACATCCACTCTCTCATCACACACACTTAACCCCACTTCTAAATACTCCCCATACAAAAAAGCAGGGTCACTCTAAAATAAATGACAGATGAAATGGTCAGTATTCTCCTTACTTCCATTAGAAAATTATACTTAAACCTATCATGTTGATAAAGTGATTTACTTTGCTGCCACGGCACTGTTCTAGCTGTACAAATCTGTAATCTGTTTTTGTTTTTGTTTTTTTCTGGCAGAAATGCATATCTGATGGTTCCATTTGCCAGTTATCTGTCAGAATCAAGTGCTGGCGGGAATCTGGGTATATTTTCAGGATAATTAGAGGTGAAATGCCCAAAGGAAATGCAGTTTTCTAATTACATAACAAGTGTTTTGTTTTGACTGTATTCTTTCCATACTGCTAACTTGAAATTAAAAGAAGCAAATAAAAATACAGCTTGCTAACCATATTATACCATGAATATCAGCATATAAAATGTGAACAGGGTAAATGTATTTATTAAACATCTTCCCATTATTAAGCTTAACTGCAAATATACATCCCAAATTACCCTTTACACGTGGACATTGAAAATAGTTTATTTGATTGTTGGATTTTAGTTTTATACCATAGAAGGTTCTGATGCAATTATGAATTTTAAGTCTGTGCTGGCTACATTCCATTTAGGGAGCTATCATACGTGGCTGAATTCTGAATCAAGTCATCTGGGTATGAATCCATCTGCTGATGCATGAACACATCTATTTTTAACTTCAGTTGTCTAATGGGTGGCAGTGCTTGGCATCTTCAGTTTTCTTGATTTTTAATTCTCCATGTACCTATAACATACCCATGGGGCTGACCTCATGAAGATACAGGGGAAGATGTCTACACAAAAATCCTCTTAGCACATTAAATTTGGCATTTTACAGAGATGTTTATTTAGCAAGTGAAGAAAAACTGAGAAGGAATTTTAGCCTCAGGTAATTAGTCATTCAAAAGCTGGGAGGCCTGATTTTAATTATGGATCAAAACACACGCACACTACAGCTAAAGTTCATCTTCTGGCCAAAATCCATCAGCTCTTGACAAATCAGAAGATTTTACTTACGATGAAATCATCATAAGCCAAACCTTTTATTCCCAAGTGGTCACCGCCTTCATTAGGGGCGATTTGGTTTCAGCATTTGTGTGGCCTGTCAGTGATAAGTTCAAGATCCTGTTCTCTTTTAAAGATTTTCATGCTTTAAAATTTTTTAAATCCTTGGTTTCTGTTAAGAGCCCACAGTAAAGAAAATTAAAACAAGGAGTCAAAGAAATATCAAGATGCCCTAAGATTTATAAAAATGGTATTTGTTCAATGTTTTAAAACCTGCAAAACGATTTCATGTACATTTAATCCTCAAAGCCCAAGGAAGTTAAGGTTATTATTTATATTTTAAAGATGACAAAATTGAAGCTCAGGTAAGTGAAAAGATTTGCCCCAAATCAAGTAAGCTGTAGAACCAAGAGAACTGGAGTTAAAACTGGCAGACAGACCTCAGTTGTGATTTGAATATAGAAACACCTCTTTCCAGTTTTCTTCAGACCAGAGGGGATATGTACATTGCATAGAAGAAGGAGGCTCTAACAGCCCAGCTTCTGGACATACTTTAAGGAATAATTCTAAAAATACCTACAAATATAATTCTCCCAATTTTTAAAGATGCTTTTCTTTCTACATTATAAGATAGATATCCTGCAACAGAAAAGGAGACTGTCACAGTTTTAAAACTGAGAGGCAAACATTGCTAATATTGACTTGCAGACATTCTACTTAGGAATCTATCATAAATCTATTAATTACCATGCTAAATATATTCTAGATTTATTACTGTGCCCGGTGAGTAATTAAAGACAAAAATTAGATGGCTTATATCGTTTTCCCTGAGAGTCAAAAATTACACACCAGAGAGAAACCATTTTATTCTCTCTCTCCAACTAAAAATAGGAGCTGGCTCACCAAAATCAAGTTTTCCTAAAACCAGCTGAGTAAGTGACATAGAGGAAAAGGAACATTTAGCTGCAAATGCCGGGATTCCAGGGCCGAGGGCAAGTTTCTGTAGGAAGTGGTTCCCGTTAGAACTCCTGGGTCTGCATAGGTGTCCTGGCAGGTGAAGAGAAACACCTGAAAAGCTCTAGAGGCCATGAAGATCCCAGGTATGTGCTAAACCTCGAAAAACAAACAGCTGCTCCTTCCCTAGCTCGGAGCACTGGGGAACAGACTAAGGAACAGTAAAATGACTGCTTTTTCCTTTTTAAGAAGCACTGTTCTCATGACACAGTACATTTATAACAGCTGGTCCCTGAAATGTGGCCAAGCCTCAGGCAGGGAACAATGAGTCACTGGGGGTGGGGGGCGCTTTCAACCCACTCCTCACACCTCCCTCCAGCAGCTTCCCACGTACGTCACTGCTGTGTCTCCCACTGCCCCTCCGTCCTGCTAAGAGTCCCGGCCTTGACCGGCCAAGTTACTGGCACAAGGCACAATTCTCGCAGCCCTGCTGGGCCAGGACAATCAGAACCAGCACAGGCACTGTCTGCCCTGTGGTCTGGCTCCCCCTGGCCCGAACTCCTCCCTCAGGGATCAGAGACCCGGGAACTGGGCCCGGGGAGGAAGGTGCCGGCGAGGTGGACGGCAGCGCAGCCCACAGGCTTTTGCTCCGGCTCCCTTGCGGCCGCGGGCACAAGGCTGAGCTTTCCTTATTCAATGGGGTCGTTCAAAGGGCACGCAGAAAGAGTTTCCCTCTTGGCAGAGGTGAGACCACCGCACACTGAGCGGGGGTGGGGGACATGACAGAGAGACTGAGGAGAGTGACACTTAACGCCAGACCAGTGCGACGACCCTTACAGGAGACTCCCAGATAGCTCTGCAGGAAACAGGAATTCCACCCTCGGCTGGGTCCCCTCTGGCCCCGCCCCTCCACTACCCAGCGCAGCCCAGAGAGCTCAGAGGTGGGTGATGGCAGAGGGGGCGTGGTGAGGGTATCTTCTCCCTACACTCAGATCCTCCCTCACCAGCTGCCTTTGTGATGCAGATGACAGGCTCCAGACACTCAGGTGAGCAGAGCTACTCTGTCATGGTAGGGGGGTGTGTGACCTTGAACTGTAGCTGAACCCACCCTCTCTGAACTGATTTGAATTCGTTTTTCCTATCACAGTGACCGTTTCTATTTGTGCTCTTTGCCTTTGGCAGACCAGGAGATTCAAGCCTCTCCTGGTGGCCAATCACCACAACTGCATGCACACATCGGTGCAAAAGGAACTGTTGGGAGCTGTTTAAACACCACCTAGAGAAACATCACTAAAACTAAGACTGACGAAAGGATCCATCACCAACGTCATGAGCTGTCCATCCCCTCAGATGAGCAGCTCGGATGAGATCATTTCTAGGAGGATTTTAAGAGCTCTCAGAAGAACCAGACATAGTTACTGATTTAATCCGAGCTTGATCATCACATAGTACTGAGGACGGTGACTTGGGAACAGCAGTTTGGAACTGGTGCTTTTGTTTGTGTTTGAATCTCATCTATTTGTTTGATCAAAACTGGAAATAATACAAACCCTCGGAGGGCAGGGTCCACAAACAATTCACCTTTGTATCCTTCCTAGCTTAACTGTACCTAGAACAAAGGACATACTCAAATGTTCACCAGATTGTTGGCTTTAAATTTTAGGTTCACATGGCTGATACAGTGTAGTTCTCAGAACAGATAAGCAAAATGAAATCTACTCTGTAACTGTCACTTACAATGCCAGATAAATAACCACCTGCAATGATTATAAGAACCAAACTCGAAAGGTGGTATTGACAAAGGAAACATGGGCAGCCTGTCTGCCTGAAATCTAGGCAGCAGACTGATGGGTAAACCTTGATTGGAAAGAGTCTCCCAAAATTCTGCTCTTTTAATTTCCACGCCAGAAGATTAGATTACTCTTAAAAATCAAGACTACTGATAATCTCAAAAGTGCATGCTTCTTTTTTTTCCCTATAGAAAGAGTTTTGAGGGATTGATTAATAAAGGGTCTGATGTTTCCTAATGTTGAGATTAGCTACCATGTAAGCATACTACTTTAAAAAGCTCTGATTCCCCTTGGATTTTCATAAGGCTTTACCAAGTCACATTTGAATTCCAGCTGTCCTAACTCATCAGCCAGCACACATTTCATTTTGATCCTGTAACTTGGCTATAGTTCTGACTTCACAGTGTAATGTTACAGAGGTGACTTCTAGGGTTTGCAACAGCGTTTGGGGGGCAGGAGGGAGACTATTACTTTTGACTACGTACTTGTCAAGTATTCTAAAAATAATTATCATTGTTTTCCCTTTTGCAATTTTAAATAAGTGCCATAATTTCTCTCAAAGGAGGTAAACTTACATTTCTTTCTTGAATTCTTCCATTTTTTGGTTCTCTACAGTCAGAAGTTCTTTTGATTTGTTCAGCTCTTCCATATTTTTCAAGTTGTTTTCTTTAAGTGTATCCAACTTAAACACCAAGAGAAAAAAACTTGATGAAATTATTTCATTTTCCAATCACATGACTGGACAGACAAATCATTCATGAAAAGGTGCCTTAGAAAGGTGAAATTAGTCATTTGCAAAACAAACAAAAAGATCACCTGGATGAAGAGATTATAAATCATCAAGTCTATTATAAACTGCAACCTCCCCCTTACGTTAGACATGTCCTGTACACCTGGCCAAAATGTCAAACTAAATTGCTACATAAATTAAAGCAAAAGTTTTCTTTGTATACAATTGTATACAATTCTCAAAATTTATCACTGAACTTGCTATTCATGTATAATCCATCTTAAAAAAAAAACAAAAGGAAATTGCAGAGGCATGCCATCAGCAAGGATTAATTCTCTGTAATGAAAATAAACCCCTTTCTTCCCCAAAGACTAGTCATTTAGGATATGATATTTTTCAATGTCAGTACCAAACTTCTATGGTCCTCATTATAAAAATTATTGGGATATTTTTAGATGGGAAAAGATTTAGTTATTCATCTCAACTTCAATCTAAAAAGGAAAAGGCCATGTAGTGAGACTGAAAAGCACTCACTCACATTCAGCCCTATCACCTGCCCATGGGGGACATAGCCAGCCTAGGTCCTGGCCCCTGGTGGGAAAGCCAGACACATTACTAGAATGAGCGGGGATGTCCAACCACAGGCTCTGGCAGGTGGCTGGAGTTCAAGGTGTGCATCCCCCAAGGATGGGGAGCTCGTCACGGGCAATCCATTACACAGGGTATGCTTCTGGCGCCTTGCTGGCTTTCTAGGACTTGTATAGTTATCTCTTACAGCCAAAGGTATTTCTGTCCTGTCACCTGCTACCAGTCAGGAGCCCTAGAAAGTGTCTTGCTAGTTTTAACACGACAATCTCCCTTTTAATGCTCCCTAACATTCCAGATTCATGGAATGTTCAGTGGGTCCAAAAACTGATTCCTCCAGTCTGTATTCTGGCTGTAACAAGGGGTATGGTTTAGAAGCACACAATTCTCCCTGAATCCATCTTCAAAGGTTAGAGACATTCCCTAAAATCTTCTTATTTTAGCTTCTAATTTTGGTTATCATCTATTATTTTTGATGCTTTTATATTTTCAGCTTAAGTCCTCTTCTGTTAGGACTGTCAATTCCTAAACGTACTATTTTTTTTAATTTTTTTAAATTTATTTTTTTATACAGCAGGTTCTTATTAGTCATCAAGTTTATAAACATACCCTTTTCTATGTCAAGTTTTATTTACCCTATAATTATCTCAAAATGTTCATGTCTTTATGGATTTCAATCATTGACCTTCCTTCGTGAGAAGGCCTGATCTTTACAGTAGCTATTCAATGCGGCTATCCGGATTTTCCCTGGCTTTAATTTCTTAACCTCTTACCTGACACTCGCTTTAAAAAGCATTTCAAGTTCTACAGAACTTCACATAACTATTTCGGCGAAGCAATCTGCTTGAGATTTATGTAACAGCTTTCCAAAGAAAGAAAGGGTTGGTATGAGCTGGGGGTGGGGGGACTGGGAATCAAAGGAAGGTGCAAGAATAAGAAATGCTACTTCTGGACAGAATCAAAATTATCTTGAGGCCACAAATCTATCCAAGACCCAGAAGTGACTGATTCAAAATGAGACAAAAGGGAACCAGTACTGAATTAGGCCAAGAAAAAGGCCTATGTCAAACTCAGGGCTGCGGGATGGAATTCAGTGGCTCAAAGTTGGGAGACAGTTGAGGAAAAAAGCATATGTGATTTAAGATAAAAAATACAAAAGCTAGAGAATGTTATCGGTACCTCCTCTCATTAGTTCTATCACTGAACAGTTATCACAGAAAGCCACGCTGTTAGGGTTTTCCCCTCCTTTTTTAAAGGTTGATCCTACTAAATAAGTAATGAAGTAATACACTTTATTTAATATTATCATCCGGGTGTACGTTCGACTCCACTAACATAGATCAAATCTGTGTAAGGCCACACTTCAAAAAATAAACAATCCTGAGTTAGTGATCAAACACTCCGTGAAGTCGATAAGCTGTCCTTTGTACAAAAAGCCATTTAAATCTGATTACTTCGTTCTGCAGTTTTTCATTTGTTTGCTTGGAATCCTGCAAGGAGGCCAGAGTTTCCGTCTTCTCTTTGGTCATCTGTTCCATTATCTGCATGGCATCTTCTGCTGTTTGAGCAGCCTAAATACGAGAAAGCACTGTGAGAAATGAGGGCACCCCTCACCAACGCGGGGAGGTGACTAACACTCAGGCCATGGGCTCAGGGTCTGTGTGGTGAAGGGAATCACACAGAGACGGTGAGCCAGTCGCTGATCCCATGCCGAAGCAGACAGACCAAGACATCAAAGGTTTTTACTCTGAAGCAGAACAAAGTTATAGACCCTTTTTGTGCCATGTTTTCAACAGGCCAACTGTAATATGCAATTTGTGTATTTTCAGACCCCTCTAAACCTACATTTTCTAAGTTCCAAGTTCCACTAACAACAGTGCTCACTATTCTGACTCATGTTGGAGAGAAATGCTTAGCAATAATAAAGAGTAACATCCTTATGTGGCCGAATGTTTCTCTTCATCATATTTATTGTTAAAAATTTAAAATACTATTCTTGCTATCTCAAATTTGGGGCTTTTGAGATCACTTGGAATTTAGGTTGGGAACTTCTCAAAAATAAAAATTATTTGGGCAATTACAGTGTAAGGCTCAAGTGTTTAATGAGAAGCACTGAATGACAAAGTCGATGAGAAGCTGTAGGTAATGAACATAAGCATGGCTGTGAATAAAAAAGATAACATGCATATGGAAACAAAGCCTTAGCTGATAAGATACTGAAGAAAATCACCTAAGTGAATTAAAATCTTTTTAGGCACTTGCTTACAATTTCATGTGGTCTAACAAAGTTTATGGCAATTCTGCCTTTATACCTTCCCTGTTACCAACTGTGGAGGTTTCCCTGGAATCTTCCAATTCGGAAGGAATACACACAATGAAACAATTAAAAGTCACATAGAAGATACTTTGTTTTAACATGTGCCCATTTTACTTGTTCTTAAGCCTTTAAGAACCACGGTTGCCTTTTTCACAAAAAGTTCTCCCTACATAAAAAAAAATCTATCCTTTTTATTCACAGTTTGCAATTTTTTCTAATGGAGAGGGACAACTGCAATTAGACATTTAGTAAAGAGTTGCCCTTTCAGGTGGCGACAAAGAGCTTGAGATATCTAAGCCAGTGATTAAATGGAGTGGGCTTCCTTCTGCAGAAATGAAGACAAATCCCTCAGCCACTGCAGGGTTAGTGCACAGGGTTAGGCCAGGTGCTCAACACTTGAACCTCCCAGTTTACCGTAAAGGACTGCAGAGTCTCGAGCTCTCTAATTCTAAGAGCGAGCTTGCTCTTGTCTTTCCTCAAAATACGGTTTTCATTTTGAGATTCTAGGAGGTTGACTGAGATATGGCTGTTGGTTTTGGCCAACTGGCTGATCTCTTTCTGAAGGATGAAGTAGCTTTTGGCCAGCTTCTCCTTCTCCTTCAGGAGCTCGTCCTTTTTCAGCATCATCTCTCTTTTCTCAGCCAGGAGGTTCTTGTTGTCCTGCATCACCCTGGCCCACTCGGCCAGGGTCACCTCGTGGTTCAGCCGCAGGTCATCCAGCATCTTGGTGAGGTAGCTGTGCAGCTCCTGCAGTTCCAGCTTGGATTTGGATAAGGCAGCAAAATCGCTCTTCAGAGTCTCTATGTTGGTGGCCAGTTGAGCCGTCTCTGCACTCAAGAGTTCCTTCTCCTTAACAATCTCCGCCACTTTCTGCTCTGAGTTGGTCTTGTCTTGGATTAGCAGAGAGTTCTCGGACTGGAGCTCCTTGGTGCGCACTCTCAGAGCCTCCACCTCCTGCTCCAGGAGCGCCACTCTCCCGTGGAGTCTGTTGTTTTCATACAAGGATGACTCTTTGTCCTGGGTCCTGGCTTCTTTCTCCAGGATTAGGGACTGCTGCATCATGTGGATCTTCTCATTTAACTTCTGACACTCTTCTTGCAGGTTCAACCCATCCTTCAGCAAGATATTCTTTTCGGAACAGCAAGCCTTGAGTTCAGCGTTCAAACTCTCCTTTGCTTGCAGTATGTTAGTGTGTTCTTTTTCTAGAGTCTTTTTGGCATTTTGAGCCTCTTTCAGCATCAAAGCGAGATCACACTTGGTGGCTGCGAGTTCTTGGTTTTCCTTTTTTCTCTCTTGAAGCTCTTTCTTCAGAGCATCAAGATTACGGAGCAGTTTCATCTTCTCGTGCACAATGATTCTTCTGTTTGCAGACTCTTGATCGTATTTCTTTTTAAGGTCTTCTATGGCTTTGATGGAATTCTCTCTTTCTGCAAGTAAATCTGTATTTTGCGTTTCCAGTACAGATTTTTCTTTCAAGAGACGATCCTGCTGCTTTTTGAGCTTAGTGATTTTCTGACAAGCCATCTCCTTCTCAGAAGTTAGGTAAGTGATCTTCTCGTTCAGGTTCATCTCGATGCGGGCAGCCTCTTCCGAGCATTTGTTGAGTTTTTCAGTGATGAGCCTATTTTCATTTAGAAGTTCTTCTTTTTGGGCCAAGAGCCTTCTCTCAGATGAGGCCAAGGTTTCTTTTCCATGCAGAAGCTGGATGCACTCGGAGTCTGTGATCTCCCGACTGGTCTTAATTTCTTCCAGCAGCTTGGTGAGACTTGTGTTTGTGGCCTGAAGGTGCAGAGTCTCCAGCTCGGCCTCCCTCAGAGCTTTGCTGGCCTCCTGCAGCTGCGCGCAGAGCCCACTGGCTTCCGTGCTGAGCAGATGTTTGACCTGGAGGGCAGCCTCCAGGCTGGCATTCAGCTTTTCCTGATCTTGAAGCAGCATGTCCTTCTCAAACTGCAGATCTTTGCTGTTTTGGAGGAGATGGTCTCTTTCGACCTTTAAGGCTATGCACATGTTATCAAGACCTGACTGTTTCTCCAAAGCTGACTTTTTCTCAGTTGTGAGATTTTCCATCTCCTGCACCAAGTTTTTCTGATCTTTCACTAGCTCCTCATAGGCGTTCTGAAGCTTCTGAATAATTTCATCTTTATCTTCAGCCAACGCAAGGTTTTCAGTTACAAGCTTCTTGATATGATCCTCCAGGTGATCTTTTTCTTCCAGATTCTTCTTAGACTCAGCCATCAAAATATCTCGGCTGAACTGGAGTTCCTCTGTGAGTGCCTGCAAGCTTGCTTTGGAAGCCTGCAAAGACTCATTTTCCATATTCATCTTCAAGAGTTATTCCTGTGCGTTATTGATTTCTTTAAGTAATTTCTCTCTCTCAACAGCCAAAGCTGCTTTATTGAGCTGTTCCTGCTGATAAAGCTTTTCAGCATCTTGCTTTTCCTCTAAGACTTTCTCCTTTGCTAAATTAAGAGTTTCGTTTACTGACCATAGCTTCTGTTGGTCTTCCTGAAGTAAAGTTATTTTGGCCTCCACCTCTACAAGCTTTGACAAAAGTGAACCTTTTTCTAACTTTAAAGCATTTCCCTCCTGTGCAAGAAGCTGCTTCTCTGATTTCAGACCCCTCAGCTCTTCTGACATTAGTTCAATTTCTTTTTTGGCTGATGTTAATAAGTAAGTTAGCGACTACAGAAACAAAAGACGGAAAGAATGGAAACAAAATGAAATCAAGCAGACAAATGCAAGCCCGAATAACTTAATGTAACCTAAGCCATAAAAGTTAAAAAAATTTACAATAACTGTCATAGAAACTATCTGGATAACAGGGGGAAGAAACTCGATGAACAGAGCCCATAAAAGGATAATGCAAAGCAAGTTTAGCTTTGCAAAGTGCTGATATATCTACTGGTTTATCTTTGAAAAAACTTTTGAAGTATTCCTGATAGACACCTAGAAGATACAAACAGTAGTTTAACTTTGACGTCAGGGCATGAAATTCTTTCCTGCCATTCCAATTATCCAATTGTTTCTATTGTAGAAGGGATTCATAGAATTTTTAAAAACACAATCCAAAGAACTACAAAAAGTGAGTATACTTTAACCAACAGAGAGGAGGAAGGGCAAGGTATTATAAACTGTTGCTTTTCAAACTAAATGCAGAACCTTAATTACTAAAGGACCTGGCCTGAGACTGATTTAGCTTCAATATTACATATAACTTAGTAAAAATACAGACTAATTTGCTAGTCTTTGGTGACCAAAATAAATGGGCTTTAAAAAATTGTATTGGGGGCTTCCCTGGTGGCAGAGTGGTTGAGAGTTCGCCTGCCGATGCAGGGGACACGGGTTCGTGCCCCGGTCTGGGAAGATCCCACATGCCGCGGAGCGGCTAGGCCTGTGAGCCATGGCCACGGAGCCTGTGCGTCAGGAGCCTGTGCTCCGCAACAGGAGAGGCCACAACAGTGAGAGGCCCGCGTACAGCAAAAAAAAAAAAAAAAAAAAAGTGTATTGGTTTATAAAGTAAATTGACCACAATGTCTCTACCAGTGCTGTCCAGAACTTTCCGCAATGATACAAATGGACTTTATCTGCGCTGTCCATTGTGGTAGCCACTAACCACACGTGCGGTGCTTGCGACTGAGAGGATGAATTTATAACTTGAACTAATTTAGATTTAAATGGCCACATGTAGCTAGTGGCTACTGTACTGGACGGCACAGCTATAGTTCATTGGCTCTTAAACTAGGGAACATGGGAGCATTGTGGGCTCCATGAATCTCCTGAGATTTCATCTAAAACTTGTTGAGTGTATATATCAGCTTTCCTGGGGAAAATATCTTAAGGTTTCATCAGATTCTCAAATGAGTCTGTTGAGCCCCTGCTGTTGACAACATTGAGATTCACAGAAATCGGATATCCAGATAACTTTGGAGGGGGAACAATCCTGGCGTTTTAACCAAATGATCCTTATAAAAACAACAACAAACAAAATTAATGAGCCTTTACACAAACCACTAGAATGCTGTGGTTTGGTCAGGCTGCAACATTTTAAGGGAAACACTAAAAAACTAGAGTCTGTTTTTTACTAGATAAAGGGAACCACAAAGACAAAAACTCTGGAAATTATACTCAGTTGTTAAATGGTTCATAAACCTGGAGACACATCACAGGGAAAAGAGAAAGCTTTGATGGACAGCATGTAGAAGAAAGAAAATTTAGGTATCTTATACAAGACATATATTACATGTCATGCTACACTTATATTTATAAGTTTTAAATGGGCTCTGTTTCAAGTCCTATGTATGTTCTTTTCTATTTTCTTTCTACTAAACTCATATATATATATATATATATATATATATATATATAAACATTTCTCTGACACATTAAAAATAATTAAAGACAAGTATTTGCTTTTCTTTGAGCAATTTAGATGGGAGTAGGAGGGTTGAACTTCATTACGTTACCAGAGTCAAAAAACATATTGGGACACTGATACGATCCTGACACCATAAAATGGAATTCAGTGTATCAACTTGTACTCTACTTAGCAGCAGGATGTTTTCTCACAGCCCTTAAAGCCAGCTTCCTTGTTAATGAGCTCGTAGTGCCTTCCTGGGGACATGTGAGAGCCCTCTCTAGAGCTCTCCCTTCTACTTTATCCTCTAAGAGCTCTGTTCCTCCAAGCAGGCTCCATTCCCTGCCCACCTGCCTCATGTGGCCTCTGCCTCTTGCTTTTCTGCAAGATGTCTCTCCTAACCCTGGTGCAAGGTAGCAGCAAGATGGCCAAGATTAGAGGAACATGCCTTCCCGCAACAAGGAGTCTACTACAGGCAGGCAGACAGAGGTCAGGCAACAGCAGACTCTTCATGACAGCTGGGGAGCAAGCAGCGCACGGGGTGGTGGCCACACAGTACATTCGGGGGAAAGACCTGTAGCCATCACCCTCCCTGAGAAGGAACAGCGGCTGGTACAAAGCACTTGAAGATACAGGAAATGTAATTCACCCTCCTGCCACGCACCCTGAGGGCCGACACTGGTAACGGCCACTGAACCCATCCCACGTGCTGCTGCTTTCCAAGCCCCCTTGCAGCCCTGACGCGGAACGCAAGCAAACCGTAATTCGACGACACGATTCTCCCCACCACGTACTCTGGCTTTGTCGGCTTGCCTTCTCAGCTCCTCCGTCTCCTGCAGCAAGTCGCTGTTCTCCTTTTGTGCTGCCTTCAGCCGCTCCCCTGCGTCCAACAGCATCTTCTGGAGGTTCTGCAGAACTTCTTCATGCTTGGCCTGTGTCTCAGAACTGGCTTCTTCATACCTGGCTTTCAGCTCTTGACACTCGTTGTGGCTCATTTGCATTTTCTTTTCCTGCAGACACCCCGAGTCAGGAGTGAGTCATTTGGTCATGTCCGTTCTGCCCCTCAACCTCCCCTGCCAGCCAACCGTCCCACTGATTCTCTCCTTACCAGGTCTGACAATTTTGTCAGCAGTTCTCTCTTTTCTTCCTCATGCTTTTTAGCTGCTTCTTGCTGGCTCTGTTCAGCTTTGAGAGTTACTTCCCCAATACTTTTCTGCAGGAGACTTGCATTTTCATTAGCCTTGGTGAGTTTTAGCTGTAATTCTTCTACATTTCTAGAACAAGTTTCAATACAAGGCATCAGATTTTTCAAAAGAGTACTTTAAATTCTAGAGTTGTACTTTAAAATATTAATAATAATTGTCTTAATGATTATAAATGTTATGAGCAATTAATAACATCTGAAATAAGCAAAAAACAAAAACAAAAACTGACTTGTCCTGAAGAATAATTTTAACAATTGTGATGGTTACAAATACCTTAACTACTCCTCTAACTGGGAACATTTATTATTTTATGTCAGAAGATCAATAAGGAAAAATGAGTGAAAAGTAAGCACATTAGAGGAGGTAAGTATTTCGAGGTTTACAAATTTTAGCAGAATAGATTATCAAAGACTCATTTTGGGGTCGCTTGAGAACAGAAGATACGAAAATAACAGTAATGTGACGTTCTAGCTCAAAGAGAACCACGTGGTCCCACAAAGATGTAAGAGGGCCATCAACCTGGAGAAAAGGCTGGCTCATGGACCGGAGAACAGGAAGGAAACTTGGACGGTGCCTCTGGATAAGCAGCGACAGAAATGGAACTTCTCCAAGGCTCTGTGCCACAATCGGCTGGGCAGCTGTGCCCACCTCACAGCAGGACTGCCACAGTCGGCCAACCAAGGCCCATCTGCCCATCACCCACCAACGCTGGGCCGTGTGTGAGTGCACGGCTGGACGTAAACTAACTCTGCCAAGTATTAATGCTTTCAGAATCAGAAGTCTACCGGGGCTAATATGTCCTCTAAAAGTTTTTGCCTTATAAAATAAACATTTGATTTTTATATGGCAGCCATTAAAAGAAAAAAGAAATCAAAGCAACGAGAGCCTCAGGATAAAGACGAGAAGAGAGATTACGATAACAGAAGCTTCAGCGCTGAGGAAGCAGGGTGTAGTGACGAAGAGCAGCAAGGGCTCTGGGACCAGACCACCTCGATCTGAAACCTCAGGCAAGTTACTTAACCTCATTAAGCCTCAATTTCCTTTTCTTTAAAATAGGAACAATAGGGGCTTCCCTGGGACACAGTGGTTAAGAATCCTCCTGCCAATGCAGGGGACACAGGGTCGAGCCCTGGTCCGGGAAGATCCCACATGCCGCGGAGCAACTAAGCCCACGCGCCACAGCTACTGAGCCTGTGTGCCACAACTACTGAAGCCTGCGCGCCTAGAGCCCGTGCTCCACAACAAGAGAGGCCACCGCAGTGAGAAGCCCGCCCACCGCAACGAAGATCCAACGCAGCCAAAAATAAATAAGTAAAAATAAATTAAAAAAAACAAAATAGGAACAACAATACACTCACCTGAGAGGATTATTAGGAGAACCAGAAAATATACTCTACACAAAGCTGTCAGCATAGTGTATGACACGTGGTCAGCCCCTCACACGTGTTATCTATCATTACACTGAAATAGGTTAAAAGTATTTTTAACTGCCTGTAAAAGATGTTATTGCCGTTGGTAAACTACTACCTTTTCTTTACAAGTCACCAGAAAGTCTGCAATACACTGCGATAACAGAGAAAGAATGAGATTCAGGCAACTTTAAAACCTAACAGTCCTGAAGATTTAGGCTCCCCTCCCACCCAGACCTTGCTCGAGGGCCTAACCCAAAGCAGGCGCTCTTATTAATACTCATACGTACCTTTCTTTCAGACGTAATTCACCATTCATTTTTGTCAGCTGAGAAGAACTGTCTCCTGACATTTTCATTATTACTGCAATGTCGTTTTCCAGCTTTTCCTTCGCCTTTATCAACTGCTCTTCCCTTTCGTCTCTCTCTCTAAATTTTGCCTCCATATCTGAATATATATAGAAAAAAATAGCACTGTTGTGTTATAATCAACAAAAATGTATTAACTACACCCTGTATGCCAAGCCTTGCTCTGGGAATATTTGCAAAGAGCGATCCCTGCCCTTATGAAAATTACATTCTAGCAAAGAAGACAGACAATAAACAAGATAAATAAAGAGAATAAATAGTACAATAGATAGTGGTAAGTGCCAAGAGGGAAAAAAATACAAGCGGAGAAAGGAGTCAGGAAGGAGTCGGGGAGGTTAAAACCTTAGACAGAGCTTCTCTAAGACGGTGACATTTACATAAAACCCTGAGGGAAGTGAGGGAAGAGGAAGGCAGGCAGAGGGGAAAGCAAGAGCAAAGGCCCCAAGGCAGGAACATGCTTGACAATCAAGTATCACCAAGGAGGCCAATATGGTCGCAGTGGAAAGAACAAGGGGAAGAATAGTACAGAATGAGAGCATAGAGGTAAGAGGACCTGACGACAGTAAGGGCCACAGCTTTTAATGTGAGCGAGACGCGAGCCACTGGGCCGTTCTGAGCAGAGAAGCGACCTGATCTGACTTGATGTTGAAGGGATCCCCCTGGCTGCTGGGCTGAGAACAGACTGCAGGGGTCAAGAGCAGAAGCAGGCAGCCCAGGTGACCAGCTGTTACTACAGCTTCGATTAAAGATGCTGGTTGACTCGGATCCAGGATAGCAGGGGGAGTAGTGAGATGGGGTGGATTCTGACTCGTTTGAAAACGAGGCAGAGAGAATTCGCTAAGGTTTACAGACCTCAAACAAGTATTTTATCACAATGTAACACGAGTGAAGAATTTATGCCTGAATAGTAGATATGCTGTGACACTAAAATTATCTCAAATCTTAGGAAGTCTACTACATTTAACGTGTAGAGACATCTTCTTACCTGTTAAATTTTCTCTCAACTTCTCCAATTCAGAAGACAGCACATTAAACTGTTCCTCTTTTTGGTGTAATTTATTTACAGTTTCTATTTGGGATGAAGTTAAAAGTTTAATACATTTCATAGTTAATAAGCCATCTAAAGCCTGACTGTCTCAAAACCAAATCGAATCAAAAGCTTGAGATTTGGGATCACGGGAATACTCAAGAGTCCCATTACAAATCAAACCACTGAATAACGAACCTAAAGAAACAAGCAAGCAACTCTTTCTTGTCTCCCCAAACCTGTAGATTTGGCAGGCACCGGGCATCCCTTTTCCAGGCATCTCTTTCCTCCTTCCACTTAAAACTCAATAAAGCTATCAATGACTGAAGCTTAAGTAAGACAATACTTTTCCCAAGTACACCTACATTTTAATACGGAACAAGCTTTAAGTCAAAAAGAAGAATGAATGGGAGCTTGAGGCCTCAGGAAGCCAAGGGAACCCAGTATTACTGTGCGCTGCAGGAACTTCCAGGCTACAGGCAGCATCTATTGTTATGCACCCAAGGCCAGCTCCAGCTTGAGAACAAGTGAGCTGCTCATGTTCTGCTAAGACATACCTTGCATACTTCTCTGAACAGAGACTGCCTGCTCTGAAGCATCAGCAAAATTTTCTTTCTAAAGAAAAAGAAGTGGACATTCAGAATAGAAAGATTTCAGATTACAAAAATAAAAAGTTTCTATGACTACAACATTATCTATTTTTTGTTGCTAGCCTTGTTTCATTAAAGCTAACTTACGCTTAAAACATGTAGGCATCAATTACTACCATATGCATACTGTGCACGTGTACACACGAGTGAGGTTTGCATGTGTGCTGCATGCGTGGGTGTGCACGTATGTCTGTACACGTGTGGATGTGCACACTTATGTCAGTATATGCATGTGTGGATACACATGTGGTGCCACATGTATGCTTTTTTTTTCATGTTGCTACCCTCAAGTAGCAGAACCTCTCTTCAGAAATCTGCCTGAGACAGTGAATAGAGTTCCGAAATTTGTTTTTTTTTAATATTTCTTTTTTTCACTGAAGTATAATTGGTTTACAACGTTGGGTTAGTTTCAGGTGTACAGCAGAGTAATTCAGTTATACATATATATTTTTTCAGCTTCTTTTCCCTAATAAGTTATTACAAAATATTGAGTATAGTTCCCTGTGCTACACAGTAGGCCCCTGTTGGTTATCTATTTTGTACATAGCAGTGTGTACACGTTAATCCCAAACTCCTAATTTATCCCTCCCCCCAGCCTTTCCCCTTTGGTAACCATAGTTTGTTTTCTGTCTGTGGGCCTGAGTTCTGAAATGTTTTACATCTAAGAATAGTCAGAACCTAGTATCTTAAAACCGGATCTGTGTCAACTACCTTAAACCAAAAAGTCCATCGCTCACTCACTATCTTTTCTAAACATGACAGGAGGGCAGGATAAAACCACTCTCCTGATTTTCCTGCGACGAACTTTGAGGTAGATACACCAAGTGAATTTTTAAATGAGTCTTTCTAATTAATATTTTAGTTTAAAAATGGGCTCACAAGCCACAAGTCCATCAAAGCCCACAAGCTGTCCACCTGTGTTACTCCCAAAGCCAGACCTCAGGCGGCATGTTTTCAGAGGACGTAGAGGAATACTCTAACTTAGAGAAAAAAGTAAGGCATCCTGAAAGTTTGGGGAGGAGGGCAGAGAAACGACATGAAACTCAAAACACATTTTCTTAAAGGACACCATAGTGAAAAATGGTAATTTCCAGGTCAACTTTTCTCAATACGTAGCTGAAATATGCTGTATCGTAACTGTCTGATAAAGCTCTCTACAATGAAACTGTGCTGTTCAACGGGCAGCCACCGGCCACGTGGGGCCTCTAAGCACTTAAAACGTGGCTAGTGCAACTGAGGAACTGCATTTTATATTTTATTTAATTTTAATTAATTTAAATTTATAGAGCCATATATATAGACAGTAGCTACCATAATGAAGAGTGCGGCTATATAGTTAACATTTTAAAAAGTAGAAATATGTAATATTGGCATTTAAATAAGAAAAAACAAAAATCAAACACTTTTTTTTTTTTTTTTTGGGCCGTGTGTCATGTGGGATCCTAGCTCCACAACCAGGGATCAAACCCATGTCCCCGAATTAGAAGCACGGAGTCTCAACTACTGGACCAGCAGGGAAGTCCAAAAATCAAACAGTTTTATTCACCACTGGTATTAGCAGAGAAGTGTAAAACGTGGAGAACAGGAAGGTGCATGTAAGGCCCAAGACAACTGACCCTTCATAGCTAATGTTTCTCTTATCAAGTTTTCTCCATGAGCCTACGCCTCTCCTTTCCCATGACATGTGGACATCACCGGCACCTGCCCGTGGTCATGAGCCTTGACTAAGCTTGTGTTTTTGATATAGGAGGCAAGGCAGAAGGGAGAACAGTTGAGAAAAAGACAAAAAATGTCCTACAACCTGGGATTAAGCAAAGAGGACATATATGAAAGGAAAAGTAATTTCCTGAGGAGGAATAAACTGAGGTGTAAGAGGTAATTCTGTGAACTCGTTAATTAGACAGCACCCTGCCTTGCTAACAGAGGGTGCCGATGGTCCAGGAGAGCTTGCTGGCTTGCTGTCACAGGGCAGGTAGGACAAGGCATAGGGCAAGACCTCACTACATGAGAAACCTAATGTGCTGGGTATATAACTTGGAAGGTTCCTGTGTTTGGTGAAACTAAGTAGGCAATAACGTGCCAAAGCAATGCATTACCAAAGGCAAAGGACAGATTAAAAAAAAAAAAAAGTAATACTTACCTTTATTGCTAGTTTGGGTTTGATCCAGTTCCTCTGTTATTCATCAACCAATCAATACTTTGCAAGAGAAAGGAAATAGGTGCAATACATCTTTCTTTATAGAAGTTTTTGTTTTTTAAACAGGAACAATTTTTGAATGGCCAGAGACCCTGAGATTCAGATTCCCAACAGGTACTTACCAAAATCTGAAGTTCTTTTTCCAAAGCCTCTTTCACTTGACTGACTTCACTCAAGTTTTCCTGAAGTTTATTAAGCATTAGCTCTTTTCCCTGCAGCTCTTTGGTGATGTTACTAGCCTACCATACAGAGTTACATGGTACAGAAACCAGTGAACAAAAGGAAACAAAAAAGAATGAGAAAGAAAACATAAAACAAATATAAAAAAATGTATGAGATACAAACATAACCAAACAAAACTGAAAGGAATAAAGGCATGGGTAAAAAGTCGTTTTGGTGTTTTTTTGTCTTTAATTCTAAGAAGCCAATGACTTTTCATACAATCAGTTCTAGATAAGATTGTCCAATGGCTAATTTTAAATAATCAAAAGAGTATTTTTCGATACCTGAATTTGCTCTAAAGCAGAATTTACAGATGCTTACTTTCTAAATGAGACAGTTGAGCAATTTCATCTTCTGGACTTTGGAAAACCTCAAGACAGGAATGGTGGATTCATGTGGACTGTGTTTCATTTTCTGTCTTTTTGTACACGCTTAAAGTATTTCAACATTTAAAATAAAAAATAAAATTTTAAAAATGTACTACACAACAGTCGTCAGAAATTGGCTTTCATTAAATCTTAATGTAAAAAAAGTAGACCAACACATTAGCTGCATATTCCATATTAATTTAATTTTTGTGTTTTGATTGGTATTTCAGAACCAAGTGAGGAGATCTGAGAAAAATCTCCTACGACTGTCATCTTCAACTAACGTGACTTAGCAATTTTTGCCGTTTGTCTGTCTTCACCTCTCCCCATTTAACCATCACAACCCTTCCTTCTTTGCCAATAAAGCAGCTTCTCCCGCAAAAAGCTCAGAACATTCAGCATCAATACCAGCGCCTCCACTAGTGGCAGGAGGACTGGGAAAAAGGGCTCCTTCCTTGAACAATCCTTAAGCATGAAGATGACATTTAGCAAGGCTAGTTAGCAAGAAAGGTAGCCAGCCAATGTCTCACATCATTTCCTATGCCTTGATCAAAAGCACACTTGTCCAGTCTTTCCTCAAAAAACCAGGGACTAGATCACGTCCTCATTGTGACATAGAAAAAACTCCAATGAGACATAAGTAGCAACGCAAAGGGCTCCAGGCTCTTCACCTTCATTTTGCTGTGAACGTCATTTATCATAGCATGTTAATTCGCACCAGTCAAGTGCTCTCGGAGTTCACATTCTGTTTTACGTGTAACCTTACGGACAAGGCAGTCATGTAGGTGGGAAAGGAGGAGATGATCTTACAAGTTTCTATCTTATTCTTTCTATTCATTCACCTCAATGCCATCATTTTTGGGGAGTTCTCTATTTTAAAAAGTTTAAAGACTGGAACCAGGCTTAAACAGGAGATCACAGCAAGCCCAGAGATAAAGTAGTAAAGTATTCAGATACTAGGAAACCAGGATCAAGCCACATAGTTGAGCCATTATTTTCTCTAATCTCCTCGGATGGAACCATACTCAAAATACTCAGAAGATACTACACTCAACTGGGAAATTCGTCAGCACCAGTTTTAACTAAGTCAAGAATCTGGAGGGTGAACTACCTCAACTGAAAAATAAGATACAATGCAAAATAAGAAAAAGAAATGGAAAAGAAAAAGATGGAGGATGTTGATACAAACCTTGCCACTTTCAGCATTCTTTTCAAGCTCTAAATTTTTAATCTGTTTCTCAGCTGCCTCAAGCTGCTGTCTAAGGTTCTCGATTTCCGATTTACCTTCGGAACTGGCTTTCCGAAGAGCATCAAGATCCAAGAGCTTTTCTTCGGCAGCCTTGAGCTGTGATGTAAAATTATCAATAACCTTGGTTTGTTCATTGCATTTGGCTTGTAGTACCTCTAGCTCCTTTACCTTTAGCTCAGCGTCCTGCAATTTGTTTAAGGTGTCCTCCATTTCTACTAGATGCTGGTCTTCCGCTTTGTCCAGCTTCGACTTGACAGCTTCCAGACTGTTCTCTTTCTCTTTAATGACTTTCATCAGTTTAGCCCTTAGGGCTTCGAGCTCTTTAGTGTGAGCAGACCTTTCCAAGTCTTGTTTATTCTGCAAATTTTCTATTTCGCGCTGGTAATCTAGTCTCATTTTCTCTATTTGCGTTTTTAGCTCGGCAAATTCTGCCGTCTCCGCGCCGACCCCCTTGCTGAAGGACACCTTCAGCCCCTCCATCGCCTGCTGGTGGGATGCGATGGCGGTCTCCAGCTTGGATTTCCACAGAGCTATCACATCCGAATTCTCCTTGTTGGCATGATCAAGCTTGCTTTTCAGTGACTCGTTCTCTTTGGAAAGCTTCTCTGTGGTGGCCTGAAGAGCCTTTATCTCCTTCTGATGCGTTTCTTCCCGGGCTCCAAAATGCTCCTTCAGAGAAGTGATTTCTTTCTGATGGTCAGTATGGGTGGCTTCTAACTTTTCTTGCAAAGCGCTTATCTCTTGTAAAAGGGAGAGTGACACGTCAACATCCCCAGCAGGCTTACTGGACTCCAGCCTCCTTCGCAGCTCAGCTACTTCCTGTATTCTGAACGCTAGGTCTTTTTCTAGTTCCATTATGCGGGACTTTTCTGACACTGTGGCCACCTAGTATCAGCAAAGAGAGGGAGATCATTTAAATAACAAATCACTGATGATTTTCTTTAACCTTGAAGATCTTCAGTAACTACCCCAGCTCAGGGAGCAGTCAAGCCACCAAGAATTTCTATGTGTGAATCTAGTTGTGATAATGGCTTAAGCCCAGTTCCAGGAGCCCCAAATCAAATTTAGAGTCTTTGGCAAACTTTTCACCATTTTGAGATGCTAAAGGAAAATAAAATTGATATTGAGTTTGACTCACCCCCAAAATATTTCTTTTCCCTTTAAAGAACCTTAATCAGGAAAGTACCCACTAACTGTAGTAAGTTAATAGAAACAGTACCTTTCAAGGTTCCCCTACATCTGCCTTTTGGAAGAAGAATCCTTATGTTGCCTACTTCAACCAAGATGTATGAACGTTTGTCTATCTGATGGAAGTGACTTTACGGAAGTGTGCTGTCCCGTACAGCAGCCATTAACCACACATGGCTACTCGGCACTTGAAACGTGGCTCCAAGTGTCAAATATACATCAAATAATGAAGACTCGGGAAAAATAGAACACATCTTGTTAATAATTTCTTTCTCTCTCTTTTTTTTTTTTTTTGGCCACACCACGTGCCTTATGGGATTTTAGTTTCCTGACCAGGGATCAAATCTGGGCCCTTAGCAGTGAGAGCGCAGAGTCCTAACCACTGGACCGCCAGGGAATTCCCAATAATTTCTTATACTGATTACATGATGAAGTGATAATAGTTTGGATATATTGGTTTAAATAAATAAAATATATGACTAAATTAATTTCACCTGCTCCTTTTTACGTATTAAAAAAGTATGTTAATGTGGGTACCAGAAAATTTTTAATTATATATATGTGGCTCATGTCATAATTCTGTTGGATAGCACTGGTGTTAAAGGTGTAAAAATATCTATGAAACGTTTCAGTGAATACCACGACAACTGTAGAATAAAAGCTTCAAGTGGATAAAGAACTAATTTACTAACCTTTTTTAAAAAGGATAAAGAAAGAATGATTACTTACCTGCAATGATACCTAAGAATCTTATACAGAATCCCTCCTCGCTTTTAGATTTTGTAATTCCTTCACCATCTTGACGTAGATGTCTCGCTCCCCTAACCCAGTGGTTCTCCGACCTTAGTGTACGTGTGAGTTGCCTGGGACCTGTGTCTACGGTGCAGGCCCAGTTTTTCCCACGTGTGCTGATTCTACCTGAGCTCTGGGACAGAACCCGGGAATACGCTGCTGTTTAAACTCATACCCCCAGGACGAGGAAAAACACTTTCCTAACCTGCGTCCTTTTGTTCTTAGGAAGTTATTTCCCTCTGCTGTTACGCAGTAAGTTTAGTACACAAAATATGTGGGAAATGGTAGCTTTGGGCATAAAAACGAATTATTGGACTAACCTGGGGAATAGAAGGGAACTTGAATGATTTAAAGACATCAGTGAATCCCAAATTTCATGGATCAAAAGTCCTCCGGAGTGAAGGCTCTGCTCCCTCACTGCCTTTATCGGGACAGAAGGTAACGGGTATGTTTTTCCTTCAGTCCCTCTGTCCACCTACAGGCTGTGAGATGGATAAGGACTGAAGTGTCCACCAAGAACAAGAAAATAAAGCACTTGGGGCTCCAAAACTGCATGATCAAATCATTAAGTATTTCAGAGCTGGCTATAATTGTTGTTTCAGGGCTATGGGTGCTTCCAAGACGTTAATTCATTTACATACTTTTTTTCGGGGGGGGGAGGTAGGGAGGTGGGGAGTCCACAGATAAGGTGCATTATTAAACCCCATTGCTACAAGGTCCATAACATAAATAAATTTAATCCAACAGGGCACTAATTCTTAATCAGTCACAACAAAACCGTCAAACTGAGGAAATACCAAGTAAAAAATAAGGGAAAATAATAGTGTGGTTATGCAGCATTTTCACAGCAGTTCCATTTTTTAATTTTATTTCCCAAAATCTGCCCTCAGGCAAAACTATCTGTCTGCCTTTCCCACCATAAAAGTCAGGTATCATTTCTTATTCTTGCTAATGTTTCTACAGCGCCAAGCACACTGTTTATAAACTGGGCTTACTGGCTTAGAGGAATTCTGAAGCACTTCCCAAAAAGGAATGTAGGTGATGGGAAACTTAGATTGGTCAGTGGTTAGTTTCACACTTGGCAAACCAAGAACGAGGATCAACAGGAGACAAGGCTTGTTATAGGAAGATGACAGCTTGCTTGAATCTGAAATACTTAAATAAACCATGCTGTCAATGGATGCCTTCTTTTCCACAGAAAACAAAACAAAAACAAAAACAAATCAACACTGTTTGCTGACAAAGCTGTAACGGAGATTTGTTCAGAAGTAAAAAAATACATCCTTACTTCAATAGCCAGCCACACCACGGGAGCTCAGTCTTACTATGAGTCCCTTGTATTTCCCAGATCAAGTCTTTGGCTCTCGGGTGACAAAGAAACGGCACCAAACTACCAGGATTTTTTTTTTCTTACCAAATACATAGACGATATCTTTAGTTTTGAGGCCGACTGAGAACATTTTCTTTCTCTTAAAAAATAAAAACTCGTGACTTAGAGAAAGAAATATTACTCGATTTTCTAGATCAATGATTTCTCAAGAAGAGAAATTTCTACAAATACTAATAATTCAAAAGGAAAAAAATCAGGATACCAAATTTGATCAGAGACGAATCATTTCTGAAATTTTAAAATTAAGGATCTGTCTGATTTAGCTACTAACAGTCAAATTCGTGACTTAAGAGGTATATAATACATACATGTTTTCTTATATGTGACTCAGATTAGTTCTTAAATCTTTTACCACAAAACTACTTCCATAATAGACAGACTCCGACTCCATCCTGTAGTGGTTAAGAGCACAGACTCTGGGGTCAAATGGCCCAAATAGAAATCCTGGCCCCACTATCTCTATTAGCTGTGTGACCTTGGACATATTATTTAACCTCTCCGTGCCTCGGTTTCCTCACCTGTAAAATGGGGACAATACTACTACCTCCCCTGGGGTTGTGGTAAGACTGAATAAGTTAATACTTGTAAAGTGCTTGGAATAGTGCATGGCATAAAGTAAGCACTATATAGGTGCTTAAATACATAAATAAGTGAAAACATGACTAATGCACTGGTTCTGAGAGCCAAACGCAGTGAGCTGGGGGTTGTAAGAAGCCATTCTGTTCCCAACACACTTTTTCCTCCTGACCACTGAGATTCTAACCTACTGGGTAACAGAAATTCAAAGAGATCGGGTGCGAAGAAAAAAAGATAGCTGGGGTGAAAGTCCCTAACTCTCATTAAAAAAGAGCCAACGTTTCAATTCCCTTTGCCTAAGAGGCCAGGGAAGAAGGCAGGAAAAGAGAGCTAAAGTGAAACAACAAAAAATTATTTAGAAAACCCACTAGGAATATGAGAACAAGAGGACCACTGACTGCTGGTGCAAACTGGAGAAAGGTATTTCCCGGTATTAATACGAAGAACCTCAAATGCAGCTGTGGACGTCCACGCAGTCTACACAGTCGCTGGGTTTCAGATCTTGATTTTGGTTGAGTTAACCAAAGGAATGAATCTTCACCTTGGACCAAAGGTTCCACATAAAACACCTGTGCCCACCCATCAGCCTACACTCACGAGCACCTGGGCAGTGCCAAGACCAAACTCAAGTTGAACTACTGGGTCAAGGCTTAGGCCAACTGCAGGGCCCGTCACCCGCGGTGTCCACCGTTCGCAAACATGGGTCTGCTTCATTAAATAGTGAAAACCATTACCCTAGTGTCTTCTAACTCCCTCTGGAGTTTGTCAGCTTTGGTCTTTTCAAAGAGCAGGCTCTGTTCAAGCTCCTTAATGCGGGCATGCTCCAGTTTGGTCTGCGTCTGTCAGTAAAAAGGAAGAGGAAGAAACACAACAGTGCCACCGTGACATGCCAGCACAGGAGGAGAGGGCGCGGCATGCAGGCTGAGCCGGCAGTACCTTCCGCCGAAGGATGAACAGAAAGGGTGATGGAGGAGGGATGAGGGTGGACAGAGATGAAGAGGCTGGGGGTGAGGATGAACACTATGGACAAGAGGATGAGGTGGGCAGGGGACATGGGCTAGTCTACTGAGAAAGAAAAAAATGGAAAACACATGAGGCAAGGTGAAAGGTGTCAGATGCATGCAGCCAAATATGTTATATTGATAAGTGAAGTTTATCAGCACAAATTAGAATAGTTAATATTCCCCTAATCTATCATTTTCCCTCCTCCCCACAACAGCTACTTGACATTAATGTGTATGTAACTGACTCGGTAACTTAAAAAGTGAACTGACCCTCAAAATGATCATTATCACCCAAATATGGAAAAGATAACGTCATAAGTCTCTAAGTGTTCAGTTAGTCCCTAGAGCAGATCTTTGCACTTTGGCGTACAATTTGACGTGAGCGAGGGTCAAGTATTAAACCAACGAAGGAAATCTAGGACCTAGAGCTAAGGAAATCACACCAGTGGCCTTTTTGCTGAGATGAGTGAGAAGGGTCTGAGAGTCTCTGCAACATTCCCGTATATGACAGGTGAGGAGTCACTAAAGCTCTCATTTCCTTCCAAGGGTGGACTTTCCAAAGACTGTTGCCAGAAAACAAAGCAGGGGGGGAGGATCAGATTTAAAAGAGAAAATTCAGTAATAATTATGCTTGAGGGCCTCCATCCCTGAGGTTCAAAGCAGGAGCAAAGGTGAACTGCAACTGGTAAGGGGCTCATAATCTTGATCCTAAGACAACTCATTCTTCTCAGTTCAGAGGTCAGAAACGGTGACTCAACAGAAAGGCATGAGTTTCAACTCCATGCAAAAAGAGCCGGTAAGGTCTTCACATGTTTCAAAACCTCAGACTCCCCATCATCACTTACTTACATGGAAGCTGATGGAGGAGCCAGAGGGCGACCTCTTTCTAACAGGCTTAAGTGCATCAGAATCTTAATCAATTTGAAATAACCTAGATCAGTCTGAACGGACCTCTTTCCCCACTCACCTCTCCCATCCAAGAGGTCATCAACATAGTCAACTGATAAAACCTGTTGACAGAGCTGCTCCCAGCAGCTTCTAGTTGTTTTGTGGTTCCAACCGGTAGGATCTATCAGTCTGGACAATTAAGGGCAACAAGGAAATGACAACAAACTCTAAAGTGACAGAAAGGAGTGCAAAGCTTAAGGTGGAATGTTTTACATTATAGACATCTTTGCTCACTCCAGTGGTACTCTGGGGATTTCAGTGCATTCAAGAGGTCAGTTTGCTTGTGAACCAGGTATAAAAAAACCATCATAGAATATTTTAAAAGTAAATAAAAATTTTTTTTGTAAAAATTCTTCACCTGCTTCAGCTCTTTACATTCAAGAAAAATGAAATAAAATTCAAAACCTAATTGTCTGGGTAGTCCCCTTCGTCCATATGTACCTTAGACAGAGGTTGTTCAAGTTACCTGCTTTTACAAGAAAAGAATCTAATCCAGATCTACACAGTTGGGGTCACAGCCTCAAGAACAGAAATCCAAAATTAACAGGAAGAAACCAAAGGCAAAAGAACCTTTCTTCCCTTGACACTGAGTTCAGTGTCCTCTGGGTGAAAGGTCACTACTTCCAGATAAAAAGCAAATACCCACTGAATGTGATCTTCTCCCCATTCCGAGATCCTCCAGGTGCCTCCTGACTGGTGAGAGTGCACACGAATGATCTGGGCTCCACAGCTGTACTTGGTCAACTACCAGCAAGGAAGCTAGTGATCCGCTTCCCTTCCACGGTATGTGGTAAAAACGTTATGCTGAACAGGACAACCCTCCCATTAAAATTATTCCTTTCTTAGAATAGGACAGAGTATCCCAAGAGGAGAGCCCTGGGGCAGGGGATTGAGAGAGAAAGCCAAGGCTCCGAGAGAAGCGCACAGGACAGGCAGGAGGGAGTCCCATGCAGACTGGCTCTGGAGGTAGCAGGAGCCTGTTTTGGAAGCAGAGAAGAGACCCAGATCACTGAAGGAGCTTTCACAAAAAGGAGACCTTCAGAACGGAGGCTTTTTAAAAAGTTCAGTCTCGAGTTGTCTAGTTCAGCTGCCGGGAGGTGGTGGGAAGAAAAATTCTGTTTTAATCTTGTTCTCTTGTGGTGGTACCTCAAAGGAAGAAGTTTTTAGGTTTTTTTCAACTGGCATCTCAGCTGGCAGGGTACGCCGAGAAGCCATGCTTTTGAGGCCACTCTGGTACGATCTGAATTGGGTGTTTGATCCTAAACAGAGGGAGGAAGGAAAAAAAATACACCTCCGGGCCTAGTGGCACTGCTGCTAGAAAAATCTCTCTTCAAGAATAATAAATTTAAAATACACAACGTCTTCACTGAAGAATGCCTGCCTCTAGCCTCAAACTAGGGAAAACACAGCCCCAACAAACTGAAGTTTGAATTTCTCGTCAGCTGCACTGGCAGCCATTGGCCAGCAGCGGGAGCTCACACAAAAGGCAATCAGTCTGGGACTCCATTCCTTTATTTTTATGGGAATAAATTAAACTTGGGGAAACTTTCCCCCAAAATTTCTGTAACAACTTCATCTAATATGTTTTATGTTTCAGTCAGGTATCATCTATTTTGTAATAATTCTATTAAAACTAGAAGGCATTATGAATTAAGGGAAGAAGGCCGGGCCCCATACAAAATTCTTTCCTTTCTTTTTGCCGAAATTCTTTAAAGAAACGTGTGCCTATGTGTTAAACAAATGGGTTTACAGAACTTAGTCATTACATACAATTTCTTCAGGATTCAAATGTAACTGCTTTGAAAGCCCACATGCACAGAAATATTAAGGACAATGTCTCAAGATCAGATTATGCAGTTAGTATTTGAGTATATCAATAAGCATTTTAATCTGTAATCAATCTGTGTTAACAAGGGAAATATCCACACAGTTAAGTGCCCTCTTACATTCTCAGGATCTTCAGAAATCTGGCTCTTTTGCTATCAGTAAAAAAATAAAATAATTAACAACAAAAGAGAGATTCAACTAAAGTTTCAATATGTGTTAGGGTTTCAAAATAACTGATTAATTACAAGTTTACCAGACAGACTATCCTAGCCTAGTGCTGATGTAAATATTTTAACTGCCCCTCCTCAAAACATCATAGGCTGTATTTGACATGAATTAGATGATGATATGAAACTTCTAATGAGATTTTGGGGTGTTTTTAAATGGATGAGAACAACACAAAAGTCAGCTAAAGGACTGCGACTCTACATGAAATGAGGGAGGAAGATACCCATCAAATTACTAATAATCCAATAAATTCTGGGCCTTATAAAACTAGAACTCAGAATACGTTTCCCTTATTCTTCATTGACTGTAAAGATACATTTATTCCCAAAGAAATCAGTCTTATTTGGAAGGGCTCTTGAAATTGAAGCATGGTGTGGGCAATCAATAGACTAAAATTGCAACAGTAGCAAAAATGTGTATTCTGAGAACTGCACAGACAAGTGAAACTTTTACTAAAATATTACAGCTTAAAGTACCAAAAATCTGCAAATTTGAAAATTTTTAACTTTATATTTGTCATACATCTAGCAGTGGTTTGAAAAGCATCAAAACCATTTAATTCTGGTGTCTTATTAAAAAACTAATACGAATGACTGTTAAGAGAGAGAAACTTGATGCTAAAGGAAAATCTCTGTGAATTTAAAATACGCCATGGAATAAAGAAGTTGAAATAAAATTGTTCTTTTTCTGGTAATTACTAGAAAAAAAAAATCAGGGCTTCCCTGGTGGCGCAGTGGTTGAGAGTCCGCCTGCCGATGCAGGGGACACGGGTTCGTGCCCCGGTCCGGGAAGATCCCACATGCCGCGGAGCGGCTGCGCTCGTGAGCCATGGCTGCGGAGCCTGCGCGTCCGGAGCCTGTGCTCCGCAATGGGAGAGGCCACAACAGTGAGAGGCCCGCGTACAGGAAAAAAAAAAAAAAAAAAAATCAATTACTAGAACATACATTTATTGTCTATAGGGTTATAAAGGATTTATCCTGCTCAACTGAAAAGCAAAGCTGAGATTGTTCTCAACTATCATGATGAAATAAAAAATGTTCTTTAAAATGCCATTTCTGATCATTGGAGGAAGGTGTAGAGTCTCACATAGGACACACTGCCAGATTTATGACTTGATTAACTCCAATTCAAGGTTTTGAATTCTGAAGCATGAGAAAAGGGTAGTAAAAATTTTACTCGGCCACTGGAGTTGGGACGGCACAGTGACAGGCTCGAGGGCAGCCACAGCCCACAGGCCAGAGGCCGGGGTTCCTGCCGCCCCCCTCTGCTGCCTGTTCTGACCACAACGATTTTATCCGTATTTCTGAATACTGTACCCATAAAGGCTTTAGAGAGCTGGTGGGGTTTTACCTCAAGGTCGCCCTTAGTAATTGATTCTTCTTCAACCCGGAACTGAAGGTCCTCAACCTTCCTGTGGAATAAAATCAAAACAAAACACGTAAGGAAGTAACTAAGGAACACCTCTGCCTTATCCCAAAATCATATGCATATAATCAATGTCCTGATGAACGTAGCAGATGACGATGGGAAGAAATGCCTTAGACACATAGAAAATAAAGAAATGCATCTTTAACCCTCTAGTTTATAGGGAAACTCTCAAGTTTTATCCAGGTATGGATTCCAGAAGGGATGAGGTAGAGTTGAGAAAAAGCAACTGGTTCCCCAGGTCACAGCCGCCAGAAATGGATCTAATCAAGGCAAGATCTCTTCTCCTCCTCCACCCCCTCCTCCCAGAAAAAAGAAAAAAAAAAACAAAAAAAGACAAGATCAGCCTGAAAGGAAAAGGTTTGATTACCACAGAAACCGGTTTGAGAATGGAAGTCTATAATTTCTACTTTCCAATAACAGAACATAGGGGAAAATGGTACAGAAAACAAATCTCTCTTTATACCACCCCACATCAGGCATTCTAGCGTGAGGTTAGCAGAGATGCTACCCATGCAGAGATCCCACCCATGCAGAGATCCCCAGGACAACACGAGTACCTGTTCCAAGAGTGGGAGAATAAGGCTGTGAATAATTTGGGAGAGAGGCAATCAAGGATCCTATTTCTTTGCTTCTAAAATGCACATTTCTTTTTCACATTTAAAAATCTCTGATATGGCACGTGGGTTTCAATTAATGCCATCACAAAGTCAATGAAATATGATACTAGGAAGATCTACAAAATCTGGGTAACACCCACATTGTGAATCTTTACAAAATTGGATGTAAGAGAAGGAAGAAAAGGAGGACAAATCTACATGCATAAAAAAAAAAATCTTTCAAATTCACTAGCATTTCTAACAAAATTAAGAATAAAAAAATTCTACTTGGTTAAGTCAGAAATACAATCATAGGTTAAAGCCCTCAAGCTTACTGGAGAGCTGGGGGACATTTCTACTGCCCAGAAGTCAGCAGAGCAACAGCCGGTTTAAAAACAGAAGCAGGGCTTCCCTGGTGGTGCAGCGGTTGAGAGTCTGCCTGCCGATGCAGGGGACATGGGTTCGTGCCCCGGTCCGGGAAGATCCCACATGCCGCGGAGCGGCTGGGCCCGTGAGCCATGGCCGCTGAGCCTGCGCGTCCGGAGCCTGTGCTCCGCAACGGGAGAGGCCACAACAGTGAGAGGCCCGCGTACCGCAAAAAAAAAAAAAAAACAAAAAACAGAAGCAAGTGGTACAGATGCCTTGGCCTTCAGAAGGGCCTGTCACTATGTCTCGTTCACTCGTAGCCATTTTTAGGATGCAAGGAGAACCTCCTGTGTATAGTGCTTCTCTCTCCAGTGGGACAGCCATTTCCCTAGTAAGGCACTGTTACTATCCCCCTGTATCCCCCAGCACAGTAGTGCTCATGACCATCCTAAAGAGAGAGCCCTGCATTACATCGCTGCGATCAGAAATGACAGGAGATGGCATTAAGTGCAACCAAGGACAAACAACGTCCCATAGCCCAGAGACAGTCAAACCGTTTCCACGCAGACACTTTTCCCAGAGATCTTGTTTGCTAATGGCCTCAAAAGACCTTTTATAAGAATCAAACTTGCTTTCTCTGTCTCACACAGTTTAGCACCTGATTTCATCCTGACCTGGATAATTCTCTAATTGAGAGTTTTGTTTTCCTATAAAGGTAATGAGTTTCCTGAGGTCAGGGCCCCTCTGTCACCCCCCAGACACAATACGATTTCATTAGATATGCAGAAGGAGTTTCATAAATACCAGGTAACTGGGCCTAGAAAATCCTTTTTCCAGGAGTGGCTCTAGGTAGAAGCTGGGTTTGAATTAACTGACTCAGGCCATCCTCTAGAGGATGTTTGGCACACAGTAGGTGCTCAATAAATAGTTGTTAAATAAATCAGGGCACATTTAGCTGGTTCCAAACTTCTCAAAAAAGTCAAATCAAAGCAAACCCTCCTCACACAGCACGAGGAGTTCAATCTCCACTGAACACACAGAGAGTCCTTTGGTTCTAAGGGTTTGACACCAACAAGGCTGTTGATGGGGAAGTTCTCCCGAAGGCTGTTTAAAAGGAGAACAGTTCAGGATCACCTTCTCTCCTCTTCAAGTTGGTTGAGAAGCTCCACCTTCTCCCTGTCAGCAGCTTCCACCATTGCTCGCAGCTGGTCCATCTTGGCCTCCAATTCCAGGACATGCTGGGGAAGGCAAGGGTATCGGTGAGTGGCCTCCTTCTGACCCAGATGCATGCCCAGGGATGCCTCCAAAGAGCTACGGCTAAATGGTACCACTGTGGGTCGGCATTACTCAAAAAACCTTTTCGCATTAAAATGCTTTCTATGATCTCTTATGATAGGTTATTCTCGGCAGCACTCCTGGGAGCTAGATGATGAAAAACCACACCATTAAAGAAATAAGGGGGCAATGTTAAAACAACGCTCATCTTTTTTGAGCTGAAACTCGTACAAAGCATAATGTACAAAACAGGAGCCGTCGCCACTGGTAAGGTCCTAGTACACACGCTCACCTGACACAGACAGGCCAAGAGACCTGGACGTAAAGACCAAAAGAGTGCAACAGACTCGAGAAGAACAGAACTTCATCTTTATGATGATGCAAACTGGTACCCCAGGGCACAGCTTTCAAACAAGCCCAGCAAAGACATCTATGCTCCTTTCCAGTGCGCTCGAGACCAGCTCCCCGGCTCCAAGCACCAAGTACACTGTTCAACCTCCTCCCTCAATTTAGAAACCATCACAGTCTCTGCAACAAGATCAGCTTAGAACCTGTCACCATCTCTGCAACAAGGTCAGTGCCAGACTTCACCTGGTCGTGTCCGTCCCGGGCCAGAGCTAGCTCCTGCTCTATCTCCCCCACGTGGCTCGTGGCCTTGGCCACCTCCGCCCTCTCTAGATCCCGTTCAGCCAGCAGCTGCTCAATGTGCTGCTGCTTCTCCTTCAGGGCCTCCTGGAGGGCAGTGGTGCCGGAGATCTTCCTGGCGTAACGGGAGGAGGTTTCGGTCAACTGCAAAGGAAAGTTAAAGAAGTGAAGGGCGATGATGCTATCAGGGATGCAAGGAGGGAGCGATGCATGCAGGCAGGTGTCTCCTCAGCAAAGCAAAAGCACTGCCCCGGCTCGCAGGCTTGCCGAGGCTTAGGAAAGGCTTTTCATCGAGGAAACAAGACAGCGTGTGCCTCCTGTCTGCCAATTTCACAAAGAACCCAGCAATGTAAAGAAGCCATGGAACAACCGGGAAGATGTTTAGAAGAAGTGGCTCAAAAGCAAAGGTGCCCTGAGCTCGGCTGACGGGGCCGGGTAGGAATCTAAAAAATTCCTCAGAACCCAGGTAACAAGCTTCTCTAGACTCCGTTTCGGCCTGAGCTTCATGAATAGTTATCTTCTTGTTATGACAGTCTGGCCAATCTTTTGATCCTTAGAGTTCGGGATTAGACCTGTTTTTCAACTTCTTAAACTTCTAAATACCATTACGCGACCAAGAGGTCACGCTTGGAGTCACAAACCTTCTTTCAATTGATTACGTAGCTGGATCTCTGTCAGGATTTTCTTCATCTTTCTTTCAAGATGAAAGGCAGAGGTGATTTCACCCAGGAATCCAGCCATGAGGACCTGAATCCCAGTCACCAGAAAGACTTACAAAGACAAAAGATTAAAAGGAAACCTGTATGTGCCTTCAAAAGCATGTGTGAGTGGGTGAATGAGTGCGCAAGTACACATAAGAGAAAGGAGGAAAAAGGGCATGGGAGAGAGAAAAGGGGGGGGAGATAAACCTGTGGAGAAAGAGAAGCAGGGGAAGGAAGGAGGGAAAAAAAATGGGGACTGGAGAGGGAACGGAGGGGGGGAACAAGAGGGGAGGGAGGAAGAGTGGTGGGCTGAGGCGTGGAGAAAACGTGTTTCAGCGCTGTCACCCGTTCATCTTTGCTGCTTCACACACCCGATGCCTCCTCAAGATGGCTAATCGTCATGTAAAAACACAGAGGACGTAACCTTCCATTAAATGTGCATAGGTAATGTGGGCAAGCTGAGTAACACTCTTCCAAGCTGGGCTCCGGGGGCTGGGAGGTGGTCCAGAAGAGGCCACATCCCTTGGTGAGCATCTGTCCACGGCCATTTACTTGGTGATCACTGGCTCCAGGTCGACGCCGCTCGACTTCACCCTCTGCAGTCAAAGCCTCGCTTGCTGCTTGAAGGCTCTCCTCGTCCTCTGTCTAGCTGAGCCCCCGGCCAGGACGCAGACTGACAGTGAGGATCTGCCGTCAGTTCAGAGTTAGGCAGTTTGACAGCTATGAGAGTAAAGTACACCCAAACTGTCCTTCGTTGTTTCTATTTAGTGAAATTTCTTGAATTACTTAAGTATATGGGGGGGTGGGGAATTCCTAGTCTCTCTTTTAACCATCTGACCTTGATTTTCCAATTTTACTATGTGGTTATACTTTCTCGTACTAACGTTTCTTCCTGAATACACTAAATCTGAGGTTCCCAAACCCCGCGCAGAGGTACACCCCAGGGTACTGCAGCAAACTCACAGGGAAACACAAGGAAAGAGAGCGACACCCGTTGGATACCATGCAAACTACTAGCTGGAGGTGATTCAGTTTCAACCTTGGATTGTACTACATTCCTTTCCACAACGTCATGTCTTTCCGAAGCCGGGTTTTGGCTACTGCCAGACCAAAAGCAAGTACTGTGCAAAAACCAATATGGCACAGGAAGTGAGGGTGGCAGTGTCCAGGAAGAGTCCAAGGTCTGACAGGATATGCAATGCCCAAGAAGAGCATGCAGCCTAATACTAGTTCACTGTGGTTATTCAAGAATGAATTAAAAATATTCTTTTTCCTTTCAATTAATGTGAACCTTTTTTTTTTTTTGAAGAGCTATTAAATTGTTAGGACATAAATATTAAGTTGTTTGGACCTAACTACTTAATAAACAGAACTGTTCGCTCTTTCTTTAGGCCTACGGGCACTGTGAAAAAATAACTGAGACTAAAGGTTCTGTGGAACCAGAAAGGCTGGGCACCTCTGTACTCAATTCTTTCAGAAGATTGCTGTGCATTAAGGAATGTCCCCACTTTATATATATATATATATATATATATATACAAGGGATCACGTTGTTGAGGTGCATTTTTAAGAAGTCACGCTTTCAATTACTCTGTATTTTTGGTATATTCTTTTATGGTGATTTTTGGTTTAGAAACTATAGCCACGCTATATAAAGAGGTACAAAAACAAGCTGTTTTACAAGGCAAGGAGACTCATTTCTCTTTTGCTAGTTTTCTTCAAAAGAAAATGAGGTGAACTAAGAGGAATCAGAACTGTTCTAAAAAGTAAGAGGACCGGTTGGGGGAGCAGCGGGGGCGCTTGGGCATCTCCAAAGAAATGGACACTTAATTACAACGTAGTAAAAATTACACAAGAAATAATTCCTAATCCAGGGTAGATACTTTCACGGAATTGTTCCTGGATTAGTAAACTCGATTTCCACTTTAGAGTTTGCTGACCCACTCTGAACAAGGCTTCATCCAAACAGAGGGGTTTCTTCATCCATTTCACTCAAACATTCAAAAAGTTCTTCACAAGCTTTTCTCATAAGTCCATTTGTAATTTTTCTGTTGAAGATGCAGACTTTTATATGCAAAATGACATAGTCCAAGCAGGTATTTATTTTACTTGAACATAAGAGGAACAAAGTCCAGAGAAGCATAACCCCTACTTTAAAGAAAGACGCTTCCGCTGTTGCCTTCCCTGCCCAAGGTCAATGGAGAGAAGGCAAAATGAGATCAAGGGCCAGCCGTTGCCTTCCCTGCCCAAGGTCAATGGAGAGAAGGCAAAACGAGATCAAGGGCCAGCGGCCTTACTGCCCGATCATGACACTTCACATTCTAACTCCTGTCTGTCGTTCATTGTCATAAAGCAGAGATCCTGAATTCAGACTGGAGTACAACCTCATACTGCCACTTCAAATTTAAACAGTATTTGCCTCACTTCCAGTGAATAAACTAAAGGGTGGGGGGTGGGAGGGGGCAAAGCCAGAAAGTCATTGCTTTGACACTAAAAAAAAAAGCATGACATTAACAAACAGAATGAGATGCTGCCTATTTTGATTCTGATGATTTTCTGTTGCTGATCTAAATGGGAAAGAGAGGGAGAAAGTAAGAGGGAGTGGGGGAAGGGGGAGATGGAGACAAAACAAAACATGGCTTTTCCTAGCATCCTTTCAAGTTCCCTAAGTTCCCCTCTGCATCCTCTGGCCTGAGTCAGGAACGCTCCACACACCAACTGCTTTCAGTGGGTTAGACTGTATGAACATAATACTAAAATTCTAAGAACATGCCTTTTCTCAAACGACTGTGGTTCCTAAAATTGTTTGATGTCAAAGAGAAAGAGACCCAGGTCCTTGAGGAAAAGGATCCCTCCAATTCTCCTGTCCTTCTGATGCCAAAATAATTTCAGAATACTCAATCATCCCATATGTTAGACTAAGTAGTAGTTACTATAAATTCACCAAGAACTGTTATATCTTAAAGTCTAAGGAACCTGAAAAGGGCTGTTAAAAAAATTCTTTATTTCAAACTTGTATTCTTGCTAGAGGTTTTTGTTTTGTTGCAAAATTTGTAAGGACTTTCACAAGCTACAGAGAACATTTAGTACAAGGGCAAGGGGAGACTTAACATCTCCTAAAGCAAAGCAGGCACACCGACGGGGTGGGGGGGCGGGCATTTACAGTGCCTGGGACGCAGAAACACGCAGCGGGAGAAGGGAGGCTTACCAATCCTGTCCGACTGGGCTTGCTGCTTACAGAGGAGGCCACAGAGCTCATGGAGCTGAGAGAAGAGGCAGAAGGGCTGCGCGTCAGGCTGGCGGGTGTGGTCGCCATCACCCGCCTCACGGCAGCGGCCTTGGCTTTGGCTGGTGTGGTGGAAGGGAAGCCAATCTTGGTCACTTTGTGGACAGGAGCAAACAGGCCATATTTGGGTTGACACTGAAAATACCTTTAGGGGACAACAACAGGAACAGTAACAAGAAGCAAGTTAATTACAAGAAATACAACTATAACCAAAAAGCTCTCCTGACTCGTAACTCATGACTGGTTTGCTGTGAATTTTACCAACCAGCTGGGGTGGTGCACCAGCCCGTGGCACTCACTGGTGTGCAAGCTGATAAATAACCATAATAATAGTTTTTTTTTAATTTATTATTTTTAAAATTTATTTATTTATTTTTGGCTGCAGTGGGTCTTCGTTGCTGCGTGCGGGCTTTCTCTAGCTGCGGTGACCAGGGGCTACTTTTCGTTGCAGTGCGCGGGCTTCTCATTGTGGTGTCTTCGCTTGTTGCAGAGCAAGGGCTCTAGGCACGTGGGCTTCAGTAGTGGTGGCACACGGGCTCAGTAGTTGTGGCTCACAGGCTCTAGAGTGCAGGCTCAGTAGCTGTGGCGTGTGGGCTCAGTAGTTGTGGCTCGCGGGCTCTAGAGCGCAGGCTCACTAGCTGTGGCTCACAGGCTTAGTTGCTCCGCAGCATGTGGGATCTTCCCAGACCAGGGCTCGAACCTGTGTCCCCTGCATTGGCAGGCGGATTCTTAACCACTGCACCACCAGGAAAGCCCCACAATAATGTTTTAGAAAACACACTAGGAAATAACAGTATGATACACAGAGATGGAATCACTCATCTGTTACTAAGATTTTACGCAAAGGGAAGGTATTTCTACTATCTGATAAACACACAGCAGAGGCGTGATCCCACTTAATAAAACCCTGCCAAACAAAGGGCAAGAGAAATCAAACAAGCACCTAACTCTGGCAGATTCACTCAAGTAAAGGTGGAGTAGTATCAACTGGTATTGACACTTGGAGATCTCACGACTCTAGTGAATTATAACAACTTAATATGAAGGATATCAATGATATGGCTTCATAATCGTTGCAGCACCAAGAGATATTTTTAATCTCCTCGAGGCATTGTTATTGTATTTGGTACATAAGACCTATACGCTTATAACCAGTCTGTAAACATTTTATAAGTAAAATGTTAACTACAACACTTTATACTACTAACAATAATGCACCAGAGACCACAACTGTGCCCAAGGCCTTCAAAGCATCTGAAGTGTGGGAAACGCCTCTTGCATTCATCTGCATGACTTAACTCCCACCCTATCCCTGTGAGGTGAGAGTGGGGTTATCCTCACAGTGGAATAGGTGTGCTTGCCGTCAGTCCTCTTGCCACAGGATGGAATCCTTGTCACCAGATATAAAGACACATTTTGCGTTCTCGTCCTAACAAAAGCAGCTTCCTTCTCCTCACTCCCCCTACCCTCCAACGCCCAGAAACTCATTCAGACGTTGACTGCTATCAAAGGGAGAGCAGCCAAAAGGATGATATAGTATTTCCTTTCTATTTTGAAAAATAAAATGAAAACACTATAGATGATACTATAATTGTAGAAACATGTCATTACACACTTGTCTAAATCCATAGAATGTATACCAAGAATAAACTGTAATATAAACTACAGACTTTGGGGGATAATGATGTGTCAATATAGGTTCACCAGCTGTAATAAATGGACCACTTGGGTGCAGGATGTTGATAAGGGGGGAGGCTGTGCATGTGTGGGGCAGGGGGTAGAGGAGGGATATCTCTGTACTTTCCTCTCAATTCTGCTGTGAACCTAAAACTGCTCTAAAAATAAAAAAGCCTTAAAAATAAATAGATAGGGCTTCCCTGGTGGTGCAGTGGCTAAGGATCCACTAGGACAGCCCACGCACAGCAACGAAGACCTAACACAGCCAAAAATAAATAAAATTAATAAAGTTTTAAAATAAAATAAATAGATAGATAAATAAACCAAACACTTGCTCAGAATCTACTCAGACGCACTGCACATATTACTAAAACAGACAGTCGAAAGACTGATTCTAGTGGGGGGAAAAACCTGTAGATGAGTCTTAGGAAATAAAAGTGCAGCTCTTCAAAACACTCACGTCCATTTTATTATACACGGTTGGTGGGATCGGCTTGAGCACCTTTACATGCAAGAGGGAGACGAGATTCCAACTGCAAACAAACCTTGTTCCAGCGACAGCCCCATCGTTCTTCCCAAGAGGCTCATCCAACTCCACACCACACCACTCCCCCTTGGCGAAGTCTGTCTCCCCAAGAAACCGGACGACGCCAGCCTTCGTGCCACCAACCTGGAAGAAGAGAACGTTAAAAGGAAGAGATGAACATAATTACAATTTCACAGCTTAATCCTTTGCAGCTGCAGCCAATACTGTGTTCCATCATTTCTCCAAGCAGCTCTTCTCTTAACCTCCTCTCCAACTCTTCAAAGCGTTCTCTCCAAAGGTTAGCAAAGTTCACCTGGGTGACTTCAGTCGCCAGAGTGATCCGATACCTGATATAGTCCAATAATGAAATCGCCTAGGTGATGCGCAGTCATCCACATTTAGTCCAATTAAAAAAATACCTTATCACTCCGGAGGGAGGTTTCTGCTTCAAAATAAATATTTGCTACAAAAATAAAACCCCTACGTCATTAAAGAAAAACAAAATTCATGCATAATCCACTGTAACAATTGCTGTGTTTATGTTCCCAAATGTCCTTTACATCATTATCCAGGTAAAGCAATAACACGTACATGTTAAAGACAAATATTCACACATCCACACACATGAAATGTAAATTCTTTAAAATATTTAAAATATTGATATTTTCCACTGTGAGGCTCTCCATTTCTTCACAACTATTAAAATGGCTGTTCTTCACATTTTACGTGAACTGTTCAAAGCTGTGAATCTTTTTAAATGTCTCTTTGTCCCAGCTGTTGTTTGACATAACATGCAAACATTAATTATTTCCAAAATTATCCCATCAGCATTTATTATTTCTTCCTTTGCCATTATTTTTCTATTTCAAATACTCATTTTATCATATCCTCTCTCACATGCACATAAGAACAAATCTGAGTCTTATTACAGTTTCAAAAAGTTCAGTAACTGTGCTACTGCCATGGCATTTTGATTACTGCTACTTCACAACCTGCATGATATTTCCTGGGGCTGGCTTTCCCTTATTACTATTATTCTTCAGAATACTGATTTTCTTACTTTTAGCTAAGCTTCTTTTTTGTTTTTTTAAGATTTTTTGGCTGAGCCTCAGGGCTCGCGGGGTCTTAGTTCCCCAACCAGGGCTCGAACCTGGGCCCCAGCGGTGAAAGCACAGAGTCCTAACCACTGGACCACCAGGGAATTCCCTCTTTTTCCTTAATTAAAAAAAATTCCCTAATTATACAAGAGGCGAGTCACCGCAGGCAATTAAGAACATTATGAACAAAAAATAAATGTTATTCCTATAATCTCAACACCCAGGGACACTCACTGCTGACATTTTGGTTCATTTTCCCTCTTATTTTATGGCAGCTGTTTAACATCCACAGTACAGATGTATCACAATATGTACTTTACTCATTTTTCGTTTGGGATGTTCACCTTTTTCTTACTGATTAAAAAGGTAACTCTTTATAATGAATTAATTCTTTTTTTTTTTTTTTTTTTGGCGGTACACGGGCCTCTCACTGTTGTGGCCTCTCCCGTTGCGGAGCACAGGCTCCGGATGCGCAGGCTCAGCGGCCATGGCTCACGGGCCCAGCCGCTCCGCAGCATGTGGGATCTTCCCGGACCGGGGCACGAACCCATGTCCCCTGCATCGGCAGGCGGACTCTCAACCACCGCGCCACCAGGGAAGCCCATGAATTAATTCGTGAATAGCCAATGCATTCTCATGGTTCAAAAACTTTTAAATATATGTATCCAGGGAAAAGCCTCTCTTACTAAACTGGTGTCCCTAACTATCCCACCCTCCCCATCACAGGTAGCCACTGCTATTGATGTAGAGTGTATCCTCCTCCCAGCATTGCTTTATGCATATAAAAGCAAATGTTGGGGCTTCCCTGGTGGTGCAGTGGTTAAGAATCCGCCTGCCCATGCAGGGGACACAGGTTCGAGCCCTGGTCCGGGAAGATCCCACGTGCCGCGGAGCAACTAAGCCTGTGCGCCACAACTACTGAGCCTGCACTCTAGAGCCTGCGAGCCACAACTACTGAGCCCGTGTGCCACCACTACTGTGCCTGCACTCTAGAGCCCATGAGCCACAACTACCGAGCCCATGTGCCACAACTACTGAGCCCGCGCACCTAGAGCCCGTGCTCCGCAACAAGAGAAGCCACCGCAATGAGAAGCCCACGCACTGCAATGAAGAGTAGCCCCGCTAGCCGCAACTAGAGGAAGTCCACGTGCAGCAACGAAGACCCAACACAGCCAAAAATAAATAATTTCTTTTTTAAAAGGAAATGTTAATTCATGTTTTTACTCCTCCCTTTCATTTTTACATACAAAAAATGAGCTGTCTTGCACCTGTACTACATGAGCTGTCCTGCACCTCGCTTTATTCCACATCAAGACACAGAGAACGTCCTCCTTGTGTTTACAATCGCATGTCATTCCACTATACGGATTCACTCCAGTTTATTAAATCAGCCCCCACTGGGAGACATTTAGGTTATGTAGGTTTACTGATTTAATAAATTTAAAAATCATTTTGGTTAATTAAAAAAAAAAGTCCAACGGGATTGTGTTAAATGTAGACTTACCTTGGGAAGGTAACTTATTTTATCGAGCTTCACAAGGAACCAGCTTTTAAGTTTTTCCTTTTTGTTTTTAATGTTCTCTATTTTATTTAATTCACTTTTTATCTCACTATTTCCTTTTTTCGCACTTCCTTGTTGTTTATTACTCTTTCCTTCCTAACTTCTTAAGACCAATACTAATTTGCTTTTTAATACCAAAGCTATTTTGTTCTAATTTTTCTCTGAATATAGTTTTCTATGAGTTTGGGATGATACACATTTTTTTCCAGCTCTATTTAAGCTTTTTTTTTTTTGCAGTATGCGGGCCTCTCACTGTTGTGGCCTCTCCTGTTGCGGAGCACAGGCTCCAGACACGCAGGCTCAGTAGCCATGGCTCATGGGCCCAGCCGCTCCGCGGCATGTGGGATCTTCCCGGACCAGGGCACGAACCTGTGTCCCCTGCATCGGCAGGTGGACTCTCAACCACTGCACCACCAGGGAAGCCCCTCTATTTAAGCTTTGTAGAAAATGGAAAATGTTAAAGTCTCAAAGCTATATACTTTTTCTCTGAAAGACAAACTCTTTGTGAAACTGATTTAAGGAACCAAAGCAGTTACAGTTTAAGGTACTCTAGGCAGGAGAGCATGTGAAGGGTGACAGAGGGCAGGCAGTCCCCGGACAGTTCAGAAACATCCTGGTGTCATGACAGGTGTCACTGAGGAAAGATGGAGTTGGAGGCTGGAGAAAACTCCACGCAGGAACCGTTGTATCCAGCACCGCAATCCACAGTGCACAGCAGGAGACACTCAACAAACATTTGCTGAAGAAATGAAAGGTGACCTTCTCCGTAGGGAGCTACACAGAAAAGGCCATTTTTCCATGTAAACCAACAAAAGGAAAAAGATATCCAGTGGCTGAGGCTGAATTTCATGGCTCAGAAGAGAGCAAAGGAAGAAATATGCTAACACAGACTAAGTAAGCATGGGCTCCAAGTTGAACAAATTCAAATGCCAGCTCTGTCTATGAGTTAGTCAAGTTGCTTAGTTTCTAAATCTTAGTTTCAGAACTTCCCTGGTGGTCCAGTGGTTAAGAATCTGCCTTTCAATGCAGGGGACGCAGGTTCGATCCCTGGTCGGGGAATTAAGATCCCACATGCCGCAGGGCAACTAAGCCTGCGTGCCACAACTAGAAAGAAGCCCCTGCGCCACAACAAAGAGCCTACGTGCTGCAGCTAAGATCCAATGCAGCCATAAATAAATCAAACAATCTTAGCTTCCTCATAAGTAAAATGGTGATAATTACAGGATTGCTGTGAAGATTAAATAAAATAATCCACATAAAACTGTTTAGTCAGTGCCTGACAGAGAGTGTGAGAGTCTGCTGTATGTTAGCAGCCAGTGTGTCCATGCTAAGGAAAGTACTAGTTCTAGATCTGGCAAATGGGACTTTTTAGCACTCTTATTGGTAACCATGGAATGTATGAATAGTAACCTATATAAAACTGGCCTCTGTTTTCTCTGTCCTCTTACACACCTTTCAGAGCAGCAGACTAACCAGCATCACATGAGCAGAACACAGCACATTAGCTAAAGATGATGCAATCTTTCCAGATAATCTGTTGAATTCTTTGGGGGTGAGTCTAAGTTACTGTCATGACAACCGTTTTTCCAAGAGGCGTCTAACAGGCTGTGGGCAGTAAATTCTCCAAACAAACCGTGGCTTCACTCTGATCAGAAGCTTTATAACAAATTACCACAAACAGATCAGCAACTTTTTCTCTAAATGCAGGTAACAGAACATACATCTACCCCACCCCCCCAAAAAAAGCCATAAAGTTTGTTTCAAATGGATGACTACTAGTTCCTAGAATGGGCAGTTTTCTTATACTTTTTCTCTCACCTAACTTGAAATTCTTGACTCATATAACATAATATGCTTTCCTTTCCCCTCTGAAAGATCCTTAGTAATTATTCAAAATATCTTTAACACAGACAGAAAGTCACATCCAAAATCACTCACTTTTCTACTTAATCATTTTACAGTCAAATTTTTTTCTAAGCATTTAAACATGGTTTTATAAAGTTAAGTTTTACTTCTCATGTGTTCCAGAGAACCCAGAGTATTATAGCATGTGCACTTACATTAAGTATAAGCCACAATTTTCAAATCTATGTTTTAGGGGCAGATAACAGGATTTTTAAAAAATATTTATTTATTTATTATTCATTTGGTTGCACTAGGTCTTAGTTGTGGCAGGCAGGCTCTTTACTTGTGGCAGGTGGGCTCCTTGGTTGCAGCTCGCTGGCTCCTTAGCTGTGGCATGGGAGCTCTTAGTAGCGGCATGCATATGGGATCTAGTTCCCTGACCAGGGATCGAACCCAGGTCCCCTGCATTGGGAGCACGGAGTCTTAACCACTACACCGCCAGGGAAGTCCCAGATATCAAGATTATCAAAGATAAAAAATTTTACAACATTGAAACAAAAAAAATGGATCCCTACGGCAAACACAAGTAACTACCATTCATTCTCTTTACTTTCAGAATATATACATATAACTCATAACACTGTGGTCAACCTAAGTCAAAATTAGAAGTCACTACTGGAGGCCAAATTAATTTAAACTAGAAACTCAGCTAAAGGAAAACCTAGCTGTGGTCAGGCTTTAGCAAATCTCAGGTTTTTCAGCTCTCATTCATTCATTCAATATATATTTCCTGAGTGCTTGGGCCCTGAGGATACAAATATAAACAGAATACAGTGTTGGTCACTGACAGAAAAATTCAAGCAAATATTTCTAGTGAAAAGTGATAAGCACTTTAAGAGGTTTCTACAAAATGCTGTGGGAACAGAGACAAACACCCTTCTTGTAAACTCTTTTGAAAAATAAGAACACATCAATTCTGCTGGGGACTTCCCTTGTGGTCCAATGGCTAAGGCTTCACGCTCCCAATGCAGGGGGCCCGGGTTCCATCCCTGGTCAGGGAACTAGATCCCACATGTCACAACTAAGAGCCCGTGTGCCACAACTAAGGACTCCAAGTGCTACAACTAAAAAAGATCCTGTGTGCTGCAACTAAGACCTGGCGCAGCCAAATAGATAAATAAATAAATATTTAAAAAGAAAACATTCTGCTGGGCTGATGAATGGGTCCACAAACAGGAAACAGGAAACCTTTCATCCTCTCTCAACTCTCCCATCTATTCATCAAATCTCAAACAAGCCATTTAACCTCACTGTGCCTCAATTTATAAAGCTATAAAATTTCCAGTGGGTGGTAATGAGGGACTGTTCCACAGGGGTTTCGTGAGCAACTGAATTTCGTGAGGTGGCTTCTTATCTGCCACATTGTAGGTTAAGCAGCTTAATTTAAAAAGGTAACTATGGCTAATTGGTATTTACCCATACAAATTTAGCCCTGACTTAAAACTTAATCACCTGTGAGATGATGACATCCGTATTTCGTATTACCTCAACTAGAGAGCAATCCAGCTTAGGGCAGCTCCACTGGGCAACTCCTGCAAGAACGGTAAGATTCGCCTGGCCCGGTTTTTATCCACTGGTCCTAATTGCATCTCTTGTCATACTTTACAATGTTACTCCTCCCCTTTAAGGGTGTAATGTGACAACAGTATTTAAAACCCTTTGATTCTTTTGACAGTATTTTATGAACACCTGCTGTGTGCCAGGCACTGTTCTAAGTGCTTGGGAAAAGACAGTGAATGAGACAGAAAGTTTCCAGACTCTCATGGAGCCTAAATTCTGGTCAGAGGGAGATGGGCAATGAACAAATAAATAAATGAAAAGATCATTTTAAATACATAGAGGGGGACTTCCCTGGTGGCACAGTGGTTAAGAATGTTAAGTGGTTAAGAACCTGGACACAGGTTCGAGCCCTAGTCCGGGAAGATCCCACATGCTGTGGAGCAACTAAGCCCGTGAGCCACAACTACTGAGCCTGTGCACCACATCTACTGAAGCCTGTGCGCCTAGAGCCCGTGCTCTGCAACAAGAGAAGCCACCACATGAGAAGCCCATGCACCGCAACAAAGAGTAGCCCCCGCCCGCAGCAACGAAGAGCCAACGCAGCCAACAATTATTAATTAATTAAACTATTGCTATTAAAACAAAAGACCTGACACAGCCATAAAAGAAAAATAAATAATAAATGAATTTTTAAAAACATCCATTTGTAACTGTTTAAACATTTAATAGGAACCAAAAAAAAAAAAAACCTACTATCCCTGAGGCTGATAAAAGAGCAGAATATTTAGTTGCCAGAGTCACACTCTTTTAAAGCACTGAGATCAAAAAGTACCCCACTTGACCACAACGGTATTAGCCAAGTTTGCTTTTCTAATCTATATGTTTCAGAAGCTACAAAGAGTCTCAGCCTCAAGATATTTTTGTAAGTATGCTTAAAGAATTCACAGAAGCAGTATTAAAAGTTAGAAGATGTGATCTAGCAACAGGCATTGCAACGTTAGACTCTGGCCCGGGCAGTGGTCCAACTTTCCTCTCTTCAAGTCCCAAAGCTAGACAGCATAAGGTGCCTCCTCAACCCAGAAACTCCCAAGCCCCAAGAGCCTACACAGAGTCCTCAAGGCAGAGATACCAGCTTTGACATGTTTGGCGTAAAGATACCGGCTTAGGTTTGCAAAGAGAGCCTAATTTCACACTGACCAGCCAGGGCCCAGGTACTGAGCCCCGCAGAAAACCCCCAGCACTGTGAAAACAGCACTGGGGTAGGCAGACAGGGCGCCACCACACAGGAGAGCAGCGTGATGAGATCCACGCGTCAGGCGCATCACTCCGTAATTGTGTGAAGACCAGAACCGAGGAGAGACGGAGCGTGGACAGCGGTCTGGGGGTCCAGGTGCAGAGGATGATGGCTTAATGCAAGGCAGCGCAGGACAATGGGGCTGCAGAGAGGAGGACGGATAGTAAAACCAAAGACATGAAATCCAGCGGGCAGATGGATGAGTTGATGCATCCCCAAGCCTCAAAAGTGAAAATGGCAAAAGCACACGAATCCTACCCTCTCACAGCTGAAAGCAACGAGCAGGAAGAGGAGCCCCGCTATCAGCTATGAACTAAGAAGCGGCTCTACTGAGCCCAGCTGTGCACAGAGAGGAGGAAGCTGCCGAATCTAGCTTCTCATCAACAGTGTGATTCTCTGCGCTCCTTCCCAGACAACCCTACAAGGCTATGCTAAGATTTAAGGCTTATGGAAATTGAAAATGGAAAAAAAAAAAAAAAAAAAGGAAAACTAAAATCAGAAAAAATGATTCAAATCTGCAGCAATCCTCACTGCAAAGGAATTAGGCTAAGACTGTGGTGCTGGAAAAGATCTCAACATTCAGCCAAGGTGTCCAGGAAGAGTTAACATAATGCGAACATCTGGAGTCTTCTCAACCTTGGGCCGTACAAAATAACAGATCCTTCTACTAACAACTACTCTATCAGCAATCAAGGGAAGGAGAGGTCACTGTGTAAAGAACAGCTTCCCTAGAGCTCAAACGCCCCACCCAAAAAGAGCCCAAGAACCCCCCAGGTAGATGATGAACAAACGCCCAATATAAGTGCAATATCACAACCAGACTTGTAGATTTGGGGGTTATAAGTCACTGCTAAGAAGACTGAGAAAAGCAGAAGAAATCAAATTATTAGAAAGGGCACACTTGTACACACTTTGTGGGAACATAAAATGCTAACGGCTTTTTGGACTGTACTTTGGCAATATTTATTATGATTTAAAATATTTATGTATTTTTTGACTCAGAAATTTTATTTCTAGGGAAAAAAGGCGGGGAGCAATCTAAATGTCTATGATTAAATTAGGTGCCCCAAACAGTGTGATATCAAACAGCAGCTTATTATTTTAAATGAAGAGTTGTATTTATTTACTAGCATAGAAATGCCCCAAATCTATCAAAGTATACTGTAAAATGGTGTGTATATAATATGACCCCACTATATGTATTTTAAATTTACATGTTATAATAAGTCTCACAAATAATGCTGAACAAATGAAGACACACAGAAAAGTACATACTAAATGACCTGTAGTTATTTAGGCTCAAACACAAGCAAAATAACTTATAAGATTTTTTTTTTAAATCTCAGGAAGATGTTTTTCCCTTTCACAGTATCCAAAAGACCTACAGATTTACACTATAGGATTCTTACTTTAAGAGCCCTGCGAGCAGCTCGTAGAAAGATAAAGCTTGTCACTTTAAAAACAAAAGCCTAAAAAGTCTCCTTCTCATACTTGGTCATAAGCTAAGAATTCAGCATAGAACATACAGTACCGGACATGGAGACAACCATCCTGAAACAGAATGGCTGGAAGTCAGTCAAGTTCTCGAGAACCTGACATCACATCCCTGAAATAGTGCCTACACCCGAAAATGCAGCAAGACCATCTCCAAAACATTCCGAGTAATTGGTCATCCCAGGGATTCCCAGTCTGGAAAGAGGTGAGTCTGAGAGTCAGCTGGACCGCAGCATCAGCCCAAAGCAGCTCATGCCACAAGACAGATGAAAGCAATCTTCAACTACGGAGATCTGTGGAATATTCGTGAGGACAAATGGGAAAACAGAGGGGCCAGAGGGAGATGGGAAGGAGGCAGGTGGGTTTGTTACAAGCAGCTCCAACTGACCCTCCTTGACCCAGCTCATCTACCCCACTGAGGCCCACCAGCGTGGAGGGGGGCGAGGACAGGCTTCCCCAGGCCAGGACTGCCTCCCCCAAGATGGGAGTGCCCAATACAGTCATAGCTCAGGAGCTCCCACCTGGATCTTCAAGAGGTCATTGGGCTAAACCACACACCTGACGCAGAAATCCCCTTTCCTGCTCTTCCGGCGATGAGAGCAAGAACTGGAGAGAGCTGCATGGAGAAGGCAGCCTCCACTCCTGCCCTCTCTGTGCTCGTTCCAAGTGGAAGGCGCCACGAGGGCACTGGGGGCGGGACTGGGAATATTCTATACTGCTCCTCACGTAACAGTGACCTAACGAACTTAGTTCTATTGGAAGTTTTTTACTGAAGCATAACTGACTACAATGTCACATTAGTTCAGGAGTGCAACGTGGGGACCTGATACTCTCATATGTTACGAAATGATCACCAGGAAAATTCTAGTAACAGTCTATCACCATACAAAGTTATTACAATATTACTGACTACCTTCCCTATGCTGTACATGACATTCCTGTGATTTACTTATTTTATGACTGGAGGTTTGTACCTCTTAATCCCCTTCACCTAATTCGCCCACTCCCCCCCCATCCCCCTCTGGCAGAACCAGTTTGTTCGCTGTATCCATGAATGAGTCTGTTTCTGTTTCATTATGTGTGTTGGTTTGTTTCATATTTTTAGATTCCACATATACAAGGAAAATCATATGATATTTATCTTTCCTCTGACTTATTTCACTTAGCATAATACCCTCTAGGTCCATCCATGTTGTTGCCAGTGGCAAGATTCTGTTCTTTTTTATGGCTGAGTAATATTCCATTGTATATATATACCACATCTTTATCCACTCATCCACTGATGTACATTTAGGTTGCCAACAGAAGTTTTCTTTAATTAGGAGAATTCCAATCAAATATTTCAGATTTCTAAATCTAATTCCCTTTATACATGAATTTTGAAGTAGAAATGTTTTACATTCCTAAATCAAAGATTTCTATTATCTATTCTATTTAATGTGCTGCCTTCTATTCAAGGCAGCACATTGAAGTAGAAAAAAACATATTAACTGGGAACAAGAGGCCACAATGATACGTATACACGTACATCACATATGACCTGAGGCAAGCTGCATTTCTTCTCTGGGCTTCAGTATTCTAAGCCAAAAGAGGCATTTGTTGATCTCAAAAGAGCCTTTCCAGATCTAAAATACTGTGATTCTAAGGTACTCCTTTATTTTCTCCTAGAAATACTAACCAAAACAGTAAATAATTTTACTGCCTCTAAAAACACTCTCATTAGACTTAAGACTCTTAGAGATTCAAATTCTGTTCCAAGTATGCTAGGTTTGAACATGTAATTAAAATGTTCCTACAAATACACCATTCAAGCCTCTACAAACCAACCTGCATCTGCAGATCCTCCTTCCTTACTATAAAAATGGAGGAAATCTCCGTCCGTCTCAATCGAAGGCAAAGCAATCCCCGTGTGTGCTCAGGGTGCCACCTCTTCCCAGGAACCTCATCCCAACACTGATTCCCCACCACCACCACTGTATCTGCACCCTGTTCCTCTAGTCCAGATCAGTTTAGTCAGGATGTAAACACCCCGGACTCTGCCGTCTTTAGAAAACATCTTCCCTAGATCCAATACTCCTCCAGCATCAGCCTGACAACTCTACCCTCCTTCAACATCTGACTTCTTCAAAGAACCGTCACCCCAAGTCCACCTTCAACCACCCCTGATCTACTCCTTACGAAGCAGCTGGAGCGATCTTTCCGAACTACAGATCTAATCACATCATTTATCACTCTTGTTGCTCTTAAGGTCAAAATCAAAATCCTTAACATGGCCTAAACTTACAGGCCCTATGTCACCAGTCCCCGCAGACACCACCTCGTGAATGAGTCTCATCTCCTACCCCTATGGGCTCCTCCGCCTGTGCGGAGTGACACTGGCCACTTCCCCAAACGTGCCAACTCCCTCCCATCTGCCAATCCCTCTGCTAGAATGTTCCCTCTTGCCACTACCATTCCTCTGCCTGGCCAATTCCTACTCTCCTTCAGGTCCACTTCAATCCTTACATCCTCATGGAAGCCTTCTGTTGTAAGCTAAACCATCCGGACCTTATCATTTTGTCTGTTTTATCAGCCAAGCAGCACAATACTTGACGAGAAATTTAATCAACTGTTTCTTACTCTGGTGGAAAAGGAGAGCTACTTGTTTTGAAAGCGTGCCATACGCTATCCCATTTCATTTACAGCTAAGCACTTAGAATGGAATTGCATATAACCTGCAGTCTAACCTACAAAGCTGTCCTGTGCTAAGGTAACAGGCTTCTGATTTAACCAAAGCTTACTAGATAAATATGTACCATAAGTCTTAAATATTTTTAGGCCCTTTGACCTAGTAATTCCACCACTATAAATTTATCCTAGGAAAGTAAGAGAGATACACACAAAAAATTTTAAATGGCATCCATGGCAGCAATATCTATACAGTAAAAAGTGGAGGAGAGGGGAGGGGAAGTAAACATCAGTAAAAATGAAAAGGAGAGTAAGCATCAGAAAACCTTCACTGTTGGGCTTCCCTGGTGGCACAGTGGTTGAGAGTCCGCCTGCCGAGGCAGGGGACACGGATTCGTGCCCCGATCCGGGAAGATCCCACATGCCGCGGAGCGGCTGGGCCCGTGAGCCATAGCCGCTGAGCCTGCGTGTCCGGAGCCTGTGCTCCGCAACGGGAGAGGCCACGACAGTGAGAGGCCCGCGTACCGCAAAAATAAATAAATAAATAAATAACCTTCACTGCAACAGTGGTTAGGATACATGCTCTCACTGCCGAGGGCCCAGGTTCAATCCTTGGTGGTGGAACTAAAATCCCACAAGCCGTTCAGCATGGTTAAAAAATAAAATAAAAATAAAGTAAAATTGGTATAGAAAGTGAGTATGAGCTAAACAAACAAGTTACAGATTGAGCCGCAGAGCACTGACATACTGAAATGATGCTCTAAATTCTGAAGCATCAACTGCTAAAACTCATGACTATTATAACCAGAAGAAGGAACCTACTGACCTTGAAACTAAGAGATCCAGAAGGACCCTGTTGAAGGTAACAGGTATTAAAGGGTTCCCACAGGTGCATGGGGCCTTCTAGATTCATGATGCTACAGGACTGGGAGACAGAAGTCCCAAGTTCTAAATCTAAAACCTATAGTGAACGTACTATACGACTACAGGGAGTCACTGCCTTTTTCAGGGCTTAAGTTTTCTTGTCTGTAGGACAAAAAAATCACAAAAACTTCCAATTTTAAAATTATACTATCAATCATCAGCTCTCCGTGACAGGTTCTGGAGTAAAAATACCTAAATTTTAATTGCAGAAGCACCACTCTTCAGGTTGTATGACCTTGGGCAAGTGATTGTACTTCTTAGGACCTCAGTTTCCTCACCAATTCTATGGGGGCTACTCCATATACTGCTGACACATTCAACGAGATGCACGGGACATTCTAAAGGCTAACAGCCATTCTTTTTTTCCCATTATATTACTGTAAGCCTCCAAGACTGATGGAATTTTTACGGATACAAAGGAAACTGAAGAGCACAGGGTCAAAGACTTCAGACAAACGTCATACCTTGAACTGAACTGACTAAAGTGTTGAAAAAGTCAGAAAATAGCTTTAAATTTTCATCAATGAGAAAAACAGCTACCATTTCTTGGGAATTCTCTGGCAGTCCAGTGGTTAGGACTCGGTGCTTTCACTACCGAGGGCCTAGGTTCAATCCCTGGTCAGGGAACTAAGATTCCACAAGCCACATGGTGTGGCCAATAAATAAATAAATAAATAAGGTTCTGCTGTTTAAAAAAAAAAAAAAAGTTACCATGTCTTGAGTGTTGACTGGATACCAGGCACTGCTGAGGATGTCATATGCATCAGCTAATTTAATCCTCACAACAATGCTAGATGTCAGCACTATTATTCAACCTCATTTTCATAGATGAGAAAACTAAGAAGTTAAACAACTTGCTACGGTCACAAAGGCAGAGTTGGACTCAGCTTGTGTTTTTAGCACTGCTACACTGCCTCTCGTTTAACACAAACAAACAAAAATAAATCAGTCACTGTGTCATTCAGGGGTTCTAGAATGTACAGCATGTAGACCTTATACATTGTTTCCTGCTTATTAGCAAAAAAAAAAAAGAAACTACAGTACATTTCTTTTTTCTTAATATTTATTTATTTGGCTGCATCGGGTCTTAGCTGCCGCGCACTCTTCTCTCTAGTTGTGGCGTGCAGGTTCCAGAGCGCACGGACTTGGTTGCCCCTCGGCACGTGGGACCTCAGTTCCCGGACCAGGGATCAAACCCGCATCTCCTGCATTGGAAGGTGGATTCTTAACCACTGGACCACCAGGGAAGTCCCTCCTTTCTTTTCCTAGACCTAAACCTGATCATTTAAAAGGCAGAGAAATTCTGAAATAACATCCTGTGATCTCTGAGTTTTCCAAGACACTCAAAGAAACAGGATCTCATATTTACCCACACACTATCCTTAAAGCAAAAATTAAAAACCAGAAAGAAAAAAAAACCTTTGTTAAAAACATCTAAGTCCACCTCTCAGCTTGTTTTGTCAGTAAAGTTACCTTAATGTTTACAAGCTAAAAACTCAATATTCTTTTGACTAAACGAAGATAAAACTAGAATCGATCCCTGCAAACCTACGCTTATACTACGCACAAACTACGTAGCCAGTTTCTAATCTGTTGTATATTTACACATAAACGGAACCAGAAAAGCTGATTACTTACTCTAAAAATGAATGGTCATCCCTACAGAAAAGATTCTGAGCCCGCATGTGTGTAGTTCAACCCGTCACTCAGGTCAACATAACGACCTTGGAAGGTTCATGGACTCACCAATACTCGGTCTCCAATTTTGAGCTCTCTTTCTCCTTTCTTGATTGAGCCGGCCTCCGAAAGGTTGGAAATAGATTCACTGGTGGTTTTTGTAAGGTTGCTGATCTGAGACGTAGCTGAAGGTTCCTTTGCGGTTGGCTGGGGCGATTTATGGGGAATATTTGAGGGGGTGGCTGGGGAAGAGGACACCATGCTGGCTGTCAAAGTGGACAGAGGCGAAGTCGTTCTGGAAGCATGAGTTGTCTGCAGGCCGTCGGCTTCATCTTCTGCCTGCACCTTCCTCGTCAACTTTGAAGGTCGGGTGAATATGCCCTTTAAAGGCTCACACTGGAAATACCGAATTCCTGCCACTGAACCATCATTCTTGCCTATGGGTTCATCTAAAACGATCCCGGCCCATTGGCCTGGTGCAAACTGGGTTTCTCCCAGGAACTGGATAAATCCAGGCTTATTCCCATTCACCCAAACTCGCTCCCCAACTCGAAAATCATCCACAAACTCCTCTTGTGTCTCAGCAGACGGAGTGCTTGATGCTTTTTCACTGGATATTGTTTTTTCTATTGGAGCTGCAACTGAAAACAGAAGAAAGGATCAGAAAAGATTCAATTTCATATTTAAGCAGACAACCCCTAAGTTAAAAGGAAAATAAACTAGACAAAGGGCCAAAAGCAACAGAAGTAGCCACAACTCTTCAAGAGGTACTCTGTTTATCTTTTTTTCTTTTTCTTTTTTTTTTTTAGCAAGGAGGCAAAAAGTACTTGACCCATCACTACCATTTTCTTTTTTTTTTTTTATTAACTTATTTATTTATTTTGGCCGCGTTGGGTCTTCATTGCTGCACGCAGGCTTTCTCTAGTTGCGGTGAGCGGGGGCTACTCTTCATTGCAGTGCGCAGGCTTCTCATTGCGGTGGCTTCTCTTGTTGCAGAGTACGAACTCTAGGCACGCCGGCTTCAGTAGTTGTGGTGCACGGGCTTAGTTGCTCCGTGGCATGTGGGATCTTCCTGGACCAGGGCTCGAACCTGTGTCCCCTGCATTGACAGGCAGATCCTTAACCACTGTACCACCAGGGAAGTCCCACATCACTACCATTTTCAATGCTGTCAAAACTCAGTGAGCTGATAAGACTTAGTCCTTATCTGCAATTAAGATTGGAAGAAATCAAAATTGGGGAAAAAAGGAGTCCTTTTCCCAGAATTCATAATATAGGTCCGATTTCACTCTTCACCCTGTATCCTGCACATGATGAGCAAATGCCCATTCAGACCCACTGAGACGGGCTCTATTCCCCCATTTGAGTGGTCAGTTAAAGCTGACAGAACTAGGCCCATTTAACCACACACATTCGCAATTAACTTGATGCAGGAGGGGATTCAGTGCCGCAGTCCCTACCATCATTATTCCAAGACTACTCCTTTGCTAGCAGAAATGGAAATCACAGCAGGGAAGAAAGAGAGCATCTGGCCTCACTCCCTGTAAAGGCAAGACGACTTGGCAAACTCTACCCTATGGTAAAGACAGAGTTAAATTCTGCCAGGAATGTGATATTTACACTGGAAATACACTCACGCATTCACCCAGCAAGCGTTTATTAAATATTTAGCGTGAACTGGCAAAGAGAGCCTGAATTCTTAATGTCTGCCATTTACTGGGCATATCGTGATCTCAGGATGTTCCATGACCTCTCTTAGTTTAGTTTTTTCATCTGTAAAAGGGGAAAGGGGTAATATCTATCTTGAGGGGTTTTTTTCTTTGAATGAGGATTAAATGAAATAATGTATTTATCCAAGTTATGCATCTTTCTTGAGTTCCTACCACTCCGGAACTAGTCCCAGGCATCGCTCTTCACCAGGGACAAAGCAAGACAGCACAGTCCATGCCTTCATAGAGCTCAGAGTCTAGTGGTAGAGAAGCAGACAGTCAAGGCACGCATCACGTAACTTCAGGTGGTCTAAGTGCTGTGAAGGAGACAGTGCCTCTGGGCAGAGCAGTCAGGAAAGGCCTCCTGGAGGAGGTGATATCTAGTCTGAGGCCTGACTGACAGGAGTGAATCACACAGACTGGGGAGCAGAGTGGCCCAGCGGAGCGAGAGTGCGTGCTGAACATCTCTTTACCCTACATAGAAAGGGGGACTGTGGAGTTTCCATTTGTGGAGGGTTTTTTTTGCTTGTTTGCTTGTTTGTTTAGAAGACAGTGGATGCTCTCAGATAGAACAGATAATAATCTGCCAAAGACAGGGGCCAGTTTTTTTTTAGCATCAGTTCTGGTTTTGCACGTCAACAGTTACTCTTCCCAGAGTGCTGCAAGCATGAATTTCTGAAAAACAATGTTCATAAAAGTGTCTTGAATTCCTTGGCAGTCACTTCCTTTTAAGCGTGTAAGTTTTAGTATTAATAAGCTGCTTTAATCTTAATTTAAAAAAACCTAATGTGTGCCAAGTAATACTGGAGAAACCAAGTTGAATTACTCACGATCCCTGGACTCAAGGACTTCAAGCGCTAAAAGGTATGCCCGAAAAATACTAAAAGTGAAAAAGACAATTCTAACAGGGGTAGATATAACAGTGGAAGGCCTTATAGAAGGGTTGGCATTTGGAGGGGTCTTAAAAGAGGAAGGATTTTGAGGAGAAGGGGATGCCAATTTTGACTGACTTCCCCAAAGCTAAATAGTCCTTAAATAAACCCATTTCTTCACAATCCTTTGCTTTATCAGTAAAGCTTTCCTCTAAGATGTTGTTACCGAGTCTAAGCTCGTACTACTCACCACACAACAGGCAGGTAACCAAGAGACGAATTGTTGGGGCAAAAGAATAACGACTTTATTCGGAAAGCCAGCAGACCGACAAGATGGCGGGCTCGGGCCCCAAAGAACCATCTTGCCTGAGTTAGAATTCGGGCTCCTTTTATACTAAAAGGGGAGGGAGTAAAGTCAAACACTTCCTGGTTCCCATCAGCCTCCGGAAGGCATGGGTTAATTTCTTCCTCCCTGCAGTCATTCACAGGTGGGCCTGGTCAGGATGTTTCCTGTGAGCTGAACACAAAGGTATTTTAGCTTAATGCTCACTACCTGGGAAGCAGGGTTCCAAGAGATGGGCCATTATGTATAATTTAAACTTATAGGCAACATCCCTTTAGTGAGTAACTTGTAATAGAATACAAAAGGTTCTTCCCTATTACAATGTTTTATGGCCTCTCTGAAAAGGTTTTATCCTGATACATAAAATGTAAATAACTCAGGATCTCCAATGAGTCAACACATATTTACTGAGCTCCTGTTTCATGCCAGGCAATTTTCTAGGTGTGTGGATGGAATACAGCAGTGAAAAAAAAAGCAAACCCAAAGATCCCTTCCCTCAAGGAAGACCTATGAATGTCTTGATGGAAGAACTTGAAGAAACAATGTTGTACACTTAATAGATTATGGTGGGCACCTGTCTGGAAAGGCTGAAAACATAAGGTCTAATAGTATACATTAAAATAGTATACTGTATATAGTATAGTATAGTATACAGTATATAGTAAAAAGACGATAAAAGCCAGCATAAGATGCTTCTCGCCTGCCTCTCTTACTAAAGACCTTAGGTGACCGTTATGGGATGGAAATGGAAATGCTGAAGGAGGAGATGGAGAACAGATGAGGAACCGGTTGTTAACGATAATAAAAGACACAAGTTCATCTATAAAATGGGGAAGGTCTTCCCTCGTGAGCCAGACTTGAGCTACTGTACTACCTGCTCCCTCGATGATGATGGCCAATTTCAGGTCAATGACTGTCATCACATCTTTTAAGCCAGATTAGTCTTTGTTTTCTCTATATATCCCTAAACCCCAAGAGAAAGGTCCTGATGAGTTCAGGAAGACACATGGGCAGAAAAACTGAAGAAACACTTTAACACTGTAAGGATCAAACACTGAAATTAACTTGACAACTATTTCAGAACCTTACACTGAATCAATGAAATAGACTCTTCACTGATTAAGACTATTAAATATGAAATTCTATGTCTTTTAATTGAAACTTTTTCAAGTATTTTCAACAATATGAAGTTTTATAAGATCGTCTTTTTAAATTTTTCAAATAGAAGTCTTCACATAGGATGAAAAACTTGCTGTTAATGAGAAACATAAAGCATTACCAGAAGCAGGTGTCTTCAAGGCTGTGCTTCCAGGCTTAAGGATCTTCGTAGGGGCCTTAAGCCCGCTTGGTTTTAGCATACTCATTGTCCTTAGTATATCAGAGCAGTTTTTCCTTTGCCTGTTGCCACTATCTCTCCCCAGTCATTGATAGAACTGTGGGTGTTTCTATAGTGGAGTCAGTCTCTGGGTTAAATCTGCAAAGAGAAAAATATAAAAAGAGTTTAGAATCTATAGGAGAAACAAAGTAGAAAGAGTTAACGAAAGTAGCTTTCACAGCCTAAACTTTTCCTTATGATAACCATCTCCACAATGAACCTAGGAACCTAGAAAATTACAAATATCAAAAATATGAAGATGCTGCTTAAATAGATTTAAAAGCAATTTACTATCCTAAAGACAAGTAGCTAAGGCTGGCAATATATTCACTTTTCTTTATAGTATCTAATAATACCAGATCAGTACAGTGCCTAAAAACCACACAATCCATAGAAGAGGGTTCAGAAAAATGTGCACCAAACTAAATGGGGGGAAGAGAAGGGAGTTTTCAGTTTTCACTTCATTGACTTCTATGTTGCTTAAGTTTTATGACCACAAGCCCGCATTAACTGTATATACTGTTTAATCCACAGAATTATACAATAACTCAGTATAAAGCCAAGTATATGTTAAACAAGAGAAAGGTTCAAATTCAAACTCTGTAAGAAAAAGCCGTATCTGGAAAGTACTAAAAGGAAGTTATCTTTGTTTTATCTACAGAAACACAATGAACTTCTGATTTACTCAAGACCAAGTAGGAATCTACAACTTCTGGCTCAGGCAAAACAGTACCTTGCCATTTGCTCTTTAAGAGAGGAGGAAGACCTTGGGATTTTGGAATACAGAAAAATATTTCTAGACATAATACCCAATAAAACAAAATTCAAAGAGAAAAATGCTATTTACTGACTCTCTCAAACGGCTGCATTTTGCATTTTTTTCTGGTAGTCGAGCTTGGATGATGACGCACAGACCTCACTCTCTGGCTCTCTTACAAGCAATGCCAAGCATCAGTAAACAATCTGGCCAGGGCTAACAGAGGAGCTGCTATGGTCCCTGTAGTGAGGTGAATGGTGGCCTCCCCAAAAGATATGTCCATCTGGAACCTATGCATGTGACCTTATTTGAAAGAAGAGTCTTTGCAGACGTTAATTCAGTTACGTATCTTGAGATGAGCTAGCTCGTCCTGGATCACCTGCCTGGGCCCTAAATCTGATGACAAGTGTCCTAATTAGAAGAGGAGATCACAGAGGAGACAGCCAGGTGAAGACCCAGGCAGAGATTGCAGCCATGTGACTACAAGCCAAGGATGGCCAGCAGCCACCAGAAGCTAAGACAGAAGCATGAGACGGATTCTCCCTCAGAGCCTCCAGAAGGAACCAACCCTGGTGATACTTTGATCTCGGAATTCTGGCCTCCAGAAGGAACCAACCCTGGTGATACTTTGATCTCGGACTTCTGGCCTCCAGATCTGTAAGAGAACAAATCTGTTGTCTTAAGCCACCTGGTTTGTGGTCACTTGTTATGGCGGCCCCAGGAAACTAATATAGCCATGTACGTTTTTCTATTCAAAGATAATCAGACCGGGACTTACTTCCCTGGCAGTCCAGTGGTTAAGACTTTGCCTTCCAATAGCGGGGTACAGGTTCGATCCCTGGTCGGGGAGCTAAGATTCCCACATGCCACGAGGCCAAAAAACCAAAACATAAAAACAGAAGCAATACTGTAACAAACTCAATAAAGATTTTACAAATGGTCCACATCAAAATATCTTCAAACAAACAAACAAACACCAAAGATAATCAGACTGAACGGAAATCAAACCGAGACAGTAGCCTCATTAGGCTCACTCTGAAGACTCCCCATGGTTCTCAAGAGGGTCCAAAACGGCACAAAGTGTTTTTTACAAAGTCAAAGGTAAGCCGTGTGGCTTGGGGGAAGACTGGGATTAACAGAGAAAGCACTGCTGTGTGCCTGAAGACAGGGGTTGCCGATCCTGGCTATTAATACAAAATCCCTGGGCTCCTGTCACCACCATCACCCTCACTGCCAGGACGGTGGCAGTGTGCTGGGAGTCTGTGTGCCAGGCCAGGTGGTTCTAACTCAGAGTCGGATTTGAAACCACATGCCTTACTGCCAGACCCTCACCATACACAGTGTGTATGCTGCAAGCCGAGCTACCTGCTCCTGCTACTGCCTTAGGTGGAGGGTTTCGCTGAGTCTCCTCTAGGCTATTTACTCGTGCAAAAATATTTGAGGAGGCTGGGGACAAGCTAAGTGCAGAGATTACCATGGGGTCTTGTGTGTTGGCTACTCTTCACCGTGGTCCAATATCATAAAGTGACAAGGGTCAGGTAGTTAAGGACAGAACAAAGGAGGCACGATCGTCCTGGAAAAGCTACTATAGCGGCGAGAAGAGAAGTACTCGTTAAAATATTTCACTCGGGCTAAACACTGAATTCTTGGGCTCAGGTCAAGCACTCCTCTCTAAAGAGAAATTCTGAAAGCTGCCACTAGCGACTAGGCCAGCCTCAGCCAGTTTCAAACCTTGCAGCTCAACATGCTAAGCTCACAAAACACTGGCCAAGTTAAAGCCTCGGCCTAAGAAACAGAGGCGTGTGTGGTTATCAGGAACCCAAGAACGGTCATAAACCCAAAGTCTTATGTCTTCTGTTGTCTAATCTTCATGCCTCTAGCTCTCGGTCCATCTGAGCTACTTGAATCCCAAAGCAGGGAACTGTGACCAAGATTTAATGAAGGAGAAAAATCTAGTCTGTCTCAATAAGAGAATTAGGAGCAATTTAAAAAAATACTCTGTGTTTTTTGTGTCTTGGACCTATTTCTGGGCCTTCTAGTTTTCCACACTATTTTAATAATTATGGCTCTAATCACTGTTAATATTTCATAGTACAAGTTCTCTCTCATTCTTTTAAATTTTGTAAAATATACAGAAAAGTACATAAAACAGATATGTACATAAAACAGATATGCAGTTTAATGGGTGAAGCAAACAGCTATGTAATCACAAACCAGATGCAGAAAAGCCACTGCCAGCACTCCAAAATCTCCCTGTGTGTCCCCTCCAGCCTCGCCTTTGTCTCCCAGAGGTAACTACTATTCTGACTTTATGGCAATACTCCCCTTTTAGAAAATAGTTTTACCGGTTATCTGTGCAACAATATGATTAGTTTGTTCTGCCTACTTTTGACGTATAAAAATGGAATCACACTGTACGTTGTGTCTGGTATCTTTCACTCAACATTGCTTATACAATTCGCGTGTTGGTGTGACTTATTCATTTTCATTACTGTATGATGTGCCATTTCCTTAGTACCACTTTATTTTACTGCGACGGATACTTCTATGGTGATTTCAGTTTTGGGCTATTATAAGCAATGCTGCAACGAGCATCTTTGTGCACATAAACACATTTCTGTAGGGCATTTACCTAGGAGTTTAATTGCTGGATTATGAGGTAGGCACATCTTTAACATTTAATATCCCTCTCCTTTTCCCCTGCTGTGTATGAGTTCCAGTTCACCAACACTTGATATGGCCAGACTTTAACTTTGGCCAGTGTGATGTTGAGACATTCATTGTGGTTTTATTTTGCATTTCTCTAATTAGGAACAAACTTGAGCATCTGCCTGTGTTCACTGGTCACTGCAAGTCTTCTTTTGAAAAGTGCCCATTCAAAACTTGTCTCTGTTGTGTTCATGTCAGCTGTCTTTTACTCATTGATTTGTATATATTCTTGGTACTAATCATTATTGAGTTACATCTGTTGTAAATATCCTCTCCTTCTCTGATTATTTTTCTTTCTCGTCATGGTTTTTTGATGAATAAAAATTCTTCATTTAAAAAATAAATAAAACTAAAACCCAACAATGTTGGTTTTTAAATCTTCCAATTTAAGTTTCTTCTTCATGCATTATTAATGAATGCCAAGTCAGGCTTGCTTTAAAAAAATCAATTCACTGGGGTTTCCCTGGTGGCGCAGTGGTTGAGAGTCCGCCTGCCGATGCAGGGGACACGGGTTCGTGTCCCGGTACGGGAGGATCCCACATGCCACAGAGCGGCTGGGCCCGTGAGCCATGGCCGCTGAGCCTGTGCGTCCGGAGCCTGTGCTGCGCAACGGGAGAGGCCACAGCAGTAAGAGGCCCGCGTACTGCAAAAAAAAAAAAACAAAAAAACCCTGCCTTATTTGTGTCTCAAAATAGCTGTGAAGGTAGGTGAACAAATATCTTTATGCCCATTCACGGACAAAGAGAATTAAGGTCTGAGAAGGTAAGTGACTTTCCCAAGGTCAATCAAATTAGTGCTGGCGCTTTTGGGACCTGGTACTTTGCTGAACAGATTCACTCTCTGAAGGAAATCTTCCCACAAGATGGTCGTCCATTCATTCAACAAATATTTCCTGAGAAACTACTATGTAAAAGGTGCTCTTCCATCTTCTCACTGGCCGGTGGGGTAAGCAGGAAAGGAGAAACCGCTGGGAGGCTCAGAGAGAGTGCTGAACACACAAAAATATTTGTGTTTGAGCAGAGAAACAGGAGCTTACTAGGGAAATGTAGAAGGAACGCCAAGCAGCCCAAAGTACACGTGAGGCTTGTGGTCATGAATTTAAAGCGAAACCAGTCTCCCGTTATTTTTTCTCTAATAACAAGCTTCTGCTCAGGCACAGATACGAGGAAGGTAGATAGCTAAGTTCAACTACAATCAAAATTCTGCCGGTTAAATTAAAATAGAAGGGAAAAGCAAGGGAGGTGATGGTGATTTTAAAGGAGTGTTTTATAGGAGTGATTAAAATGGCACTGGGAATCTGAGATGAGTAAAAAGGGAAGTGAAGACAGCGTGGGGTCAGAGTGAAAAATTGGATCAGAGGTCTCAGAGAGGATGAAGGATTGTCACAATGAAGACAATGGATACTCAAATGTGCATACAAATCTGGGGATCTTTTTTTTTCTTTTAATGTATTTATTTTATTTATTTTTGGCTGCGTTGGGTCTTCACTGCTGCGCGAGGGCTTTCTCTAGTTGTGGTGAGCGGGGGTACTCTTTGTTGCAGTGCTCGGGCTTCTCATTGCGGTGGCATCTCTTGTTGCGGAGCACAGGCTCTAGGTGTGCAGGCTCAGTAGTTGTGGCGCACGGGCTTAGCTGCTCCACGGCACGTGGGATCTTCCCGGACCAGGGCTCAAACCCATGTCCCCTGCGTTGGCAGGCAGATTCTGAATCAGTGCACCACCAGGGAATTCCTGGGGATCTTGTTTAACTGCAGATTCTGACTTGGTAACTCTGGGGCGGGGCCTCAGATTCTGCTTTCCAACACTCCCAGAGGATATTAATCCTGCCATTTTGAGGACACCCCCTCCCCTTTGAGTAGCAAGGGGTCAGTGGATCAGAGGTGGTGTTTAGAGTGAGAAGCTTGAAGGCTCTGACCGTGGGGATGGAACTCAGAGGCCTGAGCGCTGAAGGGATTACTGGTAGGACTGTGGGAGTCTAAAATACAGGGACTGGAGGAGGAGATGTGGATAGCAAGAAGGAGGCAGAAGCTATAAGGAATGAAGGGAAGAGGCGGAGGCCAGTGGATATCAGCATGGTAGAGCCTCGAAGGGGCTGCGGTTTTTGAAGGCCTGAGAAGCAGCAATTTACAGCATCAAACAACACGGTCAAGTCTGAGGTAGGCCCTTGAGAGGGCTGCAGGGAAAACAGTGTCTTCAGAGACCAGCCAAGTTCTAGACAAGGTAAGGAGCGAAAGAGACTGTTCAGAGAAGAGGCTGGTGACAGAGAGAGAAGACTGATAATCACAAACATGAACTATAGAAGGCCAAGTTAAAGAGTTTGGAATTGGGCTCAATTAGATGAACCCAGCAGTACAGAGATGAATAGTTAAGTATAAAATTATCTGTCTTACATTGTAGTTAAGAGGCAGTGTACTTAAAAAAAAAAAAGTGAATTTGTGAAGAAAGCAACCTAAACATGATGAACCTAAAATTTAACCAAAAAATGATGCTATGTTTTGTAATAATCAGTTATAAAAACAACATCGAAAGTCAACATAATGGTAATGTTCAATGTCTTAAACTGGGTGGGGTGTACATGGGTATTCCCTCCATTGTTCATTATGTGCACACAGATCTCCTGGGGATCTTGTTAGACTGCAGATTCTTATATACGTATACACATACATTTCATGTTGAGTAATTTAACATAACGTGAAATACACCAGAAGAAGGAAGAAAGGTGACTGTGCATTGCCAAATTAAAAAGAAGCACAGCCCAAGAAGTCTAGAGAAAGAGTTAAAAAGAAAATGTGTATTTTACTCACCCTGGGAAAAGGTTCTCTGGAAAATAAACATAGGGCGTCTATGGAGCAGACTTGGAAAAGCTGGGTGAAAATCAGCATTTAAGGACATTTGAGACAATGCTCCAAAATCCTTTGCTCACATATGGGTTGGGTTTCTAAGAGCGACCAAAGGGAATTGTGCCTTTTGGCATTTCACTCATTATAAATACACAAAGTTATATTTTATAAACTTCAATCTCTGAATTTGTTAGTATGAGTCTAATCTCTGAGTATATGGATTTAAAAAAAAGAGTTTCTGAGCTTACAAAGTGGAGGGTAAGATCTCCAAGACAGGAGCGACACAGAGACAGGCGGTCCTGCCAACCCTGATTTTTGTTACTTTAATGCAACGGTTCTCTAAGTGTGAGCCCTGCATGCCTAAGGGCACCCAGCGACCCTTTCAGGGAGTCAAAACTATTTTCATAATATTGCTAAGATGTGACTTGCCTTCTCCTGCAATGTTGACATTTACAGAAGCAATAGTGGGTAAAAAGTGTAGATGCCGTAATCAAGGCAGTAGAGGCACACTGTACTAGTCTTTTCTGTACTCAGTGCTTCCAGGAAAAAAAAACTACTTTCACATAAGAATGTGATAAAGCACTTGATAAAGCATAAAAATGAATAATTTTATTAAATTTCAACCTTGAATATGTGCCTTTTTAATATTCTGAGTAACAAAATGGGAAGTCCATGTGAACCACTTCTGTTGCACACCCCTGCACAATGACCGTCTCAATAAAAAGCACACGTGCAACTGAGGGGCAAGCTCAACCAGCCACTCTGTTCACGGAACACCATTTCCACCTGAAAGAATCCCTGACAAGCTGTGGTTACTCAGACTCGGTATCTCCAGCAGACATTTTCTTGAAAGTGAACTGTGTGAGCCTGTCACTTCAAGGAAAACAACTATTTGTTGACAATGATAAAATTTAAGCTTTCAAGAGAAAGAATTTTGGAAAACCTATCCTCTGCTGTGAGCTTGAGAGCTTTGCAATACTACAGATTTTTCTGATGCGATCGATGGTGTTAACAAACATAATTTTTAATGTGCCAATGTTTGGAAGATCTCATAACTCAGTAAATCAATATTTTCCAACCAGAAATGTATAATGTTACAAAATCCCATATGGGTTAAGGGTTCATTCAAAGCACAAATTAGACCAATGGATTTTTACGTAACAATAAAAATTCATTCATATAGTTTGAGATGCCACCTTTAAGAAACTACAGCCTATCAAGTTTTTGGAGTAGTATGTTTTTTATACATAAATTTATTTCATTTATTTATTTTTGGTGTGTTGGGTCTTCGTTGTTGGGCACAGGCTTTTCTCTAGTTGCCGCGAGTGGGGGCTACTCTTCATTGCGATGGCTTCTCTTGTTGCAGAGAACAGGCTCTAGGTGTGCTGGCTTCAGTAGTCGTGGCATGTGGGCCTCAGTACTTGTGGCACACGGGCTTAGTTGCTCTGCAGCATGTGGGATCTTCCTGGTCCAGGAAGATCCCACCTGTGTCTCCTGCATTGGCAGGCAGATTCTTAACCACTGTGCCACCAGGGAAGCCCTGGAGTAGTATTAAAGAAGAAAATCCATAAATTATCTGAAAATGCTCTTCCTTTCCTATAAATCTGTGAGGCCAATTTTCTTCATGTACTTCAATCAAAACAATGTATGGGGACTTCCCTGGTGGCACAGTGGTTAAGAATCGGCCTACTAATGCAGGGAAAACGGGTTTAAGCCCTGGTCCGGGAAGATCCCACATGCCGTGGAGCAACTAAACCCGTGCGCCACAACTACTGAAGCCCACACACCTAGAGACCGTGCTCCACAAGAAGAGAAGCCACCGCAATGAGAAGTCCACCCACCACAACGAAGAATAGCCCCTGCTCGCCTCAACTAGAGAAAGCCTGCACGCAGCAACGAAGACCCAATGCAGCCAAAAATAAATAAATAAATGCATTTTTTTTTAAAGAAAGTATCACTACAGATTAAATGCAGGAGTTCACTTCTATTAAGCTTGTCTTCTGTTAAAGCCAGACATTTAGAGAGATTTGCAAAAATGTAAAACAATGCCATCTTCTCATTAAATTTTTTACTTTAGAAAATAGTTATTCTTCATTAAAGAAATATAACATGTATGGGTTTATTATTATGTCTAATAAATTAATAAATATTTTAAAATATTTTCAGTTTTACTTCCTAGTATGGTAAATATCAATAGATAAAACCTACAAATAAAAACTCTTTGGAGACCTCAATAATTTTTAAGAATGTAAAGGGGTCCTAAGGAAAAAAGTTTGAGAACTGCTGCTATAGGCATTTTTGCTTTACATTTTGAGTCACAAAGGGCTTCCCAGTTTATAAGGCCTCCCAAAAGCATGTGCTTCTTCTTCAGATAATTTTAGATCTGGACGCCAGGTTAGCAAGCACAGGATTTACTACTGTATTACCACTGATACAGCACTGTGCTAGGGGTTGATTGATGTAAGGAGCCTGAACTTACAACCTACAGGAAGACCAGATGTGTGTACATAAAGCAACATGAATACAATGATGCACTGACACTGGGGTATTTGCATATGTAAGACAGACATTTCTCTAAGGCAGATATCAGAGGGACCGGAGCTCTGAATCAGCACTTTTCAAAATGTGCAGCAGTGTCACCTGGGAACTTACTAAAAATACAAATAATTTGGGACCCTCCCCAAACCTACTGAAACGAACTCTGGAGGGGGGCCAGCTATCCACATTTTAAGCCCTTCTGGTAATTCTGAGGCTAATGTTTGAGAAACACTGCTGAACAACCGATAAGATCAGAGGTTCATTTTCTCAATTACATGCACGTGAATCACCCACATGATCGATTTGGCAAATACCCCTACAGAAGCCCTGGTGCTTTCACGCTATGCTTTTGTTTCAGGTTTTTCACTCAGCCTTGAATGCCCTTTCCAAGCCTAGTTATTTTCATCTGCTGAAACTTTACTCAAGGGCAAATTCAGGGATACAGCCAGCCCACAAAACCTTCTCCAATGAAAATGTGTTCATCCTTCAATTTCCCATAGAGCTGAGTCTGTATCTCTTTCCTATCACCCAGCACACTGAGCTGGCTGTACACCGCCTATTGATTCTACAGGTTACAAATGCCCTGGGGGGAGAAACTGTATTTTAGTCATTATATCCCTCATGATACTTTATAAACTATGCTCACTACAAAAAAATGAGAAAAACAGTCTCAATCGTTTAAATGAGTTTACAAACCAGTTGGGATTATACCCAATATTTTAAAAAGTTATTCTTGGTGCTTGCTACAGGTGACAGAAAAATATATGACACGGGCATAAGCTCAAGAATTTATGATGCAGTTGGAGAGAAAAGACCCACATATATGAAAAATAACTAAGAACACAATGCAACTTGTGTGTCAAAGGAAAGTAACAGCTGTTGGCAGTCAGGAATTTTTAAAAGGCAGAGAGAAAAATTTCAGAAAAGACCGAGGAAGGGAGAGGAAAGGTATAAAGCATGTGAATAAGACAATGAGACGCTCAGTATGGCTGACATTAGGAGATTCTTGTAAGAGATCAATTTAGAAAGTTAAATGAAAAGGAGACTTTAAAGAGCCTTAGAGGGTGATGGTCTAGTCGGGTGGGATGGGAGGTAGGAAGGGAGCGGATGTGTGTATGCATATGGCTGATTTGCTTCACTATGCACACAACGTTGTAAAGCAATTATACTCCAATAAAATAAATAAATAAAGAGCCTTAGAGGGAATCCCTGGCAGTCCACTGGTTAGGACTCTGAGATTTCACTGCCGTTGCCGGGGTTCAATCCCTGGTTGGGGAATAAGATCCCACAAGCCACGAGGTGTAGCCAAAAAAAAAAAACAAAAAAAAAACTTCAAGACTCTATTGGTACAAGATAAAAGATGTCTACAGTTTCCCTTTAGGCCCTATATGTATTTCATTTGCATATTTCAGTTATCTTAACCTAACCACCATTACCAAGCAAAGATTTAAACCGAAGGTTGGCAGCCCCTTTTCCAGTGGCATGCCGAGTCTTCATTCACTCCAACCATGGCTGTTTGTAACAGCCAGGGGCTGGCTGCTGGGGTAGGTCTTAATTTCAGGGAAGAACCATGAGCATCAGAAGACGATGATTAAATTGCGAATACAAAGAAAGGTTCTCATCTAAAACCCTTGGGATAACACCTTAGCAAGGATAAACTTGGAGAGGCTGTAAAGATTGGATACCACTGAACACAAATGACAAATTGCAGACTTCTCTGCTACTCTTCGCACTGCAGGAGGGGAGGGGGATCAGATATTCCACAGCCTACTTTGCCTCGATAACTTTTGGTATCTTAGCATAAGCTGCCCACCCCAGTTTACAAGTCAGGCTGAAAGCTAAATATTCTAGATCTGCATTCTCCAATATGGTAGCCACTAGCCACTTTAAATTCTTTTAAAACGTAATCAAGTTAAAAATTCAGTTCCTCAGTCACACCAGCCACACTTCAAGTGCTCAAGAGCCACAGTGCAACGTATAGAATAATTTCCACCATCACAGAAAGTTCTAATGGATAGCACTGTGCTAGAACCTCCAGGAACCCTCTACTGCCAAATGAACAGTGTCCTTCAAAGTGACCACCTGAGGAAATGGTAAGTTTATTTGAATAATACTGCTTTGGTCAAAATATTTTTAACTCTTCAGTTATTTTTTTTATTTTTTAAATTTTTAAAAATTTATTTATTTTATTTATTTTTGGCTGCATTGGGTCTTCGTTCCTGCGGGCGGGCTTTCTCTAGTTGCGGCGAGAGGGGGCTACTCTGTTGTGGTGCACAGGCTTCTCACTGCAGTGGCTTCTCGCGTTGCGGAGCATGGGCTCTAGGCTCGCAGGCTTCAGTAGTTGTGGCACACGGGCTTTGTTGCTCCGCAGCAACGTGGGATCTTCCCAGACCAGGGCTCGAACCCGTGTCCCCTGCATTGGCAGGCGGATTCTTAACCACTGCACCACCAAGGAAGCCCCCTTAACTCTTCTTTTAGAAATTACTTCAGAGACAGTTTATAAGTTTCACTTTATTAGTGAACCAAGGCGACAGTGACCATCTCAATACTCTTCTTTGGACTTGGCTCTTAAAACACTACTAGCTGTTTCCAAAACTTGAATCCAAAAACCTCAAAAATATAATGATGTGCAGCTACTGAACACAGCAAAAATTTATCCAAGGCATATGGGCCAATTCCAACAGTTCGAAAAAGTATTCATGAATGGCTTATCACTATAATTAATGAACACCTCCCTAAATGAAAAAACTAAGTTCTGGTGTATTTTTTTCATTTATTTTTAAGGCAGTCACAGCACTTTATTATCCCACCTTCCAAACTATAATATTGCAACATATACCACACACATGAACCCCCAGAATCCTTTATTTACACCACTGACTGATGCCATAGTTCTAATATTTTTCAAGCCAAAAACCGTTTGTAAAATATTCATCTCTAGAATTTAACAACTCATTTCTGAATAGTCAACAATAGCTACTGTTTTGCCCATACATTCTCAAATGGGAGACAGAGAGAGACCTACTTCCAAGAGCCAACTATGTAGCAGGGAGAAGAGCCCCAGGCCACAGGCAGCTCAGCTACACAGTCCCTTCTGCCTCCCTCCCTCTCAGTGAAAGGGTTACATTTCCACCTAAAAACGGGAAGCTTTGTTGCCAAACATCAACACCAGAGGAACAGTTTTTTTTTGTTTTGTTTCCGTGTAACCTACAGGCTTAAGAAGACAATAAAGCCAAGCCTGGAATAAGCAAAAATTTTGAACGAGATTAACAGCCTCTGTTTGTGATTTAACTCCGAGATCTGACCTAAGTAACAAATATAAAAGGGCAAGATATTTATTTCAGGGAAGCAAATAACCTTAAAAGACCTATCCTCTTTGGTATTTCTTAAAAAGAAATGTGCGTTGTATTTCTTGAGAATGTCAGCTTTACTCAAAGTTGGGATTTCAGGAAGTAGGACTATTCTTCCACCCAACAAACAAATTGTCTTCTGGGACTTCCCTGGCAGTCCAGTGGTTAGGACTCTGAGCTTCCACTGCAGGGGACACGGGTTCAATCCCTAGTCCGGGAACTAAGATCCCGCAGGTCACAAGGGGTGTGGCCAAAAAAAAACCTCTTCTACCCGCTATGAAGTCAAGGACAGGTACACATTTGTCTAGTGTGTTAGAAAATACAGGCATCTGGGGAGGTTTCATGAGATTAAAGCAATGCCGCGACATAGAAAACGCCACAGATACTAGCTATTACTAAGAATCCAAGCACCCCACTTTCCTCTCAGAAAGAACCTCTCTCGCTACACATCACTGGACAGGAAATTACATACAAGTCACTCTCCCATTCTAAACAAACAAATTTTCAGAGGTCGAAGATACTGTTCAAGACTATAACCTTCTCAAAACACAGAACACATGCTTACTGCGGTTATCCCTTATTTAATAAGCAATTTAATCACGTATCATCTGCCTCATAAAGGTAAGAACATGGAAAACATCCAGATAAAGAAAAATTTTACTTTTTCTTTATCTGGTTGTTAGTTAGTTAGGATGTTAGTTAGTTAGTAGGGAGAAAAGACCCTACTAATGAAGCCCCAGTTTGGAGGTGACGCTATTGCCACCTAACACTTTATGCAAGACACAGAGAGCAGGTACTGCTCCAGCCACCTCAGGAAACTGCCGCAGTGTCATTTCAAGATGCCTCTGGGATCACTCCCCACCTGCTAACACCCACCACCATTCAGACCCCATCCTGATAACCCTTCCACGAAGAGGTCTTGCAAAGTGAATGAAAATTCAAAGTGAATGAAAATTCAAAAGTCAAAGATTCAGTTCTATTCTCCCTGCATAAGAATATAGGCTGAAGGCTTCCCTGGTGGCGCAGCGGTTGAGAATCTGCCTGCCAATGCAGGGGACACGGGTTCGAGCCCTGGTCCGGGAAGATCCCACGTGCCGCGGAGCAACTAAGCCCGTGCGCCACAACTACTGAGCCTGCACTCTAGAGCCCGCGAGCCACAACTACTGAGCCCACGTGCCACAGTTACTGAAGCCCACACGCCTAGAGCCCGTGCTCCACAACAAGAGAAGCCACCGCAATGAGAAGCCCACGTGCCGCAACGAAGAGTAGCCCCCGCTCGCCACAACTAGAGAAAGCCGCGCACAGCAACAAAGACCCAATGCAGCCAAAAATAAATAAATAAATTTATTTTAAAAATATATGCTGAAAGCATTTAGTGAAAACTGATCTAAAGCAGTTAAATATTGTCCCCATAGATAAAACTGACTTTAAATTGGCAATTTTGAGTGTCTACGACCCACGTGTACAGGACGACTCATTTCTGAAATGCCAATTGAAAGAGACTTATCTGACACGTCTGGAAGGGAACACACTAAGCAAATCTAAAAAAGCCTCCTAGTCTCAAAGAAAGTAAATGTTTTAAGACTCTAGGTCATGTGTGTTTAGGAAAATAGGGACATGTGACTGTTACAGAGGGGAAAAAATAGGGAATACATAGGACAATGCTTTAAAAAAGAGGTCTATTTCAGAAACTGGGATGTTGAGTCTCCCGAATACTGACATGTTTTTCGGGGGAAAAAGCAGTAACAACAACAAAAAGATTCTTCCCACTTCATCTCTCAACTCATGGGAATCAAACTTAGGAAAAGGGTCCAATATCTACTTAAATAAAAAACTAGGAGGGGGCCCTCCCTGGCGGTCCAGTGGTTAAAGACTCCACGCTTCTAATGCAGGGTGCATGGGTTCAATCCCTAGTCGAAGAGCTAAGATTCCCACATGCCGTGCAGCCCCCCCAAAAAAAAGGAGGGAATAATTTATCAAGTGCTTGCACCCAGTACACAGGAACACAGAGGTCCTTGAAATTTGTTTAAAGGAGGACAATCCTTAAGAAAATTATATTATGTATTAACCCTCAGAGACTAGATTTCTGGATATCTGTGTGAACCAACACCTCTTCTTCCAACTCCCACTAAAACAAGTACAAAGAGCAAAGCAGGGGCTTCCCTGGTGGCGCAGTGGTTGAGAATCTGCCTGCCAATGCAGGGGACACGGATTCGAGCCCTGGTCTGGGAAGATCCTATATGCCGCGGAGCAACTAGGCCCGTGAGCCACAACTACTGAGCCTGCGCGTCTGGAGCCTGTGCTCCGCAACAAGAGAGGCCGCGACAGTGAGAGGCCCGCGCACCGCGACGAAGAGTGGCCCCTACTCGCCGCAACTAGAGAAAGCCCTCGCACAGAAACAAAGACCGAACACAGCCAAAAATAAATAAATAAATAAATAAAAAGTTAAAAAAAAAAAAAGAGCCAAACAATATATTCAAAACCAAATGGTGACAACCTCTCAATTGTGATATATCAGAATTTAGGCCTCTGGGTGATTAATTTATACCACTGACAAACCAAGTCTAATCATTCCAAATTGTTACTTGTCTAGTGCTATATATACATTTTCACAGAGCAAAAATATTATGTTTATTTGCAGGTAATGGGAAAATTGACAGCAAATTTCATAGCTGATTGAGCCACTGGTTATCTACATGCCTATTCACACAGCAAAATACTTCTGCTCTACTGCTGAGTTTTCTATTTTCAAATGTCCTGCCAGAGGATACTTTAAAACAGTGATATTCTTATCATTATACATTATTTTTCAATAAAATACAGAGCGCCCAATGTCCATATCTTTACTTTTTATCTAGTGAAGTTGCAGAAAAGTCGACACAAATCTAGCAAAATGGGACAAACCGGTACCTCATGGTGGCTGCAGAATTGCATACTGTCTGCCAGGCCTCACCTCATATCCGGGCAGAAGTTGCGCAAACACTGTGAGCAATCCTGGCTGTGAGGTCACAATGCCGGCATCACAAACAGGGATTCTGATGCCTGTCCCCCTCTAGGATGCAACCTCACCACGTTAAAGAAAAACCAGAAGGTTCCATAATCCTGAACCTGGAGCTGATGACCCAAAACATGCACCTTCTCCCAAGAAAGTATCCTCCCATGTAAAATTAAGCAGCATCATTCTCCACTACTGACCAGCACAGGCAATGCAGGTGAGCAGAGAAAAGCTCATCCACCTAAAGTTAAGTATCCAGCTCACCACCAGGAAGGTATTTTTATATACCTCAAGTTTGCAAGTTTTTATTTCAGTTCAGTTTCAAACACCTTTCCTTAGTATTCTGTCCTGGAAAATTAAGCTATATTTAAGAATTCTGAAAACTGAGTAGGATGTAAATCATACACTTAAGATATCACCTGGGTCTTGCCACTCTACCACATCGCTAACTTCACCGATCCCAATATTTATTGACTAAGAAGGAAGAAGGATTATAATGTGTAAGCTAGAGGTTCATTTCGAAAATGCCACAAGTACAAAGCCTCACCACAGCTCCACAATAGTGTATCTTTGCTAAGAAAGTCAAAATCGCCAGATTGTTGTCATTGCTGTGGTTCCCCCCCCCAACCCCCATGAGTTCTGGAATTTTCAAGCCAGCACAGAATAAGAATTAGTGACATTTTATTGTTACTTCTAAGAGGTTAAACATTCTTAAATTGGAAGGAAATGTAATAAAGGATTAACAGTAATTATCTCTAGGTGATGGGATTACTGGCAGTTTTTAATCTTTGTGTTCTCTTGGGTTTCTCAAATTCTATTTAATGAACAGATATCATTTCTGGAGCAGGAAAAAAAATTTTTAATGACTTTTTTGGAGCCACAGGAAAATGGGCTGCAACCAGGGAGTGAGGAAGCTGACTCTACTGTGCTATGTGCACAGGAACATGAAACCAACAGGCCAGTGTCAGCAGTGAGAAGTGGGTACCCATGGGGAGAGGCTAGGTGTTTACCAAGCCGACTTCTTTCTCTTCCAGGAGTCACAGACCTCGTTTCCCAGCTCCCTTTGCAGTTCAGGGTGACCACGTGACTGAGTCCTAGCCAATGGAATGAGAGCAGTGCCTGGGCTGTGTGCACTTCTAGGCCTCCCCCATAATATCTTCCTATTCTTGGCCCTTCCGGTGGCTTGATGGAGATGAGCAGGGCAACCTCAAAAGCATGGATGGAAGACAATGTGATCACAACTCAGAAGAAGCTTGAATCCCTGTATCACTTCTCTTCATTCCCTCATCAGAAAATACCTACCCTGGACTTTTCCACAACTGAAAATAAACTTTCATCCATTTAAGTCATTAAAATTAATGGAGTTTGCTACAGCAGCTAGCTTTTCTTACCTAATACAGTGGCAATGAGATAAAAACTCTTGCTAAGAGCTTTGGAATCATCTCAGCTAAGTAAACTCAAAGAATATTTTAGGATAAGCACCTGAGACAGAAATGCTTCACATCACAAAAAGCATAATTATATGAAAGATAAATAAACGCAGTGGTTAAGAATCCACCTGCCGGGCTTCCCTGGTGGCGCAGTGGTTGAGAGTCCGCCTGCCGATGCAGGGGACATGGGTTCGTGCCCCGGTCCGGAAAGATCCCACATGCCGCGGAGCGGCTGGGCCCGTGAGCCATGGCCGCTGAGCCTGTGCGTCCGGAGGCTGTGCTCCGCAACGGGAGAGGCCACAACAGTGAGAGGCCCGCGTAGAGCAAAAAAAAAAAAAAAAAAAAAGAATCCACCTGCCAATACAGGGGACACGGGTTCAAGCCCTGGTCTGGTGAGATCCCATATGCCGCGGAGCAACTAAGCCCGTGCGCCACAACTACTGAAGCCTACGCGCCTAGAGCCTGTGCTCTGCAACAAGAGAAGCCACCACAATGAGAAGCCCACGCACTGCAAGGAAGAGTAGCCCCTGCTCACCACAACTAGAGAAAGCCTGCGCACAGCAATGCAGACCCAACACAGCCAAAAATAAATAAATAAATAAATTTATTAAAAATAAATAAATAAATGTACCGTATTTTTTTTTTAAAGCAAAAAGACATTTTACTGGGACTTCCCTAGAGGTCCAGCAGTTCAGGCTCCGTGCTTCCACTGCAGGGGGCGAGGGTTCGATCCCTGGTCGGGGAAGTAAGATCCTGCCTGCCGCCGCGTCGTGCGGCCAAAAAAAAACCAGACATTTTACTGGCAAGAGCAAAATATGTTTAAACAACACATAAGTCTGACTGTATGTAAGATAAGACTGATGATGAGCTGATAAGTGTTCAAGAGTTAGGTGACGACGGTACTACTCACTTACTTATGTAAATGTCTGAAATTTCCCATAATAAAAAGTTTCTATTATAGAAGATATTTTAGTAAAATCCAAACTCCACCTTCTTCCTCACCCCTTGTAACCTAAAAAAAGCTTAAGCAGTTTACAGAAATGAGAGGTTCCTCAAAATAGCAGTTCCCCACAACAAGCATGGTATAAATTACGTCCAAATGAAAAGAAATAATAGTCTTCATAATTCTTCTCTGATTTCCTAAGGTTTTGTTTACTCTTTGGTTGTTTTGTGGTTTTTGTTTACTGTTATAAAAAATGTGTTTTTTTTTAAAGTAGGAAGAGGGTTAGATTAGGAAATGAAACACCTGGATTCTGTCCCAGCTGGATGACCTTAAACTAGTATTTAACCCCTTCCTGGAACTCGGCACTCTCATCTACATAACCTAAGGATACTCATTACATATGATCGGTTTCTAACTCCGTCCTTTCGTAGTTCCACTGTTTCAGATTTCAAATCCAAACTCCCTAAGTGAAAGGGCAAGGATTCACAAGTGAAAGGACTTGTGGCTCAAACTTTGCCAAAGAGGGAAGGAAGAACCACACCTGATAAGATCGGCCTCTAACAAGCGCAGAGTCTCCTGCTGCTCTCCAGCTCGGCACCGCATCCTCCGAGGCAAACCACATCTCCACATGCCCCCTCAGTCCCTTCACAGTCCGTTTTGCCCCATCAGCTAAATGAAAATACTCCTCTATTTACTAAATCTGGAAATTCTATCTGGAGGCAAAGGAGAGTTGAAGAATTTGCAATGAATTTAATCTGCCAGGAGAGGGAGTTTAACAGTGAGCCTCCAAAAACAAGCTGCCCCCGACTGCAGAGTGAGCACCTACCTGGACGCTCAGGCTTCTGCTCGACCCTGCTGGGTGCCCACGAGGAGACCGGGCATCAGACAGGTTAAGTGACTTACCTGTAGACAGCTGCACTCTGAGACTTCTGAGCTCCTGTCTATTTCTAAAATGTTAAAAGTCCACGCACTTTGTAATAGAAAGGAAGGGGGAAAGAAGTTCTGGTTTAATGGAAAGTCTAGTTGAGAGAAAGATATTTCTGAAGCTGATTTTCAAGTCAAGCTAGAGAGAAAAACTCAAAGGCTGTGTTCTAATATCATGTTCCTGAATTTGGGAAGTTCATTCACAGCTTAATCCCCTCCCCTGAAGTCACGGTTACATAAGTGTCTGTTGCCTGCTGTGTCACTTGCTGTCCCCCACCCCCAATACAGGGGACGCCTTGTAACCTGAGCTCCTCTGCTTCAGTCACTGAAAACACTTAAACAACACCCTGGTCGCTTTCCAAACCGACTTGTACTTCTACTAAGGAAAGCCAAGTTATTCCATTTTTTCCCATCTTACAAGTTTCATTCACATTGATATTTCTGTACATACGTAAAACACAAAGTTGAAGATCATTTTCGTATTTTCTTCAATTTCTGAGTAAAACAAGGAAGGTCAAGTATTTCAACTTCACAGGATAGCAAAGCACAATCAATAAGCTGGCAGGCTTGCCTGGGGCCAAGTTAAACATAACTCATCTCCTAGGTGAACAGAGCTGACAGTCCTCATGTGGGAACTGCACAGTCATGCCTATTTATACACCCAAGGCCAACATTCCACTGCTCCACGCGGCACCCCCCCCCCCACGTGTAAGGGCTTCTGGGGGACACAGGAAATGAATGACTCTAGAAGAATACAAGCAGACACGCCGCCTCCTCCGAGGTCTTTTCTGACCGCGCTTCCTGCCCTATCTCCTCCTCAGGACTGCTCTAGCCACCGTGCAGTCGGCTATAATTGAATGATGAATCATACTCACTCCTGTTTGGTTTGCACACCACCCTATGACTAAGTTTCTCATGGTAGGGGATGAAATTTGCCTCTGCATCCAACGGGCCTAAAAAAAGTATCTGATACTCAGCAAGAGTTCAAAAAAGTCCTGAACTGACTCAACAAAACAGGAACCCCCAAAATGATGCAATTTCCAAACTAAAGCATCATCTACGCATTTGATGAAGATGACAATATTATAAGGTTTCCCAACCCTGGAACCTCCTTTAAAAAGTAGGCCAATGAGGCTATGGGCAAACTGTTCAATTACCACCTCCAGTGAATGCTATGTAAGAGCTGTAAGTCTCTAAAATTAGATTACCTTTTTTGACACAGAGATACTTGCTCTGTCCAACAGAAATACAATGTGAGGCAAATGTGTAACTTTGAATTTTCTAATAACCATGTTTAAAAATTTTTTAAAAACCAGGTGAAATTAATAAACTATTTTTGTTAACCAAATATTGATATATGCAAAATATTACTTCAAATGTAATCAATATAAAATTATTAATAAGCTATTTTTACACTTTTTTTTCCTATTAGGTTTTTGAAATGCAATTGTGTATTTTATACTCAGATCTCAACTTGGACTTGCCAATAGCCATATGTGGCTTATGGCTACTGTACTGGACAGTGCAGCTCTAGAACATACACTTAAGGTAGATTATAAGGTAGCTCTCCTCTTGACATCGATAATGAACTTACCAATCAGATACCCCAAGTCCCCGTGGGTATGCAACATTTGTCTTTCCTATCTTATTACAACACACATGTGAGGGAAAGGAAAAAATGTGTTAACTCTTTTTTTTTTTTTTTTTTTCGGTACGCGGGCCTCTCACTGTTGTGGCCTCTCCCGTTGCGGAGCACAGGCTCCGCAGCCACAGCTCATGGGCCTAGCCGCTCCGCGGCATGTGGGATCTTCCCGGACCGGGGCACGAGCCCATGTCCCCTGCATCGGCAGGCGGACTCTCAACCACTGTGCCACCAGGGAAGCCCAAAATGTGTAAACTCTTGAATGTAAAACTGAATAATTTAATTGTTCTTAAGATTAAAAAAAGAAAAAATAACATTTCTAGTAAGAGGACCTTTTTTTTTTTTTTTTTTTTTAAGAGGACCTTTAAAATATCTATTTGACAGGGATACATGATGTACAAAGAAGCCCAGCTTATAGCACAAGGCACTGCCCAGTAAAACTGATAGCTCAATGCAAACAGTTTGAAAACACACCCACACAAAACTCAAAGCAAAGTACAGAGATTAAATTACAGATGAAAATTTAATAAGTGTGTCTCAAGACACAAGAAAGGAACCTGAGAGGTAGTGACTGGCAGATTTAAGGGCGATGTAGCAGGAGGCAGCGTTTCAAGCACGAAGAGGGGCATGAAAGCATCGTTCTACTGCAGTGGCATCACGCTCAGCTACTTCTGGCTTTCTGATTGCAGAAAACCAGCATAGAGTCAAGGAAGGGTGGAAATCAGAACCTGTGGAAAGACAGGCCTGGAGACTGGGGGGAAACGATAGGAGAGAAGGAGGGGCTCAGGGTGAGACCGCACTGTCAGTTATTCATTTCTTACTAATCTGTTATTTTTTTCCCCCAAATTTCAGTAAATTGGCTTTGACTTAGGAACAGTCTAATGGCTATAGTTTAAAATATAAGACCCAGGGAAGAAAAGCAATGTCTGAACATCTGGGATACATGTCAGTCTACTTAATGGAGACACAGAACACTCCTTGGGGGATGAAGAGGGGAGCATCTCCTCCAGGGCGAGGGCTCAATGTGAGGGAACGATGATGAGTGACGTGAAGCCACCTAAGGTCAGCCTAAGGTCCGGGCCTCCCAGAAGCTTGCCCCTTGAACACAGAAAATGTGTGTGATGTCACAAACACAGTTTAGGGCACAGGCCACCACAGAGCCACTGCTTCACGTTACTGTGATAGCAAGTGAGATAAACTAAAGTGAAGAGTGAGCAGGGAATTGGAGCCATTTGGTTTTAGCAGCAACTAAGTGGTTGGCTTAAAGGGTAAAGCGAGAGGTAAGTCTGCTGAGGCTGGCTGATGACAGAGAGGGAAAATCCAGACGGCCCCTCTGTTTCTTTATTCCACCATCTTCAGCAGAGCATTCCAATACTCAGGAATGATGGAAAGATTAGCCAGGGGAAAAGGTCATACAGCCCTCTCAGAAATAAACATACACAAGAAGTGAAAGAGAGAAAATGAGAGACTCCATCTTCCAGAGAGGTGACTGTCCTTCCGAGTGCTACGCCTAAAAGGGTGGGGCAGTGTCTCAAATTTGTTCAGGAGGCCAGGGCATCTGGAAACAGTGGTGTTCTTAAGAGAATACCATGAAATACTGAGATACAGTACAAAGTCTAAAACATCTAAATGTATCCATAGCAGCAGAAGACTAAGACAAACTAAGAAGCCCTATACAAGGTGAAAAGTGAAATTAAGAAAACCACTGTTCATTATTTAATTTCTTGTTTACACTGGAAAAAGCAGCATCTCACTCTAGCCTAAAGATTACTAGCATTCTCCAACAATCACCTGGCTAAAGAAACAGAACCTTCTAAGGACTGAAAGTTGCCTGATATCTCTCTCACAATTCATTCACGTTATTTTGGTACTGCTTTTGATAAATTTACAGTTAATCCACAAGCTGAAGACAGAGCTAGCAATAATTGATATTCGTGGAGTGCTAAGTTTATACTTTTCAGAAATCATTACAAAGCATGACACAAGGGCTTCCCTGGTGGCGCAGTGGTTGAGAGTCCGCCTGCCGATGCAGGGGACACGGGTTCGTGCCCCGGTCTGGGAAGATCCCACATGCCGCGGAGCGGCTGGGCCCATGAGCCATGGCCGCTGAGCCTGCGCGTCAGGAGCCTGTGCTCCGCAATGGGAGAGGCCACAACAGTGAGAGGCCCACATACCACAAAAAAAAAAAAAAAAAAAAAAAAGAGAAGCGCATTTAGACACTAAAGGGCGATACAGCCAGGAAGGGTCAGAAAATGAATTGGCTCAATTCAAATGGTACTACAAAGGAGTTGCACTTCCAATGTCTAACTGGTAGAGCCCTTACAGGGCAATTTACAAAGTCAGTGTTCCTCTGAGAATATCACACAATATTCTCAAAGTGTTCATTCGAGAATATCACACAATAAGGTGCTGAAGGTAAACAGAAAGTTTCACATCTTTCCATCAAAGTCAGAAGTAGAATGTTAAATGATTAAAGACTCAGTTTAGGATGTTTGCCAAATAAAGTCAGAATTGGATGTCAACAGAGACACATAACCCCTTGAAAAATTATTCTGTGCTCGAAAATTATGTTTTTAAAACTTGACGTGTATATGACACAGTACCGAATACAAGTCGTACCCAGAGTTTCGAAGTCTACAGCAGTTTTTAAAAGGAGGGGGAGGGTGCCAAAACCCAACCAAAGCAAAAGGAGCTGGAGCATTCGGCAAGTTCTTCAAGATGCAACACTGAGCCATGATGCATCGGCCTGCAATTATGAGTGTCTTTGTACAGCTCAGTTTCAGTGAAGGTTTATTTTCTGTTCCTGTTACTTAGATAAGCAGATAATAAGCAGCCTCCCAAAGTTCCTCCATCTGCAAAAGAGTTCTTTTTAAAAGGAGGGGAGGACTTCCGTGGTGGCGCAGTGGTTGAGAGTCCGCCTGCCAATGCAGGGGACACGGGTTTGTGCCCCGGTCCAGGAAGATCCCACATGCCGCGGAGCGGCTGGGCCCGTGAGCCATGGCCGCTGAGCCTGCGCGTCCGGAGCCTTTGCTCCGCAACGCGAGAGGCCACAACAGTGAGAGGTCCGCATACCGAAAAAAAAAAAAAAAAAAAAAGGAGGGGAACGTAAAGCTGAGCTATTCTGCTCATTTACACAAGTTTTGACAAAATTCCTGTGACTTTGTAACTCTAATACCACCAGCTTAGAGACGGGATCTTGAAAGGAACTGAAATTACTAGGCCTGGTTAGTATCTCCCAGAAGAACTTAATAGGTCAGCAGCAGTCAATTATACTCATGTGTAAAAAGGAGCAAATGTGCTTAATATAGCATCATAAAATTTTAGAATCAGAAGAGACCTGCAATCTAGTTCAACTTCCTCATTCTACCACTGAGGAAACTGATTCTAAAAAGTGAAATCACTTGTTAAGGTCACAGTTACTTAAGAGTCTAGGACTTAAACCCCAGTCCCCAGTTTAAAGACTCCTGACCCTAAACAATACTGATGAATAAAAGTTTCTGATCTGTTATAAACAGCAGTGAGATGAGTCAATCTCAAGGCAAGTTAAAACTCGTTTCCCTTTCCAGTCTTCACAAAGGAATAAAAGTAAGCATATTTTCGCTTGCCCTGAAACAGGCACACATTGCCCATACCAAAAGCAAACACTTTGCAACTGTTTGTTCTGATGGCAGGGGGGGGGGGGGGGGGGGGCACAAAGACAACACAAAGAAGAATCAATGTCTTCCTTACTGGGTTTTTTTGCCTCTTTATAAAAATTTTCTTGCTTTTACTTTGCAAATGAGCAAGTTTAATAGTTGCAGGTCGGGAATTCCCTGGCGATCCACTGACTAGGGCTCGGCCCTCTCAATGCCAGGGCCTGAGTTCAATCCCTGGTCAGGGGACTAAGACCCCACAAGCCACATACTGTGGCCAAAAAAGAAAAATAAAATAGTTGCAGGTCTTTAGAGCAAATGGAAAAAATAACCGCATTTCTGTTTTCACAATACTGAAGGATACTCAGCTACTTCGAATTTATTCATAAGTCCCTACGACAGTTTTCTGTACAACCACCCTAGATGCTGTCAAAGGAAACTAGGAATTGTTTCATTTGGATCTTAACACCCAACTTCATTGTTGGTTATTTTTTACCTGTTTAGGTAATCTTCTACACAGACACACAGCAAGTTCTATCAGACCTTAGAAAGAAAGAAACCCCTTTTAATTAAACTGTGGGAAATAAAACTGACAAATATACCAAAGGGCCTGAGGTTTAGCAAGGCACAAGTTCTGCCATGGGGAGCGAGAGTTCCTTTTCCATGCTGGATATTTAGCTCCTCATAAATTCAAGTTCTTCAGGGAAAGCTGTTCATTAAAAATGTGCCCTTCAGGGCTTCCCTGGTGGCGCAGTGGTTGAGAATCTGCCTGCCAATGCAGGGGACACGAGTTCGAGCCCTGGTCTGGGAAGATCCCACATGCCGCAGAGCAACTAGGCCCGTGAGCCACAACTACTAAGCCTGTGCGTCTGGAGCCTGTGCTCCGCAACAAGAGAGGCCGCGACAGTGAGAGGCCCGCGCACCGCGATGAAGGGTGGCCCCCGCTCGCCGCAACTAGAGAAAGCCCTCGCACAGAAACAAAGACCCAACGCAGCCAAAAATAAATAAATAAAATTTTTAAAAAAAATGTGCCCTTCAATAGTGGCAAGACGTTCCTCCTCAAATTAACTTTCTAAAACATGACAGAAAAAAGGTTTTCATTTCCCAGACTAGTAGAAGTGGGGTTTTCCCCCATTCTGACTTAAATGAAAGAAGAAAATTAAGGTGCTGAACCCCGACTTCCTTTAGGGATGGGAGGGCGGGAAGACGCAAGGGATTAAAGGGAAGGGGAGAGAAGAGTTCTGACACTTAGTTTTACAGACATTAATTCATTTAATAGTCACGACAGCTATGTGAAATAGTTACTATCCCCAATTTAGAGATGAGAAAACTAAGCTCCAGAAGGTTAAGCAGTTTGTACAGGATCTTCCATAAAGTAACAGAGCTGGGATTTGCTGTCAAGCAAGGACTGAAGTCTTGCCCTTAACCTTACTTCCGTTAACAGCTCTGGGTTCTCCAAGAGCAGAATGCACGCCTGTTTTACTAAACTTTGTATCTCCAACATCTGGGCTAGTGCCTCGCAACAGCAGGTGCTCAAAAATGCCTGATGAATGTATGAATTAAAAGATAATTGGTAGGACTCCCCTGGTGGTGCAGTGGTTAAGAATCTGCCCGCCAATGCAGGGGACATGGGTTCGAGCCCTGGTCCAGGAAGATCCCACATACCGCGGAGCAACTAAGCCTGTGCGCCACAACTACTGAGCCTGCACTCTAGAGCCCTCAAGCCATAACTACTGAGCCCACGTGCCGCAGCTACTGAAGCCTGCGCGCTTAGAGCCCGTGCTCTGCAGCAAGGGAAGCCACTACAATAAGAAGCCCGCATACCACAACGAAGAGTAGCCCCCACTCGCCACAACTAGAGAAAGCCTGCGTGTAGCAACAAAGACCCAACACAGCCAAAAATAAATAATTTTTTTTAAAAAAAAGATAATTGGTAAATTTAGCAACAACAAAAAACGCAACTCAAAACTCTGCAAAGAACTTGAATAGACATTTCTTCAAAGATACAAAAATGGCCAATAAACACATGAAAAGACGATCAACATCACTAATCATTAGAGAAATGCGTATCAAAACTACACTGAGGGCTTCCCTGGTGGCGCAGTGGTTGAGAGTCCGCCTGCCGATGCAGGGGACACAGGTTCGTGCCCCAGTCCGGGAAGATCCCACATGCCGTGAAGCGGCTGAGCCCGTGAGCCGTGGCCGCTAAGCCTGCGCGTCCGGAGCCTGTGCTCCTCAACGGGAAAGGCCACAGCAGTGAGAGGCCCGCGTACCACAAAAAAAAAAAAAAAACTACACTGAAATAAAACCTCACACCCATTAAGATGGCTACTATAAAAAAGAAAAGAAAAAGTGTTGGCAATGATATGGAGAAACTGGAACCCTTGTGCACTGTTGATAGGAATATAAAATGGTACAGCCTCTGTGGAAAACACTCTAGTGGTTCTTCAAAAACTTATGAATTACCATATGAGCCAGTAATTCCACTTCTGGGTATATACCCAAAAGAACTGAAAGCAGGGTCTCGAAGCAATAGTTATACACTCATGTTCATAGCGTCATTATTCACAATAGCTAACATGTGGAAGCAACCCAAGTGTCCACTGAGAGATGAATGGATAAGCAAAATGTGGTGTAACCATACAAATGGAGTATTATGCAGCCTTAAAAAGGAAGGAAATTCTGACACATGCTACAACAAGGATGAACCTTGAGGACATTCTGTTAAGTGAAATAAGCCAGTTACAAAAAGACAACTACCGTATGATTCCATTTATATGAGGTATTTAAGAGTAGTCAAAATCATAGAGACAGGAAGTAGAATGGTGGTTGCCAGGGGCTGAAGGAGGGAGGAATGAGGAGTTATTGTTTAATGGGTAAAGAGCTTCAGTTTTGTAAGATGAAAAGAATTCTGGAGATGGACGGTGGTGATGGCTGCACAGCAACGTGAATGTCCTTAATGCCACTGAACCGTACACTTAAAAATGGTTAAGATGGTAAATTTTATGTTATGTATGTTTTACCACAATAAAAACAATTTTAAAGAAAATAACTGGGGACTTCCCTGGTGGCTCAGTGGTGAAGAACCCACCTGCCAATGCAGGGGACATGGGTTCAAGCCCTGGTCCGGGAAGATCCCACATGCCGCAGAGCAACTAAGCCCATGGACCACAACTACTGAAGCCTGCATGCCTGGAGCCCATGCTCCACAATAAGAGAAGCCACCACAATGAGAAGCCCACACACCACAGCGAAGAGTAGCCCCCGCTCACTGCAACTAAAGAAAGCTCACGCACAGCAACGAAGACCCAACGCAGCCGAAAAATAAATAAATTAAAAAAAAAAAAAAAGATAACCAGTATGCCTTTGTATGCCCTTTTTATCCTAAATGGTAACATCCTATTTTTCTGCACTTTGCTTTTATACTTAATATTTTGAAGGGGAAAAAAATGATAACTGGGATATTTTCCAAAGAAGCCGTACAATGACAACTAAACACATGAAAAGGTACTCAACATCACTAGCCATCAGGTAAATGCAAATCACATCACAATGAGATATCACACTTCATCCTCACTAGGATGCCTGTAATCAAAAAGATAATAACAAGTGTTGAGGACGATGTGGGAAAACTGGAATCTCGCTCATTGCTGGCAGTACAACCACTTTGGAAAACAGTTTTTCAGTTCCTCAGAAGGTAGGGTTCCCACATGATCCAGCAATTCTATTCCTAGGTGTGTACCTAAGATGAATGAAAACATATGTCCACACAAAAATGAATACACACATGTTCACAGCTGCATTATCCATAACGGGAAAAAGGAGAGACAACCCAAAGGTCTATCAGCTGATGAACAGACAAAATGTGGTATATCCACACAGTGGAACGGGACTCAACCATAAAAAGGAATGAAGTAGCATTGATATACGCTAAAACATGGATGAAGCTTGAAAACATTTTGCTAAGTGAAGTCAGTCACACTGTATGATTCCATTTATATGAGATGTCCCGAATAGGCAAATCTCTAGAGATAGAGAGTAGGGGTTGGGAGAGTAAGGAGGAAATGAGGAGTGACTATTAGTGGGTACAGGGCTCCTTTTTGGTGTGAAGCAAATATTCTAAAACTGAGTGTGGTGATGGCTGCACAACTCCATGCAAAAAAGATAACTGGGGAGGGAGACGCAAGAGGGAAGACATATGGGGACATATGTATGTGTATAACTGATTCACTTTGTTATAAAGCAGAAACTGGCACACCATTGTAAAGCAACTATACCCCAATAAAGATGTTAAAAAAAAAAAGTTAAAAAAAAAATAAAAAAAGATAACTGGGGGAAAAAAGATAACTGGGGAGGGAGACGCAAGAGGGAGGAGATATGGGGACATATGTATATGTATAGCTGATTCACTTTGTTATACAGCAGAAACTGGCACACCATTGTAAAGCAACTATACCCCAATAAAGATGTAAAAAAAAAAAATGTAAAAATAAAAAAAAAATAAAATAAAAATTAAAAAAGATAACTGGGGGAAAAAAAGATAACTGGTATACCCAGAAGTTTTCCTACTTACCACCTACAACCAGATATTTTGGACCAAACATCATAAAAAAAAAAACTTGCCAAAAAACTTAATGATTATAAAGTGCTAGAGACCAGTAAGAGGGACTCCTTCTCAGGACAGGGAAGCCTTTGCCTGATATAAACCCAGACACCTTAGCTCTATTTCCTGTTACCTGCCCTCAAACTTCAGAGCAGTAGACTGTCTGCTATCATCTCAACACACTACCTTTATGCCTTTGCTCAATCTGGCCTAGAATGTCTTCTCTAACCCACCCCTGCCTAGACACCCTCCGTCTCCATCAATGCCAAACACAAGAGCTAATTCCCCCTTCGGAAGCTTCCTTAATCCCCTCTCACACATACACACCCATGCCAAGAGAACGGACCCTCTTCCAGGGCCCCAGCACGTCTCCACCTTAGCCTCCACCTGGCCCACAGTTAGCTGTCTCACCTGGTGAGACAGAGTCTTTGCAGCACTCAACAAATGTTTGATAAATCGGTATTTCTGGGGTTTTCGCCCGCCCCACAGGGCACTCTCTATTGGTCTCATTCATCTGAAAAGCTTTACTAAAAATGTAACCATTCGCAAAATAAGCCAGGTGACTCACAGGCAACTAGTGATCCTGGACTAGTCTTTCCTCTGTCTCCTCGGTCTCTTTCGTATTTGAAAGCGCCGACTGCCTTAGCACTATGACTGTCACCGAATCCCTACATTAACAGAGTAACCCCAGCAAGTGGACAGGGCAGGTGTTACCCCACTTGACAGAGTGAGAAGCAGACTGAGAGAGGTCAAGCAGCTTGCCCAACTTTACATGACTCATGGAGTTGGGGCTGAAGCAAATCCAGGACCTCAAACTTCTTCTCTTTTTTTTCTTTTTTGGCCGAGCTGCATGGCATGCGGAATCTCAGTTCCCGGACCAGGGATGGAACCCGTGCCCGCTGCATTGGAATCGTGGAGTCTTTACCACTGGACCGCCAGGGAAGTCCCTCAAACTTCTTAACAGTAGTTCTGATTCCCCATGTTGGTTTACCCAGAATATTTCCAGTGAAAATATTACACTTTTAATTACTTCAAAATAGAAATATAGATCCAGCCATAAATATATTTTTTAAGTATAAAGAAAAACAGATTAGAAGTACATACTCTAGAACACTGAAATAATCTTCTCTGAGCAGTAGGATTATGGATAATTTGCTTTCTTCTGTGTTTTTTAATATGTGTGCTTTATATCTTACGCATTGAAACCACATATTATAGGATAACCAATATATGTTACTAAAATGTAAGAGCCCTTGTAAAACTGGTACATAAGGGGAAAATAAACCTGAGAACCTAAAAAAGGAACAACTTCACTAGAAAAAATTTTCTAAAATCTGAATCTGACTCTGATACTAGATTCTCAGTGTCACAACCCAAGCAAGCCACGTATGCCTTACAACAGAAATTAGCAATACTTTTTTCCAGTCACCCATGTGTGAAAGAAACTTAGTGATAAAAGTTTTCTTTCACTTAAGCTGTAAAAGAAAAAAAAAATTACCCTGCCTATAAAGTTTATTTTTCTATAGTGTGGAAAAGAGAAGTCTAAATAGGTTACTTCCTGCCTTACGATATTAGAAGGCAATGTCTCCAGTAAGAAATCATTCTATGGAGGAAACCAGATAAAGAGAGAAGGCAGGAGATAAAATGATTTGATTGAAAGATTTTTAGGGAAATTTCCCTAATATCTCTTATTTTTCCTGAGAAGACAGGGAAAAATTATGCCAAATATTTCAGCGCACTACTTGACCAGGGATCTGTAGAATCAGGAAAAAAAAATCTCATTAAAGTTGTCTTCCCTTTTACAACAAACACAAATTTTGGATGATTTGCACCTCCTGAACATCCGGATCTTCAGGCCTTTAACTTCAGAGAAGATACAGTAAATCAAGGACTCGGCAATTTTAAGAGTAAAAAATGGGCAGAGTTAAAACTGGGATCTAACCCAAGCTATACTTAGACATAAGTAAGCAAAGGAGAATACAAATATCAAACTACTTAATTTAAGTTAGAAGAATAATATATTAGACCTTATGCTCATATAAAACATTAGGGCAGCAAAATGTCTGTCTGTAGTCTCACTGGAATTCCTAAGAGGCAAATGAGAATACAACTCCCCAAGGAAAGAGATAGCAGAAAGGGTTCCCAACAGGGATTCTGTAATAGGAGTACTTCTTTTCTAAGATTTTGCAAAGAACACTTTTAAGATTTTGTTGCTGAACCACCATAAGACAGACAATTAAAAAACAGACTCACCCACTGAGTTAGTGCTAGTGGAATCTGTCCTTCTGGAAGTGCCAGATGGAGATTAAGAAAAAAAAAAGCTCTTTACTAATTGTAGCCAAGATTCCTTGGTACTTGGTGCCAGGGCCAGGATATTAACCCAGATGTCCTAGCCAAATTCAAGGTTGGTTAATTACAGTCTGCCAACCCACCCAAAAAAAAAAACACAACTCCTCTGTTCCCCTGATTTGAAATCTGAAGAAGTCACTCTTGAAATTCTTGTACAGCACCATCAATATGTTTTCCCTTAAAAGTGCATTGCAATTCAAATGCTGACTTAAAGCATATGGATTCCTTGAGTTCCATCTACATGGGAAACATATACTATGCATATTAAAAATATATAAGATGCTATATTAGTTTAAAGCCTGCCTAAACAGTTCTCTAAAAAATTCATATTCAGAGTAATACTGTCACTGCCTTCCAATTAAGATTGAAGAGACTTAAATAAAAGTTTATATTAAACACAGATTTTGAACCATGAAGCTTTTAAGACTAAAAAGGAAGGCTTTACTGCCAGGAGCACAATTCCAGGAAAAAGCTATATTTGCAAATGTCAGTTACAAGGCCTCCCAGGGTTGAGCAAAAATCCTGCATACAAACAGGAAAGTATACACTTAACAGCAAGTCTGAACATCAAGTACCTGTCTGGCCTTTCTGCCAGCCACTTACTCAAGGTTCCACTGCCAACATATTCTGTGCATTGCTTAAAATAATATAAGTTCAATTTCTAGCTCTGTATTCACTGGCTGTGCGGCCTTTTAGGGAAGTTAGTGAAATTCTTTAAGCCTTACTTCCCCCATCTTTAACTTTTTCTTCATCAAAATCACTAATAACATGGCACAAAATTCTATATCTTTCACTATTTTAAAATACTTTAATACATATTTTAAGGGCTACAACCTGCATGGCCTTAAATTATCTGTCTCCTCCCAAGCTCCCACCTCAGGACCCTTGTCCTTGCTGTTACCCCTTCTTAGCATGCTCTTCCCTCTGGGATCTACATTCCCTCACTTATTCTAGATCTTTATTTAAAAGTCATTTTCTCAGCTAGGTCTCTTCTTATCACCCTATCTAAAATTTCCATTACCCTAACTCTTGTCCCCCAAACTTCATATTCCCCCTTTCCTGATTTATTTTTCCTTACCATGTACCACTCTCCAACATTTTTAATATGGTTATTGTCTGCCTCCCCTACTTGAAGAGGAGTTTCAAGAGAGCAGGGATTTCTGTCTGTTTTATTTACTGTTGTATCACCAGCACCCGGCACACAGTAGGTACTCAATAAATATTTGTTGAGTGAATACCAAATGAGACCTAAGTACTGCCCACATATAAGTACACCACAGCCCCACAAGCTCCCTTTGGGAAGACTCCCACAGATTTCAAAATTACTGAAAAGGAGAACTACTGGCTTGCAATGATTAATAAACAACAGTGTCCATTCTTTATATCAGAGAAAAACACTCAACCTCTCACCTCATTTGTACAAGGAAGAGAGGGAAAGAAGCTGATAATTCAGATAAAGTGGCAAACTATATGAGGTGAAAAGTCTCACTTTAGTTAACACTGCACAAAGTTTTCTTTTAATGTTAAAAAATATTAAGCCATCTTCCTGTGACTTTACTACACTACTTTCAGTTTTTTTCTTTAGCTTTAACTTCTATAAAGCCAGTCCTGAAACTTATGGACCTCATATTTTCAATTAACTAAATAATAAATATTTACTGAGCACATGGGACTCTGCAGAATTCTGTAGAGGGTGCTATAAAGTGAAATACAAGGTCCTTGATAGATAGATAGATAGATATACACACACACATATCATTAATACACACACACACACACATTGGGAAGAACAGAAAATACATCTGTAAAAAACAATGAAGAACATCTGGCAGCCAATATGTGACAAATTCAAACGTGCCTACCTTTGTATGGAGTATAAGAGGCCCAAGTCATCTCTTACACACCATGAGCTGCGTTTGGAATCCCAAAAGAGACAGCACGTAAAAGCAAGAGTCAAACATGACTGACTTAATGAGTCACATAGCACGCGACAGACTCAATGTTAGACACTAGGCTAAAAAAAAAAATTTAAAGTAAGTAAGAGAAGCACCAAATTCTAAACTCCTAAAGAACAGAAACCAGATCTGCCTATGTCATACTGAAGCACAATTAGGAGCTTAAGCAATTGCTGAAAAAAAGAGGGAAGGGCCGATCTTTATCTTTAGACAAAATACCTTCGCAAGGTCCACCCAGTTCGTTTTTTTACCCTTTTGAACAATGCCTAGTGGGAAGCCTAAGCTGTACTTTACCACTTTCTCTGAACCTCAAAAACCTAGGATAAGCTCTTGGCCAAGCAATCACCCACTTTCTTTGCTTTAAAAAGGGCCAGCCACAGGCTTCCCTGGTGGCGTAGTGGTTGAGAGTCCGCCTGCCGATGCAGGGGACACGGGTTCGTGCCCTGGTCCGGGAAGATCCCACATGCCGAGGAGCAGCTGGGCCCGTGAGCCATGGCCGCTGAGCCTGTGCATCCGGAGCCCGTGCTCCGCAACGGGAGAGGCCACAGCAGTGAGAGGCCCGCGTACCGCAAAAAAGTAAATAAATAAATAAAAATAAAAAGGGCCAGCCTTGGGCTTCCCTGGTGGCGCAGTGGTTAAGAATCCCCCTGCCAACACAGGAGACACGGGTTCGAGCCCTGGTCCGGGAAGATCCCACATGCCGCGGAGCAACTAAGCCTGTGTGCCACAACTACTGAGCCCGCATGCCACAACTAGAAGCCACCGCAGTGAGAAGCCCGCACACCGCGCAGCAACGAAGACCCAAGGCAACCAAAAATATGTAAGTTTTTTTTAAAAAGACCCTATAAAAAGGGCCAGCCTTGCTCCTTGCCAGAGAGGCACTATACTAATTTAATTACTCAGCACCTGGAGTCAGAATACCTGAGCTCAAATCCTGACACCACCACTTATCAGCTGTGTGACCCTGAGCAAGGTTCCTGACCTTTCTATGCCTCCTCTGTAAAATGGGGATAATAACAGCACCATCATTGGGTTAGGTTAATTAATGAGATAAAACATATAAGAGACTTGCCCGGGGCATGAGCACAGGAAGCCCTCAATAAATGTTAATATTTCCAGAGAAAAATGCCCCAAAGCTGAGGAGCCACATACCTGAGGATTCTTGCAAAAGATTATCATTAAACCCAAAATTCTAACACATTTGGTCTCCGGACTTGTGCATACTATAGGTAAGAGCAGTAATTAAATAAATAAAATAAAATTAAAACCAGTAACACCCACCAGAACCAGAACCATAAGAGCAGCAGCAGTAACACTAATGCTGAGCTCTTACTGGCCAGGCACTGTCCTAACCTGAAACAGGAAGAAGGCAAGGCCGCTGAATCCAACAAAAATAACAACAAAAAGCCGCATTTTCTCCACCCTCCTTCTTAAAAACGGTAATTGGCGCCCAGGTTTTGCTAAAAGCAGGTAACTGAAGATTACAGACTTAACGTGCAATTTCTTCACATCAAAGAGGTGGGGCTGGGAAGGGAGGAGGGAGGGAGTGGTGCTCGGCTCCTGCCAGATGGAAAAGCCACATGAAGTGGAGAAACAGCCGAGTTCAAGGTTTCTCCCCAGATCAAAATCAGATTTCTGAAGCACAGGACCTCCAAAGGAGGGGAATCAGAAGGCTCTGCTTTTAAAATAACCTCTGAACAAGTGTCATCTGTCTTCCGAGCCAATGCCCCGCCGAGGCAGAAGGTTCGGGTTACGGGGCAGCGGTGTTATTTCAGAAATCCCTGTCACCTCTTGTCATCCACCTTCTCCAAGAATCACAGTCCCACTCGGAGGGGGTGGGGTGGGGCTGGGGGACAAAAGCCACGGCCGCCCAGGCCCCAGGCCAGCAAGGCCAGCCCGCCGGCCGGCGCCCGCCACGGAGGCCACGGCCAGGTTGCCCTCCATTCCGGCTCGCGGGCACCGCGGCCAAGGGCCCGGGGCACACTCAGGTGCCCGCCGGGGCAACAGGTCCTGCCGGGCCTCGGCCCCCTGGGCGTCCGCCCCCCACAACCCCCCTCCGGGGCCAAGGAGAACGGAGAAGGGTGCCGGGGAGGGAGCGGCGCCTGGGGCGGCGCAGGGGCAAGGAGTCCAAGCTCCATCTTGAGGCGGGCGGAGGAAGGGAAGGCCGGGCTCGGCGCTGACAGGGCCGGCCACTTTTCCGGCTCCGGGCGGAGCACCCCAGGGACCGCCGGCCTCCACGGCCATCGCCCTGGGGCTCCCTGCGGCCCCTCGAGGTCGCCCCGGCGTGCGGGACTCGGTCCCCCTCTCGGACGCCGGGCCTGGCCCCCGGCCCCGAGCCGGGCGGGCAGGAGCTGGCCGGGCGGAGCGGGAGGGGAAAGGTGAGGAGGGGACGAGGAAGGGGAGAGGGCCCGCGCCGCGCCCCGCTCACCGCTCGCCGCCGCCGCCTCGGTCGCCGCCAGTCACCGCCACCTGCCCCACTGCAGCAGCAGCAGCAGCAGTAGCAGTAACAGCGGCCGCGCGGCCACCGCCTCCCGCCTCCCGGCTCGTCGGCTCCGGGCGGGGGAGAGCGTGACGCGCCGCCGCGGGGCCAGGCGGGCACGCGCCGCCTGGAGAAGACGCCGCGGCGGCTCCTCCCCGCGCGCTCGGCCGCCGCGCCCAACCCGGTCGGCCCCGCGCCCCGAACCTCGCGGCCCGCACCCCACGGCCGGCGTCGGGCCTGAGCCCCCCACCGCCGCCTCTTTGTCTGCACCCGCCGCGGCTCGGGGGAGGCGAAACCCAGACCGCCGGCACGCCCGCCGTCCGGCCCTCAGACCCTAACGAGGACCGGGATGGGGAGGAAGGTGCTAGGGAAACCCGAGAGGCCTGGACTAAGGGGCTTCTCATCATCACGGTTAGTTCCCCATTTTCTGAAAGTGTTCCCCAAATTTGCAAGTCACACCCGATAGCTCCATTCAGTCTTGACCACACAGCCTGTTAGTTTGGAGCCGATTCCCCCCCCACCCCAAATCCCGTGGATGAGAAACCCTTTGAAACAAGCTAGGAGGAGCTGCTCACAGCTGGTTAAGTTTAGGGAGCATCCTCTGCCCTCCTCGCCCTCCAGAGTGAGGACTCCCTGGGGGAAACGCTGAAAGGCGCTGCCTACAGCAAGTGAAGCTTGGGAAGAACCATCTCTGCTCTCCCTTTCCCACCAGGGAAAGAACGAGGGTTAAAAATCCCGTGAAACAAGCCCAGCACTTGCACCGTTAGTTTGAGAAAAGCCTCTTTTATTCGCCCCAACCGCTTGGACGGAAGCCCTGGTTGATGTCCCGTCCTCCCACCTCCCCCCAGGGATCTCCTTTAAAAGCTTTTGAAAGGGACTGAAGGGAAGGCAGCAACAGCCTGCTCCGGGCTGGTGCAGCGAGGGCGGCCAGCATTTCACTCCCATGGACCATGGCAACCCCCTAGAAGCTTGGCAGCTCCTGGGAGGAATTTGCAGCTGTCAGGGATGCCCAGGATTTTGCAGCGACTCAGGGGTGGATAAGGGGCCCGGGGCTTCCTCCTCCTCTCCGGTAGAAGGGAATAATCAGGAGGGTGACCCCTTTGCTGACCTTTATTCAAAGCACCGTGCTGCCTGGACCAACAGGCGTGCACAGAGTAGGGGGAGCAAACGACATTGAAAATGCATGGAATTCTGAACAAATAAGTAACTTTATCTGCTGGCCCCTCCCCTCGATTCACCTTTTAAGTCACAAAAATTCTGTTTCCTAATTCAACATCGCTTTAGCTTGCAAGTTGCGAGGTCAAAGTGTGGTGGTACCCGGATATCCAGTATCGATATTCCTAATCTGAAAGGCACACCTCACCCTGTCACCTGAAACACTTTTCAGCTCTCGTACACAACCTGTGTAATCACAGATGCTGTAGAAAGAGGCAATGACCACTGTTAAACGTGGGGTGCAAATATAAACACTTCCGATTTTCTCTTTTCTACTGATTCTGCCGAGCCTGTCTTTATTTCTAAATTATATTTTGTTCCTTATGGACTTTTTTGCATTATTTTTGATTTTTAGAATATTATATTAAAATAGTATTCTTCTTGACTACTGAGTTTTTAGTGCCCACTTAAATTTTGTGACCAAGGCCTGGTCCCTGTCCTACAACCAGGGCATTGACTGTGTTCAGTCCCACGGTGTGGCTGGTGTTAGGACTAAAGAAGTTGCTCAGTCCTATTTCAAAATAAACATTCACATTCCGTTTTTAGAGCTGAGCCACTGAGCTTTTTTAAATGTATATCTGCTGTAAGAGTATTGGAACAGCTCAATGGAGAAAACTTTGGAAGACGGAGAGAAGTGGCAGAAGTTGAAAGCCAGTAGAGGTACCAAATCTTCATTGTACAAAGTGGGGAAGTCATTAAGTACTTTTTTTCTTTTTTTGCTAGAAAAAAAAGGTTTACTGGGGCTTCCCCGGTGGCCCAGCTGTTGAGAGTCCGCCTGGCGTTGCAGGGTACACGGGTTTGTGCCCTGGGCCGGGAAGATCCCGCATGCCGCGGAGCAGCTGGGCCCATGAGCCATGGCCGCTGAGGCTGCGCGTCTGGAGCCTGTGCTCCGCAACGGGAGCGGCCACAACAGTGAGAGGCCCGCGTACCGCAAAAAAAAAAAAAAAAAAAAAAAAATAATTGAATCATGTTTCACACTTGAAACCAATATAATGTTATATGTCAATTATACCTCAGTAAAAATGTTTAATGTAACTCCTAAGAGATAGTCCATAATTAAAATAATCTTTATAAAGAAGACATAGGAATTCATTTTCACTATGCTATTTTTTAAGTTACGTCTACTTTTATTAGCATTGTTTCAGAAACTAGAGTCAAATTAATTTCATTCACTCATCCATCAAATATTTACTGGCCCCCTGCTGTGTCCCAGGCACTGTTCCAGGTATTGGGAGAGCACGCAGTGGAGATCAAATACTTATCCTCCAACCTTGACTTTTACTGCTATGTGCTTTACTAAATCAAGGTGGGATAATCACTGTTTCGTGAATTCCACTGGTTTTATGCCCACGGTGGTGGATATAATGCACCAGACCATACTCCTTGTCAATTTCATTCAACTCTGCTAAAAATTGAGAGAGAAATTTATAAAGTCAGACACAAGAAAAATGTTTTAAGTTAACTCTGGTGTTTAAGGAGATACTAACATTTCCTTGCAAAGGTAAGGAGCTAGTGCTGGTTCATTTAATCAACAAGTGACTAATCCAGAGCAAGACAGTGTCTTAAAATGCAAAGAAAGGAAACCAAAAAATAAATCCCACAACACAGCATGAAGCATTCAGACTATTTTGGACCCAAAATTAATTTTATCACTGAAACCAATTAAGACTGTCTGCCATATCTACTTTATAAAAACAATGCTGACGGTGGTGGTTTTGTGGAATCTTTCAAGAAGCAAAACAATGAAAGAATGACAAGCTACTAAATTTAAATGCATAGATCACTTCTCAAGGAGAACCATCTTATGACAACAAAAGCCGTATTGTACACATTCAGTTAACAAAGAACAATATCGGTAGGGCACCACACATCATGATGTAAACTGTATTTAAGGACTTCTAAATACACTACTGCTTTGAGCGCGTGTACTTTCATGATGAGGGGGTTGAACAAGATGACTTATGAAGTTCCTACCACAAACATTTTTAAGATTCTGTGACTTTTATCCGGTGAAGCAAAACATTTGTGAAATCAGTGGTTGTTGCAGCAGTTTTAATCTAATGCAACAAATATTTGTTGAGTGCATGAAAAGTTGATTCTACCTTCAGCAAAAAATCAAGCAGACTCAAACAAATACACGTATATACATGTTCACAGCAGCACTATTCACAGCCAAAAGGTGGAAGCAAGCCAAATGCCCAAGAATAGATGAATGGATAAACAAATAATGGTATATACGTACAATGCAATATTACTCAGTCAAAAAAAAAAAAAATGAAGTACTGATACCTGCTACAACCTGGATGAACATCGAAAACGTTACGCTGAGGGAAAGAAGCCAGACACAAAAGGTCATGTATTGTCTGTCCACTTATACGAAATATCCAGAAAGGATATTTATATGAGATAGCCAGAAATATCTAAAGCCATAGCAACAGAACACAGATAGTGGTTGCCAGTGACGCGGGGGAGAGGGAAGTTGGAATCAACAGTTTAATGAGAGGGAAGTTGGAATCAACAGGTCTCCTTTTGGGGTGAAAAAATGTTTGGAACTGGGGCTTCCCTGGTGGCGCAGTGGTTGAGAGTCCGCCTGCCGTTGCAGGGGACACGGGTTCGTGCCCCAGTCCGGGAAGATCCCACATGCCGCGGAGCAGCTGGGCCCGTGAGCCATGGCCGCTGAGCCTGCGTGTCCGTAGCCTGTGCTCCGCAACGGGAGAGGCCACAACAGTGAGAGGCCCACGTACCGCAAAAAAAAAAAAAAAAAAAAAAAGTTTGGAACTAGATAGAGGCAGTTGTGGCATACTAAATGCTACTGAATTGTGTACTTTAAAATGATTAATTTTATATTATGTGAATATTATCTCAATAAAAATAAATACATAAATAAATGAAAGTAATAAACACTCAAAAAAAAAAAAAGGCAAGTAGAGAATGGATGATAACCAGGTAGGTGGGAGATTTTGGAAAAGAGATTTTTTAATTGGGAGGCTGTTTGGACTAAAGTCCTTCCCAACTCTAAGAGTCTATTATTTCACAGACTGAGCTCTTCCTTAGTGTTTAATCACAACCATATTAGCTCTAAAAAGTCTAACTGTACAAAAGAGATAAAAATTAAATTTGAACTATAAATTAAGGAAATGTGTACAGGGAATTGTCAGCTTCTGCCAGGGCTTGTATTCAAATAAAATGACTACATCTCATTTAGACACCTTCTAGAAGGAAAGGCTCAAACTAAATAGGCAGATTTAATACTATCCTCAATCTTACATCATGGAAATAATAAATAGTTTTTAATTGATTTCAAATAAAAAATTAAGGGACTTCCCTTGTGGCGCAGTGGTGAAGAATCCGCCTGCCAATGAAGGGGACACGGATTCGAGCCCTGGTCCCTCTCATGCTGCGGAGCAACTAAGCCCGTGCACCACAACTACTGAGCCCACGTGCCACAACTACTGAAGCCCGTGCGCCTAGACCCCGTGCCCCGCAACAAGAGAAGCCACCGCAACGAGAAGCCTGCGCACCGCAATGAAGAGTAGCCCCCGCTCGCTGCAACTAGAGAAGCAGCAATGAAGACCCAGCGCAGCCAAAAATAAACTAATTAATTTTTAAAAAACAAATAAAAAATTAATACTAGATTAACTAGTTTAACTCATTAGTACTAAATTAACTTAATTGATTTCATGCCTCACAGTCTGTGTGGGTATGTGTGTATGTCTTTCTGAGTATACAATTATTACATGTGAAGAGGTCGATAGGATACACTTGGGTTTAATGGTTGTCAATGAGACTCAGGATTTCCTGTGGAAAATATATTAATATTAATATAAATTAATATTTTATCATTATAAAAAAAGGAAGGTACAAAACAGTGTGCATAATATGCTATGTTTTTTCCTTAAATAAGCAAGGGAGAGATACATACATACTTGTTTAATAGAAGTTGTCTTTTTTTTTTTTTTGGCCGCGCTGGCATGCGGGATCTTAGTTCCCCGACCAGGGATCCAACCCACGCCCCCTGCATTGGAAGTGCAGAGTCTCAACCACTGGCCCACCAGAGAAGTCTCTGGAAATATTCATTTTAAATAAAATATTAATGCACATTTCTTGTCATGTTCCTCATACCTGACCTTGACCCTAAACAGCGCAAGGCATCCATTTGCCATGACTGGGAGGCGGGAGAGAAAGTGAGGTTGGGTTGTTGCCCAAGAAGAGAAAAGGAAAAGAAGTTTATATGCAGGTTTTTTTGTTTTGTTTTGTTTTGTTTTTTTTGCGGTACGCGGGCCTCTCACTGTTGTGGCCTCTCCCGTTGCAGAGCACAGGCTCCGGACGTGTAGGCTCAGCAGCCATAGCTCACGGGCCCAGCCGCTCCGCGGCATGTGGGATCTTCCCGGACCGGGGCACGAACCCGTGTTCCCTGCATTGGCAGGCGGACTCTCAACCACTGCGCCACCAGGGAAGCCCTATATGCAGGTTTTGACATTCAAAATAGGATCTTTGCTCACGTGCCACAACTAAGACCCGATGCAACCAAATAAATAAATATATAAATAAATATTTTTTAAAAAATAAGATCTTTGTAATAGCTTTGTTGAGATGTCTTGAAAATTCACATACTCATTAAAGTGTACAAATCAGTGGTGTTTGGTATGTTACATGACTAACGTTTTAAAATTGTAGTAAAAAATATATAACAAAATTTGCCACTCTAACCATTTTTAAGTGTACAATTCAGTGGCATTAGTTGCATTCACAATGTCATGCAACCTAAAATAGAATTTTGTAGAGAAAAAAAAAATGGCTTGGTATTCCAGCATTGTCAAGCAAGAAAGGATTATTAAAAATTTGTTTAGCTCCCATTTGTCGGACCAAGGGCCTGGAAGACCAGAGTTTCTGCTATGAGGTACAGAAGAAACTCCTGTCCAACATTAAGACTTAGGAGGCTGGACATGGGAAGAAAGAATATGGCATCAAAGAAATAAGAGAAAATGCTGTACTTCCAGGCCTGGGAGTTGATGGAGGGAAAAGATCAAGAGAGCAGGTAAGTGGTGCTTCCCCAGTGGCGCAGTGGCTGAGAGTCCGCCTGCCGATGCAGGGGACACGGGTTCGTGCCCCAGTCAGGGAAGATCCCACATGCCGTGGAGCGGCTGGGCCCGTGAGCCATGGCCGCTGAGCCTGCGTGTCCGGAGCCTGTGCTCCGCAACGGGAGCGGCCACAACAGTAAGAGGCCCGCGTACCGCAAAAAAAAAAAAAAAAAAAAAGAGCAGATAAGGAAGGCAGATCTACAGGTTGAGATCTGGGGCAGGGAAGGGGGGTGGCCCCCAGAACTAGACTCTTTGTCCCTACTCCACATTTGAGAGTCTGGAAGAAAACCCTTAGCCAGGGTGGTAGTTCTATGCCAACGTTGTTAGGAAGATGAGTGGCAAGGTCAGGCGTAGGTAAGATCTAGTTTGCACTTCTGAGCCTCCCTTAGACATGAACGGCTGGTTGAGAGTTTTGTGCACCTGCTCTGGGACCCACTGTGGCAGCATCATGGCAGAGACTCAGAGGTGCCAGCTGTGCCAGAAAGAGGAGGGAAGGCTGAGTCAGCAGGAGGAGGCTCTGAGCCAAGAAAGAGCATATGTTAGGAACAGACTCCAAACAAACACTGAGACACAAAATCAGGACGGCTGCCCTCAAAGAACTCAGCTGTGTCTGACATTGCTGATTACCACCCTGAGATCCGCTCCCTTCCTTTGACTTAACAAACCCCAGTTATACTTTACATGACAATGTGCCCAACAATTTATGCTCACTTACTCAGGCTTTTCCTAGGAAATTCGGCTAGAGGTGGTTCTGGGAAAGCTTTTGCTTCTCTGATAAATGGAGACAGACACAGATGTACTGTCTGGAGCCGAAGCAGCTATGTTGTCATGCTGAGGTAGTGAACATGGAGACAAAAACCAACAGGCCAAGGTGACAGAGAAGAAAGACTGAAAGAACAGAATTCCTCTCCTAGAAAAAGAACTGTTTATCTGGGGCAAATATTTGATAAGGACAAAAATAGAGCTGCTTCGGGCTTCCCTGGTGGCGCAGTGGTTGAGAGTCCGCCTGCCGATGCAGGGGACACAGGTTAGTGCCCTGGTCTGGGAAGATCCCACATGCCACAGAGACTCTAGGCCTGTGAGCCTTGGCCACTGAGCCTGCGCGTCTGGAGCCTGTGCTCCACAAGGGGAGAGGCCACAACAGTGAGAGGCCTGCGTACCAAAAAAAAAAAAAAAAATAGAGCTGCTTAGAATGATAAAATAAATACTTGAGGGCTAACAGACTTGTTGAAAAGGAACTTTGTGAAGAAAACAGAAATGGCTACTGAGGATTTTTATTGTCTTACTATATGTTGTGTGTAGCTGTGTATTACTCCAATTTTTTAAGAAAATGTATGTCTCTATGAGTTTGAATTTGCTTTTAGGGGAAAGCCATGTAGTCCTGAGTCGTTCTCCAATGTAGACGTGGGTTCAGGGGAAACCAAAATTTACTTATAGGAGTTTTTCCTCAGTGAAGAGTCCTCAGATGACGCTTGCATGGTCTGTAATGTATATAATCCATATATGAATACAAGCACAAATAGTATTTTCACATATAAATCCTCTCATTAGTCTGGACTTTGCCAGATAAGATAGTTTATCATATTTTTATTTAACTTTCTGCATACCTAGGTAGATCTCAGGTTGAACACTGATGCCAAGTATATGAATTATCCATTTTTATTTATTTATTTATGGCTGTGTTGGGTCTTTGCTGCTGTGCGCAAGCTTTCTCTAGTTGCAGTGAGCAGGAGCTACTCTTCATTGCGGTGCGTGGGCTTCTCACTGCGGTGGCTTCTCCTGTTGCGGAGCATGGGCTCTAGGCACACGGGCTTCAGTAGTTGTGGCATGCAGGCTCAGTAGTTGTGGCTTGCGGGCTCTAGAGTGCAGGCTCAGTAGTTGTGGCACACAGGCTTAGTTGCTCCGTGGCATGTGGGATCTTTCTGGACCAGGGATTGAACCCATTTCCCCTGCATTGGGAGGCGGATTCCTAACCATTGTGCCACCAGGGAAGTCCATGAATTATCCATTTTAAAATAATTTATTTTTAATTATTATTTATTTATTTATTTCTTGTGGTACGCGGGCCTCTCACTGTTGTGGCCTCTCCTGTTGCGGAGCACAGGCTCAGCGGCCACGGCTCACGGGCCCAGCCACTCCGCGGCATGTGGGATCTTCCCGGACCGGGGCACGAACCCGTGTCCCCTGCATCGGCAGGTGGACTCTCAACCACTGCGCCATCAGGGAAGCCCAATTTTTTAATTTTTATACGGTGGTTTTTTTGGCCATGCCACACAGCCTGTGGGATCTTAGTTACCTGACCAGGGATCAAATCCAGGTCCCTGGCAGTGGACGTGCAGAGTCCTAACCACTGGACGGCCAGGGAATTCCCCAATTTTTATACAATTTCTAAAGGTTACTTTCCATTTACAGTTATTACAAAATATTGGCTATATTCCCCATGTTGTACAATGCATCCTTGAGCCTATCTTACACCCAATAGTTTGTACCTCTCACTCTCCCCTCATATTGCCCTTCCCCACCAATTATCCATTTTTTTCCTCAGCATCTTCAACCTGTCTCTCTCTACCAGTTCCTCATTATCATGTAAGTATGTTCAAACTTCTCTTAAAAACAAAATGAAACAGGGACTTCCCTGGTGGTCCAGTGGTTAAGAATCCACCTTCCAATGCAGGGGACGCAGGTTCTATCCCTCGTATAGGAACTAAGATCCCACATGCGGCAGGGCAACTAAACCCGCAGGCTGCAACTACTGAACCCGCGTGCTCTGGAGCCTGCACGCTGCAGCGAAGACCCAGAGCAGCAGGACTCCCTTTACACATCTTCACTTTCCCAGCCAAGCTTTTGAACAAGTTCTCTATGCCTGAGGTCTCTGTTTTCCCACTTCGATTTGGGAAACTGTTACTGCCAACATCATCCATGACAGCCATGTCATTTAGTGAACTTAGTGAAATGGCTTTCATGGATGACTTTGGCAACAGTCATTTCAGCTGAGCAGTGGAAGCAAGAATTTGACCTACTCAACACCTTAGCATTTTCACTGTTGTCTATTCCCTCTGTGGTATATTGCAAAAAGTGGCTACAATTACTCATGCCAAACTCGATTAGAAGAGCTACATAAATAACCTGCAACTGATTTCAGACTCATCGGGGAGCCAGTTGAGACCAGAAGAGCTACATAACTAAGCACAGTCTAAGTCTACAGAATTATGAGCTAAATAAATGGCTGAAGTTTTAATCCACTAAGTTTTGGGGTGGTTTGTTACTCAGCAACAGCTAACTGGTACATCCTCTTTCCATATCCCCTTCTCATTCTTTCTTTTCTATAACATCACACTTTTCTTATGCTCCTCCTTCCTCTCTGGCTGTTGCTTCTCAATCTCGTTGGCAGGCCTTTCTCTATCTACCCCTTAATATTGATGTTCCTTAGGGATCTGTTTGAGTTCCCTCTTTTCTTCTCACCCATCATTTTCCTTGGGATAATCTCACCAGTTCACTAGTCTTCAGTTACTACCTATATACAAATAATTCCCAAATCTACACCTCCAGCCCAGAATTCTTGACTTTCAAATTAGTATATACAAATGAATATTAGACATCTCCACTTCAATTTATTCAATAATTATTTATTGCTTGTGTCATGGGTACGAACTGCATGTATTCAATACTGAACTGCTAATTCCTCCTCTAGGTTCCTTATTTCCTTATCTCCTGTCTCCATGCAGTTAGTCACCAAGTTCTGCCAATTCTATCAAATTTGTTGTAAATCCATCTAGCCTTCTCTATACTTACTGCCACTCTAGTCTAAACCACCATCAATTTCGGTTTGTTGCAACACAAAAAATGATGCCCTTTCCTCTGGATAAAATAATACATACGATTATTGGTCTTCCTGACTCTGTGTTACTGCTCTGCAATCCCATCCCTGCCTTGTTATCACAGAGGTGTTTTGCTTTTTGTTTTTTGTGTTTTTTTGCCACGCTGCACGGCATGTGAGACCTTAGTTCCCCGACCAGGGATCGAACCCTCACCCCCTGCATTGGAAGTTCAGAGTCCTAATTACTGGACCACAAGGGAAGACCCCAGAGAGGTCTTTTTCTAAGGCAAAGTCAATATAACTCTTACTTAAAACTTTTCCATGGGACAACAAGCCTTTATGTGTCTCTAAATGCGATGCAACACAAAGCACACAGCACCATCTATGAAGTAGTATCGCCCAAATAATTGAACCTGGATCTAATCCGGCCTTTAGGGCTATCTTCTAGTTTCCAAGAAATCTAGGAGATAGAGGAAAAGTTAAATAACAAATTCAGAAGGTGGAACATTCTATAGGACAACTGGCCCAGTTTTTTCAACTAGTCAATGGCATTTTAAAAAAAGAAACAAGAGGGAGGACTTCCCTGGTGGTCCAGTGGTTAAGACTCCATGCTTCCAATGCAGGGGGTGATCCCTGGTCGGGAAACTAAGATCCCACATGCCACATGGCTTGGCCAGAAAAAAAAAGGAGGGGGGACTTTTATACACTAAATAACTACAAAACATTGTTAAAAGAAATTAAAGAAGACCTAATAAGTGAAAAGATGTTCCATATTCATGCATCAGAAGACAATATTGTTAAGATGGCAAAACTCTCCAAATTTCCCCAGATTCAACACAGTTCCTGTCAAAATCCAAACTGGATTTTTTTCAGAAATGGAAAAACTGTTCCTAAAATTCATATGGAATTGCAAAGGACTCTGAATAGCCAAAACAATCTTGAAAAAGAACAAAGTTGGGGGCTTCCCTGGTGGCGCAGTGGTTGAGAGTCCGCCTGCCGAGGCAGGGGACACGGGTTCGTGTCCCGGTCCGGGAAGATCCCACATGCCACGGAGCGGCTGGGCCCGTGAGCCATGGCCACTGGGCCTGTGCGTCCGGAGCCTGTGCTCCGCAACGGGAGAGGCCACAACAGTGAGAGGCCCGCATACCGCCAAAAAAAAAAAAAAAAAATTATTCAATTTGAGACAGATATAGAGAACAAACGTATGGACACCAAGGGGGGAAAGCCACGGGGGGGGGTGTGTGTGTGATGAACTGGGTGATTGGGATTGATATGTATACACTGATGTGTATAAAATTGATGACTAATAAGAACCTGCTGCATAAAAAAACAAACAAACCGAAAAAACAACTAATACTAAACTTTCTTTGGGTTATTTGTATGGAAATATGTTAATATAAATGTTTCAGACATTTAAAAAAATAATAATAATTCAAGGATGCAAGTTCTTAGACGATTGGATTACCACCCACAGACTCATTAATCTTCACTGTACTTTAAAAATCAGTACAACAAAAAGAGAAAGCTACATCCCAATATTTTTATAAATATAGATGTAAAATTCTCAACAAAATACTAGCAAATTGAATCTATCAATACATTAAAAGGATTATACATCACGTTCAGGTGGGATTTATCCCATGAATGCAAAGTTGGTTTAACATCTGAAAATCAGTTAATGGAATACACTGTATCAATAGAATAAAGGACAAAAACCCACACAATCTCAATGCAGAAAAGGTATCTGACAAAATTCAATACTGCTTCATGAGAAAACATTCAACGAACAAGGAAATCAACATAACCCATCCCACCATAACTGATGAATTTTCAGTAGATCATTTGTTTTGTGCCTGCAGTTTTTCACGTATTCCTTTGTAAAATACACTTGGTTGCAACTTCTTCAAAGCACAATAAGGTCTATCTTTGCCTACACACCCTACATACAACTGAGAGTGAATCATTCACACAAAGCATATTAAACATGACGGTAATTTTGCTCTAAATAAAGAATGAGCTTAGGAGATTGCTTTGGTTCCTCAAAAATGAAACGCAGTTCATGGTGAAGGAAGCCTAAGTGAGGACAAAACACAGATATTCACGAGTCGGAAGGGATCTTAGAGATCAGAGTTTAAACTCTTACCTTGTGCATGAATCCACTTCTCTGCCAAGATGCCAGCCAATCTCTAAAAGGTAATAAACAGGTAGGATATTTCAACTTCCAAATCTAGTCACTTAACCAACAAGAATTTATTGAGCATTTACTAATGTGCCAGGCAATGTTCTAGGCACTTGGGACATATCAGTGGAAAAAAAGATCCCTGCGCCTGTGGAACTTAAATTCTAATAGGAGATGGAAGTCAATAAACAATAACCAAGGGTTTCCCTGGTGGCGCAGTGCTTAAGAATCCACCTGCCAATGCAGGGAACACAGGTTCGAGCCCTAAGCCCATGCGCCACAACAACCGAGCCTGCGCTATAGAGCCCATGAGCCACAACTACTGAAGCCTGCGTGCCTGGAGCCTGTGCTCCACAACAAGAGAAGCCACTGAAATGAGAAGCCCGCGCACGTCAATGAAGAGTAGCCGCCTCTCACCACAACTAGAGAAAGCCTGTGCGCAGCAATGAAGACCCAACGCAGCCAAAAATAAATAAATAAAATAAATAAATGTATAAAAAGTAAACAATAACCAAAGTAATTATATGTTAGAAAGTGAAAAATGCTTACAGAGAAGAGAGTAAATCAAGGGAATTGGGAACAATTGGGTGGTGTGTGTGTGAGTGTGTGTAGACTTTTAAATCGGTGGTCAGGGTGGCCTCACTGAGAAGGTGAAATTTAAGCACAGACTTGAAGGAGCTGAGGAACGTAGCCAATTGCATTTCAGGGGAAAAGCAGTCCAGGCAGAACAAATTCCCTAAGGCAGGCCTGAGACACCTCTCCTCTGATTGCTCTAACGTGAGGTTCTTAACTGTGAGTCCGCACACCTGTTGGATAGAATTCAGGGAAACTTAACATTTCTTTTGATTATGAACGCTGCCAACACTTTCTGCTCCTACCAGTGCCTGCTGTGCCTGTCCTGATTTTGATTCTCTAAGTCATGAAACCACATTACGTTTCAACCACCCTAACATAGTAGGGCCTCAGGATTGCGCTGTATGTTCTCATATAAAAACATTAAAGGAGGAGAAACAACAAGGTCTTACTGTATAGGACAGGGAACTATATTCAATATCCTGTGACAAACCACAATGGAAAAGAATCTGAAAAAAATATATACATATGTATAACTGAGTCACTTTGCTGTACCACAGAAATTAACACAACATTGTAAATCAACTATACTTCAATAAAATAAAATAAAAAATCAACAGAGGGACTTCCCTGGCTGTACAGTGGTTAAGACTCTATGCTTTATGTTGGAAATTCTAGAACAGGCAAAATTAATCTGTGGTGACAGAAAGCCGGTCAGCGATTGCCTGGGGCAGGGGCTGGAGCAGCTGCAGAAAGGCGTGAGGAAACTTTTGGGAGTTGAAAATGTCCCATGTCTTGATTACACCAGTGTATACATTTGTCAAAACTCACAGAGTGGTATACTTTAAATGGCTGTGTTTTACTGCATGTAAATTATACCTTAGTAAAGTTTATTCAAAATCAAAAAAAAAAAAAAAGACTCTATGCTTTCACTGCAGGGGGCATGGGTTGGATCCCTCCTCAGGGAACTAAGATCCCGCAAGCCACACGGTGCACTCCCCACCAAAACAACAAACATTAAAGTAAACTGAACCAGTACAAGAAACAGAATTGTACTTGGTGCAGAGAGTCAAAGATCAGGACAGGCATGGAAGGCTCGAGGTAGGAACCAAAGTACACTTGTTAGAAGCCTGTGAGAAATTTGCCCCAGGTCTAATCCCACAACCTGTCGTAATCCAGTTTCATTTGTCATTTTCACTTATGACTCATGAACTAGCCTCCAACAAAAACTTTAAGGACTCACTCTAGCATGATGTCACCACTCTGGAGGAGGAATCTCAGCTGTCCACAGTGATAGAAACCTGAGTCAGGGTTAGACCCTTGCTTTTTCAGTAATTCCTTATATTATAAAAATCACGGGGGCTTCCCTGGTGGCGCAGTGGTTGAGAGTCCGCCTGCCGATGTAGGGGACGCGGGTTCGCGCCCCGGTCCGGGAGGATCCCGCGTGCCGCGGAGCGGCTGGGCCCGTGAGCCATGGCCGCTGGGCCTGCGGGTCTGGAGCCTGTGCTCCGCGACGGGAGAGGCCGCAGCGGTGAGAGGCCCGCGTACCGAAAAAAAAAAAAAAAAAAAAAAATCACGGGACTTCCCTGGTGGTGCAGTGGTTAAGAATCCACCTGCCAATTCAGGGGACACGGGTTCGATCCCTGGTCTGGGAAGATCCCACATGCCCCAGAGCAACTAAGCCCGTGCGCCACAACTATTGAGCCTGCGCTCTAGAGCCTGCGAGCCACAACTACTGAGCGCATATGCCACAACTACTGAAGTCCGCGCGCCTAGAGCCCGTGCTCTGCAACAAGAGAAGCCACTGTAATGAGAAGCCCGCGCACCGCAACAAAGAGTAGCCCCCGCACACCGCAACTAGAGAAAGCCTGTGTGCAGCAATGAAGACCCAACACTGACAAAAAAAAAAAAGAACGATGAGTAAAAGATATAGACATTTCACAGAAGAAATAAAAATTGAGAATAAATCAGATTTATAATCTAGAAATAATGCATCCTATGCATATATTTCCATAAATATTCAAAGATTTACCTCTAAAAGTGTTCACTGCAGCACTGTTAATATTGTAAACAGTATTTAATAAAATATGGTATACTACTACACATCCATTAATAATAAAAATTTAGATTTTAAATACTGACAAGGAAAGTATAGTATAATCTCACTTTTGTTAAAACACACATTTATATATACAACACATTAATAAAAAATTTTTAGTTACATGTATTTGCTCAGGAAGAAGATATACCAAACTCTGAACACAGTTTTCTCTGAAAGTGGTGATTATAAAGGACTTTCACTTTATAATATCCTGTTTTGTTTGAATTTATAAAACAAATATGTATTATATTTATAATCCACAACAAAATCAAGAATTCCCATTTTGGGAAAGAAAAAAACTAGGGGGTTTAGAAAATTATCTGGTGAGAAGATACATTACTATGAAGAAAAAATGTTGTATGCTTTCTCTATGGGTTATTTTCCTTCAAATTTATGGCTTTATTATTCCTTCTGCTTACCATTCTAAAAGTAAACTGTTTTTTTGGCCGTGCTGCATGGCATGTGGGATCTTATTCCCCGACCAGGGATCGAACACATGCCCCCTGCAGTGGAAGCATGGAGTCTTAACCACTGGGCTGCCAGGGAAGTTCCAAAAGTAAACATTTTAAACAGAGAAATCAAGTATTTTATTTTATTCTTTAAATGGTTATGAAAGGATCTAATTTAATTGCAAGTAAAAATGTCTTAGAAGTTGGATCTGATGCACAGACACTGAAGGCCAGCTAATAGAAGGGTATGGGAGGTGAATTTTACAGAGAGGCTGTTTTCTAAATTATAAAATCTACAAATTCTAATTCCAAGGGTGGATGACAAAGACATGCTCAGCCAGAGTATGAATAGGGAGTGATGAAATAAAATTCATATTTTAAGGCAAGACAAGAAAAATTTAAACATAAAATTTTTCTCTGCTGGTTTGGGTCTCCTCTCTCCCCTCTCGTGTGTATTGTGTATCCATATTGTGTATTAACCAGGCCTTCACAATGACAAAAAATACCTGCTCGACTACAAAGATCAGTTTTTCTTCTTCTGGCTCCAAACATGTAACTCCTTAGATCACTTTACTTATTGAAGACCTTATTAATGTTATTAGCTGTATTATTTATATTCTGCCTATTTTATAAGATTATTGTTTCTTGCCTTACCAAATGTGTGACTGAGCCTCTGATAAAAATAATGACTAGGTGACTTGAAACGATTAATCAAATATATAGTTTGATAAGATCAATGACTGTAATAGTGTAGCTCTAGATATGGGAAGAAGCAACAAGAAGGAACCATTTCTTGGACCATAACAGACCAGTAAGACAGGTGGTCCAGAGGCCTTTGGTTACCGTTAACAGGGGCCTAGGTCAGCAATAGCACATTGAGTGGCTTATCAACGAAATCCTCACCTGACCTGGAAATGAGCATTCCTAGTGCCATGGGACAAAGTGGTCACAAAATGCCCCCCAAAACCTTAGTCAAAATTAAGACCAAAAGGGAGGGGATTGTAAAATAAAGAATGTTGCCCACCATTCAGTTCTACAAGGGCCAAGTCATTGGCCACTGCAGTCACTGACCTACAATATACCCTGAAAGGAATTCAGGGCAAAGATCAGGATGAGACATTTTGTGCTCTGGGAAAACTGGCAGAACTGGCTCTTGGATAGGGATTTTCAGGAGAAAATTTTATGAACCCAGTTTCTTGCATCTTCCCATACTTAGAAAAGCACTAAAACCATTAACTAAGGTATCTGTTCCTTTCAAATAGCAGGAAACTTCTACTAAGATATGTGCACATACCCCTTCACCAAAATCACATACATCCTGACCTCTCCCCTTACCTCTCTGGAACAGTCCTCAGAGCTTTTCTGAAAGACTGTCTCCCAGGTTACAGTCCTCAGGTTGGCTTGGATAAAACATTCCATTTCTTTCTTAGATTGACTATTGATTACTTTTTTCATCGATAAGAGGGAGAACTTTTAGCTTAATCTCACTTTACGGCCTCACTCCATTTCCGCCAGCTCCCTCCCACAAAATGCAGTTATTTCTTTTTTTTTCTTTTTTATGGTTAAGATGTAAATTTTATGTGACGTATTTTCCCACAATAAATGTAATTTTTTTCACACACACTGTATTTTATTTTTACAAGAGATAAATAAACTGACACCAAGCATTGTAAATGGATGACCACAACGAAAGCAACAATGATTGCAATTACCAAACACGAAACACACTCATACTATGTCATAATATTGACATTCAGTCCAGTGATCCTCCACTGTAACAGCTCCTTTACTCTGCAGTGAAAGTTGATTTGTATATATACATATATATATATATTTTTTGCGGTACGCGGGCCTCTCACTGCTGTGGCCTCTCCCATCGCGGAGCACAGGCTCCGGACGCGCAGGCTCAGCGGCCATGGCTCACGGGCCCAGCCGCTCCACGGCATGTGGGATCCTCCAGGACCGGGGCACGAACCCGTGTCCCCTGCATCGGCAGGCGGACTCCAACCACTGTGCCACCAGGGAAGCCCCGATTTGTATATTTTTTGCCTCTGAGTCCTTGTGGGATTTTTTTTTTTTATTCAAACAAAGTCACAAAAATTATAATCATCCTCATCAGGTCACTCAGTCCCATGTAATTAATTTTTTTCTTCTTGATCTTTTGTTAGCACTTCTATGAATTCATCAGTTTTCCATTAGAGTTCTGAAAATGCTTATTCATTCAGTTCAGCAGTATAGTCAGTTACCAGAAACCTGTGCTTGTCAGAGTCTTTTCCATGAATTCCTTGAAGATGAAACCCTTTTATAGGAACATTTTTGCGAAAGCATCAGAGTACCCCCAGAACTGTCTGTAAATGACAAAAGACTTAAAAATGACCACGGTTAAAGATTTGATGCAAGTTCATAATAATGCAATTGACAAGGAAATTTAGTTATTTCTGAGATATACATTTTAAAGTAATAACTAGAATTATGACTTATAACATTACACCAGAACATATAAGATTTTTAGAAATTTCATGTAATGTCTGAGACATTTATATTAACATATTTCCATACAAATAACCCAAAGAAAGCTTAGTATTAGGTTTTTTTGTTTGTTTGTTTGTTTGTTTATACTGCAGGTTCTTATTAGTCATCACTTTTATACGCATCACTGTATACATGTCAATCCCAACTGCCCAATTCATCACACCACCATCCCCACCCCACCACGGTTTTTCCCCCTTGGTGTCCATACGTTTGTTCTCTACATCTGTGTCTCAACTTCTGCCCTGCAAACCGGTTCATCTGTACCATTTTTCTAGGTTCCACATACATGCGTTAATATACGATATTTGTTTTTCTCCTTCTGACTTACTTCACTCTGTATGACAGTCTCTAGATCCATCCATGTCTCAAAAAATGACTCAATTTCGTTCCTTTTTATGGCTGAGTAATATTCCATTCTACATATGTACCACATCTTCTTAATCCATTCGTCTGTCGATGGGCATTTAGGTTGCTTCCATGACCTGGCTATTGTAAATAGTGCTGCAATGAACACTGGAGTGCATGTGTCTTTTTGAATTATGGTTTTCTCTGGGTATATGCCCAGTAGTGGGATTGCTGGATCATATGGTAATTCTATTTTTAGTTTTTTAAGGAACCTCCATACTGTTCTCCATAGTGGCTGTATCAATTTACATTCCCACCAACAGTGCAAGAGGGTTCCCTTTTCTCCACACCCTCTCCAGCATTTGTCATTTGTAGATTTTCTGATGATGCCCATTCTAACTGGTGTGAGGTGACACCTCATTGTAGTTTTGATTTGCATTTCTCTAATGATTAGTGATGTTGAGCAGCTTTTCATGTGCTTCTTGGCCATCTGTATGTCTTCTTTGGAGAAATGTCTATTTAGGTGTTCTGCCCATTTTTGGATTGGGTTTTTTGTTTCTTTAATATTGAACTGCATGAACTGTTTATATATTTTGGAGATTAATCCTTTGTCCGTTGATTCCTTTGCAAATATTTTCTCCCATTCTGAGGGTTGTCTTTTTGTCTTGTTTATGGTTTCCTTTGCTGTGCAAAAGCTTTGAAGTTTCATTAGGTCCCATTTGTTTACTTTTGTTTTTATTTCCATTACTCTAGGAGGTGGATCAAAAAAGATCTTGCTGTGATTTATATCAAAGAGTGTTCTTCCTATGTTTTTCTCTAAGAGTTTTATAGTGTCCAGTCTTACATTTAGGTCTTGAATCCATTTTGAGTTTATTTTTGTGTATGGTGTTAGGGAGTGTTCTAATTTCATTCTTTTACATGTAGCTGTCCAGTTTTCCCAGCACCACTTATTGAAGAGACTGTCTTTTCTCCATTGTATATCTTTGCCTCCTTTGTCATAGATTAGTTGACCATAGGTGCATGGGTTTATCTCTGGGCTTTCTATCTTGTTCCATTGATCTATATTTCTGTTTTTGTGCCAGTATCATATTGTCTTGATTACTGTAGCTTTGTAGTATAGTCTGAAGTCAGGGAGTCTGATTCCTCCAGCTCCATTTTTTCCCTCAAGACTGCTTTGGCTATTTGGGGTTTTTTGTATCTCCATACAAATTTTAAGATGATTTGCTCTAGTTCTGTAAAAAATGCCATTGATAATTTGATAGGGATTGCATTGAATCTGTAGATTGCTTTGGGTAGTATAGTCATTTTCACAATATTGATTCTTCCAATCCAAGAACATGGTATATCTCTCCATCTGTTGGTATCGTCTTTAATTTCTTTCATCAGTGTCTTATAGTTTTCTGCATACAGGTCTTTTGTTTCCCTAAGTAGGTTTATTCCTAGGTATTTTATTCTTTTTGTTGCAATGGTAAATGGGAGTGTTTCCATAATTTCTCTTTCAGATTTTTCATCATTAGTGCATAGGAATGCAAGAGATTTCTGTGCATTAATTTTGTATCCTACAACTTTACCAAATTCACTGATTAGCTCTAGTAGTTTTCTGGTGGCATTTTTAGGATTCTCTATGTATAGTACCATGTCATCTGCGAACAGTGACAGTTTTACTTCTTTTCCAATTTGTATTCCTTTTATTTCTTTTCCTTCTCTGATTGCTGTGGCTAGGACTTCCAAAACTATGCTGAATAATAGTGGTGAGAGTGGACATCCTTGTCTTGTCCTGTCCTGATCTTAGAGGAAATGCTTTCAGTTTTTCACCATTGAGAATGATGTTTGCTGTGGGTTTGTCATATATGGCCTTTATTATGTTGAGGTAGGTTCCCTCTATGCCCACTTTCTGGAGAGCTTTTATCATAAATGGGTGTTGAATTTTGTCAAAAGCTTTTTCTGCATCTACTGAGATGATCATATGGTTTTTATTCTTCAATTTGTTAATATGATGTACCACATGGGTTGATTTGTGTATATTGAAGAATCCTTGCATCCCTGGGATAAATCCCACTTGATCATGGTGTATGATCCCTTTAATGTGTTGTTGGATTCTGTTTGCTAGTATTTTGTTGAGGATTTTTGCATCTATATTCATCAGTGATATTGGTCGGTAATTTTCTTTTTTTGTAGTATCTTTCTCTGGTTTTGTTATCAGGGTGATGGTGGCCTCATAGAACGAGTTTGGGAGTGTTCCTTCCTCTGCAATTTTTTGGAAGAGTTTGAGAAGGATGGGTGTTAGCTCTTCTCTAAATGTCTGATAGAATTCACCTGTGAAGCCATCTGGTCCTGGACTTTTGTTTGTTGGAAGATTTTTAATCACAGTTTCAATTTCATTACTTGTGATTGGTCTGTTCATATTTTCTGTTTCTTCCTGGTTCAGTCTTGGAAGGTCATACCTTTCTAAGAATTTGTCCATTTCTTCCAGGTTGTCCATTTTATTGGCATAGGGTTGCTTGTAGTAGTCTCTTAGGATGCTTTGTATTTCTGCGGTGTCTGTTGTAACTTCTCCTTTTTCATTTCTAATTTTATTGATTTGAGTCCTCTCCCTCGTTTTCTTGATGAGTCTGGTTAATGGTTTATCAATTTTGTTTATCTTCTCAAAGAACCAGCTTTTGTTTTTTTTGATCTTTGTTATTGTTTTCTTTGTTTCTATTTCATTTATTTCTGCTCTGATCTTTATGATTTCTTTCCTTCTGCTAACTTTGGGTTTTGTTTGTTCTTCTTTCTCTAGTTCCTTTAGGTGTAAGGTTAGATTGTTTACTTGAGATTTTTCTTGTTTCTCTAGGTAAGCTTGTATAGCTATAAACTACCCTCTTAGAACTGCTTTTGCTGCATCCCATAGGTTTTGGATGGTCGTGTTTTCATTGTCATTTGTCTCTAGGTATTTGTTGATTTCCTCTTTGACTTCTTCAGTGATCTCTTGGTTATTTAGTAATGTATTGTTTAGCCTCCATGTGTTTGTGTTTTTTACGTTTTTTTCCCTGTAATTCATTTCTAATCTCATAGTGTTGTGGTCAGAAAAGATGCTTGATATGATTTCAATTTTCTTAAATTTACTGAGGCTTGATTTGTGACCCAAGATGTGATCTATCCTGGAGAGTGTTCCGTGCGCACTTGAGAAGAAAGTGTAATCTGCTGTTTTTGGATGGAATGTCCTATAAATATCAATTAAATCTATCTGGTCTATTGTGTCATTTAAAGCTTCTGTTTCCTTATTTATTTTCATTTTGGATGATCTGTCCATTGGTGTAAGTGAGGTGTTAAAGTCCCCCAGTAGGGCTTCCCCGGTGGCACAGTGGTTGAGAATCCGCCTGCCAGTGCAGGGGATATGGGTTCGATCCCTGGCTCGGGAAGATCCCACATGCCATGGAGCAACTAAGCTCGTGTGCCACAACTACTGAGCCTGTGCTCTAGAGACTGTGAGCCACAACTACTGAGCCCACGTGCCGCAACTACTGAAGCCCGCGTGCCTAGAGCCCGTGCTCCACAATGAGAGAAGCCACTGCAATGAGAAACCCATGCACCACAACGAAGAGTGGCCCCTGCTCGCCGCAACTAGAGAAAGCCCGCGTGCAGCAACACACAGACCCAACACAGTCATAAATAAATAAATAAATAAAATTTTAAAATACAATACAATAAAAAATAAAGTCCCCCACTATTATTGTGTTACTGTCGATTTCCACTTTTATAGCTGTTAGCAGTTTCCTTATGTATTGAGGTGCTCCTATGTTGGGTGCATATATATTTATAATTGTTATATCTTCTTCTTGGATTGATCCCTTGATCATTATGTAGTGTCCTTCCTTGTCTCTTGTAACACTCTTTATTTTAAAGTCTATTTTATCTGATGTGAGTATTGCTACTCCAGCTTTCTTTAGATTTCCATTTGCATGGAATATCTTTTTCCATCCCCTCACTTTCAGTCTGTATGTGTCCCTAGGTCTGAAGTGGGTCTCTTGTAGACAGCATATATATGGGTCTTGTTTTTGTATCCATTCAGCAAGCCGTGTCTTTTGGTTGGAGCATTTAATCCATTCACGTTTAAGGTAATTATCGATATGTATGTTCCTATGACCGCTTTCTTAGTTGTTTTGGGTTTGTTTTTGTAGGTCCTTTTCTTCTCTTGTGTTTCCCACTTAGAGAAGTCCCTTTAGCATTTGTTGTAGAGCTGGTGTGGTGGTGCTGAATTCTCTTAGCTTTTGCTTGTCTGTAAAGCTTTTGAGTTCTCCATCGAATCTGAATGAGATCCTTGATGGGTAGAGTAATCTTGGTTGTAGGTTCTTCCCTTTCATCACTTTAAGTATATCATGCCACTCCCTTCTGGCTTGTAGAGTTTCTGCTGAGAAATCAGCTGTTAACCTTATGGGAGTTCCTTTGTATGGTATCTGTCGTTTTTCCCTTGCTGCTTTCAATACTTTTTCTTTGTCTTTAATTTTTGCCAATTTGATTACTATGTGTCTCAGCCTGTTTCTCCTTGGGTTTATCCTGTATGGGACTCGCTGCACTTCCTGGACTTGGGTGGCTATTTCCTTTCCCATGTTACGGAAGTTTTCAACTATAATCTCTTCAAATATTTTCTCTGGTCCTTTCTCTCTCTCTTCTCCTTCTGGGACCCCTATAATGCGAATGTTGTGGCGTTTAATGTTGTCCCAGAGGTCTCTTAGGCTGTCTTCATTTCTTTTCATTCTTTTTTCTTTATTCTGTTCTGCAGCAGTGGATTCCACCATTCTGTCTTCCAGGTCACATATCCATTCTTCTGCCTCAGTTATTCTGCTATTGATTCCTTCTAGTGTAGTTTTCATTTCAGTTATTGTATCGTTTGTTCATCTCTGTTTGTTTGTTCTTTAATTCTTCTAGGTCTTTGTTAAACATTTCTTGCATCTTCTTGATCTTTGCCTCCATTCTTTTTCCGAGGTCCTGGATCATCTTCACTATGATTTTGAATTCTTTTTCTGGAAGGTTGCCTATCTCCACATCATTTAGTTGTTTTTCTGGGTTTTTATCTTGTTCCTTCATCTGGTACATAGCCCTCTGCCTTTTCATCTTGTCTATCTTTCTGTGAATGTGGTTTTTGTTCCACAGGCTGCAGGATTGTAGTTCTTCTTGCCTCTGCTGTCTGCCCTCTGGTGGATGAGGCTATCTAAGAGGCTTGATGGGAGGGACTGTGGTGGGTAGAGCTGACTGTTGCTCTGGTGGGCAGAGCTCAGTAAAACTTTAATCCACTTGACTGTTGATGGGTGGGGCTGGGTTCCCTCCCTGTTGGTTGTTTGGCCTGAGGCAACCCAACACTGGAGCCTACCTCAGCTCTTTGGTGGGGCTAATGACAGACTCTGGGAGGGCTCATGCCAAGGATTACTTCCCAGAAATTCTGCTGCCAGTGTCCTTGTCCCCACGGTGAGCCACAGCCACCCCCACCCCGCCTCTGCAGGAGACACTCAAACACTAGCAGGTAGGTCTGGTTCAGTCTCCCCTGGGGTCACTGCTCCTTCCCCTGGGTCCCGATGCGCACACTACTTTGTGTGTGCCCTCCAAGAGTAGAGCCTCTGCTTCCCCTAGTCCTGTTGAAGTCCTGCAATCAATTCCCAATAGGCTTCAACGTCTAATTCTCTAGGAATTCCTCCTCCCATTGCCGGACCCCCAGGTTGGGAAGCCTGACCTGGGGCTCAGAACCTTCACTCCAGTGGGTGGACTTCTGTGGTATAAGTGTTCTCCAGTCTGTGAGTCACCCACCCACCAGTTATGGGATTTGATTTTACTGTGATTGCGCCCCTCCTACCGTCTCATTGTGTCTTCTCCTTTGTCTTAGGATGTGGGGTATCTTTTTTGGTGAGTTCCAGTGTCTTCCTGTCGATGATTGTCCAGCAGCTAGCTGTGATTCTGGTGTTCTCGCAAGAGGGAGTGAGAGCACGTCCTTCTACTCCGCCATCTTGGTTCCTCTCCAATGCAGCTATTTCTTTAGGAGACAAAAAAAGATATTTCCTTTAAGACAGCTTTCACTTTTTCCCCCTCCACTCCAATATTTCAATATAAACATTCTAGCTAGATTTCTGATTTTCAAAACATGCTTGGTTCAGAGACTTCCACATTATTAAGACTATAGAAACGGCTCTGTAATTAAGAACTATTTAGAAACCCTTTAACAAAATAATTTAATCCTAAACATTTAAAAGTGAGTTTGTACCAGTAAATCAAACGAATATATTAAGTTGAAGAAAAAATAATTTTCTTAAATGCTAAAGAAAAACACAGCCTGTGTGGACACGAGTTCTTGGGAACTGAGTCCTACCTTACAAATTCACGACTGTTACAATACCTTTGCTGGTTTTATGTGCTAATGATAACCTACAAAGTATGAGACAGAAGGGCAAAATGATTCCATCGGACGCTGAAGAACAGAACCAACTAGGAGGAAGCCTCTTATTGGCACAAAGTAGACTGTATTTTGACCATGTAAGGACATGCAACATTTGAAAAAAGAAATCAGTTCTTCAGTATTTTAGTAAGGACGGTGACTTCTTTCCACTTACATGCTCAAGGAGATGACAAAGAGCTGGCCTCGTTTTAGCAGCCTGTATGACAATTCACATTCCTTTTCACGAAGGCAAAGATTAGAAACAGGTCCCCACCCGGCTCCCAGTCCATCCTGAAGTGCAAGTGTTTGGTTATGACCTCACCTCTCTACACCTGGAGACCTGTCACAGCATGGCCAAGTCCAAACAACAACTCACTCCTCCATCCAACACTCTCTTCCTAATATTCAAATACACCAAACAGAATGCATTTAAAAAATGGGGCACCTTCTTAAGGCAACCACTTTCCATTTTTCTGGGTTCAATTCTATAAAATATCTCCTCTCAAATTATTCTGAATTCTGCTTTAGGATTTCACTTCCTAAAATACCACTTGGATGAGGTCATTTCACATTGCAAGATCTTTAGCAAATCCTTTGTCTTAATAAAATTCAAACCCCATAGCAAAACAATCAAGAGTTCTTAGCATCAATGAATAAACAATACTTTTAGGTCTTTTTTTTCCCTACCATCCTACATTTATTGAGTGATCCTGCTTGGTTTTACTCATGCCATTTCTTGTGTATTTCAACGCTCATTTTGTCTACGGAAATCTGTAGTTCTACCTATCTTTTTAAAGGATTAGCTCAAAGGTTCTCTTTTCAGAAGTCTTCAGATACCCTCCAATCGAATACTGAAACCCCTGGCCCTGTGAATTTAAAGCCAGTCCTTCCTAGGTGCCTCTCCCACCACCCCAAAATAGCCCAGGTACCTTGCTCGCTTCACATGGCCACATGATCAATCTCCTAAGAGGAAACCATCCATTTTCTCCTGCTAGTAGCCAAGCTTCTCTTAAAACAGATTCTATCATTTTCTTCTTTTAACGCCCCAAATCACATAGAACAACTCAAGTGGGCCCTCAATAAGTAACTGGATAAATAGAGAAATAGGAGTCAATTTTTTGAGAAACTAGTGATTTATAGAGCTTTTGACAGAGAGGCGGTTTAATGGTTAAGAGCATGGATATGGGGGTCAGAGTGATCTAGATTTAGGTTCACCAGGTTACTCAGCCACTGTGTCTTAGGCATTTCCTCTAAAAATGAAATTAATGATCCCTACCTAATATGGCGATTGTGACAATGGGGTAATAAAGCACGAAGAACCTCATCATGACTGTCTGTGGGACATGCTAGAGAGATAACTGTTAGATTATCTCTGGTGTCATAGGAGACTCTGCACAATGCGGTGCTTGAGGGGCATTGAAACAACTACTTCTGTGATTTAGGGAACAGTCAAGTCTTTAGTTGGACTGGCCTCTCAACAACCACTTTTTTTTTTTGGCTGTGTCATGTGGCACGTAGGATATTAGTTCCCCGACCAGGGATCTAACCCACTGGACCGCCAGGGAAATCCCAACAACCACTTCTTAATTGCTGACAAGTCCTTTTGACCTCTCTATGCCGCTGAAGTTTCCTTAGGTTATGTACATAATGTGGTGGTAAGACATTTACCTGACAGAAACGTTGAGTGAGATAATGTACGTAAAAGCACTATGTAAACTACTGTAAAAGATGTTTTATTATGGTCTTCGACTCAGAGAAAAAAGCCAAAAGTATTAAACATTTTATTCAATTTCTAGCACATTCTGTGAGGGGCTTGAAAATAAATTTCTCTCTTTCGTATAATTTTTCTTCCCAGTTAATTTGGTTTCTCAAGTTCCCAAAATGAAAACCGAATCTGAAATGGTTATATTTTGCTCCCTCTGCCGGCCTGTGAGGAGAATAACACTACCTAACAGGAATCATTCAAGATCATCTAAATGTTTATTTTCATGGACTTGAGTATAAAGATGTAATGGCATTCCACATAAAGACAAAAAACATAGTTTCAGCTCTATCTGATATATCTGACAATTAAACACAATTTTTTTATGTCTACTTTTTGTTTTTAACAATTATCACAGGATTCAAATCTAGAAAATTATTTTTGTACAAAGGCTAGCTGCCCTCCATTTATCTTTTTCAAAATGATTACTTTAAAAGGTCCTGCTGTTTCTACATTTAAGGCTGAAATCCACCGAAAATACCCAAACTTGTAATTTCTTTATTTCCTTTGCTGCCACTAATTTTTGCAACCACAAAATTTACTTCCAAACTTACAAGGTTGTATATACTTATTTAACTGTGAATCATTTTTTTGTATTCAAAGTCTCAGATTATGTATATGAAAGCTAATTTATTAAACCTTTGTACACAAAGATGAACATACCTGTATAGCAAGCTTATATGAAGAATGAAGTTACAAAAAAGTAAAAGTGTTATTAAAACTGATGCATGTAAATCACTTACAAAAATACCCGAAATGGGATAAAGCTGCTCATCCCTGATTTTTCTCATTTGGTTCACACAGTTGAAATATGAACTTTAAATGGTTAGAATTTTTTCTTTTAAAAAGTGATATATTAAACTTACATACAGGATAATTAGCAAAATGTAGAAAGGGAAAACAATGTACAAAAGACAGATAAAAACCATCACTCTTGACAGACACAATCCAAAAATAGTATAAACCTTAACAGACTATCTCTAAACCAGCTCCTACCTACGTCCCACCCCCCAAGGTTTTATCAGCAAGAATAAAATACAGTAAACCAGCAAGCTCAGTCTTTCTGTTCTTTAAAAGAGGCCTGACTTCAGACCACAGTTAAGCCTTAGATAGACTTTTTTTTTTTTTTTTTTTGCGGTATGCGGGCCTCTCTCACTGTTGTGGCCTCTCCCGTTGCGGGGCACAGGCTCCGGCCGTGCAGGCTCAGTGGCCATGGCTCATGGGCCCAGCCGCTCCGCGGCATGTGGGATCTTCCCGGACCGGGGCACGAACCTGCGTCCCCTGCATCGGCAGGCGGACTCTCAACCACTGTGCCACCAGGGAAGCCCTAGATAGACTTCTTTTAACATGGGAGGGACAAACAGGAAAATAATTTTACCTGTCCACTTAGTACTAATTACCAGAATGCAGTTATAATTAAATAGCTCTTGGTGCTATGTCAAAAGCAGTTTATTCAGGAGCCTTCTTGTTTTTTTGCTGGTTTCGGGGCGAGTTCTTTAACAAGTTTCTTATCCTGAGGTACATTCCAGTAGATTCCGCCATGTTCTCGAATTCAAATGGCGTTATTCCGGTTGCAAACTTGCTCATGTCAGGGACGGGGCTATGGATCTTAGTGGCTGTTCCAGGACTGGCGTCCGCCTGAAGGAGCTTCGGGCTGCTGCCTCCATTCTTGACCTCACAGTCTGACTCGACCCTGCCGCTGTCAAGAGCACCTTTAGAGTCTACCTGAGCCGGCTCTTCCTCTTCTTTCTGGCCAGGCAAGGCAGCCTCAGAATCTGGACTCGAGGTTTGTTCAACTTCCGACTTCTCTGTACTGGTGTCTGGTACCTCAGCCTCATCTGACATCTGCTTTTCAGATGTTTTTCCCTCTGGGACAGGGAGGTCAGGCTCATTCGGGCAAGGTGAAGAGGCAACTGAATTCCCGGTTAAAGGTGTGTCAACAGGAATATCAGAGTCACTGTTTACGCTCTCGGCCTGCTCGAGGGCCGCCCAGATCCGCCTCTGCTGTTCTTCAAGTTCCTCCAGAGTCAGTGCGTCCTCGTCCATAGTCACAGATGCCGTTCTGGTCTGGGGTGAGTCACTGGGAGTGAGTGGCGGGGTGCCCTTGGGCAGTGGAGGCGTGAAGATGGGTGGAGGGGTGCTCCGGGGGAGCGGAGGAGTGCCAGGGGGCAGCGGGGGCTGAAACTGAAAAGTTTCACTGCTCGGGGACCCGTGCGGGACCTCTGCATCTGAAATGAGGACGTTGAGAAACTTTGAGTTGTCATATAGCATTTATTTGGTTTTACGAACACTTATTATTTGAACTCAGGTGAATCCAGAGGTTCACTGGCCAAAATTACTGGCTCAAGAGGGGAAAACTGGATCCTCAGATACCATGACCATCACTTAATGTCCTCAATCCACCTGAAAAGAACATCTGCAGGGGGAAAGGTCAGGATCTCTGGCGCCGGGAACTTTAACCGAGGGAAAACTTTAACACAGTAGGAAACTGGGCTGGCACTTCAGCTGCCTAGACTCCAGAGTGGGTGGAGGCAGAAGGATATGAAGTGGAGCTGGCAGGGCGGGAGGGTCCCTGGCTTATCTCCCAATTCTGTACCCTCAGTCTAGACTGCTCGCCTGAACTGTGGGTTCATACAGCCAACTGGTCACTGGCCTTCACTACCTGTACGTCCCACAGACACAACAGATCTGACCTGTCCAAAACAGAGGATCTTTCCCTAAAAGTCACACTCTTCCCCTATTTGCTAAGCTCGCTAATAGCACCACGGGTGGCATCTTGCTGAAGTCTCCAAAACTGAAACCTGCTCGTCATCAGACAGTCCTCCCCCTTTCCTTCTGCCCACGCCAGGTCCTTGGCTCTCTGGGGCCCACCCTTTCCTGCAGCCTGTCATAGGCGCTGCGTTATTTGGGGCCACTACCGTTTGTCAGGAATATGAGTCCTTCCTGCCTCTGGACTCTTCTTCCTTATATTCATCCTCCAAACTATCAGTCTTTCTAAAACACAAATCTGGTCCTAATAACACTTCCATCTCATGAGAAACTCTTTAGTGCCTTCCCATCACCTACAGGAAGAAGTCCGATCTCCTCTGGGCCTTAGAGGCTCTCACAACCAAGAATTTGCCTATTTCCACCATGTCATTTCTTACTGCCTGGTTTAAAAGACTCCAGCTGTCACACTGTTGTTGGACCAATGTGCCGTGATGCTTCGTGCTTCTGTATTTGCATTTCTCACTGTCTCAAATGCCCTAACCCTTCTCATGGCCCTGGTAAATCTCTGAATTCATCCCTCATGATGCAGCTCGAAGTCATTCTTGGGAAGAGGCTATGACTTTATCCAGCACGGCTGCTCAGTTTTTCCTTGGTGCCACTATTACAGTTGGTAACCAGCTCTGTGATACTAACCTCTGTATGTATCACTACAGGCCACCACATTTATATTAAAATGATGTTTACACATCTGCAATCCTAGGCGACAGAGAGCCGTAACTAATGGTAGCAGTTGTGTCTTATTAATCTTCCTGGCCTCGGGGTCTAGCAGAGGAGTCTGAAACACACTATGTGTTTAAAAACTTTGGAAAAGTCAACTGCATAACACAGAATCATAAAGCCTATGCAAAACCAGCCTGAACCTTATTGTATAGGCAATAAGATCTGTGAGGAGGGTAATATACTGTCACTCAGAGTTTAAGACGTTAACTCAGTCGGAAGAGCAAAGAATGGATAAAAAAGCTGAAAGGAAGGATTAAAAAAAAAAATCAGTTATAAGGGCGCCAAGAGCAATCAGGTGAGAGAAAAAAGCCTGAACGAAGAGGCAATTTCTGAGACAGTGTTTAGATTTCGGTAGCTGGCTAGAAACGGAAAGCCACGATTACGGGTGGATGCGGCTGCAGACGAATGGCATCTCTCAGTCTCGGGAGCTGCGACAGCACGGGTGCTGCCGGCTACAGCAGAGAGCACAGAGGAGCAGCTGGCAGGGAGAAGGGATGGCAAAGCTGGTGAACTACTTGACAACGTATGTATTTTGTGCTTTTAAGAATAAAACATAACAGTTTAACCCAAGTTTCATTTTGCACAAAATATCACAATAAACACTATTAACATAAGAATGCTAAATGGGAACAGGATGTTCAGGTAGTTATACTTCACAGTTCCAAGCTGAATCACTCTACCCACAGGTTTGCAATATGGAATCCATTTCACTTATAACACATGATTTGCTAATAAAATTTTCCACAGGAAAATGGCAATTACACTGACTCACTGTTTCTTCTTCTTGGGAATGAGCTGCCGACAAAAGTCACTCGAATTACTACGGCTTACAGAGTTCTGCCCCTGCAGGGCAGGAAGAAGCTGGGGACAGGGGGATTTGCGGTGGTTCTGGGGTGGGAAGGGCCTGCCTTTAGGACCATTTATCAGGGTGTCCATAAGCCAACCCAGTTCAGTTAGCAGACCCTCTCGGCCCTTTCATGAAGCAGCCCTATAACTGGCCTTGATAATTTGATCTGTTACTACTCACTGAATGATCACTTAAGTTGTTCAGAACAAGGGTAGGGAAGGGGGTTGCTATTCACCCCCTCAAAGACGCTGACATTCATTGTGCTGAGAGGGAACATGGAAAACAACATGTTTTAACAAACAGAAGGATGGACTGGGGGTGGGAAGACACATGGAGGTCAAGACATGTGGCTCGAGGCCTTGAGCTTTACACGTGGTCAGAGTGTTCTGATCCTGGCACTAGCCCATCTTTTAAGTCTGTGGCTTGGGCAAGAAAGCTCTTGTCACGGGGTTCTTTGTCCTCAGCAGGTGAGTGCATGTTATGGTGGCTTCTTTTAGAGGTGCTGCTGTTTCTAAAAAGGCAGAGGCTTACTTAAGCTTCTGCACAGAGGCAGGCGCTTGTAAACAAAACCAGTTGCCTCTGCTGATGGCTGCGACCAGAGGAGCCTTTAGCAGGTGGTCTGGGACCTTGAGCTACACTTACCAAATGTGTGCGGGCAGGCAGAAGCCTCAGCGGATGGCAGCAGAGGCTCGGAAGCAGGCACAACTGATGAAATAATTCACTTACAGACTGCAGGGCGAGGGGGATCTAGCAAACTAAGGCACAGGCTTCGGGGTAGGGGCCCAGCTGAGTCCTCAGGAAGTGTGGCCGAGGCAGAGACCAGATATATAGTGTGGAAAGAAGGCATTTCAGGCCTTTTAGGTACCCGGGGTAAATAATCTTTGTTCTGCAAAGGTTCTGTCTGTCTTACAGAGAACTAAAGAGGTTCTAATTAAACCGTTTATCCCAGGGCGAGTTAGGCCAAAACTAGCACTAGATCTTCTGTCCCAAATTCCACTGTGGACTGAGAGCCACAGAAGGAATGTGGAGGCACTAAACTTGGATTTTTTTTTTTTTTTTTTTTTTTTTGCGGTACGCGGGCCTCTCACTGTTGCGGCCTCTCCCGTTGCGGAGCACAGGCTCCGGATGCGCAGGCTCAGCGGCCACGGCTCACGGGCCCAGCCGCTCCGCGGCATGTGGGATCCTCCCGGACCGGGGCACGAACCCGTGTCCCCTGCATCGGCAGGTGGACTCCCAACCACTGAGCCACCAGGGAAGCCCCTAAACTTGTATTCTTGAGTCTCACTTCATCATATGGGCTTAGGCTGGCTCTTGATTGGTTAATTATATATGAAAGAGAAAGAGACAGACAGACAAACAGAGAGAAACTTCCCTTAAGAGGAAGGTTTCCTAGGCCTCAGAAATTCCCTCACAAGAAACAGAAGCAGCAGCTCCCAGCACAGGGCTGAAAGTGCCCTGCACGTAGTGTGTGGACCTAGTTACGGACTGCCACCACCGCACATTCCCAGACCTCGAGAGAAAGCAACTACATCCCAAATGGTTCAAGATACCAAGCTCGGTGTCTTTTCCTCAGAGGTACTCTAAGTGCCTAAAACCAAAATTCCCTTCTTATGGGGAAATTTCTTCCAACCTAAGTTCCCAGGTGGTGGAGTCAGATGACTGGCACCAAGAGAGAGAGAAACCAAGATCTTTGCCCTTACTCAGAAATCTTGGCTGTGGCCTTTGATAACACTGGGAAGTGCTGGGCTCTGGGAATGTAATTGTCTGGGACAACTGCTTTTGGGTTTTGGGGAACTGCTTGCTTTCAAAATTTCATAGGTATGTGGCAAAGGCTGTAATTCTGTTTCCTATGAACTCTTTGGCCTTGTTAAAAGTGAGACTAGATATTGAAGTAAGGCTGTAGGTGCTAAACATCCGGGTTGTGAACTTTACTCAGGTATCAAGACCCCTGTGGTAAGAACAAGCAGAATAAAAAATTGGGGAAAATGGTTTGGAGGCTTTAATTTTGGACTCTGAAGTTGCTAGTGCAAAATAATTCAATTTGGGGATTTAAGGTGATTTAATCTGCAACCTTTAAATTCTCCCTGGGTGCGGCTTCCCGGCAGTCCAGTGGCCAGGACTCCGTGCTTCCACTGCAGGGGGCACACGTTCAACCTCTGGTCGGGGAACTAAGATTCCGCGTGCCGTGTGGCATGGCCAAAAAAATAAAGTAAAATAAAATCTCCCCGGGAATCTGAAAATGGGTACTCGGGGTGGGGAGGTCTCCATTCAAATTTGAGGCAATTTACATTGCTGGCCTCTTATTACTAGAGCATCTGTATGCATTTTACCCTAATGTTGCCAGTTCATTTCACTTTCAGAACATCCGACATGCTACATGGGACCAGAGTAGAGGGGCGTGGTTTGTGACGGGAAACAGAACAAGCGTTGAGTTTTCATCTTAGGTTCAGAGTGGACTTGGAGTTTATCCAATTAACACAAAATTCTGATCCATTCCAGAGCCTTCTGGGGGCAAAATCTAAACTGCTCATCAGCAGTCCCAAGGGGAAACCCAAAGGAGTGGTGGTTGGTAGTGGGGTAAGCGGGGACTCAGAAAGGTGGAAGCATGACTGTCCTGATAACTGCTGATCTGCTGAAAAGGATCGTCACAACCCCGCGTGACCACAGGTTCCACGGTAAACCCAGAGGGTTCAGAGAACAAAAGGCTGGGGGAGTATCAGAGGGCAAGGCCTTTGTTCCCTCCTGGGTTTCTGAGAGGACGGACTTTCCTCCTGGTCTCTCTTTCCTGGAGGGAGGAGGGACTTAGTGGATTTATACACTTGGGAAGAGTAACTGAGAAAGCTTGACTTAGCTCTGCCCTTCTTCCTCTCGGGAGCTGCCAAAGGGGAGCATGTTCCACTGCTTGTCTCAAAGCACTGCCCACCAGAGGGGCCGGTCCAGGTCCAGAACCACTGGGACTGGGTGGGTAGGTCTGTCTAGCTCAGGTACCCAGTCGGCTGCCCAGCTGGCTCTCACACCAAGCTTTGATCAGCAAGAGTGGAGATGCTCTGATATCCGAGGAGAAAAGAAAAGTTAGTGCTCATAAACAGCTTCCTCTTTCTTATAGAACTCAGGAGCGTACAAATTCACCCTACTTTCTAAAGAAATCAAAACCACGGGATGAAACCTACCCGAGTCAAGCTCCATGTCGGCGGGCGAGGCTGCCAAGCTGCCTTCCTTCTTCTGCTTCTTTGGGCTACTAGGCCTGGGCAGAGACGAAGACCTCTTGCTGCTGGACCTCACGCTCGGCTAACGGAGAACCAAATTGAACACAAGTTAGGCGGGTCCACAAAGAATTGAACCCCATCCCTTCACTTAAATATGATGTAGAAAACCAATCTGGAGCTAAGTCCAGGTAACTGGTGAAGGCAGTTACCTTTTTCCTTTGGATTCATCAGAAAACACAGAGTGCTTTATATCCAAAGCGAGAAAAGGCAATAAGATGCCTAATGAGTTACAAAATTCCTCAGATAGACGCGATACATTTTTATAAACCACACTCTGAAAATCTATTTACCGCTTGGAAGTTAGAAGTTAGGTAATTGGCAAACACGTCTTTCTGCTGACATGCCTGCATTGGTATGGAACCAAACATCCTCCATTCCTAATGATGAAAAGAGAAGAGAAAAATAAGTATGTATTTGGAAAACGTCATGCTTTGAATAGTCTGCTGACAGGAGGTAAAGTGGAGGTCTCAAATTACATTTCTGCTTCATATGTGACTTTTCCTTTTTGGGGAAATTAATGAAAATAATGGAGCATTGAAGGGGAAAAAAAACCCAACTCTGCCTGCAAAATGATCAGGACTGAACACTAAAAGACTACTTGACAAAATCGCTTGGCCCAAAAAGGTTCTACCTACTACAAGAAGAAGTTACAGGCATTAATGACGCAGACTCTCATTCGGCCTGGCTGGCTCCCGCCCCCCTCCTGACGCACCAGCGCTGTTCACAGGACTGTTAACTGTTCCCTTCTCCTAACTCTCTCACTCATGCTGATTTTTCTGTCTTCTGTTCTTTCCCTTTCCAAACTGAGCAATAATCTTGAAGGTTCAACATCATTTGTTTCTCTCTTATGGCCAGTAACACATTCAACAGTGGTTCTCAGTAGAAATCACTTTGGGCTCTTGTGAAACCTATAGATTCTAGGGACTAAGTTAAGTCTAAGGGGGGGCAGGGGCGGTGCTCAAGAATGTACATTTCCAATGCACACCCCAAGGAGATTCTGATGTGGGCTGGTACTTGGACCCACTTCCAGAGGGACTGATGGTCTGTACATGCAACTCAGCCCTTGATTAATTACACACGTCTTTGTATCTGTTCACTAGACTGTAAGTTCAGACCTTTGGCTGTTTCTCTGAAGCCCAGTCCCTAAGAACACCTAGAATGCATTTTTATTAAAATACCACCACCACCATCACCACTACTATACTTAGTTGTTAAAGCCTGAAACGTAAGATGAAAGTTGGAAAAGATTAAGTGTAGCAAACCTTTCTTGTATAGGAGAAATTTTACTTTGGGGAGGGGGTGAAGAGGGAAGAGTAGGAAAAAGTTATAGTAATACTTAGATTTATTAAAGACAGAAATTTACTTCCCAATTAATTCTGTAAAACTTATAACACTGCTTCAAACCATCCCATATTTAAAAAAAATAATCTTTTAATTTTAGAATAGTTTTAGATTTATAGAATCTCACCATTCTATTTTAGCTCCTTTTCTTAGGGCATAAAATTGGAAAAAACTGTGGGCTTTTTTTCTTTTTGATGAATTCAAGATTTCACTTAATATTCTAATCAACATAAAGGAAATTAAAAAATTAAACACAAAAGTAACACATTTACTTCTTTACGGAACAGTAATTGCTACATAAGCTAACATTTTGAACAATCTACATAAATAATGTCACATCCCAGAAGAATAAAAAACCAAAACACTTACATCTGGAATTCCTCTGGGAGTAGATATATTAAAACCTGGATAGTTTACCAACTTCGAGAGATCGTAAGTGACACTTTTATTTTGTTGCACTTCTCCAGCTTCTGTTTCTCCATCAGCACCATCTATTACAGACCATCAAAAAGCTTAATATTGCTAGATGCCCACATAAATCCCTCTCCAGACCAGAAGCAGACCTGGAAAGTGCTTAGATTCATGACCACAGAATTATTCCGAGAATCGCTTTAATTATAATTTGTCTGAACCATCAGATTAGAATTTTTAAACAACATGGACATATTATTTTGATAAAAATAAACATTTAAAATCTTGGAAACTTTAGTTCTTCCATGAGTTATTTGAAAAGTCTGTTTTGCACTGGTCTTTGATTTGCCTAATCCTCTATTCCAATTCTTTATTTAATAAACATTTATGTAATGGTCACTGTGTATGAGCTAGTGTTTTCTTTTCAGACAGTGCCTGAAACAGTTTACAAGCATTCATTCGCTTAATCTTCATAACAACACCAAGAGGCACATGCTGTTAAAACCACCTTACAGATGAGAACAGTTTTTGAAGGATACTTAGGAACCACTTCATTATTTTGAAAAGTACTAGATAAATCGAACATTTTATTTTGCCTTGTCTATATACCTAAGGAAAACAAATAGTTGATGAGAAGTTTCTCTTTATATAAGTTTTCAGGATAAGAAGCCAAGTAATGAAAGAGTAAGACTATAACCAGTGTGTCACCCGTCATTAACAGATAGATATAGGCAATGATCACCAATGACTGATTCCACTACAATTCACAGGAAACGGAGGGACAGAGAAACATGCTAAAATAACACCATGGGGATGCACCAGCAAAAACGCAAAAGGACAAAATACAGAGTTTTGTTAAAAACAAGAAAGGGAACTTACAGATTAAAAGAGATTTAAGAGGCTCTCAATGATCTACAATCTTTTGTCCAAAGAATCTCTATTCAAACAAAGAGAGAAAAAGAAAGAGAGAGAGAGAGAGAGAGAGAGAAAACAGAAATGCAAGCACCTACAGAGTGGCAGGAGCAATGATAATTTGAATGTCAGCATGACTTGGGGATATATTAAAAGGCTGTGCTGGGGCTTCCCTGGTGGCACAGTGGTTAAGAATCCACCTGCCAATGCAGGGGACAAGGGTCTGAGCCCTGGTCCGGGAAGATCCCACATGCCGCAGAGCAACTAAGCCCGTGCACCACAACTACTGAGCCTGTGCTCTACAGACCGCGAGCCACAACTGCTGAGACCGCGAGCCACAACTACTGAAGCCTGCGTGCCTAGAGCCTGTGCTCCACAACAAGAGAAGCCATCGCAATGAGAAGCCCGCGCACCGCAACAAAGAGTAGCCCCCGCTCGCCACAACTAGAGAAAGCCCGCACACAGCAACAAAGACCCAACGCAGCCAAAAATAAAAAACTAAAATTTAAATAAAATTTAAAAAAAAAAGGCTGTGCTAAATATTCTTTGGTACCACTTGAGGTGGGGGTGTTGGTAAATTTTTTATTTAGCTTTTATTTAATTAATTAATTTATTTATTTTGGCTGTGCTGCACGGCATGTGGGATCTTAGCTCCCTGACCAGGGATCGAATCTGCACCCACTGCAGTGGAAGTGCAGAGTCTTAACCACTGGACTGCCGGGGAAGTCTCTAAATTTTTTATTTTTATTTTTAATTACCTAAATAATATCTAGAAACACTCTCATTTTTAAAAAATGTACAGCATTAGAGATAATACTAAAATCTTAAGCCCAATCCTGTTTTCGTTCTCAGGGATAACCACTGTTGAGTTTGCTGTATATTGGTTAGGACTTTAAAATTTTTTATATAAAAAGTTATTTACTATCCACCAGATGCCAGGCACTGTGCTACATGATAAATAAATAGATACAAATTGTGACAGGGCATGAAGAAAACAAACAGGGTGAAGTGATGAAGACTGGCAGAACAGGTGGGTAAACATGGGAGAGACACATCTACTTATTTATTTATTTATTTATTTATTTATTTTTGCGGTATGCGGGCCTCTCACTGTTGTGGCCTCTCCCGTTGCGGAGCACAGGTTCCGGCCGCGCAGGCTCAGCGGCCATGGCTCACGGGACCAGCCGCTCCGCGGCATGTGGGATCTTCCTGGACCGGGGCACGAACCCGCGTCCCCTGCATCAGCAGGCGGACTCTCAACCACTGCGCCACCAGGGAAGCCCGGGAGAGATACCTTTAAATAAAGTGGTCAGGGAAGGCCTCTATGAGTCCAAACCCTGAAACCTAGGTGGTTCTTGGTTAAGATCTTTCAAAAATATCTTTTACAAACATAACTCCTCATAGAAAATATAGAGCATTGTTTCATCCGTGTGGGTTTTTTTTTTAATTTAAGATCAATGGTATCATAATATTAAGTCATCCAGAAACTTGCCTTTTAAACTCAGTATTGCATAGGGATTTTGCCACGTTAGCTCCATGGATTTACTCCATTTTTAAAAATACTGCAGGGATTCCACCCCCCCCAGATCTACCACGGTTTACTTAGCCATTCTCCTTTAGGGCCTTAATGTTGTTTTTAATTTTTCACTATCATAGTCAATGTTAAAAAGTATCTTTATATACACACATTTCCTTGTGCGCACGTGTGAATATTTTTCTAGAGGAGGTACCTAAGAGAAGTTCTAGATCATAGGAGGGTTTATTTATTCTAATTTTTATAGGTCTCCTGGCAGAGATGGATATATTTCTGTTACCATTACTGAGAAAGGCAAGAGCTTATGAGGTCTAGCTGGAGAACCAATACCTTGCTAGGTAGTCACTGGGCAAGTCCAGATAACCATCTGATAACTCTCACTGAAGTTTTAGCTCCTTCCTTGTAAAACAAGGGAAACACCATCAAGATATTTTTTAGTTAACTCAGCACACACTAAATAAGCCAGCCATTCCCACCCTATTTTACTGTGATTCTTTAATTAAAAAAGAAAAAGATAGAACACTTAAGCTGACTTATCTAACTGAACATACTATACCTTTTCCATCATAGAGTGCAAGCCCTGAGGTCTCTAGTTCGGCCTCTTTGAGCCAGCCTGGTGGGTATCCTAGCTGGCGCATTCGATATATAAAAGGTGGAAGACTCTTGTCCGTCACACCCAGCGCATCCTGAAGTTCCTCACTGAGTAAAAATAAAAGAGGAAGAAAAATACTGTATTCCTGTTTGGATGAAAATACATACTGGTCTGATATTTTAAAACTCTTCTGTGTCTTATATTACACGCCTGTGGCACAGTGCCTATCAAACACATAGTTAAAATTCCAATAAATCTTTTTGGATTAATTGATGTACATTATATAGAGCCTTGCTAGAGAACACTTATATCTTGATTATTACCCTGAAGATCCACAGAACGTTCCAAATAATAGGGAAGCAGAAATGACATTCTATGATAAAATGACAGAGGTACCTAATAACTCCTGGCTTGAATCTTCCAAATCTTTCTTCTACTTCTTCTGCATGGTATCGCTGCTGAAAATTCTGACTGCTTGTCTCACCACAGGCATCCATATACTCTTTTCTCTTCTCACTTATTCGAGCAGCATTCCGAGGCTAAATCGTAATGTGTTTGGAAAGAATGGTATCGAGCAGTTTAGAAATATTTCAGAAATTAAATAAATATAAGCACTTTTTCTAGGTCAAGCACACAGATTATTTCAGTTTTAATGCATAAGGGACAGGTATAAAAGAGAGTGGATACTTTAGGAAAATAAGCAAAGAAGAGAAGCAGTCCCTTAATTTCGTATTACCTTGGTACTATCATAACATAAAGTTTTGAAAATAAGTTGTCTAAAAATGAACCCGCATAATGTTTTATTCATCTCAAATACAGAGTACTGTAATAAATTATTATATTTTTAAAATCTATTATCTTTAAAACTTACGTATAAATTTGGAAAGATTTCAAAATCAAGGACTATGGGAAAGACAGGAAGTTTCTTCACATCACACAATGCCACAGATGTACTGAAAACATTAGAAAGCTCTGGTTCAAAGATTTTTTTTTATATGAGAAAAATTTACCATTGGGCAATCTTTCATTTGATGCTCTTCAGAACCACAATTGAAACAGTGAGGCTTTGGCCTATTTGGTCAAAAAACAAAGATTTTCATAATGTAAATAGAAATATAAAAGCAAATCAACAAAATTCTGTATGACAGCAACGTGTATCAGAGACAAGAAAGCATGTAGATCGCCAATTATTATCTGCAAAAATGAGTACACTTTCACTTCTTGTGCTTAGTGATTTAAACAAACAGTACTTTTGACCAAGTCTTTTAACCAAGAACCCTTGTGTTCCCGACTGATCTGTTACCTCTGAGTTTTGTCAGTGGCTAATAATAGAAGAACCAAGGCAAACAGATTATCATATTTTCCTTTAGGTAACTTGGAAAGGGGTAGATGGTTATAAGACAGCAATCAAACTGACAGCAGTAATTATACCTTTCCACCCACCCAGGCACATCAGGAGTGAACCAATGAATTCCAATATAACTGACTTAAACATTTAACATGTCTATATATTGAAATTCTAGTTTAATCTGTTTATTTATCGTAATCTAGCAATAAAGAATATTAACTTTTCAAGCTAAAAGAGTTCATGGTTTTGGTTAAAAAAGAAGAAAACAAAAGCAACTCCCCACACAAACCTTTTTGCCTTTACTTGTATTTCTTGCCCTTCTAGAGAAACAATGTGGCTGAAGACTTGCTGGTACCTTTAGTGAGTTTTATTAAGGAATAGTTATCATAGTCTGCAAAATTTGGTTTTTTTTTTTTTTTAAAGGTGAACTTAATGGCAAGATGCATAAAGATCTTCATTCACTATGTAGGATACTTGGGTATTTCCCATCCTTCCGTAAGCTGAGGGTTTTCATTTAGTAGCGGTTGCCCCAATTTATCAAGGCAAAAATTAGTAAAATACAGGACACTTCCTACAACCTGCAGAAAACAAGTCAAAAAATATTGCTATTTAAGCAGAAAAAAAAAAGACATTAAATAATGTAAGACTATGATTAATTGTTTTAACAATTTATTTCTGGATGAAATTATTAGAAATAATAATCAACTCCTTAGTTAAAGGAGCCACATTCTGATGTGTAAGTAAGATCTCCATCACTGAATTCCCCTCTGTTGCCTAGATCACTGAATTTTTCCTGTTGGATCACTACTATCAGTTGCACTTTCTCCAGACTTAAAAAACAAAATCTTTTCAACAACTCTTATAGTCCCTCCAATTTCCCATTTCTTTGCTTCCTTTTGCAGCAAGATCCTCAGACAGCTGTCTGTATCTATATAGTCATTGTTTCTACTTCCTTTCCTCCCAATCACTCTTTTCCTTTCCTTCCAACTTTTGGGAACAGTTTCCTACAGAAAAGTTGAAAAAAATGGTACAAGGAACACCCATGTACCCTCCATCTAGATTCAACAGTTGTTAACTGACATTTTTGTGTGCACATCTCTACACACACACACACACACTTTTTACTGAGCCATTTTTAAAAAGTAAGTCGACACCACTATCATCTTAGTCTAAGTCACTATTTTCTCCAGCTCGAGATTAATACAATAACTTCCTTCCCAGGTTCTAGCTTCCACACATAACCAGCTACAGACTCTATTCATGACACTGCACCCCTAAATACTTCAGTATGAGCCTTCTAAGAATAAGAACATTCTACAAATCACAATACCACTGTCATGCTTAAGAAAATTACTAACACCTTAAAATCGTCTATATCCAATCTATTTTCAGTTTTCCACAATTTTAAAGACATGGGGGTGCTGGGATGATGAAGAGCCCACAGATCTTACTGAAAAGATTTACAAGGTATGTACACATCTCTACAAATGTGATAAAGGCTGATATTTGCAAAGGTATCGTTTTAGATCACCCTATAAATGTCAAGTGGAAGAACTAGGACCAGTGATTGGATTGAGTCCAAGAAGCACATTTCAGCTCAACTTTTAGAGAGTGGAAATTTCTATCACAGGTGTGAAGAATGAAGTGGTTTGTCTCATTTTTTAAAAAAGTGAATTCCAAGTTACTGGAAAGACTCAAAAAAAGAGCAAAATGCTCTAAGGGCACTCTAAAGAAAGATTCCTGAATTTGAATTAGATAACTTCATTTCCCTTTTAAACTCTAAGGTTCTGGGATTTAAAGTGGCACCTGCCTGGAAATGGGGGATTTTGCACTTATTAATTTAGTCTAAATTGTGGTACATCAATGGGACACAATACTCCATGAACATGAAAACTAGTCTTCCTTTAATGGAATCCAGGATTACACCATCTTCTTTAAAAATTTTTAAGTTGCAAAATCACACCACTACACTGCACTGACACTGCTGAATTTTGCATAGGTACTGAAAGGGCTAAATGTAGGTTCATCCCTGTAAATCGTCTTCTGTTTTTCACCCACTATTGTAGTCTGTCCACATTTAACACTTCCTATCTGCCACCTGTTATATTAGCTATATATCCCTCTCAGCTTCATCCATCTCTAAGTTCCACAAGCATGCTTTCTATATCTTCATCCAAGTTCTTAAAAATGAGTAGAGGTGGGAGAGAGGGATGAATAGGTGGAATAAAGAGAATTTTTAGGGCAGTGAAACTACTCTGTATGACAGTCTCAGGGTAGATGCATATCATTATAAATTTGTGCGAATTCACAGAATGTACACCACCAAGAATGAACCTTAATGTAAACCATGGACTCTGGGTGATAATGATGTGTCAATGTAGGTTCATTGATTGTAACAAATGTACCACCTGGTAGGGGCTGTGGATAGTGGGGGAGGCTATGAACGTCTGGGGGCAGAGGATACATGGCAAATCTCTGTACCTTCCACTCCATTTTTCAGTGAACATAAAACTGCTCTAAAAAAAACCAATCTATTAAAAAAAGAAGAAGAAAGAAAGGAAAGAAGATGAACAGAGAGGATAGTCAAGAGAAAAATAAAGTCCTCCAAAGTATATATATTGTGCCCCCAGGCCACAATGAAATAGTTATTAAAAAGCAAACTGTGGTATTTAGAGGCTGAAGCCTACACTGTTGTTTACAACAAATTTAATGAAAGAATGTGTGATCGTCTGACGACATATGCCTATACCACTTTATCATTTAAATGTCACCCAATGGACATAGGATAGGAAACACATCTGCAGAATTCAAAGCTTAAATGTCCAAACTTACACTAAAAGCTTCCTTATTGTTGACAGCACTGGATTCTTCTACTTTATGGTCCTCTTCTAGCATAACACTGGAAGGCTAAGACAAAGAGAAACACATGTTACAAAAGGTAACCAATTTTTAACAACTTTCAATTTCAAGTATTAGCCATCTGAACACACTTTATTTTCTAATACATACCATTAAGGTATATAAAATTTTGAATTCATTGTTGTCATAATTAGGGTGAGTTGAGAAGTTAAGCTAGGCAGGAATGTTTATGAAAGAAATCTCCCAAGTGGGAAAGTCAAAAAGATATATAAAAGATAGTATCTTCTGGAGCATTAACATACACTATGACTTTTTTAAAATTATTTTTACACTATGACCTTTGTGTTAACAAATATTAATTATGGAACTTTCAACACTTAAACTGACAAGACAGACTTTACCTTGAAATCAGATAATCAAAGATTAAAATAATATATAACTTGATATTACTGGTCAATACTGTATTACAACCCTTACAGACCTCAAGCCACTACAAAATTCTGAAGTGTTTCCTGAATCAAATATTAAATAATACTCAATATGTTTTGGGTTTTTTTTTTTTCAGTATGGTTTTCATTGTTAAATGTATTTTGTTCCGTGAATCTTTAAAAATTATATCTGATAGGTGAAAACTAAAGGTGATAAACAAAATATTTAATTAATTAGAATACTCCATTCTCCAACCTCTGAGGATAAACAGCTAAAGATCCTTATTTGAGAGACCTACTTACCTTAATTTTTAATTAAAAAAAAAAGCCCAGAAATCATAATTCTGATTTTCTTAAGGTAAACTCATGCCCTAATATTCAGAGTGGAATCTCTCAGATTTCTTTGGGCATGCTGTTGATTTTTAAAACAAGTAGAAGGGAAAGAAAGGATAACATATGAACCTGTTCATTTTAGATAAAAAGAATCCATCTTTTATAAACCTCAGAGACAGAGATTTTTTTTTCTGACCTAAAATTAATTTTCTTCCCCAAACCACGTGTCCAAGTCAGGGAATGGAAAATAAAAAGGCTTCAGTTTTGAGCGCAGCCAGGTGTGAATATGAATCCCTGAGAAAAGCACCCGTGATCCAAAAGAAAACCCTGTGGCTGCGCTGGTCAGACTGTGGAGAAGGAAGCCCGGCTGCAGGATGGGAGGTGAAGAGTCAATCTCAACAGTCATTCTGGTTTTGATTCAAGAGGATCCCTGGAGCCTAACAATTGGCAGTGAAAAGCATAACCTACTAATCTTAAAGTCTCTTAAGTTTGAAATACCTGGGGCAAAAGATTAAAGGAAGTCTTTTCCACATCATTTTTCTGCTGTTCCTCAAATCTTTTTACTAAATTTGATACAAATTCCTCTATTTCTTGATGATATTGCCTGCATAAAGAGGACAAAATGGTCAGAACCCAGACAGAGTAAAACATTGACTTGATTGAGTTTTATGCATTTTTAGAAGATGTCATGTGTAAATTTTGTTATTTTGTTTTTCAGAGTGTGTCAAATCACTGACTCTTTGTAACACTCAGGAATCTATTCCTTAGGAAAAATATATACATTGCTGTCAAGTTAATAAAATGATTACAATAACCTAACACAGTGCCTAGGCTGTAACAGCTGGCAAATACTTATGCAAAGACTAAATGGATTTTTTAAATAAATTTTACATACTTAATTTTTGAATATATAATACATGTAAATGGTTCAAAATTCAAAAGAACTAAAAGGGTGAGTTACATAATGAAAAGCTCCCTTCCTACCCTGTCTCTCAGCCCCTTATTTCTGCAACACAGAGATAATCAGTGCATTCAGCTATCCCACATCCTCCTCCCAGACACCCTCTCTGCACATATAAGGAAACACCTATGTAAATATTACACTGGAGAAAAAAAGACCAAAATGCAATGCAAGAAAAACGACTGAGGTCTATTTTCCCCAGCTTTCCAGGTCAAGAACCACGTTCATCAAATATTCTTCAGTGCTCGGTTCAGGAGGGGCCAAAAGAGCCAACCTCCTATTTACAGACTTGATCCATCAGGTCCCGTTAGCTCTGACATTGTAAGATTTCTGCAGGCACAACGCCAGGTGAGCAGTGCTGACATTAAGACTGCCAAGGGCTTGAGTTAGAGGCCGATTCGGACGGTGACAGCGGCGCTGGAGCCCCACGTGCCCAGCACCGTGCTGCTCCTGTGCTCACCACAGGCTGCTCCACCCTCCCAGAGCCTCAGGTTCTGCTTCTGCTGAGCTGAAGTAGCCAATGGACCTGCCACACAGGTAACACCCTATGTACGGTCCCTTTACCTTGCCCGGCGCCTAAGATAACAATATGATTAAGTGACACCGAAGGGGGCAAGCAGGTGTCTGAAATGTCTATGACCATGCTCTGAGGAAGGGACAGGTCAAGGCCTCAAACCATGTCAGAACATTCTAGCAAGCACTGCAGGAATGCACTGAGTCATCCTAGACCCAAGCATGCTGGAAGGCTTGCAAAGGTCTAGTTTTGCTATTAAAAAGAAAAAGAAAATCACGTGGGTAAGCTTTGAAGATAGCCAACAGGGAAAACTTAGTTCCCTGATTGTGGCAGAGAAATGGTTAAGATTATTTATGGTGGTAGCGGTGACTTTTATTTGAGGCTATTTATTGGGCTCTTACAGGTGCTCATTTAGCTACTTAAGAGGTAGTTACTATTAGTGTCCTGTTTTCCAGTGATGAAACTGATATGCAGAGAGGGTCAGTGACCTGTCCAGGTTCACAGATATAGAACGTAGAGGAGTCCAGCTTCAAATTCAGGTTTATATGACTCTAATGTCCTCACTCTTATCATGATTCCATAAATTTTAAGTAAAAGAATAAAGATGGTATATAAAGTAAAAATGAGAACAGCGTATTTATAGAAGACATTGTATCATAAATACATCAGCTCATAATATTTAGGAAAGGGAAAATTACTTACTTTGAAATAACATTGTTCATAAATAGAATCTGAAATAAAGGTCCATCTAATTTAGTATTGTTCACCAATATTCCACTAAAACAGAAGTTAAAACATATTCTTAGAAGACATTAAAGTAAAACTTGCATATGTTTATATAAACACTGAATCTTTATAATTCTTAAGTACCAAAGATCATAGAATATTTTACAAATAAGATCAAGAACCACAAAGAACTCCAGTTTTACCCACTTTAACAGTTTTTAGGGGTATCTTTTACATTACATATTTTTAAAAATATTTCATAGAAAAATTAAAAACTGGGCTTCCCTCGTGGCGCAGTGGTTGAGAGTCCGCCTGCCGATGCAGGGGACACGGGTTCGTGCCCCGGTCCGGGAAGATCCCACATGCCGCGGAGCGGCTGCACCCATGAGCCATGGCCGCTGAGCCTGTGCATCCGGAGCCTGTTGCTCCGCAACGGGAGAGGCCGCAGCGGTCAGAGGCCCGCGTACCGCAAAAAAAATTAAAAACTACAGTTAATCTTTCAACCGAAAAGCTTCTTTACCCAACGGCTGTTTGTTTACAAATTGAGGGGAGGGAGGAATTGAATAAAGCAGGTTACAAGAATATATTTCTGAAAGAATCAGTGAATTTGGCTTAGAAATATATGGGAAATTGAAACACTTTATAAATAAATGGGTAGACTCTTTCTGGAGGGCAGAGCACACTGCACTAAGTGGCTCAAATCCAAAATTTTAAAGTAGAGATGTAAAAAGTATCTCATTCCTGAATTTGACTTTGAAATACTGCAAAAAACAGAACTAGACTGCAGCCTGGAAATCTGCTATATATCCCTTTGGTAACCTGGGAGCAGCTGAATCTGATTCCGCCACACCTGCCTCAAATCCTTCTACCTGTACAGCACGTGAAATAAATCAGTCTGTATGTGGAATTGCCCACATCAAGTAGAGAAATAAAATTAAATATGAAGACACCCAGAAACTTGCTTCAATTTGCACAAACTTCAGTTTTAAAAAATACATCATGTTTCTAAAAACTACATGCAATTGCATGACCCTTGACTGGAGTTCAGTTTGAGAAATCAGCAATAAAGACATTCAATTGGGGAAATCTGAATCTGGTTGGGAATGTTATTAAGGAAATCGTGCCAGTTATTAGGCGTGATCATGGTGTTGTGGTAACATGAAAGTCTTTAGAAAAAAAATACATGCTGAAATATTTGGGGTAAAATATGTATATGGAATTAGAAGAAGGAAATATGGCAAAATATTGTTAAATCTAAGTGATGAAAAATGGGTATTAACTGTACTATTCTTTCCACTTTCTCTATGTTTGAAAATTTTCATCATATAAAGAAAAAACAGAAAAAAAAAAAACAAAAAAAAAACGCCCCACAATGTTTACTGGATAAAAAGAAGAGACACTCCTGATCATGAAAGTTCCAAAAATAAGGGTTAAATCAAGAGATGTAGGGTACAGTTTTATCTAAATAATTTTATTTTTTTTCTTCCTTGGTGTTCTGTAGAAAGCTTTGTCAGTCTGACAATGCGGAGGGCACCAATTAAAAAATATATATATATATTTTTTTTCCTTTTTCAGGATACTAATGCTTGCTTCTTATAAATTGGCAAAGCCTATGATGCTGTAATCATTTGAATTCAGGTGATTATAACCCCCTTATAAATAAATATTTAATGTTTAAATGAACAACTCTATTACAAAGCATATGCTTATCTAAATATTTTTACATATATAAAAATTGTGATTTTTTTTTAAGAATCCTAGTTACATTCAATATGTTTACTACCTAACCAAAAATAAGTGTAGATCTACAAAGTGTGCTCACATAGAGAAAGGAAAGTAGGGCATAGAGACGTTATTCTTTATACATATTCTGAAATATGTCTAAATTCTAAAATTTTAAAGTTTTAGTCACCAGTGTAGCCAGTTAATTCAGCTGGTACCAGGGACAAAAAATTCCATGTGAAACTGCATCAGTGTACCCCATATTCTGAAAGCCTTAACATACCATTCTGTGTAATAAATTTGTACTTTAGGAAATATTTTAATTTAGTGACTACTGAATAAATTACAAAATATCAACATTTAATCTTCTATTAAAATCAGATGCCTGAATGCAAATTTACTCACTGTACTTTTTTCAAAAGCAACTACCATCTCTTCTTCTAAAATGCTGCATCTTGCATTATTTCTATTTATGAACACATTTTAATTGTATAAATAAATCTTCAGCTAGATTAATACTGTAATCTGAATTCTAACTTACCAGAAATGTTCGCTGAATAGCAACAGCTAGGTTGATAACTTGCCTGTTCTGAACATTAAGTCAAAAACTTCTGAATTGTGTTTCACACATATTTTCACCCAATAAGTCAGTTTTCAAAGTTTAATACAGTTGTGAGAATTCAAATTTTACCCTCACAAATTAAAAATAAAAGATCATTACGATGATTTCTTGAGTACAAAATGGTACAAAAATCCTAAACACCCTTTTTGCAAAAAAAAAACCCTGTGATTAAATATTAATGTCAGGATAAAAAATAAAGGACATTATGGTGCAAATTCAAGATCTCATACCTTGGTCGAGTCAGAATGTTCAATTTTCTTTTAAGTTCTTGATGTTATTACTTGTTAAGGAGTATAAGCCCTCATTAAATAGAAATACGAAGATCATAAAATTCAACTACTAACCTCACTTTTGGTGTCAATGTTATAAACATATGTTATAAACGTTAAAAGACAAATATTTTGAGGATGACACACTTACTGACCTCCTGTTTTGTTGCAGGGCTAGGTATCTAAAAACTAAAATAGAGTTTTCATCCCTTCCAACATGGTATTTCTAAGGCAGGGGCACGTAGTTCAAAGAGACTAACAGACTAAACCAAAAAAGTTATGCAGCGTAACAGACTGTTAAGACCTGAAGAATCTAGGATGGAATCTATGAATGTTCACTGTAAAATCCTTTCAACTTTTCTGTATTTTGAAATTTTTCATAATAAAATGTAGAGGAAAACGGCATTATGAAAAAATGACTTCGAAAACCTTAAAAGATGATTTACCAACCACTTTCAGGGGTTTTTACACTAGAAAAACTACCTGAGCCAAAATTACTTGCATGTATATTACAAACAAAAAAATACCAAAAATTCTCTAAGAATGGAAATAAACATAGTAACACTTCTAGAAAGGTTGTAAACATGTAACTAAACGCAAACGGAAACTTATTTGCGCGTTTTCCCTAGGGGTTTGCAATGGCCCTTAACCACGGAAGCTACTTCAAAGTGGAAGAACTTTAAAATGAATCCCCGAAGTTCATCAAGCAATTAACCATTTCTCTCTGCATGCCTCGACTCCTTAACGCCCCCAACTGCACATCCTAGCACCACTAACTTTTGCCCCGCCCTAAAGACACATCTGCGCCTAGGTCTAAGCATCCGGTATCTCCTAACATATAACTTGACTGCAACAACTTTAGCTTGGCTCCAAAAAAGGAGATCGGATAATGACTCCAAATAGGGGAAGAGAAGTGAAGAGTCTACAACTGAACAGTTGAAAGAGTCCGGAATAACGCTAAAAACCTGCCCCAGATTGGGGGGCGGGAGGAGTGAATAAGGTCCAGGATACGGATCCCAGAAGGGGAGATGTCTGCGCCGAGGCCTCGGGGACGGCTTATGCAACCCGAGCCCGCGATTCTCAGCCTCGTGGAATTTCCGCCCGCACCCTCCCGGGGACGGCACACACCACACTCCCCAGTGACAGGGCCCAGCGAGCGGGAAGGATATTCTCGGCGCGGAGCTGCTCGATGGTTTCCTCGTACTGCCGAAGCCGCTCCCGCAGCTCTGCGTCGCCGACCCCATTCTCGTCCTGCTCGTCGCCGTCGTCGTCCTTGAAGAGGGTGTGAACTGGCTTCGGAGTCGACTCCTCTAGGTGGTCAAACGCCTCGAACAGCTCTAGGTCGCCAAAATCCACCTCCGCCGCCATTTTGGGCTATGGGAAAGATACGAGAAGAGGCGGAGCTGGCCCCCCCGGTCGAAGGCAAAGGTTGTTGGGCGGCACCGCTCTCTAGGGCTCCGGCCGCCCTAAGCCACCCAGTACGGTTTCCTCCAAACGTAGAACGCTGAAGCTGCATAATAGGCGGGCCAGTCCTGTGAGACTACAACTCCCAGAATGCAATGGTGTCTCTTATACCCACTTCTGAGTTTGCTCGGGAGCAAGGCATGCTGGATATGGGTTTCTAATCGACTGTTAACTCATTGTTTGCGTTGCATACTGGGATTGATCCTTTTTAACGTGAAGAAAGCCAAACTACATCAGAACGTGTTACAACAATATGAGTTGTCTCTTACGCATTTAAGGCTGCAAAAAATCAGAGCACGATGTACGGCTTATCACAGATCCTGGTGAATAAGGAACTCCAGTTTTGCCACAGACTACCGTTGTGATCTTGGAGAAGCTACTTCAGTTTACTGGGCTTGTTTCACTTTGTCATGAAGAACTAGCTTGACCTTAGATTATTTTAGATTTGTCTGTTGCAGCTTTTGGTGATTTCTCTCCTTCAATCACTCATTCATTCAATAACATTTATTTACCGAGTTCTATGTGCCAGGCACTGTTCTAGGAGCTGAGGGTGTAAGAGTGAGCAAACTAGAGAAGTTCCTGCTTTCATAGAGTGTACAGGCTAGCAAAAGAAAGAAACAAAAAATAAACATACATGTTCCCGCTCTTGGGTCAAAGTGGATGTTGATGGGTATTCATCATATTAATAAATAGATATGTGAAATAAAAACAGGAATGGATATGTAAAAAATTTGACATTTCTGTGGGAGTCAGTGGATCTAAGAACTGAGGTTTGAACTGAATTATGAAGTGTTAGGAGGGCAAAGTTGGTGGTGAGTATGGGGGGTGGAATTAAGAGTCCTAGTCTGAAGAAATGGCGTGTAGAACGAAAAGGCAGAGTGGAGCAAAATGAGGCTGGAACATTAGGCAAGTACTCACCATATTAGGGACATTGTCTCCACCTCCAAATTGGCAAGTCATTTCAACATTTTAAACAAGTGGTGGGTCTATGACCCACAAATTTTCATTTTGGTAAGATGGTCCTGATGGCATGATAGGAAAAGGACTGGCGATGGAGCAAACGTAGAATTCCAAATCTAGTAGACTGATAGATTTTTGTAATAAGATCAACAAATGTTAGCTTGGATTAGGGTAGTGGCAATAGTGCTGAAGAGTTGATATTTAATAGAGAATATTTAAAAGATAAAATTAAAGCAACAGAGATAACTGAAGGGTTGTATATAGGGAATGAGAGAAAAGGGTGGTGAATTATTTGCCAGGATTCTGACTTAAGAAACTGGTTAAATAAGTGATCATTTGAGATAGAGAAAAAAAATCATTTGATGTTGACCAGGTTTGGGAGTAAAGGGTGAGTTCCATTTTGGCTATGTGGTACCTTGAGGCAATTTTATCCTTATAAACAATTTTATCCGTATATAACTCGTTAGGTAAGTAACTAGACTAGTGGAAGAAATTTTTGAAGCACTAGTATATTGAAGGTAAAATTTTCGGGCTCAGTGGAGGTGCATATTACACAGATATTTGGCTAAGCTCCAAAGAGGATTGAACTAAAGATTAGCATATGGCTGGTTCAAATTTTTATGGAAAGTAAATACAAAGATGATAGAGAATGAGACTGCATAGTGAAGAACAGAGTGGGAAGGAAGTCTAGGACTGAGCCCTAGAGGGCTGGGATTTAGGATGAGACAACTACAGAAACTGATGCACAGCCAGTGGGAGAACTAGGAGAGGGCCCCCGAGAAATTATATTTAAGTATATACTTAAATCATCTTTTGGCCATGAAATTAACTTGGAATGATATATAATACAACTTAATTTCTGCTTCTATCTCCTTCTACCAACCTACTATAGTATTTAAGTTTTCTAATTTAATCACAATCAATGATCACCCAAATTGGAAACATCGTCTTTGAATTTTCTTATCCTCCAAGCCAGTTGCTCTCACAAAGCTCATCAAAACCTTGCCTCAAATAGTGTGGTCTTCTTGTCTTACTACCATGTCTTGAAAGAATCTCCTGGACACCAACTTATGTTCCCGTCACATACAAGAGTAAAGCCCAAAACATCCATGGTGGAGTACCAGGCTTTGGACACGGAAAGCACAGTAACAGCCAGAAAAAAGGGGAAAAAAAGTTTTAAGCATATAAACGCTTCCCTACAAACTCATTTCAAATTGAGCCAAGCAGTTAACTGTCCCCCACCCCCAGGATTCCAATAATTGCTTGGTAAAATTTAATTATGCAAATTGCAATTACCTATATGCCTCCCTCTAAATCTGCATTGTCCAGGATGGTTTCCCCTGGCTGTATGTAGCTATTAATAACTTTAAATATGACTAGTCCCAATTGGGATGTTAAAATGTAAAATACCCCCTGGATTTCAAAAACAAGCATGCAAGTAAGAATGTAAAATCTCTACTAAGAATACTGATTACCTAACTCAATTATTTTAGACATACTAAATGAATCCATACTAAATGAATCAAAATTAGTTTCCTGTTTAAAATTAGCTATAAAAATTCTTTAAATTACTAAATGAGTACAGGATGGACCATATCATTCATCGTGTATGGCCAGCTCCTAAAATACCATAGAAAAACACAGGAAGCAGTTCAGTGTGTGCTTTTCATATCCACACTGCATTACAGGCCCCCAATCATTCTTTTTTCCCCCCACAAACACTCTTAATGAAACAGATTTCAGAAGGTACAGCTCACCAGGAAAATGTGAATTTGGGATGACTCCAAAGTGAAAAACCATGGTGTTATTTCCCCAGAAACTTGACTTTGTCACTGAAGCATTAAGAGCCATCTCTCCCCAAAATAATTGTGCTCTGGGAAAACCAAACATTTACCAAAACACATTAAGCAGTCTTTCCTTGTGCTACTACATTGTGGAGATGTTTTTCAAAGGATTTTTCCAGTGAAAGCTAAAAATTATGAATTTGTTGTAATGAAAGCAAATGAAGTACAAGTTCTGTAGTCCCCTCCTTCCACCAGAACTATGCCCTAAATTTAATCAATTTAGTGACAAAGTTGTTTTCTGTTTTAGTACTTCAGGTTAGACAATTCAAAAGGGATAATGAGGAAAGGGCATACAAAGAACTTGTTATAAGGCACTTTATTAAAATAAAAGTGCTTACATCCCTTTAATGTATTAATCTATTTCCTGAATAACATATGGAATATTTAACAAATACCGTACACCAGTTCTGTCCCTTATAATAGGAAAACAGTATTATTTTACTAAGTTTTTTCACTCCTCCCAACTTCCTTTTACATTTTTGCTCACCATGGTATTGCCTATAGCATAATTCTTAAAAAAAAAAAAGGAATTTCTAGCCAGTGTCTTCCACTAGAAATTGCAAAATGCTACAGAAACCATAAGACAAATTCAAATAAGAATTCCAGGTAACTTAAATTAACACGAGTTTTGAGAAAACCATTTTTATTATCATCACCACCCAGCCTATTTGTGCTGGATTATGTACCAAATGGCCAGATCTTCTAAAGAACATCTACATAACATTTCTTTCATGTTTCAAGAGATGAAAATAACTGTACAAGGTTAAGTACAAAAGTACACAAGACAGTGGACACCAAAAATCCATGTATGAGATTTTATCCCATCTGCAGCTTTTATATATTTGAAAAGTAGAATTCATTAACTAAAAAATATTGTCCTTCTGTAGTCCTGTCAAGTTTAATGGAAGCGGGTTTAACCTGATTACAACACTAACACCAGTATCACTGATCTGATATTTACAAAAAATCATATTTTTCAATAAATTAAAGTCAATGCAACACCCATGCAAGCTAGAATGCCAGCTGTTTGGTGAACAAGGACCTGACATCAGAACCAGAAGTCTATAAAAGTCCCAAGTATAAAGTGTGATTTTCTTCAAACTGTGTCCATTCCTCGCATCGATGATGTAAAACCCAATCCCATTCCTCTTTGTGTGTGGGTTTGTGATCTTGCCATTTCATACTGAGCGTCTAGATTTCTGAATACTTCTTCCTGCTGTTTCAATGTCTTGTAACTTTCTTCATCAACGGAGCTACATCCAGCTTCATCTTCACTCTAAATAAGATACAAAATATACTATTAAAATGGATTCACTTAGGAATAAAAAGTGCTTCTCTCCCTTAAGAAGTACTACTAGATCACATTTTTGCAGTATATATTTGACCTCACTTAGCTTCCATTCATTCATTCAGCACCTATGGAATTCAAGGCAATGTTCATTCTAGGTACTGGGATAGAGCAGGACATAACAAAAATCATTCAGTGGGCCCAAGAAAGAACATGTAGAACAGGCCAGGGACTTCCCTGGTGGTGCAGTGGTTAAGAACCCACGTGCCAATGCAGGGGACACGGGTTCAAGCCCTGGTCTGGGAAGATCCCACATGCCATGGAGCAACTGAGCCCGTGCGACACGACTACTGAAGCCCACGCTCCACAACGAGAAGCCACTGCAATGAGAAGCCTGCATACTGCTGCGAAGAGTAGCCCCCGCTCGTTGCAACTAGAGAAAGCCCACGTGCAGCAATGAAGACCCAATGCAGCCAAAAATAAATAAAGCATCTAGGGAAAAGTGAAGGAGAAAATGGGGGTGGAGTTTAAACCAAATATCCCTTCAATGAAAAACCAACTCCCTTAGTAATAACCAATATCTGAACATTTGTCGACCTTACCAGGTTGTTGTGTAAAACCTAAAACCTTCCTTGGGACTTCCCTGGTAGTCCAGTGGCTAAGACTCTGTGCTCCCAATGCAGAGGACCTGGGTTCAGCCCCTGGTCAGGGAACTAAATCCCACATGCTGCAACTAAGAGTTCGCATGCCGCAACTAAAAGATCCCGCTTGCTGCAACTAAGACCTGGCACAGCCAAATTAATTATTAAAAAAAAAAACCCACAAAAAAACTCAAACAAAAAACTTCCTTGAAAAAAATTAAGAAAGTCCAACCCCACACCAAGTATAGTTAACCTTAAATGGGCATTTTTTCTTTTTATACATCTTTATTGGAGTATAACTGCTTTACGATGTTGTGTTAGTTTCTGCTGTATAACAAAGTGAATCATCCATATGCATACATATATCCCCATATCCCCTCCTTCCTGAGCCTCCCTCCCACCCTCCCTATCCCACTCCTCTAGGGCATCACAAAGCACCAAGCTTATCTCCCTGTGCTTTGCAGCAGCTTCTCACTAGCCATCCATTTTACATTTGGTAGTGTATGTATGTTAATGCCACTCTCTCACTACGTCCCAGCCTCCCCTCCCCCCACCCACCCCGTATCCTCAAGTCCGTTCGCAACATCTACACCTTTATTCCTGCCCTACCACTAGGTTCATCAGTACCAATTTTTAGATTTCATATATATGCGTTAGCATATGGTATTTGTTTTTCTTTTTCTGACTTACTTCACTCTGTATGACAGACTCTAGTTCCATCCACCTCACTACAAATAACTGTTTCATTCCCTTTTATGGCTGAGTAATATTCCATTTAAACGGGCAATTTAATTAATTAATTTTTTGGGGGGGGTGTGTTGGGTCACTGTTACTGCATGCAGGGTAGCAGCGAGCGGGGGCTACTCCTCTTTGTGGTGCGCAGGCTTCTCTTGTTGTGGAGCATGGTGCGTGGGCTTCAATAGTTGTGGCACACGGGCTTAGTTGCTCCGCGGCATGTGGGATCTTCCTGGACCAGGGATTGAACCCCTGTCCCCTGCGTTGGCAGGCAGATTCTTACCCATTGTGCTACCAGGGAAGCCCTAAACGGGCATTTTTAAAAGCAAATTAATTCCTTTTTACAATTTTTTTTTAAAATTTACTAAGAAAAGCTTATGATTTTGAACAAGGTTTGCTTAAGGCATAAACACGCAGTAACAATCAACAACTGTTTTATTTCTTATGTTTTGGCCATGCTGCACAGCATGTGGGATCTTTGTTCCCCGACCAGGGACTGAACCCACATCCCCTGCAATGGAAGTGTGGAGTCTTAACCACTGGACCTTCACGGAAGTCCCTCAACAAATGTTTTAATCAAATTTAACAATTTGGGGCTTCCCTGGTGGCGCAGTGGTTGAGAATCTGCCTAATGCAGGGGACACGGGTTCGAGCCCTGGTCTGGGAGGATCCCACATGCTGCGGAGCAACTAGGCCCGTGAGCCACAACTACTGAGCCTGCGCGTCTGGAGCCTGTGCTCCGCAACGAGAGGCCGCGACAGTGAGAGGCCCGCGCACCACGATGTAGAGTCGCCCCCACTTGCCACAACTAGAGAAAGCCCTCGCACAGAAATGAAGACCCAACACAGCAAAAACAAATAAATAAATAAACTCCTACCCCCAACATCTTCTTAAAAAAAAAAATTTTTTAACAATTTGTATTGTTGACTAGTGATGATAATTTATTGGTTAATTCTGTGAAGTTAATCTAGAGAACACAAATGAAAGAGCACTAGAAAGCACCCAGAGATGACACATCACTGAAATAATGTTTAAGTGGAGAACCAATGTTACCCTAAAAATATAAAATAACATGAACTTTATTACAAAGTGTATAACTCACCTTAATACCCATTAATTTCCTAAATTTGACATTTTGGTCCTTGTTGCCAAAATTCAATTTCTCCCATATTTCAGCAGACTGGGATTTGTCCTGTTAAAAAAACAATGAATTTTTAGCATATGTAAAATTTAAATACCTTGTATTATGATACTAGACATTTCCATAATATAGTCTTAGTAGAAAAACAATAGCGTTTATGGCATTCCACCAATGGAATTTATAATCACCTTAATAATATGAACAAAAAATCTAAGCTAAGGAACCAACTCTTTCCCCTTAATAAATGTAGGGCAATACTGGTTTTCTTTGAAAGCCTGACTTAGATCGTGCATTTCCCCCCCCCCAGAATTAATAATTGTAGCAAATTAAATTATTCCAGTCAGGCTCTCAGAAGAAAGATAAACCCAGTCTAATCTTTTCCAATCCAAGTTTGTTTTTCTAAGCTGAGGAATCAATGACAAAAAAGGAGAATAAGAGAACTTACTCCTTCTTTCTTGCCTTGCCAAAGCATTTTCCTTTTTTTCTCTTGTTCAGCAAATTTCATTGGATTCACAGCTGCTGGGTTGTAATAGCTAGGTACAGCTATTCCGGTCTCTGCCAAAGCTTTAGCCTGCAAGGCTGCCATCTGAGCTGCCATAGCTATCTGAGGAGTTACTTGTGTTCCTGATGCCAATAGGGCAGCAACATTGAGAACAGAACCTCCGGTAGCTGCAGCTGCTGAAGAGGAAATAAGTATGGATTTTAACCAAAACAAACCTCCTAATTTACAGTAATACGTTATTTATATATAAGAGCTACTAATGTGCAAAAAGGCAGAATATTTTCACCAAATAGAAAATGACTGTTAAGCTTATAAAGCAATAACATTTTAGCAAACACTAATGTATTCATCGCTAGACATTTCTGTATATGATCCCTTATATATACTTAAAGTTCACTTACTTCTGAGAATAAAGGGAATCCTGCAAATAGGATAAAGGTGTATGATTTCAATGGAAATGAACTAGTGACTGTCGCTAAACTTTTAATAAATTGACTTTTCTTTGTATGGTTCTTTATAGCTCACAAAACAATCTCACAATATCTAATTTGAAACTCACAAGAAACATTTAAAACTATTAAACAGGTATTATAAACACTTATCATACTAGGCCCAAGTCCTATAAAAGTTAAGTGCCAGGTCTGTTCTACCTTCCAGATTACATTTCATATAGGCTCTCTCTGATCACCTTTAAATCATCCACAGGCAGTGTGTCTGTGTTATGCCTAAAAACTTGATTTTTAATAGTAAGACATAATACATACTCCAGTTCAGTTCATCATCTTTAATAAACTGCATTTCCAAAATCATAACTAAAAGACATATGCAGTGATGGCTAAACTGCTACATGAACAAGAATAGTCACTATTCACTTTTCAAAATTATCTACATTGACCAAATCAGAAACACAGTGCAAAAAAAGTTTTATGAGGTACAAAAGTAACACTAAAAATAACATGTTCCCAATTCAATTAGTAATTTACAGCATACTGATCTACAGCATACTGACGGGTAGAAGGGATCACACATGATTCTCTTCCTATTACTTTTCCTGAACTTTTCAAATGTGCTACAAATACTGCCATACTTCCATAATAAAGAAAACAAAAATTACCTGCAGCTATTTCTTGTTGTTTTTGTTTTTCAACCATTTCCTTTTCTCGCTGTTCCTGTAATTTCTTTGCCCTTTCCAACCTGTCAAAGACAATTTAAATAAATAAAAATATCAATATAAAGCCAACATTTATCTCTTTATGTATACATATGTAGGCATAAAACACTTTATATAGAATTTTAAATAAATTTAATACCTTCCCCAAATTGATATCTGTATGTGGGAAAAAAAGCAATCATTCTTAAGATGGTATCAGTCACAATTAAATAACATTTCACTACTTGTTTTAAACATTTTTAATTTCACTGAATAGCCAACAACTCTAGTAGCTTTTATATACAGTTCCCACAGAGTCATTAAAATGGTTATGAGATAAAAGTTATTCAATCTTCATCAGTGCTGGTTACAGGAGAAGGATAAAATTAAATCTTGCAAATTGAGACATTGAGAAAACATATTGAAAGCTGAGTAAATCTTAGGGTACATGCAATAATTTATAGAATTACCTAAATGTTTCTTAAGGGAGGCTGATACAGGATTAAGGCCAATCAAAGCATGCAAATGATTTTTATATAAACAGACTTTATTAGTCTCTAAATCAGTGAAAATTAAAAAGCCAAAAATAAAATTTAGAAAAGGGCAAGCAAACCCTGCCATTCTCTATAATCTAATAAAACGGGGGGAAAAACCTAAATATTAGAAAATTACTATTAGGAGGTAAAGAAATTATTAGCAAAGGAACTGAAAACGTGAAACACAAATACATCCCCAAACAAAAACGAATTCTGATTCACACTAAATTCACCACTGAATACACACACTAAACAAAATGTGCTGTCAAGTAGGTATCTATCTGGTATATCACAAATGGTAAGTAACATTATCTTCACAGTGAGTTCCTGAAAGAGAAAGCCCTTTTCTTCCAAAGATTCCTTGATTTACCAATCATAAGTTAAACACCACCCTCTCCCTCCTTTATAGTATAAAGGGGCAAGGATTGGGGAAAAAGTTTCTTGGGGGAGGGGAGCAGTGGGCACTACAGGTAAAATACAGTAGTAGAAAACTGACATTTGCTTTAACAATTGCCATAATTCACATAAAAGGATAACAATCTATAATTCTGTTCCCTTCTATTGAGCACAGATGAAAGAAAGACAAGTAGTACAGCCCTGAATTTGTCCTCATCAGAAAGAAGTTTCTGATTAGGATTAATGTTAAAACATAGGTTCATAAATAGAAGTATTTCCAGAGCAGTTTTAAAAATTGTCACCTGAAAATCACTAAGTAGACTAAATTAAAGTTTTAGATGCTAGTTATAGATTCAACTTTAGTATAATCCAAAATTTTAAATACAATAAACTTAAGAGTAAACAAGAATAAACTTTAGGGCTTAAAAAAATTCATGATCAAAGTTAATGGACCATTCTTTATAAATTAGTTCAGATATTGTAGAAAATTATTTCCTAATTCTGTTGATTTTAGTTTCAGTAAGAAAGTAACTGACAGCTACTGGCTGTATATTTTAAGTGGCCACTGCAGGTTTGGAATCAATACCATTCACTAAGGTGAATGGAATGAAGAAGGGGTGAGCTCACACCTTTGCTGCTCCTGCTGTTCAGCTGGAGTTTCTGCCAGGCTGGGTTCACAGGGCAGCAGCCCATCAGGTTACATTGTGATAACTGTATTTTTGTAATGAAAAAAAAAATACAAACTCAATTTCATAAAAAAAAATCAAAATCAAAAGATTTTAGTTTTTTAGAATATGGGAAAACCTGCAAACAAGGGCTTGGATTTTACTTTACTTCTTGCCTCTATGAGGCAGTTCTTTCAATGGTTTTGCAGATTTCGGTTAGACAGCCCTGCTGTGTGTGGTCCCACAATCACCCATCTTTGAAACATTAGAAAATTTAAAAATACAATGATCTTCCTATGCTATCACAGCAGTAAGAACTTTAAGATCAAATGAACTGGCTTATTATTCGCCACCTTCAAAATAGGAAAACTACTGACAGAATTCTACTTATTGTTTCAGAGACTTTTCTTAAGGAAGAACAAAGAAGGTAAAGACAAAGCAGTTTTAGATGCAAAATTAACAGTTATTAGATCACATTTAAGATTTTTAAAAAAGTTCCAATGGCCAACTGAAAATATTCGAGTCTAGACTTGAGAAAAATGAATTAGTTAATCATGAAGAAAAAAAAACTGTTGAAGAAATACTCTTTCCAGTTGTGCAAATAAGCAAATTAAAGATGGGAATTAACAAACCACTTAATACAGTTCTGTATCACAAAACTGCCACAGTAGTTATGGCTAGATTTAATTATTTGAATTATCCTCTGAAAGCATTTATTTGGTCCACACAATTGAATATCTACCTCAAGATGAAAAGGAGAAAAAAATGTATTGAATAAAAAATATACGCACCTCCTAGCTAAAGCTTCTTGTGCATCCATTGCTGTGTTTCTGCCTCGGAAGGGAGGTGGGCTAGGAGTTCGGCTTAAACTTCTGCTAAATCTTCTCGGTTTTTCAATTCTCTTCTTTCTATCTCTTTAATAAATCATATTTTACATGTCTCAGTATGGCCAAGTAATAATTATTTTATTGAATCAAAATAAATTATAGTTACATAGTTCAATAAAAATTAAACTGGTCTAGGAAATATATTTTGAACCCCTTCCATTCCACCTCTGTTGTACACCTTCCATAGGCACACCAAGTTCCTTGTGTATAAGACTAGTTTCTATAAATTCACTTAACCATCCCTGTTTCAGATGGACATTTAGGTTGTTTCCAATCTTTTGCTATTACACCCAATGTTGCAAAGGCTAGACTTGTACGTTAGTCATTTTACACTTGTGTAGGTCAATAGGTAGGATAAATTCCTACTAGTGGGATTGATAAGTTAAATGGTCCTAGTATTCTAATGTACAATGAATTAACTTGTAAATGTTTTCAAAAATATAAATCACGAAAACAAAATTAGAATTAAAAATACTCATTGATTAGAATAAAAGGTATCAGTGGTTAAAACTAGAAATGCCATAAATAATGACCTGAATTGCCCAAATGGTGATTTAAAAAAAACAAAAACAGGGCTTTCCTGGTGGCGCAGTGGTTGAGAGTCCGCCTGACGATGCAGGGGACACGGGCTCGTGCCCCGATCCGGGAAGATCCCACATGCCGTGGAGCGGCTGGGCCCGTGAGCCATGGCCGCTGAGCCTGTGTGTCCGAAGCCTGTGCTCCGCAACGGGAGAGGCCACAACACTGAGAGGCCCGCGTACCGCAAAAAAACACAAAAACAAAAAACAAAAAAACAATGGTAATTAATGGTGAAATTACCATTTACTTTAGATTGACTATATCTCCTAACTGGTAAAGTTCAATTTAGGCAACTATTACACACTAAAACCAATGATTAAAAACTGAAAAAATGATCAAACAAGTGACAAACCAAGTTATTATAAGCCAAAGTACACTTTTACCCATATTTCATTCTTTTAGGCTATTTGACTTAATGAACAATAAATTAACAAAGAAGCTTTCACATTAACTTTATTACCAGTATCTGTGAATACAGATACAACACACTATTAGTAACTAATATTAGTAGAGAATAAACATATTCTCTGAATATTTATAATTAAATGCTCTTTATTGTATTTCCTGCCTAAAACAAATCAAAATTTCCTTCCAATCAAGACAAGTGTGAATTTATAAGCTCATCTTTCTGAGTATCTGAGAAAGTATAACCAGTACGGTGGATTAAGCACACGTACTGACTTTGCTTTCAGATGCATTTGGGACCAGGTCCCAGCTTTACCTTACCATTTAAGAACTGTATGATATTGGGCTTCTTGAGCAAGTTACTTAACTTTTCTAAGCCTGACTGAACAGACCCTGTGAGGGGCCTGTTTGATTTTATTCAAGATGATGAATACCTACCGACTTCTACTCCTTGTCCTACTCCTGCTTCTACTCCTATGTCTGTGTCTTGATCTTGAGCGGGAACGAGATCGGATCCGACGTTTTCTCTCCCTGCTTCTGGATCGTGATTTCTTCCTCTCTCTGCTTCTGGATCTTGACTTTTTCCGCTCCCTACTCCTGGATCTTGACTTCTTCCGCTCTCTGCTCCTACTACGATGACGCCTGAAATTCAAGTACATAAATTTGTAGTTACTTACAGGGAACACAATAAACTGATAATGTCAAAAAAGCAATGTTTCCTACCCCAAGTTAAGATTCTGTTTAATAGCTTGAAGTCTACTGCTGAACCAAACTATTTCTAAGAGTAACAATCAAGTTATTCTACTACTGAAAATTTTTGACCAAATCTGATACCACACACATATTCCCCACAGAAATCTGCAAAATATGTTGCGGACACTGGTTTCTTAAAACACAACAAAAAAGCCACAAAAATTTGAACCATGACCCAGTTTCTCAAAAATCTTTTAACCCATACCTAAATAAAACCTAGACCAGAGTTCAGCAGCAAACGAATCCTGCACCAGCAATGTAAAAGGATTATGATATTGGCAAACTATATAAACATAGTTCAGCAAAAATTTTTTCACTGTGACAGACAACTCAGAAAGTTAAAAATACCAATTTTCTAGCTATGATTTTTTTGGGTGTTGCTCCATTAATGCAAACCTTTATGTAATTTAGGAATTCTTTAGAAGGCATTAACTTAGGGAAAACTACTTACCTTTCACGAGACCTAGACCTTGAATGACTTCTGCCTCTTGACGACTTTCTTTCTTTGCGTTTGTGTCTGTCCTCACCATTTTCAGATGAATTTAGCCGCTCTCTTCCTTTATCAGAAGAATGCTCTTTGTCATTATGTTCCTCAGACTTGTGTTTCTTAGAGGATTTATCTTTGGATTCATGTCTTCTTGCCTGTTTTAAGAAGAAGTTGGTTCTTTCAGGAAAATAGTGCAACAAAGAGAGTTAGTATGGGTATCAGTAGCAAAAATGTTGTGATGCAACATTAGTAACCTTAGGAGTGTGTGGCAAATTTAAAAAAAGATCTAGTTTCACATCACCCAAATGTTGCAGATGTATATTACTTTTACTTTTTCTTTATAAACCCCCCAAATGCAGTGTCCACCCCCAAATACTTTCAATACCACAATCAAAACAATAACTTTCAATGTCAATAATATCGAAAAACCACTATTTCAGAAAAAGAGGAATCCCTGATGTTTCTTTTATCTAAGAGGGAAGTACACATGTATCAAAGTTTTTTCAATTTTCCAACAAACCTTTTAGAGAAACAGACATGTATATACAACAACTTCTAAATCCAGAGTACATAATATTAAGTTTTAAAAGTTAACAATAACGAAGATAAGGACACAAAGAAATGCACCAGAAAAATGCATTTCCAATTAGGTAACTAAGTAAAATTAACCTAAGTATTAATATCTTCTAGCAACTTCAAATTACTTTACGCAAAGTTAAGTGTCCTTTTTATAGCTATACTGCCACATCCTTTCTTAAAGACGGCTCTTGATTTTTCTCCCAATCCTAAACTGTGAAGCAATCACTTTTCATCTTGCAATATCCCAACAGGCTTGGAGTTCTATTACACTTCATGTACCTAGGGTAGAAAATGGCAACCATATCTGTTTTAATTTTTATGAAATCAAACTAGGTGTAACACAATTAATCCCTCTACCATTATATAATACATACTTCCCCCATATTCTGAACGATTATAAAAACCAAGGCTTTTGCTTTCACAACATATGCATTCAGAGACTGAGCTAAATTAACTGTATGATCAAGTCTCCATCCTACACTCACATACTGAATTAGGAAGTGCTAAACATTTGATTTCCCCCCATTAAGATTTGTCAAATCCATCTTGTAGCTAAAGCTTAAAATCCTGGACATTTCAGAATCACAATTTTAAAGCTGGAATGAAACTCAGATCTTCTAATTCCCCCTACTTTATATATGACTAAATTAAGATTTAAAGTCACAAAGCTACATATTAGGAGAGTTGAACCCAGACCCCATATTCTTCTGACACCCAGGGCACCGTTTTCCACCACAACAAGACACTTAACTCATGCTTCCCAGAATAGACCTTAGCACATATTTCCTTCCGCTCAAGATTAAACTTTTCTTAAAAACAAAAAACTTAGTCAAACATTTTAGAACATGCATGGTGATACATCAGAAAAGGATCATAGTCTGTAATTTATTATTTTGCAGAAAATAAGAGACCTGGAGACACAGCTAAATCTTAGTTTCAATGCCAGTTCTCCATATGAGCTTATAAAAAAGACTATTTCCTTGATTTTGCCATATGGTGGCAAACTGGAAAATCTTTAAGTGGTTATTAAGCTTGCAAAAGTTTCAGTTTATTTCAAACCAGTTTTCCAAACATAACATTACTATTATTATTTTTTAAAAAAACCATTAAAACCCTTAACTGATTTAAGATATACTTAAGGGAAATAGGAGTTTGAATGACTAATAGTTACCTTATCATGAAGTAGGCTTATTATTTTGCTATCTGAGTCTGCAGCGTCTTCAGTTCAGTCTCTTCGCGCATTAGCACGCTGAGTATGATTTATTATAGAAATGTTATCATGTGAGCTAAACAAAATAGTCATTTTCACAAAAACTCTCCTAAATTAAAATTTAACAGAGCTTCCATTAGGGGAAGAGGTGAAGTCCCTGCCCACAGTTGTTTAAGGAGTCCCTTGCCCAGCCCCCATGAGACTCTTCTCCTCCCTTTTTGGCTTCTACTTCTGCTCTTCCTTTGTTGGCTCATTCCTTGTCTTCTCAGGTGGGCAAGTTAACTCCTCTGCAATACAGCTGCTGTCTTTCTTTATCCTCAAGTTTTGTGTCACTGCCATCTTTCCAGCAGTCCCTCACTGACACTTTTATTTCAAAATTCAATACTATTCTTAGGGAATCAAACTAGTTTACTAATGAAAAGGACTCTCATTATCTTCCATAAAGAAAAAGTAGCCCATAGATATCTAAGAGTATTGCTACTTAAAGATGATTGCTATTTAAAAGTCCTGAGCAGTTGTCAGGCATAAAGAGACTCGGGACCTCAGATTAATGGAAGCTCTGTGTGACAGGCCTAAAAAACCAGTTATATTCTTCATATGAAATTTTTATTGTGAATATTTTCACAACATAACATTAATAGTTTTTGAATGAACTTTTCATATAAACATCTATCTTCTTGAAAAATGATGAATCCAAATCATGCTTATTTTATAACTGAATTAAACCTTTTAAATTTCAAGTTTTGGTACTTACCTTGACAATATCATATATTCACACAAACATTTCTACCAGATACTTTACAAGTATTCTAAAGTGCCTATTCACTACAAAGTGTTAATTACCTCTTTGCTTCTGCTCCGGCTCCTGTGTTTTCTTCCTTCATTATCTGTGAACACACAAAAATTCACCATAAATAATGGTACAGAAACACTTCAAACACAAATTCCAAAACTCATACAAAGAACATTTCTGGCCACTTGCCTAACTAATCTATTTACTAGTCATACTCTAAAGACTATTTTTTTATGGCAGGGGTGGGATTATTCTACTACAGTAATACTTCATGTATCTGAAATAAATCAAGCAATCTGAGCAAACCAGAATATAATCAAGTAAGTAAGCAAAAAAAGTTCCACAAGTCCATGTTCCATGACATATGACAAACAGTGTTTGTCTTTCAGGTGGTCACAGATTCTTTTTTTTTTGCGGTACGCAGGCCTCTCACTGTTATGGCCTCTCCCGTTGCGGAGCACAGGCTCCAGACGCACAGGCTCAGAGGCCATGGCTCACGGGCCTAGCTGCTCCGTGGCACGAGGGACCCTCCCAGACCGGGGCATGAACCTGTGTCCCCTGCATCAGCAGGCAGACTCTCAACCACTGCGCCAACCAGGGAAGCCCCTATCACAGATTCTCTATATTTTACAAAACATTCTGTCCAGTTCATCTTGCTTCCTATTACATAGCAAACTTATAAAGGGTCTTAATAGAGGAAAACAATTAAGAACAAAAGGAACAAAGAATGCAAGAGAAAACAAACAGGTTGAATTATATTTAGTGTCTTTTAAGTAGTCAAAAAGATGTTACAGTTTAGAAAAATTCCCATTAAAAAGTAGTTATGATACTGTACAGTTTCAAACATATACATAAAAATTACACTTGAAGCATTTTGTAGATGGACTATCTGTGGGTGCAAAGGATAAATAACCAGAGCCCAGGTCTTGAAACTTTTAAACTCATTTCTATTCTATCTCTCTTTTAACTACTTAAGTATTGATTCATTAGCAATACATCATGCTTTCTATGCCACATCAGTCTAGTTAAAAAAAATGCTCCAAATAAGGAGCATTTCAAAACACTAAAAACTCTTGCTTTCAGAAATATTTTAACATTAAAAAGAAAACCAAGGTTAAAAATGTTCTTGTGGGCTTCCCTGGTGGCGCAGTGGTTGAGAGTCCGCCTGCCGATGCAGGGGACACCGGTTCGTGCCCTGGTTCTCGAAGATCCCACATGCCGCGGAGCAGCTGGGCCCATGAGCCATGGCCGCTGAGCCTGTGAGCCATGGCCGCTAAGCCTGCGCGTCCGGAGCCTATGCTCCGCAATGGGAGAGGCCACAACAGTGAGAGGCCCACGTGGCGCAAAAAAAAAAAAAAGTTCTTGTAACTTACATCAAAGATGTTAAATAAGTTCAGAATATACCACTGCCCAGACTACATCTTTCAAAATATTGTTTTGCCTATGTTGAAAGGATAAAATTTGAACATCTAAGGGATAATAGTTATTGTGACACAAATTTAAGCATACATTTTGTCTTTGACAAGTTATAAAATTCCTGTATTAGGACATTTGTATTCCTCATAATTGAAAAATTCTCCAGAAAATTCCCAATGCACTTTTCACTATCCATTTCTCAATGGGAAAAACACATATTAATTACATCAGTAAACTTATGTCTTACACATACCTGACTTTCGTTTTCTTTCTCTTGACCTTGATCGTGATCTTGAATAATGATGTTTTGAGGCTCTAGGAGAAACAGATACATCGGACTGCTCTTTTTTCTTATCTCTATCTGGGGATGTCTTTTCTGGGGCTAGTCCATCTCGTTCTGTATCACTAGCCTAAAAGTTTAAAGAAAAATGGTTATAAATTCTTAACTGCATTTAAAATGTTTCCAATTACTTAAAAGAGTGAGAAGGGAGGAAAGATAGTTATCCTTGAGTTTTACAAAATTAAAAAATAAAGAAATCAAGAAATCAGAAGAACTGATTTTCAAGTAGCTAAATATGCTTTGTACTTGCTAAGTAGGCCTGAATAAATTGAAATAACAATAAATAAACTGACTAACCCAATACCAGAGACACATGTAACTGAATGGATATATCTTTATTTTTTTAAATCATTATTTGTATAACTTTTAAAACATTGGGGGAAGGGGAAAATAGGGCTTCAAGTATCTCCATTAAGTATTCAAGCAGAGAAAATAGAGTCCATTTTAGATCTATGAATTCATTTAGTTGACTTTACCAATACTTGTATTTTAAATTAGCATAAAGAGGCATTTAAAAATGAGCTGTTAAAGGTTAAAAAGACCTAAGACTGTAAAATCTTAAAAAGCAAAGAGAATGCTTCTAGAATATTATTAAAAAAAAAAAAAAAACAGAAAATTAACTTACCTATCTGAGAACCCAATCTTAATTTCATTAACCCTCTTTAATGAAAGCCCCTTGGCACAGTGCTGCTGCAAAATATGGTCTGCCTCTCCTCACATATGCTCTGGGCTATGGAAACATTAAGTTGTTTCTGCTTTAAAGCATTTTATAAGTTATCACAATATAAATTAAAAAAAATTAAAAGTCAAGAGTACACACTCTTTCCCAAAGACCTGATTTACCTGGAGAGTAGGTTCCTTCATTAAACTGATTTAAATGAGTCATAGAGGGACTTACCTGGTGGTGCGGTGGTTAAGAATCTGCCTGCCAATGCAGGGGACATGGGTTCGAGCCCTGGTCCAGGAAGATGAAACATGCAACGGAACAACTAAGCCCGTGCACCACAACTACTAAGCCTGTGCTCTACAGCCCGTGAGTCACAACTACTGAGCCCACGTGCCTAAATCCGGTGCTCCGGAACTAGAGAACCCACCGCAGTGAGAAGCCTGCGCACTGCAACGAAGAGTAGCCCCCACTCTCCGCAACTAGAGAAAGCCCTTGCGCAGCACCAAAGACCCGAAGCATCAATCAATCAATCAATAATAAGTTTATTAAAAAAAAAAAAAGTCATAGAAAAAAGCTTCAAGGAGAAACTAGAACCTAAATGTTCTCCTGAGTGAGATTCTGATAAAAGGCAGGGAAAACAGTTTCCATAATATGTGGAAAGTGGACGTTGGTGACCCATCTAACCAGAGAGGAAATACGAAAATAGTCAATACCCCCAGGGAGTTGATTACTTACCACATGAGTTAGCAAAGTATCGCCCTTGAGCTAAGAATGACTTTTACATTTTTAAAAGGGTTGTTAAAACAAGCAAGCAAGGAATGTGACAATGACTGTATGTTGCACATGGTCCACAATGCCTAAAATGTCTACTAACTTGCTCTTTACAGAAAAAAGATCTGGATTGGGTAAATAGTGAATATACTATACATTTTCAGCAGGAGAAATAATCACATGATAATGAACTTCTTCCTTTAGGAAGATTAGTCCAGAAAACAAACACCAAGTAAACTAAATGGGGAGTACTTTAACAAATGAAGTGTGAGACGTCACATTATTTTAACAACTATTTTCTGATGGTCAAAAATGCACCTAACTCGATGTTAGACTTCAGGAATAAAATAATAAATTAAAAGGGAAGGATTTACAGGTTAGTTAGGATGAAAGACATATTATAGGATGAAACACCTAATTACTGGGGAGGCCCATTCCAGCACACATGCTTCTCTATGTATGGGTGATTTCTGGAATCATAAAATTTTTGTGCAGAAAGGCTCTCATCTCTTAGAATCAAGCTCAATTTTCTCATTTCACAGATGAGATCCAGCAACATTAGCTGACTCACGTAAGATGGTACTCTCTTTGCTGTCTAATATTATAATACATGACACTATATCACACAACTAAAGATGATTCTGATTTTCACAACTAACATTGGTCATTTTCTTTTACTCTTGTTCTCATCACTATTCTTTTTTCTTTTGGGGCCTCACCGTGCGGCACGTGGATCTTAGTTCCCCGGCCATGGATGCAGCCCGTGCCCCCTGCAATGGAAGCGTGGAGTCTTAACCACTGGACCACCAGGGAAGTCCTCATCACTATTCTTTTTTTTTTAAATTTAATTTTATTTTTTTATACAGCAGATTATTAGTTATCCATTTTATACATCTTAGTGTATGTATGTCAATCCCCTCATCACTATTCTTAAGGATTATTTCTGACAGGTCTGCGATGTGCTGTGTTGGTAAACTTACACTTAGTAAAATGCCCTTAAGGGAAGGCACTCTGTAAAACGGGCTAATAACTCACACCGAACAGCCATTTTCATCTGTAAGACACACTACAGGACAAAAACAAAAACCATCGTATCACTAAACAGATGTGAATAATAGGGGGCCACTTAGCTCACCCGAAGCTTTTATTTCCTTGAGAATATATTATAGTAGAATAACAAAAATATCCAAATAAAATCGAGTATTAAAACTTCTCTGAAAATATCTAAGATGTCAATTTAGTACGGACCTATGTGTAAATCTTAAATGCTAATTGCAAAAAGGCCCTTCACTCTACCATTTGCTCTATTAGAAAAACACCACGGTTTCTTAAAATTCACTTCTTTAAAACCCCAATGGCACTCAAGACATAGTATAAGAATTTTTTCCAGTGCAAAGACGGCACATTGGACTTAATACTAGGCCACATCTCGAGGGGATCGTGTCTTTTTATTCAACAAGGCGCTGCAGAAACGAAGGTCTGAATTTTTTTTTGAATATTTGAGCCCAAGTAAAATAATACTGCTCTTTGAAGTAGATTAAGAAGCCCAAAACACTAGTTAAACAAAAAAATATTTAAATAGATTATGTGCCCAACTGTTTGAACAAGGATTCCAAATCAGTTATCAAAAACCCGGTTCTAAATCAAATCAATTAGGTATGGGGGCGCGGGTGGGAGGGGCAGACGATTTCTACTTCCAGATACCCCAATGATCGGATGAGTACGAGTTTTTCGTTATTCTTAACAGTCCTATTTATTTTAGTCCTATTTATCTTCGAAAACGAGAAAACACAACTTTTTAGTCAATGGAAAAGAATGCACAATGTTTGCATTTTTCTTGTAACTGGATAAGTAAAATGAAGTAATCACACAATAATGCGATCCATCAGGATTGGGCATCTTATAACCAAAGCAGGCTTAATTTCTCAGAAAACGTAATTTAAGAACTGTAGCTTTCATTTAAAATTAAACGGGCCTATGAAGGACTCTTAAATTTAAAGTAACAATGCCAATGTTAGGGCTCTGATTATGTTTCTCGAAACCGTCAAAATGATTACACATCAGGAGCCACTTCGGAAACGGAGCCAGTCAGAATTCGTAGCTCCAAAGACTTCTCCTCATTAAGTCGAATTTTTACTCCCTTCGAGAAACACGTTCCCTAGATGCTTACTAAGGAATAAACTAAGGTTTACACGGACGTTCACCCTAACCGAAATTATGCAGCTAGAATCATCTCACTGAGCGTTAAGCAAAATAATCGCTACAAGACCGCTTGCTCTCTTCTCACGTTCTACCTCTTACAGGCACCTCCTTTTTGACCCCATACTTTTCAGAGACGACCCCTGATCCCTTTTCTCTCTTCCCCAGCCCTTTCCCACCGCGAACATAAATGCCCAAGCCCTAACGAAACTCAATATTAATCACCAACCAGGGTGAGTAAGCAAAACTGGAGTCAGTTCTGTGGGACAAAAGGAACATAAAACTGGGAAAGACACGAGGAAAGTTCTGGAAGAAAAGACACTCCCTGCGGCTCCCCACCCCCATCGACACCGCCTTCTTTCCCCCTCCCTACGGCAGCCAGCCATGATGGCGGGCGCAGAAGAAGGCCGCGGCGCCATCTTGTCCACACACTAGCCCCGACAACAGCTCTGGGAGCTGTTCATCCCTTCTTTGCAGAGCAGCAAAAAAATATGCCTGACTTTAAACTCAGATTCGGCACCTACCGCCATAGTCCAGAGTCCTGGCCGCTACGGCGGCACCTCCACTTGCCGCTCTCCACAGTATCGGCCGCCTAAACGCTTCGCAACAGACTGAAATCGCTCCCGCGAGAGACCCGGATGGCACAAAAGGGCTAAGACCCGGCGCGTCGCACAGCTTGCTGGGAGGAAAAGGGGTGGTAATAAGAGTTTCTGTAGCAACGCGGTTCGACGGTGATTGGTTGTTCTTTGGAAGGGGGGTTGTGAGGTCGGGGAGGGGGGCGGGGCCTAGAACACACCCTAGAATGCGCAGCCTGGATATCGGAATGGGTGGAATTTAGGGTGGGGCGACTTCGTATTTCGATTCTAAAGCAATCTTGGCCTCCGCTGGCCGCCGTAAAAGGGGTTGGGCTTGGTGTTCTCCCGCCAATTTAAATTTGTGGCATAGACCCCAAAGAGATTGGGAACGTCTGTTGGAGCTCGGAAGGTGGGGGGGGACGATACACTTGAGTGCTCCTCTTTAAGTTTCTTCAATTACAGGTGAGGAGGGTGAGCCGCGCTGTTGTAGGGAGCTGGGGGTGGATTCAGGTCGAAGTAGCAGAGGCCTCAGCTCAGTTCGATGTGTTTTCCCCTCAAGACGCTGGCGGGAGAGAGGTTGGAGTCGGTTCTTGCTGGCCCCGGTGTCCAGCTGAGAGCATTTACGCGTGGAGGCCTAACTGAAACTGTTTCATTTCGTTTAATTCGTTAATCTGTTCACCCGGCACCCAGAGGAATCTCAAATCGTTAATCACATCATGTCACTGGTCTGCTTAGTATCTTTCCCTCCCTAACACTGAGGATGAAACTCAATCTTGTAATCAAGGATTCATTGGCTCCACCTGTTCGTTTAACGCCTGCACTTTTCCATTCTTGCTGTGTCCGGGCAGCAGCCCCAAACTCATTCCACCCTCTGAGCCTTTGGTACTCGGCCTGCATCTTTGTCCCCACGAGCTTTACATAGTCGGCTTCTTGATATTCGGGTCTCAGCTCAGATGTCATCTCTTTCACTTCCCGAACAGGTCTCTCTTATGCTCCCCTCCCCCCCATTCATTTGAGCACTATTTGTAATTCTGCGTTTACTTAGTTTCTCGTAGGGAGGCAGTATAACAGTTAATAACTGGCATGAATTTGAGTCTTGTCTAGCTACATCATTAACTCGCTTGAGGTGACCTTGGCCGTTTACTTAGTCCCTGACTCATGTTTCTCAGCTGTAAAATGGGTTGTTGTGCAGATTAAATGAGTGATGCATTCAAACTATCTTGCCTACTCAATTCTGTCTTTATTTTATTTTTCTCCTTCGTACGAGAATATAAATTTCATAATGACAAAGACCTTTTCTGTCTTCTTCACAGCTGTATTCCCAGCTCCTAGAACAGTGCCTGACACGTAGTAGGCATTCAATAAACGTTTGTCAAATGAGTGAGTGTGACAGACCTGGGAGGCTGATGATATTTCTCTATTTTTACAGATACGGGACTCTGAGCCCCATAAAAGTATTGACTCCAACCTGTCTTAATCTCCTCCCAACTCCCACCCAAACACAGCCACTAAAATCGTGTATTCTAACATACTTTGTTTTTGTGCCCTTGCTTACACTCCTAGTAAGAACTCTTCTCCTATATTTAAAAAGCTCCTGTGGGGGAAAAAAAAAAAAAGTTAAAAAAAAAAAGCTCCTGTGACCTTAAATTTCTAATCCAAATGTTACCTGCTTCCACGAATAACAGTAGTGAATTAGATAACACTTAAATTGAGTGCTTGCCATGAATGAAGCATTGTTTTGTGAATGTTTGAAACTCATAGTGACCTTTCCAGCTACGTACAACTGTATTCCTATTTTATAGATAAGAATTGAGGAACAGAAAGGTTAAGTTACTTGCTTAAGGACAGCAGCTTAGTAAATGTGAAAGAACACCAAGTCAAAAATCATTTCTTCCCTGTACTATACCTTCCAAAGATTTAAAAACATATTTCTGCGAGCACTTACCAAAACAACTGTAATTATTTGGTTATTGTTCCCCGCTAGTCTTGATCCAAGGATTGTTTTTCATTTTCGTATTCTATGCCTACCCATATCCAATGAAATGAGTTATATAAGTCCTTGCTGATGAGATAGTTAAGTGACTCGAAAGGTTACAAATATACTCTTTGGTCCAGTCAGAAACCTAGTGCAATTTTTCTTCCTCTCCTTAACATTTTCATTTATTGAATAACAATACTGGAAACATGAATGGTCATTTTTTTTTAAGTTCATCTGGAACCTTACCATTCTAAGATATCCCAGACAGTCTGACTTCAGAGCCTTCACTATTGGTTAAAAGTTTTTTCCAAATGAAAACTTGTTATAATTTCAGCTAGGCACAGAAAATACTAGTAGCTCTAGGACAGATTGGTAAGATTGGAATTGTTTCCTTGTGTCCCTAAACAAATATGTTCTTCTCTAGTGATAACCATAGCACTAGTTCCATGTATCTTATTGATCCAAAGTGTCTAGTGACCACAGAAATAACACAAAGACAGAGAAGTCTTTACTTATTGATGTGTGTGTGTGTGTATATGTATATTTGGGGGGGGGATAAAGCATTTTCATTTCCCAAGGAACTGGAGTCTATGCAACAATAAAATTTGGCCTAATTTTACATGTTGTCACAGGGAAGGCAGTGGTTCTTGTCTCAGGAAAACAATCTCAGAAACATGTGGAATGATATTGAGCTGCTAACAAATGATGATACAGGAAGTGGGTACCTAAGTGTTGGTTCAAGAAAAGAACATGGAACTGCTTTATATCAAGTAGATTTACTAGCGAAGATCTCCTCTGAAAAGGTAATGGTTATGACGCGGACTGTTTTCATTCACAAAATTTTTACTGAATGTTTAGTAAGACTAGTAGCCACGTGGTAAATGTTTTATAAATGAGCATAGTCCTTTCTCAGGGAATCAAAGTTCAGTATCAGATCACTGGAAATTTCCATCTGAATTCCCCCTGCATCACCTTATGGTCAGTATTCCAAACCTGAATTTTTCATAGCTCCTCTTGACATTTTAGACATACAGATGTATATAAAATGATACAAAGAATATCCACCACCAGCTTAGGAAGTAAAACATTACCAATAGAATCGAAGCAAGCCCCTTGAGGCCGTTCCTGATCCCGGGCTCTTCTCATACTCCACCCCTGAGTTAAGCACTCTACTGAGGTTGAGATTATCCTTTCCATGAATTTCTTTCTATATTTTAACTTTCTTCTTTTAATAACTATTCCACCATTCTCACACCAGGCTTGAAACCTTATTCTCTGCCTTTTACGGAAAATATTGCTCTTAGTTTTTGTTTTTTTTGCCGGTACGCGGGCCTCTCACTGTTATGGCCTCTCCCGTTGCGGAGCACAGGCTCCGGACGTGCAGGCGCAGCGGCCATGGCTCACGCGCCCAGCCACTCCGCGGCATGTGGGATCTTCCCGGACCGGGGCACGAACCCGTGTTCCCTGCATCGGCAGGCGGACTCTCAAGCACTGCGCCACCAGGGAATCCCTGCTTTTAGTTTTTTATCTTTGATTTGCTTTCTTAGTAATTTGCTTTTGTTAAAATTTTGTTGGTCGTGGTAAACAAAAGTTTCTTTTAGAGAAAGTGCAAATGATCTTCTGTCACAGTATTATAGCCCAGGATTCCTCTACTTCCCATAGTAAGTTAATGTAATGTTTAATTCTCTAATTAAGAAAAAAAAGTGTAAAAGAAAGGAGAAGAGACCAGACAAGATTTGTATTTTCTAGGGCTAGAAAGGCAGGGCCTCCTCTGGGGAACCTTATTCACAAATGACCTCAAGTGTAGGCTTTTGACTTTTCTTCAAATGAGCATTCAGAGACTAATAGGGATTTTTTAAAAAATCATTCTTTATTCAACTTGTATCCTGTTGTCAGCCTTTACTGCTTTGTGGCATTTAAAAGTCACAGGATTTATAATTTTTATGAGTAATACAGATAAATTGTGTTCTTTGGCATTAAATTGTTTATTTGTTAAGGCAAAAGTGTAAAGAATACCATAAGTTCTGTAATGAGAAAGTGGTATTTCTTTATTTTTTTAATATTACCAGCAGCCTTAAAAGATGGAAGTGGCCCAGGCCACTTGATCTCTGAGGGCTGCTGTTGAAAAATAATAGTGTGTATTGAGCTTTGAATTCAGTTAACAACTAAAATTCCATTTGTTATTAGCTTGGGGCATTACTTGTAGCAAATGCTATGTTCACAACCCATGCTAGGCCCTTGGTAAGGTAACATTATCTCTTCTCTTTAGGATCTTTCCTTAAAGTTAGGCAGACAGGACACAAGCAATAAAAGATACCTATCTAGATGTGCAAGTCAGTATATGAGAACTACCAAATGAATGGTACAGACAGTAAATGCAGTAGGAATTCAGAGGATGGAGAGCTCACTGTGGGTTGGGACAATTTAAGGAGCATTTCATAAACTAGCACCTGACTTGGGCCTTAAGAAAAAACGGAAAATGAAAGCACAGCTTACCAAAATATGTGGAATGCAGCAAAAGTAGTGCTTAGAGGGAAATTGAATGCATATATTAGAAAAGAAGAAAGATCTAAAATCAATAATCTAAGTTTCAAGTTAGGAAACCTGAAAAAGAAGATGGACTTCCCTGGTGGTCCAGTGGTTAAAACTCCATGCTTCCAATTCAGGGGGCACGGGTTCGATCCCTGGTCAGGGAACTAGATCCAACATGCCGCAACTAAGACCCACTGCAGCCAAATAAATAAATAAATAAAATATTTTTTAAAAGAAAGAAAGAAATAACAAGAGAGCAAAAATTAATGAAATTGAAAATAAGAAATCAATGGAGAAAATCAATGAAACCGAAAGCTGGTTCTTTGAAAACATGAATAAAATCTATAAGCCACCAGCCAGGATAACTAAGAAAAAAGAGGGAAGACATAAATTACTAATATCAGGAATAAAAGAGGGGGCATCACCACAGATTCTGTGGACATTAAAAGGATAATCAAGGAATATTATGAACATCTCTATGCCCACAAATTTGATAGCCTAATGAATTGGACCAAGTCCTTGAAAAACACAATCTGCTAAATCTCACACAAGGAGTAAACAACCTGTTTGATCAAACAATACTGTTTGATTCCAACTCTATAACATTCTGGAAAATGAAAAGACAGTGAAAAAAAGATCAGCGGTTGCCAGGGTTTGGAGGTTGGAGGGAAGGTTGAGTAGGCAGACCCCAGAGGATTTTCGGGTAGAGAAAATATTCTGTATGAGACCATAATGCTAGATGTGTGTACCACAGAATGTACAACACTGAGAGTGAACTGTAATGTAAACCGTGGACTTTGGGTGATTATAATGTGTCAGTGTAGGTTCATCATTTGCAACAAATGTATCATCTGGTGAGGAACATTGACAATGTGGGAGGCTATGCATGTGTGGAACACGGGGCTATGTGGGACATCTCTATAGTTCCCCTTCAATTTTGCTATGAACGTAAAACTGCTCTTAAAAATTAAAGTCTTGGGAATTCCCTGGTGGTCCAGTGGTGAGGACTCTGCACTCTCACTGCCAAGGGCCCGGGTTCAATCCTCGGTTGGGAAATTAAAATCCCACAAGCCTCCTGGCACAGCCAAAAAAAATCTTAAAAAGAAGAGGGGGAAGAGCAGTCCAGGCAGAGAAAACAGCCTGGGTAGACCCCTAGGACATGTAGCACAGTTTCTTCTTTGCGACACTTTGGTGTAACTTTTCACTAGTTGAAGAAGCAAGTTAAGAGTATAAGTGGGATCGGGGCTTCCCTGGTGGCGCAGTGGTTAAGAATCCGCCTGCCAATGCAGGAGATACGGGTTCGAGCCCAGATCTGGGAAGATCCCACATGCTGCAGAGCAACTAAGCTCGTGTGCCACAACTACTGAGCCTGCGCTCTAGAGCCTGCAAGCCACAACTGCTGAGCCTGCATGCCACAACTATGGAAGCCCGCACGCCTAGAGCCCGTGCTCTGCAACAAGAGAAGTCACCTCATTGTGAAGCCCGCGCACCACAACAAAGAGTAGCCCCTGCTTGCCGCAACTAGAGAAAGCCTGCATGCAGCAACGAAGACCCAATGTAGCCATAAATAAATAAATAAATAAATAAATAAAATTTATTTTTAAAAAAAAGTATAAGAGGGATCAGAATGTAGTTTTCAAAAGTTACACCTGCAGAAGGTGACCATTGAAACAGGTATAAAATGAGTTGATTGGCTTAGTTTGTCAGAGAAGATTAAGAGTAATTAACATTTATCCCAGCATATGCTACAGGCAAGGTTCCCTTCTAAGCCCTTTACATGAATTAATTCATTGAATCTCCATACCAGCCAGCGTCGTAGGCATTATTATTATTATTCCAGCTTTACCAGAGAGTCAGTTGAGGCCTTTGCTTGAGATTACTCAGCTAGTAAGTGACAGCCTTCTCAACTACTGAGCTATCTGACGGCTTCAAGATTATGTGTGGAGGGCTTCCCTGGTGGCGCAGTGGTTAAGCACCCACCTGCCAATGCAGGGGACACGGGTTCAAGCCCTGGTCCAGGAAGATCCCACATGTCGTGGAGCAAGTAAGCCTGTGCACCACAACTGCTGAACCTGTGCTCTGGAGCCCGCGAGCTGCAACTAATGAGCCCGTGTGCCACAACTACTGAAGCCCATGTACCTAGAGCCTGTGCTTCACAACAAGAGAAGCCACCGCAATGAGAAGCCCTTGCACCGCAACAAAGAGCAGCCGCCACTCACCACAACTAGAGAAAGCCCATACACAGCAACAAAGACCCAGTGCAACTAAAAATTAATTAATTAATTAATTAAAAAAAAAGATTATGTGTGGGAAGCTCTAATCAATAGAAGCTACAAACAGGAGACTTATATTTGGCTTGCATTGTGTTTCTTAAAATGTTGACTTAGTTGCCAATATTTAAAAATTAGAATATTTCACACAAAGATCCAGATATTCTTGGTAAATTGGAAGCTGTGGCCATGCCAGGATCGCATTTCCACAGGGCATTCATCTGGCTGACTCTGTTCTCTTTAGTTTATGTGGGGCCTCGTGCCCTCCAGTTCACAGTCCCCCTCCCTGTTGTTTCCCAGACCCTGAGACTTTATGCCAGTATTGGTTCATTCATTTACGTTAATGCCTGCTGGCTTCTCCAGGCATAAGCTCGGCCCTTAGGAAACAAAGACTTGTACTTTCGAATCCTTTGCCCTGTTCTAGCAACCCTGGACTATTTCCCTGTTCTAGGCTCTGAATGGATTCAAGATATATCATACAAAGAAAAGCTTGACTCATTAGATATATGGGCTAAAGAAAGAAGGCCTATCAGGTGAAGTTTTAAACTTGGGTGATTGTGACTATGGTGATACTATTGATAAGTATTGTTAAACATGTATAAAAATGTTTTATTTTAGTCCTGCTTTTCCCTCCCACAGGCCTCATTAAATCCAAAACTACAAGCATGCAGCTTAAGTGATGGGTTTATTATTGTAGCGGACCAATCAGTGATACTGTTGGACAGTATTTGTAGATTGCTTCAATTGCATCTTATATTTGGTAAGTCTAATGTAATGCAGTAAAATAAATTGGAAGTCAACTATATCTTGCTACCAATTTCTACAGTATTGCCTTTTCTTTACTCCATTATTTATAAGACTCAAAATTACACTAATTTCAAAAAATTAACCTTGAGTGCCTTGTGCTGAGTACCAGACGGATCAGGTACTGAAGATGATCCCTTCTCTCAATAAGTCTAAGGAAAAACATACATGGAAAGCAACAATTTATTTGCGTGGTTTTTGTGTTAGAATACTGTAGAAAACAGTTGAGCCCAATTATGTTTAAGTTCCTGAATCTTGTACATAATTTCAATACCATCAACAGATAATTTGAATATTTTTAGCACTATAAAAAGTTTTTTAAAAGTACTTATGAATTAATTCTTTATTGAGTTAAAGGGCTTTAAGTGTGTATATGGAAGTATGGACTTCAGAGTAAATTAAGGGACAGACAAGTCAGTGATTATGCTGGAAAATAGGGGATAGTATTATGAATTTTTTTCTGAAATTTTGAGAGAAAGATGGTTATTGAAGTGTTTGCGTAAGAACAGCTGAAAATTAATTAATTATTTTTAAAAAGAACGTAGATGAAAAGGAATTAGAAGGTATGCACATAAGAACAAAATCTCGATCACAGTTTGCAGGAGAGAAACCCATATTTTGTGGAATCTTAACGCATCTACCCTGATGGGTCCCCAAGATTCACAGTTTCACCAATTAAAAGTGAGGCTGTGTTTTACATATAATACTTTTTTTAAAATAAATTTGTTTGTTTGTTTATTTATTTTTGGCTGCGTTGGGTCTTTGTTGCTGTGCGTGGGCTTTCTCTAGTTGCAGCGAGCGGGGGCTACTCTTCGTTGCGGTGCGCAGGCTTCTCATTGCAGTAGCTTCTCTTGTTGCAGAGCACGGGCTCTAGGCACGTGGGCTTCAGTAGTTGCAGCACGTGGGCTTCAGTAGTTGTGGCTCATGCGCTGTAGAGCACAGGCTCAGTAGTTGTGGCGCATGGGCTTAGTTACTCCGCGGCATGTGGGATCTTCCCAGAGCAGGGATCAAACCCGTTGTCCCCTGCATTGGCAGGCGGATTCTTAACTACTGTGCCACCAGGGAAGTCCCTACATATAATACTTTTGTATAAAGATATTGCTGCTGAATAATTTTAGTTATAAGCAATTTATATGTTACTGCTTTTATCTCTTAGTCTTTCCCTCCCGATCTCCATGTCATTCCCCCGGCCTTCTTGCTGTGTACAAGCAATAACTTCCTTACCTCCTTCAAGTCTTTGTTCAAATCTCACCTTATCAAAGGGGGCTCTCCTGAGCACTCCACCTGATACTGTATGGCTCTTCTGAGTTCTCTTTCGCTGCTCTCCTTTTTCTTTTTTCCAGAGAATGTATCACCTTTGTGTATGTCATACAATTTGCTTACTATGCTGACTGTTTATCATCTATTTCTGCCTTAGAATTTGAGCTCTATGAAGGTGGGACTCTTGTTGTTATTCTCAGATATATGCCAAAGACCTAGAACAGTGCTTAGCATATACTAAGTGCTCAGCAAATATTTGTTGACAAAGAGTCAGTAGCGTTCGTTTTTACATTAGTCACTACTTTCATGAAATATTTAAAAGAAGCTTAAAAGAGTTGACTTTTAATAACAAAATTTGCAATATTTTGTGTTGAAAATAAACATTTTCAGAGGAAGCTTGTAACTTTGACTTGAAATTTTCAGATACTGAAGTGGATGTGGTTGGCCTATGTCAAGAAGGAAAGTTTCTTCTGGTTGGGGAGAGAAGTGGCAACTTACATCTTATTCATGTAACATCAAAGCAAACATTACTCACCAATGTAAGACCTTGTTACATTTTTCATCTTCATTATCTAAATTCTAAATTATCTTTTAGAAAGCTAAAGCTCTAGCAAAACATTACTTGATTTGTGGCCTAAATTAAAATAATAATGTTTCTTTACATTGAATTTAAGAATCATACCTTAGAAACTGTCTGAAAAAAAAGTGCACAACCTAAAAGTTGAGAATTATGTTTTATTGGGCGGACTTCCTGAGAACTTCAAGCCCAGGAGGCAGCCTCTCAGATGCTCTGAGGGACAGCTCTGAAGAGATGAGGGAGGAGCCAGGATACATAGGAGTTTTGCAAGGGAGACCAGGTAGTGAAATTATTCCTTTGATATACACCTTTGCTGTCTTAGGGCCAGTATCCTGTGCTTTTCCATCCTGAGTCCCCTCAGGATGCACAGTTGGGAGTTGCAATGGCTGATGGCTTGACAGTGGGCAGCCTGTTTATCTCCATCCTGAGTTCCCTCTTGGCTTCATGGTCGCAGCATCCTTTGTTTGCTAATGTGGCAGGCAACATTTTTCATCCACAAAACATATGAAATAAATGCAAAATTGAAAAAGTATGGTTTGAAGATAGTATACTTGTCCAAAACAGTTTTATATTGAAAATAAACATTTTTGCAGGAAGCTTGTAAATAGTTTTCCATTTGAAAACTAAAATGTTTGGAATATAGGCAGAATTATTGCTAATGATAATTGATATCCCTAGAGTTTAATGAATATAATCCTTGACTGTAATTTTCTGGGTTTAATCTTATCATTTGAAATTAATTTGAAATTAATTTGCAATTAGGCTTTTGTTCAGAAAGCTAATGATGAAAATCAGTGTACTTACCGGAATCTTGTTATTGAGAAAGATAGTTCAAATGAAGGTAAGTGCTTTTAATTTCTTTTTTTAATGTCTTCTTATTAATACCCAGTCAAAAAATCAGATTTATAGTTAATATATTATGTAAATTAATTGGTGTTACCTACACAATGTTAAACTTTGTAGGGATGCAATTAATATTATTTTAAAAAACAAGTTTTCGATTTTAGCTCTTTTCAGGCTTAAATGTACTCTTCTTAAGTATAATATCCTAAACTTTTTACAGTTTTGAGAGTTCTATAGATTATCAGGGAGACATAATATTCTTTTAATATGTTCTTATGGGTTTCAGTGTATTTATCATATTTCTTTTTAACAAATGTTAACTGGTCCTTAATTTATTTTGATATATCTGAGTTTCTTTTTTTCTGGCAAATGAAATTTGGTTTATAGAAGTCTCAAAGCAGTTAACATTGTTTTTGCAAATAACTTACCAATTCTTTGTAAATAAGCTTTGTATTGTTACTGTGTTATTTTATTATTAGACTTTAAATGAGCAAATGGACATACTTTTAAGCTAGATCCGGACCCTGGTTTAAATTTTATATCATGTGCCTTTTAAAGAAGCTGGCTTGATTTTATTTTAATAGGTACCTATTATATGCTGCTTCTTACAAACAATGGATTTTTTTGTATTACAAACCTTCAGCTTGTAAAAATTCAACAAGGTAAGTAATGTATTATTTTCTTATTACTGATTTGCAGCAATATTTCTTATTAGTTTTCCAGGTAAATTTTAAAATAGACTCTTTAAGAATATTTTAGTTTAACTACATTCTATGATATTGGGTATACTTTAAAGTATTCATAATATACTTATTCTCCACAGTTAGGGCTACAACAGAATCTGAAGACACATTTATTTATAGTCTTCAAGGACTTTACAACTTAGTTGGGGAGACAGGAGTTACGCTAGCATAGTAATAAATACTTTTTGATGGAATGAATGAACCTGGAAACTGAAATGATTTTGTAAGTGTTAACAATACAAGGCAGTGATCTAGAGTGTGTGCTAAGTGAGTGGTGTGGACCATACATCCCTCTGAGCTGGCAGAGATTGAGGAATTGATTCCGGGCATGTATTCAACAAATTTTTTTTTTTTTTTTTGCGGTACGCGGGCCTCTCGTTGTTGTGGCCTCTCCTGTTGTGGAGCACAGGCTCCAGATGCGCAGGCTCAGCGGCCATGGCTCACAGGCCCAGCCGCTCCGCAGCATGTGGGATCTTCCCGGACCGGGGCACGAACCCGTGTCCCCTGCATCGGCAGGCGGACTCTCAACCACTGTGCCACCAGGGAAGCCCCAACAAATACTTTTTAAAGATCTACTCTGTCATAAGAATGTGCCAAGTTCTGGGGATAACAACGAGATTTAAGATACAAGGTTCTCTGTAGTTTAATGAAGGAGCCAGACAAGTGAAACAGCTCTTACAAAAGGGAGTGCAAAGTGATGAAGACTTCACAGGTAGGACTTCAGAGCTTGAATAGGAGAGTTGGAGCAGGGAGAAGACCATCTTAGTAGGAAGAACCTTTTAAGGGAAGGTGTGGACAGACACTGTAGGGACCGTAAGGCAGCCTGGCTGGTGCCCTGAGTATGACATGTCATCACAGTTTATTTCATTGGTCAAGGGCAAAACTGAAAAGTCACCAGCACCTTATGAATTTCTGACCAGTGTTCCTCTTACTAGATTATATGTAATTTAACCTTGACACAAAAGGGAAGATTCATACGTATTTTATAGGTTATAGTGTAAATTTAGCCTACTTTCTCTTTTTCATGCAGCGATTGAAAAGGTAGACTTCCATACGGCAAAAAAGGTAAGAAGACAAAACCACATTGTCTTCTTGAAACTTAGATTTAATGTCAGTTTAGGAAAGTGTTTCTGCATAATTGTCTAATGGTTGATATTTTGGGAATTAGCATGATAAAACATTTTAATAACATTCCTATTTTTAAAAATACATTTATAGCTATTGATTTAAACTGATTTTTTATCAGTCTTTCCAAGGAATTTGGACCATGGAGCATATATATAACATTCTTATTTTTTAAATCTTGCAGTTACAAGGACAAATCAAGTCCAGTTTTATTTCTACTGAAAATTGTCATACCCTTGGTTGTCTCAATCTTGTGGCTGGTGATTTAGCAAGCGAAATCCCTGTGATAATTGGGGTAATTCTCTTTTTTTAATAAAATTTTGGGCTTTTTTTCTGAAATGTTTCTTCATTAAAACATAGTTTTGGTAAAGTTACGTATTAATTTGTACTGTATAACAGAAACAGGGAAATTATAAAATGAAGGTCATAAAATTAACTCAACAAGTATAACTAAGTCTCTGTGTTGGAAAAAATATTGCATCTTTATTTTCACTAATCTCTACCTGACATTTAGCATGTCTTTCAATTATGAGTGTAGGCAAAAACAACAGCAGCAAACAAAACATCTAATATTATATTCAAGGAGTAGGCAGAAATTCTATATTGAATTATATTATTACAGCATTTACAACATCTTTACTTGCCAAATTTATATAATATGTTAAGAAGCAGTCGCTTTTCCCCGTTTTGTGTATCTAGTTCAGTATTTCATCAGGGTTTCAAATAATTTGAAACGAATACTTATGAATTATTTTCAAATATTAGTAGTTATTTTCATGAAAATACTTCATCGAAGGTTATCTTTAGCTTGTAATGCTGGAGGAGGTCTTGAAGCTTACCTGATGTCTCTAGAGTGAGTTGCCTGAATATGCCTCCTCCTTATTAAATGTTCATGTGATAACAGTGTACAGCAGGAGTTCGCTGTTTTTTCCATTCTGTTCTGTTGAAAACAAACTAAGAGAGGAACTAGATGATAAGAGCTAGCTGGGCTTGAATATATAAATATATTTTGAAATTAGCCACATGTACAACTTAGATGTTTCTACTTGGAGGAGAATTCAGATCTAGACCCAAGTTTGTAATTGACATACTATTTTCACTTCTGTAGGGAACTGGTAATTGTGCATTCTCAAAATGGGAACCAGATTCTTCTAGGAAAGGGATGACCGTTAAGAGTGTCATTGATGCAGAGATTATTGAAGGTAAAATCAGTTAACGAAACTACTTTTGCTACTTGTGAGTTGTCGTTTTCATGCCAGTACACTAAGTCTGGCATATGAGCCGTTTTACCAAACCTTGGAAACAAGCCAGCTTAGTCTGATGATTGTCCGTGTATTTGGCTTCTTAACATGTTGCAATTGTTACTCTTCATTTTGGGAGGTTTTATGTTTTAGTGATCCTACAAAAAAGTAGAGAAACAGGAATAAATGGGAATGGGAACTTCTTTTTTAAGTGTAGTTCTGCCTTTCCATAAATATGTTAGTTTACTATTTTAAATATGGCTATATGTAACCCAGAAACATAGTCCTTACACACCTTGTTTTCTCTTTTGTAGGTGCAAAGAAGTTCCAGCTGATAGACAATCTACTTTTTGTTCTTGATACCAATGTATGTTTCTGATACTTCCCCTTAAGTATTTTCACTTGGTGTTATGTTTAACAACAGAAATTTTGTCGAACTTAACAAAGACAAGGACTTTAGCCAGGGTAGATTACTACCTTGTGAAATGTGCTTTATTTCAGTTACGTATCAAAAGATAGATTCCAAAATGTAAATTTTTAGTCGTTAAGAGGACGTATCAATGAAATGTCTCTTTTGCAGAACGTGCTGAGCTTATGGGATATTTACACCCTAACTCCCATATGGAACTGGCCCTCCCTTCACACAGAAGACTTTCTTCTCACCACAGAAGCAGATTCACCTTCATCAGTCACGTGGTACATTATGACGCTCATATTGATTTCCCTTCTGTTAGAACCAGGTTTCTTGCCTGGTTCTGTTCAGATCATTTCTTATGTGTTACATTCTAGATAACACTGTGAACAGACTGACAGGGTAAAGACCATTTCATTGTTAGCCAAATTCATTGAGAACAAATAGGCAACACAAAAACCTCCATGTGAATGTGTTAGAAAGAGTGTGAGTCTGGGCCATAAACATTCAGAAGTCAAGTTCAGTATCTTCTGTGTGAATTAATTTTAACTTTTATACAAGGATATCACTTTGACTTAGCTTATGTCTAGCAGTTGGCTTCTTTGATTCACTTAAACCTTCTTTTCTCTTTCAGGCAAGGGATTACAAATCTCAAGTTAGTAGCTCTGACAACTACTACTAATAAGAAGGTATTGGAAAATTTATATCACATTCGTCTATATTATGTGTTAGAAATAGCATTAACGTAAGAGTACTGGTTGTTAAGTAGTACTCACAGCATATTAGCTCTTAGTTCACACAGGTACTTGACAGATCGGAAATAACCCTGCAGAGCTCTTTTTTCTCATTAAAAAAAAAAAGTATAAATCTCAGCTTCACATTTTAATTGGAGCATTTCAGCAATAAAAATGTCTATAAGAAAATGTTTATTATAGTGATACTTAATGTAGTTCTGGCACTGAGGAATTACATTTGCCTTAAAAACAAATTGTAGAATGGACTCCAGGTACGTGGATTTTCATTTAACAGATTTAAAAGGTAAGATAGAACATAATTTTCTATGTAACATTTAAATAATACAGTAACAGATTTACTTATTTTTTGCACTTAACTTCGTATCAAGTGTTTTAATCTATGCCCTGGATTGTGAAGTGCTGTCTTGTGCTCATAGGTTTATATTGACCTAAGACATTAATTGCTGTCCTATTTTTCTTAGATGAGAAACCTCATGGTCTATTCATTACCTATGATGGAAATACTATATTCTTTGGAAGTATCTAGTGTTTCTTCTCTGGTCCAAACAGGAATTAGCTCAGTAAGTTGATGTGTATTTTGAACTAATATATTTTTTTATAATTGAAAAAAAAAAAGAATAACTAAGCTAAGCATGAGTGGAGCCTAGTGGAATACCTGGATAGATCTCAGGTAAACCATATTTATTGTTATCAGAGGTCCTCGAATATATTTACAGGAGATCAGTCTTCATTTAAAAAGAAGGAAATTAATCAAATAAAACATCAGTCAATTGCACATTCAATTTTCTTGTCTCCACAGGAAATACAGATGATTGTTAATTTGGGGGAGGTTATTGCTTGCTTTTTTGGGGTTTTTTTTGGCCGCTTTGGGTCTTCGTTGCTGCGCGCGGGCTTTCTCTAGTTGCTGCGAGTGGGGGCTACTCTTCGTTGCAGTGCGCGGGCTTCTCGTTGCGGTGGCTTCTCTTGTTGCAGAGCACGGGCTCTAGACACATGGGCTTCGGTAGTTGCAGCACTCAGGCTCAGTAGTTGCAGCACACAGGCCCTAGAGCGCGCAGGCTTCAGTAGTTGCAGTGTGCGCTCTAGGGCACACAGGCTTCAGTAGTTGTGGCTCGTGGGCTGTAGAGCACAGGCTCAATAGTTGTGGTGCACGGGCTAAGTTGCTTCGCGGCATGTAGGATCTTTCCAGACTAAGTATCGAACCCCTGTCCCCTGCATTGGCAGGCGGATTTTTTTTTTTTTTAATTTATTTTCGGCTGCGTTGGGTCTTCGTTGCTGCGCGCGGGCTTTCTCCATTTGTGGTGAGCGGGGGCTACTCCTTGCTGCGATGCATGGACTTCTCCTTGCGGTGGCTTCTCTTGTTTAGAGCTCGGGCTCTAGGCGCGTGGGCTTCAGTAGTTGTGGCGCACGGGCTCTAGAGCGCAGGCTCAGTAGTTGTGGCACACAGGCTTAGTTGCTCCGCAGCATGTGGGATCTTCCCAGACCAGGGCTTGAACCCGTGTCCCCTGCATTTGTAGGTGGATTCTCAACCACTGCGCCACCAGGGAATCCCCTGTTTTATCTCTTTTTATATACACACATTGTATTTTTCCAAACCATTTGGAAATTACGTGCAGACATCATGACCTCTCACTCCTAATTTCAGCGGGTATCTCCTAAGAATGAGGCCCACAAAATTTAACATTAATGCAATACTATTATGAAATATGCCATCCAAATTCAAATTTTACCAATTGTGCCAATTACTTGAGAACTTTTTTTTGTTCCTGACCCAGGATTCAATCAAACATCACGAATTGAATTTTGTTGTCGTGGTCACATGGTAGTCTACTTTAATCTCTAAAACTTCCCTAGTCTGTTTTTGTCTTTTCGGACATTGACATTTTTCGAGTCCTAGCCGGTTGTGTGGCAGAATGTCCCTCTATTTGGATCTGTGTCTCGTCATGATTAGATTTGTGCTAAGATTTTTGGCAAGCATCCTGCATAAGTGATACTGTGTCCTAACTGCATCACATTAAAGGACTTATGTCCACTTGTCCTGTTATTGATGCTGTTAAATTTGATCACTTGGTTAAAGCAGTTCTGCCATATTTCTCCATTGTAAAGGTACATTTTCCCCTGTATAATTAGTAAGTAATTTCCTTGGTGTTATTTTGAGACTATGGGAATATCCTTTTCCTCACCAGTTTTTCCCAGTAATTTTAGAATCCATTGATGGATAATTTCTGCCTAAAGCAGTTGTTACTCTAGTAACTATAAAGTGAATTAATTCTGTATTTCAATTTTAAACATGTTTTTTGCTATTGTAGGATACCATATACCTTCTGGAAGGAATTTGCAAAAATGATCCAAAGTAAGTCCTGTTTTGTTTATCAGATAAGTTGTTAAATAATAGCAAAGTTAAAATTTACTTACTGATGTTAAATGACAAGTGTCAATATGAAAACTTTTCTCAGGCTCTCTGCAGACTCAGTCTCTGTTTTAGTGCTCAGATGTCTTACAGAAGCTTTGCCAGGAAACAGGTAACTACTTGTGTTTTGTTTTGTTTTTTTTATAATTTATTTTATCTATTTTTGGCTGCACTGGGTTTTTGTTGCTGTGCGCGGGCTTTCTCTAGTTGTGGAGAGCAGAGGCTACTCTTCATTGAGGTGTGCGGGCTTCTCACTGCGGTGGCTTCTCTTGTTGTTGAGCACGGGCTCTAGAGCGCAGGCTCAGTAGTTGTGGCGCACGGGCTTGGTTGCTCCGTGGCATGTGGGATCTTCCTGGACCAGGGCTCGAACCTGTGTCCCCTGCATTGGCAGGCGGATTCTTGACCACTGCGCCACCAGGGAAGCCCTCTTGTGTTCTTCTAAGCCTTACTCCTTGATGAAAAGCTTGAATTCCCTCATTAATAAAAATTTTACTGAAATTTCTTTCAATTCATCAGATTGAGTCGGTTACTTCACAAACACAGATTTGCTGAAGCCGAGAGCTTTGCCATTCAGTTTGGACTAGATGTTGAGGTAATTATTCATGTATTCATTCATTCATTGAAAGCATTTCTTCATGTGCTAGAGGCTGTGGAGACAAATATGTAAGACATAATGGGAATTTAGTGTGATCAGGCCTATAATTAAGATACGACCAAAGTAAAGTAGGGATTCAAAGGAGATATTGACCCTTAAAGTAGGGTGGGAAGACTTCGTGGAGGAGGTGATTTTATGTCAGATCTTGAAAATGTTCCAGATAGTCCTGGGCGAGGAAGGGAATTCTAGGTGTTAAGACACATGAAGAAAGTGAGGGAGGCTTATGGTGCTTCCAGGAACTCCTAGTAATTAGATAGGACTAGGGTGTAGGTTATATGTACATAGAAGGGAAAGGAGATGGTGGGAAAGGAGAGGGTCAGAGCCTGGAGGGCTTTGTATGCACTGCAAAGGATTTAGATCTTATTCTGCAGGTGATGGGGAGCTACTGAGATTTTTAAGCTGGAGAATGTCTTGATTAGGTTGTCATTTTGTAAACATGGGAAATTGTTTGAAAAAGGGTAAATCTAGAGATGCAAAGACCAGTTGAAAAACTGACCCAATGCAGTGAGGTGGAGACACACAGGAGGGAAGGTCTGATGAGAGAGGTGTATAGGAGGTAGAAGCAGTGGGGCTCAGCGATCAAACATAGTGGGGGCTACAAATGTCAGGAGCAGACTAGCAGGACTCTGGCTCAGCGTACTGCAAGTAAGTCCCTTACGTATAAACGAGTTCCATTCCAAGAGCACATTCATAAATCCAGTTTGTTCAGAAGTCCAACAAAGTTAGCCTAGGTACCTGACTAACACAGTCGGCTACATAATACTCTACTGTAATAGGCTTATAATACTTTTCACACAAATAATACATAAAAAACAAACACGCACAAGAAATAAGACATTTTTAATCTTACAGTACCGTACCTTGAAAAATACAGCAGTACAGTACAAGAGCTGGTGCTTCTTAGCAGTTCCAGGTACATCACCGCTGCTTTTACGCTTGCTTCTGGACATCCTGGGCTTGAAATAAAGATACAGTACTACTGTACTCTATACAGCACTGTACAGTAAAGTACACAAAAGCACAGCCACTTTTAGAGGATGCACGCATGTGACAATGTACACCAGACACGTGAACTAACTTACGTGATTGGACATGTGAACGCACGTTCACATGTTGGAAAGTTCGCAACTTGAAGATTCGTATGTAGGGGACTTACTGTAGTTGGAATGTGATGGCATTACTTAAAATGAGGAATATGTGTGGAAGAACAGGTTAGGGGTAAAATATGAAGGGTTCTGCTTTATAAAAATTGCATGTAAGGGATCTTATAAAATGAGGCTGTCTGATAGGAAGTTGGAGAGTGATCTGAGCTGAATCTAGACATAGGTAACACCGGAGGAATGGCTCAGACCACTCAAGGAGAATGTGTGGAGTAAGAAGAGATCTGAGGATGAGCTACAGGGGCACCAGCACACGGGGGATAGAGAAAGAAGGGCTATAAACATACTTGGGAAGAAAACCACACAAATGTATGATTAAAGAAGCCAAGGGAGGCTTCCCTGGCAGTCCAGTGGTTAGGACTCCTTGCTTTCACTGCCGAGGGCACGGGTTCAATCCCTGGTTGGGGAACTAAGATTCCACAAGGCGTGAGGTGTGACCAAAAAACAAACAGTTTAGTGGGGAGTGATCAGCAGTTGCAAATACTACCAATAAAATCAGGTATAAAAACTGAAAGTTGTCTGTTGGATTTGGTGATTAGGAATTCATTGATATCCCTTGAAACGTCCTGGGAAGTAATGAAGGATGAAGCCTGATGGTAGTGAAGAACTAACATTTGCTAAGTGGGTGGTGGGTACCCATGTGTTTGTTGTTTTAAAAAGGTAGCATTTTATATTATGTAACAATCTAAATGGGAAAAGAATTTGAAAGAGAATAGGTACCTGTATATGCATAACTGAATCACACTGCTATACACCTGAAGGCAACACAACATTGTTAATCAACTATACTCCAATATAAAATAAAAAGTTTAAAGAAAGTAGCATTTTAAAACATGCAAAACAATTTTGTATATTTAGAAATGTATATGAGTAAAGCAGTATATGAATTAATGGGATAACAAGCACCAAAATCAGAATAATGGATACTTCTGGTTCAGGGAAGGAGGATGATTTATTTGGAAGAAGAGAAAGTAATATTAAAGTATAATATAAATATTATAAATTGTATTTATATTAAATATATAAATTATTATATTATTAAATATAAATATATTATTTATTATAAATTTATATACTATAATATAAAATTATTTATTATAAATATTAATATAAACTATATTATTAAAATTTTTTTTTAATTTAGGTGATAAGTACATGAGTATTTGTTATATTATTACCTTTTTGAATATCTGAAAGTTTCATAATAACTAATTTTTAAAAAGAGCAAATGAAGCAAAAAAATCAAAACCAGTGAAAGATGTTTTCAGGGAGTAGAGACACAGAACTAGAGAAACTGCTCTTTCGTATCACTTTTAGCTTTCGGAGCCAGAGAGCCCATGTTAAAGTTGGTATTTTGTTTATAAAAAAGGAACCTGAAATTTTGACTTTGTCTAACTCAAGCTGTTTCCAGCTGCTAAAGAACCTTTGATAGACTGGGAATTCCCTGGTGGCACAGTGGTTAAGAATCTGTGTGCCTCAGGGAGATCAGCTCGGTGCTTTGTGACCACCTGGAGGGGTGGGATAAGGGAGGGTGGGAGGGAGATGCAAGAGGGAGGGGATATGGGGATATATGTATATGTATGGCTGATTCACTTTGTTATAAAGCAGAAACTAACACACCATCATGGGGCAATTATACTCCAATAAAGACGTTTAAAAAATAAATAAACAAAAATAAAATAAAATGGTATGCCTCACTAACCTGAGTTAAACTATATCAATTTAGCAAATCACTTAGCAAAGAAGTAGTGAGAACCTTGAATTAATTAATTAATTAATTAAAATTTAGAAAAAAGAACCTTCGATAAACTTAGAAAAGTAGACGTGAAACATAATTCTGTGGTATTCTTCTAAAAACCAGCTCCATTCACTTTTTTTTAATATACCAGTATTTCCTGTTTTTTTAAAAAAATTAATTTTTTTATTTTTGGCTGCATTGGGTCTTCGTTGCTGCGCACGGGCTTTCTCTAGTTGCAGTGAGCCGGGGCTACTCTTCGATGCGGTGCGTGGGCTTCTCATTGCGGTGGCTTCTCTTGTTGCGGAGCACGGGCTCTAGGTGCACGGGCTTCAGTAGTTGTGGCACGCGGGCTCAGTAGTTGTGGCTCATGGGCTGTAGAGCGCAGGCTCAGTAGTTGTGGCACATGGACTTCGTTGCTCTGCGGCATGTGGGATCTCCCCCGGCCAGGGATCAAATCCATGTCCCCTGCATTGGCAGGCGGATTCTTAACCACTGCACCACCAGGGAAGCCCTCCATTCACTTCTGAACAGCAAAATTTCAGACACATTACTTACCCTCTCTTAAGCTTCAGTTTTCTTGATTGTAAAATAGGGATCTTAGTATTTACCCCATAGGGTTTTGAGGAGGTGCAAATGCTTACTTAGGTTTTTATGAGAGTTAACTGAGATAATTCACATAAAGCTCTTAGTACACTGCTGGCCACATTTAGTGAGGACTCAGTAGCAATGGTTTCCATAACACTTTGTAATCTGGGTTACCTTTCTGTTATCTAAGTGTTACCTTCTTTAATGCTTATTCTTGAACCACATGAATATTCACATTTTTTATTTAGCATACAGTGTAAGATTTCATCCGCAGGCATTATTTTGCTTCAAGTTTCTTGGTGTTGCATGTTTATATTACAGCTTGTTTACAAAGTAAAATCAAATGATATATTGGAGAAACTAGCTTTGAGTTCTCTGAACACCAGTGAGCAGACTGAATGGCAAAAACTTGTAGATGAAGCTAAGGAAAATCTGCATAAAATCCAGGTATGTTTTCCCTGTTGTATACTAGAATATCCAGATCGATGAATTGATCAGTATTACGTTGCCTTACTATGTCTGGCATTTATGAAACAGGACGATGAATTTGTGGTGAATTACTGCTTGGAGGCTCAATGGATAACCTATGAAACAACCCAGGAAATGCTAAATTATGCCAAAACCAGGGTAAGAGTTTCTGACCTTTGTGCATGTTAGTTTGTCTTATGCAAAAGAAGTATTTTGCAAAAAACTGAATGATTTTTCCCATAGACCTTTTTTAAAGTGCATTTTTTTTTGCTCTTCCAAATGATGCCATTTTTGCTATAGGTTGTTCCCCTCACTCACCTGTAAATGAATACCATTGTTAGTTATATTCCTTAAAATCAAGGTGTAACAGATGGGCAAAATGTGAGCTGTTTTCATAAAATGCATTATTTTTAAGATATGTAACTTCTTTATTGTTCATTGTTCATCTCAGAGTTGAATGCAATTTAATTTTTAAAGATGATTTTTTCCTTTAATTCACAGGAAATCCATCTTCTTTCATGAAAAACCTAGTATAGCCGATATTCTAACTGTGTTTCTTATTCATCTTAGCTTTTGAAGAAAGAAGATAAAGCTGTTCCTATCTATTCTGATGGCTTAAAAGAGGTAATTACATTGGGTTTATAGGTTAATTTGGGAGTGAATATACTGTTACAATATACTTTTGAATTCAAGATAGGTCTGTATTTTTTCAAGAGCAAGTTATTTTAATACATTTTTTCCTTATTGCAAAATGGGAATAATAATAGTACTTATGGGTTATTTTGAGGTCAAATGAAATATTTCCTATAAATCATTTTGCGTAGTGCCTGCTATTTCAAACAATTTTAAACTTATGATAGCTATGATGGTGCCAAAAATATATGTGTGTGCACATGTACATACAGATCTTCCTCAGCTTATGATGGGGTTACATCCTGACCAGCCCATTGTTAAGTTGAAAATACCGCAAGTCAAAAATTCACTCAAGGTGGGGTGGTGGTGGTGGGATGAATTGGGAGACTGGGATTGACATGTATACACTAGTATGTATAAACTAGATAACTAATAAGAACCTGCTGTATAAAAAATAAATTTAAAAAATAAAATTAAAAAAATAAGCTACAAGGATATATTGTACAACACAGGGAATATAGCCAATATCTTATAGTAACCATAATTGGAGTATAACTTCTAAAAATTGTGAATCACTATATTGTACATCAGCTATACTTCAATAAAAAATGTTTTTTAAAAAAAAATGCACTTAATACACCTAACCTACTGAACATGATAGCTTGGCCTCACCTACTTTAAATGTGCTCAGAGCACTTATATTAGCCTAGAGTTGGGCAAAGTCATCTGACTCAAAGCCTGTTTTATAATAAACTGTCAAATAGCTCGTGTAATTTATTGAATACTGTACTGAAAGTGAAAAAGCAAAATGGTTGTAAGTATATCGGTTGTTTGTGATTATGTAGCTGACTGGGAGCTGCGGCTCCTTGCTGCCGCCAGCATGACGAGGGAGAATCGTCCTATATATTATTGCTAATCCAGGAAGAGATCAAAATTCTAAATATGGTTTCTACTGACTGCGTTTTGCCTTTCCACCATCATAAAGTCGAAAAATCATAAGTTGAACCGTTGCATGTCAGGGACCATCTATATATTTTTTAACTCTTATCTCAAAGTAAATGTTTAGTATAATCCAGCTAGGTTTTACCATAAGGGCATATTTATAAATCAGTGGGAAAACTAATTGATTTCGAAAGGCACCTACAATTAATGTACAAATACCTTCCTCTTCTTTGCGGGTTTATTGCAGTGAGTGTGATTGGAAATATTTCCGTTATTTCAAGTTTTTTGTGTTGTGCTAAGTAAAGGCAGTCATATTTATGGGAATTGACTTGTCATATGGGGTAAAATGAGAATATGTACAAGACTTCTGAAACAGAAAGCCTAATTTTTGGTGTTTTTTATGTTAATGTTATTGCACACAACATTCAGACTGTCAAGTTATTTCTTTTTAGGTACTAAGGGCTCATGCAAAGTTGACTACTTTTTATGGAGCATTTGGACCAGAAAAATTCAGGTATGTGCATTCCCCATTTTGAATTCTGGATTATGAATTAGATTTAAGTTTGGAATGTTATAAAAGATATAGCATTGCTTTGAGTGAATTTGTGTTTCTGGGGGGTTCAGTGATGGACAGTGTTATCTTTCCTGCTAAGCTTTAGGCACTTCCTACATCATCCGTTGGAATTGATACATTTGGAAGGCAGATTTAAATAAACATACCTTTTGCCTTAACAATCCACTTCTGGAAATTAATCCTGTTAGATATACTAACATGTGCACCAAGAATATCGTTATTGACAAATATGAGATCTAGTTACCTTAAAGCTAAGACAAATTTATTTATCATGATAAACTAACAATGAAGGAAGCTTTATGTTTTCTCCTTATAGCTATTCAGTTATCCCAATACTATCATTAAACATTCTATCTTTTCACTGCTCATTGAAATGTTACCTTAATCACATGCTAAAATTCTCACGTGTATTTAAGTTTCTGCAATATAATTATATTTGCTTGATCTCATCTCTCTATTCATTCACCAGTATCAAATAGTTTTAATTAATGTAGCTTTAAAGTGTCCTATTAACTGGTAGACTAGTTCTACTATACTTTTCTTATTTTTCAGAATTTGGGCAGCTACTCTTTTCTGTATGACACTTGGAGTCAGAATCAGCTTATCCAGTTTTTTAAAAATCTTATTTTTATTGGATTTTTTATTATTTATTTTTATTGGGAATGTGCTGAACCTAAAATCAGTTTGGGGAGAATCACTATCTTTACAATATCAAGTCTTCATATCACTATTTAAGGGTAGTATGTGTCTTCCTACTCATTCTATCCTTTTTTTTATATTCCTGAGTGGTATCTACTCAGTTGTCTTCATATAGATTTTTTTTTTTTTTTTTTTTTTTTTTGCGGTACGCAGGCCTCTCACTATCGTGGCCTCTCCCGTTGCGGAGCACAGGCTCCGGACGCACAGGCTCAGCGGCCATGGCGCACGGGCCCAGCCGCTCCGCGGCATGTGGGATCTTCCCGGACCGGGGCACGAACCCGTGTCCCCTGCATCGGCAGGCGGACTCTCAACCACTGCGCCACCAGGGAAGCCCAGATTTTTTACATTTTTTTGTTAATTTTGTCTTTCTTGCTACTTTTATAAATGGGACTTTTTTCCATTGTATTTTCAAAAGGATATAGAAGCTATTGATTTTTTAAAATTACTTTTAAACCAGCTACCTTATTGAATTCCTTTTTCACTTGTAGTAATATTTCAATTGGTCTTGTTTTTTCCAAGTATATAATTATATATGCAAATAATTATAATTTTGCTTCATTTTTTTCCTCATTTTTTTTTCCTTGCCTAATTTCATTGACTGGTACTTGTAGAACGTTTTTGTTTTGTTTTTTTTTATGTAGACCTTTTTTTTTTTAAGTCTTTATTGAATTTGTTACAATATTGCTTCTGTTTTATGTTTTGGTTTTTTGCCCATGAGGCATGTGGGACCTTAGCTCCCGGACCAGGGATCGAACCCACACCCCATGCATTGGAAGGTGAAGTCTTAACCACTGGACCGCCAGGGAAGTCCCATGTAGAACATTATTAAATAATGGTGGTAAATAGACACCTTTCTCTTGTTCCTGATATTAGTGAAAATGCTTATTTTATCATTTAAGCATGGTACAGGCTTATAGGGTTTTGTCTTTTTATAATTTTAAGGAAGTGTTCATCATCTATTTCTGAGCTTTAACTAGGACTGGGTAGTCACTATAGCTTTGTTGGTTATAGCAAAAGACTGGAAGTAACCCTAATGTTCAACTGTGGGTGTCTAGTTAAATTATAGTAAAGCCATGCCATGGAATAATATGTAGTCCTTAAAAAGAATAGTATCTATATGTGCTCATTGGTACAAGCTGCCAAGATAATATAAAATGAATTTTTTTAAGTACAAATAGTATAACATAAAAAATTCTCATTCATTTTAAAGTTAAAAATGGTTGCTTGTATATGTAATGATTATCTCAGGAAGGACCTACAAGGGGAGCTATAACTTCTGGGGAAGATACAGGAGTTCTAAAAAAAAAAAAAGATACAGGAGTTCTATAGGCCTGGGATAAGAAGGAAACTTACTTTTCACTGTATAATCTTTTGATTCTTTTTTTAACTCTGAGGGAAAAAAAACCTAATTAAAATGCATAATGATATCTACTTGTAATATATAACCTTAATATATATATTTTGACTACTAACTTCTTTCCTCTCTTTGACTTTGCAGGGGTAGTTCTTGGATTGAATTTCTGAATAATGAAGATGACCTTAAGGATATTTTTTTACAGCTAAGAGAAGGAAACCTTGTTTGTGCACAGTACCTTTGGCTGAGACATCGGGTAATTTGTTTTGCATTTTTTTCTTAATGGCTTTATAGCTCCTGTGAGAGGTGATTGAATCAGTGTTGGAAACTAATAGGGTGGCAGGAGTGACTGGGCAATGGGGTGTTTTCAGACGGTTTGATAAAATATGACCTGTCCCAGAGAAAACTATCCTCTGATGATGTTAACTCAGAGGAAATATTATACATAAAATATAAACTTATGTTATCTCATCATTCAGAGTCTAGTTAGCTCCTAAACTTAGGTCAAGAGGTAACATTTTATTAAGCGGTTTATTGATGGGCTTTCTTAGGTAGGAATGGTGGAGAGGGTAGTCCTGTTGCAGCTCAGATTGTGGAAAAGGATTGCCATTATAATTGCTGCTCCGGATCTCCTTAATGTTGATGTAGAATATTAGGTCCAAAGCTCAGTATCTGGGTGTGATGCTGTTAAAGACACATGCTTGTTAGGGTTTGTACTGTCACCTCCAGTTAAATTTTCCTTAGAATGCCATCTTTGCCTGTTCCTCTGCCTCTAATTTATTAGCTAGTACTCACTGCCATGAGGTTTCACGGAATTTGTGGCTACCAACTTGAATCATTTGCACAGAGTAAATCACCTTTAAGGGTCGTTACATCAGTAAAATTTTTTTTTAATAAATTTATTTTATTTTTATTTATTTATTATTTTTGGCTATGTTGGGTCTTCGTCACTGCGCGCAGGCTTTCTCTAGTTGCGGCGAGCCGGGGCTACTCTTCGTCGCGGTGCACGGGCTTCTCTTGTTGCGGAGCATGGGCTCTGGAGCACACGGGCTTCAGTAGATGTGGTGCGTAGGCTCAGTAGTTGTGGTTCGTGGGCTCTAGAGTGCAGGCTCAGTAGTTGTGGCACACGGGCTTAGTTGCTCCAAGGCACGTGGGATCTTCCCGGACCAGGGCTCGAACCCCTGTCTCCTGCATTGGCAGGCGGATTCTTAACCACTGCACCACCAGGGAAACACAGTAAAATATTTCTTGAAATGACTTTCTAATAGGTCTTTACCTCTTGGGAGGCTATCGGTTTAAATTTGTTGGATAAATCTTAGTTTCTCACTCTGTACGATTTAGGCAAACTTTGAAAGCAGATTTGATGTGAAAATGCTTGAGAACTTGCTCAACTCAATTTCTACACCAGTCTCTTTGCAAAAGCTTTGTCCATGGCTTAAAAATGATGTGATCCCATTTGTGAGAAGGACTGTACCTGAAGGACAGGTAAGTTGCCTTCAGTGTTTTCACTCTTGATGATTCTATTTTTTACATTATATCGTTGAAGATTAAGTCGTGCTAACACCAGTTAGTTCATTTTAGTGTCTCTTGAAAGACTACGATGGAGGTTTTAAATTATTTCAGTGATTATTTATTCATATCAATACTTTTTATGATATATCTATTTCAGAAAGTTCTTGCAAAATGGTTGGAACAAGCAGCCAGGAACCTTGAACTAACTGATAAGGTAATACCAGTATAATTAGCACTGAAAAGGCATTTCTAGTACTCCCCATGGCATAAAACATTATTTTTAATGGTCTCTAATATTTTTTTAAAGGCAAACTGGCCAGAAAATGGGCTTCAACTGGCAGAGGTATTTTTTACAGCAGAAAAACCAGATGAGTTAGGATTGGCGTCCTCTTGGCACTGGAGTTCCTTGGTATGATATGAAAAACAAATTTTTAGTAATAAAACATATAATTTATATTGAAGGGTTTGTCTATGTGTATTTAGACACACATTCACTTCTTAAATATTCTTTTTGTATGTTCTTCTGTTGTGTACTTTTAAAATCCACAAAAAGGAAAATTAGGTTTTTTTCTTCCTTATGTTTCTGTTACAACTTGAACCTGTCTTAATGCACTGTTTTTCTCTATTGAGCCAACCAAAAGGGAAACAATATATAAACATACTCCTAAGTAGTCTAATTGGGATTTTATGCATTAGTAACATTTCACAGTCCTTTAAAAGGGCAAAACTTAATAACATATTAAGATTAGTTTTCAAAGGCTGTATCAATCAGGTTTACTTCTTTTATTTAAAGTAGTAAACTACTTCTAGTTTTGATTGCATTTCTTTGGCATTCCAATAGTCATAATGGCTTAAGTACCAAAGAATTTTTTAAAAGATCAAATTGAAAAAAATCTGGGACTTTCTGACTGACTGAATAAAATAGCAATGCTAGAAAGAGAACTAAGATCAGGAATATTGATGTTACATATGAGGTTAATTTGAGGTTAATGAACTGAATTTATTATTTGGCTTTAAATTTCTTAAGTTCATTTATTTTTCCCTTCATATTGCTAAAAACCAGAAAGCATTCATTATATTGAAAAAAAATGCATTCTTATATTTTGAAAAAGTTTGTTGGGGTACCATAATTTAGTTTATAAACTAACATGTTGAGACATCTCAGTATAACCTCAACTCTGAAGTTTAAAGTACTTAAGGACTGGAAGGTATGACCTTTTGTAACATCATACATACATTATGAAATTACATTTATTCCTTAAGTTTCTGGAGCCCAAAAGTAAATAATAAATTTCCTCCTGCTTTCTGATATAGCAGGTTCTTGTTATTAATTATACTTACTGATTATGTGCTGTTAAGAATAAGATGGGAATTTTTTCTGTAAGTTTCAAGCAGTATATTGATGTTATATAATCAATACATGTTATAATGTACAATGTATATTGATCATTTTATATGTTTTTCCACAGAAGAGCTTTTCCTCTTGCTATAAAACACTACTTTGTCTTTTCCCTAGTTGCCTTTTATCAATTGAAAATTCTGTTCCTTGTATATAACTTTAGGAAATGTCATCACTTTGTATCTGGTCATGATCTATATGGATGGAACACTGAGGATTATCTAAATGATGTTTGTGTACCTAAGTATACTGGGGTTCTGAAAAAATATTACACTAATATTAATAGTTTTTTCTATTTTTTAAGAAAGAAAATTTCTTTTAGATTTCTATTGGATTCTGATCTGTTAATTTGTACTAGTTAATTTTGCTTAAACGTCTACAAAACTTAAAGGCATAAGTTGCAGTTTCCTCTTATTTGTATTACCCTCTCACACTTTTATTTCATATCCTTAACAACTTCAACACTTTTGTTTTATAAGGATCATCAAAACACGGAGGAAGTTTGTCAGTTAAGGACTTTGGTATATAACCTACGAGAGTTAATCACACTGCATAGGAAATACAACTGCAAATTGGCCCTCTCTGATTTTGAGAAGGTAGAAGTCTAGATTTATCAGAATTATTACTATTTTATCATAGCCAGCACAGCTAGAGTTTGCATTTATGCCGTCTTTATTTCAACATCCAGGAGGATACAACCACCATTGTATTCCGAATGTTTGATAAAGTGCTGGCCCCCGAGCTTATCCCTTCCGTCTTCGAGAAGTTTATAAGAGTTTACGTGAGGGAACATGACTTACAGGAGGAGGAACTTCTCCTTCTGTACATAGAGGTAACTTCTTCTTTAGCTCTAGTCTTTTTTTCTGGATCTGTGCAGTGCATCACTGTATTAAATGTTTAACTCTTTACGGAATGTCATGCTTTACCAGCAGGATTGACGCAGCATATTGTATTGGTTAAGCATGTGGGTTAACTCTGCTACTAACTGACTGGTCGCCTTGAGCATGTTAGGACTTTCTCCAAATGGTTGTTGTGAAATAATAGGAGCATGAACAAAGTTTTCTGTACCATGTAAATAAAACTGAAGGCCAAGGTTTTGGCAATTTTGCACTTGTTGACCATTGTTCAGCATTCATGGCTAAGTAGAAGTTTTTGGTTTTTTACGCATCCATAAAAGCTATTTATCTATGTTTATATATGTGTGGGGGGGTGTTTTAGTGAGAGTTTTAAATTAAAAAAAATGTTTATCCCATTTTAGGATTTATTGAAGAGATGTAGCTCAAAGTTCACCTCACTCTTTGATACAGCATGGGAAGCAAAAGCTATAGCAGTAATAGGATGTTTATCTGACACAGATGTAAGTAAATAGTGATCATATAGATTTTCCTTTTGAGCATTGCATCCTTTCTTAAAACTTTTCTTCTGGTCACAAAAGCAATATATATTTGTTAGGGAGAATTTGTGTAATAGGAAAAAGAATAAAAAGAAAATAAAAACCACTCAATCCTTTTTTCTTATGAAAATAAAAAGTCTTCTCATTCCCACCCCCAGAAAAACCCACATGGACAGTTGGATGCATATATTTTCAGGCACTTCTATGGTCTTACAAACATAGAGACATTTTAAAATGTTTATCATATGCCCTTATTTTGACTTCACACTGTTATTAGTCACCATTGTAAAATGTGAATAAAACCATGGAGAATATTTTTAAACACAGAGTCTATAGAAAGTTAATAGAGCTATATGATTTAACTTTCGGCAGAGAAAATACTCTTCTGAATTTTTCTAAATAATAAAATTGCCCTTTATGTGTGAATATTGGAAGACATATGCTTTTGCAGTCAGAAGATGAAATATTCTCAAGCTTCTATACAATAGATGCAAGATCCCTGCTGTAGATCAGGCTGTGTCATTAATTTGCAAGAAAAGTAAATCTGAGGGCTATTCACTGTCAGTGTGTGTGTCTTTATAGCTCATATTTGATGCTGTGCTCAAGATAATGTATGCAGCAGTGGTCCCCTGGAGTGCAGCTGTGGAGCAGCTGGTGAAACAGCACTTGGAGATGGACCATCCCAAGTAAGATTACAGTGTACCAAACAGCTTTTTTGCTGTTGGATAGACTTCATGTTTTGAGTTGAAATTCATATATGTTTTTCTATCCTTTACTGTGTCCCTTAGTATTTCATTAAAAAAAGACAGTTTATGTTAATATCAATAAATTTACTTTTAGAGTCAAGTTATTACAGGAAAGTTACAAACTAATGGAGATGAAGAAACTTTTACGAGGCTATGGAATAAGGGAGGTGAATCTCTTAAGCAAGGAAATAATGGTAAGTACAATAATTGAATCTTTTAACACCTTTGCTCCACTTCCAGAGCAACATGGGAAATTTAACCAGATTTTATATTCTTTAAGATTAATAGAGCTAGGTTCTTCACCGCTTCCCTTTTGTTAGATAGAATGTTAAGAGAGTGTTTGATTGGTTGTTAGAGTAGTAAAGACAAGAGACAGTAAATTAAGAAGCTGAAGGAATATATTATACCATCATGTTGTACGCCTTAAATATACGTAATTTTTATTTGTCAATTAAACCTCAGTAAAGCTAAGGGGAAAAAAAGAAGGGTGAAAGGACTGTCATTAAATTCAGAATGCAAATCGTGTTTTAATTTTTCATACAGTTTTAGAGTTTGCTGCGTTGTTTTAATTATATGAACAAATGATTTCTGGGCTCTCTGTGAGATTTCATAACAAAGAAATGTGTATTGTCTCTATTTCAGAGGGTGGTAAGATACATTCTCAAACAAGATGTCCCATCTTCTTTAGAAGATGCTTTAAAGGTGGCCGAAGCATATATGTTGCCTAAAGACGAAGTCTACAGTCTAAGGATTATTGACCTGATTGATAGAGAAAAGGTGTGAAAGTTTTATATCTACTTTTATATGGTTGGTTTGTTTTGAGTTTTTAAAGATTTAACTATCAAATTATCCAAACAGACAAGCACAAAATAAAGTTATACCAACATTAGACGTTAGATTGGCCTATATGTATAGTTTTGTTTTAAGTATTTTGTGAATACCTAATGAGCTTTCATAGTCTTTGGTAGTTAAAAAAACTCAGACTCATGTTTTACATATGTGTAGGACCCTTTGTTTCCAGAATAGGAGATGGGTTTTCTTTTTGTGTTTTTAAGTGTCTTTATTTTTATATAATTCTAAAACTACAGGCATACCTAAGAATTACAAAATACGAAGGGTAGTATTTTAATTTACTTTTTCTGTTTGCTGTCATGTAAAACAGAATTTTCAGATTTTTAAACCATGGAACCATAATGTCTTTTTCAAAATGATGTCTTTTCATCTTTAAATAGAAAAGTAAGAGGTAAATCCAAATCATCCTTTGCAGGTAGCAGCTGTTTTTTCTTCCTTTCAAACTCTGTTTACAGGGTGAAGACTGTATCCTTCTGTTGAGGTCTTTGCCTCCTGCTGAAGCTCAGAAAACTGCAGGAAGAGTAATCATATGGGCACGACTGGCATTACAGGAAGAACCAGATAATTCTAATGAGGTGAGATTTTCACTAAATAAAATGCAGATAGATCCAATTTTTATGGATATTTATCAACAGGATAGAAAAGACAGACTTACAAATATGAGTATTTGCTCTTCTCACTGCTAGAATGGCCTGTTGTTTTGTTTTTTTTTTTTTTTTCGGTACATGGGCCTCTCACTGTTGTGGCCTCTCCCGTTGCAGAGCACAGGCTCCGGATGGGCAGGCTCAGCGGCCATGGCTCACCAGCCCAGCCGCTCCGCGGCATGTGGGATCTTCCCAAACCGGGGCACAAACCCGTGTCCCCTGCATCTGCAGGCTGACTCTCAACCACTGCGCCACCAGGGAAGCCCATAGAATGGCCTAGTATTAAAATTCCCATTTACTATATAGAAAATTTACCATATAGAAAAACAAACAAATACAGCTGCTTTGGAGCAGTGGCTTTGAGCCCACACTGAATAATCTAGGATCTGCAGATCAAAAGGATTAACTGAAGTATCTGTTATACATAAAGAATTTTCCGTAATGCCTTGAAGTATAAACAGTGTTTTGCACTGTATGGGACATAGTCATTACTCTCGAGTAATGTCAGCCACAGAACCAAAGTAAATCTAATCTGAGAACAGAACGTTGAAACTTAGAAACGGTTTCCAGAGAGCCAATTCACGCTAGAGAGATAAGGGACCGAAAACCTAGTTTATCCAGGGTAGTTGCGTTTTTTAAACCTTTGAAGATACTTGCCTCCCAGCCTCTCTCAGTGGTGCACTTCAATCATTTTTTACCTTTAGGGAAATGATTTTTTTTTTAACACCTAAAATTTATTATCCTCTTATTGTTCACTAGGCATTAGGTTAAATTATTCCTCACAATAAAACTGTGAACAAAATTGTGAAGCAGACCCTATTGTTAGCTCATTTTGATTGAGTTTAGAAACTAAAATTTTTTAATTAGTGGCTTTCCCAAGGGTATTTGGAAAGTGGCAGAGTCTCATTTCAAACTGTCTGTGTTCTCAACCACCAGCTTCAACTGCAGCCCGTAGTCAAAATGTTTGAGTACTTTGTACGGCCCCGGCCCTTGCTAAGCATTTTACACATACCATGTCTTTCAATTAAAGCTTTTCCCTCTTTGGTTTTTCTTATCTTTAAAAAAAAAAAAGATTTTTTTTTTTTTTTTTTTTTAGTCTTAAGGATGATTCTTTCTTAGACTTCTGATTTCTATACTAAATAAGTTCAGTTCTCTTTAACTTTTCCAGAGATCCTTTCCAGATTTTTTCTCAAATAATAAGTAAAAGCTGTTAAAAAAAACAAAACCCAAATGCCTGTTAATTATAGTGTATCTGAAAGGTGATTTGGGAGATTTGCATATTCTATAGTATTTCTAAATCATATATCCAAGAGTCCATATGGGTATTTTTCATGTTTAGCTTATATATTATTCAATTATGATCCATTCTTTGGCTGCCCAACTCCCTGTAACACAGACCTCTCAACTCTTAAGCCATATCTATTGTTTATTCTGATTCTGTGCTTTTTATTTATTTGTCTGTATATGCACTACATATACAATGGCAAATACAAGAAAGGGACTTCATTTTGCATTTTTCTTTTTAGGACAAGGCCTGGAGACTGTCTGTAGCGAAGACATCAGTAGACATTCTTAAATTACTGTGTGACATTCAGAAAGGTAGTTTCCATCTCTGTTCGCTCCTCTTGGTTTAGTTCTAAAGCTGATCCTTTTCAGAAGAGGGCATCAGTGACATCTCCCATCCTGACCCACAGTTTTCATGCCTGATTGTCTTTTTTGATCTCACACACTTTACTTCATGAAAAGGCTTTCTTGCCTTATTCTTTTGATTAGTAGTGTAAGAGCAGAAGCATGTAAGATCAACTCATCATTTGTGCATATGCTTCAGTGACTGTTTAATGCTGGACTAGATTTCTTTGGTGCCTTGCACTTTTTACTCACATTGCTCACTTATCACTTGGTTATGATTGGGAAAAAACCCATTTAACCTTGAATTTAAAACAATTAACAAAGTAATTCTCTTGGGGGGAAAAAAATCTGGAATTTATTTCAAAAAAATTGCCATTTGTTTTGTAACCAACAAACTTCTCTTTTCTACCTTCAGAAAGAATAATTAGATTTCTTTTTGTACTTAAATTGTCTTCTATCAGAATTGAAAAGAACTACTGAAGACTTGAGAAAAACAAAGCGAATTAAAATTTTAGCTTTTTAAAATTCTGATAATATCAGAATTTGGATGTATGCTATAACTTTTAAAAATTTAATTACAGACAATCTGCAGAAGAAGGATGAATGGGAAGAAACCTTGAAACAATTTAAAACTGTTGCTAGCTTACAGGTAAAGATGTTAAGCCATGTTGAACATTATTACTTGACTCATCAGTGCATTTGACATAGATCAGTTCCTCCTTAAAACCTTCTGCACTAGCCTTCAGAGACTTCAGATATACTGGCTTTTCCTCTTTCTGTCTCTTTTAAAGCAGCTTTAATGTAATATAATTCACATACCATACATTTCATCTATTTGAAGTGTATAATTCAATGGTTTTGTGTGTATTGCATTATTGATTGTTTAAATCGTGGTAAAGTACATACAATGTAAAATTTGCCATTTTAACCATTTTTCTATTTATAATTCAGTGGTATTGACTCCATTCACAGTGCAGTACAACCATCACCATCACCAGTATCTACTTTTCATCCCTTCAGGCAGAAACTTTGCACCTGTTAAGCAATAACTCCCCATTCCTCTCTCCCCGCAGCCACTCGTAACCTCTAATCTACTTTTTATCTCTATGAATTTTCCTATTTCATAAATTTCATATAAAGTGGAATCCTAAAACATTTGTCCTTTTGTGTCTAGCTTTTTTTACTTAGTATAATGTTCACCCATGTTGTAGGATGTATAGAACTTCCTTCCTGTCTCTGGCTGAATAATATTCCACTGTATGGCTCTACCACATTTTTGTTTATTTATCTCTTGATGGACACTTGGGTTGTTTCCACTTTGGGGCTACTGTGAATAATGCTGCATTGAACATGGATGTACAAATATCTGTTAACTTCCTACTTTCAATTCCTTTGGGTATATACCCAGGAGAGGAATTGCTGAGTCATATGGTAATTCTATGTTTAACTTTTAAGGAACTGTTCTCTGTTTTTTAATTGTATTCTAGTTTATGCCTTTTTAAAAAACCATTTTGGTTTACGGTATCTTTATAGATTATTTATTTAACTCTGGTGGCCCGGAATGATGGCTAACAGTAGCTGTCATTTACTCAGTACTTACCATGTACTAGACATGGGGCTTTGCATGTGTTATTTGTCACCGTAGATCCCCAGGGAGGGTACTGTTATAATTCTCCTTTACAGATGAGGAAACCAAGGCACCACAGTGTCTCAAAATATTGCAAAAGACAGCAAATTGTCTATAGAAACTGGCCCAAAAGATTACTGTCTACTTCATAATGTCTTAATATTTTTTTCTATATAGTTTCATTCTAGGCAGTTCACTTTTTCTTGAAAATTAATTTCTGTTAACTTTGAACTGATTAACTGTCTTCAGATTTGAAATTTGAAATTAATTATTTTATTTTGGCTCTAGGGCCTTCCTAACATGAAAAGATTTTATAAATAGAAGGGCTGTCAGGGCTAACTGATAAGTTTCATCAAATAGGATATTGGGTAGATGTGAGGATCTCTTTGTGAAAACTTGAAATTAACACACCGGCAGATTTAACTCGCAACTGTATTATCTCAAAGTGTGTAAAGAAGAAATAATTTATCACAGTTTATTGTACTGCTGTTTCTCAAAGTATGGCCCATGGACTCCCAAGGGTCTCTTGAGACCCTTTCAGGGAGTCCATGAGATTAAAACTCTATTTATAGCAAAAATAAGAAATTGTTCTTTCCATCCATATTCTCGCATGAGAGTATACTGGGTTTTCAGAGGCTTCATGATGTGGTAATATCATCGCTCTAAAGGCTGATGGTATGTGCACTTCTATATGCTCTTGTATTTTAAACTTTTCTGTTTAATTTCTGATATGGTAAATATTGATAGATATCTCCTTAAAAAGTTTTTTGGGGTCCTCTATAATTTTTAAGAGTGTAAAGAGGTGCTACAACCCAAAAGTTTGCGATCTTCTGTGTTAAACAATAGATGTCTTTGTGTGAAGCACCCAGGCGTCAGCATAAGTTAACTTCTCCGCGGTCTTCTTCAATTTGAAAATTACAGGTACTTTAAAGCAATGGTTTAGATCTTAGCAAAGTCATGTTTAGTTATGGTGCTACCATTTATGGAACAATCTAGTGGGAGAGGCCAGGGATGCTGCTAAACATCCTCCTGTGCAAAGGCAGCCCCTGCGGCACAGAATCATCTGGCAGATTGAGAAACCCTGGTCTGAAGTGTGGCGTCAAAGAAGAAGGTCTCACTCACTCCCACCACCTCTTGGTGTCCTTCCCTGGGCTTCAGCAGGATCCTTTTTCTTTTTTTTTTTTTCCGGTACGCAGGCCTCTCACTGTTGTGGCCTCTCCCGTTGCGGAGCACAGGCTCCGGACACGCAGGCTCAGCGGCCATGGCTCACGGGCCCAGCCGCTCCACGGCGTGTGGGATCTTCCCGGACCGGGGCACGAACCCGTGTCCCCTGCATCGGCAGGCGGACTCTCAACCACTGCGCCACCAGGGAAGCCCCAGCAGGATCCTTTTATTGGGTTGGAAAAATTAATTCTAGGTCTGGTGTTAGCAGCTAACCAGAAGTTATTACAGAAAAGAGCAAAACTGGCTTCTTCAAGCTACCAGGGTAGAATCGCACAAACCTAATACTTAATCCCTCCCTCCTTCTTTTCAGGGTTAGGGTTAGGGTTAGGGTTAGGATTAGGGCAGAATTACCACAACAGAATTACCAGACCCAAAGACGTCAGCAGTGCCAAAGTTGAGAAAGCCCTGGGTTGAGTGATATTTTCCCCTTTTCCAACCTTTATACAATAAGTTACTTTTGAAATATAGAGTCTTAAATTCTTAATTTACAAGGGAGAGAGAGAGAGGTAAAATAGAGGTTCGAGACACACCAATGGTTTTCAACCGCAGATGAACTGGACAGACGTGGAGCTTTGTCTTGCTTGCCTTGCTACAGGAGAGCTCTGAGGTCTTTCTTTCATTTGAAGATTACAGCAATAGTTCCCTGGTAGCAGAGCTCCGGGAACAGCACATTAAAGCTCAGCAAGTCGCACAGGCTAAACACAAACCCTGGAGGCCAGCAGAGCCTGCGGCTGCCGAGGAGGAGAGACCAAGCGCCGAGTCCAAGCTGCACCGACAGGTGCTGGCCCTGCAGGTGTCCCGGCAAGAGCTGGAGGCCAAGATGATCTTGAGGGCCTTGAACGACGGGAATGTGGAAGGGGCGCTGAGAAAATGCAGGTGAGTTCCGGGTCCCCAAATCATGCAGCTCATCAGAAAGGAACACTGGTTTCATTTACTTCTTTTTTTTGTAAATTTTTTTTTTTTTTTTTTTTTTTTTTTTTGCGGTATGCGGACCTCTCACTGTTGTGGCCTTTCCCGTTGCGGAGCACAGGCTCAGCGGCCATGGCTCACGGGCCCAGCCGCTCCGCGGCATGTGGGATCTTCCCGGACCGGGGCACAGACCCGTGTCCCCTGCATCGACAGGCAGACTCTCAACCACTGCGCCACCAGGGAAGCCCCAGTGGTTATATATTAATCCAAGAAAGGCAAATACATCTGCTTTCCATACGAGTGCTCTAACTTCTGACACTTCCTTTCTTCCAAAGAGACTTGTTTAAGTATCACTGCAACACGAACACTGGGAAATTGCTGTTCCTGACGTGTCAGAAGCTTTGTCAGATGTTGGCTAATGGCTTTCCAATGGCAATCCCTGAGGGACTAAATCTTCCTTCTGAGATACATAATCTAGCATGCCAGGCTGCCACCATCTGCAGTCCAGGTGACAAGATTTATAATCTACGTGGTTTTATATTCTCTGCTTCATTTCGTACTTGTCTAATGCTGTCTCCTTACAGTTGGACACTGAGGTAGAGAGAGAAGCGATCATTATCCCTCTTTCACAAAGGGGACACTTATAATTGAATCTCTGTGAGGGTTACTATTTTAAAGTATTTCCAAAATTAACAATGTCATTTCTGACTGTTGACAATATTCACTTTCAGAAGATTGAAATTCCTTGCCTCCCCATATCTTATCTTACTTTCCAGTCAAGCTTAAGAAAAATGTTGACCTATATTATTTAGGGTAGTCAAAGCTATGTGGAAACCTTTCTCTCTGCTTTGTGGCCTACCTTAGAATTTTGAATGGTAATTATTCAAAGGTTGTTTATGTTGTTCTAAACAAATGAAATACTAGTTTAATGATTTTTTTCTCCATTTTCTTTCAGATTTTTTGCTAGATGCCTTAGAACTCTGTAAATATACTTTAATGGCAGTAGAGCTTTCCAGACAGTGCCAAATGGATGACTGCGGAATTCTCGTGAAAGTAAATTGCTTTGAATTTCTTTTTCTTAAACAAAACCCCTACCCAATCCATAACACACCACTTTTAAATCACTTGCATAGTTTATAAAAATACTGAATCTACCTCTCATATTTTCTTACTCTAGACCAGAGAACTACTTAAGGGCATGAGACCACTTCTCTTTTCTAGTAATATTTATTGGCTTTAATTGCACTATCTTTTGAAACATTGGGCCTCAAACAAGGCATCTCTGGACATTGTCCAGAGTAACAGTTTGGTTTTTTTTTTTTTTTTTTTTTTGGCCATGTGGCTTGCAGGATCTTCCCCTACCAGGGATCAAACCTGGCCCCCGCAGTGAAAGTGCCAAATCCTAACCAGTGGACCACCGGGGAATTCCCTGAGTAACAATTTAACTTAAAGCGGCATTATTTTAAGCCATAGACCAGAAGAAACAGACTACATGGTTGTATTTGACCATCAACATTGTGTTTGGCTCTGATAGATCTGATTCTGGATCCTGCTTGGTGAAGAAGGAATCTGTGTCCTGGAGTGTCCTTATCTGTGTCTTTTCTGTATGACTTGATATTTAGACTTCCTTTGGAACTCATAAAGATCCATATGAGGAGTGGTCTTACTGTGACTTCTTCAGTGAAGATGGGATAGTTCTCGAGTCACAGATGGTGCTCCCTGTCATCTATGAATTGATTTCATCACTTGTGCCTCTGGCTGGTAAATCTCATTTGTGTCATCTTTTTTCTGCGTACTTCTGCTTCATGCAAGTTTAAATGGTAGAGGTTTGGAACTGAAACTTACACATAGTAACATGGATGAATCTTGTAGGCATAATGCTGAACAAATGAAGTGAGGAACAAAAGAATATGTATTGTATGATTTCATTTATGTAAAGTACAAGGACGGGCTATAAGGAGGCCATGCTATTAAGTCAAGGTAGTGTTTACCCTTGGAGGGTAGACTGGAAGCGGGCAAGGGGACGGTTTCTGGATGCTAGTAGTGTTCTGCATCTTGGTCTGGTTGTACACTTATCTGTACATCCAGACCTGTAAAGGTTTTGTCTTTTTTTAAGTAACAGGTTGCTTTAGAACATTATTTGATATGAGCACAATATTAAAGTATCTCTGGGACTATGTGCTCTAAAAGAGAGTTATTTTACTTATTGTTACTGAATTTATTCTCTTTTGTAGAAAGCAAGAGATATCCCTTCGATTCTACAAGTTTACCATACTGCTCCATCAGTGAAGGTATTTGACATCAGAAACGTATAACCATTGAATTACAATTTTGTAAATAGGCCAACATAGAAATTTCTTGAAATCCTGAATATGAATCTGATGTAATGTCCTTAATATAGTTTCTTAATTATTACTGTTACATTGTTACTCTTCCAAACTGTCAGGAAAATGGGTCATTTGGCTTATAGTGTTAACTTTTATGAATCTGTTCATAAATTTGGTCTTCCAAGTAGAGAAATGGTTTTCTTCAGCTAATGATTTAAGCATCTCAAAATAGGCAAGTTACAATCAAAGTACCTCAGTATCCATGTACCTAGCTATTTTCTGGTTTAGATCAAGCCTCATGTTAACTCTTTTATTTACTAACTTTGAGAATAAATTCTATGACCATTACCTGCATTGACGAAGTAGACCGTCCCTGAAAACAATTTCCAAATATGGTATTTCTTTGTTTAAAAAAAATCTAAATATTAAAATACTTGTACTCGAGTAAAATACTTTTATCATTTCACAGGAGACAGCCTTATATTACCTATTATCAATTCCATCTCTGCCTTGCTTCAGAACCTTCAGGAATCTAGCCAATGGGAGCTGGCCCTAAAATTTGTAGTTGGTTCATTTGGTGCCTGTCTTCAGCACTCTGTGTCAAACTTCATGAATGCCAGTTTGAGTGACAAGGTACAGTTTCGAGAACAACTACTTTCACTTTGCGCAAATACAGATACAAAAGCACTGCCAGGGCTTCCCTGGTGGTGCAGTGGCTGAGAGTCCGCCTGCCGATGCAGGGGACACGGGTTCGTGCCCCGGTCCGGGAAGATCCCACATGCCGCGGAGCGGCTGGGCCCGTGAGCCATGGCCGCTGAGCCTGCGCGTCCGGAGCCTGTGCTCCGCAACGGAAGAGGCCACAACAGTGAGAGGCCCGCATACCGCAAAAAAAAAAAAAAAGCACTGCCAAACAAAGGAATTTGGAACCCACATTTTCCTATTTGGCTTTGTAGTAAGGAAATTGATAATTTGTCAGATTTAGGAAACGTCTGTTGAACGTCTACAAAGTCAGGTATAGTTCAAGGTGCTTGCACACATTTTCTTTTTTTAAAAAAATTATTTTTTTATTTTATTTTATTGTATTTCTTTATTTTTGGCTGCGCTGGGTCTTCGTTGCTGTGTGTGGGCTTTCTCTAGTTGCGGTGAGGGGGGGCTACTCTTTGTTGTGGTGCGTGGGCTTCTCGTTGTGGTGGCTTCTCTTGTTGTGGAACATAGGCTCTGGGTGCGCGGTCTTCAGTAGTTGTGGCACGCGGGCTCAGTAGTTGTGGCACGCGAGCTCTAGAGCGCAGGCTCAGTAGTTGTGGCGCACGGGCTTAGTTGCTCCGTGGCATGTGGGATCTTTCCGGACCAGGGCTCGAACCCGTGTCCCCTGCATTGGCAGGCGGATTCTTAACCACTGCGCCACCAGGGAAGCCCTTGCACACATTTTCATACCTAATCTTTACGACAACCCTGAGAGACTCCACTTTGCAAACGAAGAAACTCAGATTCAGGGAGGTAAAGTAAATAATCTGAGGCTTTTGGTTGCAGTGTTAAGTCCTCTTACTCCAAGCCCAGTGACCACATTGGTTCAATCTGCTATCGATCTGCTATTTGTTTTACTGTGGCCCAAATTATAACTATTACCCGACGGCGTCATTAAAAAGATTCTAGAAGACAAACTATCTGTTGATAACTTGCTGATGAAGCTGGTCTTGTATTCATTTCTACTACTCTATTCATATTTACTAAATGCCAGTATTTTTTAAAATCAGCTTTATTGAAATATAGCTTTCAAAATTAAAATGCACGTATTTTAAGTATATCAACCAATGTATTCACCTTGTCACCAACACCATAATCAAGGTACAGGGTATTTTATAAGGTTCCTTTTTGCCCTTTCCCAGTCAATTCCCCTGCAAGCCCCAGCTTTCTGTCATTATAGATTAAATGACAATACTTTTTGCATATAATGCTGAATTTTCAAAGTTCCTTAATATTTAAGAAAAGTTTTCAAAACTATGCATAGACGTGGACCTGAGAATTCTTTTGTTCTTTTCTAAAAGTTGTGTGGAGAGGCCACATTAGTTAAATCCAAGCATGTTGTTATGGAATTGAAAGAGAAAGCCATTATGTTTATCAGGGGAAACGCCGCAACACTTTTGTACAAAGTGAGTATTAGTTTGTGGTAAGCTCTTCTCTCTCTCTCTCTCTCTCTCTCTCTCTCTCTCTCTCTCTCTCCCCCCTCTCTCCTGCTTCTGATTTTTCAGTGAGGATAAGAGTGAGGAGGGGGAGGGGATGTTGGGGACTTGAAAAGAAGTAATACAGAGAAGGTAAGGGTTCTGTGTCATATAGAATTTGTTAGAGTTTCTTTCCTTAAATTTATAATAGTGATAAAAGACATTAAAACTAAGCAAACAAACAAAAAAAACTAAGCAAACAAGTTGGAACTATTTTACTATAACTTTTCATGAAATGCTTGTTCTTTCGTAGGGCCTAAAACTAAATTTAGTGACAAATCAGCCTTTAGAGACTGAATTCTGTTTTGACTGTGAGGAATTTGCTTCTCTGGATGCTTTCTTCCCACAGGTATTTAATTGTCGCCTGGTGGACCTCAACTTGGCATTGGGGTACTGCACTCTCTTACCACAAAAAGAAGTCTTTGAAAATATATGGAAGCTCATAGATAAAGCATGGCAGAATTACGACAAAATATTGGTATGACCTGAGGAAGCACACCTTCAGTTCTTGAAATATTGAAGATTTAGGGGAAGAAGTAAAATTGGCTTTGCCACCAGATCTTAAAGATTTAGCAAAAGAAACGTCAAGCTAATACACATGGTTTCTACCAGCTTTTCCTTAACTGGCAACACACCAGGGAATGTATATGCAGGTCATAAGCGTTGCTCAACCCAGAGGATTACATTTTTTATTTCTTAAATCTGTATTCAGCCAGAGAACCTCACTGCTTATGCTTACTCTAGTGTACTGGAAATCTTAGACCCATGAGCCAGTTCTTCTTTGTAGGACAAGTTTAACGGATGCAAAACTTGTCTTTGATATTGTTTGTTTCAAAATTTGCCCTTTGTGGGCATTTTACATGCAGGATAGCTCAAATTTGACCTTTTCTTATGAAAGAAATCCAGGCTAAATTTATGGCATCACACTAAAAGCCGAATTACCTAAGTATTACATTAATACAAGTAATGACGGTGTATGAAGCAACATGTAACATTCCAGCTGTTATCATAAAGATTATGGTTTTTATTGTTGGGTTTCGTATAAAAAGTATTAGAACATTTTCTATTTGCAATTCAATTTTAATTCTATTTTAATTTTTTAGGCAATATCTCTGGTGGGCTCTCAGCTGGCCAGTCTCTATCAGGAAATAGAAATGGAGCTTAAGTTCTGTGAACTCAGTACTGATTCCCGGTGGGGCATTCGTCTTAGTAAACTTGGTGTGAGTATTCTTCAAGTGCCATGAAGTTTCATCTATTTCCAGTTGGAAAATTTAAAACAAAGAACTCATTATCCTTTACTTTTGGAGAGGTTATATATAAACTGACTTGTAAGTTTTAGTTAGTTATTACACACATTGGTGCTTTCAAAGAAATAAGGACCTTTTGCCTCCTTTTCTTTTTGCTGTATTTTTAAAGAAATTAGAAGAGGCTTGACATTTCATCTGCTTAGCCTTCTCATTATAGAAATGTATCTAGTATTAATTAACATTTAAGATATTCCAGGCCTACCCTTTAGCCTCATACTTTTTTGTGTGCTGTTTGTTTAAAGATAATATTAAAATGTATATACATTGTACTAAGCTTCAGCCACTCCTACCAGGGAGAAGCAAGTGGCCCTTATTTTTCACTTTGCAAAAACAAACCAACAAAATCCTGTTTTCTTTACTATGAATGGAAAACATTTTATTTTATTTGCAAATAGTTGACATATCAGGAATGTAACCATTGTAGAAATGGTATATGTTTTGACGCCTCATTCCTACGCAGTAATGGGACTGTTTGTTGCTAACTACCAAACTTTACTGAAGAGCCAGGGGTTAGTGTGACTAAGAGAGATTTTAGACCTCTAGCCAAATACACCTGAAATTTCAGAGTGATGGTCGAGTTGGGTAGTATGATAAAAATAAAAGTTGAAGAAGCTATAGAAAAATGTTTCTCTAAAAAAATGGATAGTAAAAGGGCAGGTCACAACAGTGCCCTTAGTCTGATACATTTCAGTTTAGCAGGGTTTTTGTTTTGCTCTTTTTATTTCTAGATTTCTTTCCAGCCAGTTTTTAGGCAGCATTTTCTCACCAAGAAAGACCTCATTAAAGCTCTTGTGGAGAATATAGCTATGGATACAAGCCTCATTCTGGAATATTGCAGGTAATTCTTTAAATTTCATTGGTATTTTTGCTGTTAGCTTAACAAACCGGTAATGCTAATGTGAGAACACAGTGATAACAGTGATTATTACATGTGGCCCACGTCTGATGTTTTCTTTTGCTCAACCTCAAACTGAATAAGTCCGAACCAGATTAAATTCTCTTATGATATCACCTTTTTAATTCACTCTTTGGTGTTTCCTCAACTTGCCTCATGATAAGCATCACGTGGGGCACTTGATTAAAAATACAGATTCCTGGGTCCCTCTATATTGGTTCTGACTCGGCAGGTCTGGGCTGAGGCCCAGGAAACTGGTCTTAATAGAAGCTCCAGACGATTCACATGATAAGGGAAGTTTGGGAATATTCTGAGCAAGTAAACTTCTAAATCAGGCCAAGTTAGGGGCAAGTTGATCTTAAATTAAAAATTGGTGAAAAGTATGATTTAGGGAGAATTGTTTTTTAATAACTTTAAAAAACTGAGACCAAATGTTATTTATAGATACAGCTTACTGTGATGAGGAGGATCAAATGATTTATAATTTATATCTCAGTTGTTTTTATCTGATAAATTTAGATATTAAATTTGCTGGCCCATTATTAGTTTCAAAGTGGTTTCCCACACATCATCACGTTTACTTTTTATTGTATATTATAACCAATTTATGTATGAGAAAACAAACCCATATTAGGTGCCCTGCTCAAGGTCAGATAATAAGTACTGCTCCTAAAATACCAAGGGTGCTGTAATCCTTATCCAGTTTGTGACAGATGGGTGGAATCTCAGTTCTCGATAATGAGGCTGCTTAGTGCATTTCCTCACCAGACAGGGATCTAGTTCTTTGTCCTTGTGGATGGTGGGGAGTCATGTCCCTGGCTGTCACCATCCTGAACCTGCAAGTCAGGGACCATAGGCTGCTCATAGCTCTAACTAGCTGTGACCTACCTGCACTCTGATATAACAAAACCATGCCATTCTTCAGTTTGGAGCGCTACAGATCCAAAATGAGGCACGCACACTCCGTCTTCTTTATTAATTTGAACTCCTGGTAGATTTTTGTCTGTTGTTTTATGGCATGACCCCTTTTCTGAAATTGAAATAGCTATAATTATGTCAGGCTCATTTCACAATCGTTGTGCTTACATATGGCATTGCAGATTTTTACTTGTGTGATAGTGACCTTCTTGCCTCAGGCAGTCCCACTGAATAAATTTAGGTGACCTTTACAATTTCAGGGAATGACTTTAAAATTATTGTATGTAAAGCTCTTCTTGAGATTTCAGTTATTCTGTATAACAGATTAAACTATCCCTATCTTATTAATAGGGCTTAGAAGGCATTTCAGTTGTCGATTTGTCTATACTAACCTGATTCTTAATTTTTAAATGTACTACTTTTTCCAATTCATGTGGAACATATTAAAATCAAAGTCCCACATAATTCCATCCATCAGGGATAATCACTGTTAAGAGTTTGGCCTATATTGTTCTTTTTTTTTTTCCTTATGCATTTACTAACATGCATTTTTAAAAGTTTATGAAAAATAGAATTGTACATTATCTTATAGCATGTATCCTTCACTTAACAAAATAATGTCTTCTCAGATTAGGACATATAGCTCTTCCTCATATCTGTTGAATCCTATGGTATTCCTTTGAATAAGTTATTTAACCAGCCTCCTATTAATGAGTATTTGTTTCCAATTTTTAAATATTACAAGCAATTGTTACAGGACATCCTATATGTGTATCTTTGCTACTTTTGTGAAGTGTATGAAAGTGGAATTTCTCTATTAAAGGACATAAATATATATTTTCAACTTTATTACAAATTTCCCTTCAAGATTGTGCCAGTTTATATGCCCACCAAGAATATCTGATTTTTTATTTTTATCTGATATTTTTAAAAGCAAGAATTAACTTTGAAAACAAGTAGATGGTCTGGTTATGACACTTGACAATGCAAGGGTTAGATTTCAGTGGTGGGAGCTCATACCTAAGTTTTCTGTGAGAAACTGTAGAAATGCATGCATTTTGGGACATTCATGTGTAATTGAATATTTATTTCAGCACATTTCAGTTGGACTCGGATGCAGCTCTTCAGCTGTTCATTGAAACACTCCTCCACAACACTAATGCCAGCCAGAGCCAGGGAGACACAAGCACGGAATCCACAAAGGAGCAGCGTTCCAAACTCCTGGCCAAAGCTATCGAAATGGTTCCTTTACTGACAAGCACAAAAGATTTGGTCATCAGTCTTAGTGGAATACTGCATAAGGTAGATGAATGGTGAAATGAATGCATTAGGTCGTTTCAAGCATCCCTCCTACCCTTAATTAATCAGGTATCTATAGTAACAAATTGAAAATGTAAGTCCTATATTTTTTGTAAACTATTAATTTTCAAAAAACTTTAAATTTATGTATTTTTATTATACTTTAATACAGCAAGTTTCCTGTCTTTTTTTCCTCCAAAATAAAAATAGCCCTTTTCCCCAGATTTTTAAAAATAGCACACATTCTTTGAAAAAGATCAAACTAGAGAGAAGGGTATAAATCAAAAAGTGAAATTTCCCTACAACCCCACTCCCACAGATTAAAATGTTAATAATTTGGTAAATATCTTAGACTAAATATACTATCCTGTCACTCTCTTTTTTCATTTAACATATTGTCGTTACATGTCAATGCATAGATGTCTCTCTCATTTTTGACAGATACATATTATTCCACTATGTGGATGAAACATCCTGTATTTAACCAGGCCTTTATGAAAGGACATTTAAATTTTTTGTAAATTTCATTATTATAAGTTGTTAATATGAATATCTTCATACACACATTTGCCCTCTCTGATTATTTTTTAGGAGATCTTCTGAGAATTGGAACTTTTAGGTCAAGGGGTAGTTTGATGGGGGAGTGAAGGTGGATAGAAGGGGAAATAAAATTATAAGACTAAAATTATAATACTTCAGTTTTATGTTTTGCTTGTAATTCAGCCAAAAATTATATAGACTTGCTCAAAATTTCTAGGTACTAAAGAGATCATCTTCCCACTTGAACAATGTTATTATTCACGTGAATTTAGTTGGCATTTAAAATTTTTTTTTAAAAGTAATGGTGTGTGGGCAGAAACAGAACAAAGAGAATATTTCCTTTCTTTTTATAAACATATATAGATGCCACCCAGCTATTTCTTGTATCTTAATATATGGTTATAGCTGGAATGAAATCCTTTGAAAAGGTTTTGCTTGGAGGCCCACACTTTTAGTTATGTCATTTCCAAGAAAAGGTCAAATTTCTCCTGTTCTAATTTTCCCATCATAAATGGAAGAAAGAATTTTAATTTAAAAACCTTATAAAATTATTTGGACTTCCCTGGTGGCGCAGTGGTTAAGAATCTGCCTGCCAATGCTGGAGACACGGGTTCGAGCCCTGGTCTGGGAAGATCCCACATGCCACAGAGCAACTAAGCCCGTGCACCACAACTACTGAGTCTGTGCTCTAGAGCCCACGAGCCACAACTTCTGAGCCCACGTGCCACAACTACTGAAGCCTGCGTGCCTAGAGCCCATGCTCTGCAACAAGTGAAACCACCACGATGAGAAGCCCCCGCACCGCAACGAAGAGTAGCCCCTGCTCGCCACAACTAGAGAAAGCCCGTGCACAGCAACGAAGACCCAACACAGCCAAAAATAAATAAATTAAAAATTTTTTAAGTCTTATAAAATTTTAATATGTTTATCTTTCTAGGTTTTTAGTACCTTAAGAACATTTCTTTATTGAAATGACATTGCCTCATACAGGTTTCTTAAAAAACAGCTTTTGAGACATTCTAAAGATGTATGTTTATTCTAATAGTTAATTTTAGAGATGAGAAAATGTTAGTTCATTTTTTAAAGAATAATCTAACTTAATATTGTAGTGCACTGAGCTGTTATATTTGTAATCTCTGCTGATGAACATAACTGCATAAAACCATCAACCAGCCTGGCAACGTCTTCTCCAGTTTTGACATATTTTTGTTTTTATACAGTTGGATCCCTATGACTATGAGATGATTGAAGTCGTCCTGAAAGTCATAGAAAGAGCTGATGAAAAGATAACCAACATTAATATTAATCAGGTATAACAAATATATTGTAGATTTTAAAATTATGTTTTTATTTGGACCATTTTAAAAAATTACTGTTATCTAGTAAAGACTTATCTAGTAAGTCTTTCTGGACTGTCCTCTGAACTCCCTTTAAACTGTAGTTTTTACTCTATTTCCTTTTCTTTAAAAGGGATACAGAAGTAGAAAGAGTTTTTGTGCTCTCCATGTTTTATCTTAATCCAGTTTTTGCTCTACTGAGGCAATTTAAATCTGGCCAAGAGTACAAAGTCACGAAAAGACTGATTTAGAAGAATTAAGGCAAAAATATTTGTCATCTGGCAAAAAAAAAAAAAAAAATCAAAGCATGTAAGACCCGGAGTCAAATTTAGCTTTCTATATTAGTAGGTAGGTCCTGGACTAAATTCTATTTTAGTACTCAGTAACTTCCTAGTGTTTTACAAATATGGTCATAGGAGCTTACATATATTTTTTAATTGGATTTTAAAAATTAAAAGAAAATGGGTTGATTCAAAAAGTTATATAAGCCCCAGGGACTTCCCTGGCGGTCCAGTGGTTAGGATGTGTCTCTTTCATTGCCGAGGGCCTGGGTTCAATCCCTGATCAGGGAATTAAGATTGCCCACATGCAGGTCGTGTGGCACGGCCAAAAAAAAAAAAAGTTGTACAGGCCCCCAGAATATAAGATGTAAGCTTAAGAGAGAATATAGAGGATTAATTTTAGATCTACTGCCTATGTGTTTAAAGTGAAATCAAGTATTTTTGAGGTATATCTAAAACTATTTGAAGAGAGTAGAGAACTTCCAAACTCTGGTTTATAAAACATCCCACCAACAACAGGGTTTCTCCTAGTATAATTTCTTTAATGATCACAAAAGTTATGGTTTAGAAGAATAGCATAATAGTTTTGAAGGTAAAACTACGAAAGGTTTTGATCATCTTTATGAATATGAGACTGTCCCAGGAATGGAACCCTATGATAGTATAGAATTAGATGATTTTAAAACACTTAATGATGGGTTTAACCTCACAGGAAAATACTTTTTTAATTTAATGTAGGCATTGAGTCTTCTGAAACATTTGAAGTCATACAGAAGAATTTCTCCTCCAGTGGACCTAGAATATCAGTATATGTTGGAGCACGTAATAACTTTGCCATCAGCTGCCCAAACTAGACTGCCTTTTCACCTAATATTCTTCGGCACAGCACAGAGCTTCTGGAAAATTCTCTGTATGTTCATTAACTTCTTATGAATTGTACCGAATAGCCAAAACCCTTTTCTTAGGTAAATCATACTATCTTTGTTTCCTTTCTAGCTACGGAACTCAGTGAAGAATCCTTCCCAACATTGCTCTTAATTTCTAAGTTAATGAAGGTAATGGGTTAAAACTCATAAAAGTCGTATCTTTATTCTGTAATTCATTCAGACCCTGTGTAGAAAGATTTTATGCTGTTTTCAGCATTTAAAGGTGAGCACGTAAGTTAGCGTTGATTTTTCCTGTCTTTGAAGTTCTCTTTGGACACTCTGTACGTGTCTACAGCCAAACACGTTTTTGAAAAAAAACTGAAGCCTAAGCTCCTGCAGTTAACACAAGCTAAATCCTCGACACTGATTAACAAGGAGATAACTAAGATCACTCAAACCATCGAATCCTACTTGTTATCTATCGTTAACCCGGAGTGGGCTGTAGCCATTGCCATCAGTCTAGCCCAGGATGTCCCAGAAGGTATGGATTCTTCCTTTAATTGGGCTTAAAATGGTCGGCTGTGTTGTTTTTGGAACTTGTAAAAAAATGTACTCCTTTCTCATCTTTAAGGAGAAACAGCATGATAGCTTAGAAATGTATGTGACCCCTCTCCTCACTTGCGGCACTGCTGTACATTAAAGAGGAACCAAGCAAGACACCATGCTGCTTGCCCAGGGCGCAGAGACATAGGCATTGCTCAGCTTGAATATAGATTAATACTTCCTCATATCCAGTCATACATACTTTCAGTAATGAATCCTTAGACATTGTTGCATGATCAAAAAAATACACAAACACAGGCACTTATTGCCATGTTTTTGGTTGTAACAAAAGTTGAAAATAACTGGGCTTCCCTGGTGGCACAGTGGTTGAGAGTCCGCCTGCCGATGCAGGGGACGTGGGTTCGTGCCCCGGTCCGGGAAGATCCCACATGCCGCGGAGCGGCTGCGCCCGAGAGCCATGGCCGCTGAGCCTGCGCGTCCGGAGCCTGTTGCTCCGCAACGGGAGAGGCCACAACAGTGAGAGGCCCGCGTGTCGCAAAAAAAAAAGAAAATAACTGATTTTTTAAAATGCTCATTTGTCAGGAACTGGTTAAAAAAATAGTGTATTCATAGAATGGAATTCTATGTAGTTGATTTGGAAATATATCCAAGATATATATTAAGTGAGAACAGCAAACTGTACTACATGTATGATCTTATCCCATTTTAATGTGCTTGAGCACATGTGCGTGCATACACAAACACACATACACAGAAAACTTCTGGAGGAATGTAAGGATCTAGGGGATAGGAATAGAAACTGAAGGCCTCTGTGGACTTGCACTTCCTACTTTGTATCCTCTGGCCTGTTTAAATTGTTTTTTACTATGAGTATGCTTCCTGTCATTGTTTTAAAAAACTGGCTAATTTGACTGAAATACATTGTCTTGAAAGGACTACGATTTGCTTATAAATCTTTTATCTCTCTAGGTTCCTTCAAGATGTCCAGTTTGAAATTCTGCCTGTATTTAGCTGAGAGGTGGCTTCAGAATATCCCATCTCAGGTGTGTCTGAACTGTAAGATTGAAGGCTCCTCTTTTTTTTTTTTAAATGAAAGGGTAGCTGATTTACAATATTATATTAGTTTCAGGTGTACAACATAGTGATTCAAAATTTTTATAGATTATACTTCATTTATAGTTATTATAAAATATTGGCTATACTCCGTGTGCTGTAAAATATATCCTTGCAGCTTGTTTATTTTATACATAGTAGTTTGTACTTATTCCCCTACCCCTATATTGCCCCTCTCTCCTTCCCTCTCCCCACTGGTAACCACTAGTTTCTTCTCGATCTGTGAGTCTGTTTTGTTATATGCATCCGTTTGTTTTATTTTTTAGATTCCACATGTAAGTGGTAACATACAGTGTTTGTCTTTCTCTGTCTGACTTATTTCACTAAGCATAATACATACCCTACAGGTCTATCCATGTTGTTGCAAATGGCAAAATTTCATTCTTTCTCATGACTGAGTAATATTCCTTTATATATATGTATATACCGTATCTTCTTTTTCCATTCATCTGTCGATGGACACTTAGGTTGCTTCCATATCTTGGCTACTGTAAGTAGTGCAGCTATGAACATTGGGGTACAGGCTCTGCTTTCTTTTTTTTTTTTTTTTTTTTTTTGCAGTACGCGGGCCTCTCACTATTGTGGCCTCTCCCGTTGAGGAGAGCAGGCTCAGTGGCCATGGTTCACGGGCCCAGCCGCTCCGTGGCATGTGGGATCTTCCCGGACCGGGGCACGAACCCACGTTCCCTGCATAGGCAGGCGAACTCTGAACCACTGTGCCACCAGGGAAGCCCTCTTTTTAACTTAAATTGTGCTCCCCTAGCATCCCTTCTCATCCTGCCCCGGTTATAGGTGTTTTCAAGGGTTGGATGCCTAAACTGGAAAAAGAAGATGAGGCTTGGTGTAGACACTTAAAGGTGTAACTAAGGCAGAGAGGGACCTTGACTGATAAAGCTGGATTCTGAGGCTCACTTGCAATTTAGAAAACAAGCGTTTCTTTTTGCTTGGAATTTTTTTAAAAGGATGAAACACGTGAAAAAGCTGAAGCTCTGTTGAAGAAGCTTCATATTCAGTACCGGCGATCAGGCACGGAAGCTGTGCTCATAGCCCACAAGCTGAACACTGCAGAGTATTTAAGAATGATCGGAAAACCAGCACATCTCATTGTCAGTCTGTACGAACATCCCAGCATAAATCAAAGAATTCAGAATTCATCTAGCAAAGATTATCCTGGTGAGGGCAAAACCCTTTTTATCTTTTTGTCCAAGGAGACCTATCCTTTTGATTCCCAGGTATCTTGCATTGAAAACCTGAGGTTTTCTTTCTTTAATTCTTTGCCTTTAATATCTTAGATATTCACGCGGCTGCCAAAGAAATAGCTGAAGTCAATGAAATTAATTTGGAGAAAGTCTGGGACATGTTGTTGGAAAAATGGCTGTGCCCATCTGCGAAACCTGGTGAAGTAAGTGCTTGTTCTGAGCATGTCTGTTGTTGAGTATGAGCTGATGGCTTCTTCTCAAAGGCTAATTATTTGTCTTGCAATGATACGACTTCTAATTAGGAGCACAGAATGTTAGAAGGAGCATTCGAGCATTTTAATGCCTTCTGTTGTCCGATGAGTTTCAGTGGGGTTGTTTACATTTTCTTTTCCTTTAAATGTTGTTTTGCTGCTATTCTACCTTTTTTTTTTAACTTGGCAATGTTTTTTTTATTGAAGTATAGTTGATACATTCTGCCTTTTAATTGATGAATTAAATTAATTTCAGATGAATTCTTATATAAAAGAAGTGGCCTATTCTTAGACTCAGATTCATGTGATTATTTTATTTTTTTATTTTGAAATAATTTTAAAAGTACAGAAAAGTTGCAAGAATAGTATAAAAGAATTCCCTGTATACCCTTCGCCCAGATCTATCAGTTTTTAACATTTTGCCACATCTGCTTCATCACTCTCCCTATATTTACACATAACATTTTTCTGAACCATTTGAGAGTAAATTACATGTGTCATGCCCCTTTACCCCTTAAGAATTAAGTTTGTAGTTCGAAGACCAAGGATTTTCTCTTAACCACAGTATAATTATCAAAATCAGATAATTTAGTATTGATACAATATTGGTAAAATACATATATATATATTATGTATACCTGAATTTATGGTCCATGTTACAGTTTAACCAGTTGTGCCAATAATGTTCCTTACAGCAGTTTTCTCCTCTGGGACCAAAATCTAATCCAGGATTATGTGTTGCATTTATTTGTCATGTCTCTAATCTCTTTTACTCTAGAACAGCTCCATAACTTTTCTGTCTTTCATGACACTGACATTTTTGAACAGTTTAGGCCCGTTATTTTGCCCCTCAACTTGGGCTTGTCTGTGTCCTCATGATAAGATTGGAGTTACGCATTTTGGATAGAGTATTACCTGAGTGATTGTGTGTCTTGCCCAGGGTCTGACATCTGGGGGCTCACGATGTCTCTTTGCCCTAATAGGGATGTTAATTTAGCTAATTTGGTTATGCTGTTGTCCATTTCTGTACCACATAATTACTACGTTTCCTTTTATAATTATTAGGGGAGATGTTCTGAGACAGTGAAATATTCTGTTCTTCAGATTCCCCCCTGCACCGCACATGTGCCTTGATTTAGACTCTACTGATGATTCTTACCTGAATCTGTTTTATCTGTGACGGGACCTGGACATTTTTGAAGGGTGCAGGCCATTTGGTTTATAAAATGTCTCGTTCTGGGTTTACTGATGTTTCTCATGATTAGATTCAGGTTATGGATTCTTAGCAGCAGTACTCTATAGGGGATGTGTTCTCTTCAGATTTGAGAACACATAGCATCAGTTTTTTAGAAATAATATTAACATCTAAATTTATGATGGGATTCGGCAATCCAAATGCAGAATCTTCGGAATTGTTTCTTCTGAGTTTTCAGGCAGAATTTAATGAGGGAGATTCTATAATTCCTCTATCCACCTAGGCAGATATCCTTGGGGAAAAAAATCCATTTTTAAACAAATAGTATAACTAACATGACATTAGATTTTCAACTAGTTGTTTTTATATTACTTGGCGTTCACTTTAACAAGTATTTTTTGAGTATTTACCAAGAGCAAGGACTGTGTATCAGTGGAAACAGAGGACTTAGAAGCATATCCAGGCCACGTAGAATCTGTGTTTGACTCAAACCCACATGTTTTAACTTATGCATAAACCTGGAGCACTAAACTGAAAGCCCCTTGAGACCAGGAACTGTGTTTATACATATAGCACCTGATACATTTCTTTGTAAGTCCCCATAAATGTATACTGAATTAAGGGATAAAATTCATGGAGTCCTTTCTTTTTAAAAATTACCCAATGAATGTAAGCTCCAGGAGGACAGGAATATTTGTTTTATTCACTCAGGCAAATGCCTGGTGCATGGTAAGTGCTCAGTACATATTTGTTGACTGAATGAATGTGAGTAATCCCATTTTTTAAAGCAAGAATCTTCTCATAAAGTAATGAATTACACTGTAATTCCCTGTCTGTAAATAAAAATTTTTTTATAAATCTTTTTTTTTTTTTTGCTGTCATCAAACATGGAGGTGCTGGGAGTTGAACCCAGGGCCTCATGTATGCTCAGCGTGCACTCTACCACTGAACTACACCTCCTCCTCTAAATATAATTTTGTATATTGGGCTTTTTCATCTAATAGACTTTCATAAGCTTATACAGTCAACCAACTTTCTTCAATTTTTAACTTTTTTTCTTTCACTTTTTCAAAGACACCATCAGAATTATTTGAACTTCAGGAAGATGAAGCACTACGAAGGTATTCTTCCTGTACTTATGTTTGTCTACATCCTGTTGCCTAGTAGGAATCTTACCAATGAATGTGTTAGACATTGGACTTTCTTGGTATAACTTGGATCAGAACCTCTGAGAAGAATCAGTTCATTGATATATGGCTGTGAGTGTGTTAAGTATCTCCAGTGGAATAAATAAAAAACAACCAAGATCCAGAGTTTCTGAACCCTCAGTGAGTTCCTACTAGAACACCTTTAGCAGAGAATGTACATTGAGCAAAGGAAAACTCTTCTGTAGCTAGGACTCTGCCCCAGACCCCTGTGTATTCTCTCTCCCTGGGGAGCTAGGCTGGTTCAGATATAGGCCACCAGGATTTCTTTTTCCCTTCTAACCTAAGACTGAGACCTAGAAAGGCACATTGGTATTGCGTACTGTGCTAAGTCTGACTAGTCATGGCTTGCTCTCTTGAGAAGACTATATCTGTGCTCAAATCAGAAAATGTGGTAATCTATTAATGATGCTTGGCATAGGCATGGGAAAGGGAGTGGTAGCATGCATCCCAGCTTTTTGCCATTCTGGTCTGGACCCAAGTAGCTCAGCTCACTCATGAAGCCCTACACCCTACATTGGCCCTGGAGATCTGATGGTGAGAGAGGATGTGGAAAGATAAACACTGGAAAAGAATTTTTCCTGGTTTTGGGAGAACTGGCCTAGTATCCCCTCCATGCCCTTCTTTCCTCTGGTCACCCCTTCGTCCTTGCTTAGTCCTTTAAGGGCAGGGACACCTTTGTCTAAGCAAGAGGTAGCTCCTGGAACATCTGACTGAACCAGCCACCTGGACAGGCTTAGAGGGAAACAGTTCAGAGAGAGAGAGAGAGGGGGAGAGAGAGAGAGAGAGAGAGAGAGAGAACCCCAAGAAGGAGATCCCAAAGGGTACTTCATGCCAATTTCATAACTTCCTGCCTTTTCCCACTGGAATCTCCACCCGCCTCCCCTTCCAGTACACCTGATTGTCTTGCCCTTCTCTGGAGGGGGCCAGTCAGCCCTGAGTCCAGAGGTTAAAACGTGCCACTAACAAGGTCCTGTGAACTAAACCTGAAGTTTCCATGTGTAGTGTTCAATGTACTTTGCAGCTATGGTTAGTATGATTTGTATTAATTCCTTAACTAGAAAGAATATACGTTTTGGGAGGTTGACTAGCCATTTCATAGAGAGGACTGACGCTTGACATTTATTGTCTTTATTATCTTCTTTAGCTGTGAAGGAACTCAAGAAAAAATTAAGCACCCTTTAAAGGAGATAGCCCTTCAGGGCTGTGTTTGGGATGTCTAATGACTTTTTCTATGGAGAGTAAAACAGGTCTCTTGTTTTGCTAATCTCTCACTAAGTTAAAGTCTAAATGTAATTAACAATTTTTTTTCAGAGTCCTGTATCTCCTTCTGTCTCGTCCGGTTGATTATAGTTCAAGAATGCTGTTCATTTTTGCAACATCAGCTACAACTGTAAGCTCTACGAACTTAGTCAAAGCTCATCTTTACATCTAAGCTTAACATTTTTTCCTGCATATTTACCATTTACAAATGATTAAGATAATGCTCACTTCTGTACTTACTCAAAGTACGTCTTACTCTACAGATGAGGATTGTGGTATCTGCCGAGCTCCGTTTAGTGCTGGCTTCTGAAACATCCTGCTTGGCAAACTGAGTGGTGCAGCTGTTGACAATTCCCATGGGTTATCCACATTCACTGTTTTAATGCCCTGGTCCAGCTGCATCCCTAATACCAGAGGCCCCAACGAGCCAGCCTGAGAGAAGTCTCCACCCTGGTCTCCAGTCCCTGCCTGAGCTGTCACACCCCTTCCCCACTAAACTCTAGGGATAACTTTCCCTTATCCCTAAAGGCAACTCGATCTCCGGCCTTCAGGCTTTTACATATAGAAATGTTCTCTGAGGCAGTTGGAGCAGAGGGAGAGTAAAGGTGTAGATAGAAGGAAGAATGGGGAAAAGGCTGAGATGCTGATTGTATGTCTTTGACCGCAAGGGGGGAAAAATCCCTTCTTGCATATTAGTTTATCTGATAGTCATTCTTTCAAGTAAAAATGGTGTTCCATGAAAAGTGCCTGGTTCAGCTCACAGCTCAGTCATACAAGGGCTTTTCCCTGAAAAAACCCATTGCCTCGTGGTGTGCTTTACGAGTACCTCCTGTTTAGTCATGTAGAACATTAATGAATATGTTTTGATTAATTAATAGTAACACGTATTCAAGTGTGAACTCATAGTACTATATTCAGGAGTTGAGGTTTAATAAAATTAATTCTTATTGCTTCAAGAACCTTCTTAAGTGGACGTCTCTTGTTTGCAATACTGCAAATGTGAAGAATGTGGTGGCTGCCACAGCAGTTGGGTGTTCCTACCGTTCACCCACCAGTGCTTTTGCACCATCAGTGCAAATATTAACACAGTGTAAAAGGCAGGTATACCGTTATAGTATTATTACAAAAGTGGTTCTAACTATTTTCCTTCTCAAAGAGTGTAAGAAACCCTCCAACCCCCATGCAGGGGTCCATGGAACACACTTTAAGAACCACTGACTCCCTAAGGGCAGACATAGACTTTAATGTTTTAAAAACTGATGTGGCTCATGTTACCTAGATGGAACACTCAGTTATCCAACTACAGCACGCGGCACAGCTCTACAAACCTCTTTTGGTCTTACAGACGTTAGGTGTGCACCAGCTCACTTTCGCCCACAGAACGCGAGCCCTGCAGTGTCTCCTCTATTTGGCTGACAAGGAAACTGTAGAATCTCTCTTCAAAAAACCCATTGAAGAAGTGAAGTAAGTGGAAGTTTAAAAATCGTATTAATAGAAAACAGATTCTTTGGAAGCATAACTTTTAAGCCCCATAGTTCAGAAGAGCGCGTTAGAGGGGCCGTGTCAACGTGGTTCTGTTGCCTCGGGTGTCCTTGACGTTCTGGCAAAGGGGAAACAGGCCTTTAAGAACATCTTGTTTCCCTCGAGTCTTTGAGACATTTAGAAACTGAGTGTTTTCTTCATCTTGCTCAGATTGATTTCTTTTTATATATATATAAATTTATTTTATTTATTTATTTTTGGCTGCATTGGGTCTTTGTTGCTGTGCACGGGCTTTCTCTAGTTGCAGCGAGCGAAGGCTACTCTTCGTTGCAGTGTGCAGGCTTCTCATTGCAGTGGCTTCTCTTATTGTGGAGCATGGGCTCTAGGTGCGTGGACTTCAGTAGTTATGGCTCACAGGCTCAGTAGTTGTGGCACATAGGCTTTGTTGCTCCGCGGCATGTGGAATCTTCCCGGATCAGGGCTCAAACCTGTGTGCCCTGGATTGGCAGGCAGATTCTTAACCACTGCGCCACCAGGGAAGCCCCTCAAATTGATTTCTTTCTAATATTCCATGACTATATTTAGAAGCTTAAAATAGACATTTAACAACAAACTGTCCGATATTTCCAAGGGAAATTATTTTAAATGTAAATATGGTCAGTGAGGATGATTCCCATACATGCCTCTGTTTTCCAGATCTTATTTGAAATGTATAACTTTTCTGGCATCATTTGAGGCTCTGAATATCCCCATCACATATGAATTATTTTGCAACAGTCCTAAAGAAGGAATGATTAAAGGTCTATGGAAAAACCACAGCCACGAATCCATGGTATGTACACAGAGTCATCCGGCATTGGGGCCTCCATCTTCTCAGATGCTCTTGTGTTCACTCAGCTGCCTGCCACCACTCAGAGTTCTGAAAGACAGAACCAGAGAAACTCTTGGTTCCTGAACAGGTCTACTGCTCTGAGGGCTTCCTGACTTTCCTATCCTGGCAGGTGACAAGGCAACTTGGAAGTCCCCTTACCTCTCTCCCTGAAAGCCTAAGGCCTGAAGCCATCCCACCTACCCGAGGGAACACTTTTATAATCCCTCCCCAAGTCCTGCCTGTCCTCATCTAAACAGACTTCCCTGTGTAGGGAGTATTGTTTCTCTTCCTTCTAGTTACTGGTGGGAATGTAGTCTCTGAGGCAGTTGGAGCCCAGGGTGGGAAGGGTATGAGGCCAACAGGCAAACTGTTCTAGGACAGATGAAACAAAGCGGGGAGGAAGGGGAGTCTGAGATGCTGTGAGTCCATAGCGGCAAGAAAGAAAAAATATTTTTTTTTCTTTCCCTAGAGAGATGAGGGCCTTCACTGAAGTTAGGCAATAGACACACTTAGACTATAAGCATGTTTTGTCTTTAGCTGCCCCACCTTTTCAAAAGGTGGTTTGATTTACTGGTGTCTTGAAACAGTATGAATTTTTTTCTTTTGTCTGCTTCAGGCCGTAAGGTTGGTGACTGAGCTTTGTTTAGAATACAAAATCTATGACCTGCAGCTTTGGAATGGACTCTTGCAAAAGCTTCTTGGCTTCAGAATGGTAAGTAAGACTCAGTGCCCTAGACTGCAGTATATTTTAAAGATTTTGCACAGCATCTCCTAAACATTTTGCACTGATACTTGTTATTGAACAGATGGATGCTGAAAACATTTCACTCTCACTGGCTTCATGCCCAACTTAAAGAACTTGGCGTTAGGCCAGAGAAAGTGCAAACTCAAAACTGACATAAATTTCATTGGAAACAAATGGACGTTTCCCTGGCCTCTTTTGATGTTTGCGAATTTGTAAGTGACCTTCTCTGGTGGTCCTCACGGAAGATAAATTTTACTGATATTCTTGTGAAAGTTTAATTTTCACATTGGAATTTTCTGTTTGGGTGGTCTTCAGAACTTTTGTGTTTTATTTTTTCAGATTCCTTATCTAAGGAAGGTTTTAACAGCCATTTCTAGCATCTATTCTTTATGGCAGGTATGTAGTTTTCTAAAGTAAATTTTACAGAATTTAATCTTTATACTCACCAGCTAGTGCTGGATACACTGGATTAAGTGGTCAGCTCCTCAGTGAAGCTGCAGGATGCTGTTCCATTAAAGTGGTGCCTGGACCCAGAAAACTCAGCTTGGACATTGTCTCATCCACGACATCACTTCTCCCAGTTCTTCAGGCCTCAGGAATCACATCTTCATTTATGCCTTCAAAACACTTTGGCTCAATTATAACACTGGTCACGGTATAATTTATTTAAATCACACATTCGACTGCCCCTCTTGGACTTTGAGGACCCTTAAAGTCAAAGACCATGTCTTATTCATCCTTTCTAAATTTCATGTGTTGTTCACACACATTATATATATATATATATATATATATATATAAAATAGAAATATATAATTTATTCTTAGTTTAATAAATTAGAACATATGCTGAGTAAAACATGAAAATTTTTCTTTACCATTTCCCTTCATAATTATCTCCCCCGAAGTGACTACTGTTGACAATTTCTTATGTTTTCTTCTAGAGCTTTCCTATTATATAAGCAGGGGTGTGGGCGCGTATATGTGTGGGTGTGGGTGTTGTGTGTGTATGTCTTCATTTTGGTACATATAAATGCAATCACATTCTAGACAAAGTGTTTTTTTCCACATAACAATGTATCTTGGAGATTGTTTCACATCAGCACGTATAGATCTTTTTTTTTTATATATAATTCACACATAAAATTTACCCTTTTAAAGTGTACAGTTAGGTGGCTTTTAGTATATTCACAAAGTGTGTTACCAACACCACTATCTAATTCTAGAACATTTTCTTCACCCTGAAAATATACCCCATATCCATCACGGATCATTCATTCCTTCTTCCCCCCCTCCCTCTAGCCGCTGGTAACCACTAGTCTACTTACTGTCTCTGTGGATTTATCTCTTCTTCTGGGCATTTCATATCAATGGAGTCATACAATATGTGGCCTTTGTGCTTCTTTCACTTACCATAATGTTTTCAAGGTTCAGCTACATTATCGCATGTATCATACCTTTTTTTTTTTTTTTTTAATAAATTTATTTATTTATTTATTTTTGGCTTCATTGGGTCTTTGTTGCTTCACACAGGCTTTCTCTAGTTGCAACGAGCGGGGGCTACTCTTTGTTGTGGTGCGTGGGCTTCTCATTGCAGTGGCTTCTCTTGCTGCGGAGTACAGGCTCTAGGCACGCAAGCTTCAGTAGTTGTGGCACACTGGCTCAGTAGTTGTGGCTCGCGGGCTCTAGAGCACGGGCTCAGTAATTGTGGCGCACAGGCTTAGGTGCTCCGCGGCATGTGGGATCTTCCCAGACCAGGGCTCCAACCCATGTCCCCTGAATTGGCAGGCAGATTCTCAACCACTGAGCCACCAAGGAAGTCCCATATCTTTCCTTTTTATTGCTGAATAATGTTTCATCGTATGGATAGACCACAGTTTATTTATCCATTCATCAGTTGATGGATATTTGGGTTGGTTCCACTTTTTGATTATTATGAATAACGCTGCTCTATGAACATTGGTGTATAAGTGAACATATGTTTTTGTTTCTTTTGAGTGTGTACCTAGGAGTGGAATTATTGGGTCTTACAATAACTATGTTTAATCTTTTGAGGTATTTCTTTTTTTTTTTTTTTTTTTTTTGGTACGCGGGCCTCTCACTGCTGTGGCCTCTCCCGTTGTGGAGCACAGGCTCCGGATGCGTAGGCTCAGCGGCCATGGCTCACGGGGCCCAGCCGCTCCACAGCATGTGGGATCTTCCCGGACCGGGGCATGAACCTGTGTCCCCTGCATCGGCAGGCGGACTCCCAACCACTGCGCCACCAGGGAAGCCCTATTTCATGATTTTTAACTCTTAATTGTTCTCCAAAATGTGGAATAAAATGTATCATAAGTTATTTAACCACTCCTCCTGTTGATGGAAATTTATGTGTTGCCTTATTCATTTTTTGAAATTCGTTCTCTCCTTCCGCCTTTCCTATGGTCCTAGCACAATGTCTGGCACATACATAGACTTAGTATAAATTTTGTTTTCTGAATTGAGTTCTGACACTTTTTTCCCAAATGCAACAATAATGAATCGTGGAAGGATACATGGACCCCAATGTTCATAGCAACACTATATATTTACAGTAGCAAAGATACAGAAGCAATCTAAATGCCCATCAACAGATGAGTGGATAAAGAAGCTGTGGTGTAGATAGATAGATACAGTGGAATACTACCCAGCCATAAAAAAAAGAATACAATTTTGCCATTTGCAGTAACATGCTTAATGAAGTAAATCAGATAAAGACAAATACTGTAAGATATCACTTATATGCGGAATCTAAACAAGTAATACAAATGAGTGTGTATGTAAAACAGAAACAGACTCAGAGAAAACAAACAAGTGGTTACCAGAGGGAAGCGGGAAGTGGCAAATTAGGGATATGGGATGAAGAGATACAAACTACTACATATGAAACAGATAAGCAACAAGGATATAGTATATAGCACAAGGAATTATAGCCATTATCTTATAATAACTTTTAGTGGAGTATAATCTGTAAAAATACTGAATCACTTGCATATAATATTGTAAATCAACTATACTTCAATTTTTTCAAATATAAATAAATAAGGTATTTTGCAGAGCAAAATTAATAGTAATGAATCAGCCAGGATTATATGTTGATATCCTGAAATATACAGTTATGAAGGAAAATTCTCCTAAAATCTTAATGATCTAGAACTGGGAGATATCAACTTATAATTTTGGTCTTAACATCAAGAATATAAGCTCTAAGTGTATATAGTTCTGTGACTGCAAAATAAAGAGAGGTTCATAAGATCCCAGACATGAATTCTTTAATAAACTTGTTTCTGCAGGTTCCCTACTTCAGCAGAGCCTGGCAGCGCGTGGTTCAGATACCATTACTTTCAGGTATCTTTCTCTCCCCTCTCCCCGACACACTGACAGTAGCCTTTTATAGTTATGCATATAGACACATTATTGTTGCTTTTAATTTTCAGCCTCTTGTCCTTTAAGCCCCAGTCAGCTGTCAGATTGTTGTGAGAGTCTCATCGCTGTCCTAGAGTAAGTAAAATATTTGTTTTCCTACCCCCCAAAATCAGATTTGTTGCTTATAAAATTCCTTTCTAATAAACGTTCCTATGAGTAATTCCTTTTTGGGGGGAAGTTAAGCATACCACTTGATTTGAAAATAAAGTATCTCTATTATTTTTACAATGTCTACTTTCCACATGCAGGGCAACTAGTGAACTTATATTCAACCTGCATTCCCTAAACTTTGTACCCAGTTTTAATGTGAGTATAGAGCACCTTTTGTGACTACTGTAAATCATACAGTGTTGTCTCATGGATTTTGAGTCTTCTAAGTATTCGTCTTTAGCCATGTATGGACTTTCAGCCACAATTATAGCTGCAGTCAGGAGTCTGTGTTCCTGTAGATCAAGTCTTTTATTTCACGAAGGATGTCATAAAAGGCTCAAACTACTCATTACTAGGCATACGTTATGCACCAGCATTTTAATGTTTAAAATTACTGAAACCATAAACAGGTAACCACTGTGGAAAACTAGGAAGGCCAGTAAAATCTAGTGAATATGACAGGTTATTAACTAATTACCGTGCTCTCTTGAAGATGTCCAGTTTCAGATGATCTTGACCTGATCAGAGTGGCCAGGCAGTATGTCCAGTTAGAGCTTCCGGCTTTTGCATTAGCCTGTCTAATGCTCATGCCCCACTCGGAAAAAAGGCACCAGGAAATAAAGGTATTTTGCAAATTGTTCCTCCGGGGCTGCCAAGGGTGTGGAAGGTCTCATGCTGCATGTCTCCTGCAAAAGGTTCCACTTTCTTTTCACCAAACCTGTAAAGCATGAGTGGGGTGGAAGGTTTGTGTGGGGGTCTGGTGGGAGGCAAGACAGAGACAGATGAAGGTTTGTCTGAGGGATGCCCGAAGAGGAGTTTGCACCTTATTCTTTATCAGTGGGGAACAGTGAATTTTCCTGCCAGAATAAAGTGAAATGATCAGGCAGTATTTTTGAAGGAATAATCCACGTGGGCCTGATCAGAGGAGAGAGGGGGCGAGAAGTGAAACTCTTGGGAATCATTGCATTTGAATAGGAATTATCCAACAATCTTGTGGCTAGGCAGGGGAAGCCTGAGGGGATAAGTACCCAAAGCAGGGTGGTAGCAACGAAAATGAGCTAGGTGGGAAAGATGCAGCTTTACTTGGTGATTAGATGTGGGAAATAAAAGAGAGTAGAGTCAGGTTGTGTGTGGGTGTCTAACAAAGGCACCACGAGCATTCTGAGGATAGAACTTTTAAAAATAACTCCCATCCCCTTTATACTATAGAATAAATAGAACAAAGCATTTGGAAATGTTTTACAATTATTTCCCCACGGGTAGAGAAGCCAGTACATAGAGATCTATATAAATGAGCACACATAATTTTTATTTCTCACTTGCTCTGTTTGTTGCATTTTTTCAGAGCCATCTGTGCCTCTCTTTGACTTTGTTCCTTTTTGACTTCTTAAACTCATCCATTGATGCTTTTTCAGAGTTTTAGTATTTAAATAGATTCCTTTTGGCACTTAGAATGACAAAATGCTTATTAAGCAACTCTTTGCTGTTGGAATAGTTATTTGTAAAATGCTTTTTTTCCTTATTTCAATAATTTTGTTGTTGTTGATAGAGGTGGTTTTTTTGCTGTAGTAGATATGCTTTATGATATTTCAAATTTAAAAATGAAAACCTTCCAGGTTTGACAGAAATTAGTAGTAATTATACTTTTCCATTAATTATGTGTTGATTTTTTTTCTCTAGAATTTCCTGGGCTCCTGTGACCCTCAGATCATTTTACAGCAGTTAGAGGAACATATGAATACTGGCCAGCTGGCAGGGTTTTCACATCAAGTAAGAGGCAATTTCCTCTCCCTTTTGTTATGAAAAACTTGATATTAGAAGGCAATAAATTTTCCCCAAACCAAGATTAAGCTGAAAACCTACCATCTCGATCTGTTTGTTAATATATACAATTATTTGGCTTTCATTAAAGCCTCATTACATTTTTAAAAGGTAGGGACCCTGGCTGTCTTGTTTATTTAGTGCTCTACTCAGTGGAAAACCTGTAGCCTTCAATACTTGTCATTGTGAACAGTTTTCCTTGCAAAAAGTCCCAAAGTGCTTAACAACAACTTTTTATTTATTCACTGTATACTGAAATGGACCAAAGCAGTCCCCCCTGCCCACCCCCTCAAAGAGGAGACTTAGTCAGGATGCGATGATAATTTAACTCCTAATTGTCAGAAATGTTTTGGTATTGAATAAGATGACATGGCATCTAACACATTTTGCGTGCGATGATACCTGTCATTCTACAGGTTAGAAGTCTGGTCCTGAATAATATCATAGATAAGAAGGAGTTTGGGATTTTGGCAAAGACAAAATACTTCCCAGTGTTGAAATCACACATGATGAATACCAACAACATCACTGAACTAGTAAACTATTTGGCAAATGAGTTAAGGTAAGTTAATAAAATTTTTTAAAAAACAACTTAACGTAGAATTTCCTTAAAATTTATCTTTATTTTGGAGGAAGATATCAAATAATCGTAAAGCTATTTGATTGTAATTAAAGGCTCCAAATAATTAAGCTGTAGCATCACTACATTACACATACCTTGCTACTAACACATACTAAGAGGTTAGTTGTCTTGTAATCCAATCTCTTGGAACATGAACTTGGAATCAGACAATTAATAAGCTGCCTGACCTCCCAAAATAGTCCTGCTCTAAAACCCTACATGACAACTTTACTCCTTAGACACTTGACCAAAGAATCAATAGCTATATGTAACATAATTTTTGCTAAGCTTGGTTATCTAATTTTCCAGCACCCACAAGTTTAGAAATAGTGAGCTTCTTGGCATAGGGTTCGGAGGGGATTTGGAAAGTAAAAAGAAGGGAGAAATGGGCTGGCACAGAAGAAAGGGAAAGCTTAGTCAGGATTGAAATGTTTCTGGGTCCATCCCTACATTTGGTCTAACTGTGCTGATCCCTGGAGGTGTCACTTTCTCAGTGCCATGCCATGGATTTCTTTCTGCTTGTTTACCACTTGTGATCCAACCATAATTACAGGTTATCATTTATGAACAAGTAGTATTTTTTGAGGTAAAATTGATATATATAATCAACTCACATACTTCAAGTATGCCACTTGATAAATTTTGATATGTGTATACACCTGTGAAGCCATCACCACAGTGGACAGGGCAAACGTATTTATCACTCCCACATTTTCCTCATGCCCCTCTTCTTGTTGATTCCATAGTTTAGATGAAGCTTCCATCTTTATAACTGAATATTACAAGCATTGTGGGAAACCTGTGCCACCAGGAGCCACTCCCTGTGAAACTCTGAAGGTAAATCTGGCCCAGAGTTACTGGGTTCTAACCTGACACGATTTTTATTTCTAGGGTCTTAAAATTGAGCCAACCTGTTCTGGAGACAAATGTATTTTTATGCGTGACTGCATGTATTTTTATATTTCACTTTTTGTATGAGAGAGTCCCAGACCAGGAATCAAGAGGCCTAGGTTCCACTCTCGGGTTTATTTATTTAATTTTTTGGCCACACCGTGCGGCTTGAGGGATCTTAGTTCCCCAACCAGGGATTGAACCCTGGCCCACGGCAGTGAAAGGGCAGAGTCCTAACCACTGGACCGCCAGGGAACTCCCCGACAAACTAAATTTTAAAGGGCATTGATTAATGTTGTGCTGGAGTATCCATTGCTTTTATTACTTCTTCTTTAATTAGCTAAGACATATACGTTCACTATAGAAAAACAAAAGGAAATCTGGAAGAGCGGAACTTCCCTGGTGGTCCAGCAGTTGAGAATCCGCCTTCCAATGCAGGGGATGCCAGTTGGATCCCTGGTTGGAGAACTAAGATCCCACATACCACGGGGCAACTAAGGCCACACCACAGCTATGGAGCCTGTGCGCTCTGCAGCTCGCGTGCCACAACTACAGAGAAGCCTGTGCGCCATGACGAAAGATCCTGCATGCCACAACTAAGGCCCAATGCAGCCAAATAAATAAATAGTTAGATGGATAGATAGATAGTTTTTTTTAAAAAAGAAATCTGGAAGAGCAAAAATAATAATAACAAGAGAACTGATAACTTGAAATCTCAGAAACCAGAGATAAGATCATTGTTAACAATTTGGTGTATGTTCTTCCAAATGTTTTTGTGTATAAAATATGCACGTAAATCACTTTTATTCCTGTTCTGAACTTAAATATAAGGTAAAAATCTTAATTTTGATCACGTTTTGGTAGTTTTAGTGGACGTAATTAAGTTATTAGCGGTTTTTTTCTTCCCTTGGTCCAGATCAGTCACATTAAAATAAGCCTGCATTTTGTTAACATCCATTAATAACTTCCCTTCTCCACTTCCAGTCTGTTGTGCTCAATGGCATAAGATTACTTTTTTCAAAAAGGGAGAATATTGATTCAGGAGACAGATTTGTGGCCCTTAAAATGTATCTGTTTTTCTCCAATCATATCTGTCTAAAATGCAAAATAATCTCATACGTAGATTTTTAGCAATATAGTTAAGGGCTTAAGTTCTATAGTTTATCAAACCATTTTCTATTTAAAAAACTAAGTGACACTCATAAAAATGCTTCTGTGTTTCTTCCCATTTAGGTGTTTCTTAATGGATCATAGTAAATCATCAGAACCTTTTTCAAGAAGAATAAGAGGAAGTTTGGAATCTGTTATCAAATGACCTTATTTATTACTACAGTTTTTAAATTGTGCATTCTGTGTACAGTAGCTATTGTCAGATGTTCCTCGAGAAGTAATAACTAAGATGCTTAATAATAGCATAACTGTCTCATAAAGAACTCATGTTACAAATTAATAAATATTTTCTTTGCCAGTTACGTGTATAACTTGTAAAGACTATTAGTTTTTTGCACTCTGTATGAAGGAAAGTTTTTTGCTCCCCCCATAAGAAAAGCAACTACTTATATCCTGTTTCTTCCATCTATATAAATAAGAATGTCAGTCTTTTTAACATCATTCTAGTAAATATGTATATAATCTTTGCTGCAGAGCGTATCCGTCAGTGGCCAGCCAGAAATACAGAAACCACTCTAGCTAGTTGAAGCAGAGAAGGACTGAGTGTCAGGAATTGGTTACAAAGCTGTCAAGAGGACTGAAAGGCAAAAGGGAGATGAAGAGGGGCCGCTGGAGAAACTAAAGGGAAGGGGCTGTTCGCCTAACATCAGAAGCTGCTTTGAGACTTCCCTGGTGGTCCAGTGGTAAAGAATCCGCCTTCCAATGCAGGGGACGCAGGTTCGATCCCTGGTCAGGGGACTAAGATCCCACACGCCGCAGGGCAACTAAGGCTGCGTGCCGCAACTACAGAGCCTGAGTGCCACAACTACAGAGCCCATGTGCTCTGGAGCCTGTGTGCCAAAACTAGAGAAGAGAAAACCCGCACGCCACAATTAGAAGCCCGCAAGCTGCAGCAAAGAGCCAGCGCACCGCAACGAAAAGATCCTGCACGCCTCAACGAGGATCCTGTGTGCCGCAACTAAGACCCGATGCGGCCAAAAATAAAAATTAAATTAAATAAACAATTAATTAATTAAAAAAAGAGAAAAGGAAGCTGCTTTGCCTCGGAGCTCTGGCGCTGCTGTTCCGGAGGCTGAGCCTCCTCCCGCCGGCACTGCTGCCCACGCAGCGCTTGGTCACCCTTGGCTATAGTGCTGCCGCCTCCAGAAGGGAAAAGAGGCAGCGTTTTGCTTTCTCCAGCCTCCTGATTCTCGTGCCAGTGCCAAGAAATAGCAGGAATGAACAGAAGCCATCTGGCAAGGGGTCTGGGAGACACAGTCTGCAGGCTGTAAGCCCCCGGCAGGACAGGGCAGGATGGAAGCTGGCCTGCAAGGGCGGCGTGGAGTTGAGAGCCTGCAGCCGGGACCCAGCACACAGAAACGTCACTCACACCTCTATCCTGCCTGTGTAGTCTTTTGCTCTACGTGTGAATAAACTGAATTTGATAATACTAGAATTTGTTTGCCTTTGCCTGTTGAGAAAAATATTTCTGTACAGGAAACAATGTAATATGACTAAAAACATGGGTTTTGGATAAAAAACAAGCCTGGGTTTGACCTCTGGCTCTATCACCTACTAGCTGTGTGATCCTGGACAAGTTATATAACGTCTCAAAGCCTTAATCCCCTCGTTTGTAAACCTGCTACTTGCAGTAGGTTTAGATGGTCATCCACTTGCTCTCTTCTGGAAATTTACATCAGTATTTTCCACAAACCTTTTTCCTTATTTGGAGTTATTTCCTTAAGATACATTCTCAGGAACAGATTCACCAGATCAAAGGGAATAAAGGATTTTTTTTTTTTTTTTGACCATGCCGAGTGGCTTGCGGGCTCTTAGTTCCCTAACCTGTGATTGAACCCGTGCCCTCTGCAGTGGAAGCTCAGAGCCCTAACCACTGGACTGCCAGGGAAGTCTCAGAAGGACATTTTAAAGACTGGATGCAAATTGCCAAACTGCATGCATTTCAAAAGGTCTTCTTCACAAAAGCCTATTCCTACCAGAAACATGAATGTCTGCTTTACTGTATCCTCCCCAACATTGGGTGATCATACTCTTTTTTTTTTTTTTTTTTCATTTATTTACTTTTGGCTGCATTGGGTCTTCGTTGCTGCGCGCAGGCTTTCTCTAGTTGCGGCGAGCAGGGGGCTACTCTTCGTTGCAGTGCATGGGCTTCTCATTGTGGTGATTTCTCTTCTTGCAGAGCACAGGCTCTAGGCGCATGGGCTTCAGCAGTTGTGGCACATGGGCTTAGTTGCTCTGCAGCATGTGGGATCTTCCCGGACCAGGGATCGAACCCGTGTCCCCTGCATTGGCAGGTGGATTCTTCTTAACCACTGCATCACCAGGGAAGTCCTGGCAATCATACTTTTTAAAACTTTTTGTTAATTTGATAGGTGAAAATAGTGTCTCAGTATTTACATTTGTATTTCTTTAATATCTATGTGATTGAACCTTAAGAAAACTGTAATTATAAGCCTGAGATCACGAGTAGAGCCTGTGATGGTATTCTTGGGCATAAATGTGCAAGGAATGAAAGGGTCAAGTGGTGGCACTAGAACGTAACAAATGGAAATGAACGTTCCGGCTTCATGGACTCAAGCTGCGCTAAAAAAGGAGTTCTTTCCCAGTCTTAACTGGTTTCATTGTTCAGAATAAAGCTCTGGATGTTAACTAGATTTATTGTGGTGACCATTTCATTGTATATACAAATATTGACTCATTATGTTGTACACCTGAAACTAATGTTATATGTCAATTATCCCTCAAAATAAAATAATTCTAGATTAGGAAAATTTATCAAATAAATTGGTGGAAGATTAACAGACATGCACAGTTCTGATAGGTAACGGGTTAGCTTTTGATATGCCAAAGAAGTAGCTTTATGGAATATAAATATATTTGAATTTAAGTTCAGATACATAATTCGTGCCCCGGTCTGGGAGGATCCCACATGCCGCGGAGCGGCTGGGCCCGTGAGCCATGGCCGCTGAGCCTGCGCATCCGGAGCCTGTGCTCCTCAACGGGAGAGGCCACGGCAGTGAGAGGCCCGCGTACTGCAAAAAAAAAAAAAAACAAAAGATTACCAGGGCCTCCCTTGTGGCATAGTGGTTAAAAATCTGCCTTCCAATGCAGGGGACACGGGTTCGAGCCCTGGTCCAGGAAGACCCCACATGCCAGGGAGCAACTGAGCCCGTGCGCCACAACTACTGAGCTTGTGCTCTAGAGCCCAAGAGCCACAAATACTGAAACCCACGTGCCACAACTACTGAAGCTCACACGCCTAGAGCCCGTGTTCTGCAACAAGAGAAGCCACCACAATGAGAAGCCCACGCACTGCAACGAAGAGCAGCCCCCGTTTGCTGCAACTAGAGAAAGCCGACACGCAGCAACGAAGACCCAATGTGCCAAAAATAAATAAAAAATAAAAAATTTTTTAAAAATTAATGATGACTAGATGACTTGAAATGATCAAAAATATAGTTCTATAAGATCAATGATTGTAATAGTGTAGCTCTAGATATGGGAAGAAGCAACAGGAAGGAACCATTTCCTGGACCATAACAGGCCAGTAAGACAGGTGGTCCAGAGACCTTTGGTTACAGTTAACAGAGCCTAGGCCAGTAATAGCACACTGAGTGGCCCATCAACAAAATCCCCACCTGATCTGGGAATGCACATTCCTAGTGCCATGAGACAAATTGGTCACGAAATGCCTCCCAAACCTTGGTTGCAATTAAGACTGAAAGGAAGGGGTTGTAAAATAAAGAATGTTGCCCACCATCCGGTTCTACGGGAATCTAGTCATTAGTTGCTGTAGTCACTGACCTACACCTCCTGAAAGGATGGAGATGAGTCACTTTGTGCTCTGGGAAAACTGGCAGAACTGGTCCCCAAATATTTTCAGGAGAGGATTTTGTGAACCCAGTTTCTTGCCTCTTCCCATACTTAGAAAAGCACTAAAACCACTAAGATGTCTCTCCCTGGTGAGTAGCAGCAACCTTCTATCAAGATGTGTGCTTGATTGCACACACCCTTCCCCAAAATCACATCTATACTAACCTCCCCCCTTACCTCTTGGGAGCAGTCCTCAGAGCTCTCTGAGACACTCTCCCGACTTATAATCCTCAGATTGGCTCAAGTAAAATTTTTCATTTCTTTTTTAGATTGACTATTGATTAATTTTTTTTGTCAACACTCTCTAGGAAGATTTTCTATAAAAATGTTCTCCTCTCCGTACATCTACCCAAAAAAGGCAACCCCTGTGGAGGGTCACTTTTTTTTTTTTTTTCGATACGTGGGCTTCTCACTGTTGTAGCCTCTCCCGTTGCGGAACACAGGCTCCGGGCACGCAGGCTCAGCGGCCATGGCTCACAGGCCCAGCCTCTCCGCGGCATGTGGCATCTTCCCGGACCAGGGCACGAACCCGTGTCCCCTGCATCGGCAGGCAGACTCTCAACCACTGCGCCACCAGGGAAGCCCAAGGGTCACATTTTTTAAAGCACAGGATTTAAAAGGTGGATCTGTTATAGCTCAGTGCTACCTGCCCATCCATACCATGGCTTAAAATTGGATCCAGCCCACCTACCTTTCTGGCCTCAGTTCCTACCACTCTCCCCTTTTCTCTGGCCAGTGTCTCCCCATCCCAGTCACTTGCTAGGGCATGAACGTATGTACTTCCTTCACAAAACTGTTCAAAATGATCTTTGTCGCCTTCTTTATTGATTGTCTCACCATTCATTATTTTGTCCCCATACCTTAGAGCCATGCCTCATGTAGTAGGCTCTTAATATATATGTATGAGATAAATGAATTTTGGCTACCCATTTTTCAGGGTAAATTTCCTTCCTCGAATGTTTCATGGTCACATGAACAAATGAAGGAACCTCATTATACATAACCAAAAAAAAAAAAAAAAAGGGAGGAATTTAGCAACAATTAAATAACTAAGGCATTACATTTAATTTGCATGACTCATGCACAGTCTTTCATCATCTCTGACTTTCCATGAGGTGGCTCAATGGCCATTCCTTTGACTAGTTGGAGTAGAGAATTTAATTAGTGAGGCGCTGCTTGCCCTTCCCGAGGATGGAAAAGGTGGTCTAACAACATGTAGGATATTCAGTCTTCTTTCTTCTGTTTCTTCTGGGGCCCAGAAATTTGGAATCTACTTGCTGTGCTTATGTAAACACATTGGATCCCTCTCTTGGGTAGTTTTTGACAAGTTTTCTTTAAGTAAGAGAATAAGACTGAATAGTTTGGTGATCACATCCCTCCAGGGGGGAGTAGCTAAGCAAGCATACATAGGTGCTTAAGATAACCAACGTGTTCCTTTTTTGTTGAATGTTGGTGCCCTAGGTATAATAGACTACTGCTCCTCCACCGAAGTTTTTTATTGCATGTCCTTCAGTAAAAAATTCTGAATATATACTCCCAATGTATATTCTTTTAGTAGAGATTTTGAAAAGAAGAAATAGGAACTATATTCAATATCTTGTAATAACCTACAATGGAAAAGAAGCTGTACACCTGAAATTAACACAGTATTATAAATCAAATATAGTTAAGTTTTTAAAAAGAGGAAATAAAAAATAGAGATGCTAATACTTTCTTCCTATATCCAATGGATTGTCCTGTGCACACCATTTTGGAAACTACTGGGATAGACGACTTTACTTTGCAATACTCTTTTTGATTGATTGATTGATTTTGGTTGTGCGGGGTCCCAGTTGCAGCATGCAGGATCTTAGTTGTGGTATTTGGGATAAAGTTCTCTGACCAGGGATCGAACCTGGGCCGCCTGCATTGGGAGCGCAGAGTCTTACCCACTGGACCACCCGGGAAGTCCCTACTTTGCAATACTCTTAATACTGAGGTATAATTTACATCCAATAAAGCACATAAATCTTAAGTTCAGGGGCTTCTCTGGTGGTGCAGTGGTTAAGAACCTGCCTGCCAATACAGGGCACACGGGTTCAAGCCCTGGTCCAGGAAGATCCCACATGCCGCGGAGCAACTAAGCCCGCGTGCCACAACTACTGAAGCCCACATGCCTAGAGCCTGTGCTCCGCAACAAGAGAAGCCACCACAATGAGAAGCCCGTGCAACGCAACAAAGAGTAGCCCCCTCTCACCACAACTAGAGAAAGCCTGCGTGCAGCAATGAAGACACAACGCAGCCAAAAATAAATAAATAAATTTATTTAAAAAAAAAAAAAAAATATATATATATATATATATATATATATAGCCAAACAATCTTGCCACAGTGGTTGTACCGTCTACACTCCCACCAGCGAGAGAGAGATTGCTCCACATCCTTGACAACACTTGGAATCATCAGTCATTTTAATTTAATTTTATTATTTTTTAAATTTATTTTTATTTTTTAAAATGTTTATTGGAGTACAGTTGATTTACAGTGTTGTGTTAGTTTCAGGTGTACAGCAAAGTGATTCAATTATACATATACATATATTGATTCTTTTTCAGATTCTTTTCTCATATAGGTTATCACAGAATATTGAGTATAATTCCCTGAGCTATACAGGAGGTCCTTATTGGTTATCTATCATATATAATAATGTACGTATGTTAATCTCAAGCTCCTGATTTATCCCTCCCATCCACGTTTCCCCTTTGGTAATCATAAGTTTTCTTTTGATATCTGTAAGTCTGTTTCTGTTTTATAAATAAGCTCATTTGTATCATTTTTTTAAAAATTAGATTAGGGGCTTCCCTGGTGGCACAGTGCTTGAGGGTCCGCCTGCCAATGCAGGGGACACGGGTTCATGCCCCGGTCCGGGAAGATCCCACATGCCGTGGAGCAGCTGGGCCCGTGAGCCATGGCCGCTGAGCCTGTGTGTCCAGAGCCTGCGCTCTGCAACGGGAGAGGCCACAACAGTGAGAGGCCCGCGTACCGCAAAAAAAAAAAAAAAAAAAAAATTAGATTCCACATATGAGGGATACCATATATTTGTCTTTTGTCTGACACTCCATTTAGTATGATAATCACTAGGTCCATCCATGTTGCTGCAAATGGCATTATTTCATTCTTTTTTATGGCTGAGTAATATTCCATGGTATGTATGTACCACATCTTTTTTATCCATTCCTCTGTAGATGGACATTTAGGTTGCTTCCATGTGTTGGCTGTTGTAAATAGTGCTGCAATGAACACTGGGGTGCATGTATATCAGCCCTTTTAATTTTAGCCATCCTAGTGGGAGACCTTACAATACTCTTGATGAAGGGGAAAAAATGCCAGGACAAACATCTTGTCTTCCATTCTGGCTTATCTCCCCTCCCTTTTCCACTTGAGATTTGTGGATGAGTTAAATCCACAGTGTATCTGCATATCTCAGAGTCGAGTGGCCGTCACACTATATGATCTTAACCAGGATGCACAGCAAGATTCTAAATCTTAACTCAACAACAGCTAAGTCTTACCATAAACTTTACAAACAATTAGAGAGCTACAAAGTGTTTTTTTTTTCTTTCTGGCACTCTTTACATATTCAAAAGCAACCAGAAAACAAGAACTTGTGCTTCTAGAACAACCAAGGCTGAATGTTTTCTAAAGGAAATAAAGAAATTTCTAGAGCAATTTCTCTTTTTGAACTCTCCTTCCAACATCCATAAGACCAACGAATACAACCTCTAAACTGACTTTCCCTTGGTAAGTAATCCTACAGCTTAAACAAAAAAAGGTTTTATTGAGATATAGTTCACACACCATAAAATTCACATATTTAAAGTATACTATTCAATAGTTTTGAGAATATTCACAAATATAAATTTATTTATTTATTTAATTTTGGCTGCCTCAGGTCTTTGTTGCTGCACGTGGGCTTTCTCTAGTTGTGGCGAGTGGGGTTTACTCTTTGTTGCGGTGCGCAGGCTTCTCATTGCAGTGGCTTCTCTTGTTGCAGGGCAGGGGCTCTAGCACGCAGGCTTCAGTAGTTGTGGCACGTGGGCTCTAGAGTGCAGGCTCAGTAGTTGTGGCGCACGGGCTTAGTTGCTCTGCGGCATGTGGGATCTTCCTAGACCAGGGCTCGAGCCCGTGTCCCCTGCATTGGCAGGCGGATTCTTAACCACTGCACCACCAGGGAAGTCCCCACAGTCAATTTTAGAACATTTCCATCACCTCTAAAAGAAACCCCATACCTTTTAGCTATCATCCCCCTATTCCCCCTCCCCACCCCCCCACAAGCAACCACTAATATACTCTCTGTCTCTATGGAATTGCCTATTCTGGACATTTCCTGTAAATGGAATTATACAGTATGTGGTCTTTAGTGACCACGAGGTTCATCCATGTTGTGGCATGTATCGGTACTTCATTCCTTTTCATGGTGGAATAATATTCCATGGCATAGATAGACCACATTTTGCTTATCCATTGATGGAAATTTGTGCTGTTTCCACCTTTTGGCTATTATAAATAATATTGTTATGTCCTATAGCGCTTTTTTTTTGTGGTACGCAGGCTTCTCACTGTTGTGGCCTCTCCCGTTGCGGAGCACAGGCTCCAGACAGGCAGGCTCAGCAGCCATGGCTCATGTGCCCAGCTGCTCAACGGCATGTGGGATCTTCCCGGACCGGGGCACGAACCCGTGTCCCCTACATCGGCAGGCAGATTCTCAACACACTGCGCCACCAGGGAAGCCCTGTCGTATAGCTTTTTAACCACCTTGATACTTTGAGGGGTTTTTATTATTTTCTATATGTATACATATTGGCTTACTCATTCTTAAGATATCAGTTAAGACTCTATGATCAGAGTTTTTCCACTCCCTGTCTTGTCTCTGGGAGCGATTCTCTGCACACACCATATGCTGTTTCAAGTCTTTGCTCCCATTCTCTCTTTGCCTAGTTAACTCCCACTCATTCTTTATTACATGACATTTACTCAGTATCCAAGTTCCTTGAATTACTTAAGAGAATATCTTATTTATATGACTATGCATGTACATATGAAGTGTTAAGATAGTCCTTGCATTCAAAGAAATAATATGATGAATCAGGAGAAATGGCATGATCTCAAAACCAGGATTCTTGTCAACTTATTTTTTCCAGTGTTCTTTATATAGACTTGATTTTTTTTTTTTTTTTGACTTGATTTTTTAAGTCTGAAAGGATGTTACTCATAACCCATACTATATTTCATACCTCAAAAGAAGAAGTGGTAATTTACAAACTTTCTTCCTCTTCTTCCCACCCCATAATATCGCATGCCCTGTAGTTGATGATGTTTTTGGTCACATGGAGCCAGAATATCTAGGAAAACTTTTGTCATCAAATGATATGAATGCATATGCTGGTGTTTCAATCTCTTTCTTTCTAAGATGACTCTTAACCAACCACAGTATACAACACTGATGGTAATAGTTGAATCATTCATAAGTTTGCCATGTAAAAATAAGAATTCTGGGGCTTCCCTGGTGGCGCAGTGGTTGAGAATCCGCCTGCTAATGCAGGGGACACGGGTTCGAGCCCTGGTCTGGGAAGATCCCACATGCCACGGAGCAACTGGGCCCGTGAGCCACAACTACTGAGCCTGCGCATCTGGAGCCTGTGCTCCGCAACGAGAGAGGCCACGACAGTGAGAGGCCTGTGCACCGTGATGAAGAGTGGCCCCCGCTCGCCGCAACTAGAGAAAGCCCTTGCACAGAAATGAAGACTCGACACAGCCATAAATTAATTAATTAATTAATTAATTTTTAAAAATGTTAATGTAGACATAAATGAAACAGTTGATAAACTGCACTTCACCAAAATTAAAAAATAATAATAAGAAGAAGAATTCTGAGGAATTCCCTGGCGGTCCAGTGGTTAAGACTCCACGCTCTCACTGACAAGGGCCTGGGTTCAATCCCTGGTCAGGGAACTCAAATCCCACAAGCCATGCAGCATGGCCAAAAAGAAAAAAGAAAAAAAGAATTCTGCATTCTGCATGCTGATATATTAGTGGGTGACCTTTTCTCAGAAAGTTCCATGCTTTTGGTTCAAACAAGTTTACTGGTGGGATTTTTCTATATTTTCATTTTTATTTCTGGGCTTAGCGAGAGTGAAAAGAAAATGTAAGTGGTGAGGGTTGTATGGAAGAGTGAAAGAGGAGCTCTTAAGAGGGAAAGAGAAAGAACCAGAAGGATGAAAGCCAGTGACGAAGTTATGCTATCACATCATCTTCATCCAACCTCCTTGGTTAGGTCTCTTGAAAGGCAGTGGGAGAAAACTCAAGTTTCTCTTCTATTTGCCCCAAATATCTCTGTATTCATTTTCTAGGGCTGCCATAACAAATGACCACTAACTGGGTGCTTTAAAACATCGGAAACTTATTCTCCCACGGTTCTGGAGGCCAGAAGTCCAAAATTAAGGTGTCAGCAGGACCACATTCCCTCCAAAGTCTCTAATGGAAAATCCTTCCTTACCTCTTCCAGCTTTTGGTGGTGCCAGGTGTTCCTTGGCTTGTGACAGCATCACTCCAGTCTCTATCTCCATCAACACATGGCCCACTCCGTGTGTCTCTCTGTCCTTTTCTGTCTTTTATTTATTTATTTATTATTTATTTATTTATAGCAACTCTGTGCGGCTTGTGGGGTCTTTACTTCTCCAACTGGGCCTGGCAGTGAAAGCACCAAGTCCTAACCATTGGACCGCCAGGGAATTCCCCTTTTCTGTCTCTTATAAGGACACTTGTCATTGGATTTAGGGCCCACCCTAATCCTGTAGGATCTCATTTTAATCCTTACCTTAATTACATCTGCAAAGACAGTATTCCCCAGTAAGGTCACATTCTGAGGTTCCAGGTGGACGTGAATATTGTGGTTGGGGAGTAAGGGGGACACTTCAAACCACTCCAGCCTCCTGAAATTCTACTGCTTCTGCCTTTGGATAAAGTGTGTACTCCTTTAAGTGAGAGTGAGCTCTCTACTTTGCCACTGATAAGAAACAATCATTTTATACTTTTTTTTTTTATATACTTTTTTTTTTTTTTTTTGCCGCGCCTCACAGCTTGTGGGATCCTAGTTTCCTGACCAGGGATCGAACCCGGGCCCTCAACAGTGACAGCGTAGAGTCCTGACCAACTGGACCGCCAGAGAAGTCCCACAATCATCCTACAAATTTTTCTTTCAAATTTTTTTGGCTGCGCTGGGTCTTCATTGCTGCTTCTCTAGTTGCAGCAAGCGGGGCTGCTCTTCGTTGCGGTGCGTGGGCTTCTTACCGCGGTGGCTTCTCTTGCTGCGAAGCATGGGCTCTAGGCGCGCCGGCTTCAGTAGTTGTGGCACGTGGGCTCTAGAGCACAGGCTCAGTAGTTGTGGAGCACGGGCTTAATTGCTCTGTGGCACGTGGGATCTTCCTGGACCAGGGCTAGAACCCGTGTCCCCTGCATTGGCAGGCGGATTCTTAATCACTGCACCACGAGGGAAGCGCTCATCTTATAAGTTTAATTAAAGTAAACTAAGGTACAGAACAGTACGGAAATCGTCATGGATTTTCACAAAGACAATGTGTCTATGTAATAAACACCCAAATCAAGACACAGGACATTCCCAGTATAGATTAGGAACTATGTTCTTTCTTCTTTTTCCATTAAAGAAAAAATTTTATTCGTGGTAAAATACACATAAAATTTACCATCTTACCCATTTTAAAGTGTGCAGTTCAGTGGCATTAAATACTTTCACACTGTTCGGCAACCATCCCCACCATCCTGCTCCAGAATTTTCTATCTTGCAAAACTAAAACTGTGTCCCCGTTAAGCAATAACTCCCCATTTCCCCAGCCCCTGGTAACCACAATTCTACTCGTGTCTCTATGAATTTAACTACTCTAGGGAACTCCTGTTAAATGGACTCATACAGTATTTGTCCTTTTGTGACTGGCTTAGTTCACTCAGCATAATGTCTCTGGCTGCATCCATGTTGTAACACATGTTAGAATTTCCTTCCTTTTTAGGGCTGAATAATATAGGAACCATATTCTTTTGAAACGTGATGACAACCTCCTTCTGATTTCTATGGCTAAGTGTTTACTTATTTTCATCCCTGATTCTAATTAGTAAACAATGTATGTTTCACTAATGTTTTCCTCCTTGGTGATTACAGAGTTCAGTTTTTCAGGTTTTTGAACCAGAACCTAGCCCTCCGCTCTGGATCCTGTGGTTTTGGCCGTGTTACCCAATCTCATGTGCATTTTAACTATCCCATTTTGTGTGTGTGTGTGTGTGTGTGTGTGTGTGTGATAAAAGTCACATGATATAAAACATACTATTTTAACCATATTTAACTGTACAGTTCAGTGGCACTAAGTACATTCACAGTGGTGTGCCACTCTCACCGTCATCCGTCTCCTGTAACTATCCCATTAAATCTACAGAAAAGCTAAAGAATCAACAGCTTTCAAAAGTGGATACAAGTAACCAGCAGGGCAAGTCTCAAAAGCCAATTTTTTATTCCTCTTTCCTTTCCCTTTCTTTGCAGCTGGCTCATAAGCAGAGCCCCAAAGGACCTTGGCAGTAGTTTAGATTTAACTCAATGTCCCCACTCTGAAAGTCGGCAGGATTCTGTTTTGTTTCCTTTTATTTAAGCACACTTACCCATTGTTTTGGAAATACCTCACATTCCAGGCGATTCAAGACTTCTTGAATAAACAGCTCACCTCTTTAGAGAGAAGACCCATTGAATATATGAAATCCCAGCTGAGTCAATAAAAAACAACCAAGATGTGAAGACAGAGAGGAAGGTAACTCCATGTCCCTATTAGAGATTCTCAGAGGAATACATCCTAATTCATTTCCATCATGGCTAAGGCCCTGCAACATTTATAGACAAATATAGCACCTGAATCAGCATGGGTGAAGGACCTGGTTCCCTTAATCCATCAGCTGTGAAACAGGTTTTTACCGTAGGCGACTTAAGTCATTTATTTTAATAGTTTACACATTACACAATGACTTAGGACTAAGTGCCAAGAAATATAGTAAGAGCAAGATCAAATCCAACCACACTTCAATTATTATTATTTTTTTCACACTTCAATTATTAATCCCTAATATTAGCCCTTAAATGCCCTTATAAAAGCCCATCCAGCTGCATTATCCTTTTTCTGAAAGCTTTCTGTCTGTGGAGTAGAGCAGGAAACGGACAAGGCTGTGTATGATCAGGCCACTGACCACGGCTGTTCTCTTTCTCTCTGTCCATCCCCTGCCCGACCAGTGCCTGCTTCACCTACACCCTACGCACAGGACTGACCTTCTTAAGTACTTGTCCCAGGCCCCAGCTAGTGGAAAGAGGAATAAAGGGGCGGTGAGGGGCGTGTCCCTCGGCTAGTTTCCCTGGCAACTAATGAGCCCACGTGAGGTCAATTCTCCTATAACTGGTAACCTCCCCTGCCCCCCAGGAGCGAAGACCGCCACCATGTCCTGCCCACCGACCGCTGCATAGGTGGGGTGTCGCAGGACCTTGCTTCAGATGTGTAAGCTCCCCCATCCATTGAACCATTGATATATCTGTAGCTGACTCCAGGCTGTTGAAGCTGGGGAAGCACAGGGCTTGTTGGCCTGTGGGGTGCAGCCCAACAGGTGCCAGAACTTTCCAGAACCACAGAAAATTGAGGGAAAGGGGGTGGAGAGGGATCCACTTCTATCTTCCTCTGCTTTCTCCCAGTCACAGCCTAGTGATTCAGAAAAGTCAACCTGACTTTGAAAAGGGAAGTGCTCACTTTCACCGCATAGAATTGACATTTCACACAGAGAAAGCATGAGTTTTTCACAACGTTTGGTCACATTTCAGTGCTCTGCTAAGCTCTCAAAGCCCGAGAGAAGCCACACAAACTCAGTGGTGTGGCTAGCGATTGCATCTTGCCTGCAGTACGCAGAGCCGACAATCCTATAATTATTTACATATTGCACCTAAAGCTAGTCCTTCCCTGTTTTTGAAATACTAAGATTGGCTTGAGACAGTATGAGACCTGGGTTCATCTTGGGGATCACACACACGCACGCACATACACATACTCCTTACCTAACCCTGAGATTTAACTGCACTTGAGAATTCTTTATCATTAGCTGTCTACCTACAAGCTGAAAAGGTTTGTTTCTTTCACTTTAGCTGTAGCAACTCATTACGCTATCTTTTCTCTCCAGGGAGAGACGCACGAACATGGCTACTGTTAGTCGTGTGATTCTTGCTCCCATTTGGATAAAATCAGTACATTTGCCTTGATTTTTCAGAACCTTCTTTGGAGTCTTTTGGCTGCCAGTAATAAAAAACCTAACTAGAGCTGGCTTTAAGTAAAGAGGGCATTTACTATCTTGCATAATCAGAAGTTCAGATATTGAGTTCCCAGAACTTGCCAATGATGTAATTGAGCCCAGGTTCTTTCCATCTTTCCACTCAGCCATCCTTTAATGTACTGGTTTGGCCGTAGCTTGTTTCCTCACAAAAGGACTCAGCTGGGACTTCCATGCTTCCACTGCAGGGGGAGACCCCGCATGCCGTGGTGCGACCAAAAATTTTTTTAAAAAGAGGGGGGGTGGGGGCTCCCCTGGTGGCGCAGTGGTTGAGAGTCCGCCTGCCGATGCAGGGGACACGGGATCGTGCCCCGGTCTGGGAAGATCCCACACGCCGCGGAGCGGCTGGGCCCGTGAGCCATGGCCGCTGAGCCTGCGCGTCCGGAGCCTGTGCTCCGAAGCGGGAGAGGCCACAACAGTGAGAGGCCCGCGTACCGCAAAAAGAAAAAAAAAAAAAAGAGCGGGGGATGGGGGATGGGGGGTGGCAGGCCTCAGCTGCTCCAAACATTACATCCTTAGGCAAGAATTTCCAAAGGTCTTTTTTTTTTTTCATTTGAGGTGAAATTCACGCGACATAAAATTAACCATTTTATAAGTAAACGATTCAGTGGCATTTAGTACCTTCACAGTGTTTGCAGCCACCATCTCTATTGAGTTCCAAAACATTTGCAGTACCCTGCAGAGGAGAGCTCATACCCACTAAACAGCCATTCCTCTCTCCCTCCCCTCCGATTCCTGCGAAACCACTAATCTTTCTGTCTCTAAGGATTTGCCTATTCTGGACATTGGAATCATACAATACGGGGCCTCTTTTCCTTTTTTTATTTTGGCCAGGCTGCGCATCATGTGGATCTTAGTTCCCCAGCCAGAGGTCGAACCTGTGTCCCACTGCAGTGGAAGAAGCGCGGAGTCCTAACCACTGGACCGCCAAGGAAGTCCCAGTACGTGGCCTTTTTTGTGGCTTTTTTCACTTCATCTAATGTGTTCGAGGTCCATCCACATTGTAGCATGCATCAGTACTTCGTTCCTTTTTCTGAGAGTCCATTGCGTGGATATGCCGCATTGAGTTTATCCATTCAGCTGCTGATGGATGTTTCAGCTCTTGCGAACAGTGCTGCTCTGAACGTGCCTGTACATGTATTGATTTAAGTAACTGATCTTCAGTTCTCCGGGACATATACCTAGGAATGGAATTACTAGAAAATTTTCTGAAACACATCCCTAGACTTCCCCTCACATGTCATGACACAGGCAGTCAAGGTCTCTGTCAACCACCCCTCCCCGCACTGTGAGATCAATTTGTATTCTGTTCAAGGGTGTGAACCTTACTGTTCTACCTGCCAAGCAAGCTTTCCTTTGGGGATTGTTTGTTCTGCAAACATCTGTCTTAAGGAGGAAGTGTGGGAACTAAGGTCATGACAAACAGCATGTCAGACGATGAAGCCTGTGTGAAATGGAAGCTCTTAAAATATACTAAAGGAAGGACCCTGGTGGATCCAGGGTGTGCTTTCCTTATGGCACCTTTGAAACACTGGGAATGTGTTTCAAGGAACTCCCATTTATTTAACGTTGTCTAGATTCTGGTTTGTGTACCCAGATTTGCCTTTGCCTCCACCACCAAGCCGTATGGAATTCATTTCTTTGTCTATTGCACAAATATTTCTTGTGTGTCTACTATGTGTCAGGCACTGGGCAAGGCAGTCGGGAGATTACGGTGAGACAGAGAGCCTTAGCTCCTGTCCTCATGGAGCTAACAGTGTGGTGGAGGAGATTGAGGTTAAACAAATAATTCTGCAGCTCATTTTATTCATTTATTTTTATCTATCAATAATTACTTTTTTCTTTTTTTAAATTGAAGTATAGTTGCTATAAGTTACAAGTGTACAATGTAGTGATTCACAATTTTTAAAGGTTATACCCCATTTATAGTTACTATAAAGTACTGGCAGTATTCCCTGTGATGTACAATATATCCCTGTAGCTTATTTTATACCTAATATTTTGTATCTTTTACTCCCCTACCCCTGTATTTCCCCTCCCCCCCCTTCCCTCTCCCCTCTGGTAACCACTAGTTTGTGCTCTGTGAGTTTGCATCTTTTTTTGTTGTGGCAAAACTTTTTCCTTTTTATGACTGAGCAGTATTCTACTGTGTATATATATATATATATATATATGTAATATCTTCTCCATCTATTCATCTGTCGATGGTCACTTATGAACATTGGGGTTATGCAGATCATTTTTAAATTAATATCATGATAAATGTGATGAAGAAAAAAAAAGCACAGGGTACAACGAAAGTGTGGAAGAGAGGAAGTGTTCTGATTGGATCCTCCATGACAATAGACACAAGGAAAGACTGCAGCAGTTCCCTGCAATGAGTGGTTAAGGGAAAGCAGTGACATCAGCCAGTGTCGCTGGAGTCCCTCAATTAGCCAGCAAGGCCAAGTGCAGGCTCCAGGGACACCACCTAGAGCATTATGGGGATTAATTTGTTTTCAACTGAATGTTTATGAGAAAGATAATACTAGGTTTGAAAACAAAAGATTGTTTTAGACCCATAAAGGCCAGAGTGGGGAAGTTTTTAAAAATCGAATTGCAGTCCTCGTGTCACTATGTGCTGTGCTGAGAGAGAAGCCCATGGCTCGAGCACCGTGTCATGTCACCGTTTGAGCTTCAATTGACTAGACCAGCCCAGGGGAGCCATCCACTGGTTGATTGACAGCTTTCAGCTGGCCTGGTACATACACTTTGCTCAAAAAGGCACTCCATACTGCATATTAGTTTCCTGGGGCTGCTATAACAAGTTACCACACGCTTGGTGCTTCACTTTTTATTTATTTTTAATATTTATTTATTTGTTTGACTGCTCCACGTCTTTGTTGCAGCACGCGGGATCTTTTAGTTGAGGCAGCACGTGGGATCTAGTTCCCTGACCAGGGATCAAAGCGGGGCCCCCTACATTGGGAGCACGGAGTCTTAGCCACTGGATCACCAGGGAAGACCCTACACTTGGTGCTTTAAAACAACAGAAATTGGGGCTTCCCTGGTGGCGCAGTGGTTGAGAGTCCGCCTGCCGATGCAGGGGACACAGGTTCGTGCCCCGGTCCGGGAAGATCCCACATCCGCGGAGCGGCTGGGCCCGTGAGCCATGGCCGCTGAGCCTGCGCGTCTGGAGCCTGTGCTCCGCAACGGGAGAGGCCACAACAGTGAGAGGCCCACGTACTGCAAAAAAAAATACAAACAAACAAACAAAAAAACAACAGAAATTTATTCTCTGACAGTTCTGGAGGCCAAAAGTCTAAAATTGAGATGTTGGCAGGGCCGCACTCCCTCTAAAGGCTCTAGGGGAGGACCCTTCCTTGCCTCTTGTAGCTCTGGTGGCCCTAGCTGTTTCTTGACTTGTGGCTGCATCACTCCAGCCTCTTCCTCTGTCTTCACATGGCCTTCTCCTCTCTGTGTGCCTCTTATAAGGATGCTTGCCATTGGATTTAGGGCTTATCCAGATAATCCAGGATGATCTTATCTTGGGATCCTAAATTTAATCGTATTTGCAAAGACCCTTTCTCCAAATAAGGGAACATTCACAAGTTAAGGTTCTGGGATTAATCCATGAACATATCTTTTTTTTTTTTTTTTTTCCTCTCCCGTTGCGGAGCACAGGCTCTGGACGTGCAGGCTCAGCGGCCATGGCTCATGGGCCTAGCCGCTCCGCGGCATGTGGGATCTTCCCGGACCGGGGCATGAACCCATGTCCCCTGCATCGGCAGGCCGACTCTCAACCACTGCGCCACCAGGGAAGCCCGTGAACATATCTTTTTGAGGATCACCATTCAACCCACTCCCATTGGATAATGACTTTTAGACCCAGTCATGTCAGGGAAGATGCTGGACAGTGACAACGATCCAGTCGGGTCCTCTCTTTATGGAAGTCTGGACCCAAGCAAGATATGCAAGAAATAAACACCTCCGCTGGAGTTGGGCAGAAGCCAAGAGCCAAGACAGTCAGAAGTCAGAGCAACGACCAGCTGAGGCCACATCATGAGAATGGGGACAATTCTAGAGCTTCTCTTTCCTGGCATACCATTTTCATCGATGTAAGCAAAAATGCATCTTTTGAACCCTGCTCAATATTGTGTAACAACCTAAATGGGAAAAGAATTTGAAAAAGAATAGACACAGGTATATGTATAACTGAACCACTTTGCTGTACACCTGAAACTAACACAACATTGTTCTTTTGTTTTTTAAATGTATTTATTTATTTATTTTTGGCTGCGTTGGGTCTTCGCTGCCGCACGCGGGCTTTCTCCAGTTGCAGTGAGCGGGGGCTCCTCTTCATTGCGGTGCATGGGTTTCTCACTGCGGTGGCTTCTCACTGCAGAGCACGGGCTCTAGGTGCGTGGGCTGCAGTAGTTGTCGCTCGTGGACTCAGTAGTTGTGGCTCACGGGGTCAGTAGTTGTGGCTCACGGGCTCTAGAGCGCAAGTTCGGTAGTTGTGGTGCATGGGTTTAGTTGCTCCGCGGCATGTGGGATCTTCCCGGACCAGGTCTCAAACCCGTGTCCCCTGCATTGGCAGGCGGATTCTTAACCCCTGTGCCACCAGGGAAGTCCCTAACACAACATTGTTAATCAACTATACTCCAATATAAAATAAAGTTGAAAAAAATTAAATTAAATGCATCCTTTGTTTTTCATGACGTTTAATGTCTTGGACTGTGTCTAACAATAGCTGGTGTCTTAATTCTTGCTGCTGTGGGGGCAGCAATTCTGGAGTGACGATTTTGCCTGCAGGAAGGTGAGCGCCAAAAGCACAGGGGTCCAAAGCGCCAGGATGGGTGTCGATGGCTCCGGGAAACAGTGGAGCACTTTTTTCACTCCTAAGAACACAGGAGTTGGAGGAGGGATGAGGCAAGAAGAGGATCAGACATGTATAGCAACATTGCCATTGGAGGAGTCAAAAGGAGGCTCCCCTGCATGATTCCTGAGCCGGCACAAGAACCCAATGCCAACGGCTTTTCAGTCTTTTAAGAAATGCAACATCGGGCTCTCCGGGTGGCGCAGTGGTTAAGAATCCGCCTGCCAATGCCGGAGACGTGGATTCGAGCCCTGGTCCGGGAAGATCCCACATGCCGCAGAGCAACTAAGTCCGTGCGCCACAACTGCTGAGCCTGCTCTCTAGAGCCCACGAGCCACAACTACTGAAGCCCAGGTGCCTAGAGCCCGTGCAGAGAAGCTACCGCAATGAGAAGCCCTCACACCGCAAGGAAGAGTAGTCCCTGCTCTCCGCAACTAGAGAAAGCCTGCGCGCAGCAGCAAAGACCCAACGCAGCCAAAAATAAAAATAAATACATTTAAAAAAAAAGAGAGAGAAATGCAGTATCACCATCGTTCTCAAGGCACAGAGGACGATGGTGAGTGAAAAACACAGACCTCAGTGTGACTGCTTCAAAAAGTTATGAGAAGAGTCAGATTCTAAGCAGGAAGACATTGTAGGAATACCTTAGTCAACTTATTTCCATTTTCCTTTTAATATATGCACAAGAGTGACAAGTATCCATTGAAATTTTAAAGTGATAAGAAGTTTGCCATAGTGGGTGCACATTCTTTTCCTGTCTTCGTGGCGTATAAAGTAACGATGCATCTTCTATCAGATGGTATTTGGACTTGGCATAAGACAGTATGGTCCAGGCCAGCACAAGGCTTGACAGTTTCCTGAGCAAACTTACTTCGGTTGCTTATATAATGTGCGTTACCCCAGGTAACCCAGAAGGTCCCAAGTAACACAGAGTCAGACAAAAGTTGGACAAGAAACAGTGATTAAGCTCAAATCCTTGTGGGCTGTGAAAGAACACACCCCAAATCCTGGGTTAGAAACAGAAAAGAAGGGTGATTTGTCTCAAGGGCCTACAAGATCCCTCACTGTTTTTTTTTTTTACATCTTTATTGGAGTATAATTGCTTTACAATGGTGTGTTACTTTCTGCTTTATAACAAAGTGAATCAGTTATATATACATATACATATGTTCCCATATCTCTTGCCTCTTGCGTATCCCTCCCTCCCACCCTCCCTATCCCACCCCTCCAGGCGGTCACAAAGCACCGAGCTGATCTCCCTGTGCTGTGCGGCTGCTTCCCACCAGCTATCTACCTTACATTTGGTAGTGTATATATGTCCATGCCTCTCTCTCACTTTGTCACAGCTCACCCTTCCCCCTCCCCATATCCTCAAGTCCATTCTCTAGTAGGTCTGTGTCTTTATTCCTGTCTTACTGTTTTATTTATTTATTTGGCCACACTGCGCGGCTTGTGGGATCTTAGTTGCCCCACCAGGGATTGAACCGGGCCATGGCAGTGAAAGCCCCAAGTCCTGACCACCGAACCGCCAGGGAATTCCCTCTCACTGTTTAAAAAAAAAAAAGGTGAATTATTTAGGTATTTGCTTTAAGGCTGACGATCTTTGATATATTGAAGCACAGACTGGTCTTTATCCCAGAGTGTTTCTCAACCCCTTTTCCTTTATTGCCCCTCCCCCAGTTACCTTTTCAGACTCTTTTTTTCTAATTGTCCCGCTCCATGAATCTTTTCTTATTGTGATAAAATATACATAACATAAAATTCACCATTTTAACTATTTTAAAGTGGCATTAACTATTGATACATTCACAGTGCTGTGCAACAAATACCACTGTCTGGTTCCAGAACTTTTTTATCACCCCAAACAAAAACCCCAAACCCATTATTATGCAGTCACATCCCATTCTCCCATCCCCCCAGGTCCCGGAGATCATTAATCTGCTTCCTGTCTCTATGGATTTGCCTCTTTTGGACATTTCCTATAAACGGAATCATAAAATACGTGGCCTTTTAGTTCTGGCTTCTTTCACTCAGCATAATGTTTTCGGGGTTCATCCATGTTGTATATGTATCAGTACTTTATTCCTTTCTATGGCTGAATAATATTCCATTGTATGTATGGATGGATGGACCACATTTGTTTAACCATTCATTTAGTAGATAAACATTTGGGTTGTTTCCACCTTTTGGCTATCGTGAATAGTGTTGCTATGACCATTTGTGTTCAAGTGTTTGTTTGAACATCTTTTTCAGTTCTTTTGGATATATTCATAGGAGTGGAATTGCTGGGATCCTATGGTAACTCTATGTTTACCTTATCAAAGACCCACCAAACTGTTCTCCACAGTGGCAGCACCCTTTTGCATTCCCACCAGCGATATATGAGGGTTCCAATTTCTCCACATCATCACCCACACCTCCCCCCGCCCCCCCATGAAAGGTTAATAGCACACATATACCACGTATGTTTGTGTACTGTAGCCCTTTTGACGGCAGACTTTGTGTCTAATGGAAATATTTGCAGGGGATCATAGACTCAGAAGCCTGCAGGAATTTATAAAAACACTGCTGGCTCACCAAAAACACATCTGCCAGCCCTTAGGGCCAGCAGGCCGCCAGGCTGCAGACACGGATTGATTTTATTTTATTAAAATATGTATAGGGTGGATGGAGCATCATTTATTCCATCGTTCCCCTTTTCCTTTTGATGGGCATTCATTTTGTGGCCAGCTTCCTACCACACATACAAGAAAACAATGTTTCCGTCAACATCCTTGTCCTTAAGTATTGGTACTTTTATTTTTCTGGGACGGATTCCCAGGAGTTGGATAATGGGTCAAAGGGTTTTGTTTCCATTTTAACAGATGTTGCCAGATTGCTTCCCCAAATGGCTGCAAAACTTCACATGTACCAGGGTGGCCTTTTCTCCATATTCCTGCCAGCACTTGAGAGCACTGCTCGTTTTAGTTATGTCAGTCAGTCTAGTGGATACAATGTCTTATTGCTTCTTTAATTAGCATTTTTCTGACCACTGTTGAATTTGAAGATCTTTACATTCTTTTGTTGGCCATTTGGTTTTGCTCCTCTGTAAATAATCTGTTCATAATCTAAGTCCATTTCTGTCTTGGTTGTTTGTCTTATTCAGGTCAATTTGTAAAAGCTCTTTAGATAGCATCCATCTGAACTTTGGCTTAATTGCAGAGAAGTGATTAAGAGCATCGTCTTCTGGGGCGGGCTGCCAAGGGTCGCCTCAGAACTTAGCCCCTGACTGGCTATGTGACCTCGGCAAGTCATTCAACTTTGCCCCAGTTTACTCATCTGGGAAGTAGCAGTCATGATCAACATCATAATTCCTACCTCATACTGTTGTTCTAGACACCAGTGAGTTAATACAAGTCAATAGGATGGTGCATGGCACACAGTAAGTTAGTCAACCACAGTTGGTGACTATTATTTGTATTACAAATAGTTTTCCAGCTCCATCATTTGCACTGGCTTTATTTTTGGTATCCCTTGTCACATAAAACATTTTAATGTTGACATAGTCAAATACCCATCTTTTCTTTCATAGCTTCTGAGTTCCCAGGCTTGGTTAAGAAGATCTCTCCATTTCCTTCATGATGAATTTCCTTGTCTTTTGGGTAAGTTTAAAATTTTTTATTTTATCTACAAAGAGTTAGTATTGTTTCTGAGGAAGGTAGATATGCTGGATGACCCATTCAAGAAGTTCACACAGTCCAGCTTCATGAAGCCGATGTCCTTCCCGTACTGGCGGAGACACTGGCGGCACATATTGACGCTGTATTTCTGGATCAGGTTGTGCTGGTTTGGGCCGGTTTGAGCAGACGCGGCAAGAGCTAGAACCCTGGCCAGTTTTTTTTGGATGACTCCAGTAGAGCTGCTGGTGACCCATGTTGCTTTCTTGGCTGCAACTAGGCAAAAGCAAATTTCCTTGTCCTGATCATTGGAGGCATATAACTCACCATGTCCCACACTGAGGTGCACTGTCCTCCCAGCTCCTAGATCTGTTTCCTCCCCTTCTCCCTCATCCCTCCGAGATGAGACCTTTAGAACACTTTCACTTCCTCCCTCTCCTCCTTTCCTTTCCCGTCTTCCCCAATGAGACACATGAGACCCTTTACCTCCCCACCCCCACTCACCAGTCTCTGAGGTTTGGCTGAAATAATTTAGTATTTGTTAGAACTCCCTTAGAGGAGGTCCATTTGGTTTCAAGAGTCCTTCTCTGTTACACAAATCCCTCTCTGGATCTGTAAGACGTCATATGCCTGTGTTCTTAACACTGTTTTCTCTTTTGTTTTCTTCTTCTTTCAGTTTTCTTTTCAGGTTTAGTTGTAGTTTGGTAAGTCTTTTCTCAAGTCATTTCCTCAGATGAAGACCTGGGAGTTATATTCTCTGAATCCTTGGGGTATCCTTGACTCTTCTCCTTTTGCCTCAATAGATGGAAAGTATTTTGAAAACTGGATAGAGGATTCTTGGGTTGGAGTCCTTTCTCTCTTCTGTAGATACTGGTCCACTGTCATCTTTCCATAGCGTAGATGAAAATCTAATGCCAGTCTGACTTTTTTTCCTTTGTGAATATCTTCTGCTTTCTGCTTGACACTTGTAAGATGGTTATCTTTCAGGTTTGGTGATTTTACCAGAATATGCCCACATATGACTCTTATCAGACCAGTCTGGAACTCAGTGAGCCCTGTCAATCTGCAGTCTCTGATCTTTAGTAATTTCAGGAACATTTTCTCCTATTATTTGTTGATCTGTTGCTTATTCTTGTTTTGGAACTCCTATTGTGTGTTCATTCATTCTTCAGGAGCTATCCTCCAACTCTCTTATCTTTCCCCACAGATTTCTGTTTCCTTATCATTTTGCTCTATATTTGGAGACATTTCTTGCACTTGGTCTCCCAGACTGTTCATTTAGCTCTCAGTAGAGATTCTACTCACCTTCTGTTACCAAACTTGGGTTTGGCTGCTCGCCACTCAAAAGCCAATACTCAAGAGACAAGCGTTGGTTGGAAAGGAAAACTTGCTTTATTCAGGAGGCTGGCAACCTGGGGAGAAGGTGGACTTGTGTCCAAAAGCCACCTCCAAATGTTCTGCTTGACCAGGAAAGTTTTTTTTTGTTTTGTTTTGTTTTTTTTACCAGGAAAGTTTTTAAAGGGAAATCATTTGGGGATGGGGTCAGAGTCTTCATCACCTCCCACTGTGTGCAGACTTTCTTCTGATTGGTTGGTGGTGAGGTAACAGGACAGTGTCCCAGGAATCTTGTGCTTGGCCTGAAGTTACCATCCTCCACCTGGGTGGGGGTCTTAGTTCCTACAGAAGAACTCAAAGATATTGTTCTGTGTATCCCTTGAGGAGGAACCAGGACCCTGCCCCAAGGCTGCACTATTGTTTCTTCACTGCTCCTCCTTTGTTTCTGCATCCCCTCCCTTCCCTGATAAGCAACTGTTCAAATCTGCCCTTTCCGAACTCGGAAGGTCAAGGAGGCTGAATAAAGCCTATTTCCTACAAACAAGAAACAGGGGACATAGAAAGGATTTGAACCCAGGAGGTCCCCACAGGGTCCTACTCTGTCTCATTAGCATCAGATCCCACAGGTGAAGGGCTCAGTCCCACAAGACTGTTGGAGTCAACTTCAGAAGAACAAACAGTCAAAAACCAGATGGGGAAGAAAGCCTGTTTAAGGCCCCCTGCCCAAATCGCCCTACCTCAATTTTTCCAACATTGTAATGGCATTTCTTCATTTAAAAAATACATCATGGGAACTCCCTGGCGGTCCAGTGGTTAGGACTCTGTGATTTCACTGCTGAGGGCCCGGGTTCAATCCCCAGTCAGGGAACTAAGATCCCTCAAGCTGAGTGGTGCATGGCCACAAAATAATAATAATAACAACAACAAATAACAATAATAATAATGATGATATATAGAGAGAAAGTAGATTGGTATTTGCCAGGAGCTGGGACAGCTCTATGGGGCATGACTGACAATGGGCATGGGGGGTTTTGGGGGGCGGGATGATGAAAAAGTTGTGGAATTAGACAGTGGTGATGTTTGCACAAGTTTGTAAATATACAATAATAAAAATGGCTGAACTGTACTTTAAAAGGATGAATTTATCATTTCTTAGCCTTTTGTCTAAGATCAAGCATCAGTATCTGTTTTTAGTTCGTGTTTTTAGTCAGTGAACTGTGGTTGAGGGCTGGAGGACAGCATCCTCAGGGAGTTGCATGGTGTCTTGGTTGCATGGATTGGGTGGCTGGGAATCCAGTCTGTGTCTGGAGCCAGGCTATGACCCAGGACATCCTGGTCACCTCTGCCAGCATGCAGCCATACCCAGGGACCTGCTGTGGCTTCCAGAATCAGCTGGACCATCTCTCTTGGGAGTTTCTCCGGCTTCCCTCTGTCAACTGGTTGGTTCTCCCAGATTCCATTTTATTTCACTCTGTCAGTTATAAAGGATGGATCACTGGGCTGTTGAGATAGAGGGGAAGTGCTGGCTTAGTCCTCAATGGGAAAGACATAGGAAGGGCCCGGGCAGGAGTTTGAATTTTGTGCCCTGGCTGTCCTGCTGTTCTCAGGCTTTTTAGGCATGTATCTGAAAGAAAGTCTCTTGAATTAAGACTATAAGAAAGTATACAAGATATTCAATAAAGTAAATGACCTAAAAAAAAGATGAATTTTATAGCATGTGAATTATATTTCAGTATAAAATATCTGTAGCTGTAAGGATCCTATGCCCAGGACCTCTGTCATCCTCTCTGCATCCCCAGCACCTGGCCAATGAGTGGGAAAGCTGGAATTTCCACCCAGAAACATCTAATTCCAAAAGCCATTCTCTTTCACCTCCACCCCGCGTTGATACCAGGTAGCCTGGCAGCAAAGACCGTGCTGAGTTGGAACTCTATTCTTTTGATAATTGAAGGTTTTTGAGGTTAGGAAAAGAGGCATGGTTCAATTTTTGTTTTAGAAGGATAATTTTTAGGAGCTTTATGTGAATATTCTTTGTTAGAAATGATAACAGTAGATAAGACTATTCAGCAATTTTTTTCTGGATGGACTATAATAATTTTAGTTGTCCCGTTTAAAAAAAAATTTTTTTTGAAATCATGACTGAAATGTCAGCTTCTATGGGGACCTCAGAGAGCAGTGTGATTTTTTTTTCTGTCATTCAGTTTTTTAAAAGTATGCATTTTAATGAATTTTGAGATTGGTTTCCATCATTAAACAAAAGATAGCTGGAGAGAGAGAAGAGGCAGTTGGGCAATGTTTGCCTGTGAAAAGTCAACCTGCCTTTAATGTTATTCTTCTACTTTTTTTAAGTTGAATTTCTCTGCTGTGTAGCACAAGAGGCCTTATGTGAAATTCTATTCTAATTTATAGGTGATAAGTGGTTTTAAATAAACACATATGGCATTCCAGCTGAGCTCTGAAACCACTGGCTGACAGTGGCATAGGACAAAGACGATCAGACGCTGTGCGAGTTTGCTCGGGCCACCTTATCAAAGTTTTACAGTCTGGGTGGCTTAAACAACAGAAATTTTATTTTCTCACAGTTCTGAAGGCCAGAAGTCCAAGATCAGGGAGTGGGTAGGGTTACTTGTTCTGAGACCTCTCTCCTCGCTTTGTAGACAGCCGTCTTCCCCCTGTCCTCACATGGTCTTCCCTCTGTGCACATCTGTGTCCTAATCTCTGTGTCCTCTTTTTATAAAGGCACGAGTCCTATTGAATTAGGGCCCCACCCCTAATGACCTCATTTTCATTTAATTACCTCTTTAACACCACCTGTTCAAATACAGTCACATTAAGACGTACTGGAGGGACTTCCCTGGTGGTACAGTGGTTAAGACTCTGTGCTTCCAATGCAGGGGGCCCGGGTTTGATCCCTTTTCTGGGAAATAGATCCCACATGCATGCTGCAACTAAGAGTTCACATGCCACAACTAAGGAGCCGGCAAGCTTCAACTAAGGAGCCCACCTGCCGCAACTAAGACCTGACCCAACCAAATAAATAAATAAATAAATATTAAAAAAGAAAAAAAAAGAGGTACTGGAGGTTAGGGCTTCCACATAGGAATTTGGGTGGAGGGGGACACAAATCAGCTCATAACAGACACCCTGGTTTATGTCTTGCTCTAAGGAGTTGTATTCAGTGAAAGTGAGGAAAATGTTTATACGAGAACTACCCAGGCTAGAGACGACCAGAAATCACAACAGACACTGGCTCATACCGAGTATTCCACCCTAACTCTATCCTCAGACCACTGCCTCTGGGGCAGGGATCTTGCCTGACCCAGGAGTGGACTGGGGACAGAGAGTGGGGGATGGGAGAGAGGATGAGCTAGAGAAGAGAGGCAGTTATTCTATAGATTAGTAACAGATTTTTTTAAAAATCGCATGAAATTAACATAACATAAAACGAACCATTTAATTTTATTTATGTATTTATTTTAATTTATTTTATTTATTTATTTTTGCCTGCGTTGGGTCTTCATTGCTATGCATGGGCTTTCTCTAGTTGTGGTGAGCAGGGGCTACTCTTTGTTGCGATGCGCGGACTTCTCATTGTGGTGGCTTCTCTTGTGGAGCACGGGCTCTAGGCGTACGGGCTTCAGTAGTTGTGGCTCATGGGCTCAGTAGCTGTGGTGTGTGGGCTCTAGAGTGCAGGCTCAGTAGTTGTGGCGCAAGGGCTTTGTTGCTCCGCAGCATGTGAGATCTTTCCGGACCAGGGCTCGAACCCGTGTCCCCTACGTTGGCAGGCGGATTCTTAACCACGGCGCCAACAGGGAAGCCGAAAATGAGCCATTTTAAAGTGAACAGTTTAGTGGCATTTAGTACATTCTCAGTGTTGTACAGCCATCACCTCTATCTAGTTCCAAAACATTTTCATCACCCAAAAAAGAAACCCCCTGCCCTTTAGCAGTCACACCCCATCTCCCCTCCCCCAGCCCCTGGCAACCACAGTCTGCCTTCTGTCTCTATGGATTTGCTTCTTCTAGACATTTCATACAAATGGGATTATACAATATGTGGCCCTTTGTATCTGACTTTCACATCATGTTTTCCAGGTTCATTTTTTTTAAATATTTATTTGTCTATTTATTATTTATTTAGGCTGCGCCAAGTCTTTTTCTTTGTTTTTTAAAATTTATTTATTTTTGACTGCATTGGGTCTTCGTTGCTGCACGCAGGCTTTCTCTATTTGTGGCGAGCGGAGGCTACTCTTCGTTGTGGTGTGCGGGCTTCTCATCGTGGTGGCTTCTCTTGTTGCGGAGCATGGGCTCTAGGAGCGTGGGCTTCAGTAGTTGTGGCACGCAGGCTCGGTAGTTGTGGCTCGCAGGCCCTAGAGTGCAGGCTCAGTAGTTGTGGTGCACGGGTTTAGTTGCTCCACGGCATGTGGGATCTTCCCGGACCAGGGCTCGAACTTGTGTCCCCTACATTGGCAGGTGGATTCTTAACCACTGTGCCACCAGGGAAGCCCTGAGCCGAGTCTTAGTTGCTGCATGTGGACTCTTAGTTGTGACATGCATGCGGGATCTAGTTCCCCTGACCAGGGATCAAACCTGGGCCCCCTGCATTTGGAGTGTGGAATCTTACCCACTGGACCACCAGGGAAGTCCCTTATTTCATTTTGTAAGAGTTTTTAACCTTATGGTTTCATAAACAAGCTAATTTTGGGCTACCCTTTATGAGTTTCCCAAGTTGCCAGCCATAAAATCTTTAAAACATAAAGGACATTTGTGGGTATTTTGAGGGATGCAAAAGAAGGTGGAGGAAAAACTGAACATGGAGAGAGAGGGCCTGAATTGTAGCATCTGCCCCATAGTCCCATCAGGTAACCTGATCGTGTGTGTATACAACCTCCTACTCACAAAGATCAAAAACCAATAACACAATTTGTGTTCCTACCACCCAGACTTAACAATCCTTCTTCTTCTTGTATGTCTTTGTTTTAATTCTATGACATTTTACTACATATGGAGATTTGTATAACCACCACCACATTTAAGATACAGATGGGGGCTTCCCTGGTGGCACAGTGGTTAAGAGTCCGCCTGCCAATGCAGGGGACACGGGTTCGTGCCCCGGTCCGGGAAGATCCCACATGCCACGGAGTGGCTGGGCCCATGAGTCATGGCCTCTGAGCCTGCGCCTCCCGAGCCTGTGCTCCGCAGTGGGAGAGGCCGCAATGGTGAGAGGCCCGCACACCACAAAAAAAAAAAAAAAAAAAGATACAGATGGTTCTGCCACCATGAGGGAACACCCTCATACTGTACAATTCCCACTCCCTCCTCTTTAACCCTTAGCAACCACTGATCTATTCATCTTCTTAATTTTTATTTTATTTTATTTTGGCTGCACCGCTCAGCTTGCGGGACCTTAGTTCCCCGACCAGGGATTGAACCTGGGCCCTCGGCAGTGAGAGCATAAAGTCCTAACCACTGGACTGCCAGGAAATTCCCTATTTGTCTTCTTTATAATTTTGTCATTTCAAGAATGTTACATAAATGGGATCGTACAGTATGAAACTCTTTAAGGCTGGTCTTTTTTTTTTCCACTTAGCATAATGCCATTAAAATCCACCCAAATTGTTACATGTGTCAAATAGTCTATTTCTTTTCATTGCTAAGTAGTATTCCATGGCATGCACGTGTCACAGGCTGTTTAACCATTCCCCTTTTGAAGGACATTTGCAGATCCTTCTTCTAAAATAAAGTAAAAGCGTTACAGAGACAGTTGAGGCCTCCCCTCAATCAAGTGCTCCTCCTTCCTCCACAGGGGTCATCTGTATCTTGCAGCTGCTATGCCTCCTTCTCTTCCATGATTTTTGTTTTGTTACATATGGATGCTTCCAAAATCCATGTTATTTCGTTTAGCATATTTTAAACATTTTTTAAAATGTTATCATATTACATGTATCTTTTGGCAACTTGCTCTTTGCTCTAGATGTTATGCTCAAGGTTCAGTTCTATCGATACAGGTAACTCTGGTTCATTTTTTTCTTCCCTGCTATGTATTGATAGTATTCCACTGGGTGCCTGTATTGCTGTTTATTCCCCTTCTAATGGACACTTAGGTTGTTTCCTGGTTTTCACTATTACAAACACTGTTGCACTGAACATCGTTTACCTGCCTCCTTGTGAGATGGTAGCTTTATTAGAAAGACGAGAAGAATATTCAACAAGGAAGAAAGAGCTCAGTCACCAGTGAGCTTTGGAAGAAGGGAAGCTAACATTTATTGATCCACTCAGTGCCAAGCATGGTGCCTGGCAGCTTAAGTACATGAGCTCAGCCCGGACCTGGGAGATCCCTAATAGTCGGGCAGCCTGAAAAGTTCTGGATTAATTGAGCCCTAATGGGTCAAGGCATTCACCCTACTTTTTTCAGTTCACGTTGCTCACCTCTCACTTTGCGTTGTTTCGGAACTTTAAAGGCAAAGACTCTGGAGTCAGACTGCCTATATTTGTTCCCTTGGTTCATCACTTACAGGTCATATGACCTTTGGCAAATTATTCAGACTCTCTGGACCTCAGTTCCCGTATCTGTGAAATGGAATAGCACTTACCCCATGAAGTTATTGAAAGGATGAAACGAGATCACCTATGGAAAACACTAGGCATAGTGTCTGGCCGACGGCGTGGAGAAAACCTTACATACGATAATTGATAGCGATCAAATGATGATAAATGAAGCACCTCTCTAATTATGAGCCAGTCTTTGCCTCATGTTGTTTTACTGAAATAAAAAATGAATCAATACCATTTCCCTACTGAAGCATTGTATTCCAAAGGAGGGATATTTTGTAAGAACAATGAAAAGAAACCCACTGTCTTTCAACCTGATGACATCAGTAGGCAGTTCTTTTCAGTTGCATTGGAAATGTCATGTACTGTTCCCAATACCTATTGATGCCCGTAAATCTCTCTCTATACTGGCCAGTGCCCAGTATATCAGTATTTGTTAAGAGCCTAGAAGTGCTTGCCTTTCATAAGACAGGGCCATGCGACTGTGATCAGGCCTGATGTTTGTAATGCCACATGCAAACCCCTTCTCCCTGAAGAGACAGAGGGTGACCAAATCTTAAACTTGAGCCCCAAGAGAACCCAGCACCGGGCTGTAAAAATAGCCATGTTTCCTGTGTCATAGCAGACGCAGAACTCAGTGAACAGAATGTCATGGCTAGGTATTCACCACAGCTAAGCCTGCCAAAGAGTATGTCTTGGACTCGAGTTTATTAAGTAATATATAAAATTGCAAAGATTTTAATTCTCTAGGAAGGCCTTCGGAAGGGCTCTAGCAGTCAACATCTGGAGGTCCACATCTGTTTGGGTTTGGGGCAGTGTGAACTGCATTTCTTCCTCAATGTTGGCTGATTACCTGTCTGTTCTCCAGAGTTTTGTAACGTGGCAGAAATTTTGGAAGCAAGAGAATTGAGATCAAGTCTGCTGAAAGCGCAAACGTGGTTTTTAAGCAAGTGATGTGGGCGGTGGTCTGAAATGTTATCTGAGGAACGCCTGGCAGTCAGCATAAGTTCACATAAACAGTAGTTTAAAAATACCCTTTAGGGACTTCCCTGGTGGTACAGTGGTTAAGAATCTGCCTGCCAATGCAGGGGACACGGGTTCGAGCCCTGGTCCGGGAAGATCCCACATGCCGCGGAGCAACTAAGTCCATACGCCACAGCTACTGAGCCTGTGCTCTAGAGCCCTCGAGCCACAACTACTGAGTTCACGTGCCACAGCTACTGAGGCCCGCGCGCCTGGAGCCCATGCTCTGCAACAAGAGAAACCACCGCAATGAGAAGCCGGTGCGCCGCAACAAAGAGTAGCCGGTGCGCCGCAACAAAGAGTAGCCGGTGCGCCGCAACAAAGAGTAGCCCCTGCTCGCCGCAACCAGAGAAAAGCCCGCGCGCGGCAATGAAGACCCAATGCAGCCAAAAATCAATTAATTAATTAATTAATATTTAAAAATTAAAATACCCTTTAGTAGTTACTAGAGGAAGGCGGTGGGGGAGGGGGAATTGGATGAAGATAGTCAAAGGTACAAACTACCAGTTATAAGATAAATAATTCTTAGGGATGTGATGTATAACACAACAGATATAATTAACTCTGCTGTATGTTATAGATGAAAGTTGTTAAGAAAGTAAATCCTAAGAGTTCTCATCACAGGAAAATTTTTTCTGTTTCTTTAATTTTGTATCTATATGTGATGATAGATATTTACTAAACTTATCATGATCATTATTTCATGTTGTATGTAAGTCAAATCATTATGCTTACGCCTTAAACTTCTGCAGTGCTGTATGTCAATTATATCTCCAGAAAACTGGAAAAAAAAAAACAAACCCTTTACACAGCAGCCATGTGATTGTTGTCCTAATGACCCTTTTATAAAATGTGGTTTGGGACCAATCAGATTATTTCTTATGAGAATCTGACCTGAGAGACACAGGTATTAAGGGTTGAATCATGTTCATGGTTAAGAGGCGGGTGAAGAGGCGGGTGAAGAGCTGTGCGCTGGTGTCCTGGGTCTGCCCACGCCTGGTTGAATTCTCTCTTAGTTTCTGTGAGAAACACCGCTATATTTCTTCTCTCTTTAATTTTTTTGCTTAAGTTAATTTAAGTGTGTTTCAGTTACTTCATCCATAAGCACTTGGAGTTAAACAGTTATAGTAAGGCATCTTCTCCCTACCATGAGAAAGGAAAAAAATAAAAAAAGAGGAATTTCCAGTAACACAAACAACCCAGCCTCAACTATTGAAGAATTTCATCAAAATTTCCTTTCCAATTTGAAGAAGTCACCAATTTGATCCAAAGGATGGGGGAGCAGGCGATGATCCATATTTCCGTTGGTTGGTAATTGGTCAATTTCCAGTACCTAGTGGCTTCACCAAGGCACTGTGGTTAACCGAATCCCTCAGCTAAATTCTGATTGTAGAAGCAAAGTGGGGGAAGATAGAGGCGAGCTGGGCTTGATGGACCGTCTGTGAATCCAACTGCTTGTTGTAAGCAGGAAGGTCAGCGGATTGACAGACCATAATCAGGAAGTATTTTGACTATTAAACCAAAAGGCATGTTAAGGACCAGAATACTAGGTGCAGTTTGAATCCCCTCCCGTCAGGCAAGGTGCCCTGGGGCAGATAGGCTAATAAACTTGGAAAGGTAAGAGAGTTCATAAAATCAGAAACAAAGACAATTTTGTACCCCTGATTTTATGGTTCTGGACTTAGGGGTAATCCCTCTTTTTTTTTTTTTTTAACCTACACCATGCGGGATCTTAGTTCCCCGACCAGGGACTGAACCCGCACCCCCTGCAGTAGAAGCGAGGAGTCTTAACCACTGGACCACCAGGGAAGTCCCAGGGCATTTCTTTGGGGGCAGCTAAAAGGAAGTCCTACTTTTTTACATTGCAGAGAGTAAACTCATGGAACTCATGACCCCAAGAACTGGTACCCTCCAAAATATAAAGGAAGTAATGAAAAAGAGATGTGTAAATGATGATAACTGCCCCTTCCAATATATATATAGACACACAGACATGCATACATATAGTTACACACACACACACACACACACTCACACGTTGTACCACACACAGTTTGAGACTGAGTAGAATAAGCCATTGGTTTAGCCCAGAATGTCATTGCTTGCTCCCTTTTAAAATTAATGTTGGCGGGCTTCTCTGGTGGCGCAGTGGTTAAGAATCCGCCTGCCAGTGCAGGGGACACGGGTTCAAGCCCTGGTCCGGGAAGATCCCACATGCCGCGGAGCAACTAAGCCCGTGCGCTGCAACTACTGAGGCTGCGCTCTAGAACCCGCGATCCACAACTACTGAAGCCTGTGTACCTAGAGCCCATGCTCCGCAACAAGAGAAGCCACCACAATGAGAAACCCTTGCATCGCAACGAAGAGTAAACCCCGCTCACCGCAACTAGAGAAAGCCCGCATGCAGCAACAAAGACCCAACGCAGCCAAAAATAAAATAAATAAAATAAATAAATTTATGAAAATTAATGTTGGCATTCTCCTGGACAGGGAAACAGAAGTATTTAGGAGACTGCTCTCTCTCTCTCTTTTTTTAAATTGAAGTAGTTGATTACAATGTTTTGTTCATTTCAGATATACAGCAAAGTGATTCAGTTCTACGTATTCTTTTCCATTATGGTTTATTATAGGATATTGAAACACTTCCCTGTGCTATACAGTAGGACCTTGTTTATCTATTTTATATATAGTTTGTATCTGCTAAACCCAAACTCCTAATTTATCCCTCCCCCACCTCCTCTCCCCTTTGGTAACTATATGTTTGTTTTCGATGTCTGTGTCTGTTCCTGTTTCATAAATAAGTTCATTTGTATCATATTTTAGATTCCACATATAAATGATATCATACAGTATTTGTCTTTGTCTGACATACTTCATTTAATATGATAATCTCTAGGTCCATCCATGTTGTTGCAAATGGCATTATTTCATTCTTTTCTTTTTAAATTTTTTACTTATTTATTTATTTTTGGATGCGTTGGGTCTTCGTTGCTGTGCGTGGGCTTTCTCTAGTGGCGATGAGCGGGGGCTACTCTTCGTTGCAGTGCAAGGGCTTCTCATTGCGGTGGCTTCTCTTCTTGCAGAGCACAGGCTCTAGGCACGCAGGCTTCAGTAGTTGTGGCATGCGGGCTCAGTAGTTGTGGCTCATGGGCTCAAGAGAGCAAACTCAGTAGTTGTGGTGCACAGGCTTAGCTGCTCCGCGGCGTGTGGGATCTTCCCAGACCAGGGCTCGAACCCGTGTCCCCTGAATTGGCAGGCAGATTCTTAACCACTGCACTGCCAGGGAAGCCCTAAATTTTTGCTTTTTTAAGCCACCAAATTTGTGGTACTTTGCTATGGAGCCCTAGGAGACTAATACACTCACACACCTCAGGGCCTTTGCACTTACCATCCCCTCTGCCTAGAATGCCCTTCCTCCAGATTTTTGCACTGTTTGCTCTGTCTTGTTATTCATTGCTCAGCTCCAGGTCACTTCCCAGTCATCCCAGTCCCACCCCCTTTTTAGCCTGTCACCCTGCTTTGTTGGCTTCAGAGTCCTCATAGACATCCCAAGCTCCCTTTCCATTTATTTGTCTACTTCTTTTCTGTCCGCCTCCCCACCTTGAATGTGAGTTGTATGAGAAGAGGGTCCTGGGGACCTTGTTCCTTGCTCTATTTCCATCAACCACTCAGAACACAACAGCACACAGCTGGTGCTTAATACATAAAAGCTGATGGGATGAATGAACGAAAGGACGGATGTGGGTTGTTAGTTCTAAACAGGTTGGAGTTTCACAACTGGGTTCCCTGCTGACTCATGCATCTGGGGCTGGGGGAATCCCTGCTTTCCTCTGAGCTCAGCTCTGCTCATCTGTTCCTCTTTAAGAAGGTGATCTCTGCTTTTAACTTTCTGTCTCTAGGAGTTAATTGAAAAAACAGACAAGCACACTGATCAAAAAACACCTCAGAACCTCAAGAACGTTCATCTTTCTTCCTTTACTGCCATTCAGCCATGGCTGGGAGGCTGAGTATCTGCATTTCTTATTGGCATCCGAGTCACAATGCCAAAGCAAGCCTCATCTTGCTAAAGAACTGAGTGGAAGTGAAAGCGTAACAGAAACCTGGACCGATCACAGACTCAAACCAGTACGTCTCCTTTCCATCCCAGAACTGGGAACTGAAACCATTCCACAGGAAGTTCTCTCCTCCCCCAGTCTGGCTGGATTCCTTTTTTAATACACAAATACTCATAGCAACATTCACCAAGCCCTAAATAAAGCAAAGTGGTCTTGCAATCCTGTCAGTACTACCCTTCTGAATTAAATTGCTTGTACTTCTCCCAGCTCTCTCCCATCTTTGTTCGAATGCACATGTAAGTTTTACTTAACTATCTCATGTTGCAAGTTAGAGTCACGTCCTTTTCTTACTTTACAGTATGTGGTATTTTTCTACCAGGGCAACCTGGTTGAAAATTTTATGGGTTAACAACACATAAGTAAGAAGTCCATGTCTGTGAACCGTCACCCAGACACATGCAACACCAGACTGTGTGTCTCATAGCAAAGTTTATTGAAGTGGTAGATTTCTTATAGAAACACAAGCAAATGAACCAGGAGGAAGCTTTCCCCCCTCTAACCATTGGGCAGCATTTCCCTTTTAGTGATAAAAGCAAACAGAGGTGGCAAGCAGCTCTCTCCCTGAAGTCTTTTTAACAGTTCAACCTTCAAATTTGTGTAAACAAGAGAGGAATGGATTCCTTGCAGGTTGTAACATAAATGCCATTTCCTTTCCCTTAGTAACAATGTTTTGCTCAGTCCCTGCTGGGGCAAATCCCCTCCTTACCTGCACTGGAAACTCAGATATTAACCAGAGCTTATGAGTTTCTGTCTGGTCCATTTCTGCTAAAGCGTAGCTGAAAGATGGATTGGTCCCACGGAAGCCAGGTGACCTCCTGGCTTGTTTCATGATGCCTGGGCTCCCTCCAGGAGCAATAATTCCCCTCCAATCACTTAGCTTTCCTTATCCCAGTGGGAGCCCACAAACAGGCTAGGCATTGCCCCAGGAGCTGAGAACCATCGAAGTCTCAGGCAGGTGAAGGAAAGAGGCTGGTGAGTCACAGGTGCCAGTGGGCGTCTCTGTGGCTCCAACTCACCAGCAGCAGAAATGTGGACAGTTTTGCCATCTTCAGTTCTGCGAGTATCCAAGATTGAACAGAAGTTTCAGACGCCTAGGAGCTTCTTCCTCCATTCCCCCGAGATCCCGGTGGAGACACGCTGCAACCAAGCAGCCTATGCTACCAGACCAATTCTCTAAATCTGATTCTCTGGGTCTGGAAGTTCTGGGAAACCACAGGCCAAGGCTCATGATGTTACTCTGTGTACCAGCCCAACTGCTTCTCCAGAGATCTTGGTCCTTGATGATCCTCTCCCTTCTTGGCTTGGTTATTTTAAGGAGAGGCCAGAGTGAGATAAGAGGGGCTCTGAGGCTCACTGGGATTGGCCATTACAGTGTCGGGAACATTCTTGGTAGTACTCAGATCCCCCGTGAGCTCGACACTCGTGCTGCGGTTATTCTCGGACTCATCCGGCACCTTCCTCCGCAGACAGCGATTGACCAAGGTGGAGAAGAAGTTGGGGAAAGATGGGCTGGAGAAGTAATACACCAAAGGGTCCAGCATGCTGTTCATGTAGGTGAAGCTGAGGGTGATGTAAAACGCCAGGTCAACCGAGCGATAGGTGTCACAGTTCCCCGTACCAGCGGTGCGCAGGAGCCAGAAAATGCGTATGCGCGCGGCCACACTGGGCAGGAAGCAGATGGTGAAGACAACGGCCACCACCATGATGAAGTTGATGGCCCTCTTGATCTTGGCATGCTTGTTCATTTGTCGCTGCCGCAGGCTCCAGATGATTCTGGCCGAGCAGAACAGGATGATGCCCAGGGGCAGGAAGAACTCCAGGAGGAACATGGCATCGTGCCAGCGGAAAGTATCGCAGATGTTGAAGCTACTGCACAGATTCGAACTGTGATTCCTGATCAGCATCTTTTTGTACAGGAGGTGGATCGTCAGGCCGATAGTGATGCCCCACAAGAGGCAGGAGATGAGCACCGCCGTCCGCTTGGAGATCTTGTTCAGAGCGTGATGGGGATGGACCACTCGGAAATACCTGTCCACGGCCACCACCGTGAGGAAGATGATGCTGCCCTGGCGGTTCATGGCCAACATGAAGAGCATCAGCCGGCAGGGGATTTCCCCAAACCTCCAGTCCCACTTCCTCACATAGTTGTCCATCAGGAAAGGCAGGCAGATTATCAGGAGGAAGTCAGCCACAGCCAAGTTGAACAGAAACACCCGGCTGGCCTTCCAGGACTTGAGGTGGAAGCAGAAAATCCACAGGGCAAGGCCATTGCCCAGGAGCCCAAACACAAACTCCAGCCCCACCACCGGCGGCAGCACCTTGGCAATGAAATCATCCCGGAACACACAGCAGTTCTTCTTGCCTATTTCCAGAAAATGGTTCTGCGGGTGGGACGGGTTCATGAGTGAATCGCGTTGGTCTTAGGGAGCGCCTCACCTAGCGAACGCTCAGGGAACAAGGTGTGGGTCTGAGTGGCGAACCTGTGGTTCAGCACTCGCCTTTATGTCATGTCAGGGTGTTGAAATAGATGACTGAATGGTTACCAGGAAACTACGAAATCGCTTTAAAAAAAAAAAAAAAAAAAGCCAGCGAGGCTCTTACGCAACCTGCTGTTTGCATAAACAAATAACAAAAAAAATCCCCAGGCATATAAGAACCCACAGAATTTTCTAAATGTAAAGAATACGTTTGGGCAAGCAGACTGTCATTGTGAATTATGACATGACATAATTCAAGCAGACTGAAATGTGGAAGGCTGTGTGCCTGTATATTGAATACTTAACATGGGAGAATTAATTCACTGTCATGTGGTTGCCTTGCATAATAAACAAAACAACAACAGCAATAATAATTTACTGTGCTCAACAGAAACATGAAGAATTGCATGGAATATTAACAGGCTTATGTTTTAGGAAACAGTAGCATGTGTATGGTTTTTTTTTTTTTTGGAAAGGCCGAGAGGACAGTAATTGTCTAGTATTTTATGAGGACAGATGTGTTGCATTTGATGTTTCCATGCCATCTTCTTTGTAAAACATGGGTTGCTTTTCTACACCAGAACCCTGCAATTAATCCCCAGCTAAGGGGAAAAAAAAGCTATCTGAGAGCAGCATGCCATTTCATAAGATGCTTGAAAACTTGAACCCAGTTGGATTGCCAGTGGTATGTTACAATAAGTTAGTTTTTTTCTTTGTTTGTGTTAGATTTTGAGATGGCTTCTTGCTCAAGTAAGTAATTTATTGTTGAGCACGTGACTTACTAAAATTAATAAGCTTTATTTTTTAGAGCAGTTTTAGGTTCCCAGCAAAACTGAGTGGAAAGTACAGAGCGTATATATACCAGTGGTATGCCAGCTGTCCCCACACGCACACAACCTCCCCCATGATGCACGTAATATTTTAAAAGCCCCCATTTTTGGAAAATTAAACTTAGAGAATGTAAAAAGACTTTGACCTCTGCCTTGCAGCAGGTCATCGTTGCACACATCATTTCTTTCCTTTTCAGTATAATTGGGTGTAACACTACAGAACATTTCCACCCTGTAGTATTTTGGTCTGATGAATTCTTGCCGTGCAAGAGGTTCTGAGTTGTGTTGCTTCTACTTTGAGTGAGAAGTAGGACATCTGCGTCTTTAGTTTCACACCCAGGTCCCACGATAGGGATTTGTAGACTCCTCCCAGGAAAGGCCAGTCAGGATGATCTAACGTTAGACTCACACAGGAAGCAGTGGTACTTGATGATGAAGACGATGATGAAGATGGTGTTGGCACCCCCGGCAGGGGGAGCTTCCTTTGTGCCAGACGCCACACTCAGCGCTTTATTTTTATTTCTTTATTTATTTGGTCGGCATGCTGCTCGGCATGCAGGATCTTAGTTCCCCCACCAGGGATTGAACCTGTGCCCCCCGCAGTGGAAGCGCGGAGTCTTAACCACTGGCCTGCCAGGGAAGTCCCATCATTATCTGAAATACATTATCCTGTTTTCCCCTGACTGCAGTCCATGAGGTAGGGACTGTTACTGATTCCAATTTCAAAATGAGGAAGCTCAGAGAGGTTGGTCATCTATCCAAGGCTGCACAGCTAATAAGATTTGAATCTGGCCCTGGCTTCAAGGCCTGTGTCCCTAACCATTATACTACACTGCCTCTTATTATATTATTGCCCCTTCTAGAAGGCTGTACTGGGTTGAGGTCACATTATGTGGCTGTAGTTAGACTCTAGTGAAATGACTAGTATTTGCTTCCCACCCTTGCTGCCTGTGAATATCCTGCTCCCTCCTTGGATGCATGTGGACTTGTCAATGACATTCATAAAGTAACCCTAAGTAACCCTAAAGTAAACCCTAAGTGCCTTTATTAACTAAGAGTCAGAAAACCTGACTATTCACGATAGTTATTTTGGGGAACTGGAATTTGCAAGGGATCCTCCGTTTCTAAGTTTTACAATTTCATAATATTTCCTTTTTTTCTTTTTTTTTTTTGACTGCATTGGGTCTTCGTTGCTGGGCGTGGGCTTTCTCTAGTTGTGGCGAGCAGGGCTATTCTTCGTTGCAGTGTGTGGACTTATTGCGGTGGCGCCTCTTGTTGCGGAGCACAGGCTCTAGGTGCATGGGCTTCGATAGTTGTGGCTCGCAGGTTCAGTAGTTGTGACCCACGGGTTTCGTTGCTCTGCGACATGTGTGATCTTTCCGGACCAGGGCTTGAACCCGTGTCCCCTGCATTGGCAGGCGGATTCTTAACCACTGCACCACAAGAGAAGCCCAATATTTGCTTTTTAAAAAGAAAAAAAAAGTCATAGGGGACTACCCTGGCAGTCCAGAGGTTAAGATTTCGCCTTCCAGTGCAGGGGGTGCAGGTTCCATCCCTGGTCGGGGAGCTAAGGTTCCACGTGCCTCGCGGCCAAAAAACCAAAACGTAAAACAGAAGCAATATTATAACAAATTCAATAGAGACTTTAAAAATGGTCCACATCAAAAAAAATCTTAAAAAGTGAAAACAAAAAAAAACCCAATACCACGGATAAAATTAGGAAAGAACAACAATAGATACTGTTTGAAAAAAAGAGAGAAATTGGAGACCCTGGATGCCTTTTTTTCACTCCATCATTAGCCGTGAAACCTCTTAACCCCTGAGCTTCCTCATGTATAAAGTGGGGGATGAGACCATCTTCCAGCTTCTTTCCAGTTCTCACACCCTAGGATTCTAAATCCAGGTCCACAACTACTCAGACAGAATGTCAATCCCAGCCTCCCTGGATTCTGGCCCTGCTATGGAATTTCCTGTCTTCCGATTGTGCTGTGGGCATGTTTTGTCTTGCTCCTGTCCTTCTTTTATGTATTTTTTTTTTTTCTTACTAGTGCATGAGTTGTACAGAAACTTGTTCCAGTGAATCATTTCAACAGCTCAGGCAGTGATTCTACCGAGCTTGGGGGAAATTCCGCTTAACATTTGTGACTTTCACAATTAACTCGAATCTCCATGCCTAGTTCTCTTATTACAACTGGAATGTGCCCCTGAACGGGACGGAACTACTTTTTAAAATTAAAAATAACAATAGCAGGGCTTCCCTGGTGGCACAGTGGTTGAGAGTCCGCCTGTCAGTGCAGGGATATGGGTTCAATCCCTGGTCCGGGAGGATCCCACATGCTGCGGAGCGGCTAAGCCCGTGCGCCACAACTATGGAGCCTGCACTCTAGAGTCCATGAGCCACAACTACTGAGCCTGTGTGCCGCGACTACTGAAGCCCGCATGCCTAGAGCCCGTGCTCCACAACAAGAGAGGCTACCGCAATGAGAAGCCCAGGCACCGCAACGAAGAGTGGCCCACGCTCACCGCAACTAGAGAAAGCCCGCGCGCAGCAACAAAGACCCAACTCAGCCAAAAATAAATAAATAAAATAAATTTATTTTAAAAAAATACTAATAACAATAGCTGTCCTTTATCAAATGCTTGCTTTGTGCCAGGCATGAGGCTAAGAGATGTGCCTACGTGATCTCATTTAATCCTCTCAAAAACCCTGTGGGATGTCCTATTATGATCACCATCTCCATTTTACAGATCAGAAACCCCAGAGACATTAATTCACTGTTTGCCTTTTTTTTTTTAATTGAAGTATAGTTGATTTACAATGTTGTGTTTAGTTTCTGCTGTATAGCAAAATGACTGAATTATACACATATATACCTTCTTTCTCATATTCTTTTCCATGATGGTTTATCACAGGATATTGAATATAGTTCCCTGTGCTCTACAGGAGGACCTTGTTTATCCATCCATCCCTGGTGGTCTAGTGGTTAGAATTTGGCACTCTCACTGTTTGCCTTTGAACGTAGCTGGGGTCTCTGTTTTAGTTATCTAGTGCTGTGTCACAAACTACCACAAGATTTAGTGGCTTAAAACAATCACCATTGCATTATCTCTCATGGTTCTGTGGGTTGACAGGGCTCAGCTGGCTGGTCCTTGTTTGGGGTCTCTTAGATGGCAGGTAGGCTCACGCAGGCCGTGTGGGATGCCTGGGCTTCTCTCCCTCTTCATATGGTCTGTGTCTCTCTACATGCCATCAGCACACAGCCTCTTCACATATTCTTTCCACTGAGCGCGCTGGACTTCTTACAAGGCTGCTCAACACTTCCGAAAGCACACAGGCAGACCTTCTGAACGCCTAGGCTTGGAAATCCCAGAACATCACCTCCACCACATTCTACTGGCTAAGGCAAGTCACCACGCCAGCCCATCTTCCACGGGGAGGGCCACATAAGAGTGTGGGTTCAGGAGGCACAGTTCATTGGTGGTATTTGGGGAGACTTGCCTCTGCAAGTAGCAAATGACATTGAGTTGGGACATTTGGGAAATGAGAGACCTTTGGACCACTAGTGAAGAAGAAGAAGTAGGAGAAATTGGGAAGTAAGGGGGCAGAGGAAGCTGGTGATACTGACTAACAGAGACATTAAAAGAAAGGAGAAGGGTATTTCAGGGTTTTGAAACGTGGTGTTAAATTTATTGCAAAAAACCTAAGCGCAAAACCAGAATAACCAAATAATCTGTAAAAAGAAGAACAAAGTTGGAGAATTCACATTTCGCAATTTAAAAACTTACTGCAAAACTACAGTAATCAAGGGGCTTCCCTGGTGGCGCAGTGGTGAAGAACTGGCCTGCCAATGCAGGGGATATGGGTTCGAGCCCTGGTCCGGGAAGATCCCACATGCCGTGGAGCAGCTAAGCCCGTGCGCCACAACTACTTAGCCTGCGCTCCAGAGACCGTGTGACACAACTACTGAGCCCGTGCACCACAACTACTGAGCCCATGTGCTACAACTACTGAAGCCCGGGCTCCTAGAACCCGTGCTCCACAACAAGAGAAGCCACCGCCATGAGAAGCCCACGCACCGCAACGAAGAGTAGCCCCCGCTAGTCGCAACTAGAGAAAGCCTGTGCACAGCAACAAAGACCCAATGCAACCAAAAATAAATAAATAATAAATTAATTTTTAAAAAAAAAACTACAGTAATCAAGACAGTGTGGCTCCGGCATAAGGATAGATATACAGATCAATAGAGCAGGATTGAGAGTCCAGAAATAAACTCTTGCATTTATGGTCAGCTGATTTTATAACAAGGGTGCTAAAACAAATCCATGGGAGAAAGAATCATCTTTTTAATAAATGCTGCTAGATGACTGAATAGGCATAAGAATGAAGTTGGATCCTTTTCTTGAACCGTACACAAAAATGAACTCAGAATGGATTACAGATCTAAATGTAAGACATAAAACTCTTAGAAGAAAACCTAAGAGTAAGTCGTCATGACCTTGGCTTAGGCAAAGCCTTCCTAGGTACAACACCAAACACACAAACAAGCAAAAAACCCGATAAATTGGACTTCACCACTTTAAAGGAGTAAAGGTTTTTGGTTTTGTTTCATTTTTGAAAAAGAAGGAAAAAAATGCTTATTAAACAAAGCAACCGAACAAGGGCCTGCTGGCAAGGGCACGGAAGAAGTATTTCTCATACACTGTCGGTGGGAGTCTAAGTTGGTTCAGCCTTTTTGTTGGGTGATTTGGTGGTATCTATCAAGGTTATAATAAAAGCTAATATAATAAGAACTAATACAAGATAATAATAAGGGTTAATAGAAATAGAGCTACTCCATTTGGGCACTAGTGTAGGTGCTTTATAAGCTAAACTTGTTTAGTGCTTAGAACATCCTTAAGGGATAGGTATTATTCTTTTACAGACAAGAAAAACAAAGCAGTGAGAGGTTAAGTAACTTGCACGAGGTCACACAGCTAGTAAGGAAAGGAGATAGGATTTGAACCCACACAGTGTGGCTCCAGGGGCTACTCTCTCAGCCACTGTGCACACAACCTCACTCAATATACCTGTCCTTTGACTCAACAATTCCATGTCTAAGAATCTATCTTCTGAAACCTCTGGCACATTTACCCAAAGATATATCATTCAGAATAGGATGTTCACCATAGGATGGCAGCAATAGAGGAAAATTGGAAATAACTTTAAATGTCTGTTAAAAGGCCATTGGTTAAATAAACTACATGTGGTCCATTTATACAATGAAATATAATTAAAAACGAGGAGCTTAATCTCTGTTCTGATATAGGAAGATATTCCTGATAAGAGTACCTTGCAAAATTATCTATCTATCTATCTTGCTTTAGCAAAACTAAAGATTCATTAGTTTTGTGCAAGAGTGTATATAGCCCAAATGTTAAAAGTTATCACCTCGGGACTTCCCTGGTGGTCCAGTGGTTAAGACTCCGCACTTCCACTGCAGGGGGCAGGGGTTCAATCCCTGGTCTGGGAACAAAGATCCCTGCGTGCTGCATGGGCATGGCCAAAAAAAAAAAAAAAAGTCATCACCTCTAGAAAATGAGATGGAGGAATGAAAGGAAGACTTACTGCTTACTTTACATACTTGTGTGTTCCTTGAGTTTTGAACAAAAACATGTATGCCTCTGTGATTAAATAAATGTAATTCCTGTTTAAAAAGAAAGGGTTCTGCAAGGCTATTCACAAATCTTCTATCAAGAAAGATTGTGAGCAGACCCTTCTCACCTGGGTGGATCTCAGGGCTTCACCTCTTACCAGGTTGTTGTAGCCCAGCCTGGACTTTTCCTTCCCGTCCCATTGATCTTCCTGCAGTTCCCAAACAATCTGTGTTCTCATCTCTCTTCTCTCTAACTGGAACACCTTTCCCCACTGAGTCATCTTGATGCCAAAATCTTGACTCTCTGTGCACCGATGCCGAACAGAAATACAGAGACAGAGTTATGGAGGAGAAAGAAAGAGTGGCTTTATTTCTTTGCCAGGCAAAGAGGGAACACAGTAGGCTAGCGCCTCAAGAACTGTGCCCCCCTCCCTGGGGAATAAGGGAGGGGTCTTATAGTCGGGGCTTATGGTCAGGGGTATGTGATAAGGATCAAGACAGTAACAGTCTTGCATTCTTCTTTATTCTGCAAAGTTTCAAAAGGGTGGGGTTGCTGACAAGATTAGGGTGTGTGCAGGATGTCAGGTGGTCTCCTAATCTTTTTATTTATTTTTATTTATTTTTATTTTTATTTTTGGCTGTCTTGGGTCTTTGTTACTGCGCACAGGCTTTTCTCTAGTTGCGGCAAGCGGGGACTACTCTTAGTTGCGGTTCGCTGGCTTCTCATTGGGTGGCTTCTCTTGTTGCAGAGCACAGGCTCTAGGTGTGCGGGCTTCAGTAGTTGTGGCACTCAGGCTCAACAGTTGTGGCTCGCTGGCTCTAAAGCACAGGCTCAGTAGTGGTGGTGCACGGGCTTAGCTGCTCCGTGCCATGTGGGATCTTCCCAGACCAGGACTCTAACCCGTGTCCACTGCACTGGTGGCAGGATTCTTAACCACTGCGCCACCAGGGAAGCCCTTGGTCTCCTAATGTTGATGAGCTTTTCTAGTCCCTTTAATCTTGCCTCAAGTGGTTTCCTGGCGGCTCCCCGCTTGATTAGCAAGTTTCTAATCTGCCCTTTGGAACTCAGGGAAGGTCATGGAGGCTGGAGTCTTGCCTACAAGAAATGGGGGACAAAAGGGCCTCCACACCTGGGAGCCCTATAGGGTCCCGTTAGGTTTCAATCTGGTTGCCTCTTCTCCATCCTTCAGGGCTAAGTTCACAAGTCACTTCCTCTGAGAAGCCTTCCCTCACCCCCGAAGCCAGGATTAAGGGCCCTGGGTTCTCCTGTAAACCCTAAGTTTACCACTTTCACTGCAGTTGCCCTGAATGGTAAATTTACTGTCTCCTTGGTTTCTGAAATGGAACCCAGGGGGTGAGGGGCTATGTTTTTTGTGTTTTTACTGTGCCTGGTACAGAGCTGGTGCCTAATAAATGTTCCTTGAAAGAGGGAATGAATGTATGAATGAATCTTTACAAGGAATAAAATATTGACCCGCTTCTCACTGCGACTGTATCATCACTGGGAGCTGAGTATAGATTAAGCCCACATGTGAGCCCATCTATTCATTCTGCTCTATCTCAGCCTCTCTACACATAAAATGTATGGCCCCAGCTTCATGGATGAGTTCAAAGGGTCCTGTGTTTAGTTTAACGCCCTGCTGTCGCCATCTTGAAATTCTCAATTCTTTCTGAATGAGGGACCTTGCATTTTCACTTTGAACTGGGCCCTGCAAATTATCAATATTAGCTGATCCTGAAGCCTTTTATGCACTCACTGGGATGATGGAGTCTTGAGTAATATTGGAAACCTCTGTGGATTCAAAGGCCCAGAAGGCAGCAGGCTGAGACTGTGCATTGCAGTGTGGCCACTTCCCCACCTTGCTAGGGAATAAATGGCTCAAACCCTTGTGCCCAGAGTTCCAATCCTATCCAAGCAGCCCCTGCACACTGGTGACCTCAGACACCATCTTAACCATGTCGGTTGTCGGAAAGGGTAAGGAAGCCCATTCTGAGAATAGACCAGAACCTAAATGTTTATGTTGTCAGCACCAATAAAAGGTACCTCTTATTTTTTCCATACAGTTCCTGAACAATAATGGTCTACTATCCCTTCTCGCTTTTATGTGACTTTCCTGAAAGACCCTATAAGTCAGAGGACACAATATTTCTTTTAAATCGATGACATTTTCCTATTCCAGGTAGTTTAAACAAAGCTTTGTCAACAAAGCTATATGACTGTTCCTTACAATTCCGAACACTTCTTGGTAACATTTGTTTCATCACATTCTATGCATTTTAAAAAAGAGAAGCAAGACCAGAGTCAAGGCTGTGGTTGTGAAACGGTGCACCTCAGATTGGGACATGAACCCCTGTGCCGGGATCCAAACCTGGCCAAAACCCACAGTCTTTCAACTGAGATCACACACCTGGTTTCAGGACTTAATGAAGTTCAGGTTCTTGATCATGTCTCATCGCAGAAAGAATTCAGTGCGAGACAAAGTGATGGGTAGGAAGTGGATTTATTTAGAGAGAAACACACTCCACAGAAGAGTGTGGGCCATCTCAGAAGGTGAGAAAGTCAACGGGGTATGGGGTTGTCAGTTTTTATAGGGGTGGGTAATTTCATAGGCTAATGAGTGGGAGGAGTATTCCAGCTATTTTGGGAAGGGGCAGAGATTTCCAGGAACTGGGCCACCGCTCGCTTTTTGATTCTTCTGGTCGGTCTTGGAACTGTCGTGGCACCTGTTGGTGTGTCATTTAGCTTGCTGATGTGTTACAGTGAGCGTGTACTGAGGCTCAAGGTCTAGCGGAAGTTGACTTGCCCGCCATCTTGGACCCATTTTGTTCTAATCAGTTTATGTCATGTCCTTGGGCTACGTCATCCTTTCAAAGGTTGTGCCCTGCCCCCTTCCCTCTTGTTTCAGTTGGGGATTTGATTTTTGTTTTCGTTTATTTTTGCTGTTTTTTAGTGAGAACCTCAGCCTACCGTGTGCTTCTGGATTTTTTTTGGATTTCTTTTCTTGGAGGGTAAAGTCTCATGAATCTTTTTTTTTTATTAACATCTTTATTGGAGTATAATTGCTGCTTTACAATGGTGTGTTAGTTTCTGCTTTATAACAGAGTGAATCAGCTATACATTTACATATATCCCCATATCTCCTCCCTCTTGCGTCTCCCTCTCACCCTCCCTGTCCCACCCCTCTGGGTGGTCACAAAGCACCGAGCTGATCTCTTTGTGTTATGTGGCTGCTTCCCACTAGCTATCGATTTTACATTTGGTAGTGTACGTAAGTCCGTGCCACTCCCTCACTTTGTCCCAGCTTACCCTTCCCCCTTCCCATGTCCTCAAGTCCATTCTCTACATCTGCGTCTTTAACCCCTCATGAATCTTTTAACACAGGATCACACACAGGACGCGGACTTTCTTTTGGAATCTGTTTTTATTAAGATGAAGCAGTCCAGGAAAGAATGAACTAAGAATAGAATTTAAAGCAGAAGTGTGGGGTTTTCACAGATTTCTATCAAGAGGATATATGGTTCTTTGATGCTGATAAGAATCCTTGCTTTCACTTCTCCCCTGGAAGCTAGGGAGCCAGGGAACTCAAGTAATCACAACAGAGCAGCTACTTACGGGGCTTTGAACCCCGGGGGAAATTGCTTCTGTGCCTCAGTTTCTTTATATGTAGAGTGTGTTAACATAATACATCATAATATTATGCGCTTACTGCCAGACACTGCGCTGAGTGTTTTACATGCACTTATTCATTCATTCAAATATTTACTGAGCACCTACTATGTGCAGGCATGCCTCTAGGCTCTGGGTATATAATAGTAAACAAAGTCCCTGTGCTTCAGGATCCTACATTCAATGAATCCACCCAATGACCTTCTGATGTCAACGTTATTGTTACCCCTATTTGACAGATAAGGAAATTGAAACTAAACGTGGTTAGGTAAAATCTTCCCCCAGGGAATTCCCTAGTGGTCCCGTGTTCCACTGCAGGGGGCACAGGTTTGATCTCTGGTCAGAGAACTAAGATTCCGCATGCCGCGGGTGGTGCGGCCAAAGGAAAAAAATCTGTCCCGAGATCACACATTGTAAGCAGTTGAGCTGTGATTTAAGCTTTGTACAGCTCATCCCTGGGCTGTGCAGTGCCCCTGAAAAAGGAATTAATAGGAACAGCCTAGTGGGATGTTTCAAAGCTAAAGAATGAAAAACTGGTAAGGGCCTTAACTGCAGAGAGTCCCCTGGGAATTTGAGAAAGTGTAAATAAAGGAGCCTGGAACACTTTCACCACTTTGTGGCTTGAGGACGGAGCTAAGGTTGGCTTGGAATCTTTCCCCCTAATCTAGGGCAGGGGCGGCATGTCACTCATACAATCATCTACTTTTGAGGGTCCCATGGACGTATTTGGGAAATTCACGTGTATAAGGGATACTACCCTTTCCTCCCTTTCGTGTTTGTATGGAATCCTACAATAAGAGGAAAACACTGGTGTTTGCAGAGAGCAGGTCTAGAAAGTATAATCATTGAAAGGGTGAACTTCATTAACTTCTGTCTGCTTGCTACACACACGCCTCCCACCCCGCCGCACACAAGTTGACTAAGGACCGTCCAGGTAAAAGGGACATTAACACAGTACCTGGCACAGAATATTAATTCAGGAAATACGTGGAAAATGAGTGATTGAAAAATTCAAACTCATAGTCACATAACAAGCAGCCAAAGCAATTACGCCAGACTCAGCACTTCCCAAAGGCTAACGGGATTTTTTCAAGCACTCAGCTCCCACTGGAAAATTCAGGGCAGGTAAACATATCCTTCAGTACTTTCTTTGAAATGCAAAGACTTGCAGATAAACGTGGACCTCCAAGAAGTGGGAGCAGATTGTTTGGCTGTCATTTTTCTTGGGTTCCTGAGAAGTCAAAAAAGTACAGAGGAGCCCCAGGAAGATGAAAATCATTGGGGTGGAGACTTCCCAGTCCAAAGGGCCTCACTCTGCCTGAAATAAAAATATTGGCTTACACTAGTTTCTATTTTCCAAGACAAGTAAGAATTTAAGGTCAGAGGGTAGGCTATTAAATTCACTAACTCCCCCAGAGAGAGAACATGATGGGTTTAAACATTAGTACCTATTAACTCAGCCATTTAAAAATACACAGGAGCCAAACTCTTCTCAACCCACCACCCAACACACACACACACACACACACACACACAAACACACACACACACACACACACACACACACGCCCCTGTCACTGGAATCAAATCATATAAATGCAACCGACTCACTTCTCAACTGGAACCTTCCAAAAAGACATAGTGATCTGAATTTCGTATCTAACAGAGTGAGGAGGATACAGCTAAGAAAGAATGGCATTTTCAAAGCTCTCCACCTCTCAGCATGAATTATTTCTAAGTCGCCCATGGGTCTCCCTTGATTTTGTCCATCTGTCTGTTCTGGTGCCATCCATCACATTTGGAGATCTCACTGCACGTCGGATTGGCTTTGGAAGCTATTTGCCACACCGATGCAACTCTTGCGACAAAGGTTTGAAATGGACATCTCTTCTGGCCTCTTGGAGTGTCCTAGACGCTTAGGTCTCAAACTGTGGATTTTGAGCTTGGAGTAGAATTTGGGGAACGAGGGACTTGAAAAATAGTACACCAGGGGGTCCAGCATGCTGTTCACGTAGGTGAAGCTGAGGGTGACGTGGAGGGCTACGTGGACAGAGGGATCGCAGGCGCTGGTAGGCACTGTCCAGAGGAAATACAGTCTGGCTGACACGCTGGGCAGGTAGCAGGTGATGAACACAACCGCCACCACCATGATGAACCAGGTAGCCTTCTTCATCCGAGTCTGCCTGGCCAGGTGCTGCCTCCGCTTCAGACTCCAAATGATCTTGAAGGAACAGAACAAGATGATGCTGAGGGGCAGGAAGAATTCCAGCTGGAACATGACGTCGTGCCAGCCGTTGGCCGACTCCATGATGAAGCTTTCACAAGTTATGGTCTCCTCTTGCACACACAGATGGTTCTCCGTCAAAAGATACAGAGTCCCCAGGATGACCATGGTCCAAAGGGCACAGACAATGCCAACTGCAGTCCGGTTGGAGATGGCATTCACCGTATGGTGGGGATGAACCACTTTAAAATACCTGTCCACAGCCACCACCGTGAGGAAGACGATGCTCCCAGCCCTGTTCGTGGCCAGCATGAAGAGTGCCACCCGACAAGGGATGTCCTCAAAGACCCATTGCCTGTGTCTGCGGTAGTAGTCTGTCCGAAAGGGCAGGCAGATCATGAGAAGGAAGTCGGCCACAGCCAAGTTGAAAAGGTAAATAGTACTCGGCTTCCAGGTCTTCATGTGAAAGCAGAAACCACACAGGGCGATGCCGTTGCCCAGGGCGCCCAGCACAAAGGCCAGGATCAGCAGCGGCGGCATCACCTGGGAGATGGGGTCCCCCTGGATGAGGCAGCACGACCTGTTTTCCATGGTGGACAGAGGACCAGTGTTCTGTGTGTTGGGCTGTGGAGTTCCCCCCAAAACACAGATGCTTACCTGAATGCTCCAGCTGCTGCGTTTCCAACTTCTTCACCCTGGGACACAGGTACCACACGTGTGCATGGATGCAGCCACTCCACGGAGAACAGAAACTTCGGCCAGGAAATGGGAGACTCAAGGTGGGGGTTCCTTTCTCTGGAGCCTGGGTCACAAGCTGCCTGTCTCCCTGACAGCCGAAGCATGTAACACCCCAGGGCTTTGAAACGCGGGTAACTTCACGCAGTTGTCATTTCTGGGAAGCAGCTGGCAGGTCCGAGGAGATTCGTGCTGGAGAGGAGTAGTTGAGTCCTGTCCCAGAATGATTTTTATTTTCAGCCTCTCTCTTAGCCGGAGAATAAGCAAAGCTGCCCAGGAGGAGTGAAAAAACAGCTTATTTGTCCTCCCTCCCGGTGGAGAAACACAAACATTTCCTGGAGCCGTCCTGGGTCTCTGCCTGCACTTTCCTCCCTAACCTTTGCCTGACTGCTGTCCTCTCCCTCATCCTGTGGGGCGCTCCCGGGCCGTGCCAGGGAGGGGAGGTTTAGCTCTGCATCTCCTCAGGGCCACTTCCTATGCCAGACTTCAAAATCAGAAGGATCTGAGGAGGAAAAAAATCCTTAATATAGCACTTGCTGGCTGTTAGAAAAATTCTCTGGAGTGAGTCGCCATTCCTCTCCCCCACTTGCACCTCCTACCCTTTGCATTCTTCCTTGGAGCCAAGTGACCAGTTGTACCACCACCAAGACCATGAAATGGGTCTGAAGCCACTTCTCACGTCCATGTTCACGAAACAGCCTCTTTGGGAGCCAGGTCCTCCCTCTGCCGTCAAAAGAGGATTTGGCTCTGAGGTTCCCAAATTCCGCCGCTCAAAAGAGCAGAGTGCCATGACCTGTATGGTTTTTTTGTTTGTTTTCTTTTTTGGCTGCACGGCATGTGGGATCTCAGCTCCCCAGCCAGGGATCAAACCCGTGCCCCCTGCGTTGGAAGCGCTGAGTATTAACCACTGGGCGGCCAGGGAAGTCCCTATAAGTTTTAAATTTTAATTACGCGCTGAGCCCATTGGTGGGGGAGAATGAGAGATGGGGCAGTTAGTCAAGGAGTTTATCTCAAAAACGATCATTAGTAAAATTAGTCTGCTCCCAAGACCAGAGTCTTTGCTAAACTTCCCTGTCCTTTGGCTTTAGAGATGATCTGTCTGTCCTTTCAGCTTTCAGTTTAGGAAAGGGTGAGGGGAGGGCGTGCACTGAGAGGAGGAATATGCCTTCTTCCAGAACGCTGGTGAAAGCTAAATTCTTCCCCCTGAATCCTGGACTCCAAATCATCCCAACAACCTTCCCCTCTGTCCCCACCCTAGCACGGATCATTGTCACCTCCCTCCTGTTGAAACAGTTGAGTCTCCTTGCTTCTAGTCTATTTTCTGTAATTCCTCTCCCACTCTACAGTGTGATTTTTTTCTAAAGCACAGATATGATCATATCTTTTTTTTTTTTCCCTTAAAACCCTTCAGTCTGCCAAGGTGATAGCTGTGTGGCCTGTGAGCCGTATCTGGTTTGAGAACCAGTTTGACTTGACCCATATGTTTTAAAAACCTAGGACTGTCATATAAAAACCTGGATTTCCAGGGACTTCCCTGGCGGTCCAGGGGTTAAGACCCCGCGGTTCCGCTGCAAGGCGCCTGGGTTCGATCCCTGGTCGGGTAACTAAGATCTCATGTGCCACACAGCATGGCTGAAAAATTTAAAAATATATTTTTTAATTAAACAAAACAAAACAAAAACACACCGGGATTTCCAGCCTCTCTTGGAAACTGGAAGATCTGGTCACACTGGGCCAACCATTCCTGCCTGGTAACAGTTTGCCAAAGCTGAGAGTAGCTGCACCCTTGAGACAAGGCGAGAATCCCCATTTTGCCACAGTCCTCACCCCTCCCTGTTACCTGGTCAGCTTCACTCATCGACACGCCTAGTCTCTGTGGGATTTTAAGTTTGTCACCTCTGCTCCAGGTTAAAGGTCAAGTTCCTTGGGTTGGTCTACAAGACCCTTCACAGATGGTTCCCAAACTAATTTTCCAGTGTCATTCTCCTGTCACTTTCCTCCTCACACCCTACCTGTGAGTCTCTGAACTTCTTACAAATAAATGTGTCCACCAAACAGCTACGTTTAGCTCCCTCACCAATCCAAGAGGTCCTTGGAGATAAAGTCCATGTTCTTGACAGTAAGGGCCTAGAAGAAGGATGTGATGATTAACTCCTACTTTTACTGAGAGCACATATCCTCCACTTTCACTCTGTGGACCTTTGTGATTCTATAAGAAGATGCTAACTGATGGAGGGGAAACTACCGTAGGCTGGAATGCCCCAAAATGAGGCTGGGTGGGTGACCCTGAGTACTACCTCAATATGGTCAGGCTGGATTTTTCAACAAATGGAAAAGATTCTTTCTTCTGGGTCAGCAGATACCATCGAGATTCTTGTAAACACTAACACAAGTGTTTCCCTTTTCCCGAATGACTAACACTTGCCTTTTTTTTCCACATCCTTTCTGTTTTGTCGAATCACCTTCCACTCCCTCTCTCTTCCTCCCTCTAGAGTTAGCAGGGGATTAAGGAAGAAAAGATAGGTTTCTCTTTCTCTGAAAGTCTACTGCTGATAATAGGGGAGGCTGTGAATGTGGAGGGTTTGTGGGAAATCTCTGTGTCTTCCCCTCAATTTAGTTGTGAACTTAAAACTGCTCTAAAAAAAAGTCTTAAATTTTCTTTAAGCCAAATTTCATTACTGTTCTTATTTTTACTTCTAGCTACCAATTACAATGCCCGATATAAAATAGAGGCTTGGGACTTCCCTGGCGGTCCAGCGGTAAAGACTCCACGCTTCCACTGCAGGGGGCGCGGGTTCGATCCCTGGTTGGGGAACTAATATCCCACATGCCATGCAGCACGGCCATAAATAAATAAATTAATTAAAAATAGAGGCTTTATTGATTAAAAAAATGCTTACTCAATGAACCTCTGAGGTACTTTATCTAGATGCTTCAGGATCCCCAAAATGAGGAAGATGTTATCTGCTGTCTGGGGCTGAGTGTTTACTAGGAGAAATAAGACAAGTGCATAAATAACAAGAAAGGAAAAGCAAATTGAATAAGCGGTTTAAGGCAATATTTTCTACAATGTGGTAGACACGCCACAGATGATACGTGAGATGATTTTAGATGATGGAGAGTAATATCCATATGGACTTTGACTTTATAGCTATGATTTTATTTTAATATGTGTTCGAAAAAAATACAGCTGGTTTATTGGAGTTTTGTGAGTGGGGGGGATGAGGGAGAGTTGTTAAAATTTCTAGGGGCAGAAATAGAAGGAACAGACATTCCGGAAAATGAGCAGCATGGAAAAAGTAAGGTGGAGGGGGCATCTGAGGAACATTCGAGGAGTCTGGAATTTGGAGTCTATGTTGCAGAATCATAAGGAATAAAACAGGTCACGTTGAGTGGGGCTGTTTTGCAGAGGACTTTGAATTCAGTGGCAGGGGGAACCTTTTTTTTTTTCTTCTTTTTATACAGCAGGTTCTTATGGAGGAACCTTTTTTTTAAAAACTTATTTAATTAATTTATTTATTTTTGGCTGCGTTGGCTCTTTGTTGTTGCGTGTGGGCTTTTCTCTAGTTGCGGCGAGCGGGGGCTACTTACTCTTCCTTGTGGTGTGCGGGCTTCTCATTGCGGTGTCTTCTCTTGTTGCAGAGCACAGGCTCTAGGCACATGAGCTTCAGTAGTTGTGTCACGCAGGCTCAGTAGTTGTGGCGCACAGGCTTAGTTGCTCCGTGGCATGTGGGATCTTCCCGGACCAGGGCTCAAACCCGTGTCCCCTGCATTAGCAGGCGGATTCTTAACCACTGCGCCACCAGGGACGCCCTGGAGGAACCATTTTTGAGTGAGTGATGTTGTAGAGGATTGGAGGCAGGAGATGGAAAAGGAACAGGCTTTTAATATGTGTCCCCCTCCGCTTCTTCTGCCTACCCTGGAGCCCCAGTATTGCCCACTGCTGTCACCTGGGAATTCTGCAGGGTCAGAGCCCATGATTTCTCTTTCTAGTGTGTTCCATGGTGAGCCATAGGGGCAATGTTATCAAGGAGTGTGGTGTCCCAGATAACTGAAGCCCTTGAGTACCAACACTTTTAAAATAAAGCTCACATCAGACAAAGGGAACTGTTAGCACCATCCATCAAGTAGCTCAAGCCATAGCTTGGTTCCCTCTTCCTTGCTGGCCACATCCCCATCTACAGATCATACGCCCTAAATCTCTCTCCACACACACTACTACCACTTTTTCAAATATTTATTTATTTATTTAGGCTGTTGCAGCATGTGGACTCTTAGTTGCAGCATGCATGCGGGATCTCGTTCCCCGACCAGGGATCGAACCCCGGGCCCACTGCATTGGGAGCCCAGAGGCTTACCCACTGGACCACTGGGAAAGTCCCCACACTGCTACCACTTTGGCTGGTCCAAGTTTCTAGAGGAAACAACCACCTCCTGATTGGTCCTCCTGCCTCCTGTCGTGTTCCTCCTCCAACCCATCTCCCAGAACTCAAACCTGATGATGTCACCTGCCACCCACCAACCCAGCTGAATGCTCCCATGCTTCCCTGTTGTCCTTAGCAGGGAATTCAAGACACCATAGGAACTGGCCTCAATGTCCAACAGGAGGCGTAGCAGTGTTTAGTGTCCGAAGGCTGTCTTCTAGGGGCCGCTGGGGACACATTTCCCTTCCTTCCTAGTGCTAGATACCTCCTCTTTTGTTGGCTTCAGCAACTTCCACTAGAATTTTCTAAATATAATGATGGAAATGTTCTGTAATATACATGTAGCTCTTGAGCACTTGAAATTGGGGCTAATGGGCAATGAATTTTCAATATTATTTAATTTTAATTAGTTTAAATTATAAAAGCCACGTGTGGTTTGTGGCTACCATACAGGGAGCCCAGGGGATACCTCTTCCTCCAGCCCCCAAGCCTCCTGTGCTTCTCCCTCTCTAGTCTGGGTTAAACCTTTTCTCTGCCCCTATCTGCCACTCACACACTGACCACGCAGGATTGTGACCGTTTACCTGTGTGTCTCCCCCCAGCCCTTTGTCTCCACGAAGCCTAGTGCTGGGTCTGATTCAGCTCTGCAAGCCCAGACTGTAGCCTGGCACCAAAGGGATGCACAAGAAGTATGTCTTGAGTAAACGAATGAACTAGTGGGCGAATGACTCCCAACAGACCTCTGTAGTTTACTTATTCTCCTGGCTCTGAGGAGACACAGGAAGGGCAGGTTGAAAGGACCTGCGACCACACCTGCCAGGCTGATCTGGTATGAGCTTGGAGCTCTTGGACCCCGCCGGGCCACCTCCCCCGATGCTTTGTGAGATAACATGACACCGTATGTGACAGGGGCAGGCAGTGGACATTCCCTGCGGGACCGCCTGGCAGGTGGCAAGAGGGGGGAGTGTCTGTGTGACGGTGTGTTAGGAACGCACACTCCTCCCGGTGTGTCTCTTTCACTCCTGCACCTCGGCCACACTCATAACACTTCCGATGTCAGGTGTGTGGGATTTTTTTTTTCCCCACGCCACATGATTCTCTGTGACACCAACTGGGTGTCCTACAGTTTGATTCAATTCTGACACTAACCAGAGTTAGCTCAGACCTCACAGGTTAAAGGTTCGGTCCCATGAGACTGCCCCCCACTTTGGATGCTAATTGCAAGTTGTGGGTCCGCTAGATACCTACAACTTATGTCCGACATGGCTGCAATTCGAGGTTCCCATGACACCCCTCCTCAGATTCGAGCATATGCTAGAACAGCTCACAGAACTCAGGGAAACAGTTATGTTTACCAGTTTATTATATAATGAAGGATGTGATAAAGAGACAGAAGAACAGCCAGGTGAAAGGTATGTAGGGCAAGGTCTGGAAGGGTTTTGAGTGCAGGAGCTTCTGTCCCCATGGGGCTGGGGACCTCCTGGTTCATGAATGTGTTCACCAACCCAGAAGCTCCCCAAACCTCATAGAACTGGGATTTCTGTGGAGGCTTCGTCATGTAAGCACGGTCACTCATTAACTCCATTTCCAGCCCCTCTCCTTTCTCTGGAGAATGGGGGCTAGGGCTAAAATTCCAAGCCTCTAATCATGGCTCGGTCTTCCTGGTAACCAGCCCCCATCCAACAGTCCATTAAGAGTCACCTCATTAGATGGGACTTCTCTGACGGTCCAGTGGTTAGGACTCTGAGCTTCCACTGCAGGGGGCTTGGGTTCGATCCCTGGTCGGGGAACTAGATCCCACATGCTTCGAGGCGTGGCAAAAAAAAAAAAAAGTCACCTCATTAGAACACGAGACAATCCTATCACCCCGGGAATTCCAAGGGATTTAGGAGTTCTGTGTCGGGAACCAGGGGCAGAGACCAACATATATATTTCTTGTTATGTCATAGGTAGAAATCCAAGGCCTCTGCTTCTCCAAAACGCCTTTCCCAATCAGAGACCTGGTATGTGACTGTGTTATCTTCCTGAGGCTGCTAGAACAAATTAGCACAAGCTTGGTGGCTTAAAACAACAGAAATGTATTCTCTCACAGTTCTGGAAACTAGAACTCTGAAATGAAGGTGTCAGTAGCGCTGTGCTCCCTCCAGAAGCTCTAGGGAAGAGTTTGTTCCTTGCCTCTTCCAGCTTCTGGGGACTGTTGGCGGTCCTCGGCTTGTGGCTACATCACTGCAATCTCTGTTTCCATGGTCACATAGCCTTCTCCTCTGTGTACCTCTTCTATGGACACTTGTCATTGGATTTAGGGCCCAGATAATCCAGAATGATCTCAGGATCACTAACTTAAACACTGCAAAGACTCTTTTTCCAAATAAGGTCATATTCACAGTTTTGAGGGGTTAGGATGTGGACATATCTTTTTTTTTGAGGGGTAACCACTCCACGCATTAGTGACCTTCTCTTTTTCTTTTTTTTTTTGAAAGAGTCCTTTATTTATTTATTTATTTACTTACTTACTTACTTACTTACACTGAGCAGCCTGTGGGATCTTAGTTCCCCAACCAGGGATTGAACCCAGGCCCTCGGCAGTGGAAGCACGGAGTCCTAACCACTGGACCACCAGGAAGTCCCTACAGTGACCTCTTCAACGTCACTGTTTGAGTCTCAGAGTTCCTTTCTCTACCAAACTATTTCAAAATGCCCTCTCTGGAAGGGAGGAGGAACTACTGACTGAATTTATGGTGTAAATGATTTATCACATTTTTCGTTTTGTTTCCTCCTACAGCCCAGGAGAAAGCTAGGGGCCTGAACGTTAAGGAGAGAGCTGGAGATTGCTTCACAGGGTGATCAGGAGAGAAGTTACCCTGACCTGACACAAGCTGACAAGGAAGTTCCTCACCATTTCAAAATGAGTCTTAAAAATTGCAAACAATGTATTTTTTCCCCCCTAGGTATAAAGTGTAAGAAAAATTAAAAAAAGAGGGGGGAACTATAGATTCAAAGAGATTTAAGAGATATAGGGAGTTCCCTAGTGGTCCAGTGGTTAGAATTCTGTGCTTTCACTGCTGTGGCCCCGGGTTCGATCCCTGGTCAGGGAACTAAGACCCAGCATGCTGTGCAGCATGGCCAAAAAAAAAAACTAGATATATTAACCAATTGTTTGTACTCTCAACTCCAACTGTTAAAAAGTACGAGACATTAGGGGAAATCTGAACAAGGACTGGCTAATTAAGGATAGATAGTAAGGGATTCTTGCTAATTATCGTAGGTGTGATAACGGGATAGTTTGGTTATGTTTAAAGAAAGAGTTCTTATCTTTTGGAAATAAATACTGAAATATGTGTAGATGAAATTACATGGTATTTGGGATGTGATTCAAAGGAGTCCAACAGGGGCTTCCCTGGTGGCGCAGTGGTTGGGAGTCCGCCTGCCAATGCAGGGGACACGGGATCATGCCCCGGTCTGGGAAGATCCCACATGCCGCGGAGCGTCTGGGCCCGTGAGCCATGGCCGCTGAGCCTGCGCGTCCGGAGCCTGCGCTCCGCACCGGGAGAGGTCACAACAGTGAGAAGCCCGCGTACCGCAAGAAAAAAAAAAAAAAAAAAAAAGGAGTCCAACAGGAGAGGGGAAGAGACCTAGAAAAACAGAGGTTATGAGTTTTTGATTGTTGTGGCTGGATTATGGGAACAGGGATATTCATTGTCCTATTCTCCCTGTGTTTGTATATATTTTCCATTATAAAAAGTTAAAGTTGAAAGCAACTTAAATCTTTATCGGTGGGGAATGAGATAAATTATGGTGTCTTCATTCAATAAAATTCTGTGTACTTATTAAAAAGAATAGTAGCATTCACTTGTACAACACTACCTTTGGATCAGGCCCCCACCAAAACACAAAAAATGCACTGGAGTTTGTGTTGAATAATCCCATTTTTGGAAGCTAAAAAATAATGTATGCACTGTTGTGCATCGCTAGGTGGAAATGTAAAATGGCTCAGCCGCTGTGGAAAACAGTTTGGCAGCTCCTCAAAAAGCTAAACATAGAATTGCCATATGAACCAGCAATTCCACTCCCAGGTATAGACCCAAAAGAATTGAAAATAGGACTCAAGCAAATACTTGTACACAAATGCTCAGAGCAGCACTAGTCACCATAGCTAAAAGGTGGTGTGATTGTTTATTTTATGTGTCATCACGGCTGGGCCAAGGTGCCCAGATATATGTGGTCAAACATTATGCTGGATGTTTTTCTGAAGGTGTCTACTGGAAGAGATTAACATTTTTTTAACATCTTTATTGGAGTATAATTGCTTTACAATGGTGTGTTAGTTTTGTGCTTTATAACAAAGTGAATCAGCTATACGTATACATATATCCCCATATCTCCTTCCTCTTGCGTCTCCCTCCCACCCCTCCAGGTGGTCACAAAGCACTGAGCTGATCTCCCTGTGCTGTGGGCTGCTTCCCACTAGCTAGCTATTTTACATTGAGATTAACATTTAAATTGGTGGACTTTGAGTAAAGCAGAGTGCCCTCTATAATGTGGGTGGGCCTCTTCCTGTAAGCTGAAAGCTTTACTAGAACAAAGACTGACCTCCCCCAAGCAAGAAGGAATTCTGCCTGCAGGTGACCTTTGGACTTGACCTCAACATTGGCTCTTCCCTGGGTCTCCAGCCTGCCCGTCTACCCTGCCGACTTACCAGTCTTCATGGCTGCATAAGCCAATTCCTTAAAATTAATCTCTCTCTGTATATATATACACCCTATTGGCTCTGTTTCTCTGAAGAACCCTGAATAATACAGGTAGAAACAATTCAAGTGTTCATCAACACATGAACAGATAAACAAATTGTGGTATCAACACACAGTGAAGTATTATTATTCCATCATAAAAAGGAATGAAGTTCTGATTCATGTTACAGAGTCCATAAACCTCAAAAACATTCTAAGTGAAAGAAGCCAGACATAAGAGGTAATGTATTATTCCATTTATATGAAACATTCAGAATATATAAATCATAGAGACAGAAAGTGGATTAGTATTTTCCAAAGACTGGAGATACGGAAGAATAGGCAATGACTGCTTAATGGGTACAGGGTTTGTTTTGGGGGTGAAAAAATGTTGGAGCTAGATAGAAGTGGTGTTTGAACAACAATGTATTATGCCACTGAATTGCACTTTTTTTTTTTTTTTTTGGCCACGCTGTGTGGCGTGGGGGATCTTAGTACCCTGACCAGGGATCGAACCCGTGCCCCTTGCAGTGGAAGTGTGGAGTCTTCACCACTGGACCGCCACGGAATCCCTGAATTGTACGCTTTAAATGGTTACTTTATGTGAACTGCAACTCAGTAAAAAACATGTATATGTATTTTAGAAATCTGGAAGATAAGAATATGTGTTGTGGAGTTAGGCTGCCTGGGTTTAAAGTTAATTCTTTCACTTATTGGCTGCAAGATCTTTAGGCAAGCTACTTTCCTCTTTAAGTTTCAATTTCCTCACGTGTCAAATGGAAATGATATTACCCATGTTATTCTAATATGAAGGCAAAATTGTAATAGGGAAGAACTTCTGCATTCTATTACAAGTTAATCACTAAAGGGATTTTGCCTATAAATTTAAATTATGCATAATGGCCCATCTCTGGGAAGCCTGCCTCCTATGTAGTGAGTGTTAAGCTAAAATACATTGGTTTAAGATGTAGAGAACAAACGTATGGATGCCAAGGGGGGAAATTGGCGGGGTGGGGTGGGGAGCGCAGGGTGGTGGTGGTTGTGGTGGTGGGATGAACTGGGAGATTGGGATTGACTTATATGCGTTAATATGTATAAAATGGTTAACTAATAAGAAAAAAATAAAATAAAATAAAATACATTGGTTTAGCTCACAGGAAACCTCCTGACCAGGCTCACCTATGAATGGCTGCAGGAAGAAAGAAATTAACACATCCCCTCCCAAGTCTGACCGGAACCAGGACTTTACTCCCTCCACTTTTAGTATAAAAGAAGCATGAATTCTAACTCAGGGAAGATGGTTCCTTGGGACTTTAGTCCACCATCTTCTCGGTCTGCTGGCTTTCCAAATAAAGTCGCTATTCTCTGCCCCAACAATTCATCTCTCAATTTATTGACCTGTTGTGCAGTGACCGGTACGAGCTTGAACTGAGTAACAAAAATGAGTTAATCTACGTAAAGTGCTTAGAGCAGTATACAACAGAGTAAATGCTATATATGTTTTAGTTAATATTCCTATTAATATCATTATATGTACCAAACTGCTAATAGCACTCTAGAGATGGGGAAAATTTGGTTTTTTACTGTACACACTATGAATGTTTTGTAATATTTTTGTGATAAAAGAGAGGTACACTTTATTGTAATATAACTCTCAGAATTTCAGGGGGCTGGGACTTCCCTGGTGGTACAATGGTTAAGACTCCAAGTTCCCAACGCAGGGGGCCCGGGTTCGATCCCTGGTCAGGGAACTAGATCCTACATGCATGCCGCAACTAAGGAGCCTGCCTGCTGCAAATAAAACCCGGTGCAACCAAATAAATAAATATTGAAAAAAAAAGAATGTTGGGGGGCTTTGCGCCCCTTATACGAGGGCTAAACAAAGACGGGTTTCATTGTAAACCTGATCAAGTTCCCGCCCCATCATGATCAAATTGTATCATCTTTGTAAATTAATCCTCCTCTGTATTGAATATTTATGGGCCTATTGTGGCAGAACTTGTGTCCCTTGTTAGTCCTCTGTTGCAGGAAGGGCAGGAAGGGCAAATGACCTTATGAAACATCAAACTTTTTGGAGAAGCAGAACAGGTTGCTTTTCATTAACCTCTGTCATGTCTGCTCCTTCCCTATCATCTCAGTCCCCCCATCCTTCTTCCTTTGAGCAGGGCTTCTGGGATCAAGAGCTTGGATGATGGGGTAGTTCTATGCTGTTTGGGTCTTCCCAGCATCTACGTGCCCTCCTTTTGGCATTGGCACCCAGATTTCCTTTGCTGACTGATCCATCCCCGAGGTTTGACCATCTCTGAGGTTTGGGAGGATCTGGCTCTAGGAATGGACATCTGGCAGATCAGATCGTTTCATCCCTGTGGCCACTGTGACTGGGTCAGGTGGGCACAGGACTCAAGGGACTGATGACTCCATTTGGGTTGCTCTAACAAAATACCATGGACTGGGTGGCTTATAAACAACAGGTTATTTCTGTGATTATTTCTCACAGTTCTGGAGGCTGGGACATCCAAGATCAAGGTGCCAGCAGAATCACTAGTGAGTGGCCACTTCCTGTTGCCTGCTCTCTGCGTCCTCACGTGGCGGAAGGGAAGGGAGCTCTCCGGAGTCTCTTTTGTTTTATTTTATCTGAGGCATCAGTGGTTTAATGGATGGGGGAGCTTACATGTCTGAAGCAAGTTCCTGGAGCCATGCCCCACCACGTGCAGCGCATGGCAGGCAGGACTTGGTGGCAGTCTTCACTCTCAAGGGGAAGGGGAGATGACAAATTATAGGGGAATTGACGTCAGGTGGGCTCATTTGCTACCAGGGAAACCAGTGGAGGGGTACGCCCTTCACTGCCCCTTTGATAAGCTGTCACTATCTGGGACCTGGGGCAAGTACCTAGGAAGGTCAGTCATGTGAGTAGGGTGTAGGTAAAGCAGGCCCTTGTCGGGGTCTCTTTTATAAGGACACTAATCCCATCATGAAGGCACCACCTTCGTGACCTAATCAGCTTCCAAGGGCCCCACCTCTTAATACTATCATATTGGGAGTTAGGATTTCAACGTACAGTTTTGGGGGGGACACAAACATTTGATCTATGGCAGATACCAACCTGAGTTGTTTGCTAGAACCACTGGAAAAGATAATCTTTCTTCTGGAATTGCTAAACTAGTAGTAAATTTGGGAAGTATTTGGAGAGTATGACAAAAGCGTAGGGAAGAAGATAAAACATGAAAAGAGATAGTTTCTTTTTTAAAGACTTTTTTTTTTTTTTTAAATTTTTGGCCCCGCTGCACAGCATGTGGGGTCATAGTTTCCCGACCAGGGTTCGAACCTGTGCCCCCTGAATTGGAAGTGCAGAGTCCTAATCACTGGACTGCCAGGGAAGTCCCCTAAAAAACTTTTAAATCTGAAATAATTTCAAACTTACAGAAAAGCTACAAGAATAGTACAAAGTAACTCCCCTACGTGTACCCGGAATTATCAAGCATAAGTACTTTTCACTTTTGCTTTATAATCTTCTGAGAGAAGTAGATTTAAAAAAAAATTATATTGAAGTATAGTTGATTTACAATGTCATGTTAATTTCTGCTGTACAGCAAAGTGACTCAGTTATACATACATATATTATTTTTCATATTATTTTCCATTCTGGTTTATCACAGGATACTGAATATCATTCCCTGTGCTATAGAGTAGGACCTTGTTGTTTATCCATCCTATATATGCTAGTTTGCATCTGCTAATCCCAGGCTCCCAATCATTTGAGAGAGGTAGATTCTTTTTTTTTTTTTTAATTTACTTATTTATTTATTTATGGCTGTGTTGGGTGTTTGTTGCTGCATGCAGGCTTTTCTCTAGTTGCGGCGAGCGGGGGCTACTCTTCGTTGCGGTGCGCGGGCTTCTTATTGCGGTGGCTTCTCTTGTTGCAGAGCACGGGCTCTAGGCGCGCAGGCTTCAGTAGTTGTGGCACGCGGGCTCAGTAGTTGTGGCTTGCGGGCTCTAGAGCGCAGGCTCAGTAGTTGTGGTGCACGGGCTTAGCTGCTCTGCGGCATGTGGGATCTTCTCGGGCCAGGACTCGAACCCGTGTCCCCTGCATTGGCAGGCGCATTCTTAACCACTGTGCCACCAGGGAAGCCCCTGAGAGACGTAGATTCTTGGGTATGTTATTTTATCTCTAGAATCCAGCTATTCCTGAAACTGCAATCCAATCCTGGATTCTTAAAATTTTTTCATTAAAAAAATTTTTTTTTTCTGTAGATCTCTGTCTCTCTGCACTGAGAGCAGCTCTCCTGCCACAGCTCTTCATCCCCTGAAAATGTACATTTGCACGTTTGTCTCCACCTCCTTCTAGGTCAGGAGAACCTCTAAGCTGCTGAGCCCATCGCTGTCCGCAGTGGTGCTGAAATGAACAGAGACGCTGACAGATGAGAGCCTCAGCAGCTTGGCATCCCCATGTCCCCTGACTTCGCTTACTCTTAGCAGCAGCTTCCAAAACAGTGCCCCCCAGCTTTCTTTTTTAACTTTTTATTTTATGTTGGAGCATAGTTGATTAACAATGTTGTGTTAGTTTCAGGTGTACGGCAAAGTGATTCCGTTATTCTTTTTTTTTTTTTTTTTGCAAAGATGGTACAAGAATCCCCATTTACTCTTTTATTTATTTTGATTTTTGGCTGCACAGCACGGCACGTGGGATCTCAGTTCCCTGACCAGGGATTGAACCCGTGCCCCCTGCAGTGGAAGCGTAGAGTCTTAACCACTGGACCGCCAGGGAAGTCCCCGATTCAGTTATACATATACATTGCAGTGCCATTTCAAGGGACATCAACACAGCAGCCAAGTTCGTTGGACCTGAGGCTGTCACAGTAGGTGGCTGGCTCTGGAGCTGGAATGAGGACTGTGTTTGGGAGCCTCATCATTGGTTATGCCAGGAACTCTTCTCTGAAGCAACAGCTCTTCTACACAATTCTGGCCTTTGCCCTCTCAGAGGCGATGGGGACCTTTTGCCTGATGGTGGCCTTTCTCATCCTCTTTACCTTGTGAAGGAGCTGTCTCCACCTCTTATAGTGCTTTCTCCTGTGTTTCTCTGCCCTGTATGTTCCTTTTCCTATACCTCCCCAGGCAGCCTAGGGAAATTGGTTGGCTCAGGGTTTGACAAACAAATAGAGAACACAGAGAAAAGACAAATACTGTATTAATTTAAAAATATGTTTTTTTTCTAAACCAGTTTAAACATCAAAGATCCAAGCGAAAGGTACCATCTTGCCCTTGAGAAAATAATTCTCAAAGGCTATCCATCCTTCAAGAGAGAAAGGTGACAAATACAAACTCTCTTTTCAGAAAAGAATAAATGTTTTCAATTTAGACCAGAGCTAACAGATGAAAAATGTATTAGTTTTGAAGATAGTTCATGTAGCTTGGGAATAAACTGAGCCCAGTTCACTGGTCAGTTCTCATCCATGTGTGTCTCGATCCACTGGTGTGTTGAAATCAGTCTCTATTTCTTATTTATTTACTTTTTTTGGCCACACCACACGACTTGTGGGATCTTAGTTCTCCGACCAGGGATTGAACCCATGCCCCCTGCAGTGAAAGCGAGGAGTCCTAACCATTGGACCACCAGGGAATTCCCTGAATTCAGTTTCATGTATGGCATGTGTCTGGTAATTTATTGCTAATATGGAAATATTAGAGTTTAAAGTTTTATTTACTTAAGCAGATGAGACAGATTGAAGGTTAGCCCTATGTTTCCCTTTGGACTGGGCCTTGTTCTAAGAGCTCCAAAATGCCTTCTTGAGGGGGAAGGAAAGGAATCAAACAACAACCCATTTAATCTACCATAGTCCATGGCCACCTACCTTATGTGTGTATTGTAATTAGTTGCGAAAATCACAAATTATTATAATGATTTACATCCTTGCAGTCATTTGGAGATGTCATCAAAATGTAGATTTGTTTATGAGGTTCTGCTCTGCAAGGGCATAAAATCCATTGGGCATATCACAGTGGGGGGAAAATGTTAGGAAACATTGGGTAGAATAGGTCTTAACAAACCCCTGTAAGGGCTGCACTAGCCCTAACCCTATGTGTCCATCAGAACTAATGTGAAAATGACATTCCAGTTCAAACCGGCCTGAGCAAAAATGGGAATGTGTTGACTTTTATCCAGAAAAGTTGAGGGTTAAGGCTGACCTCAGATGTGGCTGGAATCAGGGGTCAAACATTCTCTATCTCTCAAATCTGCTCTCCATATTGACTTTATTCGCAAACCACAGCGGGGTGGGACTTCCCTGGTGGTCCAGTGGTTAAGACGCTGTGCTCCCAACGCAGGGGGCCTGGGTTCGATCCATGACCAGGGAACTAAGACCCGATGCAGCCAAATAAATAAATAAATAAGTAAACAAACAAAAAACAAACAAAAAACCCCACCTGGTGGCAAGATCGCTGCCAGCAGCTCTAGTGTGAATCCTCTGAGACTCAAGTCCAGTGGGAAAGAGAGAACCTCTTTTCTAGAAGCTCCTTCAAAAGTGTGCTGGGATTCACTCTGATCTACCCTTGAATCAATTAATCGCTGTTACCAGCAGGCCACCATGTGCTGATTGCCTTAGACCTGGGTCACAGACTCCACCTCTGAATGGGGGGGTTGTGACGGTTCGATCGACCACATGGGTTGAGTGTGGGGAGGAGATGAACACTTCCAAGCCAAGATGGACCTTTTACAGAGAGGAGATGCTGGAAAGACAGTCAACAAATACCCACTCTGCCCCAAGTGACCATCTTGAAAATGCCCAGAAAGAACCAGATGAAAGAAAATGTCTGGCTAAGGTCCAAGCCAGCCCCAAGAGTGGAAAAATAAAACCCATGATTTCCTGAGAAAATAGATGATGTTATGACAAAGCATCAGGTGTGGTAAGAAGTCACTTCGCGTTCAGGGAGCCCAGGGCAAACGCTTTCATTCTCTTTGACAGAAGTCTTCTTGAGGCAGGAGATAGATGGGCCCCAGGTTAGACATTTACAACTGGCCTCTTCCCGCTTACTTTTCATGAGGCAGAAAAAAGTGGGCTTCAGGCCGGATACTTACAACTAGACTTCTGTTTGCATTTCCTGAGACAATTTAGCCAGGGGGGACAACACAAGATGATTGGCGAGAAGGAAGACGAAAGACCCGTAAAACTGCCCCTTTATAAAGGATTTAAACTTCCCCAAAGCGCGTCTCAGAGTTCGCCTGTGCGGCTGTCTTTCTGTGTGTGTACTTTGCTTTTCCAATAAACTTCTTACTTTTCTCTTTCCCTTCTGCCTCCTTGTCTGAATTCATTCTTGACAAGGCAGGCAAGAACTAGGGATCCAGGTCCTAGCTGCTGGCCCCTGTGGTCTAGTGGTTAGGACCCCCGGCCCAGGAACTAAGATCTTGCTTCCAGCTACTGCTCGCTGTTGCTTGATGCAAGCTGCTACTTACTGCTGTGTGCGCCCAAAATCATTCTCAGAAAGTGAGTGACAAAATGCTCCTTCCTCTATGCTTCATCTGAATGACAGGTCTCACATCACTTCCCCATTGTGTCTTAGCCAGGTCTCAACCTTTGTCTCCTTCCTTCACACATGCTTTGCTTGACTATGGGTTCCCCTCTTGTGTTAAAGGAAATGATACCAACCAGGGTTCTTGGCCTTCCCCAATCAATAGAAATTGATCAGAGGCCACACAAGAAATTCAGCCAAGTCTTTACTGGGGCTCCTGAAGCAGGGGGAAGCGGGAACAATTAACAGTTTCCCTTGTTTGCTCACTCCCCGTGTGGGAGATGAGCTTGTTTCTTATATGGGGTGAGGGTAGGGGTGTGTCCAGGGGTCTGGCTGGAGGGGTGGCTGAGGTTTTTTGCCCACCCCTGAGGTGGTGCTGAGGGCAGGGGGCATGTGCAGTGCCCTGCTTTTGCTCCCAGACACCCTGTTTCTGCTCCCAGATCTTCAGAAGTGGCAGTTGGGACTTTTTTTGGTCTTTTTGTATCTTTTGTCCAGAATTTGCCCCAACTGTGCATACATCCAGTTATTTTTTAGTCCCTTATAGTTTCTTCTTCTTTTTTTTAATGAGCACATTTTTTTAGAGAGCTTGTTTTATTTATTTATTTTAAAATGTTTATTATTTATTTATTTGGCTGCATTGGGTCTGAGTTGCTGTGTGCATACTTTCTCTAGTTGTGGCGAGCGGGGGCTACTCTTTGTTGCGGTGCGTGGGCTTCTCATTGCGGTGGCTTCTCTTGTCGTGGAGCACGGGCTCTAGTTGCTCCACAGCATGTGGGATTTTCCCAGACCAGGGCTCGAGCCCATGTCCCCTGCATTGGCAGGCGGATTCTTAACCACTGCGCCACCAAGGAAGTCCCTCCCTTATAGTTTCTTCCGTATTTTGTTGCTGGAGGAGAGGTTTGTCCAGGTGCAAGCATTGCAGCACTGCAGCAAAGAGTCCCAGGTCCCAGGCCTGTCTCCGAAATACCTGGCTTCCTGATAGTATCATTTAGGAATGCATTGTGTAGTATTGATATAATAGAAAACCCTAGTGTATTAGTTTAAACAGTCTGGGGGTGGGGAGGGCAGGGGTAGGGATGGGGAGTGTTTGTCTTTCACAGTAGGAAGCTCTGGAAGGAGGACAGTCAAGAGCTGATATGGTCAGTCAACAATGCTCTCCAGAACACAGGCTATTTATGTGTCTAGTCCAAGGTTCTTAGCACATGCACCTGCACTCTCACACTTGCAAGATGGTTGTAATCCATCCTCATGGGTGCAAGATGGCTTATGTTCATGTTTCAGTTGGAAAGAAGACAGAAAAGTCAAGGGTTTTTTTGTTTTGTTTTCTTTTGTTTTAAAATGAGGCCTTGCCTTTTTATTTGAGAAGTGTTAAGTGATTTTTTTTTTTTTTTTTTTTTTAAATAGGGAATTCCCTGGCAGTCCAGCGGTCAGGACTTGCACTTTCATTGGGGGCCTGGGTACAATCCCTGGTTGGGGAGCTAAGATCCTGTAAGCTGCGTGGCGTGGAAAAAAAAAAAAAAGCATGACTCTAATCCAATTATAAATAAACATGTGTCAAAGGCTTTATTTCACTTCTTAATTAATAAGGGAATTAGTAGATGTGAAAACCAATTCAAAGGAGAATTTTAAAAAATATACACACAGGGGCTTCCCTGGTGGCGCACTGGTTGAGAGTCCACCTGCCGATGTAGGTGGACATGGGTTCGTGCCCCGGTCTGGGAAGATCCTACATGCCGTGGAGCGTCTGGGCCCGTGAGCCATGGCCGCTGAGCCTGCGCGTCTGGAGCCTGTGCTCCGCAACGGGAGAGGCCACAACAGTGAGAGGTCCGCGTACCGCAAAAAAAAAAAAAACAACAAAAAAACCCCACACACATAGGCAGTCATATACACATACATAAGCAATCAGAAATGTTGAAATGGGGACTTCCCTGGTGGTGCAGTGGTTAAGAATCCACCTGCTAATGCAGGGGACATGGGTTCATAGTCCTGGTCCGGGAAGATCCCACATGCAGTGGAGTAACTAAGACCGTGCACCACAACTACTGAGCCTGCGCTCTAGAGGCCGCGAGCCTAGAGCCCATGCTCTGCAGCAAGAGAAGCCACCACAATGAGAAGAAGCCTGCGCATCGCAACGAAGACCCAACGCAGCCATAAATAAATAAATATATTTTAAAAAAGAAAAAAAGAAATGCTGAAATGAATTTACAAGTAGATGGAAAACTAGTCAACAGAGAAATAATCAATTACAGCTCCACCAGACACAAGTCATTTGCATCTCTATGGACAAGAGCAAACTGCATTACTATTGGTTTTCTACAACGTACAAAATTGTAAAATAGCTCAAAGACAATGAAAGATAACACTAAACAGAATGATAAATAGGACACCCAGTATTCTTTTTTGTCCATTTAAAAATCTTTCACAATGTTTCTCTGGAGAAGGGATGCCCTATCTCAGCATCCACCTACATCTCATTGACCAGAACTGCATCACATAGCCTCCTTCACTGCATGCGAGGTTGGGAAATCAAGTATCTTTAGCTGGACACACTGCTATCTCAAGCAAAACAGGATTCTGTTAGTAAGGAAGTCTGCCTCACCTATACACCCACTTGATGTGTTAAGGGCACTAGTTTTTTTTGGCTGCGTTGGGTTTTTCTTGCTGTGCGCAAGCTTTCTCTAGTTACGGAGAGCGGGGGCTACTCTTCGTTGCAGTGCGCGGGCTTCTCATTGTGGTGGCTTCTCTTGTCACAGAGCACAGGCTCTAAGCGCGCGGGCTTCAGTAGTTGTGGCGCGTGGGCTCTAGAGCACAGGCTCATTAGTTGTGGCACACTGGCTTAGTTGCTCTGCGGCATGTGAGAACTTCCCGGACCAGGGCTCGAACCTGTGTCCCCTGCATTGGCAGGCGGATTCTTAACCACTGCACCACCAGGGAAGTCCCTAGGGCAGTAGATTTTAAAATAATTTTTAGCACATGTATGAGGATGGCTGGAGTAAACATCTGTTGGTTTTGATACTTCAGCATCATTCCCTCTTCTGGTTATAGTGCCTCAAATTTCCTTTGGGATGTACCCCGTCTCCACTCTCCAAACCCAGCTCCAAAAATGGACACAACTCAGGGCTTGTCTAGTTACGGTGATTGATTTAGGAATGGACACGATTGGAAACAAGCCAATCAGATTCAACTTTTGGACTTTCATTGGAACAAAACTGTAACTTACTCTAGAAAAATAGTAATACTTAAGCCTGAAAGGTCTTTAGTCAATTTCCTGACAGTCCTAGGTCCTCAACTGGATTCCTGTATTCTTTGCAATAATTCCACTGCCTCTCGGCATCTGTGGCTTCTTGATGAGAAACCACTGTTATGTTTATTTAATGGGTCGTTCCTCCTTTTAGTACCTGGTTGCTGACAGGTTGGGACGTGTGCGCTAGCGTGACCTGGAAGTGTAGCTCTGGGTTTGAATGCCAGCAATGTCAGGCAGAGTCCACCGAGAAAACAGAACCCCATCTAAGTATTTAAAGCAGAGGAGAATTTCATTCAGGGGATTGGTAACACAGGGAATGGAACTGTTGAAAAGCTAAACAGAGGTGGTGAGGCAACTTGGAGATTAGCAGTAGCAAGAAGCCATCAGTCACCACTGGTAGGCTAGAGACTAGATCCGGGGAGGGCACTATGTTACAGGAGCCCAGGGGCTGGGATCCCTAAACAATGCAGGGGGACAACCAGCTAGCTACTGCCAGAGAGGCTGCTCAAAGGGGGTGGGGGTGGTCTCACTGCTGTTTCCCATTGGCTTAACCTAGATGGAAGCTCAGGAACAGGAAAGCCTGGGCATTCACTCATAGGGATCACCACCCCCTTCCGTACAAAACGGGGCAGGAAAAGGGTGAGGAAAAGAACTGAGGACACTGGGTCTACTCCACAGGACTGGCCACTCATCCATATTTCATCACATCTAAGATGCCGTTGGTTGTAAGATGCAGCATTATTTTATGCATCACTAAGAGAGAAAAATGCTGCCAAATTAAACTGTGCCTGATGCTAAGACTTCATCTATTGCAAAGCATCTTGATATTGTGACAGGGAAGAGCCAAATCTGACTACGTGTTGGACTTGTTTCTTTTACTTTAACCTTTGCTTTCCGCTGCTTTTGTTCACTAAAAGGATACCGTCGATACACAATGGGCTGCCTCAGGGAACCCTGCCCCTTTGCATGAATGTTAAACCAAAGAGCCTTTGTTCAGGGAAATATCCGGCCCCGGTCCACCTGTGGATGGCTGCAAAGAAAGAAGAAATGAACACATTCCCTCCTCAGGCTGGCCATTCCGGGGGACATTTGCAAATCTTATGGCCTTTTCACTTTACTTCCTCATCTCCTCCACCCTCTCTGTTCTATAAAATAAACTGGCATCCAAACCCCGATAAGACAGTTGTTTTGAGACAGTAGTCTGCTGTCTTCTTGGTCTGCCGGCTTTCGGAATAAAGTCGTATTCCCTGCCTCAACACCTCGTCTCCGATTTATTGGCCTTTCGTGTGGCGAGCGGAGCGAGCTTGGACTCAGTGACAATATGAGAGATGTGAAAATGTGAAAAATGTGTGTCTTAAGATCAATAACATGCTATTAGCTGTGTGATCTTAAGAACAGGTGAACTTAATTCATCCCATCTTTGAGCCTCCATTTTACCATCCACCTGGGAATTACAGACAATCCTTACTTCGTAGGGATTTTGTAACTAAGACCGGTAAGTTCAGTGAGATTGGGGGTTTTGTCTCTTGTTCACTGTATTCCCCAGTGCCTAGCACAGTGCGTGGCACATAGTAAGAACCCAAGAAAGTTTTGTGAAAAGAATCCACCTGGACTCTATCCCCAAATGAGCAGGCTCTTGACACATAGTGGGAGGTGAGTATCAATAAATGGGAGATATTATTACTGGAATCAGATAGGCTCTGGAAGATCTTCTTTCACGAATGTCATTTAGAATTGACTCTCTTTTGTGAGAGGGGGGAAACCCCCTCTTCTACTTAAGAAAGATGTTGACTTAAAAAAATGCACGACATGAGAGTTGCAAGTTAAGTTTTATTTGGGGCAAAATGAGGACTTTAGCCCGGGAGACAGCGTTTCAGAGAGCTCTGAGAAACTGCTCGAGAAGGTAAGGGGGGGAGCCAGGTTATACAGAAGTTTTGTAACAAAGGGCAGGTAGTCTGAACATGAAAAGATTATTGTTAATTAAAGAAAACCAGATGTGTCAAGTTTAGGAATTTAGCGCTTTTCTCTGTATGGGAAGATGCAAGAGTCTGGGCTCACTGAAATCATTCCTTTGATATGCACCTCAGCTATCTGGGGCCAGTATCCTGTGTTTTCACATCCTGAGTTTCCTCAGGGCTCACCTAGGGAGTGGCTGCAGTCTGATGGCCGCTAGACAGCAGGTAGGCAGGTGTTCTTTTGCTTCCTGAGTTCCCTCAGGGTTCACCAGCTCACCGTCTGGTGGTGGCTGCAATCGCTGATGACTGTGACAGCCTTTCTTTACTGATGTGACAGGCAATATTCCATTTATCATCAGGTTTTCACACATGGTGTGTCTTAGTTTTGCTTCCATTTAGTTGTTTCATTTTGGGAAAAACCCTTCATATCCATCCTCAGCCTGAATCCCATTTGTGAAATGGGAATAACACTACAACACTTGTAGAGCTATGAGAGTTAGGGAAACGGTGACCAAAAAGAGCTTTGTAGGTGGTGGAGGTTGTTCTTTTCTATTTTGCTTTATCCTCCACTCATATCTGCCTCATTCCCCTCCTTCCTTTGCAAACTTCTCTGCCACCACCACTACCACCCTTAAATTTTCTGCTCAAAACTGCACACGAAGCCATCCGGCATAATCTGCACCGGAGACTGTGGCCTCTTCTCTTTAGTCTTTGATAAATGGAATATTTAAACAAAGGCTGTCACAGTCATCAGCGATTGCAGCCACCACCAGACGGTGAGCTGGTGAACCCTGAGGGAACTCAGGAAGCAAAAGAACACCTGCCTACCTGCTGTCTAGCGGCCATCAGACTGCAGCCACTCCCTAGGTGAGTCCTGAGGAAACTCAGGATGTGAAAACACAGGATACTGGCCCCAGATAGCTGAGGTGCATATCAAAGGAATGATTTCAGTGAGCCCAGACTCTTGCATCTTCCCATACAGAGAAAAGCGCTAAATTCCTAAACTTGACATATCTGCTTTTCTTTAATTAACAATAATCTTCTGATGTTCAGACTACCTGCCCTTGGTTGTAAAACTCCTATATATGCTGGCTTGCCCCCTTTCCTCCTTGCAGCAGTTCTCTCAGGGTTACTTGAGATGATGCCTCCCGGGCTTGAAGTCCTAAAAATTCCTGCCGAATAAAACATAAATCTCAACTTTTAGGTTGTGCATAGTTTTTTAGTCATTACTCACATGGAGAGATTAATTCCAATTTACAACACATGTAAAGATCGATAAACACTAGGAAGCTGTGAAAACAGTTGTTAGGTGGTGAGACTGGGGGGCGATGAGAAAAATGTAAATTGCGTTGATATTGTCTTTTTAAAAAGAATTCCGCCAATGTAGGGTACTGTGTTGAAATGAAACCAAACGCCTTTTCCAGCTGCAATCTCCCCGTGAAGGAAAGACTTATCCAATAGGCTGGAGGTTAGTCAAGTCTCCAGGATGCACCCCAGACCCCGGGGGCCACGTTCTCCGAGTCAAAATAATGAGTCACCGCTGATTTAGATGTATGTCTCCGCTCTCTAAACAGCGTCCCCTTCCGGGCGCCGACCACGGACCACCCATTCTCTCCCGTAGGTAACTAGCACCGCCTACTGGCTGTCAGCCTCTAGGCTGCTTGGCTCCACCCCTGAGCGGAACGCGCATGCTCCCCAATTCTTCTCCGCCCCCGCCTTCGAGCTTCTCGCGACAGCCGCTCCGCGGAGACTGAATCTCGCGATAAAGGTTTATTATCTCGCGGGACCGCGGCTGGCAGACGGGCTCTCGGGCGGCTCTGGCCGGGAAGAGGAGTCGCATGTGTCGTTTCAGCTGGCGGTAGTGGCGGGCGCGGAGGCGGCGGAGGCTGTGCAACCGCCTGGGTAATGACCCCTCGTGCCTCTCACGCTTCCGGGAAGCTCGTAGAGAGCGTGGGGGAAGCTGAGGTGCTCCCCGGCGGAAGGGGGCCGGGCCGGGCGTCTCCACACCCCCGCCCACATGGGCCGCTCTGGTGTCCCCGGGGTTGCCCCTTCGCCTCAGGTCGCGCCCTCACACCTGGTCGCCCTAGTCGTCGCCTCAGTGCTCTTACATTCTGCCCCTTCCTGGTTCTTTTGCCTGCATTTTCTCTCCTCAGACTCTGGTCTTCCTGCCTCCTCCCACTCCCCTTCCCTTCCGTGACTCTAACGCGTCCCTCCCTTGGACTCTAGCCCACCCCACACCCTGCCCTCCGGGCACCTCCGGCGACCCACCCCTTCTTCGTAGGCGTTTCCAGCCTCTTCAGCTGCTTTGTGGCCTTTCCCTGTTGCTGCAGTTTGTTGCATCCTTTACAGATCATGCCCCAGACCTTTTGCCCTGTCCCTACCGAGTTCACCCTCCCCATCTTTTTCCCCATGGCTTCCTCTTCCACTAGTGCCCTCCTCCCCCTAGTTGTCATGGCCCATTTGCTGTGAGTCTCACCGTTGTCACTTGCTTCCCTGTAGCCCTGGAAAATGGTGTGCCCAGAATTACTCATATTTTATGAATCCTAATGCAGCTTGTATCTCTCATTCAGCAAAGAATTGAAACAGATTCGGGGTGGGGGGATTTCTAGTAGGAGGAGGCTGGACTACACCTGAACACTGCTTCTCTGGGTGTCTTGGTCCAAAATAGTGAAGATGTGTTATCTTCCTTGCTTACAGGTTTTGAAATGGCTGCTGACATTTCTGAATCCGGTGGGCATGATTGCAGAGGAGACCCGAGGAGCAATACCAAGTTAGATGCAGATTACCCACTTCGAGTCCTTTACTGCGGAGGCAAGTGTTGGAAGGCAGAAAATGGCTTTTACTCACTGTATTTTTATGCATTGTGATAAATGGTTTCACATTTGGTCCTCGTAGTTTTTTCATCTTTGTCATTTGGTGAATGTTTAATTGGGAGCTGGGGAAGAGGAGGCATGGATTAACAGACCTTTCCCAACCTGTGTGACTTGCGTCTTGTTACTTGGCCTGGAGAAGTTTACAGTCCAGTTGGAATAGAGATGTGTAAATAGATTATTCCAGCCTAATGTTACTTGCTAGTCTGGCTGTTAAAGGTGGGCTTCTTGGAAGATATTGAATCTTAAGGGATGAGAAGGATTGGTTGAGGGAGTGGGGAAAGGCATCCCGGATGAAGTGAACAGCTGTGCAAGGAAAAGCTTTGTGGAGAAATAAACACCTTTTTATTAGTATAGTGTGTAGTATAGGAATGGTGTCAATAACGAGTGGAAGATTATGAGGTTGGAGTGATGGGTAGCAGGACAGTCTTGGAAAGTGTTCTTGGTTTGATTAATAAAATGTAAATCAAGATTATTTTCCCTTTGAGTGTTTTTCCTCATTTTCAATCCAGAAATATTTGTGAACTGGAAATACTCTAATTTTACTAGCATCTTGGAAAGGTTTAGAAAAATCTGAAGACATAAGACAGTAAAGTAAAAGGGCAAGTAAATATTATTTTTTTTAGTAAATATTTTTGGCCACTTACTATGTGCCTAGCAGAGTTTTAGATGCTGGGGACTGAATAATGAATAAGTCAGGAAAGGTCTTTGTGCCCAGGGACCTTACATTCTGTGAGTGTGGTAGGGATTTCTTCTGGAATTTAAGTACTTACAGTACTTACAGGAGAGGTGATGTCACTGAGTTAAAAAATTGTATCAACTCATCATTTATTGACTACCTTTGATGATAAAATAAAATGAGTGTAAAATATCCCAGAGAGTAGGCAGGGGAGCTTTTTGTAGGGTTGATTGAGATGTGTTATGATATTCGTCTCATTTGGCTATATTGTTTGCCTTTGGAGTCATGGGCCAGGGTTTGCATCCTTACCTTGGGCATTACCAGCTGCTCCTGCTTAATTTTAGCTGTGTGACCTTGGGCAAGTTAACCTGATTTCACTAAGGGTTAGAGGTCTGTTTCTTAAGGTCTGAATGAAAACGATGATTACATCTGAAGTCAGATGATTCCTATAAAGCTGGTTCAGCAGCTAACATAAGAACATAATACAGTAAGTGCTATTACTACTATTATTAGGGAAGTATACTAGTTTAGTTTATTCCTCCTTGTTTGTCAGATACAGTTAGGAGCTATTGTTCTTTGTACCCTAATTCACCGAATCTAAGACTCCATATGTTATAAGATGCACCATTATTTTAGGTTCCACTAAGAAAGAAAAAAATTGTTAGGTTGACATGCCATAATTATGGAATGCATCCCTATAAAAATGAAAAAAAATTAATGAAATACAGTATATGAAAGCCATCCTGTTCAAGTGCTTATGTCGCTCCTAAGATGGCTTTGAGCAACTGCACTAAGTATGCAGTCCACCCCAGTGATACTTTGTGTTGATCAGAGGTACCTAACCTTTTCGAGAAAAGTTTATTTTTATTTCCCTCCCTAGTTTGTATTGATATTCCGGGCACTAGGTTGGAGACAGGATTACCTTTTCCTCAAAGAGTTTAAGGTCTAGTTGTAGGAGAAGCACTTAGGGAGTATTAAATGCTAAATTCAGTGGTACTGACCATAGCTATGAATTAGGGTTTCAGGAAAGGGAGGGATCTTTGTTCAGAGGGAAGCTGGGAAAGCAAAGTGAGGAAGTGAGAAGCCTTAGGTAATGGGCAGAATTTGCAAGGAAAGGTGGATGAATTTATAAGAAAAATATGGGGGCATGGTTTAATATGGTATCTTCATATTAAAGGTCGAGGAAAAAGTTAGGGGGTAGAGGGAAAAGAAGGGGCTTATTGGAGCAGAATGCTGGTTGAAGTATAGTGAGAAACAAGGGTAGGTAGGATGGAGTCATTTCCGGGGAGATATATGTCTGCAGGATTGAGACTTCAGAATATGAATTCAGTCAGAGTTTGAATCCTGGTTTAGCCATTTACTCACTGGTGACCTTGGTCAGTTTCCTCATCCATAAAATGGATAACAGCCTACTTCAGAGGGCTGTTGAGAAGAATAAATGAAATGTTACTCCCAAAGGCTCCATCTCCTAATATCATAACATTGGGCGTTAGGATTTCAACATGTGAATTTTGAGGGGACACAAACATTCAGACCATAGCAGAAGGTCTCATGGATGATGTGGCTTTGTTCATCATATCTCATCACGTCAGCAGATACATAATGTCAGGTTGTTCCGCTGTTAGTGATGTGAAGCTGGTGACTGCTCAGTCTTTTCCTTGAAAAATGACAGTTTACAAATAGTAAATCATTTGTGGAGGGAAATAGACTGTAAAAACAAATAATGTGGAATTTGGAATATTTGTCCAACTTTTTTCATCGTATTAGAATTTTGCTGAACCAAATATTATTTGAAATGGTGTACTAAGTGTTATGGTTTTAGTATTTGCTGTAATGGTATTTAACCTATAATTATATCCTGAAAGTGTGGCTGAATATCTGTACCTACTAGTATTTGAACTTGAACTGTGAGGATTAGAGAGCTTCTGTTTAACCAGGAGAGCTTTAGTAGAAAGAACTCTAAACTGAAATAGAGATGGTAGATTCTAGTTTTCCTGCCCTATGCCACCTTTGGCCTTGGATAAGCTATTTAACCTTTTTTCGGCTTCATCTGTAAAAGAGTGATGATGGGCTGGCACACAGCTGCACTGCTTTTATATGTTGTGAGGTCTAATTTAGCAGTTAAGAGCATGACCTTCAGAAACAGACCAGGGTTCAAATCCTGTTCTAACCAGATACAAATGAGTTACTTGTTCTAAGTCTCATTTCTCTCATTCATAATACACGTATGGTAGTTCTTACCTTATAAGGTTGTGATGATTGAACATAATAATATAAAGCATAGCAAAGTGCCTAGCATGTGCCCAATATATGGTAAGTGCTGTTATTATTAACGGTGTACCACCCCTCCTCTCCCTCACAAATCTCAAGGTGTTGTCACACTGAACTATTCCATTCCTCACCTTAAAAATAAAAATAAAATAAGCAGTTGACCCAGTAATAGAGTTTTAGTTAAAATTGGGAAACCCTTTGAGTTTTTCTAGTCCTTTAGCCTTTGCAGGCTATACAGTGACAGGATTGAACCAACCTTCCTTCTAAGGAAGGAAATTCACAGTGTCATGGTCTTATGTAGCATAATACGAAAAAAGAAAAGGAAAAATATATTGCAAAGAAATAGTAGCAAAAGTGCTACTGAAGTCTGTAAGTGTGTTGGTATGAATAAAAAGTAGTGGCTGTTTTGGTGAAGTTATCAAAAGAAATAACCAGCTCCATTCAGCCTTTGTTGTATGGGGAATTGTTCCCATCCTAGCTTAGTTTCAGACCCATTGAGGTTGTTGTGGTAAAACCTTAAGACATGCCAGATAGTATAGTTTGATGTTCTACCAACTGAAGGAGACATTGTTCTTTACATCCAAAAAAAAAATTAAGATAATATTTCTATTAATCATGTGCCACTTACCTCAAAAAAAAAAAAAAGTGCATGACGGGGTGTATTTGAAAAGTGGTACAGGAAAGTTATAGGAAAAAACAAATGAAGCATTTTGTCAGATTAAAAATAAAAGTTGTTATGAGCCTTGTGTGTACGTGTGTATTTATTTATTTATTAACATTTTCAAATCTTTTTTTCTCTCCATCCCAGTCTGTTCATTACCAACAGAGGTAAGTCCTTCTAAAATTCTTTTTTTCTTTTTTAACTTCTGCATTTGAGGTCATTGATTTTAGAGCTAGCTTGGGAACTTCTTACTTTTCATTTTCTATTATTTGATGGCAGAGTTTCAACCTTTTATAGAGAACTTTGGTTTAGAATACTTTTGTGGTCCTACAAATTTTTCTTTAGACTTTGAGTTATATGTGTGCGTCTTTTGCACTTGGCTATACATAGTTTGGATTTTTGCATGGAACTCATGAATAGTCAGCTAATAAAACCAGAGTAACCTTAAAGCCAAAATTTAACATCCAAACAGAGAAGAGAAAGCGTAAATTATGTGTAAGACTTTCTGTTGATAAGCTTCTAAGTCAGGTTCTGCGGGCAGGTCATGAAAATGAGACACCTATGTGTCCAAAGCAAGAAAAACACCTGCTCGTTTTTGTCTGTTTCCTCCTTTTTCTAATGGCCTTTCTGTTTGTTGGAGAGGAAATAAATTGCTACAGTGAGGAGGTGTCTTTTAATTTTTAATTTCTTATGGGACATTTCCTGGTTGAATACAGATTTCCTGTGGATAAGATGTCAGGTGGGAGTAGTTGGTTTTATGATTCTATATATAGCAAGCACAGGGAATGATTTTTAATTAAAATGATTAAAAATGTACTGTTGTGACTCAGTTTCTTCTTTTTCCCCCTCCAGTACTGTGAATATATGCCTGATGTTGCTAAATGTAGACAATGGTTAGAGAAGAATTTTCCAAATGAGTTTGCAAAACTTACTGTAGGTATGAACATTTTTTTCCTCTTTCATCAAAGCCTGTATACCTTTGGCTTTGCAACGTACAAATGCAACGTGCATTTGTTTAGTAGGATATTACAGAATTATATCTGTTCTATTAACTTTAAAACTGTTTTAAGTTCTTGGGTTAAAATTCCTTACATAACATCACGGACTGTGGGACTTCTCTGGTGGTGCAGTGGTAAGAATTCACCTCCCAGTGCAGGAGACTCGGGTTTGATCCCTGGTCAGGGAACTAGATCTTACATGCATGCTGCAACTAAGAGTTTGCATGCCACAACCAAGGAGCCTGTTGGCCACAACTAAGGAGCCCACCGGCCCCAACTAAGACCCAGCACAACCAAAAATAAATAAATAAAATTAAAAAAAAAATCACAGACTGCTTGTGTCTTATCTCTGAGACAGGATAGGTCAAAGTATTAACTTTCTTATATAAAGAAGAGTAAATGATTTAGGGGCATATATTTTCTTTCATTCATTTAACAACTTCTTTTTTTTTTATTATTTTTGGCTGCGTTGGGTCTTTGTTGCTGCACACAGGCTTTCTCTAGTTGTAGTGAGCAGGGCTGCTCTTCGTTGTGGCTCATGGGCTTCTCATTGCAGTGGCTTCTCGTTGCGGAGCATGGGCTCTAGGCGCGCGGGCTTCAGTAGTTGTGGCGCACGGGCTGTAGAGCGCAGGCTCAGTAGTTGTGGCACACAGGCTTAGCTGCTCCGCAGCATGTGGGATCTTCCTGGACCAGGGCTCGAAGCTGTGTCCCCTGCATAAGCAGGCGGATTCTTAACCACTGCCACCAGGGAAGTCCAACAAATTACTTATTGTAAGCATACTATATGCTATACACTCTTATTGGATGCTGAGAATAAAGCAGTAAACAAAAGACCTACTCTTTGGAAATTATATTCTAGAGGGAGAGACAAAATAAGTAAAACAAGACAAATGAAATAAGTACATTAAATTAGGATAAGCAGGGAATGGAGAGATAAGAATTGTTGGGGAGGGAATTTGAAATTTTAGGTAGTAGCCCTGAAAGATTTTGCTGAAAAGATGGCATTTGAACAAAGACCTAAAATAAGTGAGGGAGAGTGTCCTTTGGATATCTGGGAGAACAACATTCCAAGCAGATGGTGCAGCCAGTGCAAAGGCCCTGAGGCAAACACCGCTTACAGCGTATTTAAAAAACAGGAAGGAGGTCTTTGTTTCTGGAAAGGGAGAAGGGTGGGAGATGAAGTCTGAGAAGTAGTGAAGGACCATGGCTTAAACGCCAGGTCTCAGCTTTCACTCTGAGTGAGATGAGCTATTGGAGCAGTTTGAGCAGAAGGGTGATATGGTCTGACTTCTGTTTCAGCAGTGTCTCTGGCTGTTATGTTAAGAATAGACTGAAGAGAGGCTTAGGCAGCAAAGCAGGGAGACCAAATAGGTGGCTCCTGCACTCATCTGGTCAGGATGATGACGACTAGAATGGTAGCGGTGGAGACGTGAAAAGTGGTCAGATTCTAGATATGTTTTGAAGGTAGAGCTGACAGGGTCTCCCGATGTGTTGAATGTGGGATGTGAGAAAAAGGAGCAGCTAAATTTTTGACCGAAGCAACTAGAAGAATGGAGTTGCTGTTGCCAGAGGTAAGGAAACTGCAGAGGAACCGATTTCCTCAATTAGCTAAGATTGACGGCCTCTTAGAAGATTGTTAAAAATGAAGGCAGTAGCAGGGAGAAGGGAAATCCTGGGCTGGAAAGTCCTGTCACGTATACCCAGTGTTATCCCACTACTTGCTGCTTTGATTTTCAGATAGTTTCCATGAGACACAGCCCCTGAGACAACTTAGTCGCTGTCCGTGATTGGATAAGAACCCTCAAATCTGATGTAACAGTCTACATGGTGGGCCCTGAACATGACTTGCCTAGGACATATCTTCATATTCAGGATCAGACCTCCTGTTAACAGAACTAGTACGCTTAGATGCTAAATATTCCTGTGGAGTCTTGAGTGTTCTGTGCTCCTTTAATGTGGCTTAAAAAATTGTGATCTTCACATATCAAAGACTTTGTTTTGTCTTCCGTCACCGTATACTTACCGTAATGACTTCAGAATTAGGCTTGATAGGCATCTAGCAGTATAATTGCTTGCTTTATAAATGTTACACTCATTTGTTGGTAAAATACCTTATATGTGTTTGAGGTTCCTCAAGGGTAATTTTTTAACGTAATGAAGTGATGTTAATGCTTTTGGATTTTGTTTTTACATCTAGAAAATTCACCCAAACAAGAAGCTGGAATTAGTGAGGGTCAAGGAACAGCAGGGGAAGAGGAAGAGAAGAAAAAACAAAAGAGAGGTGAGACCTGAATCCATGATTTGATTTACACAAACATACCCTCCCTCTGCTTGAAGAAATAAGAAATGAAAGCATTCCCAAAGTGAATAACATCTACCTGTTACTGTAATTCTGTGTGAATACCATACAGAGGGATACAGGATCATGTTCTCAGGATGACTGGATTTCGTATGAATCGGGCTTTATCAGTAAATTGGATCTAAGAAAATATGCTTCATTTGCCATATACATACATAAAAAGCATCCAGCCAGCTTGTTTATGACTTAAAAACTTTGTTGCCTTATTAAGATACCTGTGTATTCTATTTAGTTAGAGTGAGGGCACTTGAAAAAGATTTTGTTCTCTCATTACTTCTGTCAGCTCAGTTGAATTTTTCTTCTTACAGCTGTTAGGCATACGTGTTTACCTCTCCTAAAATGAATTCCTTGTGCCCTGGATCGTGTCCCCACCTGTTTCTTCTTCCTGAATTAATTCTCCCTTGTGACTAAAATTAGCTTTTACATATATTTTAGGACTTCGCATTAAAAAAAAAAAAATTCCCCCAAGAGCTCATATCTTTCTTTGCCCTATTCTCCTCCCCCTTCCCTTCTTAGCCAGACTTCCTTAATAAGACTAGACTTACTATCCCCCTTTCAGTTCGGTCATTGAGTCTTTGCTCCTCAGTCCATCCTAACCTGACTTTCATGCCACTGAAACTCCTCTAACAAGGGTCACGAACAGCTAGGTGATTGCTACGTGGTAAGAGCATCTCATCTGAGCCCTCCCTTCTTGAAGTGTCGTGCTTCCTCCCTCATTCTCCTTTCACTGCTCCTCAGCCTTCTGTGCAGACTTCTCTTCTCCCTTGTGTCCCTTAAAAATTGGTGTTTCCCAGGATTCAGTCCTGGGCCCACTTACCTTCTCATTCTGCATGTCCTCCCTGGATGATTCCTCCACATCCTTCTGCTTCCACTCTACGCTTACAGTACCCAAATTTATGTCTCTAGTCCTGGCCCACGTCTCTAGACTAGAAATGGGCATATGGTCTCACAGGTGCTTCAAACACAGCACTTCCAAAGTAAACTTACTAAGTCCCAAATCTGCATCTTTTGTTTTCTTCATTTTGGTTATTAACAGCACAGTTTATCCAGTCATCTGAGCCAGAAACCTGAGACCCATCTTAGATTCATTCTTTTTGACCCTCTTAATCAGTTCTAAATTCTGTCATTTCTTCTCCTTCCTGTTTATCCTGTGCCTAGTGGCCATTATTGTTGCCACTGCTTTGTTGAGATGTTGATTAAGTTCTGCCTGAACTAATGTAGGAGCCTCATCAGTGGCCTCTACCATTGCTCTTCACAGACCCACCCTCCACACTGCATGGTGACCTTGACAAAACGTAAATCAGTAATTTCACTCCTGCATGGTCAGTTGTTCACTGGCTTCTCTTTGCAATATAAAATGACAGAGCTTGTGCTGTTCCTTAAATTACTGGTATATAATCTTTGCTTTTCTGGCTTCCTTTCTTACATATCCATACGCTTCCTTCATCAACACAAGTGTATTTGCAGCCAATTAAGCCGACCGTGCTCTTTTCCCCGTTGGGGCCAGGTATGCAGTGGTTGCAACCAGTAGCCTCCTCGGTAGTGTATGCAGCCTGTTGCTGTATGGGTTGCCCTAAGGGATCTTGGAGACGGCCCTTTCCAGTGGACGTTCACATCTGGCATGCTGTCCCCAATCTAGGCTCCAGGTAGATACGCGTGGTGCCTTTGGAAAGCCCCAGGGCACAGTGGCCAGGGTCCACTTTGCCACATTGGCCAAGTGATGTCCATCCGCACCAAGTTGCAGAACAAGGAGTATGTGATTGAGGCCTTATGCAGGGCCAAGTTCAAGTTCACTGGCTGCCAGAAGATCCACGTCTCCAAGAATTGGGGATTTACTAAGTTTAATGTGGGTGAATTTGAAAACATGGTGGCAGAAAACCGGCCCATCCCGGATGGCTGTGGGGTCAAATAGATCCCTAATCGTGGCCCCTGGACAGATGGCGGGCCCTGCGTTCCTGAGCGCCATTGTCCCCTCCTTACGCCAACCAGTAAACCCTACTTTCCTGTCACATACACACACAAAGACAAGTGTAGTTCTCAAATATAATGCCCTTTCTTGTCTCTGTACTTGTTTCCCTTCCCTGGAATATCCTTTTTATATCTCCCCAGCCCTTCTCCCTTCAAATGGACCATTTCTTATTCTGCAAGCACTTAGATGCCTCTTCCTCTAGGAAACTTGTCCTGTTCTCTGGAAGCAGAGTTAGCCACTCTCTGCAAAGCTTATGGTAGTGCCATATTCGTGGATCCTATTACAGTATATATCAGGTTGCTGTACTTACTTAACTTTTTGTTTCCCTGCACTAGACTGAGAGTCCCTGGAGGGCAGCGACTATGTTCTTCTTCTGTTCATCTTTGTGTCCTCAGCCCTTAGTGCAGTGCATGGCACATACTACTTAATAACTATGGATTGAATGAATACTCATGCGTGTGTTGATTAATTTTGTATTAGAAAAAGAAACTTTAGAAATTAGTATTTCATACCTTTTGAAAATTAATAAATTTAGAGACAGTATTCTTTATGATAAGAACAGAACAACTAATCCTGAGCTCTTTCTTAATAAATAAAGGTGGAAGGGGTCAAATAAAACAAAAAAAGAAGACTGTACCACAGAAGGTTACGATAGCCAAAATTCCCAGAGCGAAGAAGAAATACGTAACAAGAGTGTGTGGCCTTGCGACTTTCGGTGAGTCCAAGCTTAAGTGTGTTTAGAATGTGTGAACTACATTCCTTCATTTCATTCTCTCTCTTTTTAATCTAGTATCATGAAAATTTTACAGTTCTGTTTTTTGCTAAGAAGATACAAAATGAGATTTTGCATTTCTAGCTATAGGTTCAAAATCAGATTTTGAAGCAACTTAAAAATCTTTTGCACAGGGGACTGGTTTAACTTTTTCCTTTCCAGAATTTTCTGTTTGGGCACGTTTTATGTAGAATGAGGAGGGCTGGATAGGTTTCCCTGTGAAGTCTACCAGCACTGCTCCTTGTTCCCTGCAGTCTCGGTAGCCAAATGGTTGCAAAATGACCTATCCCTTCTGGGATGACAGTAGAGGGTGAGGGAAGGTGGTTAGTGGCAGGATGTCCTGCTTCAGAGCCCCTTCAGTTCCTGGAAGACTTGAATGAATAGTGAAACCACGGTGATTAGGTTCCTTCATTTGACAACATGGAATGAAAAGCAGTCACTAGACCACATCATAAATATTAGGCTTGTTTCTCTGCTGTAAAGTTTTCTTCTATAAAAAGGGATAACCAAAAGAACTTCATATACTTGGAAGTGTAGATGTAATGTTGGAATTAATGTGTTCCTGGATTTATTTTGGTCTTACTATATGAGTTAGGAATAGTGTGGATGATCTTATTTTTATGTACTGAGGCTTTATTTGACCTTAAAAATATAAGTTGAATTGTTAAGATGACTGCCTATGGGTAGTTTGTAATTGTTCTGAAAGGAACATGAAATCCATTAACAAAATCTGTTGTATGAATTTAAAATGCAGATTAAATTTCAAGATGGAAAAATATCTTTGACATATGATTCCAATTATAGTCTTGCTATTTCTTTTTTTAAAATAACAGAAATCGATCTTAAAGAAGCACAAAGGTTTTTTGCTCAGAAATTCTCCTGTGGTGCCTCAGTAACAGGGGAGGATGAAATCATCATTCAGGGAGACTTTACAGATGACATAATTGATGTCATTCAGGAAAAATGGCCAGAAGTGAGTATTTGGAACATGTGCATCTATAGAAATAAGTTATTAAAGCAAGTTCCTTCCGTGTTAGTTGATAACCACAACTCATGAAATGTAATTATTTTTATTTTTACAGGTGGATGATGATAGCATTGAAGATCTTGGAGAAGTGAAGAAGTGATTTTGAAAATTTGTCTGTATTTAAAGATCTGAACTGATTGTTGATATGGCCAAAGGGAGAGAGGCCTTTTAAAATATATATATATATATATGTATATATATATATATATATATATATATATATATTTATCCTACAGTAAAACTGTAGCCCACCCTCACCCTTGGCATTTTCACTGTTCTGTACAGGGCTGCTTGTTTTTTTTTGTTGTTGTTGCCAAAGTCTGATAAACAGGAGAGACTGTCATGCTTATGCATGAAATAGAATTTAGTCAAATAAAAAATTTTGGTCATTTGGTACTGACTTTTCTCTTTCTTTTTAAGTTTTTATTTTTGGAAAAATCAGACTTTCTGTGGAAAGCTTTTCTGTTGATTATTTTAAAATAATCATGATTTTATCAAATCATGATTTTTTTTTTGGTTGTTAAGCTGAGTGATACTTTGAAGAATTTGAATTTGGCTTCATCACCAGTAATAACTCTCCTTGCTTCTTTGGTGTGATAGTTTTGAGACGCTTGAGCATCTCATGGATCTGTGGTTGAATTTGCTTCATTGTCACCAACCAAGTTCACTTTGTGGGCCTATTAACGTATTGTTGGTAATAGTTGATCAAGCTGTTGTGGAGATTATTTGGTAAAGTATATTAAAAGCCTTAAAACCATCTGCACTGTTGGAGCCACTTCTTGACATTATCCTAAAGATACAATGTCTTGCTTAAAACTGTGGATGAAGGTGTTCATCAAAGTGCTACTCATAGTATAAAAAAATTGCAAATGATAAAGATGAACAATTGGGAAATGGTTAAAGAAATGGTTTGTCATATGGTAGAATATTTGCAGATATTTTAAGATATTTTCTAAGAATACTTGGAAAGGTGTTTGATAATGTTAAGTAGGAGGTCAGACCCCCCAATCCATTTTATACATTATTTTCATCATTGTTTTGAGTGGATAGGCATCCAGAGAGGCTGAGCTCTTTTTCTGGCTATAAATTTATGTAAAATTCTCCTAACCATTTGAAAATAATATACACCATTGCTCAATATAGTCTGGAAAATAGCAGTTAAAATGTGTTTTTCTTACAAGAGAAACAGTGACAGAGAATCTTAATGAGTACATAATGAAATTAAAATCTGTTTTTATAAAGGTCTTATGTCAGGTGCTACAAACTGAAGACTCATGGTATTTTAAATTGCTATAGACACCTTTAAGAAAGTTAGAACCCATTGTTTATTGCCATGCAAATTGCAATCAAATGAATTAGTGGGTTTTTAAATAATTGAAATCTTAGACTGTATAATAAAGATGTAAATTAAGAAAATGAAATTCTGCATTAACTGAATTTAGCTAAATAAAATTACCTGATGAAGCAAATTTATCCATCAAAACCATTTGGTATGTGGTTACTTGTGTATTCTCTTGGTGCTGGAAGATGTCTTTGTGCTTGTATCAACACGTGTGACTTCATGTAAAGATTCTTAATGTTCACAGTTCTTGGCAAATGCAGTTTCAGTCCATATATAGCCAGCAGTGGATGGTACTGCAGGAAAATGCAGGATTAAAATCGTCCTTGTGTATAATATGTGTGAATCTTCTTCTTTGACCTGAAATTTAAAATGCAAGAGTTTAATCTCTGATTAAAATGTGTAGTTCAGGGGGTGTTCCCTGGTGGTCCAGTGGTTAGGGCTTGGCGCTTTCATTGCCGTGGCCCGGGTTCAATCCTTTGTCGGGGAACTAAGATCCCACAAGCTGCGTGACGTGGCCAAAAAATATATATACATATATATATTCAAGGATTGAGTTTAATTCATACATTCTGTGTATGTTTGTATTATGTAAATGCTTTTATAATCTTGTGTTTTTAGCAAAAGAATACTAACCTTTAAACAGCCTTATAATATGTAAGAGATTTGCAAAGATTAAGCTGGCCACTTCAAATACAAATAAAGTGTTTTAATTTTAACAATAGATTTTATTTAACACAGTATACCCCAAATATTATTAATTCAACATGACAACGTTTTGATATGTAGTATTTTATTCATTTAAAAAAATAGATGCTGGCAACATGTGATTTTAAATTCTTTTTTAGTTATTAAATAGAAGCTCCAGTAAATCACCTGTCACTTAAGGTGTAATCCATGGTAGCTTTCTCGCTCTTAAAGGTTGATAAGTTACAATTTTTAAAAAATGAATTCTACCTTTTAGTTTTTTGGCGTTTTTTAAAATATTTTATTTTTGGCTTCGTTGGGTCTTCGTCTTTGTCGCTGTGCCCCGGCTTTCTCTAGTTGTGGCGAGCGTGGGCTACTCTTCGCTGCGGCTTCTCATTGCGGTGGCTTCTCTTGTTGCAGAGCACGGACTCTAGGCACACGGGCTTCAGTAGTTGTGGCTCGTGGGCTCTAGAGCGCAGACTCAGTTGTGGCGCACGGGCTTAGTTGCTCCACGGCACGTGGGATCATCCCAGACCAGGGCTCGAACCCATGTCCCCTGCACTGGCAGGTGGATTATTAACCACTGCGCCACCAGGGAAGTTCCTGCTTTTTTGATTTTTAAATTCTAAGGTATTATCTTGTTGGTTCTCCTGAACATGAGCCTATCCTAAGGAGGTGTCACCCAAATCAGTAAAGCTTCAAGGTAAGAAATTTTAAATTTGTTTTTCCATGTTCAGATTGTCTCTTATGAACACAAGGGCACGTTTTGCTAATTCACAGTCAACCAAAAAGGAAAGTTGAAATACTATTAAGACTTTAGTAATTTGTCTTGCCAGAAATGCCATCTTATGGGTTAAGCAGTAGCGGGTGAGTGACCAGGGGTTAAATACGATAAGCATTATTTTTTTCATAGTCCCTCTATAACGAAGAGTAAAAGGGGGAAGAAGGAGTGACTATGAAACAACACGAGAAAAAAGCTTAGCTTCAACTCAGTGTGGTAAATATTGTCACGATAAAGTGTCAAGGTTCTTGCCCCACAGGGTGCCTGTCCAGCCCCCAAGGGGACGGCACCCTCCTTGGCTGTACACCAGGGGATGCATTGCGTCCCAAGGGGTACGTCATCATCATTTGATGTACACCGGGGGGTGCACGGTCCCCCAAGGGGCGCCTGAGCACCCCCCCCCACGTGGGACAGCACTCCCATTGAGTCAATCTGCCTTCGTAAATATGGTGACCCTAATTAAATCAATCATCCTTCTTAATGGATGCCCTGAGACGTAAGAAGGCAGATTGATTTAATGGGGGCCAGGAAATCTAAGGCGTTTGATTGGTTTAATGAACGCCAAGAGATTTAAGAAGGACGATGATTTAGTGGGGGTCACGATATTTAAGGGAGCCGGTTTAATCAACGAGAACCACGTGACTCATGGAGACTGATTTAATTAGTGGGAGTCACGTGATTCGAGGGCTGGTTTAACGTGGGAGTCACGTGATAAGTGGTGCTGATTGACTCAATGGGAGTCACCTGATGTATGGGGCTGATTTAACAATAGGAATCACGCGAGCCAAGGGGCTGATTAAATCAGCTCGGGCACACCCCCAAGGGGGACAGCACCCTCCCCGGCTGTACGCCAGGTGGTGCACGTCCATCATAAGTGGGGCACGTCCACCCCAAGGGGTACATCATCATCATTTAACAAAAGAGCTACATCGAGTCAAAAAAACCCTTTTTAAATTTTTTTCTCTCTCTTTTCAACTGTGATTCTCAGTTTAGAGCTGTCTGCTGGGATGGCCAGCAACTGACTATTAACTACCAGGGGTGGCGTCTGCCTCCATCTGTTTGTTGTTTGAATGCCAGAAAGTGTTCTCCTTGCCCGGAGTACACAGCAGCCAGAGCAACCGCGCTCACAGTTTAGGAGGGAAAGAGGGAAATAAGTAAGCGAGCACATGGTCACACGCCAGGGCGACAGCGCAGAAACAGCCCTTCATTTGCTCCATCATTCTCAGGGTCATGGTGAAGAACGGTTCTTTGCGGGCCGGGATAATGGCTTTTACAGCTCCAGGCAAATCATTCGAGAGCCCCCAGGCCCGGATTTGGAAGAACAAAACGCCAGGAGGGGGTCGGGGGCCGCGCCCGACGAGGCCGAGTGGGAACCGGCCTCCTGCGGGGTCTTGCGGCCGCCGAGGTGTCGCGAGAGCCGGGGCTGCCGCTCGGCTACGCAGTAGGCCGAGTGGGCCGGGCGCGTTCCGCGGGGTCGGCGGTTTGGGCGAGGTTGCTTGGGCCAGCGAGGGTGCGGGGCTCCGGGGCTCGGGGCTCGCCCCCGCCGCTCCGGGTAGGCGCGCCGATGGCGTTTCTAGGGTGACGCTGCGCACACCGACTCTCTCCGGGGGCGGAGGAAACACCTATGAACCCTTCGGCCTCCTTCCTGGCCGGGCGCCAGGTGAGCGGCTGATGCTCTGCGCTTCCCGTTTCCGCCGTCGCGTCCCGGGGAGAGAGGAGAGCAGACCGCGGGGACGACGTGCATTGGGGTTATTCAGGAATCGTTTTTGCTTAAAATTTAAAACAATACCCAGGACGCAGAAGGAAAACGGAGCGTCACATCAGTTTCCTTACCTTAATGAAAATGGGTTGTTCAGCCCAGGCGCAGAGTCGAGTCGCGAGTACTGGGTGTACATGGGCCTCTGGTGAACTTTAAACTACTGTCTTTAAGGTAGAATTCTTAAAGTAACACTTTTAGTTTTTTTTAATTGAAGTATAATTGGTTTACAATATTGCGTTAGTTACGGGTATACAGCATAGTGATTTGGTTTTTGGGTTTTGTTTTTTAGTTCTTTATTTCATAGATGGGGACAGTACCATACTTTGGAATGTGACTTACAATATTAATAATAAAATATTGATAATACTAGCTAATGTTTGTTGGTCGTTTATGATAGAACAAAATTATTTTAAGGCAGGACCAGAAAAAGTTCACAAAGTTTTCTCTGTCGTCTAAGCCACTGCTTCCTCCCCTTTGGTGTGTATTGTGCATCTGCATTACACATTAACTAGATCCTTTTAGAAGACGTAGGAATGCCTGCTTGCCAAAAAAAAAAAAAAAAAAAAAGCTATTTTCTCCCGGTGCCAGCAAGGAACTCCTTAGGAGATAACATTCCTTTCTCAATCCTGTAAGGGGTCACTATGACCCACTACTTGCCTTGTATGTGCAGATCTGCATTGTGTAAAGGTCAATATATTATTTTGAGGTATAGCCCTTTGTCTTGAAAGTGTTTGTAACTGTGTTTTGACCTCTTACAGGCAGAACAGTTCTCAGAGCTTTCTGAAAGACTGTCTCCCAGGTTATAATCTTCAGCTTGGCTCAAATAAAGTTTTCCACTTATTTCTTAGCTTGACTATTGATTAATTTTTTAATGACACTTACAATGGTGCCAAGTACTGTGGAGTGCTTTACAGAGATTATCTTGCTTAATCCACACAACTCTAAGAAGTTAAAATGCTGCTATTACCATTTTACAGACAAGGAAATTAAGGCTTAAGGACATTAAGTAACTTACCCAAGGTCTTAGAGCCACTAAGTGGCTAATTCTGGATTCCAGTTTAGGTCAGACCAACTTCACTGCACTAGACTCTAAAATGATGTATGCTTGAAAGGAGTTATCGTAGATAATTTTGTTAGGCATGAAAATGGCATCATGGTTATATAAAAACGTTCATTTTTAGAGATGCATACTAAAGTATCTAAGAGTAAAAAGTATTTTTTATCAACAACAAAAAGAAAAAGGAAAATTGAAAGAGATGTCGCCAAATCTTGATAGTGGTAAGAAAGACCTAGGTACTGAGCAAATGGGAGTCTACTGTACTATTCTCTTGTCTTCTGTGTATATTTGAAATTTTGCCTTTACAAAATTTGTTTTCAAGTAGGTATGTTGAGTTTGGATCAGTTACATTTAAACAGTAATTACTTCCTGTTCCCCTTTACTTGACTGCTGTAGAATTTCTGGGGCAAGCTGAGGGATAATATTGTTGATTGATACAAGGAGAGGGTTGACAGCAAAGAAAACAAAATGCAGAAATGGGTTTATTTGTGATTAACCAATGGAGGTTTTACAAATGGTCCCACTCTTTAAGAGTGGTGTAAATGGTACGACAGAAAGTGATAGAGGCAGAGTGCGGTAGGTGTGAACTTGCTTTAAATATACATAATTTTGACGTCATGTTATAATCAGCGAATAAAACGTAATTTAACTACCTTGAATTGGCAGCAAAAGAAGATGTAATTGTTTGGAAAATATGCTTTGGCCGATTTATGTTGATTAGTTTTATCCTGACGTGAAGCCACTTTCTATGTTTAGAACATTGGGTCGGAAGTTGAGATTTCCACTATCGAGAAACAACGGAGAGAGCTACAGCTGCTCATTGGAGAATTAAAAGATCGAGATAGAGAGCTCAATGATATGGTTGCAGTACATCAAAGACAACTTCTTTCATGGGAAGAGGATCGGCAGAAAGTGTTGACTTTGGAAGAACGTTGCAGCAAATTAGAAGGTCAGACATATATGCAGCAGCATCTGTCATGCACTTGTACATGCCAACACGTTAAAAGGGCTCAAGGGTAAGATAGGAACATCTCAACACAATCCCTGCTGCACTGGAGTTTATTTTATTTTATTTTTATTTATTTATTTTTGGCTGAGTTGGGTCTTTGTTGCTGCGTGCAGGCTTTCTCTAGTTGCGGCGAGCGGGGGCTACTCTTGGTTGCCGTGTGCCGTCTTCTCATTGCGGTGGCTTCTCTTGTTGCGGAGCACGGGCCCTAGGCACGTGGGCTTCAGGAGTTGTAGCTCACGGGCTCTAGAGCGCAGGCTCAGTAGTTGTGGCGCACGGGCTTAGTTGATCTTCGGCATGTTGGATCTTCCAGGACCAGGGCTCGAACCCGTGTCCCCTGCATTGGCAGGCGGATTCTTAACCACTGCGCCACCAGGGAAGTCCCTGGAGTTTATTTTAATTGAAGATAGGACGACATCGTGAACACTCACAACAGAACAAACACAATGTGAATTAAAGTAGGGCAAGCGAAGTACTTAGCTGTAGAAAGAGGGCTGGGCAGCTTCAGTCAACATTGAGTGTCAAGAGAACCTGAAGGAAATTAGTTTTGAGCTAAAGTATGAATGAAGGTGCCACAGAACTGGCCATTTCTCTTGAACTGACTCAAAGATTTTAAACTTGGTATTGAACTTGATCTCAAATACCTAAAATAGTCATCTTTTAAAATTAGAGCAATCTCAAAAATGGCTTACAAAAATTTCCTTTTGTACCATATTTTAACTATCGTCCCTTTCGTGCTGCCCTAAAGTCTGAATGTTCTGTTGACACTGCATTAATACTAGAATGTGCTAGAGGGGAAAATACTAGATCTGTTTAATAGAAAGACAATGTATCACCTTCTTCTTTACTTATATTACACAAAGGATTCTGTAAATGCGACAATCTAAATATGAGTAATTTTTCCATTTCGTTGATGACCATCTCATTTTATTCTGACCACACCCACCCACATGTAGCTACACATAAATGCAGTATTTAATATGATTGTACGTTAGATGCAGTATGTCTTATATAATTAATATCTTTTATATAAACATATTAAAGCAGAAGATAACATTATATACAAGCATACCTCGTTTTATTGCACTTTGCACATATTATGATTTTTAGAAATGGAAGGTTTGTGGCAACCCTGGACTGAGCAAGTCTATCAGCACCATTTTTCCAACACCGTTTGCTCACCTTGTGTCCCTGTGTCATATTTTGGTAATTCTCGTAATAATTCAGACTTTTTCATTATAATTATATTTGTTATGGTCATGTTTGATCAGTGATCTTTGATGTTACTACTACGACTCGCTGAAGGCTCAGATGATGGTTAGCATTTCTTAGCAATAAGTTATTTATTTATTTATTTATTTATTTATTTTGCGATACGCAGGCCTGTCACCGTTGTGGCCTCTCCCGTTGCGGAGCACAGGCTCCGGACGCGCAGGCTCAGCGGCCATGGCTCACGGGCCCAGCCGCTCCGCGGCATGTGGGATCTTCCCGGACCGGGGCACGAACCCGTGTCTCCTGCATCCATCGGCAGGCGGACTCTCAACCACTGCGCCACCAGGGAGACCCAATATCTGGTTTTAAAATGAGCAAGACACCTGAATAGGCATTTCACGGAACACTGAATGGCCAATAAATGTACAAAAAGTTCTCATTCTCATTAGTAATTAGGGAAATGCAAATTAAGACCATAATGAGACCTTTTTATACTTACCAGACTGGCAAAAAATATCAGGTATTGGTAAAAGTGGGGAGCAAGGGAAGGCTCATTCACTGCTGGTGGGCGTGTCAGCTGGTACAGCTACTTTGGAAAATCATTTGACAGTTCTGGTAAAGTTGAATATACATAGCTATGGCCCAGCATTACCACTTCTAGGAAATCTACTCACCCTTCAATATGCACATGAATTACCTAAGGATCTTGTTAATATGTAGATTGTGATACAATAGGTCGTGTATCTAACAAGGTCCCCGGTGATGTCCCTGTTGCTGGTCCAAGGGCCACATTTTGAGTAGCGAGGCTCTAGAGGAACTCCTGAAAAAGCACCAAGATGCTTGTAGGAGAATATTTAGAGCAGCATTGTACATCATAGCTGCTAAGTGGAAACAGTCCAAATGACCACCAGTAGTAGAATGTATAAATACATTGTGACATGATCATATAATGATATTATACAGCAATGACAGTGCACAAACAGGAGTTACCTGCAGCCACATGGATACATCTCAGGATCATAATCTTTTTTATTTCGTCTGTGCCAGGCAGCTCGTGGTATCTTAGTTCCCCACCCAGGGATCGAACCCAGGCCCTTGGCAGTGAAACCGTGGAGTCCTAACCACTGGGCCACCAGGGAATTCCCAGGATCATAATCTTGAGCAAAAAAAGCAAACAGAAGAATTCATAGAGTATAATTCCATTTACATATGGTTCAAATTAAACTGTTCTTAGGGATGTGGTCATAGATAGTAAAACTATAATAAAAAACAAGGAAATGAGTAAGATCAGGACGGTGGTTAGGAAGGTGGGAAATTGGAGAGATTGTGCTCAGGAAGTGACGTACAGGGCCTTCTGGGTTGCTGCTGGTGTTCTGTTTCTTGACTAAGGTACAATATCGTGCATTTCATAATAAAAACTTTTAAAAGAAGTATGAACCTTTAACCATGTGTTTTGAAAATAATGCATTTTCAGCTTCAAATCTGACCACAAGTAAGTTATTGATGAAATCTCCCTCAGGTGAACTACATAAAAGAACTGAAATAATCAGGTCACTCACAAAGAAAGTAAAAACCCTTGAATCGAATCAAATTGAATGCCAGAGTACTCTTCAAAAGACTCAACTACAGCTTCAAGAAATGGCCCAAAAGGCAACCCATTCCACTCTCCTCTCTGAAGACCTTGAGGTTGGTTTTGTTTGGGGTTTTTTTTTGTTTTTTTTCTTTTGCGGTACGCGGGCCTCTCACTGTTGTGGCCTCTCCCGTTGCGGAGCACAGGCTCCGGACACGCAGGCTCAGCGGCCATGGCTCACGGGCCCAGCCGCTCCGCGGCGTGTGGGATCTTCCCGGACCGGGGCACGAACCCGTGTCCCCCGCATCGGCAGGCGGACTCTCAACCACTGTGCCACCAGGGAAGCCCTTGAGGTTGGTTTTAAGATAAGCTTCCCTAGCCCAAATTCTGTTTGTGTTTCAGTTATTGAAAAATTAGGTTTAAATATTTCCATTAAAAATGCATGTGCGTGTGTATGAAAGTATATCCATCCATCCATCATCATAGTTTTGTGTTCATTGTGGGGCTTTGGTTAGCTGCCAGTGCTATCTTGTCTTGGAGATGAAGCTTCATTACAGCCCTTTTCTAACTGTTAAGCCATCTGTTTGGTAGCATCTATCGTTTTATCAACAATGGGTCCTTTCTCAGATTCTGAGATCCGTATCATCAAGTAGCTGCACATTATGCTTTCTGAATAACTGTGTGTAAGCTGATGAAACAAATATCTGTATCACGTTAGTGGCATATTGGGAATAAAATCTGTAGGAGTGATTTTTCAGTTTTCATTTCTAGCTGGTGAGTCATCAGATATCTTTTGAGCTCCTGCTTTTTGAGAGACGCAGTGAGAAAGCCTTTTTTGTTGTTCTTATAGCCTTCATATTCTTGTTTCATAATGATATCAGTATAGATCTTGGCAATATAGTGAGTCTTAATAACTCATAATAATTGTATAGATTTTATGTCTAAAATTTTTTTCAGATTTCTAGACAGTTTCTAGCTATAAAATAAGTGAAAACTATTCTGGAATCTCTTGATATGTTGAATTAAAAAATGGGAGCGTGTTGGTCAGCTTGGGCTGCCATCACAAAGTACCATAGACTGCGCAGAAATTTCTTTCCTCACAGTTCTGTAGGTTAGAAGTCCAAGATCAAGGTGCCGGCCTGGTCAGTTTCTGGTGAGGGCACTCTTCTTGGCTTGTAAATGGTCACCTTCTTACTGTGTCCTCATGTGGCAGGGAGAGACACAGTACATGAGCAAGCTCTCTGGTGTCTCTTCTTATGAGGACACGGATGCCATCATGAGGGCCCCACTCTCATGACCTCATCTAAACCTAATTACTTCTCAAAGGCTCCACCCCCAAACACCATCACATTAGAGGTTAGGGCTTCATAGGGCTTCAACATGTGCATTTGGGCAGGGGGGTGCAATTCAGTCCATAGCAGGAAGATTTTTTTTTTTAATGAATAAACTTTAATTTTTAGAGCAGTTTTAGGTGCATAGCAAAATTGGGTGGAATGTACAGAGATGTCTCATAGACGCTGCCCTCTCCCCCAGCCAGCCTCCTCCACTGTGGACATCCTGCATCACAGTAGTACATTTGCTGCAATCAGGGAATCTACATTGACACGTCATTGCCGCCCAAAGTCCATAGTTTACATTAGGGTTCACTCTTGGTGTTGTGCGTTCTGTGGGTTTTGACAAATAATGACCTGCATCCACCATTGTAATGTCATACAGAAATAGTTTCACTGCCCTAAAAACCCTCTCTGCTCTGCTCCCTGCTTCTCTGCCACAACCCCTGGCAACCATTGATCTCTTTACTGTCTCCAGAGTTTTGCCTTTTCCAGAATGTCATAGAGTTGGAATCATACAATATGTAGCCTTTTCATATTGGCTTCTTTCACTTAGTAACATGCATTTAAGTTTCCTCCATGAAGATCTCTTTTAATAAAAGCCTGATTATTCTTTTTTTCCCAACCAATAAACACATTATGTACACAATAATTATATCAAATCTAGATCTCTGGGTAAAAAAAAAAAAAAAAACCCTGAAAAGTGGGAATACCCCAATATGAAGTTATTTCAACATAGAGTAAAGATGCACCAAAGTTCATTAATGCTACTTTGTTTCAGCAAAGGAAGTCTCTTGCTAATCCAGTTTTCATTCTTGCCAACCTGGAAGTATTCATTAAAGACCATTAGGAAGTAGACATGTTTATAAACGTAACTGATAGAATTCAGTAGGGCAAAACTCAAGTACTGAGAAGATGCTGGGGATAATGGGGAAATAGATATTTGTGTTCCTTTTTGATGACTGCTTACTTAGCCCACTTTGTTACTAAAAAAGCTAAACAGAAAAAAACGAAACAGAAGAATGAGCACAGATTGTGGCTGGTGAGAGCAATGAAAGCTTTTAAATGACTCAATTAGTATTTTGTGTTGTCCCTCGTAGGCTAGAAACGAAAATCTCAGCAACACATTAGTGGAACTTTCTGCTCAAGTGGGACAATTGCAAGCTCGAGAACAGGCTCTCACCACCATGATAAAGCTGAAGGTAATGCAGAATCACGATACTTCCACTTGCCAGGCACTTTGTAGCTGATAGAGTACAGCAATGTACATTAAGTTCCTGAAGTCCCACAGCGACTCAGATAGGTTGAGCTATCAATGTTGCTCTCTTTTTTTAAATTCTGGTTTTAGAAATGAGGGAAACAAGTTTAAAATGATGCCCCCAAGGCCCTGAGAGGAGGCAGGACTGCACTGTGGGTCTCTGTCTCCAAGGCCCATTCCATGGTCCAGCATGCCTGCACTCAGCTGGTTTCTTCTGAGGTATCCATTACTGGGTCTCATAAAGTCATTAGCTATCAAATTGCTTGTTAATATGTTTTTTTTAAATTAATTTATTTTTGGCTGCATTGGGTCTTCGTTGCTGCGCACGGGCTTTCTCTAGTTGGGGCAGGCGGGGGCTACTCTTCGTTGTGGTGCACAGGCTTCTCATTGCAGTGGCTTCTCTTGTTGCAGAGCACGGGCTCTAGGTGCACAGGCTTCAGTAGTTGCAGCATGCGGGCTCAGTAGTTGTGGCTCGTAGGCTCCAGAGTGCGGGCTCAGTAGTTGTGGTGCACAGGCTTAGTTGCTCTGCAGCATGTGGGATCTTCCCGGACCAGGACTCGAACCTCTGTCCCCTGCATTGGCAGGTGGATTCTTAACCACTGTGCCACCAGGGAAGCCCGTTAATATGTTTCTAATTGAGGAGAAAACTTAGCAGTCAAGTAGTTGATGTAGTCACTAACACGCCATAAACAGTGATTGATAAAGTCTCTTCTATGTGGTAACACATGTGTTGGACAGCAGGTGACTAGAGGAGTGATTCTGGTATAATGGGACACTCATGCTAATTCATGTGTGATTTTTCCCAGCACATAAATGTTTTTGAGTGATCAGGGACAAGCTTTCATAAAATTAAAAAGAAAATATTAAAATCTATAGAATTGTCTTTAATCAAGTAGTGACCAGTTTCCTGGCTTCAGCAACCCCTACAGTGTCCATCATAGCAAACTCCTGGTGAAGCTGAAAAGGATTGCCTGACTGATGTGTCTGCAGTGGCGTTTGCTAAACTGTGTTCTTGTACTTAATAGGACTACGGTTTCTTTGCTACTGGTCTGATCACAGAGTTCCATTGGTTTTTGAATGGTCTGCGCAAACCCTATTTTTCCCATAAGTCCTAACGTGAGATGTGCAGACTGTGAAGTATTTTAGGAACGCATATAGGATGCTATCGCAGAAACCTTTGTCCTTAAGCAAAGGTAAAACCTGCTAGTAATAGTTATTCCACATGAGTGGTGGGGGAGTACTTTTGCTTATTATTTTTATACTTTCAGGTGTTATTTGAATTGCTTTTCAACAAGCACATAGATACCTTTTATGTAATTAAAACAACCACCTCAACAATAAGAGGTTCTGAATTGGGTAGGTTTGGGATAAGGTCTTGGTGTCTGTCATTTTAGCAAGCTGAAAAGAAGGGGAGGAAGAGAGAGCCTATGGGATTTATCTGTAATGCAGAGAAGAAGCCCCCTCAAGGGCCACCAGCCTTCCTATTGCTATTACAATTTCATACGTAATCAAATGTTTGCTTCTAAACTTTCTGAGACAGCAAACTATGGTGGTGCGTGCATGGTTTCAGGGGCAGCCGGCTAAGTTCAAATCGGAACTCCATCACTAACCAGTTGTATAACTGTGGCCACTTTACTGTCGAGTCCTCTGTCACGTGGGGAGTAACAATAGTCCCTACCTCAGAGAGTTACCGTGAGGATTAAATGGGGTAACACATGCAAAGTGCTTGGAATGAAACCGGGTACACGAGATCTTTTTTTTTTTTTTTTAATTCTTTTTGGAGTATAGTTGACTTACAATGTTGTGTTAGTTTCAGGTGCGCAGCAAGTGGATCAGTTATACATATATCCACTCTTTGTTTTTAGATTCTTTTCCCATATAGGTCATTACAGAGTATTGAGTAGAGTTCCCTGTGCTATAAGCAGGCTCTTACTCATTCTCTATTTTATATATAGTAGTTTGTATATGTCAATCCCAATTTATCCCTCTCCCACAATGAGATCTTAATAAGTGTAGTGTTTCCTTATTGTTTAGTTGGAATTTTAAAATCTTATGTAACAGTTTTCAAATTTGGTTTGTAGGACAAAGATATTATCGAGGCAGTCAATCACATTGCTGACTGTTCGGGTAAATTTAAATTGTTAGAGCATGCCTTACGCGATGCTAAGATGGTGGAGACCTGTATTGTGAAAGAAAAGCAAGATTATAAGCAGAAATTGAAGGCACTTAAGATTGAAGTCAATAAGCTAAAAGGTAAGGAAGAGGCATAAATTTAAGCATTTTATCTTGGGAATATATTTCTTCATTTGGGTTCACTTAATCTCATAACTGAGAGTAGGTCTGTTGTTAGCTTTAGGTCCTACCCTGAGATGTTCATTTCATTTGTATAGAATTATGCTGCAATTTTTTGTGTTACAAGATAAATAACAGAGTTGGGGGAAACTGCCTCATGTGTTCTATTTTAAAAATAATCCTGCCTTTGCTGTACCGGTTAGCTATTGCTACTATACGCTTTGTAGCAACCAATGACAGTATCTCAGTGGCACGCAACCACGAGCATTTGAGAAGCTCATGTATCTGGACGCCACACGGGAATTGGCTGATCTCCGCTGGGCCCAGCTGAGTGGCTCCCCTGGGGCATCTTCTCCTCCCCGGTCGGCTAGCCTGGGCATTTCTTCCCACAGTGAAGGCAGAAGCTTAAGAGAAGCAGAAAGATGGGAGGACCCATATATACCATCACTTCCCCCCTCATTCTGTGGCCAAAGCGAGTCACGTGGCTGAACCCCGAGTCAGGCAGTCCCCTGTGGGAGGATTTACAAAAAATCGAGGGAGGAATGCAGGGAGGGGTAAGGAGTTACCACGAACAACACAAACTCCCACAGTGGCTTTTCGGTGCGTGTTTTATTTTGGGGGGAATTCCTTTTGTGTCCTCCTGTTCTATTTGCATTCTCACAGTAACCCCACAGTTTATTTTTCTACTACTTGAAGTTTTCTAATGAAACGAAGCCTGGGTATGCCAGATAGGTTAGTGCTATGTACTGGAATATGGGTCTAGGTGATGGAGTAAAAATTTATATTCGTCTGCAGAGGATGTGGCCTTTCCCCACTGTGGGCGGGGGAAGCTGTTGGATGGAGGCGCTATCCAGGTCTTAAATCTGCACCCAGACTGTCCCATTTATAAGTGGTCATCACGTTAGACACGAAGACCGACTTCTGCCGCGGAACGAGCAAACTTAGAATGACAGAGCCGTGCGATGGTGCGATTGCTCCACCTCTGTCCCTGGTGGAATCCCTCATGAGGCAGGGAGTTGCTGTTCAAATTGTGAAAGGCTATTGGGGCAGGTTTAATTTAAGAAACTCCACCTCCTAAAATCTTGTTCTTATGACGCCCTGACTTGTGGTCACTCGTAATTTTGTCTCCATTTGTAGCTTCAGCTAAAATCATAATCATAGTATAAGCCCCTTGACAGCAGGGACGGACTCTGTCTTCTCTTTTTTTGGATCCCCAGTTAATAGCCCAGCTCCTGGGGTACATTGGAGGCATTCGATAAGTATTTATTGAATGCTGTGTTTACCTAGGTAAGATTTAAAGTAAAAAGAAGTCTGTTTTTATCAACTTTTATGTCTTATTTTATAAATTCAATATTTATTACAAAAATAAACGCAGCATCATGGATAGTGGACTAGAGAGTGAGGGAAAGAGACTCATTTGGTTTGGGTGCACTGGGAAGGCGTCTTTGAAGAGAACATTAGAGCTGAAACTTGGATGATGGGAAGAACCAGTCGTGCAAAGATCTGGGCCAGGACCTTCCTGGCAGAAGAAAGAGCAAATGCAAAAGCCCTGGTGTGGGTTTTGAGGTTGGGGCCAGTGTAAGGAACAGATTGAAAGGGCAGGGCCAGGCTGTGCAGGCCTTAAGGTAATGAGTTTGGATTTCCTCCTAAGTGTAGCACAAGGGCTTTTAACAGAGAAGTGACGCCAGCAGATGGCCCTGATTGCTCCGTGGACAGTAGGCTGCAAAGGGAGAGGCAGGGTTCGAGCAGGGAGACGGTGGAAGCCTTGGCCAGGGTCACTGCTGGGGGTGCAGTGAGATGTTAGATGAGGGACATATTTTGGCTGTAGATCCAACAGGACTTCATATTATTTGGAAGTGGGTGCTGAGGACATGAGAGGTATTCACAGTGTATATTCTTCTAGGAACTAGTATTTATTTGAGGACTTTTTTTTCCCTTCTATTTGTGAAGAGGATCTAAATGAAAAGACAACAGAAAATAATGGACAACGAGAAGAGATCATTCGCCTCAAGCAAGAGAATAGTTGCCTGCATGATGAATTGGTTTTTACTGGTAAAAATAGACAATTAGTTTAAGTAACCTGAACGTTCTATGATACTACCATGATGGGCTAAATGAATTGTACCTCTCTCAAAATACTTTATGTATTTAATTAATTTATTTTAACACCCTTTGAGAAATGAGGAGGGACCAGGCAGGGAATTTTAAAGCTGTTATCGTGCCTCCCAGTTCACTCTGTTTCCTCTTTTGTAAAATGAGGAGCTGCTCTCCCTTCTAGCTTGAGTGCACGACTATACTAGCTCACTAAAAACATAGTACTTGTGCTTAAAAATTCAATAAGAAAGAATCTTATGAGCCAAGTGTTTGTAAATACTAGATAAAAATTAGGAATTAAACATTTTTTCAATTTTGCAAACAGATCACCTGTAGTTATTACAGTTGGAAAATACTCATGTGTTTTGTTACATCAGTACGACCGCAAAATAATAATGTTGGGGATGAATTTTTCATGACTTAAAAGCAAGTTTGTTAATAAGGTGTAACTTAGGCCCCCTTCTGATAAACATAAAAGTGGCACTCCCCACTCTCCCTCACCGCCATGTTCTCCTACACTCTAACCCCAGCCCACCCCAGTGTGTCAGAGTTTCTAGCCTCTCCTTTCTCTGCTCCCAACTGAGGATCACTGATATTTAGAGCTTATCTATATATGGCCCTGACAGCCAAGAAGATTTTGTTAGACTTTAATTTTGGTGGTTTGTATGAAGAAAACCATAGGTTTGGAGGTAAAGTTCCAAATAGAAATTAAATAACTGGGACTTCCCTGGAGATCCAGTGGTTAGGACTCCTCGCTTCCTCTGCAGGGGGCGCGGGTTCGATCCCTGGTCAGGGAACTAAGATCCCACATGCCATGTGGTATGGTCAAAAGAAAAAAGAATTTAATTAACTAAGTGAACATGTTTGGGTCTACTCATGCCTACCCTCAATGTCCTTCCTGCTAGGAAGAGACTACATTTCTATAAGTTAAAGGGCAGAATACAGTATTATGTTACATTTTTTTCAAATAAAATGAAATTCTTATTTTAATCTCATGGGATTAAAGATTGGGGAAATGCAGTTTTCTACCACTAGAGGTCACTATTTCTAGGATTCCTGTGTCTCAATCTGTTACATTGTTACAGATACTTACATAAAGATATACATATATTTGTACATCTACACAAAGATATACATATGTTTGTAGCTTTATAGTTGAATTCCTGCAATCTTTCAATCGGCATCTGTGTGCCAGGCACTCTGCTAGTGACTAAGAAGCTCATAGGCCCAAAGAGAGTTTAGTGCTCTGCAGATGCTGTGAATAAAATGTGCGAGGTCAGAGGAAGGAAAAACATTTACAGAACATTTTAATAATCTCCTTTTTTTTTGGTTCATCTGTTTTTACTCATATGTCCTATTATGTATTACTAGGTAAAGTATATGTAACTTGTTAGATAATACTCTAATAAATCCATTTTATGAAATATTTTTTTATCCTTTTCTAAGCTGATTTCTTAAATATCTTTTCAATTCATACCACTGTCTCAGAACAATTTTTATATGTTTAAATTATAAAAGTGAATTAAAGCCTGAAAAGAATTTTTAAAGGCTTAACATGATAATATGCTCTCAGGTGTCATGGCTAAAAATTAACACATTTTATTCAAGGTTGGAAGATGTCTTAAAAATGTACTTTTAAGTTCAAAACTTCTTTTTCCTCTTGTTGAAGATGAAGTTCTTCACATAGGCTTAGAGACATGTTTCATTTGTACATATTGCTTATAAGAAGTCTGCAAATAAAACAATGATACTAGTTTACATTTCTGTGGCCCCGCGAGTCCCATAGACAAGGCCCTGTGAGATTGAGTGAAGGTCTCCCAGGCAGTAAAAGGCACAGAAGCTTGATCAGAATTTGGCAGGTCCAGACGTCAGCACCCTTTCCTTTGTGCTGTCTTCCTTAGGCTGCCCGCTCAGGCAGGTGTCAGCAGAGCTCCATACCTCTGTGTCTTCAGTGACCAACTTGTGAAATAAGCGGACTCGCTCCACTTTGACCCCAGATAACCCAGCCACGTAGGAAAGTATCAGATCTAAGGAAACAATTCTATTTCGTGCAACAGTAGATTATTCTGAAGTCAGATTAAGGCAGTATTGAAATATATTTAAAATTATCCTTGAATGCCAAATAAAGTAGCTGGCTTTTGTTTAGGGGCCGTGCTGTGTCCAAAACAAGTATCTCTGAGTGCTGGGAATGCACCCAGCGTGTGATCATGCTGTTAATGGAAGAGATGGGTAGAGCTGGGAGCAGCCGGAGTCCCAGATGCCCTGAGGGCATCACTTCCATCCGGAAAGAGCTACTGTTTTCTTTGTGCATAGAGTTGAATTCACATAAACTAAACGAGACTCTACATAAACATTGCAAGTGCACTACTTTTATAGGCTTTTGTTATGGTGTTGACTCACGTAATGCAAAGAAATAAATTCAGAATTGAAGAGACGTAAGTTTTAAACCCGACGCCGTGGCTTTCACTGTGCCACGAGGCACGGTTCTCAATTCTGTGCACGAGGATTACCTTTAAAAGTAAAATGAGGGCTTCCCTGGTGGCGCAGTGGTTGAGAGTCCGCCTGCCGATGCAGGGGACACGGGTTCGTGCCCCGGTCCGGGAAGATCCCACATGCCGCGGAGCTGCTGGGCCCGTGAGCCATGGCCGCTGAGCCTGCGCGTCCGGAGCCTGTGCCCGCAACGGGAGAGGCCACAACAGTGAGAGGCCCGCGTACCGCAAAAAAAAAAAAAAAAGTAAGATGATGCGGGACTTCCCCGGCGGTCCAGTGGTTAGGACTTTGCCTTCCAATGCAGGGGGTGAGGGTTCGATCCTTGGTCGGGGAGCTAGGATCCCACATACCTCGTGGCCAAAAGGCCAACTCATAGAACAGAAGCAATATTGTGGCAAATTCAATAAAGACTTTAAAAATGGTCCACATCGGACTTCCCTGGTGGCACAGTGGTTAAGAATTCCCCTGCCAATGCAAGGGACACGGGTTTGATCCCTGGTCTGGAAAGATGCCACATGCCGCGGAGCAACTAAGCCCGTGCGCCACAACTACTTAGCCTGCACTCTAGGCCTGTGAGCCACAGCTACTGAGCCCATGTGCCACAACTACTAAAGCCTGCGTGCCTAGAGCCCGTGCTCCACAAGAGAAGCCACCACAATGAGAAGCCCGCACACCGCAACGAAGAGTAGCCCCCTCTTGCCACAACCAGAGAAAAACGCACGTGCAGCAGTGAAGACCCAATGCAGCCCAAAATAAATAAATAAAAAATTTTAATGGTCCGTATCAAAAAAAATCTTAAAAAAAAAAAGATGATGCTGCAGACCCGTATCAGAAGGGCTGAGCATTAAGCGCGTTTGGCTAGGAGGTGGTGGCTTTCATAGATCCCTCCTCACGCTTTATTCCGCCTGGTCCCCAGTGACCGCCAGCAGACACTTTGCGGAAAAGCTGTCCAGGTAGAGTTGCTGTCTCCAGCAAAGCTCATGCCTTTGTCCTTAAATGGTTTCTGTGACGCTCCAAATGTAAAGCGATAATAATAAATATTTGTATTCTTTTTCATCCATGAGAAAAATGACGTGGAAAAGGTGCTTTGTTAATAAACCATAGAAGTTGTAAATTTTGATTTAGGCTGCACCTGATTGACTCAAAACCGATTCATGTATTAATAATTAGAGGGTCATTTTATGCATTTAGCTTGACCTTCTTATAAAGGTAGTGGGTTTTTTTAGGTGAGACATTTATTGTTGATCTGTCACTTCTACGTGAATGAAATTATTTCCCCTTAAGCATAATATTAATATTTTTTTCCCATACAAGTCTTCGTATAGCACTTTAGATCTTTCCTTTCTGGGGGTTCTCATCTGCTAAGTTCTGAAACTTTTTAAAATACTGATTTCTCATACCCCAACTCTAGTAACAGCGAAGTGTCTGTGTTTCAGCAGAATGTTTATGGTCTTTGTAAAAGAATGAAGATTTAAAAAAAAAACAAAAAACCTCTGTTCTTTTTGTGCTAGAAAATTGAGTGTAATACTATGTATATTAAAGAAAATTCTGAATCTTAATTACCCATCAGGTAAAGAGTTTTCAAGAAAAAGAAAGTCTGTAAAGGAGTGCTGGACTTTCATGAAAATGGAAAGACAAGTTTGTCTACCTATGGGGTCACCTCATAGGTCCGGATATCTTCAGTTTTTGCTCAGTGAGAATACATACAAGTGGCCCGATTGTGAGATTATATCAGATTGACTTACATACTGGTGAAAATAGTGATTTTTTTTTTTTTTTTTGCCCCTTGTAATGTTAGGTTTTTTTCTGTTGGTAAAGGTAATATGCTGTTTGGATTTTTACAAGGAAAATGCATTTGTAAGTTACCTGTGTAATGTGAATAAGTAAGTAAAGAGTAAAGTAATATGTATTAAATTTAGAGATTTAGAAACCACCCCCTCAAAAAAAAAGAGGAAAATAATTGTCATTAATCCTTCCATCTAAGAAATAACTTGATACTTCAGCATGCTTGCTCTCAGCCTTTTTCTATGCATATCTACACACAGACACACACATGTAATTTGAGCAGACAGTACAGTTTTGAATACCTTTTTGACTTAACATTAATTATATTGTGAAAGTTTTCAAATTTGGTGAAGGATCTAGTCAGAATCACTGATGAAAGCTCTTTCCAGCCATCCATTTTGCAGTTTTAAAATTCAGGAAGGGGGCGGGGGGCAAAAAGTTAGCCGGGCATAAAATTGTTGGAAATGAAGAGGTTTGTGTTGATATGGGCTGGTGAAAAACGTTTTAATACTATTTGTTCTTAAATAGTAGAGAGAGACAAAAGGAAAGACGAGTTACTGGATATCGCAAAGTCAAAGCAAGAACGCGTGAGCGCAGAGCTGCATAATCTGAGACAGGTAGGCTCCCACTTACCTTCTCTGTTAGGTGGGAAACGCTTATAAACAAGCATCAAGCTAGGAAAAGCGTGTGCCCAGTGATTCTGTTTGTGATGCGTTTGGAATCCCGACTACAGGAAAGGTGTATCACATTAACCTGGCAGATAGGGTCTTGCTTATGGTAATTCAAGGTTAGGAGACTTGTTCCATTAACAAATCTCAGTGCTAACATGGGAAAAATAAAAGCAAACACATTCAGCCTAGTTCTTTAGTCACTGTCTGATCTGTTTTGGCATTTCAAAGTGCCAGTTGTTGGCTCAGTTTAGCTTTCTTGTTAACGCTTTATTTTGATGTATCAATATCTATGGCAGATTTACATAAAACAACAGCGTGATCTGCAGTTTCTTAATTTCAATGTGGAAAGTTCTCAGGAATTAATACAGATATACGACTCAAAGGTGGAGGAATCAAAGGCCCTGGAATCCAGGTAATCTTAGTATGATGCTATTAATATGATCTTATATGTTATTCCATCGTTCAGTCAATATTTGTTAAGTACCTGCTGTGGGCCAGTACTTAACTACTGTTTGGTAGGCAGTAGGGAATAAATGTATGTGACCTAATCCTGGGTTGTAGTGAGAATTTTAGGCATGATCTTAATTTAACCATTTGATTAAATTCATTAAACACATTATTTGTGTGTTTGTTGTGTAGAAGGCTTGGAGCTAAAGCAGAAATTACAGAGATGAATCATTTATTCATTCATTCAGCACTCAGTATTTTAGGCACGGGCTAGGAATAGGGAAAAGGAAGATATATTGGGCATAGTACTTGCTTAAAATAATGCCAAAGAATGGTATAAATAACTGCAGTAGAAGTTCAGCTGAGGGTGGTCTCTGCTCTCAGCCTGATGTTCCCGTTTTCCTTGTTAATAGGGGGAGTCTACTCCTACCTATAAAAGGCAGCGTGTGAATTAAATTGGTTTCTGTAAAATTAAAATATAAATATATGAGGTCTGGTTTAATTTAACAAGCATACAACTGCCCCACAGTTAAATTGAGTCCACTTTTACAAGCAGAAATGGTACAGGGAGTCATGGAAAGGAACAGGAATTCAGGGAGTTCCCCATCACCGCACATAGGAGCAGAAGCTGGGCTGGATGACGCAGCTCCTTTCCCCGGAGGGTGGAGTTCAGGATGGGGGTGGTCAGAGTTGCAGGGAGGGATGTAAGGAGCAGCTGTTGCTACAGACAGTAGAACTGGGGACTCACCCACACTTTGCTGCATTTGCTGTACTCTTCTTCGAGGTCTTTTGCTGGGGGTTGTTGCACCATTGCTCTGTATCCCAGCTGTGGCTGCTACTCATAAACACCAGACCAACCCAGCGACCTCTTGCAGGCAGAAGCCCCTAACCTATTGGCTCTTTCTCCTTTTTGCGCTGCATTTCCCCTGGAAGGTACCTGGGCTGGATGATTGAGGTTATTCTTTAAGAACATAAAGTGGCTTATCCCCTTCTAGAAGGAGGGATCAGAATCATACAGATTAGAACACCTGAATAGGTGTGACATGAAAAACTTTGACAATTTATTAGAAGGTTTATCACAATGATTTTTATTTTATGCACATGTGGTGTCACTTTTACCTTAGACCAGTTTTCAATATATAGCTACATAGGCATCCAGCAGATAAATGGGAGGGTCATGAATGCAGTCTGGTGAACACATTTGGCACTTGCCAGTTTATCGTTGTACCTTGACTCTCCATTGCCTTTCAATCCTGACTTTATGTCTATTTAACTGTGAATTAGGAAGAGAAATAATAGATCAATCAACGAGTATTTACAGAACACTTAGTGTATGTTAAAGGCCGTATTAGGTTCCAGGAGGATTAAAAATGCTTCTACATGTGAACAAAAACCTTAAGAATCTTTTTTTTTTTTTTTTTGCGGTACGCGGGCTTCTCACTGCTGTGGCCTCTCCCGTTGCGGAGCGCAGGCTCAGCGGCCATGGCTCACGGGCCCAGCCGCTCCGCGGCATGTGGGATCTTCCCAGACCGGGGCACGAACCCGTGTCCCCTGCATCAGCAGGCGGACTCCCAACCACTGCGCCACCAGGGAAGCCCCTTAAGAATCTTTTGACAAAACTTTTATATGTATGAAACAGTGAATGATATAGTTATAATAGGAAATTCGCTATCTGATTAATTAGATATATATTAATATATACAGTAAGATAATGATTTGCAGTATGGAGAGTCAGTGCAGTGGACATTAAGGATGGGAAGAGGGGAGTGGGTGTGGTGGTCGGCAAGACTTCCTGGAGGAGGTTGGGCTAAAATTGGGCTCCGAAGAATATAAAAATTCTACCTCATATTTTCAACTCAGACAAATGGGTCTTACTAGGGTTTAGCTCAGCTGATGAGGTTTGAGTGAAATATTTAGAACGACAGTATCAAGTGTATCTTATAACTTACGTTTTTTGTAATGCCACCATAGCAGAGAAATGTGTTTATCAGACCTTGAAAATAACCACCTAAAAGTCGATTTTAAGAGGGAGGAAAATCAGAAGTCACTGGTTAAGGACCAAAAATTTGAGACCACGTTGGTTCAGCAAAATAAGTCAGACGAGAGCTCTTATGATGTATGCAAAGAGAAGAAACTACAGGTTAATACTTCATTTGGGGGAAAAAGTGTAATTGCTATCTCATCTCTACTTGCAAAAGACTTAGTGGAGAAACAAAAGTCTTGGTCTCTGGGAGGAAAAATCCAGACTGAACCCGAAAACAAAAGTACATTTTGCAAGATCCACGCAAAATCACCAAAAGGTAATGGAGTTGGGATTCAGAATGAAGAGAAACAACTCTCGGAAACATCAACATCTGTAGCCGATGAAAAGTGGCATGACGTCAGCCTTTACCTGGGCCTGGCCAACTGTTCTGGTTCAAAACAACCAGAAAAGCTAGATGTCAAACGTCAAGATCACCTGGAAAGGTCTGGAGTCTCATGTTGCCATAAAAGCGAAGCCTGTCTGGATGAAAGCGACATGTGGGGATCCAAGTGCTGCCACCCGAGTGACTTCATGATCGAAGCTCCAGGCCACATGTCTGACGTGGAATGGATGAGCATCTTCAAGCCTTCCAAAGTGCAGAGAACCGTGCGCCACAAATCGGTGTGCACTTGTTCGGAAAGTGCCAGTGGAACCAAATACAACTCCTCCACAAGGTGAGTCTTGTTTCATGTTTGTGAACACCCAGGGAACCTACTTACTGTTCTGAGAAATATAAAAGGGCTGCAGTAGCCACTTCATGCCAACTGTGAAACGGAAAGCAGTGTTTACAAACCGTTTCCTCTTTTCATCACAGGGTAGGCTGTTGAGTTTTTGATTGCACAGAGGCTGTATTTGATTCCAGTGAGAAGTTTGTGCCTAGGACAGCTTCTGAGGCAAAAGTTTTGCTTAAAAACAAAGCCAGTTGTCATGAGCTGAGCAAACATGTTTTATTTTAAAACAAACGGGGAGGTCACTTTACAGGGTAGAATGCTGCTGTGGAGCATTCCTCAGCCAGGATCCTTTTGAATCGATAAGCCGTTTCTTTCATGTCCAGATTACATTCCCTAGACCCCAGATAAGACATTCTTTTTGCCCCCGTTGGCTTATTTACACATCCAACTGCTTTGGCCTTTGTGTTCACTTTACATTTCCCAAACTTTGTTACTTTTAAAAATCATGCAGGAGAAAGAATATTTGTATTTAATAAGCTGGTAACAGTTATTGGTTTCTTTTTTTCCAGTTTTATTGAGATATAACTGGCATACAGCACTGTATAAGTTTAAGGTGTTTGGCATAATGATTCCAGTGCATCAGGAAATGATGACCACAGTAGGTTTAGTGAACATCCATCATCTCATAGAGACACAAAATAAAAGAAAAAGAAAAAAATATATTTTTTCCTTGTGATAAGAACTCTTAGGATTTACGTTCTCAACAACTTTTTTTTTTGTGGTACGTGGGCCTCTCACTGACGCGGCCTCTCCTGTTGTGGAGCACAGGCTCCGGACGCCCAGGCTCAGCGGCCATGGCTCACGGGCCCAGCCGCTCTGCGGCATGTGGGATCTTCCCGGACCGGGGCACGAACCCGTGTCCCCTGCATCAGCAGGCGGACTCTCAACCACTGCGCCACCAGGGAAGCCCTCAACAACTTTTATATATAACCTGCAGCAGTGTTAATTACATTAATCCTACTGTACATGAAATCCCTAGTGCTTATGTATCTCATAACTGCAAGTTTGTGCCTTTTGACCACCCTTATCCAACTGGTTTTTTTAAGAGAAAAAAAATGGATTAGTTTCTGGCATAGGCTGCATTTTTCAGGCTCATCTTACTGTTCAAATTGCTGAGTCTTGTAATTAGTTGAGGGGTGCTACACTAATGTCTGCTATTGTTAAAGCAAACCTAGCTCTTTGATCTTAAATTACAGAAAGGATGAAGCCTCTGTTTTGAGAGCCTTATTTTAATCATCACATTGACTTTCATAGGACTCTATGATTAAACTTCCCTTCTGGTATTTTCATTGTTTGGATTATCGTTTGGCCCTTTTAAAAGCCTGAGTCGCTTAAAAATCATACAGTTATTCTGTCAACAAAAACTGGTTTTTACACTAAATATTATCTATTCATATTTGGTTTTTAAAGATCATCTTAGATAATTGCAAGTACCAGGAGGGCACAACTTCCTATTTTTCACTATTGAACAAGAACACGCATATATTAAGGGAAAAGCTTGTGTTAAGTAGTTTTAAGAGCAGAGCGGACACATATTAAACTTAGTGTATGAAAGAAATTCAAAGACAATTTCAGAGTTTTCTTTCAAGGCCCTTTTGACCTCCGTGGCTTGAAATGATTCAAGTGACTTCTCGTTCTGCCTGCAGAGGCCAAGGCATCGCATGACAAACGCGTGATTAAGTGGAAAAGATAATGATGTTTTCCTGTTTTTCCTTAGACTATACAAGCTTGTGTACCTACTTCATCACCTGACTAAAATGGTCACATTTATACCACCGTTCCATTTGCTGTGCAGGGGTTTACGTGTGGAGGGGGCAGCCGCCGCGGCCTGCTCTGCCTGCCTCACGGGGCCTGTGGGAGGAAGAGGTTTCCAGGGCCTCTTGCTCTCAGCTCTGCTTTGAGGCCGGTGTTAACAACGCACCAGAAACTTAGCTGCACGTGTCTGTTCTCTAACTACTGAGACCCTATGGAAGAATCAAGGACCCACAACAGTGCCATTCTGCTTTCACAGAAGGACTCGTAAAAGACCATTAACAAAAATCAGTCTCACAAACCAAAAACCTAGAATCTTCCAATGTTTAACCTTACGCTGTATTCATTTTTTTCCTCTTTTGGATGATCTCGTCTCTCACACCTTCTTTTCTTTGCTTTTTTTTTGTGGGTGTGGGGAGGAGGGCAATTCTCTCTTCTGTAGTTACCCTTTAACGAGGAATTTGGTTTTAATTCTTACTGCTAAAGGTATGCATTCATTTATAATATTCTACACAAATATTCTGCTCAAGTCTCTAATGTTCTATTCAAACTTGAGCTTCATCATCAGAAAAGAAAACATTTTTTTTTTTTTGTCCTGTTGAGATACTTTCAAGTATAACAGTACTGGTGACATGTGTCTGCTCTTGTTTCAAGATGTCTGTTTTTGTTTTCGTTTTATTATTCACAGTGAGCTGATTGCCAGCCAGCAGTCCCACTGTTTGGGTTCTTCAAAATCTGCCTTAAGAGAGGATGAGAAGTTGATAGAGACGGAGTCCTCTTCTGATAAAAAGAACTCATCTAAGATTTTGTTAGTCAACAAAGACGCAGCATTGCCCAGTGAAAAGGTTTGTATTTCGCTTAGAAATACCCAGCTTATTCAAGCAAGACTTCTCCCCAGCATACTTTTTTTTTTTTTTTTTTTTGCTGTACGCGGGCCTCTCACTGTTGTGGCCTCTCCCATTGCGGAGCACAGGCCCCGGACACGCAGGCCCAGCGGCCATGGCCCATGGGCCCAGCCGCTCCGCGGCATGTGGGCTCCTCCCAGACCGGGGCACGAACCTGTGTCCCCTGCATCTGCAGGCGGACTCCCAACCACTGCGCCACCAGGGAAGCCCTCCCAGCACACTTTTAATTCCCCTAGAGCACTACTGTTAGTGTGCTTAATTTTGGCTATTCTTCAGGGGTTTTTTTCTTAATTATAGAACTTTAATTTATATTACTTAACTGAAGTCATAATTATTTACCTTCTCTTTTCTTTAAATATCCTGTAGATAACTTCAGGTAGGATGTTCCTCAGGCCCTCCAGGTGACTGATCTATCTATTTTTAATAAATATTTTAAACACATAGAAAATGAAAAATACAAGTAACTATGTACTTACATTCGGATTTAACACGTTGACATTTTGCCATATTTGCTTTATTTTTCAACTTGTGAAATAAATAAAATGTTACAGATAAAGGGTAAGTTCATGTGCCATTCTGCCTGTGCCTACCCTCCACCCCCACCTGTTAACCACTACCCTGAAGTTGCATCCATGCTTGCTTTATGCTTTTATGTTTTACATAAAAGTGTATACTTAAGGGCAGGAATAGAGACGCAGACGTAGAGAACAGACGTGTGTACACAGCGCGGGGGAAGAGGGGGATGAATTGGGAGATTGCGATTGACATATATACACTACCACGTGTAAAACAGATAGCTAGTGGGCACCTGCCGTATAGCACAGGGAAGCTCAGCTCAGTGCTCTGTGGTGACCTAGATGCGGGGGGGAGGGGAGGGGTGGGGGGGAGGGAGGGAGGTCCAGGAGGGAGGGAGGTCCAAGAGGGAGGGGACATATGTATACACATAGCTGATTCACTTCGTTGTACAGCAGAAACTGACACAACGTTGTAAAGCAACTATACCACAATTTTTTTTTAAATTGCATACTATTGTTTTGTTTAAACTGTACATGAATGGTAAACTGCCGTCTGTATCCTTTCTGATGTGATTTTCCAGCTTTGTCAGTGTTTTGTGACCTTCATCTGTGCTGACACCGTGGACCTATAGCCTCTTCATTTTGATTGTTGCTTGATGTGTGATCCAGTGATTGAATAAACCGTAGTCTGTCCACGGCCCTACAGACAGGCAGTGAGGTTGTGTCTACAGTGTCATTATTGTGGATGAGCCAGTGTTTCCAACATGAATGGGGTGCCCCTTGCAGGTGGTTCGTAAAGAAAATAAGTTCAAGTAAACAGTTATTTTTGGTGTTATTTTGGGAAGATATCCGGGGAGATGAGTTGGGTTCAAATCCCGGTTTTGCTTTGTCTTAGCTCAGTGACGTTAGTACAGTTATTTAATTTCTTTGAGCCTCAGTTTCTTCGCCTGCAAATGTGCAGTTATAACATCACAGTTTCTTGGTTTAAAGGGGATATTGGAGGGCCTGGTCCCTAATGGGTATTTGATGACTATTAGTTCTCTTTGTTCAAAACTGACGGCACCAAGTGTTGACTAGGATCTGGTGCACCTGGGACTTTTGTTCACTGATGGTGGGAATGTAAATGGTAGAGCCACTCTAGAAAACACTTGGGTACTTTCTATTAAAAAACTACTTAAAAAAAAAATTAAATATACACCTACCATATGACCCAGCTGTTCTAGAGAAATGGAAACATACGTCCACAGAAATATTAAAGCAGCTTTATTTGCACTCGCTAAAAAAACTGGAAACAACCCAAATATACTGCAGTAGGTGAATAGATAAAACTGTGGTATATCCATACAATGGAGTACTTCTCAGCAATAAAAAGGAATGAACTATTTATACACATACAGCATAGGTAAATCTCAAGGTAATTATGCTGAGTGAAAGAAGCCAAACAGACAAAAGTATGTAATACATCTATATAAAACTCTAGATGATGCAAACTAATCTCTGGTGACTGGAAGCAGATCAGTAGTTGTCTGGGAATGGCGAGGAGGCACTCACAGAGGCAGGAATTCCAGAGGGCCAGAGGCGTGATAAACGCGACCGTATTCATTGTCTGGGAATGGCGAGGAGGCACTCACAGAGGCAGGAATTCCAGAGGGCCAAAGGCGTGATAAACGCGACCCGTATTCATTGTGGGGATGGCTTCATGGGTGTGTACTCATGTACACATGTATGTAGGAAGTCATCAGATTGTACACTTAATTAGTTATTTTTGGGTGCGTCGGGTCTTCGTTGCTGCGCGCAGGTTTTCTCTAGTTGTGTCGAGCAGGGGCTACTCTTCGTTGTGGTGCGTGGGCTTCTCATGGCGGTGGCTTCTCTTGTTGCGGAGCACAGGCTCTAGGCGCGCAGGCTTCAGTAGTTGTGGCTTGTGGGCTCAGTAGTTGTGGCTCACCGGCTCTAGAGCGCAGGCTCAGTAGTTGTGGCGCACGGGCTTAGCTGCTCCGTGGCATGTGGGATCTTCCCAGACCAGGGATCAAACCCATGTCCCCTGCATTGGCAGGTGGATTCTTAACCACTGTGCCACCAGAGAAGCCCCTGTACACTTAATTGTACAGTTAATTGTTATGTTCACTGTGGAAAACTCACAGATTGTACACTGTGGAAAACTTTTTACACAAAGTTGAAAATTAAATAAGAATAAACAAACTAAGGCATATTTCCACTTATTTTTAAAAGCTAACAAGACTTTAGTGTTAAAGTTGCATTTTTTAAGTATTTTGACCTGGTAATTACAGCCTTGGCAAGTTGATTTAAGAGAGGTAAACAATGCCTAGGATTCTTTTATCACATGGATGTTACTTAATTAGTTGTAGTAAGTTCTGTTTAAGTCAAATTATTTAGCAAAGTAGGTTCTAAGAAATAAATGGAATTTGGTTCTTCTAGTGTTTAATGCCCTGCTTTGATATGTAATACCTAAAGTCAAACATTGGGCTTCCCTGGTGGCGCAGTGGTTGAGAGTCCGCCTGCCGATGCAGGGGACACAGGTTCGTGCCCCAGTCCGGGAGGATCCCACATGCCGCGGAGTGGCTGGGCCCGTGAGCCATGGCCGCTGAGCCTGCGCCTCCGGAGCCTGTGCTCCGCAACGGGAGAGACCACGGCAGTGAGATGCCTGCGTACCGCAAAAACAAAGCAAAACAAAACGAAAAATAAAGTCAAACATTAATGAACACTTAACATTTGTGTTTGTTACATTGTACTTGTAAACATAAACAATGAAAAGTGCTTCTTGATTTCATGAATGCTGGAATTGTGTTGCTTTCCCAGGATGATTTTTCTCCCACAAGCAAGCTTCAGCGTTTGCTGGCAGAATCCCGTCAGATGGTTACAGATCTGGAGCTGAGCACTCTGCTCCCCATCAGCTCTGAGAATCTCAGCAGCAGCGCCAAAAATGTACGTGGTTCCTTTTCTTTTGACCCCATCTGTAGTATGCAAACACTCCAGTCGTTGTGCACACACGTCCCTTTCTGTTAGAATGAAAGGGGAGGAGGTAGCAGGCTGGGTTTAAGGAGAAAGAGAAAGTCATACTCAGATGTCGCCACACTCAGACTTCCTCTTTCCAGTTACCTGGGCACATGCACGTACATTCTGGGGGATTTTTAAAAAATATTTTATTGTAGAAAATTTCAAATACAGATGTAGAAAGAATACTTCCAATCACAGAGCTTCAGTAACCATCAGCTTTCTGCTGTTTTGTTTCATCTTCCCCCATCCATACCTGTTTTCTCCTGAAACGTTTTTTTTTGTTTTTTGTTTTTTTTTTTTTTGCGGTCCGTGGGCCTCTCACTGCTGTGGCCTCTCCTGTTGCGGAGCACAGGCTCCAGACGCGCAGGCTCAGCGGCCATGGCTCATGGGCCCAGCCGCTCCGTGGCATGTGGGATCTTCCCAGACCGGGGCACGAACCCGCGTCCCCTGCATCGGCAGGCGGACTCTCAACCACTGCGCCACCAGGGAAGCCCATCTCCTGAAACATTTTAAAGCAAATCCTAGACATCATATCATTTCACTCATATGTACTTCATTCTGTAGCTCTAACAGATAAGGACTTCTTTCACACCCAGCCAAATTAACAGGAACTCTTTAATTTCGTCTAATGACTAGACCACGTTAAGGTTTCCCCATTTATCTCAAAAATGTCTTTTTACTCGTTATTCAAATCAATACTCAACCGAGGTCCATACTTTGCACTTGGATAAGTCCCTTAAGGTCTCTCTTAATCACTAACAGTTCCTTCTCCTTCCCTCCCTCCCTCCCTCTTTCCTTCCTTCCTCTTCCTTCCTTCTTCTCCCTCCTCTTTCTTCTTCTTCTTTCATTGTTTTTTTTTTTTTGCTGATAGCGGGCCTCTCACTGTTGTGGCCTCTCCCGTTGAGGAGCACAGGCTCTGGACGTGCAGGCTCAGCGGCCATGGCTTACGGGCCCAGCCGCTCCGTGGTATGTGGGATCTTCCCGGACCGGGGCACGAACCTGTGTCCCCTGCATCAGCAGGCGGACTCTCAACCACTGCGCCACCAGGGAAGCCATTTCATTGTTTTTAATGCCATTTATTTGTGGAAGAAACCCTGGGTCATTGTCCAGTAGAATTTCCCACGTTCTGGATCTTGCTGACTCCGTCCTGTCTGTTGTTTTATCCCCCAAATTGCTGTAAACTAGTGTTTCCATCTGGCAACTTGATTCGACTTGGGATCAGTTTGGGGTTTTTGTCTGTTTTGGGATGACGCCTTCCTGGGCGATGCTGTCTACTGCCTAGTGCATTGTATTGGGAGGATCCTTGTGTCTGGTTGTCCCACTTTTGGATGTCAGGCTTGATGGGAGTTCAGGAGATTGTCAGCCTGAGCTTTTTTATTATAGAGTTTCCCTAAAGTTCACTTACGGATTTTAGCATTCCTTGATTTTTATGACTTAGATCTGTTATTTCATGAGGAATTGCAAAATAGTAATTTCCTAAATTTATCATTCTTCGGGGAGTGTTTCACACGTTAATTCTAACTGCCTTTTTTTTTGTGTTACGCGGGCCTCTCACTGTTGTGGCCTCTCCCGTTGCGGAGCACAGGCTCCGGACGCGCAGGCTCAGCGGCCATGGCTCACGGGCCCAGCCGCTCCGTGGCATGTGGGATCTTCCCGGACCGGGGCACGAACCTGTGTCCCCTGCATCGGCAGGCGGACTCTCAACCACTGTGCCACCAGGGAAGCCCCCAACCTTGATTTTGTCGGTCCATTTGATTTTAGCCATTCTAGTAGATCTGAAATGGCATCTCGTTGCCGTTGAATAATTTGCATTTTCCTGATAACCTAATGATGTGCATCTTCATGTGCTCTTTGGCCCTTCATATGTCTTCTTCTGTGCAGTGTCTTTAAGTCCTTTGCCCATTTTAAATTTGCTTGTTTCCTTTTATATTAATTGAGTTGTAAGAGTTTTTCATATAGTCTAGACACAAGTTCTTTATCTTTTGTCAAATATATTATTAATATTTTCTCCTAGTTTGTGGCTTGCCTTTTCATTCTCTTAAGAATAAAAGAGCAGAAATTTGAAATTTTGATGAAGTCCAGTTTATCCTTTTTTTTTTTTTTTAATGGTGTGTTTTTTGTTCCAAGAAGTCTACCTCAAGGTTGTGAATATTTTCTCCTCCTAGAAGTTTTTTGGTTCTGTTTAGGTCTATGGTTTATCTCTTATTTAAATTTTGTGGATGGTGTGAAGTAAAGATCAAGGTTCATTTTTCTCCATACAGATTTTAGCTCCATCATCGTCATCGTTTGTTGAAAAGACTGTCCTTTCTCCATTGAATTACTTTCAGCATCTTTATTGAAAATCCGTTGACTGTGTATTCAAGGGTCTATTTCTGGAGTCTCCAATCCGTTCCATTGATATGGTTGTTCTCCTTACACCAATACCACACCAAATTGATTACATAACTCTATAGGAAATCTTGAAATCAGTATACATCCTTGACTTTGTTTGCAAAATTGTTTTGCCTATTCTAGGCCCCTTGCCGGGTCCATAGCAATTTTAGAGTCAACGTGTCAGTTTTTTAAAAGTGCCCTCTGGTATTGTGATTTCGTTGAATCTACGGATCACTTTGGGAAGGATTGACATCTGTGAACAGAGTATATCTCCAGTTGCTTAGGTCTTCCTTCTTTTCTCTTAAACCATATTTTGTAGTTTTCATTGTAGGGGTCTTACACATTTCTTTTTAATTTATTTCATTAATGTATTAATTTTTTGGCTGCGTTGGGTCTTTGTTGCTGTGCATGGGCTTTCTCTAGTTGTGTTGACGGGCTTCTCATTGTGGTGGCTTCTCTTGTTGCAGAGCACAGGCTCTAGGTGCACAGGCTCAGTAGCTGTGGCACGCGGGCTCAGTAGTTGTGGCTTGTGGGCTCTAGAGCACAGGCTCAGTAGTTGTGGCGCACGGGCTTAGTTGCTTCGCAGCATGTGGGATCTTCCCGGACCAGGGCTCTAACCCGTGTCCCCTGCATTGGCAGGCGGATTCTTAACCACTGCGCCACCAGGGAAGCCCCATTACACATCTTTTAAAAAATTTATTCCTAACATTTTGTTTATTGATGCCATCATATGTGGTATCTTAAATTTCATTCTCAAATTGTTTGTTGATATAAAGAACGATAATTGCCTTTTATAAATTGCATCTTTGCTACCTGGGCTCTTTGGTGGGGCTGATGGCAGACTGTGGGAGGGCTCACGCCAAGGAGTATTTCCCAGAACTTCTGCTGCCAGTGTCCTGGTCCCCATGGTGAGCCACAGCCACCGCCCACCTCTGCAGGAGACCCTCCAACACTAGCAGGAAACTTGCACAAGCCTCTTAGATAGCCTCATCCACCAGAGGGCAGACAGCAGAAGCAAGAAGAACTACAGTCCTGCAGCCTGTGGAACAAAAACCACATTCACAGAGAGATAGACCAGATGAAAAGGCAGAGGGCTATGTACCAGATGAAGGAACAAGATAAAAACCCAGAAAAACAACTAAATGAAGTGGAGATAAGCAACCTTCCAGAAAAAGAATTCAGAATAATGATAGTGAAGATGATCCAGGACCTCAGAAAAAGAATGGAGGCAAAGATCGAGAAGATGCAAGAAATGTTTAACAAAGACCTAGAAGAATTAAAGAGCAAACAAACAGAGATGAACGAACAATACAGTAACTGAAATGAAAACTACACTAGAAGGAATCAATAGCAGAATAACTGAGGCAGAAGAATGGATAAGTGACCTGGAAGACAGAATGGTGGAATCCACTGCTGCAGAACAGAATAAAGAAAAAAGAATGAAAAGAAATGAAGACAGCCTAAGAGACCTCTGGGACAACATTAAACGCAAAACCATTCGCATTATAGGGGTCCCAGAAGGAGAAGAGAGAGAGAAAGGACCAGAGAAAATATTTGAAGAGATTATAGTTGAAAACTTCCGTAACATGGGAAAGGAAATAGCCACCCAAGTCCAGGAAGTGCAGCGAGTCCCATACAGGATAAACCCAAGGAGAAACAGGCTGAGACACATAGTAATCAAATTGGCAAAAATTAAAGACAAAGAAAAAGTACTGAAAGCAGCAAGGGAAAAACGACAGATAACATACAAGGGAACTCCCATAAGGTTAACGGCTGATTTCTCAGCAGAAACTCTACAAGCCAGAAGGGAGTGGCATGATATACTTAAAGTGATGAAAGGGAAGAACCTACAACCAAGATTACTCTACCCGGCAAGGATCTCATTCAGATTCAATGGAGAACTCAAAAGCTTTACAGACAAGCAAAAGCTAAGAGTATTCAGCACCACCAAACCAGCCCTACAACAAATGCTAAAGGGACTTCTCTAAGTGGGAAACACAAGAGAAGAAAAGGACCTACAAAAACAAACCCAAAACAATTAAGAAAATGGTCATAGGAACATACATATCGATAATTACCTTAAACATGAATGGATTAAATGTTCCAACCAAAAGACACAGGCTTGCTGAATGGATACAAAAACAAGACCCATATATATGTTGTCTACAAGAGACCCACTTCAGACCTAGGGACACATACAGACTGAAAGTGAGGGGATGGAAAAAGATATTCCATGCAAATGGAAATCAAAAGAAAGCTGGAGTAGCAATACTCATATCAGACAAAATAGACTTTAAAATAAAGAATGTTACAAGAGACAAGGAAGGACACTACATAATGATCAAGGGATCAATCCAAGAAGAAGATATAACAATTATAAATATATATGCACACAACACAGGAGCACCTCAATACATAAGGCAACTGCTAACAGCTATAAAAGAAGAAATTAACAGTAACACAATAATAGTGGGGGACTTTAACACCTCACTTACACCAATGGACAGATCATCCAAAATGAAAATAAATAAGGAAACAGAAGCTTTAGATGACACAATAGACCAAATAGATTTAATTGATATTTATAGGACATTCCATCCAAAAACAGCAGATTACACTTTCTTCTCAAGTGCGCACGGAACACTCTCCAGGATAGATCACATCTTGGGTCACAAATCAAGCCTCAGTAAATTTAAGAAAATTGAAATCATATCAAGCATCTTTTCTGACCACAATGCTATGAGATTAGAAATGAATTACAGGGAAAAAAACGTAAAAAACACAAACACATGGAGGCTAAACAATACGTTACTAAATAACCAAGAGATCACTGAAGAAATCAAAAAGGAAATCAAAAACTACCTAGAGACAAATGACAATGAAAACACGACCATCCGAAACCTGTGGGATGCAGCAAAAGCAGCTCTAAGAGGCAAGTTTATAGCTATACAAGCCTACCTCAAGAAACAAGAAAAATCTCAAATAAACAATCTAACCTTACACCTAAAGGAACTAGAGAAAGAAGAACAAACAAAACCCAAAGTTAGCAGAAGGAAAGAAATCATAAAGATCAGAGCAGAAATAAATGAAATAGAAACAAAGAAAACAATAACAAAGATCAATAAAACTAAAAGCTGATTCTTTGAGAAGATAAATAAAATTGATAAACCATTAGCCAGACTCATCAAGAAAACGAGGGAGAGGACTCAAATCAATAAAATTAGAAATGAAAAAGGAGAAGTTACAACAGACACTGCAGAAATACAAAGCATCCTAAGAGACTACTACGAGCAACTCTATGCCAATAAAATGGACAAATTCTTAGAAAGAGACAACCTTCCAAGACTGAACCAGGAAGAAACAGAAAATATGAACAGACCAATCACAAGTAATGAAATTGAAACTGTGATTAAATGTCTTCCAACAAACAAAAGTCCAGGACCAGATGGCTTCACAAGTGAATTCTATCAGACATTTAGAGAAGAGCTAACACCCATCCTTCTCAAACTCTTCCAAAAAATTGCAGAGGAAGGAACACTCCCAAACTCATTCTATGAGGCCACCATCACCCTGGTACCAAAACCAGAGAAAGATACTACAAAAAAAGAAAATTACCGACCAATATCACTGATGAATATAGATGCAAAAATCCTCAACAAAATACTAGCAAACAGAATCCAACAACACATTAAAAGGATCATAAACCATGATCAAGTGGGATTTATCCCAGGGATGCAAGGATTCTTCAATATATGCAAATCAATCCATGTGATATACCATATTAACAAATTGAAGAATAAAAACCATATGATTATCTCAATAGATGCAGAAAAAGCTTTTGACAAAATTCAACACCCATTTATGATAAAAGCTCTCCAGAAAGTGGGCATAGAGGGAACCTACCTCAACATAATAAAGGCCAGATACGACAAACCCACAGCAAACATCATTCTCAGTGTTGAAAAACTGAAAGCATTTCCTCTAAGATCAGGAACAAGACAAGGATGTCCACTCTCACCACTATTATTCAACATAGTTTTGGAAGTCCTAGCCACGGCAGTCAGAGAAGAAAAAGAAATAAAAGGAATACAAATTGGAAAAGAAGAAGTAAAAGTGTCACTGTTTGCAGATGACATGATACTATACATAGAGAATTCTAAAAACGCCACCAGAAAACTACTAGAGCTAATCAATGAATTTGGTAAAGCTGCAGGATACAAAATTAATGCACATTAATCTCTTGCATTCCTATATACTAATGATGAAAAATCTGAAAGAGAAATTAAGGAAACATTCCCATTTACCATTTCAACAAAAAGAATAAAATACCTAGGAATAAACCTACCTAGGGAGACAAAAGACCTGTATGCAGAAAACGATAAGACACTGATGAAAGAAATTAAAGATGATACCAACAGATGGAGAGATATACCATGTTCTTGGATTGGAAGAATCAATACTGTGAAAATGACTATACTACCCAAAGCAAGCTACAGATTCAATGCAATCCCTATCAAATTACCAATGGCATTTTTTACGGAACTAGAACAAAAAGTCTTAAAATTTGTATGGAGACACAAAGGACCCCGAATAGCCAAAGCAGTCTTGAGGGAAAAAAACGGAGCTGGAGGAATCAGGCTCCCTGACTTCGGACTATACTAAAAAGCTACAATAATTAAGACAATATGATACTGGCACAAAAACAGAAACATAGATCAATGGAATAAGATAGAAAGCCCAGAGATAAACCCACACACTTATGGTCAACTAATCTATGACAAAGGAGGCAAGGATATACAATGGAGAAAAGACAGTCTCTTCAATAAGTGGTGCTGGGAAAACTGGACAGCTACGTGTAAAAGAATGAAATTAGAACACTCCCTAACACCATACACAAAAATAAACTCAAAATGGATTTGAGACCTAAATGTAAGACCGGACACTATAAAACCCTTAGAGGAAAACATAGGAAGAACACTCTTTGACATAAATCACAGCAAGATCTTTTTTGATCCACCTCCTAGAGTAACGGAAATAAAAACAAAAATAAACAAATGGGACCTAATGAAACTTAAAAGCTTTTGCACAGCAAAGGAAACCATAGAGACAAAAAGACAACCCTCAGAATGGGAGAAAATATTTGCAAACAAATCAATGGACAAAAGATTAGGACAAAGGATTAATCTGCAAAATATATAAACAGCTCATGCAGCTCAATATTAAAAAAACAAACAACCCAATCCAAAAATGGGCAGAAGACCTAAATAGACATTTCTCCAAAGAAGACATACAGGTGGCCAAGAAGCACATGAAAAGCTGCTCAACATCACTCATTATTAGAGAAATGCAAATCAAAACTACAATGAGGTGTCACCTCACACCAGTTAGAATGGGCTTCATCAGAAAATCTACAAACAAATGCTGGAGAGGGTGTGGAGAAAAGGGAGCCCTCTCGCACTGTTTGTGGGAATGTAAATTGATACAGCCACTGTGGAGAACAGTATGGAGGTTCCTTAAAAAACTAAAAATAGAATTACCATATGATCCGGCAAACCCACTACTGGGCATATACCCAGAGAAAACCATAATTCAAAAAGACACATGCACCCCAGTGTTCATTGCAGCACTATTTACAATAGCCAGGTCATGGAAGCAACCTAAATGCCCATCGACAGATGAATGGATAAAGAAGTTGTGGTACATATATACAAAGGAATAATACTCAGCCATAAAAAGGAACGAAACTGGGTCGTTTGTTGAGACGTGGATGGATCTAGAAACTGTCATACAGGGTGAAGTAAATCAGAAAGAGAGAAACAAATATCGTATATTAACGCAAGTATATGGAACCTAGAAAAATGGTACAGATGATCCCGTTTGCGGGGCAGAAGTTGAGACACAGATGTAGAGAAGAAACGTATGGACACCAAGGGGGGAAAGCCGCAGGGTGGTGGGGATGGTGGTGTGCTGAATTGGGAGATTGGGATTGACATGTATACACTGATGTGTATAAAATTGATGACTAATAAGAAAAAAAATGCATCTTTGCTAAATCCACCTATTCTAGTAGATTTTCTGTAGCTTCTTAGGATTTTCTACATACACAGTCATGTCATTTGTGAATAAAGAATTTCTTTTTCTAATTTTTATGCCTTATTTCTTTTTCTTTACCTTATTGCTCTGGCTAAGACTTCCAGATCGATACTGAATGGAAATAGTGAGAGCGAACATCCTCGCCTTGTTCCATGAAATACTCTCTCTGGTGGCATTTCTTGCTTAGCTCTTCTTCACATTGGAATTTTGTTAGACTCAGAGTTCTATGGGGCAGTTTCTGTGCGACAGATGATCTGAAACTAGGACATTAACCATTTTAGAGTCAACATGCTCACTGCCACTAGCTTCAACAGGTCATTGCAAAGATTACCTTAAAGAATAATGGGCTCCCTGAATCGTGATTTTTAAAAGTATTTGTGCCATGTGTGCCGTGTAAGCTTTTCAGAGTAGAAACCATGATGGACTTTGTGGTGTTTTCTAGGAAGATTTTTTTTCTTGACAAAATCTTTGAAGCATTAGTGAAGTAGTTTATTTACATTGGGGCAGAACATATTTTTAAGTATTGGTGATGGTTTTTAAATTTTTTAACAGCTTTGTTAAAGGATAACGTGCATACCATAAAGTTCTCCCATGTAAAAGTGTACAATTCAGTGGTTTTAGTATATTTACAAAGTTGTGCAACCATCACCATAGTCTGACTGTAGAACATTTTCATCAGAACCTTGTACCCACAGGCAGTTTCTCCCCACTCTGCCTCCCCCAGCCTCGGGCTGACACTCAGCCACTTCCCGCCTTTATGGATTTGTTGGGCAGAGATTTTTCATCAGAGTTTTTTGAATAGAATTCAGGGGATCCATAAACTTTGACGGGGGTAAAAATTACACTAAGGTTATTTTTATTAACCCCTAATTAAAATGTAGCACTTCCTTCAATTATGAATATAGGAAAGTAGTACATACTACCTGTGACTCTGTCATTAGTAGAGATCACAGAGAGTTTCCTACCATATTACTGTTATTACGGATATCTTGACATATCATTTACACTTAGTACTACCTCAGCATTACAGACCATCAGGCCTGCTGCTAGATCTTATTATTTAATGCACTAATAGAAAGGATATGTAGTATTATATCACAGTCCTGTTTAGTATTTTGATAACCACAGTTATATCTGCCGTAATGCGACATACGGGTTCCTAAATATCACCACACAATGCAAACCTTCACAATAAAAACCACACAGTTTATGGGGAAAATGGGGTTTTGAGCATAACACTCAAAAACTTTATCAGTGACCCGTTTTTTAAAAGGACAGGAATGTAATGTAAATGGTAGTACAGTTTTATACATGTTAAGTAGTTAAGAGATACACAAATATTACCATAAATGTGGCACTTTACCTTGAAAAAGACCTGAAGTCTGCAGGTAGAACTGGGCGTCGGAGAGCAGGTTGCAGCTTGTGACTTACTGGAAGGTGGTAGAAGGAGGGTTAGTGGATGGAAAGTCGTAGCAGCGGATGTGGATGGATGTGGCTCGTGACACGCCGCGGGTGGTGGTGGAGGGCCGTGGGGGGTGTATTCCTACACGGCCCGGCCCAGTTCACCTAGTGTTTCTCGTGGACAAAGCCGCACATCAACAAACACAAACTTCACATCACGCTCAAGTTGTTCCCTAATATATCCGATGCGTTGGAACAAATGTGTGTTTTCAAAACAAGTGTCATAGCAGAACCAACTGTATTTCAGAATAACCTCTCCTTTAGGGTTTATGTTAAATTCCTCCCTAAGATGTAACCAGGAGCTCCCTCACTTTTGTCCTCGTAGCACAGCTGGGAGTGTGTTTGTGTGAGCATCTCCATCAGAGTGCGTGTCACAGTACATGAGAGCTGATCATATCCATGGGTCTCTGCTCCTCCGTGCGCACGTTAAGGAGCCCCTCTCACCCACCCTGGCTTCCCCAGTGTAGCACATGCCGTACCTGCTACGGAGGGTGCTCCTTGAATGGAACTGATAGGAAGAGTTCAGGAAAAAGGCAGAACAGTGACCCTCAGGTATAGACTGAAAAAATGCTAAAGCTATTTGAGGTTGGTGAGAAGTTGGTTTAAGAGAATATTTGAGCTAGAAAGATCCTAAAGAGAGATCCAATCTCAACCATTCATTTTACAGGGGAGGGCAGGTGATTAAATCTCTTGCTTAACATCCCACATGATTCTAATCAGATAATCATTTAGTTGGAAAAAAATACTGTCTTCAGATGTCATATATTTTCCCATGGATTGTTAACTGATTCTAAAGATGCTGGGAAACCAGAATTTTAACTAACAGAAGTCTACTTGGCAATGCACTTTGCAAACTCCTCCCCTCTGGTCCTTTGAACAGAGTATAACTGGTTACAGAAAAAGTAAATACTGTTGTAAAAAATTCTTAATTTTTGCAGTAAGGAAGCAGGGTAAGTTCTGAGCAGCCTGTCTGCTTCACCAGGGTTTTGCCATCTGTCGCTAAAGACAAGGGTCTTAATTCAAAGCCTTTCTCTGAAATAGGCACTCACACATTGCTGGGGGAGCACAAAGCGATTCAGTCCTTCTGGCAAGGAATCTGTCAGTGTTTTCTAAAAACTGCAGAAGAGCTGACCCTTTGCAGTGGCAGTGTCACTTTGGGACTCTCTCGTTCAGGTACAGCCGCATGTGTATAAAATGGTATATGTACAAGTTTTTCATGGCAGCATTGCTTTATAACAGCAAGAGTTAGGAAACGATCCAAGTGTCTAGCAAGAAGGAACTGAGTGAATAGCCGTGGCACATGGAATATTACCATGAGACAGAATAGGAAGGTCTTGGATGCAGAAATATTTCCAGGATATACTATTAAGTGAAAAGAAGCAGGACGCTGAAAGATTCATGTGGTATTCTACATATGGGATGGGAATAAGAATATATATATATATATATATATATATTTTTAATATATATATATATATTTAAGAATATATATATTTTTGAAACCATGCTCAGGTATTAACTATTTAAAAACCCCCAATAAGTTAAAAATAGAGAAAAAAGGAAAGAGTAAAACAGCACAGCTGCCACATCTCATTCACCCATGGCAGGCTTCCTGTGGTGTTGGGGTCAGGGGGACACAGCCTGAAACCGAATTTGGACTTTTGACCAGAACATGGGACATCCTAATCACTAGTTTGCAACTGTCGGGATGACCTGTCAGGGTTCTTAACCTTTTCTTTTTTCTTTTTTTCTTTTTTTTTTTAATAAATTTATTTATTTTTGGCCACGTTGGGTCTTCATTGCTGTGCGCGGGCTTTCTCTAGTTGCGGCGAGCAGGGGCTGCTCTTCATTGTGGTGCACGGGCTTCTCATTGCAGTGGCTTCTCTTGTTGCGGAGCTTGGGCTCTAGGCGTGCGGGCTTCAGTAGTTGTGGCACATGGGCTCAGTAGTTGTGGCTCGCAGGCTGTAGGGCGCAGGCTCAGTAGTTGCGGCGCACAGGCTTAGTTGCTCCACGGCATGTGGGATCTTCCCGGACCAGGGCTCGAACCCATGTCCCCTACATTGACAGGCGGATTCTCAACCACTGAGCCACCAGGAAGTCCCTAGAATGATGTTTTTAAATAAATAAAATAAAATACATCAGGGTGTAAAATACCTAGGAAGCCTCTTCCAGTAGAGAGGAAGCAGCATGATTAAGAGCACAGAGGTCTGGAAGCACCGAGAATAATCCCAACATGGTTCAAACGTAGGCCCCGTGGGAGGAGGCAGAGGCTGAGCAAGGCCAGGTTCTCCACTGGAGTCTACTGGTGTCTTTCCAAGCTTCCTTCTCCTCTTCTTTCCTTCTTTTTCTTATTTTTCTTTTTTAATATTTCCCCCAGACCTAACAATGCTACACCCTCAGTAGGCACTGTAATGAATTAAAGTGTCGCTACGACTTGTTGATTCTTCTTGATGACCACTGTCTTCACTAAAGGCTCACCGCAGAGTCTATATAAAGGCTGACAAAGAGCCAGTTATATTTGGGCATCAGCCAATTGCCATGGTTTAGCCATACACGTATGGTAAAGCAAACAGAACATTCCAGCTACGGTTTAGAGACAGGGACCCCACACATGAGCGGGAAATCAATACATCTTTTGGGTGGTTGACAGTGGTTATATGAAATTACTTCATTGTATTTCATTAATTCCCTAAGGTCTTTTAAAGGCATTTCCGCTATATTTGTGTATTGTCCTCTTAAGTATTTTCTAGTTGTTCTATCCTGGGTATTAATTTGGAAGTTGTTTTGTAGAATGTGGAAGTCTCAGAAGAGTCAGCTGAAAAAAATACCCTTCTCAGTAATTGAAGAAAACAAATTCATGTATTCATGGTGATCATGGGTAAGTCACCTTTCCTTATCTCACCTTATATCTATATTTAATAAGTAACTTGGGAGCACTGATAATGTGGAGTCACAGCAGTGCGTTTGTGTGACCTGTAATCCTTTCTCTTTTGTTTGACCTATTTATACACACCTTCTAAATTTAATCAGAGTAAAAATGTCAGTTACTTATAAGAGAAATGCAGATCAGAAAGTTCTTGTTCTCAGTACCCAGAATTTTAAACCTAAGGAAGTGAATTCATATAGCTTTCAAAATCGGAATGTAAACTCACATGTCAGCATTTCATCTGAATGTCTGTCTGGAAAGAAATCTTTCTGTGGGGTTTCAAGTCTTATAAAAAGGCTTATTGACCCAGTAAGCACTTTCTTGATTTGTGTTTCCTTCTATCAAACCTTCATTTCATAGGCAAAGTTTCTTTAGAATCCATTTTGATCAGTTAAAAGGTAAAATCATTTCCGTTGTTTTCCACTTAAGCATAAGAGCATTTTTAAGACCCTGAAAGCAGTAAGTAGCCCTCTCCCTGTCTCCCTGTCTTCTTTCTCTTTGCTGAGAAGTTTTCATATTTATAATATTTTGCGTGACCTTATGTTGATGAGAATCAAGACATATAGTTAACTTTTTAGAGACTGGGAGTTTACAGCACACCATCCAGTGCTCATTGATTTTTGTTTAACTCCATTTCCTTCGCACAGAAGCCGATTTCTCATCCATGTGGAAGGCAGGAAGCAGACATCAATACCTAATACTTAACCTTGAAAACAAAAAGAGAATTGTAATCCTTTGTAAGCAACATTTAATACCAAAGGGGAGCAGAGACTGAAAGTTAATTTTTAAACATCTATATTTTGTTTGTCTTCAGGTTAACCATTTTCATGTGTAAGAAATATTTTTCATGTGTAAGAAATATCTTTCATGTGTAAGAAATTAGACCTAATTGTATATTATATATAATATACAAACTTGGAATTATGCTAAGAGAGAAAAAGCCTTCTCTGTAAAGATGCACGCTACAGTTAAATACTCGAGAAGCTCTTTCAAAGTGTGAACATCAAATAGAGAATACATACATATAAAATGCTGTTTTACCTATCTGATTTTTTTTAAAACCTGCGCATACATTTAAATTATAACCAGTAGCTTATCAGAGTCAGCTCCAAATCTATGAGAAATATGTTCTCTTGTGGTTTTCAGCCCTGAACTTCGCTGTGTAAAGACATAAAATGATATGATATAAAATATTTTAAACCAGAAACTATCTCCTGGGTTACTGACAGTCGAGGTCTTTCTGTTCCAAAAGCTAAGCAGAGCCCCCTCTTGTCTGGGTCAGTCGTAGTCCTATCAACTTATACAAACAAAAGCTTGCTGGAAGATCAAGTTTTATATGCATTTTTTTTATCATTAAAGACTAAAACATTTCTGTTTTAACTTGTAATTTTTTAAAGAATATACTGATCAGCTTCAGTCAATAAAAAATATTTTTACTAATAAAAATAATTTTCTGGGATTTCTTTTTATGACACAGGGGTGAAATAAGGAAAGTTAGTCTCTTGAAACCAAACCTGGCAAGTTAATTTCCTCAGGAACGGGAATGTATTTTTTTTAAGCATTGCAGATATCAAAGTTCTATTGTGCTGTATAAATGCCCCTTTGTTAAAAGGTTTCAGTGCTACTTCAGAGGTGATTTTCATGAGAGTGGAGGAGCCACCCCATTTAGCCTTTTTAATTAGGGTGCTGAAAAGAGAAATTGGGTGAGGTTTGGCTATGTTCTTTATAAATGCTTGCTTTCTGCCCAGGATAGGCTGGTTTGTACAGAGCAAGACTGAGAAAGGTAGTGTGTAGTCGATTCTGAACTATTGCCTCCAAGGTAGAAACCTGAAATGTCCCTGGAGAGGCTGACTTTCTGAGAAACAAAATATTAAATTTTCTCCTTCTCTTTATCATAGTTTTATGGCTGCATGTCAACTTGCCTAGTGAAAAGAGAACACTGGTTAGGTGCTAAAAAGAACAATTTCAGGGAACTAAAGGATTTGAAAGAAGTGAAAAGTTATTTTGTAACTAAATGTATTTTAGCTCATAGGATTATAGTATCTACAACACCTATTCTTACCCTTCCACATTCTTGTGAATTACAGCACATGCAGTTCAAAAATGGAAACCTTAAATTATCAATTTATCTCTCTCAACCTAAGTTATTTAAATATGTGAGCAATTTCTGTTAAAGAGAGGCAGCCTCAGTATGTTGAAATAGTTGCAAGATGAAACTAGATTTTAGCCTTAATATTTTGTCATCAACATTCTTTCATCTTAAGAGGAGGTGGGAAGTCCCTGATGGTCCAGTGGTTAGGACTCTATACTTTCACTGCTGAGGGCACGGGTTCGATCCCTAGTCAGGGAACTAGGATCCCGCAGGCCCTGGGGCCAAAAATAGAAAAAAAAAAAAAAGAGGAGGCAACTAAATTGTATGGTAATTTGCCTGCCAGAAATTATCCCAGCCATAAAAAGAGACTGATGTGAGTATATTTTTAGAGTTTGTGAACAGCTCTATTAAACAGAAATAGAAACACCCCCAAAGAAAGAAATCAAGATAATACATAACACTTAACAACAGTTTTAACTAAAAAGTGCTAATAGGATGTAGGAGCTTGGGAACCTTTAAGGGGTAAGGTTGGTTCATTTCAGGAACGTGGCTGAGTTTTGGAACCTTGTGTATACCATGGCTAATTGATCCTGCAGTTTTTCTTGGGGCCTTGACCTGAGACTTTCCTTCTCTGGTTAGATGCCTGTAGCTAGGTGACTGTTTCAAAGTCATGCACCTTTGTTTCTCTTGAGCCATGTGATGACAATTTTGTTGGGGTCCATTTCAGAAAGTTTCATGATTCTGCACCTTAAACAATCATCTTGGCAACCACTTCATACGTGATAGAGAATAGTGAATAAGATCAGATTAAGAAACCAGACACATCAATCAGAACGACAGCTGACACGGTAGGTTAAAAACCAGAATGGCCTTTGCGAGAACTTCATCAAACGAGGGCACATTAATCAGTCCTGTAAATGATGATTTCTGGGTTCTCAGCCAAATGCATGCTTAAGAGAGCTAACAAAAGAAGACAAAATAATTTGAGCGCACATCAAGTATTGCTTTGCTGGCCACTGGAGACACAACAGTGAGCGAAGCAGACTCAATCTTTGTTTACAGTCTAGTGGAAGAGACAGATCTTAATCAAATAATGACAAATAGGTCATGAAAAACTGGTAAGTGCTATGAAATAAAGCTTTGAGCTACTGTGTCAGCATATAACAGGGGCATAGGTCAAGGGTGGAGGGCTCAGGGAAGGCTTCCCTGAGGAAGTGACATCTGAACTAAGCTGAAATATGAGTAGATGCTAACTGGCAAACAGGAAGAGAAGGAGCATTCCAGACAATGGTAACAGCATGTGCAAAGGCCCTGAGGTGGAAAGGAGCGTGACACATTTTCGGACCTGATGGACTAGGATGGGGCAAGCTGGAAAGACGCTGGGACCAGATCAGACACACGTGTCAATGAGGCAGGCAGTGTGGGGACTGTAGCACCATCATTTACTAAGCCCAGTGATGTAAGCTCTATTGTTTGTCTTGGATTTTCCTTGAAATCAGGTCTAATTTGTAACCTAAATGCTTTACCTTTGTAATGGCCCAGGGGAAGCATTAAACAGCCCTGGAGATACATCACAACAAGGAGAATCTCAGCCAAACAGTGACAGAGTCAGTTCTAGAACCAGGTCTCCTGCCTGAAGGTGTTCCGAGAGGTGAACCTGACAAATTGAGAGTGGGGAAGCTTGTGTCCTTCTGTTCCCAGGAATGCTCTTTCATAAAACTAAGCCGTATGTTGAAGTGCCAAATTATGGGGGGCTGTTCACTCACTTTTTCAACTCCTTCTTTTCACACACATTTTTTGCTGGACATTGCTAATGCACCAGACACCCTGCTAGGCACTGAAGGTATAAAACTGAGTAAGACAGGGAATTCCCTGGTGGTCTAGTGGTTAGGACTCCGCAAGGGCCTGGGTTCAATCCCTTGTTGGGGAACTAAAATCCCACAAGCTGTGCAGTGCGGGCAAAACAAACAAAACTGAGTAAGACAGGGTGGTCCTTGCCCTCCAGCTGCTCAAAAATCTTTCTTACAAACAGATAAATTACATTCAATAGAGATGTTTTAGCAAGTACTCTGGGATCCCAACAGTATTGAGCCCAGCACCTGGCACAGTAATCAACTCTTTATTATTGAAAGAGTGGTAGTTGGTTGCTGATGAAGTCCCTGTGGCAGACATTCTAAACCCAGAGGGGTGTTGCCTGCTTTAAAAGAAGATGCTGTGTTAAGTGTGAAGATCACAGGAAAAGCGCTTTCGTTGGATGTGGAAAAATGAGTCCAAGAAACAGCTGGTCTGGAGCCTGCAAATCCCTTTACTGCAGGCCTTATTCCACCACAGCTATCGACTAGAGTGCTGAGAGTGAAAAATGACATAATACAGGGCTTCCCTGGTGGCGCAGTGGTTGAGAGTCCGCCTGCCGATGCAGGGGACACAGGTTCGTGCCCGGGTCCGGGAAGATCCCACATGCCGCTGAGCGGCTGGGCCCGTGAGCCACGGCCGCTGAGCCTGCGCGTCCGGAGCCTGTGCTCCGCAGCGGGAGAGGCCACAACAGTGAGAGGCCCGCGTATCGCAAAAAAAAATAAAAATAAAAATGAAATAATACAAGTAAAGGGTTTTGTCCAGTGCCTAGCAAGTAATAAACATTCAGTAAATATTAGCTATTGTTATTCTGGTAAAGAAGCTTTTCGGTGATTGGAATTAGATAAAGCGTGGTTATTTTCTATCTTTAGGGGAGTGAGAGGAAAGCCTTGTTAAATACATCTTTCAAGTTCCCAGTGTCAGCTCTGGGACAGGCAGTAAGGAACCAGTGAGGTTACAGAAAGGGTCAGGGAGACAATGTTCAGGGTTATGTAGGCATCACCTTCCCTCTTCAAAGGGGGTGTACCTTCCCTAGTACCTGTATTGGGTGATTTCACACCTATATTCTGAGAGGAAAGCTGAGGATAGCAGAAACAAAATAACCATTTGAGAGATTAAAAAAAAAACACAACACTTCAGTTCTGTGACTGGTAATTTTAAAAGCAAACGAGTAATAACAGTGTTTTTAAAAATCTCACACCACCTCCTGTGGCAACTGTTCCATGCACTTTGATGGCCCAGCTCTGCGTTTGGTCCAGAGCTGTCTGCAGGCTGTCCCAGCCCTGCCTCTCCTGGTCCCCTTACCGTTTCTCAACTCTTGCAAGGTGTCCTCGTGCAGAGCCCGCAGTCTCTGAAAAGTCATCGCACAGTCCCGCGTTGATAACAGCTGCAGTTGCATTAGAGATGCACACAGAGTGGACAGCTCAATGGTATGCCTTTGACACATAAAGTAATATAGGACTTTTATAAAGGAAAGAAAAAAATGTCCAGTTGTGATTCCATTGGTCAGATTTCATCGAGGCCAAGTTTTCTCCAATTAACCAGATCCTGGCCTGGTGTGGACAGGACTTGGTGAGTCCGGGCGGAGGGTGTGTGCGAGGACGGAGGAGGGACTGGTGTTTCCGCTCGCACACGAGAGGCGTCGAGGGCCTGGGGGCCCCGGACCGTGCCCCTACCCTGGCCAGGGGCGCGGCCGGGCGGGGCGGGGCGCATGGGCGGGGCGGCGGCGGCTCCTCCCCCGGCGGGCGGCGCCGTACGGCGGGCGGCCTCGCGGTGCCTAGGCGCGGGCGGCCGGCCTGGATCCCTCAGTCGCGCGGAGCCGGGCCCAGGAACGCAGGCGGCGGCAGGATGAACAGCATCAAGAACGTGCCGGCGCGGGTGCTGAGCCGAAGGCCTGGCCACAGCCTGGAGGCCGAGCGCGAGCAGTTCGACAAGACCCAGGCGAGCGGCGGGGCGGCGGGCGGGCGGCGCCGTCCCCCCTTCCCCTCACACGCGTCCCTCGGGGCCCGGCCTGCGCCCGCCTCCAGAGCGCCGGGAGCTCGGGCCGCTCCCCGGACCCCTTGCTCCCCGGCCACCTGGGGGCCCCCGGCCGCATCTCGGCCGCGGCCACCCAGCTCCCCGGCCTTCGCCGCCCGAGCCGACCCGCGCGCAGGTGAACCGGAAGCGCGAGCCGGCGCCCGGGCCCGAGGTGGCGGGGCACCGGGGTGGCAGGGGACTGGGATGAAGCCGGGGATTGAGATGCGACCGGGGGACCAGGTGGCCAGGCGACCGAGGTGTCCAGGGACTGAGAGGCGGCCGGGGACCGAGGTGGCTAGGAGCCGAGGGGCGGGAGGGGCCAGGTGGAGGAAGCCGAGACGCGGCTGGGGGCCAGGTGGGGTCAAGGTGCGTCCCGGGCCCGGGTGCGCCCGGCCGGGGCGGCCCGACTGGATTTCTCCGCCCAGGCCGCGCCGCCTCTCCCGGGCTCCATCTACTTTTCCCACGGCTTAAAAGAATGCCCCCTCCTCGGAGAAGCAATGCATTTCCTTAAAGGAAACTCCCTGCTTCCTTTTCTCCTGAGCTGTTTTTCAGGGCCGCACAATATCTTATCTGCTGGGCGAAAAGTTTCACGTCTGTAGCCAGACTTGTTTGCCCGAGCGCTGGCCCACGTATAAACAGGTTCACACCCCCTTATTAAATGACGGCGCCTGACAGAAACTTCCTAGGGCTCCCTTCCTGCACTTCCCACGCGCCCGCATCTCTTCCAGAGGGTGGCCTATCCTGGGAGGGTTATTTTAAAAATGAAACAATGACGGGGGTGTGTATTTGTCCATGTGTTCCTGCTGAGACCACACTGATGAGGGCGTTGCTGTTTCTGGTTTTCTGTTCCTTTTTATTTGACAAACACTGAGGTATTCTTATGCCTGGGGGAGGGGGGGAGCATACTGGGTTTTTTGCCCAAGTAAGTCAACCAGGACTGAAACAGCAGAAAATTTTTACTTTAGAAATAAACCATGGACTTCCCTGGCGGTCCAGTGGTTAAGACCCCACGCCCCCAGTGCAGGGGGCACGGGTTCAATCCCTGGTCTGGGAACTAAGATCCCGCACGACGCGGCCAAAAAAAACCCCAGAAAACAAAAACCAAAAGCCAGAAGGAACCCACTCACTCCTGTCTAAAGTAGGATGATGACCTTTGTGTCTGCCGTTAGCAAGGTCCTTCCCACCTCTCCCTGCCAGGAGCAGTGACTTGTGTGGTGTCTTTCAAATCAAGTTAGCACATGCAGCCTACAATAACTTTTGCTTTGAAGTAAGAAAAAATGCAGGGGAAACATCTAACCTTTGTGCTTGAGATTAACAAGGAAAATGATAAAACCTTGGCTCTATAAAAGACTAGTGCTGAACCAGCCGAGCCGCAAATTATTAATTTAGCCTTTGTGGGCATCATCATGTGGCCCCTGGTGTATTTTCAGCCCGGATAGCCCGTCATAAACACATGTGGCATTTAATTTAAAATCATTAATACATAATTAACTGTGCCAGGAACTTGCGGAAGGAAGGGGAGAAAATGTTAATTGGCAGGGAGAATCTGGATGTTGTCAGAAGATTTATTCATTCACTGATTTTTTTGTTTTTTCTGTGGTTTTGAGGAGCTATAAAGAGGTCAGATTGCTACATAGAGGAGATGGAATTTAAAGGGCCAAGTTCATTGATCTTACTCTTAAATTGTTATAAATCAAGGGCAAGCTTTCTGAATGTCAAAGAGAAAGCATCTCTGATATAGGACAACTTATTCTGGTGGTTGGTTTGGTAAACAAGAGGGTGTTTTGTTTTTGCTGGTTGGGTTTTTCTCATGAATAATTCTTTCTAGTAGGTGAATCTCATAGGATTTACCCATTCCAGGGCTATTTTCTGGAAACATGGAATTCAGGTTCAGTGTCTAGATTTGATTATCTTCAGAGTGACTTGAGGGATGTAGGAATCAGGTTTTGTGCATGGTTAATATTTAATTAGATCACTCCCAGAAATATCTAGTGAGCTGCCAGCCAGACCTCATTGGTGGAAAGGACGAGGAGAGCTGAGGTTGCTGCTTACATGTCTCCTTCTGGACAGAAAATAGTATATCCGACCCACTGACACACCTTCCCTTTGATCTGCACTGCCTGTGGCTTCACGTTGACCACAGCGTCCTGTGTAGCAGAGGGGCACTTTGGTTTCCTTAGAACTTAAGTCCCCTACCATCCCGCCAGCCTCGCTTTTCCTCCTGGGTTTCTGGGTCAAGAGGAGGAAAAATGCTTCCATATTTGCTTTATTGACTGGCCACACCCTGTTTTGCAAAAAGGTTCCTTCCCCGCCCCAGTTGGGAGTGTGAAGGAAGGGGGCAGTCATGTGTCCTTCGTGTGGCAGGTACTTGTGTTTGCTGTATGATGTGGGTATGCGAGTGCGTGTGTGTGTAGTCCCAGGGGCACTGTCCAGAAAGCTGGTCTATTCTTCCCCAAGACTTTAGTCCCTTTGGTGATAAAACCCCTTTTCAAAATGGAAGTGACAAAATTGTATTGGCTTTTTGTTGTTGTAGTATCCTGAATGCAGAACAGTGTGGCATACAGTATACCTGTATGTTCTGAACCTGAAAATTGATTGTCTCGTTAAAAAGATGGTGTGGCATCATGGAGAGCGGTAACCAACACCCGAGTGCTAGCCTGTGTTCCTGGGCATGGTGCTTAACTCCTGTTTCCTGGTCTATAAAAATAGAGATAATTCCATCTACTTCCTAGGGCTGTTTAAGGGATAGAAATGGTGGGGTGGGCTAAAGAGGGACCCCTCAAAGCTGTCCATGTCCTAATTCCTGGAACCTGTAAATATGTTACAGCCCTGGGTAAGAAAATGCTCATCAGCTGACCTTAAAAATAGGGGGCGTAGCCTGGGTTATCCAGGTGGGCCCAGTGTAATCACGGGGCCTTTAAATGTGGAAGAGGGAGGCCAGGGAGGAGGTCAGGGTGGTGTGAGGTGAGGACAACGCCACCGGACATCGCTGGCTTTGAAGCTGGAGGAACGTGGGCGTCCTCTAGAAGCTGGAAGAGGCGAAGCAGTGGACTCTTCCACGGAGCCTCTAGGAAGAAATGCAGCCCTGCTGGCACCTTGATTTTAGCCCCTGAAGACCCGTTTTGGACTTCTGACCTCCAGAACTGTAAGATGATAAATTTGTGTCGTTTTAAACCACTGAGCCAACAGTGACCGTTGGTTGTAGCAGCAGCAGGCCACGAATACTTACAGGATGCAAAACACGTAGTACAGTGCTCTGCAAACGGTCAGCTAGCCATCTTTCTCCCTTCCCCACCCCCAAAAAGCTTTATGTGAGAACTGTTTCATACCTTCCATGAGGGAGGAGATCCGTCTTTGAGGTATAGCATGGGTGAGGACTCAGCAGATTGGAGTCCTGGAAATGCTAAACTCCAACCTTGCTTCTTCCTTGTCTAAGTGCGCCTTTGCCATCTGGGCCTCGGTTTCCCCTGCAGGAAATGGAAACAGAGCCCGAAAGCTTCCTGTAAGGTGAGGATGAGAGAGGGGCCACACTGCTCAGTACGCCAGGCCCGGCGGGGAAGAAGGGCATTAGACACAGGCATTCGGGATAAAGCTCCGCAGGTGTTAGGGGTTTTCTGGTGGGGTGGGAGCTGTGGAGGGGGGAGCAGCAGGTGGAAAACTGTTTGTAGGTCCAATTTTCCAGGTCAGTGACGTGTCCCTTCTGCAGCCTCTGTGGAACTGCAATCTTGTAAAAATTAACATTTATTGACACTCAGGGCTTCTCAGGCCAGCTCACGTTAGAAAAACGCTGTCCAGTAGAAACAGAATAGGAGCCATGTGTATCGTCTTTAGAGTACTTAACCACACTAAGATGCAAACAGAAACAGGTGAAATTCACTTTAATCATATATTTTATTTAGCCCAGTGTATCCAAAATATAGCCGCTCCAACACGTAATCACTATAAAAATTATGAATTATACATTCTTTTCCTCCTACCACGTCTTCAAACTCCGTTTTGTGTTTGTTATAGCACATCTCAATTTGGGCTCCCATTTCAGGCCTTCATTAGCCACACGTGGCCAGCAGCTACTGGATTGGACGTCAGGGTGTTAGAATCACCTGGGGCGCTTTTAAACTCTTCTGTGTCTAAATGCTGGAGATTTGGAGTGATTTGGCTTGGATTGGAGTCCTGGGCGCATAGGTCTATTTTCTTTTTCTTTTTTTTTTGCGGTACGCGGGCCTCTCACAGTTGTGGCCTTTCCCGTTGCAGAGCACAGGCTCCAGATGCGCAGGCTCAGCAGCCATGGCTCATGGCCCCAGCTGCTCCACGGCATGTAGGGATCTTCCCGGACTGGGGCATGAACCCATGTCCCCTGCATCGGCAGGCGGACTCTCAACCACTGCACCACCAGGGAAGCCCGGTCTGTTTTCTTAAAGTTCCCTAGCCAGGAATTCTTTAGACTCTCATTACTGAAGGCAAGCCACAGGACACAGGTGTTTGGGAACTTGAGTTTCTGGTTTGAAGGCTGTTCCCAAATTGGCAATAGTCTTTTGGACTCCCATCCTTTGCACACTGTTTCCTCTGCCCTGACTTCCCTTCCCACATATGCCAACACCCCCTCTGCCAGGCAGGCAGACTTATGCACACTCCCTTTTTTAAACAAAATTTTATTGAAGTATATTTGATTTACAATGTTGTGTTTAATTTCTGTCGTACAGCACAGTGGCTCCGTTATACGTATATATTCTTTTCTATTGTGGTTCATCACAGGAGATTGACTATAGTTCCCTGTGCTCTACGGTAGGACCTTGTTGTTTATCCATCCCATATGTAATGGTTTACATCTGCTGACCCCAAACTCCATCCTTCCCTCCCTCACCCCCTCCCCCTTGGCAACCACAAGTCTGTTCTCTAGTCTGGTTTTGTTTTGTATTTGGGTTCATTTGTGTCGTATTTTAGATTCCACATGTAAGTGACATCACATGGTGTCTGTCTTTCTCTTTCTGACTCGCTTCACTTAGTATGATAATCTCTAGGTCCATCCATTTTGCTACAAATGGCATTATTTCATTCTTTTTAATGGCTGAATAATATTCCATTGTGTGTGGGGATATATATATATATGTATATATATACATACCACATTTTTATCCATCTATCTGTCGATGGACATTTAGGCTGTTTCCGTGTCTTGGCTATTGTGAATAGTTACACACGCTCCCTTTCTGTCTTCATGTGGCATTACCACACTGTTAGCTACCAACCCCTTTCTGGGCCTCATTTAAATGTTTATTTTAAAAAAGTTCCCCCACCCCCAAGCTTGGGAGGAAATCTAAACCACATGGTGAAAGCCAGAACCCCCCCACCCCAGCTCCGCCCACGTCGGTCAGCTCCCTGAGGGCAGGGGCAAGGGGCCTGGCACCCACTGCAGGCTGGTCGAATGGCCAAAGAACAGAGGTGAGCGAGGCTTTCTGAAAAGGAGGAGGGAAAGAACCAGGCTCACGCCCCCCAGGATGCTGCCTGCAGAGCCTCGAGTGAGCTGCCCCAGCGGCACTTGCCTTCCTCCCCGGCCCCCTGCGGCGGGCGGTGAGCTGTGCCCTTCCTTCCAGCTGCGCTGCTGTCGCGCGCCCCTCGGGCACCCTCCACCTGCTTCTGCCGCATCAGCCAGCTTGGTGATGCTCAGGGCAGCTGCTGACTTCCTGGTTCCTGGGGTTTCCTGCCGCAGGCCCCCTGGGCTCCCCGGGTATCCGGTGACCTGTTGGTTCAGGCTGGGGTGGGGTTGTGGCTGCTTGTCCTTCCCCTCCCCCTCCCCATCTTTGTACGTTTGTCCCACGACGCGTTCATGAGGGACCACTTACTGTGTATGTGTGGGCTTGCTTCTGGTGCTCTGGGATGTGCTACGGGAAGATGAAGATCATTCTCATCCCCTCCAAGGGTTTTCATCTTGACGAAGGAGGTGGGAGATGAACAGGTGTGCTGTGGCAGAGCTGTTAAGAGCGAGACTCTGTGCCTCAGTCTCCTCGTCTGCAATATGGATATAATCGTAGTGCCCGAGTCATGGAGGATTTGCAGGATGACACAGCTCCTGGGGCGGAGTGAATTGCTGCACTGAATGGCTGTTGGCTGTTACGTTGTGTATGGGAAGGTGGGCTGGACTGAAGAAATGGAAATAATGCCCCCTTGGTCCTGTCCCTGAGCCTCTAGTTGAGCGTCTGTGAATGGGGAGCTGGGGCTCTTGGGGAGGGCAGTAGATCTGCCACGGGGGTTGGGCGGACTTGGGAAGGTGGGGAGCAGCCCGTTCCTGGAAGAGCAATCCTGCGGTGCCCCGTTCTCCAGGACGGCAGGGCCTGCTCCCAGGTGACACCGTCCTCTGGAAGATACTCCGGTGGGGAGCCCCAGGGAGGAGCCCCGGGGAGGTGCCCCAGGGAGGAGCCCCAGGGAGGTCGGGGGAAGCCGGCACTCCTGACCTTGCCCCCAGGCCAGCATCCCATTTGTGAATAAAACCTGCCTGGGCACTGAGTCCAGCAGCGCGAAGTGGAAACTCTGGAGTCGAGTCTAGGCCTGCTTGGCAGGGGGACAGGGAAACGCAGCCGGCTAACCTGAGCTGGGGCCTGAAGAGCCTTTGCCAGCCGGCCGCGCTGTCAGCGATACCCTTCCCTCCAGCCCGCTCCCCCCAGCTCCACCTGACTCCAGGGTGGACTCAAATATCACCTTGTTTGCGAAGCCGTCAACCGCTTTCCTCCTGCCGGAGCCTTACTAGGCTGCCCTAGTTCTCACGATATTATTCCCACTATTCCCGTCTCCCCAAACCCTGCAGCTGAACCGGCAGGAGTGGACGGCCGTGAGGTCGGGCGTGTGTTTAGATCCAGGGTCACGGAGAAGGGATTGCATTGCCTCCCCCTCCAAGCCCCTAAGCACTACCCTCTGAACCCCAAGATCCTCAGGCACGGACAATGTTGGCTCCTTGTGTGCTAGCACCCAGGACTGCCCGGCTCGGGGGACCCGCTCGGCGTGCGTGCACTGAATAAATGGGTGCCACGGGGGCCCGTGGGTCTCCCTTTTTTGATGCTGCCACTCAGTGAGGCCTAAAAAGCCATGGCTCCCACTGCAGGGAAAGACTGAGTTCTTGGAGAAAAGTTTAGTAGAGGTGGAGTTGTTTTTCCTCTTGCTGAAATAAACACAACCTTCAAATGCATTAGGTTCTCCCGCCAGGGAGTGGCTCAGCCCCCTGGCTTGTGGGACAGACAGGTCTATGGAGTGGTGTCACCAGGGCCCAGGCAAGGAGCTGCCCAGGCTGGCTCCCTGTCCATCCTGGAGGCGGGACTCGGGCCACATCCTCCTCTCCTATCTCTTCCTCCTCATGTGTCACCTGCAGAGCCCGGGGGAGAGGTGGCAGTGTCCCCCAGTGAGCCTCATGCTGGTGGATGGGAGGATCCTGCCGGGGGCTCCTGCAGAGGAGCAGCGGCCGCAGCGCGGCCCTCCCTGCAGTTTCATAAATGGTCGAATGATTGAGAGGCCCGGACAGAGCAGGCACTGGGGGACGTGAATAAAGGGAAGAGACGGTTGAATCGCAGGATGGTGTTGCTGCACTGACTTCCCTCTGCTGAAATGACTGAGCTGCAGACCTCTGGCCCAGAGCTCCCCACCGCTTTGCCTGAGACCGCATTCAGCCGCCTCCTCGGCTACAGAAATCCTGTGTTTGGTTTCATCAATGGCCTTTGAGGTGGCAAAGCATTTGAATGAGATCTTTCTGTCCTTCAAACAACTCTTTGGAAACACTAAAGCAGGATAACCCACCTCTCTGCCAGTCCCTGTGACCCGGCTCTTTGAAGGATGTTTTTTTGTCCCTGCCAAATGCCACCGTGAAGCGCGTCATGATAACAGTACAAGGAGGATTGAGTCTGATTCATTTCAGGGTTGATTTTAAAAATAGAAAATGTTTTATAGTTGCCTTTACTATATAACTTTAGTGGATAAATTATTAGCTAGAGAAGGAGACACACACACTGCCTTGAATTTAACCAGTACTTATATTTGAAAGAGCTTTCGTTCATTCAAGTATTCACTCTTTCATTCATCCAGTAAAGATTTATTGACCTCCAGGCACGGGTTTCGGGACTGGAGGTACAGCAGGTAGCAAGACCAACAGGACTTGTTGTACCAAGTACGTCTGTTCAGGGGTCAGAGGTAGAAACAGAATACATGGTAAACAAGATAGTTTCGGGGGGTTCCCTGGTGGCGCAGTGGTTGAGAGTCTGCCTGCCGATGCAGGGGACGTGGGTTCGTGCCCCGGTCCAGGAAGATCCCACATGCCGCGGAGCGGCTGGGCCCATGAGCCATGGCCGTTGAGCCTGCGCGTCTGGAGCCTGTGCTCCACAACGGGAGAGGCCACAGCAGTGAGAGGCCAGCGTACCGCAAAAAAAAAAAAAAAAAAAAAAAGATAGTTTCAGGGAATAAATGTCCTGGGTGAAAGTAAACAGGAGGAAGCTATCTGTGTGGAGGGAGGGCTGCTTTAGCTAGGATGGTTGGGGGAGACCCCCCCAGGAGGGGCGTTTTAACTCAGAGCAGGGTGACCCCAGAAGCACAGCCGGGCTTGGGGGTGGGACCGGGCTTGTCCTGTTTGAGGAACAGAAGGAAGACGGTGTGGCTAGAACAAAGCTAGATGTTCCAGACATACTTTGTGTATGTTTGCATTCTCAAAGAGTTCAAGGGTTTTTTGCTCCTGCTTCCCAGACGGGAAAGGGGAAGCTTCTAAAGTGAAGGCGCCCCTGTGGGTCGGAGTGGACGGGACCGGGGCCTGTGTGCTGGGGTGCCATGGCTAGCAATGGTGGAACTGGGTGAGCAGACCTGTATTTGGCCCCGTTCACATGGGCTCCTGGGGAAGGGGTCTCCCCGAGTCCACATTCCTCTGCTGTGCAGAGCTCCCCACAGCCTGGAGGACGTCGGATCTCGCAGAGAACGTCCAGGGCTGCAGCCTCTGCGGTCACTTGGTTCTGACCCCCTGCAGGGGCTGTGGGTTTCTAGAATGGTGTGGCCAGTGTTGAGGCGCACCGGGCTGTGGCCTCATGCGCCGCTCTCCTGCTCTATCCTCAGTGACCGTCCTCTCCCCGTGGCTCTTCCTGGGCCCCCTTTGTCTGGCATGCAGCCCCACAGGCGACGGGGCAGGGAAGGGCTTGCTGTGTGCAATTGCTGACCAGAGCGTCCCAGCTTGGTTGCCCGGCTTCGCTGACGGTGTCCACACCCCAAGGCTTCTGGCTCGAGTCCACAGCAGGTGCCGAGGCTCTTGGGAATATCACCTGCTGGGGCTCCTGCTCCGGCCCCGCTGCTTCAGCCGGGTCGCCTCTCTCCTGAACCAGCAGCTAGATGCTTTCTCGTGTGTCCCTGGGAGTCTCCTGTCCAGGGACAAGTGCCATTGGTGGCTCTGTCTGGCCTGGTCTGGGGATTGCCTCCTCAGGCTTGACTCCCAGGGCCTCTGCTGGCACCAGATGGGGTTTTTATGTGACGAACAAGAACGAGATTGTTCCTGGAAGCAGGGGCAGGTGTGTCCTGAGGCTCTGGCTCCCATGGACCCAGTGGGGCCCTTGTAAGAGGCCTTCCCAGACGTCCCTGCCCTGGCTGCAGGACAGAAGCCGCCCCGGGAGGGAGCCGAGCTGAAGGCCCAGAGGGGGCCCCAGGGTCCGAAGGCCTCGCCTACGGGAATGGGGGAGCCGTGGGGTAGCCCCCTGAGCTGCTCGGTGCCACACAGTTGCTGTTCTTACCTGCGGTTTGAACGAATCCTGGATCCAGAACCTGCGTTTTGACTTGGAGTTGGGCCAGGTCCTCCCTGAGTGACACCAGGCCCTCGGGAGCTGGGTCCCTGCAGGGGGACAAAGGGGGGGACCAGAGGATGTGCGTGCTGGCGCACGGCTCCCTTAGCCCGGCCCTTCCCCCAGTGAGAGAGGCGGCGGGGACCCGGTGGTGGCTGAGGGGACAGTCTACAGAGCCAGCAGCCTGCTCGACCCGGCTTAACGGGGGAGGGTTGTCTATGTGGGGACAGTGCCTAGAATAGTGCCTGTGTTCGTCATTGTGACCTTGAGCTTTGATTTCCTCATCCACATGCTTCAAGGGTTACTTAGGAGATTAAACGAGATGATAATGGTGAGGTGCTCGGCACGGTGCCTGGCACATGGCTGAACTCGATAAAAATCATTTTATTATTCATTTACTGAGGCCAGTTTGTTGGCCTCTGGCATGAGATATGCCTCCTGCCAGCTTCCTGGTGCCAGCAATTCTGGCTGTGTCTCCAGAGCCTGCTAGAGCCTTTCCACCCCTCGGCCTTGTCCCCCGCCGCCCTCCGGAGGGTCAGGCCCCTCGCTGGGAGGTGGCTCCCTGGGCCTGGGCTCGGATTTTTCCAGCACAGAAGGAGCAGCGGTGGTCTGAATGGCCGTGACACTGTTTAGTCACCCACCCTCAGGGCTCTGAGAAGCGCTTCTGCCCGCCCTCCAGCTCCCTCCCCCAGAGCCCCCCTGGGCATATCTGGGGGTGTCAGACCCACCGTTACCGCTCTTGTCCTGCTTGGCTGCTCCCTGCCCCCCATCCATGGCCACTCAGAGGTCGAGTGGGAAGTCAGATAAACAGATCCCCAAGACGGTCGCCACCTGCCCCCCCGCCCCCCCCCAGGACCCTCTCTCTCCGGCTCTGGCTTGTCCATCTCGGCACCCAGGCCCCTAATCAATCCATTCCACTCGAAGCTTCTGTCTCCCAGAAGGCTCTCTCCATGGCAACTGATCCCGCCTGTCGTGAGGGGTTATACATGCTGTTGTCAGAACTGCCCCTGTACCAGGGCGGAAGGAAGCCTTCTGCAGGCTGGCAAGCTAGAGAGAGCCCACACGATGGTCCCCGGTGCCCCTCTGACCGCCCCTCCTCCTTCAGGCTTCCTACAGTCGCTCGTTGGGCTGGTGTGAGGATGCCATGCTTGTGTAGACGGAACCAGATGTTGCAGTCAGAGCTGCACCTGGACTGTAAACAGAGGAGCTAAGCCACGTCAGAGTCGCCCAGTACAGATTCCAGGGCTGAGGAGAGGAGCCCCAGTGCTCTCCCCGCCTCTGCAGCCCGCTCAGGACGGGCAGGGGAGGGACGGGCATCCCTGGGGCCTGCCGCCCCCTCCTGGGACGGGGCTTGGCTGCTGCGCCTGGCGGAAAAGCAGGCTTGTGCAGTGTCCACAGACCCGCCTCTGTGTGAGCACTGTGCCTCCTTGTGAGGCCTCCCGGTCCACACATCTGCCGCCTGCACACAGCAGGGCCGTGTTCCCGCTGGGAGGGACCCTGTTCCTACAGCCGGCGCGGGGAGCGGGCGGCACCGCTTGGGCGGAGGGGGCCAGACAGACTCCCGTGTGGCCTGAGTCACCACTTCTCTCTGGGGCCCGGGAGCCTCCCTCACTGCCTCTGAAGACCTTCCATGTGCCAGGCACCGTTTAGGGGCTGGGGCCACAGCAGCCCCCGAGAGGCGGAACCACTCCCCCCCCCACCCCGCCGTGGCGTAGACGTGGGCTGGGAGTGGGGGGAGGACAAGAGACAAATAAGGAAGACACTGTTGGGTGCGGACCACACGGAGAAGCATAAGTCGGCAGATTTAAGTAGAGTGGCGGCAGGGAGGGGACAGGCGAGCAGATTCCCCAGAGGGGAGGGGCAGGCACTCTTTCCGGGGGTCCGGGGCCCAGCCGTGAGGGCGCTCCGTATACATTTGGACCGACGGTGAAGTAAAAGCCTGTGCCCAGCAGCCTCTGGGGAAGGCTGCGCGGTGGGAATGCTTACCCTGGGCCGCCGGCCCCACCAGCCCATCCCTTCAGGGCGTCTCTGCTTCTGCTCTCCAGCTGCAGGCCCTGGGGGGGAGGGGGATCAGCACGCCCCTCGTGGGCGTCTGCGGAGGACAGAGCACTTGCTGGGACTGCAGGTGGCATCTTTGCATCCCCGGCCTCCTGGGTAGCTTGCTCTGCCTGTGTGACTTTGGCTCTGCTCTGTTCTTGCCTGGGATCTTCTGAACAGGTGGCAGTCATCAGAGCCAGCTCAGGTGTCAGGGCAGCTGGGGGATGGGGTTACACACCCTCCCCGAGACAGGCACTCCGGCTTATGGGCTGGTGTCTCTTCCCAGCTCTGTACCTGTACTGGAGGGAGGTGCCTGGGAGCTGGATAGCAGAATCGTTCAGGACACAGCCAGACCTGCCTTTGCCCTTATTAGCTGTACGGACGAGATACCCCAACTCCCGGAGCCTCAGTTTCCTCATCAGGAAAGTGAGGCCACGCCCACTCGCTAGGGTTGCTGCTGGGAGCGTGTTGCCTGTGCCTGGCGCAGGGGAGCAAGTGCCCGGGAATTGCTGGTTGTCGATTGTTGTCCTCATCGCTGCTGCTGTGGGCAGAGTTCTGCCTGGCGGGGCGTGATGTTCACGGGGCCGGGAACGGTACACTCGGGGTCCGGCCTCTCTCACGGTGATGCCTGTGGAGGGAAGGCAGGCGCTGGGGCCTCGGGGAGGCCGAGTTGGCAGAGGATCGGCAAACACAGAACAGATGGTGAGGGAGCCCTCGTGTCTGGCTCGCTGAGGCTTGGAGTGTAAGAGGTGCCAGAGCCTGTCTGCGTTCCTCTCAGGACCCCGGTACTGCGAGGCCAGAGCCACTCCCCCAGCCGAGCCTTGATGCTGGGAGAGTCGTCCGTGTCCCAGGGGCCTGGTGTGCTGCGTGCTGCAGACCCGCTCTCCCCGAGCCCCGGGGAATGGCCACAATGGGCGCTGTGTGTGAAAGGAGGTCAGCCAGCCTTGCTGGGGTGGGTGCGAGGGGCTAGCCCAGCCCCCAACAGCTCCTTGGTCCGTGAGTCTGAGCAGAAAGCGCGGCCATGGCTCTCAGGGGGTTGCTTTTCTTACAGAGGGAATCTCACTGCTTTGCAAAGCAGGACCACAGTAGGGTCACAGCAGACTGTAGATGAGAGAAGTCGCCTCCTTGCCCAGCAGGGGCAGTTAATATTGTTCCCAGGCCAGAGGTGGAGAGCACAGTGGCCTCTGGTTTAAAAAGAAAGAAAGCTCTTGCTGCCCCTTGGGGCTCCCTCTCCGCCCTGTCCCGCTCCCGCCACTGCTGGGCCTGCTGTGGACAAGTCCACGCAGGGCCGGGCTGCAGGGTGAGCGCACAGCTTGCCCTGCTCAGCGAGCCCCCTGGACGGCCTGGGGCAGTGTGGGCCCTGGTGGAAGACCTGTGGGAGACGTGCGAGAATCGGCTGACCTAGAGAGGAGTCTGCACTGGTCAGGGACCTCATCCTGTCCCTCCCACCAATGGCACCGGCAGCTCTTCTCATTCGGTCCACAAGCACAGATGCCCCAAGCTCGGGGCTGGGTGGGTGGACAGAGGCTTACAAGACCTGCCGCCAGGTACAGAATTAAAACATATCCATAAGTAAACCCAGGGCCGGCGGTGGTTCCTAGGTGAGTGGGATGGGGGTGACAGTAAGTGCCCTGAGCCTGTGTGAGGGAGCAGTCACATCCAGGAAGACTTCTCAGAAGAGGTGGTGTTGAACTAAGGGGGACGAGACAAGACTCCAGCAGCTGGAGGTGGGAGGGGACCAGCATCGAGGATGAGTTTGCCGCTTGCTCAGGGCCTGAGTGGTAGCAGCGTGTGTGCTAAGCGGGTCCCCCTTCCTGCCACCCCTGGCGGGGCTGCGGCCGCTGTTTGTGTCGGTGGGGGTGGGAGCTGAGTCAGGATTCGTCCAGGATGCATGTGGACAGGCAATGGGACCTGGTTTATCTTGGTTTTCCACAAAGTGGCTGTGAGGCCTCATGTCTCCAGGCCGTGCCCCGTGGTAAAGTAGGGGTGACTTGCATGTTTTGGTGGAGTGCAAGAGGGCTCAGGCCACAGCAGCCTCTCCCAGAGGACAGACCCGATGGAGGATGTCCTGCGGGGACTGGCGGCTCCCCTGGGGCCCAGGGGCTACGCCTTCTGGGGAAAAGGAATCACACGCAGCTTTCAGATCAGAGTTGCTCTCCTGCAGCACAAGCCGGCTTTCGTCCTTACCTCCCAGGCCTCTGGAAGCTCTGTGTGGTTGTGGCATCGGGTCTTAGCTGTAGTTTGAGCTGCACATGTCACGTGAAGAAGGGCCTTGAGTGGTCTGGTTTGCTTAGGTTAGAGAATTTCTATTTTTCCCTTATCTCTACTCTCGCCTTTAACCGCCTGGAAGGATCGGTCCTGTCTGTGTGTCGCCCCTTCCCCCTTTGGGTGGTCTCTCCCAGGAAGCCTGCCGGGTGGGTTTCTGACCTCTGCCTTCTCTGTTCCCTCCCAGGCCATCAGCATCAGCAAAGCCATCAACACCCAGGAAGCCCCCGTGAAGGAGAAGCATGCCCGTCGTATCCTCCCTGCTGCCAGCGGCCCCAGTCCCTCTGGGCCCCAGGGGAGGCGGGGAGGGTGAAGAGGACGTGGGGGAAGTGAATTAGGGGAGCAGTGGGCGCACCAGATGGCCTGATGAGGGGGGTGTCCTCCTGTGGCCTTGGGCCAGCCTCGCTCAGCTCCTTCCAGACTCTGAGTCCCATCTCAGGAAGGCCACCTATTGTCTTAGGCCACTGGGCCCAGCTAAATTCGTGGGGCATGACCTTGCCCTTTCTCTTGCTTGGCTGAGAGCCGTAGCTCTTGGTGAGCTGTGGCCGACGCGGAGGGAGGGGTGTGGGGAGGGGAGGGCAGCCTTCCACCTGCCTCTCTGCGCTCAGTTCAGCTGCACCTGCTGAGCACCCGACCTCCCCCACGCGTGAGTCCCTGCTGCCTGCACTTGGCCTTGACCCTGGTAGGCATCATCCTGGGCACTCACCACGAGAAGGGGGCCTTCACCTTCTGGTCCTATGCCATCGGGCTGCCGCTTCCCAGCAGCTCCATCCTCAGCTGGAAGTTCTGCCACGTCCTCCACAAGGTCCTTCGAGATGGGCACCCCAACGTGAGTAGCCGCTGTTCCGGGGGCCCGGGCCCTCCGTCTGCCGCCTCTTGAACACCCCAGGGAGGCCCAGAGCTGCATCCTTCGAAATGAGGGCTGTCCCGGCGTCTGTGTCCCTCAGCTCCAGGCTGGCCCACCCTGCCTGCTGCCTGCACCCCGTACATGGGAGCAAGTGTCGGGACCGCCCCCCCTCCCCCCACCGCCCCGCCGACGAAGGCTCTGGCTCCTTCATCCTCCCTCCTTGTCTCCCCCTCTGGGCAGGTGCTGCATGACTGCCAGCGGTACCGGAGCAACATCCGGGAGATCGGAGACTTGTGGGTAGGTGCGGGGAGCGGGCATGGTGGCCTTAGCGCCCCGCCAGCAACACCACCCGGAAAGTCCACCGCCATCCTGCTTGGCACACAGGCCCGAGGGGGGAACAGAGCACCTGCAGTGGTGCCCCCCGCCTCCTCCTCCCAGCACAGTTAGAGCCGTGTTCAGTGGGGCCATGGCGGCGGGCGATGAGCATCAGTAGATGAAATTGAGCCTTGCTTTTAAGGCCTGGCGCAGAAGTCCCAAACACATCCCTAACGGGCCCTCCGGCTCCAGAAATCAGCAGCCCTTCAGTCCCTGTGAGTTCACTACCCCACCCTGAGTCTGGGTAAGTGGTGCAGACTCTGAGCCCCCAAGACCGGCAGCTTTTGAATCTTGGACGTCTGCATTTTCAGCAGGCTCTCCAGAAGTGTCTCATCCACAGTGAAGTCTCAGAGCCCCAGGAGCTTGTATTCTAGATCCACTCCATGACCCTCAGGAATTAGGGGCGTCCCCTGAGTGGAGAGAGGGCTTCTGGCCTTATCTGCCCTCTGGGAGCACTGCTGGGGCCCCAGCAGCCGGGGCGGGGGCCAGGTGGCCTCTGGGAACTGACCGGCTTGCAGAGGGGACGCCCCTTGAAGTAAGGAAGGTGGCGTCCCTGGTGCCATCTGCAGATGTGGGCCCAGCAGGCGTGGCCACAGGGGACATGGTGTCTGGAGGCGGCTGCGGGGAGGATGTGTTCACGCGCCCGTCGGAACGTACCTCCCCAGCCCCCACCAGCATTTCAATAGAGCATCCCACCTCAGAATTGGCCTCTTGCCCTGGACGAGGAGCTCTCTTGTCCCGAGAGTCTCTCTGGTAAGAGTGAGAAGAAGAGAGCGATAGGCAGAGAGGGGGCTGGCAGAGGCCCTTGGGAAAGGAGGTTGGCCACCTCTGGTGAGTTGAGCAATGGTTGTTGAATGAATAAGTGACAGCGTGGGAGGCTGAAGGATTGACACCCTGCTCATCATCTTGCATCTTCCGGCCTCGCCTTCCTTGTTTGCCATGCGGGGTTCCTGGGCAAGCTCATGGGCAGTGTGTCCTTACCCAGGGCCCTTTCTCCACAGGGCCATTTGCATGACCGATATGGGCAGCTGGTGAATATTTACACCAAACTCTTGCTGACCAAGATATCCTTCCACCTCAAGGTAGTTTCCTCGGGGGAATCGTGGGGCTGGTGGGACCCTGGGCTCTTCCCTCCAAGATGTCTCAGAGGGTGGGATCTGTCCTGTCCCCACCTGACCCAAGGGGGAGCTTGGGACAGACGGCAGGGAAGTCAGAAGGCCCGGAGGCGTTTCCCAGCGCGGGAGGTGGTCTTAGCCCTGCCCTCAGCTCCAGGTGGACGTCCCATCCTCTATGTCTTGGTCTCTGTAGTCACTGCCCGGGGCAGATGGTGGCTCCACAGGCTAGGGGGCTTTTCCAGCCCCTAAGCTAGAAGCGGTGCTGGGCCAGAGCTGAGAGGGGCTGCGGTTGAGTGGGGGTGTCTTCTCCGCAGCACCCCGAGTTCCCTGCGGGCCTGGAGGTGACAGACGAGGTGTTGGAGAAGGCCGCTGGGACCGATGTCAACAACGTGTGAGTCCCCCGGTTTCCCGTCTGTTCCTGCGGTGTTCCTCACCCAGGTTCCCACCGGGGGCCGTGCTCTGTCTGGGGCTGGAGGTCGTCACATGCCCAGGAGCTGTGGCTAAAGCTAAAGGGATGGGGCTTACTTGGAGCTGGGCATTTTGGCTGAAGGACTGCCGTCTGTGCATCCGTGCAAGGGCGTGTGCGTGGACTGTGCTCCCCCTCCCGCCTGGGGGTTCTCGCAGGGCATGCCCCGCACCCCTCCCGCTCATCTCTCCCTCCTCCTTCCCCCGTAGCTTCCAGCTCACTGTGGAGATGTTCGATTACATGGACTGTGCGCTGAAGCTCTCTGAATCAGGTGAGCCAGCCGAGGGGCTGACCCGGGGCCTGCTGCCTCTGGGGGCCAGCCATTCTTGAACACACCTGCCCTCTGGGACCACACTCCCACCAGGAGCAGGTCACGGGGCCTCCAGGTGCCCCCACAGCATGGGAGGGAGAGGCCTTTACCGCCCCTGCAGGATGCCAGGCAGGCGGTACGTCCAGGGAACAGTCCCGGCCGAAGGATACCCACTCTGGCACCAAGGCGTGGGGTGGGGGGTTGCCGGGGGGTGCCAGGAGCCACCTCTTCAGGTTCCCGATCCACCTCCCAGCTGAGCCTGCCCCGAGGCAGTTGGTTTCGACCTTCTTGCCCGTTCTCTGCTGTCAAAGGCCTCTGAGTAAGGTCAGATTTCCCAGCCCAGGAACGTGGTAGCTGTTGAACAGGAAATCTCAGGGGGCTCACCCTCTTGGGGTTGCGGAGGTGATTGTTTCCAGTGGCAGCTTCAGAACAACTTGTGGGTGACTCGATGCTCTCTCGCTCTCCACGGGAGAGTGAGAGGCAAATGCCTTTTTAATGGAAAACCAGGAATGAGAAAGAGGTGCCTGGGCATCCTCCTGGCGCCGGGGGCTGGACCCTGAGGCTGGGTGAGTCTGGGGGCAGCTGTGCTGCAGAGATGGGCCTCTCCCCAGTTGCCACGATGGGAGGCGGAGAAAGCCCACAGCCAGTGCCCACACCCCCTGTGCCAGCGTCTCCCTGAGAGTGTGAGGGGAGTGGGCGTTACCCGCCCCAGGTTTGTAACAGCCACAAATGGGAAATGTCCTGAATGCCCTTCAGCTGAGAAATGGCTGCATTGTGTTTTAAAATGCAAAATAGTATTCTCTGTGTATTTTAATTGTTTACAAGGAAAATGTACTTGACGTGACACGTAATTAAGTTTTAAGCGGGTGAGGGACAGCACTTGGCGCCTTCCTCCTCGTCCCTTCCCTCCCAGGCGTCCTTGTGTCACTGTGGAGGTTTGCAGATCGCCCCACCCCAGGCAAGGTGAGAGTAGGCCCGGGTTGGGGGCCACCCATCTGGAACCGTGTCCCACGTGGGCCGCCCTGGGTGTCACGTGCTCATTTCTCTCCTTGCTCCAGAGAGCAAGCCCGTTGGGGGTGGCAGTATGTCTGTCTCTTTCCCTCCTACTTGGTCCGTCGGATGAAAGGCTGATTCTCAAGGTCAGGGGAGATTGACCCCGAATGCAAGTGAGGTTTTGGGGTCCATTGGGGTTTGCAGAACCGCGTCCTGAGCCCGCTGCTGTGAGACTGACCAAGCCCGGGCCTGTGTCCACATCTGCAGAACGAGGCCTTGGGGCTGCACAGCCTTAGGCCTCCATCCTTCCCTAGGATTCAGCCCATGAAGCCCATGAAGCTGGAAGCCCATGGGTACAGGGCTGTTGAAGTCACCCTGTCTCTCCAGCTCTGCATCCTGGGCCCACTGCCTGGAAGCTCTCCAGAGACGCTGGCCGAGCTGAGCTGCATTTCATTTGCCCGCCCACCTTGCTGTCACCTCAGTTTGTGGGAGCGCTGGGCCTTGGTCCTCGGCAGCTTCAGTGCACAGGGTCCTTCCTCGCCTCGAGGAGCATGTTGGTGTCCGAGGGCCTGGGGTAGGGTCCCACCGCCTGGCTGGGACTGGTAAAGCCAGTTACCCAGGCCATTGCCCCGTCTTCAAACCCAGCTGTCTAGGTTGCTGTGACAGTGCCGTGAGATGACGGTCAGGGCCAGCGCTCAGCCGCTGTCCTCACTATGGTCGTCACTATGCCTGTAAGCAGAGTGGGGTCTGCGCCTGCGTCTCCCAGCTCCACGTGCTCAGGCTCCTCCCGCCCCCCCCTTTTTTATTTTTATTTTTTTACAGTTTTCCGGCAGCTCAACACGGCCATTGCCGTGTCCCAGATGTCCTCGGGCCAGTGCCGCCTGGCCCCCCTCATCCAGGTCATCCAGGACTGCAGCCCCCTCTACCACTACACGGTCAAGCTCATGTTCAAGCTGCACTCCTGTGAGTCCCGCTGCCCCCAGCCCTGCTGGCCTCGGCCCCGAGGGTCAGCCGAAGCCCCAGAGGGCTGTGCTGATAGACTGTATCAGGGATGGGAATCAAGCAGTCTTTAAGATATTTATTAATTAAACATAACAGGAATAAACTCATTACCCACTAACATAAATAACATGTTGTAAAAAAAAAAATCACTATTTTCCAAAACAAAGATTTAGTGGGAAGAGCCACGTAGTTTTACGTGTTTACAGTTCTCTTAACCGCCTGGCCTCGGAGGCGGCAGCGGGGTGCTCACTGGGCTGGCGGGGAGGACTGGGGGAGGCACCTGGTGGCTCCTTAGTGCTCAGAAAGGGTCTGGGCTGCTGGCTGGGGTCTGTGAGCTGCTCCAGTGTCAACCTTGGGCAAACTCGAGGGAGGGCGACCTGACGGACCAGCAGAGCCCACGTGCGGTGCACTGTGGTCAGGGTTCTGCCCGTCCCACTCACCGGTTCCTTCCCTCACTCAGTCAAGAGCTGAACTCCTCATAGGGGGTTCTTTGGGCCCTCCTGATGGTGGGTGGGACGCAGCCAGGTGACAGGTAATCTGTCTAATCTGTGATGGTTTCTAGAATGTGGAGGAGCAGGGAGGGGGAAGGGAGGGAGCGGATCTGAAGTCTCGGGCACAGAGCAGTGAGCAAGGAGGGAGTCCCCTTACACCTCCCTGCCCCCAGGCCTCCCGGCAGACACCCTGCAAGGCCACCGGGACCGGTTCCATGAGCAGTTTCACAGGTACCAGCCTGGGCGGGGTGGAGGGTGGCGGCGTGTGCTGGGGCTACTGGGCTGGGGCCTGGCTCCTCTGACCTCCCGCCTCCGTCCACGTAGCCTCAGAAACTTCTTCCGCAGAGCCTCTGACATGCTCTACTTCAAGCGGCTCATCCAGATCCCCCGGCTGCCCGAGGTACCTGCGCCCTCCAGAGGCCGCCGCCGCCAGCCTGCAGCCCTGTTCTGCCCTGGGCTCTGGGCTTGAGGACCGTGGCCGCCTGGCTGGGTGCCATGTGGGGCCTCGTGTGGGCTGTGGGAGCGGCAGAGGGAGGGCCTTCTGCTGGGGGGAGCACTGAGTCGCTTTCACCCGCTGCCCCCTCAGGGACCCCCCAACTTCCTGCGGGCCTCGGCGCTGGCCGAGCACATCAAGCCGGTGGTGGTGATTCCTGAGGAGGCCCCCGAGGACGAGGAGCCCGAGAACCTCATCGAGATCGGCTCGGGGCCCCCCGCTGCGGAACCAGCGGTGAGCTGCCCCCTCCTCGCTGGGGGCACTGGGGGTGGCTGGGACTCCCTCCTGGCCTGGGGGAGTGGGGGCGGGGGTCACCGTGCTTTGCCGTGGCAGGTGGTGGCTGACCTCTTTGAGCAGACATTTGGACCCCCGAATGGCTCCATGAAGGACGACAGGTGAGGGCCGGGGGAGCCCACCATCGTGGGAAACAGCCTTCTGGGAACTGTGATCCCGAAAGATCTTGGCTGGGGACACAGACCTGAGATATTCAGACCCCGAGGGGGTGCTGATGAGAGGACCAGTGGCCATGCCCGGGTCCCCTGATCGTCCCGGTTGAGTGGACTGGAACGCCGGGACCACGCGGGCTGGGGAAGACCACGCGGGCTGGGGAAGACCCCGCCTGACCTCTGTCCCCAGGGACCTCCAGATAGAGACCTTGAAGAGGGAGGTGGAGATGCTCCGCACGGAGCTGGACAAGATCCAGCTGGAGGTGAGGGGCACGGGCAGCAGCGCAGGGGCGGGCGGCTGCCCCGCGCGGGGGACCTACACCCCACCCTTCCGCCGCCCAGGCGCAGCGGTACATGGCGCAGCTGAAGGGCCAGGTGAACGCGCTGGAGGCTGAGCTGGAGGAGCAGCGCAAGCAGAAGCAGAAGGCCCTGGTGGACAACGAACAGCTGCGCCACGAGGTGGCCCGGCTGCGCGCCGCCCAGCTGGAGGGCGAGCGCCACCAGGGGCTGCGAGAGGAGGCGGAAAGTGCGTGGGCGGGGCGGCAGGGTGGGGCGGGGGGTACGCCGCCGGGCTGGGGGTCACGGCCGTAGCCTCTGCCTCCCCCGCAGAGAAGGCCAGCGCCACCGAGGCGCGCTACAACAAGCTGAAGGAAAAGCACAGCGAGCTCATCACCACGCACGCCGAGCTGCTCCGGAAGGTAGGCCCGGGGGGCGCGGACGGGGGCCGGTGGGAGGAGGGGGCCCTGAGCGCCGCCCAGCCGAGCCTGTCCCTGGTCCCCGGTCCCCGCCGGTGCAGAACGCAGACACGGCCAAGCAGCTGACGGTGACACAGCAGAGCCAGGAGGAGGTGGCGCGGGTGAAGGAGCAGCTGGCCTTCCAGGTGGAGCAGGTGAAACGGGAGTCAGAGATGAAGGTGCGTCCCGTGATCACAGGCCCTGCCCCGTAGACTCCCGTGACCCCCAGCTCCATTGCCGCCGTGACGTTCTGTCCCCTCCCGTCGTAGCTGGAGGAGCAGAGTGACCAGCTAGAGAAGCTCAAGAGGGAGCTGGAGGCCAAGGCGGGAGAGCTGGTGCGGGCGCAGGCGGCCCTGAGCCACGTGGAGCAGGTGTGTTCCCTCCCAGGCCGGGCTGCCACGGAGCGGGGCGTGGTCCAGAGCGGCTTGCCCTGGTCTTGGGGTGTGGCTCTGACCCAGCCCCAGGGGGTACACAGGGCAGAGGACCCGCTCCTGGGCCCTCAGCCAGCCTTCAGTCTCCTGGGGCCCCAGGGAGGGTCTGTAGATTTGGGTGGGGATGGGGGCGGGTGGGGCCTCTGGAAGCCCTGCTCACCGGCCCGATGTTCACAGAGCGGGTTGGAGCTGAGCTCGAGGCTGGATGCGCTGAGTGCGGAGAAGGACACACTGAGCAGCGTCGTGCGGCAGCGGCAGGCTGAGCTAGTGGCAGCCCAGAGCCTGGTGCGGGAGAAGGAGGCGGCGCTGGACCAGGAGCAGCAGCGCAGCTCCAGGGAGAGGGACGAGCTGCAGGCGCGGCTGGCAGACAAGGTGCGGGCCCGCCCCGCCACCCCGCCACCCCACCGCGTACTCTCACCCTGCGTAACAGCTGAATCGGGGCAGAATTCCCTTTTATCATGAGCTGCGCGCCCCGCTCCTGAGGGAGCAGCCCAGGCACAGGGGGTGCAGCAGGGCCTCTCGCTAAAGCCCCCTCCCCAGCGAGGGTCTCCACTGGGGCCTGGCTGGCTCACCGCCGCCTCACCTTCTCCCACCAGGAGTCTCAGGAGCAGGGGCTGCAGTGCAGGCTGCTGGATGAGCAGTTTGCCATGCTGCGGGGCACCGCTGCCGAGGCCGAGCGCATCCTGCAGGACGCCGTGGGCAAGCTAGACGACCCCCTGCACCTGCGCTGCACCAGCTCTCCAGGTAGGGCCGCGGCGGCAGGCGCTCGGGCGTTACTCTTCCCTAATTCTCACCCACCCACCCTGAGGGATGCGGGCAGGAGGGTGCTGGGGCCTCAGGCCAGGCTCTGCCCCTCACCGATTCTCCCTGTGCTGGCAGACTACCTGGTGAGCAGGGCCCAGGCTGCCCTGGATGCCGTGAGTGCCCTGGAGAAGGGCCACGCCCAGTACCTGATCTCCAGGGCAGGTGAGTGCAGCTGGGGCCGGCCTGGGCAGGGCAGAGGCCGCCAGCGGTGGTGACCCGGGCCCACGGGCCATTGCCACCTCCTGCTTTCGGGGCGGTTTCCCACCACAGGCGCCTCTCCAGGAAGCCCCAGCCCGGTTCCAGAGATCAGCCTTTCGGGCCAGGGGTCACAGAGACCCAGGGGTGGTTCCTGCGATGCTGCTTTCCAGCTGCGTGGCCTTGGCCCAGCCCCCTCCCACCGAGAGCTGGGGTACTGGAGCCCATGTGGGCTTGCCAGGCAGGAGAGGCACCACCGGGGCCTGTTCCAGAGCAGCAGCGTTAAGGGTTGTCGTTCTTCCCGCGCAGACACCTCTGCCCTTGTGGCAGCCCTGACCCGGTTCTCCCACCTGGCCGCGGACACCATCGTCCACGGCAGTGCCACCTCCCACCTGGCCCCCACTGACCCTGCTGACCGTAAGTGCGCCCTGGGCTTGTCACACGAGCTCCTCACCGTGGACCCGGGAAAGGGGGTCCTGGCGTCAGACCCGGTTAGGGTCTCCCGGGGTTCTCGGCGCCGGCTCCCCTCAGCCCTCTCCCCCCAGGCCTGATCGACACCTGCAGGGAGTGTGGAGTGCGGGCTCTGGAGCTCGTGAGGCAGCTGCAGGATCAGCAGGCTGTGCTGCGGGCCCGGCCCAGCCTGGTGCAGACCCCCCTGCAGGGCATCCTTCAGCTGGGCCAGGTGAGGTGTGCAGCCGGGATGCCCAGTGTGGGGCAGGGTCTGGAGGGGGGCGGTGGTGCTGGGCTGGGGTCCCTAGCTTCTCTGCACCTCCTTCCAGTTTGGGCTGAATAGGTGCTCACGTGTAGAACCTGTAGCTGTGGGACACGGGGTGGGTGGGTACAGAGCACTACCCTCTAGGGCCCCGTGGCCCCAGTCTCACTCCCAGGCTCTGTGGGGTGGCGGGAGGTGGAATCCATCTCCTCTGACTCCTGGATTCCCTCATCCCCCAGGAGCTGAAGCCCAAGATCCTGGACGTGCGTCAGGAGGAACTCGGGGCTGTGGTGGACAAGGAGATGGCGGCCACGTCTGCGGCCATCGAAGATGCGGTGCGGAGGATCGAGGTGAGGACCAGGGTGCAGGAGCCCCGGGGGCGCTGGGCTGAGTGTGGGCTGCACCCCCCTCTGCACTCAGCCTCCGTGCGACGGCCAGACGGCCTCTGCAGGTCAGAGGTGGGAGGGTGGGCGGGGGCCCTGGTGTTCGGGCCCTGGGCCTCACCTCCCTGGCTCCGTGGCTGATCCCAGGGCTGGTCCAGTGCGGGTGTCCCCTTTTCTCGCACGCTGCCCTCCTCCCCACCCACTCAAAGCTCTGCCATCGGGTGTAGGACGTGATGAACCAGGCCCGCCATGCCAGCTCTGGGGTGAAGCTGGAGGTGAATGAGAGGTGAGACCTACTTCTGGCCCACCAGTCGCCCCAGGGCGGGTTCCCCAGTTTTTCCAGATGGGGGGGGAGGGGCTTCTGCCCTCCTGACTGCTTAGCTCTCCGGAAAGAAGGCCTGGGAACCGCAGAGCACGCCCGACCCTGTGGGCCCACCTGCCGAGCACCCTGACGCCCCCGTGGCTTCTGGGGCCGCACTGCAGCTCCTTTTCTCTCTTTTCCTCACCCTTCTGCTCCTCTCAGGATCCTCAACTCCTGCACAGACCTGATGAAGGTGAGTGGCTGGCTGGGACCCAGGGCGGGCCCTGTGCCTGGCCGGGCCCCCAAGAATGACACACGTCTTGGTCTTGGCAGGCCATCCGGCTCCTGGTGACAACGTCCACGAGCCTGCAGAAGGAGATCGTGGAGAGCGGCAGGGTGAGCTGGGCCGCTGGTCTCACGGGGCCAGGTGGGACCCCCTCCCTAGCGGGCAGGCCGCACAGCTAGGCCATCGAGGGACAGGTTCCTGACTCCAGAGCCCTCTCCGTCGCGGATCACCCGGCCTGTGGCTTAAGCCCACCTCGGGACTCCTCTTGGGCATGAGACGCCTGAGTGGGCGGAGTGCTGACGGGCCCTCCCAGTGCATGCAGCATACCTGGGAATCCCAGACCAATCCTCCACGGCCCAGGGATGCGCCCTAGTGGCCAGGGTGAGGGGAGGAGGGCCCACCCGCGGGGATCTGTTGCCACCCGGGACGTCCTTGACTGGTCCATTCCGCCCTCCTGTCGCCACTAGGGGGCAGCCACGCAGCAGGAATTTTACGCCAAGAATTCGAGGTGGACGGAAGGCCTCATCTCCGCCTCCAAGGCCGTGGGCTGGGGAGCCACGCAGCTGGTGTATGTCGCCTCAGGTCGGGGGGCAGCAGGGTGTGTGGTGCTCAGGGTCTGCGGAGGGGTGTTGAGGCGGCCTGCCGTCCAGGGGGTCGGAGACCCAGGCCCTGCCCGGCTCTGCCCCCAGGGAGTCAGCAGACAGGGTGGTGCTTCACACGGGCAAGTACGAGGAGCTCATCGTCTGCTCCCACGAGATCGCGGCCAGCACAGCCCAGCTGGTGGCGGCCTCCAAGGTGAGCCTCCCCTCGGGCTCCTGGGCTCCCGACCATGGCGGCGGCACCACGTGTGGCGGGGAGACCGTGGGGGTGGTGCAGCCAGCAGGCCGTCCTGCCCCCCACTCAGGTGAAGGCCGACAAGCACAGCCCACACCTGAGTCGCCTGCAGGAATGCTCACGCGCCGTCAATGAGATGGCCGCCAGCGTGGTGGCCTCCACCAGGTCGGGCCAGGAGCAGATCGAGGACAGAGGCGAGTGCTGGGGCCCCGGTGCAGCGGCCGGGCTGGGGGCGGGTGCCCAGATGCTTACCCACTCTCCTCTGGCCGCAGACACCATGGACTTCTCCGGCCTCTCCCTCATCAAGCTGAAGAAGCAGGAGATGGAGACCCAGGTGGGCGCCCTCGGCTGTCCCTCTCCAGTCCCCCCTCCTACCCCCGTCCCTCTCCCGCGGCTGAGCTCCGGGAAGGCGGGAGGGCCCCTGGGGTGAGGCTGTGGGCCTGCTGAGCGGCCGCGCACCGGGCTGCAGGTGCGGGTCCTGGAGCTGGAGAAGACACTGGAGGTGGAGCGCGTGCGGCTGGGCGAGCTGCGGAAGCAGCACTACATGCTGGCCGGGGCCGTGGGGACGCCCGGTGCGGATGAGCCCGGCCGGCCCAGCGCTGTCCCCCGCGGCGGGACCTCCAAGAAGCCGCCCCTGGCCCAGAAGCCCAGCGTGGCCCCCAGGCAGGACCAGCAGGTGCGGGGAGTCAGTGCGGGTCGGGGGGGGGGGGGTGACAGCAGAGGGGCCCCAGGAGTGCTGTCCCGGCCTCTGCTCACTGGCCTGTGGGGCAGCGGGCCTTGGGGACGGTCAGAAGCCACTGACCAGTGGGGGCAGACACGCGGCCCCAGCAACGCAGGGAGCACGGCAGGTGCCAAGGCCTCGTGCCAGGGAAGGGGCAGGGGCCAAGGAGCGGCGGGGTGCCTGGGGCCCGACGCAAGGTACGTTAGGCACTCCTGGCCGTGGCCACCGAGCCCCTCACCTTTGACTCCTGCAGCTTGACAAAAAGGATGGCAGCTACGCGGCTCCACTCGTCAACTACTAGCCACCACCACCCCGCCCGAGGGGTCCAGCGGGGAGGCTGACGGCCAGGCCTGGGCCTCGTGGCTGAGGAGCCTCTGAGAAGGCCCAGCCCTCGCTGAGCGCCCAAGGGCTCAGGGCTGACCGGGGCTGACCGGAGCAGTTCTTCCTGGACGAGAGCCTAGTTACCTGCAACAGGAACTTCTCAGAGCAGCCAGGACCCAGCAGGCCTGAGCCACAGCTCTTCAGGAAATACACGGAGCATTTCTAATATTCTGAGTTAGATCTTTTGTGAGTTTGTGTGCAACACACCAGAAAGCAGGGCCATTGGAGGGGGTGTTTGTTTGGGCCGGGCCTCCCCTGCCCCTGGGACTCGCAGTCTGAGGTTAGAGGTGACTAGAACACAGTCTGTGCTGGCTGTTGGAGACATGGGGAAGACATCACCTGTTCGTGGCCTTCTTGGGACCTGGTGCGGCCTCAGGCAAAGCAGGATGCTCTTAGGTGGGCTGGGGGTAGCGCCCCTTTCTCCTTGGGCCTCGCTCTAGGGCGTCAGTGACGGTGAGCGCTGAGGACGAGACCCTTGCCTGGGAAGGGGGGCAGGCCGGTGCTGCCATCCTCCTGGAGTCTGTTCCTGCTGGAACCTGCGGTGACCCTCCTGCTTCCTGTTTTTCTTTCCCCTGGTCTGGCTGCCCCTCCCCATGCCCAGCCACCTCATTCCTCCCTTTGCCTCCCCATCCCTGGGAGGTTTCCAGCCCTCCCACAGGCCTCTCCAGCTCAGTCAGAAAAAGCCCAGAAACTAGGAGCCGCCTGCGCCCTCTTCGGATCAGATCAAAGGCACCTGGTGCTCCTGGGGCAGGGGGCTGCCCTCCGGGAGGGCTGAACACGCTCTCCTCGAGCCCCCCGCCTCCTCCTGGGAAGAGGGAGGCCTGGCTGGAAGGAAGAAACTCGGCCTGGAGAGGAGCACAAGGTGGCAGCTCGATTCGCTTTGCGTGTAGTATTTCCTCGTGTTGAAGTGTCAGATCGGCAATAAACCTCACTTTGACTGTTGTCACCCCACAGTGAGGGGCTGCGCCTGCTTCTTCATTTCTCCAGGGCCAGTACACTGGGGAGGGGAGGGACCCCCTTAGTTTCTGCAGGAAACAGTAGAACACGGGAGCCACAGAAAACCTTGCCGCTTCCGGTTCTGCCAAGAAGTGCCCGGCTCGTTTCCCTGGGAGGTTTGTGACTCTGGGACGCTTCTTTGGGGAGTCTAAGGGCTTTTCTCTGAGAGGCCTCTGTTCCCAGCCAGAGGCCCCCTCGGGTCTTGATCCCCCTCCCCCAGAGCTGTTGGAAGCTCCGCCTCTCTCAGGAAGGGAGGGGTGAGGCCAATTCCTCAGTTACAAATCTTACCTGAAGGATTTCACCTGAATTTCACGTCTGAGCTTGGTGGTGACCCTGACCCCTGGCTGGACTTGACTGCAGTGGCCAAACCAGCCTTTACACTGGAGAACTTACCAGGCGTCTAGGTTCCTGAGAGCGCAGCTGGCTGTGCCCACACCCACGTTCCCTGGAAGCACCCCGTGGCCGGCTGCCCTCAGCAACCGCACCCCTCCCCCAAGGTCACCAGCATTTGTGGATCCAAAGGACGGCGCAGGTCAGGGGAGGAAAAGGGCACCTCGTGTGGCTCCTGCCGTGTGGCAAGCACGCCACTCCCCCGCCTCGGTTTCCCGGAGGATGAAGTGGGGCTGTGAGGGGGCGGGTGTGGTCAGGTGAGAAAGGGCTTTGAAAACCAGCCTCCGTGAACTGGAAGGGCAGTGAGAGGGAGCGGTGTCTGGTCCTTATTGCAAGGAAAACAGCTTCGGCAAACAGACTAAAGCAGATGGTTCTCTCACCAAATCCAAACCAGTGAAGGCTGGTGTGAGCTGACTGCACCTAGGTCCTCAGTGAACACACGCTGCGGTGGAGCCCCGCAGTGCACGCAGCACCTACCAGTCCGGCTGAGGTCAGGCACTGGTCCTCCCTGGATGTCCCGTGAGCAAAGCAGCCCCGACGAGGGAGGAGAGAATCACACGTGGCTCTGTCCAGCCCAGCGCCCCCAGGGCGGGTGGACTGCAGATTTGGCTGTAAGCTTCCCAGCAGCCACTGGGAAAAGACAAAACTGTCAGTCACATTCTCATGAACAAAAGCAAGATGATTTCTCAGGAAACGCTTCCCTCTTACAGGAAAGCCATAGCCGTGTCTCCTAGACACCCTCCCGGCACTGTGACACGAAGGCAATGGCATCTGTTTAGAGGACACAGCGATAGGGAAGCTTTCACGGGGCTGCTTCGTGCTCGTGTTCCACAAAGGCCCCAGAGGGCAGTGAGGTCCCTCCTCCCAGCCGCCAGCAGCGCATGACTCGGCCACGGGTCCCCTTTAAACACCTGTGGGCGAGTCTCAGAGCAGAATGCCAGCCACAGGATTGTATCATTTACTTGAAATCAGCAGAGAATGTTCTAAGTAGAGTTTCCATCAGCTGTGCAGCTGACCTGTGGACAGAAGCCGGGGGGCGGGGGGGAACTGAGCCCAGGGGGCACCCTGAGTCCCCTGCTGAGGCCCTGGCAGGGCAGCTAAGACCCCAAAGACACCCCGACACAGGAGGAGCGCGCTTCCTTCTGCCTCTTTTGGTGCACATTTGAGATTCTCGGATCAAGAACCACCACCTCAGTGGCCTTTAGTTTTTGTAACTTCAGAGCCACACCAGTCAGCCTCGCTGTTGGAACGCTGACTGCTGATACTCTAGAACCAAACACGTCATGAGGGTCCCCAGGCAAATAAAGGACAGGGCCGTTATTAACAATTCTCTATTTATTAAAAGGGGTCTTAACAGCTTTACAAGCACAGTTCAGATGTGGCCCTGGAGACGGCAAGGCCAGCCTGGCGGCCCCTCCCCCACACCAACACCGAGCTCACACGTTTGGCTGTGCCCCTTGCAGGCGGCAGAGGTACGGGCTGGGTGGCACCACTCTCGAGATACACAGACGTTAACAGGCCCACCTGATTGGCAGGGCAGTAAATCGTCCTATACAGCTGTTCTCTTTAAAAACAATTACAATACAGCAGGAGTTCAAGTCCAGGAGTAGAAATGTACAGTAACTGAGGACAAAGGTTGGTGGCCTCACCCAGGGCCTGCCGGGACAGACCCCATTTGAGCTCTGCCTGGATTCTGTCACCTGGGCAGCAGCCAGTTGGGGAGTCACAGGCCAGAGTCAGGAGTTCCACAACTGAGCACACGGGCCTTTTTTTGGTCAACAGGTGGGTGGCAACGCTACCCCCAGCCCCGCCTGGGGCCCTGGGAATCCGGCACACGTGGCACGCGCAGATGAGAACCCAGGGGGCAGGCACAGCCCGGGGTGTTGCCAGAGCATCGGAGATTGTTGGTACCTCCCTAACACTGAGGGGCAGGCTTTCTCCAGACTGAGCTGAGATGCTGCTGGCATCCCTCTGTCACACCCCTGCCCCAAGGCCCAGCCAGAGGCAGAGAATATTGGCTAAGGGCATTCTGGTTCAAGGTGGGTGGGCTTTTCTTCCACCTGCAACACAACAAGGAACGCAGACAAGCCCCTCCCGGAACGCAGAGCCGCCGGGGCAGCAGCGGCCGGTGACGACGCCCCAGCGCCTGGCCGGCCACTCCTGGCACCAGGTAAGCTAAGGCACAGCACGGGCCCCGCGGGGGCAACCGTGCACTGCTTGCAAGAAAGGAAACTGCGTTCACTTCATCTGCACCCTCAACCTGCTCAGAACAGTATGTGCATTTTTCATAAAGTTTCCCTGAATGGTCTTATGAGTGTCAAAAAAGTTTTCTTTCCCAATATAAAACAGGAAAATCACACACATAGTAAAAATATTGGAGGAGTACTTCTTCATAGAGAGCCTCGGGCTGGCTCGAGGCGGAGGCAGAGGAGGAGCTGGGGCCGTCATCTGCTGTGCAAAGTCCAGCTCCCGGCCACCTCCTCACCCGCCGCAGCTCGCCCGGCCCCTGGACGTGGCAGGGGGCCGAGTGCAAACTCCGAGGGTGGCTTTGAAGCATCCAGGCTCGGGGGAGGGAGGGACTCTGAGGACTGCCCGCCCCACACGGGTTCAGGAAGCACCTTCTGGACTGGCCCACCCGACCGGCCCCCACCAGAGGCCGCGGTGGGCAGTGGGCTGGGACCCACAGAACTGTCTTGAAAATAAAGCAGAAATGATGAACCATGCTTATTAAATAAAGCTGCAATGGGAGGACCACAATCCTACGTGGGAACGGAGGCGGGAGCGGGGGAGACGACGACTTTCCCCAAACTCACGAATTCAACACCAGACTGAGGAATCATACCGAGAACACAAACCAGCGCGACCACGGGATGCCCGGCTGAGGCCCAGCGCACAACCGCCTAGGTGTCCACAACCAGGGTTCTACGTGTGCTTACCACTGACCTACGGCTCTACAACCAGATGGACGCCCTGGCCCGAGCACCAGAGCCCCTGGCAGAGCAGCCGGTGCTCATGGCCTCCATCTGCGTGCGCGGACCCGGCCAGCAGGCGCCGGCGAGGGAGTCTCACGGGGAGGACGAGGGCCGCTCACTGGAGGATGAAGCCTGGCTGGTGCGGAGGCAGCCGGGGCGGGGGTCTCTGGGGCAGTGCCGGCGGGTACGGTGGCAACACAAACTGCTGCAGGGAGAAGCCCTGCTGTGCGGGGAGGCCCCCGCGCGGGGGCAGCGGTGGGCACTGCGCCACTGGGTGCGGGGGGCCCTGTCCTGAGCTCAGGGCGGCGGCGAACGGCGTGGCTAAGCGTCCCGCAGGCACCAGGGGCGGTGGGGGAGGGATGCGCCGAGGCACCGCGGAGGGGGGCCCGCTGGCCTCCGGGGAGGGGTAGGGCAGGGGGGCACTGGGCGCTGGCTCGGGCACCCTGGGGGGCAGCGGGGCCGGCGGCAGGCCCTGCGGAAGTCTCTGCCCCTTCAGCACCATCTCCTGGAGCTTCTCGATTTTAACCCTTCGCATGTGGGCCAGTTTCCGCTTGCTCTGATAGACATCGATGAAGGAGTCCAGGGGAAGCTCTCCGTCGAGAAACTTCTCTGCCATGTTCTGGAGGAGCAGGAGAAACCCGGTTCACGGGGCAGGTCAGCCATGAGGACACCCATCCCTTCCCTGTCCCCAGCCGCTCCTGGTGCCCCACCTGGGCCGAGCGAGCGGGAAGAGAGGTGCTGGTCCCACCTGCCGGACAGACGGCGGGCCCTGGGGAGAGCCCGCCTTAAGGTGAGGGGCCCGAGCTGCTAAGCCCCTGGCCGAGACCAGCGTTTCCCTCCCTCCACTGGCTGCGCCCTGCCAGCCCCACACGGTCAGCAGGACAGAAACTCGCTCGCGCCAACGAGGGCCACCCCGCCCGACGGTTCCTCAGAGCACTCGGCCTAGTCCGGCGAGGCTACAACCACACAACTTTGGACCCTGACTCATTTCCTTACGGCTCAGCGAGGCTTAAGCCTCGGGTGCTCAGCTGGTCGTGCCCACAGGCTCTGCCCGGCCAGCTGACGCAGACAGGACGGGCGCCGATTCACAGTGTAGTGTGCACCCCTCACCTGAGGACCAGACCGCCCCCGCTGCCTCCCTGGCCCCCAGGCTGGCGCTCTCCCCAACCCACCGGCTGGGCTGCCCACTCCGCGCAGCCGGCACGCCTGGCCCTGGGGGAACTGGGCCCAGGCCCAGGTAACTGCCCTGGGGCGTCCCGCTGGGCTGGCTGGATTTACCTCGGTGTCCTCCTCGATCTTGGCCCCTTCCGCCTGCAGAAGTGCTAACAGGGTCTCCAAAGAAGCGCTGCTGGACTGTTTATCTGGAAGAAGCAGGAGGCACGAGAGCGTGAGGGGCACTGGCACACCCTCAGAAACCACCATGACCCCCGGCCCCTCAGGACGACACGCTCCCCCAGTCTCCTCCCCACTTCCCTTTCGAAGAAAGAGTGTACTTTCGCTGGACAGGCGACAGGAGAGTCACACCTACTGAGCTGACTTTCCAGGAAGCTGAGAGGAAAGGCCGTAACGGCAGCCGGCGTCACCCTCCCGCCTCACAATACAGGGGCGATTACTGAACGTGTGACCCAACCTTGCAACCTAACCCTGCAATTCACCCTATAATTTATTTCCTTTGGAGTTCTGAGTGATAATTTACATAAATACATAAAGTATACACATCTTAAGTGCACCACCTGAATTTTTACATATACAAACCCAACCACCATGACCCAGACTGGGATACAGAATGTTCGCAAAGGCTCCCCAGGCCACTCCCAGAGGTGCTGACCTCCACTACCCAAGAGTCCTGCCTGCTTCTGAACTTCACACAAGTGGAATCACACAGTATGTGCTCTGTGCTGGCCTCTTGCGCTCAATACCACGTCTCTGAGACCATCCGGGTTGCTGAACGCATCAGCAGTCCATTTCTTTCCGCGCTTTGTGGCCCTGAAAGCTGTGTAAGTGTCACAACCGACCCATCATTCTGTACATGGACACTTAGACTGTTTCCAAATTTGGCTCTCACAAGGCAAGCTATAACGAACATTCTTGTGTGCATCTTTTTTTTTTTTTTTTTTTGTGGTACGTGGGCCTCTCACTGCTGTGGCCTCTCCCATTGTGGAGCACAGGCTCCGGACATGCAGGCTTAGCGGCCGTGGCTCACGGGCCTAGCTGCTCCGCGGCATGCGGGATCTTCCCGGACCGGGGCACGAACCCGTGTCCCCTGCATCGGCAGGCGGACTCTCAACCACTGCGCCACCAGGGAAGCCCATCGTGTGCATCTTTTGATAGACATGAGTAAACGTTCGCTTCTGTTGGGGAGACACCCAGCAGTGGAACTGCTGAATCATAGAGCATGCCTACTTTTCACTGTAGCAGGTGCTAACAAACAGCTTCTCCAATTCTCACTCCTCCCAGCAATGGAAGAACCGCGCATCCCCACCAGCACTGGTGTTGCCAGTCTTTTCACCTTTACTCATCCTGGTCGGGTGTGTTACAGTGCATTTTTACTGCAGTTATACAGATATAGGAATCATGGTATTGGACGTCACTGTACACTTCACTGAAGGGGGTGATTTTTTAACCTTCTCTCTCCTTTTTGGGGGGGGGCTATGCCCCTCGGCTTGTGAGATCTTAGTTCTCTGATCAGGGATTGAACCCAGGGCCACGGCAGTGAAAGCACTGAGTCCTAACCACTGGACCACCAGGGAACTCCCCTTTTAACCTTCTCTTAATCTCAGTTTCCTTGAAAGCTACCCCCAATGCACTCAGGCTTCAACAATAGTCAATGCCTGCGTCACTTCATAATAGCTGCAAAGTAAAGTGTGACATTAAAATAAAGTATTCCAGTGATGAATATTTTTCAACATTAACTGTGAGGACGTAACTTCAAGGATAAAACATTAGTTGTATATCATAATTCAGAAAATTGCCTTTTTTCTATACTGTTTGGAAAAGGTAGTCTTGTTTAAAAAGTAGTCAAGGGCTTCCCTGGTGGCGCAGTGGTTGAGAGTCTGCCTGCCGATGCGGGGGACACGGGTTCGTGCCCCGGTCTGGGAAGATCCCACGTGCCACGGAGCGGCTGGGCCCGTGAGCCATGGCCGCCGAGCCTGCGCGTCCCGAGCCTGTGCTCCGCAACGGGAGAGGCCACAACAGTGAGAGGCCCGCGTACCGCAAAAAAAAAAAAAAAAAAAGTAGTCAAGTCTCTTCTTCTAAATTACTGACACAATCCTATATATAAACTATTTTTTCACAGCAGTAATGACTGTCTTAATCTGAAATTGTTCCATAATAACATTTCTTTCCTGGTTAGTGCAACAGCTTGAAAATGCAACCTTCCCTCAGCTCTTTATTCTTGAAAGATCACCCTAAAAGAGTTACCTAATTTGGTCTTTTTTATCTGATAGGCTTCAAAGAGCACCTGGAGTTCCTGGTATTTTTGGGTCAAACGTGCTTTCAGAGAGTCCAGCTGGGGCTGGTAGAGAAGGTTTCCTTCTGCCAGGCTCCGGTTGCTGGCCAGCGTCATTTCTTTGTTAAGCTGAACATTCTGCGTCTGCAAAGACCATACAGGGTGATGAGAACCAGCGTGTGAGCCCCGAGCCCCACCCCCGGGGCCACCGCAGCAGCTTCCGTTTGGCTGGGCAGCTGCCCCCATCCCAACGCCAGCCCTGATTTCTAGTTTGGACGCTGCTCCCGTTCTTAAAGAGCGAGACCACTTCCTCTCCTTCAGGCCTGCAGGACGGGCTTTGTCCCAGGACCTGCTGAAGCTTTTACCCCAGGAGCTGTGCTGTGACCGGAATTCCTTACCACTGCCATTGTGCTCTTAGGAGCGAACGGCTCTAAAGATTTAGAGCTAGAGTTTTCCAAAACGAGTTGCTGCTGTTCCAGAGAAGTGAAAGAATCACTTTTTATCAGAGGAGGGCCAGTTGGCATGGTGTCAATTCAGGCTTAGTCATCAGGCTTTGAGATCAAACGCGAAAGCCCGAGACCCTGGGAAGGAATCCACTCAGGGGCCCTGTTCTACTCTGTCCCTACGCCCAACACCAGCTCTTCACGTCTGAGCAGAGGCTTGAGCCTCCCCAGCTCTTGACCGCTGGTCCATCAGCACCGCTGATCCAAAGCTGGGGGCGGGGATTTATCTGCCCGACAGGGGTCCTGTGCTTCCGGGGGGTGGGGGTGACAGGTCACGTGTGGGTGGAGAAGCCCGCCTGGACCTCAGGGGTGAGAGGGGTTAATGTGAGGTCTGAGAAAAGGTGAGGAAGTCCTAATGAAATGTAACCAGAAGTACATTGAATAAAAAAGCAAAAATACCAACGTGTCTTACTTCTAGTTCAGCCCCCTTTCCACTTGCTGCTGAGGGCTCCTCCACGGCCTGCAGCCACCTCGCTTTCCGGACTTGAAGTCTTATTTGCCCCCGTTTCTCTCCAAAGCTCTCCGTCAGCCCCACACCAGCCATCCTGCCCTCCCCTTGATATTTTCTACACCCCACCCCACCCAGGCTATTTTCTCTGCTACTTCCTTCCTCTTGCTCGTCTGACTGTAGGTTCCTGGCCTTGCTGCCTCCGCTTCAACCCCTCCCCCTCCAGCCATACCCTTTGGCGCTAGTGCACAATTCCCAGCACTCGTGCACGCACACGCGCACACGCGTGCGAGAACAAAGAGCGAGCCTTGGATGCAGGTCTCTAGCAGGAGGCCCTGACCACCGAGTGGGGGGCTCCTCTCCTCAGCAGACACATAACCTGCGTCTCTCGCACGGCCCGCAGGGCAGGGCCCTCAAGATCAGGCTCAGGGTAAAGCAAAAGTTAAGATAGAAAATTAAGCCTCTAGCTCAATACTATGAAACTAGCACGGTGGAAATACTCTCCCCTCTCTCACTGCTGCTTTCAGCCAGCAAGGACTGTGAGGGCTGGAAGGACCTGGTTTAACTGGGTTCCTGGTCCTGCAGACTGTGGAGGGGTCCTGGGGGGCTCCCAGCACCGCCCCAAGCCCTACCCACAGCAGCTCGGCCTCCAGGTACATTGCATCCAGAGGTCCTGCAGAAGAGCCTTTCCTTCGATTAAGCCATTTAAGGGAACATACAAGCCAACCACTGCACAGCCACCCTGGAAAACAGCTCGGCCATTTCTTTTAAAACAAAAGAGGTATACCTTACCATCCAGAAATTGTACACCTGGGCACTTACTCCAGAGAAATGAAAGTGTGTGCTCACACAAGCCTGCACATGCATGATCAGAACGGCCGTCTCAGTCATCAAAAGCTTGAAGCCACCCAGGTGTCCTTCAGCAGGTGGACGGCTAAGTGCAGTACTACACCCACACCGTGAGCAGAAAGAATGGGCTACTGAGACATGTGCAGCTTGGACGGAGATCCAGGGGACAGGCTAAGCGAAAGAAACAAACCTGCCCAGAGGGTCACAGGCTCCAAGATTCTGTGTATACAACATTCTTGAAAGGACAAAACTACAGAAATGGAGATGGATTCGTGGTTAGGGGTAGGGAAGTGACTGTAAAAGGGACAGGAAGGCTCCTCGTGGCCACGGTGCCCTGCTCTGACCATATCTGTGTCAAAATTCTGGCTTGGGAGTGGACTAGAATTTTGCAAGATGTTGTCAGTGGGGGAACCCGGGTGAAGGCTGCGCAGGATCTCTGTTATTTCTTACGGCTGCATGTGAATCTACAATTATCTCAAAATTTAAACTTTAATTATAAATAAATAAAACAGACTATTGGTGAGATCTTTTGCTCTGACTGGTCTCATCTGGTGGACGGGAAGGGGCAGGTATTCAAGGCCACCGTCAGGACCCACTGCCCCGTGCATGCCATCATTCTGACTCAATCAGTCTGTGTTCAATAAACACTTACTGAGCAACTGTTATTTGTCAGGCCCTGAGTGAGGCCCAGAGAATTGAGAGGAACAGGCACCCTCCTATTCTCAAACTGAGAATCAGCGAAAATGGAGCCGAACTCGTCAGGCCCTGACCTCTGAGCCCTGGGGTGACCTGGTCCTCACTCGCCCCGTCCCAGCAGTTCTGAGAACCAGCCAAGCTCTCCCTGAGCAGGCCCCCGGCTCCGCCTCACTGCCCGGCCCCAGCTGAGCACCCTGTCCGCAGAGGCCTCCCTGGCCGTCCTCGCTAAGCCAGCAGCCGCCCTCTGTCACAGCACCTGTTTCCTTCCTGCCACCAATGGCAACCAGTGAGCACTACGTTTGTGCGCCCGCTCACTGTTACCCCCTTTGGGTATCCTGTCATCTGTGGTGTGCCAAACAGCCAGCACACAGCAGCCACTCAGCAAGGATCTGCTGAATCAATCAGAGAGACCCTCTCATCCCCTAAAAATCCAGTCACTTGAGGATACATCTGGCAAACTAGGTGGGTAACAAAACGCAGAGTCAAAAAGAAAAAAACCATGAGCTGTGCTTGCCAAGCAACAAATGCTCCAAATCTTTTATGCAACAGACGGGCTCCCGTAATAGAGGAACCCTTGGGGACTGTGGTGGAGGGTCTCACTTGTCCTGGATCTAAGGGCCATCCGATCAGGAGTTTCCCCAAGTCTTCAGCGCAGGCAGACCACAAGCACAGGGGTCCCGAGGGGCCACTGGAAAGGCATCGCGTGAGGGAAGTACACCATCCTAGCACCGCCAAGTGCCAGCCTACCGCGGGGGTTCTCAGCATCAGCTGAACTACCTGAAGGCAAGGGGGCGCTGACAGGTTCCCCAGGCCCAGCCCAGCCCCGGATGAGCCCGATTCTCTAGGAGGGGACCCAGGCCTAGAGAGTGTCTTCAAAGCCCCCAGGTGATCCTTGCCTCACAGTTCCACCCTAAAATATATCTACGAATAAAGCTTATTCTCCTGGGGTCCGAGTCAGGTCAGAATCACTTCTCCTACAACATGTCATGCACCGAATGCAGAGGCAAAATAAAATTCCAACCAATGCAGACGACCGTCACGCTGGCTGTACTCTTTCTATCCCCGGGTGCTCAGATGTTTTTACAAGACTATCAGGAAATTCTCAGTGGCCACCCAGGGCACACCCGCACCCTCTCCAGGTGGACAGTGGAGACAGTGGTGGCAGGAGCAGTGGCCAGGGCGTAGGCTGAAGTGGGGAAAAGCCTCTGATAAAGCTCTTCCAGCACAAGCATCGGTGCCCAAACACGCCTTTGATGCTGCATTAGAGAAAGACCTTCCTCCCCAACATTCCTTTTCATCATCCCAGTTGAGGAAAACTGGGAGGAAGCAGCCAGACTTGTTCTATCGTTTGCAAAGGACTCGGGGGGACCCTGCACACCACACTCAGCAAGGCCTAAGTGGCAGCCACCCTGGATGACGTGCAGTCTGACTCTCCAGCCCCTGTCCTACTGATCTGAGGACCCGTGCGAGAGCAGGCCTCGTGCGGAGCCATATACCCTGAAATTGAAAACTGGGTCCCAGCCTCTTGATGGTTTCTCATGATTCTTTTTCTTAACCACAGAGAAATCTTTTCAGGAAATAAACTCTCTGTGGTAATGAAACATTTTTATAAATGTACTCAGTTTCACTTCAGTTTCCTTTTCTGTTCAAAATCAAAGAAAACTGAGATGTGTGATAGCATTTACAGTAAGATCCATTTATACAGTGATTTCTGCCCATCTGTCCTTCCGTGAGCAGGGCTGTCTGAACGGATGGTCACCCAAAGCTAACAGCAACCTCTCAGTGGTGTGACTTTTTTTTTTTTTACTTTCCTCTTTCTACTTGTGTATAGTGTTTGAATCATTTATAATAAGCATGTATAAATTTATAGAAAGAAATTATGTTTTAATTAAAAAAAAAAAACCTGTTAGGTATTAGTAGAACCAGAAGGGCAGGGGCTCTAGGGAGATAAGCTGCCTTTGTTTACAACAAACAAAAAACCAAGGTCTTTTACATATACTTGTCCAGGCAGAGTGGGAGGCTTATATCACTATATGAGGTTTTCACAGAATGTACATTCTACCTCAAATGCACAGGTCATTATTTATTTGGGTTGGGGGAGTGTGGAAGAAAATAAAGTTGGTGAGGAGGAAAACAGACATAAACTCCCCTCTGCATGACACACGCAGTAGTTACAATTGAGAGGCACTCGGGGCCAGGACGGGGGCCTGCCTGCGCCCCACTGTCCAGAGCTGGGTCAAGGTTTGGGTCTGCAGTGGATGTTTTCCAAACCAGATGCTTCCACAATGTGAAGTTCTGATTTAAGCTGGCCTGTCTGCCCCTTCAACTATAATTATAACTGTGCCTTCCTATAAACACTACAATGGGCAAATCTGCCTATGTTTCCAAGCTAAATCTTTTATGGAAAAATACTCAGAGTAGTCCCTTACTCCCCCTTTACACTATAATATAATCCTTATCATAACAAAGTAAACGACATTATTGAATTATGTTAGCAAATTTCAACAAAATAGATGGAAATTCTTGATCGTACTAAAGTTCTTTAAATGCTCAAAACCCAGTAAGGACACGGGAACTGAGATAAAAACACAGGTTTGGGGGATGTCCCTGGCGGTCCAGTGGTTAAGACTCTGCGCTTCCATTGCAGGGGGCACAGGTTCGATCCCAGCTCAGGGAACTAGATCCCCGCATGCCACGAGGTGCAGCCCCAAAACAAAACAAACCAAAAAACACAGGTTTGCCCTCTCACCTACTGCGATGCTAAGAGGCCTAGTATTTGTACAAAGTAAAGGATCCCATTTTATTTAACAAGTAAACATTCCGTCTGGTAGATAAAACACTCCTCACCAACAACTTTGCTCGAGCCCCTGCGTATAAAGCCCCTCCTCAAAGCCCTGCCCTGGCTGTGGCTCGGGGCCTTTTTCGACTCCGAGAGCCGCAGGAAAAGCTACACACGCTCTCACTCCCTGATCGCCGGGTGCTCTCTGAGGCACAATTCACCGCTCCATCCATCCCTGTTTAAGTGTTCGGCTCGAAGCTGAACTGCACCAGCCCTGAGGGTCTACACCCACCATCATCTCCTTGTAAAGAACACCTTTACTACACGCCCCTCGGCTCCCCCAAGCTGAGCACCCCGTTGCGCCAGAGACCCAAATGATATAACTGAACGGGCTTTCCTTCAGCACACAGCGACAGCTGAGCTCTTTTCTGTGGCCTCACAGAGCACACCCCTGGTTTTACTCCGAATTGTAGTTCACGGTGCTTGTCCGTTCATCAGTTTATTCATTCATCCAAAAAAGGATTTTCTGAGGCACTGTTACGCGCTGACCCTGGGCAGGGCTGGCGATGGACACAGGGGTGAACGAGGCAGGCCGGACCCTGCCCTCGCGGAGTGCCCCTCGACTGAAGACAAATTAAACAAAGTCACACCAACAGCTATCACTGTGTCACAAAGGCGTTTTAACTCTCCTGCGAGTGACGGATGCTTGTAGTGGGCTGAATGGTGGCTCCCCAAAAGAAATGTCCACATTCTAATCCCTGGAACCTGGGAATGTGACCTTATCTGGGGAAAGACTCTTTGCAGATGTAATTAAGTTAAAGACGACAAAGGTCATCCTAGATTACCTGGGTCGTCCTAAATCCAATGGCAAGTGGGTTTATACAAGGCACACAGAGGAGAAAGTCATGTGAAGACAGAGGCAGGGAATGGAGTGATACGGTCACAAGCCAAGGAGGCTAGCAACACCAGAAGCTGGAAGAGGCAAGGAACGGATTCTCTCCTAGAGTCTCTGGAGGGAGCATGGACACCCCTGATTTAGGACTTCTGGTCTCCCGGATTGTGAGAGAATAAATTTGTCTTGTTTTAAGCCACCAAGCTGTGTAATGTGTTATGGCATCCAGAGGACTTAATCCAGGCCTGGAATCTTCCACCTCTCCTTGAGATCCACTCTCCATCCTGCTCTGTGCCCCAGGGGCCAACTGGCTGAACCACATCCACCACTTAGGCCCCTTGCCTTCTGGTTCTAGCTGGATTCAGCGATGGGGACTGAGGGTGGGACGAGAGTGAAATGAGGAGGGGGTTCTCTGGGTCCCCTTCCTCTGGGGTCGCTGTAGGTGAGCAAATCCCCCACCCCAATCAAAAGCAGCCCCCTCTCTCGTTCTCCACACCCAGCTCCATCCCTCAGGCCTGAGGCTGAGAAGTGCACACCTGTGGCCTGTTCTGCACCAGCCCTGGGGGAGTCTGAGCGCCCTGTCTCGCCAAAGGCCTGACTGACAGAGCTGGAATGGCTTTTCCCAGGAAATACAATGACGTCTGAGCTCACGCTCACCCTTCTGATGAGAGCATCAGGCCCCTTAAGAGGAAAACTGAGCCCTGTTCACTCCCCGATCCCCAGAGCCCAGCACAGTACCCAGGCCAACGCGTGCCTGCTGCTATGTGTCCACCTCAGCCTGGAGGACGCTTGATTGCTGGGCCTCAGGCCACCACCTGCCAGTTGTTAAAACCTTGCTAAGCTGTTCTGAAGATTAGCTTCTTTGAATGTTTATAATAAATGTTTAAAAAGTAACATCACAGATGAATGCTCGTTATTACAACCAACCAGGTGAGACTATTTGCACCCCTACTTTACCACAGGAGTGACCACAGTTTGGAAAAAAAGCATAAAGGGAAAAAATTAAGATTATGACAGTGATTGCTCTAAAGCGAAATGACCCATTACTGCATAGACATCAGACATGCAACACACATGTGGAGACTCACTAGAGGCGGGTAGAATGTGGGAGTAATGTTTATGATTGTCATGGCCTGGAAGCCACAATACTTTACACATCTTTTTTTTTTTTTAAGTCACTCATGAACTCCAGCACCTAGACTACGTACGGCTCATAACAGCCACCGCAACGTGCTCCAACACAGCGGCTTGCGCATTTCATTCATTCATTCAAGAAATACTTAAGAAGCACCATCACGTGCCAGGCTCTGGGGGAACAACAACCAGAACACAGCCTGTCCTCCTGAGCATAAGTCTCCGCGTCAAGACCGCCAGGAGATGGGCGGTGTTCAGCTCACATGGCCTAACTCCAGAGGGCACCATTCACCCTGTACTGCAGCCTGTAGCCCTGACTGCATTTGCTATTCAAAGAAAAGGCTCAGGGGAGGAGGACACACGTATATGTACGGCTGAGCCCCTCTGCTGTACGCCTGAAATTAGCAACATTGTTAATCAGCTGCACCCGGTACAAAATAAAAAGTTTAAAAGGAAAGGTTCCGGGGAAAAGAAATCAAACAGATGCGGACTTAAAGATTTAAGTAAGACAACTTACTGGTGGTGACGTGACAGCTTCACTCTCGCCAGCACCTGACACAGTTCAACAGTATCTGTGAACATTTCTTGAGTTCTCACCGCGTGCCTGGCACTGTGCCACCGTCCCTTCACGCATTATAGCTCCTTAATCCTCTCAGCGAGGGTGAGACAGATTTGTCCCCATTTTACTCAGGAAAAAGGAAATGCAATCTTTGGGAGGTTTAAGAGATCACCAAAGTCACAAGTGCCAGGAAGTAACTCCAGAGGTATGACGTTAAGAGCTAGGGTATGCCATCTCCAGGTGTGTTTTCTACAGGATTACACCACGAATTATGCCACAGAACCTGCCCTACTACACAAAACCCAGTCTACCACCACTTCTCTATTTTCAAGTTCCAGTAATCACCTAAATTTCATTTCTATTTATGCCTCTCATGTACCCTTTTATTAGGATATTTCAAACACAAAGCAAAAGCAGAGGTAAGTATAATGAATCCCCGTGCGCCCTTCTCCCAGGTTCAGCAATTAGCAACATTTGCCAGTCTTGTTTCTTCTGTACTCCCCACTTTTGGGAGGGAAGTAGTTTAAAGCAAATCTCGGCATAATATCATTTCACCCGTAAAAACTTTAATATGTATCTTTAATGGGCAAGAACTTCATAACTCTAACTACAATGCTGTAACTACACTTACTAAAAATTCTTTAATTTCATCTTTTGTATGTATTGGCTTGAATTCCTCTGAGCATTCTGCCTCATCTGTTTGAGTATTGGAAATAATTTACATAGGAAAAGCAGGATGAATGTTTGATTTCGCCACCCCTCCACTTTTAAAGCCAACTTTTAGAAGATTGAGTTAGTGCTCAAGCAACCTCCAAAAACGACCAATAAGCTTTTTCTGGAGGTGTCATTATTAAGCAACAGATTTTTAATCAGCTGTAGTCATTAATCTTCCTAATGCTCAAATTGTCCGTGGCCAGTGGGAGACACTTTGAGCTGGCTCTTAGGCTGACATACCCCAGAGGTTTGACAGCTGCCCTGCTCTCTGGTAAAACAAGATGTCCCAGACCAATCTGTACATTTGCTGCCCCTAACTCAGGTGGGTCCTTCTCAAAGAAACACTGGTTCCTTTTGGTGGGAAATTCATTTTGATTTTGATACTTTCCTCTCCAAATAAAACTAAATAGAAAGTTATATATACAAAGATACAGAATGAAAGAAATCTTAGCCTTTTACTTTCCACTAGAAAAGTTCAGGTTGCATTCAGACTTTAAACATAGCAGGCTTATGGATTAGGTGATAAAAAGGTTGGCACGCATTCAGCCAGGTTAACCTCGTTTCCTTTTGTTGTGCTACACCTGATCTAGTTCACCAATTAATTTTACAGTAGATTTCACCAAAGTCACATGCAATTTGAGTTTGGGCTTTAATACTAAAGGTTAGGTTATCAGAAAACCCAAATTCATCTTCCATTCAGTGAAAAGACCTTCCCAGTGATGCACTCATTTCACCAGAGTCTTCCATTTGAAGGCGGGCTTTCAGGTGAAGCCTGTAATCCAAGCCTATAATATCCCAGAGGTGACCTGTAAACACAACCCAATGTGGCTTGATTCAATCCAAATGTTCCCTGAGTTTCTATGAGAAAACTTAACAGTTGCTGAGTTGGACTGTTTAACATGTTAAAAAAATTAAGGATATGAAAATACAAAAAATCCAGTGAAAGAACTGTAGAACATTATGAAACTGTTCTAAAATACGACAATCTCGTGCGCTGTGTGAAACCATCTCCAAGGCTACAGCCTACTCGGGAAAGTAAATTTGCCAGCTGCTTATCAAACGTTCCGCTGAAACAACCACTCAACAGAACATGTTAGATTAATAAAGACTGCTACTTCTGATCGCAGGTATCAAAATCCTTCTTGTTGAGAGAAACTCGCTGTCCTCAGAAAGTAGCAGACACTCGACCAATCCCTTCCATATGGAGCTAACTCCATCTTAAAAATTAGTATGTTACTGTAAGTGCAACTGACCACAGGAAATGCAAAAAGCTAGGCTTGAAAATAAACGGACTCGCCCCAGGGAAGAAGTGGTCTCAGCTACACAGGATTTGATTGTTTTCTACTTCTGGCAGGCACAACATACCAGGGTGTTCCGTTGTATTTTTTTTTTTCCTAGAAGACGTATTTCCTAATATTCAGTGGGGGGGGGGGGGGAAACAAGATCTGTCCCACTTCCTGGACTTGTGTGGATAATAAATGTTACCTTCCTAGTATCACTGGCCTTGTAACTCCTGGGGACTCTGCGTGGAAGAAGGGATGAGGAGCAGAAGGCAGGATGGGGCCCAAACTGAACACAATGTCACCTGCCTCTGTCCCTCAACTCCTAAAAGCAAGGGGCTTATCACACCTGGCCCCAGCCTAGTCCTACAGAATCAGAATCTCACAGCAGGTGAGCCAGGACACAGAGAAGCCCTCACTTCATATAATCAGAACCAGTCAGCTGCTGGTTAACTGAGCAGTTTGGTTAAAGCAGTAACTCACTAAACACAGAGAATTTTAAAGACCTATCCATTTTTTTCATTTAAAGCAAAGGTCCTTTCTTAGAGAAAGGGTCCACTAGCCCGATTTCCAGAAGTTCTTTGCCTAGACCACACCCTCTCATGTGGGGAACCTGAAGACACTGGACAAGCAAGATGAGAGCAGAATCCTTCTGGAATACTAGCAAGCTTTTTTTTCTAATGAATCACCTTATAGTAACTCTTTCCAAAGCACTCAACTTACAGTTTTCACTCTCTCTTTTCACGCACAGTTCCTCGGTTGCCACAGTACTTAATGAAATCATGTAATTACTGTAACAAAATCAGAATGAGGGACTTCCCTGGTGGTGCAGTGGTTAAGAATCTGCCTGCCAATGCAGGGGACATGGGTTCGAGCCCTGGTCTGGGAAGATCCCACATGCCGCGGAGCACCTTAGCCTGTACGCCACAACTACTGAGCCTGTGCTCTAGAGCCCATCAGCCACAACTACTGAGCCCGTGCGCCACAACTACTGGAGCTCGCACGCCTAGAGCCTGTGCTCCACAACAAGAGAAGCCATCGCAATGAGAAGCCTGCACACCACGACGAAGAGTAGCCCCCACCCACTGCAACTAGAGAAAGCTTGCACGCAGCAACGAAGACCCAACGCAGCCATAAATAAATTAAATAAATTTCAAAAAATAAAAAAAAATATATCAGAATGAACAGGTCTGAGAGAAAACACACTTGACTCTCGGTAATCACGCAACTGTGGCATGGGAGCAGAAATGCCCGGGCATCTAATCATGATTGGCGGGGGGGGGGGGGGGGAGCATCAATCGTTATATTTGATGAAGGGCATGGAGAATGCCAATTACTGGAACACTTTAGTTAAGTAGAGGGAGGTCAATTAAGAGCTTCCACCGTAATTTAAAAATCCAGATCCCTCCCCCCCTCCCCAAAAGAAAGCAGCCTACAGAAGACAGAATTTCTAAACTTTGCTTTTCTTATTAGTAGTTTCTTGCCAAGACAACCAACCAAAGCGTTCACTTGTTTAGTGAGAGCTTTGGGGTTTTCCCCTCTTCACCACAAACTACAAGAAAAGCATGTATGAGAGTTTTCTGGGAGAGTCTTTACACAGGTGCAGATAAGAAAATGCCTATCCAGGTAGATCCCAGATGTATATCAAGACAACATCTTTTGACAATTTTGCTTTTACATTTAAAATACATCATGACATGAACTTTCCAACACCTGACTCAAGAATTCAGTTTGATAAAAGTTTACTCTCACATGACTGAAATTATTCATCTTCTATTCAGTATGAGAAAATGCTATTCTAATAACGAGATTTTTTTTTTTTTTAGTCTGTGGGTAGAGAAAGGGATTAGTCAAAGGAGAATGAGTTACTCTAAATTATTCTACTTAAATTTCACAACAAAAAAACTGCAATTATAAGTGATGTAGGGAATAAGATGTTCTAACTAAAATAATTGCCTAGATACTTAAGACTGACTCATTTTCAAAAAAATTAAGTGTTGATATTTTAACAGATTTATGCTCAAAGATGTTAACCGCAATATAATTTATGAAAGCCAAAAAACCCAGTACCTAAATATCCAGTAATAAAGGACTAGTCACATAAATTGTGGCATACCCACATGATAAAATACCATAAGCCACTAAAAATGTCATGTAAGGATCTTCTGACAAAAAATAAGAAAATGCCCAGAGCATAAATTTAGATTAAAAACAAGTCAAAAACTCTACATGCAGAATGATCCTAGTGGTAGAAAACACGTAAAGAAAATGTATAAAATGTTCAACAGTGTTTATCTGAGCGGTGGTATTAAATGTGATTATATTTTTCTTCTTTATAGTTGTATTTTTAAATTTTTTTATAATAAACATGTTAAAAATGTCATTTTTTAAAGGTTTGATCAATTGGGATCAGAAATCTTAAATCTTTTTTTTTTAAGAAATCTTAAATATACTTCCTTGCTTTATTTTTTTTTAATTAATTAATTTATTTATTTTTGGCTGCACTGAGTCTTCATTGCTGCGCACAGGCTTTCTCTAGTTGCGGTGCCTGGGCTTCTAATTGCTGTGGCTTCTCTTGTTGCGGAGCATAGGCTCTAGGTGTGCAGGCATGTGGGATCTTCCCAGACCAGGGCTCAAACCCGCGTCCCCTGCATTGGCAGGCGGATTCTTAACCAGTACATCACCAGGGAGGTCTCCTTCCTTGCCTTCTTAAACAGAGTACATGAAAGCACAAAGGACAGCCTCTGATGAGACAGAATCATCAATATCAAGTAACTACAGTGGGTCTATGATAAACCAATATCCCTGGACCATGGAAGCAGATGGATACATTTATGTCCTTAAATAAGCATTTGCCCAAGTGTGCCCCAGGGAACCTAGCCCCACCAGACTGAGTTCTGCCATGGAGTAAGTGTGGGAAATACTACAACACACACTAGCTGTAAGAACCAAACCAAACAAAGCAAAGCAAAACAAAACCCCTCTTATTTCAGCAGGTTCCCCAGATTTCTTGCCCACAGAGCCCTCTTTCTGTAATCGCCATTAACAATCCCAGAATTAGGGAAGCACTACCCTAAACCAGCCTCAGCCACTTCATTCACAGCCGCCACAGCGTCATTTACTGGCGTTCATCATGGTCACGCACTGTGTTCCACAGTTTACAAACATTATCTTACTTAATCCTCCAAAGTCTCATAAGGACGGTATTTTAATTCTCCCCTTTTAAAGATGAGGAAACCAATGTTTAGAAAGGTTAATCCGTGTCCGAAGTCTTCTAACAACCCAAATCCTATGCTTAACAGCTGATCTTACATTTTTGGTGCAGCTTCATTTATTTCTGGATGGTGTAAATTGGCTCTATTAGTTTTTCCCTACACCCTTTAAAAAATCTGCCACTGACAGATTAGCCATTGGACCAAGCATGTTGTTATCTGAATTGTGTGCAAAGCAAGGCTCAGCAGGCTGTGCAATGAGTCTGGTGTAAGCCTCCAAGTCAAAGCGTCTGGCTGCCTGAAAATCTTTTTTCTCAATCCTCTTTCAGCTTCTAACTGATCTCCCCGCTTTCTGGCCTTACCCCCTCAAATCCATCCTCTCCTGACTGCCTGAATCATCTATATAAATCGCCAAGTATGACTACACCACTCCCTGGTTTAAAATCCCCCAGTGGCTCCCTCTGACTGGAGAGTGAAGCCCAAGCTTTCTCAGGAAACATGGGGCTGTCTGGTTTCTGCCCGCCTCTCCGGACTCGTTCCCCCCACGCCCTGCCCTGGCCCCTCCAGCAAGGCCTGCAGTATTCCTGTGCACACAATCTCTGCTTCTTTCCTCTGTGCCTCTGTTCATGCAGCCCAGCCCCATGCCTGGAAGCCCTTTCTCCCTCATTACCTGGTTAACTCACCCTTCCAATCATAGCTCATGAGTCATCTCCTCCAGGAAACATTCCCAAGGATCTCCCTGAGCCCTGCAAAGGTTCACCACGTCTCCCTCCCACTAGGGCGTGTCCTCACCCATACATTGAAACTGGCTTTTGCATACCTGCGAGATCCTAAAAGATGAAAACCCTGTGGCTGAGCGGTTTCACACCCCGTGCCCCACACCCCGCGCCCCACACGCAAGGTGTTCCATAAAGGTTGAGTAAATGAATAAACTTACCCTACCTCAGCTGTGCTAACATTAATGAAAGCCGCTGTCTGATGGCAAACACCAATTAGCACTTGCTGTCCCTCTGCCAACCTCAGCCCTGGGCTATGGGTATGAATATAACCTCAAGGTGCCATTAGCGAACCTTGGAGACAATGTTTCTTTCAAATCAAGTCTTTTATTAACTATGACACTGCTTGTAATATAACAACTATTCAAACATCTGCTCTTCACATGCACTCTTTGGTACAATGAACAACGCTGCTCACAATTCCATGAGAAATGCGTTGAAAAGCTTTCCCCTGACATACTGCAAGGTAACCTACTGACAACAAAACTTCATCTACTGCTCTATTTTCACTCTTCCCTATGAAGTAACTCTACAAAGAACTTTCCTGTCTTTGTACCACTGGGTAAGATGGTTTTCCTGAATAATGATGGGATGTGAAAACCCCACACAGCTGAGGAAGGAAATAAACCAGCTAGAACTCTTGCCCCGGCATGTTCTGAGCCTCAGCGATCACATCTGTGAGCCACGGCTGACGCACAGGTCGTTAGAGACACCCCTGCACTGCTACCTGGCATGATCCCCACAGCAACATTCCGCTACAAATACTGTGATAAAAGCCAAATCTACAATGAGGCTGGCTTAGCTCAAGAGCACCTCAATTCTGCACATGACAATGAGGCTCAACCAGTGCAGCCTGTTTCTGGGTTCCTCCTGACTAATCTGTACGGTACAGGCACTGCAACAGGATGTCAACTTGTCTGTAAAGTCGAGTCATCGGACCCGTGTCCTTCCATGGCACCTCTTTCCTTCTCCCAACCCAATTACTCCTAATGGCCTTTCAAACTTCTATATTCTCCTTGACTTCAACAAGTGCTTGGACGAAGTCAGCCCCCGAATTTGTATCTCTAAGCAAAGCATCCCCCTGAGCTCCAGAACTGCACTCAGCTGCCTGCCGGACGATGTCACATAACTGCCCTGCTTGTCCCCCACACCCAGGCTACCACGGTCTCAAGGACCCCCTCTTCCCTCCTCCAGCCTCGCTCTGGCCCACCCTCTCACTTCCACTCAAAGCCCAGCTACCTCCACTCACTCAGCAGCACTAACTGGGCACATCCTGTGTGCCAGGCATGTGCTAGGTGCCAAAGACACAAAGATAAACGTGATAAAATGGAACCCCCAGGCCAATCGGGGACACAGGGAAGCAAGGGACTTACAAAATGTGTCTCAAATTCCACCGAGGAGGCATACCAAGAGGCTAAGGGACCGTGTGTCTGGAACTGAGGGGGGGAGAACATTTGGAAGGCAAAGCTGATGGGGGTCCCTGGGTGGGCAGGGGAGGGGGATAGACAGCTCCACAAGGGCACCATGGTGTGAAGGGGTCCAACCAGCTGGTCTGCATCTCCCCTCCCAGAACTCTAGCTCAAATCCTAACCTCTTCTCACCTGCCTTTCTGTTTCCACCTCTGACCTGGTCTTCCTGAACCTCCCCATGCCAATCCAGCCCCTGCTGCCAAAATATTCTTCCTAAAGTGCTCTTCTGATCGCATTGCTGCTCTGCTCCAAAGAGTCACAGAAACTCAGTGCTGCCAAAGGAACGGCCATTGAGTTCTCACCTGGCTCTCCGCCTCGCCAGCCTTATTTCCTATCACTTCCCTTCGCACTAGCAAATCTGATCTGGTAACTCAACGAGCCATAAAACCTGTCCCGTGCTTTCCTGCTCAGTGCCGTGCTCAGGCTGTCACTCCTTCGTGGGCCCCCACTTTGGTCAAAATACTACTCAGAGAAATAAATACCTAATTCAAGGCAGTGGCTCCCTGGCGGGTGGGGAATCACGTTCCGGATGGAGCACAGAGGGCTCTTCTCTGGCTTGGTCGTGTTTTCTTCCAAAGCCGCTTGCAGGTACACAGATGTTTCTTGTATCATTCTACACCCTCGTATAGGAATTACTGTATTTGATCACTTATTTTCTTAAATCTTACTTGCCTATCAAAGTCCATCTCTTGCAGTAGGAACCTAATCTAGCCAGGAAGCCTCTCATCTGACCTTCAATGTCATTTACAATTCACATGTGACCTTTTTCTTACTCTCTCTCTAAAAAAACAAAAACAAAAAAACTGTGGTAAAATATACGAAACATGAAACTGACCCCTTTAGCCATTTTTAAGTGCACGTTTCCTGCAGCGTTACATACACTCACATTGCTGTACCATCATCGCCACCATAATCTTTTTCATCTCCCCAAACTGAAGCTCCCTACCTCTTATTCTCTCTTGTATTGATGTCTGTGTACTTGGCTTCTTTCCTAAATTATAATATAGGGATTATACGCTATTCATTCTTCTATCCCTTATAATGCCTCGCACACAGTAGGTGCTCCACAGCATTTAAAGGAAATGGAGTCTCTTGAAATGGCAGAAAGGACACTATGCATTCTATTTTGGGCAATACTACTGAATAATAACAACTTAATGAGTGTTCACTCTGTGCCAGTACCATGATAAACATCTGTTGTTTTTTTTTTTTTAATATTTATTTATTTATTTGTTTCACTGGTTGGTTGCACTGGGTCTTAGTTGCGGCACGTGGGCTCCTTAGTTGCGGCATGCATGTGGGATCTAGTTCCCTGACCAGGGATGGAACCCAGGCCCCCAGCATTGGGAGCAGGGGGAGTCTTATCCACTGCGCCACCAGGGAAGTTCCTATGATAAGCATGTTAAAGGCTTATCTCACTTAGTCCACCCAACAACCCTCAACCCTATGGAGTAGCTTACTGCTATTATCCCCTTTATTTTCAATGAGGAAACTGCAATTGGAAAGACTGAATACTTGCCAAAGGTCACATTGCTGGTATCAAAAGCCAGTTCTGTACTATACCACCCCCACTGCACTTCTGATCAATACAAAAGAAGGAGACAACAACTACATGAAATAAGGGATCGGATTTCACCTAAGACTGTCTAACAATTCTGAAAATCTCTTTAAAGAAAGGGAGCTAGCCTCTACTGACTTCACCTGCTATTCCACTTCGCCTCACACAAACCTTAGAAGGCAGGCATGGTTACCATCCTCACTTTACACTGGAAGCAGAGTTTAAAATAAGTCACAAAACTCTCAGGTTCTTTAAAAAGTCAGATAATACTGGATTTCAGAAAATATTCTGGGGCAGAGTAATTTTTTACACAAGCGTTAAAGTCATGGGTCCATGGAAGAGAAGTTTTAAACATAAAAGTTGAAGCCTTTATATATACAATAATGATTGTACAACAGGAACAGAGACAAACTCCAGTAGCAGACACTCAAAAGGGTTTTAAATCTTAGCTTCTAAAAACCAGTCCCACCAGTGTTCAGAGCTTGTTTGAAGAAGCAGTCCCTGGTCGGTACATTTCAATGAGCCATTGTGATTCACGAAGTAGCTTCGCAGCCCCACACAAATCACACCAGAACACGCCTTAGGGAAACAGCTTCTTCCAGACCAGACTCTTTACTTTCCACAAAACAATCTATTTTTCAGACCCTCAGAGTTTTTGCCTGTGGGCAGTTTCACTTGCCCCAGGAACAAACATCCTGAATTTGAATCCTTAGTGAATCATTAGTTAACACCAACCAATCAGCATTTCCTCAGAAAGCACACGGGGAGCAATGGCCCAGGAGGTCCGGTTTAGCTGCCTAATCCCCTAAGCGACAGTTCCTTTTAAGGGAGTGCCCTGCAAGTCCAATGGGGTTAATGTGGACAGATAGAGAAAGGCACATTCCACTGCCATGAAAAAATAACTTTAAATAAAAATAAAAACGTGTACATAACAAACATCAGCCCAGAGCACAAGGGAAGAACCTACAACCACTAGGGATGTACTACATTTAGAGAACTGCATACAGACAGGAGGAACAGGAAAAGAGAAACCCACGGGCAGGGAAAATGAGAATGTCTGCAGCTCCGGCATGATTTGAATTTAGTCTCGAGCTGGACTAAAGCTCAGATGCCACAATTAAAACAAGGTAAGCGAAGCATAATGCACAGCTGTACTTAAACCTAACAGTGAATGCCTTCAAAACCCAGCCACACTTCCCAGCCGCCACAAAACAGCCCCTCAGGCTTGAAGAAGCCTTACTCTACAATTTAAAACACTTCCTTCGGCCAAAAAAAAAAAAAGCCTTTGGTTCAGGGTTAAGAGGTTCTTCGCTGTGCAAGCGCTGTTCCATTTACTGTCTCATTCTAGTCCTACTGCGATACATAATCCTTTTGACCACAGAAAGGTAAATGTTTCTTAGGCTAATACCAAATAAAAATTTACTTTATAGATTCTTGAGATAAGACCCTATTAACTGGTCAGGATGATCTGTACGCATGATTGTCAGTAATCGTTCTAAAAAGAGAACTACAAATTACTAATTGCAATTACTCTTTATTGGACACTAACTGCATGCCGTGTTAAGGACTTAACGTGCACTCTTTCACATAATCCCCACATCAGCTCTAAGAAATAAATATTTTCATATATCCTTCCCCAGCAGAGGCTCACAGAGGTGAGGTGACCTGCCTGCAGTCACACAGCTGGGCAGTGGCCAGGTCTGGCCTGGAGTGTATGATTCCAGAGCCCGAATGTTCTTTAACACCAGATCATAAATGTGCCATTTGGTCAAGAGTGGACAGTTCACAAAGTATTTTCTTCTACGGTGTCTCACAGCCATCCCCAAATAAACCAACACACAGGATTAGCAGCTGAGTGAAACTACCATGGTCAGAATTTTGGTTGTTCACATCACACCAGTTCCTTCAGAAACGCACCACACACGATCAGGGTAACAGGACTTGCAAAGGGTGACCGTGGCTAGGTGAGCTGCCTGGCTAAGGTATTTCGGTCTTCACGTTCAGTTTCCTTGTTCTAAAAGCAGTACACCCTAAAGAACAAGCTTCTGCTGAGTAACTGAACTTAACCGTGTGGTCTAATCAAGAGGAGCTGGTCCTCAGTGTTTCTATAGGATACTCTGGTATGAAGGTCACCTTTAACCCCCCCCCAAAAAAATCCTGCTAGATTAATTTGCCTTTCCCTTTAAATAGTAACCTCCAGTTTCTCATGTAGCGGAAACAGGTGAAGCCGGAGTCAGCAGAATGACCTGACTTCACAATCTTCCCTCCACTAAAAAGCAGTTTACTTCTATTAATGTTCTACTAATATAACTACAGTACTCTGTTCTGAAACTGGATAGTCACATATAATAAAATAACTTGTAGGCAGTGTTACCCAGTAGAGAAACATACCTAACATTTTATTATTAAACAAGAAAATGCCTGCTGACAATCAACAAAAAGGTCTCCTGGCAACTGAAAAGCAGAGAAACTGAGCAAAGATTTTCTTTCTTTGGAGACATGAAACTCTCATTCAGTCAAGAAAGATGGATTTTGTCACTTATTCTTCTCTAAAAAGGAAAGCGCCACATGGAGACCATAAATAGGGTAAATTGCATCTCAGAGCAAGTTGTATGTGCCAAGTTGTTACAAAGCCTGGGAATACAAGGGGTGGATTAATGGAAAGACTGATACCATCTTACTACAGTGGCCTCTCTGTGGCTCAGGACAATGATCTGTTGAGGGTTTTCCAGTGATTTTGAATGTGCAACCTCCATACAAGCCCCCTTTTAAAGGGGCTGGCTCAGTGCTGAACAATCACTCCCTCTTCGGAAAGAAAGCCAAAAGCCCCCCCACAGGCTTCTGGGTGGTGAGAAGCTCAGCCCTGTAGGCGTGGGAAGGCTCAGACTTCAGAGACAAAGGAGTAGGAATGGTAGATGGGCTGGGGAGAGCTGGATGGGCCTGGGTCCACCTGCCTGGAGAGGACCCAGACTCACAGGACTGGACTTTCAGGGAAAGAGTTCAAAAGGGCTGGGAGAAAAGGAGAAAAGAAAGCGCACATTGCAGACGCCAGAGTGAAGTCAGTTACCCCTGAGGACAAACCACGCCGCAAGGGATGCAGTGAGATATCCAGAAACAGCGGTGGCATGCCTTCCAGAGACTGGGCAGCCCTTCCACTATCAAAGAGGTGGGGCTTGGCTGTCAGCCCCCGACCTCCAGTTTATCTCCTCCCCCAAAACAGCTCTGATTGAATCCTCCTTGGCCCCAGCAAGGAAAGACACTGTGGGGCAAAGCTACCCTACTAGAATTACCACATTCCCTTCTTCCACGGACGGGGCAACTCTTACCAGAAAGGGCATCCTGCTGCCACCCTCAGACCCCTCCCACAAAACCCTGGAGAAGAGCCCCCTGGGATAACGCTGTTAAGGCCACTTCCAAATGAAGTCAGACCCTGGAGGGTCCCTCTGACACTCAGGATCCCTCAGATTCATGGACACCTCAAATCTTAACTGGGTAAGTCCGTGGCCTTGTGTCTCCCAACCCTGGAGACCTCTGCCCAACCCTAAAACCCCATCTCAGAACTACCTCTCAGACTTAGGTACAGACCCTCGGCCCCCAAACTCATCTTGGAACCCCCAATCCTTTCCTAAGATTCTATCTAGCTAGTCCACTCAGCACCTCAAAACCTATTCTCAGACGCCAATAACTGCCTCAGTCCCCCTGTACCTCTCAAGCCCCCGCCCCCCGCCCAGGCCCTCTCAGTCCAGTCTCAGGCACCCGTAATCCTCAACTACCGTCCCCTCTACCCTCTCCAACCCAGTCTCGATCCCCCAATTCCCTCCTCGCCCCACCGGACTCAGCTACAGTCATCCACGTCTCCAAATGCCCATTCCAGGCTCTCTAATCCCTGCTCCACTCCCCGCCTCAGGACCCCATCAGCCCCCACAAGCCCCGTCCCAGGACGCTTTTCCCAGCTCCGCCCCAGCCTCGGTCCCCTCACCCCCGACCCCGTCTCAAGAGCACCCCCCATTTCTCCTCCCAGTCCCCTCAACCCAACTTGAGGCACCGCGACCGCCTCCGCCTTGGGCCACCTCCAGCCCACCTCCAGCCCGCCGCCAGCCCCCGGCTCCGCGCGTCCCCCTCGAGGCCCCGCCGCCGCCGCCGCCGCCGCCGCCGCCTCGAGCCCCCGCTCGGCTCACCTCCTCCATCTTCTGCACCATCTCTGTCAGCTGCCCCTCGTCCTCCAGCAGCTCGTTGAGCTGCACCAGCGACAACCCGGCGAACCGGGCTTCGCTCCCGGCACCCGCCATCCCCGCGTTTCGGCTGCCGCCGCCGCCGTCGCCGCCGCTCTGGCCGCCAGGCTCCGCGGACCGGAAGCACCACCCTGAAGGCCCGCCCCCAGCGGGGGGGCACGTGACGCCAGCCCTTGGGCCGTGACGTCATCACCGCGCGGGCGGGCGGACGTGACGTAGCAGTCTGGGCACCTGGCGGGAGGCGTGTTAGGGGCGGGGGTTGTCTGAGGAAAGGTAGGGGGCTTCTAAGGGAAGGGAAAGGAACCTGGGGACGGGCTTGTGACCCAGTGAGCAGCGGTAATGATGTCACTGCGGCACAGGAGTGCACGCCATGATGTCATAAGAGCCTTTTCCTCAAGGAAAAGAAATGCCTAGATTCATTTGACAAATATTTGTTGAGACCTACTGTGTGGACTAGGAATTGGGTATAAAGTTCTGAATAAAATAAAAAGGACCCCGCTTACATGGAGCTAACAGACGGGGAAGCAAACAAAAAAGTAAAATGGTTACAAATTAGGAGTGTACAAAGAAGAAAATGAATGCTGAAATAAGAGAATAATAGGAATACCTTTAGAGAGAGTAGTAGAAGATGGCCCTCTCAGAGAAGATATCTGAGGAGACCTGAAGGATGAGAAGGGCAGAACAAGCCACCATTCCTGTATGAAACCCAAGGCAGCAAGACCAGCATGTGCAAAGGCCCTGAGTCAGGACTAGCTTGGTACATTCAAGGAAGGGCAGAAAACCAGTATGGCTGAAGCATGGTGAGCAAGGACCCACGTGAGTGGCCCCTTCGCATCAACTCAGAGGAAGGTGCCTAGACGTCCAGGTGGGCCAAGCTGTGCTCTTTCAGAAACAACATGATTTTGGGTGCCATTGCTCAATCTCCCCATCTATCTAGAAGCCTCTCGAGATCCAGGAGTTCTGGGAACTGTTAACCTGCTTTGGAATCTGCCACAGTTCTAGTTGGAAGAAAGCAAAATCTGAGGTTAACTATAACAGCTTCCTAATTTTACACATAAGGAAACTGAGGCCCTGGGAGGAGGAAGTTTTTGTTTTTTTCCAGAATCGAGTAATTGGCAGCTCTCCTGGCTCCCAGACTGGCATCCGCCACGCTGGCATCTTACGACACTGACCTTGACACATAACTCAGCACTGAGCACAGTCCAGGCATTCAGTAAACGCTTGTTGGCTGACTAATGAGCTTTGTGTATGAAGATATTTCTGCTCCGCCATCCATAGAGCATAAGGTCTGAGTTTCCTGCCCATACATTAGACGGGGCTGCACTGACCTGTTCTTTCTGTCCTAGCCCCTGTGACTGAGGGCACACATTTGTAGAAAATGAGCAAAATTAGAGGAAGCATTTCATACTGTCCGTAAACAAAAGTTTTTTATCGAGTTCAAAAAAGGGCACACGGGACTTGCCTGGCGGTCCAGTGGTTAAGGCTCTGCACTTCCAATGCAGGGGGCACGGGTTCTACCCCTGGTCGGGGAACTAAGATCCCGCATGCTGTGTCGCATGGCCAAAAAAAAAGAAGAAATGGCACTCAGTTGTTTTCTTCCTTTGAGCTCCTGACACATGGTCCAAAAAGGTGGCTTTGAGGAAGAAAGACCACAATAAAGAGGAAGGGAATGTAGAAACTCAAGTTTGTGGCCAGGGTAGTCACTCAGTTTTGTTTCGTTTTTTCTTTTCGCTTCAGGAAAAGTATAAACCTGCCAAACTGTGAATAGCAGCTATATTTCCAGGAAATTCTCATCCATGAGGCTTAAGACGTTGTCCAGAAATTTCTCAAATTCCCCACAGAAGGTAAGAATAAGGTTGGAGGGCAGAGCACTCCAGAACATACAGGGATGAAGTAACTCATCCAAGGACACACACCAAGAATAAGCCCGGCTCTGGTTGGCACACCTGTATACAAGGGCCCCTAGAACGCTCAGTCCAGACCAGGTTCACAGCTCAGCCTTGCCCGGTCCTTTTATAAACCTTCTCAAACCTGCTTTCTGCCACCGACCTATTCGAGTCACACACCACTTCCTTTGTCAAATACAGCAAACCACAGAAAAATCTTGTTTTCTCCTGCTCTAAAAAATTTCTCGTGGCACTTAAAAGTGGTTGAGAGAAGAAACATAAGAAAACATTGCATTGCTGTCAAACCCGTTGATTTAAATGCATGGTGAGCTTGTACATCACCCTCCCACCCTTTTTTTCTTTTGTTAACTGATGTTGGGATTTCTCTGCAAACCTATGTCTGCCTGTAGTATTTGTCGGTTAACTAAGATTTTGCACTGGCAAATCAAGGGCAATGTATGTATGTGCCAAGGCTTCTGTCTCAACGGGAGCATTGTTACCACCTAGAAATGAGTCTCCTGTTGTACAACATGGGGAAATTGTTTGGAAAGCATACTCCAAAAAAAATACATAGACTTCACACAGTTGAAACTTAAGATCTTCTAGCCTTGAGATTAGAATTTTCTCTCTCTGATGGAAGTTAGTAGAATTATTCATAAATGTTTTCCAGTTTGAGGAGCTGGGAGAAAATATGCTGACCTGATGACAACGTATCCATAGCATATGCTATGCAGCTCTGTGTGGGCAGGAGAGGAATGACTTCCTGAGGACGCAGGTGGCACAGCCGTGCCCCTCTTAGGACACACAGCCTGATGGCACCACCATTGTCACTGTCATCTACTGACACCTAAATGCCCAACATGACCTAAGCACTACTCATCAAGAAGAAATAAAATCACTTTAGACAGAGTCCCTGCTTTGGAGAGTGAGGGAAGATATAAAAATATAGAGCAGTACCTTTTTTTAAAATTTATTTTATTTTATTTTTATTTTTGGCTGCATTGGGTCTTCAATGCTGTGCACGGGCTTTCTCTAGTTGCAGCGAGCGAGGGCTTCTCCTTGGTGGCTTTTCTTTTTGCGGAGCACGGGCTCTAGGCATGCGGGCTTCAGTAGTTGTGGCACGAGGGCTCAGTAGTTGTGGCGCACAGGCTTAGTTGCTATGTGGCATGTGGGATCCTCCCAGATCAGGACTCGAACCCCTGTCCCCTGCCTTAGCAGGCAGATTCTTAACCACTGTCCTACCAGGGAAGCCCTAGAGCAGTACCTTTTAAATGAGATTTAAAGTTGATGTTATTTTGGTGTGTTGTAAAGGTGGAGGATGCAGGAAGTTTGGTTATCTTAATTTGAAGTTTGCCTTCTTTTTGTTTTTGGATTTTTCTCTTATTTTTTGCTCCCATATGGGGTTTATTTAATCAACTATTTCAGTCACAAAAAAAAAAAAAGAAGGAGGAGAGAGAAAAATATAACAAACACTCATGTGACTCACCTGATTAAAGACTAAACATCACAGGCAAAATTGAAGCCCCTAGTATCCTTTCTCCCTTCCCAGAGGGTAGCTACTATCTTATTATTTTACCTTACATCTATATAGCCATAACCTTAATTTTACAATATACACATAATATATGTGTATATATTTACACACATGCACATATACACACACATTTGTAGAAAATGAGCAAAATTATAGGAAGCATTTCATACTATCTGTATATAAAAGTTTTTATCGAGTTCAAAAAAGGGCACACGGGACTTCCCTGGTGATCCAGTGGTTAAGACTCTGTGCTTTTTTGGATCAACAGTGAGTTTGTTTTGGGGTTGTTGTTTTTTTTCAGCCACACCTCACGGCTTGCAGCATCTTCGTTCCCCAATGAGGGATTGAACCCGAGCCCACGGCAGTGAAAGCACTGAGTCCTAACCACTGGGCCAGGGAATTCCCAACAATAAGTTTCTGAAATGTATCCCTGCCGATTCATATAGTTTGAAACATTCTTTTTTCACAACTGTATAGTGTGCCACTGTATACATGTAGGACAATTTTTGAACTCCTTTCTTCTGTTGTTGAGGGTCATAGGGTATTCACATCTTCAGGTTTACCGGATGTTGCCAAATTGCTTTCCAAAATGGTTGTGCCAGTAGTGTTTGTTTTATTGTGACCAAATATACATAAAATTTGCCATTTTAAATATTCTAAGTGTACAGTTCGGTGGCATTAAATATATTCACATTGCTGTGCGGCCATCACCACCATCCAGGTCCAGAACGGAAACTCTGTACCCATTCAGCAGTAATCCCTGTTTCCGCCTTCCTCCAGCCTCTTGTAACCATCATTCTCTTTTCTGTCTCTGAGTTTGACGACTCTAGGGACATCACATAAGTGGAGTCACACAATACTTGTCCTTTGGTGACTAACTTATTTCACATAATGTCTTCAAGATTCATCCATGACACATGTTGTAGCATGTGTCAGCATTTCATTCCTTTTAAAGGATGAATAATATTCCCAGGTATGTATAGACCACATTTGTTCATCTGTTCATCTGTCAATGAACATTTGGGCTGTTTCCACCTTTTCTGTGTGTGAATGATGCCGCTATGAACATTGGTATACAATTATCTGTTCAAGTCCCTGATTTCAGTCCTTTTGTGTATATACCCAGAAGAAGAATTACGGGATTATATGGTATTTAACTTTTTGAGGAACCACCATAATGTTTTACATAATGATTGCACCATCTTACATTCCCACCAGCCACGCACAAGGGTTCCAGTTTCTCCTCATCCACATCAAAATTGTTTTCTGGAGTTTTTAAAAAATATATAACAGGGCTTCCCTGGTGGCGCAGTGGTTGAGAGTCCGCCTGCCGATACAGGGGACACGGGTTTGTGCCCCGGTCCGGGAGGATCCCACATGCCGCGGAGCGACTGGGCCCGTGAGCCATGGCCGCTGAGCCTGCGCGTCCGGAGCCTGTGCTCCGCAACGGGAGAGGCCACAACAGTGAGAGGCCCGCGTACCGCAAAAAAAAAAAAAAAAAATTTGTGCCAGAAAAGTGAGCTTATATGCATCACATCATCTTTCACTCAGTGCAGGTCAGATGTAGGATGTCTGAAAAGTTCCAGAAACCAATTATTATCTATAAAGATCACTTTTCTTTATCCCTACAAGCCAAGAGGTAAGATGTAAAGAGGTTCTGGATGAGTAGAGAAATGAATGTTTTCAAATTCTCGGTCTTAAAATTAGCCACATCCTTTACATACAGAGACAATGAAAGAAGTGGGAAACAGATGGCTGTTAGAGACCAGAAAGGCACCTGGGGTAGCCAGCATCCTGATATTCACGCCCTCGAGTAGCCCTCTGTGGTCTTGTACCGGCGTTGGGCTGTGTCATCAGTAGAATATGGCAGTGATGCACATCACTTCCAAGATTAGGTTTCTATTTCATACTCTTCCTCTCGCACCTGACAAACTCTAGGGAAAGCCAGCTGTCATATCAGGAGGACATTCAAGAAGTACACATGATAAACTGAGCGCTACCAGCAACCATCCCCAGTCGAGCCTCAGAGGACAGCAGCCTCATGAGAGACCCTGAGCCAGAATCACCCAGCTAAGCTGCTCCCAGGTTCCTGACCCTCAGAAACTATTTGTGAGATAACAAATGTTTGTTGGTGGGGGCTTCCCTGGTGGCGCAGTGGTTAAGAATCCACCTGCCAATGCAGGGGACACGGGCTCGATCCCTGGTCTGGAAAGATCCCACATGCCACGGAGCAACTAAGTCCGTGTGCCACGACTACTGAGCCTGTGCTCTAGAGCCTGTGAGCCACAACTACTGAGCCCACGTGCCACAACTACTGAACCCGCGCACCTAGAGCCCGTGCTCCGCAACAAGAGAAGCCGCCGCAGTGAGAAGCCTGCGCACCGCAACAAAGAGTAGCCCCCGCTCGCCACAAGTAGAGAAAGCCTGCGTGCAGCAAAGACCTGACTCAGCACAAAATTAATTAATTTAAAAAAACAAGTGTTTGTTGTTAAGCTGCTACGTTTGGGTGTAATTTGTTCTGCAGCAAGAGATAACTAATGCGGCACATACAGAGTGGTCATAAGAGAGAAGGATGAATAAGGGACCATTATTATGATAACTTAAATGACCAACACTAAGAGAATGGATAAGTCTGGGTGGTAAATCTGACTAATGGTATATTTAACAGCCATTCAAATAAGAAGCAGAAAGACTATGAAGCAACACAGAAAAACCAATAGGAGTTATTATTAAGCTACAAAGACAACATATAATCACATACTGTGATTATAACCATGAACAAGTCATGTTTGTATATAAACAAAGACTAGAAAATCTTTTTTTAAAATTGTTGGTGGACAGGACAGTAGATTAAAGTATTTTCTTATATGAGAGTTGGGGGTTTTTTTTGCATTTGATAAAGTTTAGTACCTTTTTTTACAAGGATAATACTAATAAAAAAGATGACGTTCAGCACACATTTATAACAACAATCATCAGTATAATAAATCTCATAGGAAACCAGGAACGGAGCGGCTTCCTTGACTCTGGAAAGGCTGCTCATCCCAAACCTATGGCAACACCCTGCTGAAGGGAGAAGTGTGAGCCTCCTCATTTTATTTTTTAAGAAGCTGGCATGCACACCCGGGTCTGCCTGGCCCCAAATCTCACACCATTTCCTGCATGTCTGACAAAGGCTGAAACATGGGCAGGCTCTAGGAATTTTCTTTGGAGCAAGGTCCCTTTAGTTGATGAGAATTATGTTAAACAAAAAACTACTAGCAAGTTGTCACCTTAACTAAAATAAAAGGGAGTGGGCTTCCCTGGTGGCGCAGTGGTTAAGAATCCTCCTGCCAATGCAGGGGACACGGGTTCGGGCCCTGGTCCGGGAGGATCCCACATGCCGCGGAGCAACTAAGCCCGTGCGCCACAACTACTGAGCCTGCGCTCTAGAGCCCATGAGCCACAACTACTGAAGCCCGCGCGCCTAGAGCCCGTGCTCTGCAACAAGAGAAGCCACCACAATGAGAAGCCCGCGCACTGCAACAAAGAGTAGCCCCCACTCACCACAACTAGAGAAAAGCCCGCGTACAGCAACGAAGACCCAACACAGCCAAAAATAAAATAAATTTATTTTAAAAATAAATAAAAGGGAGAAAACTGATGTAGGTTCATTTTAGCAGCTACCGACGACCTCAAAGTTTTATTGAACAACGGTACAAAGACCAAAATAATCACCAAAAACCTAATAAATTCCTCAAACCCCAGACTTATTATGCTGAGCAAACCCACAAGAAGTAAAAGTGTGTTGGCTCATAAACCAGTTTTTAGTCTGATTTCCTTTAAACTCTCTACTTTAGCGTTGCTGAAATATTACTCTTCTCACTAATTATTTAAGAGGTTTTTTTTTAACGTTGTCTTTGCTTTTTGTACCTCTCACCAAAAACTGTTCTGCACCATTATTTCAAATTAAAACAGGAAGTAATAAAGCTATTTACTTTTTTTTTTTAATAAGTTCATCCATTTTATTTATTTTTGGCTGCATTGGGTCTCCGTTGCTATGGGCAGGCTCTCTCTAGTTGCGGCGAGCGGTGACCACTCCTGTTGCGGTGCGTGGGCCTCTCATTGCAGCGGCTTCTCTTGTTACGGAGCGCGGGCTCTAGAGTGCAGGCTCAGCAGTTGTGGTGCATGCACGGGCCCAGCTGCTCCGTGGCATGTGGGATCCTCCCTGACCAAGGATCGAACCCGAATCCCCTGCATTGGCAGGCGGATTCCTAATCACTGTGCCACCGGGGAAGCCCCGGGGAAGCCCCGGGGAAGCCCCAGGGAAGCCCCAGGGAAGCCCCAAAGCTATTTACTCTTCTGTTCAACCTTCCCTTTCTGATCAATCTATTTCACAGGGAGGATCGCCTGTAAGATTACTTAACTTTTGCTTCCCTCAAGAACAATTTCACAGATTGTCCCTGGAGAGGACTCTAAATGTTTTCAAATTCCAGAACTTTGTTTTCCTCACCAAAATGGCCTTCAGAGGGACTCCCCTGGTGGCACAGTGCTTAAGAATCCACCAGGGGACATGGGTTCGCGCCCTGGTCCAGGAAGATCCCACATGCCACCCAGCAACTTAGCCCGTGCACCACAACTACTGAGCCCGCGAGCCACAACTACTGAAGCCCATGTGCCTAGAGCCTGTGCTCTGCAAAGAGAAGCCACTGCAATGAGAAACCTGCGCACTGCAACGAAGAGTAGCCCCCACTCACCGCAACTAGAGAAAGCCCGCGTGCAGCAACGAAGACCCAATGCAGCCAAAAATAAGTAAATGAATAAATAAATAAAAACGCAATCTTTAAAAAAAAAAATGGCCTTCAGAAAGTGGTCGATGTTTTGCCCCGTTTTTTCCTTGACACTGAAGCTAAACCACAGAGGCAATGAACAGTCTGTTCTGTGCATGTATATACTGCAATAAGCTTGACAACTTCAAAAACATTAAGTTCATGAAATTAATTCAGCTCTAAATTTCACTTCCAGCCCTGACAAGGTTTGAAAAACCTAACATATGAGCAGTGGTTATGACATTTAAGTTGATTTACATGTAGGTAAACTTAGACATGATTTCCAGGCAATGTGCTTGCAAATTCTCTAGGAAGAAACTGAAACTTTCTCAAGGTGGTATTTTCAAAAGAACCTTTTCAGGTTTGGGTTTGGGTTTTTTTTTTTTAAGTTATAAAAGTAATTTGCGGGGCTTCCCTGGTGGCGCAGTGGTTGAGAGTCCGCCTGCCGATGCAGGGGACGCGGGTTCGTGCCCCGGTCCGCGAAGATCCCACATGCCGTGGAGCGGCTGGGCCCGTGAGCCATGGCCGCTGAGCCTGCGCGTCCGGAGCCTGTGCTCCGCAACGAGAGAGGCCGCAGCAGTGACAGGCCCGCGGACCGCAAAAAAAAAAAAAAAAAAAGTAGTTTTGCATCTTTCATTTCTTAACTGGGTGATGGGCTTATTATATTATTCTCTCTTTTGGCAAATTCGAAGTACTTCATAACAATATACACAAATTAACATTCAGATACTTAAAAATACTATTTGTCTACTGTAAAAACTTTCTAAACAGTAAAGATGTAAACTGTAATGTTAAAAAGAAATCCCATGGGGCTTCCCCGGTGGGGCAGTAGTTGAGAATCCACCTGCCGATGCAGGGGACACAGGTTCAAGCCCTGGTCCGGGAAGATCCCACATGCCGTGGAGCAACTAAGCCCGTGCACCACAACTACTGAGCCTACGCTCTAGAGCCCGTGAGCCACAACTACTGAGCCCATGCGCTGCATCTACTGAAGCCCACGCACCTAGAGCCTGGCTCCGCAACAAGAGAAGCCACCACATTGAGAAGCCGGCGCACCGCAATGAAGAGGAGACCCTGCTCGCCGCAACTAGAGAAAGCCCGCACACAGCAGTGAAGACCCAATGCAGACAAAAATAATAAATAAATAAAAATAAAATAAATTAAGAAAAAAAGAAATCCCGTCAATCTCACATCCCAGAGGTAACCACAATGAGTAGTTTTGTGTTTTGCTTTCTAGAATTTCTCTAAATCTAGATAAACACACACACGTGACATTTCATTGAGCACAAACAAGAGCTTACATACTCTGCAACTGGAAGTTTAGTACTTTTAGCTACACCACATTCTTTTTAATGGCTATATAGTATTCCAGAGGGCCTGTTGTGGGACTCTAGGTTTCTAGTTGTCCACACAGTATGATGCAATGAACTCTCTCATATACACATCTTAGCATACTTCTGTGAGTGTATATGGAGGAGAATTTCCTCTAAATTGAAATGGAACCACTTTTTAATTTTTTAATAGATTTTTAAAGAACGGTTTTAGATTTACAGAAAAAATGAGACGATAGTTCAAAAAGTTCCCATATTTTCCCTCATCCAGTTTTCCCTGTTATTAACAACTTATATTAGTATGGTACATTTGCCACAATTAATGAACCAATATTGACACCTTGTTTGTAACTAAAGTCATTATTTAGATGTCCTTTGTTTTTATCTAATGTCCTTTTTCTGTCCCAGGATCCCATCCAGGAAACCATGCTAGATTTAATCATCATATCTCCTTAGGCCCCTCTTGACTGTGGCAATTTCTCAGACTTTCTTTGGTTTTGATGACCTTGATGGATTTGAGGAGTACAGATATTTTAGGTTATCTTCTGTTAGAATTTGTCTAGTGTTTTTCTTATGATTAGACTGGGGCTCTAGGTTTTGGGGAAGAAAGCCACTCTCATCACATCACATCAAGAGTATAGATGACCAGACATGATTTATCACTGTTGATGCTAACCTTGATCACCTGTGTAGCCAGTGGTTGTCAAGTGGCTCCCCTGTGGAGTTACTCTATTTGCCTCCTTTCCACACTGTCCTCTTTGGAAGAAAGTCACCAGCCACAGCCCACACCTAAGATGTTATGCTCCCCTTTTTAATTTTTAAAGTCATAAAATGGTATAAAAATCAAATTTAAACAGTTGACAAGGAGGCAAAACAAAAAACCATTGTTAACAGCCTTGTGTTTCCTTCCTGGAATTTTTTCAAGGCATATTCAAGCAACTATTTTCATGTCCACCCTCCCATCCACTCCCCCCTCCCTTTTTTTAAAAAGGGGGCTCATATTCGACGTACATGGAATCTGTCATTTTGAAATCACATCGCTAAAGAAGATAAATCAACGTGACTCTTTTATGACATTATCTGATCCGCGGATCCTTCCAGAAGCACTTGAAGCTCCCTCAGCTGACACTGCCTCCGTTTCCATTCCCTCTGTCAGCACTGAAAATGGTTTGAGTGGCTCTTTTTTTCTTTTAATTCCATGCATTTTTAAAAAAGATTCTTCTCCAGCAGAAGGTGTTAATTCAGGCACTAAATCCGGAACATTCTAATCCTGTGAAGGTTTGCACGTCTCATTTTTGGCAGAAAATGTGTGAGGATGAGAGCTTATTCCTTACCCCATACAGCTCCCAAGGCGGCTCTGCGCAAGTTAATCGCCTTACATCCTCCCACACTTCACATGCCTCCCACTGCCCGACCTAGCTTTGGTATTTCCAGAAGCCCACCTAGGTTCCCTCTCTTCTTTCAAGAGGGGCTGCCTTAGCTGATGCACCCCAAGTCTGCCCTCTCCTCCCAAGTCTCTCTCCTTTTACATATATAATTTTCGGAATGTTGAACTGCACGAGTCATTTGTGAGTCCTTCTGTATTCGTTTCCTTTGGCCACTTTAACGAACCACCACCAACTTTAACACAAATTCATTCTCTTACCGTTCTGGACGTCAGGAGTCTGAAGTCAGGAAGTCCTAAGGTGAAGGTGTTGGCAGAACTGCCCCCTTCTGCAGGCTGGGAGGGGAGAATCCGCCTCCTTGCCTTTCTTGCAGCTTCTAGAAGCCGCCTGCTTTCCTTGGCTGGGGGGGCACCTTCCTTTTCAAAGCGGATCACTCAGAGCCCTGATCCTACTGTCACATCTCCTCCCTAACTCTGACCCTCCTGCCTCCCTCTCATAAGGACCCTGTGATGACATTGGCCTCACCTGGATGACCCAGGAGGCTCCCCATCTCAAGGGCCTGAACCAAACACACCTGCCAAGCCCCTTTGGCCTCATAAGGCAACATGACAGGTGCTGAGCATTAGGATGTGGGTTTACTTGGGGAATTATTATTCAGCACGCCACACCATCCTCCTTTAAACATAAATAAATCAGAACCTAAAGGCTCCTTTGACCACCTAACTCTCTGGACCACCCAGGAGAGACCACTATTAATTCTACTTGGGGTGTCTTTCTCGAGACCATTTTTATTCTTTAACGTATGTCCATATACTCACATAGCGTATTTATTTAGTATTGTTGTTGGTGGATTTTTTAAATTAAAAAAACCCAAGTGGCATCATATTATTCAACATGCTTGTTTCTCTGTTTTAAGACCCAGCTCTATTAATATATATAGAACTAGTTCAGCTGCCACCATTTCAAACTATTTGCATATGGTAGTAAAATATACATAAAGTTTACCATTTTAAATCTGCATAAAGTTTACCACTTTTGAATCTGCAGTTCAGTGGCATTAAGTACATTCACTTTGTTGTGCAACCATCACCCCCATGCAACTCTAGACGATTTTCATCATCACAAACTGAAACTCTGTCCCCCTTTAAACAACTCCCCGTTTCCCCACCCCTCCACCCTGGCGACCTCCCTTCTACTTTCTATCTCTGTGAATTTGCCTCTTCCAGATACTTCATAGAAGAGGCATGCACACAGTATTGGTGCTCTTGTGTCTGACTTTGTTTCACTTTGCAGGATTTTTTTTCAAGCTTCCTTCACGTCCTAGCACATTATCAGCACTTCATCTGGCATTCCACGCCTTCAGTTTGCTCTCAATCAACCTGCACCTGTTTGCATTCTCTTTTGCAAGCCGTCTGCAACCTTTTCCACCTGGGTTTGATCTGTCCCTGCCAATGAACTGTAAACTAGGATCAGAAAAACCAGATGACCGTCCCCTCCAGAGTCTGCTGGCACAATGTCCACAACAGGGACTTGGGCGATGATGTACTGTTTGAATGAGAACCGCCCGGTCTGGGTAACCGAGGCATCTGGGTTCTGGCAATTGCAAGGAGGAACAAATGACTTCGCTTCTTAGACATCACTTTTCCCATCTGGAAAATGGGGCTAATTCCTGTCTCAGCTCCTTCGCTGCAAAATAGGGCATCATCTCTATAGAAAAGCCTGCATGGGGCAGTTGTTGCCTCCTTGACAAGTCAGCGCCCCCGGCAGTCTGGTCTGGGTGGCCCGCGGTTCCCCTAATGCCCAGCAGGGGCTCGACTGAGGGAATAAAAACTACACAAACCCTTTCTAACCCTCTTTCCTCTTTCCCTCTCAGCGGGAGGGGCACTTGGATGGTTTTCCTGGGCTTGAGATATTTGTCTTTGTTCCAGGAGAGAAAGACGGCTAAGCAGCTTGAGCTATTCCTCTTCCCTGAGGGGACAGTTTTGGAGAATCTCTGGGGTTGCAAGCTGGACCTGTCACAGCTCAGTAGCTGGGCAGCATTCCTCCCCCAGCCTGTCTATTTTAAACCACACAGATAACCAGGGAGGCGAGGCAAGACGACAAAGGCTGAACAGTGGGTGAAGGACATCTGGCACCAGGAGCTGGCAGCAGGCTGACGGGCTTTCAATGATGTGGCCCGGCTCCCGCTGCATGTGTGCGAACCTGGGAGAGGAGCGTGGGGGGGGGCCTGGGAGGTGCAGGGGGAGCCCCCCATCCCTCCCTCCCTTCCCCTCCCAGCCACGCAGCTCATATGTGAGGGGAGGGAGGGGGCAGGGCACACTTATCAAGGAACCTTTCGTTCACTTGTTCACTCATTCAACAAATATTTGGCCTCTTCAAGTCTGTTGACATCTTTTTATCAGTTCTGGATAATTTCCAGCCATTCTCTCCTAAAATGGTTTCCTACCTGCCTGGGGCAGTTGTTGCCTCCTTGACAAGTCAGCGCCCAGACAGAGGTCACTGCCTCTCTGTCTGAAACTCCAAACAAATGTATAACAAGACCCCCGGAATCCTCACATTCTCATTTTTCTCTCTTTGGTATTTTCTATATTTTTGTCTCTCTCTGTTGCAGTTCTGGATCGTTTCTTCTGATATCTCACTAATCTTTCTGCTGTGTCCAATCTTCTGTCCAACACAACTGAGTTTATTATTATTATATATATTTTTGATCAGTTCTGTTTAGCTCTTCATCAAATCTGCTATGTTGCTTTTTAGAGCTTTTCTATTCCTTGTAAACATTGTCAAGCTTGCTGCTGATTGCTTTAACCAGGATAAATAAGTGTTTTAGAGTCTGGATAATTTCACTCTCAGGTCTCTGTGGGTCTGTTTCTGCTGCCTCTTGTTTCTGCTGGTTCTTGCTACACTGCTCTGTTCCCTTGTGAGCTAGGTTTTCTTCAACTGCGTGTTGGTCACTGCCCTTGGAGAATTATTTGTGGGGATTCTCTGCGGCCTAGAGTGAATGAGCTGTCCTCTGAAGAAGATTTGCGCTGCTTCTGCTGGGCTCCTAAGGCACCAGCAGCTGGAGCCACTGCAGATCAAGCTCCCTGGGCACTGATGTGTATCCATGGGCAGGTGGGCCTGTAGCACCGACTTCTTAGGAATTATTTTCTCTCTCTGCTCCTTTTTCTTTTTCCGGCTTGCTCATCATCAAGACAGACCATTCCCTGGGGTTGGGGTCGGTCATGTCCCCCAGTGCTGTCCAGGTCAATGGTGAGCAGTCAGCTGTCAGGGAGGAAAAAAGCCCTGATTTGCAGCACCTGCTGCTCTCTGTGGTCTAAATACTTTCAGCGTGGTTGGTTCCAAGTTGCCAGCATGGAGTCATGAGAGTGGCATTTGGAAGACACAGTGAGCCCCCGACCCTCACAAGTCTAAACGGTCAGCTCCAGCTCATCACGCTTTGTTCTTAGCTGCTCTCCGCGAGGCCACTGCACTGCAGGCTCTGTGCGCGGGACGCCAGATGCCCTTGGGATGAAAAAGTCTTTGGTGAACTTTTGTGGGTTCAGGGTTTCCCCCAGAGGAAGTGAATTTGAGCTGAGACAGTCCTGAATGAGAAGGGGGCGGCCAGGAGAGGACGGGTGAGGGGAAGGGGTGCAGGCAGAGGTAAGAGCCTTGCATGGGCCCAGAGGTGGAGACAAAATTTGCATGCTTGAGGGAAAGCCAGAGGCCAGTGTGGCTGGTGTGGTGAGCTGGGGGAGGGGGCTGGGCCAGGCCACCCAGACCAGGGTGACCAGCTTTGTTCCAAGGGCAGGAGAGGTCACTGCAGGGTTTGAACCAGAGGAGTGAGAGGATCTGATTTAGAGGGTTTTTTTTTTCTTGTTTTTTCTTTGGTCACGCCACGCGGCTTGTGGGATCTTAGCTCCCCGACCAGGGATCGAACCCGTGTCCCCTGCAGTGGAAGCGTGGAGTCTTAACCACTGACCTCCATGACTCCTTAGGAGTGGGCTGTGCATAGAGGCTTCCTTCCAGAGAGAACAGTGTGGAAGGGGGGTAAAGAGTAACTTCACAGTGGAGACGCCTGAATGAACATGACCCCCTCAGCAGGTGACCAAGGTCAACATTGCAGTGATGTCACGTTGATAGTACGTACATTTGACATGAGGTGACGACAGTGGCACTTGGTCTCTGTGGTTCCCCCCAACTACAGTCTGATCGTGAGAAAAACAGCAGACAAATCCCAAGGAACATTCTACAAAATACCTGCCCAGTTCTCAAAACTGTCAAGATCATGAAAAACAAGGAAAGTCAGAAACTGTCACAGCCAAGAGAGGTCTAAAGCGATATAACGGCTACGTGTAACGTGGTCTCCTGGAGGGAGTCCTGGAGCAGAAACAGGATATTAGGGGGAAATGGAGGAAATCGAAATAAAGCATAAACTTTAGTTAATGCTGTATCAATATTAGTTCATTCACTGCAACATGCCATACTAATGTCAGATGTTAGTAATAGGGGAAACTGGCTATCTGTACTACATTCCCAACTTCTGTACTATGGTTCCAATTTTTCTGTAAATCTAAAACTGTTCTGGGAATTCCCTGGCGGTCCAGTGGTTAGGACTCTGCTTTCACTGCTGTGGGCCCGGGTTCAATCCCTGGTCAGGAAACTAAGATCCTGCAAGACGTGTGATGCGGCCAAAAAAAAAACTTGTGAAAAATAAAGTCTAGTTAAAAAAAAAAAAGGAAGATCTTACTGGCTGTTGCATGGAGAATGGATCATAAGGGCAGGGCAAGATGGGAGCTGAGAGATTATTTTTTATGTTTTTTAAAAATTAATTTATTTTATTTTTGGCTGCGTTGGGTCTTCATTGCTGTGCACAGGCTTTCTCTAGTTGTGGCAAGCGGGGGCTACTCTTCGTTGCGGTGCGTGGGCTTCTCATTGCAATGGCTTCTCTTGTTGCAGAGCACAGGCTCTAGGCACGTGGGCTTCAGTAGTTGTGGTTTGCTCTAGAGCGCAGGCTCAGTAGTTGTGGCACGTGGGCTCAGTAGTTGTGGCACATGGGCTCTAGAGGGCAGGCTCAGTAGTTGTGGTGCACGGGTCTAGTTGCTCCGCGGCATGTGGGATCTTCCCAGACCAGGGCTCGAACCCGTGTCCCCTGCATTGGCAGGCGGATTCTTAACCACTGCACCACCAGGGAAGCCTGGGAGCTGAGAGATTATTATCACAGCCCTGCAGGTAAGATGTGGCTTGGGTCTCCGTGGGGCAAAGCAGATGGAGAAATAGAATCCGACTGGGCAGGTCAAACTGAGAGCCTGACAGGTAGGGATAAAGAAAGGGAGGAGTTGGGCTTCCCTGGTGGCGCAGTGGTTGAGAGTCCGCCTGCCGATGCAGGGGACACGGGTTCGTGCCCCGGTCCGGGAAGATCCTACATGCCGCGGAGCGGCTGGGCCCGTGAGCCATGGCTGCTGGGCCTGCGCGTCCGGAGCCTGTGCTCCGCAACGGGAGAGGCCACAACAGTGAGAGGCCCGCGTACCGCAAAAAAAATAAAAAATAAAAAAAAGAAAGGGAGGAGTCATTTATGACGCACAGATATTTGGACTCGAGTGACTGGCAGACGGTGTTGTTAACTAAGGTGGAGTATATGTGAAAAAAAAACAAAAACAGGTTTGGGAGGAAAATCTCCAGAGGCTGCATTTCCACCATGATGAGTCTGAGGTGGCTCTGGGACATCAGAAAGGAAGTATCGAGTAGGCCGGGAGATGTACAAATTCCTCTGGTGGTTAGGGTTAGAGCACCTACTGTGAGCAAGGAGCACACCTACTATGTGGGGACCCAGGTATGAGAAGGCACAGGTCCTGCCTTTGAGAAGTTTCTAGTATGTTCGAAGAACAAGCAACCTGCCAGGGAAGCTTGACAAGTCACATAAGTGAGGATGAGTAGTACTAAGAAATCCTGGAAGACTGCCTGGAGGCAGCAGGGGTCACAAAGGATGCCCCCGAAGCAGCCGTATTCTGGTTCTGGAAAAGCCTGATCTTGACCAGAGCCAGTCCACCTCAGTCCAGACTTCCAGCCAGGCTCCCATCTGGAAATAGCCAACTCTTTCCCTAGGCTAATATCCAGAGAAGCCGGATAATTGAGGGTCAGAGGTGAGGGAGCTCACACCTGGCAGGTGACCAGGCCTCAGGGCTCATGTAACTGCCCGGAGTGGAGTCAGTCCTTGAAGTCGTGGAGTCTCTAATTGCCTCTGGGCTTGTGCTGGATTGATGGATCCTGGCCAGGCAAGGTGAAGGGCCTCTACTGCTGTCTCCCCCAGGGCCCTTGCTGACCCGGCAGAGCAGAAAACTCCTTGAAGTGTTTCCTGAAGGCCCACAACCCCTTCAGTTATGAATACCAGCAGGACATGCTGAACAAGGCCTACAGGAAGGCCCAATGATGAAATAATTGCTGCACCCCCTGTCCAAGGCTACAGAGTTGGGTGAGCCCAGGCCTGGCTGCCTCGGGAAGTTGGGGGGCACCTGCCGCCTCCCTTGGCCCTGTCCACACGGAGCCAGAGGGTCAGTCATGTCACGCCCCCATCAAAACCCTCCCGTGCTCTCCACCCTTTGCAGAGTCAGTCACACACCTCCCGAGAAGCCACACGATCCGTCCCTGTCCTCCTTCTCCTTCACCTTCTCCACGTTCTATCCCACTGCCCATTTCTTGCTTGGCCAACGTCCAGGCTTCTGCCTGCTTCGTGGTCTTGATACCTGCTACTCCTTTGCCTGGGTCAGTCTTTTCCACCCGCTATTTTTTTTGTCTTTTAAAGAGATGAAATTCACATAACATGCAATTAACCTTTTTGGGGGGGGCGGGGCGCGGGTCCACACTAAGGCATGCAGGATCTTAGTTTCCCAGCCAGGGATTGAACTCGTGCCCTCTGCGGTGGAAGCGAGGAGTCCTAACCACTGGACCACCACGGAATTCCCCACAATTAACCATTATAAAGCATGCAAATTCACTGGTATTACTGTATTCACAATGTAACCATCACCTGGTCTCGGTCTCGGGAGTTTCAAAACCTTCTCATCACCCCATAAAATGCCCTCGCACCCAGTGAAGCAGTCACTGCCCGTTCTTCCCGCTCCTGTGCTCTGGTAACCTCTAACCTGCTTTCTGTCTAGCGATTTGCTTATTCTGAGTATATCTTATAAAAGTGATCATACTTCTATACTTCCGTGACTGTCTCCTTTCATTAGGGTAACGTCTTCAGCATTCATCCACATTGTGGCCCGTGTCGGTGCTTCATTCCTTTTTATGGCTGAATAATAGTCCACTGTCTGCATGCACCACAGGTGGTTCATTCTTGTTAGTAGATGGACACTTGGGTTGTTTCCACATTTTGGCGATTGTAAATAGAGCTGTTATAAACATTCATGGACAAGTTTCTGTGTGGACACCCATTTTCATTTCTTTGGGGTCTGTACCTAGGAGTGGGATTGCTGGGTCACATGGTAACCCCATGGTCAACTTTTTGAGGAACCACCAGACTCATTCTTTGCCCCAGACATCCGGGGCTGGCCCTTCCTCCTCACTCAGCCCTCAGCTCAGATGTGACCTCCTCAGATCACCCCAGCTCAAATAGCGCCCCTCTCCCAAATCACTCTTGTCTTTTCACCATTTGGGGTTCATGATCCATTAGAATGTAGGCGATCCCGTACCTCTTATTTTCCGTGGTGACCCGCAGCCCCACACAGTGCCCGGCACTCAATAAATAATAGTTGTTGCTCCACAAGGCATTTGACCAACAGTCTTGTAAGGTGGACAAGACAGAGAATGTAGGTCAGGTAAAGGTAAAGTTAGGGAAATCCTCTGCTACATAATGAATACTGATCCATGGAGGTTTGGCACTCTATTGAGGCGATAGACCTCATGGCTCTATTCTTTGATCTGCGTATAATCAGTCACTGTGTAAAGCTTTAAAAGGCATGTTTTCTAAAACAAAAAAAATAATAATAATAGTCATTGCTGAACGACTGATCTCAGGTTGTCAAAGGTGAGGAGTTGCAACAAGGTGAGGCATGTCATTGTCATTTTAAGTCTGTTGGAACCACCCAGGGTGACTCAGCTCTTTTAGTGGACTACTTCCTCCTGCCCCGAGGGAAAACCTAAAAGCAGTGGAAGGAAGCCACTGCTGATGTTCTGTTTCTCCATCCCTCCTTGTTGGTGACTCCACACAGACATGTCTTCAGCAAGCCGCAGCTCCTTGGGCTGGAAAAAGTAACCCTCAGTGACTAATTGCAAAGGGAAAAAAAAGACAAAGGTGGAAAAGAATACGGGTGGGAAATTGGTCATATCTATAAGCTTATAGTCAGCCTGGTGAAATGGTTAAGGGCTCCAGCTGGGGGTTCAGGCTGCCAGGGTTCAAGTCCCAGCTTTGTAAATTTCTGCAGGGTATTTAATCTCACTTTTCTTTTTTTGAAAAATAGGGTTAATAGTAGTAGCTGCCTCATAGGCTTGTTGTAAGGATTAAAATAGTTAATATTATATAAAGTGCTTAGAAAGCGCCTGTTGTGTTGAAAATGCTTTATACCAGATGAGTCGTCATCGCTATCATCCATCTCAGTACTGATATCTGCGGCTGGGCGTTCAGATGAAAGGAGATAATAAACGGGCTTTTAAAAGGTTAAAGGGGGGCTTCCCTGGTGGCGCAGTGGTTGAGAGTCCGCCTGCCGATGCAGGGGACACGGGTTCGTGCCCCGGTCCGGGAAGATCCCACATGCCGCAGAGCGGCTGGGCCCGTGAGCCATGGCCGCTGAGCCTGTGCGTCCGGAGCCTGTTCTCCGCAACGGGAGAGGCCACAGCAGGGAGAGGCCCGCGTACCGCAAAAAAAAAAAAAAAAAAAGTTAAAGGGGGGGACTTCCCTGCTGGCACAGTGGCTAAGACTCCGCGCTCCCAATGCAGGGGGCCCGGGTTCGATCCCTGGTCAGGGAACTAGATCCCACATGCCACAACTAAGAGTTTGCACGCCGCAACTAAGGAGCCTGCCTGCCACAACTAAGACCCGGTGCAACCAAATAAATAAATAAATATTAAAAAAATAAAAGAAACCTATTCTTATCCTCTTAAAAACAAAAAGTTAAAGGGCACTTCCCTGGCAGTCCAGTGGTTAGGACTCAGCGCTTCCAGGGCAGGGGGCATGGGTTCAGTCTCTGGTTGGAGAACTAAGATCCTGCATGCCGCACAGCGTGGCAAAAAAAAAAAAAAAAAAAAAAGTTAAAGGAAAATTATGAGTATACTTAATGCCTCTGGGCAGTAAAATTTTAAATAGTTAAAATGACCAATTTTATGTTATGTGTATTGTACCACAATTTAAAAAAGTAAATGTAAACAACCTCTTTCTGAGCCACCTGCCAAAAAAAAAAAAAGGTAAGGAATTTTTCCGTATTATTATTTGAAATTATAATAGTTCTCCTACCTGGGGCCAGAAATAACAACCTCAGCAGAAATGGCTCTTTGGGTGCTGCATTCCAGAGAGTCCCTGCTCTGTGGAATTTTCTAGAATTTCAGGCCCTGGAGGAGGGCAGGATTACAGAGTGGATGGAGCTGCCGTCAGTAGACGCTCAGGTCTGGGAGAGCTTCTCGGCTGGACGCACCGGCTGGCTGTCGGGGTTTTCAACTTCTGTTTTCAGTAAATATAAGTCAGAACAGCTGCTTTCCATCTTGTCCCAGGAAGTCTTCCGGGGCCCCTTTGGCGCTTGTCACTGGAGGGTCGGGTTAGTTTGTTCTGAGTGTTCCATCCCCCCACCCCCGGGGAAAACGTACACGCAATCATAAAACAAACACACGTGTGCCCACCGCTCAGAACAGACCATCATTAACCTTTTCTTCTATGTGCTTTGAATCTGCTTTTATGTTTAACAAAAGAGTAAAGCATTGCATGTTTGTGTCCCTCTGTCTCCAATCACCAGAGACAAACTCCAGCATGAATGGAGCCTGTAGCCTCCCAGTCTACTAATAAACTTTGCACACATATTTATAGATCCAAGAAATAGATTTCATACTGTTTTGTGTGTATTAATTAGCAAAAACAACTCAATCATAATATCTATTGATATCTTTCTGCAGCGTGCTTTTTTTTTTTTGCTTGTTTTTATGTTTTTGAGATCTTTCCAAGTTAACATGTATGGATTCAATTTATGCCTTTTCCTCCCACATAATATTCCACCATATGTCCTGTACCATAATTTTTACAACCAAATTAAAGACGTATCAGTTGTTTCCAGTGTTCGCAAATGCGAACCAGGTGGCTACAAACGTCCTTGGGCTAATTGCTCCAGAACAGTGTTTTTCAAATTGCCTGAGGCATGACTGGGTCATGAAATCAAATTTTTCTTAAATAATAGAGGATAGAAAAATTTGTAATGAATACTATTCCTTGGTGAAGCTTGTGTTTTGTGTGCACGTGTACTTGGTAGGGAGGTAAAAGTGCTTTTCTTACTAAGGATTGCAGTGAAAGCAAAGTTTAAAAAACATTCCTCTCCCAGCGATTCTACCCAAGAGAAATGCAATGTATAGCCACACAAAAACCTGCACACAGATGTTCACAGAAGCTCTATTCACAACGGCCGAAAGGTGGAAACAACCCAAATGTCCATCAACAGATGAATGGAAAAACAAAATGGGATCTAGCCATAAAATAGAATATTATTCCACCATAATAAAGTACTGACACATGTTCCAACATAGATGAAGCTTGAAAACATGATGCTAAATGAAAGAGGCCAGACACAAAAGGCCACATACTGTCTGATTCCATTAATATGAAGTGTCCAGAAGAGACAAATCCACAGAGATGGAGGCAGATTAGTGGTTGCCAAGGGCTGGGGGTTGGAATGCAGAGTGACGGCTCAATAGGTACGGATTTCCTTTCGGGGTGATGAAAATGGTCTGGGATCAGATCGTGATGACAGTTTCACAACATTGCAAATTTACTAAAAGCCACTGAATCCTATGCTTTAAAATGGTTTAAATGATGAATTTTTTTGTTATGTGAATTTTACTTCAATGTTTTTAAAAAAGGAAAGCCACTCCTGCAAGGCATACTAAGAGCAGAACTGTGGGACGTAGAGTTTGCTCTTCTCAACTTTTTTACTAGACGTGGCAAATTGCTCTCCAAAGCAGTTGCCTCAATTTGCACTCTTACCACAGTGAATGAGCGCTTCTGTCTCTTCACATCCACACCAACACCTCATGCCCAAGAGAAGAGTAAGAGAGAGAATAACTCAGAGTTGAGTTGTGGGTATAAACCACAGGTCACAATCTAGAGGCCCAAGGACTTGTTTTGTTTGGCGTGTTTGTATTTTTTCAAGTCTGCATTAGATACCTACAGTTAAAGTGGGCAGATCACAAAATGTGGTTTGCCCGCTTCCTTTGCAACATTGGAAGGCCTGGCCCCATTTCATACACATTTCCTTGTGGTGACAGCGGCAGAGGTGAGCACCACGTGCCCTCTTTAAAAGAGGAATGAGGTATTCATTTCACCACAGTCCCCGCCGCTCCCCAAAGTCTTACAGCTGGTCCCATTTACTGCTTATGTTTCCCCTCCGGCCCATGTACTCCTTTGAATGCACGCAGCCTGGTGTAAAGCTTTGAGCTCCATCTGGGGGCTCACCCTCACAGCTTGTGCAGGTCACAACCTGCAAAACTGTACCAGGACAGCCCTGATGAAGAGAAGGAGGAGAGATGATTTCCAAGCCCATCACCTGTGGATGTTTCCTGAGATAGGCGAGGTCTCAGCCAGACATGGGGAGAAAAGCAAACTTGGGGGCTTGAGGGGAAGGTGGAGTCAGAGCTCTGGGATAGCCACCATGCAGGGGATAGGGGAACAGGCCGTGGAGGGGCCACCACTCCAGCATCCACTTGAGGATTCTTGGCCTCGGCATCCTCTCCAGCTCTGCATCCAATGAGCAACCTCTCGAGTTCCTGCGTTTCTGTCCTTGGAGCTGTCAGCTCTGACCGTGACCCCAAATCAGATTAACAGCCTCCTCCCAACACACACAGGCTCTGGGTCAGAGTCTGCGGAGACCAGCCGCTTGGAAGAACCCATCTGCTGCCTAACACGCTCAATTCTGCTTCAGGGGCCAGCTTGGAAGAGGGAGGGAGCAGTGGGAGGGGAGGGGGTGACCTGCAGCAGGTGGCTCTGGTGGTGAGAAATGCCCCGGGTGAAGATCTGCGGTGGCGGGTGCTGGTTATAGAATTCTCCGTGTTTTTTTTTAATATTAAAAAAAAAAAAAAAGCCCCTTCCCCCAGATGCCGAAGATGCAGCTGTGGAGAGAAGTTTCCCTAGACCCCGCCTCCAGCACGACAACTACCTAGGACCAGCTCCATAATTTGCAGGGCCCGGAGCAAAGTGAAAATGCAGGACCCCTTGTTCAAAAATTAGGAATTTCCAGACGGCGGCCACAGAGCTTTAAACCAAGCGCGGGACCCTACTGTGCCCTACTGTGCCCGGAGCCCCCGCGGGACTGTCTGGGTTGCACCGCCGTGAAGCCAGCACCGCCTCTAACCCTCTCACCGCCCCCAGATCCTCATGCCAGGATTAAGCCTGCTCGGGATCCCCGCGGCCCCCATGCTGTCTCCGCTGTGTCTCATTCTTGCTTGTTTCCTTGCCTGTTTTCCACCCCCCAGAATATGCTTTTCCCAAGGGCCCAACTGCCACGCTTTCCCCCCCGATTGCCTAGCACAGCGCCTGGGACAGAGGAAGGCAGCTATATTTGCTAAATTAATTGTAACAGAGAAAAAGTCCACTTCAACAATGATGGCTCTCCATTTTATACCCACTAGGATGGCTATAATCAAAAATAAATAAATAAAAACAGAAAATAACAAGTGTGGGTGAGGATGTGGAGAAATAAGAACCCTCATATTTTGCTGGTGGGAACGTAAGATGGTGCAGTTGCTGTGGAAGACAGTTTGATAGTTCCTCAAAGTGTTAAATGCAGAGTGATCATATGACCCAGCAATTCTGCTCCTAGGTATAAACCCCAGAGAATCAAAAACATGTCCACACAAAAGCATGAATATTCATAGCAGCATTATCCGCAATAGCCAAAATGTGTCAACAACCCAAGTGTCCATCAATGGATGAATGAATGAACAGAATGGGGTCCATCCACACAATGGAATAGTACCCAGACATAAACAGGAATGAAGCACTGACACAGGCTACAATGTGGATGAACCTGGAAAACATGATGCTAAGTGAAAGAAGCCAGACTCAAAAGGCCACATAGTCTATGATTCCATTTATATGAAATGTCCAGAACAGGCAAATTTATAGAGACAGAAAGTAGACTGGTGGTTGCCAGGGGCTGGGGGAGGGGGGAGTGGAGGGTGACTGTTAATGGGGACAGAGTTTTGGGAGGGGGTGATAAAACGTCCTGGAACGAGATAATGGTGACAGTTGTACCACACTGTGAATGTACTAAATGTCGTTAGTGGTAAATGTTATGTATATTTTATCACAGTAAAAACAATTTAAAAAAACCTGTCTTTAAATGCAATGTGGTACCCTGAATTGGATCTTGGAACAGAAAAAGGACATAGTGGGAAAACTGGTGAAATCCAAAAAAAGCTTGGCATTTCATTGCCAGTGCTGTGCCAGTGTAGGTTTCTTAGTCGTGACAAATGTATCACGAACACGTGAGATGTTAACATAAGAGAAGCTGGGTGAGGGTATATAGCAACGCCTTCTACCATCATCGCAGCTTTTCTGTAAATCTAAAATGATTCCAAAATGAAACATGTATTTTCAAAAATCATATATGCCTTCTAAAAAGGGTCTTGCTTGGTCTCCAGAAGGTTCTTTTGTCTGCCTAGGGCCCACTTTGCAATTTAGGGAGCTGGAGCTGACTCTTTGATACGGGAGAGGGAGAAGAATCTGGAGCTCCCAGCTGGGAGGGGAGGGATGAGGCGAAGAGAGGGGTAGGTGGGAGGGGTGAGGGAGGCACCTGGGCTGGAACGTGGTTGGGCTGGGGGTCCCCCATGGCAAGTGGAACCGCTTTGCTGGGGGAGCTCCAAGGACTTTGGAGAACAGGAATGTCCAACACAGAGGCTGCAAATGGATGTTCCACAGGTTGAAGACTAGAGATGTGTTATATTTACCCTTACTTTTGTAAAAATAATTGAGCCAATCTATAAAAAGCAGTCAATCTCACATTAAAATTGGAAATTTCCAACTCCTCTGGAAACATCTGAAGATCTGCTAACTCAAGGCCACCTTCCTGCATGACCCCAAAGGGCCGGAGCCGAGTCCCAGGCAACCCCTTGAAGTGGGCGTGAGCTCTCCCATTTGCCACGGTCCCCACCAGCCCCTGTTGTCACCAGCTACTGACACCGAGCCTCGGTTACCATTTATCCTCAAGTTTGCACCATATTCTACTTCTGACGGAACAGATTTTCTCTGCACCATGTCAAAAGTGGAAAAGAGAAACCAAGATATTGTCTGACTTTTCTTACACCTGGTTGGCTTCACTTGCCTATGATATCTACCTGGTTCCTAGAGGCACTTTTTTTTTTTTACATCTTTATTGGAGTATAATTGCTTTACAATGGTGTGTTAGTTTCTGCTTTATAATGAAGTGAATCAGTTATACATATACATATGTTCCCATATCTCTTCCCTCTGCGTCTCCCTCCCTCCCACCCTCCCTATCCCACCCCTCTAGGTGATCACCCTAGAGGCACTTATGTTCGAGAACTCAAGTCTAATGTTTGACCTGCAGCCTTTGCTGTAATGTCAACATACCCTCCCCAACCCATGCCCTTAAATCTTCACTCTCACGGGTGTTCTGTGGTTGGGGTCAAACACACACACTGATTCTTGGGTGTGAATCCTGGTTCTACCCCTTACTAGCTGGGTGGTCTTGGCCAAGTCACTTAACTGCTCTGTGCCTCAGTTTCTCCAGCTGTAAAGTGGGCGTGACATTGTACCTACCTTTCAGGGGTTTTATGAGGATTAGGTGACGTAGCCCATGCAAAGCATGTAGACCTGTGCCTGGAACAGAACAAAAGAGGCAGAGAAAATTTCAGGGGGTGACAAGTGCTGTGATTAACAGATCAGGGTGACTAGGGGAAACCCCACATTCAGTACTTGTTGCGGAGGAGGGGACATGTGAGCTGAAAGAGGAATGAGAAGGAACCAGCTGGGAACCGAGGGGAAGGAACAGTGTGTCAGGCAGAAGGAACAGTCAGTGTAAAGTTTCAGAGGCAAGAATGAGCTTGGCCTGCTCAAGGACCAGAAGGAAGAAGGGCAGTGTGGCTGGAGCAGAGCAACCGAGGGTCAAATTTAAGGCTGAAAGGCAGGCAGAGGCCTTGCAGCCACTGGACGCCGGGGGAGGGTTCTCAGCAGCCAGAGGCCAGAATCTGACTGACGAAGGGGCGAGTGAACCTGGCAGCAGCAGGCCGGTCCAGCCCGGAGCCTCTACTTCCAGTTCCACGATCCCCATCACAACCAGCCTGACCGAAGCCTGGCTGTCCTTGCCCTCCGAGCATCGAATCCCCCCACCCCCCAAAACAAACAGGAAGTCTTGAGGTGGCCCTGGGCCAGGTCAGTGGCCCCCGGGTAGTGGCAGAGCAAGGGATGCAAAGCCACTCGGATGAAAGGCTGCAGGGTCCCCCCGCAAGAGAGATCCACGTCAAATCCCTGGAACCTGTGAGTGTGACCTTACTTGGAAAAAGGGTCTTTGCAGATACGATTGAGAATCTCAAGATGAGGTCATTCTGGATTAGCCACATGGGCTCAAAATCCAATGACAAATGTCCTTATAAGAGAAAGGCAGGGGGAGATTTAAGACGCACAGGGAAGAAGCCCATGTGAAGACGGAGGCAGAGACAGGAGGGATGCGGCCACAAGCAAGGAATACCTGGAGCCACCAGAAGCTGGAAGAGGCCAGGAAGGAATCTCCCCTAGAGCCTTCAGAGGGAGCGCGGCCCTGCCGACACCTCGATGTCAGACTTCCGGCCTCCGGAACTGGGAGAGAATACGTTTCTGTTGTTTTAAGGCACCCAGTTTGTGACCATTTGTTCTAGCGGCCGCAGGAAGCCAATACTCCTCCTCCAAGCCCGCGCCCCAGGCAGGAGGTTCAATCTCTCCTTCCATCCTTGCAGCACATCCCCCTTCCCAGGTGAAAACACTGAGGCCCAGAGAGGGGACGATAAATGGGGAAGCCCCTTACAGCTGTCTCAACTTTCCTCCTGCCTGAATTGAACTCACCTATGTATCTTGTTGGGTTTTTCACAGCATTTTAAAATTTGTATTTATTTTTATTATGGAATGGTAAGCACAGAGAGTCCAGATAACAATGCCCCGCAACTTTTTCGTTCCTACTCTTGGGGGCTTAGCTATGGGGTCTTGGCAGTGTGGCATAGGGATAATTAACCTCTCTGAGCTTCGGATTCCTTTACTTTAAAATGGGGGAGAGGGACTTCCCTGGTGGTCCAGTGGTTAGGACTCCGTGCTTCCACTGCAGGGGGTACGGGTTCGATGCCTGGTCGGGGAACAAAGGTCCTGCATGCCACACGACACGGCCTAAATAAATAAATAAATAAAAATTTTCAAATGGGGAGAGAACTGGTTGTTGTGAGGATTAAATGAGAATGGATGATAAGCACCTGGTGTCTCTCCGATTCCACCTGAAACCCCAGCCTGGGCCTGAGCAGGTTCTTGCTGTGGGACCCAGTTCTCAGTTTCATGATGGTTTCTTCAGGTGGGGAGCCAGAGGGTCCTGGGTAAATAAGATGCTCCAGGCAGGCCCAAGCCCCTGAGGGCAAGCAGGGGACCCAGCTGGCAACAGTCTGGGTCTCAGGCCTTGGTTTAATTGGCAGGAAAACGGGTACACAGCAGACATGGAGCTGGTATATGCAGTGTGACTGCACCAGTAGTTAAAATATTGAAATACTTCTCTACCAGTTGGTAAAAGGCACTGCCCAGCCCCCCTCCCGGGACCCCAGACTTCCACACAATCCAGCAAGTAAGAAGCACCACCAGGAGGTCTTCCTGTGTCCCGTCCTAAGCCTCTCTTCTGATTGAGCCGTTCTGCTGCGTAAAATTTCTTGGCGCCATGGGCTGGCGGGCGTGGGGCGCCCCGTCCCTGATGGAAAAAAACAGGTGGCGTTTGCTGGGTCTCGGCTTTCCCGGGAGGTACAGAAGCCCCAGGGATTTAGAGGAGACAGGTCTCTGTTATCCCGCACAAGCCCCATGGAGGCAGAGAGACAGACATGGATGTCTGCGCTGGGGTCCTGGGGACGTGAAGGGGCTCCTGGACACTAGGCGGAGGCCCTAGACCACCCAAAGTCTCCCCACAACTACACCAGGCAGGGCCGGGGGAGAGTTAGTGGATGGAGAAACCTAACCAGGCGATGAGGCAGACGGCCCAGGAAGAGGTCAGAAGTCAGGGGTCAGAGGTAGTATACTTTATTGACCGGGTTCTCCCAACATTTTGCAACCCCGCTACAAAGCCAGACCTGGGCTTTGCCAGTGTCCCGTCCACTGGACAGGGAAGAGAACGCGACTCCCAAACATCCAAAGGGCCTCAGAAGAGCAGAGCGGCAGGGTGGATGTGGGAAGGGGCCGCCAGCCAGGGGAGGGGCAGGGGGAGGGGCTAGCACTGGGCGCTGGGCCAGGGACACCCCGAGGCTCCGCCAGGCCTGGCCAGCCCCTCACTCTCCCACTTAAGGTCCGTAGTGGCTCACAGTGAGACTGGCTTAGATTTGGGAGGGCGGAAGGGGTGAGGGCAGGCAGGTGCCTTCCACTCCCCACCCACCCTTGGCCTGACTCACAGAGCTGGGAAGAGGGAGAGACAGGAAGTCCCCTCCCCGTGTTCCCTCCCCCGCACCCCGGGACAGGGAAGCCCCTTCTCTCCAGGGGCAGAGGGTAGAGGCCTAGTTCTCCCTGACATCCCCCAGGCTCCTAGGAAGGGTCACTCACTCCCGGCTCAGAAGTCTCTAGAACTTGCCCATCATTGCTCCCAATTAGAAAAATGTTTTTGAAATCTAGGAGATTGGGGCCCATCAGAACCAAGCAGTAAAAAACCTGGTTAAGATCTTGGTTTAAAAAGGTAGCTCTACCTTCACTTAGAAACCTTGGGAGACCAGCTGGAGAGACCAGTGGTGTCTCCACTGCCCAGACTGGAGGGGGTTGCTCATGGCAGCAGGGGGCTGGTGGTGGCCCGGGGAACAGGGTGGGAACCGGGGGCGAGACGCAGGAAGCGGGGACACGTGGGACAGGGCAGCTGGCCCTCCGGTGCCGTGGACCTGGGCTCGGAGGGCAGCGGGGGCGGCCGGGGGGCCCCCGTGGGCACATCTGCCAGGTGGGCACTGGAGCCTCTGCCCCACCAGGAGAGGCAGGGCCCACGGTCAGGCCTTGTGACCGCCGTTGCCCGGCGGCTCCCTGAGGCCGGCTGTGCAGTCCGAGGCGGGCTCGAGCCCCAGCATCTGCCGTTGCACCAGCCTGGCGTAGAGGCCGCCCTGGGCCAGCAGCTGCTGGTGTGTGCCCTGCTGCACCACGCGGCCCTTGTCCAGCACCACGATGAGGTGCGCCCGCTCCACCGTGCTCAGCCGGTGCGCGATGATGAGCACCGTGTGCTTCTGCAGGTTGCCGTGGATGGCCTGCTGGATCTGTGGAAACAGGAGGGCGCCGGCTCACACGGGCGTCTCCGCCGCCACCCACTGCCCCGCCCGGTCCCGGCTGGGATCCCAGATCCACCGCGTCCTACGGATGCTCAGCCCCTCTGAGGCTTCCCTACTTGTAAAGCAAGGGCTGGCACAGGGCCTGCTTCCTGGCTTTTGTCCATGGGGGACGGAGCTCAGAGCCTGACACAGGGCAGCGCCCGGCGGATGACAGGGGGGGCCCCTAACATGGTCGTCTTCTCGTCTTCCTGCTCCTTCCCCTAACCTTGGCCTTGGTTAACGGTCTCACCGTCAGCCCCGAAGCTCACGCCGACAACACCAGGCATCACCTGGCCCCTCATCCTTCCCTTATCACCGGAATCCAACCCATCAGCAGGTCCTGTAGCTCCATCTCCCCGGTGTGTCTCTGTGCCATCTTCCACCTCTGCCACCATTCCTTCTGACCTGGAGCCTGCAACCTTCCTGCCCTGCTCCCATCCATTCCCCACGTGGATTTAACATTTTTAATCAGTTCTTGTTGAACTCATGCTCCAAGCCCTCCAAGAGCTTCTTGTCCCATTTAGGATAAAATCCAAACTCCTGGGGGAGTTTTAGGGCCGTGAAACTATTCTGCATAACATGACATTCTGCATTTGTCAAAACCCATAGAATGTGCAACACAAACAGTGATCCCTAATATGAACTGTGGCCTTGAGTTAGAAATAATGCATTAATGCCAGCTTGTCAACTGGAACCAATGTACCGCTAATGCAAGATGTTAATAACAGGCGACATTGTTCGTGGTGAGGGGAGGGGATATACGGGAACTCTCTGTACTTTCTGCTTAATTTTCTTTAAACCTAAACCTGCTCTAAAAAAATAAAATAAAAATCTATTAATGGAAAACAATCCAAACTCCTTTCCAGGGCCTGAGGAGCTTGTGTCCCCCTATGACTCTGTCCTTGCCTCACCCCACGGCCAGCCACGCTGACCGTGGGGCTTGGCTGTGGACCTGCTCTGGGACTTTGCCCCCACTGCCCCCTCTCCCTGGGACTCTCTTACCCAGCCCCCCTCTGGCTGTCTCCTTTCCTTTCTGGTCTCAGCTCAAGTGGGACCTGATGACCCTGGTTCTGTTGGCATGAACTGCAGGATTCTTGGCACGTGTGACCCCATCCAAACTCTGCACTAAGACGGCCACACTCCAGGGGGCTTCTGCAGCTCAAGGCCTTGTTGCTAGGATGACCCCAGCCCCTAAATGCCCAGTGCTGCCAGGAGAATTGACTTCTAGACATCACCTGATGGTGGGCCCCAGAGCTCCCTTTCTTAGAGCATTTACCAAAAAGGGCTTATAATTGTAAAACCTTCCCCTGTCCCCTGGAGATATATATGCAGATCTCCTAAAACTCAGGAATGTTTTTCTCTGGGACCTGAATGCCATCTCATTGTAATCATGGGAAGGATAGGGCCCCTGTCTTCCAGTCTTGGTAGAGGACAACCACTGCTGGCCAGCAGTCATGGGGACGGATCACACTTGCACTGCCCAGCCCTTTGTGAGTTTCTCCTGGTCCCCCACTCTTGCGCCCTCCCTACACCCTCAATCTCTCTGTGAAAGGTTCCGTCACCACTGTCACCCCTGCACAGGAATGGGGCTCAGCTCTTCCCTACTGACAGTAGCTACTAATAAAATCTGTTTTCCCAGCTTTAACTAATGTCCAGCAGTGTTTCTCTTTGACAGTAGTGACCCTTCCCTCAATCTCTCTATCACATGACTGTTTCTTCTTCTTCTTTTGTTTTTTTTTTTGGCCGCACTGTGTGGCATCTGGGATCTTAGTTCCCCAACCAGGGATCGAACCCGCATCCCCAGCCCTGGAAGCGCGGAGTCTTAACTGCTGGGCCGCCAGGGAAGTCCCCACATGACTGTTCCATTTTCTACATAGCACAGGCCCCAGGGTGAACTCATGCTTATCTCCTTGTTATCTGTCTCCCCCTCTGGACTGGAAACACCTTGGGGGCAGGGGCCAATGTAACCCCTGGTGCCTAGAACAGCGCCTGGTGCCCGGGAGGCGCACATTAAATACCTGTGTAGTAAATGAACTGATCCATGGAGGGACTGAGGTAGCTGGTCCTCTTCAAATACACTATGGGGCCCTTCTTTCTTTACCAATGAAATGAGACTCAGGGGGTAAGAGACACGCGCAAGCCATGAGCTGCAGAGCGGAGCTCCTATCCACGTCCCACACCTCCTGACCCCTAACCCAATTCCATATAATTTCAACGCCTCGAGCCAGAGGCTGGGCCAGGGTGGCCAGGCCCTGGGCCTCCTCTGCCCCCGCTCGCTCCCTGCCCTCAGCTCCGGGACAGCCCAGTCCAGGAAGCTGCTGGCCTGGGAGGGCCCCTGCAGCCATCTGCAGGGGGAGGGAGGGCTCTGGCCGCCTGGAGCTGCTACTGCCCCAGCATCGCCCGTTACCCAGCGACTCACCAGGAACTCGCTCTCTGCATCCAGGGCGCTGGTGGCTTCGTCCAGGATGAGCACGGGTGGGTTCCGCACCAGAGCCCGGGCCATGGCCACCCGCTGCTTCTGGCCGCCCGACAGCTGGGCACCCTTCTCCCCCGTCTCTGCATGGCAGAGACACAGGGGCAAGTGAGCGGGAGGTGAGGCCGGTGGCCCTGGGGAGCAGCGAGCAACCCCCGCCTCCGCCTTTCCCTGCTGCCACGGGAGCTCTGCTCCCCAGGAAAAGGTGGGGCTACAAGGGCCACAGGCTGGAAACCTCATGAAAGGATGCTCTTCCTCCCTGTTCGTAAGAGGCATGCAAGTTACAACTATGTGCAATTGGTACCAAGATACCAACTTTTACCTATTAATCTGGCAAAAATCCACACGTTTGATAGCACACTGTGCTGGTGTGGCCGAGGGGAAAGGGCACTCCCTCCTCTCCCTGAGGTACCGCTGTGTCTATCCGGCTGTGCCGTACAAGTCTACAGAGCACAATTACAGAGGCACAACCCTTGGACCAGCAAAACCATCTCTGTGAATATTTCCTACAGATTCACCTTCTCATGCACGGTGACTCACAGCACTGTTATTGCCAAAAAAAAAAACCAAAAAACAAAGAAACAAACCACCAAATGTCCATCAACAGGAAACCAGTTATTTTTGAGTAAATTATTATAAAGCCACACAACAGAATACTATGCAGTAGTTAAAAAAAGAGCAGCTTTCTAGGTATCTATACGGACAGGTCACTTAAAAAAGCCGGGGGGCAGAATAGAATGTGCTGGATTTTTCTCTGTAAAAGGGTGGGAGGGAATAAAAATACATATTCATACTTGCATAAAGAAACTCCAAAACGACATGTAAGAAAATAATGAAAGATGTTTTGGTGGGGGCAGGGGGGACCTGGCAGTGAAGACCGGGATGAAATAAAACTTCACATTGGATATCGTTATGTCTATTTTTTTAGTTTTGAATTGTATGAATAGTCCCATTGCGAGAGTTAAAAATTTTAAATATGTTAAATAAAATCTATAAGGTAATATATTGTTCAACTTATTAAATTAAAATATTTACTAATATAAAATTAAGTCACTATAATTAATGAATATAATATATATATTATTTTTAAATAATAATATTTCAGGGACTTCCCTGGTGGTGCAGTGGTTAAGAATCCACCTGCCAATGCAGGGGACATGGGTTCGAGCCCTGGTCTGGGAAGATGCCACGTGACGCGGAGCAACTAAGCCTGTGCGCCACAACTACTGAGCCTGCGCTCTAAAGCCCATGCTCTGCAACAAGAGAAGCCACTGCAATGAGAAGCCCCCGCTCGCCACACTAGAGACAGCCTGTGCGCAGCAACGAAAACCCACTATGTCCAAAAAATTTTAAATTAAATAAATAAATTAATTTTAAAAAATAAAAGAAAAAAGTGTCTTTTTAAAAAAAATGACGTTTTGGAACTAAACAGAGGTGGTAGTTGTAAAGCATTGTGAATGTACTAAATGCTGCTGAATTGTTCACTTAAAATACAGTGGTTAAGTTTATGTTATGTGAGTTTCAGCTGGCAGAGGGCAGTGCATAACTCAGGGCTGCCTCCCTGAGGGTGGACCTCCAGGCACGGTGGAGGTGATGCTCTGGGCTCTGTACCTGTATTGTAGCCATCCTGGAGTTCCATGATGAAGCCATGGGCATTTGCCTTCTGTGCGGCCTCCACCACCACCTCGAAGGGCACGGCGGGCAGGCCGTAGGAGATGTTGTCTGTGATGGAGCGCGCGAACAGCACTGGCTCCTGGCTCACCAGGGAGATCTGCGGAGGAGGAAGGATGGGCTGTGAGAGGCCTGGAACGCGTCTATCCAGCTGTCACCAGGAGCCTCGCGAGCCCTGGGCCTGAGTGACGCCGGGAGACTTGGGTCTGAAATCTGATCAGGGCCCGCGGCCAGCGGCTGCATTCAGCTGCCTCTCTTATTTCCGAACAGCAGAGTCCACTTTCTGCACAAGCTCTCAGCCTCCCTGACCAACAAACCGGGGCCCCGCTAAGCTTGCCGCTCTGGGCCCAGTCAAGCTCCCTGACCTCCAAGACGGAGCTTACTGGCTGCCCCTGACCTGGAAAGAAAGAGAGAAAGAGCATGGAGTGTAACTCTGTGAGTCAGCCTGTCCCTGGCAGGAGGCAAGGGGGCACAGCAGACCCAGGCCACAAGGACCTCCCTGGCTGGTGCCCCCTCCCTGTAAGAGAACAACTGAAAGGAGCTATTGTCTCAGGGTCTCACTTTTAGGAATTTGTATGTAGTTGGAGGATATCATTGCAACACTGTAAATAGCAAAAAAGGAAAAAGAAAAACAAAACTAAACAATCTAATTCTCCATAAACAGAGCATGGGTTAAATGATTACGGTGCACCCATAGAATCAAACCGTAGTATATGTATCATATTTCTATTTTTGTTTAAAAAAAGCATATGTGCCTTTATATATAGGTACGTTTATATAAAGGTAGGAAACACGTTGGAAAGGATATTGACTAAACTGCCAATGCTGGTTCCCGACACGGAGTGGAATTCAAAAGGTGAGGTGGAGTCACTCAGGTCTTTGTTATGAAATTCTCTGAATATATGGGAATATGGTTAGGTTGTTGAGTTTTACTGCTCTGGGTTTATAAAAATTAAAAATTTATAGAGAAGGTATTCACAAAAGAGGAAATCCAAATAACCAATAAACATATGAAAAGGGACTTAATATCTTTAGTCACCAGCAAATGCAAAAGACCTCTACACCGAACTACCTCTAAATACCAACTGGTACAGATTCAGGACTGGCAATATTAACAGTCTGAGAAGATTAAGTGTCTGAGTATGTTAACTATTGCAAAGCCTGAACAGCTCTTTCTAGGAGCCACTTCCAGAACTCTGGTGGGCAGCAGCCTGGTGGGGGCAAACCTGGGACCACTTCTCCACCATCTGTCCCTGGTTATATACACATAAGTGGGCAGATTTCACAACCTGTGGCCTCCACCAGCATCTACAACTGGCCAGAAGTTCTGGAATCTCTGTGCCAACTCTCAGGCTCTCATATATCTTAATGTATGTAGACAACGTAAATCGTGTCTGCTTAATAGTCGGTGTTTCTTGTATAGTGTGCAGCCTGAACAACCGTCCAGGGCATCCCTGCTCTTATTGCCAGCAGAGGATCAGGCGTCGAGTCTACTTTTCTGAGAGTATTACTCAAAACTGTAAGGTCATGAATAGCCTCCTTTAAATACTGGAGATAACTTAAATGCGGAACAACCTGAACTCTCACCCACTGCTAGTGGGAATGTAATGTGTAAAAAAATAATAATAATAAAAAAGTAAACCACCTTAATGGCAGTAACTACTAAAGGTGAGGCTCTGGGAGAACCTACCCACCCATGGGCACTGTGATATGGATTAAACTGTCCATATCGGTATTGCTGGTAATAGTAAAAAAACAGGAAACAACCGGAATATCCATCAAGAACAGAATGTATAAACGGACTGTGCCATGTTTACACAGTGGATTATCTTCCAGAAATGAAAATGAGTGAACTACAAACACAGCCTCAACCTGGAAACCTCACAAATAACACTGAGTGGAAGGAACAAGACACAAAGAATACACACGTTACGGTTCCAGCCAGACGGAGTTTAAAACTAGCAAAACACAGCTGCGCTGTTCGGGGAGGCGTAGAGATGGGAACAAAAGAAAAGCACGGAAATGACGATCGTGAGCGTCAGGCAAGACGTTGCTTCTTGTGGGGAGAGTGCTGGAATGTTCCAATTCTTGAAATGGTGATAATTCTTTGAAATGTACGTGTGTCTTGAGCCCTCTTCCCCGCACCTGTGTGCGTGCTCGCGGGAGAGAAGGTCGGACAAGGAAAGGGCGGAGGAGGGCAGCAAAGGCCCATGCACATACCACTCGGTGCAAGTACTTGTGGTCATAGGCGCTGATAGGCTTCCCATCCAGCAGCACGCGACCCCCTTCCAGGGGGTAGAAGTTCTCCAGGATGTTGACGCAGGAGCTCTTGCCACTGCCCGACGGCCCCACGAGCGCTGTCACCTTTCCTGGGGACAGGCTGAAGGAGACATTCTGCAAGGAACACGCAGACACGGTGTGGGGCCCCTGGCTCATATGCTCTGGCCTCAGATGCAGGCGGGCACCCTTCCCAGCCTGCCCCACCGCTGGCCCCCAGAATGCTCTCCTTTCTAGGATTTGGCAGCACTTTTATACTTGTCTCCTTTGCCTGGAATGTTCTTTCTGCAGAGAGCCATCAGCTGGCTCCTGCTCCTTGTTTAGGTCTCATATCAAATGTCACCTCCTCCGAGAAGCCCTCCTTGACTGCTAATACCATCTCTGCAGACTACCCCTGACTTATTGCCTTCCTAGCACTTCTCCAAGAATCCTTTTGTTAATATGATCTGTCTTCAGTGTTCCTGGCCTCTCATGTTCCTGGCTGCACTGCCATGGCCTGGCCTGTAGGAGGTGCGCGAGAGATGGGATGAGGGAAAGGATGACTTCCGGGGGGGCGGGGGGGGGGCTTGGGTCTTCTCTCACCTGCAAGACTTGGGTGTGGGGCCGAGTGCGGTAGGTGAAGGTCACGTTTTCGAAGTCCACCCGGCCCTCCAGGTGGTCAGGGGCCAAGTTCCCATCATGCACCATGGTTGGCTGCCGGTCAATGAACTCGAACACCTTCTCCGCGGCGCCCACTCCTTGCATCAGGCCGCTGTAGACGGAGCCCACGGACTGCGGGGGGAGTAGACACACATTCCTGACCCATCGACGCCCCGATCCTGGGACACCCCCGCCCCTGCCACGGTGCTAGAGAGCTGAAGGGGGTGAGGAGAGAGCAAGCACACAGCAGCAGTTCTGGGGGCGGGGTGCCCACGGGAGGCTGCTGGAGCCCCACCTGCTAGTACAGCAGATCAAGACGACAATGAAAAAATGAGGACAGCAATAAAAAGTACTGGTGCCTTGTGTGTTATAGCTAAACCTCACCACCGTCCAGCAGAGTAGGTGTTATCACCCTCCAGAGGAGGAAACGGAAGCACAGAGAAGTTAAATGAACTAGGCAGAATGTGGCAGAACAGGAATCAGACCTTCCTCTTTCAGCTGTCACAGAATTTTTAAATTTCAATTTTAAAAATGGCCCTTAATTTATACTATACATCTCCTTGGGTAAAAATATACACAAGTATAAGTGTGAATAACGACTCATTTTACTGAGTACTTATATATGTTAAGAGGTAGGTTCTATCATTATCTCCTTTCTGGTGATACGGAAACTGAGGCACAGAGAGCTCAAGTAACTTCCCCCAGGTCACACAGCCAGGAAGTGGCAGAGCCAGGATTCGAACCCAGGCACATCTGGCTCCCAAGTTCAGGCCCTTATGAGCTGTGACTGCGGGTCCTGGTTGATGAAATAGGGGTGATATTAGTACCATTGTCATGGTTCCACGAAGCCAGTGCTCAGCACATAGTAAACCCCCAACACACCACGGCTATGGCTATTCTCATAATATCTGGATATAAGTATTCCTATTGAGATACAAGTGCTTATACAAGTGTATAAGTTGTCCTTCTTGCTTCATCCCAGAGGTGGCCCCGGTTATCCGAGTACCGTGTCTTTCGAGTCCTTTCTCTGTGCTTTTACAAACACATGTACATATGTAATTAAATCATTTTGAGATGGAAAAAAAACCCACAAATGGGATCAGACCATCCTTACGACTCGGGGATTAGCTTTCTCACTAACAGCATGTCTTAGGGGTCTTTCCATGCCAGGGCACACAGCTCTACCTCATTTTTGTGGCTGCTGCCTAGTTTTCATAGCACAGATGGACTGTTTCTAGAATACAGATGTACTGTATTCACCCAATCGCTGGTTGACAGGCATTTAACTTTTCACCATTATTAACAATGCTGCACCGACCCTCCTGGGACACACGTCTTTGCCCACTAGTGTGGATATTTCTGAAGCACGGATTCCGAGACGCCGATTCAAACGACACTGCATGGATGCCTGTAGCTAACGCAAGTGCCATCTGCAGCAGATGCTAACCCACCCCTCCCCTGCCGCACCTTTGAGCTTTATCATTGCAGGACACAGAGGCCCGATCTTAATGCCGGAGGGCTTTGTGGGGGGAGGGAGGCAGACCAGAGGAGCACTCCGAGCACCCTCCAGCAGTGACTGATGGCAGCTTCGGCACAAGCACGCCAGCTCCCTAGTCTCGGGACCTGCTGGTGGGGGCAGCCAAATTAAGACATAAAACCCACTCTGTTCTTTTTCCATGGAGCTACTCTTTAAAGTGGGTTAAAATAAAGTCAGACCATCTGCCTCTGAACTCGGTTCCCTTACCAACGTGGTGGGCAAATCGTTTAACCACTCTGAGCCTCAGCTTCTTCTTCTGGGAAACGGGGACTCTGGAGTAGCACTGACCGCGTATAGTGTGCTCGGGAGAACCTTCTGAGGTAAGTGCTGTCGTTGCCACTGTGCCCCATAAATGGAGTTGCTGTCACTTGTATGTGTTACTCTCTTTATTAGTATTATTGGTATTGTCACGTTCTTTAGAAAGACATACCACCTCCCGTGAACCCTGGAGCACCCCCATTTAGACCCCTCTCCCTTCCCTCTCCCTTCTCCCCAGGGCCCCCCTCCCCCCGCCGGCCCCTCACCTCCATACAATCTCCCAGGACAAACTCGTAGATAATGAAGGAGATGAGATTGCCGCTGGTCATCTGCCCTGAGATGACGAGGTGGCCCCCGTAGTAGAGGATACTGACCTGGACCACCAGCAGAGTGAGCTGGAGGGAAGAGGGAAAGGGGGATCTGAGTCATGGGGGCCTTGGCTCAGACCTTCCCCACAGCCCCTCTGTGCCCTGCCCCGCAGGGGAGGGGAGAGCAGCTGTGGGCGCCTCACTCACGGCCACAGACTGAAACTCCAGCCCACAGCAGGGACGGCCTCCCACAGGCTGGGGCCCTTCTGTCATTCATGCCCTCCCCGCCCCCGCCATGGAGTTTTTCCCTGCAAAGGCCCTCAGCTGGAACAGGCCATGAGCCTGGCTGGGAACAAGGCTTTCTTTGTAAGGCCCTGGCACACATACACAGCCCCCAAGCGCCTCAGCGAGGCCAAACTGGAGCTATTAGTCTTCTCCTCATTGGGAAGAGCATGGTTCAGAGAGGCTGAGTCCACTGGCTAAGGTCACACAGCAAGCCAGGCAAAGCAGACGAGGTCTGTGTTTCCATGAAGGAGGGGCTGTGTCCAGGGTGTGCTTGCCTCCAGTCCCCTCTGGTGTCTGGGGGAGTGCTCTGCAAGAGGAGTGGGACCTGCGTACCCATGACAACCCACTGGGTCCCTATTTGCCCCTCCCCATCCCAAGCCAGCGATGCTGGGTCAGAACTAGATCAACGGCTGGGCCTCAGTGCCTTTGCACACTCGGCAAGAGGCGCCCCTGCCGGTGGGCAGGTGAGCTGGATTTCAGGCCCTTCTTCTCCCTGGCTGGGCACTTTTGAGGGGTGGCCCACCCTGGGGGGACCCAGAAGTTCCTTATTCCCTGCTTTCCCTGTAGACCACCCTCTCTTTCCTCCCCCTAAATTCCAAACCCTCCTCATTCCTACCCCAGCTGTTCCCCAACAGCCCACCCCCAGATGTGGCCAGCACACAGTGACAGGACCCAAGTGCTTCTTCTCCAGGAGGGGCTAAAACTCACCCCCAGGGAGTGAGCTGGACACTCTAATGGGGGCATGTGTGTGGTTGTGACATAGGACCTGCAGGGAAGCCGACCGAGGATGGGTCCCAGCTGGCCTCGGGGTGACTCCCCACCTTGGCAGGGATGCTTCCCTAGCTGGGAAAAGAAAGCTCCTACCCTGCCACCCCACGCCCAGGTGAGAGGGAGAGAGGAGGTGCCCTGCTTGAGGACATGCACCGAGAGGCTGCATTCCTTTCCAGAAAGATTCTCTGAGGACAAGCAGAAAGTTGGGACAAAGTCAAGTGTCACATCAGCATGCCTGGACCTGGGCTAATGTCCTGATCTAGGGGTCCCCCATCTTTATGTGAGACCTGCCCGGGCCGGGGCACGTACCCCGCTGCCCCAGACGTAGTACGTGTAGGCCGCAGCCTCCTTCCTGTTCAGCTTGTAGACCTGCTGCAGCTTCCATGAGTACACCTCCGCCTCTGCCTCCTCGTTGGCGAAGCTCCGGACTGTCTTCATGGCGCTGATGATCTCCTCAGCCGTGCTGCTGGCTCTGGCCAGGGCATTCTGGACCTCTTTGGAGAGCCTCTATGGGTGGGAGGCGCGACAAGAAGAGACCCCAAAACACACAGCCTCACCCTCTGCCTGAGCCCCCAGGCCTCTCTGGTGTTTTCTATCTTTAGCTGGTGCCAGCTCTGTGCAGGGAGTTCCAGGGACAAGGGGATAAGACCCAGCTCCCCTCCTCCCCCATTCCCTTCTAGCTTGATTTGCTGAACTCAGGCTCCAGCTGGGCTCTTAGGGTGAGCTCCTGAGGCTCTAGCTCCTGAGGCATGGCGGGGCTGATCATGAAGTCATCTCCAGTATTCAGAGGAGGTTATGCGTGACCATACAGTTTTGGGTAATCCTCTGAGAAAAAGAAGTCTCAATACCTGATTCTGTGCTGGCGTAAGAGCAGGGATGCCCTGGATGGTTGTTCAGGTTGTACAGTACACAAGAAACACTAACTATTAAGGAGGCACCATTTACATCCAGCAACATATATTAAATTACGTGAGAGCCTGAGGGTTGGCACAGAGATTCCAGAACTCCTAGCCAAGTTCTAGATGGTGGTGGAGGCCACGGGCTATGAAATCTGCCCTCATCGTGTGCTTGTAACTGGAGACGGATGGCTGAGAAGTGGTTCCAAGTATGTGACCACCAGGCTGCTGTCCACAGAGTTCCAGAAGGCACCCTGGGCCACGCTCTTCAGGCTTTCAGTAACCACACCCAGAATCTCACACCAGCCAGGAAGGCTGCCCAGGAGGCTGAGACAGTCTCCTCCATAGGCATGTCCCATGACCTGCGGGTCATGCCCAGGCCATCGGAAGCATGCAGTACACTCAGGCATCCTGGGAGAAGCCAGCCTGTGCCTTGCGTCATGTCTGGCTGCGGGCGATGTGTGTGGCTTGTGGCGATGACTGTATCCTACACATTCGGGTACAGGTACGAGACCTAAACAGGGCTTCCTTGAGGTCCTGCCCGGTTGAACTTAAAGGTGGGGCCTGAGGTGTGTGCAGAGGCGGGGCTGGTGCAGGGAGCTCCAGGGTTTCCTGCCCCCTCTCAGGGGCGGGCAGGAAGGCAGGAAGGGTGGTGTGGAAGGGAAACGGCTCCAACTCCAACTCATATATTTACTTTTTCTACTCAGGGAGGAAAACAGTGAGGCCGGTGACCCAGAACTGCTGGGGAGAGGGCCCTCCTGGGTCGTGGGCTCTGCCACAGGTGACACATTGGATTGTGGGGAACGGATCCATCTGGGAGCTGGCCTCAGGTCATGGGCGCCAAGGGTTCCGACCAAACGGGGGACCCTGAGCTGATCACGTGTCCCAGCCCCTGCTCACGAGTGTCCCTGCCCCCGCAGGCCTGGAGCACTGAGGAGGGGCCGCCTACACTGTCTGAACCCAGCCTGGCTCCGTTAGGGCTCAGCGGCACCCACCATTGCAGGAAGCAGCAGGAAGGTGAGGCAGGGGCCTAGCTTACAGGCTGACCTTCTGACAGAGGCAGTGCCAAGAGGCGGCCTGAGGGGACTTCTGCCTGCCCATCACTGCATCGTGGGCGAGGGCCTCGCTCCCGGGGGCCTGAGCCCTCCCCCCCGACATAAACGTATAGAAAGAGAGCAAACTTTGCACTCAGAGTGAAAACCAAACTTGCCGCAAAGGCCGACACCATCTGGCCCCCGTCACCTCCCTGCTCTCCCCTCACTCCTGGCTCTGGCCTCACCGGCCTCTCTGAGGCTCCGCAAACATGCCAGGCACATTCCCACCCCAGGGCCTTTGCACTGGCTGTGCCCTCTGCTTGGAATGTGTTTCCCCGAGCCGTCCACCTCTTTACTCAAATGCCACCTTCTCAGAAAGATCTATTTAAAACTGGCAACCAGCCCCAATGCTCCCAATCTCTCTCTTCATTTTTCTCCTTCGCAGTTATGATCTTTTACTGTATTATATATTTTCATTATTAGCGTCGTTGTTATTTATTGTCTGTTTCTCTTATTAGAATATAAGCCTCCTGAAGGCAGGGGCCCTGTCTGTTTCATTGATATAAACCAGTGCCTGGGACACGGTAGGTGCTCAATAAATATTTATTGAATGAGTGAAATGAACCAGTGAATGAACGCAAATGCAGCCTTACGATGAGTCCTTCACTAGCCCCTGGTGGCCCCCTGAACCTGCCTAAGGGGTCACTCAGGAGCTGCCAGGACTCAGACCGCAGCGGGGCCCAGGCGGGGCCTACCTTGTAGTACTTGCCGTAGATGTCAGACACCATCATGATGATGGGGAAGCCCATGAAGGTGACCAAGGAGAGCTGCCAGGAGAGGCTGAACATGAAGACCACCACGCCCGTGACCTTGACCGCGTTCCGCAGGAAGATGTTGATATTCTGGGAGACCAGGTCGCTGACCATGGTGGTGTCCGAGGTGAGGCGGGAGATGAGGTCCCCTGGAACACAGGCAGCTCAGCTCCCGCTGTGGCAATGGGGTCACTGTGGGCAGCGGCAGGGGACCCTTGGGGAGCTCAGACCTTCCCCACCTTCTGGGTGGGGTGGGGAGGGAAGGAGAGCGGATGCCCCTTGAGGGCTGCTCTGAGCCCAGACCTTGTCACCAGCATCTTGCTTCAGCGTCACACCTCCCAGAGCACAGAGGAGGCAGCTGAGGCTCAGGAAAGGGAAGAGGCTTGCTCAGCACCACACAGCGTGGCCGTGACTGAGCCAGAGCTGAGCCCACGTCTCCTCCCTGTCACTGGCAGAGGGGCCACTCCCCTCTTCCCTCACAGAAATAACAATCTGGGCTGTGGAGGAGAGAGGAACAGAAAGCCCTTTACTGACTGCTGGATACTGGGCTAAGGGTTCCACAGCAATCCCACAGGGCAGCTACCGTTATTGTTCCCATCTTACAGAGGAGAAAACAGAGGCTCAGAGAGGTGAAGTTAGTGACAGAGTTTGCACCCAGGCTGGTCTGCCTCAGAGATCTGGGGCAGATGCTGTAATGTCTTCCCTGCTCTGCCCTGCATGTCTGCCCTGCTCACTCCCATAGGAGCTGGGCCTCTCAGGCCACAGGCCTGGGTAGACCCTGCCCTTGCGCTTCCCACAAGCCAGTGGGAGGCGAGGCCTGGTCGCTGCAGGGACAGCGGGTGGCCTAGCGAGGGTCCTATAGTGGCCGCAGTTCACACCAAAACCTCAGCCGGCAGGCCAGCTCCCCAGGGCTCAGGCAGGGCCGGAGGCCCAAGCCAGCCTCCCGGGGTGTCCCCATCCTGAACTGGATGGCAGGAAAAGCCATCAGGACTGAGACCATGGACGTGCCCACTTAAATCCTCAATGCAAGGCAAGCCCACCTGGCCGGGCCCAGCCCCAGGTCCCCCAAGGCCCCAGGAGGACCAACCTGTGCGATTCTCGTCAAAGAAGCTCGTCTCCTGAGATACCAGCGAGCGGAAGAGACGGTTCCGAAGGCGAATGTTCAGTCTGGCAAATATGAGGGTAAAAATGCCGCCCCGAACACCTGCGGCAAATGAGCTAATTGCAGATAAGAGATGTTACATATAGCACGACGTCCTTCCGACAACCAACCGCCACCCCCCGCCACCCCCCCGCTGGCAGGCGTGGGCCCCTCGCAGGGCAGAGACCGGGTGGCACCCCGCCCTCGAGCCCACTCTCCGGAGCTGGCACCTCCACGGGGTTTCCCTGTTCCCAACAGGAGCTCCCAAGGTGAGGGCACAGAGGGGACTGCGTTTACTGTGGGTGAAGGGCCCAGCTCCACCAGCCAGACCCCTCTCCCTTCCAGAGGAGCACAGACAAGGCTGGTCCTTGTTTCCCACTTGGAAAACCGCGGGGGGTGGGAGGGTGCTGGTGAAAGGGGAACCCCGAGGACTGAAGCCATCTGTAGGGACAAAAGGGTGTTGCTCTAGGGTGTGGCTCAACCAAAGGGACAGAACTAAGCCAGTTGGGTTGTTAGTTACCACGGGGACCAGCTGAGGCACAGGCTCCCCGGGGGCATTTCCTGGGCCTCCCTGGCCCCTTTTCCTCTGGGGAGCTGGCCCTGCCCTCCTTCCCCGCGGCAGGCCTGGGCGGGTGGGGGAGGGCAGGGGCCGCTACCTGCCGATGGCCAGCACACACATGACGGTGACGGCCGTGCTGAACTGCTCCATGCTCTTCTGAATGACGATGCCATCAATGGCCCGGCCCGTGTAGTAGGGGAGGAAGGTCTCTCCTGCGGAGACAGGGCGGGCTCAGGGGGCATCGGCACCCAGGGGAGCCTCTGTCCTTCCTCCTGAGCCTCTGGAAGCCCCCAAACCACCCACAGTGCTGACTCCACCGTGGGGTTTTCTCTCTCGGCAAACTCCTGCTTCTCAGCGGGGCAGGGGGCAGGGGGCAGGGGGCAGGGAAGGGGTCCCACACTGCTTAATGCCCTCTCTTTTCAGAGAACAGGAACACGGGAAATGTGAGTTACTTAATCTATACAGACTGCGTCGTGCTATCGTGAATAATGGCGACCAGGCATCGAGCACACAGAGACAAGGGGCTCCCGTGTGACAGTTCACCCCCTCTGCACGTGGACCCTGAAGTCGGCTCTGTTATCACCCATTTTACAGATGAGGAAAGTGGAGCTGAAAAGATGAGCTGACGATTGCTCATCCACACAGCTGGTGGCTGACAGACGCCAAAGTTCACTTCCTTCTTCTCTTTGGCCGAGGGTTCAGAGTCCAAATTCTAGACCCTCAGAGTATGTTGATATTCTGGTTCTGAACAATGCTGTAAATTGCCACCCCGCCCCTCTTGATGGGGCACTTTACAGTTTGTCAGATAATTTCTTACCCATATGTCCTGCTATATCTTCACAACAATCCTGGGTGGACGTGGGGAGGGGGGCACTGGGCAGGGATGTCACCCCATTTCACATGGGAGTGGGAGACTCAGAGAGGCTGAGTAATTCGCCCAAGGCCCCACAGCAATTAAGAGGAAGGGCCAGGACTCAAACCCAAATGAGCTTCCTATCTGGGGGCTCGTTCCTTGTGCCTTCCCTCCCAATAACCCAGAGTAAGTGCCCGCTCCCATCTTATGGAAATGATGGACACGGAAAAGAAGGTGGTTAGACCAGGCTGTGTCCCGTTTTCGCTGCAGCTCTTTCAGCAGCCATAGCCTGGCTCAGGGCTGGGCACACAGGAGTCACTCAATAAAGGTCAATGAATGAACCCTGGGCAGGTAGGGCAGGCCCTTCCCTGGTCAGCTCTGCAGGACTGGCTCAACCAGGACAGTGAGACCTTCTGTAGCGCTCTGGCGCCCTCTGCTGGTTTCAGCACAGGGACAACAGGGCGGCAGCCGAGAGGGCCTCTGTCTCCCCTGTGTCCTTGGCCAGATGGGGTCTCCAGGCACCCCTGTGAAGTTCTACCTCAGCTGAATCTCTGCCTCAGTTTACCTACAGGGAAGTAAAGGGCATCAGCGAGCTCTAGCAGCATTATGATTCCAGCAAGCACCAGTGATGATATTAATCACCATGGATGTTTATGGAGCCCTTGCTGGGTAGGTGCTGTGCTATGCAGGTATGCAAACTCTTTTGTCCAACCTGCCCAAGAACCAGGTGAAACTCTCTAGTCCATCAGCAAATCCTGTGGCTCCACCTTCAAAATATTTCCAGAATTTTCTGCCTCTACTGCCCCACCCAGGTTTGTCAACCTCCTTTGGACTATCTCAGCAAACCCCTGGCTCCCCCTGCTGCCACCTTTATCCCCATCAGCCTGTTCTCCACTCAGCCGACAGCAGGAGCCTGTGAAACCCAAGGCAGGACATCTCATCCAGCATCAAAGTCAAAGGCCTTACAGTGGCTGACGGCACCCTGCACGACTGGGCCCTGCTACTGAGCTGCCTCACCTTCTTTCCCCCGACTCCCTCTGCTCCAGCTGCGCTGGCCTCTCTGCTTTTCCTTTAACAATCAGGCACCTTCCTGCCTCAGGACATTTGCACAGGCTGTTCCCTTTGCCTGGAGCACTGTTACCCCAGATAGCTGCTCCCTCATCTCTTTCAAGTCTCAAATGCTTCCCAATAACCCCATAGGTGGTCTATTATCATTCTTCCCATTTTACAGATGAGGAAACTGAGGCTCAGTCATTTGCCCAAGGTTATTGTAGTTAGGTTGCCATGAAATCCATATCTCAACGGGAGATACTCACAATGGGTGGTTTTTCTTTTAGATTATAAGGTTTCAGAAAAAGCTGAACCCTACTGGATGCTTGCTGATTGAAAAATAATTGTTAATAATCACAGTACCTAACTTTTATGAAGAAGTACCTAGTTTTGTCAGGCACTGTGCTTCACCTCATTTAATTTTCACAATAACCTGAAGAAGCCCTCATTGCAGTATGAGAAGCTGAAGCTTGGCCACGTTAAGTAAACTTGATTAAAATTACTGATGCAGTCGGGGGGCCTAATTTCAAGTTGAAGCCCATAACCTTGACATAATCCTGCAGGCTGGTGCAATCTGCTCGGCTGTATTTTAGGACATCTGTATTCCCTAAGCGCACACCAGCTGACAACAGCACCCTGGGAGGCAGGGGAAACGAGGCCGTGGGGGCAACATCTGCCCACACAGGCAGGACGGTCATTCATTCATTCATTCATTCACTCAGTAAGTCTGATTCTGTGCCAGGTATCAGGGGCCCTGGATGAGTCAGACCTGGCCCCTGTCCGCAAGGGGCTCAAAGCCTGGAAGGGGAGAAAGGAGAGTGGACATGTGATTTTCATGTCACTGATGCTGTAATTAAGGGCCACGGTCAGCAGAATCTGAGTAGGCATCTCAGGAGCAGACATTTGGGCCTTGAAGCATGAGTAGGAGAAACTGTCTGGTTAAATGGAAAGGGGTCATCCCAACACTCACGGCCACTAAAGTTTACTGGGAGCTTTCTATGTGCCACGAGCTGTCCGAGGCGTCTTGCTCAGATTAACTCACTGAACCTCACAACCCCGCAACTGCTGACGCCCATTTTACAGATGAGGAGATGAGACTTAGAGAGGTTAAGTAACTTGCCTAAAATCACACAGCGGTTAAGGGGCCGGGACTGAGAGGATGGAGGATGGATGGTACAAGGAAATGGGCTCTGGGGTTCGCCTGTCCTCTTTGAGATCACTCTGGCTTTGTGGCTACTCCCAGACTCTGTCCCTGGGAGTTAAACATGTAACGACTCATAGCAGCTAACATTCCTGTACTCATCATGCCGTACCAAGCTCTGTACCTGTCCTTCTCCTCTCTGTCTGTTTTTTTTTTTTTTTTTGTGGTACGCGGGCCTCTCACTACTGTGGCCTCTCCCGTTGCGGAGCACAGGCTCCGGACGTGCAGGCCCAGCGGCCATGGCTCACGGGCCCAGCCGCTCCGTGGCATGTGGGATCTTCCCGGACCGGGGCACAAACCCGTGTCCCCTGCATCGGCAGGCGGACTCTCAACCACTGCGCCACCAGGGAAGCTCCTCCTCTCTGTCTTTTTATTCAAACTTTACAATACCTTGGGATAAGGATGCTCCCAATCCCCATTTCACAGAAGGAGGAAATGAGTCTCTGAAAGGTTTGAGCACTTGCCCACGAACCCCCAGAACCCGTGGAGTTTCCACCCCGTGATGTCCCTTCCCACCCACGTTGCTGGAGTGTTGCTTTAAAACTGTTTGGACCAGATCCACAGTAACAGATACAATTTACATCACCAACCAGGACACACACACAGGTGCACACAGGTAAAATAAAAGTTTCACAAAACAATACTTAATCTTACCACAGACTACATACCCTGATGGTTCTATTCTATTCTGCTTCATTACAAAAAATGCTTTGAACCTATAAATGCCATTTCTAGGAACTTATCCTACAGATATATGCACATTTATATGAAACATGTATGAACAAGAGAAAAAGACTCAAAACAACCCAAGAGTCCAACAACGGGAGACCGACTAAATAATCTATGGTACAGCCACACAGTGCAGTATTACACAGCCAAATAAAAGAATGAGATACCGATTGGAAAAATTCCGGGATATATTGTTAAGTGAGAAAAGCAAGACACAGAATGGAGTGTAAGAGGTGGGGAGAGGGACGTGTACTTATTTGCTTGTAGCCGCATAAGGAAACGCTGGAAGCATATACAAGAAAGGAATAAAAGTGGTTTCCTGCCCACTTGGAAGCTTCCGGAACCTTTTTCTGTAGGTAGCCCTGGGCACCGGGATCAGGGTAGTCAGGAGTAGAATTAGGAGTGAAACTCTCAGTGTTTACCTTTGCGTATCAATTTGATATCTGAACCACGTAAATAAGATGTTAAAATGTGAGAGGAAAGAAGAGAGCCCTCACTTACCCAGTGCTGCCATGATGAGGAAGAAGGAGGCGGCCACGAGGAAGGCGATGTCGGGCTTGGTGTAGGACAGCAGCTTCTGCAGCGTGGCCCCGGAGGCCTGCTCAGGCGCGGGCCGGTCCTCCCCAGGGGGGCCCTCGGCCTCGGCCCCTGCCCCCCGCTCGAGGGCCTTGGCGTCCGGCTGCACTGTGGACAGCAGCCACCAGAGCAGGAAGGACGCAGCAAGTGAGATGTAGGTCCACACAAAGAGGGCCCAGAACCACGGGTCCCGGACTGGCTTGCGTACCTCGGAGAAGAGCAGCAGCTTCACCATGGTGTAGATGCCCGCGAAGAGGCACACAAGGGCGATGACCGTCCATGAGGCCCGCAGCCGCCGGGGCCCCAGGGCGCTGTTCTTGGCCACGCCGATGGTGGCCCCCAGCAGCAGGCAGCTGCGGTACAGGCAGGCCGCCCAGAGGTCCAGCACCGAGTCAAAGATGTTGAAGTGCCGGATGTCCTCCAGGAGGCTGCGGTCCAGGTGGCTGAGGACATAGATGGCCGTGGTCATGCCGACATCCAAGCTCATGAAGGCCAGGGTCACCACCACTGCCTTCCACAGCTGCATCCTGCTGGCGGGTGGTGGGCAGGCACCGAGGGGCAGGCTCTAGCTCATGGGGGCAAGGCCATTGTCTGTGGGGTGAGGCCAGACCTGTAGGAGCAACAGGGCAAGGGGTTCAGGTGTGCTACTTGCTGGCTGTGTGACCTTGGGCAAGTCACCTGACGTCTCTGAGCCTCAGATTCCTCATCTGTAAAATGGCAGTGACAAGAATACTGATTTCACAGAGGTATTGTGACGGCTCCACTCATTCAAGGAATATTTATTGAGCACCCTCTGTGGGCCAGACTCTGTTCTTTGCACTGGGGATTTAACAGTGAACAAAAATAACAATGACCCCTGCTCTTGTGGGAGAGACAGATAATAAACATAATAACTAAATGATACAGTATGTTAAGAGATAGGGCTGGGGTGTGAGGAATGAGGGGCCATGAGGGGCGGTGAGGGCAATTTTAAATAGTGGGCCAGGGCCTCCCTGGTGGCGCAGTGGTTAAGAATCTGCCTGCCAATGCAGGGGACATGAGTTTGAGCCCTGGTCTGGGAAGATCCCACATGCTGCGGAGCAACTAAGCCCATGTGCCACAACTACTGAGCCTAGAGTGCTCTAGAGCCTGCGAGCCACAACTACTGAGCCCGCGTGCCTAGAGCCCGTGCTCTGCAACAAGAGAAGCCACCGCAATGAGAAGCCCGCGCACTGCAACGAAGAGTAGCCCCAGCTCACCGCAACTGGAGACAGCCCGCGCGCAGCAACGAAGACCCAACACAGACAAAAACAAACAAACAAACAAATAAATAAACAAATAGGGGGCCAGGGAAGACCTCGCTGTGAAGGTAAACCTTCAGTAAGGCTGAAAGAGGTGAGGGAGTCTGCCACGTGGAGATCTGGGGGAAAAGCATTTTGGACAGGTGGAACAGACAACGCCAGAGCCTGAGGTAGGAACGTGTGGCTTGAGGGAGGCAAAGAGGCCCCATGAGGTCAGAGAGGTGAGGGTGCAGGGATGTGCAGGGCTCTGCAGATGAAACTGAAATCAGCAAAGGATATAATGAAGACTCATTGCCTTATGACTACTACCGCTACTACTACTACCATCATTAATTTCTCTGAACCTGTTTCTTCTTTTGTAAAATGTTAGCAGGAGGTTTAATATGTGAACATCAGGTCTGGGCACAGTGCCGAGCCCGTAATAATTGCTACTGATTGTTACCACATATAGTGCATGTTTAATAAACGTTTGTCCACTTCCCTCCTCCCCACATCAGGCCTTCAGTCTCCCGAAATAAACCTGAACCCTCTTAGACCGAGAAGGGGTGTCTGCAGGCCTGTGAGCAACCCAGAGACTTTTGTATCTGCCTGGAAGTTTCCAGAATCTTCTCCTCCAGCCCAGGTTGCCCCTCGCCCTCAGCCCTAGCCCGTTGTGGTTTTCTGGAGTGCGATGTCTGCTTTGCCTAAGGTATGTCCCACGCTGGGTCCTTCAGGCCTGGACCAGGGCCTGGGAGACGCCAGGAGCTGCAGAGACACGGAGGGAGGTGGGCCTGGGGGCCTGAGTTTGGGAGTGGGGCTTGTCCAGGGCAGGACTGGGACCAGACTGGGTGCGCCCCTGAGTGCCACCTCATGACTTGGGTTCGTCCCTTTCTCCCCTGGGGTCTTTGTTGTCCCATCTGCAAAATGGGCAAAGCTCTGGAGTCCCCAGCGGAGGGGAGAGGTGCAGAGCAACAGGAGGGGTGACTGTGAGTAATGACTGGGAATGGGGGCCAGACTGAGAGACCCTCTCCCCCCACAGCTCCAGTGCTCAGACCAATGTCAGAAACCCCACACAACCCCATGAGGCTGCTGCTTCCACATTCCCATTTACAGCTGGAGAAACTGAGGCACACAGAGGCAAAAGCACATGGCCCATATCACTCAGCCAACAAAGGCCCAAGCCAGGACTCGAGCCAGTGTGTGAAGGGTCCCAGCACCTGGCTCGCAATCTCGGTACCACATGCCTGACACACAGCAGGTGCCCAATTACTACAAGCAAACAGTTACGCAGCACGGCCCTTCCTAGCAGCCCCGCCCTTTATGTGGGTCACGTGCTTTGTATGTGTCTGCTTATTTAATCCTCACAGCAACTTCACGAGATTTACACTATTATCATCCCCATTTAGCTGATGGAGAAACTGAGGCCCAGAGAAGCTAATAACTTGCCAAAGATCACACAGCTGGTGAGCAGCAGGGCCGAGATTTGAACGCAGAGCTGTCTGGTTCCAAAAGCTGGGCTCTAAACTGCTAAGCTAAAGTGCTTGTCAATATAGCAAGTCCTTACTCACGGCAGCCAAGACATGGAAGCAACCTAAATGTCCATCGACAGATGAATGGGTAAAGAAGATGTGGTACATATCCACAATGGAATACTACTCAGCCATAAAAAAGAATGAAATAATGCCCTTTGCAGCAACGTGGATGGACCTAGAGATTATCATACTAAGTGAAGTGAGTCAGAAAGAGAAAGACAAATACCATATGATGTCACTTATATGTGGAATCTAAAATATGACACAAATATTTATGAAACAGAAACAGACTCACAGACATAGAAAAAAGACTTGTGGTTACCAAAGGGTGGGGAAGGGATAAATTAGGAGTTTGGGACTAGCAGATACAAACTACTGCCTATAAAACAGATAAACAACAAGGTCCTACTGTATAGCACAGGGCACTATATTCAATATCCTGTAATAAACCATAATGGAAAAGAATATGAAAAAGAATATGTATATATATGGATACCTGAATCACTTTGCTGTACACCAGAAACTAACACATTCTAAATCAACTATACTTCAATTAAATATATATATATATATATACACACACACACACACACACATACGTACATATAGCAAGTGCTAACAGAGAGTATTCACTGAAGGAGAATAGTCTATACCAGAGGGGGCTCAGCTAAGAAGCAGAACTGATGACACACCGTGACAACAATGACAAGGACAGCAGCAATAGTAACAAGAGCTGACACTTATTGATGTTATTGTGCACCTGGCACTGTTCTGAGTAATTTACATGCATTCATCCTCACAAGAATCCTATGAGGTATGTTCTATTACCATCCCCATTTTCTGGTGAGAAAATTGAGGCACAGAGAGGTTAAGTAACCTGCCCCAGGTCACACAGCTAGGAAGTGGCACACCTGGGATGTGAACCAAGGCCTTCGAGTTCCAAAATCTGTGCTCTCAACTCCAAAGGCATAATTCTTCAAAACAGCATCTCAGGGGTAGGCAAGACCTTTAATGATGCTCAGGAGGGTCTGAGATGCAGAGGGGACCCAGGGGCGTGACGGTCCCCAAGCCTGGGCCCTGCTGTCACCACAGCACTTCTAGGAAGACTCAAGTATGTTCCAGAGAAGACAGTTGCTTTGTCAGCAGCTGCCTCTCCAAGGGAAGCCAGGGCTGACTGGGATCAAGGGCAGGGGAGGAGTGAAGGTGGGGACAGGGGAACAGACACCCCCTGCCCAGGCCCTTGTTCCACCCCCAGCCCTGGCTGGGCTGCCAGCGCAGGCTTCTATCTGCTGCAATGCAGAGGCCTCGAGGAGCCAGCAAGTGGGTGAGTGTGAGTCGGAGCCCAGGGAGGGATGCTCTTGGCCGGGTGCCTCACCAGGCCTCCTGGCCAAGCTACTGCCGGCTGCCTGGGCCCCATCAGCCACCTTGGCTGCAACTCACCTCTTGGTGGTACAAGGAGTCCCTTAGCTGCCGGGAAGGAGCTGAGATTCAGAAGTGGGACAGGAGGCAGATCTGCCAGAGAGCAGCCCAGGGGCTTGGCCAGCTCTCCCCATCCCGACTCCCAGTCACCGGGTCAGTCCCTTCCCGACACCCTCCGCTTCGGGTAATGTCATTTGACAACCACCCACATGGGAGCCCCAGCTGTTTATCTTCTTCGCTGGAATAAAAGAAAATTTTGCACTCCAGCATCACAGACTATTTGAACCACGTTTTACAGATGGGGAAACTAAGGCCCAGAGAGGGAGGGAGGGAGGCTTGTCTAAGGTCACCCCGTGAGCTGGGGACAGAACAGCAAGAGCACCGGGGTCCCCAGCTTCTAAGTGCTGAGTCCTTCTACTCCAGGCTCTGATGGAGCAGAATCCAACTTGGGTCAGGTTACAGCCCTCAGTGGGGACAGACTACTCTGTTATTTTTAAAGTTACTGAGCAGAAGAGTGAAGGGGACGAGACCACCAGCCAAGACTGGGAGGAGGGGAGGATGGGGGCCAGTGGGCTGGTTGGAGCCATGTCCCAGCACACCATCTACCTGACCTGGAGGACGCAACTGAGCTTGGCCAGGTGGAGCAGGAGGGCAAATCGTGGGCACATGGGTGACGTGTGTGCCCCAAGGGACAAGGACAAGGTGGTGGCCAGAGGTCAGAGCAGGCACTGCCCAGGGCCTGCTGTGCCCAGGAAGACAGGGTCAACTCGCCTTGACCCCAAGAGCTAAGGAATGGCACAGATTAGCAAGTGACCACATCCCCACTGCAGGTCCTGTCAAAGGCTTTTCTTCCCAGTAGAAGAAATGGTGGTTGGGGCATCTCCAGCTGTCAGGTGCACAAAAGGAAAGTCTGGAACGGCCAGGAGATAACAAATAGCAATTATTATCATAACCACAGCAGTTATAGTTTATGGGGTGTTACTAAGTGCCTGACAATGTGCTAAGTGCCTGTCACCTCCCGTCCCAGTTAATCCTCAGCACTACTCTGGGACGTTCTCTCGGTTATCATTCCCATTTTACAGATAGGGAAACAGAGGCTTGGGGAAGTCAAATGACCTGAAGAGAATAGGCAAAGGCAGAGCTGAAACCCCACACTTCACTCTCTGGGCCCAGGCTATTCAGGGCTCCCAAGAAAGGGTCCTGAAGGGCCTGGGGGGCCCACGCAGCTCAGCTCTCCCCCAACTTTGGGGGTGAACTTTTCACCCCAAAGCAGTCATCACCCAGCTGACTGGGGCTGGTTCTGTGGGACAGTGTCATTGTGGGGTCTCTGGATGCAGGGCCAGGACTCAGCTGAGTCCACGTTATTCCATCCTGACTCCCACCCTTGCTGAGCCCGCGCATCCCACACTGGCACCTGGGGAAGTTGTTTCAGATAACTCACCGCTCTAGGTGAGGCAAACTGGGGAGTCACTGTGGCCTTCCTGCCGTCCTCCTCTTGTCACCTGTCACCTGCCCACCTGAAGCAGGGGAATTGAGGGCAGCCTAACTCCAGGGCAGGGGGAGTCCTGTCAGACCAGCTTAAAGCTGTCTGAATTAACGTCATGTCTGGGGAGGGGGCACCCTGTTTTAACAAAGAACTAGAAATAAGGGAGAGGCCCTTGGGAAGCCTCAGGCCTAACTGCCGGGGTGGATGCAGAGAAGGGTCAGCCCATTGGCCAGCTGGGGGGACTGAGGGGAAGGGGTTTGCCAAGGTCGGCAGGTCCAGGCCTGCTCCCAGGTTTCTGACATAGCCAGCCTCTCAGGATCTGTGGGCAGGCAACGCTGTAGGGTGTGGGGAGCCCTCAGAAGAGGCGCCAGTCCGATCCTGGGGGGAGAACAGCCATCCCAGGATCCACGCCAAAAGGCACCCTCACCATTTTCCAAGAGGTGGCGGCACATGAACGGTTAAAAAAAAAAAAAAAGCAACATTCTCCCTGCGGCGTGGAAAGGATGCTGCAGGGATGGGGGGCTGGGACCTGCGGCTGCGGGTGCTAGGGTACCAGGAGGGGGGGGCCAGGAAGTCTCCCACCTTCAACTGAGATGTCTACTCCATCCCCGGGGCAGGGAGAGCCAAATGTCCCTCCAGCCTGTGCCCGGTCTGGCACTTCGACTTGAGAAAGACCCGGGTCGGGGGTCCCGGGCCCCGCACTCTTACCTGTCACCTTACCTGGCACCAGGTGAGCCGTGGGGAGGGGGCGCAGCGGGCTGGGGTCCTCAGGGGCGCGGGCTCCGCGCGGTTCATTGGGGACAGCGCCCGGCGCCCCGCTCGCTCCACCCCTCCCGCTGCTCCTCCGTGCCTCCCGCCCCCGGCTGCTGCGCAGCAGCAAGGTCGGAGCAGAGGGGGGCTGGCACACAGGCCAGCTGACGGGCAGGGCGGGGCCTCCTGGTGGACGGGGCCTTCGTGGGGGCGTGACCACAGCTAGCCACCGCCCACCTGCGACGAGCCCCGCCCTCATCCGCAGGACCAGGCCCTTCCGCTCGGTGCTCCACCCCTGGAGACCTCAGGCCCATTCTGAGCAGAAGGAAGTGGCCACAGCTGCTGGGGGCGCCTGCTCTTTAACCGTCCTTTTCCTCTGGAGGGCCTACCAGCCAGCCTCGGAGGATGGAGGTTAGGATCCTCGTTCCTTCCTTCATTCAACCAATATTTGTTGAAAGGCACCTGCTATGTGCCGTGCACCATTCTAAGCGTTTGCGATGCTACAGGGAACAAAACGAGATCCTTGCCCTTCTGGAGCTGACATTCTAGTGAGGGAGTCAGGCGATACACGTAATGAATAAGTAAATTATACCTGTTGGAAGGGAATACATTTCACGGAGAAAAACCGAGCCAGGGCGGTGGGGCTTGGGAGAGGGAGACAGCTGTATGCACTCAGCGATCGCTGGGTGCTGGGGGCTGGGTGCTGGGTGCTGGGTGTGAAAAAAGACGGAAAACTCCCATCCTTCGCGGGGTGGGGGAGATAGAAAACCAACAAGTAAATAACATAATTTCATGTGGTGCCAAGTATGATTTATTTCCTGTAAAGAAAATAAAACTGGGTGAGGCAATGGAAAGTGCCATGGGGTTTCTTTAGCTGGGAAGGGCTCCCTGAGAGAGGTGAAAGGTGAGAAGGAGGGAGCCATGGAGAGGTTTGGGGGGAGAGCATTCTACATGAAAGGAACTGCCAGTGGAAAGGCTCTGAGGTGGGAACTCACCTGGCATTTGAGGAGCAGAAAAGGGATCAGTTTGGACTGAACCAAGAGCTGAGGAGAGTAGGTGAAGCCCAGAGGGGCGGCAGGTGAGGCAAGATATACCCCCATCTCTCCAGCCTCCGGTCAGAGGCTAAAAATGCTCTCTGAATGTAAAACAGCCTCTGCTTCTCACATGGGACAGCCTCCTTCAAGGGGAATTTGGCAAAGTGCAGGATTGTAAATGTACTTTTTTTCCCTGACCCAGTAGGAACTGCTTCTATAGATAGACTTGTGGAGGGCGAAGATACTGGTTTGCAGGTAGTCACTGGAGTAGCAAAAGTCTGGAAACAACCTAAATACCCTTCCGTAGGGAACTGGCCAAATAATTACAGAGCATCGCTCAAAAAAATACCCTGTAGCGTGGGGGGAAAAAATCTATGTATCTATCCATACACAAATGTTACCTAAAGGTATGAAATTACCTCCAAAATCTATTGAGTAAAAACAAGGGGGAGAATCAAGCTGAAGTGTGATACTGTTTGTGCAAAAACAAAAGCAAATATTAATTGTATGTGAAGAAAAGCTCTTGGATGGATTATCCAAAAGCTAGAATGACTCAGGTCTGGGGCCAAATCCAGGCTCTGTCTTTTTTTTTTTTTTTTTTTTTGCGGTACGCGGGCCTCTCACTGTGGTGGCCTCTCCCGTTGCGGAGCACAGGCTCTGGACGCGCAGGCTCAGTGGCCGTGGCTCACGGGCCCAGCCGCTCCGCGGCATGTGGGATCTTCCCGGACCGGGGCACGAACCCGTATCCCCTGCATCGGCAGGCGGACTCTTAACCACTGCGCCACCAGGGAAGCCCCAAGCTCTGTCATTTTTGCTGTGTGAAAATAGCCAACACAGTATTGAAGGAGCAAAACAAATTTGGTGTACTGACACTACCCGACTTCAAGACGTATTATATAAAGCTGCAGTAATCAGGACAGTGTGGTGTTGACAAAAGAACAAATAGATCAATGGGACAGAATAGAGAGCCCAGAAATAGAACCATATAAATACAGGCAACTGATCTCCGACAAAGGAGTAAAGGCCATACAGTGGAGAAAAGACAAATGGTGCTTTGCAACAAATGGTGCTGAAACAACTGGACATACACGTGCAAAAAATACATATATATATTGACACAGACCTTACACCTTTCACAAAAGTTAACTCAAGATGGATCATAGACCTAAATGTAAAACACAAAACTATAAAACTCCTACAAGATAACCTAGGAGAAAATCTAGATTTTCTTGGGCATGGAGATGATTTTTTAGATGTAATACTAAAGGCATGATCCATGAAAGAAAGAATTGATAAGCTAGACTTCATTAAAGTTAAAAACTTCCACTCTGTGAAAGATATTGTCAAGGGAATGAGAAGATAAGCCACAGACTGGGAGAAAATATATCTGATAAACGACTGTTATCCAAAATATACAAAGAACTCTTAAAGCCCAACAATAAGAAAGCAAATAACCTGATTTAAAAAGAGGGAAAAGACCTGAACAGACACCTCACCAAATGAAATATACAGATGAAAAATAAACGTGAAAAGATGCTCAACGTAATTTGTCATTAGAAAATTGCAAATTAAAACAACAATAAGGTACTATTACATACCTAATAGAATGGCCAAAATCCAAAACACTGACAACACCAAATGCTGACGAAGATGTGGAGAAACAGGAACTCTCTTTCATTGCTGGTGGGAATGCAAAACAGCACAGTTACTTTGGAAGACAGTTTGGCGGCTTCTTATGAAACTAAACATACTTCTACCATACGATCCAGCAATCATGCTCCTTTGTATTTACCCAAACGAGTTGAAAACTTATGGCCACACAAAAACCTGCACATAGATGTCTATAGCAGCTTTATTCATAAATGCCAAAACTTGGAAGCAACCAAGATGTCCTTCAGTAGGTGAATGGATAAAATGGTAATTCAGACAATGGAATATTACTCAGTGCTAAGACTAAATGAATTACCAAGCCATAAAAAAGACATGGAAGAAACATAAATGCATATTACTAAGGGAGAGAAGCCAATCGGAAAAGGCTACACACTGTATGATTCCAACTATATCATATTCTGGAAAAGATAAAACTATGCAGACGGTAAAAGGATCAGTGGTTGCCAGGGGTTAAGGGAGGATGGGGGGATGAACAGGCAGAGAGTAGAGGATTTTCAGGGCAGTGAAACTATTCTGTATGATACCGTAATGGTAGATATATGGCCCTAAACATTGTCAAAAACCATAGAATATACAACTCCAAGAGTGAACCCTAATGTGAACTATGCACTTTGGGTGATAATGATGCATCAATGTGACACTCGATTGTAACAAATGTACCATCTGATGTGGGATGTTTGTAGTGGGGGAGGCTCTGTGTGGGAGGGGGGCAGGGAGCACGTGGTAAATCTCTGTACTTTCCTCTCCATTTTGCTATGAACCTAAAACTGTTCTAAAGAATAAAGTCTATTAAAAAATTGGTTAAATGGCCAATTTTATGTTATGTATGTTTTAACCACAATAAAAATTGTTCATAGCAGCTTCATTCATGACATCACCAAACCGGAAACAATGCAAATGTCCATCAACTGTAGAATGACTCAGTGAATGGTGGCGTGGTCACCAGGTGGAATACTATGCAGCCATGAAAAGGGACGAGCCACTGCTATACATAGTGACACAGATGAATCTTAAAAACATAACACTGGGCTTCCCTGATGGCGCAGTGGTTAAGAATCCGCCTGCCAGTGCACGGGACATGGGTTCGAGCCCTGGTCCGGGAAGATCCCACATGCCGCAGAGCCCGCGTGCCACAACTATTGAAGCCTGCGCACGTAGAGCCCGTGCTCCACAACAAGAGAAGCCACCGCAATGAGAAGCCTGCGCACCTCAATGAAGAGTGGCCCCCACTCGCCGCAACTAGAGAAAGCCCACGTGCAGCAACGAAGACCCAACACAGCCAATAAATAAATAAATTAATTAATTTAAAAAAAGAGAACATAATGCTGGGGGTTGGGGAGGATAAATTAGGAGTTTGGGATTAGCAGATACAAACTACTATATATAAAAGAGATAAACAAGGGAACTAGATTCAATATCCTGTAATAAACCATAAAGGAAAAAAGTATGAAAAAGCATACATACAAATGAAAAAGAATGTATATTATATATGTACGTATAACTGAACACCAAAAGCTGACACATTGTAAATCAACTATACTTCAATTAAAAAAAAAAAGAACATAATGCTGAGTGAAAGAAGTGGTATACAAAATAATACATGATTTTATTTTTTTATTATTTTTTTCATATGATTTTATTTGTATCAAATTCAAGAACAGGCAAGACTGATCTTTGCTCTTAGAAGTCAGAATAGTGTCTACCCTCAGCAGGTGGCTAGTGACTGATGGGGAGGGACACGGATGGGGGCTTCTGCAGGGCTGGGATGTTCTGTTTTGGGATCTGGGTGCTGTCTAGTTTGTGAAAATTCACCAAACTGTACACTTATGATTTGTGCCCATTCGTGCATGTGTGCTGTCAATTCAAAAGAATATGTATAGACACATGTATACATATATATACACGTACATACCATACATATATACATATACATACACGTACACACACACACACACACACACATCACTCTGGAATCCAAAGGATGGGTGTTCTAATTCTGGTTCTGCACTCACAAGGTTTATGGCCCTAGACAGGCCCCTGTACTTCACTGAGCCTCTGTTTCCTCATCCGCAAAATAGGGATAATAATACCTCACAAGGTCAACAAAAGGACGTCAGTGCTGGCAACGAGCATACTGATTCGGTGCTTACTACTAATATTCTGGCTGCTGTTCCCTTTGGTGACCAAGCCCAGGCTGGGGCAGGGTGGGGCTGGGACTCTGTTTCCAAGGAAGAAATGGGGCATGGGGAGGGCCAGTCTAAACTGAGGAGCAGGAAATGGTTATCTTGCAAAAACTACTGTAAAAGGAGAACACTAGCCAGGGAGCCGGGGTGTGCACGTGTGTGTGTTGCGGGGGAAGCTGCTGGGGTCCAGCCTGCGTGGTGGCTGCCTGGGGAGCTGGTCTCCCCTGAGCCTCCTGGGGAAGGAAGGCCCTTAGGAGTGGGATGAACGCAGAGCTGGGGAAATGGATCCTTTCCTGGAGAGCAGGGCCCTTCACTATCGCTGGGCAATCAAGATGGCTGTAAAACTTTAATCACCTTCTCAGGCCACACAGCTCTGGGCTGGGGAGCTGGGTCCTTGAGGGGGGAAGCAGGTCCTCAACCGTCATTCTCCTCCCTGGGGAAGCCTGGTAGCTTCAGGAGGCTTGGGCTAGGCCCCAGGATCTCCGCGGCCCAGTGACCTGGATTTCACACCTGAGGAGGGGAGGGGGCACTGAGAGACCTGGCTGCACCTTTAGGAACAACCCAGCAGAGTCAGACTTGGGTTCCATTCCAGACTCCACCATGTATGAGCTGTGTGACCTTGGTGGGTCATTCAAGCCATCTGAACCTTGTTTTCCACATCTGTAAAATGGGGATAGTTCCTACCGCATAGGGTTTGTTGTGAGGACTAAACAGCTTCCCTTTGCAAACAGAGTAAAATCCAAAATGTTCCCAGTGGCCTACTAAGCCCAATGATTTGGTCTCAATACCACCTGGCCTCCTTCCCTATGACTTGCCCTCTTGTATGCTTTTCGCTGTTCTCCAAGCATGCCAAGCTCAGCCCACTGCAGGGCCTTTGCCCCTTCAGTCTCCCTGTCTAGAACCCTTTCCTGCAGATCTTGCTGCAGGAGTTAGAGCTCAGCTGAAATGTCACTCTTCAGGAGGCCTTCCCTGGCCACCGTGTCCGAAGCAGCTGCCTCCAGGCACTCACCGTCTCATCAGCCTAGTGCCTTCCCAGCACTTACAACTGAACGAGGATAACCTGATCTTGTACTGGTCTCCTTGCTTGTTCCTGTCTCCCCCACTCGACTGAAAGCTTCAGAAGGCAGGGATCTTGTCCGTCACTCAAAACACACTTGCACACACTCACATGCACTCCTTCCACACTCCCAGACAGGAGGGTCTCGCTGCCCCTGCCCAGCCAGTGTGAAAACCAATCAGGCTGTTGTGCAGGCTCTGTCCAGAGAGCAGGGGCCCTCTTCCGGCCCCTCAAGGTGCTGGAGGGGAGACTTCGCTGGCTCAAGCCTTGGTCCCCAGAATGTGCTGATGGAGACAGCTGGGAGGACGGCCTGGCACTGCACTACAGGGCCTGGAGGTTTCCCATCTTCCTTCTGGGGTCCTGGGGCTTCAGCAGGAGCAAGGGGTGGGCCACGGAGCCCTGAAGAAGACAGGAACAGGGGCTGTGTTGCCTGTGTGTTTGTGTGTGACTGTGTGTGGGATGTGAGTGTGGGTGAGTACTTTTGTGAGGGTGTGCATGTGTGTGAGATATTGGGTGTACGAATAGGAGTGTGCGACTGTGACCGTATGTGGAATGTTGTGTGTGTTCAAGCGAGGGTGTGTGTTGATGGTATGTGTGAGGGTGTAAGCACATGTGTAATTGTGTGTGAATGTGTTAGCATGTGTGAGCATGTAAGGCTGTGTTTGAGTGTGTGTGTGACTGTGGATGTGAGTGTGTAAGCATGAACCTGTGTCTACACATGGGGAAAGGAAAGCAGAGTTATCAAGAAAATGCCAACAAGGGAATTCCCTGGCGGTCCAGTGGTTAGGTCTCGGTGCTTCCACTGCAGGGGGCATGGGCTTGATCCCTGGTTGGGGAACAAAGATCCTGCAAGCCACACGGTGCGACCAAAAAATATATATATATATATATATTTATATATAAAGAAGAAAGAAAGAGACAGAGAGAGGAAGGAAGGGAGGGAGGGAGGGAGGGAGGAAGGAAGGAAGGAAATGCCAACAAGCCCAAAGAGAAAAGTCAACATCCCTCAAAATCCCACCACTCAGAGTATTCCTATTGTGGTGAACAGGGAACTCAGACAGCAGACTGTTGGGTTCAAACCCCATACGTGTCCCTTACTGGAGAGTGACAGGGGGCAAGTCACTGCACCTCTCTGGGCCTCAGGTTCCCCCGTCTGTAACACGGTGATATAACAGTACCTAGCTCAAAGGTTTGCTGTAAGGATGAAAGGAGATAAGGTGGGTGGTAGATGTGTTAGCTCAGGTCCAGTAGAGAGGAGCCTCGGTCAACAGCTGTCATCTGCAGTCACCTGTTGATCTAGGGTAAGGGCCAGAGTCTTAAAGCCCCAGAGTCTTCCTCCCCACCCCCATCCCTGTATCACGCTGAGCCATGGAGGTAACTCTAAGGCAGGGGACAGGGGACATTTCCAGGGGTCAAGACTTCCTCCCCAGCTGCACGCCTTAGTTCTGCCAGCTCAATAGGACTGACATCCAAGCTGCTTCTCGGGGCTTTGCAGAGCGGGGTCTTGGGGATGCATGGCGGACCATGACGGGGTTCCCAAGGTATGGCTTGCGTGTGCTGTGATGGGTCTCCCCGAGGATGGAGGGCACGCTCTGTAAGACAGAAACATACTCAGCTCACACTGCGGCTGTACAGAACTTGAACCTGGTTGCGCTGGGTGCGGCCACCGACCGACCACGCCCTATTCACACCTGAATCCGTCGGGAGCACCACCGGAAGTCTCACCGGACTGAGCGTTTTCGTGGGGACACTCACTGGGGCGATCCGCGGCGAACCCTGAGACTGTGGCGTTAGCAACGGGAGCGCCGGGCAAGGACCCGGGATAAATGCTAAACCCAAGCTCAGACGCACAAAACTGGAGAGCAGTTGGAGGGAACGAGGTCAGACCCTAGAGCTCTGTCCTCGTGGCGTTCGCTGGTTCTTCAAAACCTCCGAGCAGAAAAGGGAGGCAGCATTTAAGCAGAGGGTCTTGAGATTCCGAGTCCCTACTTCTCCACGTCCTGTGAAGGTGTGACTCAGTTCACCTATCTGTAAAGTCGACGATTAATTCCCGCCTCGTGGATGGAGAAACTCTGAAGCAGAACGACAAAGAAGGTCGCGTGCTCCCAGCGGAGGCTGCCAGCCCCAACCCGGCCGGGAGCATCTTCCAGCACCGCAGACCGTTTTCTGGGGCGGAGTCTTCGTTCTTTTCCGCACTCGGGAATTTAAAACGGACCCTTGGCCGCTGGTTCCAGACCGCCTCGGCTGGGGGCGTATCCGGAAGTGCCCCTACGGAAGCCGGCGGGTCCGCGCGCAGCACCTCACCATGGGGACGGCGGCGGCTCCGCGGCGCTTCTGCCGCTGCGCCTGCTTCTGCTCCGAGAACTTGTACGTGGCGCGCTACGGCCTGCACGTGCGCTTCCGGAGCGAGCAGCAGCTGCGCCAGGACTACGGCCCCGTGAGTGGCCTCTATTGGCTCTGCGGGGAAATGGGCGGGGAGGGGTGGCGGAGGGGTCGTTTGCTTTGCCTTTGGTGCGCTCAGATCTGACGACAAGAATGACCTAACCTTTAGGTACCTCATTGTTTTCAACCTTAAATGGGGATAATGGTATCTTTAGTGAGATTGTCGTGAGGAATGAATGAATGAACGTACATGCAAAATGCTCAGGGCAGGGCCTGGCTCAGAGTACTCTGTCAGTGTTATCACCAAGAGCAGCTGGGAACCCTGCTCTGTGCTCAACGTGCTTATCGCATTCCATCCTTACAATGATCCTGTGAGATCGGATCATCTCCATTTCAAGGAGAAACTGAGGCTCAGAGACGTTTAAGTGACTTAAACGTCCCAAGGTCACACCGTCGCACTCACTGGCCTTTCTGTTCCCAGATCCTGCGCAGCCGAGGCTGTGTCAGCCCCAAGGACTTCCAGCAGCTGTTGGGAGAGGTAACAACTCCCCGCCCGCCCTCGATTGCTCCCTCCGCACCCAGCCTGGCCTTTCCTCTTTAGATTTGCATCAGCAGTTTGAGGAGTCTCCCAGCCTCAGGCCTGCCAGTGTCAGATCCTTAGACCTCCCCTTTCCCCCCTCCTGTCCTCACTCACCACAGCACCTGGGTCCTGGCAGCAGAAAAAGAGAAAGCAGGAGCAACGCCAAGTTGTCTGCCTCCTGCCCTCTTGAGATACTCGGGCTCCGGGGAGGAGTCACTTGCCCAAGGTTTCACAGCAGGTGGAGTGGAGGTCCCACCCAGGGCCACCTGGCTCCTGGCTCTTCAACCCTCCCCCACGCCACTTCTGCGGCTGCTGCTTGTCTCCCACCCGGGGGTTAAGTGTCGGGAAGCTTCCCAGGACAGCCCGCCGCAGCCTCTGGAACACAAGCTTTGACCGGGACTCTGTTTCCCCTCCTTGAGTGGGCCCAGCTGGTTGAGGAGCAGCGAGGGGTCTCATCCCAGCCAGGCTCAGGCTGGTGCAGCCCTGAGTGGGATGGGCCCCCTTCTGGAAGGATGCCCCTTCAGCTAACAGCTTAGCACCTGCCATTTACCCTGGTAGAGTCAGGAGCACAGGGAGACCTTGCTCCCAGCCCTGGTCATGCCCTGGGCTTCCTGAGCCTCAGTTTCCTCATCTGCACAGTGGCCTCGGGGGGGGGATGGGAGGCCCCAACCTCATACCCAGGCCCTGTGTAACCCCAGCTTGAGAAGGAGGTGGAGCGGCGGCAGCGGCTGGGGCAGGAGTCGGCCGCCAGGAAAGCCCTCATTGCGAGCTCCTACCACCCAGCGCGGCCCGATGTCTACAGCTCACTGCAGGTACCTGGCAGGGGGCAGGTTACTGGAAGGAGACGGAGGCATCCGGGCCTGAGGGCTGTCCGCCCCACGGCTTGTGTGCTCTGCCCGCAGGATGTGGCTCTGGCCCCCGAGTTTCTGGCCGCAGCTGAGTACAGCACATCGCCAGGTGCAGACCTCCAGGGCCTTCTCCAGCGGCTGGAGACAGTTTCGGGTGAGGTCTTGGCCCATCACCTTGCAGCACTGGGGGTGGGAGACTGAGGTCCCTCCACCCACCATATCTGCCTCCAAAAATCAAACCAGCAGGACTGAGAAGGGCTGGTGGGACAGACCCATCAGGAACAGGGCATGTGTATCCACTCACTCACTTATCCAACAGTTATTCAGTGCCTTGCATCAGACACGCTCAAATAGGGGTGACTGAAGAGGTTAACAAAGGGACAGTTGAGACAAGTGTGGGCTAAGGAATCAGCAAGGGATGGGGAGGGCCCCGCCCCAGGGCTAGCAACGGGGGTGGGGTTGAGGGTAGGGAGCCGTTCCCATCCCAAGACCTGAAGGAGTGGGCAAGAATGAGGTTTCTTGAACCTGCCAGGACTTGGAACTGTGGGAGAGGGCTCGCCAGATGGGGTGCACATCTGAATTTGGAGGCTAGACCTCAGGGCAGGGTGAGGCTTCAGGGATGAGTGGGGGGCCCAAGAATAGGGCTCCCCTGCCGCACGTTATGTCATTTAATCATCACAAGAGCCCTGAGAGGTGAGTACTCACGTCATCCCCATTGTACAGATGAGGAAACTGAGGCTGGGGGAAGTGAAAAGTTTATGGGTAGATTGAAACCCACACCGGAGCTCCCGGCCAACCGACTGTCCCTCCCTCCACAGAGGAGAAGCGTATCTACCGGCTGCCGGTGTTCACAGCGTCGTTCTGCCAGGCCCTGCTGGAGGAGCTGGACCACTTCGAGCAGTCAGACATGCCCAAGGGAAGACCCAACACCATGAACAACTATGGGGTGGGTGAGGCTCCACCCGGTGGGCCCGAGGAGGTGGGGACATTGTCTGGTGAGACGCATCCCCAGCGCTGCAGACGTTCTCCAAGCCTCGGTTTCCCCATCTGTAAAATGAGATCACAGCAGGATTATTATGAAGTTAAGCACGTTGATGTCTGCAAAGCACTTAACAGTGTCCTTAGTAAGGGACTCCCCCAGGGACCCAGGGTGAGGCCCTACCAGTTTACCCACTGACCCTGGGATCCCCCTCCCAGGTGCTGCTACACGAGCTGGGCCTGGATGAGCCACTGGTGACGCCACTGAGGGAGCGCTTCCTGCAGCCGCTGATGGCCCTGCTGTACCCAGAGTACAGGGGCTGGCTGGACACCCACCACGCCTTTGTGGTCAAATACGCACCAGGCCAGGATCGCGAGCTGGGCTGCCACTACGATAACGCCGAGCTCACCCTCAACGTGGCCCTGGGCAAGGCCTTCACGGGGGGTGCTCTCTACTTTGGGGACCTCTTCCAGGTTAGTGTGTGTGACCCGTGGGGCAGGGCTGGGGCCACTGAGAGTGCCCAGGCCTAAGCCCCGCTGTCCACAGGCGCCTTCGGCCCTGGCCAACCCCCTGGAGGTAGAGCACGTGGTGGGCCAGGGCATCCTGCACCGTGGGGGCCAGCTGCACGGGGCCCGGCCCCTGGGCACTGGTGAGCGTTGGAACCTGGTCGTCTGGCTCCGCGCCTCTGCTGTGCGCAACCGCCTCTGCCCCATGTGCTGCCGCAAGCCCGACCTGGTGGATGATGAAGGCTTCGGCGACGGCTTCACCCGTGAGGAGCCCGCCACGGTGGATGTGTGTGCACTGACTTGAGCCTGGCTGGGGCCAGTGTGGCGGGGTGAGGGGCGGAAATAAACACCCTGCAGCCCTCAGCACATCTTGGTTCAAAAGGACACACGAGCTTCTGGGTCATTCTTTGAGCAGACACGTTGGCTTAGGTCGGGTTTGTTAGAACCAGAGCCTGAGACAAGGATTCCCGTGCAGGTGGTTTAAGGAGGGGATACTCTTGGGAGAAGAGGGAGGAGGACAGAGCAGGAAGGAACTGGGCCAAGATGGTTTGAAATGGCATCCAGCCTCAGCCCCATCACACGGGGCTCTCTCTGGAGCATAAATCATACCACAGTTTGCCTTCCACATCAGATATTAGCTATAGGGTGTTTTGGGGTAGGGAGGGGGTGAGTAACTTCCCAGACATCCATCTCCAGGGCAAGGTGATTCCCAGCAGCCCAGGGAATCGTCAAGAGCAGAGTACAGGTGTGAGGGACTTCCCTGGTGGTCCAGTGGTTAAGAATCTGCCTTCCAATGCAGGGGACGTGGGTTCAATCCCTGGTCAGGGAACTAAGATCCCACATGCCGCGGGGCAACTAAGCCCGTGCACCTCAACTAGAGAGTCCATGCGCCACAGCAAAGGGCCCACGTGCTGCAACTAAGACCCGATGCAGCCAAAAATAAATACATAAAATAAAAAATAAATGTTAAAAAAAGAGTACAGGGCTTCCCTGGTGGCGCAGTGGTTGGGAGTCCGCCTGCCGATGCAGGGGACACGGGTTCATGCCCCGGTCTGGGAAGATCCCACATGCCGCGGAGCGGCTGGGCCCGTGAGCCATGGCCGCTGAGCCTGCGCGTCCGGAGCCTGTGCCTGTGAGCCTGTGAGAGGCCCGCGTACCGCAAAAAAAAAAAAAAAAAAAAAAAAAAAAGAGTACAGGTGTGAGGTGTCAGCAGCAGACACCTCCCTGGGAGTGGGAGTGAGCGCCCCGTCACTAAAGGGGACTTAGATGGGCTGCCAACAGCATCTTCTGGACCGTGTGGAGGGGTTACTGCAGAGGGATTAAAAGCAAGGACTTGGAGCCAGACCTCTTGGGTTTGAATTCTGATTCGGCCGCTTCCAGCTGTGACTGTGGGTAAGCCACATGATTCTCCACGCCTTTGTTTCCTCCTCTGGAAAGTACTCGTGTCCTAGAGGTGTTGTGGAGATCAAGTGACTTCCCGTTTATACAGTGATTTTGTGCCTTTTTTTTTTTTTTGCGGTACGCGGGCCTCTCACTGCTGTGGCCTCTCCCGTTGCGGAGCACAGGCTCCGGACGCGCAGGCTCAGCGGGCCCAGCCGCTCCGCGGCATGTGGGCTCTTCCCGGACCAGGGCACGAACCCGTGTCCCCTGCATGGGCAGGCGGACTCTCAACCACTGCACCACCAGGGAAGCCCTATACAGTGATTTTTAACAGACCTGTGAGTTTGCTGCTGTCGTTACTATTGAAGAGTTTGCAACTTGGCGGCCTCAGGATTGGATGAGGCATGCAGCTATGCTGTGTTTGGGAGGGTTTTCCATGTTGAAAGCTTGAGTTCTGGCTTCCGTGGGAAGGTGGGAAGATCTGGAAACACCGGGCCCCAATCGACACTGCGGTAATGAGCAGAAGCGGACTCAGCTGCCCCCAGCCTAGACGGGCCTGCGGTGCACTTTCTCACAGGGGTCTTTCCGTCATTCATTGTCATGCCCTCTCTGGTCCTTATGGACATTTGAGTTTGCGACCTCTGTATTACTGGGTGGAGACGGTGTAAAGACCAAGGCTCTGGAGCTTACGGCCCGTCGCAGTGGACACGTTCGCAGACAATCCAGAGAGGAAAGCGGCGCGCAGTCGCCTTCTTCCCTGGGGCATCACGGAGACAAAGGATGCTGCGGGCGCGGCGAAAGGACAGTGATGGGAGAGGGCATAGCTGCGGCAAAGGACCCGTGGGCTCCGGGACTGGCGCCAGGCTGGAGAGCAAGCCTCTCGTCTGGGAGCTCCGCCTGGAGCCTCAGCTCGCCTCCCCGGGAGGTCAGTGCGTCAGACTCAGTTTCTTGGGCTGTCCCAGAGACGGAACCTGGGGCTTCAGAACTAAAGGCAGCAGCGCCTTGCTTCGCGGTCGGACGGCCTTCCAGAGCACCGTCCCGGGCCGGAAGTCGCCCAGCCGCCGCTTCCTCACGCGAAGGCGTGGTGCGGGGTTGGCGGTCCGGCCGGATGGGCAGTTGAGGAGGAAGCGGAGCAGCCGCGGGGACTTTCTTTCAGGCGGCGAGGCCGCGGAGGGCGCGGGGTGGAGGGTACGAGCGCGCGGAAAGGAATGAAGAACGCACCTGGCAGCTGAGGATCGTGGCCGTTTCTAGAGGCGCCTGAGCCGCGTGCGCAGGCGTGGAGCGTCCGGGCGGGGGCGGGCCCTTAAAGGGGCCGCAGCGGAGGATCCGGGAGTCTGCGGAGAACCCGGGGTACCCCGGGGTGGGGGTGGCTGAGGATCGTGCGGTTGCACGGATCCCCTCAATATCCCTGCCCCGGGTGGTGACCAGGTCCCGAGTAGAGCCGCCCTCGGAACCCAGTTTGTGGGCCGGCCCTGTGATCAATCCCCAGTTTAAGCGCGTCTCCCCGTCTCCAGCCCGCGGCGCTATGGCTCACGTCGGCTCTCGCAAGCGCTCGAGGAGTCGCAGCCGGTCCCGGGGGCGAGGGTCGGAAAAGAAAAGAAAGAAGAGCAGTAAGGACGCCCCGAGAAGCTGCTCGGCTTCTAGATCCCGAAGCCGCAAGGCCAGCACCACCTCCTCCGGGGCGGAGGGTGAGAACCAGAGGGAATGGGAAAGGGGTGAGGGAACTTCATGGAGGAAGTTGCAGGCAGCTGGGCGGGCTTCTCCGGACTGGCTGTGGGGAAATCGCGGTGAGCGCTATTCAGAGGCACACGGAGTGTAGATCCTGCATATCTGGATTGAAAGACGCTCAGAATCCAGGGACTGGGCCAGCCCATTGAGTACGGAGTGAAGGGAGCACTTAATCATATTTTTGGTGCAGCTGGGTTTGAGATACGGAGGCTGGCCGCCCTGCTCCTGGGCAGTGACTGTGCAGCCCAGAAAGTGCCTCTCCACAGGGTGCAGAGCCCTCCTCTAGAAAGCCCTGCCAGGAGGGTCTCACCCCTCTGTAATCAGCCTAAGCCTGCTACAGGCCAGAGCAAGGGGACGAAGGTTTACTTCTTCGCCTCCTGGCCTTCCAGCCTCACCTTCTCCCTGCGTCACAGAGAGAAGCAAACACAAGGCCCGGAGGAGACCACGATCCAGCCCCTCCTCCTCTCCTTCCAGTTCTTCCAGCTGCTCTTCCTCCAGCGATGGCCGGAAGAAGCGGGGGAAGCACAAGGACAAGAAGAGGAAGAAAAAGAAGAAAAGGAAGAAGAAGCTGAAGAAGAGAGACAAGGATAAGGCCAAGGTGCAGCAGACCGAGGCTCTGCCCGGACCCTCGCTGGACCAGTGGCACAGAGCAGCCGAGGAGGACGAGGACGGCCCAGGTACAGTGCTGCCTGGTGTGCAAGGCAGGGAGGGTCCCCTCCCTGAGGCCCCCATTCCTGAGCCCCGCCCCCTGCCACCTCCCTGCCATTTACCTTCCAGTCCTGACGGACGAGCAGAAGTCCCGCATCCAGGCCATGAAGCCCATGACCAAGGAGGAGTGGGATGCCCGGCAGAGCGTCATCCGCAAGGTGGTGGACCCGGAGACAGGACGCACCAGGTGGGAAGCCGGGCCCCACGGCTGCACCTGGGCGCCCTGGTCCCAGACCAGCACTCAGGAGGAGAGGTGGTGGCAGCTTCTGCTGCTCTAAGAGGACCGAGGATGAGGGAGAAAAAGGAGTCACTCGTTGATGGGACTTCTCAGGCCACTGCTGCCCATTCCTCAGAGCAGGCAACTGCAGGGGCTAGAAGGGCCTTGGGCGGGGGTCTTCAAAGAGCCGCTGTTGGCTGGTCCGATGGCAGAGCCCACCGGGCCGCCCTCATCCTTGTCCCAAGGGTGGGAGGGAGGGGTGGGAGCGGCCAGGCTCCGCCTACTCGAGATGGTGGGGGCCTGAGGCCTGGCACCCCTCTGCTGGATGCTTCTGGTTCTGTTGCTCTGGCCTCTAAGTTAGAGGCTCAGCCTCCCCTCCCCTCCTCTAGGCTCATTAAGGGAGACGGTGAGGTCTTAGAGGAAATCGTAACCAAGGAACGACACAGAGAGATCAACAAGGTGGGTGTCGCCCCCTTGCCCAGGCCCACCCCCAGCTCTGCTTCTGATGTGTCCCCTCCTGTGTGCTTTCTTCCCCAGCAAGCCACCCGAGGGGATGGTCTGGCCTTCCAGATGCGAGCAGGGCTGCTGCCCTGAGGGCCCCACTGGCCAAGGCCTGCACGCAGTGTCGGTGGCACAGCCTGAAGGCTGGCCTCAGGGTGGGTAGCAGGGAGCCCGATGGATGCTGCTTGTCTCTCTCCTGCAGACCAGCCTCTGGCCCAGCCTCCTGTCACATGCAGGGGGTGGAGGGCAGGGTCACTGGCCTAACTGGCTCCCCTAACTCCTGAAAGAGTGCAGCTTCCCAGATATTAAACGTACCCTGGTTGGAGACTTCTGTGCTGTTGCTTTTTGTGCTGAGGAGGGGAGGGGAGAAGAGTGCAGCCCTACTTCCAGGGCAAAAATAAGGACTTCAGGAGCTTTTGGGGAAAGGACAGGCCACGTCAGTCACCTTTGCCCTCCTCACCCTCAGATGAGGTCCTGTCTGGACCAGACCCAGGGCTCTACCTCCAGCTGCATCCCAGACCCTTGGCTCTTACACTGGATTTCCTCAGGCTTGGAGGGAGGCTGCTGCCCTCGCTGCTTGTGCCACAGACGACGCAGGTCAGAATTCTGGTGGCCCGGGAGGAATCCTGGCCCAGCTTACTGGCTGTGTCCTCTGTGAAGCAGAGGCTGACAGTACCCACCTCCCTGACTGGGTTGCTATGAGGACCAACTGAGTTCATGCCTGGGAAAGGGCTGGAAGGGGGCCCAGCATAGGTAAGACCCACGTGAGTGTACTGGTATTACTGTGAGCGTAGCTGACACTGTGTACTGGGAAGGACAGCCTCTCCCCTCACAGGACAGGCTGGGCCCCCATCCCAGCCCCTGCACCCCCCACCCCCGGCCCCAGGGCTCTGGTTGCCGGCGCAGTACTGAGACCCAGAAGGAAGCCTTCCTGCTTCTTTAATTGGTGTAACAGACCACGACACAGTACACGGAGCACACTCAGGCCTGATGGAGCAGGGACAGCAAGGGCGGGCGGGGGCAAGTCAGGACGCCACTCACATTCGGTCCAGACAGACAGACAGGGGGCTGAGACGTGAAGACTGTGACGTGGCGGGTGGGCGGGCAGGCAGCTCAGACTGAGCTAGGAAGGGGGCGTGGGGTCTCTGCTGAATCCCTCTTTAGAAATCAAAGAGAAGGCAGGTGGGGGGATCTGGGGGGTGGCGGGCTGAGGCTCAGTCCTGGGGGCTTGGGGGTGGGAGTGGGACTAAGGCTTCTACTCTAACAGGCCTGGGGTGGGGTGGCAGTCAGCAAGGCCTGCTTCACCCTTTGGTTACGACTGGTTGGGCCTGAGCCCTGCAGCTCAGCACCCAATGCTGTAAACATTTTTGGTATTTTTAAAGGACTCTGTCCTCCCTCTCTTAGTTTCTGAAAAAACTGGTGCTTCCTTAAGAGGATAATGTGCCGAAAGGAATCTTCAGGTAGGCCAGGAAGCAGACCTGGATAGAGAAGACAGACGTCACCAGGGTGGCTGGGCTGCCCACCTCACCATCTATGGCTGAGGGCCGCTGGGAGAGGCCCGGGGACTATTGCTGTTGTCCTTGGCATGGCTGGCAGCTGGGCAGGCAGGCGGGGAGCTCGGAGCCGTGGAGGAGCTGCCCGCTGGGAGAGGCCGAGCCCACTGCCCACCCAGCCTCCTGGGGCCAGGCGGCCTCCCGGCCTTTATTGCAGGCGGGCTGAGACTCTTCCAGGTGCTCCTGTGGATGGCTGCTCACCGGGCGACAGGCGAGATGGGGTGAGGTGGGACCGACAGGAGGCGGCACTGGCCATGGGGGGCCCTCGTCGGGGCTGTGATTGTCGGGCCAAGCGATTCCCGCTGGGAGCAAGGGGTTAGATATTGCACTTTCACTGCAACAGTTACATTAAAACTTGGTCCATAAAATAATCGTCGCTTTATACATAATGCCTGAAACAACAACAAAAAGCTACATCTTAAATATGAATAAACCCTGAAGGTCCCATCCCTCCAGACGTTTTTCGCTGCACAAAATAAATAGCTTTCACTCTGTACAGACCCACTTTTGCAGAACATTTACACGACCCTTTGGCTGTACATATCTACACACGGGAAAATGTTAACATCCGTCTGCGCGCCTCCCCGTCCCAGCCCACGAGGCCCTGAGGCCGTATCCAGGTTGGCAGCAGCTTCGCATAGAAGGAGCCTGGTCGCTGGACGGCTGGCTGAGGCCTGGCAGGCTCCCCCGTCTCAGAGCAGGTAGAGCAGCAGCGGAGGGGCTGCCGGGGCTGAGGCCACGGCTGAGATTGCCGTCGGTTCCGGGGAGGGAGGGCTGATGCTCAGACCCAGCGCTCAGGACAGCGCGGTCCTTACCAGGTGGGAAATGAAGTCGTGGCTGCCTGCCCTGAAGCTAACTAAGCGAGTTGTGGCTTCTTAGATTCGGCATCGAAACGGAATTGGCGTTAAAAAAAACCTAAGTGTGTGCCCCACTCACCCCAGAGTAGAAATTCAGTGGAATTAACGAGGGTCAGGCGAGGCAGGGAGCCCACGCCCCGCTGCCTGGGCAGGGGACAGGGCCCTGGGACCCAGAACCAGGCTGGACTCCGTCACAGTGCTGGGCGTTTTCATGTGGAGGGGCTGCGTTTGGTACTGAAAGAGTTAAGAAAAGGAAGCAGCCAAGGATTGCTCATTTAAAAAAACCTCATAGAAATCAGATTGGAGAAGTAGAAAGGTGTAGAAACGTGGAAGGGGGGGCCGAGGCGCAGGGCCTTGGCTGACGGCTGGCGAGGAGCGGAAGAAGTAAGCCCGGCTGGTCCCGGCCCCACGGCCCGAGGCGAGGCTTCTCAGGAGCCACCAGCCTGGCGGCCTGGGCTGTGCCTGAGGCTGAGATGACGCCAGGCCCTTGGCTGGATGGGGCTCCCGGTGGGGCAGCTGGAAGGGGTTGGGAGTCCGGGGCTGCCATGGGCCAGGCGGAGATGCGGAAAATACCATATGGCCTTTCTCTCCTACTTGTACAAGGATTCTCTGCCCTGGAGCCTTCTGTGTGGCGACGGGTCCTGGATCAGCAAACGCTGAATTTTCACGCACGTCAACGGATCTGTAGCCATAGGAGATGGTGATGGGTCTCCACCCTCAAACTTCAGTGCAAAACCAGTGAGGTCGAGCAGTTGAGTAACTCGAGTTAACAAGAAGCAGGCTGTCCCCCGTTGGAGCTGCTACCAAGTGGGAGGGGACTTGGGGGTCGGGGCGAGCTAGTGGACGGGAGGTACCCAGGCCTGGCATCAGGATGCTGGGCGGTCAACGCAGGGCAAGTGTCCGGGAGTGCCTTCCCGGCCAGTCCACGCTGGGGGGGTCCTGGTCCCTCCGTCATCCTCGGGCTGATCGTCCTGCCAGCTTCCACGATATGCTGGAACCCCGCAGACCCTAACACGTGAGGCAGGGCTGGAAGGGCTGTGTGTGGCACGGCCCCGTGTCCTCTGCCAGGCCCTGGGACAAGCTGGGCCCCAGCCGACTGTCCGTGCCCAGGCCAGGCCTCCTGGCAGGGCGGGCCGCCCCGGCCTAGCACCATGGAGACCACAGCGCCTTGCTCCCGGAGCCCTACTTGGGGCCCGCAGCTGTCCCCGGCTCGGGCCGGCCCGCCATGGTGCGGCCCCAGCAGCCGGCCGCCACGCTCATGCTACGTTGTCCCCGCTGCTCGCCGTCCGCCTGGCTCTGCGTCCGCTCGTGCCGGTGGCCGGGCCCGCTGGGCTGGGCCGAGATGGTGCGGAGCAGGTGGTTCCGGGAGCGCAGGAAGTCGCCCTGGCCAGGCAGGCCGAAGCTGCCCTTGCGCAGCGCCATGCGGGTGGCCGCGTTGCGGGCCGGGCGCGCCCGGTGGTTATACTTGAGCTGGGCCAGGTGGGCCGCGTAGCCATCGGTGATGAACTGCGGGGGAGGGAGGGCAACGCGGAGCACAGCTGTCAGGGGGCGGGGCTCCCGGGGCTGCCCGACCGCCCGCCAGCCATGACGCGTCTGCTCACCTGGCACTGCTGCTGCAGCTTCTTGGTGGGCCGGCCCACGATGTAGATCTGCATGGGGGACAGGCTGATGGAGCTGTAGACCGCCACGTCCTTGGTGGAGCCGTAGGCCGCGTGCACGCGCAGGTGCAGCTGTGGGTCAGACGGGCGTGGGCGCGGGCTCGGCCCTTCCGCCTGTCCCCACCCCACTCCCTTCTAGCCGGGACCCACCTCAGAGATGAGCAGCTTCAGGAAGTTGGCCTTGTGCCTCAGCGGGTCGTGCACCAGGCCGTCACAGAAGGACACCACGCCGTGAGGGAAGTTGTGCTGGGCCAGCCATGCCACCACCCGCTGCTTCTGCATGTCAGGCCGGCCCGTCACATAGATGATGAGGTAGCCCAGGTCCTGCCAGTGCCTGGGGGCGAGGGGCAGGCCTGGGTGTCCCACGGATGCACTGTCCTCCCTCTTGGGCCGCCCAGCCAGTCCCCACGGGGGCCACTAAAGAGCACCTCTCGGGTCAGGGGCCGACAATGGCAGCAGCAGCCGGACTGACAGCAGCGCGGTGCTCGCGGCCCCCACCCCCGCCCCCTGCAGCAGGTGTAACTGGTCTTGTTAGAAGCAGCCCCGCTCCCCAGGTAAGGGAACTGAGGCATCAACAGCAAGAGGTTACAGCTGGGAGGTGTGACCCAGCTGCGGGGTCCCTGCCCCATGTCCCAGCTCTGGCACCCAGGGCCCTCCGCCGTCTGGCCTTGGAGCTGCCTGCCTCTGAGCCCACCCGCTGCTGCTCGGAGCGCTCACCGCACCACGTCCACGGCCCCGGCCCGCACTTTGGGGTCGCTGCCCATGATGGACACGCTGGCGGCGAAGGAGCCATCGATGCTGAAGACCACGAACTCCGTGCCCTTGGGCAGCACGGTGATGTAGCTGTCGGCGAACGTGTGGTCTCCCCTGGGAGGGGGCAGCTCATCAGAACCCACCAGGGCTCTTTCCTCCCGCCCCGGACGAGGCTGACCCGGCCTGCTCACTCCTTGGAGCTCATACCTGACCACCATCTTGACGGGGTAGACACCCACGCCCAGGCGGTGGGTCTCGGGGATGGTGTAGGAGACGCGCCCACTGCTGTTGGTCACCAGCGTGTCCAGGTACAGCCACTCACCCGAGGGCGGCTGCATCATGATGTGCACGTCCACCTGGAGCCGGGAGGGCTGGTCATGGCTGGGCCGCGCCCTTGGCCTCCCCACCCCCACTTCCCACCCCCCAGCCAGAGGGAGGCGAGGTGGGGGGCTCCCGCGGGCTCCCTGTGTCTTTACCTTCTCCCCGGTCAGGGTGACCATGTCCAGGGGCCCATACATGAACCGGCCTGTCAGGACCTGAGGGCCATCCTCGTTGGCGACCGCATCATTGATCCGGTGATTGGCCGTCACGTTCTGGGGGGAGGAGAAGCAAAGCTGGGTCAGGGCTGGGGATGGAGGGGCGGCTGGGGCCTCCTGGGCTCAGCTCAAGCTTCCCACGGGCCTGGGGCGTGAGTACGGGTGCAAAGCCCGATGACCCAGCTCAGCCACTGAGCTACGTGGCCTTGGCGCTGGTCCCCATCTGTAAATGGGGTTACAGCTCCAACCCCAGACTGTGAGGATTAAGTAAGACAGCACACTTCTCTGTGACTCAGTTTCCTCATCTGTAAAATGGGGTCTTCTTGCGCGGATTCAATAGGACGACAGCTGTGGGACCTGGGCACTCAGAGGACCCCTCACCCGCAGCTTCACGTGGGTCCTCTTGCGCTGCCACTTTTCTCTCGGCTTTGACGGGGTGAACACCGAGACCTCCTTGCCGTCCAGTTCCAAGATGCTGGAGTTGTCGTGCCTCATGACCTGGGAGTGGACACAGAGGGAGGCCATGGGGCAGGCTCAAGCCTGGGGCTTCCTGTTCTAGAGGGGAGAGGCCAGCGGCCCTAGGGGCCACGCTACCCATGGGAGGGTTTGGCGGGGGGCACTATTTGACCCCACTGCAGTCTGCTCTCTGGCCTGTTAGGGTGCACATCCATTCACCCCATCTCAACATCCCCACGGCTTCCTCCATCCTGCCGGCTGTGGCGTCTGCTGGGGCCAGAAAGTGGGGCTCCCCACCGTCCTCATCTATGAAATGGGGCCACCTCAGCAGCGGTGTCAGTCGGGCCTCCTGAGAGGTGCAGGTGTGCCCGTCAGGGGGACCCTGGGTACCTGTCTCAGCAGGAAGGAGACCACATCCGTGGACTCCCAGTAGCTGGCGTGGAAGAGGTGGGGCAGGGCCACGGTGGGGAAGGCCGTCAGGGCGTCGGGGCAGTACAGGGCGTAGTCGATCCGCTTCTGACCCCACCACTTCGCCGCAACTGCCAAGAGGAGGGGCTGTGACTGGGCTGGGCCCCAGGGGCTCACCTGGCCCCTCAGGCCGGGCGCAGCCCAAAGGCAAGACCCTCCTCTGACCAGAGAGAAGGGCTGCAACCAAAGCAAGTCTCCTTCTCCCACACTCGGCGACGGGAGCAGCAAGCAGCCAGGGCGCCTGAGGAGGGGGAGGTGGGGGACTGCGGCTCAGCCGGGAGGATGTGGAGATACAGGGCGAGGGGACAAGCCCAGTCCAGAGGCAGGACTGCCTGGCCCTGGTCCTGTCGACCCCCCGCCTTGGGCCTTATCACTGCCCTCTCCAGGCTTCTCCTGGACCCCCTGTCTGCCCCCGCAGGCCTCAAGGATGTGCGAGGCTTTGCAGAGATGGAGTCACGATTCCTGGGCCCCAAGGCAAGGCCCGCTGTCCTCAGCACCTGGCAGGCAGGGTGTGAAGTGAGGGCCTTCAGTCTACACAGCCTGCGCGTGAAGCCGGCTCCCCCTCCAGGCTCGGGGACCGCCCAGGTTTGCAAAAGCCTCCTGGGTGACTGCACGCAGGAGGTGCACCTGGTTAGGCTCGGGGTGGCCCTGTTCTCCGCCTGCAGCCTGCCTGACGAGCAACCCCCAGCCCTCACCCGGCCTCCATCCAGCTGCCCCCCCCCACCCCCCACTGCTCCTGCTTCCTCCCCGGAAGTCTGGGTGCTCCCAGACCAAGCCGCCAGCTCCCCGCTAGGCCTCAGCAGGGCCCGGGGGTGAGGCGTGCCTGGAAACAGAGCGTGACCCCAGTTAGAGAAGGCGGACGTGTGTGCATGGAGGGCTGTGACGCCCGGGACCTTCTCTGATGTCCAAGTCGGGGAGGCGGGGGCCCTCCCCAGGCTGGGGCTTGCCTGCTGGCCCAGGGCGGTGGGCGGTAGTGGGGGAGGGCAAGCAGGGATGGGCACCTGACGCTGGGGCTGTGGCTAAGCGGTGCACAGGCTCAGCCCTGCTGGGGCCACCACTGCCCCCGTGGGCCAGGAGGACACCCACGCCGGCCTTAGCCCCAGAGCCCTGCTCTGACAGGCAGCCTGGGAGCCAGTCATGTGGCAGGGGGCCGCTGGCCCCGGGGGAGTGTGTGGGGGGGTGACCCGGACTCTGCTACCAGCTGCTGAGAAGCTTCTGAGATGGGCAGGAGCGAAGCAGGCTGTGGGTGACTCTGCCCCCTGGGGCGGCAGGAGGGGCTGGCACAGGAGACCTCGCCTCCCTGGCTCCCCTCGGCCACCGCTGCAGCTTCTCCAGAAATGGGCCCCCCAGCTTTCTCCTTCAAGGAGCACCTGCTCCCCTGGGGCTAGGACCCCTCCTCCCAGACCCACCCACCCCCAGCTGAGACAGCACCACCCATCTCCCACCACCTGCACCTGCCCCCCCCCATGCCCTGCCCCAGGGCCACCCCTTTCAACGTTCCTTCCTTGCAGAGTCCTCTATGGACACGGGGGCTGGATCACTCTTCGCCACGGGGCCGTCCTGGGCACCGTACGGTGTTGAGCAGCACACCTGGTCTCCACCCACCAGATGCCGGTGGCGCCCACCCCGGTTGCCTCCAGACGCTGCACACTGTCCTCTGGGGGCCGGGCACAGTGGCCGCCATTGAGACGGGCTGCGACAAGGCACAGCCCCTTGCTGTGACGGGGAGGCAGGCCCCGGCACTGCTGCACTCACCCTGGGCAAGGCTGGACGCTGTGCAGCTCTCAGCCATGCCCGACACCTGGCTGGCGATGCTGATCTCGCTGGCCCGGCGGAAACCTCGGGCAGTGGGGGCTGTGCCAGGCGAGGAGGGGGCCGCGTGCTCTTGGAAGACCGCGTTGTGGGCCTGGAGTGCATCTGCTGCAGGCGGACAGGGACCAAAGACTGCGGGTAAGGAGGCCTCGCCCAGCCCGGCCCTCCAGCCCGCGAGCAGTGGGAGGGGGCGTCCAGCATGTGCTGGGGCTGGGGCAGCCGGAGCGGCCGCTGTGCCAGACAAGGCCGACACGTCCAGCTGCTGAGAAGCAGGGGTATCTGAGCACAGCTGGCAGAGAGGATGGGCCCAAGCGAGCCAGGGCCAGCCTGCTCAGGGCCCAGAGCTGAGGCAGAGAGAAGGGAGCGCTGGGGCAGGGGTGGACAGACGGACCAATACAGACACAGTGGGCAGGGAGGCAAGGCGGCCGGGCTCATGCCCCACACTGGCCACGGCCACCCTTCCAGTCCAGCCATTTTGGCCTCTGGGGCTCGGCCTAGCCTGGCCTGACCCACAGCCCGCGGCAGCTGGCTTTGGGGGCGCTAACAACAGGGGCCTGGGGCAGCTTCCCAGGGATGCCCAGCGCTGAGGACTGAGAATGAGGCAACACCCCCTGCACGTGCCTCACACACGGGTCACATCGAGCCAGCCCTGAATGGGCATCTGGGGACAAAGGCAGGGGCTGAGGGCTCGAGCCAGGCTCACCTGGGTCCAGCCTGAGAACGGGGCTCGGCTACAGGACCCACATCTAGACGGGGTGCAGGAAATGCCTGGACCTCCTCAGGAAGAGGGAGTGGGGCCTTGAGAATCCAAGCCCTAGCCAGGACCGAAGTCTTCTCCTGGGGGTCAGGTGGGTCCCAGCGGGCTCGAGGCCTCACCCCAACTCCTTCTGCTAGCCTCACAAACAGGGGAGAGAACCCTCGGACTGACACCTGTGCTGGGTGACCCTGAGGCAGCTGCTCCCCTCTCTGGGCTCGTGCGCCTCCTCTGCTTTGGGTCCCCTCCCTGCTCTGCCTAGTGTCCAGAGAGGGGGCACCAAGCCTGCTCCCAGGGCCTGTCCTGCCTGGTCTCTGCTTCTCGCCACCACAGCTCCACAAATTCCGGGTGGCCAAGGAGGGCACGGGGGTCCCTGAGGACCAGCGGTCAGCCGGTGAAGCAGACGTCACCACGAGCAGGGGGTTACACACACTCAGCAGAGCTCGGGCTGGGGTGGGGCCCGTCTCGCCAGGTGACTGCGAGAACGGGGATACTGGTCTCCAGGAAGCCATCCCTGTGAGGGAGGGGGACCAGGGGGCCTTCTCCAGGACCAGCTGGGGGTTTCTCTGCACGGTCTGGACTGGAGGCATATGGGGAGAGAAGAGGGGACACAAGAATAGACACTTGTGTGCACGTGACACAGACGTGCGCCGCTCCTCAAGAGCCAGGACGTGACAGGACTAGGACATGGGGGCAGGTGGGACGGGCCGTTCCCGGGGGGCAGGAGTGGGTCACGGGCAACCCCCTCTCATGCTCCTGCACCCCAGCTTCAGGCTACGTGACCTGGAGGCTCCGGAGCTGTCTGCCACGGGGTCCCTTCACAGGGCAGGACAATGCCTGGGACTCAGCCAGGGGCCCTCAGGTCCTCAGGTCTGCCTTGGCAGGGCGGTGGGGCGGGGAGCGAGGTCCCTAGCTGTGTGTGTGTGTGTGTGTGTGTGTGTGTGTGTGTGTGTGTGTGTCGGGGAGCGAGGTCCCTAGCTGTGTGTGTGTGTGTGTGTGTGTTGGGGGGGGAGGGAGGGTGAGGGTGGGGGAGGCTGTCTCCCTCCTACCTCCCTGGGGTGGGTGGGGCTAATGCACCGCACCTACACCAGGTGACCCGCTTCCAAGGTGTTCAGTGCAGGACGCCCCTCCCCTCACGGCAGGGCCAGCCCCGGCCTGGGGCACCCAAAGAGAGGGGACAAGTCCCACCATCCCCGAAGGCCGGGGGCCCATGGGGCTCTCACCCAGCAGCGTCGAGCAGCCGTCCCCCAGCGGGTAGCGCTGGTAGCGGGGGATGCTGAGAGGCGGCAGGGCGTGGAATCGCCGCTCCAGCAGCGGCTCCAGGCGCGAGGCCGACGGGTCGGCGGGGTGGAAGAGGTTGTAGACTTGCTGGCAGGCGGGCCGAAGCTGGAAAACTGGGGGGCGGAGTGGGGGGGGGGAGTCGCAGCGCCTGGAGCTAGCTCCGCCCTCAGGAGGCGGGGCCTAGAGCAGGCTGGGATTGGGTGCAGTGCGACGGGACGGGGTTGGGGATACAGAGAAACCCGAAAGTGTGTCTCCATCAAATTTGGGATTCTGTTTGGGCCACTGTCCCTTTATTAACCAAATTTGTTTTAATTGAATAAGTTATAATGACCGTGGTTAAAAAAATTTGTTTTTAAGTACAGAAATATATATGATAAAAGACATATAACGGAGGGTCCCCTTTCTCCCCAGAGCCCCGGGGCTGGCGCCCCACCTGCAACTTTTGGGAGCCTCACGCGCATGCGCGGCCTGAGCCGGGTAGAGCTATCCGCTATTAGAAATGTCTCTAGGCTGTGCGATGGGGCTGTGCTTTCGAACATCTCACAGTTGATGGGAAGATCACGTGGACGTCATTATAAACTATCAGTAACATATATCTCACTTTAAAAAATACATACAAATAGGAACATAATCTATGCTTTTTGAACATAATCTATTGTTTTTTTTCATTTAACACAATAAATGGGAGTCTTTCGTATCAGCACTCTAGTTCCGCCCCATTCTTTTTAACTGCGGCGGGGTATTCCATTGTATGGCTGTGCCGCGATTGATTTAACCAGCTCGCATCCCATTTAGGTTGGTTCTGTTTTTTCACCCTTACAGATGACGTTGCCCTAACATCAGTGTCTCTGAGCTGTGTGCTCATACCGAAGCCACTGTTTACTTGCTCTTGGGCAAGTGTCTACGCCTGCCTCTCTGAGCCTCAGTTTCCCGCTGGGGCCCCTGCACAGCTCCTGTAGGATGGCAGTTCTCCCTGGACCACACTCGTTGATCCCAGGGTCACGGGGCAGGGACTGCTGCTCTGATGGCTGCTTAGCCCCCAGGTTCTGTCTCCCTGTGTGTGTAGCCATGAGGAGGAACCTGGAGCAGCGTGGCTGTGGTCCCTCTGGGGCTGGGAGGCCACCCGATCGAGGAGACTTTGGGGGTGCCTGGTTTCACATCTCTTCCTTATGGGAAGACCTTGGGCCTGGGAGACTGGGTCTGGCCCCATCTGATCCTGGGGCAGCTCTTTCCATCTCTGGACCTCAGCTCCCAGAGGTGCCTTGGAGATTAAATGAAACAGCGTGCTGGGAAATGGGGCCAGGGACTGAGCTGCTGAAGCTGGAGCAAAGGAGAGCAATGGGTCCTTGGTGGGGGGTGCAGAAAAGAGGAGGAAGGGGCCTGGGAGGTGGCCATGGCCTCATGACAGGGGTCCACTGAGACCCTCTGCCCAGCTCATGCCCACTCCCCCCACCCCCCCGCCTCACTCCTCCCCTACAGGGACTCTCACCATCCAGGGAGGGGATGACGGTCTTCCTCAAGGCCAGGACCAGCCCCAGCGGGCACCCGAAGAGGAAGAGGTCAGCGATCTCGAAGTCGAACTTGCCCACGGCCCCTGTGCCGTCCAGCATGGTGGAGCTGCTTGAGTGGCGGGAGCTGGGCTCATTCCTCAGCACGCTGGCGTGGAGGCTGCAGATGCCGGGGGACAAATGAGGTCACACCACAGCCCTTCTCGGGGCTGGCCTGTTCTTAGCCTCCTGAAAGAGGCTCCTCAGGGGTCATCAGGCCCAAACGAGGCTTGGTCCCTGTGTGGTCCTGTGAGTGCAGCTGTCCAGCACCTGCTGGGACACCTCCGGTGACAGAAGGTCCCAAACTCTCTAGGGAGCCCACCACCTTTGGGACAGCCCTGACCGGGATCACGCCGCCCCTGGTCAGTTCTGCTCCCTGATTCTGCCATCCCCACTTCCAGCCCTGGTCAATCTGTTCCCTCTGACTCAAGATGGCCCAAGGCGTGTACAAGACCACAGCCGTACCCAACAAGCACCTTCTCCCGGCTGAAGAGCCATGGCCCAGTCTGGGGATCGCAGGACAAGGGCCGGGGGTGCCTCCAGCACCCTCACGTGGGCCATCGGCATGATCTTATCCATGTTCTCACTTCTGAGCCGTCCCTCTGTCTTAGAGCCCCCGACCTCACCTGGCGGTGGGCCTCACTACCCACCTGGACAGGAAGGCCTGGTGCTGCTGGATGGTGTCCAGCTCGTAGGTGGACGAGTCACTCCTCTTGCGGGGCAGCTGCTGTTTGGGGTCCTCAGCGCCGTTGCTTCGGGGGATGTCGATGTTGCTGCGGCTCAGGTGCCGGCTGCTCTCCAGGGTGCCGCCATGTGCCGCATTGACCGTCGTGCCCGGGGACAGCAGGTCAGTGTCCTGGAACGGCCCCATGCAGGCTCACTGCCCGGTGGCCACTGGCCTGGCCCCCTCTTCAGTGTCCTGGAGGCCGTGTCTGCCCTCCTGACTCCAGGCCCACTGGCCACTGCTCAGCGGCCTCTCACCCAAGCCAGGGAGGGAAAAGCCCTGTCCCTCTGTGCCCCACGGTCCCCCCCAGCCTTCACTCTTGGCCTGGCCTGCCCATGTGGGCCTTGCTGATCTCCCACTGATCCCGCTGCCTCGCCCGGCCTGCCAGGCCATTTGCTAGTCTGCAGCAGAGGGACCTTGGGTGCTCTCTCCTACTGGGAAGCTCAGAGGATCCACCCCCCAGGACCAGAGCCTGCTCCCCACGGTGCAGACCCTGCTTCACCGCCTGCTGAAGCTGCCGTGCTCCTAGGTTGAGGCGCGCCGCAGCTGTTCACCTGTCCCACGCATCCACCCCCTGCCTTTGGGCACCTGCATTAGCAACCTCTGCCCTTCCCTTTTTCCACAGGCCTCTGGGATGTTTGGAGCCGGAGGGTGACAGTCCTCAACCTGGAGTCCCCTGCTCTGGGGGCTGGGGGAAGCTAGTACCTGCACACTGGCCACGCTGCCCCGGCGGCTGCTGCTCTGACTCTCAGGTACCGTCTGGCTGCTGCAGCATAAGGCATCGAACGCCAGGATGCCCCCGACGCAGTCCCCGATCAGGCAGACCTGGAGGGGGAGAGGCTCAGGGGCCTGAGAGCCCACCCTGCTTGCTGGAGGGCTGGCTGGGGAGAGCCCTGGCCTGGAGGACCAGGCCAGCCCACCCTGCAGGGTTTCTGTCTTCCCTTCCCCCACCCCACAACTCACCTGCCCGTTGAAGGTCACGCCCTCCTGGGACTTGATGAAGTCCCCGTAGGCGAGGTTGGCCCGCTGGATCACTGTGGCAACGGCCTCCTGGTAGTGGGGCGAAGAGGTTGCCAGCAGGGGCAGGGCGGCCAAGGGGATGTGGTCCTGGCTGCTGGACAGACAGCCTTCGTCGTGGCTGTAGGGGCTGAGGCTGGGGGCGGGAGACCGGTCAGGAGAGAGCAGGTGGCCTCAGCTCAGCCCCGTGGGCCCCTCTTCCCTGACCCGAGCATCAGAGCAGGAGCTGCCTGACACCCTGAGAGCCTCAGCCCTGACTTGGCAAACCTCGTGGGGATGCTTCCAGGCCAGGCATGGGGAACAGGGCAGGGAGTAAGGCCAGTATGTCAGAGGCAGGTCAGCATCCCCACATTACAGATGCAGAAACTGAGGCTCAGCTCTGGGCCCCGGCCCCTCCAGGACCCTAGGCTCAGCCATCTGCGTAGGTTTTGCCGCCTCCTGGCAGAACAGGCTAGACGGCGGGTTTGGATGTCGGCACTGTGGTCCCAGTACTGCGGCTGGGGGGGGGGGGGTGTCTCCTGACCCTCAGGGCCAGGGGAGGGGCAGGTGGCAGCGAGCCTGGGCACTCACTCGGAGACGAGGGCGAAGGCAGTGGAGCAGATGGGCGGGCAGGGCACCAGGCGGATGGCCAGGTGGCCCAGGGCGCTGGGGTAGTGCACGCGCATGACGGTGTCGAACACGGTGGCGATGGTGTTGGTGTCGCCCTGCTTGGAGCCGGGGTCCCCGGCGCCCGTGTCCAGGATGGTGCCTCCGTGCAGCAGCAGCAGCAACACGTGGATCTTGGAGGGCGGCACGGCCAGCGGCGGGCTGACCTCGTCCTGTGCGGGTGGGGGGTGGGGGGGGTGAACTCCCTGGGGACTCGGCTCCTGGCCGAAGCTTCTGTCCTGCTGGGGGGACGCTTGTGGCGGCCCAGTCACTCCCTCTGAGACCCTGTCTCAGCTCCTCTGCTCCAGGGCCTGGTGCCCCTCCCCCGGGGAGGCCCAGCTGCTTCTTCCCCTCCCCTCTGTGTTCAGCCCTGCTCCCTGCCGGCCTGACAGGGGCACAGAGGACAGGGAGGGAGAGGGTCTCTTCCTTCCGAAGCACAACTCCACCTCCCATCTGCGGGCCCAGGCAGGGGCTTCTGGGCTTCCAGCCTTGGGGGGCAGGCAGAGGCTCAGCCCCATGTGGGCCTTTGGGGCCTGCCTGCCCTCCGTGTGTCTGTGTCCAGACATCAGTCTGTCACAGGCTCTCTCTCTTTTTTTAAAAATTTATTTTATTTATTTACTTTTGGCTGTGCTGGGTCTTCGTTGCTGTGCGCAGGTTTTTCTCTGGTTGCCGCAAGCAGGGGCTATGCATGCAGGCTTCGTTTCACCGCGGCATGTGGGATCTTCCCCGACCAGGGCTCGAACCCGTGTCCCCTGCATTGGCAGGCAGATTCTTAACCACTGCGCCACCAGGGAAGCCCTCACAGGCTCTCTTAAGAGGGGCTGGGGGGGACTTCCCTGGCGGTCCAGTGGTTGAGAATCCGCCTTCCAATGCAGGGGATGCAGGTTTGATCCCTGGTTGGGGAACTAAGATGCCACATGCTGCGGGGCAACTAAGCCCGCGCCACAACTAGAGACAAGCCTGTGCACCGCACCGAAGACCCAATGCAGCCAAAAACCAAACCAAACCAAAAAAACTCTGAGGCAAGCAATTAAAGAAAAAAAAAAGAAAGAAAAAGAGGGGCGGTGGGGGTCAGGGATTCAGATTCAGCTTGGCCGCTCAGCCAGCAGCTCTGAGCTCTCCCTCCATCTACATGGGCCCTCCCCTGCTGCCCCAGGCCCATGGCCCCCAGGCCCTGCCATTCCCAGCCTCTAAGACCAAGGTCCTCAAGAGCAGAGATGTCCCAGAGGTGGCAGAACCCCAGCATCTTAGAGTGGGGAGGGCAACGCAGGTGTGTCTATCTGAACCCCCCTCATTTGTGAGGAGTCAGCCCTGCTTATGAAGTCCAAGTGAGACTTGCACACATCCACCATGGGAATGGAACTGTTCTATCTACAGACGAGGTGGCCCAGAGACAACAAGGGACTTGTCTAATATCACACAGCGCATCAGTACCAAGCTGGACCGGAACCCAGAGCTCCTGCCACCAGCTCAGTGCTCTTCTGCTACCCTAGGCTGTAGCCCCATCCCCAGGGGCCTCTCCCCATCCCTGGCTTCTGGTGTGTGACTTCTGGTGTGGGAGGCCAGGGCCAGGGCCCAAGAAAGCCACAGGTGAGTACCTGCCTTGCCCATATTATGTCAGGGACTGAGGGGGGCAGGGAAGGGAGCTGAAGAGAGGGGCCTGTCCCTACGGAACTCAGGAGCAGAACAAGGGGCTGAAGCCATCTGGAGGGGCCATGGGGGGTCAGCTGGCCCTGAACTGGGCACTGAACCCAGGGACTGGCGAGGCCACCGGGAACGGGTCGGGCTGGGCTGGGAGCCTCTGAGCAGCAGAGGGCTTTGGGCGGGAGGAAGGCTGGTGGGTGGTACCGGGCCTGGGGTGGAGGCAAGGCTGGGCTGCCTCAGTCCCCAAGAGGGGGCTGGTCATCGGCCGGGCGTGGGCCACAGGGCCTGGGCAGGAATGAACTCACGGCCCAAGGCAGGGCGTGGTCACTGGCTGCCCAGACCACAGGCCAGGACAGAGGCACCAGATGGTCCCAAAGACTGATCAACACAGCCAGGCGCGAGGCTCATGGAAGGCGCGTCTTACAGCACCCTCCCTGTCACCCAGACGTGGCCCCTAGTCGCCTGGGACGGGCAGGGCTGGGCAGTGCGGGGCTGAGAGAATCCTGCCTGCTGCTGGGACCCAGCACTGGAGGCTGGGGGCTCTTCAGGGACCCAGGAGGCCTGTGCGAGACACAGCTTTCCTCCCATTCAAACTGCTTTCTACAGGGGCACACCCTGCCTGAGACTCGAACCCCAGTGGGAACAGAGCCATTGGGAGGCGGGGCCTGGGAGCCAGCTCTGGAGAGCCAGGGGTCCCCAGCAGTGACTAGGTAAAGCCGTCCTCCTCCCTCGAGCCTGGGAGAAGAGGCTCCGGTTTGGGGACCGTTGCCAGCAAAGGGATCTGACTCTGGATGGCGGTGTCCCAGAACCAGTGCTGGGTCCAAATGCACATCCCCAGGAAGATACAGAGCCCGAGGCCCCTTCTGCCCCTCCTGGGGGGCCGTCAGAGCTGTGTGCGCCGAAGGCAAGAGGGGGGGGCTCTGTTTGCTTTATCGCCATTAACCGGCAACTGGGAATCAATTCCCCTCGTTCCCGTTACCCTTCTAGAAAAGCCCGCTTCGACCTCAGAACTCAAAGAGAATCCCAAGAGGAGGATGGCGGTGCAGATGCACCCCCTCCCCGGTCCGAACTCCCCACGGGTCCTGAGTCCCCAGAGGTGCCGTCTCCACCTCGGGCAGCTAGAGGCCAGAGCAGTGAGGTGACCGCGGCGAGTGACAGCCCCACTCTGCCCCGGCTCCTGCCCCACTGCAAACAGCTCTGACCGCCCACAGGTGGAGGAGGAGAAGGGGCGTGAGCTCCATGCAAAGAACCCCCAAAGCAGACACAAGCGCTCTACCAAGACAGCTTGATTGGACAATTAGACTCTTCCCACCCCCGGCGGGGCGGCCATATCACTTCTGCCTAGATGACTTTCGCTTCCTCCCCTTCTATCGTTTTTCCTTCAGGGACTTCAGACAAGCTGAGCACAAGGTGAAGATCTTATTTTTGATCTGGAATTTACAAGTTTCTCATTTTGCTTTCCAAGGGTGGAGCGGGGTCAAGGCCTTCCTCGGGGGAGCTGTCTGCAGTCCTACTGGCTCTCAGGGGCATCAGAGGGGCTGGGCCCTAGGCCTCTCTCCAGTGGTGCCCAGGCCAGTGTGGACATGATGCTGTGGGAGCCAAGCTCTGCCTCCATGGTCTCCCCCGCGGGACTGGTCCTTTACGCCCTGCCTCCCCTGCTGCAGCCCTGGCCCTCTCCACCTTGGCACCCACCTCAATGATGTTCAGCTGCTCCACACTGGAGGCCACCCTGAACTCGGGGGCGCTCTGGCGGTACAGACCGTCTGCAACACAGAAGTGGTGGGTGGGTGTGAGCAAAGGGGCAGGCCCAGCGGACAGAGGCTGTGACCGTGACAAGCAGGGCCCGAGGTGTCCCCCCAACCCCCCTGGGTGCTTCGGTGCTCCTCCTTAGGAGGCTGTAACCTGCAGCCCCCAGCTGGTTACCCTGTGTGTCCTCTGGCTCAGGGCTTTCGATTTTGTCCATGAGGTCATTGGAGTTCCACTTGGTGATGTCCTTGGGGAACATTTCCTCTGAATCGGACAGGTCCTCTGGGGAGGAGAGAGAGGGGCTTCAGCACCCCGATCAAGGGCAGGGAGTCAGGGGAGGAGGGGTGCTGGGAGCCCTAAGAGTGGCCGCTCTGGGGGCTCCCATGCTTCTCTGGCCCGTGTGGCCCTCCCCACTTGGTTCTATGCTCTCCCTTCCTTAACAGGACGGACACACGGCCACATACTCACGGGGCTTCTGCCTGATGTTTTTCAAAAAATTGTGGTAACTTTCACTTAACATAAAATTCACCATTTTAACCATTTTCAAGCAGCATTTAGTCCATTCACGATGCTATGCAACCATGAGCTCTGTCTGGTTCCAGAACTTCTCCATCTCCCCCGATGGAAACGCCTCCATTAGCAGTCATGCCTCATCCCCCGCCTCTCCCAGACCCTGGCAACCACGGGTTGACTTTCTGTACTTATGGATTTGCCTGTTCGGGACATTTCCCATACATGGGATCATACAGTATGTGGTCCTTTTTTTTTTTTTTGCGGTACGCGGGCCTCTCACTGCCGTGGCCTCTCCCGTTGCAGAGCACAGGCTCCAGACGCGCAGGCTCAGCGGCCATGGCTCACGGGCCCAGCCGCTCCGCGGCACGTGGGATCTTCCTGGACCGGGGCACAAACCCGCGTCCCCTGCATCGGCAGGCGGACTCTCAACCACTGCGCCACCAGGGAAGCCCCAGTATGTGGTCTTTTGTGTCTGGCTTCTTCTACTTCCCATGGTGTTTCTAAGTTTCAACCACGTGTCAGTGCCTCATCCCTTTTCATGCTCAAGTCATATTCCATCGTATGGACGGACCACGTCTTGTTTCTCCATGATGTTCCTGACTGTTTTCAATGTCCACAAAACGACAGCTTAGTGAGAAGTGCTGCTATGAACAGTTCCATCCATGACTCTTTTTTTTTTCTGCTTTTCTGAGAACTTTCACCCGTGACTGCTGGGTAGGAAGCAGCTGTCTGGGCTCCGCCATGGCTGGTCCCTCCTCTGTGGGTCACTGGGACAGTTTCCCCAGGACACTGCGGCTCTGGCATCTCCTGCTCTGCTGTCTCTTCTCTTTTCCAGCTTTTTCTAAAGTTTCTACATTAGATGTGTCTTTGCCTCATATCAGGGACACAGAGCCAGGGGGGGCTCAGCCTCTTGGCCTGGCTGGAGGGCAGTGGGAGTATGGGATGCCCTAAACACCCTCTCTAACCTCAGGGAGGCCCCAGGTGCAGAGGCTGCCTCAGGAACCACCTGCCTCCCTTTCCGGGTCCCCACCCCAGGGCCACATCTGCCTCTGCCCTGCTGCGTGCCTGTGGGCAAGTCCCTGTCCCTTTCTGAGTGCGTCCTGCCTTATAAACTGCAAACCTGTCTCCCTGTACCTGCCTGCCGGCCCCTCTTACTTCCTCAAGAGGAAAGGCAAAGTATGAAGCAAGGACGTTTGGTAGGTGCATCTTCCCAGCACAGGTGGGTGATTTATCCGGCTGTCTGCTGTGCTTATTCTGGGATTCGCGGGAAAATGGGCACTTCATGTATTTTCTACTTGTTTGTATTTTCTAAGCTTTCTACATTAGATGTGTGTTAATTTAATCATGAAAAGACAGTAATTACAAAAATTAGAAGATTAGAAGAAGTTATGCTTTTGTAAAGCTTCTTAGGGAATTATTATTATTATTATTTTGGCCATGCCGCATGGCTTGCGGGATCTTAGTTCCCTGACCAGGGATTGAACCCGGGGCCACGGCAGTGAGAGCACCGAGTCCTAATCCCTGGACCGCCAGGGAATTCCCTTTGGGAATAAATTCACATATGGAAAAAATGTCACCGTCTGATTTTAAATCCATTTTGGGGGGGTTTGAGAGAACAGTCCCCACCTGCCAGACCCCGTGCACATTCTGACACCAGGTTAAGGTGAGTGTGAGACCCCATCTCATCCTGCCCCTGCCCCCACGTGCTGCTGTTCACCCAGAACTTTTCACAGGTAATCCCCACCTTGACTTGCATCCCCTGCAGCTCTCTCAGACCCCTCCCCTCCCCCTCTTGCGAAGGCCCGTGTGCTCCAGGGTGCCCACCTACCGTGAGCATCAAAGAACTCATCCTCCGAGCTCTCGTCCGAGTCCCGGGCGATACTCTGCATCCTCCACTCCGAGATGCTGTGGCGGGAAGGACTCGCTGGAAGGCAAAACCCCAGACTGACCGACCACCCAGCAGCACTGGGATAAATGGGCGGAGGCAGGCAGGTGCGATGATGCTGGAGTAGGGCCAGGAGGGCTCAGAAGGGGATGCAATGGAGCAATGAGGGCTCTGACGCATCTCCCAGCCCACCTGGCACAATGCAGTCCTGTCCCGGGAGGACGTGGATGGGGGAGGGTATCAGGTATGAGGCCAGGACGTGCAGTCACCCAGGCTTGGGTCCACTCCTATGCCCTAGACCTGATCTGCTCAGGAGCGAGGCCCCCTCCCTTTTTTTTGCCGCACCACTGCGTGGCATGCGGGATCTTAGTTCCCCGACCAGGGGCCGAACCCGGGCCCTGGCAGTGGACCACCAGGGAATTTCCAGGAGTGAGCCCCTTCAACTCTGCCACGGCGGGGCCGACAGACAGGGATGCCCGGCAGGGGCGGGAAGTGAGATTAAAGGTATCGATGCGTGTGTCTCCATGGATCCCTTCAGCACAGCACAAGCCTGGTGTGGGAAAAGCTGGATTTGCGAGAGGGGGTGGGACTCCTGGCGTTTTAGACAAAATACCCTGAGTTTCCCCCATAACCACTGCACTTTCAAGTGAGTTCCAGAGAAAGGCCTTTCTGAGTATCTGAAGCCTTTCAGGGTCCTTTGGCCTGGCTGCTCCCTCAGGCGCAGAAGCCTCTCCTGGGTGTGCTGGGTGCAGCGCACCCACACCCCCCCCACCCCGCCTTGGAACCCTGGCTCAGAGCTGCAGCCTGCTGGGTCCCAGGAGGGGGTGGGAGTAGGGATCCCACGTGGCCAGCCTGCCTGTCTCAGCCGGGCTGTGTGCGTGAGTCTGGGTGGGTGAGTCTGGGGGAACCTGCCAGGGTTGGGGCAACGCCCTGGGCTTCACTCCGAGGCGGAGGCTACAAGGAGGTGACTAGTTCTGAGTCCCACAGGTGTGGCCCGCAGGTCCAAAAGCAAGAGTCCACCTTCAGAGTTCGAAGTCCCCGGCAGAGGCACGGGGCTGCCCTGGCAGGGGCAGTCGCCGGGGTGGACGAGCAGAGGGCAGGGACACCCGCAGGGACAGAGTGCGCTCACCTCCCCGCTTGGACGACCGGGACGACTTGGAGGACGTGGACCACTGCTTCTTCAGACCCCTGCCCGCCAGGGGCTCCCCACCGCTGCTGCTGGGCTGCGGGGGCTCCCTGGGGGCCTGGGCCTGGGGGGCCTCGTCCTTGGCCAGCTCCGCGGCCCCCTCGTCGTCCTCACTGAACTGGGCCATCTTGCGGGACAGCATGAGCTGCGCCTCCTTCTCCAGCTCCCGGATGTTTTCCATGTTCAGCCCGTACCACTCGTCCTGCCAGCACCAGGCCTGCCGGTGGGCCCTCACCATCACCTTCCGCAGGCCTGCAGGGGAGGGAGAGAGAGACAGAGAGACGCCTGTGTTAGAGCCCCCCGGGGACTCCTAGGCTGGGAGGTGCCCCGCGGTGCAGGACAGGCTCTGCCCCTCACCCACTGCGTGGCTTCCAGCAAACCACTGCCCTCGTGCCCGTTTCCCCATGTGTAAATGAGGGGTCTGGCTCACAGATGACTTCACAAGCTCACAGTGGCTCTGTAACTGGGGTACTGGGGCTTCCCAAGGTACTGTGTCTGCTCAGAAGCCATGCTGAGTTTTGCGGGGGGGGGGGGCGGGGGGGAATTCCTGCCTTGTGGGGAGCTGGAGAAGGACTTCCTGAGTGTTTCCTATCTCAGAGTCAAGGACACTTCTCTTGTCGAATTTCCCACGGGAAAGTCAACCTCAAGCTCGAAGCACGTTGGTCCTTTCTTTTTTAAACAGAATATATACACATACGATATAAAATAAGATATAAAATACAATAAAGTACGATATATAGGAATATATCATATATAGAAAATAAGATGGAAAATAAGATGCTTTTAAGGTATAAAGAACAGAAGAACCACAGGGACAGGAAGCAGATGGGGGCCGCCTTGGGTGGGGATGAGAGTGGGGGTGATTGCGAAAGGCTCTGGGGGCGTGGAAGGTTCTAGAACTGTGTGCACTTCTCTGTGAACACGCTCAAGCTTACGGAACTCAAACTTCTCTTACAAGAGATGCAAAATCAGGCCTCAATAGGCTGCTTAAAAACATTAAGAAGAAATAAAGCATTCCCCCCCCACCCTGCCCCCACCCCCCCATACCACCCATCGAGGGAGTAGACGTGACCAGTAACACGGAGCCCACGGTCGCCCTCCCAGACGCATCTTCCTCCCGCCCTGAAAGGGTCCATCCTGAATTTTGTGTTTGTCACTTGCTTTTCTTTCCGTGTTTTTCTATACAGTATGTTGGGCTGGCCTACATGTTGTTGACATTTACATGTATGTGTCATGCTGCATGTATTTTTCTGCCACTTCCCCTTCTTGGGTGAGTTGCCGGTTTGCTGCCGTATGGTATTTATTTGTGTGAAATACCACATTTTATTTATTCTTTCTCCTGCCAGCGGGCCTTTGCCTCACTTTCGTTGTCCGTTTTGCTTTTACAGTCCTGCTGCTCTGAACATTCCGGAACGTGCATTTGAGTTTCTCCAGTGGGGCAAACCCGGAAGGGTCATCACTGAGTCTTCCTCCCGCTTTCCTAGAGAAAGCTGAGTGGCTTCCCAGGTGGTCCGGCCCTTCCTCATTCCCAGGCTGGTCTCTGGCGACCCTTCCTCCGGCCTCACCTCCCGATTCCCACTTGCAGCCTCGCTCAGGCCACTCGGCCTCCCCAGCTGTCCTTTCTATATCCCTTCATTCCCAAAAGCCTGCCTGGGAGAAACTCCCTCTCACCCCTGCTCCTAGGAGGGTGCCCCCAAGCCCCGGGCCGTGGCCTCAGGCACGCCACCCTCAGGGTCAGCCAGCACCAACACTGGACAGACCGTCTGATGAGATGTGACGCACAGATGAGGACGGCTGGGACAGGAGATCTGGGTTCAGACCCAGGGCTGGCCCTGGGCTTCCTCCACTGCAAATGGGGGTGGGAAGGGGTGACAGTGGCCACCCTGCAGGGCCATGGAGAGCTGATGTGACACCTGTGAAGCATACCATCAGTGCCGTGACTCTGCTCATGGCTACACAGCCACCCTTGCTCTTGGAGTGAGCAGGTGTCTGCCCGGGTGCTGCTCCTGGATCATGAGTCTTGGGGCTAAAACCAGGCTCTGGGCACTGACCTCTGCCCTGACTGGGGGGCAGGGAGGAGCCCGGGTCGGCACTAGCTCCTTCTAGAACCCCTGGGCATCTGCTGTCCCGTTCCCTGGGCACCTGCTCTGGGCCAGGCGGGCGTGGGTGTAGGATAGGAGGATGTCCGAGACGCTCTCCCCTGGGGCTTCCGGCCCAAAGCGGGCGGCAGTGCTGGGGCAGGGCCTGGGGTCTGGCCTTGGGGTGCCGAGAGGTGCTGTGAGCAGCAGGGGGCAGTCCCCTGGGGCTGCTCCCCCATGGTGGGTGGACATCACATGTTACAAATACCAGCCAGTCCACAGTGTCTGGGGCAGGCATACACTGCCTGTCGTCTGTAGGTGCTCGTCAAGTGTTTTTATGGTCAAGGTAAACCAGGTGGGTGGCTGCATGTGGGCCTTGGGGGTCGCCTGTCCAGAGTAAGACAGAAACGTGGAGTCCCGGGCAGATGCAGAGAGAGAGAGGGCGGGCAGACAGGGGCACACAGACGGAGAGGCCGGGCACGCTCACCCGTGTCGTGGATGAACCTCTCGATCTTGGACTGCATGCCCCAGTAGCGGAACTCCACCTTGCAGAGCTTGTAGGCGCACATTATGGGGAAGACCTGCTGCTTGTACTCCTCGATCCAGTTCTCCGACAGGGGTCCCCGCTGGGTCTTGGTCGAGTGGAACAGCTTGGGGTCCTCTTCCGTCTTATACTCGTTGGGGGGCACGGGGTCCTTGACGATGTCGATGAAATCTACGGGGAGACCCCGTGAGTGACAACGTCTGCCCCAACCTCCACCCCACCCCTCCCCATCCAGTCTCCTCGCCATGTCCCTGCCATCCCCAAATCCTCGTCGGGCCCCAGGCCTCGATGTGCCATGGGGCCCGACGTGGGGGTGAGGACATTGTTCTGGTCCACCCTGACCCCGAGCTCCCCCGCCCTCAGGACCTGTGGCTTTCCTTGTTGCCTTTTCAAATCATTTCAGCAACCCCCCTGTTTTGGGCACACTTGCCAAAGCGGATAAATAAGGTGATGAGCTGGAGAAGCATGGGCGAGATGAGGATGGAGGATGTGGGATGCGGCGGGGGCGAGTAAAAGAGTAAAGCTTCCCAGAAAAGCTGGTGTTTCAGCTACAGGAGCAGAACTGTGAGGCCAAGAACGTCCCAGAATGTGACACTGAACCAGGAGGTGGGGGAGTTTGGGGAACCACCAGGGTGTCCACGTGGGTAGAGGTGATGGAGATGCAGCTGGACACATCCGCCATCTCTCACCAGGCTTTGTGCCCGGCCGGCACCCTGAGGGGAAGTGGCCCTACAGATGCGCTTTAAGGCGGCTGGCCTGCTGGGAAGCCCCTCCCAGACAGATCAGCAGGGAAGAGTCCAGAAACCACGTCTGACGGGCCCAGGGGGAGGTGTCGGGCCTGGGAGGGTCCAGGATGTGCCTGAGAGTGGGCAGCAGATGCCATGGGGCTGGGCGCTTGGGAAACAGCACTGGGGGCTGGTGGGACCTGGGTGAGGGGCGGGACAGTGACTCTGGGAAGGACCACCTCTTGTCACACGGCTCCTCCCCCAAGTCAAAGCCATCCTGCTGGGCTGGCTCCCCGAGGTGTGCATGTGGTAGACGGGCTTGCGTGCCAGCGGCAGACCTCAGGACAGGGTCTGTGGCTCAGAGACTCCTTCTTTCAGATGTGTGGGGACGACGGCACTTGGGGGGGCTCTGCCCCGACCGGGCCCCGGCTGTCTCGTCTCCCTGGCTTGCTGGCACCGAGTCTGGGTTGTGGTTTACAGACGCAGACGTTGGCCCCGCCGAAACTGGTGACTGGTCAGAAGCGGCCCGAGGGCAGCAGGATGTGGGGAGGGATGCACATCCTTCCTGGAGCAGACCACGTGCCCAGCCCACTCAGGAACTTAGGAACCATGGCAGGAGGCCTTCGGGGGGAGCCTGCAGCTGGCCGGACAAGAGCTGCCAGAGGGCCTGCGTCATGCCGGGCCCTTCCTTCCTGTTATGGGTAGAATGTGTCCCCTCCTAAACTCATTCATTGGAGTTCTGGTCCCTAGGGCCTCAGAATGTGACCTTATTTGGAGACAGGGTCTTTAAAGAAGTCATCTAATTAAAGTGAGGTCATTAGGGTGCACCTAATCCAATATAACTAGAGTGCTTATAAAAAGGAGAAATTTGGCTCAATTAAAAAATAAATACACCTGAAACTAACACAGCATTGTAAATCAACTATACTTCAATTAAAAAAAAAAAGGAGAAATTCGAATACGGACATGCACGCAGAGAGAACACCATGTAAAGATGAAGGGAGAGATTGAGGTGATGCGTCTACAAGCCGAGGAAACGCCAAAGATTGCCTGCAGCCACCGGACGCTAGGGGAGAGACCCAAACCGATTCTCCCTCAGGGACCCCAGAAGGAGCCAGCCCTGCTGACACCCTGACCTTGACGTCTGACCTCAAAACTGTGAGACAAAAAGTATCTGTTGTCTTAAGTCCCTTAGTCTGTGGTACTTCGTTCTGGTAGCCCTAGGAAGCTAAGGTATCTCCCAAAGCCCACTGGGGCCTAAAAACTCCGGCAGGAGGGAGGAGTCTCAGGGGATTGCCCTCCAGGCCTCTGAGGCTGCCTGGGAGTTCGCCAACACCCCTCCAACACCAGCCGTGCACCCATCTGGGAACCACAATGGCTTGTTCCTACAGGCTTGGGGCCTGTTGAGGTGTGGCTGGTCCACAGATGTGTCTTGTTTGGGTGGCATATTTACAAAGATTTTTAATTAGTTGTCAACATTTAGGAATTGGAAGATTTCACATGAAAACCCTGATTTCTGGCCTCGCTTGAAAAAGAAGATTTAACAAATGGGGCCTGTTTCCCACATGGCATAGTCAGCTAGAGGGGAGTAGAGCAGAGGCCGCCCACTGTCAAGGGGACACAGGCCCCATCCGGCCTGCTGCACTCACGTATGGCTGTCAGCCTGATGTGGCCCCCAAGCACACGCATGCATTTCTGGGGATGGGGACACTTCGAAGGGATGAAGGGAAGGGGCTTGAGTGGGAAACGCACGTAGCCTTAGTGGGCACATCAGGGAAATGGGGCCGAGGAGACCCATCCTTCCTGCCCCCTCACCTCCGACCAGGCTTGCTTGGACTCTAACCTCCCCGCCCAGGACAGGAGCTGGTCTGCAGCCTGCCAGGCCTGAAGATCAGGGGCAGAATCAAGGGGCCCATGGGCAAACCAGGAGCTCAGCCCTGCAGGGCTCCTGCCCTTCCCGGAGTTGGGAGCGTCAGGGTAGACGGTTACCGATCGTCAGCTGGTTCTTTTCCACAGGAGACAGGCTGAACACATTGGGGTTTTCTCCAGCATCAGTTTTATAAAAGGTTTCGATGTCAATGGAGAATTTCTCCACAAAAGGGCAAGTGAACCTGCGGGGGAAAGAGAGTATCCATCAGGACTCGAGCTTAGCGGTGTAGGCGTGGGTGGCTGGGTGGAGGATGAGGGCTGGAGTGGTGGCTGAGACGTGTCTGTCCTGTCCACCTCCTGGACCTTCACCTCGTCCCAAGAAGAGCCAAGTCCAGGTTGTGGGGAGGGATGGGTTTAGGGGGAAGAGGGAGTTGTTCCGGGAAGCTGCCAGCAGCCCTGTGTCCACGTGTGTGAGGCATGGTGTGGACTCAGGCACAGCGAAGGTGGCACACTGCTGAGTCAGCTGAATCTGGACCAGCGCTTCGTGTGACATGCCACCCTGTCCCCCGTCCCCTAAGAAACCAGGTGTGGCAACAGGGAAACAGCTCCCCTCTCTCAACTGGAGATGAGCTCAGAGGAGGAAAGTGCTGCTGGGAAGAGGCATGACCTGGATGGATCCTCCAGCAAGCTCCAGGCCCTCAATGACCTGGGGAAGGAAGCCCCAGGAGATTCATGGGGACTCCACCTGCTCAGCAAGTGGGCGGCCAGCTGGGAGCGGCCCCCGATCTCTTCTAACGAAGCAGTGCTCAGCTATATTGGGTGGGGGCCGCAGAGTGAAGAGCCCCCCTACCAGAGGGATCCAAAGAAAGCCCTGCTCAACATGGTTTGTTATAAAACATCATCATAGTCGCTGAGGGTCTCAGGATTGGAGGGAATCTCTGGGCCATCTGGTCTACCCTCAGTTTGTGTTTCTTCCCAGCTGGTGGACGGTCCTGCATTCCCAGGCGAACGTTAACGTGAGTCTGTATTCCCTGAGCCTTCCCAGATGGCAAAGGAGTCTCAGATGGCCCTCGCTGGACTCAGGCCTTCCTGGTCTCCCCCACTGGCAGGCTAGAAGGCACCTAGGGGTATACCCTTCCCTCTCCTGCCTGTTCTCTGAGGGGGAACCTGGGGGACCTTCAGGGTACCACTCAGAACGGAGGCTCAGCTCCCCAGAAGCCAGGGCTCCCTGGGGTGTGGGGATTGAGCCTGTCTGGGGGGCCAGCACCAGCATCTATGCTGCAGGGTTGCTTCCCCAGCAGACAGCACGGAGGCTGAGGGCAAGCTCACCTGGTTCGGGTATAGGGGTAGGCGTTCCAGGACTCCTCCACCACCCGCAGGGCCGCCTTGGGCAGGATGGAGCGGAACCAGCTGGGGATGTGCATGCCCACATGGTACACCTTGTGTGTGTACTGCCCGGAGCCACCAGGGCCGTCCGTGTATGGCCGGTTCTCCAGGATCTCCACGCCACTGCCTTCACCAAACGTCTCGTTACGGCTCTTCTTCTGTGGGGACAAAAGCACTAGCGATGTGTGGGTCCAGAGCACTCTGCAGAGGGAGAGGGGCTTAGGAGACTGGCCGAGGGTGCTGAATGGGGGGTGGGGTTTTGGCCAACCAGGCTGGCCCCTCCTGTGTCACTTCAGGACACCGCCCCCCGCCCCCCCCCCCCCACCGCCGGCTCCACGTGCCCCAGCACTCATGCAGGAGACTGAAGGGGCCACGGTTCCCTGTCCGAGCCCAGCACTGCACGTGCAAACTCCTCCGTTCTGACTCCTGAGTGTGCCGGGACTGAAAGTGTTCCCAAGGTCAGGAACAAGATGAGGATGCCTGCTTTCTCACCTCTAGCCAGCATTGTACTGGAGGTTCTAGCCAGAGAAATTAGGCAAGAAAAGGAAATAGTAAGAATAGGAATTCGAATAGGAAAGGAAGAAGTAAAACTATCTCAATTTGTTGATGACACACCCATATACAGAAAAACCTAAAGAATGCCCCCCACATCTGTCAGACCTAATACATATATTCAACAGAGCTTCAGGATACAAAATCAACCCACAAAAGCAAATACGGCAGAAAGGAAATAAAGAAATCATTTCCATTTACAGTAGCATCCAAAAGAATAAAATACCTGGGAAGAAATTTAACCAAGGAGGTACAAGACTTGTACACAGGAAACTATAAAACATTGCTGAAAGAAATTAAAGAAGATCTAAATAAATGGAAAGACATCTGTGTTCATGCACTGGAAGATTTAATATTTGTTAAGACGTCAATACTCCCCAAAGCAATCTGCAGGTCCAATGTAATCCCTATCAAAATCCAATGGCAGTTTTGGTAGAAAGGGAAAAACTGATCCTAAAATTCATATGGAACTCCTAGGGCTCTCAAACAGCCGAAACAATTTGGAAAACAAAAAGGTAGCTGGAATGCTCACATTTTCCAATATCAGAACTTGCTATAAAACTATAGTAGGGGGACTTCCCTGGTCGCACAGTGGTTAAGAATCCGCCTGCCAATGCAGGGGACACGGGTTTGATCCCTGGTCCGGGAAGATTCCACATGCCACGGAGCAACTAAGCCCGTGCGCCGCAACTACTGAGCCCACCTGCCACAACTACTGAAGCCCACGAGCTCTAGGGCCCGTGCACCACAGTGAAGAGTAGCCCCCGCTCACCACAACTAGAGAAAAGCCCGCATGCAGCAACGAAGACCCAACACAGCCAAAAATAAATTTAAAAAAAACCCACAACTACAGTAGGGACTTCCCTGGTGGCGCAGTGGTTAAGAATCAGCCTGCCAATGCAGGGGATACGGGTTCAAGCCCTGGTCTGGGAAGATCCCACATGCGGCGGAACAACTAAGCCCATGCGCCACAACCACTGAGCCTGTGTGCCACAACTAATGAAGCCCGCACGCCTAGAGCCTATGCTCCACAACAAGAGAAGCCACCGCAATGAGAAGCCCTTGCACCGCAATGAACAGTAGCCCCCACTCGCCGCAACTAGAGAAAGTCCGCGCGCAGCAACGAAGGACAAACGCAGCCAAAAAAGATTCATCCACCTGTTGCGGGTGGTAGTAGGTCTTTAAAAAAAAAAACAAAAAACTATAGGAATCAAAACAGTATAGTACGGGCATAGGACAGGTCTATGGAATGGAGATGAGAGTTTAGAAATAAACCCACAGATCTATACGCTATACATATTGATTTTCAACAAGGGGGCCAAAACCATTCAATGCAGGAGGGAAGAGTCTTTTCAACAAATGCTGCTGGGACAATTGGATACCCAAGTGCAAAAGAATGAATCTGCACTACTATCTCATACCACATATCAAGATTAACTCAAAATGGATCAAAGCCCTAATTGTAAGAACTAAAAGTATAGAACTCTTAGAAGAAAACATAGGGGCAAATCTTCATGACCTTGGATTTGACAATGGTTTCTCAAATATGATATCCAAAGCACAAGCAACCAGAGAAAAAATAGCTAAATTGGACTTCATCAAAATGAAAAAAAAACAACTGTTGTGCATCAAGGGACACTATCAAGAGAGTGAAAGGACAATCCACAGAAAGGGAGAAAATTTTTTGTAAATCATATATCTGATAAACGAATTATATCCATACAATAAAACATGATTTGGCTGTAAAAAGGCATGAAGTACTGACACATGCTACTACATAGATGAACCTTGAAAACATGCCGAGTGAAAGAAACCAGACACAAAAGGCCATATACTGTACGATCCCATTTATAGAAAATGTACAGAAAAGGCAAATCCGGAGAGTCAGAAAGTAGATTTTTGGTTGCCTGGGGGTTGGGGGAAAATGGAGAGGGACTTTTTTATGGGGTGATGAAAATGCTCTCGAACTGTGATGGTTTCACAACTCTGTGGATGCGCTAAAAGCCGCTGAACGATGCGCTTTAGATGTGTGAGTTGTGTGGTGTGGGACTTCCAGCTCAATAAATCTGGTACAAAACAAAACAAACAAACAAATAGGAACCAACCTTGCCTCTCGTACGCAACTAAGATTGCAGAGAGATCAAGCACGAGTGAGAAGGGGCCTCGGGGGCACTGCCCAGGAGACGTGATGCCTGGGTCACCTCCAAGTGTCTTTCTGCCACGAACGTCCTTCCCAGGGTCCAGAAGCTCAGGTTTCTGCTTCTGCACAAAACCTCGTGGTCAAGGTGCTGGTGACTTTAAGCCCAGCATCTGTTTCCATGGTGACATGACAGCATCACCAAGGCCATCTTCGGTCAGCTTCCTGAACAGCAGATGCACATATACTCACACATGCACACACCTGAGTCCTCGCACACGTACACAGGCACTCCCCACAGCACTGCCTCGCCCTCGGGGCACGAACCCTCTCTAAGGCACAAAGACGTGATCTATCTCCATGGCCAGAGACACTGAGTCCCCTTCAGAAAAACAGCAGACCCTGGTTGAGGCCACAGATGGAGTCAGAGCAGGGACATGCCATTCCTCACTCTTTAAAGGAGCTCCTGGAATGTGGCCCAAATTCTGTAATGAAAACAGCGACCATTTCTCAGATGCTTTCCAAGATCCCGCCTCTTACAGTAGCTTCGTTTATCAGCAGTTGTGCTAAGCGCTTGGCATGCGCTTTCTCATATAGTTACTGCAATGAGCCCTTGAGAAGACTGCAGGACTACTATCACCCCCAAGGTACAGATGGGAAGGTGGAGGCTCAGAGAGGCCGAGTGACCCGTCCAAGGTTACACAGTTACCAAACAGCAGAGCCAGGACGAACTCAGACCTGTTGGATTCCAGGGCCCACTCGCCCAAAGCAGTGAGCGCCTCAAGGAAAACACCTCGGGACAAGGTAGGTGCTGATAAGCAGTTATTGGGCAAGTACAGAGACTGTAGTCCTAACCCTGTGGCCAACTTTCTCTCATCCTGGACAAGTTGCTTCTTGTGTCTGGTCTCAGTTTCTAAAACTATAAGTGGGGATGGGGCTACCTGTCTGCCCAAGCCCCAGTGCAGTGGGTTAAAGGCCTCCCCCCCCCAAATCCGTATCTACCGAGAATCTCAAACTGTGACCTTATCTGGAAATAGGGTCTTTGCAGATGTATTGATAATTAGTTAAGATGAGGTCATCTTAACTTAGATGGATTAGACAACTTAGGCTGGGCCCTAAATCCAATGAGAAGAGATCATTATAAGAAGAGAAAACAGAGACACAGACACACACAGAGGGCAGGCAGCCATGTGACAACACAGGCAGAGACTGGAGTGAAACAGTTTTAAACCAAGGAACGCCAAGGATTGCCGGCCACCACCGGAAGCTGGGAGAGTCAAGGGAGGATTCCCCCCAGCGCCCCAGAGCCTTCAGAGGGAGTACGGCCCGCTAACACCTTGATTTTGGACTTCTGTCCTCCAGAACTTTGAGAGAATAAATTTCTGTTGCTTTAAGCCATCCAGTTTGTGGTGCTTTGTTACGGCAGCCCCAGGGAATGAAACATCTGGGGTGCTGGGTGGCTCAGTGAGAAGAGGACGTGCAGGTCAGAGGGGTCAGGGTACACGGAGTCTCTGAGGGCTGAGGTGCGGCCTGTCAGGGATCCGAGGGCAGAGAAGGCACGGGGAAGGCCAGAGAGGGAGCAGGGGCGGGGGAG